>NC_143402.1:60079816-62579816 GCF_052110815.1 Crocodylus siamensis
GCCAGGGGAGCTTTACCAACCTTGCTTTTTTATCTCGCCAAAAAGAGGATGGCTCCAGTGACACAGTGAGCCACCCCTCAAATGCACACATGCTCCTGTGCAGCCTCTGTTCTGCCAGAGCCCTCCCCACAACTGTAGCCTCCCTCGGGGTGGATCCAGAGGGGTGCAGTGGTGCAGTTGCACCCTCCTTTCAGACCACGCTGCAGGAGCAGCAATTGGGGACTTCTTAAGTCCCTGAGGCAGGTAAGAAGTGCACCCTTTTAGAGCACCCCTCCCTTCTACTCCATGCTTAGTGGCACCTCCTCTCTCTTTTCCCACTACCACCACCGCTGCTGTCTCTGGCTATGCCGGGGGTGAGAGGGAGCTCCAGAGCCACTCCTGCCCCACTCCAGCCAGGCTGCACGGACTCAGGCAGGGACAGTGGCAGTGGCAGCAGTGGTGGGCACGTTCCCCCTCCCTGCCCGGCCCTCCTGGGAGTTCCTCACCAGTCCTGCCCTGTTGCTAATGCCTAAAGCACCAAGATATCCCAAGACCTGACCCTTCCTGTTGGTGTTGACTGACCGGGCTCCCCCCACCCACACAGCTATACAGTGTGATGGAGTTGGCTGGGTCACTTCTACCTAACTTTCCAACTGTGGTTACCTTCTGTGGGCCAAGCCAGCTTGTGGCCATATGTTCAGAGAAGATGGGTGCACTAGGTGCATGTTGGTCTTTTGTAAACTTAGTGGTATACAGCCCGGTGGGAGGTGCTGTGTTCTGGCCCATGTCGTTTATCTCTGCTCTTTGAATGCCACCTGCTCCTTATCTGTGCAAGCTGCACCCCTCGTATAGACCTAGGAGAGAAGGGGCTAACCACAGTGTGTGTAGACCAGACTTTACATCCTGGTCCCTGGGAAGCCAAGATGGATTTAGCCCCTGGTTTGCCAAGTGGAGTCCCTGTTGCCCTTCGCAAGTATTTTTAAATGGTTGGATGGAACAAACTGCACGGTCCTTTGCTGAGGATGTTCACACGTCTATCAGAGGTGAGGCCACAGCACTGGCAGGCATAGAGAAGTTAGCTTTAATTTAATTTAGCTGGTGAAGGCCAAGAGTGAAGGTACAGCCTGGGTTTCAGCACAGTCTGGGCTTGTTTATAGCACAGGCAGAATCCCATGGTGCTGCAACTTCATTGTCAGTACCAGTGCCCATGGGATGCGGGGCTACCATGAGTGTGCCCATCATGCTGCAGTTCCACTTCTGACACTGTATTCAGACAAGTGTAAATGCTTCTGCAAACCTGTAGGAGCTATAGGTTGGTCTGGAAATGCCCCAGGAACTAAATTTCTATGCTGCTTGTTCCCAGCTAGACTTTCAATCTGCTAACAGTGGACTCTCTCCTGGGTTTGGGGAGAGCATTGAATGGACTAGGCTGGGGAGGACGTGGAAGTTTTGGTTCAGGTCAGCTAGTGTTGACACTGGTGACCAGCCATCGGGGGTTTTATTGTATGGCCCTGTTGTGGCTCCTTCTGCTCACCCAGCTTGATGAGCTGCATAAGCCCATGCTCTGTGCCCATGTGGAAGAGAGCTGACTGCCATCTACATGGTGGTGCAAAGCAATGGGATGAACCACTTAGCTAAATTTGTGACTCCTTCCTCTCCCCACAGTTCAGAGGTAGCTGTGTTAGAAGTCAGGCAGAAGGTGCCACCCTGCCCTACCCCTTCCCCCCCCCCCAGTTCAGCATCCACTGGGGTTTCTAAGTTGTGGGAAGGAGAGCAGCCTGCTAAAGGTTCTCACAGAGGGAAGGGCAGGGACCACTGCATCTTGAGGATGGAGTCTGTGGAAGATGCCCAGGGTCCTCTGCCAGCTCAGCCTTTCCACCAGATCAGAAGATGATGGAAGGCAGCAGGATAATAAATGCAGAAGGGAAAGGCCACAGGCCAGAGCCAAGATCAGTGCAACAGGCAAGAGCCCAGAGCAAGTGTCAGCACTGCTTCCTGTTTTCAGAAACTCTAAGATGAGCTAAATGAAGCATGAGCCAAGAGAACGTGCTGGTAATGTGCCATTTTTTTCTTGTTTGATTAGGTCGCTGTGGGCTGGGCACAGCAGTGGTAGAAAGAGATCATTCTTACTACCTGTATGGGGAAGGAATAGTCTTGGTCTAGTTGCTCTGCAGGGAAGAGAACAAACAAAGTTACTAGTGCAGGCAAGAAGGATGAGATTACAAAGAGCGTGGGAAGGAGATAAATTTGGTATGGGGGAAATTCCATGCTCTCTGATGATATTTCATGGCTTTACCCTTGCACTTCTGATGCCGTATTATTGTTTGCTGGTGGAGGTGGAGTGGAACCTTAGGCCAGGATGAAATCTGTCTCAGCAGCCTCCGCTGACATATTTTTGGGAGAATTACAGTGTGGAGAAAGGCAGGGAGAGGAGCTCTGGCAGTGATTAATTACCTCTCAGGGCTAAACAAGAGTCTCTTAATTGAAAAACATCAGAGGAGACGGAATGTAAGTAGCTGTGAGTCGGAGTTCGTGGCATGCGGAAAGCCCTGCTCACAGCCTCACAGCAAATGGCACCACTTGATTAATCGCCCAGCCCAGCTTGGGAAGATCCGTCTGCTTGTGGAGAACAGACAGCCTGGTTGACTGGGCTGATAAGTGCCCTTCTCACCAGGCAGCTTGGCAATGGGCAGTCTGCAGATTGATACTCAGCACTGGAGCATCATGCTTCCTCCTGCCCGCAGTGTTACAGGAATACGCCGTTATTCAGCGGGAGTCACCGGGTGAGTAAAGTTGTCATGCCCGTAGGCTGAGTAATGGCATCACCTTAGCTGTTACAAACTGGGGAGGAGAAGGGGAGCTTTAGCACCTAAGCAGCCTTCTCCTAGTAACTCATCCCCCTGGTCATGCACAGCTGGCAGTGGCAGAGGTAGCAGTCACTGCCTGCACAAAATAGTACATGCTTGTTCCTCAGGTGCTAGCTTTCTAGCAGGAGCTCCTGCTTTGGGATAACAAGCCAGTAGCTGCCTGCTCTCTGCTTCAGAACTGGATCCTCCAAAGCACACAGCCCAGGAGCCTTGACTCATTGCTGTCTTGCTCTTCTGTGTCTCCTTTGCAGGCTGCCCCCTCAGCCTCCCATCTTCCCCTAACTCATCTGAACTCGAAGGCCAGCGATTGCCCCATACTGGTGCCATGTCCTCTGAGTTCTTGCACCATGGTGGAGGCGGGAGAATCCTGTTGCTTCTCTGTAACACTGCAGGGATGGGGCAGGAGGCTACCAGGTATGTATGCCTCAATATACCAACAATATACAATAGATATTGAAAACAATGCACCCTTGGGTTTGTGCCTGCAATGTGCAATTGTGAGTGCAAAGCACAGAAGAGAGAGTTTGATTGAAAATTCACTATCATTTAGTTTGCATATGCACACACAACCCATTGTGCAAGTGGAAATCCTCTGTGGTCACACTTGCAGTTGCATACACTGCTATTCACATTTGCAGCTGAAAAGTCTCTGTGGTTACCTTTGCTTTTGCTTGGATGCTTGTTCTTTTTTGCATGCTTAACTTTGGTGCTGGGGACCCTGAGATGACAATGATTTGTCCCTGAAAACAACTCCAAATAGGGACTCCCTGGCTACCAAAAGGACACACAAATCCATGTGTGACTTTTACACTCTACCTGAGTTAATATTTTGAGCTGTTTAAGCACACTGCTCCCCTACCTCAGGACTTCAAGAGGATAGTGTTTACACATAGTCAGTACTTGATGCCTCCCTGCCTCCTCTGGTGATAGGTTAATGCAGAATCAGAAAAATTGGGATTGGAAGGGACCTCAGGAGGTCATCTAGTACAACCCTCTTCTCAAAGCAGGGCCATCCCCAACTATATCATCCCAGCCAAGGCTTTGACTAGCCAGGTCTTAAAAACCAGCTAGACAAATATCATTGTCCTTCTTTTACAGATAGGAAACCAAGGCATAAAGAAAGGTAAATGTCTTACGAAAGTCACAGGGCAAGTAGAAAAATTGGGGGAAAAACCCAGGAATTCTGACTCTCACTCCTTTCCTCTAATCACTGGTTTCTTAAAGAAGCAATCAGGAAACAAACTGCTGTTCCTCCTCCCCCTTGAGATTGCTTGTCCTTTGGATGAACAGGCCAGAACCTCTTAAGAGGGGCCAGCCTCTCTATGGGGAAGCACTAGGGACTGTACAGAGCTGTCAGCATTGCACCCCTGCAGGCTGCTGATTCACTCGTATCTCTGGGCATGTGCAGGGTACACTGTCCAGGATTCTTCTGTCCTGGGGACCATGGCTGTCTCCATTCCCACTCTGAAATATGTTTCTCTTGTGCAGTGACCTCCTTCCTGGCTCCTGCTCCAGGCTGGAGATCTTCCAAGACCTAGGTGTAGCTATGCCTGTGTTCTGCCGTGGGTATTTCCCAGGCTTCTGGGCTTTGCTGATTGCCACATGGGGCTGGGAGGGGATTCTGCTCCCCCTGCCCTCACTCCCTTGCTGCTGTGTGAATTGAAGGGAATGGGGGGCTTAAGCCTTCCTCAGAGGCATTGGGTGTTAACTGCAGCCAAAACTGGGGATTTTGACTGGGGTGTGCCAGTGCCCTTGCTTGGACTTAAACCCAGAGGTTCCTGGCTGGAAGGTCTTTCCCCTCTACTAAGTGTCAGACTACCTACCATATTTAGGGTCAGGAAGGAATTTTACCCTATGGCCAGGTATTTAAAGACTGTTACCCAATTCCCCCACGTTCTTCTCTTCCCCAAACTAAATCCACCTAGTTCTGTCAGATTTTCTTCATAAGTTTTGCTTCCCAGGCTTCTAATAATTTGTGTTGATCCATGCTGGACCCTTTCCAACCTATCTACATCTTTCTGGAAGTGTGGGGCCCAAAACTGGACACAGTACTCCATGTGGGGCCTCACTAGTGCTGAACAGAGCAGGAGAATCACTTCCCTTGATTTGCAAGAGACAATCCTGTTACTACAATCCAGTATGCTTTTTTGCAACAAAATACTCTTAGCTCATATTCAGCTTATGGTCTACTGTAACCCCAGGGTCCTTCTTACTAGTACTGCAGCCTAGTCCTCAGTCCCCAGTCCGTATTTGTACATGCAGTTATTCAGTCCAAAATTCCTTTGTCCTTGTTGAATTTCATCCGATTGATTTTGGACCATTCCTCCAGTTTATCCAGGTCATTCCACATCTTAGCCCTACTGTCCAGTGTCTTCAACTTGGTGCCATCTGCAAATTTTCTAAACATGTACTCAGTCCCATAATGTTATCAGGAAACAACTCCCCCCACCGCCCCAGTATTGCACCCCTTAAGAGTCCAGGGACTCAAAAATATGTGCTCCCACAGAGTTGAGGGGCAAGGGACAAACATATTTTCCCACAAAACTATTCAGGTAGTGAGGACTCAGCCAGCACACACCCCTCAAGCACTGGTTGTGGCCTGGGTCCTCGCTGCAGTAGGAAGGGAAACAGTTTAATCATCTTGCAAAGCTAAATGAGATTTTAAAAGGTTCCCATTCCATATGGAGCCAAAGCAAGAGACCACTTAAAAATTTTCATGGAGGAAAAGAAAGGGAGAGTGTGTGCCTTCCCTATCCTAAAATACCCCATAACCTGGTGAACTTATATAAGAAACCCAGGTTCAGGTCCTAAAACCCTGATTCATGCCAGAGACTTGAATCTAGCGAGTGCACAGAGGTGGCCTGGAGCAGCATAAGAGTGGTGAGAGAAAACCACACACACTGTTCAGCGGTCATGTTACCCTGCCGTGAGGACGTTGGCACTGTGCAGTGGCAGTGGGTGATGAGGAGGAGGAAAGCGATGAATAGGGTACAGCTTGGGCAGCAGGGACTATTCTCTGCAAAGACCATCTCCCTGTTTGAAAGCAGGTAATTTTCTGTGACCTCCAAACTGCTTTATAGTAATGATCCTCAGGCACTAAATTTTTGTATCAGGGTATGTCCTGAATTTCTGTAACGAAAAGGGGAAGACAAGGCCTCTGTGACTTCTCTGTCCCTGAACAGTATCAAATCTGTGTTGAGTGCCCATGAAAGGGAAGTGAGTCACAGCTGATCAGTCCTGGGCTACTGAAAGCCTGGAGGAAGTTGGTTCATGGACAAAGGAACTAGAACCTCCTTGTGCTCCTTCTAATACATGCACCATCATCTCGCCTGCAGAATTCAAAGCAAATGAAAAAGCTATATGGTAGCAGAGGCGTAAGTAGGAACAGTGGGGTAACTGAGGGACAGTTCAACCAGGGCAGAGGCTCCAGGCACCAGCTGTGTGGGAGGGTACAAAAGCATCTACTGCAACAGTGGCAGCTGAGTGTGCCACTGTAATCAGCACAATGGCAGCCAGCACTGTCCCATGCAACGAGGCTGCCCCAGTGGTGGGGCTGCCCTGCTGTGTGTCTGATTATTAGCAAGTTTTGCACTGTAAGCAAAATGCTGCTGGGCAGGGGGAGCTGAGTCCTAGTCAAAACCCTGCCAGGAAGCAAGAGGGGGTTGCCAAATGCTGGAGAACAGTGGGCTGGAGGGAGTCAGTGTTACCTGCTCCAGGGCTTCAAAGTCCATAGCTGCTCCTAGCAGAGTAGTCTGCCTGGGCCTGGCTGTTGCTGCTGTTGGTGCAGCTGGTTGCTGCTGTCCTAGTTGTGGTGCATGGTTGCTGCTGCTACCGTCCCACAGGTCCCCCAGGGAGCCACCGCTCTAGCACCCATGGTTGGCGCCCTGCTTGTCCACCCCAGATTACACTTCTTTGTGGTGGGGGAGGGGAACAGCAGAGCCAAAGGAACTGGAATGGGAAAATCTCTGGACAGTGCATACCCCCGTCCTCCACCAGCAGAAATGCTCTATTGTGGATAACTATAACTTTAGAAAGCCCCTCTCCACTCACCTTCCTTTGAGTGGGAGTGGGCAAACAATGGGGCCCTCTGAAGCTGCAGCCTACTGGATAGAGTGCTTTCCAGGGTCTCGGGGGAATTGGTTTCTCTCCCTTGTTTTGCTGCTGACATTGGGCAAGTCATTTTATCTCTGTGTACCTCAGCCTTACATCTGTAAAATGGGGATAAGGACCTCCATTGACAGCAAATTAGTCAGCTCTTAGCACTGCACTATGGCAGCTCCACGAATTAAAACCAGAACTAGACTACTTCCAACTCTGCAGGTTTCAGTGGAGTGTCCTAGACTGTTTCCCAGACTTGAGTCCTAGGAAATTTGGGTTTCACTTACAGAGGCCCTGGTATGGTTGATTTTAGGATATTGACCTGCTCTATCTAGAGTTCAGTACTAGGTTCATCAGTGCAATCTGTGACCCATCTGCCTGCTAGCTGGGCTGAGCAGCTAGCAGTAGTGATGCGTTAACAGAACCATGGATTACTTAAGGCAGTAGTGATGTTTTTGGTCCCGTGAAGCTGTGCTGCCTCATGCTTGGTGCAGCCTGCTTCCTCCCAGTGCTCAGGAGATGATGCAGTGTGTGCTGCATGCTGGTGTGCTGCATTGGAGCAATTGTAGAGGGGACCCAGCACATAGTCAGTGAGGCCCCTAATGTCTCTCAAGTAATGGTAGTGTAAGTGATGGAGCCATGGTGGTCTAAAAATCATGCAAGAGCCAAGGATTTCTAAAGTAATGGGCAGGCAGATGTGCGGATCTGGAATTCTGCTGCTTGGAGAGCAAGGAGTGCCTGGAGGGTGGAGAGACCCCCACTGTCTCTGTGACAGTGGCCCTGTCCCAGCCTCTCCTCTCCCAACAGGCTGAAGAGTATTTATTCCAGGGTCTCTGAATCATACCCTGCTTTCTGCCCTTGTGGCTCCCTGATGTGTCCTGGATCAATTGGCCTTTCCCTGTGTGAGGAGGCAGGTACGCTCCAAAGCACAGCCAGTTTGGATCATGTACTGTTAGGACTAGACACGCAAGTCAGGAGCATCCCCACTTGTGTCCCAATCGAGTGCCAGCTCAGGGGGTCAGTGGTCTCTTCACTTTCCCAGGGATTCCTGTATCTGTCTGAGCCACCAACACTTCTTGATGGGTGGCTGTTGAATGTCCAGAGTCGGTTGTACTCATCCTGCCTTCTTAAGGAGGGGGTGGGAGTGTCATTGTGTTTACTAGGGAAAGGCTGAAGGCCATTTTGTGTGAGATTTGGCAATCTCTCCCACAGCCAGAGGTCTCCCACCGGCAGTGGCCTGATAGCACACTGTGAGCAAGGAACAGCTTGGAGCCAGAGTGGGTCAGGAGGTTGGCCAGCGGCTAGTGGAGCCCTGTGGGGTCAGTACTGTCGGGTCACAGATCAGCCCTGAGAGGAGCTGGCTCGGCCGCCTTTCCATGTGCTTGGAGGCAGGGCTGGATTTCTGCTCATTCCTATTAGCTGTTTTGCTGCACCTGCCTGGACTCTAGGCCAAGTTCAGCCTTGGCATATGCACGTCTCCCACTGGCTTCATTAGGAAAGGTGCCAGCTCACGGCAGGGCTGAACGAGCTCCAAGGTGTGTGTGCATCTGTTGTGTGTCTGAGAGTGCAGTTGAGTGCATGGGTGCGTATCTCTATGTGTCCGAGTGTATGCATGAATTGCTGTGTATGTGTTTACACATGCATGCCTGCCTGCATATACGTGTGGGTATAAATCTGGGTCTGCATGGATTTGGGCTCTGGAATAGTTGTGTTATTCTTTTGTTGGCTCTTTCTCTGAAAAGTTATGGGACTACACATGTTTGTATGTTATTCAGTTTGCTTCGCCTGTTATGACACTTTCCTGTACCTTGCTCAGACTTGGTTTGTGCCTGGTGTGTGCCTGTGAGTTTGGGTATTGGTGTGTTTCTTTTTGGGCTTCGTTCTGTTCCTATTGCTCTTCCTCTGCACCCTGGCAGCCTGCTTAATCAAAGTGTGTATAGCATGTGTTTCTATCTCCTCTTGGTTTCTTCTGCCATTACTGTGGCTGGCACTTTGCACTTCCTTGCCCCATGTGTCACTATAAATGGCAGAGGGAATTTGAAGCACAAATCAGTTGTTTTCTTACAGTTCGTATATTTCTGGGATGCCTTTACTCATGCAATCTTGATTTTTTTATAGACTTTGTTCTCCTGGTGGTTGAACTGGTAGTTTCAAGTGACATATGCCAGTGTGACCATGAAGAGAAACTGTACAGTTTGGTAGTGCTCTAGAAGTAAAATAGACAGGGCCTGAATAAGCGTTATTTGATAGCACTTGCTTAGCCCTTTATACCTGTAAGTGCTGTTCACAGGTGGTTAATTTTAATGGGGAAACTGGGGCACAGAGAAAAGAGGTGACTTGCTCAAGGTCATATTGCAAGTCAGTGCCTAAGATGAAACCCAAGAGTCCTGAATACAAAAGGGTTTGGATCTAGATCCAGCATTTAGGAATTTATCCCTGTTGCTATACTGAGCTGAACCTAAAACCCTGGATCCTTATTTTCTAGATTGGTGCCCTCTCTGCTTTTCGGTGTGCCATCTGGTTGTATTCTGTGCCTTAACTTGTGTGTCAGATAAATAGCATGAAGGTTAGCAAAGAGACACTAGAGAGTCTGCGCAGTCAGGATTTGGGTTTTGGGTGGGTGTTGCTGGCTGTCTCTGTAGGAGGCTATCTAACTGGGCCAAGTATGAGCAGAAGGAGGGTGGAGAGACAGATGCATTTTTCAATGTGTGTCTGCTAATAGCCACGCAAAACTAGTGCAGGCTTTAGAAACTTCTGGCAAAGCCAACCCCTAACTCCACCCTTGCACTGGGTGGGTCTCTGAGGTTTCACTAGGCCCCAAGATGTATGGATGCTTATCTGAGCTTTCAATGCCTCATGGGTTCTAGTTACATGAACAACCATTTTGCACTCGATTTTCTGGAGCAAACCCAACAGATACAGGCATTATTCTCTGATAGGCACTCAGTGTTCATTTTAGCATGATTTTCTTTCCTTTTATCGAAACGTAGACTTATCTGGAGCATGGACACCTTCCCTGCAGAGGGAGAGTCCTTAGTAAAAAGCCTTGAAAGGTTGCCATACCAGCACCTGACAGAGCCCGTGAGCAGAGCTTCTTCTGGTTGCTCTTACGAAGTTTCTCTTCTTGGTCCTGCCTGGACCTAGGAAACCCAGGGCAGCATGAGTAGGAATAAGAACTGAATTGACCAGTGAGATCTCAGGCAGGGTTTGGTTTGGGCACTGAGCAAGGCTCCCATTTTATCTAGCCCCTGTGCCCATCCATAGTCATAATAAGCAGTCTAGAAGGCAAGAGAGAAGTAAAAGTAGCAAAAGTCAAAGTTGGGAACTAAGCGATTTAACAGATCAGTCAGTGGTGGAGAGGAGCATGGCAGGTCACACATCCCTCACCCATGCATCCTTTCCAGGCTGTGAACTTTACCAGGAAAGATCTTTGAGCACAAAAACACTTCCACAATGGACGCTTGGCTGTTCTAATAAAAGTCCCGTAAGTCTTTCCCATCTTCAGCAGCTCGGAGATAGTTAGCCATCTTAGTCTGAAGTCAGGCAGAAGGTAGGACAGGGTGGCACCTTAGAGCCTAACTCATGGGTTTTCAAGCTTTTTTAAGGAGTGTACCTCTTCTGGGTACACTTTTGGTGGAGTGGGGGGAGGAGGGTTGGCAGCAGCTGGACTTAGAGCAGGGGTGGGGGTGTTGCATGCAGCGGCATGGGGTGGTAGATGGTGGCAACGGCCACCACATGTGAGCTGCCAGCTGGGCAGTGCTTGTGCAGCCTGCAGAGGGGAGCTGCTGTCCCCCAGCCCTACTCCTGGGAGGCAGCAGCATGGGGTGGTGGGTGGCAGTGCTCCATCCCCGCCGCCCACACGTACCCCCAGGGGTACACATACCCCCTGTTGTCAACCCCTGGCCTAACTGGTTCAGAGAGACATGAGCTCTTGTAGGAAACAACCTACTTTGTCAAGTGCTATGAATGGACTTGTAGGAAGAAAATAATTTGTACAGAAGGGGAAAAGTCAGGGGCAGGGGACACTGCTAAGAGAGGTAATAAGTAGATTGATTAGATCAACCGAGATGGACAAAGCAGTTGACATCTGGAGGGACACCAGAGTAAACAGCTAGTCCTTGTAGTAGGATAAGACTCTGCTGAGGATAGTTTCTGCTGAGACTGTGGTTAGCACAATGCAGTCTGTGAATGAATTTAGTTTGGTCAAGTTGATTTTTTAAATTATTTTCTTTAAAGGACAGCTGCTCTGAGGTCAGTGATGGAACATCCAGGGATGTTCACCCTCTGCTGGCCAGGCATCCCCTGCCCTGCTCCTGCTCCTCGGGGTACACTCCCTTTTTACTTCACCTGGCACACCTTGATGTTTCTTATAGTACACAGGGAGGCTGCACCCAGGGTCCTAAATGAGCCTTAGTTCCTCATCCAGCTGGTCTTCCCCACACCCAGCCAGCTGCAGATGTGTCATTAGGCATAGGCGACTGATTGGGGGGAGGGGCATGTGCCCCCCCCCCCAAGATCGGCTGCCAACACCGGGTTCGGCGGGCAGTTGTCACTCACCACCCTGCCAACGCCAGTGCTGCCACCCACAAACTATGTCCCCCCGGTCTCAGGAGGCACCAGTCACCCATGCCTTTAGGGTGCTAAGCTGTGGCCATCTTTGCCATGTCAGTGCCTCGGGGCAGCACTGCCTTATGGGCTATAGTTGTGGCCTCTATCTGATTTTGTGGCCATGCCCATGCTTCGTGGATATTGCTCTTGATCCACACACCAGCTTGTCCAGGCTTCAGCCTTCTTGACTTTGGCCAGCTGGTTGCTCTAGCTGTGATCTCCTAAGCCTAGGCCCACTTACGCTGACTGGCTTGGCTCCTTGGTCCCAGCCTCCCTCTCTCTGGGGCCACAGACTTCGGCTCTCTTTCATTCCTGGAGCACAGGCCCTTGCCCTCAGCCCTAACCTATCCCCTATCACTCACCCATCTGTTAGGCTTGAAACCCTGAGTGCCCTAGGCCTCCTGATATGTGGCTTCCAATCCTTCCATACGGCTACAACCCAGTCCTCCAGTGTTAAACTTAACCACAATGCAAATACAAGCAACCACTTCCAACCAAAAAGTCTCCCCCACTCTGTGTCAGTGGCATCTGGCAAGTGCACCTCCCGTCTCTCATGGGAGATTTGCCTGCTTGCTAGGAGGTCACCTGCAGCCCCTCTCTCCCAGGAGCTCTGCCAGACTGCCTGCCTTGCCTCAGGTGCTGGTTTATATGCCCTGAAGTCCTGCCCCTTCCCATCAAGTGACTCTTTAATTATACACAGGGGGTTCCTCTTTTTCCTAATGGCCAGCTTGCCCCTCCATGCCACAGCTTGTCAGCTGCTTGGAGCCTTTTCTCTCAGGCTCCCTGGAAATCTGCCAACATAGCAAGCTTGTTGCAGTGCAGCTAGCTTCTGCTCGGCTGTCTGCCTGCACAGCAAGGTTAGCCTGCTGCACTTTCCCCATAAAAGTAACGGGAGCCTCTGACTCCATGTTACACGTGGGCTTTTGCGTATTTCTGGATTTGTGTTGAAATGGTGTCCACTCTTTTACATAGGGATTGCCTTGTGTGGCCAATGTAGATAGCAAAGGGGCAATATAAGCAGGTACTGGTGTATATGACTTTGGTGGAGGAGCAGGTGAATAAACTCCCAGTGTTATAATTAGTGTTGCTTGGTTCGGTGATGATGTGGTCTGTGTTGATGAGGGGATGCAGCTGGCAATGGAGTCTGCAGCAAAGTCTGGTGGCCTGGTAAGACTTGGAATTAAATAGTCTGTTGCTGGAGAGGCATTATTTGAGGTTGAGGGGCTGTCTCCGGGGGTCATGGGGATCAGATGATGGATGATGTAAGGCTGTGCTGGAGCAGAGTTGCTGAGGCAGGGGGTATTCTCAAGGGAAAGAGTTGCAGGGCTCGCTCTCATTTTATTCTCTTTTACAAGTGATATGTCAAAAGCTAAGAATGCAGTCTTTTCAAGGCACAAGCAAAGGTATTTGCCATTGTAATAGGCACCCAGTGTAAGATGTTCAGCAGCTGGGTGATGCAGTGGTATCAGAGGCATTTGGTTTAGAATGCCATACGTGCATCACTGCTTTGGTAACGTTGGAGTGATGATCCCTCACACACGTATTCCTCACACCACCCAAGAAATGTTATCTGGGTGCCGGGGCAGGGAAAATATTCCCTTGGCTAGCCATCTCTACAGATTGTCTGCTGGCCAGCACCTCTCCTAGGACTTGGCGGCTCTCCAGAAGCATGAAAAATGCTGTCAACTTTCAGTGGTTTTTGTGCCTCTGGTGAGTATAGACTCCTGAATTCACTCTGCCTTCCATGGTCTGCCAATGAAGCTCTTACGTTTTGGCCCCCGCTTGAATAGAAGTGTTTGGATCCATCCACCAATTCCCTATTTGATAGGGAAGTGGGTGTTTCAAGTGATTTCCTTTTGTTGCTTGGCACAACAGCTGGCTGCATGGAAGTTAGCACATGGACCTGATAAAACAGGCATTACTACTACTTAATCACTGGGAAAGGAGAAACGTATGGTGCTGCTGTTCCTAGTTGTGCTGCTGATTTGGCAAAGTAGCTGTGAACCTCTTAGCAGGGTCTTCTTGCTATTCTGGACCATTTGGGCCACAGTGACACAAGGTACAGCCCACACTTCTTTAGTTTGAGAGCCCGTGCCCAGAGTGAGGGGGAGCAGCAGTCTGTCCAAACACTGTCTTCCCCTGGCTGATGGCTGGTAGGAGTTCAGACACATGCACTTGGCTGACAGACTGCGGTAATGAATTCACATTTCACATCACAATTCCCATTAAATAACGTTCTATCTGTGCTTGAAGCGCCTAGTAAAACATTATCGGCTGGGAAATGCCTTGTAATGTGCTCTGCTTTATGGCATGCAATTTAGTTAGAAGCATTTCCACTTTATGCAAGCGGGCCCGGTGTGGGTCTCAGCAGTGCCTTTCCAGCAGCATTAGCCGCATCATCCACTTCTTCCCAACTCCAGCCTTGTCCTAGGCTTCCCGCCTTGCATTGCCTTGGGTGTGTAAGTGCTGGAACCAGTAAACCCAAGCTCACTGCTGGGTGCTTTAGGGCTCTGACTATTTGTGACAAATCCGTAGGCTGTCGGGGTGCTCCCAGAAGTATACGCTTGGGTTGTATAAGCTTATTTTCCTCCCAGTCTGCTGAATGGGCATGCCCAGCTTTTTAATTTGCCCAGAAATCATGTTTTACCACAGGCACTTTGGTAAAGGAACAGAAAAACAGAAGGGTTTGTCACAAGGAAGAACAAGTGGTATAAAAAAGAAAAAAGTGATCAAATGTTTTGACAGCAGAATATGGCAAAACACAAACCTAACGTATCCTTACCCTACATTCAGACAACCACCTGGCCCTCATAAAAACTCCTGTGAAAATCTCCTGGGGTTAGCATCCCTTCAGTCACAGCTAGTTACTTCAGCCAGGACCCTCGCAAGGACCCTCCTCTAGTTACCCCCTAAGGGTCACTGTCTTCAAAACACCCCGCACAGCTTCCCCGCACTGACCTTCAGGGGAGCCAGAGAATCCTCTGGAGTGTTTCTACATATGGATCCATGACACTATTGTGGGATCTTTCTCCTGACTGGTTGGAAGACACCCATCCCCACCGCGCTCCAGTGAATCTTAGCTTATCTGTGCCTCCACCACTATATCAGAAAACATCTCTAGGAGGGCTTGACAAGGATGCCTGTTCAGTGAGATTCCCCTCTCAGTGGCATGTCCAGCCCACTGCTTGCTGTTTTTCAGGTTTGGCCCACCATTACTGATGAGAGAAGACAGAGGCACAACGTGGGAGCAGCTCCAGCAGTGTATCCTCAGCAAGATGCGCTATCTGATGAAGAGCGAGGCTCAGGTGCAGGTTAGTCTAGTCCTCTCTCCCCTGCATTGCAGTGTGTGGATGGCAGCAGGTTCTGTCTGTGGTTTTGGAGAAGGAAGGATTTGCTCACCTAAGGACCTTGGCCAAGTTAGTAGCTCAGAAGCAGACCATACCAGGACCTGGCAGAGTGCAGAAGGGCAAAGGGAACCTGTTTCCTCCCTTTTTAATGACCATCTCACCCTTCAGTTCCCAGTGTCATTTCTAGTTTCCCCAAGAGCTCACTTGACTCCCCAAGCCAGATTCTCCTCTACATAACCATAAATCTGAAGGCAGTGGAGTAACTGAGATCAAACTCCAGATCCCAGGAGTTTATATTACTAGGCAGATGTGCATATCCATATTGTATGTACTGAAATAGAAGAG
Source organism: Crocodylus siamensis (assembly GCF_052110815.1). Taxonomy (NCBI): domain Eukaryota; kingdom Metazoa; phylum Chordata; order Crocodylia; family Crocodylidae; genus Crocodylus; species Crocodylus siamensis. Next base: position 60,095,061 of record NC_143402.1, read on the forward strand.
GTTTTCACCCCCCCCGTCCCCCACTCAGCCTGGTGAAAAAAACCCTTATCTTACATACACATACTAAATGCATTGTCTATCATTAAACTGCTGCCAAAAGCAGCATGTGGTCAGTGATGGAAACCAACTATAAAGTTCTTTAAATGCAGCCAATACTGACCGTGACTGTAAAACACACAGCCCATATTGGGCAAACCTGCTGTGGAGCAAAATGCTGTCAAGCTTTTCAGCTCTGCATATTGAATGCCTGCATGGCCATAAGTTTAGATGCTCCCAAGGTGGAACATAGCTGTAACAAGATGGGCCTGGGAAAACCCCATGCATGTTAAAGTCAAGCATGGGCAGGTGAGAGAGCCTTGAGTCAGAACTCAAGAAACTGAAATGCTATGTCCAAATCAGCTACTGGCCCACTGTGTGATATTTAGTGAGTCAGGTTGCTTCTCTGTGCACCCGATTCCTCTCCCACAAGTTGTCTGTCTGTCTGTCTCCTGAGACTCTCTGGGGCAGAGAATGTCTCTGGCTATGTATATGTGCAACGCTTATACGAATGGGACCTTGGTCTTGCTTGGAGCCTTCAGGTCCAAATATCAATTCATGATATTTGGATTCCCAGAGCGTGTCCATAATTATTACCTTTTGCACTGGGGAGTTCCCCACACAGACATTTCCTCCATACCAAGCAGAACTTGGTACACTGGGAGCTAAAACTGGGGTGAGTGGAGGGGGAGACTCACCCAATTTCACAGCTCTGTGCACACTCTGGTCAAAGTGGATTTGTTTGAAACATTTGCTAATGATCACAAACATTTTGAACACATTTGCTTCTGGATTAAAACAAGCCCAGCGGCTGGTTTTATAGCTGCAGGATGAGGAAGGCAAATTTGCAGTCTTAGATATTTCTAATGCGCAGTCAAGTGTAACTGGGTGATTTGGGGTGAGTTTTGCCTTTTGAACCTGAAACTCAGTGGTTGCAAGCAGCACATGGATTAACTGTGGGAGGGAAATGGTTTTTACAAGCCTATGAGAGCAAACTCTTATTGATTTCCACCCAGATCTATCCAACTGGCAAAATGGGAAATGCACATTAAGGGCATTGTAATATTTTATTATTTTGGGGCAATTCAGACAAAAATCTCTAAGGTGACTGTAGCTAGATTATTATAAACTTTTGATCTACCTATTAAAGCATTAACAAAACCCATAGGGATAAAAGATGAATTTTAAATGTTACATTAATTTTTGCTCATGTTAATCTCCTTTCATATTCGTTCCAAGTGGATAGCATTTTAATTAAATTATAGCTTATTAAATCATAATTGGAAGCCGCTCGGGACCCAAAATTAAATTCCTGTACAAAAATGAAGATTGATTATTGCATCGAAACTCAAAGTTGCCTGTAGATGCTTTGCTGAATATATTTCCCAATGTGAACAGTACTGAGTAAGATGCTTGAACCTCTGCCCTTTTAATCTGCTTAGTTTTTCTCGTGGGCACTCCAGCATAAAACATAAACTCAGTAGTTTTACTTTCTACAGGCAATCAGGAGACCTTTCTGAACCTACCCGTAGCTAGCAAGGGGATCCTTGACTTTGCTTTTGAAGCCTGGTCTTTGTTGGATTAAGGCCGTCCATTGCTTTCTGCCAGTATGTAGACTGAAGGCACTGACAGGGCTTAAGCTTCTCCACCATCGTCTCACCCTCTGTATGGCAGGGCTATGTGGGATGATGATAAAACACCTGAGCCCATCTAAGCCATGTCTTTACTGCAGCTTCCACCTGCACTGAAAATTCCCCAGGTTTCATCATTCTCCTCTTAACTGCTCTTTTCTTTGCCCTGCCCATAGATACAGTAGCAGTAGTATAAATCAGGGGAGGTGACTGGGACAGGAGCCCAGGGCACCATCCTTGAGGGAGGAAGAGGTACAAAAATAGCTGCTGCTGCAGCTGGTTGCAATGCTGCTGCCTGCAGCTCAGCAGCCAGTGCTGTCCTGTGTGTTGCCACTGCCCAGGGTGCAAAGAGATCCGGTTGTGCTTCCACATGCATATGTGTGTCAGAACATCTTCAACAGCAAGTGCCTGAAAACCCCTGAGCACCAATCTTCATCTTTTCCCACTGTCTCTTGGGTTAAGAGCTACACTGAGGAATCAGAAGGACTTTACTTGATTGTCGCACTCACGGTGCTCTGGCGAGGTGCCGGAGAACTGGAAAAGGGCCGATGTGGTCCCCATTTTCAGAAAAGGGAGGAAGGAAAACCCAGGAAACTACCGACGCATTAGTCTTACCTCGATCCTGGGGAAGCTCTTGGAGAAAATTATCCAAGAGCACATCTGCGAGGGGCCAGTAGGGGAGGTTATGCTTAGGGGCAACCAACACGGGTTCATTCGAGGCAGGTCCTGTCAGATCAACTTGGTGGCCTTCTACAACCAGGTCATAAAATCCTTGGACACAGGTGTCACAGTGGACGTAGTCTTGCTGGGCTTTAGGAAGGCCTTCGACACTGTCTCTCACCCCATTCTCATTACGAAGTTAGGCAACTGTGGTGTCAATGCCTACACAGTCGCAAATTGGCTGGAGGGCCGCACCCAGAGAGTGGTGGTGGACAGGTCATTTTTGACCTGGAGGGATGTGGGCAGTGGGGTCCCTCAGGGCTCGGTCCTCGGGCCTGCACTGTTCAACATCATCAGTGACTTGGACAAGGGGGTGAAAAGCACCTTGTTCAAATTCATGGATGACACTAAGATATGGGGAGAAGTGGGGATGCTGGAGGAGAGGGACAGGCTGCAACTAGATCTGGACATGCTACAGGGGTGGGAGGATGAGAACAGGCTGGGATTCAACACTGACAAGTGCAAGGTGCTGCACATGGGGAGGAACAACCAGCACCGTACCTACAGGCTGGGGAACTCCCTTCTTGACAGCGCAGAGGCAGAAAAGGATCTTGGAGTCATCGTTGATGCCAAAATGAACATGGGCCGACAGTGTGGGGATGTGGTTAGGAAGGCCAACCGCACCTTGTCATGCATCCACAGATGCATCTCGAGCAGGTCCAAGGAGGTGATCCTCCCCCTCTGTGCGGCACTGGTCAGGTCACAGCTGGAGTACTGCGTCCAGTTCTGGGCGCCACACTTCAGGAGGGATGTGGACAACATGGAGAGGGTCCAGAGAAGGGCCATTGGCATGATCGGGGGCAGCGGGGCAGGCCCTACAAGGAGCGGCTGCAGGACCTGAACCTGTTCAGCCTCCACAAGAGAAGGCTGAGGGGGGATCTGGTGGCCTGTTACAAACTGGCCAGGGGGGACCAGCAGGCAATGGGAGAGTCCCTGTTCCCCTGAGCACTACTGGGAGTAACGAGGAATAACGGCCATAAGTTGACAGAGAGTAGATTTAGGCCAGATATCAGGCAGCGCTACTTCACAGTCAGGGCGGCTAGGATCTGGAACCAACTTCCAAGGGAAGTGGTGCTGGCTCCTACCCTGGGGGCCTTCAGAAGGAGGCTAGATAGACACCTTGCCGAGGTCGTTTGACCCCAGTACTCTTTCCTGCCATGGCAGGGGGTCGGACTTGATGATCTGCTCAGGTCCCTTCCGACCCTGCTAACTATGAAACTATGGAGAAACTCCATTGAAATTAATGGGAGCACAGCTTTGCACTGTATAAATCAGAGTCCCGCCTTGGGATGGATTTACTTTACCCATTCTTAAAGAATTAGACCCATTCTTAAGATCGCTAATAGCCGGAGCAGTGCAGAGGGGGCAGCTCTGGTTACAAACGATGAGTGGAGAATTCCCCTCTTGCAAAGGAAAACTCTGCTGGCAAAGGCAGCTCATATACCAGCTGCCCCTCCTCATCAAAGCATAGGTGGAAAGCCTGTGAGGCAAAAATCTAGCATAGTAAAGCCCTTCTGCACTTATTCTCCACTGACCTAAGTTGGTGTAACCCTTATGTTACTCTGACCGATGTTGGATCTGGACTTGTTCACAGAGAGCTGTAACTGCCCCCTCCCCATTATGCCCCTTAGCAGAGTAGTAATTGGCACAGTCATTGCAGTCTTTTCCTAAAAGATCCTACACCCTGTGCTAAGCAGAGCTCCTACGCAAGGGAGAATGAAGGTCAGAGGGTGCCCGTCACCTGTCTGTGATGAGACCAGAATCAGGAGCTGCTAGCATTTGCGTAGCCCTCTGACATGGGGACTGCAGTGTGTATGCTCGGATTCTGAATGGTGTGTGAAAATCCTCAGAGTTAAGGCGGGCAGATTTACAAATCTAATAGAGCAAGCAATAACATTTAAAAGCTATAAGTACCGGAAAATCAATTAAGACCTCAGGCTAAACACTCCTCTATTTTGCTGCCCCACAGCCCCAGTGACTCATGGGCTGCACAGAACTAAGCAGGGGCTCTTGTTTGTTCTATCTCTTACCCTGAGATTTTTCTAAACAGATGGAAAAATGCATTGATTTTTCTGACCCTCGGATTTCCCACTGATCCATCAAATTTGTTCTCCCTTCTTTGGGAGACAACGGAAACCTCCCATAGTACACATAGCCCGTTGTACAGTGTATCCTGTGCTGCACATCTGTGCTTCGGGGGACCCCAAAATATTATTTCCTGCCCCCTGGTGCAATTAGACAGTGTCCTGAAGCATGAGATTAGATTGCCCCTTAAATGAGCACATAACTACAAATATTGTTATGAGCAATAAGGAAATCACCAGCCTGTTTTAAAACCAGCCACTTTATTTGGTTCTGATCTGTTGCAGCAATGAAGGCCTTTTATTGATTCTCTACTGGACCAGCCATTAATTCCACCAAGTGTGGGATAGCATAAAGAGACTGGGTTAATCACTTTTCACTGCACCCATCTGAGCTGTAAACATGACAGAGGTAGGCTGAGCCCCTGAGAGACCCACTTCTCTACCACTCTGGGGCCTGGGCAGACCTGTGCAAGGTAGGTAGGAAAGGTTCATAAGCTACAATGGTAGTATTTCACCTTCACTTTACCCCTATGTAAATGACTGTGCAGGGAGCACGGCAGGGGTGTATCAGGCCTATTTTTTCCATGGTTTGGTTTGATTCAGTTCCAGGGCCCTGATTTGGACTATTCTCTAGTCAAGAAAGATCCTTGGGGAATTGGTGGTGCTCCATGGATTTTGAGGAGATACTTCAGATTACACCAGCTGAGGATGTTGCCCCTGGGAAGAGTACTTTGCAGGTCACATGGACTTAGCAAGAAGTAGCAAAAACCCTCAGTGTCTTTTCCCCTCTCCACGCCCAAGCAGGGGAGGTAGAAGTGGTAACCTCTTAGAAGGTACTGCCCAGTGCCCCAGGCTGTGGTTTCATTGCTTCTGGCCTCTCTGAGTGAAAGCCATGGCTTTTCTGCATGCTAACAGGCCCTTCCCCCTGCAGTGCCAGTGACTCCTCTTTCCAAAGATCTGTGCTTGCTGTTGTGCAGGTGGAAGGAAGATATAGCTTGCTTATTCATATCAGGTCCTTTCTGGAGACCTATGACATAAAATATTGAAGCCCCTGCCAAGCCACTGTCCAGACAGCAGCCAGACTGACTTCCCAGTGATGAGACTGGGTTAGGAGTTCAGGTCTGTGGCCCATGAAGTATTAACGCAAAGTTGGCTCTCTTGCTGGAATGGCTCTCTGGCATCAACCACAGAGCCTCGGACAAGCTATAAATACCAGGAAAGCTCCCCATTGAGATTTTCTTCCCCTGAAGTGAGTTTTCAGTGCATTTCACCTTGAAATGGGATGAATAACTATACTTCTTGGAGGCATTTGTGGGATGGAGGCTTGATTTAATGTGGAAGGGTGAGTCTAGAAACAGGAAGCTTATTACACAACTGCTCTCCCTAGTCATTAGGAAAGCAGACTTCCTCTCCCCGGGGACGGTACAGATACCAGAGCTGAGACCTTGTCCTCCTCCAGGGGAGGGGGTGGTAGACCCAGGATGTCACAGTCCCCCACCAGACCCCAGGATGGGAGCCTGCAACACACAGATCCTTGTCACAAGATAGTCACGCCGGCACTGGCTGATCCATTGCAGGATTTAACCCCAAGGAAAGCTGGAGCTGGCGATGGCAGGGGAACGCACTGAATGTCAGCACTTAAAGGCTGCAAATCCCCCTGGTTAGATGTTAGATGCAGTTAGGAAGCATGGGCCTGTGGGAGGTTGTGGCTGTGGCACACTGCACTATCTTGCTTTTCAGTAATTAGCGGTGTCATTAATTAATAATCTCTGGCATCTACAAGGCACCCTCTCCCTGAGAGGCATCATGGCTCTGTACTACTGATTATTAGGTTATTCTACAGAGAGCACAATAATTGTAACACCACTAAACAGAAACAGGATCCCTGCCTGGAAGGCAGAATAATCCAATTCTTTTTAGCAGAGCTTGCCTGACAGGCGGTCTTCCCGCTGGGAGAGCGCCAGTGGGGTTGGCATGGTTGCAGGTGGCTTATTAAGAGAGCTGGACTCTGGAGACTGAGAGGACCTAGAGAATGGGCTGAGTAGTCCTGAAGGTGGATCCCCTGCAGGAGTGATGCCTGAGAAGGTTACATTTTGGTGAATGGACAGGTAATGCTTGTGTTCAGAGGGCCAAACCTCAGGAAATGGGTGAGATTTGACTCCAGGCAGCAAGTGGACCGTATGCATGAGGAGCTTGGGAAAGGGCTTTTGCCATCCAGTCAATCCCTCAAATTTGTCAGGAGGGAGCAGGACCAAGATCCTTGATCACTGAATGCTGGGAAGGTCAGACCAGTGTTAGCCACCAGAGACAAGCTTCCTGTTTTAAAACTAGCTGGGGAAGGCCTGTGTGAACTGAAATCACAGTGCAGGGTAGTTAGCTCTTATGTATGCATTTTCCTCATACCTTTGACTGCGGTGCAGACGTGCCCGAAGATAACACGTCTGCATTTCGCCATATGCTATGGCGCCGTGCTTTAGTACTTCCTTTTGGAAGTACTAATGCACGGCTCAGTACAGGCAGTTACTGCACTGTGCAAGCGGCGCACGCTTAGATTTCGCCGCTACATCACCGCAGTGGCGTGCTATACCCCGGGAGTGTGCTGCTATGGCGACATAGCTGACGATCACGTGTAGACGCACATGATCACTATGTCACTGTAGTGCTCCATACAGTGATGTAATGCATCATTATGTTGCCATAGGGCAACATGTAGACATATCCACTAAGTATCTATTGAGTGCCAGAGACCTGTGCCACCATTGGCAAACCCTTGTGATCCCTCTGCAAAGAAACTACTGCTGTTTTCCAGGTAGAGAAATAGGCGCAGAACGATGCAGTAGCTGACCCAAGGCAAGAGGTGGGGCTGGGAGAGACTGGTTCTAGGACTAGAGGGCTTAGGGCTGGTCTCTGCTGTAGAGAGGACACTGGCCTGGGATCTAGCTAGGATGCCGTGGTTTTCCAACCCCGTTAGGAAGTGTCCACGGCCAAGGTAGCACTGAGGCCAGATTCTGCCTGGTCAAAGTTTTATTGCCCAGGGACCTGACACAGCCACATCTAAGGTGCAAAGCAGCCCTAACTCTCACAGAGAAAACACTGGACTCTGTAGGCCTTGGTGGGTTAAAAGAAGTCATTCATTTATCCACCCAGAGTTCCCATGCTGGTGCTGTTGAACAAGGCAGAGACTAGTCTCTTGCACTGAGCTCAGTCATTTGGCAGTGCTTCTGTCTATGCCACGGGGTTGCAATCAACAGATCTGTCCATGCTAGCAGGGGCTCTTCTTACAGTTTCTCAGGTCTTGGAGCATCTGGAGCACATGCTTACTCATCCAGTGCTTCTGGTGGAGATGACCAGTCGAGGCATGCTCCATGAATCTAGTGCCAGCTTGATCACAACTGCTTTCCTTCTGGCTCACGCTGATGTCACTGAGAGTAGGATCTTGCCTTGTGTGTGTTAACAGTTTAAGCTCCCAGGCAGCTGGATTTTCCTTCCCTTTAGAGCAATGATTCTCAGCTGGGATGCCGCAGCACCCCAGGGTGCTCCGAGAGCCTTGTAAAGACGCCACAATGCTTGGCCCCTGTACAAGGAGGGAAGCACGCTGCTCACTCCTTCCCCTGCCTACCCCAGAGTCCTGTAGACAAGAGACATCTGTGGCTGTCCCCTCCCACCCTCTTGGCAGCCTTTTGATTTGAGCAGTGAATTCTGCCACAGGCAGATTGACGTGCAGAACTGGGGCTGCGGAGCTGCACTCTTCAGCCAGCTTGTCCCCCACCCCTCACACACTCCAAGGGCCTGCAGGAGAGGCTGCGGATGCAGGTGGCCGGTCCGAGGAAACATCTCAAACTGTTTGGTTCAACAGCTATTAATAGATCTATCATCCCTTAATTTGTCTAGTCCCTTTCTGAACCTGGCTGCACTGTCTGTGTTTACCATTTCCTATGACAATAGAGTCTACCAGTTAACTAGGAATTGCTTGAAAAATAGTCATTTCTCTTGTTATTTTTAAACCTATTTCCTACTAGTTTCAGTGAGTGCCCCCCTAGCTCTAGTCGTCTGGGACTTGGTGAACAACAACAATGCCTGGTTCACTTGGTCCACACCCTTCATGATTTTATGGACCACTATCATATCCCCCTTCAATCTTCTCCTTTCTGAACTGAAGAGTCCTAGCTTTTTTAGTCTTTCCTGATGTGGCAACTGCTGCACACCCGTGATCATTCTTCTCAGTCCACAGAGAAAACCTTCCCTCCAATCCTATGGCAATGCAGTTTTTTAGAAGCCTTTGGTGAGGGACCTTGTCAAAAGTTTCTTATGGTCATATTAAGGTTTCCTTTCCATTTAACCATCATTGGTTTTCCTATTTAAAATACCCAAAAGTAAAGGGATGTAGAAGCTCAGCAGGGTTCATTTTTGGTGATTCAGGTATCAGGTCCTGAATCAGCCCTTTGAAGTACCCAAAATCTGTTTGTTTTCCCACTGAATTGGGTGGCTGTAGTTTTTCTGATTTCTCATTTAATGTGGAAGCTGAAAGAAACACCTTTTCAATCATTTCTGAGCAGGTCTTTTTTAATTCTACCCTGGGGGTCCATGATGTTCAGCACGACCAGTTGTTTTAATTCCCACTGACCTCCCTGCTTTTCAGATTCAGAACAGAACAATAGGACCATGTTGCACATTGCACCTAAGATGTGTTAACTGCATTTAAAATGTGAGCATCTGCATGTTCAGCTAGTAAAATGTATGCTAAGTGTAATCATATGACAAAGTTAGGACTTTTCACACAAGGAATATCTCCAGATCATATTAAATAACGCATGTTCGGCTATGGTCAGACTGCTCCCTGGAGGTAATAAGGGTTCCAGACTAGTGCAGTGTGGGTGTTGGGATCAACAATCAGCTGTTTGCCAGCCTGAGCCCCTGCGCCTCGTGGGGGCCGGTTCAACACTGCCAGGGACAGAGACTGGACTTGCCCTGTGGATCCAGCAGGAGTCGGAGTCTCATCCTCTCCCGGCTCCCTCCCTCCACTCCCTGCCAGCAGCAGAGCCCTGGCTCGCCCCTGCATGCCAGAGGCAGGCGCTCTTGGGCTGGGCAGTACTGGGCACTGGGCTCCAGATGCAAGGGTCACACATCCCCACAAGTGGATGTGAGCTGCAGTGCTTGGGTCAGTGCCACGGGAGTGTTGGGGGTGGCGCACAAGTGGCTTCAACCTTGTGCAGTGGGGCTGAGATTGTAATGAACATTACTGTGCACCTGTTCAGAACATGTTCTGAATAAAACATGTACTGCGTGCCCCTTGCGACAAATCCCACAGATTCCTAGGCCTCCTTGCATCAGATAACAAAGGGGGCAGTAGAAAAGCGAAGGGATCAAGGGCCCCATTTGCTGCTGGTACTGACTTAATGACTGTTAAGGTGCTCTGTAGCTGGAAGTTAGTGGAGCTGTACCAGGAGCATCAGGGAGAAAGGCAGAGAGAGCAGGGAGGTGAATCCAAGGCAGCAGTAATTGTGTCACAGAGCCCAGGCTGGGACAGTGAAGTCAGTCAGTGACCATTTGCAACAGATGCAGCAGAACTTCAACTCTTCCCTTTCACTCCATAGAACAAATGTCATGATCATGAGAAGACCTTAGAAAAGCCAAAGGGCAGCTTTAGTGACCCTCACACCTTAACCTTCAAAACACTGGAGCTTTCCAGACTCCTCTATATGAGTTCTGGGACGGTTGATATGCTTTGTAGATTATGAGTGCAGTCAGCAAAGCCAGTACATAAAGATCTGTATCTCCTATACTGTGCTGGCCATGCTAGGGGCCAGCAGCATGCTAAACTTCTGCATGTCACTGTCAATGGGTGCTTTTCCCAAGCACTTTGCAAGGCAAATGAAGAAACTGAGGCACAGAATGATGCAGGGACTTGATCAAAGTCCCACTGCGTGTCAGTGTGAGATCCAGGACTAGCACTAACGCAACACTGCACTGGCTTCAAAAGCCTCATTGGTGCCTGAACCAGTGATGTGTCAACTAGTGTGCACCTCTAAGGAGAAAATGGAAAGAGGCTGAGGTCCAGGAGAGGAGATAACACAGGAAAATGACTGGCGCATGACAGTACTTGAGGATGTGGGGGAGCTTTGTTACCACCTGTGTGGGAAGAGTCATGAAGCCAGCCTGTTTCATCAGATGTGGAGTCAGGTCCAGCTCTCACACTGAGATGCACCAGGAGGAAGTCAGTGCAGATACAGTTGGGCAGGGCTGGTGCAAGAGAAATGAGTCTCCAGCCTCACAAGTCATACGTGAAACTCCTGACATTGGTGCTCCCCTCTGTCCTGTCTGACCTGAATGCCGAGCATCAAACCTGAGCTTTAATTCTTCCCACTGGGAGCAAGTAACATATAGCCACCAGATGGGACCATGGCTTCCCTGACTGGCAAGGCAAAGCGTGTGAAGGTGATCAGATGGAGAGAGCCTGGACTGCAGCCGATGCCCTTTCCCTTGGTTCTCAGCCTAAGAAGCAGGACTCCTGCAAGCACCATCCTAGCCCTTCTGTATAGCTAGTCTGAGGCTAAAATGTCAGATTACTCCTGGGACAAAGCCTTTTATTCTGGGATCCTACAAATGTACAAGCCCATTGTCCTACTTTAAGTCCTTGTGAAGTATTGAAATAAGATTTTCCCTTCTTCCCTTTCCACAATTGGGGCTAATTGGAGTTAATTGCCATTCAAGCTACACTGTATACAAGACTGTCCTATGCCCATTTTAATGCAAGTTAAGGCCCAGGAAAATCAGACCTGGGATAAACTGGAGGTTTGTTTTTAGCCTTAAGGAACAGAAATAGCTGTGTGATTTCCTGGCTGTTGTGGGCTGGCAGTTCTGAGGAGCCATTTGCATTAAATTAGTTTAATTAAATTGGATATATACTTAATTAGCTCTGTGGCCCCCTGCTGCTCTCCTGGCTGTAGTGGAGTGTTGATCAAAGGCAGATGGAGCACACTGGGATGGCCATCCTAAGGAGGCAAGAGCAGCAGAAGCCAGCTCACAGGTCGGGATCAGAACGAGTAGGTGGAGTTAGAGATAGCAGTGCCCAGTCTGCCTTCTCCAGAACAGGCAAGCGATAGTGCACGCTCAGCCCACTGGGTCTGGCCATGCAGACAGGTTCCTTACAGCTAACCCTTTGGATAAGTGATGCTGTAACTGCTGTGGCCCAGCGCTTTCAGTCATGCCAATCTCTCCCTCTAAGAGTAGGATGTATCCCAACCCAGGGGCCCATGCAGCAGCTCTGTGCCTGCAGGTAGTGGGGTGCAGAGACTAGTCTGCAGCCAGTTTGAGTCAGTGCCAGGTTCTTCCAGTTCCTGTACCCCACCACTCCATGTATGCTTTCTCTGGGGTCTCCTCCAGCCCAGTATGTAGCAGTGTGCTGTCTGTCACAGTGCCCCATGCCTAGGGAGCTGCAGTGTTGCTTGCAGATGTTGTTCTGGCTCCAGAAACCCTCTTTTTAAAGCTTGGCAGCATTTTATTTATGCACAAACACCTACACCCGGTCTGCCTGTGCAGCTGGCACTGCGTGTGGCGTACACAGGAGATCCCACCCAGATGTGGAGCCCTCACTGCACAGGCCAGCTGGACAGGCAGGAGGAGCTGGCCTCTCCACCTCCCCGCAGCTCTGCTTGGCATAACCCTGGTAGGAAATCCTGCCCCTGGATCCTGCTGCCAGCTCCCATTTGGTTGGAGAAGGAATTGTCCATTCCAGATGGAACTGGCCAGGCTGTAGGAGCGGGCATGTGCTGTCACTGTAGGGACACAGCCGCAGGCTAGTGACAGTGCCAGGAGTAGCCTAGTTGCAAAGTGCCTGTGAACTACAGTGCATAAAAAGTGGCCTCAGCTCATGAGTGGTAGATTTCTTTATCTCTAAAGAGGTGAAATTGGAGAAGCCACTGAGGATGATGGAAGGAGACCCCTTTTGAGCCCATGGGTTGCTCATGTTGCCCCTGCCTGCACTGTACAGCCATTGTGCCCATACTCATAAAGGAGCTGGGATAGGTCTGTGCATTGGAGAGATTTCTTGCCATCTGGCGTGTGGATCAGTTTTGCTGAGAGAGCAGGTCTCTCTGTAGCATGCAACTGTGGGCAACAAGAGAGCTAGGAGCCTTCCAGATGGGCTTCTCCCAGCCATCCGCTCCCCTGGCTCTGGCTTAGGGGAACTCTCCTGGGCCAACTTGTTCAAGCCTCTGCAAAACCAGTGACTGAACCTAGTAGCACGTGTTCAGTGACACTGTGCAATCTTGCCTTGCCTTCTGTAGCTGTCCTGGAGGGTTGGTCTAGCTGATTAAGACATACAGCAAGTCACAAGCTGCAAAACTGGGGTCCTGCACCAGGTTCTGGGGGCTTAGAGCTGGAAAAGGGTATTTTGTGCCTCATATGTAATCAAAGAGACAGATTCTTACTCATGGGGAGTAAGAAACTCCTTGCTCCAGGGATGATCATCATTTTCCCTGACTCTCAGAGTCAAGTGCTCCTCTGTGTGAGTAAGAGTATGGGAATCTGGTAGTAAGTTAGCACTGTGTAGTAGTGTAGTGCTGCAGCAGTGATTTTGTACTTTATGAAAATGGTGCCATGACTTGTGGGGGAGACAGCTTCATCCCCGTAAAATATGGGCCTCTCTGAGGACATGAATATTTTATTCTTCTCTGATGTGAGCTCTAGGGGCTCCAGCAGAGACTGAGTCCCTGTTGTACAGGATGTTGCACTTACAGAGAGAAAGAGCCAGGCCCTACCTTAAATAGCTTACAAGCTAAACAGAGAAGGCAGGTGGGGAAGCTGAGGCACAGAGAGGGGAAGTTATGTTCCCAAGATCACACAGTGGGTCAGTAACAAAGCTGGGAACAAAACCCAGATCTTCTGACCTCCAGTCCAGGCTGATGGCTGATTGTGCTAGAATAAGAATAAGAAGATTCTCGCATGGAAGATTGTGGGCTCGGCTGCTCGACCGTTCAGTGGGTGGGAAATTAGTTTCATGGTAGGACCCAGAGAGGTCTCATGAATGGATCTGTGTCATCCTGGCATGAAGTGGCCAGTGGTGTCCTTCAGGGGTCCGTGCTTGGACCACTGCTTTTCAACATCTTTATCAAAGATTTGGATAGGGGGGTGAAAAGCTCACTGGCCAAGTTTGCAGACAACACCAAGTTATAGGGCAGTGTGGTCACTCCAGATAACAGGATGCTGATACAGGTGGACCTGGACAGGCTTAGACCAGAACCAGATGAAGTTTAATACTTCCAAGTGTAAGGTGCTCCATCTGGGGCCAAACAACCCTCAACATACATGTAGGCTCAGTGGTGACAGCTTGACTTGCACCATGGCTGAAAGGGACCTAGGGGTAATGGCTGACCTTCATATGAATATGAGCTGTCAGTACAATGCGGTGGTCAGCAGGGCAAACAACATGCTGGCATGCATCCACCCATGCATCTCGTGTAAAACTAAGGAAGTGATGCTCCCGCTGTACTCAGCCCTGGTGAGACTGCAGTTGGAGTACTGCATCCAGTTCTGGGTGCCGCGCTTCAGTAAGGATGTGGAAAAGCTTGAGAGGGTCCAGAAAAGAGCCACCCATATGACCAGGGACTTGCAAGGGAAGCCATACGAGGAAAGGCTGAGGGACCTGGGCCTCTTTAGCCTAAAGAAGAGCAGGTTGAGAGGGGACTTGATAGCAGCTTACCGCTATATCAGAGGAGTGCATCAGGAGCTTGGTGAACAACTGTTCACTAGGGCACTCCCGGGGAAGACCAGGACCAATGGATACAAACTCCCGGAAGACCGCTTTGGGTTAATACCAGAAAAAACTCCTTCACAGTCAGGTTGACCAGACTGTGGAATAAACTCCCTCCAGGGGTGGTACAGTCACCTACCCTGGAGGTTTTCAAGAGGAGACTGGACAGTCACCTTGCTGGGGTCACCTGACCCCAGTTGTCTTCCTGCCTAGAGTGGAGGGGCTGGACCCGATGATCTGCAAGGTCCCTTCCAGCCCCTGGCAATCTATGAATCTATGCAAGAGAGGCTCTATAACGTGGCAGATTGGAACAAGCCAGTGATGGTTGGAGCCCTGCCTCATTGCTCTTTGAGTCTTCGGGGGTTTTGGTGTTGTTTTTATATATAAGGCAATGAGGAACTAGACCATGCTGGATTACCACTGCTCAGGGGAAGATTTACTGGGTTTGTTGCAGTTCTGTGAATTGGCTCTGAGTGGAGCCCAGCTGCAGGAGGGAGGGGAGTGAACACTGCACTGCAAATGGCTCATCAAGCATGTACCCAGAATGGACTGACATTTGTGAGCTGAGGCATCATTCCTTGTACCTGAGGACGGCATCATTGATGTTAGCAGGAGAACTTTATTAATGCTGAATAGCATCCCTGGGAGTGTGACAGGAAAGCAGGGCAAGACTGATGAGGGCTCCAGCTTTTGCATATAGTGTAGCACCTGGCTCTGCTCTCACCTGCCCAGCAGCCAGGCCTGCAGGAGAGAAAGCGACCTTGCAACCCTGGAAAGCTCTGGCCTCTGCCACATTCCTGTCTCACCAGCTGCTGTGTAGCGATGCCTTTCTGACTTAAAGCATTTGAAGCACAAATGTGAAGCCAGCCATTGGAGGGGAGGTTCGCAAAGCTGTCTGGCTGTTGGAGCAGGCCCCTGCTCTTGGCCACCAACTTTGCATATCACTTCCTGCTGTTTTAAATCTGTGTACCCAGCAGTGCCCCAGGGAAGAGGGGAGGGGTGGGGAGCAGCACTGCACTACTCTCTTGGAGTCTCTGCAAGGAAAGGCTCTGAGGATGGGCAAGTGCCGTCTGGGGTGGAGCTGAGTGTGTCCCCAGCCCTGGCTAATGGAAGGGTCTGAGCACCCTGCTCCACTGCAGCCACTCCTCCTTTGCCTGGGGCGGGGTGTGGCCAAGCCACCCTGTACGGCTCTTGAAGACCGAAAATAGCTCTCAAAGTGCCTCCTAGCTAGTCCTGGTGAATGTGGCCAAGCTTCACCTTCAGCATGGTTTCTAGTGCTTTGCTCTGGCTAGCTTCAGAAGTGAAGGGGCTTTACCAATTTTCTTGGGAGACTGCTCGGTAGCCCCTGTCCTGCCACGGAGCAATGCAGTGAGCTGGCGGTACAGCAGAGTCTTTGCTCTGGACCAGGAGGGTTAGAGCCTTTGCCAGGGCTGTGAGAACTGGATTCAATTCCTTACTCAGCCACCAACTTCCTGTATGCTGTTGGGCATGTTACGTAGCCTCTCTCTGTGCCTCTGCTCCCCATTTGCAAAACGGTAATAACGGCATTGCTGTGCCTCACAGGTGTGTGAAGCACTCATGTGCTTGGCTCATGGGGCCTCACAGGGTAGAAAGAACTGCAAGTATGTTCAGGTTCACAACCGTGCATTTATTACTGCATGCACCCCTCCAGGGCAAGCACAATGTGCTGAGGTGTGTAAGAAATATCCATCCAGCACACTTGGTTCAATCAGGCGTTTACTTAGTGGCCCGAGGAAAAGTGAACAAGAGTGTCATAGTTTCTAGGGTCAGAAGGGACCTGAATAGATCATCGAGTCCGACCCCCTGCCATGGCAGGAAAGAGTACTAGGGTCAAACAACCCCAGCAAGGTGTACATCCAGCCTCCTCTTAAAGACCCCCAGGGTAGGAGCCTGCACCACTTCGCTTGGAAGTTGGTTCCAGACCCTAGCCGCCCTGACTGTGAAGTCGCGCCTCCTGATTTCTAACCTAAATCTACCCTCTGCCAGCTTGTGACCGTTATTCCTGGTCACTCCTGGTGGTGCTCAGGGGAACAGGGACTTCCCCAGTGCCTGCTGATCCCCCCCGACTAGTTTGTAACAGGCCACTAGATCCCGCCTCAGCCTTCTCTTGTGGAGGCCGAACAGGTTCAGGTCCCGTAGCCTCTCCCCGCAGGACCTGCCCTGCTTGTTGTTGAGTTGTTGAGAGAAAGTTGTTTAAGTCCTGGAGATCACAGAGTGAATTGTAATGACTCAGGTCTCAGCATTGGGGAGGGAAAGAGTTGAAGTAGATCAGCACTGTTTTCTCTGCCAGACTGAGCCGTCTTTGAACCATGTTAAGTATGGGCAGTGTAGTCAGATCCTGCCACAGTGTAACTTTTCAGAGAGGAAACCGCACTTTTGTCTAGGTCCAGCAGGCCAGAGTGTGTTAAGGGCATGAGCCACTCTCTCTAACCACCATCTGCCCTTTGGTAAGACAAATGAGAGGGATATCCCAGATCTGACAGCCAGATAGAAGCCCTGGGATCATCTCCCCGACCTCTGTGTAATCTCATCCAATGGTGTGTGCAGCTGTCCCAGTAAATGGTGGTTCTGGCATGTTCTTCTAAATGCACATTTCTCATGCCAGGCTCTAAATACACATCCAGGTGTGACCGGGACTCGAGCTTTCTGCAGGGTCAGCCCGCTGGCACTTATTTGAGCCAAGCTCCCAGGACTATTTTAATTTGTCATTTAAAAATGAAAATCAAACACCCAGGGAGAGGAGAGGGTTTCTTTGAGGGATCAGGTTGGCTATGCCCTGTCTATCCCCATCCATGGTGTCAGTGTTACACAGCAGTGCCGTGGCGTGCAATAAGCACTTCCCTGTTGAGCAGGATTATGTTGGAGGAGACTTGACCTTCCTCTCTGCAACCATAAAAGATTCATTCGTCTCATCTGGTGCATTTATAGATCTGGGATGGGCAAGAAGAGACTTGGGTCCATATCAGGAGCATTCTGTACCTACTGCACGGTGGCCTATGGGTCCCATAAAGAACTTGGCCGTTGGTAAGTTCAGTACATTAGAGCAGCTCATCATCCACTTGAATTCACACCGTTGAGCCAAAGAAGATGAAAATATACTAGGGGGATCAAGAAGATATAACTTGTTCCCAGGTAGCCTTTTGTCTCCTGGGCCAAGCAGACCGCAACGCAGCAAAGAATCTTGTCCCTGGTCTTTGTTCCTCAGATTTCTGTAAAAGGGAGTGACAGGGCCCTTATGCGTCTTTTGGGGGCCTACAGCAAAAGGCATTATACAGACATGAAATATTTTTATTATTTACCTGATAAGCTGCTTTCCAGTTGCCCTCCAGCTGCACACTAGGAGGCTGTTGTTTGAGATTGACATTGCGAGCTATACAGGAAACGTGGGTTGAGATTTATGTCCATGTATCAGCCTGGTGCCTTCCCATGTAGCAGCAGGTAGCCTGCATGTCTTTGAGATCTGCTCGCAAGCTTGCTGCTGCCCTCAAGAAAAACTTGGTTATGGTGCAGCCCTCCTTCCTGCAGAACCCAGAAGGGCAAGGGCAGCCACAGAAAGGAAGGGTAATTTGGGAGGAGATAGCTTGGCTTCCTCCAAAAGCTCCTGCACGGAGGGAGATTGATGAAGAGGACTGATGTAGGCCCCAAATGGGGAAGCTCAGTATTCACAGAACAAGTTATAAAGCCCCACGAGATGTGGGCCACCAGGGAGATGATGGAGGACAACCTCCATCCCACTGCACTCTCCCTGGTTTTGAACACGTCCCTCTTCCTCCATGTGCCTTTCCTCTCTGTTCCCTCTCATTGTGTCCCTCTCCTAAGTCATTGAATTACTCTGAGCAGGCACTTGTCAGAGATTTAAAAAGGTCTAGTAACCAAGATGTCATCCTCCAGCCCCTGCCGCTTCCCAGATAGAAATTAGAGATAATGACAGTGAGTGGCAGGAAGGGCTTGTTGCTGATGCCCGAGGATGTAGGGGGGCAGTCAGGAGGGCCAAGGCAGAGTTGGAGATAGGACTAGCTTCCTGGATTAAGGACAATAAGAAGTCCTTCTTCAAATACATAGGGGGTAAAAAGAGGGTCCCGGGTAATGTGGGGCCCCTGCAGGACACGATGGGCAACTTAGTCATCACGCCAGATGACAAAGCTAACATATTTAACGATTTCTTTGCCTCTGTCTTCCTAAGTAGGGACCAGTTCAGCCACCTCCCTGCTGGGCCCCCCTCGGGCCCCGAGAGAGACAGGCCTGGGCCAGGGGTTAGCGAGGAGTTAGTTAGGGTACTTCTGGAGAGGCTGGACGTGTTCAAGTCCACTGGTCCGGACGATCTTCACCCTAGGGTTCTACAGGAACTGGCCGAGGTCATTGCGGGACCCCGGCGCGGCTCTATGAGCACTCGTGGTGCTCTGGTGAGGTGCTGGAGGACTGGAAGAGGGCCAGTGTGGTCCCTATCTTCAAAAAGGGAAAAAAAGAGGACCCGGGAAATTACAGGCCAGTTAGTCTTACCTCAATCCCGGGTAAGCGCTTTGAAAAAATTATCCTGGCACACATCCAGGAGGGCCTTGTGGGGGAATGCATGCTCAGGGGCAACCAACATGGGTTCATCAGTGGCAGGTCTTGTCAGACCAACCTGGTGGCCTTTTACGATCAGGTCACCAAATCATTAGACGCAGGGTTGCTGTGGATGTAGTCTTTCTGGACTTCCGGAAGGCTTTCGACACTGTCTCTCACCCTGTCCTCATCAAAAAGCTGGGAGACTGTGGTGTCGATGCCCACACGGTCAAATGGGTCGCCAACTGGTTGGAGGGCCGCACCCAGAGGGTGGTGGTGGATGGGTTCTTCTCGACCTGGAAGGATGTGGGCAGTGGGGTTCCGCAGGGCTCGGTCCTCGGGCCCGCACTGTTCAACATCTTCATCAGTGACTTGGATGACGGTAGAACAGGGGTAGAAAGCACCCTGTTCAAGTTTGCTGATGACACTAAGATGTGGGGGGATGTGGGTGCACTAGAAGGGTGCAATAGGCTACAAGCTGACCTTGACAGGTTGCAACGGTGGGCGGATGAGAATAGGATGGGGTTTAGCACTGATAAGTGCAAGGTGTTGCACATGGGGAGGAAGAACCGGCACCACACTTACAGGTTGGGGAACTCCCCTCTTGCCAGCACGGAGACGGAAAAGGATCTTGCAGTCGTCATTGACTCCACGATGAACATGGGCCGGCAGTGTGGGGAGGCAGTCAAGAAGGCCAACCGTACCCTGTCATGCATCCACAGATGCATCTCGAGCAGGTCCAGGGAGGTGATCCTCCCCCTCTATGCGGCACTGGTCAGGCCGCAGCTGGAGTACTGCGTCCAGTTCTGGGCGCCACACTTCAAGAGGGACGTGGACAATATGGAAAGAGTTCAGAGGAGGGCCACTCGTATGATCAGGGGTCAGCAGGGCAGGCCTTATGAGGAGAGGCTACGGGACCTGAACCTGTTTAGCCTCCACAAGAGAAGGTTAAGGGGGGACCTTGTGGCCTGCTACAAACTGGTCAGGGGGGATCAGCAGGTATTGGGGGAGTCCCTGTTCCCCCGTGCGCTGCCAGGAGTGACCAGGAATAACGGTCACAAGCTGGCGGAGGGTAGGTTTAGATTACATATTAGGAGGCGCTACTTCACAGTCAGGGCGGCTAGGGCCTGGAACCAGCTTCCAGGGGAAGTGGTGCAGGCTCCTAGCCTGGGGATTTTTAAAAGGAAGTTAGATGAGCACCTTGCCGGGGTCATCTGACCCCGGTGCTCTTTCCTGCTAAGGCTGGGGGTCGGACTAGATGATCTACCTAGGTCCCTTCCGACTCTAGCTACTATGAAACTATGAAACTTTCAGTTGGAGCAGAGCTGACAGTGTTCCAGCTTTCCAGGGCTGGTGCCTGCTGCTGGGATTTTGCAGCTCAGCCCCCATGTCTCAGGCAGATGGTATGGAAGTGTGTGCGTGTGTCCAGGCAGAGGGGGTTGGCAGCAAGGCTGTGGGAATGGGAGAGAGGGAGCAGGAGCCATCTCCCTGCATGCTTGGATGACCTTCTGGTGGGAACTTATTAAAGACCCCTTCAAAATGATGTGAAATAAAGAGTAGGCTCCACTGGCTGGTTGAAGGCAAAGTGACAGCTGAGTCCTCTCATTAACAGCCTCTTCATCAGCTGCTGGAAAGAATTTATACCTGCTGCTCAGAAAGGACGAAGAGCAGGGCCAAGCACAGTAACTTAGGTGTCGTGACAACAGGAGTGGAGTGCCTCAGTGGGCTAGAGCAGTTTTTGGAGAATGGACTGGGCCGGGATGCATGCCCTTGTTTCACTTTGCACACCCAAATGCCAGTGCTCCAGCATTTTAACTGCCACTTGGGGCATTTAAGGCATCACAGTTTGTGTTGCTACCCTGTGTACAGTGTGCAGGCATGGTGCTGAACCATAGGCTGCACGCCAACCAGAAAGGTACACGGCTCTTGTGTGCTCATTGTTGCTGCGAGTCCCGAAATTCTGCCTGGCACAAGCTAGGAGGAAGAAAGCATTTAATGTGTTTTAATTCAGATTACCGAGTGGTTCGGGCACTCGCTCAGGAGACCCAGGTTTTAGGTCACCCTCACCCATCAAGGGTATGAGCCTACATCTCTCCATCTTCTCAGTACAGTGGAAGGTTGGAGGCATAAAAGATGATGTACGGCCTTGGAAACATGAAGAAAAGATCTGAGCGTGACATGAGATGATCAGATGTTGTGCTTTCCATGTCACATCATCAGGATCCCTCACTTCTTCCAGGCAATTCATCCTTTGCTCTGCAACAAACAGTTACAAACCTTCAGAAAGAGCACAATCCTCCCCCTTTCCCTGCCTCACAGGCACAGCTGCACTAGCACATCAGGCTCAGAACAGCTTCCCTTCTCAGTCTTTTGGAGCCTTCAGGGCTACACCAGTGTTTTCAGGCGCAGGGCTTGGCCCACGTAGGCTGTGTCCTCTTGGCTTCCTGAACATGCTCTCCTGCGCTGCTGTTTAGCCTCATCATTATTTAGATTCTGGTGAATCTGGTCCTGTGGGGATCCTGACATTTGTATGTGGATCCCCTACGTTGTCCTGCTGTTTGGTTCCTATGAAGGGCACAAGACATTCTTGTTTTCTCTGAACATGTGTCCCCTGTCCTGGTGTTGTGCATTGGGACTGGGAGAGGAGGAAAGAGATTCCTTTGGTGAGAATAGATGCAAAGAGTCCTGAGATCTGGGCTACCTTCCTGAATCTGTTGTTGACTTTCTGTAAGATCTTGGCATGGTAGTAACTAGAGCTCAGCTAAGCAAAGCTTCAGTGACGTTTCGTCAGCAGGCTGAGCTTCCTACAGCAAAGCCCTACCTGTGTGGTGGGGTTTGAAGTCCTGCTTGAAGAAGAAGTGCCGTCAGGAAGTCCTGGGCTAGGAAGGAGCTCAGTCAGGGGAATGGCTAGCTGCTGAGAAAGGAGGGGTCAAACCTAAGGAGATAGCCTGTGGGTCACTGTTCTGCAAGAACAAGATTTTGGGGGGCTGTCCCAGAGGGCCTAGAGACTCCAGCCCTTGGTTTGTATTGATATTTATTTGTTGGAGTGTTTTTGGAGTGGGAAAAGATCTGGGCCTCATGCCTGTGAAAGAAAAAGAGAAAAATCTGGCCAGGCAGGGCAGTCAGACGGTGCTGTGCAGGACAGCAATTGCTGGGACTCTGCTTGCCGTGGTGGAGTTTGGGGAAAGGTGATACTGAGAGGGGCAAGGACCAGCCGTGGCCTGGGCGGAGGGCTGAGTCACAGAAAGGATCGCAGCCTGCCAGGTAGGACCTCCAGTCAGCCTTGAGTGCTGGATGTGGGCATGTACCTGAGATGCCCCATGGGCTGCGTTGGATGGTGTGATGCTTTTGCACCCCAGCAAGAACTCCTCGTTCTCACTCTCGAATTCAGACCTTTCAAATTTCACTCGTATTCTTTTTGCAGTGTTGGTATCCAGGGGTCCCAGCCAGCATTAGCCACACTGCGCTAGCTGCCATTCAAAGCCCTGGAGAGTTTATAACACTCAGCCTCATGGGATGCTGGTCAGTGGCCCCTAGAGACGTGAGTGATGGCTGGAAAGACGCATTTCACTAGCTTTCCCTTTCCCTGGTGTGATCCAGGATCAATGGGCTTCCCTGAAACTAGCACAGGAAGCAGTGGATGGCAGTGAGGCAAGGAGTGTCTGTTCACAGGGGGTAGCAAAGTCCAAGAGCTTAGTCTGAGCACTGAGTTACTAGCTCATAGCCTTTGCAAATAAATTCAAGGACCTGTTCTCTCCCGCCTTGCATTGCCTTTTGTAGTTTGGGTAGAGCCACGCTGTATGTATGCATGGTTACAGCTCTTACGGCATCCCACATCTTCCCCTGAGGCATTCTGCTTCTTTTCTTCTTATTCCCTTTCTCCTGCCCCAAGCCTTTCCTACTCAACTTTTCGGAGCTTTTGGCACACTTGGTGGATGCTGTGCCACCTTATGATCTGTGGGAAGATTTAGCAAGTTGCCTTGTCAATAGCTAAGCGGTTTCAGCTTGTGACCATTCTTTTCTAACCAGGCCCAGGCTTTTTCCATCCCTTCTTCCTCCAGGGGCAAATTCCTTCATGCAAATGCATGAAAGTAAAGCCCCAGTTATTTTCTCAGTTTCCCAGCAGAGCTTTCTTCATCACTTCATTTTTGTGCATGCCGTTTTCACTTCGTTCGAAGTGAGGATATTTATCTACTTTCCAGAGGAGTACTTGGCTCAGTGAAGCCCTGTGAAAACTTCGAGTTTTCATAGGAATAAGAATACTGTTTTCATAGGAATACTGTGAATTAACTTAAAGGGGATGTCTCATTATTTGTTGTGACACTGTGAAACTTGATTGCTGCTTCTCTCTCCCATATTCCTCAAATTGGTACCCCATGCCCTGACTCCCTTCATCACACACTTGTGCAGTGACTGGCTAGACAAGGGATGCCTTTTTTTCTGAAGTAAGCGGGACTTACAAGGTGCAGTAGCTGCAATTTGCCTTTCTGCACAAGGTCTTGTGTGAATATCTGCCATAGGCAAAAATGGGATCTGCAGTCAATCAGCACCTCTGCAAAGTAGGCCACTTATTTAGATAACTAAATATGCGTTTACATGTCTTTAACACCAGGGACCTAAGTCTGAAAATAGTGGACTCAGTGACTTGCCTGAAGTTTCACTGAAATAGAGCTGTGCTCTGCTAATGCCAGGCCCCATATATTTACTGTAAGGCCATCCTTCCATGCAGTAGTGACCCTACATGTATACTCCATTTCTGTCTTGCCGGGACACTTCTGCAGGGCAGGGAGCTGCATCACAGGGAGAGCTGATTGTTTCCAGTCCAGCACCCCATCAAATGGGGAATTTTCCTCTGTTTCGGTTCAGATGCAGAACGGTAAAGCAGGTAACACACGTCACTCTTCTAGAGAACTCGATGTTTGATCATTTTTTACTTGTTGATTGCCTTTAATCTAACAGAAAATCCATTCAGACTGAAATGGGGGGGAAATACAGCACACTGCATGTCCAAATAGGCCCATCCCATGTACAGTCTGTTTTGGTTAGATGGAGCCCCAGGCCTCTGTGTTTAGGACCCTGCTAAAAAAAGCAGTGCAGCATTTCCTTCCAGTTCTTCAGAGATGTGCGAGCCTGGCCCTTTCAGCTGGTGATTTGGAGTTAATGCCCGCAGGCTGGATCAGATCTCTGTGCATGGCTGTGAATATGAATCTCTTCCAGCCAGACACTCTTGCTGTTGCCATTAACTCCCATGTGCAGGTAAGACTGTCAAGTATTCAGAGCAGCTCATGTTTGAGCCAACCATGGCACCATCATAATAATGCCAGGGGGCTATTTGGGAAGGCTGCCTGACAGTGGACTCTGAATTGAGTTCATGCTTCCCTTTTCACCTGGCAGGGAGCCCTGCCCTCATGCAACCTGCTTTAGGAAGCAGCAAGACTTTCCCAAATGGCTGTAAGCATCTTTGTCCCCTGTAGCAAATGCCCATAAAGAAGCCATGATGCCATGTGTGCAAACCTGTGCTGCATCTCCGGATGCAAAGCAGATTCAACATATATATTTCTGTAAGACCCCATGCCTTCAGGAAATGCTAATAAAACACAGAGCATCTGTAAGAGACTGTGGTGGTTTCGGGAGGAATTACTTTTTTTTTAGGAATCTGTTTCTAATATAAGTCTAAAGAGATTTAATTGGGTGTAACTCCCGTAAAGACAGGGGTTATTCCCCTGGCCCACAGAGTAAACCCGGTTGTCTCAATTCAGTATGCTGTCCTGGTAGCGCCTCTGTAGTATATCTGACCAGGAGCCCTCCCTGGAAAAGGATCCTTTCCATTTGCTCTAAGCTCCTTTATGGTTTCTGTGCAGTACCTTGAAAGCTATTAAAAGGTCACAATGGCTTTCTGTGCTCCTCTTTGAAACCATCAGGGCTGCTGTGGTGTCTCAATGAGAGCTTGGTCCATTCCATTTAAAGAACGGCTTTTGACCCTCACACAAAGCTCAAGCTATTAGGCACTATTTATATCACAGCATATCTGGGCTGTGGGCAGAAGGAATTGGAGCGCTCGAGCACACATTCCCCGAGGGAGCGAGAAGGTCCTTTCTATGGCACAGGAGCACAAGTGCTTACATTGTGCTTGGCATTGTCAAGGCGCACACCAAAGAGGGGTGACTTAGCCCTCACTACCACAGCAAGAAAGACAAATAGCGCTACCCCCAGATTGTTGGCCAGGACAGCGAGGCACCTTGAGCCGCCTGTGCCTCACTTTCCTCAACGATAAGCAGGGGAATAAAAGCCCTCTACCACCCTGAGGGTTGGGGCTGGCAGATGAAGCTCAATTCAGCTCATTAATGCTTGTGAAGTGCTTTGCTCTCCTGGAAAGAAAGTGCTGTTTGAATTTTCTCTTTGCTTTTGGACCCCCTAAAGCACCATGCTGACACAGGGAGCTGTGTGGCCCTGTGTCTCTCTCAGCCGTGTCTGGAGGAGTGTGAGATTACAATCTGAATATTGTCAGGATAACGGATTCATTTTGTGCCCTCTTCATTTCTCATTACAATCCCTGTCAAAAGAACGAGGGGCAGAATGTAGCAGATAATGAAAGCCAGGATGTATCGGCTAATAAAATGCCAAGATTGCTCATTCTAATGACAAAACATCATAACAGGGAGGGAGATGGCCCCAAATTAGTCCACTCGCATGTCAATTGAGAAATTATAATAGGTGCTGGGAGGAAATGTTACAAAATACACAACCGTGCCCAGACTGCAACGGGACCCGGCATTGGGGGTGTAGCTGGGACTCCATCCATTGTCCCAAATCTGGGAGCATTTGGCTTCAAGCATTGGTTCTACCTGAGCTGGGACTACGATAGTATCCCAGTAGCACGCAGGGACCCAAAATGTGTCCAGAGCCAGTATTGTGCTAGGGGAGCTGCAGAGAGGGTTGAGGAATGTGAGCTGAGCTGCATGCAGGTGCTAGGGCTGGAAGAGCTGCTCTTGGAGGTTATCGGTGTGGGGCACGGGGAGGCCTGGGTAAAGGTCCAAGATGAGAGTCACAGCAGTTGCCGCAGGACAGGACCAAAATGTACTGTCAGAGCTCCCTGGGACTGGAATAACAACAGCAGCAGCAGGAATGTAGGAGTTCTGGACTGAAATAGCAGGGCAGGCAGCAGGTCAACGCAGAGAGGCAGCAGCAGATAGATGGGGGAGCAGTAGCATTACTAGGTCTGGGGGAAGAGGTTGGGGGGCAAAAAATAGCAGCTGCTCTACTGCTGCCCCAGTCTGCATTGTCCAAGGGGCAGAAATGTCCAGTTATGCCTTTGGATGGGAGGAGAATTCACCCAGCAGCTCTGTTTATCGACAGCCTTCTGGAGGAGTATGGTTCAGCTCCTGCACCTCTGCAATACAAAAAATAGCACAAATCGAAGTGCAGAATCCTAAAATGTGTATCAGTTGTTTCAGTCATCTGGATTAATGCGGATAAAACACATGAATTCCTGTCTGGGGTGAGCACATGCGTGTGTGCACATGCGCACGCACAGAATCCTACTTCACCCGTGTGTAGTGTGGGTGGCCATCTAGTTCAGTTACCTGCTGTATTTGTGCTGTCGAACCTTCCCAGGTGAGGAGCATGGAGCCCCTGGGGAGGAGTGGGGCGCTGCATTGAAAACGAGCTGCCCAGGTACCGATCAATTCTTTACTATAGGTTGAATTTGCTGTGCAAGTAAAGGATGAGGACAGTTACTTTGGCCGAATGCAGCCCATGGGGTAATGATAAGGCCTTATGCTTAGTACTGATTTGTGAGCCTGGAGACTTCAAGTCCCAGCAGGAAATGCACCATCCTGATCCAAATGGCATTGTTACATGTCATTTCTTTCTGCTTCCCTGAATCTTTCCATCCTGCCATATCAGGCAAAGACTCGGAGGTGTAACAGGGCAGTTCTAAACCCTGGACAGGGCCAGCACACGAGGCAGCGGCTGCCCTATTAGTTTTGCTGCTGCCCCATTCACCCCTTCTTCCCCCTTAGCTACACTACTGCTTCATTTTCTCTAAAACAGCTCATGTCACTTTGCTGACAAAGCTGTGCTTCTCCCCAGAAACAGCTGCATTTCTCCTGTGGTGGAGAAATACCCACAGCCTGTCAGATGCTTGGAGAGCCTTTAAGATGAAAGGTGCTGTATGAATAAAACTAAAACTACTGAACCTAAAGAGACCATCTTGCAGCAGGCAAAAACTGGGACACTGTTCTAGATGTTGCGCAGACCTCAGGAGCCGGTAGTGCACTCCTGGCCCTGGTGAGTCTTGCTGCCTTAGTCAGGTGCTATGCAGGCAGAGCTGATGCTGCTCCTGGTTCACAAAGCTCCCAGACTGAATCCAATACAGTGTGTTCACACAGCACCACGTACCACTGTGCTGCACCCTCTCAGCAGGTGCAGCAGGACACTAATCTGGGATCAGTTTGTCAAATTTGAGACAAAAGTCCTCTTCAGGGAAGCTACAAAAGTTAGGATGGTTCTGGAAAAGGTGGCCACTTTAACTGAGACCAGCCGGGTGCTAGTGCTCTGTGAGACAAAAAAAAATCCTTGCCAACTCACCCTCTCCTGTGCCCCCTCCCTGCTCTCTTGGGCTCTTCCTTGGTGGCTTTCACTAGTAATGCGTGCTTGTCTTCTCTTCTCTCCGTTTTGGACACCACGCATCCCACTGCCCTGCTTGGCCCTCCCTATCCTCCCGGCCGTGCTCTCCAGCCCCACTCGTGTCATAGCTCCCACTGGCTGGCTGTGCCAGGTGCAGACTAACAGGGGCAGCACCGCCGTGGGAATCTCACCTTCTCGGCTTCTGTTTTGCAGAGCGCGGGAGTCTTGTTCCGGGTCCGGGTCGCCGGAGGCTCTGTGGCATGCAGCTACCTCTCCCCCCAGGACAGCAGGCCTCTCTACCACCCAGCTATCGACAGGTAAGAGCCTGCCCAGCCCACGGCAGGCACTTGGGTGGGGGGCAGTGGTTGACCAAGCAGGCAGGAATGCTGTTGGTGGTTCAGGCACCCTTGCTCTCCTCCCGTGTGGGTTGTGCTTCCTGCTGCCGGTGGCTGAGCTGCTCGCTTCATAAGGATCGTGTGATGGGGCGCACTGCTGCTGCTGCCCCCGTGAGGAGGAAACCAGGGGGCTGAGGGGGCAAAGCTGGAGACCAGGGCTGGCTTTAGCTCTGTGTGAAAACACGCAGGATACCCTTGAGCTCCCTCCCCACCTACGATCAGGCATTTCCTCCCAAATGAAGCAGCAGGGCCCCTGTGGTGGTGATGCTACTGCCCTGTGTTTCTTTGAGAGCGATCACGGCGTGCCTTCCTGTCAGACAGTGGCCCATCCAGTGCTTACTGCCTGGGAGACCGAGCCCCCTTGCCGTGCCCTGGACTTCACGCGCCACTACCTTGCTTCCTCTTACTCTGAGCTGTAAATATTTCTCCACCCTTGCTGGCTCTCTGCAGCTCTGTCAGGAGCCCAATTGTTCTGCTGTTGACGTGGTTGCCATGGGCACCTTTTGTGGCTGGCGGCAGCTCATTAGCTCATCCAGCAAGCTGAGCATCCCTCCTAGCTGGCTGAGGTCTCAGGTGTGGGACCCTGCAATGGAAGATTGCTCTCCTGGGAGCTGGAAATGAGATGGGATTCGTTTTCCAGGCAGTGACTTGGCAGATAGGGGTGGGATCCAGTGGTAGCCATTCCAGGTGACAGGGCTTGTGAGGAGACCCAGTAGTAAATTAGGAGCCTGCGACTGAAATAGTGGAGGCGCAGTGCATGGGTGGTTAATACACCGAGCCCAGGAGCAGGAGACACAGAGGCCATTCCTGGCCACTCTCCCTTGGTGACCTCAGCTTCCTGATACTGCCCCATATTTGTGGTGCATGGTTAGGTGCACAGATGAGCATGCCATATCGATGATATGCTTTAGAGCCAGTGTTTGCAAGCTGCTTACATGTGCCCTGCTGAGTTGGGCCACCGGTCAGCTTTACTGTTTCCAGTCACTTCCCAGCTCCCAGGGGCTCAGCCCCTTAGTGGGTCAGATTGCCAAGTGCTCAGGACCTGCCAGACTACTTCAAAGAGCTCAGCTCCCACTTAGCCATTGACACAAATGGCCAGATTTCCAGAAGTGCCCTGAGCGTTGAGCTGTGTTGAGTGTGGCCTAAAGTGTTCCTGGGTGAGCTGCTACGTATTGAGTTTGCCTCAGACCTGGCTTTTTATTTCCCCAAGCCCTGCTTTTAATTCCACTGAAGCCCAAACTCAGGGCAGCGTCTCTTTAGCAAGCAGGGACGCTTGGATCAGACCCACTGTGCTACCCTACTTCCCAGCAACAGGGATGCCTCCTACAGCTATATTCTGTTCTGGTGAGCTGGTTTCTCCTATCTCCTTCCTCTCTGCAAGAAGCCTGGGGATGGAGGTAACCCTTAGACGGGAATCTCGTGAAATCACTTGCCACCTGGAAGTGCCTTGCTGCCTGAAGCGTGCACTGAATCAATTGCACAGCTCTTATTGATGTTCCCTAGTAAAGTGCAGTGTTACTGTCCTACATCCAGCTGCTAATTAGACAGGGAGGATTTGCTGCTGCCTCTTGTATCTGTCTCGCTCTGCCTGTAATATACCATGCCGGGCATCACGGCCTTGGCAAGGGGAAGTCAGGCGGGTGGCAGGAGCCGCACTGCCCTGGGAGTCTTCCCAGCTCCTTCACTCCAGCGTGGTTTCTCATTTCTTCTAGGCAATTACTTCCTTGTTCCAGGTGAATGCTTATGCTTGGCCTGGCGGGCACAATGGCCAGCCAGGCTGTGTGGGCCCAGCAGGGGTACCTTTTGCAGCTTCTGTAGCAAGCGCAAAGTGGGAATGACACTGGCAGCTGATTTCTTCCTCTAGTCAGTGTTGGGAAGTAGGCAGCTACAGTTTGCCGGGGCACAGAAGTTAGTGCTACTACTGGATTGGTTAAAGCCTCTGTGTAATGTCGTGTGGTCCAGTCATGTTAATACCCTCTTATACCCCAGCTGTGCAAGCATACAGTGGGCCTTACTTTTTAATTCCCCCGGCTGGTGCCTCCTGCTATAGGCACAGTGAGCTCATCATGCCAATTCCCTTGCACCTGCACACTTGTGCTGTGCTCCCATACCGCCTACTCCTGTGGCCCAGCAGTACATCCATGAAGGGCCCATGAATTATGAACATCTCTCTGCTCCTCGCTCAAATTCTGTTCAGAGATAATGTTAGTTCAGATAACATCTCCTGTGAAGCGGAGAGCAGATTGGGCCGTCATCTAGCAGTAGTGTTTGCTAATCACATGGTAGGTGGTTGTGGGACCGGAATGACACAGTTGCTAATATCCCAGCTGGTGGATTTGTTGGCTTGCTGCAGGGAAGGTGGAGCCATGCTCGTCAGATCAAGGGAAAGGGAGAAGGGTGGGGGAGCCACAGGGGGAAAGAGGCAAGAATCCAGATGATGCAAAGCCCACGACTACTGCAAAGGCCCCAGCCCTAGCCATGAAACAACTTGCTGGTGCATTGCCACTTGGGGCTGGTCACCGCTGTTGCACGTGGTTGGTACCAGACCCCACGTCTTGGTCACTGCACAGGTGCACGGGGGGGACACTCTGCCCCAAAGCAGAGGTGAAGGCTCTGTTTCACAGGAAAGGTGAAGTGACTTGGCAAGAGTCCTGTAGGGAATTTGTGGCACAGCCAGAAAATGGTCACTAACCTGAGGCAGGAGGCCAGCTTTTCCCTCTGCATAGGCCACTGGCTTCCTTCTTTGGCTCCCTGAAGCCAGTTACACCCTCCAGGCCAGGGCTGAGGTTGACCTCTCCTGAATGAGGCCATGGAAGCTGCCAAACCCCCTGGGCATTCAATGAGGCTGAGGTGTGATGGCAGCATGTGAACTGGTGGCGTCAGAGAGTGGTGTAGTGGGAGGAGGTTTCCATCTCCGCAGGGATATCACAGAGCCTTGAATTGTGCCCCAGAATCTGCAGCAGGCAGTAGGTGCAAAGGTAGGCCCTGTGTCCTTTTCCCTGTGGGCACAAACCACAGGCTGCATTTCCCTTTGCCATGTCGAATATCCAACCTGCCCTCCCAGGGGCTGCAGGGCCGATTTGGGTATTGGGGCTGAGGGAGGGAGCTTTGCAGCTAGCTCCCAGCATGGAGGAAGCCAGCAGGGGAGATGCACCTGCACCGTCTCTAGGAGGAGACTGGCACCCGCTGGACTTTCTGGGAATTACATCCAGGTTCTCATTTCTAAATCTGATCTCTTGCAATCTGACCAAGTCCTCTGCCCCCATTCACTGCCTCGATTTTGCAT
Organism: Crocodylus siamensis; assembly: GCF_052110815.1. NCBI lineage: Eukaryota > Metazoa > Chordata > Crocodylia > Crocodylidae > Crocodylus > Crocodylus siamensis. The sequence goes on from NC_143402.1 coordinate 60,126,158, forward strand.
TGCTAGTGCACAAGACTCCTCTGCATCTCCATCCCTTCCAAGGACACGTGTAAGGCTGCATTCCTTCCCTTGCTAAGTGCTAACAGAGACAAGGACCTTTGTGTTGTATCTTTTATTGGGCCAGTTGCATAAAATTGGGATAAAATTAGACAAAATTTTGAACATGAGGCATTCTTCTCCAGGTCTGAGGGAAAAGAGGCACCAGATGATTAGAAATAGTTCTGCAGGGCTGTGAAATTGAAGGAGAGAGAAATCCCCAAGGGTAGCAGACAAACAATTAACAGAAGAAAAGAAGCTTCATTACTGGGAGATCAAGACCTATCAAAAGAGAAGAGGATCATTATCCCCTGTAGTGTGAAGGAAGAACTATGCCATAAAGTCAGTGCCACCGTTTACTTCCTGGTTCTTAGTATCCAGCCACCTTACGAATTTTTGTTTCCAAGCTTCCGTTTTAAAAGTGTTTTGTAAATTCCCCTTGAGCACGGAGATAACGAGGTCAGAAAGGGAGTGGTGGTTCTGTGAAAAATGTGCTCCTCCGAGGGAAAGTACAAAACGCCTTTTGTAGACAAGCCTACGGACATCGTTTTGTAAATCTAATGGGTACAAAAAATCACGAACTAAATATAGACATTGGATGTATGGCACATTATAACCATCTGCATTTTACCAACTGCAGTGTATCACCAGTTCAACATTCCCCTTCTCCCTCCCCACCTACCCGTCTCACATCTGTTGTCTCCCATGGCCTCTGATCCTCACTGCCACACATTTGCATTTTCACATCTACTTCTTGCATATTGGCTTCTATCCACAGCAGACTCTTCCTCTGCCTGAAGAAGGGTATTTGTGCCCGAAAGCTAGCAAACAACAATTTTCCCAACTATTCAGTTGGTCTAATAAAAGATACGCAGGGTTGTTGGTTGTAGCTGTGTTGGTCTAAGGGCACAGGCAGACACAGTTCTTTGGGTAGATGTGATATCTTTTGTTAGACCAGGTAAATAGTGGGGAAAAGTTCTTTGCAAGCTTTTGGGCACAAACACCCTTCTTCAGGCATGGGAGACCATGTAGTTGGTCTAATAAAAGATATCACATCTATCTGAAGAACTTAGCCTGCCCAATAAAAGAAATCACATTTACCCAAAGAACCATGTCTGCCTATGTGCTCCTATAGGTATTTGTGTCTCTATTCTTTATTTTTTTTCTGGGAAAGTTCATTCTGGTACATAGTTGCTCTCTAGTTTCACCCACATAGTTACCGTGAGAGCATGTGGTGCATTGGATCAGATATATCACATTTGGGATAGACATGTGTATGCGACTGGCTCAAGTCCTGCCCCAGATCCATGAATTCTGACGGGTTCGTTGTGAGGGGGGAAGGAGGAGCTGATTGTTGGGACAGTAGAGATGTGTTGACAGATTTTGCTTCTGTTGTTAAGGCAAGGCTGTATCGCATTTAATGTCTGTTGAACAGAGGGGAGTTGCTTCTTATGATGAATTGGGCAAGGCCAAGGGATTGTTTGAAGTGGTGAATCAGAATCCACGCCTGGGAGGGCACCCTACAAAACACCGTATACCCGGTCCACAAAACCAGCAATCATCCCAAGCCCCTTAGTTCCATAGTGGTAGGCCAGCATAGGTCACAGGGAAGTGGGAGGCATGGCTGTTGGATATCCCTTGTTGCTCTGGAGCTGAGGAAACTGCAGGGCCCGACTCAGTGGTGAAAGGCAGCTCCCCGGACTGCCCCCCTACAAGGGATCTGCTGGCAGGTCCTTGCGTTGTACTGCAGGACCCGGTGCTGGGCCAGCAGGAAAGGGATACATCAGAGAACCTGGGGCCAGCAGAGAATGGGCTGCCTGCAGGGAGCAGCCTCAGTTTCCCTGCCACGTGACCCCACCGGCACCAAGTTAAAGAGAGGGAGGTGAGCATGGGTCTTGCACTCACCAGAGTGGTCAGGGCTTTCAGGCCTTCACCTCCACTTCCCTCTGATGTATTAACGAGCCTATTTCTAAGGGTTTCCTGGTCTCTATGGAGGGTTCATCCCAAGCTGGCAATGACTGTAACCCCTTGAATTCTTGTGCTTTCCTTTTGGACCAGGCTAGAGGTGCTGGTTTCCTACGTCATGGGCCAGAAACCCTGAACAAAATATCTCTTATCACATGTGCTAACTGGCTGTCCTTGTCCTAGCAGAGCACTGCAGTTCAGCGGCCCCGGTGGCCCTCCCCATGTGAAGCTGGTGGTGGAGTGGGATGTGAACACCAAAGAACGGTAAGTGCCCAGCATCCTGCTGCCAGCCTCCAACAGAGCATGGGGTCAGCTGAGGCAGAGCCTCCACTTCAGGCTCACCCAGGCACGTGCGGGGGTCTGAGTGGCAGCATTGCCTCATCTGGAGGTAGACCAGCCACTGCCCCTCACACCAGGGCTTCGACTCCACAGTCCCCTTGGAACAGCAGAGGGTCTCCTGTGAGCACACCCTACCCAGGGGCTGCTCTCTCTGCCGGCCAGGACCAGCTCACTGGCCTCTTGGGATGCTTTGACCTTGCTATTGCTAACTAAGAGGTGGGTCGAATCCAAATCACCTCACTCTGGGGAACCTCCCACGGATGCCAAGGAAGGGGAAAAAGACTGGGACAATTAAGATCTGTCCCAGTGGGAATCCTGCCTGAGTGAAAACATCCAGTTTAGGCAGAACTAGTAAGGTTTGTGGCCTGGACCAGGGGCCCCCCTTCTCCATCCTGCTCCTGACACTGGGTGGCTCCATGACTTTGTGTCTCTGCTGCCTTGGATGGAGGATCATCCTCAGGCCCGTGTGACATCTCTGCACCCAGCTGGGAGGCAGAAAGACTGACAGCCACCGTCTGTCCTTCAGCTGCACTGGCATCCAGGGGCTAAAGCAATTACTTCTGCACCAGTCATTGGGCCTAGTACAAAGTCATCACAGCAGGCTGCCGTCCCAGAGTAGTGCCTACAGCTGGAGGTGATTCACACACCTGGCCTTCATTTGGACAAGCCACTTGGTGGCAGGAAGACCCCCTGTGCAGTTACTGAAGCCCGCAGGCATGGCCACTCGGTCAGGAAGCATGTCAGTCAGGTCCTCTCCAGGGGAATAAAGTCCATAGCCCCAAACTGCTTCCACTATGGCAGCCTCCAAAGAGGCCAGTGACTGAATTAAGGAATTTTAAGCTAGTAGGGTCACACTGCTCCTTGATTCGCCTGGTGGACAGTAGGGGTACCGAAAGGAGCAGTTGCACAACCCCATTCCTCAGTATTAAGTTGAATGTTAAAAAACCCAACCTAGGCTTATTTGGAAGCTGAATTACTGCTCTTCCTGTTGGTTTTAGCTGGGAGCAAAGGATGAATCTAATTGCAGCAGCAGGAGAACTGCTGCCTAAGTGATTTTTAACAACACTATTATTAAATACAAACAAAGGGGAAGTGTCCCGTAGTGTGTGACAGATTGGTGAGCTCTGTGCTTCACATCAGTGGCCGGCTGCCAGCAATGGGACACGCCTGTGCTTTGGGAGGGCAGGACAGCGGTGGAGCAGTCAGAAGTTTACTTGGAACGAGGGAGACTTGATCATCGGCTCGCGACTTCCAGGCAGCCGCCTTCTTCCAGGACTACCCCAGGACACTGGCCAGTTGAGGGCTGCCTGTGGGTCTTCTCCATCCGTAATGGTTGGAGTTAGTGTTTTCAAGAGTGGCTAGTGATTTGAGGGCACCCAACCTGTGACACCCAGAACAGTTTGATTTCTACAGGGAAACCCCCAGCATTTTCTCAAAATCTCAGCCCTTTAAGGTATCTCAGTCTGGCCCCTCAGAATCACTGCTGAACACTTTGGCCTGGGCACCTAACTGCAGTCACCTGCATTGGACAGTGTGGGCCACAGCTTCATCAAAAGGGTCCCTCAACAAGGCAGGCAGATTTGCTCTACAAGGCAGGCAGATTTGCTCTACTTCATGCAGTATTTGTTCAACTGGGCAAACTCCTTGCCCAAGGGTACAGAGACAGATGCCACAGAATGGCCTGGGAAAGACCTGGGGAATTTCCTGACTGTATCATCCACACAGTCTTAAGCACTGAGGCAAAGGCAGGGCTAAGAACCACAGATAGTTTCAGCAGGCTGGCTGTGACCCCCTCTGTCCCATTGCAGACTGTTTGGCAGTATCCAGGAGGAGGTGGTCCAGGATGCTGAGAGTGTACGGATGCAGCAGCAGGTCCACCAGCAGCAACACAGCTGCACCCTGGATGAGTGCTTCCAGCTCTATACCAAGGAGGAGCAGGTATGCGTGTGTTCAGGGCCAGCGGAGTCAACTCTGCACTCTGGGCCTTGAGTCATCCCACGCTCTGGACTGCCTGGGGCACATTATGCTGGGCAGGTGGAGATGGACACCAGCCTGAGCATGGTGTGCCAGAACCCAGCTCTGGGCTTTGTCACCAGGCTCACAAGGGGAGACATTTACTGGGCCGCCCAGGGCTTCCTGTGCTTTGGTCCTCATGCCTGTGACTGCAGGGAGGCCATGCTGAGAGCTCAGGCAGGATAGATAGCTAGACAGAAAATCCCAGTTTGTGGTTTTAGGTGTCCAGCCCAAGCTGGAAGAGGTGGGGTGAAGGGAAGGGAGACCCTCCCTAGCCCCCATCCAAGAGAAAAAGTTTTCTCCTCTTATTAATTAAAGCAGGCAGACATACTGGGGCTCTGCTCCCTCCCCACCCAGTCCCAGGCTGCAGGCCCATGGCAGAGAATTGGGCTGAAGGCAGAGGAATATTGCAGGGCACTGTTCATGGGTGGGGAGGGAGGAGAGCAGGAGGGGCAGGACAGTGTGCCCAGAATATGTGCTGATTTCCACACTGTTGAGCCAAGCTGGCAGTGAGGGGCTCTGCCAGCACCCTGCTAGAAAGAGGTGGCACCCTGGAGTGGGAGGTAGTCTGCACCCAAGGGTGTCCATGGCAGGAAGAGCATGCCTAATGCTACCTCCCCAGGGCACTGGATATGGTATTGGAGTGGCACCAGATCCCTCCCAAGGAGCATATGTTAGGATGGGGCAACATGGCATGGGCAGAGGCCCAGGGCTTCATCAAACAGCTCTGCCAGGGCAGATGGGGAGTAGGGGGCAGGTGGTATCTTGGCCTGTTGGAAGGGGGACATCTAGCTATTTTTGTACTTTGAGCAGTGGCAGGGGAGGGGAACCACAGGCAGAGTCCCCTGTCAGCCTTACTTCCCACCCCAAAGGGAGATGCCTCTGCTGCAATGCTACAGGGTTAACCCTCTCACATCCCCTGCCAAACTATCTGCAGAACACGGCTGTGAGAACCTTATTTTGGCAGTGGTTGTGGGAGAGGTAACCCAGAAGCTGTTGACCGCAGAGCAGGGGGAGGAGGAGTGAGGCTGACTCCTGTGGTCTGTGCATAGTGAGCCCGTGGCAAGCAGACCCCTGCCACTCTTCCAGTGCCACCTCCCTCCCAAGAAAGCACCCAGGCTCATGTTAGTTGCCCACCCCTAGTTCCACTACAGCCTGGTGTGCTGAGCCAGTACAAACCATCTGGAGCCACAAAATACAGAGGCCTCTCAAGGCCCTAAGACCCAGTGCAGTGCAAATCAACAAGGCTGCAACAGTGCCAGGAAGAGAAAATCCCATTCAGCTAACAGAATGACTGGGCGTTCCTCTTGGGCAGCCCTCCCCTGTGCAGCCCAGCCCATGGCACTTGAAAGTGTAGTTCCCATTGTCTCAGAGCCTCCTCACTGCCCAGCAAAGCCCAAAGCTGGCTGCACTGGCCGGCTGCAGTGTCTGGGATCAGCATGACAGGTTCGTCAGTCCAGGTGTTGCTGGTGTTTCAGTTGGAGCATCTGGGGGCTGAGTCTTGGCCACTCTCCACTGGCATAAGGCCCTTGTATCCAACAACGCTGCTCTCCCACTCTAGCACTGGAATGCATTCCCAGACTATCCTGCCCAGACCAAGTCTCTTAAATGCTCCATGACCTTGCCTAGGTGGCATGTGATTTGTGGGTCAGTGGACCAAGAGTCAGACTCACTGAGCCTCTGATAAGACTCGGCTTCTGTCTCTGTGCTGCGCCCTCTTCTCCTGTTTATGGATTTATGCTAAGCAGCCACCATCATGGCCCAGGAGACCACTGTGCCAGGCAGACACACAACCGAGAGCTCCAAGGAGCTTACAGTGAGACAGCAGGTGGACAGACAGGCAGACAGACGGGGGCACAAGGAGAAGCTACTGGTCAATGTGATGAGCTGCGTTCTCAGCTCGAGCTGTGGACCTCAAGGAGGTCCCAGGCCATCTTCCCCATGCCAGGCACAGGAACTGGCAAGGAAAAGCTCCTCACTGCCTGCCATCACCTGCTTAGCCATTGTAGAGGGCAGGCCTGGTCCACAACCCCTTAGGAAATGGGAGGCCCCTAGCCCTGTGTGAGGGCAGAGAGGGGAGGGAAGTATGAGAAGATAGAAATGTTTTGCAAAGGAAGATTGTATTTGCAATCCCTGGGTTATGCCCAGAGCACCATCATGGGGGCGATTCAACCCCAGAGCAGAATATACCATGTGGCTTGGCTGGTGGGAGGGCATGGCACTGACTTCTGCTGGAAGGGATGGGCACTGCTCAGCTGTGTGCCACAGGCTCTGCATGGCCAGCAGGGGTCCTCCTTGAGACCAGGCCAACCAGGGGAGGGAAGCTTTGCTGCTGCTCTCACCAGCAAGTTCCCAGCAGCCATGACTCACAACACCATGGCAGGTGTCAGCCCTGCCCACCCCCCACCCCCCATTCTTGATGACAGAGCTGATGCCATGCTGACTGGACACCCCCTGCACAAGCCAGCACTTGGCATGACTGGGCCACATTTGGCTTGCCATCGCTGTCACATGGCTTCCTGTCTCCCCAGCTGGCCCCGGACGATGCCTGGCGCTGTCCCCACTGCCAGGTACTGCAACAGGGCATGGTGAAGCTGAGCCTGTGGACACTTCCTGACATCCTCATCATCCACCTCAAGCGGTTTCGCCAGGTGGGCGAGAGGCGGCACAAGCTCTCCACGCTGGTCCAGTTCCCACTCTGTGGCCTTGACATGGCCCCCCACGTGGCCAAGAGGAGCCAAACTGGGCAGCACGTGCTAGGCCAGTGGGCAGCCTGGAAGCAACCGCCGTACCTTCCTGAGAGCTGCCAGCTGGACTACCTCTACGACTTGTATGCTGTCTGCAATCACCACGGCAGCATGCAGGGCGGGCACTATACCGGTGAGTGTGCCCTGGCAGTGTGCAGGGCGGGCATTATACTGCTGAGTATGCCCTGGCAATGTGCAGGGCGGGCACTATACTGCTGAGTGTGTCCTGGCAAAATTCCCTCTAGGCCTTGCTAGCTAGCCCCCAGCTCCGTAGCCTGCTGCTTCACCCAGATACTGAAAGGGTGGGGGGATTCCCATGGGCTGAGCTGGCCAAACAGCCTGGGTCTAGTTTGATGAAACTCAAACTCAGCTGAGAGCTGTTTGCCTAGGCCATTTCTCCCCACAATGTCCCCATTTCTTCTCTAAGGTCCCCAGTCCTTTCCTGACCCTGAGCTATGTTGTCTGTCCACAGCCTACTGCCGCAACTCAGTGGATGGCCGCTGGTACAGCTATGATGACAGCACAGTGGAGTCAGTCCAGGAGGATGAGGTCAGCACCCGGAGTGCCTACATCCTCTTCTACCAGAGGCGGAACGCCATCCCCAGCTGGTCGGCCAGCAGCTCCGTGAGAGGTGGGCACAGCACCTTGCCTCAGGCATGGGCGGGCTCCAGCCAGACTCCCCTGGGCTGCTGGGGGCCCAGGCCAGGCCCTGCAGGCTTTCCAGGGTCACCCAAAACCATCTCCAAGCAAGAATAAGCCCCTCTCTGTTTTAGGGGCCTCCGTCTGCCAAGGGATCACCGTCACTCAGCTGAGTCCCAATTGATTTCTGTGGGGCTCATCCCCTGAGCAAGCACCTCAGGGTGTACGATCAAGCCTTTTGTGAGCTCTGCTTCCCTAGTGGTGTCACATTCTCCAGGACCGTAAGTTATATCAGTTTGTACCAGCAGGCCCAACCTTCCTCTCCCCTCTGCTTTTGACCCTGCACCCTATCTGTGTTTGGGAAAGCTGCCTTGGTGCCTGCTTGAACAGATGCAAATGAGGGGCCCAGGGCTGAGTCCACCCTGGGTTCAGAGAAACCATCAGCATCACTGAGTGGTAGCATGATGAGGGAGGGAAGGAAAGGGGAGGGGTTGCCTATGTGTGATGCTAACCGTCAAAAAGTGTACACACATGCAGACACAGTGAACTCACACCTGCAGACACAGTGGTAGCAAATGGACACACATGCATCACATGCAAACACTAGTACAAAGCATGCACATGTGACCATGTGTGAACAGATGCACACAGTGCATGCAGGCATATATGAGGTGTGACATAGCAGCTGGTCTCCTGGGGCAGCAATGACATGCGGCTGCTGGTGCTATTAGCATGGACATATAGCTGTGGTGATAGCTGTTATTTTTCCACTCCCACTTAAATGCCCTTCTGGTCACCCTGCCCTGTACATACCTACCCAGGGCTTCACTCCACCCCCACCTCCCTGGAGTGGTGGAATCTCTTTTGACAATAGCTGCATTTGCTCTGACAGCAGGAAGCTGGTATCCTCCCAAAGCGAGCCCCTTGTAGCAGGATAACTGTAGCGCTGAAATGAGGTGCTGGCCTGTTTGTGCTGCCACCCCATGGCATGCGTGTATAGAATCACCAATGCATGCTCTAATTTGCTATTTATTACTATCACTCTTGTCAGTGGCTGCTGATTTTATGTGATTTGTTTTTTGGATGCCTGAGATGAGACACTAACAGCCTTATTCTCAGGGGAGCTGTGTGCATTGTTTGGTGGCTCAATCAAGAAGTCAAAGAGCCTGAGTCCAAAAACTGGGACAGTTTAGTGAAAGTAATGGCAACAGACACCTGTCTGCCAGGGAGAGCTGCTTCAGGCTGCCACAGCTGGTGCACAAACTGCAAAAGTCACTCTCCCCCGAGGTACCTTCCAAAACCCTTCACAAGGAGGGTGGTAAAGCACTGGAACAGGCTACCCAAAGAGGTTGTGGGATCTCCTTCCTCAAAGGTTGTTGAGACCCAGCTAGACAGAGCCTTGGCTGGGATAATATAGGTGCTGCTTTGAGAACGGGGTTGGACTAGATGACCTCTTGAGATCCCTTCAGAGTCTAATTTTCTATGATTTTATGATTCTAACAGGCAAATATAACAATTTGCAGAGCTCTAACAGCTATCCCCACCATGAGCATCTGCTGCCTCACTTGGCAGCATTTGCAGTTGCAAGTGACAAAGAAGTGCTGGGTACCTCAGTGTGAAACCCCAGAGCCAAAGCAGCCAGTCTCCAGGGCCTTTTGCAGATGTTAGAGCTCCGTAACCCTGGGCTTTGATGTAGAGGGGTAATGTTCCCTTCCACTCCCCTCCCCCCCACAACCTGGCAGAGCCCGTGTTTGAGACCTGTTCAGTTGACATGGTACCTGTGCCCTTCAGTGGCACATGCATCTGATGAAGTGAACTTGGGCTTACGAAAGCTTGTGCTCTCTATATGTAACATGTTTAGCGAGTCTGTAAAGGTGCATCTCTACCCTGCCTTCTGACTGGCTTCAGACTAACACAGCTAACTACCTCCCTCTGCACATGTTCCTAGTTAAAGGGAACAGCAGCATTATCACCTGCTAGCCTGGGGTTTGCTCCTGTTCAACAGAGCTTCCCTCTCCATGGAGTAGTGTCCTCTCTGCACCTGTCTGAGCACCAGTTCACAGGCTGGATAGATGAGCTTACTCCGTATGCAGAGGAGACCTGCAAAGAAAAATAAAACAGGGGCCTGTGGAACTATCTCCCCCACCATACCGGGCCCCTCTGTAATGTATAGTGGCTTCTCCCTGGTGGCTGGGTCCTCACCATGGGACCTCAGACTGCCTGATGGTGCCAAGCCCAAACATGACAGAGAGGGCATGGGAGTGTTTGCAGCAGCCTGGGCACATTCTCTGCTGCATGGAGTCTAGGAGATTTGGCCTCTTCTTCCCCAACCTTTGTACTAGCTGCAGCACCTCATAGCCTTTCATGCTCTGGTGACATGGCTCTGGCCTGTTGTCTGGGTTTCTCTTGCAGGCTCCACCAGCTCCTCTCTGTCTGACCATTGGATCACAAGACTCAGCGGAAGCAGTAAGAGGGAGAGCCTGGTGTCCCGCAGCTCCATGACCTGCCCCTCCTTTCTCAAGCCCCCCGACTCACCTGTCTTCCTGAACGCCACAGTCAGCCAGGAGAAGGGTGAGGCTCTTTTGTGTCAGTGTGCCCAACACCTGTCCCTGAACAGCCAGCCCCGGGGGCAGCGGGTGTGACACAGAGCAGGATAGGGCCTTCTGTCCATATTGTATTGGAGACCAGCTCTTGGTGCCACAGGAGCCAGGTGGCACTGGGCTTCCTGGTATTAAAGAAGAGGCTTGGGGATGAGCAATATATAATTAGCAGGGAATGGCAGATGCCAGACTGGTTCCTGAGCACACAAGACAGAGCCCTGGAGCTGCCCCTAGGCTCTGACTGACATAGAGCCTGTCTGCTAGGCACCATGGACTGAGGAGTTCAGGAGTCATCCTCAAGCCCCCGAACTGGTCAAAACTGAATCCTCCTGAGCTCTGTTTATTCATATCTTGGTGCTGGGGCCATTGAGGCCCACGTTTTCTAGTGTATCTTCCAACCACAAAGGTTGGAAGGTAACAGTGTTTTTAAATGCAATCTTGCAATTCTCCCTTCGGTCCCAGGACCTGGGGCTTTAAGACAAGCACCAAATATCACAGATGTTACAACAGAGTTAGTGAGTTGGCCACGGCCTGGATGCAGGGTGCCCAAATCTGCAGAACTGAGATGTTAAGGGAACCTTCACACTTTGGGCCTCTCAGTGTTGCTAACCTGGCATACATAAAATTAACCTCTATGGTGCCATTTTTCACCTTCCCTACAAGGCTATCCCACCCAGTGGGACTGGATCCATGGTATTCTCTGGCTTTTCTTCCACATCACTGACATCATCTCTCCTCCCCACATGGCTGCCTCCACTGACCACAGGAGTGCCAGGCCAAGAGTAAGGGCAGCCAGGGAGCAGCTGCCATGCTTAGCTGGTATGTCCAGTTGACCAGGCCTTCTGTGATGCTCCACATGCCAGCTGCTAGTCCAGTGTACCAGTACATCTAGTCAAGGGTGCATCCCTTGTGTAGGTGGATGGAGCATGGGACTAGCAGAGAGGATGCCCAGGACTGATTCCTCACCTGGTACGACAGACCTACTGGGCTTGTGACCTCTGACGACACCCCCCTTGTTCTAGTAGTATCTGTAGATCATGGGGCAGCTCATACGCAGTGAGAGACAGGCCCTGCCACAAAGAGTTCATACTCTAGAGAGACCAGGCAGACAAAGATGGGAAGGGATGCCGAGGCAAGCAGTGATTTGCCCCAGGTTACTCAGCAATGCTGATAGGAGCTATCCCCCCCACACACCCAACTGGAACAGGCCTCCCCTATTCCTTCCTGTGGAATCGTGGCTCTGGCCTGACCCTGGGGAGCTGTTGGTGGTTTCATGTTATCTAACCTATTTGTGTCCCTCTTCCAGGAGGCTTTGAGTCAAGACCCTTGGTGCGAGGCATTCAGGGACGGAGTGTCAGTATGAAAGTATCACCTACCAAGCCCAAACTGGGCACCACCAAACCAATGCCCCTTCGCTGGTCCTTTGCATCCAAGGACAGGCTGCAGGGTGTGTCTGGGGAGCTGGTGGAGTACCTGGAGTCTGGGCGCCGGCCCAGGTACACTAATGAGTCTATCATCCCACTCATGACGGGCACTGCTGGGGAAGAGAATGGGCCTTTGCTAGCTAATTCTAGGCTAACCGCTGCAGGGGCTGTGAAGGACCAAGAGGGTTGTGGGTCAGGAAGGGCTAGTGGGAGTTTACAGAGCAACACAGCAGGGCCAGCTGAGAACCACAGCAAACCCCCCTTGCCCCCAGAGAAGATCAGCACCTTGAAGAGAGCGAGCAAACCAAAGGAGGACACAGGCCAGCCACACAGGACACCCAAGAAGCTAGAGTTGCCTCTCAATGTGGCACCACCGAGGAAAGTTGAGGAGCCAAAGAGCAACGGAAGCAAAGCAAACTCGAACGGAGCCACGTGTGTCAACAACAGCGTGTCCCTCCCCTACGGCTCCCTGAAGGGGAGGAACATGGACAACGACCAAAGAACCCCTGCCAAGGCTGGGGAGCATGGCCGGGAGAGAGAACCCGAGGCCGAGAGGCAGCAGGAAGGGAAGTTCACAATCTTCAGGGCTGGTTTCCTAAAGAAGGACACCAAGAGGCCCAGCGAGGTGGAGCGGTGCTGCACTTCGGAGACGGCCATGGGTTCCTCCAGGACATCGCTCGCCAATGGCACCCTTGGTGTCATCAGCGAAAGCAGGGTCAGCGGCACACTGGGCCGCCGCAGCCAGGAGGGCCTATCCAATGGCAGGATCAGCCGCTCCGAGCTGGATATCAAGCGCTCCCAGAGCTCGGTCAGCATCCACAGCAAGGCCGACTGGCCCCTGCGGAGATCATCCTCCCTCTGCAAGAATGGTAGCACTGCTCACCAGCACAGCCGCAGTGCACCAGTGGAAAAGGTGGCCTGTGGCACCTTACAGAGGGTCAGATACCACACAGCCTCCTTGGGCAGGAAGAAACCAGTGCCTGAGTCCAGCTTCTAGACCATAGCTGAGGAAAGGTGGAGAACTCACACCGCTGCTGCTATGAGCCGGGGGCTACTGTGATTGGAGGAAGGGAACAGAACAAACTTGGTGAGAGTCTACACAGGAGAAGGTGACTTTGCTAGCTGCCGAGGCCAGACTCAAAACCACATCAATCAGATCTCTGGGCTTCCAGGTCCTTTTGGGAGCTGCGTTCTTCTCTTCTCCGTCCTGTAGAGCTGTGAAGGGACCTGAATCCCCTCACACCACCCGACGCCTGGTCTCACTCGAGTGCCACTGTGCTGTCTGGACATGTCAAGTGGTGCTCCTGTACAATCCATGCCTTAATAGGGTGGAGCACAAAGCAGAGACAGGAGGATTAGTGGGAGGGGGAAAACCAGGGGAGGGAGAGCCAGTTTTGAGCAAGAGGGAGAGTATTTATTCTATACGGAGACAGAGTTTTATTGAAGCAGATTCAAAGACACTTTTGGTTTTCTAAAGGCAACTATTTTGGTACTGAGGGGTGGGTGGGGACAGCACTGGGGGGCCATTTCAACACGGAGGTCTATGCAATAATCAATTCTTCTACTGATCTTTTGTACACGGGTGTCCTGTTGTCCACAGATGTTAGAGTTTTGCAGATCTTTCTATTAAATACATGTCAAATGAGCACAAGGCATGGTGTTTGACTGAGTTGCTCCTGGGACACCAGCAGATGGGAGGAGATTGGGGAGGGTGATGCCACATGTGTGTAATGGTTGGCTGCAGCACTTAAGAGCCATGGTTTTTTCCACTAGATCCCTGGTAAAACCACAGAGGTCAATTCTCCAGCATTGCGCAGCCTGGTGAGTCACTGACGCCAGCACTTTGTATCGGTCCCCAATCCAAAATGAGCAAGGGAAGGTTCTGCTCTGCCCTGCAGGCATTTCCACCCTCCTGGCACTCATCTAAACAACAGTGTGAGCTGTACCGGGGAATTGGATCATTGGGACTTCCCAGCCTATGCCTAAGCACCACTGGCACAGATCTCTCCTTCGCTGCACCTGTTCAAGGGAAGGCTCAATAAAACCTAGTTAGCCTGAGAGAGTAAGGCCTGCAGAGTTAGCCCCAAGACAGCTTTCTGGAGACAAGTCCCTTAGCCCTTGATTACAAAGGGAGGAGTGAGCAGTGAGACCTGACGTCACTGACTGCAGCTTTCAGAACCAGGCAGTCTGTGACATGGAGAAGAGCCCAGTACTCTGTAGGTAGCTCCACTCACTCCAGCTGCAAGGGTGGGAGTCTTCCGTAGGCCTCACTGCTGCCCAGACCCTGGCTGCCCACCTTAATGCCAGCCCCAGGGCATGGCAGTTTTGCTCAAGTGCGAACTGTGATTCATAGATTCATAGCTTGCCAGGGGCTGGAAAGGACCTTGCAGATCATCGAGTCGCTCTAAGCAGGAAGACAACTAGGGTCAGGTGACCCCAGCAAGGTGACTGTCCAGTCTCCTCTTGAAAACCTCCAGGGTAGGTGACTGTACCATCCCTGGAGGGAGTTTATTCCACAGTCTGGTCAACCTGACTGTGAAGGAGTTTTTTCTGGTATTAAGCCGAAACGGCCTTCCAGGAGTTTGTATACACTGGTCCTGGTCTTCCTCGGGGGTGCCCTAGTGAACAGTTGTTCACCAAGCTCCTGATGCACTCCTCTGATACAGCGGTAAGCTGCTATCAAGTCCCCTCTCAACCTGCTCTTCTTTAAGCTAAAGAGGCCCAGGTCCCTCAGCCTTTTCTCGTATGGCTTGCCTTGCAAGTCTCCGATTATATGGGTGGCTCTTTTCTGGACCCTCTCAAGTTTTTCCACATCCTTATTGAAGCGCAGCACCCAGAACTGGACACAGTACTCCAACTGCAGTCTCACCAGGGCTGAGTACAGTGGGAGCATCACTTCCTTAGTTTTACACGAGATGCATAGGTGGATGCATGCCAGCATGTTGTTTGCCCTGCTGACCACCATGTTGTACTGACGTTTCATATTCATGCGATGGTGGATCATTACCCCTAGGTCCCTTTCAGCCATGGTGCAAGTCAAGCTGTCACCACTGAGCCTACATGTATGTTGAAGGTTTTTTGGCCCCAGATGAAGCACCTTACACTTCATCTGGTACCTGTGTCAGAGGGCACTGTGTTTTGCTGCAGAGCAGAGGACATGGAAGGTACCCAGACACAACCAGGCTCCCAAGACAGGCAAGTGCACTGCTGTAAGCAGACTGCAGATTTCAGGAGTCTCTATTATTAGTTACCTGTTCATGATCGGTATTGCTGGTGAGGAGGACAGACCTTCTCTAACTAAGCCTAAGCCTAAGCCAATCCCTGCAATGGCTATGAAGGACCAAGAGGCAGGATAGTCTGAAAGAGTTCATGGGAGTTTACAAGACAGCAGAGTGGGGCCTGTTGAGAGCAGATGTATGGTGCTGTGGGAACAACCTGACCACCATGACTGCATGTGTGTGTATGTGTGACTGTGCCTTTGAGCTCAGGGAGTGATGGGAGAGCCAGGCTGCAAAGTGCTTCTACTTTGCAATTGAGAGACAGCTGGTGCAAGCCACACCAAAGGCCCTATGGGACATGCAACAAGCAGCTTCCTCATCATCGAGGCTGTTTCAAATGCTGCTCATTCCCCAGTTTGCAGGCAGCGTGTGCCTGTGCTGTTAAGCTTGTTTTTCAGAGGAGGGAGCCTTCAGCCCGTCTGCTCTGCTTGAGGGTCAGGTTCTGGCTGTGCAAGCGTGGTGGACCTGTCAAGGTGAAATGTAGCGCAGAACGTGAGGGCCTTGACCATGGGGCCCATGGGTCCTACAGAGTCAAAGGCACCTCAGGGTTACAGCGCACAAAGTGCAGTGCAGTTGGAAGCCTTGCAGTGGGGAAAGGACTAGGCAAGGAAATGTGTATTTGACTGGTGAAACAATTGAAGTTGCAAGCCCTCAGTGCTCACTGGGAGCAAGCCCACTGCCTCTACCTTGGGGGATGACACATTGGCCCTGAAGGGCTAAATGCTGAGTGCCTGGGCCTGGGGGGAACAGATGCAGTTGGAGAGGCCAGGATGATCCAGAGAATGTTTTTGGTGCTATGACAAAGTATTGTCCAGGTGGGGAAACTGAGGTAGCTGCTTACTACAGAGAACAAAGATTACACCAAGGGAGTTCCTTGTCTCCTGATCCACTGCCTGTCCCCACCCTGCTGCTAACCCTGACGGCACAAGGAAGCAAGAGCGGAGCCACCTCACAGAAGGACCTGCATTGGAAACTTCTGCTCGTCATTATTAAGGATGAGCAAAATGTGGCTCCGAGCAGGCCAGGTCACAGGCCTTACCCATAGATGTACAGGAAATGGTCACATCTTCAGAGAGCTCTGCTGCCTGGAGCTGGAGGATAGCGCTACTGCTGGCAGGGCCTGGCCTAGAGGATGTTGGCCATGTCAGTGAAGACTTTTTGGGTAGGGGGTGGGGCTTCAGGTAGGGAGGGGCTAATATTTAGATTTGGGTCAAAGAGGATAACTGTGCAGTGTCTCCTAAAGCCAGACAGACTCCGGCCTGATCCCCTCTGTGAGCATGTCCTCTAGCCAGATCCCCTTAGCAGATCACCTTTTGCTCCCAGCTCTCACCAGCTTCCTCCTAGGCCTTATGATCTGTCCTGCCCTAGAAGAGGGCAACCGTCAAGAGTTCATAGACTGTGACTCGGTCTGTGATTTAGCTGTGGCTGGATCCTTAGCTGCTTTGAAGATTAGGACCAAGGCCTTAAACTGACATCAGAAGCTGACGGGAGCCACTGCAGGCACATGAGCACAGGGCAGGAGAGTTGACCTCCTGCTTGTAACCATTTGTAAGGCACAAGGCTCTTCAAACTTGCTGGAAACTCCAATAGCTGGGCAAAGCCATGTCTCTAAAGCCAGGCCTTTTCTCCTCTAAAGCCAGGAACAAAGTCCTCATTGGGCTTAGATCCTGGAGTGGTCTTAGCACCCAGTCTCCTAGTCACTCACTGCCTGGCTCTTCGTTACTCAAACAAGGCTTTGAAAACATGTGTCTTTAAAAGCAGAAACCCGGGATGCTTCTAGCTGTCAGTTACTGCTCCCACGAGCCATCTCAGAGGGAAGCAGAGGAGGCAGGCATAATTTCACTACCATTGCTTGACTACTCTTATCGCCATGCCAGCAGGGATGGGCATTTTGAAGCCAGCCTGCAATCCCACCCCCAGAACTGGAGTCTTTCAGAGTTTAATGTTCCTGTATCGGTCTCATGGAGCCCAGAGTGTCCCAGGAAGCGCAGTGTATGCAGGGAAATCTTGCTCCACCAGAGATTTGTTCTTCCCAGGCTGCCCTGTATTTGCCCCAGGTCCTTGAAGGGGCAGGTGGTGATGTGCTCCTTAGTTCATTCCAGAGCCCAGCTCCATCCTCAATTAGCTCTCCAATCATGAGTCACCCTGGCACTAACTGACCGCTGACTGCGGAAAGCGAGCACTCTGGAGGCCAGTGCATCCTGCTTTCACCAGGTTTTGGATGAGGCCCACTGCCAGAGTCGCTGTGACCTGAATGCACCTGCAAGCAGCAAGCTATGTCCCGGCAACAGAGCCCTAACAGATGCATCTGCCGGCAGAGCTGTGCTCACACCCTCTGTGCTGGAGAGGGCGGTCCCCGAGCAGAGCTCCGCACGAGCCTTGTGTTAGATGCAGTCACTAGGCAACAGTAGCAGGCTACAGCCATGACATCCAGGACAAAACGCGCCCTGAGCTTCCAGTACGAGCTGGAGGACTTTGCTTTCGAGGCCAGAGTCTCTGTCTATGGGCTGGAGCAGGACAAGCAGAGGGAAATCAGAAAGGTGTGTGTGCATGGCCAGGGGTGGGAATAATTCAGTGCTCAGGGCTTGGGTCTGACCCAGGAGTTTCCTCTGCCTCAAGTCAGCCCTCACTTTCCCCAGCAACTCTGCATTTCACTCCCACACCTTTACTTGGCCCTGTAACGAGGAGAGATTTATGTTTTTTGTTTTAAAGCCAGAGAGAGAAAGAGAGTGAAGGTGAAATGCAGATCACCCTGGGGTTTGGGATAGTGTGACCTCTTGGCACATGTATGTGCACATGCCTGTGTGTGTACATGTACAATAGCCAGGGGAGACCTGAAGGGATATGTAACTCCTCCTTGACCAATAGCTCATGCAAGCATATCCCATGATGCTCTGGCAGGGTAATGCCAGGCTCTATAGAGGCACCTGCTCCCTGCAGTCTTACTCCCACTGTTCACCTGGCCCCTCCAGGCAGAGGTGAATACAGGTAACCAGCCCAATGCAAGTCAATGGGCTTCTCTCTAGAGGCTCCGAAATATTTGCCTTGCTTGGGGAGAGGACACAAAGTGACAGAGTGAACAGAATCATGCGGGATGATAAGAGACGTACCAGGAAGTAACATTCATGACACTCCTTTCCCCCACTGTGTTAAACTAGTCCCACTTTTGGTTTCTATGTACAGTGAAAAATGTTGCACTTTTGATTCCACTTTTGATTCCAGCCTAAGCACTGGGGGAGAAAGAGAGAGGGCACACGTGCATACGTGGTGCAAGCGTGTGTGCATGGGGATCCTTCCCTCCATTGTTGCCCTACCACCTGTTCCTCTGTGTCACCTTGGCTCTGGCTTGGTCTGGAAGTGGCTGGGTACAGAGCTCTGTACAGGGTGGGGGGAGTCAATGGTTGCGCTACTTTTCCTGCCTTGTCTACCTGTGTAGAAGCGCATTTAAAGAAGAGACGTTCTGAGCAGCTCAAAAGGCAGAGGACTCCCTGAACATGCACCCCCAAGATGCTGTGAGCAAAGGAGGCAGGGCCAGCACTCAAATCACAGGGGCTCTGTCCTGGTGAAAACAAGGGAACTCACAGAGTTTGAAGGCTGAGCTGCTTGCTGCTTCACTGAGCCAGGGCAAGCCATGCAGAGTTTTCCTCTCTCTACCAAGGACCCCCTCCCAGTGTAGCAGGTGCTGTGTTCAGTGTAATGAAACACCTCAAAGATATAAAGCCCTGGCTGACAGGCTCAAGGTTCGCAAGGGCCTAGTGTCTCATCTTTACTGAGCACAATCAGGTCTGAATGACCCCAAAAGCTTCAGACCCTCTCACAGCATGGGGTATGTGCAGCCTTGCTTCACAGCAAAAGAGCACAGTTGCAAATGTGGAACAAGTTATTCACCAGCAATTCCTATTTCTGTTGATTGTGGCAAACTGGAAATGTGGGCCTTGCTGCTCTGTGGCAGTGGATGGGAAGGAGCTCTTTCGTCTGTTCAGATGGGGCTGTTGATGCTTCAGGGCCTAGAACAGGGCTGGCCAACTTCCAAGCAGCTGTGGGCTGCATGTCCCATCAGTCACAGCAGTCAGAGCCACAGACCCCCCTGACCACACATGGGCCCCCTTCCCCACTGTGCCAAGGGCACACCTGTACCGTGTATGTGTGCAGACACCCCAGACAGCCTTGGTTCCCTTGCTGCAGGCTCCGCTGCACCATGATATGCAGGTGCCCAAGGCAGCACCACGCTGCCCCTCTCAGCCCCCTGGGGAAGGGACAGGATGTGGAAGCTGGAGGAGGGAGAGGGAGCCCAGGGGCCCCAGCTGCTGCTGTAGCTGAAGCCATGGGGAGAGCAGCAGCTGGGTGTGAGCTCTGGGGATAGAGGAGCTGCAAATCAACCCTACGCATCTGGGGGCCACATGCCGCCCATGGGCTGCCAGGTGGACAGTCCTGGTTTAGACATTTCAAGATTAGCTTATATTTGTAGACAACATGCATTAGATTTGTGGTCATTGTTGCTAATGGAAATGGTCATGATTCAGACTGCAAATTGCAGTGACACACTGTGAGAATATATAAACATGTTGCTGGGACTGAGTATTGCGGGGGAGGGAATGAAAGAGAAGCCAACAATGCAAAGCCAAGCCAAGTTCTTTTAAGATTTTTGTAAAAAGAATAAATTCACTGCTAACCGATACATCAGAAGCTTTTACCGTGAAATTTCTTACAACCGAAGAATCATGAATCACTGTTCCTGTCTCTGAAAATACACTTAATGAAGTGGGGTGCTTCTCTTCTGATTGGGCTGCATGAAGAGAACAGAACAAAAATGCTGTGAGAAAAAAATTTATGGACGTGGCTGTGCCTTTGAGAGCGAAAACCCTGATGCAGCTGCAGTTACTCACAGAACATGGAGGAAGCTGCAGAAGAGGAAACCCCTGAGCCATGATGCTCTGACAGAGCCTCCAAAATGGCCAGGAATCATTGACGGTTTGCCTTGGTTTTGTGAATGCCAGGTGAGTGTAAATTGTGTAGATTTGCCTTTGGAGAGTAATAGAAGAAGATGCATAAATTGCGGTCGGCATCTCTATTCCACCTGAGCTGCCAAGAGGCAAACAAAAAATGCAAGAATCATGGGGCCAGAGGGAAAGCAAGTAAGGTGCCACCGGCTCTGTAAGGCGGTGGTGAGTGCAGTCCCCAGGAGGGAGCAAAGGCTTCAGTTCTGACCCCTGCTTCAAGGCTTGGCTCCAGAGGCCCACCGTCAGCAGCTGTCATGAAGCCAGACTGGAGACATACAGAAGGGAGTCTGCCTGAGGGGATTCAAACTGCCCCCTCCCAGACCAGTGCAGTAACCCCCAGACTGGAGGTGTTTCAGGAGAGATCTTCACCCCTCCTTTTGGAGCTCTTTTTTATTGCGTGTATAAAGTCTTGGGTAGAAGCAAAGCTTCCCTCGCTGCCTCCGCTTTAGTCCCTATCCTACTGCTTGGAGCACTCACCCGACATACAGGGCATGCAGGTTGCCAGCACGAGGAGTTTCAGACTCCCTCTTCCAGTTCCCAGCGGCACAAGCCAACCACCAGGCTTTAGGGCAGCGCTTCTCAACCTGTTTAGACTGAAGGCATCCATCCAGAACTGGATTTCCCAGCACCCCATTTCAAAAACTAACTTCACTCATTTTTCAACTGCTTTATAAAAAAATTGTGTTGCCAAGGACTCAGGAAGAACACAACAGGTCAGGACGTTGTGACACCACAGGCTCCTATTTGAAACCTCTGGGATTATCTTTGTGACTCATATAGGTGCTTGCACACCTCGAAGTGCTAATATTGTGCAGCAGCCCGCCCCGCAGCACCCTTAAAAGGCTCTCACGGCATCTCTGGTTGAGAATCACTGCTCTAAGGTGTTTCAGAGCAACGATTTTCTGTTGAAATTGTTGCTCTTTGCCAAACTATGCAGATACAGTGAGGCCAGGCAGGGCGCGGGTATCCACAGCCAGAACCACCAGCCTCTCCTCAGGCTCCAGGCAGAGACCGCAGGCAGGCAGGTAGGTAATTCCCACAAATGGGGCCTCGAGTCACTGTCCCTGGCTTCAGCAGCACAGGAGAGAAGTGGTCAGCAATGGCATGGTCTCTCCCAGGCGCACCGTGCCCCCAGGCTCCCTTCTCCCCGGGACCTCCCTTTGACGGCTCGGTTGCACCCTCCGCAGTACAGCCCTGTTCCTTTGAAGTCAGGAGCCAGGCCTCTGAAATGCACAATTTGGGGAAAAAGATGCTAAATAGCATGCCAGCTCCAGTACCTGCAACTCCCCAGTGCTGCCAGACTTCTTCCGTTCCTCGGTGATGAAATAACCTGTCTTCTACCTCCTCTGAAAGTTAAACCAGACTCTGAAGAGGAAGCAATGCAACAACATGGCTTCCCAAAGGCATTTGCTGTGGCCCTATCTGCAGAGCTTGCTTCTGAAGCCAGAGGTATGCTGTGACTGCTGCCCTGAGCAGCACCCTACCTGGAGCCAGGCTCAAGTAACATCCCCAGCTAATCACAAAGCAGCAAGCACGTAGGCCTCTGCTGTGTCTGTAATCACTCAAAGCCTTCAGGAAAGGAAGGAGCTATAGATGCCATGTGTTGCCTGAGCAACACTCCTCCCCTTTGGCTAAGCTGCCAACAGAAAATGCCAGCAAACAATGAAACCAAATGGATAAACCCAAGAACTGGGCTCTGCTGCTAAGACACGGGAAAACTTCTTTGTGAACTGTTTTTTTCCTGCCCAGAGTCTTGTCGTCCTTAAAGCCAGCGTAATTCAGACACCGGACTTGTGTCTTCTGGTACCAGTATCTGGTTTCTGGAAGCCAAACCAGGATTTGAGATTTTAATTTAAGGCACTGAGTGCCATTACTGTGTAGGAGGAGTGAGAGAGCAAGCAGGGGATGGCTGGCTGTGAGCAGGCTGGGAAGCTGAGGAAGAAGGCAAAGGATTTAACAGTGAAGGAAGACAGGACCAATTTCCTTCAACTCATCCTCAGCCGGAGAGCAATCCAGGCCAGTGAGGAAACGGTTAGTATTGTCGTCTGGGCAAGGGGCTTCCTGCTCTTTGCTCTCCAGTTCTGTAGCTGTCTAGCAGTGAGAAAAAGGGAGGTACTGGAAGTGCACGGTGTGGATAAGGGGTTGGATACGGGGGGGGGGGGGGGAGGATGGCTCTGGACTGGTGTGAGCTGAAGATAAGGAAATACCATGAGGAGGTTGGAGACATGATGTGAACACATAGTACCTTGGTGAAGGCACGTGCCCAAGGCTGTGATCATCTTCTGCCTTGGAAGGACTTCAACCTAATCTCCGGGCTGGTAAAAGTACAGCTTAAACTTAAGTTTTCTCTTAAACTTGTATCTGGGTGCAGGCAATTCTTTTCTAGGACTCAACTTCTGGACTGGGCTTGCTGTCTTTAGGGGCTTTACAGCTTCTTCCATCGATCTGGATCTAGAAACTCCTGACATTTCAGGCCCCAAATCCTGGAGCAGCTTTCAATCTAAGCTCCTAGGCACCTTATAACTTTTATGTAGACCCGAGAGTGAAGCTCTTCCTCACGGGCTAGATCTACATTTACTTAGCTGAGCAACGGGAAGTTCTGGCAGCAGCTGGCAGAAGTGAGTCTGCACAGCCCCACTCAGCAGCTACACCACCAGGGCATGAAGAGCCCCTGGGGAGGCTCCAAGTGCTGAATGGGTTGTGGTAGTTGACTGATGGTGTGGGGGTGTCCTCGCTGAAGTGCTGCTGGCAAGATTTTTGTAGCATCGTCAGTATTTGATGCATGCAAGTCAATGGGCTACTCATAGTGGAAGGTGCCATACCATGAATAGCCTTAATATCTGGCCATTGGCCAATAACAGCTTGCTTGTAGCTACAGATCCTCTTGTCCAGTTTGGGCCACCTTTATTTCCCCTCTGATCATTCAAGAAGTCAGTTATGCTTCATTTACAGAGGCCTTCTGTCAGACGGAGAAATCAAGCACTAACCAAATGTTGGGGTCATCTGTTTGTCTGAGACAGTGGTCACCGTTCAGATTACTGTCAGCCGTCTCAAGAGACACATTTTTCACTGAATGCAAAACCATGCAGGTCCTTCCTGTTACAAAGAGGAGCCCACCCAAAGAGATGGCTGTCACAGTACAGGTAATCGGACTACTTGCCAGATACATTTTGGAAGGGGCATGTCTAAGCCACATCCCCAGCAGAGCCTGTCTCAAGCATGCCCTGCCATACGACAGCGCAAAACAACACATGGAAGCAGACAGTGACGGCTCTGAGCAAAAAAGACGCAAGTCTCACAAGAGGAGGGTTGTTCTTCAAGTGAAGGGACTAGGCTGAAGGCAAGGGTTCTGGGTTTGGGTTCTGGCTTTGCCTTCCTACAGACTCCTTGGCCTGGGCCTTGTTGGGAAGGGTGGCTTATAAAGTGAATAAATAAATAAATGCATGTGCAGTGCCCAGCAAAATGGGGCACTGATCTCTGTTGGGGTCTCTGAGCCCTATTATATTAAAACTGCATCATCCTCCCTCATCTCAAAGCATTGCTGTTTAGAGCCAGCAAGTCCAAGAGATAATCATCCCATATTTACCCTTTAAATAACTTCTTTATGTATAAAAAATCTTTCCACCGTCACCTCCAAGTTGTTTTCCCTGAAGGACGCACTAAAATTAGCACCACTGATGTTCTGAGACAGCAGCTTGCAGCCGTGACCTTATTCTGGCAATGAAAGCTCTCCAGGACCTTTCCACTCCTGCCCCGACTCACTCCACAGGAGAAGGCACTTGACAGAAATGTCAACAGAAGCCTGTGGATGTTATTTGGTTGCAAATTCTCTGCTCTTTGGGGACAAAGGAAAATCTCAGTGTTTGACTGATGCTGTTAAGAGCCTTGTGCCTGTCAGGCACCTGCCTATGATGAATCCTATTGGGGGTTTCTAGAGCAAATCAAAATAAAACTTCCTGGCTGCACCTACCTCTGCCACTGGAAGGGAAGAGGTTGGAAATTATTTTAGTGCAATAGTCTCTGTTCGCTGAAGGTGGCATTCAGCCTTAGGCAGTGCTGCTATGTCCTTTGCACAGGGATAAATGTCACTGGCTGATTTCAGCGCTGGGAAAAGTGCTTGGTCTCTCCATTCCCTGTGCAATGGAAGCGAGGCAGTTTCCCCTTTCACGCTGCCAGTCGCCTCCTGCAAGCCTCCACCAAACTGTCCGGGGGCACTGCCTCTGGGTTGAGGGGATTGTATGCTCCATGCCTGCTGAGTCCCTGGCCTCCTTGGTGAGGTGTCAGCGAGGGATGGCTACAGGTCATATAGCACTCTGGACCCATATAAAGCTAGAGGAGGAGCGCTGAAATGTTTCTTAGGTGTTTCCATGAGGACTTGCTGTTGGGAAGGTGCAGTATTTTGGATGATAAGGGGAGGGTGTCCTGTGAAACTATGGGCCAGTTTCTGCTCTACCTGTTGGGCATCTAATGGATTTAGGTGCCACCATGTGATTCCAGTCATCCCCATTAATGCATCTACTTTTGTAATACATCTTACCCTCAAGCAGCATGGAGCAGAGGGGTGCATCCCATCTTTTACATCAGGTTTTTTTTTTTGGAGGGGGGGGGAGGAGAATTTCAGAGGGGTGGAATAAAATAGCACTTAAAGCACCTAAGTGCTCATAGGCCTCTAGCAGGTGGAGTAGAAGTTGGCACCTTGGTCTGTTTTCTCCTTGGGCAACTGAGAGGTAGATGCATGAACTGGAGAGGAGTAGGGGTGTGCACTCATTTGTAAGATCCTGTCCCTCAACATTGAAAGGACAATAATGCATCACCCAATGATCCTGTTTTTGGTGTGTCCTCTCAGCGCTCATGAGGTGTGTGTTTATGCACAGAATGAACCCTGGAAAGGCAAATCAGGCATGCACGATCCACATGGGAGTATGCCGGCCCATCCAACAGATACGCCGAGTGGTGTGATTCCTGGAAGGCTAATGTGTTACATTAAAAACGTCAGGGGTAGCACAAAGTCCGGCCCTGCCTATGTCCACGCCCAAACCCTCACAAGAAGATCACAGTGCCAGTCCTGTCATCTTCCTGTGTCCAGAGTCTCAGGCTTGGGACCTCATGTTGATATAGGGTAATTAATACTTATCAGTATTATGACAGCTCGGAGTCCCACTCACGGCCCGGGACCCTGCTGTGCTAGGTTTTGTACAGACATAGAACAAACGTCCTGGCCCCAAACAGCAAACCGTCTCAGTAACCTTCCCTTTCTGGCCAATTCCAATTGGCCTTCTTCTCTTTCCATCTAGAAATCTCTTCTCCACAGGCTGATATTTCTGGCTAAGATCTCCCCAGAGCTGGCTGACAAGAGGAATTTAGCAGGTAAAGATTTGGTCTTGTTGTTCCAGTAGATATTGGTCCACAGGACAGATACCAACCATTTAACACACAACACACCATATAGCCTCAAAGCTTGAATTTCTTGGACATGTCTGGGCAGCTCTGCCTGGGTCTGGCATGGTAATGGACCAGGTAGCAGCAAAACACGCTGGGGGCACTCCCTCTCCCGACTACTGCCCACACTCTTCAAGCAGTGGGGGGCTGTTTTGGCAAAGGCTCCTACCTCCTAGAGCTGGACGGGGTCTGCAGACACCTCCCTTCCCCTAGCACAGCCACACTGGCACAACAGCAGTGAGGGTTGCCTACCCTAGAGCAGTAGTACTGGAGTCACTGGGGTTCACAGACAGTAATCCCTGAGATGCAGGGCTCCCCCAGGTCACCTTTTCAGGCTTTTTGCCCCTTCCCCTTTCCAGCTTTCTACCCCGCAAAAAAAATCACCTTCTAAAGGATTATAGGCACTGGAAAGGACTTCCTGGGCCATAGAGTCAGTTTCCTGATTTCAGCATGATTTCAAAACCAAAATGAAAGACTTGCCTCCTCTGCTCATGAACTTCCCCTCAGCTGCCTGCAAGTCCCCACACTGAGCAGAAGAGAGCACTGTGCCAAAGAAGGGTCCTCTCCCCTCCCCATTCTCAGAGCAGGACGTGGGGGGTGGGGGTCAGCAGGGACACCTGGGACACTTCTCCCGAAGGCCGGAGAAGGGGGTTGGGCTGCCGTGGGGTGGGGGAGGAGGTGCTGTCTGGTTATGCTGGGGGCAGGGGGGGTCTGCTCAGCCAGCCAACACTGGGGTGTGGTCTCTGCAGAGTACTGGGAGCACCTGTTCCTGAGTCTGCAGCGCTACTACCGTGGGGAAGGTGTTACAGGCCTTTTGCTGCTCTACCCAGCCTACGTTGTCCACACCGTGGAGGTATGCATGGAATTAACAAGACGTGGTAATTGCTGGCAGGCAATGTGGATCGCGGTCTGGGTCACTGTCAGGACTTAGCCCAGAGCAGAGAGGTCCATATAACTGTCAGAACGTGGTGCTCGTGGGGGCAGTCAGCCCTACCACTGGTACCTGGTGTGGACAGGGAATACTCGGTAAGTCTAGCCATCTAGGTACATAGGACTGGAAGAGCATTAAGGGCCATCAAGCCCAGTCCCCTGTGTTCACAGCGATTTACCCAAAGATTTCCCAAATGCCCATGTCACACTGGCATACGTATATACAACTGCTGGGCCAAAACCCCAGGCATTCCAATGACACTAAGGGCACAGACTTCTCAGGGACTTGGCCCATGGGGTGGCCTTGGTAACTGTTGGCATTATGGCTTGGGCAACCAGTGCCATGCACATAGACAGGAATTATTAAACAAGTGGGTAAAAGGGACAGAGACAGGGCATGTCCCTGAGGAGTCACCAGGCCAGGACTTCTCTGGGAATGGCAAAAGGCCATGGTCAGCTCTGTTTTCTGTGCCTAGGGTGCTGTGCACATCCGCCATAACCCTCTACTACAGGGGCTTTCAACCTTTTTTAAGGGGTGTACCCCTTCTGGTGGTGGCAGGTGGCCACGGAGGTGGCGGGGTGGTGGCAGCCAGACGCAGAGTGGGGGGCTTGCACGTTGTGGCATGGGGCTGTGGGTGGCAGTAGTGGCCACCACATGTGAGCTTCCCCCATTTCTGGCCAGCCAGTGGCACCTGTGCAGGTCGCAGAGGGCAGCTGCTGCCTCCCCCCCAGCCCCTGCCTCTCCGGCCCTGCTCCTGGGAGGCGGCGGCACAGGGTGGTGACCCTGGGATCTAAGGCCCTATCCTACACCCTCAGGGCTCTTCTCCATTCCCTGCCCAGCCCCAGCCCAAGTCCTTCACACATACCTCCACCCATCCCCCATGGCCCCTTCCTCAGGAATCTGAAAAGGCCGGGACCATCCCTTTTGGAGCTGGTCTCTGTGCCATGATGGCCTGAAGTCCTTCTTCCCCCCAGGCTTGGTGGTAGCTGGTGGAAGGTCAGCCAGAGCTGTGCTCGAAGCTTGGGGACCTTTGCTGGAGCCATCCACAGCAAAGCCAAGGCTCACAGCCCTGGGCTCTGAGGGAGCAGTCTTGGTGTTGCACGATGGGGCCAACAGGACCAGATGTGTTGGAGACACTAACAAGTTCTCTTTTAGTCCTCCAGTGACATGCTTTATTCCATCCTGCGGGACCTCAGAGACATGCACCAGCATGGGCAGAGGTGAGGTCTCTTCAGCCATTAGCCTGAGGGTCTTCAAATGCCTACATTCAGCATGTCACCACATTCCCTTGGGAGTGAGGGGCAAGGATGATCCCGCTTAGGTTGTTAGTGGGGACTGGCCCTGGGACACCCCTGACTTAGAGGAATGGCTCCTGCAGCTAGGGACACACTGGTTCATGTTTAGGGCAGCAATGCTGGGCATGCCCAAACCAGCTGGGGAGCAGGTCTCAGCAATGATCTGCTGGGCCTGCAGGTTTCCGGCTGAGAGCCTGCTGCACACAGGAGCTCTCTGATGTCCTTTGTAGTTAAAACGAGGAAGGAAAGCACCTTTCTCCTGCCAGGGTGATGAGGTGGCTGAACTCTTTGGCTCCCTGATCCATCACAAGAGGATGAGGAAGAGTCCTAACTAAAACCAGCTGCTGAGTATTGCTGGCATTGGAGCTGGCTGAAAGATGTTTTTTCTGCACACAAAATTCTAAGAGAAAATAACCCCCTCATTTTTCATGGCAAAACTCAATATTTTGGACAGAATCAAAGGAACCCTAAATGTAGGTACCTAAGCAATATTGGCACATTAAAAACAGGGTACCTCCATCTACCCCGGAGGGCAGGCTAAGGACTGTGCAAATAGCCACAACAGCATCATTTGCACGGTGCCAAGTTTGCATGTCAGCAAAGCCAGCTGGTAGAGTGTGCTCCTGCCTTGTTCCCAGTAGAAGTGGGAAATGTGCCCTCTCCGTGCCTGCTTTTGAGTTCTTCTCTCCCAACCTGTCCCAGGGCCCTCGTCCTGGATCCCAAGATCCTGGTGGTGTCCCATAATATCCCCTCCAGGCTCTTTCAACAGTGGAATTACAAGGTGCTGAATGTACCAGGAAGGCACCTGGGCTATGACACGTCCCGTGAAGAGCCTCTTGAGAGCATCATTAGCGAATGCGTGGCAATGCTACTAAAATTGGGCATGCACCTGTGGAAATACCCCAAGGTAAGTGACGGGCCATGAGACATAGCTCATTCAGTGTAGGGGCACTCTCTGGACCCCTCTTTAGCCAAGTTCTTGGGACACCCCAAATCCAGGGATTGCTGTCACTGGGCTGACTGGATCTCACTGGCTGGTCCTGGTGCTCACGATTTCAGTGTCAGCTGCATGGCAGCCCCCATTCTCAGCAGTGGACTGTGTTGGGGCTGGCGGTAGAGTCATCAGCTATCCTGAAGGGGTAGCAGAAGCAGTCTTTATCATGTTTATGGCTTGGATTGAGTGACTGAGAGCTTTCCTGACTCTTTTGATTTTCAGAGCCCCCAGAACCTCCCTGATGGGGTTCTGCAGAAGGTCCCTGACTTGATAATTCCCCAGGACACCATCTGTCACCTCCTAGAGTGCAGAGATCTCCTGAGCCCTGACCAGTTCCTGCAGGCCTATGACTCCCCCTTAAACATCCTCATGGACTCAGGTATGTTGCTGCCGGCAGTACTCTGTGCAAACAGTGTTGGGCTGCACAGGGTTGTGCCTGAGGTCTCCAAGCCCCTGGGGCCTCTAGTCTCTGACAACTCCACTGTGACAGAAGCCAGTCTGAATGGGCTTGATACATCCAGAACCACAGACCTTCCCCAGGCTCAACTTTTTGTGTGGGGCTTCCAAAAGCCACACAAAAAAACCCATGCCCCTTTCCAAGGTTGTTCTCACTGTCCCTGTATGATAGTTGCAGAAAAGATATGCTGGTGCCAGATCTGGAGCACGGAAAATGTTTGCACTGCCATGTCACCCCCATCCACTAGTGCCATTTTCAGAACATTGGACTGCTGGGATGTTTCCTGTGCATGGTATCTCATGCCTAAAATCACGCTGGTCTTAGTTCTGCTGCAAACTCTGTGCTAGCTGAACAGGAGCTCTCCTTCCTCCTGTGGAGAGTTGTGGGGGCTGGTGGTTGTACAACCACTGCTTGTGCCCTGTTCCTTCTGTGCCTGAGGCTTGGGGTCTGGGTCACTGCTTCAGCATGACCTGGGGCATGGCCTATAAAGAAAGTAGAAAAAAAAATAACCTTTGACTTTGAAACGCTGCAAACTTTCCTCTAGCACAGAAAATTTGCAGTGGAGACCCCTCCTGCTCAGACCCCTCCTGCCTCTGCATGCAGAGTGCTGCTGGGGCGCAGAGACTAAACTGATCCAGCCCATCCCTGATAAAGAGGCCCTCTAAGAGTGAACACAGCCATCACCTTTGTGTCACTAGCAATGTTTATGGTGGCACAGAGGAAAAGCAAAAAAATGTGCATGCCCTTTGTCACACCATCACTGCCTTTGTGATCACAGCAAAAAGTAGTCATGAATTGTACTGCTTTTTTTGCAATGGATGTCTATTTGCTTTATGATGGGAGAGCACAGGCAGCTCCAGGCTACCCTGGGCAGGTGCTCCTGGGGCTTGCAAGGCCTGGTCCTACAGGACCCAGGAATTCCTTTGCAGAATCAGGCCCCTGCACCCCCCCCCCCCACATGCCTGCCAGGCTTTCCCCACTTACAGAGATGCACCCCTGAGACTCTCTGGGGCATGTCTCTGTAAGTGGTGAAAGCTTGCACCCCAGATATTTCTGGGGATGCATCTCTGTATGCTTTGTCTCACAGAATCAATGGGTGAAACAGAGGGTGGTGTGCATTTGGCCCAGTATAGCGGATCAGCTGTGCTGGCTCACATCTTGGCACAGCTGATCTGCATCATTTGGTGATGTCTATTTATCTCCTTACTGGGAGGTACAGCTCATGCCTGCCAGCCCTGGTGAGTGCTTTGCAGTGTCTTAGAGCAGGTTCTTTGCATTGTTCCTTGGTCCTCAGCCTAGCTGAGCTCTCACCTTACACTTCACGAAATGGAAATTAAAAAAACCCCTTCAGCCCCAGTGTGGAGCAGGCCCTTCCCCTGTTTCTGTCCATTCTCTTCAGGCTGCAACTTCCTGGCAGGTGTTTACCCCACAGTTTCCACCTCCTGGGATAATCACTTTGCCCTCTGGGGTCCCTGCAGCAGAGCTGTGCAGAGCTGATGGGCCATGGGGCCTTTCAGAGGGTCTATATGATAAGTTGTGGCCATGCCTAACCACACTGTGTCCTTTGGTTATGAACACGAGGCAAAGGCACTGACTCTCAGGGAGTAAATCTATATGCTGTCCGAGAAACAGAAAAGGCACGGGGTTTCTTCCAGGCTGGGGGAATCAGTGGCAGAGCTCTCGCGCTAGATTTTTGGAGCAGACAGCCTCTTACTCTGTGTATTTACAGCACTGACCTTGGCCAAGCATTTCTGGTCACTCACCTTGTTGCACCGTGGACTGTGCATCTGGTTTGATTCATGTTCAGTGGCAACTGCTGATAAAATTAGAGCCTCAATAGAAACTGCAGGTATGAACAGGCATTCATTTGTACCCGAGGCACCAAAATGCCTTGGTACTCTGTAGCATTTCAAAAATATAGCTCTGTTGGGGCAGGCAGTCCTGACTGGAAAGCTCCAAAGTTGCATCAAGGGAAAAGGCTGGCCTCTCCAGCCCCAGGGGAGTGGGGAGGAGTGGGGGGTGAGAGGGGCTTGTCCTTGGGTCCCCCTGCCCCCAGGAGAGCCCAGTCACTGACAACCTGCCTTCTACCCTGGCAGGGAAAAGGGCAGGCTGTCAGCGATCAGTGAAAAGCAGCCTCTGCCAAAGACAGGCTCCCTGCAGTGTGTGGGGGTGACAGGTATGGGGAGAACTGCCCAGCTTGCCCCCACCACCCCTGGGGCTGCTGCTGCCAGAGCACCAGGAGTTGCGGTGGGAATTCACTCACCCTAATCCTAACACCACACACCCCACCCTGCAGCTCCCCCTCCCACCCCGCCAACCAGCTGATCGGTGGAGCCAGGCAGGTGGGCAGACACCAGGGCCAGCACAGCTGGTGACCCCTGCAGCCCCATGCGTAACTGGCCAAGTGTTAAGTGTAGCATTACAAACCTGAGAAGTCCTCTTTGAAAGAGGTACTGTTTTGTAGCGCTTTTGCCCTCTTTGTGGTGCTACAAGTTGCTTGAATAGCTGTATGCTCACTTTTTGTAGCGCCATGAGGATGTATTTACTTAGCACTACAAATGTGAGGGCTGTCCCTGGCCTTCTGAAGCTCCAGTGTGTTTCCTGAAGCTACCAGGAGATGGAGATGGAGTCTAAGGTTTAAATAAAAGGGGTTGACTGTGCAGTGCAGGCAGAGTGAATTATTAGATGCTTCTTCAATGGTTATTCTGCAGAGTCCTGTACCACTGCCCTCAGGCCTGGGGAGACAAAATTTAAGGCTAAGCATTGTCCGTGGCACATCCTCTCCGGAGCATAGCATGTGGCAGCGGCCCAGGAGAGCAGACCAGTTCCTGAGGCCCAGCCAGCTGTCTCTTCCCAGGGCAGGAACAGTCAGCTGTCCAGTGCATTGGCCAAGTCCCTGACCCCAGCCTGAATTGCCCTTTCCTCAGCTGTAGTCCACTCCCCTGCCCTCCTTTTATTCTTGCTATATAGTTTTTCTCTCACCTTCCTTTTCTTCCGCCTCAATATTTTATCCACTCTTTCAAGCAGTCAAGAAGTCCTACTGACAGGGCTAGTAATGAGGCCAGTTTGCTGGAAGCATCTGATTTAAGCAGGGTACAATGATTCTCTACACAGAGACATCCACAGAGAACTGGGAGAGCCCTGTGGAAGTGTCTTGCGTCTTTTCTAGGAGGAGAAAAAACTTTGAGTCCTGGGTTGAGCTCATCAATTGGAGATGGGCCCTAGTGAACCTTAGGGGAACTCCTGTGCAGTCTAGTGGGGCTGGTTTGATGTCTTCAGGCTTGAGGTGAGGTGAGGTTGGTGGGGAAATTGGCATCCTGCTTTTCCACTATTAGGCCTGATTTTCCTCTTTTATGAAGCGGAAGTACTCCCATTTGAATCAGTGCAGTTCCTAGTGTCAAAGCACTAGACATGTGAGGAGACCAGGGTTCATTTTCTTTACAGAAGTGTATTTTTCTATGACTCCACTGCCTTTAAAGCATTGACAGGGTGGGGTTGGCCACCAAGCCTGTCACTACATTACAAAGGTCCCACTCTGGATTTGAAGCCATCAAGGACTGTTGAGAAATGAAGCATTGTTCCCTTCACCCCAGTCAAAACTTATGGTGATGGGGAGGTGCAGTGAGGAGGTCCACCACAAGTCACTTTCCAAAAACTCCCCCCCAAAACTATTTTGTGGCAGCACAACAGAAGGTAATGATGAAGGAAAAGGAGCCTAGCTGACTACTGAGTCAAAGCAGTGATTACATCTAGTTCATTTTGCTTAAAGGCCGTGCATTTGGAAGCGACAATACATCTTCTGTGTAAGTTTCTTTGCAACACAAAGGTACGGTACCCTGTTCACTGCAATGTGCATGCTGGTATTTGCATGATGCTTTTCAGTGCATGTGCAGGCAGTGTCACAGACATCCATCCTCTGTAGCTCTTTGTAGAACCTAGGCTGAAATAAAATTGCCACCTCTAATACCTCTGTAGCAACACCCTCCCCATAATGTGATACTAACAGCTCATTGTGCTAGTGTATGAATTTCAAATATGCATATTACACTGTGTAGACAAATGTCTGTTGAAACCCTTGCTGCTTCTAGTTTTTCTGCCATCAAAGGTTTCAAGGAACTTCCTAGATCATGTGTCTTGGACCAACTGATGCCCATAATGCACCATTAACCCAGCTCATCTTGCATGATAGTCTTTTCTGCCAACTAGCAATAATCCTTAACGCCTATGATAGGCCTCCAGGGAGTTGGTTACTCTTGAAAGTGTTTTATTGGGTAGTAGCACCATCCAGGTCCAAGTCTGGCTGTTTCTTTAATTACCACATATATTTTTTACTTGCAGGAAATTAAAAATAATAGCAATAATGTGGAACCTAATTGCTATTAATGCAACTGGGGTCATCTGCAAAAGTCAAGATTCAGCAATCTGATTATTGCTTGTAATTCATATTGTATAACTGCAGTTTCTTAACATTTCAGTAGCAAGAACCATTGGAGCTCCAAGGATAGTGAATTCTTTGCTAGAGCCACATACCCCTCTGTCCTTCTGTCCCCATGTCAGCTGTTACAGCAATGTCACTCCATTGTAGAAATGGGGAAGCTAAGGCAGAGTAAGGAAGCTAGGGTACTTGCCCAATGTCCTTGTTGCCAGTGTTGAGGGAAAGAACCCAGGTCTCCTGTGCTGCTGGCTTGAGGTACTAGACTTGCCTGTCAAACCATTTGTGTGGGAACAGGCTTTTCCAAATGACGGGCCTGACCCAAAACCTACCGAAGTCAATAGGTAGATGCTGAAGTCATCCATTTGAACAGGCCCATAGGGATGCTCTTCAACTCCTGTCAGATTGTGTAAAAAAAGTTCTTTCCATCTAAGCACAGGCTATTATATGCTTCCCCAGTTCTTAATGATAGCACCTATGCCCAGCCGCCCTGGCAGAGCTGGTCATATGCTTGCTTTGGATCCTGGTGTAACTGCCCTCCGTGTACAAAACCACTGCCAATCACACCAGTGCGAATGCACGCTGTAAATGGAGGTCCTTGGTCACTATAAACGTATCTTCACAAGCCCTTGACAAAGTACAGCATAGAAGACCTCACAGGGAGTCAGCAGCACGGCTGGAACTTGAACTTGGCCTGTCTTAAGGCCGGCCTCGCTAGATCATCCATTTTTCCCCAGCGTTACTCAGTGAATCCTAAGGCACAATGCAGCCAGCAGCTTTTCTTGGTTAAACCTCCAGCTCTTTTCTGCTAGTCTAACAGTCTTCTTCCTCTGCCTTTCCAGATTATGTGTGGCCATTGCCTGAGCACATGGAGCCCCACATGGTGACCTCTTGAATTGAAAAGCGTTGGGATGTAAATATGCACTGAGCACAGCTGATGCCAGAGACCGCTGGGCAGGCCCCTGAGCATAGACCAGGCAGAGATCTGACCAGGCAGTGCTCAGCATGCAGCTGATCTTTTCCTGTGGTCGCTGGAGCAGCATGGGAAACTAGAGGGGTGTTTATCTCACGGGTGATATTATGGGGGCAGATGGACAGGAAGGTTAATTACAAATATACAAGAATTAATCAATCACTATGTCCCTGCCTGTATGGATGCCACAGGGCACCCTAGAGCTGTAGGTCTGGTATCAGGGTGTAGGTGTCATGCTGCTCTCTCAGGTCAGATTGTCTAAATACCTCTGTGAGGACTGGAAAATCTAGAGTGACATGGCTGGGATCTCCCTGCATCTCTGGCATCATCTGCACCTGCTTTGTGCTGCTTTGGACAATGGACTGGGTCTTCCTCTCTGGTATTGGACATGGAAGAGACTGATCTGCAGTGGGAACATGGAAGGAACATGACACATCCCCTTAGCCCTCAGAAACCAGGTGAGCTGGAGGCAGCAGTCCTGGGGGACGGCCACTGCCTGAAGCACAGTGTGCACTAAGTTCCCTGAGCAAGGTGGAGCCAACTGGGTGGTTAGCTGCTCTTTTCTCTCTCTGCTGTTAAACATCCTCATTGTCAGCCAAGAGGGGGCTGAGGACAGCAGGGGAGCCCTGCTGGTCCTACTCCTGCTGAAACCCAATGCAGCAAAGCTCCTGCCACCTCCACGTGGCTGTGGCAAGCTCCAGGTTACAGGGACTGGACCCCCTACCAGTTCCACAAACTGACTAGGAAGAAACTCTGCCTGCCTGGGGATGCCTCAAACAGGGAACAGCCCGATTCATTATGATCAATGTTCCTCCAGCCATAAGCCCTCCTGGAATATTAAATGAAACCAAATGCTCCTCATCTCAGTTCTCCTCCCTTCCCAAAGCCCTCCCTTGCCTGTACGACTCATGGTGCAGCCTTTAATTGCATAACAACAGATTCCTGCTTTCCACCAGGCCCTTCCTCCCTCACGATGATCAGGACTCCCTGGCTTCAGCAGGAAGGGATTAGAAGCCTCATGTCACAGGAGAGTGCCCCAGAGATAAACAGAGGGTGCTATAGTTTAAGCAGAGGCACTTGATTCCCTTTAGCTGAAGCTGTCCCACCTCGCGTGGCACGCTTGAACAGGCACTGAGCCAGAGCAGGAGAGAACGTGTCCGGGAGGGAGCACGCTACTGTCATGTAGTACTGAGGGCACTGAATATTTAATGCAAAAGTGACACACTCGGTGGAGAAGGGCCTGGAGCCCAGCGCTCCCCCGTCTGAATTCCCTACCTAGTAGACCCGAGCCATGCTCTTTCTTCGTCAGCCGGTGAATATTTAATTAGCACAAAGTGAAACAGCTGCAAGCAAGAGGGAATGAGAGCACTAGTCTCTGGAATGGCTGAAAGTCTGGTGGTTAAGGCACTTCCCTGGGTACTTTTAGGGCCTTTTCTATTACTGCCTTTGCCACTCAGACATTGTGTGACCTAGAGCAAATCAATTGACTTCTCTGGGCTTCAGTTTGCCTGCCATTCAAAGGGACACCAGGCAAGTTGGGTTAATTATCTTCATTTAACAACCGGGTGGAAAACTAAGACACAGACAGGCTGGTTGCTGCCGTTGACACTAGTGCAGCAGCGAGTGTGATGTAGAAACTGATGCCATCTACACATGGTTAGCTACCTGCTGCCTGTCGCAGTTCCTGACCTCTTGTGAGCAGGCAGCCCTCAACAATTAACCTTTTCATCAATGATCTAGAAGGAAAAATACATTCTCTGCAGCTAAAATTTGTGGGTGGCATGAAGACTGGCACGATATATCACCCTACTTACGCTTTGCCAGTCATGTTGAGCCACCCAGATCAAAAAACAAAAGAAACCCAACCTCCCCTCCCCACCCCACATAAGTCACCAGTGTAAGACCCATGGATGCAGGCCATGCCAGTGGAATGGGGAGCTATACTGTGGAGACAAGTGACACTTGTAGGAGTTTTGGTCGTTAGGCCATAGTTCTGCTAGGCTGTTGTTAAGGTAAGACACCACAAAGGACCTTGGGAGTAACAGGCTTCAGTGACCATTGGAGGACCTGATAAAAGATGGAGTCAACAAAAACTCTAATTCAAAGTAAGAAACAATAGCTGAACAAGTTGAGGAGTAAAATGTTAGAACTCGTTAGTAAAGTAGAGATAACGAGGTGAGCTGGATTTAGCCAGGGTAAGCTGAAGATATTCAAATTCAGTTGGGAGGGAGCTAGAAAAGCCAAGACTCAGCAGGGAGTGAGCTCTAGGTGCCCAAATTTGGACACAGGGAGCTGCAGTTGCTAAGGAAGGAACTGCAGGTGTCTGGACTTGGCAAAGAGACAAGTACAAAGGGACATCTCAACAGAGAGAGAGAAGAGTTGGCACGGAGAGGGGGAATCCTGGCTATAAAAACAGGGGCTACCCTTTTGTCTGTACACATAATGTGTTGCTTACCATTGCCTCGGCAGTTTTGCTGAGCCAGGCCGATTGCTGTATGAACCCACTATTGCCCTATGAGACAATAAACCTATCTGAGCTTTCACCACCGAACTTGAAATCTACTCGTTCTTTCTGCATCACACCTGAGCTCAGGAGGCTGGCTGCAGACAGCAGTCTCCGAGAGCACCCCGGCCCAGCAGCCTGAACCCCAAAAGGGACAGCAGGCAGGAGGCAAGTTGGGAACTCTCCCAACCTCCAAGTACCTCAAAACAACCTCAAAAAAGGGAGGAAGGAGAACCCGGGAAACTATAGGCCAGTTAGTCTTACCTCAATCCTGGGCTAGCCTTTTGAGAGAATTATCCTGGCGCATGTCCGCGAGGGACCAGCAGGGGCGGTCATGCTTAGGGGCAACCAGCACGGGTTCATTACAGGCAGGTATTGTCAGACCAACCTGGTGGCCTTCTACGACCAGGTCACCAAATCCTTAGATGCAGGGGTAGCAGTGGACGTAGTCTTTCCGGATTTCAGGAAGGCCTTCAACACTGTCTCTCACCCCGTTCTCATTAAAAAACTGGGGATGTGGTGTCAACTCCTACACATTCACAAATTGACTGAAGGGTCGCACCCAGAGAGTGGTGGTGGATGGGTCATTCGACCTGGAGGGATGTGAGCAGTGGGGTCCCACAGGGGTCGGTCCTCGGGCCTGCACTGTTCACCATCTTCATCAGTGACTTGGACGAGGGGGCAAAAACCACCCTGTTCAAATCTGCTGACAGCACTAAGATGTGGGGGGACATGGGCATGCTAGAAGGGAGGAATAGGCTACAATGGGACCTAGACAGGTTACAGGGGTGGGTGGATGAGAATAGGATGGGATTCAACACAGACAAGTGCAAGGTGATGCACCTAGGGAGGAACAACTGGCACCAGACCTACAGGCTGGGGAACTCCCTTCTTATCAGTACAGAGGCAGAAAAGGATTTTGGAGTCATCATTGGTGCCAAGATGAACATGGGCCAGCAGTATGGGGATGCAGTCAGGAAGGCCAACCGCACCTTCTCATGCATCCACAGATGCATCTCGAGCAGGTCCAGGGAGGTGATCCTCCCTCTCTATGCGGCACTGGTCAGGCTGTGCTGGAGTACTGCATCCAGTTCTGGGCGCCGCACTTCAGGAGGGATGTGGACAACATGGAGAGGGTCCAGAGGAGGCCACTTGCATGATCGGGGGCAGCAGGGCAGGCCCTATGAGGAGAGGCTATGGGACCTGAACCTGTTCAGCCTCCACAAGAGAAGGCTGAGGGGGGATCTAGTGGCCTGTTACAAACTAGTCAGGGGGGACCAGCAGGCACTGGGGGAGTCCCTGTTCCCCGGAGCACCGCCAGGAGTGACCAGGAATAATGGTCACAAGGTGGCAGAGGGTAGGTTTAGGCTAGACATCAGGAGGCGCGACTTCACGGTCAGGGCGGCTAGGATCTGGAACCCTACCCTGGGGGTCTTTAAGAGGAGGCTAGACAATCACCTTGCCAGGGTCGTTTGACCCCAGTACTCTTTCCTGCCATGGCAGGGGGTCGGACTCAATGATCTACTCAGGTCCCTTCTGACCCGACCAACTATGAAACTAGGGAACTGTGAAACAACAACTCTGGGGAGGATCGAGGGGGCATGATGGGTAGGGAGCTACCAAATTCAAGTCAGAAGTGGGCTGCATAGCAGCACCTTTAATCCTGCAGGTTCCCCCCCATGGCTCTCCCCTGCCACTTGCTGGTGATGGGGCCCCCAATCGCTCATGACTGGCAAGGGGGTGAAAACTGCAGTTTTAAATATGGTGCCATTTTTGCCTCCCGCTGCTGATTGGCCAAGGGCCACCAACAACTCCGTTGTTTCTGCTGACCAGCGGAGAGGCAAAAAAGGCATCGTGTTTAAAACCGGTTTTTGCTTTCGGTTTATCAGGGAAGTGAAAACCGCAGTTTTAAACATGAC
Organism: Crocodylus siamensis; assembly: GCF_052110815.1. NCBI lineage: Eukaryota > Metazoa > Chordata > Crocodylia > Crocodylidae > Crocodylus > Crocodylus siamensis. The sequence continues at coordinate 60,165,142 of NC_143402.1, forward strand.
GCCGTTTTTGCCTCCCTGCTGGTCAGCAGCAAGCAGCAGGGGTGCTGGGGCCCCTCGGCCAGTCAGCAGCAGGAGGCAAAAATGGGCTCATATTTAAAACTGCAGTTTTTGCTCTCCTACTAATCATAAGCAAATGGGGCCCCTCCACCAGTCGGGGGGGGGGGCAGGGGACGGACCTGCAATATTAAAGGTGCTGCCACACAATCCACTTCTGCCATGAATTTGGTAGGTCCCTAATAATGGGCAAAACCCCTTTGACCTCTCAGTGTGATGCTATGGGGAAAATAGAGTTGATGCTATCCCTGTGTATATGAAGTGGCAATTAAAGACGGAAAGGTAATTTTGCCTTTGTCTATGGCAGCAGTGAAAATAGTACACAGTTTTGTAGGCTTCATTTTGCAAAGAATGTGAAAATGTTTGGGCAGGGCAACAAGCAAACATACAAAATACTTGAAGGCCTGGAGCAAGCGCTCAAGCTCCTCTAGTTTATATGTAAGAAGAGTGGAGGGGAACTTGATTGTTGAAGTACCTACCAGGGAAGAGCAGAGCAATGGAGGGGCTCCAGTTTAGCAGAGGTCAAACTTAAATCAAGGGCTGGAAGCTGAAAATCAAATTAGTAATAAGACACCAATATTTAACAATGAGTGTAATTAGTTACTGGACAATTTCCTGAAAGAAAAAGTTGGTCCTCCATCCCCTGGCATCTTCAAATTAAGACTGGCTGTTTCTCTGTAAGATATTCTCTAGTCACATACAACGTATCTGGCTTGACATAGGAGCAACTGCATGAAATGTAACAGCAGGCTTGTCTATACATGCCCCTTTTAGGCAGGATTAGCCTAAAACTGCCATTTTAAAAGTGCATTAAGGGTGCATGTGTGCCCTTAATGAGCCTTAAAAATGGTGATTTTAGGCTAATCCTGCCTAAATTTGATACCTGCTTAAAGCAAGGACCAAATTGAAGCTGGCATAGCTAAGTCGCATTAGCCCACATGTAAATGCTTAATGTGCATGAATGTGGCGTGCAATCCATGCACTGCATATACGCATGGCTACATGTGGGCTAACACAGCGTAGTTATGCCAGCCTAAATTTAATGGGCCTTATTGTGCATTAGCATTACATCTACATGTAGACATGCACCTAAATCACCTTAATATGCTGTAAACAAAGGCACATTAAGTTTAGGCATGCATGACTACATGTTTAGACATGCTCAGCCAGTGATATAACCAGTGGATTAAAAAAATTATGGATCCCCATCAAACTCAGTGCAGTCAGTAAATTGAGTGATCCTGTCATGTCAGAGCCATGTCAGAGCCCACTGTGGCTAAGTCTTTGAGGGCATTTGGCATCTGGTATGCATATGATAAAGGAAGTTCTTCAGTTTTGTTCCTTCTTGCCACTGATTTTCAAGATTGCATAAATCTTTTGCCTTTTACTAAAGATTTCTCTTTTTCTAGGCCAAGAGACTCAAACATCTGCTCATTCCCAGCCTCGGCACAACCTCCCAAGTGCACTTTCTCTGAGAGCTGGGTGCAATATTTATCCACAGAATGTAAATGGGAATTTGCCTCTGTACAGTGAGCTGAGCTCCCAAGTTCCCATGGAAACCATTTAGATGTTTTATATGAATGGATTATTGTACAAGGCAGAAAGCAATCCTTGACATCATCACTATAGGGGGCAGGTTTGGTGATTAAATGTGATAAAATACAGTAACAAGCATCTGGAAATAAGAAGGCAGGCAGCTACATGAGGCAAATAAAACAGGCCCAAAGTTTTCACTCTTGGGATAGAGCATTTCTTTAGTTCTCAGGTGACGTGCTGAGGTTCAATTGCTTTGCACAGTTTTATGGCTTTCTGGCAAAAGAGAACATTGTGAGCATCCCGTTCCTCTAAGCAAGAAACTTTTTACAAAGTTGGGCACAAGAAGGCATTCATTTTGATATTGTCCAAAAACTTTCTTAAAGTGTTTGAATCAACATGATTCCCATTATTTTCTGAGATAAGCTTTAAGAATTTGGGAGAGAGAACTCAAAGCCTCCGTGTTTGTACCTTTCAAAGGTAGCCCAGAACCAGATGGCACATCTGTCCCAAAAGAATCCACTTTTCTCACTGTTATCTTCCCAACGTTTCACAACATTTAGAAGACATTATGTCATTTGTACTTTATTTCACTGATTTATTTTAGAACTGACCTGTTCCTTTCATGGTGGGAAGGTGCTGAATATTGGGAAGGAAAAGGTGTGATGGCATTGGAGATGTTCAGGATTGCTGGAGAAGCTGAAATGGTGAAATAGTGAAGGGAAGTGTGGAATTTAAGTGTGCTTAAATGAAACCCAACAACCTTTAAATAATGACATTTATGTTCACAAAGACAATTTTGTTTGTATTAGTTCTATGCCATGAAGACAATTGGAAAAGACAAGGAAAAAGAAGGAAGCAAATCTCAGTCATCTTTATGTAAGCCTTCAGAAAAGCACTGCTGAATAGATATATGAAGTCTAGCATTTATGTCACTTAAAAAAAGAGTCCCAGTGCATGGCTCTGGAAAAGACAAGGAAAAAAGGAAGCAAATCTCAGAGGTGTGTGTTTCACTTTTCATTGCTGTAAACTTTAGGGCTTGAGATTTTGGGTCCTGGGACCCTCCTTTAAGGGATGTACATGCTAGACTTTGAGATCTGGATTGTCCCTTATCTTCTCCTGCTAGAGCTTTAAGAAGTCCCTGCTAGTAGTCCCTTAGTAGTCCTCTCTTGAGATGACTTGGGAGATGGTGGCTTACCACGAGGGCCTCAGTGAAAGAAGCGGTTGAAGCAAGTACACATTTCCAGATGTATAATCTTCTCTAAGATTTTTCTCCTTAGTTGCAGCCCTTTTGATTGGACACCTTTGCCATGGAAAAATGATGTTCTCTTGCAGCCTGAATAATCTTCTCCCTTAGCAGTTCTCTCTTGAGATGCTTTGGGAGATGGTAGCTTACTATGAGGGTTCTGGTGAATGAAGCTGTTGAAGCAAGCACACATCCAGTGTCGGTCTTGTTTCTTTCTTGAGCACCAGGACACCTTAATGAAGTGTCATTGTTCTGGAACAGTGATGGATCTTTGAAGCTGTTACTACCTTTGTGTTTCTGTGGATTGCATGATTGACTCCAACTACATATTTCCCAGGGTCATTGCTGAGCCAGCTCACAATACCAAGTTCATCAGTTGAACATTGTTTAAAAAGACAAACTGCTCCTTCAGTCTTAGACTGATTTTGTTCTTCATTGTCTTTTATTACAATGACCTCCTTTTCCTCCATATTTTGGAGTTCATTTGAATGGTCAGACATGTTGCTGGACTAGTTTGCAGCTTTCTTTGCTTTCAGATTTTTGTCTTTTACATTCAGACTGGAGACGTTGACAAAACAGATCACTCAGTCCTAGTCCTGGTCCTTCAGGTTTGTAGAGGTCTACTTTACACATACTTGCCTGACTGGGTAACCAGTCAGCTTCCTGAGACATCTTCGGACTCAATGACAGAGGTTGGAAGTGGGTAGGGGGTATCTTCCAACAGGACTGTAAAGTGTTGACCTGCTGTGATGACCCTGCCAGACTTGATGTTGCCTTTCTCAACTTCCTGTGTTCTTTTACGGCCCAACCTGATGTTCACGGTGTCGACTCCTGGTTTCTATAGTAGCAGTGACATCACAAAGATTCAGTTTCACCAGCAGCGAGTGCTGTGCCAGCCTTCCAGTTACAACTCTGGGCTGGGCCAGGATTGGAGATGGGAACTGAGAACAGGGAGCGTCTTCCTCCGATGCTGTAAGTGAACCTTTCTGCCACCACATACACACGATGACTTTACCGGATGCAGGGAGTATGAAGGAAGATTAATGAGGAGGTCTTGTGACTTTGTGGGGTGGGAAATGCAAAGGTGAGTTTGTGAGAGGGTAGGGCAGCCAGAAACTCAGCATGTGGTTCTAGAGAAGCTGAAACTTGGGCTATCTCCCCAATGCCCTCTTCTAGCCAGCCTGACTTCCTCTATTTAGGGGTATACCAGCATCCCCCTTTTCCCACAGGACAGTCAAACATTAGGAGATGCTGAAACCCATGCCAATAACAAGTCTATCCTCATGCAGGGGTCTCCAGTTTATAACTGGTGGGAACAGGATAAAGTAAAGACTGATAAACCAGGATCCTCATCATCCACAAGTGACAGAAAGTCCTAATGCTTGATGTTGAAGTAGGATGAAGAGTAAGGAAGTGGATCATGTTGAACCTGAGTACATATGTATGTTTACAGGAAGCCAGTTGCCAAGATACTGAATGGGGGGGTTGTGTGGGGTGCTAGGGGGACAGGACCCAATAACACAAGATAGAAGTTGGTAGGGGGCATCTTCCAACAGGACTTGCTTGAGATAAGAGAATATTATGGGGGTTATAAGATGGCTTTCACTTCCTAGAGTGATTGGTGGGATGGCACGTGGGCGACCCCATGAGCCTTGTGAGAATGGATTTCCAACCCTGCCCACTAATGGTGAGTATTATATTATATAGCCATGGCTCCATGAGGAGGTCTTCCACATTGGCATCTTCCACAGACTGGGTCACCAAAACTAGCTTCTAGGTCCTGAAGAAGCCATGATGGAAGAATAGCAGTCCAGCGAGATCTTGAGGGAGACCTCTTGTATGGCAAAGCTGGCTATTGCCTATGAAAGCTCAGGCCTGTCTGAGCCAATTAGTTTGAAGCCAGGCAGAACATGGCAGGGTGACACTTTAGAAGCTCACACAGCTAACTACCTCATAGACATGCCTGTACATCTAGCATGGACCCAGGTATACCAGTATAAGGCTTTCTCACACCAGTATTTCCCATTCCATAAGGGAATCACTGCACCAGTAGTATGCAAATATAACAGCACAGCAAGCAAGGACTGGACACCTGGGTGCATGAGCCAGTGAAACTGTACCAGGTTCTCCGGCATGTTGCAGAGAAAGGGTGCTTTCCCTGGATATGCTCTTTACTTCTTGCTGCCAATTCCTCTATAATAAGAAAAGCACTGTGCCAGTTCTGCTTGGCTACCTTAGATGCTGCTGGTGCTATTGCTGTTGAGCCAGCTACATTATTTTCACCTGCCATCCTTTACAGTGGTAGACTGGGATGAGGCTGTAGGGGAGGAGGAGGCCTCACTGGGGCACAGTGCCGTGCTGTGCAGAGGCCCCAGTATCAGGAAGGGTGCACCTCTATAAGACAGACACAATGTCACAAGCACCAATGTCACGAGTTTTGCCTGTCAACAGTCAGAGGTACAGGGTCCCAGAACCCCGAGCCCTGCTGCATCCATGTCGTTGAGAGCCGGCAGGTTTCATGGCCACAGCAGGGGCTAGCAAGCCTGCAGTTTTGACCCCACTGTGGCTTCACATGCAAGTGACAGGAGGTTGGCGCTCAAGATTTTGGGTGCAATTTCTCTGAACCCCCTACACCTAACTTGTTGAAACTTGTCAGGCTTCATTGTCTCAGCAGGGGCTAGCATGCCTGCAATTCTGACCCTGCTGTGGCTCACACATATAAGTGACATGAGTTTTTCTCTCACCATTTTGGGGTGCAGTTTCTCTGAACCTCCTGCATCTACCTTCATGAAACTTGGCACACATCGTGCTCCTAGATGAGGCTACCACTCCTGCAAGACTCATCCTATTCTGGCCAGAAATGACAAAGTTATAACCTGTTTCAATCTTCCCCATTATATCCTATGGGCAATATGTTGAAACCGCAAAATATTTTGACGAAACGAACAGCCGTTTCGACTCAAAACAAAAGTCGAAATGACACACTGTTCTGTCAAAATGTCAAGACGCTGGTAGAAATGAAACACTTCTGCTTTGCACAGCCCTACTGGATAGCACTGTGGGGCTGAGAACAGACCACCTGGAAAGCACAACTAAAACATGCAGTGGTAGAAAGAGTAGTTGGTGAAAATAATCATTGTCTGCTTTTGTTTCATGAAGCTCAGTTGTGTTTTGTGTGGGTGAGTATTTCATGGAAGTATAAATTAGAGTTTTCTTTAACAGTCTTTTTGCAGCAGGATGTTGGCTGCCATGGTCTGCTTTATGTGTAGCAGATTAGGATGTTATGTCTTCTGGGTGTGTCAGGGTTGAGTGTGTAGTTTTGCTAATCAGTTAAACAATAGATCTGGATAGAATAGTTTGGATAGGAATGATCCTGTCACCTCAGGCAGGGGGTTGGACTAGATGACCTGTGGAGGTCCCTTCCAGCCCTACTTCTCTATGATTCTATGAAATATAGACAATAAGGGGGAAAACAGACATTCCCAAGTACTTTTGGGAAGGCAAAGTGATGAGGACTTTATTTACGAAAAGCTTCTTCCTAGGGCTGCCTCTACGGTTTTGAATTCCAGTCATCAGCGATAAATCTTCTATACCTAGAGATCAAGGCCTTCTGCATGACAGGCTTTTCTGTCTCTTTGTCAGAATAAAGAGTTAAACCACTTAGGGGTAGATAAAGAACTGCACATTTTAACCCCATGCTTCCCACAATCTTGTCAAAACCCAATGGATTATTTGGTAATTTTAAAATCTGAAACAAGGTCAAGCAAATCATAAATTGTTCAAGAGCACTCACTGAGAAAAGCAAAATGCATCAAATATACAGAAATTGGTCACACATGAGCCCTCTAGTCCTAGTTGGGAGGCCTAACCAAGGCACATTTTAATAAAGCATGTAGCTATCCTAGAAAGAAAGGACTCATAAATTATGAGAGCAGTATACTATGATGCTACAGTGGGCCTGCAAATGTATAGTCAAGAATAGGACAGGTCCTTGGTTACACTGCAAATTAGGATCAATTTAAGTCTTTGCAATATAAATTGGTACAGTTACATCTTTGGAAACCCCTACTTTAGACAAAGGAAAGCAGCGATTTCTATTAACTGAGATTGTACCTTCCAATCAGCATCCATAGCACCTAGGGGCACATTTCAGTACAGCTACAGTGAGAGTTGGATTGATGCTATTTGCTGATGTCGACCTGGCCTACCAGAGTGCACTGCCTGCCTTCTGCAATGCTCTTTCTCTAAATTCTGTGCTGCTGATGACACTTGTCCCTAGACCAGAGCTGATTGTACTAGACACTCCCAATCTGTGGAATGAAAAGCAATTGGAATTGGAATGAATGAAGAGCCCTAAAGTATCACCAGTTAATCAATTTCAAATTTTAATAGCTAATGAATAAACCTCAAGTAATGGTTTGGATCTGCAGCTCTTGGCTGAATGACATTTCAGCATCCTGTGGATTGTGGATTGCTTTTCTGCATTCACTCAGACACTCACAATCTTTTTTTGCTGCTGACACAGATAATTATTTGGTCTGGCTCCATCCCTGTTGCAGCTCTAGAATATAAAAGAAATGCAGGGAAAATGTCAGGTATCCTTTTTATTCCAGTGATCACAGGAGTCATGTGAGTGCCTCACCTGGAAAGCCTGGATGGGTGCAGTGGTTCTATCCACACAACCACAATAGCTCGCTGAGAGGGAGATAACTCACTTACTGCTCATTTAAGGAGAAATGGGGCCAAAGGACTTGCACCTGCTTACACGAGTGGTAAAACTGGTGCAATGCTATTACATTACATTACATTGAATATACCTAAAGATTTTGACAACTCATAGATTCACAATATACACAGACAGCAGGGCCTCTTGGGGAAAAAATGGGTTGGGAGGAGGTGGGGGTCTAGGGAATCTCTGTGCGTTTGTGTACCTATGCAGAGGCTGCCAACGATGGTCTTTCCATGCATTCCTGAGCACTAAAATCAGGGAACTACTCCATAGCACAGCCGCTGCCAGTGCCAACTTACAGAAGGAAAAAAGCAATGAGTGGAGCCATGAAACTCTCTATACTGCCCTACTGCCCATTTGGTCCTAAGGCAGCGATTCTCAACTGAGGTTGACATGAGATCCTTTTAAGGGTGTTGTGGAGGGCTGTACAGTATTAGCACCATTCGATGCCACCTACACGAGGTAAGGTCAGGTGAACCCAGAGACTTCAAATAGCAATCCATAGCATCAAAAATGTTTCACCTGTTGTAATCTTTCTGAGTTTTTGCAACAGAATCATCGCTCCATTATTTTTCTGTAGTCAAAAAATGAATGACATTAGTTTTTGAAAGAGGGTGCTAGTAAATTCAGAAAAGTTATAGAGGGGTGCCTTGAATTTAAAAGGGCTTGAGAACCACTGTCCTAGGCAATGCATTCCCAAAACAAACCTGTCTTGGATTGCAAAGAATAGTAAAGCCCCCAAACACAAAATTTTGGGGAAAATAATGGAGGATTTTAATTAGTTTTCATCCTGAGGTCTTCCTACTTCCTTAACAGAACCCACCTGGTACCCTCAAATTCAGTGATTCTCAACCAGGGCGATGCAGAACCCTAGGGTATTATAAGAACCTTTTAGGCATGCCATGGGGTGCCATACAATATTGGCACTCTTAGGTGTGCAAACACCTACATAATTCACAAGATAAATCCTGAGATTTCAAACAGGAAACCATAGCGTCAGAACCACTCTCACCTGTTTTGAGAGACAGAACACTTTTGGTGGATGAGGAAATGAAAGTTCATCTTTCTTCAGTGCAACCACAAATTCAAGATATTTGCAAGGGTTACTAAGCCCAAGCGTTTCATCAATTATAACATTATGGTTATTCATGTGTGTTTTTCCTATTGTTTTAAAAATGTGTTTTCCAATCATACACGGTTGTACAGCTGCTAACATAGCAACCCAGTCCTGAACCAGCTAGGAATTACTGCAGTGCAAATGAACAACCAATAATTTGGATATTTCTGAGGGAAAAGGGAAGGAGTAATCTTCCCTATATCCATGTAACACAATAAAGTTTTTTTTATAATATATGCTCTGTAAATTAAATAAGGACTCCCAACTATCATACATTAGGCCTGGAAAAGGGGTCAGAGGTAGGGAAGACACGTTGTTTTATCTGTTTTTATGAGACAGTTTAAAAGTAAAGTCTGGCCCACATTTCTTAGGAAAAAGCACATGCTTTGTGTTTGCATTTAAAACACCATTAAGACAAAAAAAGTCGGTGAAGAGGGAGATACCAGACGTGTTTCATAGCATCATAAAATAATTTAAAATTAGGGTTGGAAGGGATCTCAGGAGGTCACATCTAGTCCAACCCCCTGCTCAAAGCAGGACCATCTCCAGCTATATCATCCCAGCCCGGACTTTGTCTAGCTGGGCCTTAAAATCCTCCAAAGATGGAGAATCCACAACCTCTCTGGGTAACCTGTTCCAGTGTTTTACTACTCTGCTAACGAGGAAGTTTTTTCCTAATATCTAACCTAATCTTCCTTTGCCTCAACTCAAGACCATTGCTCCTTTTTTCGTCATCTGCCACCACTGAGAATAGTCCAGCTCCATCCTCTTTTGAACCTCCCTTCAGGTAGCTGAAGTCAGCTATTAAATCCCCTCTCGGTTTTCTCTTTTCCAGACTAAATAAGACCACTTCCCTCAGCCTCTGCTCCTAAGTCATGTGCCCCAGTCCCCTAAAATTTTTCATTGCCCTCCTCTGCTTGTCCACATTCTGTAGTGGGGGGCCCAAAACTGGGCAATCGTACTCCAGATGTGGCCTCACCAGTGGCAAATGGAGGGGAATAATCACTTCCTGAGATCTGCTGGCAACCTCCTATTAATGCAGCCCATTATGCCATTAGCTGCCTTTGCAACAAGGGAATACTGGTAGCTCATGGTCAGCTTACTGTCCACTGTAACCCCCAGGTCCTTTTCTGCAGAGCTGCTGCCCAGCCAGTCAACCCCAACCTGTACTGGTGCATGGGATTGTTCTATCCTAAGTGCAGGACTTTGCACTTGTCCTTATTGAACCTCATGAGACTTGTTTTGATTCAATCCTCCAATGTATTGAGGTCTCTGAATCCTAGCCCTTCCCTCCAGCATATCTACTACTCCCCCCAGCTTGGTGTCATCTGCAAACTTGCTGAGGGTGCACGCTATGCCATCTTCCAGGTCACTGAGGAAAATGTTGAAGAAATGATTTTCACTTTGGAACTGGCTGAAACAAGATTAAAACCCAGAAGATTCTGTACCCTGGATCCTCAGTTCCCAACTATTCCAGGTCTAGCAAAGGAAACAAAGCATGTTTGCCTTTGGAGAACAAAGCTGGGAGCTGGTATAGTTTCCCCACCTCAATTTTGGGAGTTGGTATATTCTAAAAAAAAACTGTCTTGATACTAACCAAGAAAGTCCAAGACTGATTCTGCAAATGCTTCTGGTTATACTTGAAATCAATGGGACTGATATTCAGGTGAGGTTAAGCCTCTTTGCGAGTGATCATAAGCTTGGACCTGTGCAGTTTCAATCGGAACTTAGTAACGGACCAGTTGATGCCCAGATTCAAAGCAGCACAAAAGCACATAGTCAAATTCTACTGAATGTTTTATCTGCTGGTGTTAGTGACTGTGGGCTCAATCCTGCTCCACTGAACCAAAGGGAAGCTATTTCATTGAACGGTGGGAGCAGACAAGACCCCAAAATACATTTGTTTGGCTTTTTCCTTTCGTGAGCTCTGCAGAGCCAGCCCCGCTAGAGGGGAGGGGGCTGGGATCAGTTCCTCCTCATGCACCAGCAGAGGTGTTAACTGCATTTCCATCCATTGCACCTGTGCAGACCCTTGGAGGGCAACAGATGCCGCTGGGGGGAGAGCTGGAAGACAGCAGAGGAGCTCTAGAGTCACTCACGGTCTAATTTGGCCTGAAGAACCACATCCATCGGTGGTGATGTGAGAAGGAAAGAGCTTGGCTTGATCCTCAGCTCCTAGGCTGATAACAAAGGGCTGATGGGTAGGAAAAGTGCCTTTTCACTTAAGAACAGAGCAGATTTCCTCTGGGGAGATGGGTTAAAGGTCCCTATGGAGCTCTGCCATGCCATTTTTCACTGACACTTCATACAACAGCAGGACAGATCCTGTTATTGTTATTCTTCTGTCACTGTACTTTTCTTCAGGCTTGTACTCAGACTGAGCACTGCACCAGTGCTATTTTGCGAAACTGCCACCAGGGATATGCACACGAGCTTGCTCACTTAAACACACAATTAACCATACCCAACAAGCATCAGGCACTCAATGAAATCCACTGGAGACATGGCTACTTATTTTACTCAGAAGGTGCTGGATAGCAGGATAACATTTGGAGGAAGAGAAAGAGATGAAGGCAAGCTTTGCTTCCTGATGAACTGTCACTCCCCTCACCACAGCAACATTAGAGGCACCACAAAAACTGCATTCATGGGACCACCAGAGGGGAGAAGTTGATTCTACTTTAATGAGAACATTGTTCGGCAAGAGCATGGAGTGTGGCACAAGAGAGGAAATCAGGTGGTTTCTTCCTTTAAGAAGCTGCCTGGGGTGTGGTCTATGTCACTGTTTTGAGACAAGATATAGGCTTTCAGTCCTTCTGGAGGAACTGTTGTAAATACAAGAAGATAATGTATTTGAGGAGAAGAAACCCAGTTTTAATAACAGCTTTGACAGCAATTTGAACACTTACTTCATGTGATTTTTCCCCTACCACCCTGACCCCTTTCCCCATTACAGTTTGGGTGATGAGTTGCAGTTATGACCTGTGCAAAAGCTATAACATCCTACCTGGCAAATACTGCTGTAAGAGAATACACTTTATACATTTATATTGGACCTGGGACTGGGAAGGGGGAGAGGGAGGGGGGCTGGGGAATGCTAAGCAGTTAAATTTACACTTTACATTTGTACACCAGTTCAGATGGAATGGCTCAAATAAAACAAATATATATATTTTATATATACAAATATATAATATATATATCTATGTGGGCAGATATATATATATATCTCTTTCAAAAGGATAAAAGGTTAAATAAGTCTTTGCATGCACAACCAAAACCTCTGCTCCACACCACCACAAAAGTTAGCTAAGGCTCAGCACTGGAGCAAACTGCAATCAGGTCACTACTCATCACTTGTCCCTGCTGCCAGATTCCCCCACCATATCCTCACTCTTTCCAAATATTGATGAACGAACTGGTAGCACGGGGTAGGGCAGGGACAAGGACATCTCACTGGAGAGTAGTGAGCCAAAAGGCAAGGTTGTCCATCTGGGCTAGACCCCACCTGCTGAAGCATGGCCTGGGGGAGACAAAAGCACATTATTGCTATTCAGACCACAACGCCTCTCAAAACAAAGAGGTATCGCACAATCCCATTCACAACACCAGAGCCTACTCCCTCTTCGCAAGTTGTGTGCACATTCGTAACACTCCCAACTGCTGTACCGACGAGAGCAAGCGAACATAAGAAGAATGATCATACCTACTTCCCTGATACCTTACCAAGTCTCTCTCTGCGTTTCAGACGAGGAGCAATTTCCCTGCCAACTGGAAGTAGTCAGACAGACCAGCAGGAAAAAGAAAACCCAGGCAAAATATTTGGATACTATGAAACACTGCTGAGATTCCCACGGGGCTAAACATCCATCCCCTTTGAAGAGACACCTGCAGGGATCATCCTAAAGCTTTCATTTTGGCAGGCAGTTTAGAAAACACCGGCCTTTCATGGTTAAGGAGGACACAGAAAGTGACACTTCCCTATCTCTGTGATATGGAAATAGTTCTCATTCCTTGACTTTTATGCAAGGGATGGAGACAAAATGGGCATTAACAACAAAGCAGTACAGCTGGGGCAGACGGGAAGGATTTCACCAGCTACAGACTAAGGGGACAGAGAACAGCCACTTCCCACCCATTTCGTGACAGAGGTGAAACCTGAGCCAAGCCTATTGGGCACCACAGCTGCAAGGACCACCTGTCCCTTTCTCCCTTGAGCCAAATGAAACGGAGAGAGAGGGAGAGTGAGTGCACGTGCTCGGGCAGACAGAAGACTATTTTTGGAAAAAGGTTCAAAACTTGAAAGGGAGGTAATTAGGCACCAAGTCAAAAGGCAAAGTTCGGATAAGGCAAAACAAACAGACAAATAAGAAACAGAAATTGCACCAGAAATGCATTCGCCACTGAGACCGGCTATCCCATTTTCTCAGCACACATCTGTCCATCTCACGCTGGCAGCAGATGAACGGAGCCCCGACTGAAAGGAAACTTGGCAAGATCGTGGGAGGTGCCTCCCCCAGGAGTGCTAATGGGATCACATGTATGTACAAGAGTCACCATGGGAAAGGGACTGTGCGTCATAGGGCGGTGCTTTCCGACTCTTCCTCCTCCTCTTCCAAATCACCTTTCCTTGTTACTGAATGTCTCTGGATATGTTCCAGTGGATCCCGGTGGAGTGCAGTATCAATCTCTATATGTATAGAAGGGATATCAAAGTGGACGAGATCTGAAATTGGGTACAGAAAAGCAGTGTTAAAAGGCTGCTGCAGGGGAACGTGCTAATGTATATGCGTGATATTGGGGAAAAAGGAGCTTGGGAGGCATTGCTTTTTTCTTAGCAGCAAGTATGCTTCTAAGGGCTAGTACATTGTTAATGTCAGAGAACAGGGATGTCATAATAAAGACTTGATTTGTACCTTCCATCATTTTTGCATCCTCTTCTGAGTCTCTCCTGCATTAGGTATCACTGCCCAAGCAACTGGCACCTCTCTCTGATCCTTCTCACCAGTGCCACATGCCAAGTGTCCATGCCCAGCAGCTAGTTTTCAAGCTGTATGGTCTAGCACTTTCTTTTGCCCCTTTTCAGTATTAGATCATTACTCATTTGAAACTTGCGGAGGCCCTGTCAATCATTTTTCATCACAGACAGAGCTGGAAAATGCTACTAAGCCATCACAGATGCTCCAATGACAGTGCAAGACTGGTCCCCAAAGCATGCTTGCAATTGTTTTGTCTAATCTAGATATAAACATGTGCAGGACAGGATCTGGGATTTGTATGGTAGGTCTCATACTAGGGAACCTACTACCTCTCACCTACTGATGGATATTTCTTAAATCTCTTCTTTCTAAGATGCCCATATTCAGCCCCTTCTATCTTTTTTAGGCCGGAGGCAATTGATAGTATTTGTGAACATAGAGTATAATTCTTGCTACAGATGGGTCAAAAGAAAAGCTCTGGAGCCAACCTTCTTGAACTTTGGAGTACCTCAGAAAATGGATCTCCTAAGTTCCGAATTCTGTTTCGTTCTGCAAAACTGCACCCCAACCAAGAAGGACCTGAAAAACTAAAGACAAAGCTCCTCCACCTACCTCTAACTCTTATACATCCCAGTTGGATGTGGTCTGCAAGGCTCTTGGGCTCTTTACTAGAGGTTCACAGAATGGCTTAATTAGAGAACCAAGCAATCAGTGGGAGGGGAACACGAGACAGAGAGAGAGACAGAGAGAGACAGCAGTGAGGGTGCCTTGCTCATGGCAGGAGGGTCTCCCTCCTTCAAAGTCCAGAGGAATCTCAGGCACGGGCCCTGTGTATGCAGAGAAGCAGAGGAATCAAGATGACCCCAACATTCAAACATCTACCCAAAGAGTTCAGATTTTGCTGGTAAGGTTGTCCCTTGCCTGGTCCCTGGGAGGGGCACAGAGGTATCACTTGGACACTGACACTGGATGGTCAGCTGTTTGGGCTGGAGGTTAGGAACAGTGCAGCGTTAATGGGATCACGATCTGGATGGTCTCTGGACTCTGCTGTAATACACAGTCATCATGGTGGAGATGACCAGCCTCCCTCTTGCTCTACAAATGCAGAGCTGTGGAGAGGAGCTTGAGATAATACTCATCTCAAGATATTCAAGGTAATGCTTACTCTTATAAGCATTTCCACCTCATAGGACAGGAACAAATGCTATGGCAGAGCTTCATGCCCCAGGCCATAGAACTGCTGTGAACCCAATAATAGAGTTTCTTTTTACTCTTACATTAATGTAACTTTTTTTTCCTATTGGAACTTTTTTCCTTGAGCAATGGGCCTTACTGACTGTGACTAGGAGCAACACTGCTGGGCCTTTCTGCCAGATCACAGTTGCTAAACACAGGAAGGATCCTAGGGAAAGCAGGAAGATGCTGGCCTCTAGCAGCGAGATAGGGGGTAGTGTCTAAAACTTCAAGTTTGGATCAGTAGATCAGGCCCAGAAGAGGAAGAAGGGAGGCAGGCATTTGCAGAGCAACGGGTAGGAAGTTAGATGTTGGATTCCCATTAGCCCTCAGTCATGCACCTTATGTTGAATCAGTCTAATCCTCCAGCTGGAAGGAGTAGACTCTGTTCCTGTGCTTATAAAAAATGTTGCTGGAGAGACACAAAGTGCTTCTGTCCGGCAGGTGAGGTTACAGCCTCATGGGCACCAGCACCTCCTCCCAGCCCAGGGGACAGTCTGCTCCCCACCTCAAAGGGCACTGACTATGGCTACACTTGCACTGTGTGGATTTCCATGCCCACTGACAGGAGACCTGTCCAGGGACTGATCTTCATTTCTGGGTCCCTGTGCTGCAGATGTTCTCAGGGGAGAAGACCCAAATGCTGTCTGTCCTTCCAAAAGGCAGAACCCAATTGCTGCTGTGGACGAGTGAGAGGAGGCTGACCCAAGTCCCAGTGCAGGTAGGATTGTTAACCACTAGAAATGGAAAGAGTTTGCAGGCATGGGACTGGAGGGGGGACTCCAGGGCAAAAAACTCCCTTTTATCACCAGTTCTGCACTGCTGTCCTCTGCACCACTTTTTCTTATCAGAAATAGGGGACTATGGCTTATAGTGGTGTAAACAGCCTCAGCAAAGGTCTTCCAGTCACAGAGCCAGGACTTGACCCTGTGCTGAAGGTGAGTCACCAAGGTGAATGGAAGGTGGGAGGCTTTTTATCTGTCCATATGTGGAAGGGGCTCTTTCAGTTATCTCAGTGTCTAATGGATGGAGTTACACTGAGTATGTGGTCAGAGAAAGATTAAAAGGAAGGCAAGGCTGATGCAGGTGGAAGGTTAAAGAAACTGAACCTGTGTTACCCAAGCTCCCACCCTTCATGTCAGAGCCCAGCCTTGGACTTAAAAGGATTGAAAGGGAACTCTATGGAAAGTCCTCAGCACAGACTGAGATATACTTGCTATGGACAATCCTCCAAAACCTGGAGCTTCAGCACCAGCTAGCCCAGGGGTGGGCAGTTTATGGCCTACAGGCCAGATTCAGACCCGTGCTTCTGGATTTGGCCTGTGGAGCTGTGGCTTTGGTTGATTTTGGCAGGGACAGCTCTGCCTGTGCTGTGCTGCATTCCCAAACCCACACTGCAGTCATGCACCCAGGGGTATGAAGGAGGTGCCCATGTCCCAGTACCTGCCCACCTCAAATCTGAGCTAGGTCATTCGGGCCTCTTGCCAGAAAATATTGCTGACCCCTGGCCTAGCTGGTATGGAAAACAGAGACAGCTACTTTGCTACACAAGCCTGAGTACAAGGTTTTGTGCATTGGTAGCATGACGGGCAGATGCCACTGACAGTCCATAATGTCTCACCCGTACGGCGTGCTTCTGCCATGTCCATCCAAGGGGGATGCACTGAACTGGAACCAGGGACAGTGCCCACACCTCTGACACTAAAACATTGTTCTTCCCCAACACAAACAACTTAAATAAAGACTTCTGGTCCTCTTGCACCAGGCACCAAATTCTGTTTTCACTTTCATAGATTTATAGATGCTAGGGTCGGAAGGGACCTCAATAGATCATCGAGCCCGACCCCCTGCATAGACAGGAAAGAGTGCTGGGTTCAGATGACCCCAGCCAGATGTCTATCTAACCTCCTCTTGAAGACCCCCAGGGTAGGGGAGAGCACCACTTCCCTTGGAAGCCCGTTCCAGACCTTGGCCACTCTAACTGTGAAGAAGTTCCTCCTAATGTCCAGTCTAAATCTGCTCTCTGCTAGCTTATGGCCATTATTTCTTGTAACCCCCAGGGGTGCCTTGGTGAGTAGAGCGTCACCTATTCCCTTCTGCGCCCCCATGACGAATTTATAGGCAGCCACAAGGCTGCCTCTCCACCTTCTCTTGCGGAGGCTGAAGGGGTCCAGGTGAGAGTCTCTCCTCGTAGGGCTTGGCCTGCAAGCCCTTAACCATATGAGTGGCCCTTCTCTGGATCCTCTCCAAGTTATCCACATCCCTCTTAAAGTGTGGCACCCAAAACTGGATGCAGTACTCCAACCATGGTCTGACCAGTGCCCGATAGAGGGGAAGTATCACCTCCTTAGTTCTGTTTGATTTGAACATCTGCTGATGCGTGACAAAGTGCCGTTAGCTTTGCTGATGACTTCGTCACAGTGACGACGCATGCTCATCTAGGAGTCCACTAGGGCTCCGAGATCCCTTCCCGCTTCCGTGCTACCGAGCAGGTCATTTCCTAGGCAGTAGGTGTGCTGGACATCTTTCCTCCTTAGGTGCAGCACTTTGCATTTTTCCTTGTTAAATTGCATTCTGTTGTTTTCTGCCTATTTGTCCAACCTGTCCAGGCCTGCCTGTAGTTGTTCCCTGCCCTCTGGTGTGTCCACTTCTCCCCACAGTTTTGTATCACCTGCAAACTTGGACAGAGTACACTTCACTCCTTTGTCCAAGTCACTGATGAAGACATTGAAGAGTATCGGTCCAAGGACCGAGTCCTGTGGGACCCCACTGCCCACGTCCTTCCAGGTCAATACCGACCTGTCCACCACCACTCTCTGGGTACGACCCTCTAGCCAATTTGCCACCCACCGGACTGTGTAATCATCCAAGTCACAGCCTCTTAATTTGTTCACCAGTATGGGGTGGGATACCGTATGAAAGGCCTTCCTGAAGTCTAAGTAAACTATATCTACCCCTACTCCTGCTTCCAAGTGCTTTGTAACCTGGTCATAAAAAGAGACTAGATCAGTCAGGCATGGTCTACCTGCTATGAACCCGTGCTGGTTTCCCTTCAGCATAATTTTTCCTGCTGGGCTCTCACATATGTGAGCCTTAATAATCTTTTCAAAGACTTTGCCAAGGATGGAGGTGAGACTGACTGGCCTGTAGTTGCTTGGATCCTCCTTCCTCCCCTTCTTGAAAATAGGGATCACATTGGCTCTTTTCCAGCCCTCCAGGACCTGGCCCGTGCACCACGAGTGCTCAAATATTCTTGCCAGTGGCTGTGCAATGACATCAGCCAGTGCCTTCAGCACCCTTGGATGGAGCTCATTTGGGCCGGCCGACTTAAACGCATCCAGTCCTTCCAAGTGACTCTGCACTATCTCAGGGTCAACACTTGGTAGTCTGGCGCCCAGCTGTTGTCTCTCTACGATCCCATTGTGAGACTTGTCTTGCCCCTCATTTAAGAAGACTGAGACAAAGAACTCATTGAGGAGTTCAGCCTTATCCCCCTGTCTGTTACCAATTGCTTTTGCCCGTCCAGTAGTGGTCCTATACCGCCCTGGGCCTTCCTTTTACTCCCTATATATCTGAAAAATAATTTTTTGTTATCCTTAACTCCTCAGCTCCATGATAGCTTTGGCCTTTCTAACTGCCTCCCTACAACTGCAAGCTGAGGAGGCATGCTCCTTTTTAGTAATTTCTCCCTGTTTCCACTGCTTATATGCCCCCCTTTTTACCCTTAGGCTGCTCTGGATTTCTCTGGTCAGCCAAGGAAGCCTCTTGGCCCCTTTCCCCCTTATCAGGATCATTTCCCTCTGTGCCCAACAGATCGCTTCCTTAAGGCTTCCTTAACTCTGCTGACTTGCACCATGGAAAAAGTTGCCTGAGCAACTCTTCCCAACAGGACTATCAGGCCATTCTAAACAATCTGAACAGCATAGTGGCCCTGCGCTTTTAGAGGCACAGTTTATTCCTTTTGAGTCATAAAGTCACCATAATGGAGTTTATGTTATGTTGTGTGAACTGCATAAATGTGTTGGCAAATAGGGAGACTGAGTTACTGTCTCTCCCCCAGTACTATGCATGATATTATCATCTGTGGCTTTAGAAGGGTTTTCTTAACAGCTGTTTTGGGGTTGTAGCTATATTTGAAAGGAGATGACTAGTAAATGGGATAGTGGGACTTTTTCCACTGGAGACTAAAGTTCTGCTCTGAAAAGCAGGAGCTTCTGCTAAAAATATGAAGAAGACTGTAGCATCCTCTTCTGTGCTGCCATAGCTAATAAACATTATGATGTGGCAATGCCAGGTATATCTAGACTAGAGATTTTTTCTCCCATTTCAAAATAAATTACTATGGTATATTTTGCTCTGGATCAGTGATCCTCAATGAGGGCACCACAAGATCCTTTTAAGGGTGTCAAGGCACCTGGCCCCTGTGAAAAGTGTTTCCCCCCCTCATTCAGTGCCCTGTGCCTGCCCCAGCATCCCACAAATAAGTGATGCCTATGCCCTATGGCAGTCCCTATGCTGGCCAACCCCATGCTCCAAGCAGTGCACGCTGCCATGGGCTGGTGGGTGAACAGGCAGACGTGGGCTGCAGAGACATGCTTTTCAGCTCAGCTTGTCTTCCTCCCTCTATCCTTACCATGCTCCTAGGGCTGGCAGGTGGACCCACCAGGACAGGTGGCTCTGGTCACTAGTGTGCGAGACCCTGGAAGAGCAGTCTCAGCAGCAGGTGCCATGCTTGTCCCCCAGGTACAGACAAGGGTGAGGAGAGCGAAGACAGTGGAAACAGCAGAACATGGTAGCTAGGCCTTCACTTGGCACCAGCTAGATTGTAGCTTGGTGATTCTCAACCAGGATGCCACTAAATCCAGAAAAGTAATAGAGGCATGCCTTGAGGCTACAAAGGTTGCGAACCACTGGTCTAGATCCTCTACAAATATCTGTATTTTTCCACAGGTTGGCCTATAGGAAAGCCACAAATAAACCTGCCCTGAAATAAGCATTTCAGGAAAGACTGTACTAGCGTTTACAAATGCCTTAGCTCACTGGAATTAAT
This sequence comes from Crocodylus siamensis, assembly GCF_052110815.1. NCBI lineage: Eukaryota > Metazoa > Chordata > Crocodylia > Crocodylidae > Crocodylus > Crocodylus siamensis. The sequence goes on from NC_143402.1 coordinate 60,185,083, forward strand.
TGGCAAATCAGTTAATTCATGCTGAAAAAGGGGTAAAACTCATCTAGACATACCTCAGGGTACATATCCAAGGACACACATTTTCTCAATTCTGATGCCATCCAACTCAAAATGTATCTGTGTGTGTGAACCACTGCAGAGGCCTATGAAATGCTGGTGCTGTGCATGTCACTGAAAACCCAGTGCAGTGCTAGTGCTGCATGGTGTATACACACCTTGGCTGCTCAACCCAACAATCCCATATTGTGTGGCTGGCACAGAAGCTTCATTTATCACCTCTGACACAAGGCTCTCAAAGTTGTAGCATATTTGTATGATGCTATTCATTTCTTTAGCAATGGACACGTCCAGAATACACACTAAAAGTGACCGCAGTAAATAAAGTGCTTTCTAAAGACTCCTTGGAAATACATCATCAACATTAACAGCAAATCAACACAATTAAGAGCAGCAATATCATGACATCCCTTCTGAAAACAACATATGAAATGGAAGAGGGAGAAATTATTCATACAGGTAAGTTCTAAGCCATAGTAGGGAGGGAAGGGGAAGGTTAGGAGCTGGTCACTTTCATGGGTTGGAGGGGGATTATTTTTATTTGTTTCTATGTAAAAAGGGGACGGAAATAAAGGCCAGCAGGTCCAAAAAGCAAAAGAAACAAGTTTACTAATAATGTAATTATTGGTGAACTTGTGATACCATCACAGTGTCAAGAAGCCATGCAAATCTGGTTCAGCGAGTCCCATGCAAAGGCCAGAGAGATGGAGTTAGTGGTGAATCTGACTCAACAGACAGCAGCTGGAGGTCAGTCCAGGGGTTAGCTTTTAAAGTGCCAGAGAGGGGAGGTTCGTATGGGAACTCCAGCTTACCCTGAAAATCCCCCTCACACCTATCCAATATTGCATCACTCGCCTCAAACAGCTGCAAGGACACAATAATAGGATTGGGAGAAAGGAAAAAAAAAACAGCAACAAGGAGTCAAGAACACAACAGAAACACTGTTCAGAGAATTGTGGCAGTCAAGTCATAAAAAGAACATAGTATACATTACAATACAAAGAGTCTTTCTCCAGAAACCTGCATGGAAAGAACGTGGTAGGTACTGTCCTTCGCTCTACACTCCCGGAGAGCTAGCAGATGCTTACACCGTTTACCTGGTGAGTCCTTTGAACACAACCCTATTACGCTATGACTCTACTGGCTGGGGAACCAGTGGCATTCTACAAATGAAGGAGTCAGTGGACATGAAAGAATAAAACCAAAATAATACCAGATATTTCATAAACTGGAAAGGATAGAAAAACCTGCTACACACCAGTGGAAAGTCAGGATTCCCAGCTTTCAGTCGTATGTGGCATGAGTTTCAAGACCTTGTTGGTCACAAGGTGTACCTCAGACTGGCTAAAGGGATAAAATTTAAAAGATAAACCTTGATAAAAATCAACCCCCTAGGATTCCCAGGCCAGTTTGTCTTCCCCATAGGTTATGTTCCTGTATCACATTTGCACTTGTCTGAAGATCTTAGGGGAAACCTCATGGCTTTTTGCAAACTTGGGTGACATTCTCCTAGGCAGGATACAACAAAGGCACTTGAGGCTTTAAATCTATGCTACTGGCTCGCTTGTACCAGTGAAGAAAATATCCAAACTAGTTTTGTAGGCCAAGTAGGACTGTACTTTTTAAAGCTAGCCAGCATCCCACCTGCTGCCATCCAAGGGCTGAGGACCAAGAGCCCAGGCTGTGCTGGGGGATCACCGGTGAAGCTCAAGTTTTGAGGTGGTCCTAGATACATCATGTAGTAGGTAAGAGCTGTATTTTAATACACACTCATATTGCTAGTACAGGTTTTAGGCTCATTTTTTTTCCTGTTGACAATCATCCTTCTAAGGAAACACATGGTGACAGAGGGACACAGAGAGATTGACTTGGGGGAAAAAAATCTTGAAGGTCTTGTAACCCAGCCCTGAAGCAGGGCCTCCTGGGGGAGGCTTCTACTGGCCTGCTGTCACCAACTTTGGTTGCAACTTCTTTTCTACAGCCTACTGTATCATGCACTCTGGCATCCCCATGTCTTCCTCCCAGTCCATGATACTGAACTCTGATAACAGACTCACAAACCATCCACCTGGAAATTAAATCTAGTTCAGAGAATTTGCCTTATTCTTCCTCATCTCCTGCTTATCAATCTCATTACAATTCTACTGAGTTAATGGCTCAGTTACCTGTGGACATGCTTTCCCCGGGGGACATGCCATCAAGCATGGAGTGCTCCATAGACTGAGGACTAGAGCCGGAGAGGTTTGCTGTGGGAGGCTGTGGAGGTGGCAGCGTGGGCCTCTGCCTTGGCTTAGGGGTAGGTCGAGATTTGGTTAAAGTGCTCGTCAGGGAAGGAGGAGAAGACAGGGAAGGCGCAGCAGCTGGGGACAGTTGGCCTAAGGCCAGAGAGTAGCCTTGTGGGTAATTCAGTCCATAGGGTGAAGGGGTGCTCGGTGGGGTGGGAGACAGGCTGACGGGGGATGGCTGTCCCGTGGACTGGTCGGACATACCGCCTGACTGGCCGTAGGGAACCTTGGGTGGGATTGGTGCCAACTTCTTTGAAACTGTGGGAGACAGAGAGACAAAAGGTGGCAGTGAGCAAAGCTGAGTCTCAGAGGCTTCATTAGGCTTCTCAGCCCTTTTTATACTTGTCTTATGTTACAATGCCCGTCTCCAATCAGCTCAGCTACAGTTCTGCAATGCTGATATTAATCTGTTAGCTGCACATACCTCCTTTCAATTATCACACGCCTGGGAAGCCAAGACTAAAATCCTTGTCCTAGAATCCAGAGCTGTGACTGCAGCATGCGTCAGCGCCCTTGAACTAGCTTTAATCTTGCTATCACTGGCACAAAAAGCCAGTGAAAGTACAGCAGCACAGATTTCAATGAGGGCTGCACAAACCCATCTGTGGCCATATGTATGTACTCAGCACCAGCTGCCCACATCACCACAGTTTCACTGCTATCTTCACTGTGCTAATGAGGCTAAAGCCAGTTCAGATGTGCCCACAAGCATTGCAGTCACACTTCCCCATTGCAGTGCAAGCACGCTCCAAGTCTTTTGCAAATTCCACCGCACCTTTAGACACCTAAATACCTGTACAAATCTGTCCCTTAGCCATTAGAAAAAAATCCATATGGGCTAACAGTCAGTTTCCAAAGATTTATAGGGATGGTTTGCATAAAAACACAATATTCAGATATGTCTTTGCTCTGTATCACCGCTATCCTAATATCTGTTCTCCAATTAAGTTGGGAATTTGATGAGAATCATCTTCCTGGTGCAAGGTCCAATAATTCATACTTTTGGGGAAACTGGAAATATTCCCAACTTCTCAGTCTCCTTGCATGACCTGTTGAGCTCCAGGCAAGCTTCCAAATACAAACACAGGTCAAGTGAGACCAGAATGCCTGTGTTTTTCCACAGACCTTTGGGGCTATTGGACCAAAAAGATCATTTGGTTTATTGGATATTTGAACTTTTTAGAAAAAGAAAACTGGTTTGGAATGAGAACAATAATTTTGACTGAATTGAAAATTTGGGGGGGAAATCTTCATTTTAGTTGATCCGAATGTTTCATTTTGATTTCAAGTTAGAACAAATTAAAGGAAATTTTGAAATGAGATCGAGGCCTACAAAAATGTAAATGTTCTTTTAAAAAAATCTTGACACTTTTCTTTCCACATTTTTCAGAATTTTATTTTTTCCCCCACAATTAAAAATTCTGAAAGATCAACTGATGTGTGTTAAATTGTACTACGGAAAATCCACTTTTTCCATGTGAAAAAAGTCTTATTAAATTTTTTTTTACCTAGTGCTAGTCAGTGAGGAGGTTCCTTGAAATTAAGCCTGAAATGAGAGATCCCTGTAGCAGGGAATTTAGCAAGACTATCAAAAGGAGACCCAACATCATTATACTATTGTTTTTCTATCTGGGCCAGATCACTGCTGCCAGATAGCAGTGTGGCCCTGTTGTCTTCAACAGAGCTATGCTGATCTACACCAGCTGAGGACCAGCTTGAAGCAGCTTGTGAATATTTCTCATTTCACACAATCTATTACTTGCTTAGTACGTTTTTAAAATCCCGTGAAGTGCAAAGGTGAAGGCAGTCAGGAATGCCTGGTGACTTGCAGTACTTAAATCATTGGGTGCCCAATTTGAGATGGTTTGAAAGGACCTAATATTTAGAAAATGGAGGGTTTGGGGGGTTTTTAACTCACCCCAGTAAAAAACAGGCTCCTTGACTGGTGCCCAATTTGAGATGGTTTAAAAAGACCTGATATTTAGAAAATGGAGATTTTTTTTTTAACCCATTCAGGTGAAAATCAGACTCCTTTAAGCTGCCTTGGGCAGGGCACCCAAGGGAGAAAGCCTTTTTAGTAGTCCCCACTGAGATTCTGCACCCGGAGAGCAGGGAGCACCTCTAGCAGAGTACTAGATAACAGGAGGAATGTGTCCGCACGATGAGTGGGTCAATGGGCAAGCCCGCACAAAGCTTGCTCTGTTGTCAGACTCATCTCCTTCCCTCAATTGCGTTAGTCTGCCCTCCAGAGGCAGCGAGTACCTTTTCGCAGCGTGTGTGGGCTCTGCTCCGTGGACAGCTGCTGAGTGGGACCAGCTGCTTGCTGGGTGCTCCCACAGGGCACCATGCTACTGGAGCCTGGGCTGCCTTTCTGCTGCCCAGACACAGGCGAAAGCTCCTTGGTTTTTAAAGTACTAAATGGAAACAAACGGGAACAAGAGGGAAGACGCATGAGTTCCTTTTTTTTTTAACTTGAAGTTACCCCATGCACATTTCCCTCCCGCTTCCCATCCACCTGAGGAGACTCCAGCACCACTCTGCTTTTGCCCTTTGCTCTCTGGCCTGATCTCCTCCATGCAGGCTGTGCCAAGATCAGCCCTGCGCGCCCACAAAGCCAGCTCTCCACATTTGCATACAGCAATTCTCCAGACAAGCTGGTTCTGCAGAAACACTTGACATACTGGACTCAAGACGCGCTGACATCTTTTCAAGCAGGCTGAGCACGATGAGAGCATGAAGCAATATGGCAGCCCTCAGTCACATGGGACAGAGCAAAGATGGAACAAAATACAAATCCCTCTGCCCCCAAAGCCAGACAGCTGCTCTTCAAAGAAGGAACTCTGTTTTGTAAAGAAGTGAACTTCTTGTGGGCTTTGGGATTTTAAGCTTTGTCACCAAGTCCATGTCTTAACCATTTGCTATTGAGCCAATGCTTGGCCTGGAAGGATGGACTGGCTACAGCTGTCCAGATGAACCAACAACTGAGGTTTTGCAAACAAGGCAGCACAGCAAGCAGCGTTATAGCTCATCAAAGTCTTTAGCTCAGCATGGTGGCTGGCCCAGGTAATCCAGGTGAAAGTTTATAGCCTGTGCTGTAAAGGATGCAGAACCCGCCAGCTAAGGAGGGAAGAGTTCAATGTGGTTTGTCCTCCGGGTACACAGGTAGGACCCACTTCAGGGATTTACCCTCAGGTGAATCCAAAGGAGCACCACAGGTATCACTGGAGCTGTGCTGGATCAGCATCAGTATAATTTCACCTATGACATCCATTTTACTTTGATCCCTCTTCATGGCTCTGCCTTTCAGAAGTGGGAAAAGGGCCAGCCCTGAGCATGTGCTCTGTTGGGAGAGGGGAGGAGAGGAACCAGGCAGGATACACATCAGGTGGGCTTCACTAGTCTTGGAGACTAATTTATTACTGCCCGCCCAGTGTCTACTCGGCCAACCTGAGCTTCTCTGGAACTAATGGAGCCACCAAACCAAACAGGCCAGGCCACTGCTAGTGAGCAGGCTGGGGCTGGGACATGGGATATGAGGACTATTCGCACATATGCAACAGCTGCTTTCACCATGGTACACAGCGAGTGAGTCGCTCTTTAACCCTTTGCCGCGAGTGCTGCTCTTTCATTATCAAGGAAGCTTATTTACCTACTCAGCCCGGCTCCTCTGTCTCTGGCACAGGTGCAGCTGACCCAGGGGGGAGAGGCTGACATTAAGGGGTTGTGAGGAGTGCCAGGTGGATCAGGTTTGGTTAAGACAAGTGGGGTTTTGATGTACAGGGGGGAGATATTAATATCGGGAGCATGCGATTCAGTGAAGGAGCTCTGCTTGGGGAGGTGCAGGAAGCACGGTTTAGGGTTAGAGTTAATGTCAAGCTGCTGAAGGGAGGAAGAAGCAGAGGAGGAGGAAGAGGAAGGGGGAGGCAGAGTTTGGCTGTACCCTGACCACCGGTATGGTGGTGAGAGGGCCTCGGGTCTAGCTTTGGGGTAGAAATGATGGAGGTGCCGATAGCAAGGAAAAGGGGAAGGCCTGTCATCCTCAGGGGAAGGGTAGTTGTAACAGGAATCCGACCAACTAGACGACACATCATCTGTGCTGCAAAATGTCCAAAAAAAACAGAACAAAACAGAACAAAAAGAAAGAGCAAGTGTTTGTACTCAGAGGAACCAAACAGGCGAGTCATGACTGGTAGAGCAGCTAAGAGGAATAATAAGAATTATAACTAAAATGAGAAACAACTGAGCCTGGAGTCTCTAGGATTACACCATGTGCATGTGAGAGAGAGAGAAATACTGTGGGACTAGAGCAGTGGGTCCCAGCCTCTGCAGAAAACTGCACCAGGTTTTGCTTACAATGGCGTTGTCACACTAGGGAAATCCAGAATTTCTGAATTTACTCTAGGGAAACAGAGGTCAGTGTCTGGCCCTAAACCTTCAATCAGTGTCTGTCATAGTCCAAGTCTGGTTTGCATTTGAAAAAGCTACCCAACTTCTGTGAAAAGTCAGAGCGTACATGGCTGAATACGAGGTAGGCAGAAGATAGTCGTCTTGGCCCATATCAGAGACACATGGATAAATGAGGACAGGGTAGCCTGGGGCATCAGTCACAAAGTGGGAAGTATCACTAGTACTACACTGACTGTACAGGTCTGGGAGCCACTGATCTACAGAAAGGCAAGGCAGGAGTGGCATAGAGAGGGCCCAAGCCAGGGAATAAAGACAAAATAGTGAGGCACTGTGCACAGCTGCAAGGCCAAGCAAGTGTCAAAGGGTCTGCAGGAGGGGTGCCCTGGACAGTGACTACTAAAAGCCCTTTCCAAACTCCAGGACATACATTCACCTGGATGAGGATGAACCTGCCCCAGAGGGGTTGGTGGCCTGGAACGGTTTCTAATGAAGTTGCATGTCTTAAGGGTTTGTTTCTCAGCGGTACTCCTCCCCTCAAGCTAGTTCCAAGATTTGTGTTGAGTTATTTTCACTTTAGCATGATGCCTGTATGCAGATGTAAAATAAAAGGGAGGGTGGAGGAATGACAGCATGATTCACATGGAAAGACAACACAGGCTGAAGTTTCCCCACAGGCTGAGATGGACCTGGCCTGTATGTGTTGGCAAAGGTAGGAGTGGGAGGGCAAGGGACTTACACAGTCCCAGGCATTGAAGCTAAAGCAGCAACTTCTGTGTAAAGTCATGCAAAAAGGATGCTGAGGTATGAAAAAGGCATCTAGCCAGGTTTGGGGAATAAGAAAACAAAATGTTTGTGTTATTACAGTTCAGAGTAGGATAAGGCAAAAAACATACCAGCTAAGAGAGAGCTTGTTAACCAAGACAAGTGAATGCAGACCATAAAAGTCAAGGACATATGAATTGTTGGACATTCAAGGACAGAAGACAGGAAATGAAATGGGACAGGTTTTAATCTCGGTTGCTATGCTGCAACAGAGGCCATTCTGGATTCCCATCAGTAGCATGAAGATCAGAGCTCTTCATAGAAAATTGTTCAGTAATTTAAAAACTACCTGACTGCCCTTTGGGAGAGCAGAAGGGGTGGAGCCGTCACCACCAGGGGAATAAAAATCAGATCAAAATACAGACCCTGAGCAGGTGAACATCTGCATTAGATTTTGGTGCTCTTTTCTGCCACCCAGTCATGTCGATATATGGCTCCTTCTGAGTTCTCTATCTAACACCCAGCCCTCACAACTGTCTCCAGCACACGCAAGGAGTTGGCTGTACATTGGGAAGTCCCCTGACATGCAGCACATTAGAAGCTAAATTCCATACTTGCTTTTGGCCAGAAGCACACCGAGAGGCATAGACTGGAAGCATGGGTGAGTTACATCAGCCCCATTCTCTGTGCGCACAGGTGATGACATCTGACAGGACAGCTTGTTTGCAGCCTGCCTGCTGTGAGGCTGTGTGTGAATCCATCAGCGCAAAATAGAGGGACTTCTGGAAGAGGAAGATTTCTCCTTCTGTGGGAGGAAAGTCTAGTCCAATGAAGCATCTGTTAAGGAATGGGCTTGAGGAATGATGTTTCAGGGCCAAACACATTTTTTCAAAGGAGGCTTCTACACTGTCTGCAAATTTCCTCATGTATCAGTACACAGTGGAAAAAGTTAGGTGGCTGGAGATATGGGATTGGGGCAAATTACTACAAGCACAAATGTTGCTGGTGTAACTGTTGTTTAAGGTTGGCTCATATACTCTTGCAGACACCAAGAAGAATCACCATCCTTTTCCTGTCAGTCAGAGGATTGAAACGATACTCACTACAAAACAATTTAGGGGGCGAGTCTGGCCAAGGGATGGCCATTTGTGGAAGGTCCAGTAGGAATAGCATATCCTCAGGACTCAGCAAGACAAAAGGCAGGAGCAGTGGAACAGCCAGCCGAGTGGCCCCAATACTCAGCACCACCTGGTGCCACATGACAACTTTGACTTCAGTTTTTACGGTCTCTCTCATCTGTGGGCCAGCATAGGTGAGATGCCTTCAGACAAAAGCAAACTTGCCTTTGAGGGCAGGAACACCTTGCATTTCTAGACTGCAATGAATCAAGGCAAAGATAGTATATTGGGAATGTAAAATCCACACATCCTGGATCAGGAAGTATATGCCCTGTGCCCCCAGCCTCCGCTTTTGCAAAATTTTCATTTTCCATCCAGCTGGGAACTACTTTCTAGCCCCATTTACCCAGAGACTGCTCTGGCATCTCCCCATGTTCCTGGCCATAACTGGGTGGCTGAAAGCTTGGTTTATTTTGCGGCTGGATTCACATACAAAAAGCTGATGCATGAAATAAAAACAGCGCATGCAGGTGAGAAGGAGGTGTGTCTGCAGAGGCTCTTGATCCACATAAAGCAGCAGCAGTAGCAGTCACTGCCACCTGGACTTACCTTGCCCGTTCGGCTCCTGGCTGGAAGCCAAAGCTAGTTGGAGTAGGGGGGGGAGTAGCTGAAATATCAAGAGATTGCTCAGGAATTGGTGACTGAGGAGCAGCAGGAAGATCGGAAGGCGGAGCAGGGGGCTGCATGGCAGGTGGGGTGGAGGACGCTTTTCGAACTATGGAGGTGCCTCTGCGGGCCACCCAAGATGTGTCCATCACCCTGACGCCCATGCTGGGGGGACACAGAGACATTCCCTTACCATTGCGGAAGTCAGGGTCAGAGGAAAACAAAGAAAAGATTTGCACAAACAGCAGCAAAAGGAAAAAAAAAAATCTACTGCACTATACTCCGTTTGGAAAAGTGTATTCAAAGTCTGACAGAGTTCCCTCCCAGGGACAATCAGTGTAGCCAACTGGCTCCTTGTGGAATATGGACTTTACCAGGACGTGGGGACCTGACCTGTGTAAGACCTTGCTGGAGGCTTGGCCTAGCCTGTTTTGGGTCAGGTCCCTTTCTGGCCCTTCAGAAATTCTTCTTACAATAAGAACCCGAATGCTATTTCAACCTGTAGGACAGAAAGGACTACAGGGCCCAAATTGTCCTGGAAGACTTTGTAGACAGACTCCAAAGCATGCCTTCATTGTCAGTTTTAGCTTTTACTTTTAGAGCTGCTAGGCTCCATTGGGCAGGACTGCATTTAGGGACCGACTCCTGACCCAGGCACCCTCGTTACAGCCCTCCCACAGACAACACCAGTGTTGCTAGAGGAGAGATTGAAACTAAGACCAACCCTAGCTAATTTTAAACCTTGTTTGTTTACTGTGGGGTTACAAGGATGTGCATGACTATTTGCAAATGCAAGGTAGCTGCAAAAAGCTATTATTTTAAGGGTTGCAAAAGTTGCTTTGACTGATACAGATTTACCCCAGGTGGCAGTCAGAAGTACGAAATCTTGGTTGGAGGTCTCATCTCCAAACAGCCACAAACTTGAGTGAAAAACACAACTTTGAAGCCAAAATGGATGAGTGTGCATTTTAGACAGTGACTCCTAGGGAGTTAGAGTAAATTCCCCCACTGAATTCCCCAAAAGTTTTTTTTTCCTCTCAAAGTTATGAAGTGCAACAGTCATTTAAGTCAAATGAAGTATCAAGACCTAATTCTACATAGGCTCATCCCTTCCCTCGTTCCCCCTTTAAAACAACTTTAATGGAATACCACCGGGGGAGAAGCCAGCTCAGAATTTACCTTTTAATGTCACTAAATGTAAAAAAAAAAACCCAGCACTTTCTCTTGCACAGCAGGAAATGCCCTAACCTCATTGCCTACTGGAATGGTTCTGGCTTTGCTTTCAGAATGCAGGTGGCCTGAGACAGGCTTAAAATGGTCCAGTAGCTACTAGAGGATACTGTACCTTTGGATTTTCCTAAGGCTGCATGGACAGAAACATACAAATATTAGTGTATAAGAAACTAAGTCTAAAAGCTTCCACTGGGCAAAGGCAACCATCATATGGAAGCCAGTTCAGTGAGCCAAAATAACATCACAGACGTCTTTGAATAAGGATTACAGAAGAATGGCATCATCAAGAAGACAAGCAGTTTGTTCAATTATAATAATAATGATTATAAAAACCTTACATGCCAAAGATTGTGTCAATAGAGAAGATTCTGCTGTGCACACAGGGATTTCCAAGAATTGTCATACCATACATGTGAGAGGAGGACAGGGTTTGTGGGTGCGTATGAGAAGAGGGCCACGTGTTATTATGTTAGAAAGTTCACATTATATTCTGGTTTCTGGGGGATATTCTATAGTAGAGGAGCCTGGACAGCTGACATTTAACTCTAGGGGTGATCCTAAAGCGCGTGTGGGTACAGACAGTCCCAACTCACAGGATGCTGTAATGCAGGCACGCAACAGCCCTATTGTTAAATGTTGTATGGGAGCTCACATCCCATAGGGAAGCCCCTTGAACACCTTCCCTCATTTCTGTGCTCCTTGTGAATACAGGAAAATATTCCCAATCCAACTGAGTGCATGTTTCCTCTTTGCTCAGGTAGCACCTGCTCCCCTGGGCTTGTACTGCAGCCCTACATGTCTGCAACTTGTGTGAACCAAACCACAAGACTTTCTCTTGAGATCTGACGGTGGGGCTTTCAAAATGGGAGTAATTTCAAAGAGATGAGACTGAAGCACTGACCTTCCTACCTGTCACAGAGCTAGCGGTCTCTCTCACTGTATATGTCAAAATGTTGAAGCTGGGGAAGAGGTCCACTGGTGGTGCAAACAAGGAGTGCAGAATTACATCCACTGAGCTGTTTTTCTAGCTCTGTCACTGACCTGCCATGTAAGTATGCAGCAAGTGACTTCAAATCTTTCTTTCCCATTTCCCCACAATATCGGGAGTGGGGTGAAGAGAAGTGCACTTCATCTACTTCACCGGGGAATGTAAGAAGGCATTAATTGTCAGAAGCTGCTTAGATATTGTCAGGTGTGAAGTATCACCATTATGTACTCTTTACCCCATGGTAGCACCAAGAGGCCTTTCTTGTGTGGCATGCTCTACAAATCCATAACTGTAGGGCACAGGCACTGTTGATCACCTAAGGAATTAGACAGCAGTTAAACAGAACAGTCAGGGATCTATCCTCTGACATCCTTAAACCAATGACCATGAATGCCAGGGGGGGTACAAGAGGGGATGGATTATACTAGACATGCGTTGTACATACAGAATTACAGAAAATTGGGGTTGGAAAGGACCTCAGCAGGTCACATCTAATCCAACCCACTGCTCAAAGCAGGACCACCCCCAACGAGATCACGCCAGCCAGGGCTTTGTCAAGATGGGCCTTAAACATCTCCAAGGGTGAAGAGTCCACCACCTCTCTAGAGAGCCCGTCCCAGTGCTTCCCCACCCTCCTAGTGAGAGTTTTACTAATATCCAAACTAAACTTCCCTTGCTGCAACTTGAGACCATTGCTCCTTGTTCTGTTATCTGCCACCGCTGAGAACAGCCTAGCACCATCCTCTTTGTAACCACCCTTCAGGTAGTTAAAGACTGATATCAAACCCCCGCTCAGTCTTCTCTTCTCCTGATTAAATAAGCCCAGTTCCCTCAGCCTCTCCTCATACATATGATGCCTCTACAGAATCTACCACTTGCCACTCTCAGACAGATTTCCAGACTAGACAGATAACTGGTCTGACCCAATACGGCACTTCTTATGTTCCTGAATAGAACCTGCTATTCATTATTTCTACATTTCGTTCCCATAGCATATTCTGTCATGAATCCCATTAGGCCACATGTGTGACTTTAGAGTCACTGAATGCACTGTAGTGGGGACTAGAAACCCTTGAGACCCAGGACCACAGATTTCTCCAGGGCTTGCAGAGTGCTATATATGCCTATGGTCCCAGGGAAATCAGAGTTAAAAGGCAGCAATAATCTATGTTGGCAAATGGTGTGTGAGGGCTTCCTTCAAAGGTTGCACTGTGCTAGCTAAAGGAAAGCATAGTTTTGATTAAGCTAGAAGCAAAAACTTGGTTTGCTTGTATCATACCCAAGTAATAATGATTCACCATAACAAGTAATGGAAGAGACCTTCCAGGATGGTCCTGTCTTTCGCTTCACCACTTATGCAGCTTCTTACACTCAAGATGATTGCACACACATAATGCCACAATCGACACTAAGCCCCCAGGGACCTGATTCAGCAGGGACGTACTCACTCTGCTCCCACAGAACTGCCTGCAAGGCAGTGCCTTCAGGATCAGCAGTCTGCACTGTTCATTTAACCAGCTCTCCTAAGACTGCTGCGCAATCTTTCTGTCTTTGGTAGGGTTTGTGTGCCCAGTGATACTTACCTTTCAACTGCAAGTGGGGTAAGAGGAAGGGGAAATGGATCTCCCCCTCCTAAAAAGGCCAAAACGTCAGCTGACATGGAAAGGCAGAGAGGTCAGGAGCAGGGGAGTGTGGGTGCGACAAGGCAGCAAGGCATCTGCGCTCACCCATGGGGATGCGACCAGATACAGACCAGTCAGCGACAGAGCAGTTCTCCCAGCCAACATCCCGCCAGGTGCAACAGGCCCCTGTCCCGAGCAGATCTCCCAGCCAATGTTCTGTTGGATGCAGCCTCTTCCAGCTCATAAAACCAAAATGGACTTAAAATAAAAAGCCAAGCCTTAGCACTGAAGAGAAAAGACCCTACCCATCCTTTTTATAAAACTCCAGCATCATGTTGTCCGTGGCCACGCTGAGGGGGCGCCGGGCCTGGTCATGCTGTTTGCGGTCAGAGTGGTCCATGTCAGGTGAAGGCATGGAGCTGTAGTTGGCGTTGTGATTAACGTGCATGGGGCTCCCATAGTTTCCAGTCACATTGAACTCGATGTCTGGTTGGGAAAGCAAGAGAGTCATGTGTTTTTTAGGAACATTTCCTCAGCGCCAGTATGGTGCTGAGAGGATCTTGGCAAGGAGGCCTTATTACTACCATTTATTACTTGCACAGTAACAGTGCCTTAGAGCTCCAGTTATGGACCAGGATCTCATTGTGCTGGATGCTGTACAAACAACCCAGCATCTACAAGCTTGCCAGAGCCCACGCTCTATTAACAGGGGTAGACTAGTGCAGAAGGAATACAGCAGAGGCCAGGAGAAGCAGAGAGCATCCTCTGTAGCTCCATGAGGCTGCCTGCTCAGGACTCAGCTACAGCAAACCCTGCCTTCCATGCTCCATCTCTGATTCCAAGGGAAATAACTTGGCTTTCTTGGGCCTTGGACTGCTAGACCCTATGGCAGATGCTGTAGAGGAACATGCCCTCACAGATACTTATGTCCTGTGGCAAGAAGGGATAGCCCTTTCTTCAGCCAGCAGAGCTGCAGAGTCTGATTGCAGTGTTGGGATGGCAGTTCTGGGGAATTAATTCTGGAGCAGGGCTACTACAATGCCAGTACATCATTGGCAGCCCTGTATAAGCACTGCCCAGGGTGAGGAAGGCTGCCTCTCTACCTACCAGAGCCTATGTCAGTGGTGGGTTTTCTGATGTCCATCTCGAGTCACAGGGAACTGGACTGAGACTGCCCCAACCTATTCCCATTTCTCTAATTTTTGAGTCAGTTTACAACATCTCTCCTGATCCTTCCCTAGAGGCTCCCAGTGATGAGAGATGCTCATGGCTAGCATGCTTGGCTAGGCTGGAGAAGCCTGGCCTACCTCCAGGAAAGAACCAGTCGGCGTGCTGGATGAGGGGCTCGATAATTCCAACAATCTGCAGAGAGACTGTCGTCATCATCTCTGTGATGTTCCTGCAACACAGGGGTAGAGGCAGTGGCTAAATACAGACAGGAAGACTGCAATGGCTGCTGTTCACAGAAGCAATGCTCCATAGCTTTGGCCAAAGCCAATGTAGGCCAGTTCTGATAAGCAGTCCCCCTACTATTCCAACATAGCTCTGCTAATGCACTACAATCCTGATTTGCAGGTCCCCTTCCTGGTCCACTAGGACTTTCCACACTGCCTGGTATTTCAAACCTAAGCTGTCCCACAGCTCTTAGTCAAGGGATCCGCATGCAGCTCTGCCAATCCCCCTCAGTTTTGACTTGCAGTCTCTGATATTCTGATAGTTGTGAGGAATGTCAGATGTGGAAATGCTCTGAGGACACAAAAATGTAACGGCATCTACCCATTGCTTCCCCTCTGCTCAGTATTTTCTCTTTGCATTTATTATTAATAGCACTGCTCTTCATCCCTAGATGCTTCTTAATTAATGAGTTTACTAACAAGCACGATGCTCAAGGTGCTTTCCAAGGTGTTGTGCTCCTGTAACAGCTCCTCAGCTGGGGTAAAAGAGCAGGGCCTTGCTGTGGTTTGCTGACACTCCTGCTGGTACCAGAAAAGGATCTAGACCGTTATTCCCAACTCATTCCTGATGTTCTCAATTACATACCACTTTGGCTGCAGATACTAGACTATCGTGACATAATTCGGTGTGATAAATGCATCCACAGTGCAGCTACCTTACCCTTAGGACAACAACAGTGGTCCTGACATGCGAATAATCCTCTCTGCATTCTTCCAAACCCTCCTCTTTAGGCATGTGAGCATAACAAGTGAGCAACCCAGGGCCGGTCGAGTCACTGGCCTGCCCACTTGTCTCTGGGCTAACCGCCTGCCTACCTCACCTTTGATAACGCAATTAAAAGTTGATAACAAGGCAGGAGGCTGCTGACATGCATGGTTCCTACCTCCCCTATAATGTGTCCTATGCCTCACAGATAGCATCCATGGCCTAACACCTGGCCTATAAGCCCGTGCCCTCACACTGGGACCCACGTGCCTCATGCTGGGACTCTCACACCCTTGCCCTCACACTGGGGCTTACAATCTCTGTACCCTCACACTGGGCTCTCATTCAACCATTCGGGGCTCCCAGCCCCTCCCTTTTCCTCAGACTCCCAGCCCAGCTCAGGACCCTCTTGTTCCCCTTATGCCTCCCACACTGGAGCCTCATCCCCTGCCCAACACTGGGCCTCAATTCCCTTATTCTCTTGCCCCAGTATTGCTCACTGGGCCTCAATCCCCTTATCCCCTCGCAGCATCCCCAGCTGGGTGGCTTTCTTCTCTCGGCTGCTGGCAGCAGACTGCTGGCTTCACTGCTCAGAGCCCTGTTCTTATAACAAGCAGCTGGGCCCTGTTCCCAATCAGGCAGTTGAGTCTGATTAGGAGTGCAGACAGCTGCAGACTGCTCTGTTGCTTGCCCACACCCCTGTGAGTAACAGAGCACAACTTGTGCTCTGTTACAGCAAGTGGCCTGATTCCCAGAGATGCTGAGCATCCATCTTCCTGCCAACTTCTACCAGAATTAAGGGTGCCCAGCACTTTAGAAAAAGCAGGATGAAATAAAACAAGAATAGAAGCAGCTACCATTAATTCTCTGCCAAGAACTGTCTCCAAGGTAACTCTTCTATTCTGCTTTCTCCTCTGTGTAGGTGATCCTCTCCAGCTTGGCCAACTGACTGGGCATGTCTACACATGTCTCTTTTAAGTGGGCTTAGCCTAAAAGAGCCATTAAGGGTGTGTGGACGCCCTTTATGAACCTTAAAAATGGTGACTTAAGGCTATATGAGTCTAAATTTGATATCTGCATAATGCAGGTGTCAAATTTAGGCACGGATAGCTAAGTCACATTAGCACACGTGTAGACTTGTTAATCAGTGTGCACTAACGTGGTGTGCATCAATGGATACACATCATGTTAATGGACAATAGCGCATCTGCATGTGCACTAATGCGACTTAGCTATTCATACTTAAATTTAATGCTTATGAATGTGCATTAGCGTGTCCAAGTATAGATGCGCACGTAAATTGCCTTACTGTGCCTTAAATAAAGGTGCATTAAGTTTAGGCACACGAAAATACATGTGTAGGCATGCCCACGGTGGACTGAACTAAGGACTTGCAGAGCTAAGGGCCTGAGATGCCACAGCTTGATCGAAAGTGGTGACTCTCAAGCAGGGTGCCGTGAGATCCTTGTAAGGGTGCCATGGGGTACTCTGCAATACTATCATTGTTGTGTATGAAAACACCTACACAGCATCAATGAGAAAAACCCAGAGATTTCAAACAGAAATTCAGTGTAAAAATGACTTCTGGCCTGTGTTGGTTTTTCTGAGTTTTTTCTAATAGAACTGCTTCAGTATTTTTCTGCAGTCAAAAAATGAGTAAAAGTTATGAGCTGATATTTTTTGAAGGGTGCCTAAGTCTAACAAGGAGTGCCTTAAGCCTAAAAAGGTTGAGAACCACTGATCTTAAAGAAACATGACTTGGGCGATAACAAACTCCCATCCACTGTTGTTTGGGCAGAGAGGGAGACCTGCACCACACACTCACCACTTACCCTTCTGCTTGAGGCCAGAGGAGATTGGGACCCAGCACTATTGCCACATTGCTCGGTGTCATTTTGTTAGCATCCTGGTACTCTGTTAGCTTTGCTAAAAATTTGATCAGGTATCTGAAAGAGATGATCAAGAGACAAGGGTAAGACTGGACAGGCATCTTAGCCTATGGTTGAAGGGCATATTCTCTGTAACTGCACCAGCCACTGAATGCTTCTTTCAGAAAAGAACAAAATAAAACCACATACTACATGCTAGTTACTCTCAGGGCTATAGTACCTTGGCCTCTATCACATCAGGTAGTTTACAGGTCAGGACTTCCACTGAATGCCAGAAACCACCATGAACTCAACATATATTTTACTTGGACACTTCCAAACCAATTCTAAGGGACCTTTTCAATCCTTCTGTGACTTGTCAAAAGCCACCAAGGCTGCAATACAAGCGGAGATACAACCCAGATGTTCCACTCTCAGTCTTCCTCTCTAACCACCAGCCAAAGTTGCTTTCTATAAGGTTGTAAGACATGCCTTTGCTTTAGACTTCATGGCCTAGTCATAGCATAGATTTATTTCCATTGCTAAGAACCTAAAGGTATAAGTATACAGACGGGTGAAAAATTATAACATTAAAAGGGGTTGTAGGTAGGTGGGGGAGAAAATTACCATGCATCAAGCTAATCCACTAAAACTTTCTGTGTCTACTCCTACCCCGTGGTAAACAGAAGCTTAGTCTGTCATTCAGCAATTGTTTCAGTTAGGGGTAAACGGTCTCGGTTTAGCTCCTATTTATTGTGTGATACAGCAGACATCAGGAATGGTTATACCAGATCAGTTGACATAAGATCATGAGTTGTAAATTCCTTCCCTTTTAGTTTGGTATAATCTCTCTGCTCTCCAGGATTCAGATCTAGTCCAGGATCTAAAGTGCTCTAGTACAAACCACATCCAATAGGAAATCCTACCCTACTGGGCAGTAACTGCTAAATCATGGAAGTCAATAAACCCACTCTCTGCAGACAGCAACCCTTTGGAGCTGCAATTCTCCCAACAGCCTGGGTGGCTGGTGGCTTGCAATATGCACCAAAAGTCAATAGATTTGGGCCTTCCTGGATCAACATTGTAGGAAATAGATTCCTGCATCTCTGTATGACACTGGATTCATGGGGAGGGAACTGCTCAATAACAAAGCATGGAATTCAGGATTGGTAATACCAATAAGGCTGGGATTTTCAGTGAGGCTTAAAGAAATGAGGCAGCCAAATCTTCTTGAAGTTCAACTGGAGATGAACTAGTGCTCCTTTAAAAACCCCAGGTTCAGTATTTTATGGATTGAATGGACTTCTGTTTCTTTGGTGCAGGTGCCCCCAGTCCTCCTGCTCTAGAATTACATGGAGCAATACTAAAATCCCACACATGGTGTTAGCTCCATGGGCACTAAGCCAAGACCATGCAATGAAAAGGGATATCTCAGAAAGTGCTTGGCAGCTCCAGTTCTATGGCCAGCATCAGGGAGTTGGTCAAGGAGGACCTAGAAAGAGCTTCCGACCTCTGTAGTCTATCTGATCTCTCACGCTTTCTTCTCCCTAGGGCAGAGACGGAAAAGTTGAGGTGGAAGGTAGGCAGGTCCTTACCCAACAATCTGTTTGCAATCCTCCCATAGAAATGCACTTGGTGCTCTTTTACTATGGCTGAACTCAATGCAAATGCAGCCTTCATGTTGTGCACAGAAGCTCCTGGGATCCACCCCACGCTAAGAATGGTTTTGAATGGACTGAGCTGAGAAATTAATTTAAACCAGCACAAAGTAGGGCTCAGCCACAGACTCGGAGCCACATGCCAGAACAGAACCTCTGGAGACCAGCAAGACTCCCTGAATCTACTTGTTATGGGAGGTACCAAAAACCTTCCAACTTCAGTGGAAGCTCAGCAGCTTGTGGGATTGGGCCATGTATCACTAGCCATGCAGAAATCCAGTTAGTATTAGTGGGACTTCAGCAGGGATTTGAGGACAAAAATACCCTCCCCTCAAGTTCCTACTTACTTGTGGTCTACACTAGAGGACTCCACCACTTCAACTCAAACTGGTTTCTAACTCAATGTAGTTATAACTGTGCAAAGACTGGTATGAATGTATGATGACCCTCATCTTGGCCAACATACCAGAAACTGGAATAAGGATGGTCGTCACCAGAAACAGCACTGCTAGTTTCAACTAGAGATCCACTGGGGACTGCCCACACACCCTCACCTGGCACAAAGGCAGGCATAGTTCACGGTAATGCTCTTCATTCAATTACATTCAATTAAGCAAAATCACAATAAATATGGTTTACACTGAAATGTGACGTGCACACAATTTCAGCAGGGGCTCCAGGGGGTTCAACAACATGCTTTAAAGTCATACTTCATGCCAAACTTGGCAACTGTGCATCGATACATGGTCTAAGTGTCCCTGTTGCACATGCATGCACACACAAATGCATGTGCCCACCCATGCACTGACCTGATGTTGTTGTAGTTGGTCTTGGGCAATTTTTCACAGGCATTCCATAGGGCCTGCAGCCTCTTATCTTGGTCCTGGATGCTAGGAAGAGAAGAAGAGCATAGGATTAATTTGTCAGTTGATCACATGGCTGGACCATTAGTTTTGCTGAGTCCTTGACTCTTCTCAAGAAATGGGACCTCAAATCCGAATACCCTGACAAATGGAACACCTTTGAAATCTGTACCTGAATGAACCCAGGAAGTCATATTGGGAACTCACTTGGAGGCTTGAATCCATTCTTCATAAAGTTCAAAGGTCATGAGAGGCTCTGGCAGCTCTCGGAGATAGGACTTCAGCGCTCCTAAAAAACAAAAGGTAACACTGGCCATTTAGGACCAAAGTAAAGCTTTCTGGGCAGAAACCGCAGGGGACCTGTGCTGCACCAGGGGTTGGATTCTAGCCCCTGCAGCAAAGCACAGAGGTCAGGGTCTAGGCTCTGTCTGCCTTAATGACAGCTTCAAAGCAGCCTTACTTGTTATTTCAACAGTAACCCAAACTGCCCGAATTAGAATGCTAATAATTGTGACAAAAATCCAGGTTTTTATCATTCCTGCTGTCACAGTTACTTTCTCTTTTTCCTCTTTTGGGGCAGTGAGATTTGAATGAATCATTTTGACTCCTTTTTTCAACTAATTTACTCATAAATTTCTCAAAATGTGAATCCCAAATAGTCCATTAGTCCAACATCCATCTTAAAATATAATAATCTATGATCACAGCCATGCATACTTTCCACCTACATCTATCTGGTTTTTTTGTCACTTATGTAACACCCCAACCTGCACCCACAATAATTCATATCAGTAATATTCACAGAATAGCACTCAGTGTAACAGCAGTGTACCAACTGCTTACAGCCTGCTTCAGCTGCAGCTCCAAGACAACTTTGCCACTGGCTTTAATAGCAGCAAGATCAGACTCATTTCATTAGGGATCAATCCTGCAAAGCACTGAGCACCCTCTGCTGCCACCGACATTGCTACCAACTGAGGGTGCCCTCAGCATGTCCCAGGTAAAAGCTTGAAAGGGCAGGGAAGCCATCTCTAATCCAGAAAGGAACAGCAGCTTAACATTACAGAGCATTCAACTGTCGCAGTACTCCTGGCATGTCACTACATATATCTTCAAAAGTTGCATGCGAGTTTTGGATGCCTATTTCCCATTAGAATTGACAGAAATTTAAAATCTAAATATTTAAACTGGTTGAAAAACTCAGACTCAAAATCCACAAGGGATACGGATACAAAGTATTTTTTCTAAGCAAAATTGATGTTTGAAGAGCCCAGTAAGGCGAAGATTTTATTTGTCCAGCATTTTGCTTAGTCACAGAATCTGTAAGAACCAGTTTTGAAACTTGATGGTGTACGTGTGTGCACACATGCAAGCATATAGGTGTATCTAGCCATTTATTCAGTGCTCATCACCCATTTTGCAGAATGCCTCGTGGCTACCATAACAGTATTTACGTTTCTTCAGCATCACCCATAACTTTTCTGAACAAAACAGATTTTGCATCTATCTGAGGACATTTAGAGTCTTTAAAATGCACCAGACAAATCCACTGGCTAACATCAGGGAAATTAATAAACATTATGAAACTATAGGAATCAAAATGACATTTTCTTTCTCTTTTGCAGCAAACAGAATTGTAGGCAAGCAAGGAAAACAAAGACATAACAGTTTGAGGAAACTGAGGATTGAGAAGTACTGCCTTTATTTGGCAAATCTAAAGCCAACTGGTACATGAGGATGAAGCTCACAAGCTGTTAAGCTGTGGCCCCTGGGGTCCTGTTCGGCTGCCACTGCCCCCAGTTTCTAGACTCCCCCTTCCCGCCTCCCCCCCACAGGGGGGCAAGGCAACAAAATGAGCAGCTAAAGGAGCTGAGGATAAGTACGAGGCCATGCAAGGGAGACAGTGTCTGTGTGCTGCAACAGTGGTGGTGGGGTGCCCTCCAGGGCATGTGCTGCACCTGGGTGGGGAGGGTCTGAATTGTGCTTGCCTGCCCATGTGCTATAGCAGGGGGTGGGTGCCTAGTACAGCTGTGGCAGGGAAGGGTGCCCTCATGGCTGTACTGTGCAGTGGTGGGGGGGAGAAAATGCCTATGCGGCTCAATAACCTGTGGCTCGACTGGTAGCATGTAACCCCTGCTGGTGTGCCCCCGGGGCTTAGAAGTTGTTCAGCCCTTGTATAACATGTACATGAAATCAGTGTTTAAGCAGAGGTCACATTTATTTTCCATACTAACTGCCAAATCCATTAGTGTTCCTATCCTACTTTAGGCCTAATATATCATTACGTAGCTTCTTCAGTGCTTGTTTGTCAGACACCCTATTGTTTTATGTTGAGAGACAATGGGGCAATTTTTTCATCGCACTGCAGGAAACCAGGATTAATTCCAGAATAGAGTTTTTCTGGATTTATATTACTGTGAGAACAGCATTGTTTTCAATTAAAGAACTAGATAATCATTTTACACAATGTACAGCTAGAGTTAAATTAGATATACATATATAATGAAGACTACCCAACTGTTCTATTTTTTCTCAAAGCTAGAAATAAATGGGGCAAAAGAGTTCAGATTCTCTCTTTCTTTTCTTTAAATAGCTTTAATCAAGTGACTTGATCATCTGAAAAGCTATATAATGAAATGCCAAAAAAGGTCATTTTTGACTTTTTCCTATCAGGCAGAGCTATTAACCCTCATATGAGGTCCCTGCTGAAGGGTGCTTCCTTTTTCCTTGCTGTTTAGAAAATACAGCAGTGGATCTCAAGTTCACAGCTGCACAAGACAGTACTAAAAGTTGGGCGTGTTCTGGAGGGAAATCATAGAAAAATGTCACAATTTCCAATTTTTTTTCCTGTTCTAGAACAGAGCTATAACAAAACAGTTTCAAAATTTCCTAAGAAACATAAATAAAAATAAATGTTGTAGGTCAATAAAATATTTTTATCTTGGTAGACTGAAATAAGCCACTCTGGTTTCAGTTCTTTTATTTTATATTTATATACACTATCAAACACATTCAAATGAAACTGAAACAAAAATTAACGTTGATACACAGAACCAGAATACTTCCATTTTTTTTAAAGAACACTTTGGTCAAAAGCTATATGTTTCTTTGAAAAATTTCCTTTGGGTGAATCAGTATTTTCCAGTGTACAGTGTACTGCTGGGAAATTCCCAACCAGCTCTCAACAAGAGGATTTCCCTGCTGCAGGGGCTTAGTTCATTAACAGTCCCTTGAATAGGAAGGGATCATATACAGAAATACAAACTGCCATTACTGAAGGCTGGAGTGTCAGAAGGGAGATGCCCTTTACCTGCAATGGCATGCGGGTCGGCTGAATACTCTTGCACATCCACTACACAGCAGTCTAGAGCGGCTTTGAGTTTCTTTAACTTGGAGGCGGAGGGAGCCACCCTGAAGAGACCCTTAGGACAAGAGAAACAGGAGAGTTGTCAGGCCATGGAGAAACTCCTAACACCAAGGCAACAGCAAGACAAACAAGGAGCCCCGATGGCCCAGACTGCAGCTTGACCTTCATGTGAGCTGAAAATCTATCCTTGTGATTATAGTCTGAGTACTGCACACAGGATGAGGTTTATTAGAAAACTGTTGCCTGAGGAAGTGTGGAAATCATTTCTTTTGAACCCATCTAACTTGGACTCAGAACTTAAGTGCAGTTATAGATTTAGATACACAAACTGTTGTACGGCAGCACCAATGGAGGGATGCCTTTTTAAGTCAGCTAGGGTCAAACCTTGGTTCCTACAGTTTACAGTGTAGGGCAGGGGTGGGCAATTATTTGGGCCTGCAGGCCACATAGGCAGTTCTGGGGAGCTACTGCAGGCTGGTCAGTACCCCCCTCTACCCCTTCCTAGCAACAGCTTGGAGCCCATGCACCCTGTAGCTCCTCCCCGCCACTGCCAACAGCACACAGCCCCAGCCCTGGCCCCGGCCTGCCCCATGCCTGCTCCAGATTCACCCCAGCTGAAGCAGACCAGCCAGAAACCGCACACACAACCCAGACCCCAGCCTGTGCCTGGGTTGCCCAGGGGCTCCTCTCTGCCACTGCCACCTCTGAGCTGCCCAGCAGGGCAGTGGTGGTAGTGAAGAGGAGCCGTAGGGCAGTGCGGGCATGGGCTCTGGGTAGCTGCAGCAGTGATGCAGGGGTGGAGACACTTTGCCGCTGTGCCAAGCAGCAGCTTCTGCCCAGCCACTGCTGCTGCCACTGCTCGAGCAGGCGCAGGGCAGGCCCGGGTCAGCGCCACGCATGCAGGCTCCAGCTAGTCCGGAGCTGGTCCACACCGGTGGGCTGAGTCTTGAGAGGCTGTGGGGCAGGCCAGGGTTGGAGCTGTGCGCGTGGGTCCCTGCCAGTCCCATGGGGCTGGTGCCAGCAGTGGTGCCAGCTAGAAGTAGCTGCCACTGTCTAGGCTGCCTAGAAAGGCAGTCCAGCTGTGGAGCTGCCCCAGCCCTGCTGCATGCCCAGGGGGCAATAGGACATGCCACAGATTGGACAACGCCAGGGCCAGGCAGAAGTGAGGGACCTGCTGTGGGCAGGACAAAGTCCCACTGCGGATCTGGTCCACGGGCCATATTTTGCCCAACCCTAAAGTAGGGCAAAATTAGGCCAGGGCAGAGAGGAGGTCACTTGTTCTCTAGAAGTCTGTGCGTCCAGGATATCTTCAGTCATGCTCGATTCATCTGCTGATAGAAACCAAATTCTGTTCTTCCTAGCTTTGACAAGCAATGACCAGAATTAGACATTTTTGCATTCTTCAATGTGCGTGCCTCAGAAAATGAGGGGACAGATTTAGGAATTATTAGGGCACAGCAGGATCGTGGGAACATAGATCTAATTAAGTGAACAGCTAATCTCTGTTTTGTGAGTAGTCTAGGCTAGCTAAGAGGTTGAACCAAGAGGGAAGCATGAATGGCCCAGTTCATGATCCAAAATAAACCAATCAGTAGGTTTTACTGAAGCTACTGTTTTTTCCCCTCATTATTATTTGAACTGTAATTGCACTTAGAAACTTCAGTCATGGACTGGTTGTACTAAATGCTGTACAGACACAGAACCACAAGATGGTCCCACAGAGCTTTCAATCTGAGACAAGGGAAAACAGACGGACACGGAGGAAGCACAAGAAAACAAGGTCAACAAGCTAGGAACCAGCACTAATTGTTACCTAGGTTTTAATGGAGAGTACAGCAAAGAAGGGATTTGAAGGACTGTGAGGTGGCTTTGCAAATGTCTGTAGGGAGCTCCTTGCAAGGAGGGGGGCAATGTAGGGGAAAGCATAAAGGTTTGCTATTAGCAGGATCAGCTACAGAGATGAACAATATAAATCAGCATAGAGGGGGAAGCAGCCCAAAGCTGTGACCCAAAATCAAACCAAACTGATTTGGAGATTCCAAGATGTCTCTCAATATTTTTTTAAGTCAGGTTTTCAATTTCTCAGCTGCTTTTCTTAATTCTGGCACAGTGTGGAAAAGCAAAACCTCTGCTTCTTTTAACCTTTTCTCCAGTCGACCCAGCTCCCCTGCCCCCTCCCCCAAGAAAACAAATCAGAAGACAATCAGGAGCTGGTGGTCTGAGAAGATTTTCAGTCCAAATCTACAGATGAAAGAAGTGTAAATAATTCTGAGAGTCTACAATTGTTTTACCAAACCTATGAAGGTTGGTTTCTCCATCATCCATTCAGTCCTGGTTTCTGGCTAATGACGAGGGACAGGAAACCTTCTATATATGTCTGTCTCTGAGAAAGGAATGTTGTAAAAAGGACATTGTGTGCGCAAATGAATCCAGTAGATTATGCTCCAATTCCTTGGGTCTTGAAATCATCTTTCCTGCTTTCCCACTCTTATTTCAAGGCAAACAACAAGAAAAGGCACATTTGCCCATGTGGTTCTGAACAGCAATATACTTTCTGTAGACAAGGAATTATCTGGGCCTCCAAAATGCTGATAAATAACTGAGACCAGCTGTCCTAGGAAAAATATGGCACTGTTAGGAAAATAAGCCGACCAAAGGAAGATCAAGAGACTCTAAATGCTGAAACCATAAGGGAGAGGTGGGAAGTGTCATCTAATCAGCCACTTGTGTTACAGGAACAGCCTTGTGGAACAGCTGAATGCTCACTTGTCCTATGAAAGGTGCTGCTCAGGACTGTAAGATGCTGGGAAAATGGAAGCTAAAATCTTACGCCCCTGGCATATGTTCATTTAATGGCACCAGAGGATCTGATCTGCAATCCCAACACATCTCAGTCATGCACTACATGGTCATGGCAGGAGTCCTGATTTTGGGATCAAATCCCAATCACACCATTAACTGCTTGCCAGTGTAGGGGGAGCAGGGGGCCAACAAAGATCCCAGGCTTCCTTGCACCAGCAAGCTGAAACCTGGGGCCCGCAGCTGGTGTGAACCAATGTGGTCCCAAGGCTAGGACTAACAATTAGCTGTCAATCCCAGTCCAAGGACTGCACAGGAGCCTGTTTAAGATGTCAGTGCAGTCCCAGCGCTGGGGCTAACAATTAGCTGGCAACTGCATGACAACTGCAAGGACCTCACCACATCTCAAACTGGCTCTGGTGAGGTCCTGGGGCTGGGCATGATCGGCAATGGTTGATCTCAGCCCTGGGACCTCACTGGAGCCAATCTGAGATGCTAGTGTGGTCACAGTCCCAGACCCAGTGCACTGGGATGTCAGAAAACCTAATTTGCTGCCCAACTGCACGTGCAGCTTTTCAAGGTCCCAACACACTTGGATCAGGGAGAGGCTCCCTGTTCTTGGGATCCCCATGTGCCAGGGACGTCAGAATACTAGGTGCGCAGCTGGGCTGCACATGGTTTTTAAAGACCCTGGTACACTGGGACCCTGAGATCAGCAAAGTGCTCACCTATCCCAGGGTCCTCATGGTGGGGATGTGTCAAGCCCCTTGCTCCACAGCTCCCTGGGAGCAGCAGGGCAAGACAGTCAACCTGCTAGGTCTCAGTGAGCCCTGTGATTCACCATAATCAGACACCAGAATGTACCTTGTTCCTCAGCCCCAACCAGAGCTGCGGAGCAAGGGCAGCAAGTGCCATGCTGGATTGCAGGGACCCAGCACCTCAGCCCAGCTAATGAGCTCCCCTCAGCTTGGCACCTTGAAAATTGCAGAGTGCAGGGCTGCACCACACAACTGTCATCCTGCGAACATGGAGAAGCTGTCAACCAAGCCCTGCTACGCACCCTGCATCAGGGCACACGGCAAGGCTACCTTGCCACACATTCAATTTAAGTCATGCTAGAAATGAACCACAAAAATTTTACATGTATTTTGTGGAATATTTTTGTGGTTGCTTTCCTATTTTGCTGCATCACTAATTGTCTGAATGTGTGGCAGGATTACTATTATTATTTATGGCATGATTAACAAATTAGGTATGTCTTGTTGCAGTGTCTGCCAGGGGCTTAAACACAGTGGAATTAATTTGTTCCTGCTGTAGATCAAATGCTCATATGATCATCTCCTGCTGGAGATGAACTTGTGCAAGAGAATAACTTTGAATTAAGCTGCTTAACCACGTGTACTCTCTGAGCCATTTACATCACAATGCATTGGGCCTGCGTAGTTCATGAGAGTTGCATATCTACGTTTGGCCTGGTTTTGGCTGTTCTGAAAATGCAGAATTTACTTTCCTATCCTCCTTGCTCTCTACCAAAGTGGGAAAAAGCAAGAGATCTGAGACTTGAGACCTGCCTTTGCTCTCTCTCATATCAGTACCTCCCCACTGATTTTAGTGGAAATGTTCCTGATTTACACATGCACACTGTCTTAGATGAGGGGGTTCTAATTTTTTGGTGGCCACTATTTCTTAAGTTTGTAAAATTGTATATTCCTATGACTCTGTGTGATGGATAATAAAAAGTAGCACTGCAGGTCATTACAACCACACAGCAACTTCTCCAACAACCTAAAAGATATAAAAAGGGTGAACAGCTCTTCTCTCTTGCCACAAAGGACAGGACATGAAGCAATGGCTTTACACTACACAAAGCAGATTTAAATTAAAACTTAGGAAGAATGTTGGAATGGTAAGACAATGGAACAAGCGGGGGAATCTCTTTCATTAGAGGTTTCTAAAGAGAGCCAGGATAAGCATTTGCATGGGATGTTTTAGGAATAACATGTCCTGCATTTGTACATGGGACTGGACTAGGTGACTATTCTATACTATAGAGCTATTTTCATATTTTCTTTTTCTTCTTTTCCTCTGTATATAATTCCCTTTTTCCTTCTTCTGCTTCTAGAACTTTGCCACATTACCTGCAAGGTTACATGTGCCACAGGTTACAAAATACTATGATCACAACTCAATCTCCAAAGACGTTTATTTCATGATTCAGAAGGCTGCAATCTTTAATCTTATAGTTAAACTAAAGGCTGCAAATAGGAACAGAGGGAGAAGAGCAGGGGCTTGATTCAAAATCTTGGAAACCTAACCCGTGACTTTTGAATGTTTTAGTTGGCCTGAAATTCTGGAAACACTAGGAAGAATGAGTAGAGAAATAAAGGGGGGTACTTTTCATAGATCTTAATGCCAAAAGGGATGATTATTATTCTTGTACCATAATGACTGCTCTGACTTAACCTATGTTCAGGCATGTATTAGTGTTTGTCTTGGGAGAGTTGGAGGGAAAAAAAAGGATTAAAGTATTTGTTTTGGAATAAAATAGTCCAGCTGGGAGGGGAGGCGGGTCCCCCTACTCACCTCCTCCTGCATGCCACACTCAAGCAGCATGGTCACACATGCCTCAATGGGGAAGGCGATTTCCCTCCCACTGACTGCCAGATGCTCCTCCAAGGGCTTCCCAAAGGAGGGCTTCTCAATCCAAGCTTCTGTTATATGGATTCAAAGCAGAGAGAGGGAGAGTTAGAGGATTTAATGGCTGATTAGGGAGAGCTTGCTCACTGGCTGGTGTAGCTATACTGCTTCCCTTCCCTGACCCCACAGTCTACAGCAGTCAAGTATCCACAGATACTGAGCTATCTTGGCATAGGGAGGTTTCTGATGTCAGCATCCCTATCCCCATGCAGACCAGGTCACATCTGTATGAGTAGGATGGGGGACATATGCATGTCTTGGATGCCTTCATATCTAGATCTATGTGATTCTGGAGCATGATACCCCCCCAACTCCTTGAGGGGCCCTCATGTTGAAGCTCAACCTTCTCCCAGCATTGCCCCATGGCCACCTGGAGTTAGGTTAGTGAGGCAATCCCTATCCATCCCCTGCTCTTGGCAGTTGACCATTCTGCCTCTGCACAATACTGAGTCCCTGCCAAAGGTGAGGGTCCAAACTCAGAGCTTCATAAAGCATTTATTTATAACATTGCTGTTACTTCTCCTTGGAGTATATAGCCTAATGATTCCCAACATTTGTAATTCATGGCACCCCTTGTTAGACTCGAGGCATTGTTTGGAAAATGCTCCCTAGTCTTTTTCACTCATTTATTGAGTGTGAAAAAATAACACAGCAATTACACTGTTGCAAAGAGCATGGAAAGAGGTAAGAACGTTTTTGATGGTATGACTTCTATTTGAAATCTTTGGGTTTCTCTTGTGCATCATGTTTAGGTGTTTGCATACCTAACAGTTATACAGCACTTTCAAAAGTTCCTTATAGCACCCTGGTTGGGAATCACTAGTACTGTCACTGAGACAAGCGTGTTTGAATACTTGTTTGTGAACTTAGTGTACAGAAACTACTGGGCCAGGAGAATCCATACCCTTAGTAGCACTAGTAAGCCTTGTCCCAGGTTCCCTGCATACCTCTGTTACAGCTAATCCTGTCCTGAGCCTCTCCTTCTAACATGGCCTGCCATTTTGTCTACTAGATTCATGATGCACTTTGGATGGCACCCACCTCTGACTCAATTCACTAATGATCTGAGATACTACTTTTTCTCATGCCTCTGTAGACAAAAAGCTTATACTGGAATAAACCCTCCCAGCATTCCCAGGGATGGAAATCCCCCAAGGCTGCCACAAGGCATTGCAAGGAATTTACAAGAACACAAGAATGAAACTAAAGTTAAAGTAAAACAAAAAGATCATAATCAAAACACAACATTCCCGAAACATTTGAACAAAACCATTCACTGGATTTGAAAAGATTTTTGGTTTGCAAACATTTTCAGGATTTTGACTTTTTTGGCCCAGTTTAAGGGAGGGTTTCTTTTTTTTTTTTTAATTAAAAAAAATGCAGAATGAAAACTTATTTCCAGCTCAGCTCTCACCGCAACTATGAGGAACAGAACGCTATTAGTGCTGTTCACCATGCTGCAAGCAGGCTGGCAAGCAATCACTACAGGACTTTCACTTTAAAATGGCAAAGACTCCAGTTGCAAGGGAGATTGCCTTGTGGGACCAATGAAATCCTGTGTATGGGAAGTGGGGCCATAAACAAACTAGCTCTCAGCCTCCTGCATTCCAGTAACTTTCTTCCACAAAGAGATGCATGCTTAGCCCAGAGGACAGATGAAACCACATTTCTAGTTATTTCGGGGACTGCATGCAAAAATGAGAGATTTTGCTACCAATATCTTTTTCAGGGCAGACTGAGAAATAGTGTTTCCTTACCAAGAAAGGCACATAGAGCCAGCTTTATTCTGCCTGATCAGCAAATCCCAACAAGCCCCTAGAATTTCCCAGCTAATGTCCACCTCGAGGGTACTTGAGTATGTGGGTATACAAGACTGCACCTGTTTGCATGTCTGTGTTTGTTGCATATCTGCACTCTGGTGGGAGAAGGGAGGTAAGCACGGTACGTGCATGTATCTCAGGGTTAATAAGTCCATGTGTGAATGTACCTCCAGCATTTCCACTGCACCCATAGAGAATAGGGAGGGGAAATAATCCAATTCCTTGAGGTGGAGTCAGGAGTCTGCATAGTCTATTCAAGTGACAGAGCTGGGAGTTCCCTTTCTGAAAGAAGCCTCACACCAAGAAACTTCTGCCTTCAGGTTGTAACAAATGCTATAGGTTAAGTAAAAGCCAGGGCCCCACCTAGTCCTGTTTTACCTACTGCTCTCTATACTCAAGAACTTCATTAACTGTCCTCTTATTCTGACCTACCTTAACCTAAAGCACACAGGGCTGGCAAACCCACCCAGACACAGCTGGCAGTGAAAGGTGGAGACAAACTGGGGTAATCCAAGCAGCATGAAGGAGCAGGCCCTCAGGGGGATTTGCAAATAGGAGAAGGCCTAGGCTAGGCCTAGGCTAAGTTGGACTAAGCTTCACGTGGTGATTCAGTTTGGAGGAGATTTGGCCCGATTTGGTGGCCGAATCTCCAAATCCAAATCAAATCAGGGGACCAATAAAAAGGCCCGAATCGATTCAAAGCTCTCCGAATCTTCAGAAAAGATTCGGAAAGCTTCAATGATTCGGGCAGTCCCCACCTGCTGCAGCAGGGAGCTGCAGCTGGACTCGGAGTTGGTAAGTAGGGGGACCCCTGCCAGGCCCTATTCCCTGCCTGCTCCCCCGGACCCCCTGACACCCCCCCGTGGCTGCCCCGCCCACGCCAGCTCCGGCCATTTAAGAAAAAAAAAAACCCCACGGGATCTCCAGCTCCTGCAGCAGCCTCAGGGCTTCGGGAGGCTCGTGCACAGCCCCCCACACAGTGCAGGGCAGCAGAGACTGCCCCTACACAAGGCAGGAACCGGTGAGTAAAGGATGTTTTGGGCTTTTTTTTCCTTAAAGGGCCGGAGCTGGGGTTGGTGGAGCAGCCATGGGGGGCTAGGACAGTGGCAGGGAGCACTGGGGGGCTCGTGCAGAGCCCCCCATGCAGCATGGGGCAGGGGGATCACCCCCTGCCTGGCAGCACCTGCTGAGTCGGGGCTTGTTTTTTTTCCCAAGTGCTGGGAGCTGGGGCGGGCGGGCAGCCGTTGCCAGGCTGGGAGAGTGGGCAGGGGATGGGCCTGGCTGATTCAGAGATTCAGCCAAATCAATTTGGGACAGTGATTCAAATCACCAGATCGAATCACCGTCCCCCAAATTGGCCAAATCCGAAGCAAACACTAGTCGCTTCACATTGGCCTAATGCATGGCGCACCCTATATATAACGTGCATTAGCACTTAAGGGTGAAAGTTTCCTGGCAGCTCTAGTCACACAGCTCTGCGCGCAAGAGAAAACTGAGTTCCAGCGGGGAAGGCTCATTTGAATGTGTCTGGGAAATCAATCTCAGGGGAAGGAGAAACAGAGCAATGTAATTTTTTTCTGGGGGAAAAAGAAACTGAGTTACTGGAACGAGGCAGCACGCAGGACTGATTTACTATAGTGGGAGACGGATCAGTTGTAGCTAGGGGATGGTGGCTGACTCTCTTCGCTGGGGTGCAGCTGATTGACTTGGGCACAGTGAAAGAATAGAAGATGAATAGGTTTTGATGGTTCACGGTAAAGACAGCCATCTCAGGGCAGGAGGTTTGGGAGGGATTCATGTGTGAATGAAACCAGTAATTTGGGAACACGGTAGGGAACTTACTGCCCAGTTAACCTGTTTTGAGCACGATGGTGAGGAAAACTGATCCTAACTGTGGCAGCCAAATCCCCACATAGAAAATGGTGGCTTTCCTACTAAGCGGAGGCCCGTTCTCCAGCAGCATGCTGGAACCCCTGTTCTGTTACACTCCGATCCTGCCTGCAGTGGTGAACAAGACCTGATGCTTCAGAGGAATGGGAACGTTCTCACCACCCCATGGATGATAACGTAATGCAGAACAAGGGGACTGCATCATCATGACTTTTGCCCTAGTCACCTGGCAACAAAACTCTGATCCTCCCCCTTAACTCAGCATGCAGCAAAGAAAGAAGAACACTGTACACTCACCCTGCTGTGCTTTTATCTGAGGCAACACGTTCTGTAAAAGTGCTAATGACTTCCTATGGTATTCTGCTTGCACTTCTATTAACTGGGGAAAAGACAAAAGACATATTACATCCTACTGTGGAAATGGGTAGGATTTTTGGTAGTGGTAGAAGTGATAGGAGGGTGCATCCCAGCTAGGAATTGATTATTATTCTAATAGGGCACCATGCAAAAGGAAACAATATAAACAAAGAAAGGCATATAAGCCTGCTTTGGACTTACAGTTTCAAAGTAGTTTGCATAGTCTATTTCTTTGGCCACAAAATTGTACATGTCAGCTGAGAGCTGGTCCTGTGGAAAGCACAAAATGAGCAAGAGGTAAGTCGCGCAAAACAGCCACTCTCATCATTAGACATCATTATTTCCAGGCAGAATGGTCGACGCATGATCAGAGGTGCTTGTACACACTACTGAGATCATGTCCCATTTTGAAAGGTCACCTGGGAACAATACAAACCTTTTGCTGTATTTGATCCTGACTGCTGGTAATGGGGGCACTAAAAGAAAGGTGGGGCAAAAAAACCAAACAAAAACAAAGATCTGACTTCAGTGAATCTTTGTGATTTAGCTTTCGTTACTGGTATGAGGCTGAGAAGGGGAGGCTCCAGGATTTGGAGAACTGAAACAAAAATACCTTGTCCAGGGCAAGATGCTCCCTGTTAGACCCACGAGTCAGATCTAAACCTCACCATTTTGCTTCAATGATAATTCCAAACACACCAGGAGACCCAAGGATCTTGCAGCACCCTGGTCTGAGAATCCTGCTCATGTTGCCTACTGAAGATGAGAATTTTGCTTTGAACAGCAATTCAGAGATCTGAGGTGCTGGTAAGCTGGTAATTCCCTGCCTGCTCCCCCCACCCCCGCTTTTGGTTTCTGAAAGAAGGTTGTTTTTTTTATGGTAAAAGACATGGTGGCCCAGACTCAGACGTGCTGCAACTGGGGACAATCCCTCTGAATTCCATGGCAGGTACACTGGCCAGAATTTGGCCCAGTGGCACACTTGAGAACCATGCAGGACTGACCCATCTAATGTCATCTGAAATATCTGGTAGTCTTCTCCCTGATCAACCAACCGCTGATAATTCTAAAATAGCACGTGAGCATCTGCATGTCACCAACACAGTCCTCAGTACCCACTCACTGCTAATCGTGTCCTGCTCTGAGATCATATGCTAAGTTTACACAAAAGCCTACATGTATTATGCAGCCCCCCACTATATTATGACTGCATGTGTAAGACCTACATCTGGATGTGCATGTATCTATCTATATACACAATTGCCTATCTGGCACATGCCAGTGTGTAAAGAGCTTTGCAGGTCCTAGTTAGGTGCCAACTCTATTAAAGATGTAGCTTAGATAAAAACCATCCTTCAGTGTCACTTTTAATGGGGATTTCAAAATCAATTTATTAGAGGCTTTTCTCCAGAGAAATGACAAAAAGAGATCCAGCAATTTCACTGCATGGAAAGGAAGGAAAGCAGGGTTAGACAGCATAGCTGTTTGGGAAACTTGCCCTTTCGTGTATGGAGGTCTGTGTACAAGTCCTTGTGGAGGCACAACTGAAAGTGGTTTGTCTTACTGGGTCATATCCCTGATTACATCCAAAATTTATAACAGCTGTGAGCCTCTGCTCATGAGAAAGCCAGGAGTATGGGAATAGCAGAAGTGGGTGATAGGGTTGCAGGTCCAGACTGGGCTATAATTGACAGGCCTGCACTTCTGGGAAGCATGTACAATAGCTACTTTCACCTCATTTCTGGCAGTATATTCCCATCTCCCCAAGTTTAAAATGATCAAAGACCAACCCCAACCCCCCTCAAAGGTCAGCAATAGGTAGAACCTGTATCCCATAGAAATGTAGACCCACCCCCATGAAGGAGCTAATGCTACCATCAAAAATATACCTTCAACAGCTCAGCATCTGAGCCTCTCCAATTGGCAATCTTAGGATGGTCAGTGGTGCCCTGTATGTGGCCCTTGTTGGTCTTGGAAGAGGAAGAAAGCAGTTTGATTGTCTTATTGTCACATTTTTATAATTTTCAAACAATTCTAACTTGTAAATATAAAACGTGTGAAAAAATGCCATAAAGAACACTTTTATTGCTTTGCTATGGTTAAATGTGATTTTTTTTTAATGGAGAAAATAATATCTGAATATTAACCAAATGATCTAGCAACAGGTATTCTGACCATGCCTCCATGCTTTAAGCTTTATCCACCTAAAGAAACAAACAGAAAGTGGAAGTGAATGTTTGCGGGACACAGAGATGGAGATAGATGGAACCAGAGAGCATGATGGAGCATTAAGGTATAGAGCAGTGGTGCTCAACCTCTTCAGACTCAAGGCACCCCATTACTCAAAGCACTCCATACCTTCTGTGAATTAAGTGGCATCCCATTTCAAAAATTAATTTATGTATTACAGAGCTTACCTCCTTGCAGAGGGAACACACAATAAGGGTAGGGGAGCAGCCAGGCAGGGAGAGCCTGAGCCTGCCCTTATCTGATTATTTGCTCCTACCTGAAGCCTGAGCCTGCCTTTATTTGCTTATCTCCTCACACTTCCTGCAGCACCCTTCAAAGGCTCCCACAGCACCCCAGGGTACCCCAGCACCCTGGTTGAGAATCACGGGCATAGAGGCAGGATGGGGAGACAAGAGATGAACGCAGAGATTGAGATGGACATAATGATGGCGAAAGTGATGGTGAAGATGGATGTGCAGGCAGAAAGGTAATGGAAGTATAAATAGGAGGTGGAGAAGATGGAGCTAGAAACAGCCTTCTTTTGAGAAAAAAATCCAATTTTGACTTGTAGGGAAGTTTCTCTCAGGGAAGGATATGTAACCTTACAAAGGGAAAAGGATGGGTTAGTTATACAGGTATTTTACTGGAATTCCTTATAAAAGAATGAATTTCAGAGTCTCTTGTAGATGACAGAATGGAGAACCATTCATCCCTGGATATGTGGATTAAACTCTGTACTGACTGTGGGCTGCAAACAGAATCTGAGGGTTCTTTAGAAAGGGCTGATGTGGAATTGTCTTTCCTTCTGCCCATGTTACAAAGTGGGTAAGTCGGCACAAGAGTCAGTCTCTGCTCCGGTGCTGGTGGCAGTGCTTTGGCAGAAGCCCAAGACATCAGGTGAAGTGGGGCGAGGGCTGCAGGTCAAAGATAATGCATACTGGTGTGGCCAGGGGAACCAGGCCAGAAACAGCAGGATAAAGATACATTGGCAGAGCTGTAGGCGGGAATCTTGAAGAGCATCTGCTGAAACTCTGTCTAACTCTGAGCAAAAGATTTATTATTTTTATTTCTCACACAGAATGTCAACCAATACAAACCTTACTATCTTGGCCTCTAAGCCTCTAATATCTTGAGAACAGGAAAGGGACAAGTGGCTTTCAGTTGCTCTGTAAGATGCTGTCCTTCCCAACACATGCCCTATAAGGGAAGCCCCGTAGATCTCACATGGAGAAGGCCATTTGCCCAAGTTGATATCAGGTATAGCAGAAAATATTTTTAATAAGTTCTTAGATATCTATGCCAGCAAGGAACTAGAAACATGGCACCAACAAATGACACATTTCAAACCATGTTCATAACAAGCATGCTAAAGCTTTGCCCCCAGACCCATGTGGCCTTCTGACTTCAGGAAAGATGCACAAAAATCCTGAACAAAATAACACATGCATTCAGATGCAGCCATGAGCTAGGGAGGTGGAAACTGGCCATGTGAGAATGGACAATGTAAGCAAACCATTATTGATATGCATTAGGGATAATCAGGAACAGCCCTTGTACCCCCTTGCTTGATTAATGGCAGCTCTCCTCTGACTCATGCAAAGTGCAATGCATGGACAGGTAGATCAAACAGACAAATGCATTGCTCGACTATGGGAAAGTATTGCAAAGTCACTGTTTTCACATATATTCAGTAATTCCACTCAGGGATCCCAATTTTGCAAACACTTATGCACGTGTTTACCCTAAATATTGATCTCAGTGGGGCTACTCCTGGTAATAAGTTAGCGCGCAAGATTAGGACCATGACCATATTAATTCAGGAAAGCATGCAAGTAACATAAATCCTGATCCTCTTCCTACATTCAAGTAACTCACTGACCTCTAACACAACTACATACACAGTCAGATGGGCTGGGCCAGAATAAAGCCACTGACTGTTTACAACCCTGCTTTAAAGAAATAAACTTTGGAATAAAGCTAAACTCTCATGTGCAAAATCAGCATTAAGCATGCAAAGAGTATGAAAATACATGTGGTGTCTGTTTTGACAAAAGCCATAATTTATCTCAAAACAGCAACTTTATACAGATAAAGTAAAATGACTCCATACCACAAGAGCTCTGGGGAAAAAGAAAAAATGGATCCATGCACAAAAGACTCTGATGGAAAGCTGTATTCTCTGTGCAGCAATCATTTCTATATTTGCCCTGGATACTGCACATATTCCAAACCAATTAGTATATGCTTTACTTGGTTGTGCAAAGTTTCATTCTCTCTCACGGTCACATACATGCATGCACGCACACAGACAATCCCCATGTGGAGCTTATAACTAGCCAATGGCTCGCAACAACTTCATACTAAGCAGGCTTGTTAGAAGCAGCAACTGGTCAGTCAAATGCTCCATGCTCCCTAAGGAAAGGATTACATATAGCCTAAACTATCAAAAAAAAGTTAATTCCTTTTTCTCCCTGCCTCCCCCCATTTGTCTTTTTCACTATATATATAGCACATTATTGCAGAAACCAGTGGACAGAATTCATCAGTAAGACTTCTTCATAGTTTATGTTAATTATAAGGCTTTACTCCCAGACCCTAGGGCACAGTGACACAGTTTCAGTGATTTATTATGTAATTCTTGGGGGGGGGGTGCAGTTAAAGCAAAACTACTGATCAAAAAGAAAAGTTTACAATGTAAGTTGATATGCAGAGCCACATGTCTATTCAACTTAAGTCTGTCAACTTTCAGAGTTTCCTATTTACATTTTAGACCTCAGAAAAAAGAAAGATATCCCCTCCTTTTTAAGTAAACAATTGAAAGTGGTGACACTGCTCATGAGTACTTTTTAAAGATATATACATTTTGATCACCTCTCCTATAAAAGTATGCATGTAGCAAATGGCAATTCTGTTGTAATAGCTCTTTAGGCTAGTTTGGAATTACTGAATATACAGAGTCACACCCCTTCCACCACCTGAGCTGGTATGTGCTTTTGTAGGACCAAAATGAAGACAGCCTGGTTTCCATTTCAGCATTGAAATAAAATGGCCAGATTCTGAGAAATGCTCACAAGCTCCAACTTGTGTGGGTGTTAAAACCTTCTTAAACTTAATATTTTTAACTCTTACACTCAAAAGGTATATATTGATCCTCTGAGCTTCTGAAGCACCCTTTACTCTGTTCAAGGACTACAAACCAATTTACAAGAAAAATGATACCTAGCTCTTACTTTATACTGCTCATTAGTACATATCAAAGTGGTGTGGGAATGAGGTAAGGACCAGTATCCCCATTTTAGAAATGGAGAGACTTGAGGGAAGAAATTGGGGGGGGGGGAGGGAGGGGGGCAAGGTGATAAGCCCCGGATCAACTATTAGCAGAGCCAGGAGCAAAAAGCAGGTGTTCAGCACCACATTCACTGGACAACATTGCTTCCCCTTTCAACACACCTAACGATCCAAAATAACAAACCAAGCCCCATATCCCGCTGGGAAGCAACATTTGAGCATCACTATCCACAATTTCAAGATACTAAAACAGAGTCGCAGAACAGGGAAGTGGTCTAGCCAACAGGGAAGTGGTCTAGCGACAGTCGCAGAACAGGGAAGTGGTGCATTCAGTTTGTGCAAAGTAGACACTGGACCTTGGATCTAATAATGGTCACTCCTGAGCCTTTGCCTCTAAACCACGGGTGACTACCTCTGTGTCATGTTTGCCACAAATGGCAAGGGCAGCCTCCATGTGTGGCACATGGCAGATCAGGGAGGGGACATGCAACGCAGTGGCAGAGAGAGCAGGAAGCAGAAAGCAAAGCAGCAGATGTGGAAGGGAGCACAGGGAAGCAAGCAGAAAACAGAGCAGCAGATCGGGCAGGGGAAGGAGATAGGGAAGGTGCAGGGCTAATTTGTGATACCTTGTCTAAAAAAAAGTTGGCCCTTGCTGGGCTAGGCTGTACCTCCTCTCCCTCAGTAATATATTGGGGTTCACACTGGCACTGAATTTTGCACCTGTCACCTGCCACTATGGAGGGAAGAAACAGAGGAGGGGAAGGGATCAGAGAGAGACTCCCCAAGCTGAGGGAGGTGAGAGCAGGCAGGAGATTCTCCAGGCCATACAGGGATAGCAGAGCGGGGTCAGGAGTGGGTATCTGAAGACTGTGAAAACAAGGTAATGGTGCTCCAGGAGCAGGCTGTGGGAGGGGATCTCCCCAGGCTGAACAAAGTACTGAACGATAGGCTCTGGAGCTGCACGTGGATGAACAAGACAGGCCTCCTTTCCCTGAGGCAGCTTCTTGTCCTGGCAGCAGTAAGTGAGGGAGCCTGAGGCCAAACATCTTCTCATGCTGGTGCCTGAGACCAAGGATGCTGGGAGCAGCACACATCCCTTGGTATCACTGACATGTGCCAACTCCCTGCTTGCTGGCAAAGGTCTGAACATTGAAGTGCCAGATTCCCCAGGATCCTGACCCCTACTAAACTTCCCCTGTTCGCAAGGAGAGATACCAGAGCATTTGCAGGCTGTGCTGCTGTGAGATAAGAGAGAGCAAGAGGTACCCTGCAAATCTCCACTCTGTTCGCTGCTTCCTCCATCTCTTCCCTGAGAGCATCGGCTTTGGCACCCGATGGCTGCAGGTTGCTTGACAAACCCGACGACTTAGCAGACTGCTGCCACCTGATGGGAGAGACAACGGAAACGGTATCAGTGACAGAGGGCTGGGCCCCATGGTAAGGGAATGGGCTTCTGGGATCTCAAGCACGTGGGCTTAAGTCTACCCTAAGTCTACCCTCCTCATGCTGTTGACCAGGGGGCAGCTCAGAGATCACAGGATCTTACCTAGCACAGGGCTCAAGATGGAGAGTGACCTGCAGAGACCATGAGCTAAAAAGGCAGATGGCTCCTCTTTGCCCAATATGTGCCAGTTCAGCATGACAGAAGGGATCCCAGCCAGCTGGCAGAGCGCCTTCCTGCTCTCCAGCCTGGCAGAGAGCATGGCTTAGTTAATTTTCAAGGGTACTGATCAGGCAGTGCATACAAAACACTGGGCTGGCCTGCCCTAGAAACAATATCCTAGAGAAGGGAGATTGAGGTGATATTGTAAAATGGATTTAAAATCAAATGCAGATTCAAAAAGGCAAAACTCAGACAGATTTTAAGAAAAGCCGGGACCATCTGAACAGACTGCCTGCACAACACAGGCCATAGGGCTTCTCTGAATTAGTTTCTACATCAAGTCCAGCAGCTGTGATTGAACTAGAGCATTTCTGCTCAAAAAAGATCAAATCTAGCACTTAAAACTTCCAGGGATGGAGAATCCACTTCAAACCTTGTTAATTCTTCACATGGTTAAATATTTGCACCTTATTTCTAGTCCTTTTGCTCGAGTCCTCTATAAATTCTGTTCCTTTGCAGAAACTTAAATATTATTCGTACCATCTGTCCATAACTATGGCATATGATACTGGTATGGGTTGTTAGAAAACAACTATTACAGCTGCATGCTCCTGTAATGGTACAACTGTAGCAAGATCCTTGGCTCTTTAACTCTGTTTCATTCACGATTAAAGCTAAAATGTTGTAGCTGACTTGTCCTGTTACAGGAACATGTTGTCACAGCAGTTACAGTGTAATACTGAAGCTCACTCCCGAGTGCCAGCCTCCTTCCCCCTTTAAAACGGTTAAAAGTTACGTTTATCCATATACTCTGTGATGAAACCATCTCTTAATCCTGCCTTTTATGAATGAAATAGATTGAACTCTTTGAGTCTCTCGTCATGAAGTCCATAAATCATTCATGTAGCTCTTCTCTGAACCCTCACCAATTTGTTAATACGGATCTTGAATTGGCACCAGAACTGAAGTCTTTCAGTAGTGATCACACCAGCACTGAACACATGAACAACGTAACCTTCCTATTCCCCAAACAACAATTCCCATTTTTACATCCAAGGATCGTATTAGTCATAGGATCCCTTTAGGAGCTCATATCTGCCTGATAATCTGCTACGCTCACCAAGTAATTTTCAGAGTCACTGCTTCCTAAAATAGTACTATTCCCCTCCTCCCCCCCCAACTCTGTAAGTATGAGCCACATTCTTTGTTCTTAGATGTATGACCTTACATTCAAAGAAGTTGAAATACTTACTGTTTGACAGTGTCTAATTTACTGAGCAAACCAGCTCAACCCGCATCAGTGACCCGCCCTCATCTTTATTCTCCAATTCCCGCATCATTAGCGAACATCACCAGTAATGATTTGATGATTTCCTCCAGATAATTGACAAAACACATGAAATAACATAGTGCCAAGAACCGCAAGAAGCACACCTACTTGAGGAGTTCTTACTATATTTGCACTTTTTAATAATTTGCAAGCATATTTTGCTACCTCTCAGTTAGCCAGATTTAACCCATACAGTATATGGCATGTTCTGATTTCTTAGATGAAATGTTGTGCAGTACTAACTCAAATGCTTTATGAAGCCTAAGTGTCAATACTACAGCAACACTTTTACAGCTACATTTGTCTCATCAAAATGATATCAAACTAGCTTGACAAGATCTATTCTCCTTAAATGAATCTTGACTGGCATAAATTGTATTTCCTTCTCATTTTTGTCTTGAGTCCTTTTATTAATTGAGTCCTCCATTATTTTTCCAGGATTGATGCTAGGCTAATGGGCTTATCATTGCAGAGGCCAGTCTATAAATACTTTATAAATATGCCACTTTAGTTTTCTTCCAGTCCTTTGGAACTTCATGAGCATTAATGACAAAAAACAATCATCTGTAATGTTGCAAAAGACTTCTTGGCCAGCTCTTCTAAAACCTTTACATGCAGAGTTTCTGGCCATGCTGATTTAAACAGTTCTGTCTCCTACTGGACTGGGTTCCTTTCTACTGAAGTGAAAATAATCCAAACTATAAAGCTCGCTCTCTTCATAGAAAATGGCCCAATATTCCACAAAACCAAACCCCTGAACCAGGTACCACTTTCCTACGTAGCTGTTCATTTCCAGAATCTCCTGTCTTCTGCTTTCTTCTGCTCATAGGAAAAGGAACATTTCTGAGAAAACCACTCTAACCTTCCCCTAATTCAAACTGTTTCTTAATTCTCTGAAGTTGTCTCCAATGTGACAGATATCCCATAAAGCTATACTGTTAGTGCTGATATACACTGTCACCAGCAGGACCTTGCCACTGACTTCTGTAACCTATCCAGTTTGAGAGACATCTCTCATATTTTGAATTCAGGAAGACAGTGCACCATCCTGTCATCTGTCCGCCCCTGGAGGACACTCCTACCATTCTTTTGAATATGGGACACACCATTAAAATGGTCAGTCTTATTTGGATGCTTGGAAATCTCTTTCTTGACATGGCTGATAAACTGATAATCTGTTAGACTGAGCTGTGCAGCCACGCTCCAGTATATCCCGCAAAACTCTCCATTCCATTTGACCAGCTGCATCTTCAGAGACTTCTCTTGCAATTTCCATGCTAAGAATCTGATAAGAATTGGATATTTCCGAATGTGCTGAACTCCCCCCGATCCTCTTCTCTCTCATTGTTTACTGGCCTGCAGATCCTTCTCTGCTTCCAGCTCTGTGGAGTTCCAGCTGGTCCTTTTACCACCATCTATCTCTGGTGGTTACTCACCATGAAACCTATTAGCTATGCACTGTCTCTGCTTCCCTAGTCATCAAGTCTATTTTTTCTTGAAGCTGAGATGTTGATGTTTCTCAAATATTGTTTTCGAAAGGCCCCTCAGCCTCTGATGCTCTGCATTGTTAGTACTTGTTCTTCTAGCAGCACTACCAACCTGTACCTCAGATACAGAAAACTCCTTGAGGCTTCAGGCAGGAAAGAAAATGGCACCTCCATGATGGCTACAACTACTGTTCCACACAAGTGTTGAACACAACTATACTATGGGAGAAGGCATCACATAATCCTCTCCACAATTTCCCCAGTTTGCTGCTCCTGTTTACCAAGGAACTGGCTTCTACACTGCTCAGCTTAACCCCTCACTAACAAGCAGGGAGAGATTAACCACTGGGAGACTTTAACTCCTGAATCTGTTCACAAGGCCAGAAGTCACATCCAGGCCTCTCTTACCAAGCCTGTTTAAGGCCCACAATGCTAACCACAAAACTTTCAAGGAGAACACATGCACACAAACAACAAGCCAAACATGTGCCCCAACACCAGAATACAGGAAACATATAAGACCTTTTGTTGCAGAAAAGGTAAAACCAGGTGTTAAATTTTCTTCCTCTCTTTGTTTCCTAAAGCTTGCTAGAAAGTGGACCTCAACAATCCGATTTCATAGTAAAAAACTTTGCAAAGTGCACAAAGTCAATAGCATCAAT
Organism: Crocodylus siamensis; assembly: GCF_052110815.1. NCBI lineage: Eukaryota > Metazoa > Chordata > Crocodylia > Crocodylidae > Crocodylus > Crocodylus siamensis. The sequence goes on from NC_143402.1 coordinate 60,228,299, forward strand.
TCTGAACGTGGAATCACATTGTCAAGATGCGCTCCATTCTAGCTGTAGACAGATGAAACAAAAATGCCACTTTAAAAAGGAAGGTGAGGAGAGCTGACCTCATGAGTAGGTCAACTGATTTGCTGTAACCATTTCATATGTCTACATCTAACTCACAGTAAGTGAAACTAAATAAGGGAAATTTATACTGGAATGACACAGTTGCTAAATTACCACAGCTTAGTTTCTGCTCTCAGCAGGGTAGAAAAGACATAGAAAACAGCGACAACAAATCAGTTAGAAATGCATTAGGTCTTCCCACTTCCAATTGCTATAATTGGTTTAATCTATCCCTACCATCTAATTACATAAGGTGGTGAGTACTACCTGGGACCCCTTTTAAATTGAGAGCTTTTCTTAGACTGCAACCTTTTCAAAAGCAACCAAGTAACATTTTCACTGGCCTTCAAGAGGACTTAAGCAGCTAAGTAACTAAAGCATTTTTTAAAATGATACCCTTGGTCACTTGGGAGTCTGAAACTCACTGACGGTCAACAGGTTGTGGGGTATATTATTCACTTTTGGAAAGGAGACATAGGTTGCTAAATGAGTTGGGCATGTTTAAGGAGCTGGCCAAGGTCCCCTGCAAGTTTCCTTTGGAATGGTTTTCCTTTTCAGCATTACTAATGGTGTGTTCTGTTAATCTGAGCAGGACTTTTCCTACTTGAAGTGTCTATCAAGGGCCTGTCATTTCAGCTACCATGTTAAATAGGACATCCTTGGCACTCAGAAAAAGTGAATACCTTTCTTAGCATTCTGTTTTCCAACTGTAAGCATATGGAGATGCAGATGTGCCTTGGCTGGCTGCAGCATTTGATAGCTCCATCATCTCTTTACTAGCATACCTGGGTTCCCAGCATGATAGGTTCATCATTCTTATCCACATGCTTATCCCTTTTCAAAATCAAGGCCTGAAAGTCCTGTTTTGGGACTCATGAACAAGGCAGCAGTGATTCTGCAAAGATTTGTCCATTCAGTTACATCCAAGTCTCTAACACCTTACAAGCCTCCTTGAGTTGACTGAATTTCAGTTGCTCAGGCCCGAGAGAGACTGCTGTTGCATTTACAAGTGTCATGGTCAAATTACTAAAGAACAAGCTTCAGTCTCTCTTGAGCAGCGTTTCCCCCCATTCCAGAGACGCAAGGAAGGGTGCTGTAATACCCAAAAGCTTGTCTACCTCAGCCATTCATTAGTCCAATAAAAATATCACCCACAAAATTCTACCTGCGGCACTGTTCTGCGGCAAATCATGCCCATTCTGTCCCTACAGGCAACAGAGTGACCCAGGCTAGTCTTTGGCCTGAGCCCAGCGCCAGAGGTCAAAGGCTGGAGTTTGCAGAAGTTACAGGCTGGCTGCGTTCTTTTCACTGTAGAATCTGTTCTTTTTACTGTAGCATTTTGTCCAGAAAAGACTTTACAGATGCAAACTTTTCTTACCAACCACCTCTCTTCCTCCCCTTTCTCTCTCAGTCCTTATCTTTTCTCTGCCTTTTCTCCCTTCCTCTCTTTGTCTTCCTCCTGTTCTTTCCCTCTCTAGAAACTACACAGTTTTTACTCTGCTCTGCCCACCACCCCCAGCAGCAGTGCTACAAGTAGAAAGCTGACTACTTTGCATTACTATGGAGAACTGCCTCACCAGCCAGGCAGAAAAAACACCTGACAGCAGATGATCCTTATTCTGCTGTGAGACTGTATGGGCTGGTCTCGGCACTAACCCTGACTTTCAGAGGGAGACAATTTGTAGTGGGGAAGGTCTGTGGGCTGCCTGTTCTCCACATCAGCACCCTCAATTCACACTAAGGAGCACTATGTTTTCATGGGTAGAGGTCTGATACTCAAGGGGTGCAGCATAGTCAGCACAGTGCTGTTTCCTGGTTCACTCTGTCCCCTGGGGCAAGGATACATTGGTGCTGCAGGACATATCAGCAATCCCTAGAGAGCATAATAACCACAAGGGAAGAATTATGTTCACTTATACAAGGGTTTATATTGGCCCATTGATGCTCAAGTGATTGAGGCAGTGCAGAACTACCTTTGTCCAATTTCAAAAGGTCCCAAGCTAAGTGCAGCTGCAAAGGCTAGGGCTAGTGCATGTTATACTTAAGATACGTTAACTGCAATTAAAAATACCAGTCCTGTGTGTTCAAGCAGTAAAACACATGCTAAGTGGCTCTGTATCACAGCAAAGTTACTACTTTCCATGGGAGGAGTATCTCCAGCTGGTGTTAAGTACTGTAGTTACTCGAATCCAAGACAAGGTTTTTTTTCCCCATTTAGCATCGTGGATCCCAAAAGGCAGCAGGGGGCAGGCAGCTGCTGTAGCTCCAGCCCTGGCCTGGGGTTGGGCCTGGAGCCACAGCTGCTGCCTGCCCCCATTCTGCCTTTTGCTCCCTTTCACCCCCACTGCCTCTGCCACCCCCTTGCAGCCTTGGGCCTCCCCACCTCCCCTGTTGCCTCTTCTCCTGTCTCCCCACGACCCTGATAGCCGCCTATGCCCCCTGCCACTTACCCTTGCTCCAGTTCTACCTCTGGCAGGCTCCAGCCCGGGGCATGGAGCATGTGTTTGCCCCATCCAGCCCTGTAGCAGCCTGAGCTGCTATATTGCTGATGAGGATGCTATGGGGCTGGAGCAAACGCATGCTACATGCCCTGAGCTGGAGTGGGAATGGAGCTTGCTGGAGTTGGAACCGGAGTCAGTTCTGGAGCAAGGGTAAGTGGTGGGGCAGAGGGGAAATGAGACCCAAGGCTGTGGGGGGAGGGGGGTAGAGGTAAGTGGGTAGGGGTGGACAGGTGGCAGAAGGTAAGGTGTAGGGGAGCAAGGGGCAGGAATCAAGCCCCATTGCCTGCCCCTCCACTGCCTCCCCATACCACCTCCTCCTCTGCCTTTCCTGCACTGCCTGCCCCCCTGCACTGCTTCCCCCACCACTTACCTCCCCACCTCCTGCCCTCTTACTACTCGCTCCCCCATCACCTGCCCCACTGCCACTGCTTTCCCCACTGCAGGTGGGGGAGGATAAATTTAAGATGACCCTCCAGTAATGATCTTCTATACATGTAAAATGATAACAAATTAATTACTTTTCCATGCAGGGAATCGATTTATTAGGGGATCATCTTAAATTCAGGGTTGTCTTAGATTTGGGTAAATATGGCAATATATGCTCAGCTATTGTTGAACAGCTCTGCAAAGGTAACATGGGCTGCCCTCATCAACTCCAATGCAGTGCAGGTGCTGGGATGGACAAACTCCTGTTTGCCAACTGTACAGCCAGCTCCAGCCCTGTCCAGATCGGAGTTGGCATCACCATGCACGTGCTCAGAACAATTTCCAACCCACAGTAATGCTTCATATGAAGCACAAAAAAAATACATGCTAAGCGTCCCGTGTGACAAGGCCCAGGAGTCGGGATGATGAGTGTGTGCAAGGCAGAAACTTAGCCAATCAAGCTGATGAAAAAGGCAAAACCAGCTCCCAAAACCCAACCTGTGCTGGGATCCAGGAAGCATTTCTGTCCCTCATTAACTAACACTTCTAAATCACAGTAATTGGCTACACACAATAGCCTAGAATTAGGCAACTGTTCCAGCAGAAGAACAGGGTTTGTTTATCCAGGAGGTGACATTAGAAAGGAAGGTGACACACTGCTCCAAAACAATTTGTCCATCAAGGTTTCAAGCCCCACAGGCAGTTTCACGCCAATGAATCACTGCTCAGGGAACTTCTGATGCTTTCACCCTCGGGAAGCTAGTGATACAGCAAAAGCCCTACCAAGTAGTTAATCCATGTGAGGGAGAGAGACAGTCATTTGGATCACTAAAGACCCAGAAACATTCTCAGTTATTACAAAAAGAAAAATAAAGACAAAGGAAAGAGCAGAAACCAATCCATGGTGGCTTTATCACAGGTGATATTTTAGCTTGTGGTCTTCCTTCCTTCCATAAAATAGCCCCTGGGGCCAACCATGGCTGAGCACTTGCAACTAAACTGAATGCTGTGTGATTCAGACCCTGTGAAAGCCAAAGTTCAGTAAATACCCGATAGAGTCTCTCTGATAATCCTCTGTCTATAGGTGGGCTGTGGGGATCCCAAGGGAATCCAGCTCTCCTCTGTCTTCTCTTACAGGTGGTTGGATCCTAGAGAGATGACGTTGGAGAGAATAGGGGAGATGTGGGGAAAGGGGACCCAAAGCTATGGGGGGTGGAGGCAAGTGGGTAGGGGTGGACAGGTGGCAGAAGGTTACCTTTTCTCCAGTCCGCCAAAAAGTGGGTCAGTCTGAACCAACTGTATGGAAGAATCCAAATTCTATCCTCCCACGTTCCCCCAAATTCTGATTCAAGTTTTCTCCAACAGCAGAAGGACTTTGGCCTCAACTTAGTCATGGGGGAGACAGAGCTGCTACAAAGCCCTGTAACCAGGGTCCAACTCATCACTTAAACAAATGCTTTGTGGCTACACCACTGCAGCACTTCAGTGGCACTTACAGCCTGGCCTGGTATTTCCTTTCAAGTGACTCCTGCTAAGCAAAAAGGCTCGATTATTTGTGATAGTCACAACAGAGAGATGTCAAGAAGCTGCTGCCTCCAACTGCAAAGTAAATACTATGCTTTAAGTTACAGCAGTTCACTGGTCTATGCAGAGGAGGAGTGTGAGCTTGCATTGGTCAAATACAAAATGCTCATGTCTGGAGAGTGAAACTCCACATAAGCAAACCCCATGGTATTAAGGTTCCTGGGACCATGCAGCAGAAACTGTGCTAGGAACACTGCCACGTGGGCAAGCAGGCAAGAGACGGCCCAGATACAGGGTGTTAGGACTGTAATGCAATACTGCAAGATCACCACCACCCTTCTTTTCCCATCACGCAGGAAATGAATCACAAGTGTAGAAAATTACCGCTGAGAAGACTGTCAGTTCTAATCTTGATTTATTCAATGATTTCAGTGAAGAGCCTGGGCCTAAGATGCGGATTAAAAATTAGAAATACTACTTCTGTCTGAACAGGTAACCTTTGAGTAGAAGGTAAATTAAAACTAACATATTCTGGAAGGGAATCTTTTGAGAACTCTCTACAACAATGTGAAAGGGCACTACCTGGCACAACCCCCTCACCCCCCAAAAAAACAAAACAAGCAACCAATGGATTAACTAGAGCTCAGCTTCCTAACTCTGAAAAACTGGTGCAAAGTGGATGGCCAACAGACAGAGGAAGGAAGGTTGAGTTTCACCTAGGAACACAGCATTGGACTGAACACTAACCAGAGTCTTGTACCTGTAAAATACTTGCTTGAGTACCTGTAGAAATTAACCCTGGAGGGTAAAATATTATTGACTGAAGCTGGTTTTTCTTCCTCTGCAGAGACCTCTCACCTGCTTACAAACCCATCTAAACTTTGTGACTCTAAAACACAACAGTCCTGTCTGAGAGGCACAGAAGCTGTGCCCCAATGCTCCAGAACCAACCCAGGGCCTTCCACAGCAGTGACATGGTCCTCTAGGACTTCTTCCTTTTGGCTCTGGCAGGCCACAATTTTTCCACTTTCAAGCAGCAGAACAGAACTGAAGTTATACTGACAGGCTGTGTTTGGGAATAAGGTCCCCAGAGCAATCACTCTACAGGAACTGCAACAGTATGCCATCTTTCATTCTTTGTCAAGTCCATTCAGAGTCTTATACTGCCTCATCACCATAGCATCTATGCACCTTCTCAGCCTGCAGTAGGCAATGCAACAGTCATCTCCCACATGCTCATTTTCTGCAGCTGTGTGGCAGACCATTTGTTTTTGGTAGGCTTGTTTTGGGATGCATTTGGTTTTAATGTGGACACACTTCTTTTTATTTATAATGGGAAGTACAGTTTGGAGAAGGGCACTGACAGCTAGTGCCAAAGGTGGCGAGATGTGGATTACTCCTTTGTTCTCATTCTCTCTCATTTCAGACCTTTCGAAGGAGCCTGGGATGTTTTAGAGCAGGGCTGTCCAACTGGGGGCCTACATGTCCAACAGAGGCATGCAGCCCCAATGGGTTAACCTAGGGCCCCAGGCCTTCCAGTCTTGGTACTACTCCCCGCCTCCATCCCACCTCCTTCCCCCAGCTTCTACTTCCTGCCCCTTGGGGTGGGCCAGTACTCCTTCCTTGTGCCAGGAGACTCCTCAGCTGCTGATGCAGGCAGTAGTGTGCTCCAGTGTCTTTGCAGAGTATTCTTTCTGGATCTCTCCAAAGGCCTGGCTTCCACCCCTTGAGTATCAGACCTCTTCCCAGAAAGCCTCCAGTTCAGGGTTTGGGGAGGGGACCCCAGCCACTCAGCAGTTACAGAGGTATTTCTAAAGGATTCAAGTGCTTTTCAGAGCTTCTGGCTTGAAATAAAGAGATGCACTAGAATGAGTGGGTAGGATATTGATCCTAGTATAAAGATCAAGATAATGCTTTTTGAAAAATGATTTAAAAAAAAAGCAAAAAGCTTACACATTGCCCTGCAACCAACCTGGACCCAAACCCTGCCCACCCTATCAATTCTACAGGAAAATAAAGCCAACTGTAGCATGCAAATGCATTTGTGCTGGGCAGCAGCACTCTCAAACCCACCCCTGTGCAGGCTAATTGGCATGCAGGTGGGCTAATTAGCACCAACACTCAACAGGACTAACTAACCCACCCACAGTGCTGCACCAATACTGCTACGCTACTTCCAGTTCTGGAGGGAGCCTGCCCTGAGCAGTGCAGCATGGTGGAGAGTGTTACTGCCTTGCACAACAAGGTTGCACGACAGGCAAGGCTTACCTGGGGCACACTGCCCGGCCTTCTATACATGGAACGTGACCCTAGACAGACTAGTCAAAGCTGGAGCTGGAAGCACCCCACCCCGCTTTTAAATTTTTTTAAGTCTAGGCAGGACATTTTTTCATATAATTTTTTTTATCTGGATAACCTCCTTCTAAATCCAGCCTAATTCCTTCACTTCTGTGATCTCTTATTAAATATTCAAAAACCCCTCCAGGAAGCTCCAAAGTACCCTGTGGGTTTGGTCATATGACAACCCCCTGAAAGGCTTGGTTCTGACAGAACATGCTGTCCCATATGTGCCTCTGACTGTGCTTAGGAGCATCCTAAAAAACACCCGTAGGAACCTTATTTTGCTATGTGTTCTTAAGTATTGTGCAAAAATTCACCACAGTGGAGAAGTGAAGAGCAAATGAAGATAGCTCCTTTCTGAAAAACACTTGTAAGAAAAGGAATCTGCATATTTTCCAGACAGCAGCAGAAATACTGCCTCACTGCTTAGCCTGACTCCAGGGCATTTTCTTGCTGATGACATGACCCAGACCTATTATCTGCTCATCTCATTCAGAAGAATGGATCAACAGTCCTTGTCATGTCCTTCAAGTGATCATGAAATAAGCTGGGAGCAACAGCGTAGCTCGAAGCTTGTGCACTGGAATGATGCATGTGAACATATTATCAAAAACACTAGGGATGAACGGCTATTACAGACACCAACTCAGCCTTTGCACCTTAAGGCAGAGCTTAAGTAGACACTTGAAAAAAAAACACCTGAGTAGACAGGAAAACCTACATGAAACAGTCCTAAGTAAAGCCACATCCCTTACACCAAAGATGCTAACCTCCGGCCAGCAGCCAAATGGGGCCCACGGAGTCATGGGTACCCAGCTTGCAGGGCTCCTCACAGATGGGAAAATTTGCTGGTGAGGGAGCACTAACAATACATACGGCCATCCTCCTCTGTGGCCAAATTCCCCAAACCCAAGTCCTACATAGCAGCTTGGGCCTGGCCTATGCCCCTTCCCCCACAGCCCCCATGGGGCTCGATCAAGCCCCCTCCCCCCAGGGGGTCCACACCAGGGCTGAGAGACACCTTTCCATGCCTCCCACCCCTGCAGGGGCCAGGTTGGAGCCAGGCTGCCCCTTGTTCCCCTCCATGTGGCCAGATGGGGCTCTGCCATGACTGCCCCATGCTGGATCAGGACCACCAGCTGTGTCTGGTTTGTGGCCAGCTTGGGCACTGCCCATCTGGCTCACCAGCCAAAAAGGTTGAGGATGACTGCTTTACGCCCAACTTCCCCACAGGCTGCTGTAGACAGAACATCAAAACTATCCTTTGAGTGGTAAAACCTGAGGCTGGGGGGCAGGATTGTTTCACCCTGGCCCGGACTTATATAATGGCACAAAACCAAAAGGAAAATGGAGCCTTACTGCCTTCTTGAACTTTGAAGGCTTTGACAGCCTGGTTGGAGTAGGCTGGTGGGAGTCTTAGGCCTTTTGCATGTCACCAGGCCAACGGAGAAAACTGAAACCCCCACTGCTCCCACAGATGGGGTGACCATGGTTGAAGACTGAAGCAAAGAAGCAGACTGGAAGGGAACGAATTTGTACTACTACTGCCCCAACTATGATGCTTGAGTATACCACACACTCCCTCCATCCACCCAGCTTTTGATCCATCCTTACAAACCAGAGCTAAATTTGCTCAGGGACCCCTTTTTTATAAAAGAAACCAAAATGAAAACAACAGGAGCTGCTATTTCCCTGGAGCGACATCTTTACAATGCAGTCACCTGGAGGGGGATGGAGAATGACAAACGAGATGCTTTCTACCTTGTCCTTGAGGAATCCATGTCCAGTACTAATTTTGCTAAGTGCTTCCTCTGTTTTTGGATATTCGGGATTTCCACCTGTAGCGACAAAAGAGAAGATGAATCGGAGAACCAGACAAACAGGAGATAAACCTCACAATGAGGTATATTGCCTGCCTGCCCTTTCCTAGCACCCTGCCATTCAGGCCTGGGTCAGGCAAATGTTGGGAAGACGTACAAGCAAGACACTGCTGCAAAATCCACTCACTGAAACAAATACTAAACCACAGCCCCCACCCAAACACATAGGGAACATCTGTCAGCCCCCAGGGCAAAATAACTGACACCTCCCTCCTCAGTGCAAGGTATACAGAGCTTGGACAAATGCAGGTGCAGGAAAATCCCGGCATCTAAAAAAACACACGGGGAAAAAAACCAAAACAGGTGGTGCACAAGGCAGCCTGGCTGGCCAGAACCACACTCTGGTGACTGGCCAGGGTCTGCACACCCGATTGTCGCCACTGCAGTCCCGGGAGGCCCCCAGGTAAGGCTGCTGTAACTATTTCAGCTGTCCTCTCTATCCTGTGGTAAGTGGAAGGTAAGAGACCTAGTTAGCCCTATTAGACTAAAGTCAGGGCAGAAGGTGGGGTAGATTTGCACCTTTACAGGCTAACTAAATGAGAAATGTATAGCATGAGCTTTTGTAAGCGTAGGGCTTACTTCATCAGAGGCTACTGAAGGGACTGCAGGAAGCAGAGCTGCTAAACAGAAAGCCATGATTAGAATACAAAGGTTAGGGATGGGAGAAGGAAAAAGAGGGGACTGCTGAGGGAGGCAAGCTGGGCTGGAGAAAGAAAAACAAAGCAGTTAACCCACTGAGAAAGTGGAAGCTAAACCATAATAATATCCTACCTCTAATTCAGGGGCAAATCACTGTAGTTTAACTTTACTTATGGTATAAACCACTCACTGTGGTTTAACTTTACTTATTGTTTCACGTGTCCACTACAGGAGTAGACACATGAAACAATTACAGAAGATTTACTGATGCATTCTTATGTGTAGTTATTCCCCTCATCACAAACCCTGCTGTCAGGGAGCTTCCCATCTCTCCTCTCTGTTCTCCGGATGGAAAAATGGCTCTCAAGGATCAAACTAAGGTAAGCCCTGGGACAACTTGCCCCTGCAAGCCTTAGTGTCAGGAGTCTCCCCCTTGGGTTCCATAAAATGACAGGTCTCCCCTTCTGAAGAAGAGGTAAGCCTGAGTTACCAATTGCCCTAAAATCATATTTTACCATAGGCAATCAAAAACACAAATTCCCATTGTCTATTTTGTCTGATTACAACACAGTACTTCAGGGTATCCTGACAACTCCTGGCAGTTTTTAGAGACCAGCCTGCCTCCTGAATCCACCAGCACTGCCAGCTGTGGACCAAGATGTATGAATTTCCAAAGATCACCGCTCCCCAACAGGTGCGGAGACACCTCCTAAATGTCATCTAGCCAGCACCCGCATTCTCTCAACTTTACTGTACTATCTATTCTTTGGGGACTCTCAGAATCTGGAACTTCTTCCTGGAGGCACTTATTGAGCACAGCTAATATTTCTTCCAGAAGGGTAACTGGGGGGTGGAGGGGAGGCACCAGTTCTGAGCACCAACTTAGAGGGGATGCCAGAACGGTATTCGCAAAAGACTTTGTCTTGGGAGGTTCAGCCCTGCACCCAGTAGCAAATCTGGGGGGGGCACAGGAGCAAACAGGGCACCAGGGTGGACCCTGGGGAGCCTGTTACACAGGGTTGCTGCAGAAAGCATGCAAAGAGCCTGATTCTATGCTGCGACAGCAGGAGCTGCAGCAGTAGCAGCTGCTGCCAGAGTGCGGAGACCCAAGGCAGGTAAGACTCTGCTCCCCACACCTCTCCAGTCTTCAGGAGTTGGCATAATCCCCCAACCCCTCCCTACCAAGGAGAGAGCTGGTTATGCCTTTGATTTCTCCTTCCAAGTGGCTTGATACCCACACTATTTTGGGTGCCCACCCCAGCAATTTGGATGTCTCTGTTTCAATAGTCCTTCTTTCCAGGTACCTGTGATCTGGGTTTCTCTGATAAATAGATCTTTCCCCTTGAAATGCAATTGACCACTAACACAAAGTTTTGTTGCCCCTCTGTCCATTCAGTATGCATGCCATAGCTCTTCAGACAGACAAATAACCATTAGCTAGAGAGGAGCACTTCTGTCACGTGACCTGGCTACAATATTTTGATTACACTATGTCGCAAAATCACAAAAGTTGCTTTATACAGAGTAACATGATCCATACAGCGCTAAAAGGAATGAAAATGAACATAGTTTATCATTAGCTCTTGAAAGAGATCCAACACAAGGGTAGTTAAATCAAACTTGAGATAAGTACTTCTGTATGATGCACTCTGAATCCCCAAATCATTCCTGCTTTTAAGATGGGCTTGTGAGAGCCCTGTGCAGTTTTTATTTTAAAGCAGTTTCATTCTTCATCTATCCACATCCACAAATTGCCTCCTTAATTAGCACGTGTATGGGTACAAAAGCCTTGAAGTAGACTATTACGTCTCAACTAGGGTGTTGTGGACTGGTGCCACTATTGCTGCCACAACCAGGTAAAACGGCCCCTCAAGCCTTGCATAGATCTTGATGGTCCAGCTCTGCACCGCCCTCCCGGATACAGAGGTGCACTGGATAGTTCTACATCGGAGTGGGCAAAATGTGGCCTGGGGGACAAATGCAGCCCACCAGGCCATTCTATCTGGCCCATGGAGCCCCTAAAAAATTTAGAAAATTAATATTAATCCGCCCTGGGCTGCCTGTCACACGGCCCTCGATGGCTTGCCGAAACTCAGTAAACAGCCCTCTGCCCAAAATAATTGCCCGCCCCTGTTCTACATGGTGGTGGAAGGTGCAGTGCAGTTGCTGGAAAACCCACAGTAAACACACAGGTTGCCACACTGCCAGCAAGTGGAAATATCCTGCAAACTTCTGTTTCCAGGAGCACTGTGCAGAGCGAGACCGGAAAGGGCTTTGGCAGGAGAGGGAGCTCCTTCCAGCTGCTTCACAGCCAGGTTGCATACTCCCCATGCGGCTCTTTCCCCTGGCTGCAGTGATGGTGGCTGCACCCCCATTGAGACGATAAGTACAACAGTGGTTCTCAACCAGGATGATGCTAAATTCAGAAAAGTGATGGAGAGTACCCTGAATCTACAAAGGCTGAGAACTACTGAAGTAGAAAATTATTCCTGAAAATAATTCCTTTGGCCTGCACAGATTTTCCTCTTTAGGGAATTGGTTTAAAACCACCTGGCAAAAAACCTCTCTTGCTAGTAAAAACTGCAGCTCCCTGAAAGAGGAGCCAATATAGTACTGATGACACAGCTATGTGTAACCAAGCCCTCTGGTTTTTTTCCCCTCCATTAAAAGACCTAGACTTTGGAACTAAAGCCAAACACAGGATCCAGTCCTTCCCTTTGATCATTTTTACACTTGGGTAATGCAAAAGATTCTAATTGTGTCTCTTTTATTTATGCTGGTGGAGGGGAGATCACACTTTTTGCTCAATGAGGTTTGCAAGACTGGAAAATGAAAAAATAAATTCTGTGAAATTAAAAATGTGAGACTGAAAGAAAACACACTTTGGATCCTGAAAATGCATTCTGTACGTATGCAAACAACCTCCCCACAGCCTTGAAATCAAATCTCAACACCCACCTTCATCGTCCCAAGAAACACAAAGCAAAAATGAGTAGAAATAACATTAAAACAATCACAATAGTGTCACCGTCCAAGCTAACTGACGCATAATGCAAATAAACACCACAAATTCAATTTGATTCTTTAATGTCACTGGTATTTTGTGTTCCCTTTAAGCAATGCAGTATATCATCATCATTGTGCATACTTTATATTCATATTCCTCTTATAAACATGTAATAAATTGTTAATAAGCAATAGATATTTTAATGAATTATTGCTGGTTATTGAAAAATCCAGCAGATCAGGAAGTTGCTTACAGGACTCTAGCAATATCTTCTACTGATGTGTTTGTAACCATCTGCAACAAGTGCTATGGTTAAGGCAGTTGTTCCTTCTCTATTAACCCTTTATGAACTATTTACAAATGGGACCTTAATATATAGTGTGACTACTTAATAATTATTCATAGAATACTTGAAAGCATAATGAGATAAACAAAGGATTTGAACACTCAAAGGCTGGTGAAGAGCAGGGGGAAAACCACCTGGGAGAAACACATAAGCACAATGACAGGTATTTATTATTTATTACGGTAGGAAGTGTCAAAATCTCATCTTCCGTCTTCAAGTCTGAACACTAGGCACTCACCCACTTGTGAGCACATAACCTGGGGGAGACATGGAGTCTCTCAACACCTGGTCACAGGAATCTAAACATGGGCTGTGATGTCCCGAGGCCCTGTTTCCAGTGGTGTAGGAGGGTTGGATCATAAATTCTACGTTGACAACTCTCTGGTGAAAGTTTGGAGGTTGATCTGAAAGGAACTGTTTGTCTGCATGCAATTCACAACCCCAGGTATCACTGGCAGTAACTTCATCATGGCAGGTGGGTCTAACTGGCCTCATTTTTGAATAGAGAAACCAAAGGCCAACTGGCCTAGAGAAGATCTCTCCTCCTGCACTTAGGGAGGGTGTGTCAAGTGGTGGAGCAGTGCCGAGTGTGTGCACCTCTGTGAATAAAGGAATAGTCCCATGAGCATAAGCTTAGACAGGGCCTGGGCCTGAAAATTCACACTCTCATTTGTAAGAATTTGGAAAAAGCAGGGCTCTGGTCACCAGCACTACCCATACCCCTTTTTCCAGCAATACATCCACTGAACTATCTGCAGGCCTCAGATTCTGCAAATTCAATAGAGGAAGGGAAAGTGCAAGCCCTTCTCAGCTTTGCCTTCAGTCAGACATTCTCCGTGATCCCAGACAGAGCTATTTCAAGCTCTGGAGGAGCATCTGGTGCAGACAACAGGGAAGAGGAAGTCTGAGGCTGAGCGCACAACTTATGGTTCATGTGTGCTCACTCCCAATTACTTTTTAAAGGAATTCCCATGTTTCTCTCACACTTTTGATTTTCCCCCAACCAAGCCTTAAAAAGTACCCAACACAGAAGTGGCTTCTGGCTGAAAGTGAGCCAGTACACCCTACAGAGGTCATCAAAATTGCTCCCTCACATTGGCCAGTGCAATCTCTTAGGTGCCGTATGCTAGCCCCCAGCTTCCCTCCCAGTGCCCAGATCCCTCTTACCTCTGCTAGTACAAACAGAGGCTCAATCACATCCCTTTCTACTTGCAGCTCAAAATTGATAAGCTCTTGGGCTAATTTATCCTCAGCCTCTCCACATAATTTGAGCATCTTCCTGCAAAAGAAAAAAAAACATGTAACGCGCTGCACAGGAGCTCAGCGGCAAAGACAACAATCAACCCTCTGCACACAAAGCCCAGGCCACTAGGCTGGGATTCAATGTAAGGATGTTCAGAAAGCATTGGCTACATGAACACTTTCTCACCTGAAAAGGAAGGCTGCAGGGGAAGAAGGCAGGGGGAAGACAAGACCTTATGATCAAGTGTGTGGTCTCAGAAAAGTCAACTACCTGCTGCACATAGGTAGGGGCTGGGTATGAAGGGCAACAATATCCACTGCAGGCACAACTCACGTTCTTTTGTGGAGATGTCTAGGGTCATCCTGAAGGCACCTCTCCTTTAGGGCTCCCTACAGCTGGTGAGGGCTAGCAGTAGTGGAGGACAAGCTATAATATAGGGTTTGGGGAACTAGAAAGCAGAAACTCCATCCACTCTATGTCTTCTCCAGGCACATTGTACCGAGAGACAAAGGCATGGCATGATGTGTCTGTTGGCAGGTGGGATGGCTGGGCTCTACACCCTCACACAGGATAGAAAGGATGCTGTTGAGAGGGAGAGCAGGAAGGTATTGGCCAAGCAGATTTCTGGTTACTGATCTCTCAAATGCACGGAATCATAGCTTAGGACAGTGGTGGCCAACCTGTAGCGCATGTGCTACAAGTGGCCTGGGCAGCCACTGTGTGGCATGTGACAGATCAGGGTGGGGACAGGCAGTACAGTGGAACATAGGGCAGGAAGCAGAAAGCAGAGCAGCACAGGGGTGGGAGGAGAAAGCAGAGCAGCAGATCAAACAGGGGAAGAGGACTGGAGTGGCACTTGGGGAGGATGCAGAACTAATTTGTGACTTGCCTACCAAAAAGGCTGGCCTGTTGGCTTCAGCCATGGGCTGTGCCCATTTGCCCCACCCCACATCAATAGGGGGATGTCCTCCTAAGACTACTTTGCAGAAGGAGCAAGCTGTGACCAGAGGAGTAGGCTGACAGCCTGTGGGAATGCTATTCCCCACTGAGCCCCAGGCCACCCTAAGGCAGACAGAAGAAACAAGGGCAACCTAGAATAAGACTCATTCTGCCTTGCTGGCATTTCAAATCTACAAGGAACAGCAATGGCACAAGGTGCATGGCAGAGGAGAGTCAGGCCTCCTGGGCCTTTGGAGACATGAGCCTCCTTAGTGTAGCTTACCCAAGCAGGAAGTCATCCCCTAGAATGGCAGAGCCCTCCATTAAGCACTGGGCCAGTGTCGTCAAAGGTAACTTTTTCTGCAAAGGAAGCACACAGCACACAGATGACTGGCAAAATTCATGGCAAAGGGTAGGAAGAGGACTCTAACATGGCATATGCAGAGCAATCCTGGCTATGGGCCTAGACAAGATGGTACAAACAGCTCTCCAAAGATAGTTGCACACAAAAGGTGCAATTACTTCTATGTGGCAGGGAAACAAGGAACTACCTATTAAGCAGATGACTTGTGATAAGGTATAGGCAAATGTCATTGACGCTGGTGTAGTTTTATCCTTGATTCTATCAGGGTTAATTCTACACTGGTTTTGGTGAAGTTGTAGGGGTTTATGCTAGGTCGTCTTTTTTACACCCATGTAAAAGTTGATAACGTTGTTGTAAACCTGTCATCTGTCCAGGCCTGAGCTAGCTGGCATACTAGCTGATTAGTCCAAACAGGCAACTGTTCATAGCTTACACAGTAGACAGCTCAGGGCAGATAGCAAAAAAGGTTAAATAAACCAAAGCCCAAGGCCAACCCCCCTGAGCTCCGGGAAGCAGCCAGATCTAAGGTTCTCAGCTCAAGCTGACTGCCATTAAACACCACATATGGGAGTATGAATGCTGCATAGAGGTTTTATTTAGCACCTGAATCTAAACTACAACCCCACTCTCTGTAGGGGATGTGGGTGGCAACAATCATGCTAGCCACTGGGCAGAGGTAAACCCATGCAGGGAGAAAAGATTTAGGTAGACACAGGATTCCCAGTCCTCCTCCCCGACCAATACGGTATAAATTAAGCAATTTGGTAGGGAGCAGGAATGTTAGAACAGGCTGGCCCCTATAAATTTTGGCAGCAGAAGATCTACTCATGGCATTTCACTTCTGCTTCATTCTGCATTATTCCTTCCACCCCACTGGGCTTTTAGCCATAATGCTGACAAAAGAAAGGAAAGGTGGATTCAATCCGAAATCATGCTCTGTAGCACAGCATATTTATTCACACACCTCTCACAGTTTTATTTACGTGCACATTTGTCCTGCTCCCAACAGACTAGTGCACGCACACACAGAACTACATGCAATTAGGGAAAAAGAAAAACAACATTTCAATTTTCTGCAGACTCCCTGTGATGCAAAAGACAGCTCACTTGGACTAAGGAAAAAAAAGCCCCAATCCAGACATCTTGTGTTTAACATTTGGCTGCTTGCAGCTGAACATCTTAAATGAGCCCCTTACTGAGCGCTTGTCGGCATCCACCCCTTGCTGGCCCTGCAGACATGCTGTCAGCTTCTTGTGAGTGCTGTGGGAAACCTGCTTCACCAGCTCCAAACGCTTTTCCACCTGCAGATGGAAACAATTGGCACCATATCAAAAGCAAATTCAGCAGTAGCAGCTAAGTCCAGCTGTGAAGAACAATCAAATGGCAAATGCCCCTTCCCCACTCCTGGCTCATCTGACAAACAGAATATTGTGCCCAGGAGCCTCCCATCATGACCCTAAGCACAGCTTCGAAGTGAAATGCCACAGTCAGCTTTTACAAAGGCAAATAGCTCACTGGTCCTTACACTGATTACAGTGCAGCCTCAGTGTTATAAACATATCAACAGTGCTTTCTGCTGAACCCACAGCAGGATTGCTACTCCAAATGCACCACACGTTCCTATAATCATATCCCAGGAACCAGTTTAGTCCATGATTTCAGAGATGAACCAAGATGGTTTTTAATTTAATCAAAGGATTGATTGCTGCAGCTTCCAATTTATTGGATTCAGATCAGAATATACAGTTTTAGTGCAAGGAAATTAAGCAGGAGAGAGAATTTCTTGTGCAGAGTCAAAAGAAACAGGGGGAATCTCAAGGAAATCATGTCTTCTGTTGTATTTTACAGGAGGCAGAGGAACATCTGTGCTAGAGATGTCCCAAATTCTCAGAATACTGAGTGTCTGCTGCCAGACCATTGTCCTCAAAATAGCTCCAAGCTCTCAGATCCAATGCGTCTTGACCTTCCCATTATTTGAGTCCTAATATAAAAGAATTCGACTCTGGCTGTTCTGACAACTGCTACCTCTACCACCATCTAAATACATTTTCTTCCTTATAATCACTGCTGTCCAGCCAGTGAATCATACAATTTAATTCCTGTCACTCCTATTGCTGCTCCTTGTTACATGTATACACCGCAAGGAAGCACTTATCACTGCACAATTGCATGCAGATTTCATTGTCTAAGTCAGGTGTGGTCAGCCTGCAGCACAGGTGCCACAAGTGACATGGGCAGCTTCTGTGTGTGACATGCAACAGATTAGGGAGCGGATAGGAAGCAGAAAGCAAAGCAGCAAGTCAAGCAGGGAGTACAGGGGGAAAAGCAGAAAGCAGAGCAGCAGACCAAGAAGGGAGCACAGGGCTGAGGTCAGAAAGCAGGGCAGCAGATCAGGCAAGGGAAGGGAACCAGAGCAGCACTTGGGGAGGATGCATGGCTAATTTGCAGCATGTCTGTCAAAAAGGCTTGCCCCATGAATATAGTTTGTTCAACAAGCCCAAAGGCAACCCTTTTAATAAGAGAAGAATGTTTAAAGGGGAGGACAGAAACAGGCACAGTTGAACTCAGTTGATCTACATGTACTGCTTTAAAGCTCACAGAACCCAAAATGCATTGATTGGCTATGCAATAAGGGACCTCCATGGACATGCAGCCAGCAGATGGGAAAACAATACGGGTGATGTTGTGGTGGGGATCTGCTATAGACCACCAGACCAGGAGGAAGTGGTGGATGAAACTTTCTTCAAACAGCTAGTGGAAGTTTCCTGATCACAAGCCCTGGTTCTCATGGGGGACTCTGATGACCCTGACATCTGCTGGGAGGGCAATACAACAGCGTGCAGACAATCCAGGAACTTTTTGGGGAGTGTTGGGGGCAACTTCCTGGTGCCAGTGCTGGAGTGGCCAGCTAGGGGCCATGCTCTTCTTGACCTGCTGTTCACAAACAGGGATGAATTGGTGGGAACGCAGTAGTAGATGGCAACTTGGGCAGCAGCAACCATGAGATGATTGAGTTCAGGATCCTGAGGAAAGAAAGGAAGGAGAGCAGCAGAGTAAAGACCCCGGACTTCAGAAAAGAAGACTTCAATTGACTCAGGGAACTCATGGGCAGGATCCCCTGGAGAGTCAGTCCGATGGGGAGAGGAGTCCAGAAGAGCTGGCTGTACTTTAAAGAAGCCTAATGAGAGTGCAGAAACAAACTATCCTGATGTGCAGGAAGACTAGCAAGTATGGCAGGAGACCAGCTTGGCTTAGCAGGGAACTCTTCAGTAAACTAAATCACAAAAAGGACACTTATAAGAAGTGGAAACTTGGACAAATAACTAGGGAGAAGTATAAGAGCATTTGCTCGGGCATGCAGGGATGAAGTCAGGAAAGTCAAAGTGCAATTGGAGCTGCAGCTAGCAAGGGATGTGAAGGGTAACAAGAAGGGTTTCTACAAGTCTGTCAGGTAGCAAGAGGATGATCAGGGAAGGTGTGGGTCCCTTACTGAATGGGCGAGGCAGTTTTGTGATAGAGGATGCAGAAAAGGCTGAAGTGCTCAATGCCTTTTTTGCTTTACTCTTCAAAGGCAAGGTCACTTCTCAGGCTACTGCACCCGGCAGCACAGTTTGGAGAGGAGGTGAGCAGCCAACAGTGGTGAAAGAACAAGTTAGGGACTATTTAGAAAAGCTGGACATATACAAGTACACAGGGCCAGATGGGATGCACCCAAGGGTGCTGAGGGAGTCGGATGATGAGATTACAGAGCTACTGGCCATAATCTTGGAAAACTCATGGCTATCAGGAGAGGTCCCAGATGATTGGAGAAGGGCAAACATAGTGCCCATATTTAAGAAAGACAAAAATGAGGATCCAGGGAACTAGAGACCAGTCAGCCTCACCAAAATCCCTGGGAAAATCATGGAGCAGATCCTCAAGGAACCCGTTTCCAAGCACTTGGAGGAGAAGGTGATTAGAAACAATCAGCATGGATTCACCAAGGGCAAGTCATGCCTGACCAACCTGACTGTCTTCTATGAAGAGATGACTGGCTCTGTGGATGCAGGGAGACAAGTGGCAGTGGTATACCTTGATTTTAGCCAGGCTTTTGATACGGTCTCCCACAACATTCTCGCAGGCAAGATAAGGAGGTATGGGCTGGATGAATGGACTGTAAGGTAGATAGAAAACTGGCTACAGCGTCAGGCTCAGAGAGTAGTTCATTGTCTAGTTGGCAGCTAGTAGCAAGAGGAGTGCCCCAAGGGTTGGTCCTGGGGCTGGTTTTGTTCAGTGTCTTCATCAATGACCTGGAAGGCAACACAGAGTGCCCTCAGTAAGTCTGCAGATGACACCAAGCTGGGGGAAGTAGTAGATATGCTGGAGGGTAGGGCTAGGATTCAGAGTGACCTAGATAAATTGGAGGATTGGGCCAAAAGAAATCTCATGAGGTTCAACAAGGACAAGTGCAAATTCCTGCATTTAGGACAGAACAATCTCATGTACGGTATAGGCTGGGGGCTGACTGGCTGGGCAGCAGCTCTGCAGAAAAGGATCTGGGGATTATAGTGGACAATAAACCAAGTATGAACCAGCAGTGTGCCCATGTTGCCAAGAACGCTAACGGCATACTGGGCTGCATTGTTAGGTGTGTTGCCAGTAGGTCAAGGAAAGTGATTATTCCCCTGTATTCAGCATTGGTGAGGCCACATCTGGAGTACTGTGTTCAGTTTTGGGCCCCCCACTACAGAAACGATGTGAACAAATTGGAGAGAGTCCAGCAGAGGGCAACAAAAACGGTTCAGGGGCTGGAGCACAAGACTTACGATGAAAGGTTGAGGGAACTGGGCTTAGTCCGGAGACGAGAAGACTGAGAAGGGATTTAATACCAGCCTTCAACTACCTAAAGGGGGGTTTGAGACAGGCTGGAACTAGACTGTTCTCAGTGGTGGCAGAAGGAGCAATGGGCTCAAGGGAAGTTTAGGTTAGATATTAGGAAGAATTTTCTCACTAGTCAGGTAGTAAAACATTGGAACAGGTTACCCAGAGATGTGAAATCTCCATCCTTGGAGGTTTTCAAGATCTGGCTAGACAAAGTTTTGGCTGGGATGATCTAGTTGGGGATGGTCCTGCTTTGAGCAGTGGGTTGGATTAGATGACCTCTTGAGATCCTTTCCAACCTAATTTTCTAAGTTTGTATGTTTAGAATACAGTCCAGGTCCTGTTTTGGAACAGCATGCATTTCTTGGAAATGTGGTACTAGGGACACACACACACACACACACACACACACACACACACACACACACACTCAGAGGTAGTATGTTACATTTAGAAGGGTGAGTGCATGCGCGCATGCACGTGCAGTAGGGTTAAAGTGGGATGTAACTAGTATTACTCCTGGGAGGATCCACATATTCCCTATTTTTTCCTGGTCTAATCACTCTGGTCTAACTATTCTGTAGTTGCTTGGGGATGTAGGGGGGCAGTTAGGAAGGCCAAGGCAAAGATGGAACTGGGACTAGCATCCCAGATTAAGGACAATAAGAAGTCCCTTTTTTAAATACATAGGGGGTAAAAAGAAGGTCCCGGGTAACGTGGGGCCCTTGCAGGACGTGTTGGGAAACTTGGTCGTCACACCAGACAGCAAAGCTAACATGTTTAACGATTTCTTTGCCTCCGTCTTCCTAAGTAGGAACCAGAACAGCCACCCCCTGCTGGGCACCCCTCGGGCTCCAGGGGAGGCACACCTGGGCCACGGGTTAGCAAGGATTTAGTTAGGGAGCTTCTGGAGTGGTTGGACGTATTCAAGTCAGCCGGCCCGGATGATCTCCACCCTAGAGTTCTAAAGGAACTGGCCGAGGTCATTGCAAGTCCCCTGGCACAACTTTACCAGCACTCATGGTGCTCTGGTGAGGTACCGGAGGACTGGAAGAGGGCCAACATAGTTCCCATCTTCAAAAAAGGCAGAAAGGAGGACCCGGGAAACTATAGGCCGGTTAGTCTTACCTCAATCCTAGGCAAGCTGTTTGAGAAAATTACGCTGGCACACATCCAGGAGGGGCCAGCAAGGGACTGCATGCTTAGGGGCAACCAGCACGGGTTCATCAGTGGCAGGTCCTGTCAGACCAACCTGGTGGCCTTTTACGATCAGATCACCAGATCATTAGATGCAGGGGTAGCAGTGGACATAGTCTTCCTGGACTTCCGGAAGGCTTTCGACACTGTCTCTCACCCCGTTCTCATTAAGAAACTGGGGGGCTGTGGTGTAGACACCCACACAGTCAAATGGGTCGCCAACTGGCTGAAGGGCTGCACCCAGAAGGTGGTAGTGGATGGGTCCTTCTCAACCTGGAAGGACGTGGGCAGTGGGGGTCTGCAGGGCTCGGTCCTCGGGCCCACACTGTTCAACATCTTCATCAGTGACTTGGACGAGGGGGTAAAAAGCACCCTGTTCAAATCTGCTGATGACACTAAGATGTGGGGGGACGTGGGCACACTGGAAAGATGCAACAGGCTACAATCAGACCTAGACAGGTTACAAGGGTGGGCGGACGAGAATAGGATGGGTTTCAACACAGACAAGTGCAAGGTGATACACCTCAGGAGGAACAATCGGCACCATGCCTACAGGTACCCCCAAGCACTGCCAGGAGTGACCAGGAATAACGGTCACAAGCTGGCAGAGGGTAGGTTTAGGTTGGATATCAGGAGGCGCTACTTCATGGTCAGGGCGGCTAGGGTCTGGAACCAACTTCCAAGAGAAGTGGTGCAGGCTCCTACCCTGGGGTCTTTAAGAGGAGGTTAGATGAACATCTTGCTGGGGTCATTTGACCCCAGTACTCTTTCCTGCCATGGCAGGGGGTCGGACTAGATGATCTGCTCAGGTCCCTTCTGACCCTAGAAACTATGAAACTCAAAGACCTTTGGAACTTTGGACATATTGGAATAGGTACTTTAATTTTTCTTTCCTCTGCAAAACCATATGCAACCTTTGAAATTAAAAAAAAAAATCCAAGCTGCAAATCTGTTTAGGCCACAGTCCCCTTTCTTTGATGCCAGTATAAAGTCACTTAGTATTATAGCTGTCAATGGAGTTACTGTATTTTCCTCATATACAACATGCACCTTTTTTCCTAAATTCAGCTGTTGGAATTGGCGTGCACATGATAAATGATAAAACAAAACAACAGGAGTTATTGCCTCTATTGTGGAAAGTGAAAGCAACACTGCAGTGCTATACATGGGACTCTCTAGCCCACTGATTCTCAACCAGGGCGCTGCAGCATGCTGGGGTGACCTGAGAACCTTCCAAGGGTGCTGCACAATGTTAGCACTGCTAGGTGTGAAAGCATGATTCACAAGATAAACCCAGAGATTACAAATAGGAATTCATTGTGTTAAAAACATTCTGACCTGCTGTGATCTTTCTGAAATCTTTGCAATACAAGAACTGCTCTGTTATTCCTCTGCACTCAAAAGAACAAGTAAAAACTAAGAACTGCCATTTTCTGAGCAGTCTCTCTTGTGTAACAAGGTCTAACAAGACTGCCAGCAAGATTCAGACCCAGAAAATAAAGACAACATTCAGCAAGGACAAATGTAAGGTACCACATCTAGGGAAAAACAAAAGTACAGATATAGTTTAGTAAAAAATAGTGTAGGCAGTAGCACTGCTGAGAAGGCTATGGGTATTGAGGATCACAGACTCAAGGTGAGTCACCAGGAAAAATGAGGTTACGGGATAAAAAAAAAAAAAAAGCAAATGCAATTTTCGGCTACATTAACAGAAGCACTGCATGCAAGGCACAGGAGGTGATAGCACCTCTCTGCTTGCTGCTGCTCATTTACAGTTTTGGGCTCTTCATTTTCAGAAGGATGTGTAGGAACTGGAGCAGATCCAGAAATGAGCAACAAAGACGATAAAGGGATTGCAATGCAATCAGTCTGAGGAAAGACTGAGAAAAATAGGTATGTTTAGTTTGCAGAAAAGGAGATTAATAGGGGAGACATGACAGCAGTTTTCAATTATCTGAAAGGTTGCTATGAAGAAGAGGTAGAGCAACACTTCTCCCTTGTCACAAAAGGCAGGATGTGAAGCACTGGATTTATGCTACAGGAAAACAGACTTAGAGTAAATCCCAGGAAAAAAAAATTCCTAACCATGAGAATAGTAGGAAAATGAAACAAGCTGCCCAGAGAAGTTGTGTAAACTCCTTCTAATAGAAGAAACCAAGAAGAGACTGGGATGCTTTAGGAATCTATGTGGAGCACTGGACTAGACCTGTGACATCCCTTTCAACCCTAATTCCATAACTGCATGAAAACACAAGGCATTGCTTCCATCTGCTAAGAGACATACTTCCACTTATATATAATTTCATCATTCATACACTCCTCATTCATAAGCTGTAGGAAGAAACGTTCTTTGAGAAAACTGTATGATTATTCTCATGGAAATCTTGGAAGCATATTTGAAATGCTGAACATCTGATCTCATTCTTTTCCCTTGAATAAGTGGGACATTTGTGCTCATTACTTCTGAGAAGTTTCCTACTTCTGCTATTTACACCTCCTTATGGGAATGTTTTTTGTCAGGTGAACGGGATCATTGTCCACCTTACAGACTGCATAAAGATTTATAAGCTTTATGTCCTCAACATACATCTTAATTGTGCATCTAGCAAAATCCTAGGGTGATTTTCAGGAGTGGGTCATGGATTCATTTTGCACCCCCCTGAAGTCAGTGGAACCACGGATATCAATAGAACCAGAATTACAGCAATGATGAGCAGATCTGAAATCCCACTATTACTGACATGAAAAAAAATGCCACATCACCAATCTGAGCAAATGACAAACGTCCAGCAGAGCAGTCGTTGGTTCGGTTTCACTCATATTCCTGCATAAAGGGTAACAGACACAGCTTCAAATGCTGCGACTGGCAAAGGGGTTTTACTGGCCCCTAAGAAATGACCTTTTAAGTGGGTTTTGATCTGATGAACAAAACATCAATATCTAACATGCCTCACAATCTTCAATTCATTTATCCTCACAGCCCCCTTGTAAAGCAGGGCACTTCCCCACTGGGCAGATGGGAAGCTGAGGCACAATGTTAAGTGACTTGCCAAGGTCAAGCCAAGGACTCAAATGTGGGTCTGCGACTGAGCTCTGAGCTAGATTGCTAACCACTAAACCATCCTCCCTCTCTCTCCCTCTGACATTGAAACCCCCTTATGCATTTGTTAGCTTGATTGCTATCACTAGGTGTTGGGAAGAGTCACTTTACCTGCAAAAGATCTTCGCTCAGAACTTCTGTTTTCTCTGCCCTAAAAGACAAAAAAACAACAAAAAACACAAAATCAGTGAAGAGACATTATATAACACAGGCTTCACACCCAGACAGCTTCCTATGGAAAGCATCCCAGAGTATGCAAGCAGGAGGCATATTTTGTCTGTCCAGGCAATCATCTGGGAATGACAAGCAATTAGATAAGGAGGACACATAGGAATTGTTGTTTTAAAATCCTTTTCTCTGACGTGCTTTGTTCCTGCTGCTAAGGTCAAACCTTGCTGTGGTTTAAGCAGCCTGGCTGGTCACTATTCAGCGCTGGCCACAGGCTCCTGAAGGGTAGAGTCACAGCTGCTGTATCCAGTCAAGCCTCCTGGGGAAGAACTGGTGCTCCACACGTGGCTCTAGCCCTGGGTGGGTCTAAGGGTGGGAGAAGCACAGGTTTCCACCTCGAGAAAAGTAAAGGCAGGAGGTTTGAATCCTGAGGTGCACTCAGAGTTGGGAGGGGACAGAGGTGTATTTAGTTGGGAACCATGTAAGTGCTACCTTAGAAACCACCAAAGCATGGCCCTGGATGCAGTAGGAAGCCTTTGAAAGGTAAGAGATTAACCAGCAGGACACTGCTGGAGTCCATCAGCAGCACCTGGAACAACCCAGCCCTGCCCTTCTTGTGCAGCTTTACTCTAGTTTTCTCTGGGGCCCCAAGGGAGGCTGATAACCAGGGATCCTGGTTTTCTCCGATAAAAAATAAAAATAAATGTCCCAAATTTTTGGTTTAAAGAAGTAACCCAAAAATACACATATTTTTGTGATTAAAATGAAACACTACTAATATATATATCACAGAAAAATGTGTTATAATTGGAGATTTTTTTTGTTATTAAAGATGGAGTACTATATACTCCATCTTCCCTTTCTTTAAAGGTTGAGCTATAGTATATCTCAGGACAGAGAAGGAGCTTCTACTGAGCTCTTAATGAGGCCACTCCGTGGATCACAGAAGAGATTCAATACACCTTGAAGGAAAGCAGCTTAATTCCGATTGACACAGTAGGCAAAGGCTCTGCCTCTGTATATGAAGTCTTGTTACAGTCTTATGATAATACCTGACGCTCCCAGATAAGGCTCCTTTCCTGGGAGAATCACAAAGCTTCTTTTAAACATTTATAATATAGCCTCAAAGCAAATCGGGCAAGGTTGGGAAATATCCTCCCTATTTACCTATACATAAATTGAGGCACAGAAAGGTGCTTTGCTCAAGTCACACAGTAAATGAATTGTAGAGCACAAACAAGCTTCATCCCCTTTTTCCTCAAAATGGCCCTTCGATTCATTGCACTTTTGGGTGCTAAGCACTTAAAGAAGATATTGCCAACATTTGCCTGCATCTTGACAAAGTCCAGCAGTCCTAGCATTTATCTTTGGGCAGGGGGCTGGACTCGATGATCTCCCGAGGTCCCTTCCAGCCCTAATGTCTATGAAATCTACGAAAATCTATGAAATCTTCTACATCTGCTAGGAATCTACATTTCTTCTGCCTGTAGTGCTGTTACATAAAAGCTGATGTGCTAACTCAGAGCTCTCTGAATTATCTTCTTATCCTTAGTAGTAAAGGAGTCTACCAAAAGACCAGATACTACCTCTCCCTGAGAAATAGATGGAAGGAGGCCAACATCTATCTACTTCACCCTCCGTAAGCTCCTGATATTGGGAAGAGCCCCCACCAGTTCCACCCTGCAACTCCCAGCTTGCTTTGAAATGCCATCTGTATTAAATCCCCACACAAATCCGAGACATCTGCTGAATCCAGTTTCTTAACTGGCAGGATCTAGCCCATGGGCTGTACTTGCAAACCTGTTATAGATCTTCGCACTGATTTGTCAAGGTTATTTTGAATTCAGACCTTGTCCTCCAAAGTGCTTGCAATTCCTAACAGCTTGCTGTCATCTGCAAATGTTATAAACATATTTGCTACACCATCATCCAAATGATAATTCAAATACTGACCTGGACCCAGCCCAGGAACCAGCTTGATATGCCCTCTTATATAGACAACGGAGCATTGAATTCTGCTCTTTGAGTGTAATTATTCAAGTACTTTTGCATCTGTTTGGTCCTGGTTAACTCTAAGGTTAACCCTAAACTATACCTCCTTAGTTTTTCTAGGAAGCCAGCTTCATCTTAATGACATTAGATCTAGAGCACACTATAACAAAAAATCTTCTCGCTGTGGAGAAACTTATTTAATAGATGTGACAGATTTAAAGGATTTCTAGGATTGGACAGAACCTATTAGATCATTGAGCCTGGGCAGGAAAGAGCACTGGGGTCAAGTAACCCCAGTCAGGTGCTTGTCTAATCCCCTATTAAACACCTCCAAGGTAGGCGAAAGCACCACCTCCCTTGGAAGCCCAATCCATATTTTGGCAACCCTCGCCATAAAGATCAATTCACCTCTTAATCTCCTCTTAAACAGGCTTAATAGACTGATTAGTGAGAAAGGTTTGACAGTACTGACCAATCAGAAAACTTTCATCAGAACTCTCTAATTAGTCAATAATTATTTGTGAAAGGGAACACACTATTCCCCAAATGCTCTTATTATTGTTGTATGCAAAAACAATATTACCGTGTTACACCTACTGAATAGTCCCTTGCTTGTGTATCCAAGAATAGAATTAGTTCTTGAAGGCACAGTGTCATGCTGGGAGCATCTTATGTTCACCTGATTATCTGCCAGGAAGCCCTAAATCCTTTTTCTGCATCATGACTTTCCTGGACACAATCTTCTGTCTTGTAGGTACAGGTTACCTTTTCTGTTCCTAGATGTAAAACCTTGCATTGAGTATATTAAAGCAGTTTATAAAAGCTATGTTTATCACTGTGATATGGATCACTTTGTAAAGCTGATGGCTCCTCATTATTTACCACTCTGGTAAACTTTATATCAGCTGCAAACGTTATTAGCAATGACTATCAATGATCTGGAAGATGTTATTGAATGGTGTTGAGTTTAGAACAGATGCCTTCTGTGCCCCACTAGACATGCACCCACCTCGTTAACATTCAATCTCATTTCTGAGATCGATCAGTTGGCCTGTTCCTTGGTCCTCAAGAGAATTAAAGCTGGCAAGGAGCAGTCAAATTGCCCAGCCAGACCCTAGTCACATGTTTTGCATGACTTTCTGCTTACACTACTTCTGTCAAAGTTCTCTCTAAAATGGGTGGCCAAGCTGCGGCACACGTGCCACAAGTGACACGGGCAGCCTCTGTGTGTGGCATGCGACATATAAAGGACAGGCAACGCAGTTGCAGACAGGGCAGGAAGCAGAAAATAGAGCAGCAGATTGGGCAGAGAGCACAGGGCAGAAAGCAGAGCAGTCAATTGGGCAGAGGAAGGGGATCAGAGTGGCACCTGGGGAACGGTGGGGCTGATTTGCAGCTTGCCTGCCAAAAAGGTTGACTCCCACTGACCTAACATGTTCCAGACCCTCTGCAACGATGATGCCTTTGCCACCTACCTTGGAGAATCTATTCCACCACCCAAGGACTCCATTAGTAACATCTATCTAAACCTAACTTCAGGTAATTTCTCTTGTACAACTAACCTGACAGAGAGTAGATTCAGACTAGATATCAGGAGGAGCTACTTCACTGTCAGGGTGGCTAGGATCCGGAACCAACTTCCAAGGGAAGTGGTGCTCGCCCCTACCCTGGGGGTCTGTAAGAGGAGGCTAGATAGACACCTTGCCGGGGTCATCTGACTCCAGTACTCTTTCCTGCCCATGGCAGGGGTTGGACTTGATCTGCTCAGGTCCCTTCCGACCCTACTAACTAGGAAACTATTTCTGAGACTGGGCTTGCTCTCTTTCCAGGGCTCCTAGTTTAGGACAGGAAGTGAAAACTACAATTGGCTGCAAAAAATCAAACCTGCCGTGTCACTATCCACAGTGTTTGTTAAAAATACTGCTCGCTTGTGTTGTTTCATCCCCAAGTCGAACTGCCCAGGATTTCCTAATTTACTTTAGCATGGGAGAGGATACATTTGGCAACCCTACAAGGAAATCCTTCCAGATGTGATCCAGTAGAATGCTGCGTTCCCAAGTCTGCGGCTTGTGGTAATGGAAGAGCCTCAATTGTGGAATTGAATGGCCTCAATACACTCCTCTTTATTGCCTTCCTCCCCCCAAAACTGCCACATGTCTGATGCATTCAGAAGTTTTTAGGCCCTTTCTCCAAACCCTCCATCTATTTCAGCCATTGGTGGTGAGCGGCAGGCAGGATGACTCACCAAAGGTTGAATTAATTTACTGCTTCCTGAACATTTTCTCTGTGTTAAACAAAAAGAAACATTTCCTGTTGCAAGGACACTGCAGAACAACAGGCAATTCTACCAGATGCTACATCAGCAACTTGCTCCCAATTGCTGAACAGGAGCACAATGGCCTATTCCCCAGGTTTTTACTAGTGTTTATTGCCACTGAGCCTTACTACAAGTAGGTCACTGTTGTAGCTCCTCTGCGCTTTCCTCATTCTTGCACTGATTACAATGCTGGGTTATAGAGCCTTTGAGATGATCTTATAGCTTGGCCTGTGATACAAAGGTATGGCAAGTTCCTAGCTGGGAACACCTACCAATAGAGTCTAGGAGGCAGATGAAGTACTCAGTATTGTACAAGATGCAAAAAGAAACAGCTCTTGTCAATAGAGTTTATAGGCTAAGGAAAGATCTGGATAAAGTAAGGAATCCCAAATGTGACACTGACCAACTTTTTAAAAAGTGATCACCATTTCTCACTTTCTTCCCAGCTTTGGGATGACTTGCTGGGTCAGTATTTGTGGGCCCTGCAGAAGAAGGGTCACTTTAAGAAGGATCTAAATAAGAAGGATGGACATGGTGCAGTGGGGCTGGGAAGTCCTTCTGTTCATTCAAGAGGAGCAAAAAAGGGAGAAGTGAAAGGAAAGAAAAGGAGTAGCAGAAAGCAAAAATGAGCAAGGAAAGGAAGCCCAGTGAAGAACTGAAGCAACCGTCACTTTGCTAGCCACCCAGAAAAGGAGAGGTCAAGGCAGCACTTCAGTTATGGAACAGTCTTCTGCTTGCTAAAGAAACCTGAGCTGAGCTTTCTAAACAACAGGGACCTGGCAGATTGTGGGTCAGTCTGATTCTCAATGTAAACACGCTATACAAAACTCAGAACTCGGGTGCCTTTGCAGCTCAGTCTGATGTGGGAAGTACAACCAACCTGACAACTCCAGACCGTGAGGCACAGAGCCCTGTATTTACAGGAACAGTCAGCACATGGGTGTCAGGGAAATGAGAGGCCATCAGATTGCTTGGGTCATGCCAGCTGCTATTAGCGAATAGGCTCATACCTCTGGGACAGTAAACAGGAGAAGTGGCTGCTGCAGATCCAGAGCAATTAGAAGTTTTATTGGGGAAGTATCAGGGGCCTCTGTATACCTTGTGAGTGCAATTTGTGTGCATCAGCTTGTAGTCCAAATTTTTTGAAAAGTGCAATATCTTTGAAAAGAGCAACATATACTCTCTCAGCCTTCATCTGAAAGACAAAATACTTTTGGGTTTTTTTGTTTTTTACCCGGGCACAGACTATCAACTGCAACTTCTAACATAATGTTCTATGGTTCTCCAGTGACAAAAAGTGTGCCAGGCAAATAAAAAAAAATGACAGGCCCTCTGAGAGCCAAAAAGCTCACATTTCCATTGTAAATGCATTACAACAGCGGAGTTGTCACAAACAATAGGATAAATGCAGTAGGAAGAAGGACACTGACAAAGACAGCATGCATTGCTCACTATCCTCAAGTGTGTTCGACGGTTCCATTACAGGCGGGCGTGCATGTTAGCGTTGTATTTAACTGACGGATCTACTCACTCAACAATCGCAGAGTAAGGGTTTGAACTGGGGATAGATAGGCTGGCAAGGAGAGGTTGGGAGGATGTGCATAGAGCACAGACAGATAAATCTGTTAGCATGGATGATTGCTTTATGTCTCCTAAAAAGGAAGGCGTATTATTAAGAGGGTGCAGGACTTGATTCTTAGATCACGAGGTTTATGCTGAGAGATGGAAAATTTGCAGCAATCCAAAAAGAGACCTGCAGAACGTACGTTCTTGGGCACATGCAGTTCAGCATTGTAAGTTCAGCATTATTTACTGAGAGCTCATTTCTCTGAATGAACTAGATGTTGAGCAGAAAGTTCCCGTGGCTTAGCTGTCTGAGGTCTAGAGGCAAGGTATTGTCAGAGAGGCATCTCCTGATAGCACAGTCAGTTTCTGGTATTAGCTCACTAAAATCCTGGATCTGCTGACCTTCAGGTCAAACAGCAATGTTCAGTTGTTGCCCCAGACTTTTTCTAGTGGTAAAAGGGATGAGTCGGGACAGAATTTTCAACTGGAGGGATCAAATTGGGCTCTGAAGGTTCAATTAATCAGATATTGTCTTTAAAAAAAATTATAAGGGTTGATGTATGTGCATCCAGTACATAATACCTCCAGAATATCTGATGAACAAATGCTTTCTTTAAAATTAAAATAAGTAAAATAAATGGGGCTGACAGAGCATCTATTATATCGCCACATCAAAACACCACGCTGCCTCTTTATAATATTGTCACAATGCAGTAAGACAACAGCCAGGCTGCAGCACAGTTATCCTCCAGGTCATAACAGCATTAATCTGCAGCCCTAACTGAAGTGCCAAAGGAATTACCATGGAAGGAAGAAATACTCCATCCCACTACTGCACTGTCCCCTCCCTTCTGATAATAAGCACAACCATCTCACGCTGGACTTTCCAAAAATGGTTACTGAATTGTGGTGATATAAGACATAGTTATCTTTACTCTTTTACTCCAGTCTGAGTCCTTTGAATTCACTGGAGCCACTCTACTGGCACAAGAGGACTATCAGATCTATAAAGCTAAATTGGACTTGAGGCACATCCATTCAACCTCATTTTGATTATAATCCTTGAAGGCTGTGTGGTTTGACAGAAGGATCTTTAAGAGAAACATCTCATGCATCCAAAAAGAAGATGCTTGCATAATCCCCCAACTTCTGATCATATTAAATGTTGTGTGCCTCCAGCCTAACAGTGAATGAAGCATGAACTAATTCAAAACAATTCATGTTTTGCATCCTCATGACTTATTGCTTAAAGAGCTGACACAATTACTGCTCATAGTGATGCCTGTTTGTACAGAGCCATGTTTTGTGTATGCCAAACACACACAGATCATGCGTTTAACACTGTATTAGGAGATTCTCAAGCATATTTCCATATGAGAATGAGGGCACTGTGCAAACATTACTGAAGCCTCTGACAATAGATATTATCTAGAAATTTTCTTTTAAGGGAGGCACAGAGGGACTGACTGATTCTCTCAAGGTCACACAATGAACCAATGGCAGAGATGGAAATAAAAATCTGGCATGAAATCCCAACCTTATCAACGGCCAAAACTCTCACTGGACAAAGCATTTGGGATTTCCATCCCAACACGCAGTCCTGTCCATCTTGAAGTATTATGACAGTCATTTTGAGACCAAGATTAACTAAAATAGCCAGAATACCCTGTTAAGTTGTGAGGCCCCTGGATGAATCCAGATTCCTTGGGGTTTTTGTTTAGTCACTTGAACTTGGCTGTCCCTGAATTACAGTGACAGTGGGCATGTCTACATTAATGTGCCGTCATTACAGAGAATTAAGTGTAGTACTAAACTTAATTTGCCATAAGCGGCATTACTGTGCATTAGGACAGGTGCATGCTTTTTAAATGACACTACTGCGCAGTAGACTAATTCTACTGTGCATTAGAATGGTTTCTTTGTGCCACGCTAATGAGCAGCAGAATTATTCTACTGCACCATTAGCATCTCGTGTAGACACGCCCAGTGATTTTAAATGAAAGCCATTTGGGAGTTACCACTTTGGTGCTTCATGCTCTATTCCCCTCTAGAGGTCCGACTCTGGCTGGACAACATCTGGGAAAAGTGGGAAAGGAGTATGTGGGAGTCCCTGCCCGCAGCGCATCATGGGAAACAATGCCTCACAGGAGAGCTGAGTTCTTGCAAGAGAACAGGAACATGAAGCAACTGAACCACATTGCCCTGCTGTGATGTTTCTGACCTGAATCAGCCCCATTTTAGGCCAAAAAATTCTAATACAAAAATCAAACTTTTATGGGTAATATCAACACTTTTTATGGGGGAACAAAACCTACTTGGCAAAACCCCACTTTTATGTCAAAAACCTGTTCACGTGGGAAACTGTCATCCTGTCCTAGTGTGCAACACCTGGCAGGCAGAGATGAAATCATTGGGTGCTCCTCGGTGCCACGTTGCTGCTGCAGCCTGAAGCCCTTTGAGCTGCTAGAGAGTGGATTGTATGTACAAATAACTGAGTAAAGGGTTTGGTGTCCATTAACTTGTTTTCTCCATACTTCACTCTGCCGCTGCTCATAACAGCACTTGTAGCTAAAATCACTCTCCCATGACCTTTATTGTTCTAATCACAGGTCATAAACAGAAGCCACAGTGTTAAGTACATTTAAGCTTAGAAATGTGCTCTAATAAGCTTTCTAAAGTATTTATACTTTCTTTCATAGCACTGCCCTATCTGGCAGTAAAAAGGCAAGTAACAGCATCTGAACTGCCAGCTTTGGCAGGAAGAATCCCCTCTGAACCCATCTCAGTTTAATGGTCTAAGCATGGTTTATATGTAAAATCAAACCAGGTAAATACCAACTTTTCAGGAAACTCAAATGCAAATGAAGAGCTCCCAGATCCTTTTGCCCATTATAAGCTGCTTCTGCCAAGGCTTAAGATTTTTCTTGAGCCACATTCAGGCCAGAGCACTGATGGGCCAAAACTGCCAATGCCACAAGACACTAAGAATCACCTTGCAAACTGAGAGCACAAATATACATAGCTAACAGACTAATGGGGCCAGGTAGCCATAGGAAGCCTGGCAACAGTTTTAGCCAGTCTGGGTGGGTAGTGACCCGTGGTTCAGTGCTATATGTCAAATATGCTGGAGGTCTTCAAAGGGAGGTGCCCCAAACCATTTAAAGCCCGATGGTCCTGGGGAAAGAGAGAGAAGACAAACAAGGGAAAACACACGCATCCCTGGCAGCCACATCCAGATTGATCCAGGACCCAAGAAAGAAATAGGGAATGCGCTCTCCCAATGGTGCATAGCAATCCATGACCTTTTACTCAGGTAAAAAACACACAGGAGGGCAGCTACCCAGAGCTGTCTCTTATGGCCCTGATGAAATCCTACTGAAAAGTACTCAGTATTTCAATCCATGCAGAGCTTTAAGCATCTTCTAAACCAGCTGAAGCTCATTAAAGCTCATTACATGAGTCACCTGATTTTCAAATATAAAAGATGAACAATTGGAAAGAAGAAAAAGTAAATCTAACTTTAAAAGACCCCCCTTAGAGAAAAACATTAAAGGCAGTGGTCCTCCTCTCAATCCTCCTTTTGGTTACAGGAATTAATCAAAGGCTTAAGTCTAAAGAGTTTGATGAAAAGTGGCCTGATTTCTGTATGTGCTGAGTACCACTGACTTCCCCCAGATTACTGAATACTCAGCAGCTTTGAGAAATCCGGCTGAATCAGGTTTATTTCATATACTCCTGCAATACCTGAAACCCTGGCATGGCACAGTCATGACTGCACCAAAGAACAGAGACACATGATGACTGGTCTATCTTCAAAGCCCAGACTGAGCGAAATGCAA
Source organism: Crocodylus siamensis (assembly GCF_052110815.1). Classification (NCBI taxonomy): domain Eukaryota; kingdom Metazoa; phylum Chordata; order Crocodylia; family Crocodylidae; genus Crocodylus; species Crocodylus siamensis. Next base: position 60,262,646 of record NC_143402.1, read on the forward strand.
ATGAAACAGCACAAAAAGGGAGAAGCCAATTCAAACCCACTCCATTTTAGTATCCTTGCAGATTTTTGTATATTCTCAGTATACACCCCATACACACACTCCTAGAGCACTAGACAGCATAGACCAGACTATCAACACTAAAATACATCAAGTGACCATTTTGTATTCAAATATACAGAGTGAAATCCTGCCCCTATTGATGTCAAGGAGAGATTTGCTACTGGCTGTAATGGACCAGGATTTCAACCATGATGTTTTGTTTTGGTTTTTTTTTAAATCAGCAGAGTCTTCTTGGTATAAGTATGACAGGATGCCATCTCAGAGCATGTAGTATGCTGTCCTCAACGTGTCCTATCATTACCTGGTTTCTATATACACTCTACAGAGCCCATATCGCAACATATAAAAGGGATCACATCCCTGTGGTCACGTTGTCTTACCAGGGCTATTGGTTGCAATGTAATTTTCTAATCTAACCAATGGAAAGACAGCAGGTAGGGTAAGGAATGCCCATCCCCTCACAAATCTAATTCTCTGCAACAATATTTCCTAGGAACAAGAGCCACCAGGATGGAGGAAGAGAAGAAGACATTGCTGGGCTGTTGGATAGTCAAACTTAGAATTGTCTCTTGAAGGGTAAGACATTTCTAGCAATGCCAGTCAAAGGAGAGGGAAGGGATGAGCTGCAAGAAGCAGTGGATGCTAACAAGACAGTTTTCCCTTTAAGTCAGCAGTCATCTCAGGCTGAGAGTGCTGAGTCAGGGCTCCTGACACAAATATATGGGGCATTTAACAGCAACACACACTTGCTACAGCAGAAATCCATATCACACTGGAAGTTCCTTCTCTGACTGGCCTGAGCTGCCGAAGCAGCATCTCGGACATCCTGTTCAGAGGCAGATTTCAGCTGACAACCTGTGGGTGGCAGAATGCAGCACAGCACAGCTGGCAGAGCACTTCCACCGGTCACAGCTAGATCAGCTCTCTCCTCCTCCCAGAAATCCTGGATGAAAGCAATGGTATCTCACAGAAAGCACAGAGCAGCTAAATCAGGGCTCCTTTTATTGGCGCAACATACAAAGCCATCCATTAATCCATTTAGGTGGCAAACCAAGAACTGCTATTATCTATTTAAAGCTATGTATAAGTCTATAATAAAACTTCCCGCATGTGTGAGAGAATATTTAAATTAAACTCACCCAGTCTCCCAGATAAGTAAGCAGCTGAGTAAAGAATCCACAACTAACTTAACAGTGCTAATTACTGCACATTGGATTAGCCTTTCAAACACCTGCACAAACAGGAGATACAAAACAGAGGGACAATGAAAGCTTTTGAATAACTGGTGATTGCAGTTGGCACAGAGCAAGATCTCCTTACCCTGCGTTCCCACGCAATACAATTATGCTAATCCAGTGGTAAAGGTGTGCAGTTAAACAACAAAAGAAATGCAAATGTTCAGGTTGCACACATGGAGGATTTTCTATTTGCTGTTCTCAGCTGTGCGGTGTAATGGGTTTGGGCTTTTTAATGTTGCTGCAAGGGTAGCGTGATCATGATCAGCCTTACCTGGTTTTAGGAACTGTCACTTCTGCACTTCTGTAAAAAGGCATGAGGCCTGACTTTCCCCCTCTCCCTCCTCCCATTTTGAAGTAGTGTGACCTTCTTAGCTTCAACAAATTTCCACCCATTTGGCACCAATGTGAGATCAGATTCAGTCATATTTACAGCTTCATTCCCTCTCATTCTCTTTATTTTATCTCCCTAACATGCACCCATGCGTGGCATACATACCGGAATTGCCAAATTAGATTAGGAAAGGGGGCATAGCTCACTGTGAACAAGATGCCGTTCTTAAGGAGTTCCTCTGAAACCACTGTTGACAGCAATGACTCAAAACCCACCCATACTTATGGTCCCCCACATACTCTTCCACGCAGCAGGCTGATTAAGTGGGTCTTTGATTTTCCTCCCATGTAAAGGACGAGAGGAAATCAACCCAAATAGTTCTCTAACATAGTACTGAACTGCAGCACTGCAGATGATTAAAATCTTTAGGATGGTTTGGAAGAACAAAATAATTTGAGTTGCACAGACAAGCAAGCAGCAAAGAAAAATAAAAACAGATAAAACATGAAATTGGTTTCCTGTTGGCTTTGGCAGCTGGGATGAATCTGCTGACGAAAAAACAAGAGAAAAATGTCTGTTCTCTACCCCAATTAATACTGGATTTAAAAAATATGCTGAGTAAAACCAATGCCTTGAGGTTAGGACTGTTCCTGGGTCAGAAAGGAATCCTACTAGTGAAAGGATTCTTGTGATAACCAAGAATCTTTCTTATTGCTGTAGCTGTACCTCTACCTGGCATGGTCTTTGCTTGAACAAGAAATACACCTCCCAGTATTCCCTTCCCATATACAACTCTTCCTGAAAGGTAGGTGTAAGAAGCAGAAGAAAGACCATTAAACCGGAAGGAGAAACAGCATGGCACTGGGAAAATCACTCTTGTCGCCCCTCTCTCAGCCTATAGCATATGGTCAGTGTGGCCCCGTCTCCAGGACTAGGGACAAACATTACATGCAAACTGGTTCAAGTGATCAGAAACTGGTTTAAACCTGTAACAAAACATAAGTTCAGTGCATGTAAACCAGTTTTAAAATGGCTGAAACTGGTTTAAGATAAACTGTTTGAATCCAATATCAGACTTAGCTGATGTGGGTCAAACTGGGTTATGCAATGTCTGTCCCAGACCCTTCCTGGTTTGAGTTAAATCAGTGTCCCCCAGCATCCCAGATGCTTTGCAGCAGTTGGCTGAGCTGTCTGCTCCAGAGGACAGGGCCGCCGGCCCCACCCCTCTGCTCCCTAGCCAGAGCTCAGGCACCGCAGGGTTTGCCTGGCTTGCCCCGGCTCACCCCCCTTGCCACTCACTGCTCAAGCAGGGATTCCCCCCTTCCTCCTATCTCCCACAGCACAGACCTCAGCCCCATGGACCCTAGGCATGTGCGTGTGCTAGCTAATGCCAAGAGGTGTCTATGTACGGCAACTAGGACAAAGGCAGACAGGACAGTATCTGCTTAAGGCTTTTTGGAGCTAATCAACAGGTCAGTTGGTAATGGCCCTCCATTCCTTCCTTGGAAAAAGTTGTTTAATGAGAGCTTGAACTAATGAGAGAGGCTTTTTTCTTCATGGGCTGATAAATGCTGTGTTATCAGCTCCCTACTGACTCCCTCACCTGTCAAGTTTGCAAACAGTATGAAGAAGCAGGGCGAGAGAGATTGAAAAGCTTAGTATCATCAACAGATGCACGCAGTGCATGCACTCGCTTTGCGTCAGACTGCTAGCATGGGGCTGGTATCTGGCAACACTCCCACCCCTTGAGCAACCAACAGGGAGAAGCCTGTGATGGGGGGGTGGGATTTAAACCCCCCCCAATCAAAGGGTCCTGCCCAGGCCTGGCCACATCCCCCTCTGCTCTGCCCTGTAGAAAGATAGGGAGGGCTGCTCTAGCACCACCCCCCCAGCTTCTAGCCTGAGCCACTGCAGGCATGTGCCTGCATGTCTTCAGTCCAAAGCAGATATCTGTGCAGTTGCAAACCAGTTCAACCTAGGCAGGTTAGACTAACCTGCAAAGATTGAATCAGTTCAGGCTCAGACTTTTTGAATGTCTGTCGCTAGCCCAGAGGTGGAACCAGATCAGGTTGCCCTGCACATTACTGTATATACATTTTTGGAGGGTCCCAGGACTCGGGACAAAAACACCCAGTTCCAGTCATATGTGAAGGGCTAATTAGTACATGGATCCTTTGAAGGGGGGATATGTGGAATACACACACATACTGAGTAGTGCTGAGCTATGGGGTCACCATGGCTCGAAATGCTGTTGACCCTGCTGCGGCTGAGCCCAATGAAAGCTGTCATTCTGCATGAATTAAATTGATAAATTAAATTAATTGATGCTTCTTGGCCTCTTGTGTGCTAAGATCAAATGTAGTCATTACACTGGTCTGTCACAGGAACCACGATGGATTTAAACTGCACTGTGTAGTGGATGGCGCACCCCTATCCAAATGCACTGCAGACAAGATGCCGTATGAGTCTTGTAATTAGCTTCCCACTGGCCAGCTTCCAGTGGGAGAATCCATGGGTGACTGGTGCCCCTCCCAACACCAGTCAGTGACCCACGCGGGGCCTCCCCCGGCGGCCGATCCCTCTGACTAGGGACCAGAGAGGTAGGCAGCTTTTGCTGGTGGTCCCGCTCCCCAGCCAGCACTCACGGGGGGGGCACTGGTGCTCCTGCCTGCCCCCCTGCCCGCCAGCTAAACAGTGAGCACAGCTTGACAGGGGGTGCACCAGCACTCTCATGAGGTGCACATACACCCCCTACGCATCGCCCCTGGAAGGATCTCAGCTACACGCCTCCATAGGGCTGGAAGGGACCCCGAAGGATTATCGGGTCCAGCCCCCTGCATGAGCACGAAAGACATATGGGGTCAGACAACCCCAGACAGGTGACTGTCCAGTCTTCTCTTGAAGACCTCTAGGGGTGATTGCACCACCTCTGAGGGGGAGCTTGTTCCACAGTCTGGACACCCTAGTTGTAAAGAAATTTTTCCTAATGTTCAGCCTCAAACTATCTTCCAGGAGTTTGTAACCATTGTTTCTAGTTTTCCCCCAGGGCACCCTGGTGAACAGTTGTTTACTGATCTCTGATGTATGCCTCTGATATAGCAGTAAGCTGCAATCAGGTCCCCTCTCAGCCTTCTTTTTTTTAAGCTGAAGAATCCAAGATCCCTCAGCCTCTCCTCGTATGGCTTGACATGCAAGTCCCTGATCATGATGGTGGCCCTTCTCTAGACCCTCTTGAGCTTTAGCATGTCTTTGCTGAAGTGCGGCACCCAGAACTGGACGCAATACTTCAGCTGTGGCCGCACCAATGTTCAGTAAAGCAGCCTATCTGTGGGAGTCCACATAGCCCCGTATCTTGGTGTCATCTGCGAACTTGGCCAATGGGCTTTTCACCCCCTCATCCAGGTCACTGATGAATATATGAGGGGGTGAAAACTACTTCAAGGAAATGTAGGACTCCTCCCTGGCTTGCTCCCATGGCATGACTCTTCCCTAGTTTGCTCCTGCGGCTGTTGGCTAAGAGCAAACGAGACCTGGGGGCACCCAATGACCAAGCCTCTGAGCTTGGGCCTGCACACAGGATGCCTGCCAATGGAGTTGGGAGTATCTGAAGCCCCAGGCTGAAAAGTCTGAGGTGGAGGATACTTGCCAGTTGTAGTGCCACACATGGTGTTTGAATGATTAAGTTTTGCTTAATCATAAGGTTTAGGAACTGATTTGATTATTTGACCTGGAATATGGAAAATTTTCCAAAATATATATTTAAAAAAATGCAAGGGAGAACAGGATCTGACAGTAGGGGGAGGGCAGGGATGCAGGGGGAAGAAGTGGGGAGGGGGGACAGAGGACAAGGAGGCTACCTGACCCCCCAGATTTATTTTCCCTGCTGTAGCAGTGGGAAGGGGGTAAATTCAAGGAAAACCTTCAATAATTAGATCCTATACCTGGAAAATTATAACAAATTAATAAATTTTCCATATATAGAATCTAATAATGAGGGGTCATCTTATATTCAGGGTCATCTTATATTAGAGTAAATGCAGTATTAATTCTCAGCATGATTTCAACCTTGCAAAGAGGCTTTATTCTCATTTACAGCCTGTGATGGGGCAAGGGAACTGTTGAGTTGCAGGAATCTGGCAGCAATGGCGAAACCCCCATGCCACTGAGCTTGCTGTCACCGTATGCTGAGCCACAAAAGCATGGCAGTGGCAGCAGAATCGCTGCACTGCCAATGACGCTGTCTATCCCACAGTGTGCAGAGCCATGGGAAAGGGGCAGCAAGGGCAGAATGTCTGCACCGCAAGCCCTACCGGCAGCAGCCCAGTCCCCTAACACCCATGAGCAGGACAACAGTGGCGGGTCCGCCGTGCTGCAAAACTTACCAATAATACAGCGGCATCTCACACCACAGCCAGCAGGAGCCTGGAGACAGGATGAAGAAAAAAAGCCAGCACCAGCATGGACGTGTTTTGCAAGTGTATGCCAATGCCAATTTGCTAGCCAGGGCAGCGAGGCAGTGATAAAAGACCCATGCTCCAGTCCAACAGGGGGACCAGAAGGAAGTCCCTGGCAGCTGAGGGCAAGCTGCGGACTGAGCAGAGAGCTGGAGGGAGACAGTTGGTGGCAACCCCCGTGTGGAGAGCTGCCCTCATGAACTGACTCAGCAGAGTCAGTACACTTATCTGAGTAGGAGAACAGGAAGCCCTGCTGTGGAGAGTGCCAAGAGGACGACGATAGACCTACACAACAGAATGAAAACGACAACTGGTAATGACACTAGATCTGTGCAACATCAAAGTAACAATGGGTTGGTGCTAGGTAGGGTGTAGGGGAGATGAAGCCCCAAGATCCTCCCACTAACAAGCAACCTTAGCAAGACACCATTGAGCTGGGAAGTAACAGCAACACCCAAAATTAAAACTTCCAAAGACGTGGCAGGTAAGAGCCTTCAGAGGTTTAGGTAACTGGTGCCGGGGGCAAACCGTCAGCCCACAGGACTGCCATTGGCTCAGGGTGACTAGAAAAGCCTAGGCAGGGAGCTCCAGGTAGGCATGGCAAGTTACACAGCCGTTCAACACCATCCAACCCCTGTAAAAAAAGAAAATTTGCTCTACAAAGCTCAACATGACCCAAGATTTTAATGCCCCGTTTAAAAAAAATAATAGATGTAAAAGGTCTGGAAGGGTCCTTCTCCCTAAGCCCTTCCCTTAATTTTTGTTTACCACCTGTTCTGTTACTTTGAAACTACCAGGACAGACAGTCTGGTCTACACTGGCTTTGCAAGAGGTCCTGGTGAGGCAAGAATGCACTCCCAGAGGCCTCCACTGAAGTGAAGGTTTGGTCTGTTACCACAAAAAGATTCTGGCTGAAGTGCTGCTCCACTGCAGTGCACAGTGCGGAGGCTGCAGCTAGTTGGAAAATGGGGGAAGAAAATATATTCAAAAGTTTCCTGATGAAAACACTTTTTATCAAAAGAAATATTTTTCATTCCAGACTGAGCTATTTTCTAGCTTCCAAAAGGAGGGATACGCTTTGAAGATACAAAGCTGAAAGGTATAAGAAACCTGCCAGTCCACTGCCTCACAGCATGGGAGCAGAGGCCCTGAAGAAAGACATCTGCAGCAGCTGCACAGCACTTATGCCCTCCTGACAAACAGGCAATGAAAGGACAGGAGAAGGCAGTCCAGACATGTGGTGAGTCATGCTCAGTAACCTACCATGCTTTATTCCTCCCTTCATTTCCATCATGTCTAATCTATTATCTCCAAATAACAGGATCTTAAATCAAGCAAGTGCTCTGTTGAGGGTTATATGAGCAATGGCGACATTATACTAAATCATCAAGTGAAGCCACAAGTTAACAAGCAAAAGAGCATTCTGAATTTGGGCATGACAGACATCACAAATGCAAACTTAACACTACAGCCTGGCATTTTCCATCTCAGAATGCTCATTTTAGAAATATGAAGTGCTTATCCCCTCCAAAGGGTACTCTATCCTCATTTTCCAGATGGGAAACCTGGGGCACAGAGAAGCTAAACGACCTGCTAAATGTCACATGGTACACCTGAAAAAGGAACCCGGGAGTCTATGTTTTAATCAGTAAAGCTGCACCCATTGACTGACATGGCTACTGTTAAGGGGAGTAGTAATTTTCATGCAACACTGGCTGTATGGGATGTAGGGGAGCAGTAAGACCGCTTCATGGAATGCCAGAGGGTCAATAAGCAGACAAGGTTCTTTAGGTAAATGTGATATCTTATTAGACCAACTAAAGAGCTGGAAAAATTGTTCTTTGCAAGCTTTCAGGTACAATCACCCAGTGTTTCCTGAACAGCGTCTTGTGGGATGTCCAAATGGGAAGGAAAGAGTTAATCCTGGTACTGTTGTGTTACAGGAGGAAAGGTCGGATGACAGAGACATGCCTTTATTACTCTGGGCACAGGTAAGAGGTCTCCTAATAAATAGTCAGAACCAAGACAGGCAGAAGGCAACAGGAAAGGGCAGATAACAGGGTCCCAACCAACAGGAGTCCCCACTCCCACAAAGTTCTGCTGCCTTTCCAGAGGTACAGCGCAGAGTCCCTGCTGTCCAGGTGCCTTTCCACACCCAGTCTGACACCTTCTCACTCCAGTACTCTCTGTGACACTCCTGCGGGGCACTCAGAGGTGTTTCATGAACCTGACTGGCACTACAAACCAGATGGATTTACATCAAAATGAAGGATGTCAGAGCAAACAGGAAACTTTAAAATTATTGCTCTTAACCTTGTTTTGGATTTGCACTTTTCAGTTACTTTGCTAGGAAAGAATGACCTTTATTAGTTGGTAAGTATTAAAACAAGTTGATTTGCAACTGTATACATATCTATCATTCACACTCCATTTGATACATTTTTGTTAATGCACTATATACATGTGCTGGTACCTGTGCCCACATGTACCTACCCTGCATTTTGTATTGAGCTTCACATGCATTCTCAATGTCAGTCGCTACACAGGCTCTGTCCCTGCTTAAAACAGTTGGAGAAGCAAGGGCTGGGGGGGGAGGGTCTTGGTGATATTTTGGGGGCACAAAGCTTGTCTAGCATCTCTCCCAACTATACTGATGATCTAATAAAGAGTATCACCAAACCCTCCCCCCCCCTCCATCACACACATTTCATGGAACATCACAACTACAAGACCTTTCTGACCCTACTAAATCAATGGGGGAAGTGAGGTGGAGTTTAAGTGCTTCCAACATCAATTAGCATCACAAAAGATTTTAAACAGTTGTTAGGAACCTAGAAACTGATGTGTGTCAGTTTTGACCATACTCAGTAGCCAAAAATCTAGGCACCCAGGGATTTTTCAGGCCCAAAAGGAGGTACCTAATAAACCTATGCACCTAAGCAGTTTTGCAGCCACTGAGTGGAGTCAATTTATATTGCTCTTTGTGGCTTGGGCACCTAAGAGTTGCAAAGAGGTATAGATGAGGAACTGAGTTGCAGAGAGGTCAAGGGTGCTGTACAGCGTACACAAGTACAGAGGCTGCTCCAGGGCACTGTAATCACAGCGTGTTGGAGCAGACTCAGTTAATCAAGTCTACTGAAGCACGGCAATTACCTCACTCCAGCCAGCACCCACGCCTTGTGTATTAGCATCCGCGCATTTCAGAATGGCGGTGGGGGCGCTTTAACAAAAGCTTGTTTGACAAGCTTCAGATAAAGTGCCCCCGCTGCCATTTTGAAGCACAGTGATGTTGATATAAGAGACGCTCCAAGTGCTTTAATTAGGCACTAATCAAAGTGCCTTCCCTGACCTCCAGAGCACATGTAAAAACACCCTAAGTGTCTTGCCTTCTCTCTCACAGAGTGATTATGGTGGACCAGAGACTTGAGTACAGGCCTCCCAAGTCATAAAGTAATGTCCTAACCCCTGAGACATGCTTCCTTCTGGCTGTGTCTACACTGCACTATGCTTTTCCCTCAAACCTATACCACCAGTGCCATCACTAATTCAGTTCCGTCCACTGGCGCCAGCACTAGCCTAGCTATGGCTGTTGGCGTATCTTAGGAGACATGGCAGTAGCACGTTTTGGGCAATAAGCACTTCCCTGTCTGTGTTCACACTCCCAACAAGGATAAGAATGAGAAGGTGTGCTGGTGTAAACACATGTGGGAAAATCAGTGCAAAGGGCCACAAGGCGGAAGCAGAACAAATACTCGGCAGAGCTCTCTCCCCAGAGTGCCATGCGCACGCACCCCCCAAGATGGAATATGTTCAAAAGACTATCAGGTGTAAGGTCAGCATTTGACCTGCTTTGCATTTTCACTGTATTGCTTTGAAAGCTGTATTGCCACAAAAGAAGGCTGAGAGGGAATCTGGTGCCCGCCTACACACTAGCCAAGGGGGACCAGCAGGCAATGGGAGAGTCCCTGTTCCCCCGAGCACTACCGGGGGTAACAAGGAACAATGGCCATAAATTGACTGAGACTAGATTCAGACTAGACATCAGGAGGCGCTACTTCACAGTCAGGGCGGCTAGGATCTGGAACCAACTTCCAAGGGAAGTCGTGCTGGCTCCTACCCTGGGGGTCTTCAAAAAGAGGCTAGACAGTCACCTAGCTGGGGTCATTTGATCACAGCATCCTTTCCTGCCCATAGCAGGGGTTCGGACTAGATGACCTGCTTAGGTCCCTTCCAACCCTACCTACTACGAAACTATGAAAGACCCATGCAACTCCTTACTCTCATTTTGTATTTTTTCTTTCAAACAAACACTACAGTAATACCGCTGTCTTGCAACCAAAGGGCAGTTCCAAAGTCTTGAGAGAAAGAGTCATGCGGTCTTTCTTTGATGATCTTTAGATCAAAGTCCTTTTACCTCTGAGAGTCACAACCCAATTTGCTTGAAAGGAGCTTTTGCAGATGCGAAACAAAGCGCAAAAAGACCTGAAGATGTAAGCACGTTTCAGGAAGAGAGGGGTGCAGGTGCTATGGAAACAAATTTTTCAAGCCCCCTGCGGAGGAAGGTGCAGATAGTTAGAGGATAAGTACACTTTTTAGAAGGTACTCTACCAGCGTCCATTTAAGCTCTGCAGCTAGAGAATAGCCAATGGAAACTTTTAGCTAAAGAATGGAAGGAAATAAAACAAGCCAATTCATCCTCTCTGTCTTGTCATGGTTCATCCACCCGAATAAGCATACAGCAACATGCTCTGTATTGATCTGCTGGGAGCTAGGCACCTGAAGCCTGTACCACAGTCACTGCTGGAGGACATGAGGATTTCTCCGGTCTGTGCAAACTCGCACAACTGCAGTCATCAGTAAGGAACTGGATAATATGACCTCCCCCTCCCTCCCACCCCACTGTGTTTTTAAATCAATGGATTTTAAGAGTGGGTTTAGAAGTAAAAAGCAATGCATGCCATCTCCAAGGGGGGGGGGGTGGCTTTCAGAAGCACCTATGTGAATAAGGAGCATGAGTCCCATTGATGACCAAGGGACTTGGGCTCCCAGGACACTCGGGTTTTTGGGAATCACACTACTACCACGTTGTTGACACATGATTTTGATGCTGATATGCAATTCATTGGGTAGAGATCCCTTACCTTGAAAGCACGTAGCTCACCAAGTGTGATGGTGTTGGATAGCACCATGTTGATGCAGACACTGTTCTGTAGGGTGGACTGCCCAATGCTCTGTCATTATTAGGTTTGTTATGTAAAGCACGTTAATTCTGATGCCCTGCCTAAATTCTAGTTAGGGTGGCACATTTTGCATCAAGCCCCTGGCGGTTTTTTGCTGCCTGTTGTAAATTGCTACAAAACTTTGAGCTCTACTAACTCGCAGTTGCTTTGCACCCCACAAAGGGTTGCATCTCAGTGACTGAGACATAATTCCTACATATGCAGGTTTAAACAGTGAATATGAATCGTGAAGTCACCGATAGCTCTGTTTGACTTCCAGTGCAATTTCAAATCCAGTGAACTTCTTGAATTCTTTGGCCTCAGAAACAAATGTACCGCATGCCTTTTCCTACGTAGTTTTATCTACCAGCCATTAGATTTTTCGTTGCTCCAAGTGCTTTAATGAGTCTTTTATCCCAATGAACAGGACAGGACAAGACAGGATAATTACAAACAGGAGTGACCAACCTAATTAAAGCCTTTCCAATTCAGTCATAATAAGAGAGCAAGTAGGGAAATGAGTCTGAATTACTCAGCCTTCATCCACTCTGGCTTGTGGGCCAAAGTTACACCTACCTACCGGCCTAGATCTCAATTCCTGCCCATCATAGGCTAAGAGAAAAAAGTAGTCTGGTCACACTGAAAAGCAAATGCCATGTTGAAAAAAATGGAAAAAAAATCACAATCACCACCATTTTACTTTTCTCTAGCAGCTTCCTTCCCAAAGATCTTTCCCAACCCTTGCAACATGTGCTACACATGGTAGGCAAGTATACCCCTTGAAGTACAGACAGATGTGACACATGAGGTCTGGGACTAACCTAGACCCCCACAAGCAATCCATGGTGGAGGACAGGAACAGGGTGCAGAGGCCAGGATCTCCACAGAAGTTTAAAAGGTTCAGTCAGCAAAGCTCCCTTATGTTCCCTTCACAACCCCAGCCAGCCTGTCCGAGTCACAGTCCTTCCCCACAATACCTTCCTTCTTCCCTCTCCCCCAGGCTCCTGCCACTTCTAAGAGCCCACCTTGACAACCAGTCATAAAAGCCTGCTTAAATGTTTGCAAACAGGTGTGGGAGTCCCTTCTCCACTAAACAACAAAGAATGAATTTTCCCACCAGCGGTTACTCATCATGACTTTCTAAGCACCTAGAGCACCACATTTTTCTAGTTCTCCTTATGCTGGGACACACTCAGGTGTGGCTGAGAAAACAGAGACATCTGAATCAAGCCTTGGCAGGAACAGGAGAAAAGGGCAGCTGTTCAGTCCTGTATTTATATATGCCCCATCACTCCAGTGCCAGTATTCGTTCTCGTTTCAGCAGTGGGTGGCCACATGCAAAAAGGAAAAGGAAAGAAAGGAAGGACTCATGCCATCTGGCCTCATCCAGGGTATGAAGCAACTGTGGAATTCACCTTATATAAAAGCAATTTCCCCTCAAGGCTCAGGATGCAACTCCTTGCAAGACAGCATGGGGAAGTGACACTGTAGTTGCCTGTGAATAAAAAGTGGTCCATGATGTCTTACCAGGAAACTCATCTTTCCACAAGCTGTAATAGGTTTATGCCAAGCAAACATAGCCAGTCTGGGTAACATTGGTCACGTCTACGTATCGCCATATGGCGCCATTGCTACGGTGCCATACTTACTTTTGGAAGTATTGAAGTATAGTGGAGTACAGGTGGTTACTGCACCGTGCACATGGTTAAATTTTGCTGCTACATTGCCGTAGTGGTGCACTGTACCTGGGGTGTGCACTGCTACGGCGATGTAGCTGGCAATCACATATAGACACATGTGATCGCTACACTGCCATAGGGCAACATGTAGATACACCCATTATCTCCCAAGGACTGAAAAGCCCAAAGGCCCTTTCTCTTGTTTCACTTATCTTCTGAGATGAGCCATCACTTCTGCAGGATCACTATCACCATTAATACCACGAAGCATGCCCTTAGCTAATCCACTATGCGTTACCTAGGCTTCAAATACTGCTTAAATTACAGCCACAGACTGGCTCATCCTCAAACTGGCAAATATCAGATGGCACAGCTATCCACAGTGTTTGAAAATATGCTGAGTCTGACACTGAATTGTATGTTTGAGCCAATCAGAATAAAATAAAGCAAAACATAACAAGCTATATCTGACACAACTCCCGTCCTCCCCGCCCCTACACTTTATTGACCTGATCTTAAAAGGGGCTAATTTCTAATGGGAGTTGAGCATGCTGAGCATCTTTGAAAGGGGGACTAAAATATACACATATTTAAATTTATATGTGCACACATATGTGCACAAACACATGGAGGGTATTTCTGGGGGAAGCTGGAAAGCCTTCATTGCCTACTCGCCCAATACATTTCTTAACTCAACAACATCACCTACCCAAAATAGTCACCTCCCTGGGATTTCTGCAGGTATTCCAGACCCTAATCAACTGCTAAGAGCTGCCATTGAAAAAGAAAAAAGTCAAGCTGGTCTGGAAAAAATCTTTCTTCTGTCATCTCATTAATGTGGAATTCTCCTCCATCCCAACAAAAAGCCTGAGGATTCAGAAAATAGGCAGGACCAAGCAGTGGCTTTTCTAGACATGAATATACCTTGGTCTTGAAACACTGGCAGAACTGAGGGGAGTAACTGGAGTGGCAGCTCCATTTACTGCCCTGGGCGCAAGTGCAAAAAGAGCCTCCACTGCAACACTGTCACTGCCAGCATGGCAGTCAGTGCTGCCAGGGGCATGGAGCTGCCCTGTTCTGCCTCTGTGTTGAAGCACAATTTCTAATGGTACTACACAGCTAGAAACATGAGACTTACTCTATTAAGGAGCTGGAGGCATTCACTTTTCTGGTCACAGACCTTGCACTAACTGACAAATGTGGAAGGGGAAGAGGCATCGTTGTTTACAGAAAAGGTACGCTAGGTCGTCTCATGAGTAATCTCTTGTGTTTACATTCTTTTCCTCTTAGCCGAAACAGTTAGATTCCCAGTAAAACTATTCAAAAGAATGAGAAGTAGTCTGCAAACATTTTGTTTTTAAGTGTTCTCTACAGCATTCCTAAAACAGCTTTTCTGTAGCATTGGGGAACATGCTGACTGGCGTGGTGCACTGAATTATTGTTTGTTTCTACCACTTCCACAATCTGCCAGGAATATGAGAGTTTTCCCCTCTGTCCCACAAAGAGGTTCACAATCTGAAGACAACAGCTGGTCCAAATTCTTGCTGAGAAAAGCTTTACAATACTGTATTCTTAAACTATACCTGTCTTATTTAGTTAACATGACTCTCACTGTGATGCTTCAGTAGTAGTTATCACTAGTCTCTATTTTGTGCATAAGTATAAATACTCACGTATGCGCTCACACATGTACATTTACATTAATTAGGTCTCAACACTCTTGCAAGGATCTACACTATTTCATGGATGTGGAAAATGAGATAGCAGAAGGACGGCAATTGCAGACCTAAGGAAAGGACCCAAGACATTTAAATAACCTGGTGCTAAATTCAGCATTGACTTCTGCTGTCCCAGAGGTTTGCTGCATATTTAAACTGTACCCAATGTCACCAGTTCTCTTTTGATTGTTTCATAGGTCTAACTACATTTGGTATTCTCTCTCAAACTCAAATCCTTCAGGCAGGTGGGTAAGGACGGACCATATATTTTAAAGTAACTTACTTTCTGGATGTCAGGTAAGTATGAAAATAGGACTCAAGTGTGCTCCAAACATCCTTTCAAACAAACAAGGCAACTAAGGAAATTTGAACTGGGCTCCACAATTCAATAAGGATGTGGAGAAGCTTGAGAGAGTCCAGAGAAGAGCCACACGCATGATCAGAGGTCAGGAAAACAGACCTTACGATGACAGGCTGAGAGCTATGGGACTCTTCAGCCTGGAAAAGCAAAGGCTCAGGGGTGACCTGGTGGCTGCCTGTAAGTTTATCAGGGGTGTGCATCAGGATCTGGGGGAACATTTGTTCACCAGAGCACCCCAAGGGATGACAAGGTTGAACAGTCATAAACTCCTCCAAGACCATTTCAGGCTGGACATAAGGAAGAACTTCTTTACTGTCCGAGGCCCCAAGGTTTGGAATAGACTGCCACTGGAGGTGGTTCAAGCACCCACATTGAATGCCTTCAAGAAAAATTTGGATGCTTATCTTGCTGGGATCCTATGACCCCAGCTGACTTCCTGCCCCTGGGGGCTGGACTCGATCTTCCGAGGTCCCTTCCAGCCCTGATGTCTATAAAATCTATGAAAAGAACACTACTATTCCCACTTTTTAAGACAACCGCGTGATTTAAGGGCCTAATTCAAGAGACACTTGAAGGCTCACAGCTGACAATATCCCCAGCTTGTAGACTTCTCTCTATAGTTGTAAAACACTTAGAGGTTTATTCTGCATTTTGGGAGTAGACGGCCACTTCTTTTTGGCAGGTAAACAAAATCCAACCTTGTCCTGCTTTGTCAAGTTCATTGTCAGAGGGCCAGGTGGTTTTGTAAAGAGCATCTTGCACCCCTCAGACACAGGTCTATTCACATCTATAATCACTCCACTCCGGCTGCCAAATCAAAGGATATAAATAATTCAGCTTAAAAAAAAAAGGTGGGGGGGGGAGCTGAAAAGCATTATGGGAACCAATAGACAAAGCTTCTATTAGCATCACTGTAATACCAACAGCCTATAAACTTACTAGAGGGGACCAGCGGGGAATGGGAAAGACCTTGTCCCCCTGAGTACCACCCAGCGTAACAAGGAATAACGGCCATAAGTTATTTGAGTGTAGGTTCAGACTAGATATCAGGAGGCGCTACTTCACAGTCAGGGCAGCTAGGATCTGGAACCAACTTCCAAGGGAAGTGGTGCTGGCTCCTACCCTGGGGGTCTTTAAGAGGAGGTTTGCTGATTACCTAGCTGGGGTCATTTGAGCCCAGTTTTCTCTCCTGCCCAGGGCAGGGGGTCAGACTAGAAGATCTGCAAGGTCCCTTCTGACCCTACATCTGTGAATATATGACTTAGGCCTGGTTTTAGGGGAGCTAAGGACAGACGGACTCAATGTCAGAAGTATGGGCGGCTGTAAGTAACCTGAAGCTGGCATGTATGTAAAAAGCATGCTCTAAGAAACAGTCCAGGCAGCAGACATTACCTAGTTTTACTCTGTAGCACTTTGAACCATCTTAGCATGCATTTCTCCACCTGATTTTTTTCCTTTCCTTGATCTATTACTGATAATTACTGCATCTGCAAGAGCCAGGCTGGCTTCCTGTTTATTTTCTCTGCCCCTGCTCATAAGGGCTCAGGACTCAGTATGGCTCTGCAAACACTCGGGGTACAAATCTACCCAGTCTTCTGTCTGAGACCAATGTTAAGCACGTGTTAAAGCAGCAGGTGGCACTCATACATTAGTGCAGCGATGAGCGATTCTCACACATGTGGTACTGTACTAACAACGGAAGAGAAGTCTAGGATGCTGTATGGCCCTTTACTGATGACCCCGAACAGTTACATAGACACAGGACCTTATCAGCATTCAGCCCAATTTAGACCCCTTGCATGGGCCCACGAGATAATAGGCATGCCTGTTTTTTTACATGGTGAGAACTGGTTTCAAAGTTTCAGAAGTTATTATCCCTTGGTTTATATCAAATGCTGTCTTTATAAATGAGAGCATCAGAACTACTGCTGGACTTGGAGGAGCTCATGATATCCTGAGAGGAGCAGGGAGGACTCCTTTTCACCCAACAAGGGGTCAGGCAAGGCTTGAGATCACTAAATCAGTCATTATGGTTCTGGCTAAGTTTTACTTTGAGGGCTCAGCCTAGCAGCAGCACCAGGGCAGGGTGAGTGGGACAGCAGCCCACCAACTTGGGGGGTGGGAGGGTGGAGAAGGAAGTGGGCAAAATAATTACAGCTGCCCCTGCAGCCGCCATACATCACTGCTCCAAACACCCTGCTTCTTTGTTACGCCCCTGGGTCAACCACTTCAAACCTCACAACTGATTAAAGTATGAGCCTGAAGGCACAGGCTGGGTGTCCACAGCCCTTCTCCCAAGCTCAGCCATAAACCTCCTGTCAGGACACAAGTCACTCGTTTAGTTTCAAATGTCAAAGCATACCCAACTTGAGACCCCTTAACTTGAAGTTTCAAAGTTTCTGTGCACTCAGAAGTCTAACTGAAGTCAATGTGTGTAACAGGGAACAAGTGCCTCTGGAAAACCAGGTCATTGGCCACTCACAAAGGGAATCCAGAAATTGAGGCACCTAGAATTAGTGAAAACTCAAAATTCTGGCCTTACCTGCCAGCAGCTAAGGCAGAGGATTCAGGAGATCTGAATTACAGCCCTGGCGCTACCTCTGACCTGTTGGGTAGCCTTGGGCAAATCACGTTAACAGCTTTATGCCTCAGTTTCCCCATCTGTAAAATGGGAATAACGATGCTGACCACCTGCATAAAGCGCTTTGAGATCTGTGGCCGGAAAGTGCTATAAGAGGTAGGTTTAATATACACATAAAAATATAAACACACCAGAAAAGTGGTATATCTTTCTAGTTTACATTTGTGATTTGGTATCTGGAAATAAGAAGGAGCCAAATCTAGATAACCAAGATTGCTCCAGACCACCTGCTTCCTAGGACCTTCTTGAAAATAACAGCAAGTTATGCTCTGACTGATTCATTCTCTAAGTTGGCAAGAGAATTTGTTTCATTTCTGAACATGTGCACAATTCCAGAGAAAGAGGTTGCTCCATCAACTAATCTCAGCTGTTTCTTTTATTTTCTCATCTCAGAGCATTTTGGAAGTTGTTCTTCATGTCATATTGTTTCTTCCATTAAGTGAATACCCATTTTCTTATTACTACCATAAGCATTAGAACTAAGTAGAATCAAAGTGCACAGAAAAAACCAGAGGACATTTTGAAAGGTTATATTTGCACAAGGATTATATACAGAAAAAAAATCATGTTGTCCTATTACATTAATATCTGATTTCATTACAGGTTGGTGTTGCTAATACCAAAAGAAAAATCCCATTTCATCTGTTATGTTTCTACTGTCTCTGACTAAGCTTAATGCAATTTCATGGAAAATTGTGTCTCCTCTCCTGCCTTTTGGCACATTCAGTAATATCTCTTCTCCTTCATGTCCCTTGCTCATGCTCCTCAACTTTCTCTGACAGGAGCTGCACCTCTTTCAGGAATTGGTAGCATTGTTTTGCTCTAGGTAGGCAGCCGTAGCTATTCCGGCCTCTCCCAGACCAAGAGCCAAACTAAACCCAGATCCCACTAAAATCTCTAAAAACTAAGCCATTCCTACCACCCATACTCATCAAGATGTGCCATCTATAACCACAACTCCCTTTCCCCAGGGAGAGTCTGGGATGTTAGGTGAACCTTGCACTGTGACCAGAGAAGATCACAATAGCATTCAGGTCTTGGCAAAGAAATGACAAGGGAAGCAGTCTCTAATGCCCTTGCTGAGGACTCCCAGTCTCTAGACTGCTCAGTGTTAAAGCAGCTCAAACACCCCCTCCCCCCACCTCCATTTGGTGCATCAGTGATCTGGCCCCATGTCCACTGCAACTGGATTAGCACAAGTGCCACCTAAGAGTTGACATTACATATGGAAGACGCTTAAGGAAACATTATATCGTTGGTAATTAACAGCCCTTCCCATTGGTTCCCCTTGTATCCAATTACTAAATTTTATCAAAAGCCAAGGAGGACAAAATATTTACATAACATCTTAATGGCTACAGTGAAATGGGTATCAGGACCCTCCTTGCAGCTGAAGCCCTGGCAGTAAAGGCATTTCCTAAAGAACAGAGACGACAGATGTACAGAATTAAAAGGGGGAGGGGGAAGAGTTAAGAAATAAACCATCTTGATATGCATGCCAAGCCATTCCAGCAAACCCACAGCAAACAATGTTTAGAAGCAAAATAAACATAGTCAGGATGTTTTCAGGGCTGCAAATAAGTAGAAAAGGGGACTGGGCTTGTTTCAGGAGAGGAAGAAAATTCCAGCAACTACCAGGAGAGAAATGAAGAGAGGGAAGGAGGTATGCAGTGGATTTAGTGCAAACCACGGGAACTTCAAGGGAGCCTTCCACTGCCACCCTGCCCCTCCTCCTTTCTTTCCCTTACTCCCAAGCAAGGATCAAGCAGATAGATCAGTGATTCTCCACCGAGACCCTGGGGTTCCTTGAGATCCTGCCCACGGTGCCACACAATGTTACCACTGCTAGGTGTGAAAACATGAATCACAAGATAAACCCAAAGACTGCAAATAGGAATCCGCAGTGTCAAAAGCAAATCCGCAGGAATCCACAGTGTCAAAAGATCAAGCATGTTGTGATCTTTGCAACAGATTAATTGTTCTATTATTTTTCTGTAGTAAAAAAAAAGGGGGGGGGGACTAAGAGCTGGCACTTCCCAGGGGGTACCTCAAGCCTACTGAGCAGTGCCTTGAGTCCAAAAATGTTAAGATCCACTGAGACAAATTGCCTGGAATTTAACCTCTGTTAAGAGGCCTTTTCTGCCTCCCTTACGATTTAAGACCAGTCCCAACACAGTTATGATGCAGCTCTCCAATGCAGCAGGAGGAGAATGCTTGTTCTGCATCAGCCTGATTTTGCAGGGGGAAGTTACTTGCATCTTCCTCTCTGGTGGTAGGAAGCACACACTGCTCCATCACAGGTTTGCTACAACAGGCATTTATTTGTTTTAGCTCAGCTATTCTTTTGCTAACTGGGGCAGCATGAGAGGACCACCAGGTTCACAAGTACATCTCATGGAACCATCTTCACCAAGGAATGAAGAACTGCCATGACCAAATGTTTAAAGCAGGCATCTAAGTTTTTCTGGCAAAGTTTGTCTGCAAGCCTCCTACACATGCAAAGCTGGAATTCTTACAAACAAGCTGTGCAAAAAGCCCTCTTAATCTGCCCTTATACATGCAGTTACCAACTCAAGGCAGGGAAATGCCTGTTTTTATGCACAAAGGTAGGTGCGGCCCACACAAATATGGCAAGTTCCAATTAGGAAGCCGCATCTGAAATCTCTGCTGGGGGAGCAGCTGCTTCCTTCAAACAGACATGATCAGGGCATCCTAGAGCAACAAAGTCTTCTGAAAATGCCATTTTATTTCCAAAGGCAATTCAGCAGAGTGAGGTGTGAGGCTCTCTCTCCATTGTATCTTGCTAAGTACAGACAAACAAAATGCCTGAGACTGAATTGATTCAGTCTTTGCAGGTTAGTCTAAGCTACAAAGACTGAACCAATAAGCAAATGAACACTCCTTCACTTTTGATTCAGGAAATGCAGCCACCTGCCTGCAGCGGCTCAGACCAGAAGCTGGGGGGCACTAGAGCACAACTTTCCAGCACATAGCCAGCATGGGCTGTGCATTCACTTCCTCTTCCTGCTGCTCCTGAGGTTCCTGGGATTTGCAGTCCAGACTCACAGCAGCTCCCTACTTGGCATGTTCTCTCATCACCTCCTCTTCCTGCTTACAGGTGCCCCTGGGATTTGTAGTCCATAGTTGCAGCCAGCACTAAGTAAACTAGCAGGGCAGGGCAGCCCTACTTGGGGGAAGGGGAATTTAGTCCTCCTCCCTGGGGTCTTGCTGCGGGGGAGGGGGTAGTGAGCCAGCTCTCACTGTCCTAGCTAGGGAGCAGAGGGGTAGGGCCAGCCCTGCTCCCTGGAGCAGACAGCCCAGCCCAGCCCACCCCAGCCCAGCAAAGCATGCTGGGATGTTGGGGGACACTGATTTAACTTGAACCAGGAAGGAGTCTGAGACAGAAGTTTCATAAACTGGTTTGATCTAAATCAGTTAAGTCTGATACTACTGTACATTCAACCCGGTTTATCTTAAATCAATTTCAGCCATTTTGAAGCTGGTTTATCTGCACTGAACTTATGTCCTGTTTCAGGTTTAAACCAGTTTCTGATCACTTAAACCAGTTTGTGAGTAACTTTTGTCCCTAGCCCTGAAGCTGCAAGATCAAACTTGCTTGGCTGCCAAAGAAACTAAGTTTTCTCCCCTAAATGTCAGCTTGCAATCAGATGCAGAAGTCAAATAGGCTCCCTTCCCTACAGTAATGAGGGGTTTTCAAGCCAGATTCAGCCCTCAGGTATACGTGGGTAGCCCCCATTAGCAGTCAGTGAACTTGTGCAGGTGGAAGCAACTGGAACTTAAGTGACAGATCTGCATGTTGATTTGCCACGTGGAACGGGAGCAAGTCTGTTGAGTCAACAAGGGTTATTTTCAGAGTAGAAGAAATCAGAGCACTGTTTAAAAGGAGGTGAAGTAGGTGTTTAGACCACGCAGAAGGCTTTGCCTACTACAAACTGGCTCAAACAGCAGTTTTTTCCTGCTGCATGGGGCAACAGTCCAAAGCCAGACTGGTGATTCTGCCTTCCACAGAGGAGGCTGGCACTGTTTGTGGCAGGGGCAGCATACAAAAGGTTTAATGAGAGCAACCCACACCCCTCAGCACCCCCACAATGTTCCTTGCCAGTTGGTGCTTCAGAGAGAAACAGCTGACAGAGAGTTGCACCTGCACATTATGCCAGAGTGCCGTGGTTATTTGAACGTAATCGAAAGCACTGGCCTACAAAGATGAAAGAGGCAGCCTGGAGCAAATGGACAGCATTGAAAAGCAGGCAATATAAATGGATAGCAGCTTGCTCCCCCCTGCTCTGTGAGCGTCCTAAGCAAACACCATTTGATCTTCCAGACTAAGGGAGCTCTGGGCCTACACAGCCCAGCGCCTACATACTCCAGTGGCTGTCAGGTTGCCCTTAGCCCAGCCTAGGGTTTTGAAAGGCTGCATCAGCCACATGCCTGCCCCTCCCCTGGGCAGCACTATATAAATCTCTAAGAGAGGATCCCTCTCCCAGAGCATGTAGATTGTCAATGGGGGATGCCACACAAGAGGTGGATGTAGCAACCAGGACTGGGGCAAGGTAATGACCAGTTCATCGGGATCAGAGTGGTCAGCAGTGCCAGCAGCCTGGTGTCTGCTTCGCCACCGGCAGGTATTCTGTTGGAGTCACAGCAGAGGCGTGCTGTGCTGCCCACTCCCACCACCTCCAACTAGAAAAACATCTATTTTTGCTGTTGTCTGCTTGCTGCTCTTAGTTCAGAGGCCAAGCTAATTAAAACTTCCAAGAGGAGCTTCACTCCTCTCAGACCACAAATATGAAGCTAATATCTATGGCTGACAGTCTTATCAAGTCTACCACAGCTCCAGATTCCTGCTGCCCAGCATTTCCTACTCCTGACCACAATGGGTTGTCAGACCAGGTGCTTAAAAACAGTTACCGTTTTCTTTTTCCTGTCCCAGAAAGGGACGGACTTACTCAGAGGCCCAAGTTAAAAACCCAATTTGGATTGTAGTGCAGTAAAAAACAAGCACTAAGACAAACTATGATCTCAATTTAGCACAATCCTGCTAAAGCTACAGAGGCGTTTAAATTTTACAAACAATGCACTCTCTTATCAAGTCTAATTTGTGAATGAATTTAAATAATTTACCATGCAACTCCACTGAAGATTTAACACCATCAAGTGTAAATGGGATATGCTAAAACATTTACCAGTCTGCTTGTACAGCCCATTACCATGGCTAACCCTTGGGTGCTACTGGGACATGCCACTTGCTCTGGGAAATAAATAGTTTGCATTGGAAATTTCCAAAGCCATCTTCATGAGTAAGCAGTCCAGTGACAAGTAATCAGAGAGCAACTTCATTCCATGAAGATGTCCATAGCCATAGGGCAAGGGAACCTATGAGAAGGTTACCAGCATGTCAAACTGGACCTTGTACAATAGAAGCCAACTGAAGATTAACAGCTGACTTCAATGGAAACAGAAGCTAGTCCTTAATGAACTGGTTCAGTGGCTAGGGCCCTGCAAGGAGCCCAACTTCAGATTTTGACCCCCACAGGTTAGAGTTGAGCCTGTGTTGGATCTGCCACAGGGCTGAGGGAAGGAATACTTCATATGGCTCTGCTACAGGTAGCCATGACAGGTTGCAAAAAGAAGCTGTGTCCATAAGCCTCTCTTTTGAGATGATCCCAAAGGACTCCACCCCCATGACTGTATGGATCATCAGAAAAGCTGAGCACCAGGGCCAGCGACAGACATTCAAAAAGCCTGAGCCTGAATCGATTCAATCTTTGCAGATTAGACTAATCTGACTAGGCTGAATTGGTTTGAAACTGGACAGACAGTCTCTATGAACTGAGGAAATGCAGGCACATGCCTGCAGTGGCCCAGGCTAGAAGCCAGGGGACGCTAGAGCAGCCCTTCCTTCCCTTCTACACAGCTGAGGGGGGCTGTGGCCAGGCCCCAGCAGGACTCTCTTATTAGGGAGATCTGCCTCCAGGGTCCCAGGCTTTTCCCCACTTGCTGCTCAAGGGGTGGGAGTGTTGCCAGCCCCCAGCCCCGGGCTAGCACTCTGAGGCAAGGGGTGGGGGTGCAGTGCATGCATCTGTTGATGGTACAGAGCTTTTCAACCTCCCTCCTTGCAGCAAACTGATAGGTGAGCAAGTCAGCTGAGGGGAGGGAAGGGAAGGGGGGTAATGATAACAGTCTTTATCACCCGATTAGCAAAATAGCCTCTCTCCACATTACTTCAAACTCTTAAACAGTTTACCGGCTGACCTGTTGATTAGCTACAAAAGCCCCAAGCGGTCACCATTCTGTCTATCCCAGTGAAATTGTACCACATGCTGGCAGAGAGGAGGAAGGGGTGACTGGTGGGGAGGGGGAAGGAAGGGGCACAGGGAGCCCAGTAGACCGAGGGGAGAGGCCAGCCCTGCTGTGGAGCAAAAAGCCCAGCCCAGGGAGCACGTTGGGGTGCTGGGAGACTCTGATTTAACTTTAACCGCAAGGGGGCTGGGAAAGACATTTCATAAACCAGTTTGAGCCAAATCAGTTAAGTCTGATACTACATTCAGCCAGGTTTATCCCAAACCAGTTTCAGCCATTTTCAAACTGGTTTATGTGCACTGAACATCTGTTCTGTTACAGGTTTAAACCAGTTTCTGAGCACTTAAATCTGTTTATATGGAATGTCTGTCCCTAGCCCAGGCTCAGCTCCAGGCTAAGGAGAAGGTGCCTTCTTCTCTGTGCCAGATTTCAGCATATAGCAGAAAAAGGGAGTTGAACAGGTCACAGACCAAACCCTGATGGGCAGGTGTCCACAACCAGAAACTTCATCGCAAATGATACCTTGCCAGCCATCTCCCCTAAAAGGCTCTGCACTGAATGAACCCACAGACCACACTCTGCCTCTCATCTAGGGAATCCCCCTTTTTGCTGGGGTGGAGAGCCACAGGAAGAAAGATATATGGGGGGAAGCTTGCCCTGATGCAGTGCCCAGCCTTCAGACAGATAATGAGGATGTGCCAATCTGGGGCTGTCAAGATGCTTTCAGGTGTAACAACAAACATATTTAGTATCACAATGGCCTGACACGGAACAAAAGCCTTCCTGCCCCTGCCCACCAGATCACAACACTGGAAGACAGATATTGAGAGATCTTGCCAGTGCAGCAAGGACAACTGGTATAGGGATGTGGCCCAATCCCTCTGCTTCTTAAGTTCAATGTTGTTGATCTCTGTGGAAACTGAGGTGTCTTCATAATGTGCTGACAGCAGGGGCACCTCCCCCTATGCCCTCCCCCAGCACATGTGCATGCGAATACATTTTTTTTCCATTCACAGAAAAAAAGGAAAGGAAACTAAGAACAAGCACAGGTCTCTTGCTACACATCTCCCTATGCCTCCCAGGCAATGGCTCAAATAATCGTGAATTCAGGTCTCTCAGACCCAGAGCTCAGTACTCAGCTGGATGCATGTAGCAATTACAGAAGACCATCATGAAGGCATGGATACTGATGCAGCCTGGCAAGAAGGTCGAGCTGACGCATTGAATTTGGTGAGGAGAAAATACAGAAGGGAAGAAATGGAATATGAAGTGACATGGTTTGCTGGGGTGGGGGGGAGCCGCATGGTTTTGGAGAGACGGGCTTGGACGTCGCTCAGCCTCTCTCAAAGTGCTTTTTAGCTGTTGCAGAAAATGAAAGTGCTAAAAATAAAGCTTGTACAATGGATTTAGGACATCTACACCGCTCACGAAGATCATTCCCATTTCTTGCCAAACATCCCAGGGTCACTCCATTACAAAACACAGTAGGACAACGCTGCCAGGTTCAGCCCAGGGCTAGCCACACGTGAGGAGAAGACTCCTCCAGTTCACAGCAGCTCTGCCTGGCCCTTGCCATGCAAATCTTGTTCTGCCGAACTCAGCGCTAGATAGCTGATAGCAGAGACAACATATCATTGCAAACAGCTTTCTCCTGATATGACACTTACCTTCACAAGCAAGGATGTCAGTAATTGGCAAGGGGCTGGCTATCAGACAGTAATCTCCCTTGCAAAGGTAAGTGTCACAGTAGCTACAAGCTGAAGTGTCTCTTTATAAAGAAATTCAGCAGTTTCAATTTAAAAACCACAATTTTGGCTATTCTCATGTTTATTGCATTCTGCAGATTCAAAAGAAATCAAACTGAAAAGGCATTTGTTTTCCCCCAGAAGAATATATCGTTCCAGTCTGTCTTTCAGTGCAATAGCTGGTTGTTGCCATGCTGCGGTCTTTGTTGCTATGGGGTTTTTAATGTGTCTGTGAGAATTTCATTAGTCAGTTAAACATGCCTGTGGTATTATGCTGTGATGTACTCTTACTGTGAGTCACTCATGATTAACAGTAATGGTACAAAACATTACAGCTTGCAACAGTGTCCCTGAAATGTTTGGGCCATTAGTGTAGAACAAACTTAATACATGATGTGTACATACATACACACACGCATACACACCCACAAAGCACATTCAAATAACAGCAGTGTGAGAAATACAACTTGCAATACAACTTTAAATCTTGGGTCTAAAATTACTTCACCCATACCCTGCTCAGAAACATACCTTCAGTAGGACTTATTCTGACACCCCAACTGCCTGAGTACCTTCAAACAGTCGTTAAAAAATCTAACCTAAAAGAGAAGTATCTCTCTAAAATTTCCCCCTACAAAAGGATCAATACCCAGCAACACAACAGAAATAGAAATGGGAGCTTTATCACTTTAGAAAGAAAGCAGTCTAGCTCAGCAATGCACATAACACTTGTTTCTAGCCATGCAAAGCCACAAGATAGAATAAAAGGCTAGGCATGCTATAATTGCTACTACATTCTGTGTAAGGGAAACATTTCTCCAAAATTCAAGTCACTATTTACATTTACAAGTTCAAGTCACAATTTCATACATTTAGTAGCCTGGGACTTGGGTTCCCAACTAAAGTGGATGGCTTTTGCAAATTTTCTCTCTGATGTAGAATATGATTATGGTATAGGAACGTCGTTTCAAATATCACTTGTATAGGAATATGTTTTCAGCTCGGACAGAGCTGTTCAGCCTATTCCAGACAGAAATATCAGTTTTTATGCTGAGAGATGCTCCTCTGGCTTCCATCTTTCTCCACTTAGTTTGGCCCTAGCCAGGATCCCTTCCCATTTAAGCAGTGGGCACAGGAAATTCTTGGTTTAAGGGGTGTCCATCGGCACCAAACACAACAGTCACCAGTTGCTTCTGTAGCATCAGTGATTACTCTGAGCTCTGACCAAGAAGGTTCAACCAATCATGTTTTCACTACAACTGAATCCTGCCCTGCCCGAGTGTAGACCAGAAACCCTGGGACCCTGTCCACAGCATGCAAGATGCATTTCCTTTCACTGATGACAACATGAAGGAAAACTCCCTGGAGGGGTAAAATGCAGCCAAGTCCTAGATATGGAGATGGTATAGGCACAAGCTTTCCTATATGTGTTCATGTATGTCGGCAGCCCTTCACGCAGTCCCCATTTCCTGTACTATACTGAATACAACTGTGATCTGTTATTAGCTTTTAACGGGCTTCTGCAATCCAACGGCTCAGGTCTCAAACCAAAACAAACTGACCAGACGTGATGCAGATGGACGCTAATCTCAACAGTCTTAGGGAGCAGGAGAGGTGAAAAGCTGGGCAGTGGTTTCTGCAAAAAGCCTGACCTGATTGTATCTGCTTTGCCGTTTCATTATTTTTATTTCTATCCCTATACGAACTACTTGCAGCCTTTGTGAAGCCCTTTGTCTCCCACCACCCCCTCTCCCCCTATTGTGCTGCCAAAGCTCTGCATAGCCGATTTCTTCCTTTATATGTGCAGTGCCCAATATCATTAATCAACGGTCCCCAGCCCCAGAAGGAGGGATCAACCCAGAGATGCACGCTGCCACAGACAGTGCCCAAAGCAGACTGAAATGCAGTGGAAGTGTGGCTGGGAACAGGGGGAAGCGAAGCAAAGTAGGGAGAGCTGCCCTCTCGAACTAGGAAGAAAAGGGGTTCTCTAAGGAGGAGCTGTACTTTTCTCTGCTTCCTGTTTCTTCAGCCTTGACACAGGGAATGCAAAGCCACGCCACCAGGTTCAGGCCTCACAGCACTTGTGCTTGTACACCAAAAAGGCTGGAAGGTGAATTTGAACTGGCCTGACTCTCTGTCCTAGCAGAATCTGCCCCAAGCCCTTGTTTCATAGCACAGATTCATACCAGGCATACACTGGCCCCCAACAATTCCCAAGTCATGAGTCAGGCCCCCAAACAGCATGGGAACAGCTGAAAAGATTTGTTTTAGCTGGGGCTCTTTTGATTTGCCTTCTAGGACCAGAACCTGTAGGGTACCTTCAGGTCAGCCCCTGCAGCTGTTCTTCTCACCATTTAGGTCTCAAAACTCCTTTTTTTTTTTTTTTTAAATGAAAACTGAGATTTGTCACTTCTCCCATGACTCCAGGAGCTGGGATTTTAAAAGGTAAAAAATATCAGAAGACGCATGTAAAAATGGATTCTAGGATAATGGGGCCTGATTATTATTGTCTGTACCTTAATACAGCTTAGCAACACCAGCTATGGGCATATATAGGACCCTACTGTACAAGTAACGATGCAGAAAAGCCAACTCCTGCTCTTGCACTCTCTTCTGGGCAGTTTAATTCTTAAGGGCAGATACTGTACTCTCTCTGCCTCTTCTCCAAGGGAGGGACTTTCTTTCCTCTGGTCATTAGAGAAACAAAAGAGAATCACGACAATATAGACTGCTACCTCTTGAGAGCAGATCTGAGACAACTGTGCTCGCTTTGTGAGTTTTATTAACCAGCCAGGAAGGTAAATCTATTTAGTACCCAGGCACAGTTTTCCAGTGATGAGGTGTATTCTGCTCCTTGGGAAGCATATTCTGTTCTGGCTCAAGGAATGGGGGAAGTCTGATTATCGCTCGTGGTAGCATCCATGGAGTTAGCCCAAGAAGCCTTCAAAGAAAAATTCCTTCCCATTTTCCACCACCCTCTCCCTACCCCCGAGTCCCAGTCTTTTAGGTTTCCCTAAGAAAGGGATTGCAGTCTCCCCAAATGAACGAAACTGCCAGCAAGTGAAGCATATGCTAAATAAGAATCCTAAGGGGATGTAGACTAGCATCCATCTTCCTGGCAAGGACAAGACAGATGATGAGATGGCTGATGACACGTGCCCCTCTTCTCCATAGGCAATGTTAACAGATAGGCCAGGTAGGGGTTGAGCTACAGCCCACTCCTCTTGTAATTCAGTGCTGAGTGTGGTTCCCCCAATACATGATGCATAGTGGGTCTAGCTTCCCCCAGTCTTCTTCAGTTGCTCTTTCCAATCGTGTACTCCTTCCTGCCACTGGCTGCTGTCCTTACTTCCGATTCTCAGGGTTTCCATGCTGGGCTGTCACTATCATAGAGCACAGATAGGCTGCAGAAGCTGAAGGAGCTGTTCTGCCTCAAGGCCAGGCTTGCCATGACAACAGGCAGCCAATTTACTATAAAAATTGCAGTACAAAGCCTGTAGCAATGCCAACCAGAACCCGTGGGGTATATTTCAGTCCACACACGTCCAAGTCCATTAAGACCAGAGCGTTTGAGCCACCCACATCACGTCTGTGCATGCAATAGTTCTGCCAGGGATTTATACTTGACCTCAATCATGTGGCACTTATTTCCAGTCCAGCTGTATGAAGTAGCATCCACGTCTCATGAGCACAGGAGACCATCCATCAATACATTGTTCAGTGTCCCTCTCCCCCTAGCATTCAGCAGTAGCTACCCATTAATCCACCAAAACCCATCACCATGCTAGATCGATGCGTTCTACTGAACTGTGATTACAAGCCTAATATTATCATTAAACACAAGGGTGGAAAAGGAAAGGGATAGAGAAGACTTAGTGCAGTGTTTTCAAATTTCCTAAAGGCACAAAACCCTTTCTTATTATTACTTCTACTGTGGAACCTCTACCCCTGCCCTAAAGACTGACGAGGAGCCAGGCAACGCAGCCCAGTAATGGCAGCGCACCACCTCCCGGGCTGCTCTGCCCTTACCCCCACTCTCTTTGCAAAGCCCCTGATGACCTATTGTGGAACCTCAGGGCTCCATGGCACATGGTTTGAAAGCCACTGGCCAAGTGGAATCAGCTTCAATACTACCAAAGGGACGAGCCAAGTTAAAACGCTTTCCTCCCAAGGCTAGGAATCTTAGCTCAGTGGACTGAAAGAGCTGTGCTTAGCCCTTCTGGCCAGACGGAAGATGTGTGGACTTGGGGTGCAACACTAGCAAGCAGAAAAAGCAGCAAACTTATTAGGATTTTACCACCTGACTGTAAAAAGAGCAGCATAGCCCTCTCCTCCTCAGTCAGAGCCATCCACAGATGTTACCTAGGAGAAGGTGTGGGAGGAGGCATCATTGCCTCAATTCTCATTATTTTATTGCATGTCTCATGACAGCTGGCATTGTTCATAAAGCCCCACTCCTGGAGTCATGTGATTTCAAGAGACTCTCAGCTGTCATTTAAAAAAAAAGAAAAACAAACTTGAAAACATAATCCTATCGGCTCACAAAACAAGAAAAAATACTTGCTCTTAATTGTGTTATTATTAGTTTTAACTGTCATCATTTTCAAACTAATTTATCATTTTTGAGGCCTGCCTCGTGGCTTTTGAATGCTGGGATTGGCAATACTGGAATATATGTTACCCAATCTCCTATCCCTTCATGCACTGCCAGGGACAGCAGACTTACCCAATTTGTATTCCAGCTCCAGTCATTATCCAGACAGGAGGCAGATGGTAGCCCCTAATGCCATCAGGAAAGTGGCAGGAGCCTATCCACTCACTCCAGTACTGCATTAGATATGTCTGTTGATCTGCCAGCTCAATCCTTTCTAGTAGATGGGTCTGAAGAATTGGACCACACCAAAGTGACAAGTGAGGAAGTTTTAAAATAAATTGATAAACTAAGTACTAAAAAGCTGCTGGGACCAAATGGCATTTACCTGAGAGTTCTGAAGGAACCCAAAGGTGAAACTGCAGAACTGCTGGCAACCGTGTATAACCTCTTGTTAAACAGCCTCTATGTGAGAGGACTAGCAGGGTCCCAACACCATGCTCAGCTTCAAAAAGGAGTCCTTGCAAGGCAGTCCTGAGAACTGCATGCCAGTAAGTCTCATTTCCATCCCTGAGAAACTGGTAGAATCTATAATGCAGAATAAAATCAGCAGTCACATGGACAAATATGATCAACTCAGGAAGAGTCAACACAGTTTTTATAAAAGGAAATTCTGTCTCACCCATCTGCTGGAGCTCTCTGAGGGCGTTAACAAGCACAAGGACAAGGGGGCTCTAGTTGACGTAATATATTTGGACTTGCAAAAAACATTCAACAAGGTCCATCACCAAAGGCTTTCACAAAAATGGTGTTGCCAGGGAATTGGAAAGAAAGTTATTTTGGGGACTGAGAGAAACAAAGGGTAGGGCTAAACGGTTACCTTTCAGGAAGGAGAGAGGTCAAAAGTGGGTTCCCACAGAGATCTATCTGTGCGGGACCCAATTTTGTTCTACATTTTCATTAATGACCTGGAAATGGAGGTGGACAGTGAAATGTCCAAGCCTGTAGATAATACCAAATTATTTCCAGTAGTCAAGTCCAAGCAGATGGAGAGGAGCTGCAGAATGATCTCACCAAGCTAAGTGAGTGGGCAAAAAATGGCAGATGAACTTCACTGTCAACAAGTCCAAGGTAATGCACCCAGGGAAAAATAATTTCAACTACAGGCAACCCCAGCTTAATGCTGTTTTGCTTAGCATTATTTCGCTATAATGCTCATTTTAAACTGATACCTGATTTCACTTAACGGTCAGCAAGTTTCATTATAATGCTCACAGTCGCTATCTTGGGTCATTAAAAACAATTGTGGTTGCCATCTTTTCAGATTCGCTTAACGCTAGTTTTGCTTAACGCCTGGTTTTTTAGGAACCAGTTAAGAGTGCTAAGCGGGGGTTGCCTGTATACAGATACAATGCTGAGTTCTGAACGAGCTGGTACAACTTGGGAAAAGGACTTTGGAGTCACTGTAGATAGTTCTCTAAAAACATCAGCTGAATGTGCAGTGGTGATAAAAAAACGCCCAGCCAATAAAATGCTGGGTATCATTAGGAATAGAATTGAAAATAAAATGAAGAACATCATGCCATCGAACATATCCATGGTGTGCCCACATCTTGCATGGTGTGTGCAATTCTGGTCCCCATATCTCAAAAAGGATGTAAATTGGAATTGGTACAGAGAAGGGCAACCAAAATGATCAGGAGCCTGAAGCAGTTGCCGTAGAAGGAGAGATTAAAAAGGCTAGAGCTCTTCAGTTTGGAAAGGAGAAGGCTGAGAGGGGAAATGACAGAGGTCTATAAGATCATGAAGGGCGTGGACCAAGAGAATTATTGGGAACTACTGTTCACAGAGGGACCTAGGGAACTATTTTTCACCAAGTCCCAGAATACTAGAACTAGGGGCCACCCAGTAAAATCAGTAGGAGACAGGTTTTAAAACTAACAAGGGAAAGTACTTTTTTATGTAACACATCTTTAACTTGTAAAATTCATTGCCACAGGAGGTGGCTGAGGCAGACAACACACCTAGGTTCAAAAAGGGACTAGATAAATTCATGGATGATAGCTCTATTAATGGCTACTTAAAAGAACAGTTGAAGATGTTTTCTCTGGTGTCACTAAACCAATAATGGCAGATGCCAGGGAAAGTACTGAACAGAGGATGGCTCACTCCAGATAGAGTACTCTATCGCATCCATCCTTGTCACTGCCAGGGACACAACGCTGGACTAGAGGAACCACTGGTCTGATGCAGTATGGCATTTCTTATGTTATGTTCTTTAGAAGGTAAGAAGAATGGCAGGTAGGCTTTTCCAATGTTTTCAGCCCAGTGAAGGGTGATTTTTTTTAACAGGGAGACTCCATGTAATTAAAACTGTGCTGAAAATCATGAGGAAATGCCACAGGGAAGCCAGGGTGCTCCAGGGCATTTGGCCAACCCATGGTCTCTGCAAAACCACAGGTAGCAGCTTAAGTTACCCAAAGACGAGGAGAAGAACACCAGTTCTTTTGGTTACTGCATCTCCTTTTTTTTTCCCTGCAAGCAAAAATGGCTTTTCTTTAATAAGGAGATTCACCTTCAGATTCATGAGTAAGGAGCTATCCCAGTGGCTGCAGAAAACTCTGTTTACAGCTCATTAGGGGAAGCATCACATACCCAAACCATGCTTAACCAATGCCCTACCACAGTGGCAGGGGACACTGCACTGTCAGAGAGGACTTTCGGATATAACTAGTCAGCCCTTAAAACTCTCTGGGCAATTGTGCATTGGGAGGTACAGGTTCTTGGTGATATGGGCTCATCATCACCATGGCATCTGAGCCTCAGTCATGTATTAGCTGACCTAGTAACATCCGTCACACATTTGTTTTCTCCTCTCAAGAAAGTAAACAATATACTTTACCAACCTAATCCAGTTCAAATGTGCAGTAGATGTGTTACTCACCCTCATCTCCAGTATTGAACTGTTACATGTTACTATTGTGCACTATTACCAATTGCCACATTCCACCACAAAAACTGTATTTCTTTGGTGGAAAAAACAAATCTAATATGATGTGTTTGCACTGCCTTGTTGCAAATCATTTTAGGGTTAAAAAAAAAAAGAAAAAAAAAGTGCAGTCTATAAAAGGGTCAATCATCATTACTATTCCACTGCAGGACCTTCTGCTACATTTCAGTGGAGGACACTATCAGAAGATCACGCATGCATGGGAAGGGATACTGTTTAACGGGTCTTTTGTCAATGCCATAATGCTCCGTGCCTGTTCCCAGTGAAAGCTGGGCAAGGTGGAGCCCTAGACTGAGATCCTGGCATCCCTCCAAATCTGTCCTTCAAACCGAGGTAATAGTTAAAAACAACCTCCTGCCTGGCTCCAGCGCACTATCCCATGGCCCTTTGGCCTAGGTTGTAGGACCCTTGTGACCCTGGAAGTGCAGTAATTCCTCAACAATAAACACAGGATATTCCCTTCCCTTGTCACTAACCAACTCTCTGGGATGGTCAGATCTTCCTTTGTCACTGGCTCAGAAAATCCCTGAAGCCAGAATCCAGACAGTTTACACCCTTCATTCACTAGGGAAGGTCAGAGCATTAATTCTCTGTGATGTTTCATTCCCTCCCACTTTCTCATTTATACACTGATGTTGATTAAAATAAGAATACAACACAGCCCAGAGATCCTGATTTAGAACAAGCATGGGGACTGCTCTATTGCATCTTCTGACTTGCAAACCCACCAGCTCTGCCTTCTAGCAACTCAGTGACATCGAGGGTCAGATCCAGAAGGCTTCTTCCATTTGTACTGTCTTCTATAGAAGCTCGTCTCAGGAAGGACTGAATAAAGGACCTTTAAATTCTGGCCTGTAGTTAACACATCAGTTTTTAGAGCACATCCATGTGTGGGTATCTGTATGGAGATTAAATGCAAGGAAACAAACACTAATGATGATTTTCCTTCTTGTTATATTTCATTCAGCGCCAGCTAATGAAATGAATCATGAAACTGGTCGTTTTCCCTTGCGTTTCTAAATCAGTTTCACTTTCGGACTCCTCGTGGTCGCACCAGGCTATGAAACGTTGGCTGCAATGGCTGCCTTGCAACTTTTCAAACAAAGGTTATAACTGTTGATCAAAACACAGATTGAGGACATTTCCCTCAGTATTTTTATAATGAACCCAATTTTGTGTGTGCGCATGTGCATGCACACAAATCTGTGCACGTCTGAAAGTGGGCAATTTTTAATTTTTAATTTTTTTTTTTTACTTAAAACATGCTTAGCCACTTCATGTTACAATGACCAGTGGGTTAAGCATTTTGGGGGGATTGAAGTCATCTACACTGCAATCTGGGTCTTGAAACTCCATAATAAACCCCTTTGAAAGCTGCACTGAAGTGACGCTGCAGGGCGGAAGCAATAACACAACTCCAACAGGACAGCAAAGCTAAATGAAAATACAGCAGCCTTTAACCCTGAGAGGACAAGGCTGCTGCTGATGGAGATGGAGTTAAATATTCCAAAGTCCTGATACCTACCAGACCACTTGCTTTTGAAGCAAATGCTATGATCTTTCAGGCTCCCTCTGTACCATAAGCAAAAGCCATCAAAGGAGAGGCTAAACTCTGAACCCCGCATGAACCAGCAAACTAGACAAGCCTGCATCAAGCAAGAGTTTCTGGAAAGGCAAATACAGAATCATTTTGGTTCTTCTGCATTAATTCCTCCTTCCCTGCTGGACACATTGCAGACACAGAGGCTATAAAAAAAACTAAGGGCTTTTAAATATCCTAGAGTTTGCCATCTGGAGTGTTCCTAGAGGAGACAGATCCCAGCCTCTCTTGCTTTCACTTGGCTCCTGCAGTATATGTGAACAGCACTTCAAAAGTCAAAGATCTCAACCTCCATGAGGCCTTAATCCGGGGGCTACTTGTACACAAAGTTTCATAGCGCAGTTGACACTGACTGACCTAGAAAGAACTGGAAAAACTGCTACAGTGAACGCCAAACTGTGGATCTGTACTACACACTGTCCTGTCATTCAGAGTCCTGTCCTGACCCAAAGTCATTCAGAGTGAACTTAGTGCACAGAGCTTCTGCTGAACGTCACTTTGCCTTTACTCACATGTAAGCTAAGAGAAATGCTTGCACAATAAAGGAGAATGGCCTTGGGAGCTTCATAAAACAAACTAGAAGACACTGCAGCCTTTTTCACACATGGGTCTGAATACCAGGTCAGCAGGGACTGTATCGTCTGACTGCTGTTCAGAGGCCTAGATGAAAAGGTGCAGGCAACCCGTGGGCCCCTGCCAGCCAGGGCTGCTCTGCCCTGGCTCAATGTGCTACAGTCCCAGGTGCACATGTAAATGCTGCATTTGGGGGCAATACACTCCAGTCTGAACTGCTCCGGAGTTTATTGTGTCACATTAATATCATGTGTAGACACACCGTCTGGGTCTCTGTTCTGCACCCACCCCTTTGTTTTGGGAAAATAAATTCAGTAATATTTGCAAAGTACTCAGATATTATAGTGACAAGCATGCCAGAAACACCCACAAGGAAACTGATAAATCTTTCTTCAGACTGGGGTCTGGATACCACACAGTAAATAAGGTCTGTGGCCACTCACTGCTGAATGAGGGCAAAGCAAAATTGCACAGATGCTCATTCCATAAGCACTAGTCAGCCTACGTGCTGAACAAGGCAAAGACCCTATTGGAAAAAGAGCGATGCAGTTAAAGACTCCACCATAATACGTACAATCAATGGTGCTGAATTAAGGTTGCACAGATTACCTTAATTCTGGTATTTCCTAACTTCTGATCCTTGAATTGGAAGTCTCTTAAAACCATGTGTGCAGCAGATAAACTGGGTATCAGGCTCCAAGTCTCACATTTTCATGGGCAATGAATTCCTCATTTGTGAACTAGATTCAATATAATCCCTTCTATGGAATATATGTTCATCTCTCCCTTGAAAATCTGATTAAGCAAGATCCCAAACACCATCTATTCCTACAGGTCAAAAAAGGATCTTTGCTAAATCTGTTCTTAAGCATCATGCTTCTAGTTTCCCTTAGGAAGCAAAGTTGTCTAGTCTCTCCTTAGTTCTTAGGCATTCTAGATAGCCATCTGCTTGATGCCTGCTACTAGCAGACAACACTGCTTGAAGCCATCCTTAAGACAGTGATTTATGGGCATGATATTCAGAAATAGGGAACTGGTAGAAATTAACAACATTCTGGCTGCCAAAGACTGGTGATCAAAAGAAATGGAAAGAAGATAGAAATGGGGCAGAAACAAACAGAGGAGTTGGTAGATGGGATTCAGAAAGCAACACTGACTTAAAAGGCATCTCACAAATCTCTAGCCTGCTGTAGTGACAGGACCCATGGACAGATCTTGTTAAACAGTGGGTGGCTTATATTGTATCAGTTCAAAATTATTAGTTTCTTCACCCATGGAGTTTATCTGGGTGCCAAGGACTGCTGCTGATGGAAGAATCCTCTGCCTTATGGGATGAGAGTTGCAGAGGCATCTCTACAGTATTGCTTTTCAGAGGCCACAAACTGCTTTAAAGCATCTGGATTAAGAAGATCAAAATGAGACTCTAGTCTTTGAATTTGCTGAAAGCAAACTGTGATCAGGTTACATCAATACCAACTCTGCTCATATTCCAGAGAATCAACCTGATGCTAGTGATGAGCACACAGGGCACTGGGTTGGCAGACTCTTGGCTTCTACCCCCACCTTGGTCATGGATTAGGCATAGTTTCATACGTGGCAGGGTCGGAAGGGACCTGAGCAGATCATTGAGTCCGTCCCCCTGCCATGGCAGGAAAGAGTACTGGGGTCAAACGACCCCAGTAAAGTCTTCATCCAGCCTCCTCTTAAAGACCCCCAAGGTAGGAGCCAGCACCACTTTGCTTGGAAGTTGGTTCCAGATCCTAGCTGCCCTGACCGTGAAGTAGCACCTCTTGATATCTAGCCTAAATCTACCCTCTGCCGGCTTGTGACCATTATTCCTAGTCACTCCTGGTAGTGCTTGGTGGAACAGGGGACCTAGTCAGGGAGGACCCAGTGCCTGCTGGTCCCCTCTGACTAGTCTGTAACAGGCCACTACATCCCCCCTCAGCCTTCTCTTGTGGAGGCTGAACAGGTTCAGGTCCCGTAGCCTCTCCCCGCAGGACCTGCCCTGCTGCCCCCTGATCATGCAGGTGGCCCTCCTCTGGACCCTCTCCACGCTGTCCACATCCCTCTTGAAGTGTGGCGCCCAGAACTGGACGCAGTACTCCAGGTGTGGCCTGACCAGTGTCGCATAGAGGGGGAGTATCACCTCCTTGGACCTGCTTGAGATGCATCTGTGGATGCATGAGAAGGTGCAGCTGGCCTTCCCGACTGCATCCCCACACTGCCGGCCCATGTTCATCTTGGCATCAATGATGACTCCAAGATCCTTTTCTGCCTCTGCACTGACGAGAAGGGGGTTCCCCAGCCTGTAGGTACGGTGCTGGTTCTTCCTCCCCAGGTGCAGCACCTTGCACTTGTCAGTGTTGAATCCCATCCTATTCTCGTCCGCCCACCCTTGTAACCTGTCTAGATCTGATTGTAGCCTATACCTCCCTTCTAGCGTGCCCACATCCCCGCACATCTTAATGTCATCAGCAAATTTGAACCAGGTGCTTTTTACCCCTTTGTCCAAGTCACTGATGAAGATGTTGAATAGCGCGGGCCCGAGGACCGAGCCCTGGGGGACCCCACTGCCCACATCCCTCCAGGTCGAAAATGACCCATCCACCACTCTCTGGGTCCGGCCCTTCAGTCAGTTGGTGACCCATTAGACTGTGTGGGTGTCGATGCCACAGTCCTCCAGTTTCTTAATGAGAACGGGGTGAAAGACAGTGTCGAAGGACTTCCGAAAGTCCAGGAAGACTATGTCCACTGCTACCCCTGCATCTAAGGATTTGGTGATCTGATCATAGAAGGCCACCAGGTTGGTCTGACAGAACCTGCCTCTAATGAACCTGTGTTGGTTGCCCCTAAGCATAATCTTCCCTGCTGGCCCCTCGAGGACATGCGCCAGGATAATTCTCTCAAAAAGCTTGCCCAGGATTGAGGTAAAACTAACTGGCCTATAGTTCCCTGGGTCCTCCTTCCTCCCTTTTTTGAAGATGAGAACCACATTGGCCCTCTTCCAATCCTCTGGCACCACAACAGAGCACCACAAGTGTTCGTGCAGCCATGACAGGGGTCCCACAATGACCGTCGCTAATTCCCTCAGTACTCTAGGGTGGAGATCGCCCAGACCAGCTGATTTGAATACATCCAGTCCCTCCAGAAGTTCCCTAACTAGTTCCTCACTAACCCTTGGCCTAGGTGTGCCTCCCCTGGGGTCTAAGTCCCTGCTCAGGAAAATGGAGGCAAGGAAATCATTAAATAGGTTAGCTTTGTCATTTGGTGTGACAACGAAATTTCCTAGTGTGTCCTGCAGGGGCCCCATGTTACCCGGAACCTTCTTTTTGCCCCCTGTGTATTTAAAAAAGGACTTCTTGTTGTCCTTGCTCCGGGAAGTTAGTCCCAGTTCCATCTCTGCCTTGGCCTTCCTGACTGCCCCCCCTGCATCTCCAAGCAACCACAGTATAATCCTCCCTGGTGATGACTCCTCCCTTCCATTGGGTGTACATCTCCTGTTTAGCTAGGAGACATTCCCGGATGCTTTTGGTGAGCCATAGGGGCTTTTGCACCCTCCTGCCCCCTTCAATTCTTGTTGGGATTACCTCCCTTTGGGCTTGGAGGATCATCTCCTTAAGGAGTGACCACTCTTCTTGGACACTTGGCTCCCCTCCCTCCGGGGCCCCTGTGCTTCCCCGACTATTCTCCTTAGCTCATTGAAGTCCGCCCTCCTGAAGTCTAGGGTTTCTGCCTTGCTGTAGGCCTTTGCCACCTTGCGCTGGATGGTGAATTCCAGAAGGCGATAATCTCTGTCGCCCAGGTGGTCAAGCACCCGCAGCCCCGTCACCAGGTCGTCGCTGGTGGCCAGCATGTCACTCATAACCCAACATACTGAGATGCTGAGCAAAAACATCTCCAGTAATGGAGTTAGAGGGCCCAGTACTACTACAAAACCAGGCTGCTCCATTTTGTGTCTCTACCTCCCCATCCTGTTAAACAGGGATAAGATGTACTTCCTCTTCCTGGAGAAGGCTAGAATGCTTAAATAATTAAGGCTTATACATCTTGGAGAACCTCAAATAAAAGGTGCTACAGAATGGCAAAGTATTATACAGCTGGCAAGTCATAGCACTATACAGAAAGGGACAGTTCAGAAGCAATAAACAGATAAGGATTCTAGGGGACTGAAATTTGTCCTAAATCAGCTGTGAGCCCAGAGGAGGCAGCCAGAAGGAGTTTAAAGGAAAGGGTCAATTCTCTAATTCAGGCGTTGGCAAAATACAGCCTGTGGCCCAGATGCAGCCCACCAGGCCATTCTATCCGGCCTGCGGGGCCCCTAAAAATTTTAGATAATTAATTAGCTG
Organism: Crocodylus siamensis; assembly: GCF_052110815.1. NCBI lineage: Eukaryota > Metazoa > Chordata > Crocodylia > Crocodylidae > Crocodylus > Crocodylus siamensis. The sequence goes on from NC_143402.1 coordinate 60,302,536, forward strand.
CCCCTGGCTGCCTGTCAATGATGACAAGGCGCCAGTGGCAGCAGGACCCAAGGGGAGCCAGTAGCAGGACCTAGGGATGACAGGACCCAGCAAGCGCAGAAGCAAAGCCTGCCTTGTTCCCCCCACCACCCAATCCACATCTGGAAGCCTCTGCCTAGCAGGGGCTTCTGGTCTGGCAACCTGGGGCTGTTCCCCACCCTACCTCTGCCTGGGAGTGTAACTCAGCTACGAACTCCAGGGAGGAGGGGGGGAAACGACACGACCTCTGGCGATCACCCCAGTCCTCAGGGCCAAGCCAGGAAGGCTCCTGCTGCAGTCTCAGTGATGCAGCCAGGAACTTGGTGGTGCTGGAATGGCTGGCGGGCGGGTGGGCAAGTGGGGAAATGGTGGCGGCAGTGGTGGTAGGCGGGAGTGCAGGGCCTGTGCTGGTGCCCCATGGCCAGTGCTGGGTGGGGGGGGAGGCCCAGGGCAGGGCAGCACGAGTGTGGGGCCCAGGCTGGCAGGGGCTCTATAGCCCAGCCCAGCTCCATAGAGCCCCTGCCAGCCTGGACCCCATGCTCCTGCTGCTCCACCCTGGGCTCCTGCCAACCTTGGCCCCAGGGCACTGACACAGGCCCCGTACTCACACCCAGCTGTTGCTGCACTCCTGCCTGTCTGCTGCTACTCCCTCCCTGCCTGCTGCCACTGCTAGCTCCACTTCCCCACTCTCCTGCCCACTGCTGCCACTTCTCCCCTACCACCTGTCAGCCAGCCGCTCCAGCACCACACAGTTCCTAGCTGCATCGCTGGAACCACAGGATGCAGCAGGAGCTGGCCTGGTCCAGCCCCTGCAATTGCCGGCTAGCTCCATGTGGTGCCAGCCAAGCCAGGTTGGCTCCTGCTGCATTTTGTGGTCGTGGCTGTGCAGCTGGGAACCGCATGGTGACAGAGTGGAAGGCGGGCAGAAGGAGGAGGCAGGGAAGTGGCAGCAAGTGGGAAGGTAGGGAAGTGGGCAATGGTGGCAGATGGGGAGCAAAATAACAGCGACTGGGTGGGGGGGAGCACGGAGCCCACACCAGTGCTTTGGGGCCAAGGGCAGCAGAAGTGCTGAGCTGGCAGAAGCGCTGGTAGGAGCAAAGCCTGCCATGGGCCCTGAGCACCCCAAGGCCTCACGACTTGCTGCTGCCACCGGTGGCAGGGGCTGTGGGAATCCCTCCCATGCACACCCCCTCACACACCCAGCCACCCTCCCCCTCCACACATGCCACAACCCTCCCCACCATCCCTTCCCCATATTTCACTTCTCCCCACAAACCCCCTACCCACCCACACCCCACTTCTCCGCACACACACCCACATGCTCCCCCACCCCATATACGCACACATACTCACACCTCCCCCAACCCCATACACACCCAAACCCCCTACAAAGTCCACACACAAACATATACACCTTTCCCCACACCCCACATACACACATACCCACCCAACCACAGCCCCCCACAAACATATACTCACACACCCATACCCCCACACTCCCCCCACAATATACAAGAATAAGACTTCATTTTAAGCTGTTATACAATCATCTCTATGTACACTATGCACACACAAGTAAATCAGGACAAAAATATTTTTTTAATGAAATTAATGAATGTTGTAGTAGACGTTTGATTTTTAGAATATCATTTTTTTTTCGGTTCAGAGATGGCAAACCCCCTTGCTGAAAGGAGTACTTCTGGGGGCAAGGGGAGGGACTTCAGGTGGCAAAGGTCAGGGGCTAGGGGGTGGGACTTCCAGTCCCAAGATGGCAACCAAGGGGTGGGGCATTTGCCAATGGGCAAGGCTACCCATGTGGCCCTCCACAGCTTGCCAAAACCCAGTAAGTGGCCCTCCAGCTGAAATAATTGCCCACCCCTGCTCTAATTGCATTGTTTTGAACATAACTAGGTACTTGAGATCTTGAAGAATTATGGTTTTAAACAGACTGACCTTTGCTTAATCAGTTCCTAGGCTGCAACCTTGTAGAACACAGTGCCAAAAGATGGGTGCACATAGAAACCATTTACCATCATGGTCATCATGTCTTGTCATGGGCTAGGTTAGCATTGTTTGCATATTTGTACATATGCCTTCGTTTATTTTAACTAGCCCTATAATTCAGCACTATGTAACATGGGGCCAAACTGTTCTCTTGCTATGTGAGGCAAGACCAAAGACAACACAACGTGCATTTTGAATTTAACCCGCCCTGCCACAATCCACTTAATGATAGTGGCATCAGCAATCACCCTGGGAGGGAATAAATAAAAAGTGGCATTTTAGGAAACAACATTCTGCTCCAGATTTGTTGCTCTGGTGGGAGGAAGGTATTCATCTCTTCAGAAGCGCAACACCTGGGCAAGCCTTTGGAACAAGAACACAAAGTTTACAGATATAAGCCAGTGTCACACACAATCAGAGGCTGCTGCTTTGATGCAGGGGGTCTCAAGTTAGGCACTGCTCCTAAAATACATGAGCCTTGATATGCTCTATTGCCCGGGGGAAAACGATGCTTCCCAGAGCAGGACAGAATGTCATACTGCTTTCTAAGTGATCTAAGCAGGAGAGACAGGATGTCACTACAGCTGTATCACAATGGGAAGAATAACTCGTATACAAGGGGCACGAGGGGGGACAGCCACAGGAAATGAAGCAGTAAAGGACATTAAATGCACACACAGAGGTTGAAAATATTCCTACATGCTTACTTCAGGGAGGGGAATCAGAGTGGGCTCTATCCTGTTTTTAGAGCTAACTTCTAATGGAGTTTAACCTTGTAGGCAACATGAACAGAGAGGGTGAAATTGTATGTAGTTGGAGGAACTAATGTAGCCTTTGCACCCACACAGGAGGAACCTCCAGGGTGGGGGGGCAGAACTGTGGAGAGTCTGTGCTGCCCCTTGCAGGTTTTTAGGGTCCTATCAGCCCAGTGCTTTTCAGCAACACCTGAAAAACTCCCTTGAGAAACATTTCTGACATTTTTTGCCCCACTATAATCCATCACAGACAGCAACACCAGGACCTCCTTAGACCCTTGGTCTCTCTCAATACCACCCCCACCCCCACACACATGCACCCTACCTTACACCTGGGAAATGCTGACAGCTATTTCTCTCCAACATCTCCAGCCTTCCAGATTCGGGTGCTGCTTCGTCTTAGTTTAAATTCTCAGTTATTCCTCACCTCCAATGTTGCAAAGACTTCTTTTTCAGTCTCCCAGACCTGAGCATCCCCTCCCCAAGCGATCCATTCATGACGCTCCTATCAAAATCATCTATCTCCAACCTTGCACTGGAGTTACCCACCTTGATGACTCCCAGCCTCACCTCAGACTTTCTCTTAAGTCCTACTTTTTGACCTTAACTTCAAAGCCCTACTCAGCTGGCTCTTCCCTGCCTCTCTGCCCATCTCTGCTCCTATGCCAGCTCTCCACTCTACTCCTGACGGTCCACACTACAGACTCTTACACTAATGCCACATTACCCTCCCTCACTACATGGCACCTGCTACATGGTGCCATGCACCCCTAGCTGCTTCCTGCTCCATGGCACCCAGCATAGCAGGAATCCTGGGGACTCCTGTGCTCTCCTTCTGCAAGCTCTTCCCTGGAATCAGAATCAGCTAAACCCTAAAAAAATGTTATTCCACAAAGCACTTGTCCAAACAGTAGCAATGCTCAAGGGCCACGTGTCACCAGCTCTTCTAAAAGCATTTTCCCTGGAATGCCTACAGGCCATCCTAGCCATCCCCTGGGCAAAGTTTCAAATGACGAGAAAAATCTGTACTTCAACCTTTGGAGTAAATAGCAGTATAAAACATATGATAGTCTTTATTGTCCAGTTGCACCATTTCTCATTCCCTCCTCTCTCCCGTATTTTTGTGACATACATTTGCTCCTGCTCATATTTGCTAGGCCTGTGGGAGTCAGCAGATCCAATCCGACTGCTTCAGACGGCAGCGATCCAATCTGGAGCTCTGGACCAGATTTCTATCTCGATCCGGCCAAAGCAGCTCCGAAGCTTCACAGCCGCCTTGGAGATCTGGCCATAGGGTATAATGGGGAATCAATTAAGTATCTATAACTTTGTTGTTTTTTGTCCAGTTTGAATGAAACATGCGGGGATGGCAGCCTCTGCTGAGAGCATGAAACCTGCCAAGGTTCAAGAAGATTGGTGCAAGTGTTTTGGGGGAACTGTACCCGAAATTCTTGAAAGCCAAACTCCTGTCACATCTATGTGTTACACCACAGGGGAGTCAAAACTGCAGGGGTGGTAGCTCTTACTGAGGCCACAACGCCTGCCAAGTTTCAAGAAGATCGGTGCAGGGGTTTGGGGGGAACTGCCCCTCAAGCTGTGGACAAGCAAAACTCATGACATGGGTGACCCCGTGTGTGTTAAGGCGCAGCGGGGTGACAGCTGCAGGGATGGTGGCCCCTGCTGAGGCCACGACACCTGACAACTGTCAAGGAGATCGGTGCAGGGGGGGTTCTGGGGCTCTGCACCCCTAGCTGCTAACAGACAAAACTCGTGCCACCCCTGAAAATGTCATCCAAATTGGACAAAAAATAACAAAGTTATAGATATTTTATTGTTTCCCCATTATACCCTACGGCCGGATCACCGAGGCGGCTCCGAACCGTTTTGGGAAGCCGAACAAGGCAGCACTTCGACCCCGATGTGCTGCTTCAGACCCTGAAACGTCCGAAGCTTCTCCAGATGCGAAGCTCTGTCTGAAGCCCCGCACAGCCCTAATATTTGCTGACACTAAGCGCTGCAAGTACATATGACTGCCCCTACTCTGAGGGGCTTACAGTCTAGACTGACAAGTCAGGTAGAGGAAGCTGGCTCCGTGTCAGACAGGAGAGCTGAGAAGCGAACCCAAGTTTCCTAATTCAGAGAGTGGTACCTGAGCCATGGGACCACACTGTCACTAAGGTGGATACCCTGAGGGTGTCAAATATACGGTAGGTTTCTAGGGCACAGGCCTGTCTGTAGCACTCTTGCCCTACTATTCTTACTGTACAAGTCATACTAACTGCTGAATCCTTATGGAGCAGTGATCTAAAAACACAAACTGCATGCAATGATTTTATCCTTTTAAAAATCTCAGGGTTTCACAACTGTTCCCCTTCTGTCCTTCAGCAAACACTCCAAGTAGTAGTGATACTAACCATCTGAAAACCGTACTGAAGGACACACTGAATCCTCTACTACCTGGCATCTATAAATCAAGACTTGGAGATACCTTTCTAAAAAGATGGTGAACTCAAGAAAGAGTTGCACCCTATGCAGGAATTAAACAGCTGAGATCACTGGCCTGTATCATGCAAGAGATCCAACTAGGTGATCAAACAGTCCTTCCTGGCCTTAACCATTATAGATTTATGTCAATTCATATTTTCTAACCCTGATTATGTGCAAAGCAAATATTCTTTTTTAATCTAATGTCATGGCACTGGAGCTATAGTTTAATTGTGGCAACTGGGAAAATTCTAAAGAAGCATGCAACCTTTTTGCAAAGTTACTGAGGTCAATAAACAATTACAGTGTTGGAAAAGGATGTAATATTTGTTTTAAATCAAATTAATTTGCTTGATTGGTTTTGATTTCTTTCGAAAACAACTTGTTATCACTGAAGCTGGTGCCAACCAAATTGTAGTTGTAGCCCCAGCTCATTTGGTTTTAATTCTGTGCATTAATTGTCATTTTTCCCCAAAAAGTGTTTGCTTGGAATGCAAATGTCTATGGATGATGATTTAGGAAGATAATTGCTTGTAAATGAGTGGAACGAAACAGCTCTGGAATAAAAATCTGTTTCTAAAAAAAAGAAAATACAATAGCAAAAGGAAATGATGATCTCTTTATTTCAGAGCTCTTTAACCACAGAGCCCCAAGTGCTTTGCAAGCCCCAGGTTTTTAGGGAATCCTTACCCCTTATTATAAATCAATGCGAAGTGAAGCTTATCCAGGCTAAAGGTATACATTCAAAGTTACATACCATTTCTGATTTGAGGTATAACTGAACCCAGAACTCTGACTGCTCTCAGCTGGCTTGAGTAAACACTGGTGGACTTTACCCACTTAGGAGATCTGTCCACATCTCTTGAATGTGTTCAGGATACAGGCAATCCTCAGGCTTTCTGGTCTCTTCCTTTGCTCAGACATCCACAGGTGAGTGAGGGTTACAATGTCTGTCTGATCCTGATCCACAGAGAATATTACAGCCCCAGCAAGGCTTTTTAGTTCAAGCTTTTAGCTCTGTAGTTCCCTGGTTCAATACCCAGTGTACCAGCCATGAGTTGCTTCATTATTAGTAGGGATGTCTGTACAAAGACAAAGGGCTCAAGATCATCCCCTGGGAGTAATCCAAGGGTGAGTCTTAGCCCAGCTTTTTTTCTACCTGGTGTTACCTTGCTCTGAACATGAACCAAAACCCACTGAGGTCAATAGAGAACTCCTTCCCCCAATAGCAATAACCAGTATGTTACTGTGGCATATGCCTAAGGAAACCTGTCAGGTCATATTCCCAACTCTGCATCATGCAAGGCCATGACAGGAAAAATATCAACATATTTCTGCCTTACATGAGGGGAGAAGGAAAGCACCTTTTCTTTACAGGAAAATTTGTCTTGAGGATAGAATGAAAAGGACCAAGAAGGAGATAACAAAGGTAAATGCATTTTGGCACACGTTGACTGTTGTACACAGACATCAAGATCTCCACATCGTATTGTAATGGGATAAGACCCAGACCTTGTCTAAACCCATACAACACAGCCCTCCTAGCATGAATGTGGTTATAAACTTGTGGTTACAGAAGTGCTTACAGTATATCGGAATAGAAGACTTGTAGGGAAAGAAGATGAGCCAGACTGGTATAAGATACCTGAATGCTGGCAGTAGTGGTTACCCAACATATTAACACTTGTGTATAGTTCAGTTCTTATTCAATTGCTACTCCTGAAAGGACACAGTTGTATTTTTCTGCCTTGCTACTAGAGCTCTGCAATAAGGACCTGATCGTAGAGTGCACTGAAGCATTTAGCATTATCGGAACTATAAAAAGTGGCTTTGAAGTGACAGCCAATGTGATTTGCACTCACTTAAAGGCATATCAATCTAATAAATAAGTGGATGAATAAATGAATATATTTCACCTGAATGGTATAAAAAGGTCTTAGCAGAACTAAAAACTAGGTCTGAAATCTCTGTCTGGGTTTCTCACTTCTGCTGTGACCTATACATACAGGTTTTTGAACAACAAACTGAAATATCTTCTAAGCTGACATAAATAATAAATCCCGTTTAATAAATCACCAGCTGTTCCTTGAACATGTCATTAAAAGTACCAACTTGACAAGGAATGGCAGTACAACAAAGGAAGGAGTGGTATGAAGACTCAGATTCCCATTTTGACCATAGCGTAGGACACCGGAGACTCCATCAGATAATGCCTCCAGGCAGAGGCTCAGTTGCCTAGCAGAGGCCCAGCTTGCCCATGGGCTCAGCCTAACACAGATGTAGGGTGGGTTGTAAGACTATTAAAGCCACAGCCTGTGCTGCTATGTCACTTGATGCTTTTTGGATTCTCTTAAATCTTCACTCTTAACACATGACTAGCACCCCCTTTCCTACCCACCTCCTGATAAACCAAGGGAAACAGAACCCCACTGCAAACCAGTGTTTGCCTACCCCTAACACAAAGAAGATGCAAAGACTATAAAATTCCTACTGGACTTCACAATTGCCAAACTACGTGATGTGGAAGGTGTTCAGATACTACGCTGACAGAAGGCAAGACAAAAGCATGAGATGGGTAATGTCCACCCCAGCATGCACACAGATCAAGCACTGGACATCCCACTCCAAATCAAGCACTCCCCATCTAAATCTCCTTGCATGTGTCCATCTACAGGCCACAAGAATGGATATAGGTGAGTCACTTCCCATGCCCCAGAGACAAGAAAATTAGAAAAAAGTCAACCCTCATCAAACAAATGGGTTCTGGCAGCTGAGAGAGTCATGTGGAGGGCAGAGAGGAGGGTGTCGAGTGTAACCTCTCAGCTCTCGACTGTGTGTGAAATTGCACCAGTGGGTGCAATCCCAGCATCCTCAGGGACTAGCTGCAAGCACCGTTCAGCATTAGATAATTTCCACTGGACATAGTTGCTGACATTTCAGTTGCCAGGGACTATTTAAAATGGCAACTTGTTGCATATAATGACACCTAATCAGTGGGAAGGAGCAGATGCTCTGAGAACCAGTGTCCAGTAGGCACAATGCTGCAGTTGGGAGGCCAGAATCTTATACTGTCAGCTTCTGGGGGCACAAACTACCTTCATGTCTTGTGTTTGTAAAGCCTCTAGTTTAACAAAGTTGTGGTCCATAGTTAGGGCTCCTAGTTGCTCCCGCAACCCAAGTAGCAAATAACATTCCTGGTGGTGTTACAACATTTCTTTTACAGCCAGGAAAAAGTCATGCTAACACTCCTTTTCTATGTTTCCATTGGCAAATGGAGGGGGGGGGGGCACAGTTTGCCTCTGTACAGCTTTTGAATTCTGGTGGATAATATGAAAGTTTTTAGAAAAGTGGTTGCACTGTGGAATACGTCATGAGATTTGAAATCCACTGTTTGCTCTAGCTCATCTCTCTCAGGCCCGGGACATTGGACAGTCAATAAACCTTAATGACCGCCTCTTCAGGGGGAAGCACTGGGAGACAGTGGGTTGGCTGGAATGAAGAAAAATCAGTTTTCTATTCCCTGTCTGCCACAGCTAAGGGAATAAGGTGGAGGGATAGTAGAAACCTAATTAGCATAAAGGGGCAGACATGACACAGCACATGCTCGAAACCAACAGACTGCTCCAGAGCGGTAAACAGTTGATGCAGGAAAATGTACTTTGGGTTTGTTATTTTTGTCCATACCTGTGCACTGCTTGTGTTACCTAGTAAGGACCAGTGGTGTTTGAAACCCTGCACATATCCTGCCCGTATGCTCTGTGCTACTCCTGAAGGACCAACTTGCTATGCCAGTGTCCACACAGCTGCCATCAAGGAGAGGGGTGGCTTAAAGTTAACAGAGAGGGGTCATTACTAGTCCTTGCAGAATATGGTAGCTAGGCTCCAGGGTCCATTTTTGTTAAAGGTAGCAGACTGGGAATTTAGGAGGGATAAGGACAGAACCGTGCTGCAGCCAGCTTACCCAAAAAGCATCTTATGGACAAGCAAATCCAAGATTGGGACACAACACAACTAACTGGAGAGCTGTCCAGCGATGAGAAGCTCGACTTTGGGTATGCCAGGGGATAGCAGTGCTTCCTCACCTTCATGTAGGGTTTTGGGATCAGAAGTGCTCGACAGCAGATGATTACATATTGCTAATGAATGGTAACACCAAAATAATTCTACATCTTAACAAACCACATGAACTGGAATCTTTAAGACTGATCCTTGGGGCAGCATGCAACACGGTAGCACAGTCCATGAAGCTCCTCCTTTGGACGGACAGCACATTCATATGGACAGCGGCTGAGAAACAACGACACAGAACCAACCGCTCCCCTCCCCCCATCCCTTCTGCCAACACCCATTCAGTCTCCACTACAGCTTCCGCCATAAGTCACTTTTCATACACAAACACATGGTCATACCATGTCCCTGATTTTGGAGGTAGATGTGGGTCAAATGGAGTCACTGACCCAGCATCCTGGTCTAATCACTGCCTTCTCCAAGTTGAAACCTGAACTCCCACTGCTCCAGGCAATGCAGCAACTCATGTAGACCATCTCCAGAACATAACTGCAAGGATCTCTACAAAGCCAAGGAACAAACAAGCTAACAAAGCATCCACAAGCACTCCCCCATTTGTTGCAGAAGGCGTGCATGGAAAGAAGCATCCCTCATATCCCACTTCTAGCAAAGATCAGCATCAACAGGAGAGCAGCAAGAAAAAAAAACCACCAGAGTAACAAGCTGAACTCAGTCCCTTCCTTCTAAACACTCCCAGTCAGTCCTTACAGAAGCAGCAAGTATATCGCTGACTCCTTATTCTACGTAGCTGATAATCAACTGCTGTAACCCACCTGGTTGTTCCCTTACCTCCCCCAACCCCTCCAGAGCATCCACTAGTTCTTGGAAGACAGCAGTCTGCTAACGGCTTGAACACACATCCCAGTTTGACCTGTAACAACCAAGTTTTCTTTGTTAGAGGCGTTACAAGCCACCACAGAATAAGCAGATAATCAAGAAGCTAGCAGAAAAATCTCAGCCATCCATGGGCAACTTAAATCCCTCCCAGCCATTGCTTAAGCCAGAGCGCAGTTCCGCAACAGAACCTGCTGTTCTGGAAGGTCCTTGTCCAGTCCAGACGGATCACCTTGCTGTGCCCTCTGCAGCATTTGGTACCATACATCTCAAAATGCTTCTGGTCCCACCTCCAAGAGACAGCACAGGTGAAAAAAATGCCCTCATGTAGTTTTGCTGGTTCCTCTAAGGACAAACTCAGTGTCATTCTGGGCTGACTCCTCCCCCATCTGCCCAAGGGCTCTAGGAATTTTCCATTGCGCCGACCACCTATCAGCAACTCTTGTTTGGGAACAGTTCCTTGCAAAATCATGTAGACTGTCTCCCACTGGCAATAGTGGGTCAACTAAAGCTACTGCCTACTTAAAAAATAGAGCATTGGAAGGTATTGAATAAGCATTCCCCAAGTGCTGTACTCCCAGGTAAGCAATTGCTTTTTCGTACAGTCTGTACTTAATGAGATATGTATTTACTCCTTTTTGAATTATTCACACTCTGCTTTTGCTCTTCACTGCATCTCCTCCTCCCATCTGCTCTGTCCTCTCTCAGCCAGGGGAGCAGCCAGCACCACGTGACCAGACAGCTCTCCGTGGACTGCAGGATGGGAACCTCCAGGCTACATAAAGCTGTGTGGGAGATGGCAAGAGAGCAGAGGCAGTTGTGACAGCAAAGCACAGACAACACCCAGCTCTGGACCAAATGCAACAGCCCCATCTGTCAGCACAATCGCTGCTTAGATTAGATGGGTACCTAGATGAAGTCAGGCCAAGGCAAGTCAGAGGAAAGGAGGGCAGGAAGAAAGCTGTTTCAACAACTAGACTCACCCAGAACATTCCTGCCTGCTGAGGGCATCTGCCCTCTGACTGTTAAATGGTTTTGCCACTTAGGAGTCCTCTTGTAGAGGCCAAGGCTGTAAAAAAAACAAACCCTTTTAATCTCTTGCTAGCAGAAGACTGCTTCTCACCCTGGGTGCAGTGACCCCCTCATTTGTGCCCTCCACAATGGCTGCAATTCGCTAAATGTAGGCATGAAGCCAGCCACCCAGTAAAACCTCCAGCTGGTAGAAACCACAGCAGCCCATCTGCACTGCTCTCTACATTAAATCCCTAATGTATGAGAAATCAATGTCTCAAAGGTCCCTGCCCTCGGTGAGGCTAACATCACAACAGGTCACCTCTCTGTCTGCCAAGACCTCCTCAGCAGTGAGCGCTGGAGAACAGGACACAACTTCTGCCAAGGGCAGGACACAATCTGTCACACTGCACCCAGCAAAGGAGCTCATCCCCTCACAGGAGACGAGTCCCTGCAGAACTCAAAGCATTCACAACTAAAATCCTAGTTTGTCTAATAAAAGGTGTCATTTCTGAAACAAGAGTTCCAGATCGTTGCATCACAACTAAAAACAGAACTTGAAGGTTTGTTTCCCTCAACACAATACAAATCACTGTGAAGCACACTCATGTGCACACACACCTCTCCACATTTGAACTCACACACATGCACAACTCCATGTACAATATACATATACACATACATACCCCCAACAAACAATGAGAGGCAGAAGAGTTACACTGAGAGTTTAATTCCAGATTTTAAAGCCATGTCCAACCCTGAGACCCTGGGGACGGGGGGCGGGGGGGTGTAATGGCAAATAAATTGGATTATTCAAATGGGCACAAGATTATTCCTCCATCACTGCACTTCTGCTCCCTTTACTTTCAGCATGACCTACAATAAACCTAGTGGGGAGAAAGAGGGCACTATTTTCTGAGCCTCTTTATAAATTAAACTGTATCTGGAACTGGCAAAGCCCCATCTCAATGTGACTGGGATCCTCTGGGTGAGTACAACACAGCTGGATCAGGTCCCCAGAAGCATTAATATGCTTCAGCTAGAAAACATCTGACACTCCCTGATGACACTCAGCATTTGGACACGTCTAAGCTGCCTTGTTAATAAGGCAGAAGGGACTTGGCCATCTGAAGATAAACTGCCCTTAGACAGAAGCCTGTCTGAAAATGTGCCCTGGACATTTAAACTATCTGGCAGGAGCACTTCTTCCCCTGAACATTTATGCTCCCCACAGTGCCAGTAGGAACAACTTAGACCTCTACATGCCCTTTTCCATTTGCACTGGGAACAGCCAGTCAGTGCTAATGGGAGCTGAGCCACTAATGCTTCTGCCACCAAGGTGAGAATGTTCCCCAACTTGATGTTGTCAGCACTTGGCTCTCTGCTTGGCCATTTCCTTTAATTTGTTTCAGTTCTTTCCTGATCTTTACTAGAAATTGGCCAGGACCCGAGTCTTCATACCAGCGCCTCCTCACAAAACTCGGATGGGGTCAGTGAAATAGATGCAGAGCTCACACCACAGCTGGAGCCCTATCTTTACATAAAAGCTCATTCATAATCCACCTGTGAACCAGTGGCTGGGCCACCAGAATGGGAACTACAAACTCTCCTCTTAGTTCAGCCATATCCTGTTACGTGATCCCAGGAAAGTTGCTTTTACCTCTGTGCTTCCCTTCCTGCCTTTGGTTTCTCTTATCTACAGAAAGCTTCTAGGAGAGGCAAGGGATTTTTCTTACCACACATTCCTACAGCATTGGTCAACGAGCCCTAATTTCAGTGACAGCTTTAATCGCTGCTGTAAACCCAATAAGTAACAAGAACACAGAATTGGAAGGGGCCTCCTGTGCCAGAAAGTCCAGTCCCTGCCTTCACAGGATGCCATTCACCCAAAGAACCCCCAAAATCACTACTTCAGACCCTCACACACAACTACAAGGCACAATACCCAAAACACAAACACCATTCTACAACAGGCCATAAAGCAGGGGACATAAGTTAATAATATCCAGGATAGATGATGTTGTTCAGATTGTCACTCAAACCCCCACCAGATGTCATTTGAGACACCCATTTACTTCACTGGTGTAGATTCAGACCCTTGACTAAATCAAGCAATGGATGTAAGCCTGCATCTTTTATATTGCAACAGAGCTAGTCAGGCCATGTTCAGTAGCAGGTCTAAGTGCAAGGTCTTTGTTATGCATCCTGGCCTAAGAGGGGTGACTGCAGTCTGCTTTGTTATCAGCAAAACTGGAATTGCTCTAACAGCTGGGGATGTTTCTTCTCTGTGTATTTATCTCGCACCTACAGCCCGCATGGAACTACTCTAATAGATAGTTACAACATTCTAGGGCGGCAGCTCACACGTGTGCAATTACGTACCAATGAAATCAGATGCAATGCTGGTTACGCTGTTGGGTGCAGTACTGTAATCTGATTTCTTGAATGCTCTAGGAAAGGCTGTGTACCTACTACCTAGGAGGCTGATGAAGTGCAGTTCATAGGCCCAGCTCTGAAAAGTGGTTTGCATTGTAATTTGTTCCCTCTCAGGATCAGACCTGAGAGATTGGAGGCAGAGTGGTTTTTTGGTGAGAAATATGCCCCCACAGGTAGTTGGGTTTTGTTGTCTTTGATAGATTCTGGTGTGCAGTTTGTGGGGATACTGGAGATAGTTGGCAGGTTTTGTGTTTTGAGTTGTAGGAAGCTGGCTTCAGCTCTGGTGATGAGGTTAGGTGCTTGTCTGAACGTACAAACCACTTTTCAGAGCTGGGCCTATGAACTGCACTTCCTAGGTAGTAGGTAGAGAAACTCATGGACTCAATATAGACAGTGGAATTCTGGCACACCGCGACCTGCCGGACATCGGACACCCCAGGCACCTCTGCACTTTCACCTGAGCTGCTACATCCCCTTTCCCTCCTACCCCACACCCCAGCCTGTCCCTCACTCCCTGACACCTCCATTTCCATTTTCACTGACTGGCTTTCTTGCCTGCATTGCGGGCCAGGACAGCCTCTGGCTTCTTTACTATTCCTTCCATCCAGGACCAACTGCAGGTACTTCCTCAGCCTGACGAAGGGTTTTCAACCCTAAAGCTTCTAAAGATGCTTTTTTTTTTTTTTTTAAGTACTCCTTTTTTTCATAATACACATATAGACATAAAAACACAAGATAAGCCAGCACACACCATGAGTAACATCATATGTCCAACACAACACAATGCTACAACTTTACTTCTTGCTGTCAATTCCTTTATCAAACGACAGGCTCTGTGACAGCTCTGTGTGGGTACCTTTGATGCTGCTGCTGATGCTACTGGTGTTGAGCAGCTAAGTTACTGTACGTGATGCCACGTAAAGTGGTGGACTGGGCATGAGGCCATAGGGGAGGAAGAGACCTCACTGGGGCACACTGCCATGTTGTGCAGAGGCCCCAGCACCAGGAAGGGCACACCTTAACACACATACACACATATCACGAGTTTTGCCTGTCAGCAGCTTGGGGTACAGGGCCCTGGATGACAGACTCCCCCAGTCAGACGCACACAGCTGGCAGGCTTTGTGGCCTGGCAGGACCAGCACCCAGGCGTGCACTACATTTTACACCCCTGTGCCCCAAGACAGACGCAGTCACCCAAGCACCCACCCACATCATGAGTTTTGCCTGTCAGCAGCTTGTGGTGCATTTTCCCACAAACCTCTGCATTGATCTTCTTGAAACTTGGCAGGCTTTGTGGCCTCACCAGGGGCCACCACCCCTGCAGTGTTCAGCCCCCCTGTGGTGTAACAAAGATGTGACATGAGTTTTGCTTTCAAGAATTTGGGGTGCATTTCCCCTCAAACCCCTGCACTAATCTTCTTAAAACTTGGCAGGTTTCATGCTCTCAGCAGAGGCTACCACCCCTGCAAACTGTACCCAAATCTGAGCTAAAATAACACAGTTATAGATATTTCATTCATCCCCCATTATAACCTACAGCCGGATCTCCAAAGTGGCTCTAAAGCTTCGGAGCTGCTTCGGCTGGATCAAAGCGGCAAACTGATCAGGAGCTCCGGATCAGATCGCGGCCATCCAAAGCGGCCAGATCCGAAGCCGAATCAGATCGCTGCTGACTTGCACAGGCCTAGAATTCACTCTTACGTGTTACACTGCACAATTAAGAAAAATGCTCACACCTTGAGACAGAAGCAAAAGAAATCTTACTCAAACCTGGAAATACCCAATGAAACAGCAGTGACAATCAAACTGGATCTAAGAGCCATACTATATACTTATTTCATAAGTATATCCGTCCGATATAGACCACATCCTGGTCTAGCCGTATTAGTGAAGTACAACACTAAATGGACACTTGACAACCAGGATGGAAAAAAACAATTTTTTCATGCATTTATACCATTTCCCTCTCTCCTCAAACAAGTTGGTCTGAAGTCACTCCCATCAAACACTAGTCTCCCTGAGCAGTTCCTGCCTATGAAACTCACCTAATAACAAGCTGCATACATAGAGTCCCATTTTTTATGGATGACAAAAACCAAAAAAATAATTCTCCAAAACTATGAACACGGAGATTAAACTGGAAGGCTCAGCCCAACTTGATCAGGCATCCACTACCAAGCAGATGTCATAACATGTATGAACACTCACACAGATACCCCAGGTAACACTGGAGCAGACAGAGTTTCATAATTTTTAGGGTCGGAAGGGACCTGAGCAGATCATCTAGTCCGACCCCCTGCCATGGCATATTGAGTTCTCCTCACTTATCCACACTGGGGGATGAGAGGGGAGGAAGACAAACTCCAGGGTCTCCCAACTTTCCCTAATTAACACAAGAACAACAATTCCAGGTCAGAATGAGGATCCATTCGCCCAGTATGCTATGTCCTACAGCGGCAGATAAAAGAATCTAAGAAACAGAGCACACGTAGAGCAGAGGTGCTCAACTCCAGGTCCACAGGCTAGATCCATCTGTGAAGCTGCATCATTCAGCCCATGAGACTCCCCATATGTCCAAAAAAACTTGGCAGCAGGGTAGGGGCAGTAGCCTTAATTAGAGCCCCCTGCTGCCAAATTTACAGGCCCGTGGGGAGACTTGATTGCCAGATAATATGATTCTGTATGCTAGATCACAGGGCTGGGCCTGTGACCGTCTTGATCCAGGCATGCAGAGATGGATACAGTCAGCACAAAGCCTGATCTAAGTTTCAGAGACCTGGCTGGAGGGGGGCCTCATTTGGGTGTGTGGGGCCTGATCTGGCCTGCAGACTGACCTTGTGCCATTCACCCAGCCTGCAGGGCCTAAAAGTTGGGCACCGCTGATATAAAACGATCCAGCCCCAAAATGTCCTCCCACTTACCACAAGTAAGTTACCTCCTTAACCATTGTGTTTAATAACCCCTAATGAACCCATCCTGCATAAATTTGTCTAATCCCATTTTGAACCCAACTATACTACTGGCCTCCACATGTTCTGAGGCAATAAATTCCACATGTTAAATATACAGTGCATAAAAGGAGAGGTTTTCTGCTCCCCTTATGATTTCATTGGGTGCCCCTTAGTCCCTGCATTATGAGATACAGCAAATAACCATTCCCAATTCCCTTTTCCATTCCCTATCCCATAAAGATCTATATTATCCCACCCCCTCATCCCAGTTAGGGGTCAGGTCAAACCAGGCCAGGTCTGATACCATTATGACAACAGACAGTACTACCTGCAGCTGTCAATGCCAAGAGCTGGGCAGAAGGAAATAGCCTAGCAACCTCTATAGTGCCAACAGCTTCAGGTGGAGGAGCAACATAGAAGGGGGTACTAGTCCTTAACCTTTGTGAAGGAAATGTCACCAAAAGGTGGGTGGTATGCCAGGGTGGACTGGGCTCTCCAGCCTTGACTGGCAACTAGTCTAGGAGTGGAGCCCCAAGAGGCAGACGGATTTAAGGTCTTCTTTGTACTGGCAGCTCCTACAGCCAAGTCGGCTCCAAATGTACTGGCTTCTGCCTTTCCTTTGGGATCAACCAGCTAGGCCAAGAGGGGGGTACTGATACATGGGCAACTCAAGCATTTCCATATCAACTGTCCAGCCCACTTTAGCCAAAACTAAATGGAGAGGACACTCCATCTTTGCTGTTTGCATGGGCACTACATGGAAGGGGCAGTCACAGGTTACTGGGTTATAAGGAACGGCCTGTCAATACAGTAGCCCCTACTGCCATGTGCACCTGTGACCACTGTGGTAGGACCTGCAAGTCTAACATTGGTCTCTACAGCCACAAGAGAAAATGAACCTGCCAGTAAAATAGCTGCAATACCTACCATCACTCACTGATGAATGGATGCCATATCCATATACATCCCAGTTGCCTTTTCTTTTCAGTCTCTCCTCATATGGTCATCTTTGCAGGCCTTCTCTGCACCTTCTCCAGGTCACGATATCCTTTTTGAGATGGGGTGACCAAAAGTATGTATTGTGTTCAAGATACTGGTGCACCCTGGATGTATAGAGTGGTATAATGATGGTTTCTGTTCTGTTTTCAATTACTTTCTTAATGATTCCTAACATATTATTTGCTTTTGTGATGACCCTGACACACTGAAATGATGTTTGCAGAAAACAAGTCACAGTCGATTCCATGATCTCTTTCCAGAGTAGTAGCAGCTAATTCAGAGCCCATCACTGAATATGTACAGTTAGGGTCGTTTTCTTCCTCCCACTCCATGCATTACTTGGAACTTACCTACATTATCATCTTCCACTTTATTTCCTACTGACTCAGATTTGTGAGATCATTCTGTAATTCTTCAGCAATAGCTTTAGATTTGCCCACCTGGAATGATTTTGTGCCATTTGCAAACTGTTGTCACTTCACTGTACACTGCCTTCTCCAGATCATTTCTGAGTATGTCAAACAACAGTACAGATCCTTGGGACAACCTTCTATCTACCTTCTTCCACTGTGAAAAATGAGCATTTAGTCCCATCCTTTGTTTACTATTGTTTATCCATTTTTCAGTCCATGAAAGGACCTTTCTGGCGATCCCACAGCCATGGTATTTAGAGTCCAGCAACTCCTAGATATCCATACTGAGATCAGGGTTAGTTGCTGCATGTTTCACAGAGCAAGGGAGATAGTACCTGCCTTGAATACCTCATGGTTTAAACATATGAATAGGGCAGAAAGAGAAACAGATGCAGAGAAGTGACGTGTCTTGCCCAGGGTCCAGGACAGGTTCATTCTCCTGGCGCCTTGTGGCTAGCCCATCGGACAAGACCACCATCCTGCCTCAGGATGTGTGTATGAGAATAAGAGAAGCATGAGAAGATGCCTCCAAAGCATACCACCATGACTCTTTTTGATACCTGTAAAGACTGCTTGTGGACTTTCAGAAGTTGGGCAGCAGCAATCCACTGGCTCCCACCACCGCTCTTCTTCTCCTTGCCTGGATTCCCTTCTCTATACAATCCCACCACTGATGGCACGGGAGTCTTTACCTCTGCAGTTTGCACTTCATGTGCTTCTCTGTGCATTTCAAATCTTACCTGAAGTCTCTCTGTACCTTCCATTCTTTTCTCTGCAGCTGCTCCCTGGTTTGGTGAATTTTCTGCCTGGCTAATATCTAATTCTGTAAATATTTTATTGCTCTTTAATTATTTAATGTCACAGCTCCAGCTCTGAATAATATGAATGTCTTATGCCTCCTCCTGTGATGAATTTGTGCCCCGTGTGATTGGGTGAAGTGTGCTGAGCAAGAAAAGTGCTAAGCATGCTATTATTAAAATGTCACAAGCAAGGAGGGAGACATTTTAGGATGGAACATTTAGACAAAATGATGGGCCTTGCCTGCACGCTGCGAGATGCTGAAAAGCCAGCCGTCAGCAGACAAGGGTTAATCAAGAAAACAAGAATCCACTGAGTTAATTGGGCACATCAAGACATTGCCTGACCTTGCAGAGTCCTGTTATGAGCATTTGAGCCAAATTCATGCCCCAAGTAATTCTGCGACTAACAGGAACTGCCTCCATGTACTTGAGAAGCCAATATACTCATTAAGCACCCAGTGTATCTTGGACCTTTGATCCAGATCAAATTCTCTTTCAGATCGTATCCAACCCTGTGCTGCCAATCTCCTGGGTCTCCCCTTCCTTATTTAGGAATAATATAAGCTAAATCCATTCCATTTCTCACTGTATTTATACACAGTCACTCCCCACTTTTTCTTCCCTGCTAAAATCCAAGATCCTGTGAAGTTCACCACATCTCTCTCTCAGAGTGTATCTACTTGTCCATTGCTGTGGCGTCTGGGTACTTTCTGTGGAAACCCAATTGCAACAGATGAAAGTACAGTTAATGGAGCAATTAATCCATCCTTCTGCTCCTCTCACTTGTCACTGGGTGCGTCTATATGTTCATTAGTGTACCCCAGTTACTGTGCATTACATTTACTTCTTGGCTAACCAAGTATTAATTCAATGTGCAGTAACTTGCACTACTGCGCAGTAGCATCAGCACACAGGGGGTTTTTTATGCTTATTGCACAGCAGCTAATAACACTGCGCAGTAGTGTATTAGCATGGTTTTTGACCAGCACGCTACTGCTCAGTGTTTTTATGCTACTGCTCAGTAAGCATCTTGTGTAGACATGCCCAGTATGTCTCCTGTTATGTTCCTGCCACAGTGGTTTCTGTCCCATGTTGCATCCTTGCTTTAAACACAACAGCCAAATGTCACCAGCATCAATTCCAGATACAGGGAAACTCCTCCCAATCACTGGGAGCTACTCTTGTGGCTTCTTGCTGACTCCAACATGTGAGGCCTTACCTTGCCCCCAGGAAAGTCAATGGCACCCCCCAGCCCAAAACAGAAACCCAATCTGCCGCTGAGTTCTAACAGAGAGGATTAGGCCCTTATGCGACCAAAGAGAAAATGTTCAGAGGGGCTTTCAGCATGTCTTGATATTCAGAGAGGGCCCAACTCCTACTAAAAGTGGGTCTATGGCTACTAAGTTGTTCTTGAAAATGTCACCCCATTGCCCACAGAGGGTTGCAACAGTTCCACAGGGGAAGGATACTGAGGACTGGGGCTCTCTACTGAAAGGCCACTGTCCAGCAAGTGGGGCTGCTTTTACTTATTCCAAGTTACTTTGAATTAGGCTACATATAACATCAGGCTGAGGATTTAGTATTTAAAAGGAATTATGCATGTTGGGAGAAGCAAGAGGAGAGTTATTTCTATTATATAAATTAGCTTCTCCTTCACCCTGCTCTGCCTGACAAAGCCCTCCCCACCAGGAAATATAGTGGATCCATTAGCCACCCATTAGTAGCATCAGGAGAGTTCTATATTATCAGAGGCACCAGGAAGAAGCAAGGGAGAGCAAATAACCATTATCTGCAGTAACCAGCTCTTTAATCCTTCAGATGCTTTGTCCTCTGTGCTCCACCAAGAACAACCCTGTCAGGGAAGCTAAAGGACAAGCTCTGAGAACAGACACCTTTTGAAGGATGTTCTTTATTGTGCAAGGTGCTGTACAAAACACGAAACACAGTCAAGCAGTACCAAGAGGAGCTAACAGTCCAACAGAGGGGGTAGCATGAATTGAGGAGCCTGGCAGTAGAAATCCGCCACCATCCTTTTTTAATTATTAAAACGATTGCTGCTTTCACTTTTGAGTGTGTCAGGAGTGAGCTTTAAAGGGGAAGATGAAGAATGAGAAGGTAGCAAATGAGACACAGGTTGGCATGGAAAAGGACACCCCTTCATTTCCTTCTGTTCAGTAAAAGGATCTTTTGAGCTGGTCCAAATGCAATTAGTAGATATGGGATAAAGAAGGCAATGAGATACATGACTTCACACCCAAGGATCACCAAATATTATAGAACAGAGTGACCTACTGATCCCCCCAAAAACAAGCACATACATTTATTTAGAATCCCCTAGGTCCTAGTCTCCAGCATAGGACTAAACCCAGCTTCCCTGCTAAAATGTGTTGGCCTCTGGGTAATCCAAGGGCATGTGCATTCTACAGATTTCCTTCTGGGCCTAAATCATGGAGGAGATGAGCCTGCTACAACTCCAGTTCAAGGATCTTGACTTTTTAGCTCAAGCTGTAGGAGTTCAGAAGGTCTCGGTCCCCAGTTCAATGCGCAACAAGTACACAGAGGAGCTAACTGCTCCTAGGTTAAGCAGAAAGAAGTCTGTTAAAAAAACAATAAGATATTGGCCATCTTGCCAGGTATACATGTACAGCCATCCTCAGCCAACCCCAGGAGAGTAGGAATCATTGGACTCCAGGAGTATGATCCTCAATGGACCTCTTCATTCCCCTTTCCTGTGAGCAAGCTAAACCAAGGCATTCAGGTGACATCCAAGATGCCTTTACTACCAAGGGATAGCAGAGGGGGAAAGAGCATCTCGTCTGTTAATCCCTTGGTCTTTGGGAAGACTAGTCCATCCCACAGCACCAGTGAACAAGCCCGAGCTGTTACCTCACAGAAGGTTTGCCATTAACAAGGGTGACACATCCGATGCAAGCCTAGTTCCACGTCTTCTGAAGCTGTAGCTAATCATCAAGGGTTTAACCAAGAGTTACGTGCCATAAAGGACGGAGAGGCTCTGAGACCATGGGAACAGCAAAGTGTCTACATTCTCTGCCCAAACAACTATGAGTCCAACTATGTAGGAATAGTGTATTTACCTATGACAAATTAAACTGCCATCTTACACAAGGGACACCCCTGGAGAGCTACTGTTGGAGGGAGATACTCCAGGCACTATTAAAACACACATGCATCACTAAATAGTAACTGGTCAGCAGTAAGCAGCTCTGGGCCTCTATATTAGGATTCGGCACCACGGGGATAAGAGAATATCATCTAGTACTTCAAAGGGCCGCTTGCCAACATGCAGACTCACAAATCTCAATGAATAGGAGGGCTGTCTGTGCATCAGGTGTCAAAACTCACAGCCAGGGGCAGGGGATGCAATGGAAACAAAATACCGACTCCTCCGAGCCAGCATTGTGGGCTGGACTATGTCCTGCCTCCTCTTCCACCAATTGGGCACCCTCCCAAACAACCCCCACAAGCTGCGGTAACTATTTTAGGAATGAAAAGGTCCATGACCTCAGAGGAGAGCAGGGTCCAGCATTATTCCACCAAGAGCTGTGTGTGGGAGACTTGGCCCATTTGGGGAAATAAAAAAATCATAATCCCAAGGCCCCAGGGAGCCAGCCCAACCCCACCCCCAAAGGGAGCATTAAAGCAGTGTTTCTCAACCAGTGGGTCGCAAGAATATTTCAAAGGGCCATGAGCAGCAGAGCAGATGGCCAGTGGGAAGGCGCCTGCCCCTTCCAGCAGGGGAATGGGGTGGGGGAGAGCTGCATGGCCGGGGTGGTGGCACCGGGGTAACCATGCTCACGGGGGTGCAGGGGGCCATGACCAAGCTGCCTGGCATGGCAGCTGTAGCCCAGGGCCCTGCCAGAGGCCTCTCCTCTTCCTCCCTCCAGCCTGTGCTGAGGCTGGACTCGCTCTGCTGCTGTGCACATGAGCTGGAGCCGCCGCATCCACCGTGCTTCGGCCAGAGTGGGACAGGGGCAGCTGGGGGCCCCTCTGGCAGGGCTGGCGGGGAACAGGAGTCTGCAGGCCAGGAGTGAGGGACACCAGCATGGCCCAGAGGGGGTACAGAGGACAGGGGGTTGGGCAAGGCTATGGATCTTTGCAAATGTGTAGGGAAAAGGTAGAGAACCACTGCATTAAAGGGAGGGAAAAGGAAGGTGGATAGCTGCAAAGGGGCCACTAAGTTGTCTGCTTAGTATCTGAAAGGGAGCAGCAGCTCAGCAGGAGCCAGAGGACATGCACCCAGCACCACCCATTCACAGTCTCCCCACGGGCCCCAACTCCCTGCTGAGCCCGAACCACACCACCGCAGCCCTTGTGAGTCCCAAAGACACAATGAAGTTAGCAGGGGCTTTTCAAGCAACTCTGAAATCCTTCCTTTCCCCATCTGCTCTGGAAATCCACATCCAGTAACTCATTGGCACTCTACGGGATTTCCCAGTGGAGGTGGGGTCACTTTATGGTGGCTGGGGCTGTAGCACGCGTACCAGACACTCATTCTCTGGGCCACTGGGATTTGTCCACTGATCAACTGAGCGTGGGGCCCTTGGGAGGCAGCATGGTATAGTAGGTAGGGCCCCGACCAAAAGCCAGGAGACCTGGGCTCTGTGGCCCAATTGACCACCAATCTGCTGTGTTCCCTGGGCAAGCCGTTTCGGTCTCAGGGCCTGTGTTCATTTAGACTGCAAGTTCTCAACTGCCTCTACCTCAACAGCTGGCACAACGGGATTTCTGATCTCCAGGCAATTACATAATATGGCTACACACTGTAAAACTATCCCAGCTCCAACAGTGGTCACCAGCTGATACTTCAGGAAAGGCTTTGAAATGCCTTAATACAGCCAATAGTTTAAGGAAAGGCAGGGTCAGGACAGAGGGCCTCCCAAATACAGGGCTGCATTTGAACAAACAGCATAAAATGCAAGCAGGCTGAGAAATGAGTTACTTCACGTGGCCCTATTTTGATGTGGCTTCTTCTCCAAGGGTAAGCTGCTACCTCCCTCCTGCACATCCCCAGCACTAGATACAGCTCCCTCCAGATGCTGCAGGAAGATGAGAGTCACTGCTGGACTTTCCAGTCTCCCAGCACCACCGTCCTGTCTGCCAGGCCAGGAGCATAATGATGAGAGAGACGCAGTCACATCTATAGTGGGAAAACAGACATCATTATAAGGTCGCCTCAGCCCTGCTCTCCCAGAGACTCCAGACTTGACTGATTAGTGGGCAAATCCCTATCACGCAGAGCAGGAGGGCCTTGTGTGCGCTACAGCTGCTGAAGACAGATCATCATCACTCACTGTCAGACCACGAGCAGCCTAGAAGCAGCAATTAACTTGTTTTTAGGCAGCACCATCTCAAAGAGTGTTATGAGTAGTACAGGAACTCAGCCTCTCCCCCCAGTCCCCCAAGATCAAGATTGTTAGTCCCACTTTACAGATGGGGAAACTGAGGCACAGATTAACACTGACATTTAAAAAAGAAGCTCACTTTGGGGTATTTTAAAGGTGCTCAACTTGGGTTTGATTTCTAGCAACTCAATGGGAGCTGCAGGTATTCAGCACCTCTCAGCATTAATCAGTTGTTCAGCATCTCAAACTGAAGATCTAAACCAGGGGTTCCCAACGTTTATGTGCCCAAGGGCACATCTGAATTTAAAAGAAAAAGCAGCGGGCGCCAATATGAACATTAAAGTTTAGAATTTAGATCAAACCGAACATCTCATCCATTACTTAAAATTGCATTAGATCCACAACTTCAAAACACAGCTTCCCTTTTCTTACATATATAGGTAAAAAATATTTGTTGGAATAATGATTGTTACTGATCATGAAAATGCACACAGGCACCTAAATAAACCTTGGGGGGCATCACAGTGCCTGCGGGCACCGCGCTGGGAACCGCTGATCTAAACACTAACACATCTTGCACAAGTCAAGAACTTAAAGCACTGACTCCTACCAGCCTCTTAAAATCTAGTGGGCCACCTCACGCTGCTGGGCTAGAAACACAGCCTGCATTTGGATACAAGAGGCTTCAGATGGTCATAGAAGTAGAAACTAAAAATATATAGGAGATAAAACTGTATAGTGATATACCTGTCCCCTCTCCTCCTTTTCTAAATTGAAGACAGTCCAGACAAGACTGTCTAAGGCAGTGATGCTCAACCTATGATGAGCAGGCTGAATCCTGCATGAGAGGCTGTGTCATCCTGTCTGCGGGGCTCCCTTCAGATCCAAAAATCTGGTGGTGGGGAGCAGCAGCAGCATTAACTGGAACAGCTTCCAGAGGCAGCTTCCATTAGCTGCTTCCAGAAGCAGTTAATATACCATCACCCTGCTGCTGCCAAATTTCCAGACCTTTAAGGAGACCCACAGGCCAGATGGCATGGCTGTGTGCATTGGCACACAGGGTCACTCCATGGTCAAATCTGGCATTCACAGTCTGGCCAGTCCACAGGATTGGGCCATAAACAGATCTGGTGCACGGGGTCAAGTGGGTGTGGTGGATCATACCTGTGTACCGACCCTGCACTGGATCAGGCCCACAGACTGTCCCTACCCACTGGACCTGGCTGCAGACCAGTCCCATGCCACTCATCCATCCTGTGGGGCTGGAAAGTTGAGCACCACTGGTTTAAGGTGTCGACCACCATCACATCCCTGGGAATTGAGTACAGACAATAGATAAACCAGCGCTGAGTGCACAGACCAGCCCCCCAACCCATCCTGTTGGCTCCGACTGACTTGGCCCATCTATTGACAGCCTAGGTCTGAGACAGCGCAGGCAGTCTGTGGCTAGGAGGGTTATTCTGCATCCTGCTTCCTTGTGTTTCTAGTTTTTCTAAAGTCATGGGGTTAGGTAGAGCTTCACTATTGGCACTTTTCTTTCCTCTCCAGGCAGCCATTAGCCTTGCAAAGACAAGGTCATGCCAAACTGCAACAACTTGAGATGAATAAACAGAGAACAAAAATGCAACCCAATGTGTTTTTCCTGCTGCCTGGGTCTGATGCAGCCACACTGTGGGGTGCTCTACAAGTTCTCCACTTCTCCTTCACACAGTGCAGAAAGAGCAGAAAGGCAAGTTCTTTAATCCAACCTCCACCCTGACAATACCCGCACAAATAAAGTCCTGTCACCCCCCTCCCTCCGACCACCACATATTTCTTTTTTTTGGTTCTTCCCCTTTTTCCCCATACCCAACTGCACTCCATGCTTTGCCAGGCAAGAGGTTCCAGGCAGCTGTCACATCCCAGTCTTGAGAGAAGCCAAGTGTTGTATTTATTTAGCACGCAAAGCTAAAATGCAAGCAAGAAGGTTTGCAATCTCTTGGGTCCCACAAAGTTGGCATGGAAGTCACGGGCAAAAAAACTGTACAGGCATACCTCGGAGATATTGCAGGTTCGGTTCCAGACCACTGCAATAAAGCGAATATTGCAATAAAGCGAGTCACATGCATTTTTTGGTTTCCCAGTGCATATAACAGTTATGTTTACGTTATACTGTAGTCTATTAAGTGTGCAATAGCATTATGTCTAAAAAACAATGTACATACCTTAATTAAAAAATACTTTATTGCTAAAAATGCTAACCATCATCTGAGCCGAATGGCGCCAATGGAAAAATGGCGCCAATAGACTTGCTTGACGCAGGGTTGCCACAAACCTTCGATTTGTAAAAGAGCAATATCTGCGAAGCGCAATAAAACGAGGTATGCCTGTACTCTTCCCCACCCAGTTACCAGACTACAAGTCTATTCATGACCCAGCAGCTTCTTCCCATTGAGAGAGGGTGGCACTTTAACACTTCACATTGTAAATGCCTTCTCATGCAGCAGGCCCATGCTATCATCTCCACTTTACAGAGAGGAGAATCAAGACTCAGAGATGTTAAGAGACTTTGAGGCCAAAGAATGACTCAGAGGCACAGCTTGGTTTAGGGCTCAGCAGTCACTGGCTCATAACACATAATATTTGCATTCTGGAAACTCCCGTCCCAACCTGAAGAAATGCCTCTTAAGAGACAGTCGCACAGCATGAAATCTTATTAGTCACAACCCCAGTGAAAAGCACTCTGCTCCCCCTCATATGATCAACTATTAATTCAAGGAACTTCTGCAGAATACCCCCAGATTCACAGTAGTGAACCCAATGGCAAAATTGGACCCTAGAGTTTTAGGTGATTAAACACTCCATTGCAGCGCTGGCACTTGGAGGAAAACACGGTCCATGATGCTTCCTCGAGCAAGCACCAACCTCCCAGCAGAACTGCCACAGCTTCAGAGAAGGACCTCATGAGCTCCATGTCTGCAGAAAGGCTGCGTTAAGAATTAACAGGTTAAATATGCTTCCAGCCTCCCTGTGCTGAGCAGGGGAACCAACCAATGATGAAACCATACTAAATTTTTTTAGGCCACCCAGCATTTGTTTGTGCTGATACAGTAAGAAAGTGGCTGGAGGAATCCAGCAACTCCACTTTCATACTTCAGCAGAAATTAACTGTGGCAGGACATGACGTTAATACAGCAACATCAGCTCCCTTAGCAAAACCTGATCTCCTGCATTTAGTCAGGGCTTCCCCAGAATAAGTCCTAAAATGCAGCAAAATAGTCTTTCCCTCCCGCTGTCAGCTGATATCAGGAAGCTGAAATGTCAGTAATAAACACTGAGGCAGTCAGTAGGGCAGGGAAAGGAGCTGCACTGCTCTATTTGTAGATGATCAATAGCTACGGGCCAGAAACCCTAATGCTTCACCCTACAGCCAAGAAGAAACTCCCCCATTTTGCCAACAAGCCATCTTCCACATGAAGCAGCACTATCTAGGCAAGAAACTCATCCACATCATCCAATTAAAACACGATCATTGATCGGTTCCTAGATTCCAAGGTACATTCATGGGCTGTAATGTCTACAGCTGCATAATAACAAGCATCAAGCATTTAATAGCCAGCAGCTCTGCTTACAGTCATGAGTCTCTGAGGAGCAAATTCACCTCTGCTGCAGGCATTTGCAAATCTACCGAAGCCAGCTGGAAAACCAAATGCAAACCACTGCTTCAGTCACTAGGACAGGACATGCCTTTTAAGAAGCAAGCTACTAAGGACTGTATCAAATATTTATATTCTAAATTACTGCTCAAATCCCAAACAGAGGAGCTGCGCATTTCCAGCATGACATTAAAAGAACTGTCGTCATTACTTCAACCCTGGAAGCACAACATCAAACGTTTTAGGTACCAACCAAATGAAGGACAGATGCACCATTACTCTAATGCCAAGTTTTCTGCAAACCATTTTCCTGAAAGGGATTCCAAGAATATCACATGCTGATCTGAGGCTAAAGCACGTTCACACAAAGCAAACGAGATCTGCCAAGAGCTGTACTTCATTTAATGGGATACTCAGACAATCTGTTTCCCTTCCTCCACAAAGGCTGGCCAGGGTGGCACTGTAGAGACAAACTTGTTCAGAGAGGCAAAAGCTTTTGTATGCAATAGCTAACTGCATCAGCTGCTATGTAGGCTGTTGCCTATGAAAGCTTATGCCTCTCTGAACAAGTTTGTCTCTACAGTGCCACCCTGTTCTGACTTCAGACTACCACAGCTAACTACCTCTCTCCTTGCTCCATAGTAATTGTAACATCTTGTCTCCACCTGGTTGGAGCCCTAGGCCTCAGGGTCCATGGACTAAGGTTTTTTTAAGTGCCTTCTCCAAGATGAAATTTCATAATTTCACAGCAACAGCTGTCAGCCTGCCTAACTGGCCAGAAGTGCACTGCACAGCACTAATCCACAAGTCCTTCAAACGCTCAGTCGCCCTGCTGCCCATGACAAACAAACACAGTCTCTCACCCACCAGTCCACGCATGGGAACTCAGGCTGAGATTACGTGTTACAATTACACCCATGTTAAGATCATCCATCACCGGTGATCCCGCATGGTCGAGGATGATCACACCCACAGACCAAGGAAAGGGTTGTAAACGAGCCCACTGATGGCTAAGAAAGCCGACCCTAGAACCAGACTGTCTGGCAAATGCTTCAGGTGGTGGTTAAAGGGAGGGTCGGGCCATGGATTTCTCAATATTGTTATCATTTTTGTGCCTCCAGGGAGAGACAGTTTTCCTCAAATAAGATGTGTCTTCTCTCACACAGCATCACCCTACAGCCCTGTCCCAATTAGTTTTTCCCAATTTGTGGTGTCAGTGCCATACTTCTTAATGTTCACCCTGAGGGTGTCCTTGAAGCATTTCCTCTGGCTCCTCCTGTGTGTCCTTTGTCCTTGGCTGAGCTGGAAGTATAGCAGTTGTTTTGGTAAATGTGCATCAGACATGTGCACACAACGCCCTGTCCACCGCAACTAATGCTGAATAATCAATGCTTCCATACTGGTGATGTTACAGTCGGTGAGGACACTGGCATTTATGCAATGATCCTCTCACTTTATGCCAACGATCTTCCAGAGGTAGCGCTGGGGTTGGTATTTCAGGCTTTTCAGGTGGTCCCTGTAGGTCACCCAAGTTTCACAGGTATAGAGAAGAGTTGGGACTATCACAGCCTTGTCTAGTAGCAGCTTTGTTCAAGTCCTGATGTCATGATCATTGAACACACAATGATTAGTCTTCCAAAAGCAGAGCTGGCACATTGTTGGATCCTATACTGGATGTCCTCGTTGATGTTGGCCTTCTTTGATTGTTAAGAGCAATTAAAACTCAAATGATTGCCCATTATGGCTCATTAACAAGTGCTAAGTGCCCTCCTCTAGGGGTCTTAAAATTATGCCACTTCGGGTGAGCATTATCTTTCAACTATGCTACCCTTCTGGACATTCACTTAAGATAAAACCACCAATCTGTGATCCTCCAGTATCCCAGAAGTCACTGCTTCCAAATGGACTCTATGACCAAAGACTGAGGACAACTGGGCAGCAGGTGAGTGGGTCAGGAGGAGAAAGGAGTAAAGGGGGACATGGGGAAAAGGGGAGCAAGGAGCTGCCAGGCAGCCACAGGGCCTGGCAGAGGCTAGATCTGGGAATGCAGAGATGCCACCAGCTGCAGAAAGCCCAGGAGCAGGCAGGGAGAGAAGGGGAACCCCCCGCACCGCCATCACCACCGCTACTCTTAGGCTGATCAGGGTGGTAATCCAGGGGTGGAGGTGGCAATGAGGGGCAGTGGGGGTGATCATGAGGGTTATTCGGGGGGCAAGGGGGATGATCTGGGGACAATTCAAGCAGCATGGGGGAGGCCTTCCTCCTCTCTCTAGCCTACACTGCAGCTACAGAGCTGGCAAGCAGAGCCCGCACAGAGCCGACTTGCAGCTCCTAGCCAGGACCCTGCCCACCAGCCCACTAGTGATAGGTCTGAGCAGCGCATGCTAGAGAGGTAGTACTGTAACTCTGAACGTGGGACAGCTTACAGCAGTCTGACAGTCATTAGAATTAGCACATGCTAATTGTACCGTGTAATCACACCCATAGATTCTCAGTGCTAAATGCAATGTCTGCCACCCCCAAGTTGAACAACTGTTATCAAATGGCAGTAGCAAGTCTTCTCTCCTAGGTGGTTGCCAACCACTCGAAGGCTGCATCACTTCTCATTTATACTCTCACACACCATGTCCACTACACTGAATGCTAGAGACCCTTAAAAGTGCAGCCCCAAAGTCACTTGGCCGGTCTCATTTGCTACTTCACATAAAGAAACCCTGCAAAGATGGTAATAGCTTGTCCCTGGACCAGGATCAACCAGTGCACACAAAAAATACATAGAAAGAGCTGGCCCATGTCCACCCTGCACTGGGTAGAAGTGGGACTGTCAATTTACACCAGTGCAACTGCAAGGTGGTTAAATCTAGGAGCAGGCAAAACATGGAGAAATCCTGAACAATCCTCATGGAACAAGCCTGATCAGGGCTTCTTTCCTGTTGCTCGCCTCAGCATGGGTGATATTTTGGGTACTGCCTTATGCAGAAGTACCTGCTGGGGATGGTGCTAGTGCTCAGCTCCAGCTCCCAGAGAGCCCTGACAAAGACCTCCATACATAAAGCAAGGGCATATTCTCTTTTTCCACCAGGCTGCCTGTGCTGGCTAGCTATATGCTCCCTCTCCAGCCACATGCCTCTTTACTTTGGCTGGCCTAAGGCTGTCTATGGGAACCTGGTAAGGCCTGGCTTCCTTCGGAAGGGCATTGCTGGAAAAGGCCACTTGCTCACGACAGGAAAGCCTGATTCAGCACAGCACAACGTGACCAGATTCCTCCATCCCCACCCTCACAGATGCAAGACAAACAGAGAGAGGAAATGTTGCTGATTTTACTCCACCAATGTTCTCAAAGGCAGCCAGGAAAGTTAGATAAAATACCCAAGCCTTTGCCATCTGCAGCAATGGTTGTTATTGTAAAAAGCAACCAGACCATGTGCAAGGAGCAGCACAACTCCAAACTGAGCAATGCAGGCCTAGAAATTCTCCTGAGCACCAGGCAGGGATGGATACTTTGGGAGAGGCCCTCCAACTGCCCCATTGCTCAACACTCTCCCATACTGAACTGGAGCCTTATTTTGCAGCTAGCCCCATTATTGAGCCAGTGACTAAAAAGCCCTACCTCCTTTACATCCATTAAATGCTGAACCTGACAACAGTCAAGGATCCAGCAACTGGTCTTCAGCCTCACCACCAAATACAGGTAGTCAGAGTATGATGTGCCCACCTTCCTTCCACCAACAAACCAGCCAAACTGACTGTTTCGAGTGGCTTGTCAGACGAATGAGCTCCAAAACCTGCCTTGCAGGCCAAGAGATGCAGCCTATTTCCTACCATGGTAGGAACAGGATTTCAAGGTAGGTAAATGCCAATACAAAGCATCCGACCAACATACTAGTGAACACTGAGCTCTTGGGTGGGAGGGGTGGTGGTCTTCATGTGCCTATGGCCCACCATCTCTTCAGTCTTTCAACAAAATTGATGCCAGAGAGCCAGTTTCCTGGCTACATTTTGCAAGATGGATGCTTCTGTTATTTGAGCTACCCGAAAAGTTTCACTGAAACTAAGTGCTACAGTTTTTTTTAAATGAGAAATATTTTTTTAAAGCAAAACAAACATTTACCTGAGTGGGGGTGGAGGGAGAGGGGGTTGGTTAAAACAAAGGGAGTTTGGTTTGGTTTGGTTACGAGACAGAGAAAGAAAAGGAAGAAAGCAAGCAAGTTCATGATTTTCTTCCCTCATTATCCTTCTCTCCCCCACCCCACAAAAAGGAAGAGAAACCAGGGGGAACAGAGGTTAAATCAGCAAATGAAATTATTTGTTTTTGTTTTTAACAAAACAAAGCATTTCCCTTCCTCCCACACCCCTTGAGAAGTGGCACTGATAGATGTGACTCATTTGGATTCAGGCTGCACCTCAAGGCCACAGTTCAGATCGGGGTTTCTCACTGCTCTGTGCTATCCAGTCCCACAGGGAAAAGCATCTCTATTCTCTACCATAAGGAGCTGTTTACTAGCCACTTAACAAGGGCCACCAAATTGTGACTCTGAGAGCTAGGGAAAGCTACTGATTCCAGGCGGAGGTGCATTAAGCAGCTGGTTTCTCAAAGACCTAGGGCTTGCTCTGTTGAGCTGAGCAGTCGGAACTTGAGTGAAACTTGCATTTTTGCAACATTGCAAGCATGGATGAATTTGTAGCCAAGCCTTTGATATGCTGCCCCTGCCGCTGGAGTCGTGCTGTTTTTAGTGCTCCTGGGCAGCATCACGCTAAGAGGCTCATTAGGAAGATGAGCCCTTCTTGTTTGGAGACAGGAGGGTTTTTGTTTGGCTTGGCCTCCTTTCTACTGGATTCAAGAGGCTCAGAAGCAGGGAGACAAACATGTGGGGAGTTGTTTGTTTCACTAAGGAGGTTGCTCATTGGGCCAGTTCCCATTAAGAACCTGGTCGTTAGAGACCTCCAGGAAGAAAGAGGGGGAGAAGCAGATGAGATGAAAGCCTTTCTGTGTGAGAAGCTGATAATGGGTGTTTGTGCATTCACAGGCAGCCGGCTAGAAGGAGACTGTTAACATCAGTACCAGGCAGTCAGAAGCCACTATGTTTGATCAGCCTCACGTTACTCGTCTGTCAGAGAGATGCTCCCTGACATACAGCGACCTGCCCCATGTCGGCACCTGGCACTGCCTTTATTGCTCTCTTGCCTCTGATCCACACCTGACTGCGTCGGCCTCTTCCTCCAGATTCAATGGGGCTCATGAGGAGGCAATTCCTGGGATACTTGGACAGACCTAGCAAGAGGCACCTCTCAGCCCGAGTCTCCGGGGTCTGGGACAGACATTGCATAAACTGGTTCGAGCCAAGTCAGTTAAGTCTGATACTACATTCAACCAGGTTTATCTCAAACTGGTTTCAGCCATTTCCAAACTGGTTTATGTGCACTGAACTTCTGTTCTGTTACAGGTTTAAACCAGTTTATGTGTAATGTCTGTCCCTAGCCCAACTCACCACATGGAAACCCCTCTCCCAGCTCCTCACCAGAGGGCTTTGCTACCATGAACCCATCTGACTCATGCTTTTAGACTCAGAAAGAACCCCCAGAGTTTCCTGTGCCTTCAGATGAACCA
Organism: Crocodylus siamensis; assembly: GCF_052110815.1. Classification (NCBI taxonomy): domain Eukaryota; kingdom Metazoa; phylum Chordata; order Crocodylia; family Crocodylidae; genus Crocodylus; species Crocodylus siamensis. The sequence goes on from NC_143402.1 coordinate 60,335,918, forward strand.
AAGGGGGTGTTAGGGAAGGGATCCATAAAGTACTATGTGGCAGGAAACACAGAACTAAAAGAAAACCAGAGGCATCACCTGTCATTCCCTACCCCACAATGCCATGCCCATGTCACCTCAGCACTGATAATGGTGTTGAAGTCAGCGGTCCAGACGTGTTCAAGTCAGCGGGTCCAGATGCTCTCCACCCCAGGGTGTTGAGAGAGGTAGCTGGGGTTATTGCAGGGCCCCTGGCACGGCTTTACGAGCGCTCGTGGTGCTCGGGCCAGGTGCCAGACGACTGGAAGATAGCTAACCTTTCCTTGCAACGCCCCTTATGGAGCAACCTCCCAGAGCAGGACTCGTCTGCAGATACCCTTTGGATCAAGGAATGAGAAACACAGGAAGTCACAAGTAAGTTCCTTGTGACAAACCCTACTCAACTTGCTGGCTCTGAATTGACACAGCGAGAGTGGTCTCTGCTAAACAGGTTCAGGACAGGCCAAGGGCCCTGTGCAGCCAACCTCCACCGCTGGGACCTCAGTGCTAACCCACTGCTCTCTTGTGGAGAGACACAAACAATGTCACACCTTATTGAAGAGAGTCCCCTCTACAAAACTAAGATGTGGATTAATAACTTTGAACTCAGTTAACGAGAAGGCTATCGCTTGGCTGTGCGGATTTGCATTCACTAAATAAGAAATAAATAACAACACCGATAATGGTGGCCCATGTTCTGTGGAGTGTGGGGGGCTGGGAGGCAGGTGCCACTGTGACAGCATATTTGCTTTCCCACAATACTTGCTTTCCCACATCAGTTCAGGCACAGATAGGTTTCTTTAGGGGCAGGGGGTAATAAAAAGGAAATCTGGCTCCCTGGCCCTAAGCTTGTCCTCCACTTGCCTCCTCCCAGATACCGTGGTTCTGGCTCAAGCATTCCCAACCCAGCACTCTGTGCATAATCCTCTATGGGAGCTAGAGGGCAGCGAGGTATTTTGTTCTCTCCCCTGCCAGGCTTTGAACACACTGCTGTGGCATGCTCTCTTCCCAGTCCCTGCTGGAGCAGACTGAGATCTGGAAGGACAGGTGAGGCTCTGACAGCTCCACCACGCTGCTGTCAGTCTGGCAAGCTCAGCCAACTCCTGAACAAAGCAGCCACGACATACCAGACCTTGCAGGTCACCACAGTCAGGTCCAGTGAGTAGTTACAGGAGGGGCCTGTAGCAGACTTCTGGATCCTCAGAGAGGCAGTGCCAGCTGGTCAGCGTGGGTGCCCTTCCCTCCCGAGCCTGTTCAGAGCAAGGGGCGAGCAGTGCTGTGTTGCTGGAGATCCAAGGCAGCAGCCTTTTGCAAGGCAGTATCTTCAAGCCTGAGGCTTCCTACTACTGCTATTTCAAATGTGGGTACTTAGCAGAATTAGTAGACATGTACTTCCCTGGAAATGGTCACTTTCTTTTTTTCCTGTTGTAATATTCAATTTTCTTTGAAAAAACTTCATTGAAGAACAAGAAACAAACAAACCAGAAATAAGTGCACTTGGATTTCAAAAAAGAAAAAAAATATATGTTTCAAAAGCGTCTGGAAAATTTTCAAGTGAAAAACGTTCTGGGTTTTTGTGAAAAATCAAGTTGGGAATTTTCAACCACTCCTAGCTTTTAAGATTCTCCTGATTTAAAAAAACATATCAGCAGTTTTATTTAGAATCACTCTTTTTTCTGTTTTCTTCTAAGAAAACCTACTGTGTTGTGCTGTTGCCAAATAACACCTCCAAAATGGCTGGATGCCAATGCCGGAAGGATGATTCTTGCATGCAGCTACTTAAGCCGAGGAATGCAAACATCTCTTGCAAACATGACCCTACATTTGTCTTTAAGGCTGTGCAGCCACTCAAGCAAAGGTCTCCTTTTACAATATGCTCCTTTTAGTCAAACAACAGTGCACATGTGCAGCCACCATCCTTAATGCCACATGTAAGGTTCAAATCAGCAAGAAGAGAAGGATGGAGCTACCCGCCGGAGGGCCTTATCCTAGTCACAGAAAAACATGATGAGTTTGTTTAGTGGGCACATAAGGATATGCCTAGTTAAACGTCCAGTCCATGAGAAATGCTGTTACTGCATACCAAGTGATTCTCTACTGTCATTTATTAACACATCCGTACAACCCCCTCCCAAGAAGCAGGAAAACATTTTCTCTACTGATTGCCACCAGGAAGAGCAAACACCCAGCAAATCACTGACAGAGCTGAGAAAAGACTCTGTACACCCGTCTTCAAACAACTGTAACCCTTCTGCTGGGCATCTGTCAGCAGTAACAAGGGCCGGGTTCAATTTTGGGGGTACTAAAAATATACTTTACCATGGCTCGAACCCCCACCCAGACCACCAGGGAAATACTAAATGAATCACTAGGGTGTCCAATGAAACCAACAAGCCTTCCCTCACAAGCAGTATGAACACAAACCCCTGATTTATTAGAGACAAACACCAGACCACAACATACGGTCAAGCAAAACAAAACCATAGTCCGGTTCAAAGTATACCCTGTATCACCCCTACCGGGGAGACTTCGACCCCAGCAAGCATTCCAGCATCCCCCAATCCTCCACAGGGGACCCGGGGAAAAAGGAAAGCCAGCCCCCCCGGCCAGGTGGCCTGAACCTTACATATTTTTTCTGACCTCATCACAGGGCCCCAGTCAAGAAGCAGCCTTCTGGGAACACTGCTTATGCAGACCAATTAATTCAAGGGTGGTCAGCTTTGCGGGACTTGGTCAGAGTCACTAAACTGGTCATACAGGTTCTGTGGAGGAATCTTAAGGCAATGGTCTGAGAGGGACGGGAGGTGGTCCTCGCCAGTCCTAGAGGAGGCACAATACACAATTATATCCCGCAGAAAACATGATCGTGCTTTACAACCAAACAAGATACACAGCAACATGAAACACACTTTATTGCACAAAATGACTTGTACATTATAGGTATGCTACACAGCTAAAAAGTAATGCAGCCAGTAACTCTCAAGCTCCTTGGAGATCAAGCCTGAGCAGCACCTACAACTGGGAAAGCTATTTTTAAACTAACAGTTTTACAGGGGGATTGCTCCAAAAGGCCCGTTTCAGTAGTACTGTCCAGATGCTCACGGTTGTGTCTCTTGGAAGAAGTGTCTGCGACACCCTGGTCTGGACCCTTCGGGGGGGGGATGGGGGGAGGGAGGAGGAAACAACACACATGCCAATCACCATGTCATGCTCCCACTGGAACCAAAACCCATAACAGCAGAACCCTCCCCAAACTCGTCCTGCAAATGGCTTTTACTATGACTTCCTCCTGTGAATTATTAAGATGGATGATTTATTTAGGGGATCAGCCATGTGCTCCTTGATGCATGCAGCTCTTGGTGAGGAAAACTCCCACAGGTCTATAGCACCATGCAAGCACATGTGACCTTAAATTAATCTGGAGTCAAAGGTCCCAGCTGAATAGTTTATTAGTATGCACTTGAAGAGAAAAAGGAACTGTGCTTGGTGGCCTGGGAGATTAAGCAGAGCAGTGCAGCTGATTTCCAGCAAGTGTCTCCTATCTTTGCCTCCACAGGGAGATCAGACTTTAAACAAACCACTTTGTTCTTTCTTTTCAAAAAGAATAAGAACAGCTAAGTGCACCCAGGAATTGAGCAGCGAAAGCAAACATCCCCACATCCCCACAGAAGGAGGCAAACCCTCCCTGGTGCCCACTCATTGGCAGATGCGCAACACTGCAGTCCTCAATTAAATGTACTTCTGGTCAGAAAAAAAAGTTAGCAAAAGAAATTGCTCCTTCTTCTGCCACAGATCTGCTTCATGGGTATTTCTGGGTCTTCCCCACTCACGTCAACATCTTACTCGAAACTCATCTTCCCATTATCCACATGTAGGTAGGAGAGAGAGAGTGTATGTACGTGCATGTGCCCCAGAAGCTATGCTGCCTCATGCGGCACAAAAGAGCAATAAGTTCAACCGCAGAATCTTTAGTAATGGGGCTGATATCAGACAGGAAGGGCAGAATTGCTCTCAGCTTCTGGGCAGAGTTTACACTTTCAGCATTGGAGAAAGAGGGAAAGACCTCTGGGTCTTAATCCATCCACCTTAGGACTCCTCCAGTTTTATGCTGGATTCACTAGGAATTTCACTGGGGTTACACACTTGTAAAACCACAGCAACAGAGTGGAGACTCCTTCACGTATAAATGGCATAGACATGAATGGCACGTGCCCGTGGCAGCTGGGAGGGCACTGCTGCTCTGGTGTCAGCAGGAGCCCAGCAGCGGTAAGCTGGGACCTCCCACAGACACTGCCAGCACTGTCGGCAAGGAACAGCAAGCACTGACCAAGGGTCGGCAACCACCCGCAGGTGCCACAGGCAGCAGCGGCAGCCAGTGGCGATTGTGGACTGCCCACAGACGCCTCCAGCGGTGGTGGGTTGGCGCACAGTGACTGCCCACAGGTGCTGCCAACAGTGTCGGTGGTGTCTTTTTGCAGGTGGTACATCACCATGCTCAGGGGGTGCACGTGTACCCATGTGCACCCCCGACGCATCACCCCTGGGAATAGATCTGGAATCATTGGGAAACAAACATGATATCCCAAATTAACATTTTTATAGTTGCTTTCCTGGCTGGGACCATACCATAAAACACAGTTTCATTATGATCTTTCCAAAATATGAAAGTTTGCCATATCCTGAAGGGTTTGCCCAGCTCCATTGGAGTTTCAAAGACTTTGTCACTTTATCATCAAAAATTGAAGCCAACCACAAAATAGTCACCAAGGCTACTCACTTATCTAACGAATCAGAAAGATACAGCCGGCTTGGGGTGGCCCCATGTAGTTAAAGGAGCAGGCCTCTGATTTCAAAGAATGCAGTGCAGGGAGGCCAGCATTACTGAGGACTCGCACATGCCACTGAGCCCAGCTATCAGGCCAGGTCTTGTTCTCCTTTACAGCCTACATAAATCCAAAGCAATTCCATTAGGCCTAGTGGAGGTATTCAGATGCACAAGAACATCACTTGGCCCACTGGACTGATTTTTACCTACACAATTTTAGGCAAAGCTGGTTCTCACAAGCAAGAGATGTTTCCTTCACTAACAGGAAGCTTTGTTTTCTTGCAAGAGAAGGAAGCATACTGTTTCATGGAGAGAAGGGCATCTGAAAAGAATTCCTCCGCTTGCTCAGGGCTTCCGAGCTGAGCTCAGGTTCCCACCAGAGTAGACTTCTCTGCAGCTATTCTTAGGCTTGCACTGCCAGCCTTGCTGACGGATTCACAGTAAAAATCGCTTTCCAAGTCATCTGCTCTGCTGGTAAATGCATTTCACTTACAATTTAAAGAGTAAACCTGTTATCACCTTTTCAAGTGCATTTGGCTCACTAGCTATTTTCCTTCAAGCTGCTCTTTCTCTCCTCAACCTGCAGGCTAGCTCTGGGCTTGCCCTGCTTGCTACCTGGTCCTCTACAGTTTCCCTTGGTGCCTGGCTACCGCTCTGGTTTATTTCCAGATGCGATTTTTAAACTGATCTCACAGAAGTGGTGCAAAAGACCAAAAGGAGACTAAGCCATATGCTTTCACACAGGCTCATTAGAAATCAGTTTAAGAAGCTCAACCAAAACAAGAAATCTGAAGTTAGTGAATGCAGGAGGTGTGCTTCTCCTTATCAGGTGAGCACTGCGAAGGAGCTGCTTTGGTTCTTAGTCGAACGCTGCTTTTCCCAGGGCTTCTGCTCAGGAATTTTACACCATTTGCCCTTGCCATCAAGACCCTCATCTACTCAGTTCTTGCCCATACTCAGTTCTTGCCCATACCTCAAACTTGGTTTCTTTTTCACATCCCCTTCTCCACCACCGTGGATCCAAGGCTCAGCATTTTTCATCTGTTCTTCTTTACCACAGCTATGTTGCCTACCTTATCTAAAATACTACCTCAGTCCCTGCTTACCAGGCTCCTCCCGCCAACCTCCTCCAAACTTCCAAATCCCTTGTATCTACTGCAAAGTTTGTAAGAAACCACTGAATCACTGTATTTAATGTAAAGCATGCTGTTTGCTTCAAAGTGTACACAGAAACTGCCATCCCATTCAATTCATCCCCACCTACCTCCTGTTCTATGATCACCTTTGTTCACTGTCACATGTAAGATTACACTGTCTCCAAACAATGCATCTCATTTGTCCCAACCTCAAGGGTGTGCTAGGAGTCAAACAGCACCTTGAAAGAGGACATCCGTCCAAGACTCAATGGAACTAGTGCAGACACTTCCTTCGAATTGGTAACCGGTGCCTTGATATTCACTGTGGGCTAGAAAAGGCCTCTTCCAGATCAGTCCACCACTTGCACTGTCTAGGATTGCAGCTGAGGGTGTTTTATCTCCAGAGATCTTTTCTTGCCCTCTGATGATCCAGCTTTCCAGACTAAGCCATCAGCACCAAAAGCTGTCCCCTGTTAAAGGCCTTTGAATCTAAGATGACCTGCTATGCCTTATCTACCTCTTCTAGTCCGTCAACTAGCGTGCCTTGAGGTCCCTTCAAGGGTGTCGCATGGTGCCACACAATGTCAGCACTGTTAGGTGTGCAAACATGATTCACATGATAAATCCAGGTTTCAAACACGAATCCACAGTGTTAAAAACACTTTGACCAGGTGTTTTCTTTTGGAGTTCTTTGTAACAGAAAAATTGCTCTATTATTTTTCTGAGTCAAAAACTGTGTGGAAACTAACAGCTGGCATTTTCCAAGGGGTGCCTTGAGTCCAATGAGGGGTTCTTCAAGTCTCAAGTGGTGCCTCGAGTTTGAAAAGGTTGACAAGCACTGTTCCATACCATGCTCCCTCCTCTGCTCGTGACCAGTTGATCAAGTGTTTCGCTGTCTGTATGTTTTGCTCAGTCAGTAGCATACTCTGGAAAGTCAGGTCAGATTGTAAAGCAGATGCTGGCAGGAGTTATTTATCTGAAATTCCAGTGACAGGCACATCCCTCTTGTGTTCCTGTTTATCTTCTGCATACTCACAAGTATCTGATTATTCATACAAACCCACTGCAAGTGTTGCTGGTGTCTCCCCAGGCTCTGGGCTCTATTGCCAAGAGAAACTCTAATTTATGTTCAGTTTGGGGAACAAAATACTCATATTTCTCCATTAATATTTCAGCACCAGTTTTGTCATCACTGTCTGCTTATAAGAGGATATAAACATCTATCCCATCTGCTTTCTAAATGCTGACGGGAACTTGTACTTCCCTGGTCTCTGCACCAACCTCACACCCATCATGCTAGTAGGTGATCTGAACAAGAGTATGTTCATGGCCCCACAAAAAACTGACACCCCCCATATCATATATCACTTTTAAAAATCCCTGCCAAAAATCCCTGAGGATTATGTTTTTCAACCCTCCATCCTCTGCACTTATTTTTTGTTAGGCAAAGTCTACATCCTACACTATGGAGAAAAGAACCAGCAACTACAAGTGGAGTAAATTATTTGATTTAGGAACTAATAATTTATTGCCTAGATGTTAGCACCTGCTTCAAGAACCATGAGAAAGTTTACATGTTCTTAAAACAATGTCACAATGATTCACACAGTAATGGCACAATCTCTTCCAGCCCTTGGAAAAATTAATCTTTAGATCAGGTGCAGGGCCTGGACCTGCATATATTAGTCAACAAGGACAGAGAGAAGGGAGAAAAAAGTAGGCAAAATATGTCAAGGCCCATATTCCTCAAATATATTCACAACTGCCTTCTAGGCCATTTGGAAATCCAGAAACACCAATCTGCATGAAGTGCCCATTTTCTTACTGACTGAGACAAAAAACTTGGGCTAATTTTATGGGATTATTTTCATCAGGGAATTCAGATTTTCCCAGTATCTCCAAGATTTTGTAACTTAGTAAACACAGAGATGACCAGGAATCCAGATTTTTTGATTGCCACAGAAAAATGAGGTAAAACACAGATTTTTCTCATTTTAAGGAGAAACACACAGATTTTTCTCCTTTAAAGGAGAAAATATGGGAAATGGCAGTTTCCACTTGCAGGTTAGCAGTTCTAGCCTGCAAGAGGCTGGGGGGTGGAGGGGAGGAGCAGGAGGAGTGTGACCAGGCAGCGGGCACCCCGTGCATTTGCAGATGCACGTGACAGTCAGGCAGTGTAGAGAGCAGCTCCCCGCAGATAAGTGGTGGAGGGGGAAGAGGGCTGAGGTCCTCATAGCTGGGGAAGGAGGGAGTTGGGCAGGGCTATGCCTGGGGCTGGGGGCACTGCCCAGCCGGGGCAGCGTGCAGGGCCTAGGGTTTAGGGTTCAGGGCTAGAATGTGAGGCTGCAAGGCCTGGCTGGGGAGCAGGACAGTGTGGCCAGGGATGGCAGGGGAGCTGGCTCCCCACCACTGTGCGCACTCAAGGGGCAGGGGGGAAGACATGGGGGACATGTGCCCCCCCAGATTTGTGATGCAGGATACCTGCTGCAGGCTTGGGGCTCCCCACTGGTGCAGAGGACCCTGGGCAGAGGGCAGCAGGACGGGGAGCCCTGAGCCTACACCTGACTCCCCCCCGGGGTTCCAACGCCAGCCATGCTGCCCATGCGGGATGGGGAGCTGGGCTCTGCACTCTGCTCCACTGCAGCAGCCACTGCTTCCCACCAGCAGCAGCCAGGGCTCGAGTGTTGCTGGGGAGGGCAGGGGGCTGTGACCCCAGATCCCTGGCCCCATAGCGTGGACAGCTGTGGGTGGGGGGGCACTGGCAGGGCCAGGGGAGCTGTGGGTCAGGAGTGAGGGGTACTTGCAAGGCCATGGGGCTGTGGGTAGGGAGTGAAGAGCACCAGCAGGGCTGAGGGAGCTGCAGATCGGGAGTGAGGGGCACTGGCTCGCCAGGGGACTGTAGATGGGAAACAAGGGGCACCACCAGGGCCAAGGGGCTGTGGTTGGGAATGAGAGGCAACAGCAGGGCTTGGTTGCTGTACCCTAGGAGTGAGGGGCAATGGCATGGGCAGCACACCAGCATATCAGGGCTGCTCAGCACCACAAAGCAGTGGCGGGCAACTGCCACAGCTGGACCCACATCCTAGTGAGCGAAGGGGACAAGGGAAGCTCATATTTTCCATGATAAAAAACCCAAACTAAAATGCCAAAAGTTATAGGTATTTAGAATTTATTTCATTATACTGATTGAGGCACTGGTAGGCTTCCAAACTGCTTTAAAATGGTAAATATATCAATAAAACATTGCGTTCAACTGATTCCTTTATATATAGTGGCATTTAATTTAATCGTGAAAAAATGAGGATTTGGGGGATTTTAATCAGAGAATTTGAGATTTTTTTTACCTGAGAACTTGCCCTTTTTAAGCAGAGAAAACCAGGATTCCTGGAGATGACCGTGTACAGGACTGACTAAAAGACCTTGAGAGAAAGCTCAATAAAGTCCTCAAGACAACAGTAAACAGAACAAAGAGAATAAAGCAGTAAAAATACTTAATGTTTTATACAGAGCATCTTCAAAATACTTTATAGCCATGTATTGATTTAACTTCCCAATCACCTCCCCCATGATGAAGGATGTAAACAGTATTGCTACTTTACAGATCGAAGAGGTGAAGTGACCTCCCCAAGGTCACATATTAAAATACACATCAGAGCAGGACTTAGAACCCAAACTTCATCCACATTAGTTTAGGCCAGAGGTTTCAAAGATTCGGCTTGCGGGCTAGATCCAGTCTCTAGAGCCCTATCATCTGGCCCCTGTGCTGCTCCTGAGTCTCAAGTTGACCCACACACCATGTGCATCACACACTCATGTGATGTGGGATTAGGTCTATGCACAGGACTTGGGATCCAAGCCCACCCTGGCTGGTACAGGACACGCGCAGCACTCATGTGGGGCCAGGTCCCCCTCCCGCCCCCGCTGCATGCTGGATTCAGCTGCTATGATGCTCACTCCAGGACTGGCGGTACCCATTCTGGGACTGGCAGCACAGGTCCTAGACCAGCTGGAATCGGCATCACGGGCACTGGCACACAATCTGGCCTTTCTCCATTCATCCAGCCCATGAACTGGTCCTACACCACTCATCCAGCGCACCGGGCCAGATGAGTTTGACACCCCTGATTTAACCAATGTTCTCTATGCCCTACTCTCATCAACTTCTTTTTTTCCCTTTTATTTCTTAACAGGTAAAAGGTACTAGAAGGGATGTAATTGCAATAGGATTTAGTACAGCAGGCAGCCAGGTTGCATTAATCCCAACGAGAAAAGAGAATAATTCTATTTTTCTTTAAAAACTCACACAGACCCAGTAATACTCAAAACTTAACAATTATGTCATGCTACAATAAGCAGGATGCTAAGTAGGGTCTCTGAGGGCAGCAATGGGCAGGAGGCACTGAAAGAAGCGATGTGCATCAGAAAGAATGACGGGTTAGTTAAATCTGAAGCCCGGTGGCACAAATAAATCCAACGATATGTCAAGCCAGGGTGAACTTTCAGAAGTGCATGCGCAGAATGAACTCCCCATGTCATAGGCTAATGACAAGTAAGGGACTCTGGCAAAGTGGTGTAAAGGGGTCTAACAATAAGAACAGGAAGCTGGGTAGCCAACAGGTGCTGGTGTCAACGTGAATCATAGACCTAGCGCATGGCAGGCCTGAAATTCTTTGGCTTGTGTTCACTCTTGTTTTAAAGAAGAATGAAACAAACAAGCCCTCTTGACAAAGAGGCGGAAGGTTTTACTGGAAATTTATTACCAGCCATAACAAGAACAGGCAGGCTTATCAACAGTCAGCTGAAATATGGTGCCCTGTAAACATCAGGGCGCCACTAGGTGTAATCAAAGCACGGCTGGAAAGGCTGGGTGGCGGGTGGCAAGAATCTAAGGCTGCAATAAGGGGTAGAAGTCCAAATCTCCACAAGCAGTATGACAGGCATGTTGGGAACTGCTGGGTAGGTGAATATATGCAGTCATAAGCTTTCCATGACCACCATTTCCCCTGCATTCATTAAGCTGTGAAAGGGAGCCCCTTCCCCAATTCTGAAGTCACTAGGACATTGGTTGTGCCTACCCTGGGCCTCACCAAGGCTAAGTACAGACAGTCAAAAAGCCCAACACTGAATCAATTCAGTCTTTGCAGGTTAGTCTAAGCTGCAGAGATTAAACTAAGAAAAAACTGGACAGACATTCAGTTTTGATTCAGGAAATTCAGCCACATACCTGCAGTGGCTCAGGCTAGAAGCAGGAGAATGCTAGAGCACAGCTTTTTGGCATATAGCCAGCATGGGCTGTGTGTTCGCTTCCTCCTCCTGCTGCCCCAAGGTCTCTGGGATTTGCAGTCCAGAATCACAACAGCAGGACTCTGCAAGGTTGCTCATCGCTTCCTATTCCTACTTCTAGGTGCTTCTGAGATTTGTAGTCCACAATCACAGCCAGCAGTAAGTTTTTAGCAGGGTAGTTCTGTACTCAGGGGAAGGGATGTTTAACCCCCCCTCCCTGGCCCCAGACTCCAGATGGGGTGTGCTGGGGGGGGGGGGCCAGGGAGAGAGAGCAGTCCCTGCCTCCCCCCACCCTCCTCTGCTGGAGCAGACAGCCCAGCCCAGGGCTGGAAAACATGTAGGGATGCTGGGGGACTGTGATATTTAACTTGAACCAGGAAGGGGTCTGGGACAGAAGTTTCATTTTGACCCAAATCAATTAAGTCTGGTACTACACTCAAGCAGGTTTATCTTAAACCAGTTTCAGCTATTTTGAAACTGGTTTATGTGCACTGAATTTCTATTCTGTCTCAGGTTTAAACCAGTTTCTGAGCACTTAAACTAGTTTGTGTGTTATTTGTGTCCCTAGCCTAAGAGGCTTGGGAAAAAACTGCAGGAGTCAGGCAGAGGGTCAGGCAGAGGGGGCAGTGGTCTAGCAGCCCAAGCAGAGGTCTTCCCCCATCCCAAGGACTCTGCCGTTGCTGAGAGCTGGAGCTCCAACTCCCTCCCAGTCTCGTCCCTTCAGCTTTGCTCCAGTTGGCCCTTTTCTCCTTGGTCTCCCCCCACACCTAGCCAATTCTCTCCCAACTAAACCTCACCCTAAGAAAAACAAATCCAGCACCATCAGTATTATGCCATTTGCCTCCATGCCCCTGCTCTGCCTGCCAGCAGGTTTGAGCTCTCCCTCCCCATCTCATGCACTGTGACTATGTGCAGGCTGTTCAATGCTCAGCTTGTGCAGTGTCCAGCCTCGCAGGCCCCGTTCTTAGCTGGCCCTTGGGTGCTACAGTGATAAACATGATAAACACTACGCAGCACAACAGCCAGCCAAACACTCATCAGCACTCTGCTTCTCCTCTGCATGGCCTCCTGGGCCAAAGGGCCCTTCTCAATCCTGCTGCGTCCCTACAGTCTGCTCAAAGCACACAGCAGGTTACAAGCCTCAGCCCAATACCCTCTGTCTGCTCAGGCTGCTGGAGAACAGAAAACCCTGGCGCATAAAAACATATCTAGAGAAGATCTGCTGGAGTAAAAATTGCAATAGGCTTGTCTGTTTAATTCTGCTTCTTAGCTCCACCCTTCCTCTGTGTGTTGCTATGCAGGATCATGGGAGCCACTCATGCGAGTACAATTACCTATGTTTATCACCCATCTTCATGCTATCTGCGCACTGAGGATTTTAATGCTGACTCCCCAGAAATAACAATTCCCCTGTTTGCTGACAGAATTAGCCAGGGAAATCTCACCTCTGCAAATGTGCCACTGCAGGCCTTCGGAGGCAATCTGAGCCGCAGCTGCTTGATCTTTATTTCCTTTCTGCAGTGGATTGCTTGGTTTCCTTTCAGCATGTGGATTAGATTCCCCTGTTTATGATATTATCTCTACTGGAAGAGTAGCAAATAGATTGGGAAACTCAAGGAAAGAGAGAGGGGAAAAAGGCATGTGAACTCTATTCCTGCTCTGCGCCCCCCCAGCAGGCCACTGCCGACAGGACCATGGGAAACAGACAGATGTCTGACACCCTGGTTTCTTCTCAGATTGTACAGCCTGGAGTTTAACGTGCATAAAGTTAGGTCCTATTTTCTTCAGCTCCTGATAAACAGCCAAGTGCCCTAACCAATCCCATCCAAGGTGCCTGACACCCCTTCAGATGGTCCTGGGAATCAGCATGGGTGGGCCCAAGTTGCAACATTTTCACAGCAGCATATTAATATCCAGAGGATTCTCAATGGCAGTTTGCTAACAGAGATGCCATCATTTCCCAGAAATGAAGCAGACAGAGAAGCTGCTCATGGAACAGCTTCCAAATGGGTGGTTCTGGCTGCAAAGACCACTTACTTTGGGCCCAAAGAAAATGGGGTGTGTCATTTTAGTAGGAATTAAATATTTTTAAAAGTAAAATGAAACTCAGTGGCCAGAGACACCAGGCCCTGAAGTCACTTGACTGCAGTCAACAGTGTTACCACCCCCAAGGTTTGGATTCAAGCATTTCCAGAGGTTTCAATAAGCATTTAGGAACCAATTTGCTCCCTGGGGTTTGGGGTGGAGAGGACACAGCAGTGCCCAATGCCTGCACCATCTCAGTCTGCTAGGATGGTCCAGAGTAAGCAGGGCAAGTGGGGGGGTTGGCTGGCCAGACTGGTATCCTAAGGGCAGTGCTCCTCCCGCCTGGAGTTTAAAGCTGTTTGCTCCTAGCAGACACGCGAAGGGATGGAAACAGTGGTGCCTCCTGCTCTCCCCAGGGCTCAGTTCTGCCTGTATCACAGCTGCTCCCAGGGGGAAACGTAGCCCTTGATCTAAAAAGGAATCTCCCTTGTGTATGTCAAACTTCCTCTAAAGTTTTCAGGTCAAGCATCCAGCACAGTGGCTGGATGTGGCTCCCCGTACAGACCATGAAAGCACCCACTCTCAGGGATGGCGCTTAGCAGGGGAGCCATCGTCCAAAAAAAAGATCCCTGACGCTAATTAAACGTTGGTTCACAGGGGCATCACAGAGTGAGACAGGACAGAACCCTAGAGGGACCAAGAAAAATGGCTCCTAACCATCTCTTCTAGGCAGAGAGGCAGGATTTGCAAATAAAGGGCTCTGCTTTCCCTGCTCTAAAGCCCTAAGGGCCTTGTCACACATTACACTTATGACGTGTTAACTGCACTTGAAATGCTAGTGTCCAAGCACTAAAACACATGCTAAGTAACATCGTAGTGTAGCAGTCAGGGCTTTTCCAGAGGAGAGCATCTCCAGATCGTATGACCTAACACACATTGAGCTAATGTCTGACTGCTCCATGGTGGTAACGCTATCAGAAGACTCCAGTGCTGGGACCAACAAACAGCAGTTTGTTGCTCCCAGTCCCTGCAGTGCACTGCATCGCATCAGTCTTCACAGGCGCCGTCACTTAGGATGTGTTTTATTTCAACCGTAGTAAGTATTAGTATACGACTGTTCAAAAAAGTTTCAGACTTATAGCACTGCTTATTATAATCTAAATAAAACAAGTCCTAAGTTTAACACATGACAAGGCCCTAAATACAGGACTGCTGGAAAAAGCATGAGAGATCCTCAGTAGTAGAGGACACTCAGGTGATTCTGGATGTATTCTAAATCAGTGGTTTTCAACCTGTGGTCTGTGGACCCCTGTGGATCCACAGATTATATTTAAGGGGTTTGCAAAAGATGACTATGATCAATCAGAAGTATGTGAATACCCACACCTAAACTCAAAGTTTTTTAGGGGTCCACAAATGAAAAAAAGGTTGAAAACCACTGTTCCAAAACAATACTATTACTGCATCTAGAGGCCTCAGTCAGCAAGTGAAGCCCCACGTTAAACACTGAAAAGACAAGCCTGGCCCCAAAAAGTTTACTGTCCACAGCCACCTGTTTAAACAAGCAAGAGCATCCTTCAGCGCTGGTCTGAGCAAGGACCTGCGGGCAACACTTCTACGTAGCCCACTTTTGGCAGTGGAGTGTCATGCCATATCGGTGCTGATGTATCTCTGCTAGCACCTGCTGTCCAACAACCTCCGTATGTAAATATAAGTATTCCCTTGCAATGATGCAAATCGAACACAGCACCCTGTACCAGCCCAAACCTGGGAAATTTTCACTTGGCAGGATGGATGCAATGAAAAAAGAAGTTGAAAGGAGTACCCTTTTGTCTTTCATGTGACGGTGCAGCGCCAACCACAACAGGGCCCAGATCTGAATTGGATCCTGTAAGTCTCACGGCTTTCTAAGAGAAATGGGACGTTGTACTTGCTTTCACTGCATGTAACACTTTGGTTTAAGTGAAAGGCAGCTGTGAAATAAACATTTTTCCCTTCCCATTTACACTTTGTTTATTCTAGGCATGTGGCACAACCCTATAGCCCAGCAATTCCCAAACATTTTGGACTGACAGACCATTGTCAACTCTCTTCACTTCATGTTGACCACCATGCACACTTGGCATCAACTTCCAGAGATTCATAGACATTAGGATTGGAAGGGACCTCACAAAATCATTGGGTCCAGCCCCCTGGCCGAAGGGCAGGAAGTCAGCTACGGTCAAAGGATCCCAGCAAGATAAGCATCCAAAAGTTTCTTAAAAGAGTCCAGAGTAGGTGCTTGCACCACCTCCGGGGGGAGTCTGTTCCAGGCCCTGGGGACTCAGACAGTAAAGAAGTTTTTTCTTACGTCCAGCCTACAACGGTCTTGGAGAGGTTTGCGACCGTTGGACCTTGTCAACCCTCAGGGTGCTCTGGTGAACAGATGTTCCCCCAGATCCTGATGCACACTCCTGATATATCCACAGGCTACCACCAAGTCTCCCCTGAGCATGCACTTCCCCAACTGAGAAGAGGAAGAGAGCCCTATGCAGCCTGCAGACCACACACGATAGACTTCACAGATCATCCACAGCCCACAGACCTCAATTTAGGAACGACTGGCATCGCTAGTCTCAGCATCCCCCCAGTCCCGTTCCCCTGAGGTTTCTGTATGGGTCTTTCATGAAGCAACCAAGGAGATTTATCAGGAAAATAGGACCACAAGTGCCCAATAACTGGTAGTGGGATTTGGGAGGTGAGGTGAGATCTGAAATTACTTTGAAACGTATTTTAAATGAAAGCGTCTCAGGTTGACAGGCATCTCTTTTATACAGCAGAAATAGAGAAAAACAGTGATGGTAATGAGCAACATAGTTTTAACCCTGATCTAAGGTTTCTCCAAAACCCAGGGATGCTGAGATTTAGACTTTTGCTTTAATTTGTGTTAGAAATGGGATCGGTTTTTCAAACATTCTTTCAACTTTCATCTTGAATGTGTTACCACTAACACAGGCAAGGTTTCTTTTTTATTTTAAACTGGGAACGCATGCAAGATAAGCAACATGGTCTCTAATCACTAGAATTGCAGGACAGCATGGAATAGCAAGAGGGACTGCAAGTCTGGTGTGACAATATGTCCCTTCAGCTGTGCAAAGGGTTTAGTTCATGCCTGCAAAGTGCTTGGGAGACCTTGGAGAGCAGAGGCTATGCATGGACAAAACGCTGTTACCCATAGCCCTAATAATTAGTCAATATTTGGTGGGATATTACTATCGGAAGGGGAAACTGATGACAGAAGTCAATAGCTTTTTAACGGGATCGTCTTTATTTACAAGAAACACAGAGTCCTATTTCCTAAAGCAGCATGGAGAAACACCAGCAGGACGGTTTCCTTGTTTGCCATTCTAACCTTGGCTCTCCAACCAGTCTTGTGCCCTAAGAAGCACTGTCACACTGCTCCTTCTCAGAGGTACTCCCACAAATGCTGTCCGATTACTTTTTCTTGGCTTCCTGTCTCACTCATAACCGACATACACACACACAGCTCCCCAACAACTCTCCCGCCCTTGTGTCTGCAATGAAGGAAACCTTCAGCCTTCTGAGCAAGCTTTGCCACGTGCCCTACCACTGCAGGAAAACATTCCTGTAGTTTCCAGCTATGGCTACATAAGGAGGGCTTAATTGTCCCTTTCATATAGCTGGAAAGAAAGATGCTTAGCATCCCCCCTAGTAGATCCTGAACTACAGGCTAACTGAATTGTAATTATAAAAAAGTCCAGGCACAGGTCAGTGTCCTGTTAACAAAGCTAGAAAAGGGAACACTGCACTTTAAAAAGATAGCTAGGGAAATCTGTTTCTATTTCAAGGACAAGCCCTGGCAATTCCCAGAAGCCATCACTCAAAGAGTAGCCTGTGGCATTTGGAAGTCTCCTCAAGTGGAAGTACAGCTATCACATTTCCAATATATTTATTAGAGTGTACTCTAGGTAGCTAAAGGAAAAGCTGAAAAAATCATCTCTTTCCTTTGCAAAGATGGAAGCCCAAACCATCAGCTTCTAAAAGATTAGGCATTGTTTAAAAAAAAAAAATTAAATTCATGCTGTGAAACTGGCCTTCCAACAGGAATTGACTGAGTCTGCAGGCAGACTGGGTGCCTCCACTGCTGCCCATAGGCTTTCTCCAGCTGCACCAGAATGAATCGACCTATCGGCCAGTTTCATTCCTGCCCTATTCAAAACCTTGAGGGCTGCTGTGAAATCATGGCCATTTCATAGAGCAGCTGCTAGGGAAAGGGTTTGTAAGAGCAGAGGCAACAATGTGGTTGTTCTCTTATTGACACACCTCTGTTTCTAGCCTTAACTTCTATGCTGAAAGGCAAACACAACCAGGTATTCCTGGGCATGCTCTGATGCAAACCTATTGAAGCTTACTTCCCAATACAGATTATCCTTTATTGCCTTTATTCCCCCTAAAACCTGCATGAAGGGAGGGGGAAAGGAATCACTAGTCTCCAGAGGAGATTAAATTTCTTTCTGGTACAAACATTGCTCAAAGAACTGAAATCAAGTTAAACCACCCTCTTCGGCTGTCATCTCTCTGGCATAATATTGTTCTTCCCCCACAAACAACTAAAGTGACAACCTTCATATGCATATTTAAAGGAAGAGCGAGGAACCAAGAAACAGATCCTTGCATCGGCTCTGTTTTGGAGCATAGGCCACTGTCCTATCTGTGTGTAGGATTCCTGGGACAGGAGATGGGAGGAGAGTTAAGGGTAGTCCAGGATACTGGTAGTCAGCGGGATTTTGTCGCTGGTGAGACGGTAAGGCACTGTGGATCCAGGGATGCAAGGGGCAGGAGGGTTAAAATGCAAATCTTTCATTTGTTCCTCATGAGTTAGCTACCCTAGGGAAACAAAAATTCTAGTCTGTGTCCTTCTTATTTATTATTCTTTATTTACAGCTGGGTGGAGATGTCTGCTCAGTGCAAAGCAGCAGTCAGAAGACAACTAAAATGTTAGGCTGCTCTCAGGAAGGGGGGAGGGAGACAGAACAGCACAGAAATGTATGTCAGTGCCATTGTGTAACTGCAGGGCGCATCCTCACTTGAAATGCCATGGCCTACACAAACCCACTCAGCACAAGAAGGAAAGAGGAAGAGGGAGAAAGAACGGGTACGTGAGATCCACCCAGAGCAATCCTAAAAAGCAAATGAATGCCAAGTATTGGGATGCTCTTAACCACGCTCTAACACCCGCACAGCACGACAGCAATGGACTTCCAGAGAGCAGGGAACTATGCACTACTGAAGTTTATCGTTTCTGTTCCATGAAAACCCTGGCTGTTGCCCTCCAAATGAGCCAGCATCTGTGGTTTAAACTAACCAAAGACCACAGGGTTAGCCCTCTTCCTTGAGGACAGCTTCTAGCTCCAGTCCATCTGGAAACACAAGAGCCAGGAGGGACCATCTTGACCAGGAACAGACTCAATGTTGCAGGCCAAGCCAAGAGCTCTCACATGTGCCATAAAATACGTAAATGGTATAAGAAAAGAGAGATGGATGCCCCAAGCACCCAGTAGCCTAAGGGAAGGTGCACTGACCTGGAAGCCAGGATGTCCTGAGTTTAAGCCTCATCACTTCCACTCTCTGCTGTTTATATTTACCTGCAAATTGCATCCTCCAGCAACTCGCACCTCCATCTCGGGAGGCAAGCGTCAGCTGCCTCATTTTACACATTGGCGAACTGAAAAGTTGCACAAGGTCATGATGTCTTTCAGAAAGAAATCATTAGATCTATAGGTTTCCCCCCCAGAACCAGAAAGAGAGCCTAGGATTTCCGATCTGCAGCAGCCTCCCAGTTACAACCTCAGCCTGAAGCTGGGAATAGTACTCAAGAGTCCAGACCTCTCATAAGTTCTCCAGCATCTAACAGTTAGAAAGCTTTCCCCTCCAAGACCTGGGAAAGCAGTCAAAGGCAGCCAAGCAAAGACCCATGTGTCCCATCAGCAAGGCTGGACAAAATACCTCAGTAATTATGATTTACCAACCACATCCTCAGATCTACTGAAATTAATGGTACCAAATTTGTCTATACTGCCTGAGGATTGGGCTCACTACTTAAGGATAAATTTGGGTCCAAGAAGAGCCCTCAGAAACATACAATTTACACACATGCTAAGAAACTGCGGCAGAATACCAAACAAAGCAATGAGGAGAGGGCTGCCTTCACCCAAGACAGTGGGAAAAATCCCGCTACCTCAAAATATAGGAGTTGCAGAGACTCGATTTAAACAAGCAGCTGTTGTTGGGACAACAGTTCTGTACCACCGATGTGTAGAGGAAGGAGACTGGAAACGCATCCCAGCAACATGGAGCAAGAAGAACTGATGAGTTCCAGTCCCAACTCCAGAGGATGCCAACAAAAGCCCCACCACCAAGGAAATCACCTGGCAATCACAAGGCTAAGGGACAGACGGGCCGAGGTGGACCAGAAACAGCATTCTCAGAATGAGCAATGGTCCTTCCCACTCAGTGCCAATGCACATTGCTAGAAGTCCAACATGGTGCCACCTCTCCTGGAGAGATGAAATTCTGACCTGTCAAAGGACCATCAAGAGCACGCCCCTGCCCTATGCCCATAGTTAACCCTCATCAAAAAGAATTTCCAACTCCCTGATCATCCCCTTTCGAAGCACTGCTCAGCTCTATCTCCAGTCCCTCCCCAGCACCACTCTCCTCAAATTTGGTGCAAAGTCACCCTATTTTCATCTAAAGTCACCCCACAGACAATGTAAATGAGGCCCTCAGGAGACTGTTTCTGAATGAACTGCTTCACTGATCTGCACCTCCAGAGACCTGGGACTGCTAGAAAAGGAAGGACATCCCTCACCGCCATGGAGATCAATGACAAGACTCAAGAGTTTCAAAGGAAGCAGATTCACGTGGTGTATCTTCAACATGTCCGAGCCATGGCTCAGCGACCAGTGTTCTTGCTGCTTCTATTCATTACACAGTGAACGCATCTAGACATTGCCCTACAGTGACGCTGTGACTGCGCCATGGCTTCAGTACTTCCTTTTAGATGTACTAAAGCATGGCACAGTAACCTCCCTTATGCACGACGCATGGTTATTTTTAGCAGCTACTTCGCCGTAGCAGCACACTACAACAAGGGGTGCACATCGCTATGGCAAAGCAGCTGCTGATCACATGTAGACACCCATGGACACTATGTCGTTGTAGTGTGTCGCTATGGCAATGTAGTGTCACATGCAGATGCGCCCAGTGTCATCTGTGAACAAACACTCACATACATATCCAATTAATTCAAACCTAAAGAGCTGTCTACTTATTTTTAACTTGTGAAGGTTCTAAATCTGTCTGTAATCAAGACAGGTAATTAAATCATTACAACTCTTCTTAATACTTGAACACAGTCAGAAGACAACGCTGTAGCTAAGAGAATAATAGGATTAGATATTCATATGAACACAGACATCTATACTCACTTCAGACAGGATACAAGGGGATGGTATAACACATGCCAGATCTCATTAATTTAGAGCATAATTCAATTCCTAATAAACCAGAGTTGGAAAGAAATTTACTCTGGACCAAGAGGTCCTGGCCACTGTCAGAAACCAGGGGCAGACAGAATGCTCTTGGCCAATGAAGAAAGCAAGCATCCTTCCAAGACATCTTTATTAGCAAGGGCAGAAACCCTACAACCTGACAATTCAAAGACAGTCTATGCCATGATTTAGCATTCTTCCAATTGAGGTCATGAAAATGCACACTCCAGATCAACACACGCTTTGTTCACCAGTTAAACTCCACAAGCTACATGGGTTTCAGCCCTTGGGTAAGTATACGCGGTGTTCTAGCGCTCATTATTTCAGGCATTACAGCACAAACATCTAAGTGGACTGAATTCTGCTCACAATTCAAATCCAGATTAAACCCTGTGGGAATTATGGATTTACGTTAGTAAATCCAGTGGTGCCAACTCCTGCAATTCTGTCATGAGACCCGTGATATCCGACACATTTCTGAACGTTCCAGCACCTCGAGTCATGTGAGAACCTGCAAATCGTTGCATCCCTTAAGAAGAAAATGAAGCATCTAACTGACTGTAGAGGAAAGCTGAAAACATGATCTCAAGTAAAACTGCAAGCTCCAAAGACAGAAAGCGATTTTTTACCATCCCAATAAATAAATACAATTAAAAATTGCTCGGTTATAAATTTTTAAAATATCATGGTTTTTTTAAGCCTGGCCCATGTTTTTTGAATGCTTATGGTTGGGCAATAGCATAAATTTCTCATCCCCTCTACCACTTATTTTACAGGGAACTGACTCTGCTGGGTATGCTACCTCATATTCCTTCCAAAACCTCCTCCAGATTCACTTCTCCTGCTTTCACCCCTGCCCTGTGACAATACCTCTCTCCTTCCTGCCAGAAAATCTTCAGCACTCCTTCTAAAACTAGACCAATCAAATATGTAACAAAAGCATCATATGATCCTCTCCTGGCATTGTTGTTCTTCTCCTGCCCTGGCCCCCCAGGACCTTTCCCTGTAGCGTCCACTTTAGGACCTGATCTCTGTAATGAAACCTGTGCAGGTTGGTCCCAACATCCATACAAAGAGCCAGTGGCTTCAGAGATCCTTCTGTGCAGATCACTGCAGGCTTAAGACTGCAAACCCCTGGGGCAGGGAGCTCGCATTTTTCCTCTGTGAACTTCCATGGAGTTTTTCAGTGCAGCGACAACTCAGACAGGGGCCAAGCCAATCTATGGTTTTGCATAGTAAAACTCTAATTAGTGAGTCATTCGTTTCCCCTCTAGTGATAGCTCCCCCTTTAAGACATAAATAACAATCACATCCTTATTCTGATCTGATTGTATTTTTCCTGCAACTTGGAACCTTGCATTAAGCAGCCCTTGACTAAGCTCTCCTTGGGGCAGGGACTGTATTTCATTTGTGGAAGCGCACAACAGCTAGCATAATGCGGCCCTAAAATCCAACTTGGCCCTCTGGATGCTATTCCTTGATGCGATGGTGCAGCTCAACACGGTTAGACAGCAGCAAGGCCAGGGCTAACAGAATACTTCAATGCCTTCTTAAATCAGGATCTAGAAGCAAGACGGCACAGCACTGTGTTTCAGAGCTGCACCGCAGTCAACAGAGGAAGAGGGAAAGGATATTTAAAAAAAAAAAAGAGAGAGAGAGAAAGACTCCCATGAGCTAATGCAAAACAGAGCCATCACAGAGGACCGGGTATCAAAGGCTGTCAGGGCCATTCTCTTCCGAGCTGCTAACTACAAAGGAGGAACCGTGACAGCGTGATGGAAAGGTGGGCGCAGGAGGGCTCTCTCCGGCAGCATGCAGGCGGGGCAGGGATAATGATGGATTTACTGTTTTCAAGACCATCGCTCCAGCCGTTAAAAGGAGAATATGATCCTGACAACAGGCAGAGCACGCTGCTGGGGCGGGGGCAGCACTTTCTGGGTTATATATAATGCTCTATGAAATCCTCCCAGCTGCTTTTCCCCTGTGCCACCATCCCAGCGCAAAGAAACTCGTCTCACCGGGGAAGGGGGCGGGGGGGGAACTCCCCTCTCCCGCTCCCTCTCGACAAAATCTGCAAAGTCTCTGAGCATTACACAACAACAAACAAAACCAGGTCTCTGGACGCGGGCCCAGGCGGCGCATCAGCTCACGCGGCGCCCCAGCAAGCCGCCCGCCGCCCCCCGACAGCGCCGGGCTGCGGCTCACCTGCCCACGGTCTGGTTGGCGAGCTGGCGCATGCGGTGGAACTGCTTCTTCATGCTGGCGGCCCCGCGCCGGCCCCGCGCCCGCGCTCCGGCCCTAGGCGCCGCGGCGGCAGCAGCAGGGCACCCGCGCGGCCCGGCGCCCCCGCGCCCCCGCCATCCCCGCCGCCCCGCCGCCCCGCCGCATGCCGCGCCGCGCCGCCGCGCCTCCTCCTGCTCGGCCGGGCCGGCGGCTCCGGCTCGGCTCCGGCTCCGGCTCCGACTGCGGCTGCCCGCGCCGGCGCGGGGCGCTGGGAGCTGTAGTTCCGCCCCCCGCCCGGGCAGCCGCGGCGTGTCTGGCCCCCGCCCGGCGCGGTGCAAAACCACCGCTCCCGGGCTGCCGCCGCCTCTCTGTCAGCGCCCGCGGGCAGCAGAAATGGGCCGGGGGGGTCAGAGTTGGCGGGGTCGGAAGGGACCTGAGCCGATCATCAAGTCCGACCCCTGCCATGGCAGCAAGGAGTCCCGGAGTCATACCCCCCCTCCCCCCAGCCAGGTATCTGTCCAACCTCCTCTTGAAGACCCCCAAGGTCGGGGAGAGCACCTCCTCCCCCGGGAGCCTGGCAGCCCTAAGCCTCAAGTAATACCTCCTGATGTCAAGCCTGAACATGCTCTCAATCCATTTGTTTATGAGGAACAGGCAGAGGGAACTGGGCTTATTAGTCTAGAGAAGAGGAGACTGAGATGGGGTTTGAGGTAGGGGGTTCATGTGCACCCCCTGCAAAGAGGCACCACCGCCCCTGTCAGCAGTGTCTGCAGGAGCTCCCGCCTCCCGCCACCGTGCACTGCCGGGGGCAGGTGTCATTCATGACAGCCTTCAACCACCATCCAAGGCCCTACATCTGCATCCGTCTCTGCCTTGACATCTATATCTGTGGACAAATTGGAGGGAGTGCCGAGGAGGGCAACAAAAATGGTTCAGGGGCTGGGGGGACATGACTGATGAGGAAAGACTGAGGGAACTGGGCATATTTAGTCGAGAGAAGAGAAGACTTAGAGGGGACTTAATAACAGCCTTCAACTACATGAAGCAGGGGTTGGGTTTGAAAGAGGCTGGAGCCAAACTGTTCTCAGCGGCGGCAGATGACAGAACAAGGAGCAATGGGCTCGAGTTGCAGCAAGGGAAGTTTAGGTTAGATATTAGGAAGGATTTTCTCACTAGGAGGGTGGTAAAACACTGAGACAGGTTACCCAGAGAGGTGGGGGAAGCTCCTTTTTCAGAGGTTTTCAAACCCAGCTAGACAAAGCTTTGGCTGGGATGATCTAGTTGGGGATGGTCCTGTTTTGAGCAGGGGGTTGGACTAGATGACCTCCTGAGGTTTCTTCCAACCCTAATTTTCTATGCTTCTACCTGCTGTGGTTAGTTTCTAAGGTGCAAATTTGCCCTGCCTTGCCCAGCAAGTAGGCAAACCATGAACCACCAGCCAGTCCCAAAGCCAAGCGTGTGCCCTATTCAGGGGCAGAAAGGTCCCTGCCCAACGCAGATGGTCTCCTCGTCCAATGAATGGATTTTTTTCTGCTGGCAAGATCCTGGCCAGGCCCTCCAAGTGATGAGGAGGTACAATGTGTGGAGATCCAGGGGATGCAGGAGGTTGCTCACCAGGGAACAGTGGCACAATGCAGTCAGCAAGTACTGGCACTTGTTTTACTGAGGAGCATGACTGGCAACTCTTTTTATTTAGGGCCTGGTTTCATGTTATTTTTATTTAGGGCCTGGTTGCATGTTAATTTTGGGCAGCTCCTGGAGCCCTTAACCCCTGGATGTTAATATCTTAAAGTGATGTAAAGCTCTTGTTATGCAGTCTAAAGTTATGCCACTCCAGGCAGGATTATCTCTTGATCCACATAACCCAGCTCCTGTTCCATTAAGCTGTGGACACCCCCCACGGATGTGCCATTCAGTCTGAAGCTGTGACTGCAAAATAGCACTAAACCGATCAACATTTGTGTGGCTCGTAGTGTAATGTGTAACAGGCCCTTAGCAGTGGGTTTTGCACTGATTTGTGTCCCACCTCCTGCATGGGGGCACTTAGGTGGGAAGCGCAGCGAGGTTCTAGGCCTCCTGGTTGGCGAGAAAATCTTGAAAACAAGCAATCTCCAAGCTGCACCAGCAGCAAGCAAATTACAAGGTAGTTTACCAATTACAAGGCTCTCCAAATTGCCATTCATTGAAGTTCATGATTTTTTAATGCTGTGGGGTAGCAATGCTAGGGCACTGGGCATCACATTCAAAGAAAAGCCATTCATACTTTTTTGATGTCTGTCATCTTTAGAAATTGCAGAATTAACTTTGTCTATCTATCCACCCACCCCCTCCCTGTCTACCTATCGCACCAAGTACAGGGATCTGATTGCCACTTATAGACACTACAGTAACATCAGCAATAAATAATATTCATGCATGACAATTACAGGTATGTTCTTATCACCTTGAAAAAGATAAGACTTATCCAAGCAATACATATTTTAGCAGGTGCAAAAGGTTTGTTTTCTGGTTACTGTGGGCAATACTACAGGAAGAAGTTTGATTGGATTCTTCACATACAGGGTTCCTTGTATGTGGAGCTTGTATACAGCTCTTAGGCATTATATTCCAATGAAAATGAATATGTACTACTGTAAATATTTTGTGTACTTTCTATGTGCAAGAACAACCCTATTTCCAGACTTTCAGTGAATCCGCTTGCTTTTGTACCAAAAGAAGTCCCAGTGTGCTCCTAGAAAGACCCCAGCACCTTCTGCATTCTCCTCTGTACATCCAGTCGTGTGTATAATTACACTCTGAGGCAGGTGGTCAGAGCTGATAGACAGCAGCAACAGAACTTATCTCGGGCAAGCTACAGAAATCGCCACCCAGGACAGTGAAGCTGTGCAAAGGCCTAGAATTTCTATAAACAGTAATGATGCCATGTAACTGTGCTTAAATGTAAGCACATTGGTGAAAGCCTTATCCTGAAATTGGTACTGAAACCATTGTACAGCTCTAACTAACAATGAACCAAGAGCTGAGGTATCTGGGCTTTACTCCCCAATCTTCCTCTGTTTGACATTAGGCATGTAGTGTTATCTCAAAGAACCATCTACACATGGTGATGTTGTTACTGCGCTGTGATTGAGTACTTCTTTAGTACACTGTAAACCCTGGCACAAAACATAACACCCTAGTCTGCCACAGGTAAAGCAGAGAAACCACAGTGGTCAATGTCCTACAGTTGCAAAGGTTTTTAAAAATATGCCCAAGAGATCCCAAGAGGACCATGCTCCATACTACAGAGGGAGGCAAAAATCCCCACAGTCCATACTGATCTGACCCCAGATATGGTGATCTGTCTGGCCCTGACCGGAGGGACAATACCCTCTAGCCAGGAACCTCTGGGTTAAAGTTCCAGCGGTAGCATAGGTACACCCCAGGCAAAATCCCCAGCCCTTGCTGCAGCTGACATCCAATGCCTCTGAGGAAGCCTTAAAACAAAACCCCTGACACCTGTAGCAGCTGGAGGCACTGGAGCCCCATGCAGCGATCAGCAAAGCCCAGAAACACGGAGCATAGGCATAGCTATGCCTAAATCATTCCTGACTAGTTCCTGTCCAACTACCTATTGAACACCTCCAATGATGGAGATTAGACACAACTTCCCTAGGCAGTTTATTCCACCGCCTCACTTCTAACAGTGAAGAAGTTTTTTTCTGAAATCCAGTCTAAACCTCTTTGCTACAATTTCAAGCCATTGATCCATGTCCTCCTTTCTGTAGCAAGAGAGAAATGGTGCTTTCTCCTTCTCCTTAAGGTATTTTAAAACGGCGATCATGTCCCCTCTTAAGTGTCTTTTTTATAAGCTGAACAATTGTCTAGCTCCTTCAACATCTCCCTGCATGATTTGCCTTCCAACCCCTTGATCATTTGTGTTGCCCATCTCTGGACTTTCTCTAACTTCATATCCTTTTAAAAATGGGGAGCTCAGAACAATACACAATACCCTAGGTGAAGCCTATCCAGTGCTGAGTGGAGAGGCTCTATCTCCACTTCCATCTTGCACCTAACGCTTCTATTGATACATCCCAAAATTGCATTCACTTTTTGGGTGGCTGTATTACCACCAATTTTAGATTATTTGCTATAGTGCTGCTGTCCAGTCAGGCGTTCTCCATTTTGTATTTGTATTTTGATTATTCCTCCCAAGTTGTAGCACCTTGCATTTGTTGGCATTGAATTTCATCTTGTTAAATCCAGCCCAGCTTTCCAATTTGTTGAGATCCTTCTGAATTATGCTCCCATTCTCCAGTGTGTACACAGTCCTTCCCAGTTTCATGGCATCTGCCAACTTGCTCAGGAAGCATACTATGCCAGCATCCAGATAATTAATAAACACGTTAAACAGTACCAGCCCCAAGATAGACTCCTGTGGGACTCCACTTGAAACCTCTTGCCATTCTAATGTAGATCCATTTATAATTACCTTTGCCTGAGGCTATTGAGCCAACTGTCTATTCACTTAATAGTAGTTTTGTCAAGCCCACGTGTGTCCAATTTGTTTATGAAGAGGTCATGGGGGACCTTGTCAAAAGTATTGCTGAAGTCCACATACAGTATATGCACAGCATTCCCCTCATCCACAAAAGTAATTACTTTGTGAAAGAAGGAGATCAAGTTTTTTTGACACAATTTGTTCTTAGTAAATCCCTGCTCACTGCTTGTGATCAAATTTTCCTCCTCCAGATGCTTGCAAATGGATATCCTTACAATATGCTTCAGTAGCTTTCTGGAGGCTGAGGTGAGGCTAACTGGTCTGTAGTTCTCTGGGTCCTTCTTTTTGCTTTTTTTAAAGAGAGGCATTATGTTGGTGCTTTTCCAGTCCTCTAGGAAGGCTCCACCTTTCCCCTAAAGGTAAGCGTGTGTTCTCTTCCAGGTTGGTGAACCTCCTTCGGCGGGCTTTAAACTAGGCTCGTCGGGGGAGGGGGAAGATGAGGGCGGAGGAGACGATGAGATACCAGGCCCAGCAACAGCCAGCGAGCCCAGACCAATGGTCAAAACGGAGAAACAGGTAAGCGATAGGGGACGGGGCATTGCTGAGACTAGGGGGTCAGTGGGCACAACCGCTGAAGGCCTCAAATGCCTCTACACGAATGCTCGAAGTATGGGGAAGAAGCAGGAGGAACTCGCCCTCCTCCTAGCTGTCACCAGCCCTGACATAGTAGGGATCACAGAAACGTGGTGGGACTCATCGCATGACTGGGCGGTGAGTGTCAAGGGCTATAGGCTATACAGGAAGGACAGGATAGGAAGGAAAGGTGGAGGAGTAGCACTCTACATCAAGGAGGAATATACTTCCTCGTTAATTAGCATGGGGGTAGAGGGGGGGCACTCTGAGGTGCTCTGGGTTAGAGTAAAAGGCAGTCCAGGGGAGAGAGACTTAACGGTGGGAGTCTACTATAGACCTCCCAACCAGGGAGAAGAGCTCGACCTGGAATTCTTAGGTCAGCTTACAGAGGCAGTGAGGGCTAAGGATGTGGTCATCATGGGGGACCTGAACTTCCCAGACATCTGCTGGGAGGAGCAGTCAGCCAAGTCTGATCGCTCAC
The DNA here is from genome assembly GCF_052110815.1 of Crocodylus siamensis. NCBI lineage: Eukaryota > Metazoa > Chordata > Crocodylia > Crocodylidae > Crocodylus > Crocodylus siamensis. The sequence continues at coordinate 60,364,575 of NC_143402.1, forward strand.
GTCGGTTCTTAGCCAGACTGCAGGACCTCCATCTAACCCAGGAGGTGCACAGTCCCACCAGGGGAGACGCCTTGTTGGACCTAGTGCTGGCCACGGGTGATGACCTGGTGAGGGGGCTGCGGGTGATGGGCCACCTGGGAGACAGTGATCATCGCTTGCTGGAATTCACCATCCAGCGTAAGGTGGCAAAGGGCTGCAGCAAGGCAACAGCCCTAGACTTTAGGAGGGCTGACTTCAACAAGCTAAGGAGGATAGTTGGGGAAGCGCTGAGGACCCAGAGGGGAAGGGAATCAGATGTCGAAGGTGAGTGGTTGCTCCTTAAGGAGACGATCCTCCATGCCCAAAGGGAGGTAATCCCAACAAGGGTCAAAGGGAGCAGGAGGGCACATAAACCCCCATGGCTCACTAAGAGCATCCGGGAATGTCTCCTTGCTAAAAGGGAGGCATATACCCAATGGAGAGATGGGGTCATCGCCAAGAAGGACTATGTTATAGTCGCCCGAGGATGTAGGGGGGCAGTCAGGAGGGCCAAGGCAGAGTTGGAGATAGGACTAGCTTCCCGGATTAAGGACAATAAGAAGTCCTTCTTCAAATACATAGGGGGTAAAAAGAGGGTCCCGGGTAATGTGGGGCCCCTGCAGGACACGATGGGCAACTTAGTCATCACGCCAGATGACAAAGCTAACATATTTAACGATTTCTTTGCCTCTGTCTTCCTAAGTAGGGACCAGTTCAGCCACCTCCCTGCTGGGCCCCCCTCGGGCCCCGAGAGAGACACGCCTGGGCCAAGGGTTAGCGAGGAGTTAGTTAGGGTACTTCTGGAGAAGCTGGACGTGTTCAAGTCCGCTGGTCCGGACGATCTTCACCCTAGGGTTCTACAGGAACTGGCTGAGGTCATTGCGGGACCCCTGGCACGGCTCTATGAGCACTCGTGGTGCTCTGGCGAGGTGCCGGAGGACTGGAAGAGGGCCAATGTGGTCCCTATCTTCAAAAAGGGAAAAAAAGAGGACCCGGGAAATTACAGGCCAGTTAGTCTGACCTCAATCCCGGGTAAGCTCTTTGAAAAAATTATCCTGGCACACATCCAGGAGGGCCTTGCGGGGGAATGCATGCTCAGGGGCAACCAACATGGGTTTATCAGTGGCAGGTCTTGTCAGACCAACCTGGTGGCCTTTTACGATCAGGTCACCAAATCATTAGACGCAGGGGTTGCTGTGGATGTAGTCTTTTTGGACTTCCGGAAGGCTTTCGACACTGTCTCTCACCCTGTCCTCATCAAAAAGCTGAGAGACTGTGGTGTCGATGCCCACACGGTCAAATGGGTCGCCAATTGGTTGGAGGGCCGCACCCAGAGGGTGGTAGTGGATGGGTTCTTCTCGACCTGGAAGGATGTGGGCAGTGGGGTTCCGCAGGGCTCGGTCCTCGGGCCTGCACTGTTCAACATCTTCATCAGTGACTTGGATGAGGGGGTAGAAAGCACCCTGTTCAAGTTTGCTGATGACACTAAGATGTGGGGGGATGTGGGTGCACTAGAAGGGTGCAATAGGCTACAAGCTGACCTTGACAGGTTGCAACGGTGGGCGGATGAGAATAGGATGGGGTTTAACACTGATAAGTGCAAGGTGTTGCACATGGGGAGGAAGAACCGGCACCACACTTACAGGTTGGGGAACTCTCCTCTTGCCAGCACGGAGACGGAAAAGGATCTTGGAGTCGTCATTGACTCCACGATGAACATGGGCCGGCAGTGTGGGGAGGCAGTCAAGAAGGCCAATCGTACCCTATCATGCATCCACAGATGCATCTCGAGCAGGTCCAGGGAGGTGATCCTCCCCCTCTATGCGGCACTGGTCAGGCCGCAGCTGGAGTACTGCGTCCAGTTCTGGGCGCCACACTTCAAGAGGGACGTGGACAATATGGAAAGAGTTCAGAGGAGGGCCACTCGTATGATCAGGGGTCAGCAGGGCAGGCCTTATGAGGATAGGCTACGGGACCTGAACCTGTTTAGCCTCCACAAGAGAAGGCTAAGGGGGGACCTTGTGGCCTGCTACAAACTGGTCAGGGGGGATCAGCAGGTATTGGGGGAGTCCCTGTTCCCCCGTGCGCTGCCAGGAGTGACCAGGAATAACGGTCACAAACTGGCGGAGGGTAAGTTTAGATTAGATATTAGGAGGCGCTACTTCACAGTCAGGGTGGCTAGGGCCTGGAACCAGCTTCCAGGGGAAGTGGTGCAGGCTCCTAGCCTGGGGATTTTTAAAAGGAAGTTAGATGAGCACCTTGCCGGGGTCATCTGACCCCGGTGCTCTTTCCTGCTAAGGCAGGGGGTCGGACTAGATGATCTACCTAGGTCCCTTCCGACTCTAGCTACTATGAAACTATGAAACTATCATCAGTCTTCCATAACTTCATGAATATCATTGCCAAGGCCTCCAAGATCTCCTCCACCAGTTTCTTCATTACCTTGGGATGAAGTTCATCTAGCCCTGCTGACTTAAATTCATTCGCATCCATCAAAAGTTTTCTGGTGGTCTCTTTTGTTATCTTGTTCCTCAGCTTGTCCACCTCCTTATCCAAATAATCCTTGTTAAGTGTCTGGCTCCAGCTTAATTTTTTTTCTTTTGTGATCACTGAGGCAAAGTAGCTGTTGAGTACCTCCACCTTCTTTCCATCTTCTGTTACGAGTTCCCCGTAGCTATTTAACAGTACACGCACAGCTTCCTTGGTCTTTCTTTTCTGTAGAAGTAGAGGAGATTTTCACCTTATAGACTAACCAAAAAAAAAATTATATATCTATATCTATATCTATATCTATATCTATATATATATAAGGCCTGTGCAAAGTGGCTAGTATTCATTTCAGATTCGGATTTGGATGATTCAGGGGACAGGGATTCCATATGGTGATTCAAATCACTGTCCTGATTTGATTTGTCTGAATCTCTGAATCATACAGGTCCCATCCCCTGCCCACTCTCAATGCCTGCTCCACCCGCCCCAGCTCCTGGCTCTTTGAAAAAAAAAAAAAGCCCACACTCACCGGTCCTGCCAGGTCGGGGGGGATCCCCACTGCTCCATCTCATGTGGGGGGTTCTGCCACAAGCCCCCCAGCCCCACCCGCTCTCCTAGTTGCCCATGGCTGCCTTGCCTGTCCCAGCTCCCGGCCCTTTAAAAAATAAAACAACAACAAAAAACCCTGCACTCACCAGCTCCTGCCTGGCAGGGGGCAATCCCTGCTGCCTCCCACTGCCCCACACTGCGTAGGGGGCTCTTCCATGAGCCCTCAAAAGCCCTGAGGCCACTGCAGCAGCCAATGAGCTTGGGGTTTTGGGGTTTTTGTTTTAATTTAAAGGGCAGGGAGCTGGGGTGGGCGGGGCAGCCACGGGGTGGGGGTGGGGGGGTCGTGTCGGGTCATGGCAGAGCCCCCACACAGCACAGGGCAATGGTGGGCAGTGGGGATTCCCCCCCTTGCCTGGCAGCACCCAGCAAATGGGGGCTTTTTTTTAACACCTGGGAGCTGGGGTGGGCAGGGCAGCCATCGGGAGAACAGGTGGAGGAGGTCAAGGGATGGGGCCTAGCACGGGTCCCCCCATGGTCCCCTCCCCTCTTCTCCACCCCCCCCACCCCCTACTTACCAGCATGGAGTCCAGGTCCAGCTCCCTGCTGCAGCCAGTGAGGACTGCCCGAATCGCCGAAGGTCTTCGAATCTTTTCTGAATTGATTTGGACCTTTTAATTGGTCCCCTGATTCAATTCAGATTCAGAGATTCAGCCACTGAATCAGGCTGAATCTCCTCTGAATTGAATCAGCACCCGAAGCTTTGCACCGCCCTATATATATATATATGTATATAGTCACAAGCTTTCATGGGCTGAAGTTCACTTCATCAGATGCAATGAAGGGACTTGCAGAAACTAGAAAATAAAAAGAGAAATGAGTATGCAAAAGACAAGGTGCAGGGGAGAGGGAGACGGATAGCAGGGAGAGGGGCATTTAGTCTGTAAGGTGCAAATCTACTCTGCCTTCTACTTGTCTTCAGACTAACATGGCTTGCCCTGTCTTTCTTTTCTGCCCAACATATTTATAAAAGCTCTTTTTGTTGTTCTTAACCTCCTTCAGGAGATCCAGCTCATCCTCTATCTTTGCTTTCCTGATTTTGTCCCTGCTGGGTCTTGCTATTTCTTGGTAATCTTCCTTGATGATCTGCCCATCATTTCATTACCTGTATGTTTTCCTTTTGCATTTGATGCATCCTAGAAGCTCCTTGTGTAGCCACACTGGTCTTTTGCCATTCTTCTTTTGTTTCCATCATGTTGGAACAGTTTCTTGTTCATCTTCCAATACTGCATCCCTTAGAAGCTTCCAGCCCTCCTGTGTGCCTTCAGTCTATCTTCCTATGACACCATGCCTATTAACGCCTTCTGTTGGCTAAAATCTGCCTTTTTGAAATCTAGCATCCTAGTTTTGCTGACCTCATGCTTTCCCCATCTCAGGATTTGGAATTCTATCATGTCATGATTACTTCTCCCACAAATGGCTCATAACCTTCACATCTTCCACCAATTCTTCCCTATTTGTCAGGACAAGATCCAAGATAGAGGATCCCCTGGTTGTATCCTCAATCTCCTGGAAAAGGATGTTGTCCTCCATACTAGTTAGGAACTGGCTTGATATTTTACCTTTGGCTGTATTGTTCTTCCTGCAGATGCCTGGAAAACTGAAGTCTCCCATCAGTACCATCTCATAGCTTTTGGATAATTTTGTTACCTGCCTGAAGAGTACCTCATCCACCTGCTCTTCCTGATCTGATGGCTTATAATAAATCCCCATCATTGTCTTGTTGCTGAATCTTTCATTTTTTATCTTCCCCCAAATGCATTTTGTTCAGCTATTTCTTCCTCCTGACCCAGGGAACAAATATATGCTTTTTTGACATAGAGGGCAACATCGTCACCTTTTCTCCCAATCCTGTCCTGCCAAAACAGAGCATAGCTCTCAGTGTTGACATTTCAGTCATAAGAGCTGTCCCATCAAGTCTCTACATTATCAAACAAATCATTGTGTTACCAGATTGGCCCGCTACTTTGGGGTGTGCTCATTTATTAGGGCTAAGGTCTTGGTAATTCTATCAATGTGCTGCTTGTGTTACTTGTGTTTCTGTTATGGAGCTGTATCTCTCCCTTCTGCAAGCCCCCACCCCCAGTGGAGCTATCTTGCAGGACTCAGTTCAGTGGGGCTGGGTTCCTCCAGTCCCCAAATCAGTCATACACACAAACACACACAGATTAACATGACACACCTGACCTGGCCAGGTTGATCAGCATGGACAAGCTGACACCCTCATATGCCAAGAATCAGTTCATCAGAGCAATAATAAACTACAGTCAGACACAAGCACACAGTTAAACAGAATACCTCTGAATCTGGCTGGGTGTCCAGATGACACCCTCATGGGCCAGCATTCAGTTCATTAGGGCACGTCTGAGTCAAACTGGGTCAATCAGCCTGTACAAGCTGATCCCCTTATGTGTTTCAAACTCAGCACGTCCCAATCTTTTAGCCTCTTGATGAGCAGACCCCACAGTATTTCTGGGCTACACAGGGATCTTTAGCTTAGGTAAGAGGGGCGTTGCTGCAGAGTAAGCGGGGAAAGAGAAGTAAAGAAGGCAAAATATACCCAGTTACCATCAGTTTGACTATAAAAGTTATTTATTGCTAAGTAGATGAAATATATATTGACACTAGTAGTGATGGACATGCAAAGGAAAAACAAACACAAACAGTCACAGTATACCCTGGTTTCACTAAGTATTTGGGGAAACTTAGCTCAAGCTTAACTAATACAGTTCAAGTTTAGAAATCTATGCTTAGAGAGAGAGAAGAGAAAAGAGAGAGAGAGAGCTGGGATCTCACCAGTCCAAGGCACTCAGGCTGCAAAACTGACAGGTCAAAGTTCTCAGCATGATACTTGAAGGGAGATGATCTTCCCCCTGCAGCCTCTCCAGAAGAAAGCGAGTGGTGTCAGCACCCCCACTGCTGCTTCTTTTACAGATTTTTATACCCCCAGTTCAGTTTCTTTCAAGCATTCTCAATAGTGTAAATCAAATTGTCTTTTCTATTGACAAGGGGTTATCTGGGTGGAACATCTCAGGAATTTGATTGATACTCAGGAAACATCTACTTGGGAGCCAGCTTGACATTCTTATGGATAGCAGATATACTTGATGGGATATCTCTTGGTGTCTTCAGAAACAACAGATTGCAGCATCAGGGTTTTTGGATTTTTACTTGCTGTGAACAAGCCTCAGCTTAGCATGACTTTTCCAGATCTTATTACAGTCTTTTAACAGACTTAAGGCAATTCTTGGAGTGTTCATAACCTGTTGTGGAGAGGACTTCCACCAGTCGTCTCCGGAAAAGTATGACAACACTTGTGGACAGGGCTCCAACGGGCTGGATGCTGTGATGAACCCTGTACCATTGTTCAAATGTTGCCCATACCCCCTCTGACTTGGTCTATTGCCTCAGCATTCCCTAACCCGGCAACCAAATTGTAGCCAATTAAGTTTACATAGGCCTCCCATAGTGGGACCGGGGAATGCACGGCCCGAGATGCCCAATAAACTTACTTTTGCTTAGAGGTGTGGCGGGGGGAAGTCCTTTGTAAATCCAGATTAGAACTGGTCTGATAAATGCTGAGCTGGGTGTGGGGGTTGATTAGCATTTGGAGCACAGCTTCCCCATCATGCAGTGCTCCCCTGCTTTGCTGATCCCAGAATTCACCGCAGTCTCGGCTTCAGGCTTTCTGTTCTCCATCTCTCATGTAAATGAATGGTCATCTGTTCCCATCTCAGATGCAAATGAGACCTAGGCCAGTTGTTTCACTTTTGTCACCCTTAACTGGAGGGTTTTAGGTGTGTCTCTCACTGCATCTTAATCAGTTTCTGTTTAGGTGAGGGGGGGCGATTCTTTGTGAGTCAGACAGTCTGTGTCCTGTGTCAGGGTTCCCCAAAACCATGGAGCGGACAGGTAACAATAGTTCCTGTCACAGGCTGTGCTTTCTAGCTCATCTTGTACATCACTCATGCTTCTTGCATTTGTATACATGCATCAGACTTACTTTGCATTTTGGTCTATTTGCTTGCCTTTTATATCACTTGTTGCTGTCCTGTAGCTCCCTGGCCCTTTTTCAGAGTTGAGCTGCTTTTCCGGACCTTTTCCTGCTGGATTGTTGTCTCTGCTGTTGGAGGGTTTTGTTCACCATCCCTCGTGGAACCTAGTTGGAAGCCCAAAGATGCCCAAAGATGCTCTTTCCAGTCATGGTCAGATGGATCTCATCTCTTGATACCTGTCCTCCTCCCCAGAACATCTGCCCATTGTAGATGAATCCAAAGTCTTCACATTGACATCACCATCTCAGGCATGCATTTATTTCCACATTATGATGGTCCCTGCTTCGGCCCTTGCCTTCCACAGGAGAGATCAGTAAGAACACCACTTGTGCTCCAAGCTTGTTAACTCTCTTGCCAAGAGCCTCATAGTTGCCTCCGATCCTCTCAGTGTCATTCCTGGCAATATTGTTGGTATCTACATGGAAAAGCAGGTCTGAGGGGTGGATGAGTTTTGGCAGCCTTTCTGTGACATCTTGCATTTGGGCTCCAGGCAGACAGCATGCCTCCTGGGACCCCAAATCCATATGATAAATTGCTGTCTCTGGCCCCTGCAGAAGGCAGTAACCAACCATCACCACTCTTCTCTTCCTTTTTGGTGCAGTGGTCCTGGAGCCCCTGCCTGGAGCCTTATACTACCTTCTCTCTAGACTGCCAAATCCTTTGCATCATGCCTGCTGCTGTCCTCTCCTTTGCCTTTTCCTCAGCTGTTCCACCACAGAGTGCTTGCAAGTAGCTGCTGACTTCAGTCTACTCCTCTTCTGTGTTGGGGGCCCTCCTTTTTCCAGTAGTCATATGCTGCCACTTCTCTTCTTTTCCCTTTGGCCTCTGCAGAGTCAGCCTCTCATAACTCCTGTCCATATAATCTTCCTTTCCCTTGCTGTAATGCAGCATGGATACCCAGGCTGCCAACCTTTGATTTTTTTCTTCCAGGGCAGACACCAACTTACACCTTGTGTGGGTGAAATGGTCTCAACCCTCTGGGTGAACACGGCACATCCCACGCAGGTCAGAACTGCTGACCTCCACTGCATTTGTGCCTCCTTTGCTCCCTGGAGGACCCTTAGGCTATAAAGAGAACAACCCCTGCCCCAACAAAACCTACACACCAAACATCCATACCTTTCCCCTCACACCTGCTCACACATCCAGTCTCCTACTCCCCGGTTCTGCCCTAGGGTAAATTTCTTAGGCCAACCTCCCTCTCTATTTGCTGCCTTCTGATCAGTACTCTGGTCGCTAGGGACTGCCTTTTACATGGCTGCCTAACCTAGCTCTACCCTTCAGTTATTACCTAACCCAGCCCCACACAGACCCAGCCTGTCAACCAGTCACTCCAAAGCAAAAAACACACACACCAGGTACTCGTCAGACTCTCAGGCTTCAATCAGACACCCAGAGCCACCACCTCCAGAACAGCCTTCTCAAGGCAGTCTCACTACTGAGCTGCTCCTCAAAGCAACTCCCTCTCTGTTCACTCTTTTTGCCTCCGTTTCCCCATCTGTAAAATCAGAGCCATAACAAGCACCTTCAATGCTCAGGGCATGGGAGGGATATGCTGGCCGCTGTGTGTTGGAGGCGGATACGGAAGGGCCGTCCTACCTACCCAGACTCTCTACACACTGAAGGGAACTGACACTGATGCTTGGGTGAGAGCAGTCCCTTAGCATGGGCTCTCCGGGGGCTGCCTATGGTTGCCCATTTGCTCCCCTCCCCTCCACACTGAATGCTATCTGACGCAAGGATGAGCCTGCTGTGACAGAAACTCCCTGGGGGGAAGCACCATTCCACTCACCCCCTGCCTCTCAGATACACTGTTGGGTGCAGAGGAGTACTGCCCAGTGGCTGGGGCCGTGCCGTGCAGGGCTGACCCTGCCAGCCAAAGCTCCCCAGGGGAAGGTTCTGGTGCCCTGCTCACCCTTCCTCCAGTTACGCAACTGTGTGAAATGCCTGCTCAACTTGGGGCCTCTGTGGATGAAAGGCTCTATGGTTATTATCCTGTTAATCCAGCACCTGCAACTTCCATTCAGCTTTAGCCCAGCACTGACCAACTGGAAGCCCACAGCCGCATGCAGCACCTGGGGGTTGGCATGCGTTCTGTGGGCTACTGCCTTGCCATGATTTCCCCTCTTCCACATTGCTCCTGCCCTGGTGGCTGGGTTCTTTGGGCTTTCCAACCCTCTTCTAGCTTCTGCTTCCTGCCCCCACTCCTGGGGACATGGCCATGCAGTGCGAGGGGGCTGGTGCCCATGTGGGGATGGCCATGCAGTGCGAGGGGGTGGTACCCATGCGGGGATGAAGAGGTCCAGGCTCCTTGTGCATCAAAGGTGCCAGGTTGCTCACACTGCACACAGTGTGGAGGGTGGGGGGCACTGAGCTACCTGCACAGTGGGGGCAGTGGGGAGCCCAGAAGAAGCTTTTGGCATGTCTGGGTCTATGGCCTACATGGCTCATTGCTGCCTGGAAGTTGGACAGCACTACCTGGCATGTTATGTGCAGTTATTTTACTGACTGGCAGCAATGCCAGGCCAATGAATAAATACCCTTGTTATGTGAAGCACATAAAGATGTATCCTGCTTTGCTGTTTCTTTACACTTTTTTGTCCTTTTCATATCCAGGTCATCAGTGAAAAAATTAGAAAACATGGTGCAATGAATGCTTCTTCTGTCAGACCCAAATTAACACAAAAAAGATGCAAAGGCAAAACCAAAGGTGCCCTAGGACCAATAACAAACTGGCTAACTCAAAGCCCATGTTGCTTAATTTTTAAAAAATGAATGAAACTCCAATCATGTTCATCTCAGCTCTTTAGAAACCCAGGAGAAAATCAATGTCTGCCTAATGGAAAAAGTCAGGAAATTCAGAGTTAAGAGCAACACTTTGTCCTGAACAAACCTTGCTGAGTTAAGCTTTTGCAGCTCATAAGATATGTTAGGCCCAGCAAATCCTGCAGTCTCTGGAGTGCAGTATGGAGAATTAAGGATGCAGCAGCTTGTTTAGCTGGTTTGTTCTTCCTCTCAGGTATAGTTTGGGGACAGCACCAGGCTTGTGGGGCAGAGAATTTGCAAAGCTTGGATTTTTTTTTCCTGAAATTTATTCCAAAGTTCATATGATTCTTTACCATGTTTATATATTTCTAAAACAAATATTTTTTCCAGTTGAAGAATCAAGTCCAGTAGCTAGGTGGAAAATCCATGTGTACAGCCCCTTCCACAAGCAACTGTGTGACAACAAACCAATTTGCCACCCAGCATGGTCATATTTTGAATGCAGATAGGGTAGTGCTTCATCACATATAAACAATACATATATTTCTTCAGTTAAAGAAAAACTAGAAGGTTTTCTAATAAGATAGGGATTTAGGGCTAAATTATTCTGTTTTAAGATTGCAGCAAAACCAAAATATGACTTTATTGGAATGTGCATTAATTTGCCATATCACATATTACGTATAAAAAACCCCCTAAAATGAACTAGGCAAAAAACCCCAAACAATGTTGTTTCATTAGTTCTGTAGCAATTAGAATTAAATCCCCATGTCTTTTACATACATAAAATAAGATCTAGCCTGTCTGAGCGTCTTGACAGTGCAACCAATGCTTCACTGAAAATTATTTCGGCACATGAATTAATGTTCACCTGAGTTAACATTTCCACATCTGAATTAACATTTTTAGCTAGAGTTAAAAAACAGTCTGCAGGGCTGTGAAATAGGAGCTACTTTACTAGGAGCCGCTAACAGATAGAATTACAAAAGAAAGAATAGCTTGATTAGTAGAACTTCAAGACCATTAAAAAGGAAAGAGGGTGGTTAACACTGCTGGAACAAAGATTTTAGAAGGAATCAGGCAATTATAATGAGCCAAGTGACTCCCTCACTGCTATCTGAATAGAAATGCCACTGCCAGATAGCTTGTTTTGAACTTTGGGTGGAGAAGGAATCAAGGTTTGGGGTGCAACTGCACCACTGCACCCTTGCTGAATCTGCTCCTGTACAAGCAACCCCACAGTAGTAAACTACTGCACACCTCTTAGTGCCCATGATATCTCCAGTCCTGAGAGTCCTTCACAAATAAATTCCCATTATGTTTCTATGTCTCTGTCTTCTTCTTTTTTGTGTATAACCTGCTCTTCAGCTATGGTTATGTTCTATAATGGCAACTTTGTGTATTCTTTTTCTGTTCACCTACATTAATATGGAGAGAAGTTCAATTTACAACACCCAGTTAAAATTTACTTTCCCAGGGTTCTGGCTGGGGGCTTGATCCAGATTCAGAAAGTTGGTGTTAAGCTGCTACATTTGAGCCCAGCCCTTGCTTACTGCCATCTGTTACTTGTTTTACTGTTTGTGGGAGTGGGCCAGTCCTAATGTTTAGGGTTAAAGCATGCAGTTCTGAATGGTGGGTGGATCAGATTTTGCATTCACTGGCCCTCCTTTCCAAAACTGCGAAGTTGATAAGCACACAAGTGTTGCTAATGCACAATTACACAAAGGTAACTGAAAGTTCAACGCTCATTATGACTTGTGCAGAGAGCTGCAGATGCCTGGCCCAGGTTTTAGTGCAGTTAGCGAGGGCAAAGTGTAGAAGAGATACTAGAGGGGAGTTACTCTCTGTATGGTCTTGTAGCTCATTTACTTATCAAAGGAAAGTGCTATTGAGTACAAGGGCTCAGAAAGGTTCAGAAAAAAGCCTGTCCTCACTATATAGATAAAGAAACTAGAAATCTTGCTTTTGAAGTAGGGCAGTGTCTGAAAGATCTGGGATTGCACAAGCAACTCTAAGACCAGCAAAGGAGGGGCAATGAGCCCCCATGGCATGAAGGAGCAACAGTGACCCCTGGAGGTGGCAGCTGGATCAGCACTCTCCAGTAGCAGGGGGAGCAGTTCCCATGAGGGCCCCTGTACCCAGCACTTGCCACTTTGGCTGGGGTAGGTGGGAGGGCCCCTGGAGCAGAGCAGCAACCCTAGTAATGAAGAGCAAAGGGGTCCTCTGAGGTGGGCCTGTCTACCCAGCACTTGCCGTTGTTGGCTGCTGTAGGTGGTAGAGCCCCTCAACACCCACCCCGGGTGAGTGGCCAGGCCTAAATGCCCCGTGGGCCATATTAGCAAGGGCCACGAGCCAGCAAGCCACACCAGGGCAAGCCAGAGGCACTCAGCACAAATGACCTCCCTCTGTACCACGTGGGCACCCTTCAAAGCTGCACCCCATGCCTGCATGTCCACATGGGCCTTCCCCCCAATTCCTGCTGCACCATGCATGCAGTCCGCCTCCCCTCCCTCTCACCCCCCACCACTTCACCGCATGCCGGTGCAGCCCCAGGTTTGCCCTCAGCTCCCTTGGGCACATCATTCTGCACTGCTCTACCCCCTGGAGCATGGGCAGGCAGCAAAAGCAGAGGAGGGAAGGAGCTCAGACACTTCAGTTGCTGTTGTAGCCAGAGTGATAGGACAAGCGTAGAGGCCAAGCAGGAGCCTGGGAGCCACAACTTAACTCCTCCCACATGGCATGGACTTGGACAGCGGGACAGATGTGAGCTAGGTGGTAGCTCCTCTGGGTCAGTTTGCCACTGACTGTAAACTGTTCAGGATTCAGCTGATGTTTAATAGTTAGGGTTGTATGCTGGTTCCTTTTCCCTCTGCAATAAACCCTGTTTTAGTTGAAAGTTGCTTGTGAGTGGGGACGTTTGTTCAGTTTACAACACCCGGTTAAAATTTACTTTCCCAGGGTTCTGGCTGGGTGGGGGCTTGATCCAGATTCAGAAAGTTGGTGTTAAGCTGCTACATTTGAGCCCAGCCCTTGCTTACTGCCATCTGTTACTTGAGAAATGGGTTACAGAGGTGTAAAATAAGCTGTGTAAAGACAGTGTTTCCTGGTTGGGCCTTTCATAGTCAGTCCTACAATAGCAACCTGGCGCTGACTGGGAGAGGAAAAAGATGTCATTAGTTATTTATTAGGCGCAGCATCAAACATCAAAGCTGAACATTTTAAATGAATTTAGTGCTCATGAAAACTACCAGGTAGTAGTAGAGTAGTAGTATGGATACTGTTATTAATAAAATAAGAGGCCTAATTTAGGCCCCAGGTAGAGGAATCAAGTAATTTTGATGGAGTGGTTCTTGCTCATACCACAAATGAGGTTGGCCCAGCAGCTGATTTCTGTCTAGTACCTTGTACCCTGAAGCATCTCATGAAAGCTGTTAGCACCAGGTCCAGCTTACACAGGAAAACAAGGCTAGAATCATGCACTGGAATCTGCACACATGGAGACCTGCAGAGATTCGCTGGATTCACAGAGTCTCTGCCTGGACCCAGAGGGCATCGTTAATAAATAGAGACAGAGGATCTGAGTCTAAAGATGCAAGTCAACTGCCACATTAGCACCTTTATTCCACTTCCCAGGAGCCTTTGAAACAATTTCCTTTTTGGGATGAAACACTTGTGTGCTTGGTCTCAGCCCAAAGTGACTGTGTATGTGTCAGATTTGTATGAAAGCCATTCAGGAAATACACAAGGAGAGGGAATAAACATCTTTTCCCCATTTTTCCACTGCAATTATTATTTATTTGTCTCACAGAAGCAGAGACAGGCCCCAGCTAGGGCCCCATTGCACTTGACGCTGCATATGCGGAGTACAAGACAACCCCTGCCCCAACGAGCTTACAGTTTAAGGCCCTGGCCTTACACAAAAATTGCTCAGAGGCATTACTTTCTGAACTATTAATAGCCCTCCCTTCTGAGGTCAAGCATGTGAAGAAGTCTTGGCAAGCTCAGAGCCTAAGTTAGCGAGACAAAGGTGGGAGAAAACAAAAAGGGTCTGTGGAACCAGTAGAAGATCTGGCCTTTGGGGCTGCAGGAAAAGCAGTGAAGGGTAAAGTACAGATCAACTGGGACTTCATGGACATTCACTTAGCTAAGACTGTCAGTGAAGGTGCCAGCTGTAACGTGAAGACCTGCTCACTGAGAACTGGAATGACTCTGGTAAGGCACTGAAGAGTCCGACAGTCCCAATAATACTACATGCATGGAAGACAGAGTTGTCCAGCAGAGGGCAACTAATTTGCTTTGGGTCCCAGCTCACCCTCACCTGGATCGGGGCCGATTGTATTATCAGTTGCAAATGAAAACAGCAGATGATTTCACAAGACACACATCAACAGGCTCATGAGACCCTGGCTTCCTGTGCCTCAGAGCATGTCTGCATGGGGACCAGTAAACAACCCAAGTCAATGCTAATTCTCAGTCATTGACTCTTCTAAGTGTAATAATCGCTGCCTTAGGGACACAATCTTGACTATTATATAAAGATACATCAAAATCACATTTATATCAAACATATACAGATATGAGAACTATAAAACTGAACATAGCTTTGCACTAGCTACAATTAGAGACCAAACACCGTAAGATAAACCCAGTTTGAATGCCACGCAGAAAACCCCCAGAAGCAACTCTATATTGAGATGAATCCATGGCCCCACCTATACTCCTGTTCTCAGAATCAGTGGATTTTCTTTTCTGAGGTCTGCTGCTGGCTGAGTACTCAAGCTTTTACCATAAGCAAACATCAAACAGTGGAACAGCTTCAAGCTATCCTGGCACTTCACTTACATTTTTTATATTGAGACTAACAGTGTGGGCCTAATGCTCTTACTCACATGAGCTGACTGTCAATGGAACAACAAGAGTGAGTGAGAGTTGCATTGTCAGATGCAACCACCTGACACACAGCCAGAAGGGATCTATTTTAGGTTATTTTCCTGAGGCTTTGGTTTAAGACAGTGGCGCTCAATCTTTTTGTCTATGGGGCTGGGTGGGCATTGCCCAGTTTCTCTCCTGGCCGGATCTGGGGCAGGTACAGCAGGTCTTCCTTTGGCCATGTGGGGGTGGTAGCTTGGCCCTGATCCAGCTGTACAGGGAAAGGGGGCTTGGCCTGGCCCCTATCTGGCCCCGTGGAGAGCGGGGTAAATGACGAGTCTGGATCCAGGACCTTGAGGGAAGGGGGTGAGGCCCAGCCCTTGGGGAGAAAGGGGCATGGTCCAGCCAAATAAAACATTCAGGTGGAGGACTGTGGTCCAGCTCTGACCCACCATGCAGTGCTTGGGATTTTGGGAGCGGGGAGGGTGGCAGTATTAACTGCTACTGTTCCCCTGCTGCCAAATTTCCAGACCTGTGGTGGGCTGGATTCCAAGGCTCTGGAGGGCACATTTGGCCCACATGCTGAAGGTTGAGTACCCCTGATTTACTGGATCACAGCACTTCTCTACATAGTTGTAAACAATGGGTGCATTCAACAACCACACCCAGTATCCCCTGCTGCTGTGTAGTTTCCCACTCATGGCACACAAAATGGTTTTATTTTGAAATTTCCATTACTTTCCAGAACACCCTTGTGCATCTATCACAGAAAGGGCTTTATTCCTGTCCAGGGCCTCTTGGTGCTCTTGTAATACACCTTGTTATTAGAAGGGCTAAACAAATATTACAGACTCAGTGGAAGCCATAAATCCAACATGGGGACCAGTTAGTTTCACCAAGCCCCTATCCACTGGAACTAGAGGTGCACTGATACATTGGTCACATAGCAGATTGGCATTAATAAAAAGGAAATTAACATTGTCAGCAATTGGCTTTATTTTTGGCCGGTGTATCCAATAAATGATAATGTCACTGATAAGTGCTGCATGCATATGCACAGCTGCTATGCATGCAACCAGGAATGGGGTCATGGGCAGCTCGTCTAGGAGGTGTGGGAGGGTGGGGAGGGCGGGCGACTTCCCACTTCTTTGCACACTCTCAGGGAGGCATGGGAGGCATGTGCCCCCTTGGATTTGTGCATGGGGTGAGGGTGGGCTACCCATTGCAGGCTCAGGGCCAGGGTCTGTGCCAGCCTCTTCCCAGTAGGGGGTGGGGGGCGCTGCTCTTGGGGCAGGTGGAGTTGGAGCAGGCAGCGGTGGTGGGAGGGGTGGCTACGGGATGGCTTCAGGGAATTCTGGGGTGTCTATAGCCCACCCTGTAGTCACCCCTTCCAGCGCTGCCACTGCTTGCCCCACCCCTGCCCACCCTAATCGCAGCCCCAGCCCAGACCCCTCAGTGGGAATAGGCTTGCAGAGCCTCTGGCCCTGAGCCTGCAGTGGGCAGCCTGAACTTGCCCAACACAAAAATTTGGGGGGCACATGCTCCCCATGCCTCCCTCGTGGGTGCACGCAGTGGTGCGGAGTTGCCCGCCCTCCCCACACCCCATGCCCACTGGATGAGACACCCACAGCTCTGTTCCATTCCCAGGGTTGCATTAACTACCCTGACTGAGTATCACTTGTCCCCGATCCTACCCCTGCCCCACTCCCTCCCTCACCATGATGACCTTGATCTGCACCCCCCACAACCTTTTCTTTCACCTTCCCACCCACAGACTTACTGGCCTGACACTACTCTCCAAGCCACTGGGCTGCATTCCTGTTGTAGCTGGGCACTAAGGTGCCTGCTACTGACAACAATAACATGGGCTCAGCTGCCACTCACCAGGGCAGCACAGGTGTGGGTTGCCGAGACAACCAGTTGGGTCAGCTGACCAGAAGGGGGCAGGGCCTGGCCTATATAAACAGCCTAGGCTGAGACCAGAGCCAGTTCCCCTCTGGCAGCCAAGGAAGGTGGAACTGTGTTGGAACAAGCAGAGCAGGGAAGCTGGATGGCCTGAGTAGTTGAGGTGTGAGGATACTGGGTGGGGGAAACCCTAGTAGGGATATGAATGAAGGTTAGCCAGTTTGGCTTGTAATTTCTGTTGTAGCCCAGGAGTGGGAGTTTGCTGTTTTGTTTGTTGTTACACTGGAGGACTGGGTGAGGCTGTAGGGGTTGGAGGAGGCCTCATAGGAGCTCCCCAGTAGCGTGGGGGTTCCTGGCACCAGAGAAGGTGCTGTTTTGGGGTGTCCTGACCCTGGCCCCAGTGTGGGCAACATTGGGAGGAGCCCAGTGTGGGTGCAGGCAAGAAGCCCCAGTGGGGTGCAAGACCCGGAAAGGGGGTCTGGAGGCCAGGCATGGCTACAGCCACCTGAGCCTCGACTTGCAGGGAAACACGCGGCAAGGCCCCGGTGGGGGCTATGAGGGCTGCGGGGAGACAGGCCCCGGTGGGGGCTATGAGGGCACAGGCAGACAATGGAGATGAGTCCGGGGACCCATGAGGGCATGGGTGACGGTGGGACTCGCGTGCAGCCCAGAGGTGGGAGTGCACCAAGTGACTAGACCGAGCCAAGATACATCAAGGCACCGTGCCAAGGAGGGTAAGAAGGCAGCCTCCCTTTAACAATATTTACCAGCAGAGACATGGCAAGTGAGATAAAGAGGGTGCATTTAGACCTGATTTGGCACGGTAGGTAGGGGGCACTAGGGGAGTTCACAGCACCCCTAGGTGCTGTCCTGCCACACCTGTAAATCGGCTATTGGATCAGTATTGGCCGATTATTGTTGGTTAATAATCAGCCATCAGTATTGGCTGAGAAAATCTTCATCAGTGCACCACTACTAGCAGAACTACACCAAAACCACAACCAAAATGTTATCTTGTACAGGGTACAGAGCAACTCTTGGAAAGGAAGAAATTTCTGTCCTTGGTAACTTGTACTCCATTTAGTGCTACAAAGCTGAGCAATCCATTTCCAATCCCTTTAGTCACAAGACTGGCAGTGATGGACACAATGTAACCCACTGCACCTATAATAATGTCTCGGGTAGATGGCACAGGCATTGGTCTGCCCTACAGAGTACCAGGCATCTGAGACACTGCATATAAAGGAAAACACAGAACCCTGCCCCAAAAGAGATAGGAGTCCAGGTGAACTGGACCTCAGAAAAGGGCAGGGGAGGGAGACACTCTGTCATGTAGCAAACAGATAACCCCACCCCTGCACTGGGTATGTGTATGATTTTTTAGCACCATTACTTATTTTTGAAGATATGGTGGGGGAAGATAAATACCTAACTCATTTCTCATCACACTGCAGGGAGGAGCAGGGTTCCTTTTAGATTTGTGGCTAAAAGTCCTGCTGTGCAGAGCCACTTTTGTGCAGATATTCTCCAAGACAGGTCCGGCACATGCCAGCTGAGTGACGCCAGCTGACATATGACACCAAAGCAAAGATATTCTAGGGACAGAAGAAAGAAGTGGATTGGGGAGAGTCAGTTCATGCTTTATTTCTCTTTCACACGAAAGAATACTAATATGATTTGCCCTCTCCTGCAGATAATTCAACCCCTCCCCACCAAAAAACCCAAAACAACAACCCCAAAATAAAGATACCTTTTTGCATTGCACTGCTTATTGGGAACATGCCTACTGAATATTGAAGATATCCATTAAAACCTCACAAGCCCCACCCAACCCTCTTATGCACAGTTCCTTAGGACTTTAGGCTAGGCCCAGCACCACACTCACTTTTATCCCAAATCCCAGATACCACTCTGCTCTTCAATCACTTTTCATTTAGACGGTGTAATTACATATCATATTACATATCATACAGCTGACAGATTCTTTTGCCTAATATACTATACATCTGGTGTCATGTCAGTGTCTCCTGCATCTCTGCCTGAACATCTATACAGGATGGGCAGAGGAAAGGGCAAAATAGTGCAGAGTTGAATTCAGAGGCATTTCCAGGCTCCATTTCAGAAAAGAACGCAGTTAATGGAGCATGTCTTGAATTTGGAGAGAGTTCATATAGTTCTGTTCATATAGCAGTGGCCTGAATTATTCCTTGCCCAGTGGTAGATGTAGCAGGGGTGCAGTGGTACAGTTGCACCCCCTCTGACCAAAATTTAAAACCAACTGCCTGGGAAGGGCAGTGGAATTTCTATCCATACAGCAGCGAGGGAGTCAACAGACTCTGTGGCTCATTATAATCTACCTGATTCCTTCTAAATTCTCCATTCCACTGGTGTTAATGACCCTCTCTCTTTCATTAATGACAATGGTCTTTAATGTGCCATGAATCAAGCTATTCTTTCTTTTGCAATTCTGTTGTTTGTTAGTGGCTCCTGGTAATGTAGCTCCTATTTCATATCCATGAAGATTGCTTTGAACTCTGGCTAGAAATATTAACTCAGGTGTAGAGTTTTAACTTTCACTGAAGCACTGGATGCCCTGCCTAAATGCTGAAGAAGGCTAGATTTTTATGATTCTAAAAGAGATGTACATTTAATTCTAATGACTTCAGGACTAATGAACCATTTTTTGATAATTATTGTGTAGGGTTTTTTTGTTTATATACATAATATATGATATAGCAAATTAATGCACATTCCAATAAAGTTATATTTGTTTTTGCTTGGATCTTAAACTGAATAACACAGCCTCAGTCCCCTAGCATATTAGTAAAGTATTTATTTGTAACTGCAGACATAGGCTGTGGGACGGGGTGGGCCCTCCGGGCCATGGCCAGACCAACTTTTAGCATGTTAATTTAGCTAGCTATGCAGTTAAAATAATTGCTCTACAGTTTTAACTGGAATGATAATTGCGTGTTTGTGGGTAATATAAATTAATGTGCTACAAGTTGGTTGGACCATGGCCCGGGCAGCCCACTCTGTTCTGCAGCCTATGACTGGAGAAAAATACGTACTGCGGCATAAGTGATGATGCCCCATACTATCTGCAACCCCTTTTCAAAATCCTAGAACTGTTCATGCCTTTGCTCTGCCCTGAGCTACAGTACTGTGAGCCATTGCTATGGGACTTTGTACTGCAATATTCTTTTGAAAGGGGAGGAAGAGAAGATCAAATTTATGAACATACAGGGCTCAGTCCAGAGGAAGCCAAGGTATTTGCTCAATATGGTGAAGAGGGATAACATGGACCTGGTGATCCTATCCTTCCAGATCAGGGATTCCATTCCATCCCAGTGGTGTAATGCAATGCATATTCCTTTAAGCAGGGCAAAATCAGACGATGACTCTCAGGTCATGTGGCAATGCAGCTCTGCGCAAAAATTCATGCATTTTTCAGATGGCATTCTCTACCTATGCCTGAGAAACCAGTTTTAAAGTCAGCACTTGTGAGGCTGGAATTGCTTCCAGGTTCCCTTTCCTTTCTCCCCACAGTTACTATATTGCAATTAGGCCATCTGTGAAAGGAAGGCAGGATCAGCTCTCTCCAAATACCTGCAGCTGCTTCTGGGATGTAGCTGTGTCCTTGAAAGCAGAGAATATGACCACTGAGTCTAGTCAGGGCATAGTAAAGCCAGCAAGACTTTCCTAAATCTTATTTGTTTGTGTCACTTTGACTTTGATGCCACTAAGACAAGGAAAAGAGGTGGGGGGGAGGTTTTTTCCTGTACAATTGGGTGTTATGGATTATGTGAGGGCTGTTTAAATGAGTATCTTTAATAAGCTAATGATTATTGCCTCTGGGAGATAAAGACCTAAGGCAAAATATGACACTGGAAGAACTGGGTCTTGCTTTCCTACTCTACAAGCCTGTTCTGCTGAGTCAGTATCTCTTTGCACTATTCATTTACTATGCTCATGTCCTTCGGCTTCACCCAGCCATGCCTTCAGTCCTATTTGCTATATCTCCCTTTCCTGGAACACCCACCACACTGGGCCCATTCTCCCACTCCCCTCTGAGGTACCCACCTCTCTGTCCCCTCTCCCAGCTGTCATACCCACCTCTGTGCAATGCATCTGAATCCACTTCCTTCTGTTCTGCACACTCAGCTGAGCATGTAGGTAAGGAACTGCACCTGTTTGTGGAGGGGGGTGTAACTGGCTGTCTAAACTCAGTTGAAGGGGCTGCGTGGGCATGTGGTATGCAAGGAATACAGAGAGGCATCAGGAGGAATTCTAAAACATTCTGCATGGCTCTGTGTATGTGCTGCATCTTCTCAGATGATTTCTGATTTGCTTCCTCTTTCCCTTTCTTCTTCTATCACTAAGAGAACTGGTGCCAGCAAGGCAGCCTGCAGTCCTCCCAGCTGCTCTCCTATGCCTGGTGTGGGCAGATAAGGAGGCTGCACACTTCATAGCCACAATTATGCTAGCAGACACATTTGATGCTAAATATAGTGCTCACAAAAGAGGAGCGAGGGCTGAGATCAGGCTGTGAGATTATGGACATGGCAAGTAAAGCGTGTGACAGCAGAGGCAGAAATTTAGGATCTCCTCCACTGTACGCACACAGCTCTGCCCTGAATTAACCCCTTCCTTTCTGTCCAATAAATTAGATGTGTTATGTGCATGAGGGTCATATATTCCAACCAACCTGCTTACCTCTGCACCTGTTCAGAAGTTGTAGGGTTTTTAAGTTGCAGAACAAAGCACTGTTATACTTGAGAGAGGTGCCAGAGCCCCACTGAAAACCATCTGTTGAGAAATTATTTAGTCCTTGTATTGCTGGCAGTATTCCTGTATGCTTTAAGCCTCAAGCCCCTTTGTACTCAGCACTCCCTACATGGCTCCTGCCTTGAAAAACCTTTATTCTGATGAGAGCAGAATCCAGGGCCCTAGAAACAGTACAGAAATTCAGTGCATTGGTCTAACCTGTATTGATCAGAACTGAGTGTAACTCGCACCAAGTCTATCTTAAACTGCTTGCACCAATTTTAAAGTAGTCTAGGTGCAAACTTCTATATGCTTATGGGTTTAGATTGATCTGTGTTCACTTAGATCATTCTAAGTGTAATGTCTGTATGTGCCCTTAATGCTGCCCCTTGTAACAACCATCTGTATTTCCTTCTCACTAACTCCCCAGGTCAGAGACCAATGTAGGGAAAAAAGAATATCTGCCACTGAGGGCTCATCTGTTTATTTTCTACCGGAGAGCCCAGGGAAGACATTTTCAATCCCAGGGCAGACTTGGCATCCCAGACAGAGCACAGGAATATGCAGCAGGAGCAGCCTGGGTGAAAAAACAGACTATGTCCCTAGGAATAAATGTAAGTTCTTTGGGGCAAGGCCAGTCTTTAGTTACATGTATGTTCACCAGCTAGCACACTGGGGCTTCCATCCTGCATCTCTTGTTCTAGGCAAGATTCAGGCAGATAATAAAAAATAAGGACAATGAGGAAAGCGGATGCTTGGGCAAGAAAGTATTGTGCAGCAGCTGTCAGTTCCCTCCAAGGGAATTCCAAGGGTGAGACGTGCTCTGTACAGCCCAAAATGGTGCTGAGTGCAGGGACGCTGCCGAAAATGTCTGCAGCTTAACTGGATCTGGACTTGCTTCATATGATTTCTTGCTACTTGTAAAAAGATAAATGGCAACAGAGTAACAACTTTCTTACAAGTTGTCAGCAGGTTTCTGAATGCAGCTAGAAGGTCGCTGGAAGACACATGATAAACCAAAGAGACTATACTCCTCCTTTGATCAGAATGCTCTGCTGAGCTCAAAATCAGCTGGCATGTGTTACCAGCTCTGGAAATGGGATATCCACAGTATGTATGAGAAGCTAGATGTAGGGGCAAAGAAATATTCACCTTAAGTTTGATGGATTTTTTTCTATATGACAGCCCATATTATGACTTCCTGGGCAGGAAATGCACCTCCTAGCAGATGAAGTCTTTATATTGCCACCCATCACAGCTCCGGCTTTGCACCTTGCAGTATTTATATCCTCACCACACAGCTGTGGCTTAGAGTAGTGATCTCCCGAGGTCCCTTCCAGCCCTAATGTCTATGAAATCTATGAAATCTATGAAATACACCCTTTGTTCAGATAGGGGATGAATGCACATCAAAACTGTTCTTCTCCCCTTTCCAGAGGAGGTATGTTATCACCAGAAATAGGCCTTGAGGAAGCTGTCTACTGATGTAGCGTCCCAGGAGCTCTAGCCTCAGTCAGATTTCCTGGTAGGAAGCTAATTAGCTGCTGGCACTATGCCACGCTGGAGAATCTTTGGGCAAACCTGAGTCAGTGTCTACTACAGGGCATGGTTTTGGTCTGCTCTATGCTATATATGTTCAGGAAACTAATGAGGATTGCAGAACACTTTACCAGCATTAGTGAAGTCAACCTCAAAGACTCCCTGCCAGTGAGAGCAGCACATACTGTTGTTAAGAGCAGGCATTCAAAACTTGTAAGAGTCTTTTATGAAAACAAATATTTTCTAGGGGCACAGTCAATTCCTTTTTTGATTTTTCAATCTTGTGATACAAGAAACACCGCCCCCCCCCGCACTAAAAAGCAAACATTTGTAGGGTTTCCCGTTATTATTTTTATCTCTTTTTCTCTCCATTTTAAAATAGAAAAAGGGAAAAAAGAGGAAGGGGAAAGGAACAACAGCAACAAAAATGGCAAGAAAGAATAGATTGTTTGCTTTTTGTTTTTTTCTATTGAATAGATCTGAAAATGTCAAACTTTTCCACACTGTATTCTTGCCATTCTCCAATCAGCTCCAACTGTTTCAGTTTTCCAGAAGAGGAAACTGAAACCCACATAAGACCCAATCCTCAACAGGTATGAACCTGCACAGCTCCACTGGCTTTCACAGAACTATCCTGATCCCCCTCTCCTGGGAGTGTAGAAGATTCTAGTACCCAGATCACTGGTCCTTCTCCTATTCCTGTGTTTTCCTAGAGCCTAAGCAAATTTTTTCCATCAGAGTAGAAAATCCTTACTTGGCAAATCCTCTCCCCACAACCTTTTGCACCCACATTTTTACTATTGGGGCAGAGTGATAGGGTGATTCAGAAATTATTTGTCTAAGATACAGAGAGGTTCATAACTTGGCTGGGCCTCTTGTTCAGAGCCCTAGTTGATCAATATGGCCAAAAGTGTCATAATGTTAACAGTTGCCTGGGGACATCTGGCAAAGGAGATAGTGGGTTTTCTCTCCTGTTCCTAGCATATCATTTTCTGCATCACAAGTAGCATTTACCAGCTTTTTTGTTGCCAGCACCAGGCCAATAACTGAACATATCTCAAAGACTGAACAGCTTTTTTGCACCATGCAGTTACATTTCATGAGTGAGGTGATGTGGCAGAAGGAATGTCTGGGGGAGGGGAGAAAGCTGGGAAGAAGAGCATGTGTTGGTCTGAAGTGTATTGAAGCCAATGAAAGACTCCTGTTGACTTCAGAGGGCTTTGTCTCAGGTCCTGTGATCACTATACCTGCCCACTATATATTTGGAGAATGTGGACATTCAGAGAAAGGCTGGGGAGTAACACAATAAATCTGGCATAGTGGCCTGACCCCAAGTTATACATACTGTTGACCTTCAGGTTTAGCAACACGGCATCACAAGTGACCATGATTTTGCTGAGTCTGCTCCACCCAACAAATGTGGGTCTTTGAGACAGCTCCAGAGAGGGCATCATACCCCTCTGACTCTGCACAATGGAAGGAGGGCAGGCTGAACGGCACCACATCTGGTTTTGGTTGGATGAGTAGCTTTAATCTAGAGTGCAAGGGAGTGGGAGGTAGGTTTCAATGTCATTCTCTTTTTCCCTACAGTGAAGCATAAAAAGTTGGTGGAGACGCTCTTCAGTCACTGCTTTGCTGACAGCCACAGCTGGGGAAGGAGTTCAATGCCTGATCTCTTTCCATACCTTTACTTCTGTGCTGTGCCACTTGGAGGTAGGTGACTGTTGCTCCTTCTTACAACTTTCCTATATCTGAGGTTACAATCCACTGATGCATATATACTAAAAGCATGCTAAAGGATTTGAGGACCCAGTTCCTGTTAAAAATATTGAAAAATTGGATGTTTACCTCCTTCAGGTGCCTTAGAAAAACTTAGCAAAATATCGTAGATCTAATTGGCTGCTAGTAGGCACAAAGAATTCCTACTCTCTTGTCTGTCTCTCTAGCTCACAATGCATTTCTATTGTAACTTTTCTTGAATCCCCCTCCTTCCTTTCCTTGATTTTTACAAATTAAATTCACTGTGAAGATTTAGAGAGAACAATGCTACTGCTGATTTTGGTTCAACAAAATGGATGCTCTGTCTTAGGATACTCTGCTTTTGCAGCAAGGGAAAATTTAGAATAGTGCCTGACATCATCTTAGATTGCAGTATGTGCCTGAATTCTTCTCACTGTTTTTCCCTGGTGTTCCCAGGAATGTACTTCACTTCATGTTTAGCATTCTCTAGCTAAGGGATAATATTTTATGTGTATTCATGACCAATCTGTGATGCATGTCATTGCAGGGGCCTTTGATTTGTTTTATCAGCAGGAACTAGGAGGCTTGACAATTTTGGCCTGCAGTTCTGACTATGTTACTCTTTGATGGATTACTAGGTAGAGTTATTGTTTTACTAGTTTCCACTTGCAAAGCAAGGACAAACTCAGTGCTGCTCAAGCAAATGCTGCTCTGAGAAAGTAATTAGATGATCTTAGTAATGAGAATGAAGCAGAGGGTTCGTTAAGAGCACTGGGAATGCAATGTGGAGCTTTTCATTTAGTTAGTCTGAATCTAGCTCAGATTAGCAGTGACTTAAGACAATGCTATTTGATGGCCTATATCAAATGCACTAGTGATCATGGATTGTTTCCTAAAAGACAGGGGTAGAATCATGGCTTTGCATGTGCCTGCCCTGGGGTGAGTATAAATCCTGAAATTATACCTAGAAATATCACCTTGACCCTGGGTGTTAGACACAGGAGCCACATACCTGCTTGGCCAAAGTGTGGCTTACTGTGCATACTCACTAGCTGTGTGCATGGGTGGATCCAAGAAGGGGGTGCAGATGGTATGGTACATCATCACTTATAACACAACACATGTTTTTCTCCAGTTAAAGAGAAACTAGAAGCATTAGTAATATGTTAGGAGGCTAGCAGCATATAATTCCACTTTGGATCAAAGCAAAAACCAATAAAACCATTGGTTTCTTTTAGGAAACAATCCATGATCACTAGTTCATTTGACAGACCATCAAAAGCATCACCTTCAGTCATTGCTAATGTGTATTCATTTTCTGGATTTTGTCTAAAGCTTAAAAAAAACACAAGAAACATGGCAAAAATAGTTAAAATAGTCACAAGATACTGTGTCATTAGTCCTGTAGTTATTATAGTTAAATATGCATCTCTTATTCATATTCACAAAACAAAAACCTAGCCTTCCTGAGTGTCTTTCTTGATAGTGCCACGCTTCAGTGTCAGGCATTTCTACACCCAAGTTAATATTACCACATCCTAAATTCAGGTTTTTAGGTAGAGCTAAAAGTAGTCTGCAGGGCTTTGAAACAGGAGAGAGACATTACCAGGATGGCTGACAGACAGCAAAATTTCAGAAAAAAGTATAGTTTGACTTGTGGGTTAAAACCATTAAAAAGGTCTTTAACACTGATGGAATGGAGAGAGATTAGCAGGAATCAGGGAGAGAATAATGATTCTTGAAGTCCATTGACTCTTTCAGCACTGCCTGAATAGAAATGCTGCTGCCCCTCTGAGGCAGTTGGTTTTAATGTTTGCATGAAGCAGGAATCAAAGTGGGGTGCAACTGCACCACTGCAACCCTCCCCCCACCCCCTCAGATCTGCCCCTGGTTGTGTGAACACTTACACATCTATAAGAAATGTCTTATTTTTGAAAACTCCTGCCTGTTGGAAGATGGCATGTGCTATTTGGTAGTGGGTGGAGCGAGGAACCAGGAGTTTTGTGTTCTCATTCTGTCTCATTTCTGAATCTCTAGACAAATTATTTTCATTCTCTGTATCACCAGCTCTGCTATTGGTGCTCTTTAGGTTTGGAACAGGACCTATCACTGCGTATAGGTACAAGGCTTGCTGATCTCTGATCTGGAAGTGGCTCCTACAATCTGGCTGCTTCTCAGAAGAATGTTCCTTCCTCAAAGAAAGATTGAAAACCTTGGAAAATACAGTGCAACTTCCTCCTATCCCCTTGCAGGGGTCCCCTTTCGTTATAAAGTTGCCTGTCATCTTCCAGCACACTGCCTCTATTGCAAGGCTCTTTACTGGGCAACTCACTGCTACTGTTTGCACATCTGAACTGTCTTCATGCCTGTCCTCATTCAAACATCTCTCTGCAGTCCCTATTGTGTTTGTCCCAAATGATGGTGATGTGATAAGAGATAGGAGCCTGGGTCTTTTATCCAAGTTCTCCAGGGAAAGTTAAAAGGTGTGAAGGCAGCAATGGGATCTCTCCATGCAGACATTAAGCTAATGGCTTTTCTGAAGGCTAATAAACAGAGAGAACAAGGGTCCCTTGTGTACAGGCTTTAATCATATTTCCTTGTTTTCTATTACAGGCAACAGAGATAAAGCCTGTTATGTAAAAGGAGTAGGGGCACTGTGGTATGTGTAATCCCCTGCAGGAGAAAGGGAAGGCAGCTTTCACAGACTTCCAGCAAACTCAACTCTGTTAACTTAAGGCCATCCTGCATGTCAACAACACAGACAGCACATGGGGTTGACAGTTAGTAGCATCCTACCCCAATCAAAGGTACACGCACACTAGGCATGCCGATCAAGTGAGCCTGGATAGTTGGGTCCACTCTGGTGCACTGCAGCGACTGTGTTTCACTTAGGCCATACTCAATCTGTGGAATGTCACGCGGTGCTAAATTAGAACGTGCTGTGAACAGTCACACATTAAGGCAGGGGGGCAGGTAATTATTTCGGGCAGAGGGCCACTTACCCAGTTTTGGCAGGCTGTCGAGGGCAGCATGGGTAGCTCTGCCCCTTGACAGGTGCCCTGGCCCCTGGTCACTGTCTTGGGACCAATGTCTCAGGGCCAGCACTGGTGGGGCCCAGAGCAGGGCGCAGGCTGGCAGGGGTCTGTGGAGCTGGGCTGGGCTTTACCAGCAGGGAGAGGAAGGAGCTGGCCAAGCTCCATAGAGCCCCTACCGGCTAGGACCTCCCACTCCTGCCACCGTGCTCTGGACCCCACTGGCACTGGCCCTGGGACACTGGTGCAGGCCCCATGCTCCCGCATCTGCTCACTCCCAGTGCCCCCAACCCCATGGTACAGGCAGGGGGTAGTGCACAGCTCTGACCCCCAGCTTGCTGGCAGGGAAGAAGCTGGTGCTGAGAGCAGGGAAAAGCGGCCCCCTCACCTGCCCCATGGCCCGCTCTCCCTCCTGCAGTTGCTTGCAGCCCACATGAGGCTGTCTTGAGCAGGCACAGGCAGGCCCATGTAGGCTGCAAGCAGTTACAACATGGGGCGCTGGCCACAGGACGGGCAAGGGGCCGCTCTTCCCCCGCACAAGCACCAGCTTGTTACCCACCCCCGCTGCCAGCCTGGTTCCCATGCCAGCTCTGGGCTCACCTGTTGGGGCTGCATGCGGCAGCAGCAGCTGTGGCCGTGCTTGCCACCCTGGGCACTGTTTGCTGCTGCTGCCCGCCTAGAGCTCACGTGCTGGGCAGCCCAGAGGCAGCAGTGGCTAACACTGCCTGGCACAGCAAGCTGCGGGGCTGCAGCTGTTGTTGCCATGCACAGCTCTGAAGGGTGAGCCCGGAGTTGGTGTGAGGCCCAGGCTGTCTGTGGGGCCAGGTTACAAGGTGGTGCTAAGCATTGGGGGTGGAAAAGCAGCCCCTTGCCCGCTCTGTGCCCGGCGCCCCACGCTGCAGCTGCTTGCAGCCTGCCTGGGGCTTCCAGTACCTGCTCTGGATAGTCCCATGTGGGCTGCAGCGGGGAGTGCTGGCCATGGGGCAGGGGAGGGACTGCTTTCCTCCACACAGGCAAGAAGCCTGGGGGAAAAGTGGCCCCTCCCCTGCCCCGTGGCCGGTGCTCCCTGCTGCAACCACTCGCAGCCTGTGCGGGGCTGTCCTGAGCAGGCACAGGCAGCCCCATGAGGCAGGCAAGGGGCCACTTTTCCCCGTGCTCAGCTTTTCTCTGGGCCACTTTTCCCCAGGCTCCTTCCCTGCCTGGGGTCCTCCCCCCAGCCCCCTTCCCTGCGGTTCTGGCATGGGGCAGCCACGTGGTCCCAGGACAGAAGTCCCCTTTGGGGCTCCCGGCGGGGGGGCAGGGCCGGGCAGGCCCTGCTGTTGTGGGAGCCCACCAGGCTTCCCCTGGGTCCTACTGCCCTTGGCTCCTTTCATTTTTGCCAGGAACCAAGGACAGATAAATATTAATGTTCTAAATTTTTTTTAGAGGCCCTGTGGGCCGGATAGATTGGCCTCATGGGTTGGATCTGACCCACAGGCCATATTTTGCCCACCCCTGCATTAAGGGTTAGTACTGTTTCTTGCCTGCACAGCTCTGACTTGCTGCTAGAGGGTGTAGCTAGAAGTCAAGACCCAAGGCCAGGGCTGTATCCCTGCTTTTGGAGGAAGCGGGTGGTGGGCTGGGAGTGGTGTACCTTGGGTGCTGGAGGACTACAAATTGCTCAATGTATCTGTGTGGAGAAGACTGAAGTTACCCTAACATGAGCTCTGTAGCATGGCCCAGAGTTAAGTCTTGCTTGAAGTGGTGTAACTTTGAGATGCTCTAAGAGCACTTAGCACAAATTAATAAGGTGTAACATGTGGACACTCACATTTTAAGTGCCCCTGTATGTTCTAAGTAACTTCACCCTAAACTCTGACAGCCCTGGAACACATCGCAGCAAGAACCAGCCTTACTAGATTTATGTGTCTGTGTGTATGTGCGCTTCACTGAGCACCCTCCCCTAGGCTCATCTCCTTTCTGTATCCCTTTGCCTGATCACAAAACACAACTTAAGATCCCTGCCTGTATCTGGGTGGTGGAGAAAAGGCTAAAAGCCAAAGCCCAGCATCCAAACAATCTATCTGGGAGTGGAGGAAGACAATGGAGGAGGTGCTCAGAGCCTTGTCATGACTCCCTTTATCAGCAGCATGACACAGAGGATGGGCAGTCCAGTGGTTAAGGCCTAGCCTAGGACCACCTGTGTTTAAGCCCCTGCTCATCACAGATTTCCTTTGTTATGTTGGGCAGTTCACTCAACCTCTTCACCTCTGTTTCCCAACTGTCCAATGGGGGAAAACTGCTCTGCCTCATTTCACAGGGGTCTCTGAGGCGAAACTTTTTAATAATTGGGAGCTGCTTGGATAATGTTGTAATGAAGGCCATTAAGTGCCCAAGGTGGAGAAGAGTGAGGAACAAGTTCAGAAAGGGAATAAGGGAAAGGAGCGAGCGTAGTTTCACAAGATCCCTTTTGCCACCCACAAGGCCTACATTTCCATCGTATTTCTTCAGACTCACACCAGCATGACACTTGAAATCAAGGGGGAATGTCAGGCCTACAGTGCCCATCAACTTGCATGCATCTACAACTGCAGCAGCACAGTACAGGAAAAGTCGTGTCCCTTCCAAACCAACTGACAGGCAAGCAAACCAGATCCTGGCATACTGGTGCCTCGAGTACATAGCTGACAAGATGGCAGTCCCTTCATGCACTGGCTTGTTTCCTAAAGGTCCCTAAGCAGGGCTTCCTCTGCTGCTTCTAGCTGTGTTGCTCTATGTCCCTTCTTGGGGTGTACCTAATACAGCACCTTTCACCAAGACTAAATTCACTTTAAACTCTGTCAAGGATATGTCCATCCCATGATAACATAATAGCCTTTGGAGCCCAGCAGGGAGTGTGCAAGCAGAACAAGAGCCCTGATCAGCTTGTCTGGGTGCTAGCTTCAATCTCTGCTCCCATCACCCAGCTGATGGCAGCTTGCAGCAGTAGCAGTTGTTGTTTAACTGATGTACTGCTGTGGCTGGTTAAAGCCCTGGCCCTGCATGCCAGTGCCCTGGGGTAGACCTGAGCACCACCCCCACGAGGAGTGATCTCACCCAGGCACAGTGACCTGCTTTTTCAGGGCTTCTGTTCTTCATTACCCTTCATTTCACCTTCCCGTCCTTTTGCTGAATAGGCAGGTTAGCCTCCTGTAGCAGAGTCCATGGTCCCTTCAGGATACCTGATTTAAGGCTCCCAAATGTATTCACTCTGCTATAGGGCTGTCAATGAGTTAAAAAAGAGTGCAATATGTAGGTATCGTGTGTGTAAATAATGTACATATTCACCCTCCCATGACCCCAGCAAAATCTTTCCTGTGTACCAACTCTGAGCTAATGCAGCCTGGGCATTGTTAGAAACAAAAGACAGCTTTGCCTGCCAGCGGACTCAGTTTCTATATTAATCAGAAAGCAGACATCTTCCGGCTCCCTGATTTATTCCTATGTAAGCATAAATAATTATGTTGACTCTGTGGGCAATAAGGAAGCCATAAAGGAACAAATTTCAAAACCGCAGGGCTTCTAAAGATGCTGCCAGACCCAGGCAACTGTGTTATTCTCCACCCCTAGTTAGTAGTGCCCATGTCTGATTTGCACACTCAAATTTAGCTCCTCACGCCAGGCAGACTGCAATAACACAAAATCCACACGACTGAAGACGGTGCAGTTCAAACAGAGCTCCAATAGGCATACCATCTCTCTACTTGGCTGGGCAGGGCATATACAAAAAGGTCCTCTTGCATTAAGGCATGGCACAGAACCAGCTGCCTTTGAAACAGTAGCAGTGTAATCACTTTCCTTTTAATGCAGTTTCATGCCATGGACTGAGTGCCAGGTGCAGCTGGCTGGGCTTTGTACATCGTATACAGGGCAGCACTCCAGTTACAATGGTCCAGTTCTCAGTTACTCCCTCCCTTATTTGCAGGTTGGATGAAGGATGAGAAACAAATGGCTTTTAAGAAACAACTGTGCACCTTGTTCTGGTGCTTTGCGGGAGTCTGCTCAGTCCCACAAGTTAAACCAGTCTCACAGCTGCTGTCGCGTGTGCTCTTCTTCTTGTCAACTGTGAAAAACAGAGGCTAGCTCCAGTGCAGTTCACTCCAGCCATGCTTATATCAGGGATGGTCTAGACACTCACGGGAGATATTCACTGAGCCAAAAGACCTCATGGTCTCAGGGGCCTGTTTTACTCATTTTAAAGACAGAGCAGATGAAAGGATCCTCAGTGTGTGAATGAGAATCAGACTCTAAACCATACTCCTCTTTCTTAGATGAGATACAGGAAAACTACCTGGGAAAAACCAAATACTGTATATAGAACTCTCCAGGCTGTATGTGTATTACTGCATCTTCCCCAGCCATGGGACTCTCATGGGTCACAAACCACAGCTCTCCTGCAGTCAGGAGCTTTCCATAAATGCAGACCTTGCAGAAACTCAGTGCAGAACTCCCCCACTTAACAACACACATGTAAATAAAATTCACCTTCAGGTGCAGAGCAAGGGGTTATTTAGCGCTCTGAAGTCAAAGGAAGCCTTGCCATTGACACAAGGGGAGCTTAATCTAGGTCAAAGACTAGAAACTCTGAACAACAGAAAACAAGGGGTTAGAACAGCAGCACTACACAGTCGCAGCTCTAGTGGACACAGCTGCATCTTCTCCAAGGGGGGTGCAAATTTTCCAAAGGGCTATGCTACCTGAAAGTTGAAGATAGGCTAAGTTATGGAGCATGGGGATCAGTGTTCTGGCACACCCAGCTTGACAGCTGGCTTGTATTCTAGTTTCATGTTTCCTTGGCAGCCTCGTGCCAGTATTGAAGCCCCACAGGGATCAGAGAGAAAGTACATGGAGTCACTGTGCTGTGACCCTTTCAGTTGATGAAAGAGATCAATTGGAGTCCAGAAAATATCCTTCTTGGCTGGAAGAATGACATCCATTACACAGCATTTGGCAAATCAAAGAAAGAACAGGGCAGTGGTTAGAGCAGGACATTGGAAGCCAGGCCTCTTGGCTTCTTTGCCCTTGTGCTGTCACCATGTGACTCTGGGAAATTCATTGAGGCCTGGATCTTCTCTTTATTCACTTGAATAAACAGAGTGAGTTTGCTTTGAGCCAACTGCAGCTCTTAGCTTGACTCTCTCTGGTCTTTTCTGCCACCTTCCCAATTGTAAAGACACTGGGAAGCTTCACTTGGAAAATACCTTGTGGGTGCCATTGGGTGCATCTGCACGGGCAATTAAGGTGACTCAATGAATTCCAGAGCTGTTTCAGCAGAGTCAACTGCTTCCAGAAGCAGCATCTACACGTGCACCTGGGACAGTAGTACTTTGAGCCAAGGCAGAGCAGCCCTGGGCTGGCAGGAGGCTCAGGGGTCAGCCCTAGGCAGCAGCAGTGGAGGGGCTGGCTGGGGCAAGAGGGTGCAGAACCTGCAGGGCTGTGTGGCTAGCTAGCAGGCAGCCCTCCTGCACTTTAGCACCTAGTGTCTACATGTGCATTTCACTGCACTTAATTACTCCACCATAAGATAGTACTGTCCTCAACAGTATTATCTTATGGTGGAGTTAATTTACTGTGGCCTAATATTGGTGCATGTGTAGACTGTGATGCTTTACTGAGTAGCTAACTAGTCACATGTAGATGCACCCATTAAAGAGCAAATTATCCTGGGGAGCCCTGTGGCTTTATTATTTTATATAAATGGCAGCTGGATTCACTTTGAGTTTACAGAGGGTTTGCTAAGGGGTGGGGTGTATTTCCAAAGCAGTGCCAGGGAGCAGATACCTGCCACCAGCTCTTAAGGTGGCACCACCCAAAATGAGACACTGAATAATTCAGACAAAAAAACCGAGAGGTATTGCTCCCCAAAACCATTAATTTCACCCTGCTGGCTAACAAGACTCATGCCCACAGGTCATGGCTTTGACACTCATGCTCACTATTGGTAGCACAGGATATGCTCACTGGTTGGTAGCATGTCTATGTGTACAGGCATGTAATAAGCATGTGGAACAGGCTATGCTGTGGGCAGTCCAGGTGACTCTTTGGTCCCTTATGTGAAGCATGTTAAGTTCACTCAGGATATGCTCTGGCATAGAGCAATGCATTGTACCCTGGCCTGACATTGGTGAATAGGCCGGAGAGTTCAGAGATGTGTGTGTGCTGGTGCTGAATTACTTACCGTGTGACCTTGTCAAGTAGCATTTGCCACTGGTGTCATGGAGCAGCTTTGCCATAGCCTTGAATGCAATTTATGCAGCAAACTGATTTTCTAGGTGCCAAATCCAATTTTACAGCAATCCCACATGAGGGAGCAGTTGGTGTTGAAAGGGGAAGATGCATGCATTTTCAGACCTAGCAACAATGATTTGCTTGCTGATAAGTGCCCATGTTGGGTTGTCCCCATGCCGAGTAAGTTGGCTTTCTCCAGTACCAAGCAGAGAAGGCTTTGTGGTCCAAGTCCAAGGTCTAATTGCCACATGACTTGAGCACTGTGGGATAATCCCAGTTTCATAATTACTGGGCCTCAGATGCAAGCCCCCGTTGGTTATGAATGAGAGTTAAACATTCAGCACATACTGCACTTGTACAGGAATTAGTCCTGTAGAACCAGATGCCTTAAAAGATAACGTTTTGTAAGTCTATTTAATAGGAGTTTTTAAAGTATTTTGCAAATAGGCTTCCCACCTCCTCCCCATTCCCCCCTATTAACACACACACATGCACACATTTACTGCAGAAATAAAAGGGGGGAGAAAAGGTTCCAGTTTGCCTTTCAGACTCTGAGGCTTGATTCTTTCCCCACTACTCCCTCCAGGAGAGCTGATCCAGTCCAGGTGAACAAATGGATGGACCTGTATTCTGCTGCAGGAGAACAGGGTCCCCACAGGGTTTGGTGATCAAGTCAAATCATAGATTCCTGGCCCTCTTAAAATATGTTTGGATGGGAAGAAGGGTAAGGTAGGACCTCTCTGCATCCAAAAGGCCACATTTTTGGTTAAAGTGGCTATTAACACTTCTTTAAATGAAAACCAATGGGGCTTCCAGACAGCAGCATGAGACCCTTCCCTAGTTCTCAGTTGGGGTGGTCACTCTGTCTTCTCGAAGCCTCACCCTGAGCTGGTTTTAGGACTGAATTCTATTTCCCTTCATGCTTCTAAATGGCAGCTTTTTCAGGTGTGTAAGTGCCAGTTTTGGCACTTAAACACAGGGACTGATTCTGTGTTACTCCTCCAGTGTGGACACCAATGTGTACAGGCATGTAGTGAGCATGTGGAACAGGATATGCTGTGGCCAGGCACACATGCAATGCATGCAAATGCCACACTAGAGCCTGAGTGGTAGAGAAACTGAGGGCTAAATCCTATTTCATTATATGCACCTAAGTGGCATGTATCCTGCTGCGTTACTGCAGTTTTTGGCACTTGCACATGGTTTGCAATCCTGTTATACCCTGTGACAAAAAAGAGTTGCCCAGTGTGCACAGCTCCCAAATGCAGGAGGAAGAAGAGGTTAACCCTAAGGGGCAGGGCACTTGGCTCCAGTGTTGAAGACCAGATTCTAGGCCCTGCTGTGCCAGAGAGGGATGTGGATCCTGCAATTTTCTGCTTCCCAGCAAAGTGCTTGAGCCACTAGGCTGCAGGTTAAATAATGCCTAAAGCCTACTCCACTCCTCCTCTTGAAGCTGGTCCACTGGGCAACAGACAGTGTAGCCAAGAAGAGAAGAACACGTCCCAGGGCCCTAAAGGGGAGGGGCTTCAGGGAAACCCCTTGGGGAGGTGCTGAGCGCACTCCCTATTTTGAGGTTGTCGTTGTGTTAGGGGCTATATAGCTAGGAGTATTCTTTAAGGGGGTTTATATGGTTTATGTGTTTTAATGCCTCAATGTGTATATTGGTATTGTTATATGTGAAGGTAAATCTTAGGATGTCATCCTCCCGCTGTATTTGGCCTTGGTGAGGCCACAGCCAGACTACTGCATCCAATTCTGGGCTCTGCAATTCAAGAAGGACATGGAGAAGCTTGAGAGAGTGCAGAGGAGGGCCATGTGCATAATCAGAGGGCAGGAAAACAGGCCTTATGAAGAGAGGCTGAGAGCCACAGGACTCTTCAGTCTGGAAAAACGTAGGCTCAGGGGGAACCTGGTGGCTGCTTATAAGTACATTGGGTTGTGCATCAGGATCTGGGGGAACATCTGTTCACCAGAGCCCCAGAAGGAAAAACAAGGACCAACAGTCATAAACTCCTCTAAGACCGTTTTACACTGGACATAAAAAATGTCTTTACTGTCCAAGCCCACAAGACCTGGAATAGACTCCCTTCAGAAGTGGTGCAGGCATCTGCTCTGGACTCATTCAAGAAATGCTTAGATGCTTATCTTGCTGGGGTCCTTTGCTCCTAACTGACTTCCTGCCCCTGAGGCAGGGAGCTGGACTTGATGATCTTCGAAGTCCCTTCCAGCTCTGATGTTTATGAAATGTATGAAATATATGAAACAAGTCAGAGGATATGAATTCAGTGGCTGCTGCCCTTGCTGGGAGGGCACCCCAGATTCCAGTCTCAAACCTCAGCTCTCAGTGGGACAGATAATTTCCCAATGTTGTTTGGCTGTTTTATCCAATGAACATTAAATTCAAGAGGCAATAGGATAGCTTCAAGAAATAGTCTGGAAAGGGCCCTGGGTGACAGGTCTGTGGCCTTGTGGCTAGAGCACCTCACTGAGATACAGTTCAAATCTCCTCTGGGTAAAGAGGGGCTAAAGCCCTACTTTGTAGCCCAGGGCACTAGACACTTCCCTATTGGGCTACAGCATAGGAGGCACTGCCCTCAACTCAAATTTCAAAACTTACCTGGCCTTACACACATACCTAGATGATCCTATTTTCCACGCAACTGAATCACAAAGGGTGTATAAGTGCCCAAACCAGCAGTAATGTGGCTCTGTGTGTGTGCCATTTGTGCATAAAGTGAAATAGTATTTGGCCCAGTTCTTACACATTTTAAACGGAGGGAAATACACGTGGCAGAAGAGCCTAGCTATTAGAGAAATGGCCTGGAAGTCAGAATTGCTCGGTTTAACCCCTAGCACAGCAACTGTGGGGAGGAGTCAGCTAATTCAGAGATTCTCTTGTGATGGAGGAAGGCAATGCTCATCTTCCTCACAGCATGCTCAGAGATTTAGCTCATTAACGCTGGTAAAGTCTTGTCATCTCCTCAGCTGTGAAGCACTGATGAAGGCAGGTAATGATGATGCTGGATTCTTCTTTAGCACCTTTCATTCAAGAAGCACAAAGTATTTGATAAACACCACTGCGCAGAATGTCACAGCCCTTTCCTGAGGAAGGCAGAGCGCTGTCATTTGCCATTGTACACCTGAGGGGAAGTGAGGCTCAGAGAGCTGGTGTGACTCACCTACGCTCCCTGAGATGCCATGGCAGAGCTGGAAATGGAGACCAGGATCTCCAAAATCCCCTTCTATAACCAGCTCTCACTCATATCAATGTATTATTATAATCAAAGAGACATTCTTGCTGTTTGCTGGCTGTGCTTGGAGGCTCTAAGCAGGCTGCGCTGCACTGTTCATTCTGCTCAGCAGCATGAGCACAAGTTCTATTTTTTCTCCCTTCCTGAAATCAACATATTTTAATGAGTTTTGTAGATGTGATAATTACACATATGCAGAAAGCAAAATTAACAGAGTTGCTATGCAGGCACTCAATAAGAATTGGGTGTGTTTACACCCTGTGCAGCTGTATTCACACAAAGCAGCAGTGAAGGGAGAGCTTTTTCCCTTGCAGAACCTTTAATGAATAATTATATCTCAGGAACAGTGAAAAAAAAGTTAGCATGTCTTTCAATAGTATACTCTTTCCAAAGGGCTCTAGGTATCTTACGCCCATGAATTAAGCCTCAGAACACACCTCTGAGGTCAGGGTCATTATCCCCCATCTTTAAAAATGGGGAAACAAACATGGAAAGGGTACGAGAATTGTCCAGAACCACGGTACAAGACCTATCCCCTCCACGCTATTTGGGAGCTGAAATTGGGTTGGAAGAGGCAATTTTGGGGATATCTTTCTTCCTGGTGGGTAGTATAGTGATTCAGCCTGGGAAGCTAGAATACGACAACCTCTTATTTAAGGTGTGGCACTTCCTGTAGGTCACAGTAGAGAGAATGGCCTCCTTGTTTGGGTCACCATATCAACAACACAGCTAAATGGTGGGGGAATGGAAGGAGTCCTGTCTTGTTTTTGAAGATGAGATGCACTTCAGGGCACAGAAAAACAAAATGACCTGTCTAAGATCACTCAGCTAGGAGCTGGACTCGGATCATCTGAATCCAAATGCAGTACCTGAAACCTAAACGCAGCCTTTGTCTCCAGGTGCACCTTGCTCCCTGGCATGTTGTGGTGAGGGATTCATGCTGCCTAATTAAATAAGTAGTGACAGTGAGGGGGATGAGCCTAGTGAGATTATAAATCTTCCAGCTCCTAGTATGAAGAAGTATAACTCTTTAGCATCTAGCTGAAATAACACTGTCTGCCTATAGGCATATCAGGCTGACTTTCTGGCGAGGCAGTAAGATTAAAATTAAAAAGCAATAAAAGATTTAATTGCATTTTAAACTTCAATTAAGGGCTGAGTTGATTGTAGTTCCAATATAGGCCTATACATTTCAGCTGCTGCTCAGCTTACCTAAGCTTTTTAGGACTATTTCTGTTTGTGCCTGATTTTGACTTACAAAGAACTGGCTGGACCACCACTGCCCCCTTCTGTTTGGGACCAGATTTTTTTTTAACTTGAACATTTTAGGACAGTGAGGGCTAACGTTTTTTGCAGGCATGCCTACTCAAGTGCCGTCCTAATCCCTTTCCTCTGCCTGATCTGCTGCTCTGCTTTCTGCTCCAAGCCCTGTGCTCCCTGTCCAATTTGCTTCTTGTCCTGTCTGTTGCTGCACTTCCTGTCCTCTTCCCGATCTGCCACAAGAGCTTGACCCTGCCGCTTGTGCCACCTATGCTGCAGGTTGGCTGCCCTGACTTAGGAGAACTATTAATGTACAAAGGTATTCTCCCATAGTCTCTGCTATGGTAGGGGCCTCTGTTCTTAGCTGTACTATTGCTGAGAAATTTGAGTAGTCACGATGTGCACAGTTTTCAGTAAAAAAATAACCACTAAAATGTAGCACCCAGGGTTTTATTTGTTTGTAAATAGAGACAGCCCAGTCCTGCATGATGCTGAGTGTTTCTTGTGAGGCACTGAGTATCTTTCCTGCCCCTCTCTGCTTAGCAATTAGCAGGACTGGGCCTAAGGTTTATGTACCTCTCATTTATCTGTGTCAGCCGTGTATGGTATTTATAGCATCTACATCTCCTTAGAGAGGTAAGGGCACAGCATCATGTGAAGTAATGAGTGTTTGGAGTGTCAACATTCTGATTAAGTACAGAGAGTCAAAAAATCAGAGGCCGAATCAATTCAGTTTTCACAGGTTAGTCCAAGCTGCATAGATTGAACCAATAAACAAGTGAGCAGACATTCACTTTTGATTCCAAAAATGCAGTCACATGCCTGCAGTGGTCCAGACCAGAGGCCGGGGGATGACAGAGAACACCTCCCTGCTTTGCTGGAGCAGACAGCTTGGACTAAGGCTAGCTTGCCCATCCTGTAGGGGTTGGGGCATTGCAGGAGAGGTACAAAGCATGCTGGGATGTTGGAGGACAGTGAGTTAACTTCAGTCTGGAGGGGCTATGGGACAGAAGTTCAATAAACCAGGTTAGCCTAAAATCAGTTAAGTCTGATACTACATCCATCCAGGTTTATCTTAAATCTGTATTGGCTATCCTGAAACTGATTTATGAATTGAACTTCTGCTGTGTTCTAGATTTGAACTGTTTCTGGTCATTTGTACCAGTTTATGTGTAATTTCTGTCCTCCTGTGACCTCCACTTAGGGATTAGTGTTACAAAGGAAGTGGTGTAAGTGTTACACTGGCTTTGATAGGCTTCTATCCACATGAAGGCTGTCCAGATGTGTGGACCAGCAGCAGGTTTGGGCCTACAGCTATGTACCAATGTCCAGTGGATGTTCATTATATTCCAAATTCTCAGGGTGCAAGAGGTTAAACATGCGTCATTCTGAGGGGAGTGGTATCCCTTCAAGAGATTTTTAAAAACCTATTATAAATTTTCCTTTTCTGCAAACTATGATTAAATAGGGGAATTCTGTTGACCACTGAGGAAAACAGATGCATCCTGACCTTCCATGATTAAAAACTACTCTTTCAAAGGCTGTTTATAACCCCTGGATTATTGTCTGCATCTCTGACTGTTTTCCATAACTATACAAATCCCCTGCTATTAGAATTCTGCTAAAATTAAAAAGAGCATTAAAAAAAAAAATCAACCCAAAGATATGTCATTAAATCTGTACCAAGAGAAATCAAATCCCCTTCCTGCTTTCCTCCTTTGATTCCATCTCCTAGAATTAAACAGGTATCTGGAAAGACAGAAAAAACCTGTAGCAGATCCTATATAGGGCACATTCATTCTGCAACATAGTTTTAAAAATCACGTATCAATTTGGTGCTTGTGAGAGGGAGATTGAGAGCAGTAGCTCCTACAAAAGAAAGCCCAGATTCTGATTTCAGTTACATCTGGAGTAATCCATTGGCTACATTGCAGTCACTCCTGATTTACTTGGCCGTAAATGGGAATATAACTGGAACCTAATGCAGGTAGCTGCCAAACGTGGTTCCTTCACACACATTTCCAGTGCATCTCAACCCCAACCTTCAGGACCCCTGCTGGTCCACTTCTGTGTGCTCCTCAGCACTGATAATGCAGCCTAATTGTTGTTAACAACATCTCCTGCTATTCCTCTCCCTTCCCCCCCCACTCTACAGCTCTGTTAATGCACCTTAGACTTCTCTTGCAGCACCCTTGCTATTCCAAGTCCTGTCCCACTTCACCCACAACTGCTTTGCTAATACACCTCTCTTTTGACCTTCAACCGTGATGCTATTCCAACCAATTCAATAAGATGTATAGGGATTCAAGTACAAAAGAAAGTGCAGTTAAGGAAGGGACTACAGTAGACAGGACAGAAATAATTTCTGGGCTTGCAAAGAGAATGACTGTGTTGAATTTTGTGATAGATGAATATTCGTTAAACAAGCTGTATCTACTTCCTCCCTCCCACACACTATTTTTGCTGATTATTTACAGCAGGACTTAAATCCATTGGCCTGTTTAATTCCATTTACACTCATCTAACCAGGGACAAATTGACTTCTGTGGAATTGCTGCCATTTGCACTGATAAGACTGACAGCAAGATCAGTCTCTTGCTCTCCTGCAGTGATAAAGCGAGGCAGTTAAGTGTACTACCACAGCCTCCTGGCCAGGCTTCCCTTGTTTTATCAAAACTAACTTCAGGACAAATGCATTTAGAGCTGCATAACGCTATTTTTCACCACAGGAAAACAAGGCAGACCAGGTAAAATCTTGTGTCCAATATTGTTCCAAAGTCAATGTCAAATACTCCCATTGACCTTAGTCAGAGGAGGATTGGGCCCAGAGTCATGCCAGAGCCTATTACTTTGCTTCAAATTCCATGTTCCTGTCATGGGGGTCTTGTGACAAAATGTTAAGTCCTGTATTCATTTAGTAGCTCTGGGGAGGGGTTGGGGGGAAGGGACAGGGAAAAGATCCAATTAGTTGGGCTGATTTACACCTGGCTTGGCCCAGAAGGACAAATGGAACAATCTCTGTAGACCAGTAGGACCCCAAGGAGCTGTGACTTCAGAAATGCTGTGGGGATCACCTCACTTCTCAGTCACCAAAGTACATATACCTTTTGGCACAACACCTTTATTTTTATTATTTGAACAACAGAATTCCCTTCTCACTGAACAGCTTCAGCAAAGGCAATAAAGGAAAAATTACTGGCATTATTGCAGCCTGATCTCTCCAATCTACCACCGACAGGCAGGCAGGCAGCCTTTTGCTGCTGGACCCAGTAGTAAATGACTTGCCCCTTAAAGAAAGGAAGAAATCTTGGGTGGATAGTTATACCCGAACCACTACTATGGGGTGTTTTCTAGAGACAGCCTATTTCTTAGGCTGCTGACAGATATGAAAAAACAAAACAAAAACCACAGCAAATTAGTTTGACCCAGCTCCACAGTGCCTGTATAGACGGTGCACTTCAGTGGGGCTTTTTGGCACTTTTATCTAAACCCGACTCAATCAACCATTAGAGAAAAGCACCAAAAGTCCCAGTGAAGTGCCTGATTTATACAGACTTTGGGCAAGCCAGGTCAAAATAACCCAATACCTCTGCTGTGCATGTGCTGGGTTTGATCCAGGTGTGCCAAGTTTAAAGTGCCATTTTTTTAAACATATGTAAGCAGCCTAAGTGATTATGTAGAGCAATGGTTTTCAACCTTTGATCTGTAGACTCCTGGGTGTCTACAAACTATACCTAAGGGGTCCATGAAAGATGACTATAAATCAAAAGCATGTGAATACCCACACTTACAATTCAAAGGGGTCTGTACCTCCATTTGAAATTTCAAAAGGGGTCTGCAAATGAAAAAAAGTTGAAAACCACTTTTGTAGAGAATAAAATCATGGCTGACCAAGGGAAAAATGACACATTTTTGTGGAAAATGTCAGCAGATTTCAAAAGGGACTCATTTTGATTGTCTTTGCTTTGAGGTATGAGGGGGTTTTCTAAGTGCTCTCCCTATGTACACAGGTGCAGCCAAGCTGCCCTCAGAGCTGCTGCAATTTGTCAGACAGAGACATTCATGCTGTGACCTCTGGCTTCGACTGGCTCATGCTGTTGTTTTTCTGTACTGTAAATTAAAAGCCACTGAAGGCACATGGTTGCTTTTCATGTGCAGAAACATGCTGTACACAGTTGCCCTATTCTTTCTCAACAAAGTACAGCTGGGGGCTGAACACAGATGGACTGATTCCCAGGCAAAATATTAACATGAATTAAGATCACAAAATGATAATACTGGCTACAATCACAGCCAGCCATCGAGCTGGATGATTCATCTGAGGACCCATCAGTGGAGCAGCCAAGCAGCAAGCAAGGAACTGTGCTTTCAGCCTGTGGGATGAAAAAGACCTGAAGTAGTACATAATAAAATTAAAGCTAGAAAGATCCACATACCGGAGTTAATGAACAGAACACTACTGCCAGCTAGTGGGCTGAAGAAACTATGACTCTGAGATTAACAGAGAGCTACTTGCTGTGTAGGGCTAAATACAGACAGTCAAAAAGCCCAAGACTGAATCGATCCAGTCTTTGCAGGTTAGTCTAAACTACAGAGATTAAACTGAGAAACAACTGGACGTTCACTTTTGATTCAGGAAATGCAGCCACATGCCTGCAGTGGCTCAGGCCAGAAGCCGGGCGGCACTGGAGCAGAACTCTCTGGCATGTAGCCAGCATGGGCTGTGTGTTTGCTCTGCTTTCTGCTACCCCCAAGGTCTCTGGGATTTGCAGTCTTGAATCACAGCAGCAGGACTCTGTAGGGTTGCTTATCACTTCTTCCTGCTTCCAGGTGCCTCTGGGATTTGTAGTCCATAGTAGCAGCCAGCAGTATGTTTAGTAGGGCAGGGCAGCTCTGTACTCAGGGGAAGAGGAGTTTAACTCCCCACCCTGGCCCCAGACCCTTACCAGGGTTTGCCGGGGGGTGGGGGGCAGTCCCTGCCTTTTCCTTCTTCCCCCAACAACCATTCTCTGCTGAAGCAGTCAGGCCAGCCCAGCCCAGCCCAGGGCTGTAAAGCATGCTGGAGGACTGTGATTTAACTTGAACCAGGAAGGGGTCTGGGACAGAAATTTCATAAACTGGCTTAACCCAAATCAGTTAAGTCTGATATGAAATTCAACCAGGTTTATTTTAAACCAGTTTAATCCATTTTGAAAGTGGTTTATGTGCACTGAACTTCTGTTCTGTTACAGGTTTAAACCGGTGTCCGATCACTTAAACCAGTTTATGCATAACTTCTGTCCCTAGCCGAGAAATGAAGACAAGTCAGTTCAAAGATTAAGGATAAGAAGGACCATAAGAGTACTTTATATTATTAGTAGGAACATGTGAAGTGGGCCCTATTCAATTCACACTCAGCCCAAATCAGGGGAAGTGATTT
The DNA here is from genome assembly GCF_052110815.1 of Crocodylus siamensis. Classification (NCBI taxonomy): domain Eukaryota; kingdom Metazoa; phylum Chordata; order Crocodylia; family Crocodylidae; genus Crocodylus; species Crocodylus siamensis. The sequence goes on from NC_143402.1 coordinate 60,408,538, forward strand.
GATTTGTTGATTCGGACCACTGTCCCCAGTTTGATTCAACTGAATCCGAATCTGAAGATTCAATGCTGATTCAGAGAATCAGCTATTTGGACACAGACACAGCTTTACAAGCTTTTTTCTACCTTGGTACCTTGAGGTACCAGCGTGGTTTGTGAATGCTGTGATGCATGGAGCGTCCCACAGGAGTGGGGGGGCCCATCCACATGCTCAGTGGTGAACCTGGAAGTGGACCAGAACTACTTCCAGTCCACTTCCAGGTCTGCTGGGGCATGCACAGGGGGTCCCCCAACACCTCCCCCTGGTTTGGCAATCAGCCACAGGGGGACCCTGGGTGCCCCCCAGACCCAGGAGGCACCAGTAACCAAGCCAGAGGGGCACGGTGGGGCCCCCCAGTGTGCTCCCTGGCAGAACTTCTGTGGGACACTCCACACGCACTCACGAGCTGCCTGCTCCCTAGAGGTATATAGAGACAGCTTTAAATGTTTTTTTATGTCCAAATCTGATTCGGAGGGTTCCAAATCTATTTGGAGAGATTAAAGGGCCCTCTGATATGATTTGGATTTGGAGATTTGGCCACCAAATTGGGCCGAATCTCTGCCAAATTGAATCAGGGACCAAAGCTTTACATAGCCCTAATTACTAGGGAACATCTTTACTGCAAGTGAGCTTGCATTCAGGTTTTGCCCCTAGCCTTCCTTTCATTTGTACAGAAACACGTTTTCATCAATGTTTGGGTTAATTTCCAACCCATGCAGACTGGCCTGGGGTATAGGTAGTAATCCGAGTTCTGCTGGTGTTCTGCTCACATACCAGTGATGACACAGGCTAAATCCTCTGAGTGCCAATAGCCTTTAAAGTCTTTTCACTGTTTTCCCCAAATTCTCCAATAATTTACTGGGATAGAAGCAAAGAGTAGTTTAATTCACTGCAGCATTAAGAACTATAAAATGTCCTCCAAGAAGTCTCAGCAACACACACTAGTGAGTACAGGGACACAGTAACTCAGATAAGGCTTCTGCTGGAGCTACTCACATTCAGGCCAGGCTAATCACTCATGGCAACTCTGCAATGAAGATAAAGGCCCATATGCTGCTATATTGGACCAAATAATATGTCAAGTTACTGCAAGTGTTTGAACTCAGCTTCTCCAACACCTGGATCAACAAGATTACCACCACACCAACAAGGCAATTATAGCTCCAGTAGTTAAACCCCACTGTCCATGATAATCTTATATCCAGGCTCTCTTTGGAAAACCTCTGAGATAGGTGGTGGCATTGTACAGTTCATCCCCTCAGAGTTTCCATACAGACTTGTATCAAGTTCTGGTAGATATGTATTCTAGCCTGGGATGAGACATTCGTACCTAAACATTTTTTCAAGAAAAAAGTTACAACCACAACAAATATTTTCTTTTTGCTTGCAATTTTCCACTTTTTAAAGAAAAAGCAGTAAGCAGATCATTAAAACTACTAGTTTTCAATAAATTTCAAGACTTTGCAAATTGAACATTTCTACCTTTCTCTAAGGAAACATACATTTTTGTCAAGAAAGTGATATTTTCATGGGAAGTTTAGAAAAAAATTCCCATAAAAAATAATTGATGCTTTAATCTACTTGTTTTAGATGCAATCTTTCTCCTCAGAGAAATGGGAAAGAACCACATGTGACAGATGTTGGTCACGTTATACAATGCACTGTGCCAGGAGGTGCCCAGACACCACACCTGTCTTCCTGATACAACAGCCTTGACAGTATAGAAGCTCTAAATGAGGATCAAGCACTCAATTGAATGAATTATTTGTGACCTAACCAACAGTATATGTTCAAGTATTTTCATTAGTATTAATCTTAGGTTAGCTTTTTGTAAGGTTTTTTTATATTAGCATATTCATGATACACCAGCCTGCAGTGCAAGGACTGGTATATTTACAGGCTAAATAGTCTCACTGGCCCCAGTTGTAAGGTTATATTACTATTATTTGGAAGCCCTGCTGCAGTGCTGTCTAAGGGCTTCAGCCCTACTAGGCACATAGGCGACAGTACAGTTTGCATAGACAGTACAGCTCCTTCTGCAAATAATTTATAAATCTATATATTCTGTTGTTTTCAGATGAAAGTGTCAGAACCCCAGCTGGTATAAATGATCTTCCCCAGAGCTATGCTGATTAATGCCAGCTGGGGATCTGGCCCTAGATGTACAAAACAGTCCCAGATGCATTTTTGCCACAATTAAATCTGAGGCCTGCCTCTCCTCTTGCTTACACCAGGACAAAAATCAGGAATAAGTCCACTGAAGTCAATGGCATTACCACCGAAGAAGCAGATGTGCAATGAGTAGCTTTTCTCAAATAATTTAATTATTGTGAACATTAGAAATTACAGTTCCATTTGCAAATAGCAGCTGTAATTGCACTGTAGTTGTATTGTGATGACAGTGCAGTGACATCTTCCTATTTATTTGACTCTGTAATAGATGTATGTATCAGGGAGTACACAATTACTGTGCAGTATGAGAACAGGTAGAATCCAAAATTCAACCATGTGGTTAACATGAAGGTTAGTGGAAATCACAGGCATTCAGATGTACAGCTGCAGTGTGATTGCACTGTACCTGCAGTGCAACAACTGCCATTGCGCTGCAACAACCAACTCACAATACTTGCAGACGAGACACTAAGGGCAGAAAAAAGTTTTCCAGTTGTGTAAGTGGCAGTTGGGCACTTACGTACCATTTGCAATGTTATTACCCATGTGCTGGATACTGAGCATGTGTAGTCAGCTATGCAGATCTGTGACTGCATTGTTTGCTAACTCAATCAACAAGTCAATGACGTCCTGAGCCCAGAAACTATAATACCTGTTATTGAAAGTAAGAGTGACAAACAAGCTTCTATTAGGGAGAGCTGCTGCAGACTACTCCAACAAGAGGCAGATACTACAAGGAACCAGACCCTTCCCCAGACACCTTCCAGAATAGGTAAAGATAACAATTTGCCAAGCTCGAACACACACCTTCCTCCCAAAACACATCCAAGCACCACAAACAGAATTCAAACACATAAAGCATAAAGACGTGTTGCAGTTCTAAAAGGTTTCAATTCATCTTTGTGGATGCTTTCTAAGTGTTAGATCTGCATAGCATCTCCATGTTGCTCCCATCGGCTCAGATACCCTTGCATCCCATAGATCAGGGCCAGGCAAAATATGGCTCAAGGGCCAGATCCGACCCGCCAGGCCATTCTATCTGGCCTGCAGGAGCACCGATGCCCCCCCTGCAAGTGCTGGCTGTTCACTGCAGAAACTCCTGGAAGCCGCTTCAGTGATTGGCTGCAGTCATCCGCTGTGAGGGACCCCCTTTCCTTAGTCAGCAGGATCCGCAGTGAGGGACACCCCCCTAGTCAGTGGGACTGGTCATGGGGGGGTGTCTCCCCTAACTACGGTGGCACCAGTTTCCCATGACCCACCCCCCACAACATACAAGAGTAAGGCTTCATTTTAAGCTACTGTGCAATCACCTCTATGTACACCACAATAACACATGTAAACTGGGGCAAAAATATTTTTTTTAATCAAATTAAAGAATGTTTTAGATGTTCGCTTTTTAGAATATAATTTGGTATTTTTCTAGTTCCGAAATGGCAAAGCCTCTTGCTGAAAGGAGTACTTCCAGAGGCAAGGGGAGAGACTCCTGGTGGCAAAGGTCAGGGGTTAGGAGGCGGGACTTCAGTCCAAAGATGGCAACCACAGGGCGGGGCACCTGTCAAGGGGCGAGGCTACCCATGTGGCCCTTGACAGCTTACCAAAACTTGGTAAGCGGCCCTCCACCTGAAATAATTGCCTTCCATCTGCAGTTTCCTTGCAGGATTCTTTTCCATTTCTCAATGCCCAAATGTCCCTCACAACTTCACTTACTGAATCTGTCTGTAATACTTTTGGAACAATAAATGCTGAGTTGAACAAAATGCTGTTCACACTGAAAACTTTCCCTTGATAAAAGGGACTGAATACATGTTTCCCAAGCCACCCAGCACAGATAGCAAGCCCGACCACCTGACTCTCCTGCCACACCTTTGTTGGGCCTGGAAAGTTGTTTCTAGGTAGAAGGCTGAGCATTTAATGCCCTGATGCCAAGGGCATAATGCACGGCTCCAACCTCTCCTTTACCCTGTCCCATGCCTCACAGATCGCATCACTATATGGCTCCAGCCCCATTATATTCCCAACTGACATTTGGGCCCCAACCTGGATCCCTCTTACACAGGAGGTCTAATCTCCACCATCATCCTGGGCCACAGGCCCCACCTCCCTTTCCTTCTCGGCAGTGGCCCCCTCCAGGACCTTTGGCCTTGCAGGCCCTGGCCTCACCTCTAGGCTAGTCAGGACTCCAGGCCACTGGCTCTGGCCGCCCCTCATGGTGGGCACTTGTAACAGGTTGCCCTTCCCAGCACTATCTTCCTAGTCCTCCGTGCCTTGCATGGGGTACCCTTGGATCCTTCTTTGGGTTTTTTATGTCCCACCCTACACCTTCCTGCCACATCTTGATGGAAATTAGGATGATGTTCTTGCGAGCGGGAGGCTGCCTATTGTATTGGGTATGTCGGGGCCTTTCCCCTATGTGGGACTGACCCCTGATTTTCTCTAGCTAGGCCTCCCCATCTAAACCTACTAAACAGGGTTTGACTCCAAGGTTCCAGCCTTTTCCATTGTCTTAAGGCCCGGGGCCCCTTTTGCTGCTCCAGTCTGGGGCCTGGTCCAGAGGCCCGGGTGCCAACCCCCTAGCCGGAGGGCTACAAGCCCAAAACCTGGGGACGACCCCGAGCCTGCAGCCTCGAGGCCACAAAAAAACCCAAAACAAAGTAAAGCTGCACCACAGGCTCACCAGAGCTCCCCAGCTTTTAAGATCGCATTTTGCTGGCACCAGAGTTTGCGCCCCCCTCTCTGGGGCTCCTCACTGCCCCCCTCTCCAGGGCTGGGGTTCCCACATTGCGGAGGGCCCCCTAGGAGGCCCTCTCCAACCCCTAATAGCCTCTCCCAAAACTCCGGTGTTTTATACAACAAGAAACAAAACACAATCCCCTGGGCTGTAACATAAATTCAAGCTGCTCAGCTATAACATTATTCCTGCCGCATCAGGGGTGCTCTATCCTTCCCCCAGTCTCAGAGCTGTACCTGCAGTCTGGCCTTTCCCCTTTGCTTGCTCTGGGAGAGCTCCTTCCCCCAGGGCTGCTGGCAGGGAACCACCTGCCCAGCCTTAGCCTGGGAATTGTATAGGAGCCAAGCCCTGCCCCTTCTGGTCAGCTGACTCCCACCAGTTGCTGTAGCAACCTGCACCTGTGCCTCTTCATTCCTGCTCCACAAGTAGCAGGCGCCTCAGTGCCCTGTTACAGGGCTCTTGCCCTTTGACTTTCATGGTCCTGGCCCGAGCTTGGGCCAGTGGAGGTTCTCTGGGTAGGTTCTTGAGCAGCCAGCCCTCTCTCCCATACGGGCCCACCCTCTTGGGCCACTCCAAATGCTGTTCTCACTCTCTCAGCTTGTGGATCATGTAGTTCACTAGGCTTCCAGCCCAAACGTGGTCCCATGCCCCCTCTCTAAGGCCTCTACTCTGGGCTCCTTCCCTCTCATTAAGCTCCTTTACCCTCACACTCTGCCCCCTCACTGGGGTAACTACTTCACCCCCTCACTGGGGCTTCTGGGCCTTGCACCCCTTGTACCCCCTGGAAACCCAGCCGCGAAACTGTAAGTGCCAGTGGAAGCGCACTTCTGGTTTCACCGCTGGCTAGGTGATCAGCTGCTGGGGAACATCCCCCCCCTTCCCCGGTTGTCGATTGGCTGCTGACAGGACCCTGCCATCAGCAATCTGGTGCACCCCAGACTTGGGGGGCAAAAGTCACACATTGGACTTGGGGGGCAAAAGTCACACATTGGACTTGGGGGGCAAAAGTCACACATACTTGCCTTTCACTAGGGAGGCACAAGTGTGGCATTTCCTGGAGACTGCTCCAGCACTGGAACTCCTGCCACACCACCCAACCCCAGCAGGGTGTAGTGTTAGGTCATGCTCCAGGACCATTGCAGGCCCATCTGCCCTGGTCTTTCTCCTCCCACTCTGGGCTCCTTGATGTTCTTTGTGGGCTGCTCGCTCCTGGGCACTCTGTTCTAGCCTCCACCTTATAACATGGCCATCAGTCACTGGCCCCAACCCTCTCTCAGGCCCCTTACAGGATACTTCCTATCAGGTGGCTGATTCCAGCCACAGTCATATCAGACTGCCAGTGAACTGACCCTTTACCATCTTGCAGGTGGTCTCTCCCACGAGACACCTTTGTCCCCTTGAGCCTGGCCCCACTCTCCAGCCAGTCGGGGTGCCACACCCTCTGCAGCACTAGCTGACCCCCCGTGGTGGGTGCATATGCCCTTTGACTACTCCTGGGCCCAAGGAAAGTAGAGCTTGGGCCAGAGGAGAGCCCTGGGATCAATCTATAAGCAGCTGACTCTCTTACTCTATAGGGGTCTTCTCTGGGCCCCTCCATAAATTGGTCCTCTCACACCAGGCTTGCTTAGAGCCCCACAGATTTTAGGCAAAACATCCCTTTACTTCACTGGGCTTATTTGAGCCCTTGCAAAGACCCCTCCAAGGTCAGCTGCACTCCCTGGGTTTCCCCAGGTCTTTCCTCAGTAGCTTATGCTCTCATCAGTTCTAATCAGGGCTTACCTAGCCCCTCTGTAGGCCCACATACTCTAAGCCCCTTCTGTTCAGGCTGGCCTGTGCCTTCACTGGGCCCTTGCCTAGCTGGCTTCTCTCAATAGGTCATCTTGGCCCTTCACTCTAGGCTGGCCTTCCCACAGCCACAGGCTTTCAGCCTCCTCCTAAGGGCTGTGGACCCCCGAGGGTCCCTAGGAACCCCCTCCTTCCCCTTAGCTCCTCCCTAACCACCACTATGTTCTGGGAGCAGCAGATCTCCAGCTGGGCAATGTTACTTCAGCAGCATCCCTGCAGCAACTGCCAGCTTTCCTGTCAGGGCCTGGACTTATACCTAGGCTGCCCAGCCCTCCACCAATCAGGCAGCCTCCTGGGTGCCATGTGCTCACCTGATTGGGTCTGCTCCCACCTGCAGGCTGGTCTGCAGCCGGCTCAAGCCCTTAAATTGGCAGGCACCCAAAGGTGCACTGCCACAATTGCTTTTTGTAGTGTCATCCTGAGCAGTAGTTTATACAACAACCGACACATTTTATCTGCCATGAAAATCATTCTTCTGACCAGATTAGCATGGACTATGCTGGACTCTGGAACCTGGTCATTCTAGATCGTCATAGGTTCTGGATACTGTATCTGCTGTGACTAAATGTTTTCCTGGTGTATATTCTATATCTGAAATATATGAAGGTCAGTCAGAACATAATGCCTCCAATTTTTTTCTCAGTCAAATATTATTGTAAAATTATTAAACTTGTACCAAAAAGTTGTACTTCACTGCTGAACATAGAGCTATATTTTAGTCTCCTTCTCCGTCACTGATCTTTTTTTCCACTGGTGAGCAAAGACATGTATCCTGACATTGTGCAAGGTTTTGTCCTTGCTGCATGGCCACTGTCACAGACTCCATCACTTTGCTTTCACCCCAAAAATATCACCTTCATAGTCCATCATTCACCTCCGAGGATGTACAGAGGATGGGGCAGCACAGTCCATCCAGACAATCAGATTGCTTCTTTGGGGTGTAAGCTGGTGTGTGGACAAGTGTTGTGCAGAAGCAGCACCTCAGGCATGTCTTTGTCATGTCGTGTCACGTCAAACTCTTTGCATGAAAGGTTTCAGTTCCTTCAGGGTCTTGACATAAACCTTTGAGTTTACTATGGCCCCCAAGCAAGAAATCAAGAACACCCTCCATGTTGGTAGCTTGCTTAGAAGATAAAAATTAGGAGGCATTACTTTCTACCTGACCTTTTGGTACAGTGGGGGCCAACCTTTTTGGCAAGCATGCCACAACTTAAGCCCCATGCTCTCCTGAGTGCCACTTCAATCCCCTTTCCCTGCCCCATCTGCTGCTCTCCTTTATACTCCCTGCCTAATTGCAAGCTTTCGGGGACAAACACCCTTCATCAGGCATTGGAGAAAAGATTGAAAAATTTCTTCTGGGTAGAAATCAAAGTTCATATTTCATAGGATTTCACAGAGGATTTAATAGATGGAAAACTATTTTCTAGAAGGCTTTTCTTAAGCTTTGTATTTGATCTTTCATAAGGGACTCTGTTAACTCTCCAAAATTGCAAGTCTGACTCAGCAGTCAGTAACACACCCCTCAACTGTCTCATGCTCTCTCCTTTGTCCTATGAAAGTTAAACTTTTCCAGGCTTTCATTTTGTTTTGGCATGCTGTACTCCTCAACCTTTTTTAGTACTGTCTCATAGTTATTCTTTTCTGTTACTGATAGTTGCAAACTGTTGTAAACAGAGCTTCCTGCCCTGGTAGATTAAAAAAGATATCTACTTTGATGGAGTCTTTTTCTGTGGCTCTATTAGTGAACATATAGATGCTAAAGCTATTTGAACTTCTAGGTTTGTGCTACATTGCTGGATAGTCTTAGCCACTCTAGAAGTTACAAATACAGTACTCCATTTCTTCCCTGCTTGGCCAGTGCATAGCCCAGTGCAGATATTTAGTAGCCACACAGATATTTTTGCATCTGTGTTGCATGGTAGGCCTGTGCAAAGTGGCTAGTATTCACTTTGGATTTGGCTGATTTGGGGGACAGTGATTTGATTTTGTGATTCAAATCACTGTCCCAATTTGATTTGGCCAAATCTAATTCAGAGATTCAGCAGCTGCCGAATCTCTGAATCAGCCAGGCCCATCCCCTGCCCCTCTCCCCGCCCAGCAATGGCTGCCCCAGCTCCCAGCACTTGTTTAAAAAAAAGCCATGGTTCTCACCAGGTGCTGCCGGGTGGGGGGCGATTCCTGCTGTCCCCCACTGACCCATGCTGTGTGGGGGGCTCTGCATGAGCCCCCTGATCCCCCCCTCACTCCCCCAGCCTCTCCATGGGTGTCCCACCTGGGCCAGCTCCAGCCCTTTAAGATAAAAAACGCCTTCACCCACCGCTTCTGCCAGCGGGGGGCGATCACTGCTGCCCCGCGCTGCCCCACACAAGCCCCTGAAGCCCCCAGGCTGTTGCAGGAGCAGTGAATCCCGGGGGTTTACTTGGGTTTTTTTTCTTAAAGGGCTGGAGCTGGCCTGGGTGTGGCACCTGTGGTGGGGCTGGAGGAGTTGGAGGGGTTGGGGGGCTCATGGCAGAGCCCCCCATGCAGTGGGGGGCAGTGGGGGGCAGCAGGGATCACTGCCTCCACCTGGCAGCATTGGGTGAACACCAGGGCTATTTTTTTAAATGTACCAAGCTGGGGCGGGGGGACAGCTTGCAGGGGCTGGGGGAGCAGGCAGGGGTCAAGGGGGCTGGCAGGGGTCCTCCCATGGTCCCCTGCCCCCCCGCCCCCACCCCTAGTATTTACCAGCTCCTAGTCAGCTGCAGCTTCCTGCTGCAGCCACCAGGGATTGCCCGAATCATCAAAGCTTTCCAAATCTTTTCCGAAGATTTGGAGAGCTTTGAATCAATTCGGACCTTTAAATTGGTCCCCTGATTCGATTTGGATTTGGAGGTTCAGCCATCGAATAGGGCCAAATCTCTTCTGAATTTAATCGCCACCCGAAGATTCACACAGCCCTATTGTATGGGCTGGTCATAAACTACAAACTGGTCATAACTGTCTAGAGTAAACACTTCTGTGGCTGAAAAATTGACGTCTGGCCACAAAAAGTGAAAATTCTGTCCTCACTGGACAAAATTGTGTAACTAGTAGGTGCTGTATTTGACTACATCCTTGCTGCACTTGGGGAAGGAAACAGAGTAAAGCTAAAGTTGATTTGAAGCTACCTTTGCCCTCTGTATGCTGAAACAACAGGAAGCCTGTCTGGCTCCCTATGTCATTGCTTTAAACTGGTTTAGGTTACTCTGATGCAGCTTTTGCTCGTAAAGACCTCACCCTCTATTTGCCATGGGCCTCTAAAAACAGAGGACAACCACAATGCTCTGCAGCCACCCTTATCTGCCTCTGACACCAATGACTGAGAGCAAAACTAGCACAGAGCCCTAAAGCCCTTGTGTGGAGAACTCAGGAGTCTGTTTCCATGGCAGTAAGGCTCTTTTCTGCTGCCAAACAGCTTAGCTGGGGCTTACTGCAACAAAAAAATTGGGCCCCTATATTTCGTTGTTATGTACTGCAATCCCAGGTGAAACCTCGTTATGGCAGAACAGATGAAAGATCTATTTAACCTACAGAACCAAACTAAACAGGATCAAACCAGCCAGGAGTAAATTCAGTTGCAATTTAGAAGATGGTTTTGGTGAGGTTCTGGAACAGATTCCTAATCACAGTAGTGGCAAGCACAAAAATTAACTCCTTTTGGGATGGAGCTTGATCAGTTTAATAAAGGAAACTCTTTGGTGCGGATGCCTGTGAAAGGTGGAGGCTGGACTTGATGGGCTCCTATACACGTGCAGGGAGCCTGCTCCGATGTACTGGGAATCTAGTATGTTGGAGCGGACTCAAATAATCGTTTGATGAGCTTTAGTTCAAAGTGCCCCGCTGCCATTTTTCAGCTTGGGGATGCTGATATAGATGCTGCTCGGGCATTTTTAATTAGCATGGCTTGCTAATAAAAGCACCCCTCTCTCCTCCCTACACTGCCCAGAGCATGTATAAAAGTGCCCGATGAGTCAGTTCTGTGTTTCTAGAAATCACTCCATGTTACAGGTGATTGGAAAGGAAAGCTCAGCACTTCAGCACATTTTGTTTCAGTCTTTGTTTCATCTCTTTTCTGCTGCTATGGGCAGAAGGGAGGCACGGCCCCTCCTAAGGCCCTCTGGGGAGAACAGGAAAAACGCAGATTACAGTGGATGGGGTCATTCCCGATGTAGGGTCCTCTGTGCTGCTGGTCAGAGTGGGGAAATAACACCATTTTCCTTTCTCCCCCAGTAGGCATCATCTCAGGTGTCAGACCTCCCAAGGATGGTTCTTCTCACCAAAAAATATTCTTTGGAGACAGAAATGGAGAATGTCGGAGCAACCTCCATCCTTGCCCAAGCAGAGCCTGGGAAAGAGCCAGAGGATCGGACCATCTTTGAGAAATACGCCCAGCCCTGCCTGGCTGAGCTGATGGGCAGCACCTTGTTTGTGGCAGCCGCATGTCTTTCTGTGATTACCAACCCTGAGGGGGCAGGGCCCATGGGGCCAGCTCTTGCTCATGGATTTTCGCTGGGGATCATGGTAGCAGTTTTGGGGAAAATAAGGTATGGGGCAGTTGTCTCCTCTTCTGCAGGTAGGATGGGTACATAGGCATGGTCTATAATCAAGTCAAATCAGGCTATGTAATCAACCCTGAACCACTACCTAACAGTCTGCACTCTATTAGACTCTGATCCTGCAGTGACCTAGAACCAGATCTTATTCCACTTATGAAGCACCTACGTAAACTCAGGGGGCCTTCATGCAATCATAGTCCAGCCTGCAAAAAACAGTTAATACACCTACTTTTGTAATGTGTCTTCGTCTCAGCCTGAACACCAGATCACAATAATTAACAAGCAGGAGGAAGACCCACTCACCTTCTGCACTCATGTCTTTTCAGGCTCTTAATTAGTGTAGAAAGAGGATTGCACTCCAACATCTGAGTCCACTTAGCACCTGCTCACTGCACCACAAGGAGGTGGTGCACTATTGTGAACCTATCCCACCCAGAAAGATGCATAACTCCACATTAAATCCTAGAAATGTTAGCCAGAAAATTATAGTTAGCCACCTTTTGATCCTAGAGAAAGCAGGAGGCCTTCCTAGTTTTAGGTGAAGGGAGCTTAAACAGGAATCATGAAGGTGCTCTTGGCCCTGACTAAGTCAAGGGCTGGAGCTTGGGTAGGTTGTGGAGAACTGGAAGATGCTGGTGTTTTTTCAGGAATTACTCTGAGACTAGATTCTGTTTCAGTCGGCATCCTGGTTTCATCTGCCTGCAAGTTATATATGAGTCTCTTAGGAGGACAATTCTCCGCAGCCTCAGTGGAGATTACAAATCAGTGCTTCAAGTGCTACCACTAGGAGCTCTTCACTATAATTTGTCACTCACAGTTAGATGTACCCCTCACACATAATAGACTGAAAACCAGCACAATTCAACTCATGAGAGCAAGAGATAAAAGCTCTCAGAGGGGAAAGGAAGGGAGGGGTTTACTCATAAATCCAGAATGAATTAGTCTGAGGATCTGGCACAAAGTATCTCTCAGGGGTGTGTTTTCTATCACCAGGATGTTGATAGTGGCATAGACCTCCATGCGTAGGCTCTGCATGCTCAGGGCACTGCAGCCTAACCTACTGGAGGTCTCTGGCACTCAGTGTCCTTCCTTGTGGTTGGTGTGGGCACAATTGACCCCTTTCCTTTTGCAGTGGTGGCCATTTCAACCCAGCTGTTACCCTGGCTGCTCTGGCTGCAGGAGGCCTTTCCCCACTTCTCCTTCTCCCATATTGGCTGTGTCAGCTATCAGGAGGAATGCTAGGAGCTCTTTTGGCCAAGGTAAGTGGAAAGCACAAAAGCAGACACTGGCTGGCACAGCTGCTAGCTGGAAGATCAGATGTGTTGCAGAAAGGAGACCCCAGTGCTTGAGAAGGGAAAGCACAGAAAATACTTTAACAAAGCTGTTTGAGGTGCTTTGGTACTTGAGAGACGTCCCAAGCTCTCCAGTGGTACAGTTTTGAGACCAGGTAAGTACCCACACATAAGCAAGTGGGGAAATGCACCAGCCATGTCACTACTAAAGCCACCAAGACCTGCAGAACTTTAGTTCCTTGGGTTTCATTCCTCAGTAAAGAAGCCAACATAAATCAAACTGGCAAACCAGGCCCAGTCCCCTGCCCTGGTATCTCCTGCATGCAGGTGTAGCATTGGCAGCTGCAATGCAGAAGTGCCAATCTGCTGTTCACCTCCATACTTCTGAAGGTTATGTTCTATCCTATTTATGCCTTGCTGATAATCTGTTAAATGTGTGGCCTGGAGAGCTGTCTTTCTCAGCATAGCAGTAGAAAACCTTGTGTGTTTGTGCTGCCATGGTCTTCCCAATTCTAAGAAAAGAAAACAGGCCCATCACTTAGGAGATGCCTGATGATTAGTGACTGGGTAGGAGGTGTTGTCTTCTGCAGGCCATCCCATGACAGCCGAAATGATCCTCCAAGATCCTTCAGCTGTAGCTGGTTTGTGAGCAGAACTTTGAAACAAGAAATGGTTTGAGGAGATGCCTGGGTCACATAACATTTCTGTTCTGGGGCTGAAGTAATATAACTCTTGAAAACAGGTGTCCAGTCTAATGCTGATTGCAATCAGAAATTAAAAATTGCTTTCCTGGTGTGTTCCAGCATTCACTTCAAAATGTAGCCACAACCTTCCCTGCCGAGTGACTTGTTCTCTAGAGATTTCCTGGAGATCGAGTGTGTGAGACGGATGAATGCTGGCAGACAGAAGTCACCAAGCATGGCAAGCAAGCATCTATAGAGTGTGTTGTGTCCCCTCCCTCCCCCCAGCCACAATAGCTACACAAATCAAAACACCAGCTGCATAACCCACAGGAGGGACGGATCACCCCTGTGTCCTGTTTTCAGTCTTGCAAAGTGAGAGCCATAGTCCCCACTCACATACTCCTACTTTTAATAGGCAAAAATGACAAGACAAAGGCTTTGATCTGGTTTATATAGAGCCTGGTTTAAGCTGACTCCAGGTATGTACAACAGTTGCAAAACTAGTGGATTTCTCTCCTGAGGAATATATCCAGCAGAAAAGGGGTCCTTCAGTGATAAAAGGACAGCAGGATGGTCTTATTCTCTCCTGCTTACTACCTAGGAAACAAGGAAGATGGTGGAGGTATGGCTGGGGACAGGAAAGGTTTTTAGGGAAGAGCAGAGCTGTGGCCTGAGTACATTGCTCTGAATTTCCAGGATGCTGGACAGCTCTATGGTTGCTGCTACAAAGCAACATCAATTTGAACAGCCCGTGATCCCTGGACACTTCCAGGGTCCACTGCAACGCTCAGCAGCCATCACTGCCTCTCTCTCTCTCCTACCCCTTCTCAACTGCAGCCAGAATCAGGACCAAAGTACAAGGCAAGAGAGACTCAGGCTGGACTCTTTAGCAGCACCTATTATGAAAATAGTTTAATTGGTCATCCTCAAAATCTGGGGTTTTAAAATTTCTCACGCAGTCCCAGCAAAGAAGGCCTGAATTCACCATAGCATTACCTCATATTGTCCTATGTATAAAACATATGGGCCATGCCTATCTATTGCACCCTTGTTCCACTTCCAACACTTTGAAAAACGAGTTTTCAGAGTGTGGGCTTTCTCATAGGTTCTTGGTCCAGTGCAAAACCAATTTCACATCACCACCCATCCAGGAGAGCTGGCTCAGAATATCCTCATCCTGAGCTCAGTAACTGAACAATGGTTTGGAATGGGAGTGACTGGATGTGATAGGTAGGTTAGCAACGGGGATTGAAAAACCCTATTAGGGCAGTGAGGCCATGTGTAGAGGGCTAACACAGCAAACATTGCATAAGCCACATTACATCTTCCACTGCCTTGTGCAGAGCAAGTTTAACTGACCCATCCATCTTACACGTAATAGAGTGGGTGCAGTATGGAACAAAAGTGCATCCGCTGAGCCTCTCTGAATGCCAGTGGAGCATTCCTGTGTGTGATATGCTGAGATCATGCTGTACCATCTTGGGATCCACACAGGGGCAGAATGTGCTGAGAACAGTGCCCACATCAAGCCCTGGTCTCAGGCCCTGGAAGCATTTGGCAGGGTATGGAGGCATCCAGGGCTGGCTCCTGACTTTAGAGAAGAGCTATGAAGGGAAGGTTATTCAAAATCACCTGCCAATGTCACCCCATGCAAGTTCCACCATGGTGCCCAACCTTATCTGCCTTAGCAAAGGTCAGTATCCAAGGTGCCACAATGTGCACACAGAGCACAATATTACCTAGGGAAGAACATCATACTAGAAGTCAGGCAGCCTGGAGGCACTCTGGTAAGTACTTGAGACTTAGGAGCGGTTCAGAGCTTGGGTTTGCTACAGATGCCTTGAGAATGACTCTGCCCTTTGCACTAGTAACGGAGGATCTTGCTCTCTGTTTTGTTAAATGATACAGACAACAAGAGTAAAACCTTAGGGACAGAGCTCCATCTTCAGCTTCCTCTGCAAAAATGAAGTTTCTTTCCTACCTATGGGGATTTTTTACCATCTTTAATCTGCTCTGAGCCTGATGAAGGGCATGAGAGCCCAAAATCTTGCAGAAAAAGACAATTTTTTGTGATTTCTTAGTTGATCTAATAAAAGGTATCATCTCTGAACCAAAAGTTCAAAATGTTTGCATTTCTTTTGGTCCACTGTGGACACCAGAGGGCAGAGTAACCCAAGTGCCTCAAAACTGCTGGTGAATGAACCGGATAATTCACTGTGATGTGTCTGTCTGCTTTATTTTCAGTGTTCAACATGGCCCTGAAAAGAAGCAGAACAGGGTCAAGAACATATCACAGGGAGACAGCTTCCCAGCTCACAGGCCTCCTTGTTCTGCTCCCCTCCACATGCAGATGCACTTGGTGTTAACACTGCATTAACTATCAGCTGTTCATAGCAGGGGACAACACTGTCACCAGCATGCAGTCCTTGCCTTTCCTGTGTGCTCTCATTCATACAATAGCAGCCAGCCCTGTTTTGGGGAGTTCACACCCCTCCAGTCAGCCTGTATGGGGTACTTGGTTCTTTCCAGTGCCCTAACTATTAAAGTTTAGATTTCACCCCCTCCTACCAACCTGAAAAGCAAAGGACTGTGGTAGCCATTCAAACAGAACAGCACCTGGGAGAGTGTGCCTTGTATTCTTTGTTTCAAGGGTACAGGTCATAGCTGTGTTGGCCTAAGGACAGAGGCAGACAAGGTTCTTTGGGTAAATCCAATATAGTTTCTTAGACCAACTCAAATAGTTGGGAAAGTCTTCTTTGCAAGCTTTTGGGTACAAATACCCTTTGTCAGGCTGAGAAAGCATCTTCAGATAAAGCCTCTGTCAGCCTGATAAAAGGTATTTGTACCTGAAAGCTGGCAAAGAAGAATTTTTCCAACTATTTAAGTTGGTCTAATAAAAGATATTAGATTTACCCAAAGAACCTTGTCTGGTTGTATCCTTTGTTGTTATTTGTATTTCCTTCTTTCCTTTCTGGGATGTGGTGTGGAGAGCAGAGCATGGTGCCAGAAGCAATTTTCTTCAACCGGACTGGAGGGGGCTGCATGGTGCAAGAAGGCTGCACAGTGGGGATGGCTGTCTGTGCAGAGCTGACATTCTCGTTTCTCCTCCTCCTTGCTGTCCTGATGGGAAGCCTGGCTGAGCACAGCAAGACTCCACTGGCTCCATTCTGCATTGGCTTTGCCCTTGCCACGGGTATCCTAGTTAGGTAAGGGCCTTGCTATATATTGTACTTTGAGCTGTTTAAATACAATCCGTATTAGTGCTAGCTCAAGTTTGGAGAAGTTGCACCTTAAGGCTAAAAACCTTCTCTGACTGTTTCCCCACCTGCACAGCTAAAACTTGCCACTAGAGGGTTGGCAAGCAGGGGCCTGACTAGGTGCAAGTTCCCCTTACATGGCTGGTGAGCCAGGACAGACTTCTATCCCTGCTTGAGGTGGAGGTGTGCAAGAGATTGGGGAAGGGGGGTAAAGAACATGAAGCTGGCAGGTGAAGAGTTAGTGGGATGGGAGTGGGTAATGAAATATGAGGTGGAAAGGAAATGGGGAGTGGGGGAAGGATAGTGAAATGAAGGAAGTCAGACACTGAGGGATAAAATAAAAAGCAATAAAAAGAATTTAAGAGGAAGGAATTAAAGAAGGTTTCATATTTTAATAAACTGGGATTTTGAGGTGTAGCGGTGCTGGTCATGCTTCCCAAGGTAGGTGGGAGCTGGGAGTAGTGATGGAAGGCACCTTTGGGGGAAGCTACTGGCCTTGACCTGGGAAGGAAGCCCCAGCTCATGGGCACCCAATCCACCTTATTCTCCCTGGGAAGAGCTTGCTCTCCCTCCATCTTCCCTAGAGTCCACTCCTGGATCCCTCTGTGCCCTGTGACATGGCTACCTGGCATATACTCTGCAGGCAGTTTGCACAGGTTTGCACCCCTTGGAGTGGGAAGGTCACACCCCCAGAGGCAGAATGGGTAGTTGGTTTGGTGCCAGAACTGGAAATGGTTGGCAGTGCATCCAGGGATTCTGGAGGATTGTAACTTGGGTGGCTCATCTGTGGGGAGTGAATCATATCATAGAAGTTAAGGGCTGGAAGGAACCCGAAAGATCATTGAGTCCAACCCCCCTGCTCTGGGCAGGAATACTGCTGAGATCAAGTGGTCCCAGCAAGGTGTTTGTCCAATCTCCTCTTAAAGACTTGCAAGGTTGGGGACTGCACCACCTTCTTGGGAAGTCTATTCCACATTCTGGTCACCTTTACCATAATGAAGTTCTTCCTTACATCCAACCTGAAACCGTCCTCTAACAGTTTATGGCCTTCGCTCCTTTTCCTCTTCTGGGGTGCCCTAGTGAACGGTTTGTCTCCCAGCTCCCAATATTCACCCCTTACATACATATAGATGGCCACCAAGTCCCCCCTCAGTCTTCTTTTCCCCAGGCTGACCAGACCCAGATCCCATAGTTTTTCCTCATAAGGCTTGTCCTGTAGGCACCCTCTGAAGACTGGTGCTGCTGCTGACCCCAGCTGGCAGCAGCAGCCTGCTGTCATGCCACGTGCAGATCTGGGGGCCCGTGCCCCCTGGGAGGGCTGTGCCAGGTTCTTCCCAGCCCTCGGCACGTGTTGCACCGGGAAGAACCCAGTGCTGGTGCCGACCCCAGCCGGCAGTAGCATCATGCTGTCATCCCACGTGCAGATCTGGGGGCCTGTGCCCCCTGGGAGAAGTCTGGCACAGCCCCATAGCCCTCCCGCTATACACTCTTATACATACACATACTTATAACTATAGTCGGGAATGGGGTTGCACGGAGTATGCTTTGAGAGTGGCCCCCTTATCCAGGACCCCGAGATCCTTAAGGCAAGCCACTAAGCCCACAGGGCGATCCCATGCAGGCCTCCAGATTCCCAATATAATTCTCAACATATTAAACAACAAGAAAAATAGACTCCAATGAAAATTACAACCTTAAAATTATTTACCAACTAAAATATAACATAACTCACACAGTACAACCAGTTTACAAAATATTAGGTGCAGCTCCCACCCAGTTCTCTGAAAGGAGCGGGGTTGGGAGGTCCCTTTTCTCCGGCCCCTCCCCTGCAAAACCCCTATTCCCTCAACTCACGGTTGTCCTGAGCAGGGATGCAGTTGGCTTGTTTTCCCCCCCTGTGGACCTGGCTGCTGCTCTGGTGTGCCGCGGGGGGTTCCTTCTTCATAGGCCAGGGTCCAGCCCTGGGCACCTCCAAGGCCCTGCCTTCTGCTGAGGCAAGGGATGGGGCTCGGCCCAGGCCCAGGCCCAGGCCCAGGCCCAGTGTCCTTGTGGGAGAAAAGGGACAAGCGATGCTTCAAGATCGCCTTAGGGCAGGTGCCCCGTGACGAGGCCCAAGTGGTCTCTCACCACTCCCAGGACCAAGACTTTGTGCACTGGGGTGTACATGGTGTGGGGCCCGAGCAGGCTGTCCCTGCTCCCAGGTCCGAGGCTCTGGCAGTGGCTTCTCCAGCACAGTCTTCAGGAGCCTAGGGCTATCGCCTGCTGGGGCAGGTCTCCCGAGCTTTTCTCAGCTCTACTCTTCTTCTTGTCCCTCAGTGGTCTTGATGACTCTGAAACTCATGCTAAGCTCGGGCCTACTCACAAAAGTTAAAATACAGAAGACTGACGCTAACTGCATAATGCAAGAGGATGCGGGTTCATGCCTAGGACACCTGAAAAGGAATAATGAAGACTCTCTTCCAGCTTATCTTGCTATATTCAGATTGATTTCAGGCAGACTCTTAGTTGTCTGGTGTGTAACCATATGAAATGTCCATCCTTGATTAATTGGTATGGTAAATATTTCTTTTGCGACTAACTTGTGTTTATATGCAGGAAGAGACATTCTCCATATGCGATAGATGTCTTGTCCTGATTTAGTATGTTTTTTCTGGCTGTTAATCAGTTTCTTGATATGTTCCAAACTGGATAACCTCTTGTTATTGAACAAGGTAACTCATGAGTGACAAATGACTTCTGTCACTCAAACGAGGTGTCATGTCAGTCTCTAGGCTAGTCTGGAATCCTAGGTTTTCTCAGGAAGATCGCATAGACTAGGTTTTTATTAGCTCCCAGCTGAACATGCTGTTCTTTTATAGCCATCCAGGGCTCTGCCCTGAATTGCAAAAGGTCCAAACAGAGCAAGAGATGGCAAAAACCTCCCGGGGACCCCTCCTCCTGGGAGCTCTGCTGGGATTGTAAATGCACCATTCAGGAGGGGGGTGGGGGGGGCCTCCCTCTTCTGGCTGAGCATCCTGCTCAAGCCTGCAAGCTGCACACAAGCCAAGCCGCAGCCAGTGCACCCCCTACAATGAGCACTTATACACATGCTTTGGGGGTGCCACTTCAATTAAAGCACCACATGCTCCCTGTATCAGCATCCCCACACTTAAAAATGGAAGTGGGGGCCCTTGAACTAAAGCTTGTTCAATGAGTTTTAGTTCAAGCATCCCCACTGCCATTTTTAACTGTAGGGACACTGGTACACGAGATGGAGGAAGCTGCTGGAGTGCTCGACTGAATCTGCTCTGACGCGCTGGAATTCCAGCACACCGGAGCAGCCTCGCTGCTCATGTATAGGCACCCTGTATGCTGGGTGATTTCACAGTAGTACCACCACTCACAAGCTTATTTTGTGTCATAATATTGGGCTACTTTTTCTGAGCCACATGATAACAGAAACTTCCAGTTTTCATTTATTTACTTGCTTGCTTTAAAACAAAAAAGGAAGAGAGATGCTTACATTTTGCTTTTGAAACAGAACTTGAAAAATGTGACTTTGAAAAGCTGAATTCCAGGAAACAAAAACATCATAGTTTTTTAAGAAGGGTTGAAATAATGTTGTAGCTGTGATGGTCCAGTGAGTATGCAAGTAAGGGTTTTGTTTTTTGGTAACATCTTGTATGGGATCGAGTAAATAGTTGGAAGAGATGTTAGACAAGCTTTACCAGATGTTACCAAAACCACAGACCTGACTTCAAATTTGAGCGCTAGGGGGCAGCAATATTGATTTCATTCAATTATCTGCAAGACAAGGATTTAAACAGAGAGGAATGGGTCCTCCAAGCCTATTTTAAACATAAATGTTTTTTTTATCCTGTGGACCTTACTCACGTCCCTGCTTTCTACTTTCAGTGGCTCCATCTCTGGATCTTGCCTTAATCCAGCTCGGGCCTTTGGTCCTGCTTTAATATCCACTCACTGGGACAACCACTGGGTATACTGGATTGGACCACTCACAAGTGCTGTCCTGGCCTCTATGCTGTACAGGTGCGTAAAGGATCCATCATGCTTAGCCCTTTGAGTAAGGCCATGCTTAGTAAGCTGCGCAAATAGAGCTTATGTACATGAAAAGTTTTTCTGTAGCCTATCCCTGTTTCCCACCTTCCTAAAGTTATAGGGCTACTCTAAAAGGTAACTGCAAAGAGTGGCTTCTTCTTCTTCAGATCTGCTTCCATATGTAGTGACAATAAGATGTGGCTACTTTACTAAATAAACTGCAACTTCCTTTATACTCATGCTAGCCACTAGAGCTAGCAAAATGATGAAAAAAGAGAGTGCAGACACAAGTGACAATTTTCACCTGATCTAGCCACAGCAAGCAGATAGTACTCATGACCAAACAACAGTGCACAGCTGCAAACAGCTTAAAAAATGGCTGATTGAGTGAAAGTCTGACCCCTCACTGCAGGTGGTATCAGATAAAGAGGTTTAAAAATGTAGTCTTTTGTAACTTGTATCTGGCAGAGCTCCCACCCACCCCATCTCCGTTTTCAGAATGGGAGGGGGGGAAAGGGAGCAGAGGGAGTTCAGTCTGGGGGGTGGGTTTCAGCACCCCTGGAGGGTAGGATGGGTATATTGCAGCCCCCCCCAAGGGGGAGGCCTCCAGTTTACCCACCCCACTCTTCAGCACCAGCTGGGGAGCCCCAAGAATGAGCTCCTCCGCTGCCTTCCCCACCCCTCCCATTCTGAAACAAGCAAGCACTGGCAGAGAGCCTGGCCCTTGCTATGGGAACCTGGCTGTGGGCTCCCAGCCCAGAGTGAGATTCCTCTTTCCCCTGGAACCAACCCTGAACGTCTGTTTGGTCCAGGGTTAATGTTGTAATTCAAAATGCTTTGCAAGAATTGTTCTGAGTTACAGCTGGGAGCTGCACTTCTGTCTGCACCCAGAAAGAACGGCTGTCTTCTCTCCTGGTTTATAGATTAGGAACAGAGTTGAAAGTAGGGTAGAAAATGCACACCTAAAAATGCATAGCATGTGATGAAATGAACTCTTGCTCACAAAAGTTTATACATCTCAGTTAGTGATTCTCAGCCAGGGATGTTTTAAGATCCTTTTAAGGGTGTTGTGGAGTGCCATGCAATGAGCAATGCTAGCTCCCTCTGCTGTTGTAGCAGGACTAGCCACAAGGGCAGCTGTGATGCCCCCTAGTAGCAAAACCAACCCTGCCTCCCCCTGAGCTCCTCAGCATACCCCTTTTGCAATTTTCCCTGCCACACCTTGATGTAAGGGTTTTATGGCACATTGGGAAGCTGCCCCAGAGTCTTGGTGTGACCCTGGTAGGTGCTGCCCATAGTCTGACTTCACTTTAGCCAGGCTCTTGATCCTTTTGTCACTGAAGGCACAGTCCATTAAACAAAGCTATTGGCACTACTCATGTCTAGATGGCACCACTTATGCCCTGCTGGCACTAAGCTTGCCCTCTGTGCAAGAACTATGGCCCTACAAGCCCTGATCATGACCTCCAGCCCCTCCCATAGCCCACAGGTGTTACCCTATTTCCATTCACTATGCCTCCTTGGCCCTGCCTTTCCTGCACTGGGCTTTCTGGCCCCATCTGATTATAGCTTACTAGGTCCCTGACTCCTTTCTAGGATACTTACTCACTGCCTTCAGCCCCTGGGGTCCCAGACCCTCGCAGGGCTGCTCCGGTCTGCCAACTGCTGGGCTTCTATCCACACAGCCCACTGAGGCCCTGCTACTTGCAGGGTTTTGTCCTGGCATCTGTCCTTATATCATGGAGTGCCTCTCAGTCACACCCTGCAACCACCACCACTCCCGTAGCCACAGCTCAAGCCTCCAGTTAAACCAACATAAACATAAGACTACCAGTCTCTAAATTAAAACTTAAACCCCACCTTCAGTTTCCATACCACTGCAAAGTCCTGTCCCCATCCCCTGGCGCCCTCCCAGCCTCCAAGGTACTTCCTCTGACCTGCAGCCTTTTCCATGTAACAATTTAAGCAAACAGGAACTTCTTTCATCCCTGAGATCAAGATCAAATTAAATCATTGCTCAGGCTTACATAGCTCCTTCCTCCTTCCACTTTTGGACACCTGATCTGACTTCCTGGCAACCAGCTCAGGTGCTGTTACCCTATATCAACAGCCTCCCCCATTTTGCCTGCAATCTGTTGGATGACCCCTGCGGCCCTTTACCCTGTGTGCTGCCTGGCTCTCTGCTAAGCTGCACTTTTTCTCATAAGGTAACAGGAGTCCGTGCTCCATCTTACAAGTGTGAAAGCATGTTTTACAAGATAAACCCAGAGATTTCAAATAGGAACCCATAGAGCCAAAAACTTTCTGCTTTGCTGTGGTCTATCTGATTTCTTTGCAACAGAAACATTTGCTCTATAAATTTTCAAGAACTGAAAAACTACTGAAAGATAAGACGTAGTGTTTTCCAGGGGGTACCTTGAGTCTATTGAAGGGTGTCTTGAGCATAACAAGGGGTGCCTTGAGTCCAAAAAGATTGAGAATCACTGGTGTGTAAGTTGCATCTCTACCTTATGTTCTGCCTGACTTCAGACTAATACAGTTAACTACTTCCACCAACAACATTGCCAGCTAACCTCTGATGGCAAAATCTTTACTCCTGGGAGTGCAGGGTTATCTAGTAGGCCTATGTGAGTCGGCAGCAATCCAATCCAGCTTTAGATCCAGCAGCTTTGGATGGCCGCAGTCCAATCTGGAGCTCCAAACCGGGTTTCCACCTCGATCTGGCCAAAGTGGCTCCAAAGGTTCAGAGCCGCCTCGGAGATCTGGCCATAGAGTATAATGGGGAATCAATGAAATATCTATAACTTTGTTGTTTCTTGTCTGATTTGGATGAAACTTCCAGAGGTGTTAGCCTCTGCTGAGAGCATGAAACCTGCCAAGCTTCAAGAAGATCAGTGTAGGGGCTTGGGGGGAACTATGCCCCAAATTCTTGAAAGCCAAGCTCATGTCACAGCTGTGTGTTACACCACAGGAAGGTGAAAACTGCAGGGGTGGTGGCCCCTGGTGAGGCCACAAAACCTGCCAAGTTTCAAGAGATCGGTGCAGGAGTTTGGGGGGAACTGCACCTCAAGCTGTGGACAAGCAAAACTCGTGCCATGTGTGACACTGTGCGTGTTAAGGCGCAGCAGGGTGACAGCTGCAGGGACAGTGGCCCCTGCTGCAGCCACGAAGCCTGCCAGCTGTGGAGGAGATCAGTGCAGGGGGGTTCTGGGGCGCTGCACCCCTAGCTGCTGACAGACAAAACTCGTGCCATGGATGCTTGTGGGACTAACTGTCCCTGTCTTGGGGCAGTTGATTGTCTGTATTGATTCTTTCCTCTCCTTAGCCTGGTTTTGTAGGTGCTAATTGATGGCAATTAACTGGCTACCTTAGCTAAGTCCTGTGGGTT
Organism: Crocodylus siamensis; assembly: GCF_052110815.1. Taxonomy (NCBI): domain Eukaryota; kingdom Metazoa; phylum Chordata; order Crocodylia; family Crocodylidae; genus Crocodylus; species Crocodylus siamensis. The sequence continues at coordinate 60,432,551 of NC_143402.1, forward strand.
GATCTGGTCCCTGAGTGAAGCATGACTGATTGGTAACTGGTAACACAGTAGGTTAGCAGCCAGGCCTGCAGTAGTGTCTCCCAGGCCCCAAGACCCTGAAGCGTCCGAAGCTTCTCCAGATCTGAAGCTCTGTCCAAAGCCTCGCACAGCCTTATTATCTAGAAAATCTGCATTTCTAGGAGGATCCAGTAAATGAGCTGTGCAAATAACTGATTCTCTGGTTGGGTGGTTGAATTGGGAAAAAAACATCTTGCTAGACATGAAATGAAAATGTTTTGCTTTTCTTGTTGAAATGAACACGTGAAAATAATTGGTTTAGATTAAACTGTTCTATTCAATCTGAATGAAATAAAACATTGATTTTGATTGGATTTAAAATTAAATGCAGATAATTCATAATCTTTTGTTATGAAATATATCAAACATTTTCTTTCATAAACAGTTCAGTGAAATTGACCTGAATTCAAAACTATAGTCAAGAAAAACTTTCTTGGCTAAATAATATATTCAACTGAACATTTTATCCATCTCTATTAATGATGTTGATGTGATGTATCCTTGTTTTCCTGATGTTGGTGGATGTCTCTTTTATACCATTCTAGGACTGTATTGGCAGGAAGATCTCGCAGACTGTTCCTGAAATGAGACAAGAGATTAGCTGGGTATATGCTCCGGGTTCTCTGTGAAGCTGTGGGGAAAAAACAACCCTCTCCAATGGCCATCACAGGAAAATCTGCACTAAGACAATTACCAAATCACTTCACAAAGTTTCAGTGGTACAATATATACAGAGTATTCAGCATTTCTGATATGATTTGGGCCACATACTATACCTTGTGATTTCTAAATTGAACCCATGAACAACAGTTTGGACTATTCATTAATCAGATATTCAAAGGCCTGAATGGCATAGAGGTGCCTAACTCCCAGTGAAAATCAATGGGAATTGAGATGCCTAACAGCCATTTCTGCTTTTGAAAATCTTCTTCTGAGTGCCTGAAATTAGGTATTCATTTAATTTCTTTTCTGGATGCTCTAATAGAATGAATTATCTTTTTCTTAAAAGTAAATTGGGTTTTGTTTTGGACTAGCATAAATCTAATGATACTAGTAGAGCCTCTCTTCATCTGTTTATACCAGAGTATAAAGGCACATTTCTGGCCCCAGGTTATCTGGTGAAATTTTTTTTTTTTATCATTTTGATCCTTTGCATACTGGAAAATTATTTTAACTGAGTCTGTTTTACAAATTAAAGATGAAGGCGGTTGTGTATAGCAAACTGTAATTTCAGAGGTCAAATCCAAAACTTTACAATCATTGTAAGTGTGAAGATTTTTTTGCTCCATTTGCCGTCTATTTTTTTGAACTCGTAAATTTCAAAATAATTTTTGTTGACCCTAGTATGTTAATTATAACCCTTGATAATATTTTAAAAAGCATTGTGTTTAATTTTGGCATTCAGACTATCTATCATTCAAAACTGTTACAATAATGAAAAAGCATGATCCTGACATGTTAGTGGAGTCAAGTGTATGTGCCAATAAAAGTGGGGTCTGGTGAATTTTGAGTTTGTTAATTAGTTCTGGATTTATCTGAACTCTGCTTATCAGAGAAGCAGTTTTACAATGGAGTTAATGTTTTACTAAAAGCAGTTTACTAAGCAATCCCTTTATGATTAGTATTTCTGGCCCCAGGTTATCTGGTGAAATTTTTTTTTTTATCATTTTGATCCTTTGCATACTGGAAAATTATTTTAACTGAGTCTGTTTTACAGATTAAAGATGAAGGCGGTTGTATATAGCAAACTGTAATTTCAGAGGTCAAATCCAAAACTTTACAATCATTGTAAGTGTGAAGATTTTTTTGCTCCATTTGCCGTCTATTTTTTTGAACTCGTAAATTTCAAAATAATTTTTGTTGACCCTAGTATGTTAATTATAACCCTTGATAATATTTTAAAAAGCATTGTGTTTAATTTTGGCATTCAGACTATCTATCATTCAAAACTGTTACAATAATGAAAAAGCATGATCCTGACATGTTAGTGGAGTCAAGTGTATGTGCCAATAAAAGTGGGGTCTGGTGAATTTTGAGTTTGTTAATTAGTTCTGGATTTATCTGAACTCTGCTTATCAGAGAAGCAGTTTTACAATGGAGTTAATGTTTTACTAAAAGCAGTTTACTAAGCAATCCCTTTATGATTAGTATTTCTGGCCCCAGGTTATCTGGTGAAATTTTTTTTTTTATCATTTTGATCCTTTGCATACTGGAAAATTATTTTAACTGAGTCTGTTTTACAGATTAAAGATGAAGGCGGTTGTATATAGCAAACTGTAATTTCAGAGGTCAAATCCAAAACTTTACAATCATTGTAAGTGTGAAGATTTTTTTGCTCCATTTGCCGTCTATTTTTTTGAACTCGTAAATTTCAAAATAATTTTTGTTGACCCTAGTATGTTAATTATAACCCTTGATAATATTTTAAAAAGCATTGTGTTTAATTTTGGCATTCAGACTATCTATCATTCAAAACTGTTACAATAATGAAAAAGCATGATCCTGACATGTTAGTGGAGTCAAGTGTATGTGCCAATAAAAGTGGGGTCTGGTGAATTTTGAGTTTGTTAATTAGTTCTGGATTTATCTGAACTCTGCTTATCAGAGAAGCAGTTTTACAATGGAGTTAATGTTTTACTAAAAGCAGTTTACTAAGCAATCACTTTATGATTAGTATTGCAAGCCTTCTTCAAAATGGAGTTATCACCAGAAACCTGGGAAACTGCATTACTTCAGGTTGGTGCTTTTGATGGATAACACTTCCCACTTGAAAGCACTGAGTCACAGGGTTTTAAAAAAAATGCATCTTGGGAGGGACATTTGTACATTTGAGAAAGCTAGCAACTAATACCAGCAAATCAAAAAGAATCACTAGGCTACCTAGAGAAGTTGTGTAATCATCATCTTTGTGAGTTTTCAAGGGCAGGTTAGACAGACACTTGGCTGGGACATTTTAGTCAGGAATGATTCTGCCGTGATGACCTTGCAAGGTTCCTTCCAGCCCTACTTTCCGATGATCCTGTAATATGAAGCTGCCAACCTTTCCTTGTAGGTAGGTCCTATCCACTCTTTTAATAGAAAGGGAGAGAGAGAGTATACCAGCTAAGCCTGTGGTCGTGAGCTGAAATAGTAGCAGAACCTCAGGTATGATTCCAGGTCATCCATTATAGCCTAGTCTAGTCCAGGACTAACAAGATCCTTGGTGCTATCTTCTTCGTCCTTACAGTGGAGTATCACCATTGATTTCAACACCAAGCCTAGAAGGGAAACAACACACAATGTGTTCTCCACTATACACATCACATACTTCACAGCAACAGTATGAATGCTGCTACAGGAAATACAGCATTTCCCTCCCTTCCTTACACTGTTTCCTTCAGGCATTAACTAGATTGATTCGGGACCAAAGTCTGGAATTTGCCTTTTAATTATGGAAAAGAAAAGCAGATCCTTTCCACGTGAATTTAGGGAAGAGATGCTCTAGAGGACAAAGTAGTGACAGAGGTTTTGGAAGCTGGGGTCTATTTCTGGTGCTGCTACATACTCCCTGTGTGACCCTGGACAAGTCATCTCACCTACCATTAATACTCAGTTGCCTACCTGAACCACGGGGACAGGGAGATTTGCTACTCCTCACCCAGCCTGTGTGGTGTACTTACACTGCACTCTCCCCAGGGCACAGTGTCTCCTCCTATATGCAGTTCTGGCTGAGTCACTTTGGTGTTAACGTAGCAGGCTGGACCAACATACCTTCTTTTAGCTGATTTTTCTCTGTACTTAAATCTGAAAATAAAGCTTGTTTTCCTAAGACACTTAGTGTCATTTTGGAAAGTTTACTCCAGATCTTCCCTCTCACAGGGACCTGCAAGCTGCAGAAGGCTAAGTATTCAGCATGCTTATTTTGCTTAAAAAATGCCATGGCTGAAGGATCCCCTCAAGCAGAGCAGAGAAGACATGTTGCAATATGTGTGCATGACCCACTCAGGGGGATGACTGGGAGACTGGAACAGAACAGCAGATGCCAGTGTCCTAAAGGTCATGTCTTTTCGCCTTTTGTTCTGCAGTATGATGAGTGGTTTGCTGTCGGTTTTCCTCTGAGAAACAAGTGTTCTCAGTTGTCATTTCAGCTCTGTCTTGGCAGGGGGGAAATCAGTTGGATTGTAACTCTTTGCAATTGGCAACAGAGACAAAGCAGTTCACAAGGCAACCAAGCAATTGCTTTAGAGCTCTACAAATCACATTTCTCTGTTTGGTTCTTCTATGGAAAGCGATACGCTGGCTGCAGAGATTAGACAGAAAAATCTCACTGGAAGAAACCATCTGTCACAATACATTTGGGTCAGACATAAAATCCTGACTTAAAAGGATGGGTCCCTTTATCTGCAGCACTGGGATTGGTAGGGCCATGGAAACTGGACCGCTCTTGTTTATAGTATGAGAAGCCAGCACCTGAAAGGACTTGAAGTCAGGGTTGTGCCAGGCGGTACAACACATCTTGTTGCTGCTCAGGGACAAGTTAGATCTGTTTCCCATCCCAAAGCCATCGTGGAGGTAGGTGAAGTCCTGCCAGGCCACATGTACTGGGTTGATGACTTTCCCTGTTAAGTTGCCATAACACACAGGGTGTTGAGGGCCGAGGACGGGAGTGTTTCAGCTTACTCCAGGCTTGCCCCAGAGCTCTCAGGGGGTGAACTAATGGCTCATTTCTGTCCCAGCACAGGAGAATGCCCTGTTTCTGCAGCCCTTCCACCAACTTTTGACAGTAAACCTTTGTTTCATTAGGCTGGTAGTGGTAATCTTTAATGACTAGTGTCCTGATTAGTATATTATGACTGGGCTTGGCAACCTAGGGCTTCCATTAGTAAGTTTTGCTAACTAAGTCTGGGTGAGAACGCACCATCTAGTGACAGAATATTTACCAACTTCTGCCCCGGCCCACTTCAAGGCTGAGCTGTGTTAATTCAGCCTGCTGCTGGTGAAAGATTGCCAACTCAAAATGTAGACTGTTTATTGTTCCATAATATGCTTTTTTGACATGAAAAAAAATGACCTGAGGTTTGTGGAAATTCGTGAATCACTGCTTACTGGTTAAGTTAGGCAATATCCCTGTGGGAGAGAGGTCAGAATAGAAGGTGCTGAGCAAAAGTTACTTGCTAGGTTGATTGTAATGAATTGCATGGAACCAGACCTCCAATTCCTGGTCAGGAAGGAGAGAGCTATCTGTCTCCACCTGAGAAGGGTGGTAAAAGCCCTGAGATCTGAGTGGGTACCTTTGAAGCAGCCATGGTGGGATCACAGGTGTAGCTAACTATGGAAATGTGATCATTACAGCAGTTTTGATTCAAAGTTGACACTGCCCAAAAGAAAGTACTTTGCTTCAAAATCAAAAAATGTCAGCAACATTGACATTTTCCTGTGAAAAAGTTCCTTGCAGGCCTTGTGCTTCAATGAGGTAAGCAGCAACCCAGAGGGCATTGCCCTCAAGGATCCTGTTCCAGGATCAGAGTCTGGCAGACAATACACGAGATCTGACAGAGAAGAATAAATGGAAAGGGCACTGTGCAGGAGTGAGACAAAACTCACAGCATAGAGGGCTGCAGCTGGAGACCAGAAGGGAAGGAAAATACCCATCACACTTCCAGAGCAGCATCTCACTCAGGATTGGAGAAGGGAGGCTGCCCAGAGGTATTTCTGGCCCCAGAGGGGGACAGAGGGGGGTCAGTCCCCTGCAGGCCGCAGGGAGAGGGGAGCGGCTGAGCCTCCCAGCAGGCAAGGGCTGCAGAATGTGCCAGAGGAACGTGGCAGGAGTGACCCTGGGCAGAAGGCAGGCAGGGGCCGTACACATGGAGCTGGTGATAATCTCCGGAGGGGAGCTGCAGCTGCAGCTGCAGCTGAGGATCTGGAGGGAGGGAGTCCACAAGGCCTGTGATAATCTTCAGAGCAGAGTTTTCAACAGAGGATCTGGAGGAGGGGCCTGAGGGAAACTACTGGCACAGGTAGAGCCGTCCTGCACATGGGGGACACCCCAAGGAGACTGTGAATATTCATAGGGGTGTAGGGCAGGCTGGCACATAACAAAGACTGGACTAAGGGATTTTCTTGATCTGTGTGATTGGGATTTTGAGAACCTGATCCTGGGTAAAAGGGGACATGGACTGAGCCTGACAAAGAGGCTGAGAGCAGCCAGGGTTTTCTTTGGGTTGGTTTTTTTTTTGCCTTTTCTTTTGATATTTGAGCACAGGCCAAGATCAGCCCTGGAAGGGTGTACCTAATCAAGACCAAAGGTCACCCTAGGGTAGAGGGCCAAATAAGACCACAACAGGCAGCACCTCAACCTGGCTGCAGAAGAGTTTTCTGAGTACCATCTGGAGAGGCTAGGCTGGGGTAAAGGGGAGGTTTGGAGCCCAACAGAAGAAACTGGAATCGAGACCAGGCAGGATCACCACAGGTAGTGCCTCCTGGGAATATATTTCATCAAAGTTGTGGCAGGAGAGCAAACGTAAGACCAGCTTCCATCAGCGAGGCTTGGGGCATGGTAAAGGGGTGGTTGGAGCCACGCATAGCCCATGTGGCTGGGGTGCACTGAAACACCCATTACGGAAACAGAGCCAGTGTACAGGAGGGAAACCGTGTCCAAGAGGACAAAAAGGCAGCCTCCCTATTATATATGTAACATCAAAGACGTGGTGGGTGAGAATTGAGGGTGCTTTTAGGCTAACTTGGCATGGTGAGGGGGCGTTAGGGGAGATCACAGCAACCCCTAGGACGTCATCCTGTTACAGATGGATAACCTCTTTTTTTGATGGGAACATCTCTTCTTACAGCAGCATCCTACCCCTGCTTGGCATCACATGCCAAGCCTTGAACACTCTCTGCTCTTATTGTATTATCTATTATGCTATATGTGATAATGCAGCACACTGTCTGCAGTCCCTTCTCAAAATCCTAGATCTCCCGGGTCAGACAGGGGTAGGGTGGGTAGAAATAAAATGCCACATTCTGATGCGGTCATTGACTAGAAATAAGAAATCATTAACCCCATGACTTTGACCTCTCAGTCGTTTGCAGAAGGAGATTAAAGGAAGGAGAGAACAAGAGGCAGTTAGTTACAGATTTCATTCTGGGCTTCCTAACTAGTGTAATATAGCTCCTTTACCGTCCTTCCCCCAAAGTGACAGACAAGAATGGATGCTGGGACAACAGGGATCCTGATTCTTCTCCTTATTTTTGTCCTGTGCTACTTGGTCTTGGAAAGTAACAGGAAAAGAGCCCAACTCCCTGCAGGACCAGCACCGTGGCCCATTTTGGGGAACCTATGGCAGACAGATGTCTTCCCCCTGTGTAAGCATTATCCGAAGGTAAGGGGCCTCTTGGAGGGTTGTCTTCCTGTTGTTGAGAGAGACCAGGAATGTTCTTAGTTTAGAGCAGAAGGGGAATTGTATAAGGCTCAGTACATCAAAATGCCTCTGGAAAGCAGGCCTGATTTAGAGTTTCCCCCAAACACACACTCGCAACAGTAGTGAGAAAACTCTTCTGGGCAGCAAGGGGACATAGTAACGCAGGTCTAGCTGATGATCTGGCCCTCCCATATCCAGGATATTTTTATGAATATATGCAATGAATATTCCAGACTGATATGTAAAGGTGGCTTTATTTCAACAGCTGAGGTATTTCAGTTTGATGATTTGGTCAGTTCAAATGCATAGGGGTCACCTCAGCACTTATTTCTGTGCCAAAACATTAACCCCAGTAAGTAAGTAATGCAGAGATTAACCCTTAGTGGATACCCCTCCATTAAAGTTTTACTTGTTACAATCTTCAAGCTCTCTTAGCTCTTCCTCAGTAGCCTACCCCCTTAATCTCAGCTTCATGGCTCAGGGGGAGATCTGTGCTCTAAGAGCAGATTATTTTTGGCAAGCAAACCTCATCATCTCTGTGATTTACCCCCAGCTTGTTGAGAAATATGGACCAATATTCACTGTGTGGCTGGGATCAAAGCCGGCTGTGGTGCTCTGTGGGTATGAAGTGACGAAAGATGCTCTGGTGGGTCATGCTGAAGAGTTTGGTGGGCGCCCAGACTTACCCTTTCCACGGAGAATGATGGAAGGAGGTATTTGTGTCTGTCTTCTTGATTATGTTATTACTTAAAATATCACACATTTGAGGTGCTAAGGTCTGATAATTCCTGAAAGCTGAGGACAAGAAATGATGGCTCTAGTATGGCTCAATGGTTAGGACACTAGCCCTAGGAAATGAGTTCATTTCACAGGAGATAAAATGAGCCAATATTTTACTTATTGTACTTATTTATCAGATTTCTACACCCCACATGGACTCAAGGCAGCTTACAATATATGACAAAAATTCTAGAAATGGAATAAAATATTAAAACACAAAGATACAACCAAACTCCTCACCCCAAACTATAATTTCAAATCCATTCACCTTTGTGGGTTTTTTCTGTTTTGTCCATGGCAAACAGAAATTTCCATGGCTTTTTTCCCCTGTTTTTTCCATATGAAACAAAACCCTGATCCCTGCAGATCAGGGAGATGGAGCAGGCAGCCAGGTGCAACTCAGGCTAGTTGCACCTGGAGGTCCCCTCTAGTACACTTCATCCATAAAAAGAAGCAACATTTCTTTTTCTCTCTCTCATCCTCCAAATATTTCTCTTCTTCCCTACCTGCTCCCACTCCCCTGCTTTACACACTGGAGGTTTGCCTCCCTCCCAAGTTGTACCTCCCTCCTATAGTGGAGGTCGTGGCTGCCCCCGAAGCCAGTCATCCCTCCCCCCCCAGGCAATGAAATACATTGTTATTGTTTAGACTTTGAATAATAAGCAACACAATATTCCCAACATCCACCTCTCTGACTCTGACTCTGACTCTGCCAAAGAGCACTCATGGGTGGCATCAAGCTTCAGCAGCACCTCACCTAGGCACCTGTCCCAGGGCAGCTTGCAGTCTTTTTAATGGGCCCTGTCCTTGCTAGGCCCATCTCTTCCAGCTCGGCTGGACGTGTGGTGAGCCTGGTGCTGTGTCCCATGCTCAGCCCCTGGAGTAGGATGGCAGAAAATATTAGCAGCCCATGAGGGTGCAGCAGCAAGCAGATCGCAGGCCAGGGGCAGCTTAGGTTCTTTCCAGTCTTTTCCCCAAGTTTTTGAGAAGTGAATTTTAAAAATCTGTCTGTACTGTAAATGCTCTAAAAAAAAAAAAGTTGTTCGACTGTACAGGGATACTCTACTTTCTCAGGTATGACATAAAAGCACAGGCCACCTAAAACTGGAGGCACTGAGGAAATGAAACAGCTACAAACTACAGACCCAAACAGACTTCCACACAGGTTGAGTTCCAGCTCTTTTGTCCTGGTTTACTGGGGACCACGTTCTATCTGGTACAACACACACAAAATGTTTTGCACCCAAATGATCTTCTGCAAGTGAACATTTCTGGAAGCAGAAGTGTAGACCTCTCTCTTTCCAATAATCTGATACGAGTTTTGGTACAGTGTGAGCTTTCTGGCTGTGTCTTTACAGAGATTGACCCCAACAGCGATTTGACATGGCGAGAACTCCGCAAGTTCACACTCACCACGTTGCGGGAGTTTGGGATGGGCAAGAGAACAATGTCAGAGCGAATACAGAAAGAAGCTCATTTCCTGGTGGAGGCTATGGCAGACATGAAAGGTCATTTGAATCATATTTGTTTCAATACAGTCATGCAAATAAGATACAGAGTTGCATTGTGGTCCAAGAATTGTTGCAAAAAGTACCTAATAAGGTTTGATGTGATAGACCTTCACAGAAACAGTGTCTTACTTCTGCTGCAATTGTAGTCTGCTATGGGCCTACTTGCAAACCTGATAAAAAAGACTACAGTGCTTTGAGTTAGGCTTTTAGCTACCATTCCCTACTTTAAATTGCTTACACAGACTAGTTGCAGTGTCACTGATTTTGGACCAAGAGAGGCTAGTTGCAGCTGGAAGGACTGGGGTTAGATACCAAAGCTCTCAGCTAAATATCAACAGGCTTGGGGAACTCTTACAGAAGGATCCATGGAAAAGAAAGCTGAAGCTAACATCCACAGGAAAAAGGGAAGAAAAAAACATATTGTCCAACAGTACCAATTGCTGAAGGCTTTTGCCTTCAAAACTCTGGGAGCACTCAGGACCCTGTAAGGAGCTTTTGGGAGGTGGCACAGGTAACATGCACATTCCCCATATCCAAAGAGTGGACCAACATTTTCTGTCAGATTAGTCCCTTTTGGCTGTTCCTTTAATGTGATATAAGACTGAAGTCTTTATGAGAGAACAGCACAACTTATATGCATTCTGACAACAAAAATGGTGTCCCAGCCCTTCACAGTGAGAGTGCTTAGAAATGTACACTAAGTGCAGAGGCAGGAGTTAAACACCTACATACACCACACATTGATCTGTACTGGGATGGTTGATGGGTTCCTTCTTTCCTCCCTGGGAGGAGTAGAGCAGAAGATCCAGAAATAAGAAATGGGCCTCGTGAATGCCTACAAGGGGGAGGCTGCCTGGATGTCAGCTCATGACAGCATGGGATGGTAGGCCTAAGGATCCTGGTGGTGGAAAAGAAAGGGTATCTTTATGCCCATTATAAAGCCTGCCAGGGCAGGGAACATTTCCTTATAGCAGGAAGTAAAACTCAGTTCATTCAAAGCTACTGGATGGGGGTCTTTGTCTTGGCATTTTTTAAACTAGGAGTTACCACAGAGATGAGTTAAAAAGGGGAAGGGTATAGGAAGGTTGTATGTTTGTTTAAAGGGGACTGGGAGGAACATGGCTGTACATGAAGCAGAGATGCATGCTATGTCTGACACCATTATATTTTTCCTTGTGTCCTTGGATGCTGCAGGAGAGGCTTTTGAGCCAAACATGACCCTCATACATGCTGTAGCCAATGTGATATGTTCTGTTGTATTTGGGAGCCGTTTCAACTACAAAGACAAAGACTTTCTGGAGCTTTTGGACACTGTAACAAATTACATCAATTATTTTAACTCTCCCATTGCAAGGGTATGTGCCACACCACTCTCAACTCATGGGGACATCTCTGCATTCTGATGAATCTGTCTCTCTATTCAGCATGTAGGGCAGTCAGTGTAAACTTTCCTTATCTTAGTGAAAGTCTGATTGCATATTAGGGACTGATCCAAACAGTTCTTCCATCAAGCGAGAGCCTAATGGACATCCTGGGAAGTCTTCTTAATCCAGACAGCATTGAAGTTGGTGGGACTGGACCAGCTGCTAAGAACTGAGCATGTTCATGTTCTGTCCTGAGCTGGGATTTGCCACCCCTGAATCTGCTGTGAATCTGTTGCTGCTGTAGAATCCAGGGCTAGGATGTTTGCAAGTGGTTGTTGCAATGAAGGGCCTGCATTTTTAATGACTGTTTGAGTTTATGGATCAGGGGTGGGAGCAAGCATAATTCTGAATGAGAAGACAATAATCAAGAGCAACCTCAACATCTTGGGGGTAGAACTGGAGATATGATCTGATTATATGATAAATTTCAGGCTTCTTCTGTTCACAGCTGTACAGTACCTTTCCTGGCATCCTGAGTTATTTGCCTGGAGTGCACAATAGAGTCCTCACTGAGTGTGAGAAACTGAAGAACTTTATCCAAGAAAAGGTGGAATTTCATAAGCGTACTTTGGATCCAGCCTCACCTCGTGACTGCATTGACTGTTTCCTCATACAGTCAAAGAAGGTAAAATAAGGACTAAAAATCACAGGGTCATTTCTGACTCTGATGGCAGCAGCCATGAGGAATGGGCATTTGTCTGACTTGTAAATGTTGTGCCCACACTTAGATCCTTGTTGACTGGCATATTATAAATTATTACATGTGACCCACGGCTGGCCCCAGCCTCCAGCTCAGCCTGTGGACTAACACTGGATGCTTAAGGAATATCAGGCCCAGACTAAAAAATTTTGCTCTGAGAAGGGCCAACTTTTTGGCTCTCAGGTTTGGCATAGGGGCAACTTCCTGGGGAGATCTAGGATTTTGGAAAGGTGGGTGCAGATGGTGTGGTGCACATATAATACAACACAAATTTTTCTCCAGGTAAAAAACAACTAGACGTTTTACTAGTAAGCTGGGAGTCTAGGGCTGTATTATTGCATTGAAGATTGAGGCAAAAACAAGTGCAGCTTTAATGACTTAAAAACAGTCTGCAGCGCTGTGAAATAGGACCTATATTACCAGGAGCAGCTAACTGACAGCAGAATTGCAGAAGAAAGGGTAGTTTACCTAGTGGAACATCAAGACCATTAAAAAGGAGACAGGGTCATTAACATCTGTGGAATGAAGAGTTTAGAAGGAATCAGGTAGATTATAATGAGCCATGAAGACAAGTAACTCCCTCACTGGTGCCTGAATAGAAATGCTGCTGCCACTTCTGGGCAGCTAGTTTTCAGCTCTGGGTGGAGCTGGAATCAAAGCGGGGTGCAAATGCACCAGTGCACCCTGCTGGATCCACCCTGGACAACTTGATCTGTTTGTACAAATGGTGATGCCACAGCTATGTCACCATAGCAACATGCTCCCTTGCTATAGCACATTGCTATGGCAACGTAGCAGCTAAAAATAACCATGTGCCACCGGTGCAGTTCAGTAACAACGGCGCCATAGGGGCACGTGCAAATAACTTCTATCCCACAGGCTTGGGGTGAGTCCAAATAGCTATTCACAGCACTTGTTGTTATCCTCAGCACAAAGTAGGTCCTGAAGAGCCAGGAGATCCTTTTATTTGATAACATCTGAGGAATCCACATATCACTGATAGCTGGATGAAACTCAGGGCATGCCAAGGCGGACCCTGCAGTCAAAAGAAGCCCTATCTCTGCTGCCTGTAACTATAGGGAGAAGACAAACTAGCATTTTGGGAATGCTGTGCAGCATCATTTATAGGTTTCCTTTCTTGAAATTTATGTTCCATACCCTTTGTATACTTGCAGGAAAAGAGCACTGCCTGGAACGTATACACTGATAAGAACTTGATCGGGTTGGTGTTCAGCCTTTTTGGTGCTGGGACAGTGTCCACCAGCAGTAGCCTTCTCTTCTGCCTCTTGGTGTTGGTAAAGTACCCACACATTCAAGGTATTAAGAGCAAAGGAACTATTCTCTTTTAGTAGCCCTAAGTTATGATATGGCAAGGGGGAAAAAATCAGATTTTCTCACTTTGGTGTGCTAAATGCAGCCTCCAATTACTTAAGAAGAAAGGGGTCCTAATAGACAGTGCTCTTTTAGCTATGAGATATAACCTGGAGTGTATTATATATAAATCATTGCAGGATCAGGTCCTGTGAAGACAAACACAGTTGAATAAAGTCATAGAAGCAGATGGCATGTCCTTCACTCCATCAATACTATGTTATGGGCTGTATGGATAAACACTGAGCCAGAGCTCTGGATTCAGTGGTGTCTGCAAGGAGTTAAAGCCAGACCCCTCAGTCCCTTTTAGATGTTTTGTGGTATGACAATTCACACAGTACCAAGGGGAGATGAGTGGAGCCCCTTGCTCTGTAAAGTGTAACAACCCTCAGTCTGATTCTTTTCAGCTAAGATCCATCAAGAGATCGATGAGGCATTCAGTGCAAACCATGTCCCCAGCATGGAGGACAGGGTGAAGCTGCCCTATACCAACGCAGTAATCCATGAGGTGCAGCGCTACCAGCCTGTACACAATGAAAACTTCCCCCGAGAAGTAACTCGGGACACAGTGTTTTGGGGCTACACAATCCCAAAGGTGCAGTATCTTACTGGATTCTCTGAGGGTTCAGTGGGGGGATATGGCAGGAAAGTCTTGTATGGGAGTCCTGTTGACTCTTGAATTGATTTTGCATTATAAATGCCCTGGGTAGTTCAAAGTCCCGGCAATGCTGGGTGAGTGACCTCTACAGCACACAGGGCAGCATACACAAGATGACTAACTCTGTTGATTTTGGTACATGTTTGCGTCCCCTGGTTTGGAGTCTCTCCCTCACAGCCTCCCCTCTGTAGCTGAGATCGGCACAAGTGCCTAGTTGGACCTCCCTGGTAGGGCTGCGCGAAGCTTTGGGTGGTGATTCGAATAGGAGGAGATTCAGCCTGATTTGGTGGCTGAATCTCCAAATCCTGGCAGGGGAAGCAGCGTGACCACGTAGGCGAGCTCCCCAGGGTAATTGTCTCTGATATGTCCTCCATAGGAGGTCCATATTGAGCAGATTCTTTTTGGTATTGGGTGGTGGAACTGGAGCGTGCTCCATCCACTTCATGCATTGACCTGGTATTGCAGTGCTTCCAGGACCGGTGCAAAAAAACAGAAAAAAAAAAAAAAAAGAATCTCCAAATCCAAATCAAATTGAATCAGGGGACCAGTTTAAAAGTCCAAATTGATTCAAAGCTCTCCAAATCTTTGGCAAGATTCGGAGAGTGTTGATGATTTGGACAGTCCGTGGTGGCTGCAGCAGGGAGCTGCAGCTACTCTGAGCTGGTAAGTACCGGGGAGGGGGAGGGTAAACTGTGGAGGGGACCATGGAGGGACCCCTGCCAGCCCCCCCGGACTCTGCCCACTCCCCTAGCCCCCTCCCGACACCCGCCCACTCCCCTAGCCCCCCCCCCCCCAATGGCTGCCTCTGCCCGCCCCAGCTCCATACTTTAAAAAAAGCCCTGGGTGCTCACTGGGCGCTGCCAGGTGGTGGTGGTGGGGCAATCCCTGCTGCTCCCATACTGCATGGGGGGCTCTGCATGAGCTCCCTCGAACACCCCTGCTCCTCCGGCTCTTCCACAGCTGTCCCACCTGCCAGGGCTCTGGCCCTTTAAGGAAAAAAAAGCTGAGAAAAGCCCTAGGACTCACCACTCCTGGTGCAGCCTCGGGGCTTTGGGGGCTCCTGCAGAGTCCCCACATAGTGGGGGGAGTGGGGATCACTCCCTGCCCTCAGCAGCGATGAGCCCCAGGGTTTCTTTGGGTTTTTTTTTCGTAAAGGGCCAGAGCTGGCCTGTGCAGGGCACCCATGAGGGGGCTGGAGGAGCGGGGGGGAGGGGTGGTTCAGGGGCTCATGCAGAGCCCCCCATGCAGCATGGGGCAGTGGGGATCACCCCCCTGCCTGGCAGCACCTGCTGAGCTGGGACTTTTTTCCCCCAAGTGCTGGGAACTGGGGTGGGCAGGGCAGCCATTGCCGGGCTGGGAGAGTGGGTGGTGGATGGGCCTGGCTGATTCGGAGATTTGGCCGAATCGAATCGAGACAGTGATTTGAATCACCAAATCAAATTGCTGTCCCCCAAGTCATCCAAATCCGAATCCAAAGTGAATAGTAGCCTCCTCACATAGGCCTGCTGCCTGGCTATCTATAGCAGGAAGCAGCTAGATGGGGGTGGACAAACTACAGCTATTCTATCCGGCCCGCAGGGCCCCTAAAAAATTTTAAAAGTTACTATTTATCTGCCTCTGGCTGCCTGTCCTGCGGCCCTCAATGCCTTGCCAAAACTCAGTAAGCGGCCCTGCGCCCAAAATAATTGCCCACCCCTAAGCTAGCAGGACATTCTCTGCTTTCCCTTTGTCCACCGAAAGAGGGCATTCAGCTAAACCTATCTGTTCCACAGCCTGAGGGATAGAGGTAGGCTCTGCTTCTTGTTTGACTTTCCTGACCAGTGTTTTATTATGTCAAGGTGGGAGGAGAACCCTCTCTATTACAGTCTGTGGGACTGGCACCCAGGGCTTAGTATGGGTTCCTCTAGCAGTTTTTAAAATGCTAAATAAATAGATCAGGATATATTTTGGATTTCATGTGACACATCTCTGACTGAGAGTCATGCTCATGCAGAGGGGTAGGTAGTACAAAGGCTATGCAACAGTTAAGGTCCATTTAAGCCTCTCTCTTGAGTAGGCTGCACTGGCCGATCTGCAGAAGAATGAAATGGTCATGCTCTTTACTGAAGACAAAATGTTCCAGCTGTCCTTTCTTCAGGCTGTTCATCAGCTAAATAATCATATTAGCAATATCATATTTAAAATGGATGTTTATGATGTTTTTTTCTCAATTTCACAGGGCACACCTGCTATTCCAATGCTAGATTCTGTGCACACTGATCCAGTCCAGTGGGAGACTCCAAAACAGTTTAACCCGGGTCATTTCTTGGATGAGAATGGACACTTCAGGAAAAGGGAGGCCTTCATACCTTTCTCTGCAGGTAAACAGATCTGCAACTGTTCTATTTGAAATGTCATCTGCTTATGGTTGTACAGCAAATCCATCAGTGGGTCTAATCCTGCTCTCACTGGCCATGTCTACACATGCGCTTTTCTGCAAAGTAGACCAGTTATATGCAGAGTAAAGTGTCACTGTCTACACATGGGATGCTATTAGGCTGCAGTAAACTAATTAACACTGCTGTTAGATAGTATTACCCAGGACAGTACTATTTTATGGCAGAATAATTAACTGCAATTAAACGTATGTGTAGATGCTGACTGTGGGCATACATTGTGTCCAATCAGCCCAGCCAGCAGGGGGCCAGACTCCTGCCTGCCACCTAGTTAAACAGCTTCACACTTTCAGCATCCTTGTGCCCCAGCCAGTCCCGATGCTGCCACTCAGAGCCCAGGATGGAGCAGAGCAGGAGTGGCCCTGGCATCAACTGCTCCACCCTGGCTCAAATTGCTGCTGTTCCAGGAGCATATGTAGATGCTGAGCCTGGGGGTAGTTTATTCCAGCTCAAACTGCCCTGGCGTTTATTGCTTCAAATTAATTGTATGTGTAGATGCACCCACTGATGACAAAAACTAAACTCCTATAGAGTTGAAGGGTATATTACACTACAGAATTAACTGAAGTCTCTTTTTTCAGTGTTGTCCCTAATCCCATTCATCCCAGCACAAAAAACCCTGTCACCTGTGTTTGGTGTTTCTTGCAACCTAAACTATCTGGCTCCCATCAATTTTGGTGAGTTTTGGATGAGAGCAGGGACTGCATCATGCCTGGCTGTCTTATTTCCTATGCTTTCTTAGGAAAGCGGGCATGCCCAGGGGAAGGGCTAGCCCAGATGGAGCTGTTTCTCTTCCTCACCATCCTGCTTCAGAACTTCATCTTCAAGGCAGCCACAGAAGACAAAGACATGGACTTGGTGTCTCTGTGGAGTGGTTTGGAGGAGAAGAAGTTGCACTACAAATTCCATGCTACCAGGCGCTCAGTATCTTCCTAAGAGGGTAGGGAACAGGAAGTGAGAACAAGTCAGGTGCATAAAGAGAATTCAAAATATGCAAAGAAATGCAGCAAAGCGATGAAAATGCTTAGCTCTGAAATCTGCCAGGCTCTCCCTCTGTGACATTAATCTGTCTGTGTTTCAGTTTCTGCAAAATGGGGAAGACAATGCCATTTTTATCCCATGCCATGTCTGTTATTTCTTTTGAGACTGTAAGCTGTATTTGGCAGGCCTGTATCTTTCTATGTGCTTGCACAGCACCTGGCACAATGGAGACTGACTTGGGTGAGGGTCTGTAAATATTCCTGCAATAAAAATACTTCTGATCACTTGCTCCTCCCAAGTGTATTTGCTTGTTTTACTTGTGGCCAGCCTGGACATTGGGCTTGAGGTTGCCTGCATATGGAGTGTTACTATGCCCAAATCTGGAAAGTAGAGCCTTGGTCTTGGGCTGCCCAGCCTGCAGAACTGATGGTCCTGATCATGGTAAATGGCACTAAGGTGATGGCCCTGGTGGATTCAGTGTGTGCCCAAACAATTATTAGAAAATCCCTATTCTCAGATCCTGGGGAACCTCTGGATATGATGTACATCCAGTGCATTTATGAGGATGTGAAACTCTACTTCTGGGCCCAGGTACTGTTGTCAGTGGGAGGGCACACAAAGCTCATCTTGGTAGTCCTGGTGGACTCCTTGGTCTATCCTGTTGTCCTCAGCTATGATTGGGAAGGTTTTGAGGAAGTTTAAAGTAGGTTGCCGCTTCCCTTGACCAATCCAGGCCCCAGCCCCCAGTCTAGCAGCAGGCAGTCTACATAGGGGAAGGAGAAGCTGAGAGTTCAAGGGGATGACCCCAGGAGCCCACTGAGGAGACACAGCCCCAGGAAGAGAGGGCCAAAGCCTATACAGGAAAGTAAATGATGATGAAGTGATATCTGTGATGCATCGTATGCTATAGGGGAATAGTGAAACTACAAATACAGCCCAAAAGGCAACTGGTGTCCCGAAGCACTAACAGGGCCCAGAAGGCCACAATTTAGTGCTTCAGGAGTAAGACTGGGACAGCTGGGTACAGGAAGAAGCAGCTGGCCAGAGGATGAAGGCTTACCCTGGGACCCTGGGAATAGTGTCCTTAGTCATTATAAGAGGCATCAAGGTATGGCAGGAAAGGAAAACCAAGCCAGTACCCTTAGACCATGTGGCCTAATGGATATGTCATCTGACTTTGGATCAGAAGATTGAGGGTTCAAGTCCCTTTGTGGTTTGATCATTTTCAAGCCTGAAATATAACAACCTTAAAACTAGCATCCCAGGGTACAATAGGAAGCTTTCTCTGACACCAGCCAATGGACAGGTTATTCCACAGCTCACCTGAAAGCCTAGGGCTTCTGATGGCAGGCTTAGATGTTTATACACTAATGCCACAAGAATGGGAAACAAGCAGGAGGAACAATCAATACAATCTCAGAGGGATCATGGAGACCTGGTAGGACTGCACCACAGGCATAGGTGGATACATCTTGTATAGGAGGGATCATATTGGGAAGAAGGGTGGTGGAGTTGATCCTTATGTGAAGGAACATTACACTTCCTTAGAAGCAAAGATTGGAAACGAAGAAGGGTGACTTGAGACCATCTGGGTCAAGATATGGGGAGAGCACGGGGAAGACAATTTGACTGTAGGATTTTATTACAGACCTCCAAACCAAGAGGAACAGCTCAACCAGAAATTCTCCAGAGAGCTGGCAGAGGCTGCACGCTCTCAGAGCATGGTTGTCATGGGTGACTTCAACTACCCAGACATCTTGTGGGATGAGCGCTCAGTTAGATACGATCATTCACAAAGTTTCCTCACAGTGGTGATGCATAATGGGTGCACGGGAGTGCACGTGCACCCCCTGAGAGCACTGGTGCATGCCCTGATGGCCACTCTCACCGCTTAGGCAAAGGGCAGGGGAAGCAGGCAGGAATGCCGGTGCATCCCCTGCAAGCACTGGCCAATCACTGTGCTCGCTGCAGCAGCTTTCGGGAGTGGTTGTGGCTGCTTATGGGAGCAGCTGCAATGATTGGCTGGCGCTTGCTTCCAGAAGCAGCCGCAGCCACGACCCAAAAGCAACTTCAGTGAGTGCAGCAATCAGCCATCCCGGAATGACCCAGAGGGACTGGTCACAGGGGGGCACAGACTTGCACTGAGGAGCTCTATCTAACACAAGAAGCCTATTGGCCAACCAGGGGCAAGACACTCCTAGACTTGGTTCTGGCCAAAAGGGATGAACTGAGGATCAAAGGGAAACTGAGCACCAGTGACCATGAGATGATCACTTTCTCCATTGACTGTAAGTCAGGGAAATTGGCCAGTAAAGTAGAAATCTTTGACTGTAGAAAAGCTGACTTCCACAAGCATAGGGGATTGGTTGGCAAGGCCCTGCAAACTATGGTCCAATGAGAAAGGGGGTACAAGAAGAATGGTTGTTCCTCAAGGAAGCAATCCTAAAAGCTCAAAGGAAGAAAGGCAGCAAAAAGCCTGGGAGACCCCCTTAGCCCTGAATACAGATTGGCAACTGGAATCAAGGACAACAAAAAGTCCTTCCTTAGATAAGTAGGAAGTCAGAGAAAAAAAGAAGGGAAGTATAAGGCCCCTAAAGAATGAAACTGGATGGCTGATAACCGACACTCAGGACAAAACTGAACTCCTGAAATCATACTTCACGTCAGTATTCCACCAGTCCGACAGTATTAGCCTACTTGACAGGTTACAGGATGGTCATGGTGGCGGTGACCACCATCCCACAGCTAGCATAGATCTTGTGGGGGAGCACCTACAAAGGCTAAATATCTACAAGTTAGAAGGACCAAATGAACTATATCCGAGGGTGCTATAAGAACCGGATGATGTAATCGCGCAACCAATGGCAAAGTTACGTGAAGACTCGTGGCACTCAGAAGATTGGAAGAAAGCCAATGTGCTGCCTATCTTTAAGAAAGGGAGAAAGGAGGACCCAGGAAATTACAGGCCAATCAGTTTGACCTCAATCTTTGGTAAAATACTGGAGAAAATTATCAAAGAACCCATTACAGACAGGCTAGCAAAAGGCAGTATTCTGAAGGATAGCCAACATGGCTTCATTATGGGCAGGTCAAGCCAGACCAACCTCATTTAGGTTGA
The DNA here is from genome assembly GCF_052110815.1 of Crocodylus siamensis. Taxonomy (NCBI): domain Eukaryota; kingdom Metazoa; phylum Chordata; order Crocodylia; family Crocodylidae; genus Crocodylus; species Crocodylus siamensis. Next base: position 60,452,983 of record NC_143402.1, read on the forward strand.
TCAGGTTACTGATTAGGTTACTCACCACCTGGACATGGGAAAGGAGGTTGATGTTATATACCTGGACTTCAAAAAGACCGTTGACCTGGTCTCTCATAAAGTCATGAAAAAATTGGGCAAATGTGGCCTTGACTCCTTTGTGGTTCAGTGGCTAGGTAACTGGTTCCGTGGTGGGACCCAGAAAGTATGGGTTGATGGAGCTGAGGCATCATGGTAGAGGGTGACCTGTGGCATCTCTCAGGGTTCAATACCTGCACCAGCACTTTTCAACATGTTCATCAACAATTTGGATTTGGGTATTAAAGCGAACCAGCAAAGTTCACCAATGACACTAAACTATGGGGGAGTGTGATCACGTTTGAAGACGTGCTGGCAATGCATGCCAACCTGGACAGGCTCGCGAGGTGGGAAGACCTCAACCAGATTCGTTTAATATGGAGAAATGTAAAGTGCTCCATCTGGGGAGAAATAATCTACAACACACTTTCCAGTTCTGCAGTGCTACGCTTGCTAGCACCACATCTGAATGAGAGCCAGGTATTGTGATAGACAACAAAATGAACATAAGCCACCCATGCAATGCTGTAGCTGACAGAGCTAATCAAACAGTGGCATGCATCTCTCAAGACATCTCGAGGAAGGCTAAGGATGTCACCCTCCCTCTGTACTCGGCCTTAGTGAGAGCGCAGCTGGAATTCTGCCTCCAGTTCTGGGCACCGGAACAATGTGGTGAAGCTTGAGAGAGTCCATGCACATGATGGGAGTCCTAGAGACTAGGTCATATGAGGAGAGGCTGAAAGACTTGGGACTGTTCAGCCATGAGAAGAGAAGACTCTGAGGGTCTTGGTGGCAGCCTCTAAGTATATCAAGGGCATACATCAGGACCTGGGGGAGCATCTGTTTACCAAGGCCCACCAGGGGAGGACAAGAAATAATGGGCGCAAGCTGATGTAGGATCCCTTCAGGCTAGACATAAGGAAAAACTTCTTTACAAATCATGTACTGAAGGTTTGGAACAGGCTCCCCCCAGAGGTGGTACAGTCACCCACCCTGGCAATCTTCAAAACGTGTCTTGACACCCACCTTGCTGGGCTCATCTGATCCCAGCTGTCTTTTCTGCCCAAGTGCAGAGGGGCTGGACCCGATGATCTGTAAGGTCCCTTCCAGCCCCTAACAACTATGAAACTTTGAGAACCGGATTGGGTCAGAAGTTGTGTGGCCACCAGGAGACATCACAGACACCCCTGCAGCCAGGTCCTGCTACAGAGGTACCCAGGGAGGGAAGTGCCCCAAAGGGGCTTTAAGGGGGGAGGGTGTGTGGTCACGTGGATTGGCTAGCCCTTGGTGAAGAAAGGGTTAAAGAGTTGTTGGGCTGGGTTGACCATGCCTGGGTATTCTCGCAACCAATGCCAGGCCGACAGGTATCAGGGTCAGAGTCGGGAGGACTCTCGGTGCTGACGTGCCCTGGCTTCTGATCAGACACCCAAGCTACGCAGATTCCTGTTGGTATGGATATCTGGGTAACTTGTTGCCCAGGGGCTGGGGAGCTGCCCTGATACCCCGTTACACTTTGTATTGCTTAACAGAGCTGTGCAAGGCTTCGGACAGAGCTTCATATCCGGAGAAGCTTCGGACGCTTCGGGGTCGGAAGCAGCACATCGGGGTCGAAGCGCTGCCTTGTTCGGCTTCCCGAAGCGGTTCAGAGCCGCCTCGGAGATCCGGCCGTAGGGTATAATGGGGAAACAATAAAATATCTATAACTTCATTGTTTTTTGTCTGATGAACTTTTCAGAGATGCTAGACTATGCAGAGAGCATGAAACCTGCCAAGTTTCAAGAAGATTGGTGCAGGGGTTGTGGGGCCACTGTACCCCAAATTCTTGAAAGCAAAACTCCTGTCACATCTATGTGTTACAACACAGCAGGGTCAAAACTGCAGGGATTGTAGCTCTTGCTGAGGCCACAAAGCCTGCCAAGTTTCAAGAAGATTGGTGCAGGGGTTTGGGGGGAACTGCCCCTCAAGCTGCAGACAAGCAAAACTGGTGCCATGGGTGCTGTGGGACTGACTGTCTGGCTTGGGGCGGGAGGGGAGACGCTGCTGCAGGCCCGGCTGCGTAGCTGCTGGGTTCCCAGTTACCAATCAATCAGTCATGATTCACTCAGGGACCAGGGACTCAGGGACCAGCTCAATACACACGACCTAGTTACTACATAATGACTTAACAGATGTCAAGTAGCACCTACAAAACCAGGCTAAGGAGAGGAAAAAATCAATACAGACAATGAACTGCCCCAGGACAGAGACAGTGTTGGCTTGAGTTTTGTTGGTCAGCAGCTTGGGGTGCAGGGCCCCAGCCTCCTCCTGCACCGATCTCCTCCACAGCTGGCAGGCATCACAGCAGGGGCCATCATCCCTGCAGCTGTCACCCTGCTGCGCCTGAACACACACAGTGTCACCCGTGGCACCAGTTTTACTTGTCCACAGCTTGAGATGCAGTTTCCCCCCAGCCCCTGCACTGATCTTGAAACTTGGCTGGTTTTGTGGCCTCAGTAAGAGCTACCACCCCGGCAGTTTTGACACCCCCGCCCCCATGTAACACACAGCCGTGACATGAGTTTGGCTTTCAAGAATTTGGGGTACAGTTCCCCCAAAACCCCTGCACTGATCTTCTTGAAACTTGGCAGACTTTGTGGACGCAGTAAGCGCTACCACCCATGCACTTTTCACCCCACTATGCTGTACCGCCTAGACTTGACATGAGTTTTGCTTTCAAGAATTTGGGGTGCTGCTCCCCACAAACCTATGCACCAATCTTCTTAAAACTTGGCAAGCTTATTATTTCTGCAGACTCTACAGTCTCTAAAACTTTCATCCAAATCAGACAAAAACCAACAAAGGTATAGATATTTTATTGATTCCCCTTTATACCTTTGGAGCTGCTTCGGCCGGATTGAGGTGGAAATACGGTCCAGAGCTCCAGATCGGATCGCAGCCATCCAAAGTGGCCGGATCTGAAGCCAGATCAGATTGCTGCCGACTCACACAGGCCTAGTGCTTAAGTTTAATTATTAGCTAAGGAGAAACTTCTCACATGTCTCCTGATTATTTATTACCTGATTTAGGGCTCACTTCAGCTTCTGCATTTCTGATTTAATTAGTTTATAAGGTGTATCTCTATCCTGCCTCCTATCTAAAGGACAAAGTGTACGTATCACTAAAAAGTAAAAAATTAGTAAGAAGAATGTGAGAGGCAAGATTTTTGTGGGTTATTAATTGTATTGGACCAACTGCCCAGCTGGGAGAGATTCAGACAAGCTTTTAGGTACATGGCACCCTTCTTCAGGTCTTAGAGAAAAGAAGGCACATTTTGAATGAAGCAGTAGATGGAAAAATGGTCTGTGTAAAACTCCATATATAAATAAAAGCAGTCTGCTCTTCTGTGAAAAAGGAGAAAAGACATTGCTAAAGTAATGAATAGACAAGAAGAATGCAGAAGAAAGACAGAAGTCACAGTCGATTTGCACCTTTATAGACTAAATCAGAGATGTATAGCATAAGCTTTTGTAAGCAGGGGGTTTACTTCACATGCTGTGAAAAAAGAATAGCGTGAAGTGGAAGAGCAAGACCATTTGAATGGGAAGAGGGTTGTTAATACCTGTGGCAGAGAGATTAGCAGGGATTGAGTGTTTATAAAGAGCCATAAAGTCTGCATTTAGTCCTTGGCTTCTAGTGTCCAGTCATTTTACGAATCGTTGTTCCCAGGCCTATCTTTTGATGGTGTTCTGTAAATTTCCCTTGAGCACAAGGACTGTGAAGTCAGAGGTTGTATATAAAGCTCTCCCACCCATGTTCATGTGTCTCTGTCTTTAATCTTTTTTCTGTGATCATTCTTTTTGTGTAATTTTAGTCTCATTTCACCCATACAGTTTCCATGAAGGTATTTGGTGTCCTAGATAAGATGTAGCACATTCTTGCTTGTAGGATTTATAGATTCTGATGGTTTTGTTGTGAGGACTGTTGATTATTGTGGCGGTAGACATGAGCTGATAAGTTTTGCATCTGTTGTTAAGGTGTTAAGGCAGGGCTGGGTCCTATTTGATGTCTGTTGATTAGTGGGGAGTTTTCTTCTGATGATGAGTTGGGAAAGTGTAACAGGGGACCATTACCAGACAGAGAACCCCAATGGTGTGGAGAGAATTGTGATGGACGACGTCAAGCAGACACCTATTGTGAGTCCTTTGGGGAAGGCACCAAATCCCTGGGAGGAGTGACAGGGTGCAAGCAGAAGATCCCAGGTAAAAGTTGAGTGGGAGGGTGCAAGTGAGTAAAGACTGTTACAAATAAAGCCCAAGTAGAGGAGACTCTATAATGGGACTCGAGGGACCAAACATAAGAAGGTGGAGGGAAAAAGACCCCACTTAGAGGAAGGGAAACCAGGCTGCTGAAGAAATAAGCTGGGCAAAGACCTCTGTACCCAAAGGGGAAGTTACTTGGTCAATGAGACATGGGTTGGGCATGGGCAAGGTATAGGGGGTGATGGAGCCATGAGCCAGAAACCAGAACACCAAATGTCTGTTGTTACATGATTCGCTGTCAACCCCCTTCTATTCCTTTTCTCTCGACAAGGCATGGCAGGAGAGTGAGGGGAGAAAACAGCGATTAGAGCAGTTGGCGCTGAGAAGGCACTTGCTCACAAAGAGGTTAGAGTGTTATTTGTCAGAAAGCCAGGGTGGGAATATTTCTTGTAGTCCCTTGACTGATGTTAATATAATTCTGCAGTTGGCAGCTGAGGAATGTGATGGGTGGGCACCGTGTGCACTGGATCCAGTATGCAGGGGGCAAGGGAGGGCAAAATCCAGCCCATGGACAAAATCCAGGGTCCTTGGGCAAAATCCAGCACATGAACTGGCCTTACACCACTCATCCAGCCCAGGAGGCCAGATGAGTTTGACAACCCTGTCTTAGATCTTTCATTCCTCACACTCTCCAGGTTTCTAACCACCAATATACAGTCATTAATAATATGCATTTATTTACACTTTGATTGGATATATTTCAATTTCTTTGTTTCACTTAAACTTCTGGAACTAGTCTGAGCCAGTTCTCTTGGCAGGAATCAGTTAGTTGGGATTTATGTTTTTGTGAAAGTTACCCTTCTGGAAGGGAGAATTCTTGACCTTGTACCTTTACCATGATGGAATGTTATGTACCAACACTCTGCTTTTGTTAACTTATTTATGGTCTTCATTGAGAAAGATACTTTGTTTTGACAACCTATTTAAGAAACCTAACACAAATGTATCTGTTAAAACTAAACTACAGTTACAGATATCAGATTCACCCAAAGAACCTTGTCGAACTACAGTTAATGCATTTGATTCCATCATAGCTTATACATATTAGTAGGAATAATTAATATAGTATGTTTGGATTATCTAATTTAAGGCCTTGTGCTTTGTTTTAATATGATCTAGTTCAGCTGGATGTGTTATTTGCTTTTTTTCCTTCACTAGGTGTCACATCTTCAAAAGTTCATTCTGTGATAACTCAGATGAAGGCTTTGGGGGCCTTCTGCTTTAGCCACACTTCTGCAGCTTAGCTCAGAATTTCTATTACTTACACATTTACAGCAACAACACACCATTCCAATCGTTATATAATAGAGGATATATACAAGATGGAGGCACTTATGCCAAAGGTAATGCATTCCTTACAGCCTAAAAAATATGTGGCAAGTTAAGCTTTGCTCTTCAGCCACTGTAGGATAAGGTTTTTAAAAATACCACGGTGCAAGGAGCCAAAGGGCTACCCCCTCCCTTGCCTGGTTACAGACTTGCCCTGCTCCCCAGACGTTGGCAAACCTGGAAATATGCCGGGCCATGATGAATCCTTCAGTTCCCTGCATCATGGCACTTTTGAGAGTTTTCTGCAGCTCTATGCAGAGCTGCAATGCACAACTTAAAATGTGATACATTCAAATTAAAATGCGATACAAAACAACCACAAAGATATTCCACATTTAATGTGGAATGTCTTTGTGGCAAGTTTTCCATTTTATGGTGCAAAAAATTCTTGAACGTGTCACATGATACAATTTATCATGTGATGAACAAGGTTAATTGCATAATAATGTCACCTGTGTCAGGGGCCTCAAGGTCTGAACCATTCTTCTTATTAGTTCAAGTGCAGCACAGTAGGTGACAACCAGGGGGGTATAGTCAATGGGGGTTTCCTTTTTCCTTCCAATATTAACATATATTAGGGGTGCACTGATAAAGATTTTCTTGGCTGATACCGATAGCTGATTATTCAGCAGGCATATTGGTTGATACCAATCCAATAACTGATTTACAGCAATGCAGCTGGGCAGTGTGGAAAGCAGTGCCTTCCAGGTAAGTCTGTGGTGGAGAAGGAGTATGGGGGAGGGAAAGGGTACCGACTGAAGCCCCTATGGTGAGGGAAGGAGAAAGAGGGGCAGGGGCTGGGGGTGCTGCCCAGCCAGGGCAGTGAGTGGGACCCTGGGGCTGGGGTGAGGAGTGGGATGAAGCCACAGGTGACTTGTCCAGGGGATCAGCATCCCAGCACTTAAAAATGGTGGTGGGGTGCTTGAACTTCAAACGAGCTTAATTTAAGTGCCTCCACCACCATTTTAAGTGTGGGGATGCTTTTAGGACTGGAGCAAAACTGAGAGGAATGAGGGCTGAGGCAGGCTGCCTGTTGTGGGCTTGGGGCTCTCCACTCTGCTGTCTTTGCCCCAGAAGCCACAAGCTGGTTGTGCCACATCCCTTGCCTGCCTGACAGTGGGAGGCACAACTCGCTGTCCCCACTCCTGTGGGGGATGGGGGGCAGGGGATCCATGGCTGGTGTGCAGCTCCCAGAGCAAATGCAGTGAGCAGAAAGCCCCAAGCCCACAGCACCACAAATCTGGGCAGACTGCCCCCCATGCTTCCTCTGTAGTCCATGTGACTGCTGGAGCTGAAGCATTGATGTAGCTCCAGGGGTAAAGGGGTCAATGTGGCTCTCCCCTTCTACTCCCCCCCACTCATCCCTTGCCTACCACCAAATTTGGGGGCTTTGGTTGCTGCTGGCAACTCAAATCAGTGGCAAGTGAAAATGGGGGGTGAGTAGTGACAAGATTTATTCCTTGGTTCCAGACCTGTGCCAATGCAGGTGCTCTAGCAGCTGCACCAGCAAGCCACCATCCTGTCACCAGAGATGAGGCGTCTGGCCTATGAGAAGCTGGCAGGTCAGATCCAGCCTGGGAGACTAAATAATTTGGACAGTCCTTAATTAAAGGACTAGGGAAGATGGAGTTCGTTAAATGAAAGCCTTTCTTGGTGATTTTGTGTTCCAAATGTTTCGTTTCCTTTTTTGTCTTCAATAAAATGTTTTAAAGATTTTTCAGCAGAGGTTGTGTTATAATATGAGTTCCCAGCGGTAGCTTGACATGACTCCCTGAACCACAGGGAAGTGATTGATACTGTAAAAGTGACTGTGAGGTGTAGAGTGATTGTGGGAGTGAGACAATTTGCTATTAACACAAGATCCCACTGAATTCAACTGGGTTACTTGTGCCATTTAAAGTTAAGCACGTGTTTAAGTACTTTGCGGATCTGGGGCCTTCCAGGTGTTTTCTTGATATTCAGCAGCATGGAGGCATGTGTTCTTGGAGAAGGAAGATCAAGAAGTGGGCTGAACAATTTTGTTGGTAGTTGCAATCAAAAAACTAAGTTACCTATAACCCAAAATATCACCCCTTTCATATTTCAACATTTACAGTGTTCACATGATAATCATTTATTTTTAATAATTTTTCATTTGTTTGCTTTATAAATTCTATGCACAGGAGACACCTGTGTGCAGTGTTCAGTTTTAGGTGTAAGCCCTTACTTTCAATATAAAACAGCACAAATACAATTCCATGAAAATATATACATGCCAAAATTACCTGCTCCTTACATTTTTTTGCAGTAATTAAAAGCTGCTTGTCCAGTTAAAATACCCACTGCTTCTTTTTTGGATTTAATGCCTAGGTGAACAGGGCTCTTTTAATCAGCCTTGGTGAGACTGCAGCTGGAGTTCTGCATCCAGTTCTGGGTGATGCGCTTCAGTGGAGAAGCTCGAGAGAGCCCAAAGGAGGGCCACGCACATGATTCAAGGCCTGGAGACCAGGTCATATGAGGAGAGGCTGAAAGACTTGGGACTGTTCAGCCACAAGAAGAGAAGACTCTGAGGGGCTTGGTGGCAGCCTATAAGTATATCAAGGGCGTTCATCAGGTCTTGGGGGAGCATCTGTTTACCAAGTGGAGGACAAGCAATAATGGGCACAAGCTGATTGAGGATCACTTGCAGGCTAGACAGGAAAAACTTCTTTACAATTGCTGAGGGTTTGGAAAAGGCTTCCCACAGAGACAGTACGCTCATGCACCCTGGTGATCTTCAAAGCGTGTCTTGCTGCCCATCTTGCGGTGTTCATCTTATCCCAGCCATCTTTTCTGCCCAAGTGCAGGGGGCTGCACCCAATGATCTGTAAGGTCCCTTGCAGCCCCTGACAACTATGAAACTATAAAACCTTTCAAATGACACGCAGCTTCCTTGTATATAAATACTGACAATAATCCCCATAAAAATGCAGTGAAGCAAAAACTTGGGTTAAAAGCTCCATGCCAAAGATACTGCTTAATTTTTCATTTCGTACAGTTAATGTGGTAACACTGAGGAATCGCCTCTATTACGTTCAATACGGTATGGGAGCTGCTTCAGTAGCAGGTTGTAGGAGGTTTACGGTAGCAAGGGTGTCTCCTAGGAGTTCCGTACCATAGAGGAGGCGAGTTCCACAAACCGCGGCTCTGTGACGTGGCTCTTCCCGCGCCGCGGCTCCTCTCCCAGCGCTGGGCCTGGCGCGGCAGGGCGCGGAAGCGGGCGGCGGCACGGGGGCTTGCCTTCTCTGCTTTCCCTGTCTTCCAGCTCACTGTTTCATTCGCTGAATTGGAACTGAGCCGAGAAGGCTCCCACCGAGGACATGGAAAGGCAGGAATACAGTCTGCACTTCGCTCCTGATCTGCGGTGTGAGAAGAAAACAGATTTAGTTCCTGTTTGCCAGACTTGTGAAATGTGTGTCTTGGGCTGGAAGGTCTTTTCCACCAAGGAGTGGTTCCTGCGAGCCAGCAGCATCTCCCAAAAGAAGTTCCTGACAGGGATTGTGAAGCGACTGAACAGCCTGGATTTACTAAGGTATACTGAGAAAGTCCTTCAGGCCACCCATGGGAAGGATGCCGTTTATGCTCGGTCTCAGATCACCAGCAGCCTTAAAGAGCGCCTGATGACATCCAGTTCTGACCGGGCCTTGGATACAGAAATGCTAGAGCGAGCAATGCTGGACACATGGTGGTGGTTCACAAACAGTACCTACTGGACCAAAGCAAACTACACTCTCTTCTTGCTTCAGATGTGTGATCCTAAGTTACTGCTCATAGCTGCTAACCTGGTCCAAGCCCTCCTCAATGAAGAAGAGAGTTTCAGCTCAACAAGCGAAGCAGGTAAAGACTGTAAAATGCTGGGTAGCTAAAAGGATCAACCCTTCAGTCCAGCACCTTAATTCACTGATGGGCAACCCCCCCCCACCAAAAAAAAACAAACAACAAACAAGGACCCAAACGCAGATACCCTAATGCAAACAGTCCTGTTGGACTATCTCTTTAGCCTGAGCAAATCAGCATGTTCTTATGTACACCAGCTAAGGATCTGGCCCAAAGTCAACAAGACCACTGCAGAATAAGATACTAACTTAATGTGTCATCATGACAAAATGTGGCCCCAATCTGCTATTGACTTTTGTGTGTATGTGGCTTTTTTTGTTCATTTGTTTTTTAAATACCAGTTATAGAAAGTACCTACACCTACAAATACTCTTGCTGGAGTTAAAAATAGCTTTAGGAATATGAATGATAACAGGACAGATTTTCAATTTAGCTCGTATATTTTAAGCGCACGTAATTAAAGGGAAACACAAGAAAAGACAAAAGAAGTAAAAAACCAATACTGTATGTGCACAAACACTGTGACATTCTCCATCAGCTGAATTTGGCCAAAGAAACTTATGTTTGCTATATATAGGTTAATGTATAGCATAAACTTGCTATATGTAAACAAGCCAAAATGCTGCTTCTAGGTCACATTTACTCCTGAGCTGGCATTCGTTATCTAGGAAGGGCATCTGCTTTGAGTTATTCCCTTATTTGGAGGTGTGGTTAATAGGGGACTTCTGTTGCCCTGTGTTTTAGCTTTGCATGTTTTGATTGCTTCTATATTTGCATCTTCTTTCAGATGAAGAAAAAGTCTCTGTGTCAGTGCTTGAGCCCAAAAGCAGCTTCAAGTCAGAAGAACACACTACATCCATCTCTCAGATTCATTTGCAACCCCCATCTCAAGTCTTCAGCACTGCTTCCACTGTCCCTGGAAGTGGGATCTCATCTGCAAAGATCAGCCAGTATAGTGAAATAGGTAGCATAGCAAATGCATTTAATATGGATGACATTTCTAACGTGCCTAGAAGTAAGCACTGATGCCATCTAGCAACCATGCCATCTTGCTGTATGATCTTCTCATTTGCACACGATAAGCAAGGCCAAACCAACGTGTGCAAGATGCAGCAGAAAATGTTGCAGTTCCATAAGTGGAACTTCTCTTGCTGGGTTAGCGTCAAGGGCTGCTGTGCTTCTAGCAGTGACGTGTTTTAAGAGAAGAGTAAATTCAAAGTCCAGCCTTCCTGGCTGCATCCAGACATGCAGGTACATGGGGTTTGTGGCACCACAAACTGCATACCCAGAATGCTAAAATATACCCCATGCTGTAGATCTGGGGTATGTGGGGTATGTATGCTGAGGGGAAAAAAGCAGCATGGTGCAAACTACAATAGTGTGTGCCGGAACAAATGGAGGCTTAATCCTCCAGGGAGATGCTCTGACTGGCAGCCAAAGTGTCTCTACTATTTAATTTGTGCCCCAGTTGCTCCAGCACACCAGGAGCCGGGAGGAGTAGGGAAAGGGCAGTTTGCTCAAAGGAGGACAATTTGTTCCTCACCAAACAAAGCACACGTGCAGGGGTGTATGCTGCAGCACATGATCCTGCACATCTGGCCAGGCCCCTGGCCATGTCCAGATGAGTGTAGCCATGTGGTATGTGGTACAGCAGACACGTGTGCAGCATCACATGCTGTAGGTTCAGTTGTTCTCCATGCTGCAAGGGAGCAGTGTGGAGGGATATCCAGGAGTCAAAAAAAACCCCTGAAAAAAAAAAGAGCGGAGCAGCACATACAGTGGCAGTGTGTGATGCCCAAAGCCGGATCCTGGCTGGCCAGAGCCATGCTCTGCTGCCAGCCAGGCTCCACGCAGCAAGAATGATGTGGCTGCCACCCTGGGAGGCCCCCAGTGATGATTTTGGGGCCACCCCTACCCAACCTGGAGTAACTTGCTGTGTGCCAGAGCGCATGTGGCACACGCCTTCCCCAAGGACAATTAGCAGCAGCACAAGTTGCACCATTGGCGATGCATAGGGTGTGCATGCAGGTGCATGTGCACCCCCTGAGCTTGGTGGTGCATCCCATGCAAAAAGGCACTGCCAATGCTGCTGGTGGCGTTTGTGGGTGGTTGCCAACTTCTGGTCAGTGCTCTCCATACTTCCCTGCCACTGACAGCGCCGTGGCTGCCTACGGGAGCTCACCATTTGCCCCCTCCACACCTCTGCTGCCGACAGCACTGCCACTGCCTGCGGGAGCTTGCTGTGCCCCCACAGCTTCTGGGGTCATGTGGTGACGCAGCATTCATGAGTTGCCCGACTGCTAGTTGTCTCTGGAGAACCAAACGTCCTCGCATGTCGTGTGTCCATTAAAGGTTGCATAGTGCTCTTTTGAAAAAGTAATGGTGCTCATTCTACCAGAACTATTTGGATTCCCAAAGGGTCTCAAGCCAACATGGATAATACTAAGTTTAGAGATAAGAAATCCAGAAGAGATTACTGCTAGATTAGGGTTTACAGTACAGCAAGGAAGCTAAAAGAGGTTATAGATACTGAGGGAAAAATGTGAATATAGAATGTTCTCCATTCTTCCTTTCCCTATTATCCCAGGTACAGCCTATCCCTTCCATTCCCTTCTTAGCAGTACCATGGTATAATTTTTATTTCCACTGAGATGAAGGGAGAGGGGTCGCCTTTTTCTTTTAAGCAGAAGGAATCCCTCCACAATGGATCTATTGAGTTTTTTGGCAAAGGGTCTTCTGTACTTCCTTGGTGCAAAGAGATGGGAGTAGAGGAGGCACAGAAGTGGTAGGTGGAGCACATCATCTTTTACTTTTTAAAAAACTATCAAATTACATCCCTGCTAAAACTCCATGGAATGGTTTTAAAGGTCTTCTAATGGCCTAAACCTGCGAGCTACTGAGAGCCCTTAAATCCCATTCAAGTCAATGGGAAACAAGAGTGTTCATCATGTTGCAGAACCATGTCTTCAAGGCTCAGGTGTTGACAGCACAGGATGTTTTTCAAGGCACTGATGATCTTCAGCTCCCACAGAAGTGTGTATGTTCATCAACAACTTTGGAACTGTAGTTTAAAGAAAAGAGCTGGGGAAACAGGTTTTATTTAACCCTATTCTTGTGTAGTGCAGCAAGGGGCAGATACCATGAATATATTTCAGTGCTTGGGTACTGCTTAGAAACTGTAAACTTCTTGCTAATTCTGTTGATCCATAGGCAAATCATTGTGCTTCTGGCCCAGAGGCATGGCACACTTCTTCACAGCAAACAGTGAAAAGGAGGATGAACTATCTACTGGTTCTTCAATCAACCCAGCACTCACCCTTATTCCTGCATCTTTACAGTCAGCCTCTGGTGTCAACAAGTATAAAGACTTCATCCGCTGCCTGCCAATCCACCTGTCAAAGTACATCCTGGGTAGGGCCCCTCTTACTTCCTAAACACAATTACTCCTGAGGTTTCCTGATGTCATAATTTTTGGCTTGGAGTTAATCAGCTTGTCCTTGCAATTTCTCAGGGTTTCTGGATCCAAAGTCCCTGAGCAGGTGCACTGATGTGACTCCGTACTGGGCTTTTGTGGCCAAAGAGGTCAAGAGGGAACACCTGTCACAACGGGTAGTCCAGGAAGAACTTGTGTACTTGCAGGTAATTGTCCTTTTTTGCCTCTTATTTTGCCATTGTGGCCATAGAGCTCTTTGACTCTAACTCCTGTAACCATTAGATAGGAGGGCTTTTCCAGGGATGCTTCACCAACTTCTTTCAGTTTTTTTTCCTTTGTCATTCTCCAGTGCTGGGTTAGGTTACAGTCAGTCATACTCACAGCAATAAACATGTTAGAAAAGCCTTTATTGATTCTCTGCTAATTGTGGACAAGGGCTTATAAACAAGAATGGCATAAACCAAGAAAAACATCTTGATTGCAAACAAGAATGTCATCATGAGCTGACCGGTAGGGCCCTATATCAGGTTGCAGAGATGTTTTAATGAGTCAGTTTGGCATCCAGAACAGTTGAGTCTTATTTAGCTTTACTTCATAACATAAAAATCCTGAGAGCTTCTGCAAGGCAAGGTCAGAGTGAATGTCCCACAGGAGAAAGCTGAAGGAACAAGAACTTCAGTTTACATCAATGATTCTCAAACTTTTTAAACTTCAGGCACCCTTGTTTGACTGAAGGCACTTTTCCATAACTTTTGTGATTTGAGCAACATTATTTAAAAGCCTAATGTATTTATTACAGTTTTACCTCCTTGCAGAGGGGCCGTAGCCAGCCAGGGGTGAGCCTTTTCATCTGCTTATCTTTTCACACCTTGTAACACCCTTCAGAAGAGCTCAGGACACCCCAGGGTGCCCTGGTACCTTGGTTAAGAATTACTGGCTTATACCTGTATGCAAAGTTCTGCCACGGGACTTAATGTGGAGGCAAATGTTAGGAAGGAGTAGGACTTTAAATTATATCATACGGTGCAAGCTGGGTTTAGAATAAATTTGGAAAGCCATTCCTTCATTTTCACACTTATGATAAGCTTGATTATGCAGCAAATTTGAGATGAATTTTAGGTAAACTTGTGCTGAAAAAATTTCAGTTGACTCTAACGTCTGCTGAACATGGAGGATACAGCATGAGAGGTTTAAAGCTAGCAGTGTGTTACATGGTGTAATGGTTAGCACTCTGGACTCTGAATCCAGTGATCCAAGTTCAAATCTTGGTGGAACCTAAGTATTTTGGGCGGCTAGGATCTGGAACCAACTTCCAAGAGAAGTGGTGCTGGCTCCTCCCCTGGGGGTCTTTAAGAGGAGGCTGGATGAACACCTTGCTGGAGTCGTTTGACCCCAGTACTCTTTCCTGCAGTGGCGGGGCAGCAGACTTGATGATCTGCCCAGGTCCCTTCTGACCCGACCAACTATGAAACTGTGCTGAGTTACTCCAAGCTGCTCCTCAAGCAGTGGGTGCTAGAGCAACCCAGCACACAGCAAGGGACCTGGCCAGGCTGCCAGTGTGTGGTGAGTTGTTCTGTTTTAAATTCCTTCTAAGAAAGCCTAAATTCCAAGAAAGCAGAAATCTGTTTCACCGAGTGAATGCCCAAAGGGCATCTTGAGGCTAATTCTAAATTACCCAGCTGAGGTGTAGAAGGATCATTTTGCTCACTCTGGGTGCATGAGTGCATCCATAAGAATAGGGAGTCATCTCCACATCTCTGGAGAGTGATCCTGCCCCTATAGTGGGGGACATATATGGACCTAGTAGGGGTAACAGAATCACTCCTACACAGTAAACAAATAGCTCAGAGTTAGACCCAAGCTGCACTTTGGTCACCCAGTAAATGGAACACAATTCTGTTCCAAGCTTTTATTGCCTTTTCTTTGCTTTAGTTTTCACTGAAAAAGTTAACTTTGATCAGATGGCTAACACAATAATCACCAGTGATGTGGGGGTAAGTATTCAGGCTAAAATAGGGAAGGAGAAACAATGGAGGAAGTTAGATGTTTTCAATTCAGCTGGGTGTGATGAAGTTGAAAATGGACTATCATATTCTTAGAGCTGTTAACAGTTGTTTTTGAGAAATTTTGGAGGATGGGTGAAGTTCCAGAGAAATGGAAAAAGGAAAAGAGTGCCTCTCTTTTAAAAAGTGGGGAAAAGAAGAACCCAGAGAATTATAGACTGATCAGCTGGAATCCAATTCATGGATAGACACTTGAGCAAAAAATGAAAACCACAAAGAAACAAAACAATATATTTGTAAAAACTTAGAAGATAACTAGGGCTGCCTATACACATGCCTAGGGGTGGATAGGGGGTGAATTTTAATTAGAGCAGTTCCCAGAGAGTTGATTTAATTAAAACACTGCAGTGTCATGTATATTAAGCCTCTGCGTTTTTAAAAAATGGCTGCAGGGTGCTTTAACTGAAGCTTATTTGATGAGCATTAGTTAAAGCACCCCTGTAGCCACTTTGAACCATGCGGGGGCTTAATACAAGTGTCACTGCAGTGATGCTAGAGTATTCTAATTAGAACATGAAGCAGACTTGATTGAGTCTGCTCTGACTTGTTCTGATTAGATGTGTTGGAACACATCCTTAGACAGCCAAGTTGATGAGTAAATCTCCATCACTGGCAGTTTTTAAAAGCAGGCTAGACAGATACAGATCCAGGAAAGCTTGGATGTAGTTGATGTTGCCTTGGAAGTCCTCCTCCCATCCTTAAGTTCTATGATTCATCCCTTGGAATCTTCTCAGTCTTGTTAGTTCGTGTGTCCTGGCTGCTGTGTCAATACTCACCCATTTCTGGTTAAAAGATATTGATGAATCCGAACGGATTTCTCAGTGCTGACAATCCCCACACCTTGGAGAAGTTCTGAACATACCTTGCAGCTCTGTATGAGGGTTAAGATTAACATTTTTAGGGGTCTCCTATATGTTAGGCAAGTACCCTAACTATTAAAGTATATGAGTGATAGGTGGAAAGGCCCTTCACCTTCATCATACAGTTGCTAGATGTAATTCTTCTACAATTGTATAATTAGGGACTTTTCTGGGTGATCCTGTTATGCCACAGAGCCCTTGTGGCTGTAGCAGTCCCTTACTGAGCATGCTCAGAAGGGCAAGTACAACTGCGCAGGTGGAAATAGAGTCTAAAATATGTAAGCATCAAGAATGGCACCTAAGAAGTTGCATTTGGATACATAAGGAGCAGATGAGTCAAGATGAAAGAAGATTTGGCCCCTGATGTTTTGGTTCTATTATAATGCATGAAAAATCCCATTTTTCTCCCTTCGTGGTAATAATTCGGCTGAGTTAGTAGTATATCAAACAATTCAGCTGTTTTGCAAGGCTTCCCCCTCCTTGTTTTTGTATATCATGTAGTATATACTTATTATTTTATTTTTAGACATCACTTTAAGATGGAAACTATCTGCTAGGAGGCAGAGTTATACGAGAGCTATGAGACAACTGCTCTGATCAAGAAGCATTAAATATTATTTAGTAATGAAATTTCCTTAGTATTAGTTTAGAAGCAAAACCAATATGATCAACTGTCAAGCTAATTTACTCTCAGGAGCAATATAATAACAACAAGCTTGTGTGCGTGGTTCAGGTCTCTTAAGCAATGCACCAGTAACAACCAGTATAAGTAGTAAATTCTTCTTATCCTTCTCCACTGCTTCCCATAGAAACTGAAGTAAGTTCTGTGCTTAAAACCCACAAGTACTGCTTTCTGTGTTCTTTTTGCAGTGCATTTGCCCTGTACAGTAATGGTACCAGTGTTTGTTATCAATTCCAGGGGTCATGCCCTAAGGGAGTAATTCCCAACTATGCGAAAACTGTTGATGTTACAATTCCAAGGATAACCAAAGATGGAGATATCATCCCAGTGAAAAGCCGAAAATGGAAATGGAAATCTAAGGTGTGTTGCACATCTTCCGCCTCCCAGAATTTTCCTATGTCTGAGTGAGAGGGGAGATACAGGATTGAAAATCAGGAGTTTCTGTGTTCTAATTGTCCCTTTACCATGGGTACAACCCCTTCAGTGAGTGAGCCACAAAAAGGCCCCATTCTTCCAGAGGCATAGCAGGGGAGCACCATACCCAAGCCAGTTGTGACACACAGGGCAGCACTGGTTGCTGCAGTACTGATTGTGGCAATGTGATCAGCTGCCACTGCAGTGGGGGCTATTTTTGAAACCCCCTCAAAGGCAAGACCTGAGACTGCTTCCTCTGTGTTGTCTGCTGTTGTCCCCCCCACCCCTTTGTTATGCTATGCCATTCTTCTTCCTTTACCTCCTTGCTTGGAGGAGAGCCTGCATTTAGTGATGGAGACGACATCTTCCTTGGAGATGTGCTTTACTTGAGGAAATCTCTTTCCTGGCTTCTGAGAACAGTCTGGATTCCTAACCTGTACAGGAGAACAGAGCCCAAGATAATGAAGCTCTGTTGGGCACTCCTTGCTTTGACTCTTTTTTTTTTTGTGAATTTGTAGTAAAAACTTAGCTTCAGCCTTATTTCCCAGGGCCAGAAGGAGCTGCTGAGGCTTGGCAACAGATAAAATAAAAGTATCAATAAATGGCCTGATTCTCAGCTATTCCATCCATGCACGTAGGGTAGGAACAGGGTGGAGGAACTGACTTTGCACTTCCCACATTTCAGGTTTGTCTGAGGCCAACACAATTAGTGTCCAGCATAAGTTAGGGAAGCCTCAAGGTTGCTCCAATTTCTCATGCTGCAGGAAGTAATGAAGAGCCCTGATGCAGTATTCTCTAGATACACCCTCGCCCTGTGTCCAACAAGCTCTTCTGGCAGGGGAGCGCACTGCACAAGGCATCTTTGTTAAGTCCTTTTAGGGTATCTGAGAAATGAGCTGTATAAGAGGTTATCTGTTATAAGGTGTTATCCCCTATCTTTCTTCCACCACAGTTATTTATTCCTGTTTCCTTTATCTCTGGCCCTAGGAGGAAGAGAACAACCTGCAGGCTGCTTATCACGGCCAGCAAACTGAAGTCATTCGGATGGAGGAGAGAAACATCTTGTGCAGCTCCTACAATGTGCGCGTCCTCATAGACCAGTATGTACACTACAGGGAACCTTACTATATAGTATTTGGCATCACAGCCCCTGCCACTTCTGGGAATCTCAAAGTGTTTTATAAACCTTTTGGACCAAATAGCAGCTATACAAAGCTAGCAGTGTCATCTTACAATTCCCCCAGGGTTCTCTTGCACCTCTTCAGGCTTATTTTCTACCAGTGGGAAGCACAGTTTGCACCCATACTACAATATTTCTAATTGTGGGCTACAGTTGTTTTGCAGAACTAGGTCCTGCTAAAAAAGAACATAGCCTTCAATATACCTCTTTTATCACACTCTAAGCTCACTTTGAAATGCTATTTGTTAACTAGTTTTCAAAAATACCTTCAGCTTTGAGACAGTATTGCCTAGTAAGTCTGGGTACACGACTAGGGACAAAGAACTCCTGTTTTTGTTTTTGAACTCTGGTGAGAGTCCCTCAAAAGTGAGTCACTTCAACTTTTCCCACCTAGAAAACGAAAGTAACACTTGGCAGGAGTGCTTACTTAATGTTTGTGAAGTGCTTTGCCAAATTCTAGCCTGCCTCAAAGTTATTTTCACATATACAACATGGATGCGACATGTTAAAACACCATTAAAAAGGATTAGTGGTGTGTTATATCCTCTGTGCACCATGCACTTTGCATGCTGCCACATGCAAGCTATGAAGCAGAGGAGAACCAGGCCCACTAAGCACTGACCAATATTCATTTTTCTTATACACATTTATTTTTATGGGGTTATATGTTGCAGTTATTCACTATAAGCTTTAATGGAACTAGTGTAGTATTCCACTGAATAAAGTTGGGGCACCACTGATGTAATGTGATCAAAGGTAGCAATGCCTAGGCTTTACATCAATGCATTCTGCCCCACATCACATTTGCGTTGTTTCCCCCCATGAACAACTGTGAACCTAACTGGGCCTTCTGTAGAGATATGCCAGCCAAGTTTATCCTACAGCAACCTAGGATTTCCCAGCTGATGTTAGCTTTGGACACAGGTACATTTGGAGCTAGTTCAAAAGGGAGGCTGCTGATGAAGAGCCTACAGCAACAGTTACGCCAATGTGGACAAGCTGGGAGCTATACAAATGTGGCAAAATTACCCCAACTGGGTATGGACACACATACATTTGGAGGTATTTCAAATGGGGAGGAAGGACTCTTGCTCCAAAACCATGCAACTTCCCTTTCATTCTAACACTGACAAGCAAGGAACAATAATGATGTTGCAAAACAGTTTTAACATTGCTTCATCTATGTTTAAAGTTGGAGCAACTTTGCTACATTTGTACTGTATAGCTCTTAGCTTGTCTACATGTAACTTAAAATGTAATAACTTCCATACTGATCAGAGACCCCCTTTTGAAACTACTTTAAAAGTATGTGTGCCCGTACACTTTGCTGTCCATCGTGACTGCTTAGAACAAGAAGGCAGAACCTTTTGCTTCAATAGCCATGCCCCACCACTTGAACTAAGGGAATCTGTGAGGGATTTTTGTTTTTTTGTGGGTGCACAGCAGCTTGACAAGGGGAAAGCCCTGAGCCAGTTTGGTCTGTTCCAGTATATGGGTATGAAGCTATGTCTGAGTAACACATATATATATGTGAAACTGCAGGGTGCTTGTGTGATGCTGTTTCAGCATGTGGGACTGTTTCAGCAGTGTGCAAGGGAAATATGAGGAAACCTTGCATATTTTCATATCTTGTGAGGACTGATGTGTAAAAACCACATCAGGGGATGAAGGCTCTTTTGTTATTAAGAGCCGGTTATTAAGATCATGAAGGCTCTTTTGTTATTAAAAGTCTGAAGTGAATAACTTTTAGGAATAATGAGGTCAATAGTCTCAAAGGAAACATTAGGAACAGAGAATGTAAGCCTGAAAGGGTCATCAATATTGGGAAAGGGAGATTCTTATGGGACAGGACAATATTGCACTGATTAAATGTGTAGGTAGACTTAGGTGTCTAAGTGTGATTCTAATCCACCCTGCTTGAGTACTTGAAAAACTCAGTGCAGAAAGTGGGCAGGGCCTCTTCTTCCTCCCTGCTTCTCTGTGACTCAGTCTTAAGGTGCAGATCTACTCTGCCTTCTACTGGACATCAGACTAACATGGTTAACTACCATCTCTCAGTCTTAAGGGTTAGATGATGGCAGATTCTAAAAGTAAATGAATTAATGTTTTTTTTTTTTAGGGACTTGAACAGGATGGAAGGCACTTAGCTACCAAAGTCCACTTAAGTGTGTAGGGGGTAGGGGGGGAGTCTACCTTCAGCACCTGATGCCCTTTGAGGCTGGGAATTGCCTGTCCATGCTCTCCAATCTCTCTCATCTCCTGTCTCCCACCTGCCATGCCTTGATCTTAACATGTTTACCGGGGGAAGCTGCCTCCAGAGGGCAGAGTAACCTCTTCCTTGGTGCCTTCTTTCTTTGCCCAGTCCATGAAGCTCTTCCATTCCCCAAGCACTACACGTTGTACTTCTCCTTTTAAGACAGCCCAAGGGCTTCTCCACTTCCTTGCATAACTGGGGTTGTATGGAACCCAAATATGGACCCCTGGCCCTAATCATACCTTAGGAGCTATACTTGTGGCTTCTATCCACCCCCATAGCCCCCCTTTTTCCTTGCAAATATTAGTCAGTCATCATTTGGAGGAGGCACGCTGGCCCCAAACTAACACTTGGCCCCTCAGGCTTCAAACCCCTTAACTGAGCTGCAGCCTTCCTGGCTTTTCTTTGGCTGATCCCCACAGCCCAGATTTGCAGGGTACCTCTTAGTTCCTGGCAGCCAGCTCTGTCATCAGCTCCTCAGCCTGTAGTCAGGCTGCAAACTCCAGCTCAGAGACCAGGCTTATATACAGCCAAGTCCATCCCCTTCCAGTCACCTGACTGCTGCCTTTGAAGGTGGGCCTAGGGGTTTCTGCTCAGCCTAATTCCCCTGACCTGTGGTCCTCCTTAGCTTCTTAGCTGTCCCAGGCTTCAAGGTTTGGGTTTCAGTTGCTGGCTGCTGCAGAGTTCTGCCCTGGTGGGCCCTGAAGGTCTTATTTCCCTGGGGACCCCACTCTTTCTTCCTGCTCCCCCTCCCAATGGAGTTAACAGGGGTAGGGTTCTCTGTTATAGATACAGGCCTAATGTATGGACTAGAATCTGGCTTTTGGTATCTTGAGAAGGTTTCACACGGAGCAGAGATGCTGTGGCAATGACCACAATAAAATGCTTGGCAAAAACAGCTTACTTCACTGTCTTGTTTAGCAGTGGCTTCCACACCTCTGGCTAAAGCTCTTTTAAATCTCTGCTTGCTTACCCAGGTCAGATCCAAATAGGGTAATCCACTACAGTGGTGGGAACTTGTTGGCCATTGGCTCTGCAGACCGGAAAGTGAAGTTCCTTGATATAGTGCAAATGAAGGAAGTGCCACCCGTGATCTCTGGCCATGCTGGAAGCATCAAGGCACTGTTCCTCAATGAGAAGAAAGGGTTCATTCTGAGTGCTAGCTTTGACCTCAGCATCAGGTGAGCAGTACTGGTACTAAGGTGCAGGGAGATGAATTAGGGAAGCCAGTTTGAAAATGTCTGTTGAAGTGAAATTCTAACAACCCCCTCTTCCAAATTAAAAGAACTTTTCCCCATCTGTTTTTTCCCCCCTGTTTTTACTGATTATAGTAATGAGAGTGAGAAAATACATCATAAATATCCAAGTGTATCCCCAGTTTGTATAGGACATTTCTTTTTGTGATTATCTGCTTCATCCAATACTGGATAGTACAGTAAGAAAATATCTTCCAAAAAAAACTGTTGCCAAGATATTCTGCAATGTAAGCAACAAAATGAATTTTTGATGAGTATCTGGAGTAAGTTTTAGTCTTATTGAAGTCCATGTTAAAACTGCCATTGCATGCACTGTGGTAGGACCAGGATTTCCCTTTTGTCTCTATATAGACTTATACCAATTAATCACCATGGTATCTGACCACTTTTCCATATACTAGGAAGCAAAGGGAGAGACAGCTAGGCCTTGAGAAGGTAATATATAGGTGCTTAATTGCAAGTACCGCACATTAAAGTTGAGAGTGATTTATTTTGTCCTCTTTATCAGTAAATACCGCAATTCTAATCACCTGTAACAAGTAAAATGCCAGGTTGGAAGGTTTCCACAGGTCTGAGTTGACAAGGCAGGAAAGGAGAAGAGATTACACCAGTGAAAACTATATCCCCTTCCTTACCCCCACCCCCACCTTTTTGTCACTAAGGGGTGCTACCTGTGCTATCTTGGCAGCTGGAAATAGGAAATAGGACTACCAGGCAGGTAGAAAGTGAATCCTGATGCATGTTTCTAAGGCTGCATTGGCGCCTGCAGAGCAAGATATATGATCAGATATCTCAATAGTTGGGTCTGATTCTACTGTCTCTTACACTGGCTTTACCCCACTGTTAATCCAGTGGATCTGAAGTTACCCCCGATTTGTACCAGCCTGTGTGAGAACAAATTAGTCAGTAGTGCCTGATTAACCACAGGATTCTCTCCCTCTTGGTCCTTACTCTGCAGATGCTGGAATATATACACTGGGGTTTGTGTAAGAATCTTTAATGGTCATACAGGGACTATCACCTGCCTGGATTTGTATAAAAATAAGTTTGTGTCTGGATCAAAAGACTGTACAATCAAAGGTGAGTGAGCAGCACCTAAAATAACTCCCATGGGACCCCTTCAGCCAGATTTGCTTACCCTGGGATAAATGTAGCCCAACATGAGTATTTATGCCCTGTACAATGTATGAACCTAAAAATGAGCATGTAAGCCATCATATAGATGTTAGGTTCTCACAACACAGCTTACATTGGTCTGTAAGCAATGGATACATGAAAGGATCTGTGATCCCCTCACTGCATGAACTCTCATTAGCACTGATTTCATGAAATTTGAATGGTTTTATGATTATGTCTCTGGACTGAGACAGGCAGGCTGGGATCAGTTCTCAGCTCTAACACAAAGTTTCTCAGATTCTTATCTGTAAAATGAAGATGACAACAATACTTTCTTTTTCCGGTCATGGACAAGATGCACATTTGTAATGCTATGAAAATGTAGTGTAAATGGACTGACAGATGTTACAGTAACCAAGCATTTGGAGCACTAAAAAGCAGAGTAGGTACATGCACTGGTGATGCTACACAGCAGAGTTCAGTGTTCAGACACCCCTTGCAGAAGCCCACTTTCCATATGTTCCTGAGAACTGATGAGCAGAGAGGAAACCCAACTGGCTGGCTGCCTCCCCAAGGATCATCCCCTTCCCTGCTTTATGCTGAGAGTACAGAGCCTCCGTGAACCTGGTCAGCTTCCTTTCCAGAAAGCCAATCGATTATGCTCTAAGTCTGGAATGAAGCCTTCCTACTTGCTCACTCCATGGCCCTCGCTTGATGAGCACCATGACATCATGTTCCTACTGCACTGCTCCAGATGGAGAGTCAAAGCCCATCACTGCTTGCTCATCCTGCTTTTTCAGCTCATGTGGGAGCTGGTGTTCATCAGCATGCAAGTACATAGTGACATGACCAAAGCCCTGGGAAGGCAAGTCCTCAAGCATTGTTCCTTGGTTCTGTCTGCCATCACATACATGGCCAACAAGGACAATTCCACACAGCACACCATGGAGGCTGGGCCACTGTAGGATCACTTCAAAAATGTGCACTGGCACTTCTGGGCATGAGACACAAACGCTAACTGATGGGAGAGAACCATCCTGGGGCTTAGGATGATGAGCAGTGGTGCCAGAGTTTCCAAATGTGCCAGACCACCTTCATAGAGATCTGTGCCAAGCTGTCCCCCACCATGGAGCAGCAAAACATCAGCATAAGTGTACTGTTTGCTGTGGAGAAGTATGTGACCATCACCACCTGGGAGTTCATAAACTCAACAGACCTGCAGTCTGTTGCCAACTAGTTCAGCATGGACAAGTCCACGGTAGGACTGGCTGTGTGGGAGGTACACTGGGAAATCCATCAGGGCCAGGCATCACAGATCATCCACTTCACCAACCCACAGGAGTTTGTCACCATATTTAACCGAAGGGAGGATCCCAACTGCATTGTGGCCATTGATGAGACCCACATCACCATCCTGTGCCCCCCTCTCTCTACTACAGCTCTGAGTACACCAACTGCAAGGGCTTCTCCACTGGGCTGCAGCACATAATCAGTCACCTGTGACAGTTCATATACATCAGTGATAGCTGATGGGCAAGGTCCACAATGCTAGGGTGTTCTGCAGTTCTGGTCTCCTTGCCCTGATGAAGTGGGAGAGTTTGCCCACAGAGTTCCCAGTATTCAGGTGGGGGAATGACCATCCTCTCTATAGTAATTGGTAATTTGGCGTACCTGATCCTCCCCATGTATGAAGACATATGCAGGATGGCTGGATGCAAGGAAGAAACTCTTCAGCTCCTTGCTGAAGCTGCTGCTACATGACTGTGGAGTGCACCTTTGGATACTTCAAGGCACACTGGAGGGCACTGGGGGTATGCATGGATATTCCCAAGCACTATCTACCTGACTTTGTCATCTTTATCTGTGTCCTTCATATTAACTGCAAGGCCAAAGAGGAACCCTACCACAATGCCTGGACAGAGGAGGCAAGGTTCCTCAAAGGCCACTACAGTGTACTAGTGCCTGAGTGCCCAGGCACAACCAACAGGGTGCTCTTGTGAGGGAAGCCCTGGCAAATGACTTCCTGGGACCCTGAGATGTGGGGCAGGAGGGAGTCATGGGCAAGTAGGAAAGAAAGAAGTCTCAGGACAAAGTTTTTGTTTGTAAATTTAATTAAAAATATTTATTAAACAATGCATACAGTTAGCAGACTCTGTGTTTCTCTATGAACTTGCCTGATGTTTGCAACAAACAGGGGCTGGGGTGGTATCAGGCAAGGGATCCAGGAAGTTTTGGGACATGATTTTATTCTTTGTAAACATGACCCCAAACTTTTGTCAAATAGTGCAAACAGACAATGGACTCTCCATTTCCCTATCTAAATTTTATTAAAGTGCTCAATGATTTGTGGGGGGAGGAAGGGATAGCAGGAAACTTTGGATGGCTATGAATCTGGGGGTGATTGGAGTGATGGGCTGGGGCACCTCAGAAAATCATAGCACCCATGGCCCTCAGAACATGCTTACAGGGTACCTGAGGGAGGTGGGGATCCTTTGGCATGGTGTGCTGTGGCAGTATGCCCCCAGTGTTCATCCAGTGGGTTGAACGTACTGGAGACAACAGACCCTAATGCTTCCCCGCTCATTAACTTCATCTGAACCTCAAAGATGTGGAGAGGTGCTATATGCCCCAACTCCCAACTCCGAAGGTCAGAACATGGCACTGAAGCCCAGCTGGGGATAAGGACTTTGCTTGCCACTATGTGAAAGGAAGGGGAAGTATGATTGTATGAAACTCTTCAGCAAAGGTGTCCTGAGGAGCTTTCAGGTTCATTTGAACTGCTGCCTAAACTATCAGCTTTGGTGGGGGGTCTTCAACTGCTCTTGTCAAATCCAGTAGCTGGGGGTCCCAACACAGCCCAATTCATCCTGGGTGGCTGGCCTGGCCATACATGGCCTTTGGTGGCCAGACTGGTCTAACTCAGACTGATTAAACCCTTGGTGGTGAGGTGGCACCCAGTCAACAATTTGGAGGTTGGGTCTGATTAACCCTTTGGTGGCTGGGTCATCACCATCTCTCAATTAAGCCCTCATGACTGTGTCAGGCTGGATCTGCAGCCATGTTCTTGTCCTGTTTAATTCCTCTCTTCACAAGGTTAGCACAGCAGCCCTCTCTCTGAGCTCTCCATGCTTTTGCAGCTGCAGTTCTCTTCTTGAAGGAAGACAAGAGGGCTGCCAGCATCTCCTCCTTGATATTTCCTCTGTTTTCCATGCTGGGTTATTTGCTGGGCCACAGTTCTCCATTTGGGAAGCCACCAGTTCTGAAGCCCACCAACCCACCAGTTGCAAAAGTCATGGCTGAAGACAGAGCAAAGCAACAAATATTCTTTGCTATGTATCACAGTCCTCTGATAAGATGAAGAACAGCCCTGCAAGTGTTGCACACCTACTCCATAGGCCATCTCATTGCACAAGCAGGCACTCGAGGTGATAAATTCATGATTCCCTCTGCTCACTGTCTGGACTGGGTCCCAGGTTCTTTCCCTGTTAACTCTTCTTCCTTATTATTCCTTGGGTCTGTCACAGCTGGGTCCTTGGGTTCCTGAGCAGCACACTTTGCAAGTTGCTGGGGTGGTAGTGGTGGGGAAATAATTTTTCCCCTGGACATGTATTGACTGGCATGTATCAGTTCTGGCCCAGTATGTCTTGCTAGGGCGTATGGAGGGTTGTGTGGTGTGGGAGCTGCCATCTCGCTACACAACAGGGAATCCCTAGAACGTGTGCTTTGGTATTGCAGGGCTACAGAATTCTCCCTAATATGCCTGCCTGATGTGTCCTCCCAGATTATTTGAAATCATAGAAGGGGATAGCAAGCTATGATGGGTCCATGGAGAAAACATGAGGTCCAAGTTCACAAGCTGATTAAGAGTGCATATCAGCTCCTCATTCTGCCTGATTTACAAGCAATCAAAGTAACCATAAATGTGGCACATGCCTAGGAAGCAGTCATCCTTCCGCCCTGGGGAGAGATGCTGCTCTACAGATGCTATGACCTACTAGCTGAATGTATGCTTTACAACTCATCCTGTAGAGCCAGAGAATGCCATGACTTTGCCTTCCTGCACCCCCATGCTGTGTTACTTAGGGGACAGCACAACGTTCCCAACTCAGCTTGTGCTTGAACTGGACAGTCCCTTCAAATTGTGCCATCCTGGATGGGTGAAAGCCACATCTCCAGAGGAGAAGTGGAGCTAACCCTGCAAGAGGACTGTAATTCTCCAAGAAGGGGAAACGAGAAAATTGAATGCTTTTCTGGCCACTTTCTCTCCTTTCCCAACTTCTTGTCAGCCCAGGGGAGCTTATGAAAATTGGCCTGGGACTCAATTACATCTCTGGAACCAGACTGTGATTCAGTATTTCATCTGCGTCCCTCCCAGTCCCTCAACACTGATGGACACCAGGGATTTGGGACTGTGACAGGCAGCTGTCTCGTGGCTAGATCAGACGGTACTCTCCAGAGACCTACCAGCTTGGACTTGCTTCCTTCTAACATCACTTCTCCCCCACATTGCCTCTTAGCACTGTTTCTTACTGCTACAAGCAGTAATATACATAGCGGAGAAGGAGGTGGAAAACACGGAGGCAGGAGTTTTCCTGCACTGGTACTGAGGGACTGCTGAGTTGCTTCCCCCACAACCCATCGGCCATTTCCTCCAGCCCTCTGCTGCTAATCTGCCTAAATAAAAGACATTCATCTTTGATAACCAATTGTTCACTGTGCTGTCAATGTTGTCAAAGGTTTCCCACAGTTCTGTGAGAAATAAAATGTTTTGAAAAGGAGCTGCTCAGAGGCATCACCACCCAGCAAGTGTGTGTGTGTATGTGTGTGTGTGTTGAGGGAAGAAACATCTTTGTGATGCTTTCTTTTTGCTGTTGGGCCTCACTTGGGAATGGGGCATGGGTACCCATCAGCATAGAATCACTCCCTTGCTGTTTCCCCTGACCTTTTCTTTCTTCCCAGCTTACTGGACTTTCTGGGTGGCAAGCCCAATGCCTGTAGAAAGTACTCTTCCAATCATTAAGTTATATCTGCTATGTCCCAGGAGAGACTGCCGCTCCTAACTGGAACGACTGAAAAAAGGGGGTGTGTGTTGGGGGTGGGGGACCTATAGTGAGAGGTGGGAGATGGGGTGGGGTATCTGAGACCTCTGTCTTTCTGTTTAAATTGGAAGCTCTTCCAGGCAGGGATTGTCTTCACAGTGTACTTGGCACCAAAGGTTTCCAAGCTCAGATGGGATCTCCAGGTGCAAATGTGCTTTAAGTAGTAATATTTATTCACATTTTACAAAGTGAGGCAGATGCATACAATATGGAATTTAGCATTCTGATAAGAGTATTACTTACTTAAGATTTTCCTTTCCATTCCTAACAGTGTGGGATTTAGACACAGGGCGATGCATCAAGACTCTGAAACACAAAGATGCGATTTGGACGGCCAAAATCAACAGCACCCACATAGTTAGTGGCTGTGAGAGAGGGTTGGTGAAAGTATGGCATGTCGATACATGCACATTGGTCAAAGTAAGTTTCTTTAGCAGCTAGTACTCTGATAAGGTTTTTTAACACCAGCCTATGTGATATGTTCATGGCTTCCTGTTTATGCCAAGGCCATTTTTTTGTTTAAAGAAGGCAGTAGGCAAATCACTTGGGAGCAACGAGGTTTTGTAATCCTTGAATATATTTTAATCCTTGACCAAATTGGAATTCATTGTGATAACTAGTAGGAGTGGTTGGCACTGTGCTCATATCCAGAATTCTAACTGTGTGTTACACTAAA
The DNA here is from genome assembly GCF_052110815.1 of Crocodylus siamensis. Lineage (NCBI taxonomy): Eukaryota > Metazoa > Chordata > Crocodylia > Crocodylidae > Crocodylus > Crocodylus siamensis. The sequence goes on from NC_143402.1 coordinate 60,481,555, forward strand.
AACTACAATGATTGAACAATTAAAGAACCTATTTGCAAATGATTCATTTAATTAAAAATTGTGCCTTGATGTGGCCTGTTCTTGTCTTCTTAATTATTTGATTTTTGCAGATATTAGTATTTTTGTTTGCATTAATATTCATAAAAAAAGGATTATGTGGCAAGAAGCTTTCAGATCTGGGGTAGAACTTACAATAAAATATGAAAGTTAAAGATTGAAGCCAAAGTCTGATTTCAGTTTTACCAGTACATGTGCAAAATGAGCATTACTCCAGTTCTTTGAGAGGCAGAATCAGTTTTCTTTGGCAGAAAAAGGCAGGCAGAACTGTACATATAGAAGAATTTCAACTATAAATTTACACATGGCTTCTGTAAGGGGCAATTTCCTTTTGTCTTTCCTGAATGAACTGTTTGCTTAACAGGCAAAGGTCTGAGTTCAATTCTCAGCTTCAACAACATGTAAATGTTATACACAATAATTCAGGCTAAGAGATGGATAAGTCTACATTATTTTCTGGCTACCAACCATGATCTTTGTATGTTTTTCTTATAATGACTACTGAATCAAAATGACTATTAATGAGCATATTGTAATCCTTGAATTCTGATACTGTATTACACCCACTAACATTTGGCTCTTTCATATTCCAGACTTTAGAAGGGCACCAAGGCTCAATTAAATGCCTGTCTTTTGATCAGTGGCATCTAGTAACAGGAAGCGCTGATGGATATGCCTTGGGATGGAGCATGGTGGGAAAACATAAAAGTTGCCTAATGGCTTTCAGACACCCAAAGTAGGTATCAGGTACATGTCTGAAACCATAGATAATAATTGTCTGTATCTTTCCCCGATCTGTCACCTGTTTGGGGATAACTCTATAGAACATGCTAATTTACAATCTTAGAGTTCCCCCCTATACACCCCCTTCCTCCGCCCCATGGAAGGTTTCTTTTGTTTCCTTTTCTCCTATGGACACTCACTGGGCACATCTACACAAGCAATTAGCACACAGCAATACACTCCAGCACTGTTCGGTGTGATCTAGTTGGGGATGGTCCTGCTTTGAGGAGGGGTTGGACTAGAAGACCTCCTGAGGCCCCTTACAACCTTAATTTTCTATGATTCGATGATTCTTCTAACATAGTTATGTTGTAGGCAATTCCCTCGTATTTTAAAGAAAAAAATTTGAAAGCAACCCTCCCAGAAATTCCAGCATGTGGCCTTATATTGACATTCACATAGTTCATCAGTAAGTACAGACCTGTGCCTTTGAAGCTAACAGAGCAACTTAAAAAAGAGACACCATAGATTGTCTTCACTGGGATTTCAGGGTTTGAAATGTGGAGCATGATAGGGAACAGCGTGGTTGGGATGTGCTGACAGTACAGTGCAGACATGTCCAGAAAAACATGAGCAGCAAGTCCCAGACACTCTTAATTACGACAAAGAATAACACTCAGAACTCATTCCAAAAAAGTCATGCTGTTCTTATCCCAGTGTAGAAACATATGATCTAGTCAGTCAAAGAGATCAGGCACACTACTTGAAAGAATCTTTCCAATGTTTGCATTTACTTTCCAAGACTTTTTAGAAGAAAAGGTGTTACTTAAAATGCCCACTGGCAAAGCTAATAACCATGAGGTTATCTTAAATATACTAGATACTTTGAGTGACTGCTTTTTTTCATTTCTTGATCATACATATAACAAATTTCATAATTTTGGCTATGTGGAATTTGCTATCCAGCTTTTTTAAGCACCTTGAATAGCTCCCTCATTTATCCTCTGGCAGAAATGGATCATCACCCATCACCCAAAAAGAAAGAGCCTTATTACCATATTTTCATACACACAACACACACCTTTTCCCACCACTTCCCATAGTTATCCCCCTAAAATTGGGGGTGTGTTATAAGCAGGGAAACCTTTTTCTTTGCTGGAAAAGGAGCACTCCTGGAGACATGATATGCCATGCAGCTGTCAAGATGATTATCATTTGTGTCTACTCAGCCAGCTGAAGGGGCAGAGTTTTGTGTTAACCTTCCCACAGCCATAGCTATTAGCTGAATACTGTAGCCTGTGCCTGGAGCAGCAAGAAAGCACTTAATATTACCTTGATAAGGCTCGTGATGTGGAAACAACGCTTTATTTATAGAAGTGTATAGAAATAACTATTTACAGTCAAACATTAACAGTCTTGCTACTGCCCTTTGCAAAGGTCTGGAGCCTAACTTCATGTGACAGAGTAAATCCTTCTGGAAAAGAGAGCATTTTTACACATATTCTGGCATGTGGTGCCAGGCACTTTAATAAGTGATCCACCCTAATTAAAGCGCCTATGTGTCACGTGTGTCAGAGTCCCTGAACTGAAAAAAGGCAGTAGGGCACTGTGTTTTCATAGGTTTCATAGACTTTCATAGACATTAGGGCTGGAAGAGACCTTGGAAGATCATCAAGTCCAGCCCCTTGCCCCAGGGACAGGAAGTCAGCTGGGGTCACAGGATCCCAGCAAGATAAATCAAATTTCTCTTGAAGGCATTCAAAGTAGGTGGTTGAACCACCTCTGATGGCAGACTGTTCCAGACCTTGGGGGCTTGGACAGTAAAGAAATTCTTCCTTATGTCCAGCCTGAAATGGTCTTGGAGGAGTTTATGACTGTTTGATCTTGTCATCCCTTGGGGCGCTCTGGTGAACAAATGTTGCCCCAGATCCTTGTGAACACCCCTTATAAACTTATAGGTGGCCACCAGATCACCCCTGAGCCTGTGCTTTTCCAGGCTGAAGAACCCCATGGCTCTCAGCCTGTTGTCATAAGGTCAGTTTCCCTGACCTCTGACCATGCGCATGGATCTTCTCTGGACTCTCTCAAGCTTCTCCACATCCTTTTTGAATTGTGGAGCCCAAAACTGGACGCAGTACTCCAGCTGCAGCCTCACCAAGGCCGAGTACAATGGGAGAATGACGTCCCGGGATTTGCTTGAGAAGCATCTATGGATGCAGGCCAGTGTTTTGTTCACTTTACTAGCTGCAGCATCACATTGCAGGCTCATGTTCATCTTGTGGTTAGTCATGACTCCCAAGTCCCTTTCATCTGTAGTTCTAATCAGCATAGCACTGCTGAGCCTATAAGGATGCTGCAGGTTTTTCTTCCCAAGGTGGAGCACCTTGTATTTTTCAATGTTAAACACCGTCAGGTTCTCATCCACCCATTTCCTGAGCCTGTCAAGGTCAGCCTGGATTGCCCTCCTGTCCTCAGCTGTGGATGCTTTACCTCAAAGTTTGGTGTCATCGGCAAACTTGGCCAGTCCGCTTCTGATACCAATGTCTACATCGTTAATGAAGATGTTGAACAAAATAGGCCCAAGGACAGAGCCTTGAGGGACCCCACGGTTCACAGTGCACCACGATGATTGACTTCCATCAACCGCCACCCTCTGGGTCCTAAGGTGCAGCCAATTTCCCAGCCAGCGGATCATGGTGGACCCGAGGCCACAGCTGGCCAGTTTCACCAAGAGGTGATCATGGGATACCAGACCGAAGGCTTTTTTAAAGTCAAGATAGATGACATCAATCTCTTCTCCCTGTCCAGGTGATAGGTCACCTGGTCATAAAAGGAAATAAAATTGGTCAAGTAATTCCTACCCGCAACAAACCCAAGCTGGCTATCCCTCAGGATGTTGCCATCGGCCAATCCATTAAGAATGGCCTCTTCAATAGTCTTTTCTAAGACCTTCTCCTGGATAGAGGTCAGGCTGATGCTGATGGGCCTGTAGTTTGCTGGATCCACTTCCCTCCTTTTTTTGAAGCTAGGCACCACATTGGCCTTCTTCCAGTCTTCGGGCACTACACCAGAGTGCCAGGAGCTCTCAAAGATCTGTGCCAGGGGCTGGGCTATGATGCTTGCCAACTCCTTGAGTACCCTGGGGTGTAGATTGTCAGGGCCGGCTGACTTGAAGGTGGCCAGCCTCTCAAGTTGTTCCTTCACAAGGTCAGCATTTATGGAGGGCAGGGGATCTCCCTCACCCGGGCCTCCCTGTCCCATAATGGGCAGGGGCATCCCATGGGACTGGTGAAAGACCGATGCAAAGTACCCATTTAGTAGGTTGGCTTTTTCCTGGGCATTGGCCGTCAGTTGTCCTGTCTGGTTTTAGAATGGGTCCATTGTTGCCCTTGCTTTTCCTCTGGCTCCCCACATATCTAAAAAAGGACTTTTTATTGTCCTTGATACTAGTAGGCAGTTGGAGTTCAGTCGCAGCCTTGGGTTTCCTGGTTTGGTCTCTGCAGGTCTGGACCAGTGCAGCGTATTCCTCCTTGGAGGTGGATCCCATCCTCCATCCTTTGTAGGCCTTTCTTTTTAGATGCAGGAGGTCCACTAGTTCCCTGGAGAGCCAAGGAGGATGCTGTGCCTTTTTGCTGCCTTTCCTCCGAGATGGGATAGCCTTTGCTTGTGCATGTAGGATCGCTTCCTTGAGGAGCAACCACTCATCCTGAACGCCCCTCTCCTTTGGGTTGTGGCCCTTTAGGGCCTCTCTAACACACCTCCTTAGCTTGTCAAAGTCAGCTTTCCTGAAGTTGAGGACTTCTGTATTGCTGGCTGACTTGGCAGCTTTATGGCAGATGGTGAAGGTGATCAGCTCATGGCTGCTGTCACCCAGCTTCCCTTCAATCATTAGGTCGCTGATTAGGTTGTTCCTGGTTACCAGTACCAGGTCAAGCAGCGCTTTACCTCTTGTTGGCCCATAGACTTCTTGTGTCAGATAGAGCTCATCCACACGTGGGGAAGATTTGCGACCCCTCGGATTTAGCCAAACATTCTTCACACGAGATGTCTGGGGAGTTGAAGTCTCCCATGACAGCCATGGACTGGGAGTGTGCAGCCTCAGCCAATTCCCTGATGAGCTCCTGGTCAAGCTCTTGATTTTGGGTGGGAGGTCTGTAATAGACTCCAACCATTGTGTCCCCTGTGCCATGTTCCCTACGGATTTTAACCCAGAGGGCCTCCAGTCATCCACACTGGCTGCTAATATCAGCTTGCAGGGATGTATAGCTTTCCTTGACATAGAGAGCTACACCCCCACCACTTTTGTCCACTCAGTCCCTCCTGTACAGGGTATAGCCATCTATATCTGTGGCCCAGTCATGGATAGAGTCACACCAGGTCTCCATTATCCCGATGACAGTGTAATTAGTTGTGTTAAGAAAGAGGACAAGTTCCTCCTGTTTATTCCCCAAGCTCCTGGCATTTGTGTACAGGCAGGCAAGTGTCCCTGTAAGGGCCCTTGCCTTGCCCACCGCTTGTTCCAGGGCTGGGGCAGGAGTGGGCTCCCTTAAGTGCCTTGACCTGCTGGCTTTGCAAGGGTTGCTCCATGGGCCAGCAGTGGCAGCAGTCCCCCCATCACACAGCGGGCTCCGTTTAAAGCCCCGTGGAGCAGGTCAGCCAGTCTGGCTGAGAAAAGCCTCCTCCCCAGTGGAGAGAGGTGGAGGCCATCCCTTCCCAGCAGCTTGCTGCCTCTCTCTCCAAACAGCGGGCTGTGGTCACGGAAGCCAAAGCCTTCCCTATGACACCAGCGCTGCAGTCTTTAGTTCACTACCTCAATCCTCCTCTCCCTCCTCCACTCATAGTCAGAGAGTGGGAGGATTGAAGAAAACACCACCTGTGGCCCTAAACCCTTTAGCCCCACTCTCAAATCCCTGTAGTGCTTCATGACCTGGCTGGGAGTGCTCCGAGCTGTGTCATTTGTGCCCACAGGGATATGGAGCATAGGGTAGCGGTCACTGGGCTGGAGGAGTCCAGGGATCTTTTCCTCAATGTCTTGGATTTGGGCTCCTGGGAAGCAACAGACTTCCCGGGCTAAGGGGCAGGGCGGCAGATTGCCCCCTCAGTACCCTCTGGATGAAGCCTCTTATGACAAACACTTTGTGTTTTGTCTTAGGGAGAGCGGGGGTGGTAGCTATGGTTGAGCCTGTGCTGTCTACTGGAGCTGGCAGCTTGACAGGTTCTACTGGGGCTGCAAGAGATTCATACCTGTTGCAGAGCTCCAGCGGGGCGGGGAACTTGGTGCGGCGGGCCTTGGGGCCCTTGGGCTGGACAGCATGGGAGGCCTTCAAGTCCTCCCCTGTCTTAGAAGGTGACCGTGGTTGACCGTCTGCCTCCCGGGGGAGAAGGGCCTGGCAGTAGGAATCTACCTCCTGCTTGCCATCCCTGATGGCACGCAGTCTCTGGACTGTGGCCTGGAGCTCCTCTGTCTGGTACCCCAGAGTATCCAAAGTGGAGCAAACCCCGCAAGAGGAGGTGGCCATGCTCCTGGTTCCACAAGCCTGGAAACGTACTAGGCAGCCCCTGGAGCCGAGAGCCAGAGGCTCCATCTGTGTGGAGCCCAGAACCATGGAGCGATAGGAGCCCAGAGTGTTGGCGAGGTGCGGCATTGCACAAGGCAGTCTGCCACACCAGGGAGCTCCTGATGCCATGCTTCCTGGACACTGTGTTTTCACAAGGACTTACTCTGTGTCACAGTCAGCCATGACTCTGGAAAAATCTTTTTCCCCCCCATATTCTGCCTTCCAAAATTATGATGTGTGTTTTATTTGGAGGTGTGTTGTATGCAAGAAAACTCAGTATTTTAGTCTTCTTCTGCAAAAATGAGGAATGTGCTTACACTCTCATGTCTTGCTTTCAGGGATGTGCTGTACCTGGAGTTTCTTTACCTTAGAGTCATCAGTAGCTGTGCAGATGGAAAAATCCGTATATTTAACTTCCTGACTGGTACATGTCTGAAGGTGATGAGGGCCAATAGCAGAGGTGAACCTGGGGTGTCCTTCTACATCATAGAAAATAGGTGGGTGGGGACAGTTGAACTCGAATCTAAACCTGTTAGATTACATCATTGCTCAAGCAATGCTTTTCATAACACTGTCCCTTTAGTAAGTGTTTTTTAGAGACATCTACTGTTTGATTGAGTATAGTTCATCTCAAACATTTTCTTTTGCATTTAGTGTTGTGCTTGGTGGGCGGGTTAGGTGTTTTTGTGGGGTAGGGTGACTTTTCCAGCCCTTCTGAGAGGGAGTGAAGGCTTGGAGGGAACATCTCCTTTGGAAATGAGGTGGGGTGGTGGAGAAGGATGGCAAGGAGTGGGAAGAGATTCCTTGTACCTGTATATGAGTGGTTGTTGGGAGATGTGGTTGGGATTGGCAAGCGGGTTTAGTTGTATGGGAGTTTGTGTAGGGATGCAATGGGGGGGGGCAACTGGAGTTCCTGGGTTTTAGGGTGTTGTTTAGGGAATTCTGTTGGTGAGTTTCTTGTTTCTTGTAAGCTATCCTGGGCCTTTTGGCTAGGGAATGATATAAATCTAATTAATTAATTCATTAAATAAATGTATTACATTTATGCTGAAGATTAGGTCTCTATGATAATCCAAACTTCCCCAGATCACTAAATGTTTATATTTAGTGTCTGGATTTGGGCACACCCTGACAATAGACCCAGAATATTATGTTGGAACTGGATCTGGTGTGAATGTCTTCACTGTGCGGATCTGAGGCCACTTTAACTAGCCAGTGCTCTACTGCAAATAAGAAGTAGAAAACACCTATTAGGTCTCATCACATTCTTCCCTGTAGACAACAGCAGCAGTTTTCTACAGTATGTTCCCCCAGTGTTTTCCCCATTTAGTAGTAAATGCCCCTAGTAATTTGGCATCTACCGATTCCTTTGAGAATTATTTCATAGTCTAACAGAATGCACTGAGGGGGAATTTTATTCTAAATTTTACTTTGAAATATGACATTATATGATTCCTAGTAGTACTGTGAACTGAATGAAAGACTCCTGTTGAGTTCAAACAAGTAACATGAATTGGAATTTACCTGGTGAGATTGCAAGGGTTACAGCAAACTGACTTTTGCAGTTTTTCTTTTCCCCAAGCTAGCTACTAATTCTTAGTCTGTATCCCAGTCGTTGTAATAGAGTGCACACAAGCAATTTGACACAATTGGAAACTGCTATGTGATTATTACAATCTGAGCTTTTTAACCAGATTCCTCTTCCCTTCCCAGGATGGTGATCAATGCTTTGAGCAATATTCTGCTGTTTAACTTTGAGGAGGTAGAGTGGGATTACACATTACCAGCTGACCGAGAAACTGAAACTAAAGATAAGAGAAATCATAAAGAAACCCCAGATGAAACACAGCCTAATCAACATGCTCATGCTCAGCGAATGAGGAAGGATGTAGCCACCCAGAGGATATATCATCTTTCTCCACAAAAATATGACAAAGACCAGATACAATTGTCTTACGTGATTCGTCACCAATCGCCAAATGGCTCAGAAACATTTCAAAGTACTGTACATATTTCCTGCTGGGCAGTGTGTTAAAGGGGCAACATACCCCTAAAATGGCATTAATTTAACAAAGAATGAGTTTGAAATAGGTTGAAGCATCCACTGTTTTCATCCAAATCAATCCATGATTCCCCCTTTGGGCAGAATGATGGATGTATAAAAGATGCACTGTAATGCATGTTAATGATGCTGTTTATAATGTGTAAAGCCGAAATGCAAGTGCATACAAATTTTCATACTTCAAATGGTAGCATCCCTGCAGTTTGATGTTTTAGATGGCCTTTTATTCCAATATGCAATGTGTTTGAGCTATATATAGTTAAATACCACAAGTCTGAGAAACTTGTAGCCTTGAGCCTGTTAAACATTTGAACTATTGTGAAGACATTCATGGAAATGATTCCAACTCAGTCCTTCAGTGCAGCTCTATTAAATGTTAACTTCATTACTAGAATGCCATTTAAGCAGTTGCCTCATATGACTGCTTTGCAAGTATGTGTATTGCAAGGGGCAGGGACTGAATCAGATTTTAATCTCAGTTAAAAAGATTGTAAATCCAAAGTATATCCACATAATCAACTAGCAAATCTCTGGATTTATCTCAGTGAGAGTGGAGATCAGAATCTGGTCTGCTGAAGAGTCACTGGCTTATCATTTATTTCAGAATCTTTTCTGTTCCTTTTTTCCCTTGTCAGAAAATGTTGGATATAATGTTGTATATCAGTCCATTAGGGCTTACTAACTTTAGAAGCTGGGAATGAAGGAAATTGGTAAACAATTGATATTGAAGACGTTAGTAAATGGAAATTCATTTAACATTCCCTTTAATTCTGTAGGATTAACCTAACCCTCTGTCTTGCAGCGCTTCATCATGAATTAGTGAATACATCCACTCTTCAACAGAGTTCAAAGAAAAGTGTGGCATCATTTTCTATCCAACCAGAACAGGAAAGAAAACTCTCTCGTACAGGTAGAAATCAGTGCCAAAGCAATGCTGCACAAGCTTCATTACAAACACTTAAAATGGAGCTCTATTTTTGGGTTGTCTAATAGCATTTTTTTAGTTATTGGAATTTTTGGCATGCATATGCAGGTAGCCATTCTTTCCCTCTGCACGTAACTCTGTACATGTAGACAACCTATATATGTGCATAAAGGGGCATGTTTATCAGCAAAAAAAAAAAATGCTGAGTGCTTCAGGCAGCCACTTGGGAAGCTGGAGACATGGATCCTAGGTCCCTCTCATCCAGAGAGGGTTTGGAGCTGCAGTACTCTGATTTCCCAGTATAGTGCTCTAATCACCGTGCCATAAGCCAGGCATCGCTCAAACCCTTCTTTGGTGCTCTTTCTGAAGCTGAGTGTCTGCCTCTTTTTTTAATATAATCACTGAAAAAAATGGAAAGAGGGCAGTGCCTGCTTCATTGAGAGCAAGGCTCCAGGCCAGAACCCAGGGTCCCTTCTCTTCCAGGGCAGGAGCCACTTCACTGAGCCACTTACTCTCAGGCTTGCTCCCCTTGGCCTTACATAATTTCCCTTTCAGGTCTGACGTGGAGTGCCGTGTCCAGAACACTCTGCTGGGAAATCAGAGTGATTCAGGTTCAAATTTCCTCTAGGTGAGTGAATCTGGAAACCAGGTCTCTTACTTTCCAGGCTACTCAGCTACTGGGGCTAAAATATATGCAAGCCCTATTTATCCACTGTCTAAAACCCACTAACCCTGGGTTTTACATCAACTATGATTCCAGGCCATTGAGGATACTGTGGCTTTACAAGGGACACATATACATGGCCAGTACATAGCTTATTGCACATGCCCAGTTTATACATACAGGCTTATACATCCAAGAATAGAATGGATACCTGTGCATATGGGTCAAAATGCCATGTAGACAATGAAGAAGAAACAGAATCCCACTTTTCAATAACAACAAAAGCCTTGCTAGAGTCTGGTAAGATGTTTCTGGGACTAGAAATGACAGTATTACAGTGATGCTTGCATTAGAATACCTAAAATAAATAGCTTGTATGGTAAAGGGTAACATTCACTGGCCTGGGCCTGGGCTATATGAAAAGCCCAGAGGCCTGGGCTATATGAAAAGTCAGGGAACAGAAAGCAGAGCAGTATATTGAGTAAGAGGAAGGGATTGGACTGACACTTGGGGAGGGTGCAGGGCTAATTTGTTGCATGCCTGCTAAAAAGGTTGGCCCCCCTGAAATACATTATCACCAGCACTGGACTCACTGTATACTCACTTCTGTTTCACATTCATATTCAATTGGTAATTTTTTTTTCTTTTTTATAGTTGGAGAATTTACATATGAATCCCTGGTCCGTGTAACTTCACTCGCTGAAGCACAGGCTACTTTCCAGAGTATAAAGAAAAGAGGCCCACATTGTGTCATGTCTCCTGACCGGATACTCCTGACAGTCAGCACCTTGCAGGATACCTATAAGTCACACCAGACCAGGTCCGATATGATGTACAAAGCAAAAATTAGGGATGCCTGGGGATCTCCACTGCATCAGAAGGAACATGCTAAAAAGGTGCTGGCATCCAAAATCCCTAAGCAACAGAAACAAGTTCAGACAATCAAACTTAAACACATGAAATCTGCCAGTGGCTCTCTGACTATGAAGAGAGTTTCCACACCCTTTGAAACTAAAAAGCTACAACTCAACTTGAGAAACTCTTTGCACATGTCTAGTGTGCGCTCCTGCATTCCTGCTCCAACAATTGTACGCTCCAAGTCATGCTGCAACTTGTCAGAAGAGAAAGCACGCACTGGCTCGGGTAAAGCCACTTCTCTACCTGAGGGTGAGGCTCTGGTGACTGGCCACTTAACTAGTACATCTGAATCAATTAAATCGATGCGTATGATGATTGCACAAGCTAAACCCAAAGTAGGTTCTGTTGGAGCAAAGCCTGTTTTCACACGATTTGAAAACCCTTACCGCATTAACAGTGGATTCAGGCTTTTGACAGTGAAGCAGATGAAAGCATATGAGGAAGCTACAGTAGCTGAGTATAAGGCAAATCAGACAAAAGTTATAGCCGACCAACAAAAAGAATGTAAGAAAGCCTGGGTAAAGAAAATCAAAGGCCTCCCCATAGACTATTTCACCAAGGAAGGAAAAATAGCTGCACCTGAACTTGGGCTTAATGTATATGTCTAAGATCCTTAAAGAACCCTGCTTGACCATTTAGACCAATAAATGCAAGTAAATCATTGGAATTTGGGGAATCTTGGGTTTCTCAAATCCTTTGATTCAATTACAGTCACCATTTGAGGATATTCTTCTTGTGACCTTCAGCGTCTGGAGATTATATAAGGAAAAACACTACATGATTCTTTAGGAAATATTATTCACATAATTAAGTATTCCCCACAATGGCCAAAAGCATATTATTTCACTAGGATTTATTATTTTGCTGAGGCTATTGTTACTGCAAACACTGGCATAGTACTACTGTTTGAGTCTCTATTATAGCTGTAGAATGGTTTAATTGCATTTAAATTAATAAAAACATTTCTATTAATATTGGGTTTTGTATAACATTTATTAACAAACCTAAATTTTAATTCTAAGTTACAGAACTGTTTAGTTGTTAGGTTTGTACTTAGACTATTCCTCCCATCCCTTATACATTGGCAAGATTATGCAAGTTACTTTGTTCTCTCAGACCCCAAAATAATTGAATACACTCAGCCCTTGGTTTGTTTTTTTTTACTTACATGTAAGTCATTCAGTTAGGCCCTGATTTAGGAAAGCATGTGTATTCAGCAAAGTTTAAATTTCAGTGCCTTACTGAATCAGGTCTGTTTGACTTTGGATAAATTCTATCATATTTTTTCTCCCCCCTCACAGGGAGATAAATCCTTTAATCCTCATTTTCCTCTAATGAAAGTGAACAGTGCAACACTCTGGAATTTAGTCCCAGTAAAAGAAGTCCGCCATGGTACAAAAAGAAGAAAATGTTAGTATAAAAGTTATAAAAAATACCTTGCCAATGAAAATGTCTAGAGGGAATTCTACAATTATCTAGATAAATATGTTTTACTCACATTGGATCAACGTTCATAGCACATATGTATGTGTATAGTACAAAAGTACTCACAGGTGTATGCATTTGCAAGATCAAGGCCTTTTTTTATGTAATCTGGGTGCACCCAACTATGTGCTTTCCCCTCCAAATAGAAGAGATAGGTAGCTAGGCAGAAGTGCTGTGAAAGTGATCTGTAAAACACTGGCCAGTTCCCTCTATTCCCTATAGAGTCAGGCCAGGACCAGGAATAGTTTAACTATATACAAATTTATTAATGTTTACAGGGAACCTTAGAAAGATAAGCGATTAATATACAACTGATACAGATATTTACAGATTTATAAGACAGTATTGGTAAATATGTGCAACAACATCAGGTAAATATAGCTAGGCAGATAAACACAGGTATCAACAGGTAAGTTCAGGCAAGAACAATAACAACAATTAGATACAGTAAACCTCAACTTGCTTACTTAACCCAGGCCACATTGGAAGATAACAATATATGTATGTGTCTATATCTATAGAATGATTTACAAAATGGGAAGTGCAAGTCTTCCCCCTACTCCAGGTACCCACGTGGCTGAGACTATTGGGTGTTCCCCTAGGATGCCAAACCCTGGCACCCTCCTAGGGGGAGGAGGGTCCCAGTACTTCCTCAGTCCCAGATGGGCCCACCTGGTCTCTAATCCCTTGGGACCCCCTTAAGGCTTCCCTGGGGACCCATTCCTTAGGTACTCACACATCTGGGGAGCAGGCTGGGAGGGCTCCCAGAGCTGTGAGTGCCTTGTCAGGGCCACCGAGGGCCCTGCCTTCTGTCTTTTATTGGGGCTCGGGCCACCTTGTACGGGTCCCGACAACCAGGTTTTTCCTTCTGCCTTCCGTTGGGGCTTGGGCTGCCTCGTGCAGGCCCTGAAACCTGGACCACCGGACCTCTGGCACACCCCACTGGTGCCTCCCGGGTGCCCGGCCTCACACTGGGGAGGGGTTGCAAACCTAAGCACCTGGCGCCACTCCCAGGGTTTGGGATGATATGCACCACTGCATGCACTGAGTCCTCAGCCACACATCGAGGGTAGCAGACCCGAGCTGGTGGCTCCATGCACCACCGCATGCACTGGGTATCCAGGAACTTGAGCTGCCTCCCACAGCTCCCAGGATCTGCCCCACGCACCGCTCTGTGCACTACTGTGGCTGTAGCCAAAGCTGCTTCCTGCTTTGGCCCCTCCAAGGGGTCTTCCAGGGCTCTTCTGGGCTACTGCTTCTACCTGCTAGGCAGCTCTCCCTATCTCTTCCGAGCCCTGCCTCTCTGTCCCTTGATGCATCTCCTGCGTGCCGGGCGCGCAGCCCTTTGATTCACTCCGGAGGCTCAGCCTCCAAAGGCTTGCCGGACCTGCAGAACACAGGCTCCAATCAGGTCCGGGAGGCTCTTTGCCCCTGCCCTCCATGTGAAGGGCAGGGCTGGCCCTGCCCAGTCCTTACCCGATTGGTGGATGGGCTTCACCAATCAAAAAGAAGATTTTCTGAGCCCATTCGAGCTGGGCTGTGTTGGTAAGTCCACCACATAAACTGGTTTTCCTTTGGGTTGGATCCTAACAGGTGCCAGCCACCCACAAGTGCAACTCAGATCAAAGGATTACAGGTTTTCATATTTGAGGCCATTCAAAGTCTGCATTTTCACTAATACTTTAATTTCTGAATTAGTTAAAGGATTTAAGTGTTTGTTTTAGACATCTTACAAAATATTTTTAAGAGCTTTATGTAATGCACAGAATTCAGATGCATCCCCAGCAGCTTCGCTCATTCATAGACGAGTATAAATTATTAGAAAGCCCCTGAGCCAGTCAGCGCCCAACCCCATCCCACAACAGCCCAGAGCTCATGCACCCTGTGGCGCCTTCCCATCACCACCAACAGTGTGCAGCCCCAGTCCCGCCCTGCGCCTGCTCTGGACTCACCATGACAGGAAGGGGTCAGCCAGAACCCAGGGAAAAATTAAGTGTCAAATTTAGCAAGATAAAAATCCCTCTGTATTCTTTCAGTGATTTTAAATAGTTTTCTTAAATATGATAACCATTTTTATACATTATAAGACCTCAACAGACCTAATCTCACTCAGATAATGAGGAACAATTGTTAATTTATATTAGGCAAAACAGGGCCATATTCAATTTTCATAGCAGTCATTGTGGGACTGCAAACCTAATTTTGGCAAATGTCATGGAAGAGGTGCTGTGAAACAAGCTGTATTCACTGAAAAACTGCAAAGCATGCTTGCTGCGCACCCACAAGAGTCAACTTGAATCGTATAATCTGCATCAGGGCTGGGCAATTATTTTGGCTACAGGGCCACTTTAAGAGTTTTGGCAAGCTGTCGAAGGCCACAGGGTTAGCCCCCACTTGACAAGTGCCCTGCCCCCTGGTCACCATCTTGGGGCCAGAATCCCATTCTCCCCTCTAACCCCTGACCTTTGCCACCAGAAGTCTGTCCCCTCATCCTGGAAGTACTTCATTTGGGAAGGGGGGTTGCCATCTTGGAATGGGAAAAAAAACAAATTATATACAAAAATCAAACATCCACAATATCATAATTGAATTTTATTTAAAGAAAATAATTTTGTCCTGATTTGTGTGTGTTTGTGTCATGTATATAGAGGTGCTTGCAGAACAGCTCAAAACAAAGTCTTACTCTTACATATTGCAGGGGTGTGGGTAGGTGTTGGGGGTATGGGAGGGTGGGTAGGGGTTTGTGGGGGGGCTGTGTGTGTGTGGATGTATGTGTATATGGGGTGTGGTTGTATGTATGAATATGGGTGGGTGAGTATGGGTGTTTGTGGGAGGTGGATGCTTGTGTGTGGGGTGGGTTGTTTGCATAGCATGGAGTGAGGCTCCCCCCCAGTGGTGCACGCAGGAGGGAGGGGCAGGTGGGAACATGTGCGGAGTGGGGTCGGGTTTGTGGGGAGTATGGGAGGAGGGTGTGGGGGAGCGCAGTGTTTGCAGGGGGTGTGATTGTAGGTTTGTGGGTATGGTGGTGTGTGCATAGGAGCCCCCTGCACACCCTCCCCTGAGCCAGTCAGCACCCAACCCATCCCACAACAGCCCAGAGCCCATGCGCTCTGTGGCGCCTCCCCATCACCACCAACAGTGTGCAGCCCCAGTCCCGTCCTGCACCTGCTCTGGACTCACCATGACAGGAAGCGGTCAGCACAGTCCTTACCTGGCCCACCCTGCCTGTTCTGCACTTGCCTGCTTATAGTTTCATAGTTTGTAGGGTCAGAAAGGACCTGAGCGGATCATCAAGTCCGACCCCCTGCCACGGCAGAAAAAAGTACTGGGGTCAAACGACCCCAGCAAGGTGTTCATCCAGCCTCCTCTTAAAGACCCCCAGGGTAGGAGCCAGCACCACTTCTCTTGCAAGCTGGTTCCGGATCCTAGCTGCCCTGACTGTGAAGTAGCGCCTCCTGATGTCTAATCTAAACCTACCCTCTGCCAGCTTGTGACCATTATTCCTGGTCACTTCCGGTAGTGCTTGGGGGAACAGGGACTTCCTCAATGCCTGCTGGTCCCCCCGACTAGTTTGTAACAGGCCACTAGATCCCCCTCAGCCTTCTCTTGTGGAGGCCGAACAGGTTCAGGTCCCGTAGCCTCTCCTCGTAGGGCCTGCCCTGCTGCCCCCGATCATGCGAGTGGCCCTCTGGACCCTCTCCACGTTGTCCACATCCCTCTTGAAATGCGGCGCCCAGAACTGGACGCAGTTCTCCGGCTGCGGCCTGACCAGTGTTGCACAGAGGGGGAGGATCACCTCCTTGGACCTGCTTGAGATGAATCTGTGGATGCATGACAAGGTATGGTTAGCCTTCCTGACTGCGTCCCCACACCGCCGGCCCATGTTCATCTTATGCTAAACAGCAGCAGCAGCAGATCTGACTGGGCAGAAACTTGCTCATCGCAGAGCAGAAGCGAGCCCTCGCCCTCGGCGCTGCCCTGTGGCTCCTCTGTGCTGCCACCACTGCCCCATGGGGCAGCCCAAAGGTGGTGGCAACACAACTGCAGGGCAGCTCAGCGTGGGCTCCGGGTGGCTGTAGCAGGGACCTCTGGGGGTGCTTTTCCCCTGTGCTGAGCAAGTTTCTGCCTGGCTGGTGTTGCTGCTATTTAGTGTGAGCAGGAGAGTCTGGAGCAGGTGCAGGATACTCTGGGTCGGGGCTGTGGCGTGGGTCCCCATGGGTACCACAGGGCTGGGGCCAGTGGAAGCAGTGGCAGATGAAAGAAGCTGCTGCCGTCTGGTCTGCCTAGAAAGGCAGTCCAGCCATGAAGCTGCGCCAGACCTGCTGCATGGCCAGGGGCTGGCAGGACGCGCCACAGCTGTACAGTGCCCGAGCCAGGCGGCCAAGGGACCAGCTGTGGGCAGGACAAAGCCTGTTTTGCCCAGCCCTGTTTTGGAGGGTGATTAGGAAAGCACTGGGCTGCCCTCTAGTGGACAGAGTGGAAACCACTGGTCAGGAGCTGATGGTCCGTTTCAGGAGGGTGAACCTTTTTGGCCGCTGTGCCACAAATTAGCCCTGAACTCTCCCCAAGTGTCAGTCCAACCCCCTTCCCCCACTTGATTTGCTTTGCTTTCTGTCTCCTTCCATGTGCTCCCTGCCCAATTTGCTGCTTTGCTGTGTGCTTCCTGCCCTGCCACTGTGCTCCCTGTCCCCCCCAATCTGCTGCGTGCCACATACACAGGCTGCTCCTGCCACGTCTGGTCCTTGTGCTGCAGATTGGCCACCCTGGTCTATCAGTGGCCATGGTATGACAGACCAGCCACATCTGTCTATCATCAGCAGGGCAAAGCAGTAGCCTGGAAGTGCCCCGGAAGCCTTCCTTTGGCAGGGAATGGCGGGCAGCTCCAGCGGTTAGGCTCTCAGTGCGCAGCATGGCACACGGCGCTCAGACCCTGGGAGCTGTGAGAGGCAGCTCAGGTCTGCAACCTTTGGCGTGCAGCCATGGTGCACGAAGCAGGATCATTGGAGTGCTTGGGTGGTTCAGGTCCCCAACCCCCCCGCACGAAGCTGGGAGCTCAGTGCAGGAGGTGCTGCACAGAGGGTCTGGGAGCTGACCGAGCCCAGTGCTGCATGAGGCAGCCTGGGCCTCCAACCCATAGCAAAAGGTTGAGTCCAGGGAGCCAGACAGTGCTTGGGCTACTGAGCCAGTGGGCAGGGATGAGCCAGAGGTCCCAGAAGCCCTGCATAGCGGAGCCCTTTTCCAGGGTACAGCAACCCCCACAAAGCTCACCACAGGCAAGAGAGCAGCTTGGCACGGAGGACAAGGGCCACGCTCCAGGACCTGGAAGCCGTGAGTTGCAGGGAAAAAGGATTCCCACAGGGGAGGGGGAGTCCCCCCTTATTAGTTAAGGGCTCCTGAGATTGGAGGTCCCACTGGGAGGGCCCCCCTGAAGTTACCAGCATCCTTGAAGGGTTTGGGAAAAGCCCAAGGGCATTGGGGTTTCCCCTTGGGATTAAGTTTAACTTTGAGGTTCTTGCGCTGTAAGCGGTCTGGTGTCATGCCTTATATTTTGTGAACTCTCATGTTTGTAATTTAGTAGATAAGTAGAGTCCTACGGCTCTGCTGGGACCCCCCTTTTGCTATTATTTCACCTGTTGTATTTTTGTGTTTATTTGTAGCTTATTTCTTGTTCACCTATATTCATCTATAGTTCATCTGTTGGTTATCTATGTTTATTTTGGGGTTTATCTGTTTCAGATCAGATCCTTACCTGTGACTCACCTGTATCTGGAGCACTGGTATAAGGTTTTATAGCATTTACCCAGAGGATGTCGTTTATGTTATTTGTTTAGATATCATATATAAATATATATATTGTACATATGTTTATAGCTATTTTTCTTTCCCTTGTGATAAGTTCATGTATATACATTTGTAAATAGTTAAGTCCCCTGACTGTCCTGGCCTGGTTCTATAAGGGTGGAGGGAAACTGAGCCGTCTGCAGTTCCCCCACAGCACACATGCCAGCTAATAATTCCCTTCTACTGGAGAAGGGGAGTATATACCTGAGTACAACTGGGCTACACACAAAAGATCTTTTAGAGCTGTAGAAGTCTAGTTACTCTTCAATGCAGAGAGTGCTGTAATGTATGCATTGTGCAATGTGCATTGAAACCGTGATACGAGTGTGTGACAGAAGGGGAGCAACCTTGTGGAGGCCTGTTGACTGACCGTGGACTACAAATCCCAGAGGCACCTGGACGCAGGAAGAAGTGATGAGAAACCCTGCAGAGCCCTGCTGCTGGACTGCAAATCCCAGAAAACCTTGGAGGCAGCGGGAAGAGGTGGCAACCTCTGATACCTGGCTGGTTACCTATGGGATTCCCTGGGGGCAACGGTGGGCTGCAGTGAGCTGGACTGAATAAGAGAGGAGCCTCTGCACAGCACAGGTGAACCGCAGACCAATGCACATGATCGCCGGCCTACAGACCTGCACAGAGTGACTCTGGACAAAAGGCTGGTTCTTGGGAACATCCTCAGGGGTGGGCATGGGCCTCTATGTGCTGAATGTACGTACCCCCAGCAGTACTGACCACGGCCTGTTTGCTTGCCCTCTAAGGGCGCGTCCAGATGAGCGGGCACGTGCCTCTTGCCCTGTCTCAAACCCCTTTGAGAGGGGGCAAGAGGCACGTGCGGGAATGAAAAATGTTCCCCGCGCTGCAAGTTTGCAGTGTGGAGAGAAAATAAGACCTCTGGACATCCAGGGGTCTAAAAAAAATGGAGTTAAAAAAGTGGGGCAGGGCCCCACTGGCCCCCCCACTCCCCCAGCCCTGCCCTGCCCAGCCCTATCCCCCGCCTGCCCCCCCAAGCCCCCGATCCCTGTCCTGCCCAGCCCCATCTCCCCCAGCCCCCTGAGGCCCCCAATCCCTGCCCTCCCATGCCAGCGTCCCAACAGCTGAAAACAAACAAAAACTCCCCAGCGCTTACCAGCAGTCCAGCTGCTGGCAGGGTCCCTGGGGCCCCACCTGCACAGCAGAGGGCAGAAGGACAGCCCAGGCCCTCCTGCCCCCCGCTGCCCTGTGCTGCCTGGGGGGGCTCTGCCAGGAGGCCCCAGAGCCCCCAGAGCCCTTGCTTCTAGGGTAAGTAGAGGCTTTTGGAGGTTTTTCTTCTTCTTTTTAAAGTGACGGTGCCTGGGGTTGGGGGGGCAGCCATGGGGGCTGGGGGTGCAAGTGGGGGCTGGGCAGGGCAGTCATTGGGGGGTCTGTGGGGGTGGGACTGGGACTGGGTGGGGCAGCCATTGGGGGGCTGCAGCAGGTGGCAGGGGATGGGGTCAGGACGGCAGCAATCAGGGGGATGGGGTATCATAGTACTTAGGGTCGGAAGGGACCTAAACAGATCATCAGGCTGGAACGGGTGTCGGGATCATATCACACCAGCCAGATATCTGTCCAGCCTCCTCTTGAAGCACCCAAGGTAGGAGAGAAAACCACCTCCCTTGGGAGCCCATTCCAGAGCCTGGCAGCCCTAACTGTACAGTAATGTCTCCTGATGTCCAGCCTGAACCTTCTCTCTAACAGTTTGTGGCCGTTATTCCTGGTAACCCCGGATGGTGCCCAGGGGAACAGAGCCTCCCCCAATTTCCACTGGTCCCCCCGGTGAGTTTGTAAACGAGCATCAGATCCCCTCTTAGCCTTCTCTTGTGAAAGCTGAATAGGTTCAGGCCCTTTAGCCTCTCTTTGTAGGGCCTGCCCTGCTGACCCTTGACCATGCGAGTGGCCCTCCTCTGGACCCTCTCAATGCTAGCTACATCCCCCTTGAAGTGCGGCGCCCAGAACTGGATGCAGTACTCCAGCTGCGGCCTGACCAGTGCCGCATAGAGGGGAAGGATCACCTCCCTGGACCTGCTTGTGATGCATCTGTAGATGCACAATAAGGTGCAGTTAGCCTTACTGACCACTTCCTCGCATTGGCGGCTCATTGGCAGATGGGGCATGTAGACCTTGCAGGGGGGGTGTTAGCCCCTGCGGGGACCGTAGCCCCTGCGGGGGGGACTAGCCCCTTTGGGAGGGCAGCAAAATATATATTCATGTTTCATTACTATATGTAGAGTTCACTTTATTATTATGATAGAGACATTGGTAGGCTTCCACACTGCTTTAACATGGTAGATATATCAATAAAACATTGCCCAACTGATTGCTGTCTCTCTCTCTCTTCATAGTGGTCTTTTGTTTTACTTGTGGAGGAACATGGATTTTGGGGTATTTTAGAGTGACGTTTGGATTTTTTTTTTATCAGGGATTTTTCAGTTTTCCAATCGGGAACACCAGAATTCCTGCTAGGGAGGCTAGTGGCAGGGCCCTGCCTGCTCACAGCTGGCACCTTGGACCCAGCTGGCTGTGGTAGACCTCCTGGCCAAATGAGGCCAGGAGAATATGCTTTGACAGTTCGAAGTAGGCCACCACACCTGGAACATCTGGGCGATAGCTGCCCAGATGACTGGGCAGGGAGCACACATGGCAGTAGTGCCACACAGAAGCCAACTCTGCAGTCACAGCACACTGGCAGCTGGCCCAGAGGGGCAGATGCCTCTACTGGCTGTGCAGTCCCCATCTGGGTCTGGCAGGTGCACAGCAGGTCACAGTCAAGCAGCAGTCCCCACTGCCAGATTGCTGCAGTGGGTAAAGTGTGCAGGGACCTCTTAGGGCTGCTTCAGCAGTCCAGCTGGCACAAGGTGTAGTGTCCCCAGGTACCAATTGGCTGGGCCCCAGAAGCTCCTGAGAGCAAGTAGCCCTGAGCTATTTGCCGAGGCAGCTTTTTGTACTGCTGGGGCCAGGACAGGGAAGCTTTTTATATTGCTGGGGACAGCACAGGTGCTGGCCCTGGGCTCTAGCTCCCCCTGGCTGCAGATCCGGGAGGAGCCAGGCAGGGTTTTTTTTTCCCAAGTGGCACAATTTGCTCCACAACAAAGTGCATGTCCAAGCATGTGCACTGAGGCAAAAAGCCCCAGCTCAAATTTGCACCACTTCTATTTGAGCTGCTGCAAGCACACGTGCTTGCATGTGTGGACATGCCCTGAGTGTAAGTTGTTATACTGTGAATGCCGGTTTACCTGTTAGGGTCACAGGCCAACAGGAAAAGACAAAGGCATGTCTTTTCCTGTTGGCCTGTGACCCTAACCACTAGAATACTCAATATAAAGTAAATCCCTCACTGTCTGTCGTGATTGCGCCTGACACTGCAGGGGTTTGTTACAGTGCTTTTAAATCAACTTCACTGCAGCTGTTGCAGGAGGGGAATGAGGGGCTGTAGGCCTTGTTAGGTGCTGATTTGGGTTCTGGGATGTGCTTATGCTGCTTCTTTTCCCTTTTAATGTTTTAAACTTCGTCCAAAAGGGGATGTTTAGGAACAAATGGCTCAGAATAAAGAGGGATTTCAGTTTGATTCTGAGCTAGCAGGGGCTAGGAGCCAGAAGCACTCTCAGGGTACAGGTTACTCAGGCCACTTGCCAGTGACCTCTTCTGGCTGACAAGGATGACTGTTCATGGAGAGCAGGGCAGGCCTGCCTCTGCCTGAGCCAGGGGGCTGTGGTAGGAGATTCATGGAGAAAGCCAGCAGTCAGGTGGAAGGATGTTCCAGGCCATAAGAAAGACTGAAGGATTTTATCTCTCCTGGGCTGCAGAGCTATTCTTAAACAGGAAACCTGAGCTGATCAGACAGCAGTCCTGGCCATGATACCAATCATAAGGCAGTATAGGCGACTGGTAGGGAGTATACAGGGGTGCACGTGCCTCCCTGACAGGGCCAGTGCTCCCCCGATGGCCCCCTCATGGTTGATGGCTGATACTGTGGGTAGGGTTGGTGCCCCCACCTGACAGGGTCGGCGGCTTCTGCAGGTGCCCCCAGATTCAGGAGGCATCACTCATGTAAGGCAGGGTAGATTGGCACCTTATAGTAGGGCTGGCAAGCTGGTCAACTGACCAGTCAAATATTGTAAATTGACTGCATATTTTTAACTGGCCAAAGATTATAGCAATTTTACAAAAAACCCTACATTCTTTGCAGTTTGACCAAAAAATGATTTTTTTTGTTTTTGAAACATTTTTAATGGAAAATGTGTACTTTTTCTGTGATTATTTGGACCTATTGGCATTTTTTGACAATTTTTTACTGATATTTGACTGGTCAATTGACCAAACTTTATTTGACAGATTAAATACCTCACCCTACCTTATAGACTAACTAAATTAGAGAGATATATTTAGTTTGTCTATAAGATGCAAATGTACCCTGTCTTCTGCTTGCCTTCAGACTAGCAAGTACAGCTAACTACTTCTCTCATGACACCATTTATTAGGTGTGCACCGATAAAGCTTTTCTTGGCTGATACTGAGAGCTGATTATTAATTAGCCATATCAGCCAATACTGGTCTGACAACCAGGGATCCATGTTTTCTGTTTCCCATGGAAAAACAGAGAAAACCATGGATGTCCTGGTTTTATCAGAGAAAACGTGGATTTTCTCTTTTACCAGAGAAACCTACGGATTTCCCCCTTTTGCAAAGAGCTCTGCAGGCTGGCTGAGTTCCAGCCTGCAAGAGCTGTTTGCAAAAAGGGCAGGAAAGCCTGAACCCTGCCCGGAGGGGCAGGGGGAGGGGGAGACAGAGGGGGAAAGGCAGAGCAGATCCCTGCTGTCCTGTGACCCGGTGCAGCTGGGGACAGAGGAGCTGCTCAGGGATCTCGTAGCGGCTGCTCGCTCCACGCTGCCCCAGTGATGCACCTCCTGCACGCAGGACTGCACTGAGGGAAGTGATGTGGGGCTCTGCCACCCAGAGCAGTGGCAGGTGCAGGAGGCGCAGTGGGGGGCAAGGAGATCCCAGCGTGACCCTGTTGTTCCCAGCTGCACTGGGTCTTGCCTGTGGGGCTACAGCAGCAAATCCATGTTTAAAATGTGGACCTATTGGCATTTTTTTTTCAATTTTTTACTTATATTTGACTGGTCAAATCCCTAACCTTACCTTATAGACTACCTAATTAGAGATATATATTTAGTCTATAAGATGCAAATCCATCCTGCCTTCTGCTTGTCTTCAGTCTACCATAGTTAATAACATCTCTCATGATACCAACATTTATGTTAAATGATCTCAAGAAAATCAAAAGCAGAGGCCAGATGCCACTACTGATGCTTCAGGTCATTCACCAGCCTCACAGTCCTGTTGGTCATGACATGAGGTGCTGGGCTGAGTGCCCTGGCAGGGCTGAGCAGATTGGCTTTCAAATGTTCAGCTTGTGCTTTTTATAGACCACCCCCACCACCACCTTGACTCCAGGTTTGGCAAGGGGTAACTGCTCTTGCACCCCATGGGCTGCCAGCCCTGCAGCTTGTAGTGCTGCTGCCCTCTTAGACAGGTGGATGAGGTTGCTGGGTGAGACTGGAAAGCATGTTGGCTCTTGTATCTTCAAACATGTTGCCTAGGAGAAATATGTCACTACCTTTCCAGCAAGACCTGCTTAAGTCTTGTTCATGAGTAACCTGTTCCCCACCAACTGCAGGGTGGACCTGGCCGTACCTTGGCCCTGTGGATGAAAACACGAACTTCCCCTTCCTGTTGCCTCCTTCAGGCCAGGCTTGGCTGCCTTGCAGAGAAGTTGAGATGTTTGTATCCCAGCCTTTGGGATGAACAATGCAATTATCATTCTGTACAAACAGGTGTCCTGAGTCTCTGAGGGATCCAATATTAACAGTGAGACGTGAACAGCAGCTTTGGGAGGCTGGCTCAAATATATTACAAAGCCATTTTAGAAGCATACATATTGGGGATGGGATAACAGAGTGAAAATAAGCTGCCATTCTGTACTCCCCTTCAAAGCAATGCAAGGTCTGTGCATCTATAGGTGCGTGACTGATTCCATTTCACAGATGGGAAAAGAGAAGTACAGAGAGATTAAGGGCCAGGTTGTCACCTCATGTGCATCTTTGAGCCACTGATAGAGTTGGGAACCCACATCTCCTGCCTCTTGGTCGAGTGCTTTAATAGCTACACATCCTTTCTCCCACTAGAGAAAATACTGGATGATGGAGTAAGACATACATGGCTACCCTTGGCTGAAGGCTACCCTTGGCTTTCCTAGTAGTAATTAATATGAAGTATTTCCTTAAACATAAGAAGGCATGATACTTGTTCACATTATGCCCCTTCACATCTATCCTGGAGTATAGGAGGGGCAAAATTTATATTTATCTTCAGGCCACTCAGTCCTGCTACAGCTGCATAAAGAGGCAGTTGTGTAACTGAGACGGTTGTGCAACTGGGCTTGTAGCACCAATAGACATTATCCTCCTAGTCAGAGAACATGTGTTAACTTGGATGACAGGAAAGGTGTCAGTTGAGGCAAATGGGATACATAGAGAGCAGTGGTTCTTTTCAGTGACATCCTTTTCATTTTGTTGATGCGACTACAGAAATATTAAATCTCTTTCCCTCTGTGAATAGAGCGGCACGGAAATTCATAGCACTCTGTGGTAACAGTACATTGATTATGGCTGAATTACAATAGGATCTTAATGTAAGAGTGTTATAGATCTCCATTATTAGCAGCAATGTTCTTAACTAATGATAGTATAATGAATACATTCAGATGATAAAATACAATCTGCTTGCTGCCAGGCAAATGCATAATGTGGGAAGTTATGACTGCAGCTCAAGTTTCCCAAACACAACCCCACTTCTAGTGGAATAACTGTGGAGTTTGCTCTGCATATTGACTTTACTTCTCTTGGTTATTCATGTGGGTTGTATGCATTTGTAAAACACAGCTATCTCTTCCAGGGCCACTGGCTACATCAGTGTGGGACATGTGCCATTCTAGCGCATCGAAAAAACATGCTGAGGAGCAAGCCAATGTTGGAGGAACTGCAGTTGCTGAAGGTCAGGGGCACTGGAAAACTGCTAAAAAAAAAAAGACAAGCTGACTGATGCCTGGCTCAGCCACCTGAGTCTGTCCTTTCCAAGCTAAGTAGCAGACTCAGAGATGATACTACCACAAGCAATATCACGGTCTATATGGCTAGGAAATAAACAGATACAACTTCACATTGCAAATTGGGTGTGGACCAGATCTACACAAAGTGTGCCCTGTGCTCACAGCTTTCATGTGATTTGTTGATTGAAGACACAGGCATGTAGCCCCCTTCTTTTACTTGCATCGATAAATAAAAGAAAATGCAGTCCAGGGCTCTTCCAGTCCCAGAGCCTCCTGGGTTCTAGTATTGCACTGAGTCGCTGCGTAACCTTACAGCATTTACTTTCACATGTTATACCTCAGCCTCCACATCAGTAAAATGGGGCTAAATCATAGGCATGCTGAGAATAACCTACTGTTTTGGGCAGTGCAATGCAAGTAGTCTGAGATTCCTGGGTGTCAGGTGTTGTAAGAATCAGACTGACTGTTCTTCCATGAGGACACACATTCATGGCTACAGGGAGATAGAACTTGAACTCCCAGTTTGCTAGTCTAATTTTACCCAGCTGCAATGACATGGTAGGCAGTTTATAACAGTTATTAGATTGTGTCTGTAACATTAGGTTAAGGGGTCTCGCATGACTTTCTACTGGACCTGTATCCAAACAAAAAGTTTCACTACAGACAGCACTGAATGTCTCCCTGTAGCAGGTTGCCCCCTAAGGCTGTGTCCACATGAGCGTGGACGTTTGGTTCCCCAGAACCTTGTGCCACTGCTAATTTTCCTTGGGGAATGCCTGTGCCACTTATCCTTTGGCATACGGCAGGTTACCCCAAGTGGAGTAGGAGAGGTTGGGTCCAGCACTGGGCTGGCCCCAGTGGACTTACCTGGTGTCCTGGGGCCCTCCAGGGGCTGCAGCAGCAGCGATCCTGCTGCTTGGAGCCTAGCCAACGGCCAGTGTGGTTCTGACTGACCTGGCTCTGGTTTTGAGCAGCACATGCTGCCCCCATGTGCACCGCTTTGCTTTGTTGCTGAGGTTTTTTTGACCCCTGGATATCCCAGGGCCAAAAAATACCCCCACACAGCTCGGAGAACCCCTGAATGTATGGTATGTTGCCCTCCTGTTTGTCCTGTGGGAACAAGTAGGGAAGGGTTAACCCTTCCCTCCCTGTTCCCCTGGGATAGACAGCACAAGCAGCCACAAGTAAGCCCTGAGGTCAGGGAGAGGCAGGAGGTGTGGAGGAGGTGGTATTCAGAGGGGCAGGGGGGGAACCAGAGGAGCCCTGGGGGACAGGGAAGAAGCCTGGAATGGGTGGGGGGAAGGGGATTCTTATCTTTCTCCTCCAGGACTCTCCTGTCCTGAAGTGTGACTGCTCCAAACTGGAGATAGCACTAACACTGATCAACATTTGTGTGCCTCCAGTGTAATGTGTAACAAGGCCCTTACAAGAAGGCTGAACGCTGCATCAGGAGGTAGACTCCCATCCCAACCCCAGGGCTGATACAAGTGAACAGGGCACTAGTGCAGGAGACTGGACTTGCAGTCGCTGTCACGGAGGAGGGTACCTGGAGATACAGGACTTCAGACTCCAGGGCTGCCAGATCAGCATTGTATTCCTTTAGCTTTGCTTTGTTTCATTCCTATGCAGACGCACGCATGTAGACTCCTTCCTGCTCAGCTTTTTACATTCTAAGGGTTTGATCCTATTTACAAGCCATGGTGAACACTGCTGCATAGCTTGTAAAACCTGCTAGAATGTTATTACTGTATAGCATCGAGCTCTGTGTCTGCAGAAAGACAAAAGGCCAGGGCTATTTAATCCCATCCCACAGCATTGCACTGTTCAGACAGGAGATATTTAAACAAGTGAGCTTCTGTGCCAAAGGAAGCTTGTGTTCTGGCACTCCTGAGCCCCAGCCCATAAGCACATACACAACCAGCCCAACACACCACCCTAATTGCAACACAAATGATAATCATCCTGGATGGCATATAAAAAACCTCACATGACCTCTGTGGCTCCGTAATCCTCCAGTTCCCTCTCCTCTCACTACACACCTTGTACTGCAAATACTAAGATTCTGGGCATAACAATGTCTGGCTGGCACTTCCTCTAAAACACTTTCTGATCCAACTAAATTGCCTGGAAGTGTTCATGTTAAAGAGTGCAACACTGCTAAAATTATAATTTATTACAGTCTCCCAGACATGTAATGCCTTCAGCCTTCAGAACTGTCCTATCTGAACTAACTGGATTTTCAAACAAGCAGTTTTTGAAAGAGGTGACAGTGTAATACCAGATATGATGCAGCGCACTTAGCATCAGACACAGTCAGTGCCCATATTTACTTGCATTCCACATGCAATCAGTCCTCCCAAATTGGGGTTTGTCTCTTAAGCAGGGACAATAATTTTTCTTCACTAGAACAGAAATAGAAGAATATTAAAGCACAGCATCCACTTCTGGCTGCCAAAACAGCTGCCTCTTGTCTCTGGTTCTAGTACACAGAAGGGGTGGGATCCCTCGTTAACCCTCTCAAAACCCCAGCTATTGGCTGCGCATTGTAGCTTGTGCCTCAAGGAGCACTTGAGCTGGCTCAGGGCAAGTGAGCAGCTGCATGCAGTCTGTAGTACATTGGTGAGGTTTGTAGTGTGGAAACAGCACTTCATTATTTACTGGAACTTATATAAAAACTGTTTACAGTAAAGTAGTAACAGGCATGGTACTGCCCTTGCAAGGGGCTGGGGTCTTATTACTGCACAGCCATATCAGTCAGTCCCTGCTGCCTAGGGCTACCATATGTCCGGGTTTTCCTGGATTTACCTCTTTTTTGGCCCCCTGTGTTGCGTCTGGGTGGGCTTTTAAAATAAGAGCAAATGTCTGGGTTTTCTGCTCCCCCGGGCTAGCTGCTTGGGGCTGGGAGCAGCGGGCAAGGTGATTGGCTGTTGGGGGTCATGTGCTCCCTGTGCAGGCTCCAGCAAGCCAGGTAAACCGACAGAGAGTGTCTGTGTGTGTGTGCACACTGGTGGGGGGCAGGGCTGGTGGGGGGCAGGGAACTGTGGGTCAGGATTGAGGGGCACCAGCAGGGCTGGGGGGCAAGGGTCTGCAAGTCAGGAGTGAGGGGTACCGGCAGGGCTGGGAGGGGTGCAGGGAGATGCAGATCTGGAGTGAGGGGCACTGGGGGATGGGATGGGTGACTAGATAGGGTGTACAGGACACTGGCAGTGCCAGGGGACTGTGGGCTGGGAGTGAGGGGCACCAGCAAGGGGTGGGGGACAGGGTACTGCTGTTTGGGAGCGAAAAGCACTGGCAGGGCTGGGGTCAGTGGGTCCAGAGTGAGGGGCAGCAGCAAGGCTGGGGCAGGGGGTGGCTTGTCAGTGAGGGGCAACAGAATGGGTGGGGCAGGGCATTGGCATGTCATAGCCCCCCCCCATCATATTCCTCTTCCCTCCTCCCCCCCGCACCCTGTGACAGGTGTCCTATTTTTTGGACTTGGAAATATGATAACCCTACTGCTGCCTCACCCAGACTGTCTCCCAGGATGCCGTACTTCCTAGACACTCAGTATTTCCAAGAGGGCTTACAACTCTGGAAAAATCTCTTTTTCTACATTTTTCCTTCTGCAAGACATGTCTTATTTAGGGCCAGGTGGCATGCAAGAGAATAAAGTATTTCAGGGATGTATTTTGAATAGGAAAACCTATGTGATTACACTAGGTTTATCCTAGAAAAACGTGGGCAAAATTTATTAAGATGACTGGTAATTATGGATGCTCAACTGGAGACAATGTAGAAAAGCCTCATTTTCAAAAAACTATAAGCCCCAACCCTCTGAGAAACAGGTCCTTTTATTTATTTTTGAACCTCTTCATTAAAAATTTAAATCTAAAGGGTTTCACAGTTATAGTTCTGGTTTGAAGCAGAAAAGCCTTTTGGCATAATTAGAACCAGACAAACAAAAATGAACACAGAACATTGTATTTATACAATAAGTTATTCATTGTGAAGAAGGGAGGGAGAGAGACTTGGAATTGTCCAGAATACAGTAACAGGGCAAACCAGTCATATAACTTCCTGAGCCTGATATTCAGAAGAGGAGAGCGCCCCCAACTGCAATTGAATCAACAGGAGTGCTTTGTACTCTGAAACTATCAGTTTTGCCAGGTACTAGAAAGGAAACGAGCCTGGCTAATTCACACTAGACAGTATCAAAATAACCGTTCCCTAGTAGTACAATTTTTTGCACGTTTCTAAATAGAGTCAACTTTTCAAAAACTGGTATTATAGTTTCTGTACCAACTGTTAGTGTGAGTGTGGGTATTTCCATCGCAGGATAGCACCATCTGCACTCACACTCACGATGTACTTGTTCCCAGGGCAGATCTTGAGTCGCCTGATGCTGCCACTGTGACCCACACCAACATGAGTCACCTCACCTGTATCATAATCCCACACTTTCACCAGATGGTCATCACCACCTGTGTTGGGCACAAAGGAAGAATAGGTTGTCTTGGCAGCCAATCATAATGCTCACTGAAACAACCTGAGTGCTCTGCAGAGACAGACACACACAGCAGAGTGGCACCATGACAATAGGGACTGAGGGGCTGGAGCGCTGCTGGTCTGCCCCTGCCCCCCTCCCCCTCCCGGGCCCCCGTTCCCTGGAGGCAGCGGCGGCATGGGGTGCTGACAGTGCAGCGCTGGCTTCAACCCCCACTCTGGCCTTGCCCCCCCTCCCCTGGCCCTACTGCCTGGAGGCGGCGGTGGTACAGGGTGCTGGTGATGCAGCCCTGGCCTTGCCCACTCCCCGGTCTTCCTTCTGCATCCAAGGGGTGGTCTTGCCCCCCACTTCCCTGCTCCTTGAAGGAGGCGGTGGCAGCGCCGGCCATCTTCATCCCCACCATCATGGCAGCACTCCATCCCTGGCAGACAGGCCGATGGGGATGGACTGGCATAGCGGAGCATTGCCATGACAGAGGGGATGGAAGGTGGGAGAGGGGAGAGAGGCCAGTGCCACTTCCAGCACCTCATGCCACTGCCGCCTCCAAAGAGCAGAGCTGGGGGTGGCGGGGGGGAGGGCCAGGCCACCCCTTGGATGTGGCGGCAGCACGGACTGCTGGGAGCAGGATGGTGGGGCAACCTTCCCCCGTCCCGCTTCTGGCAGGTGGTGCAGGATGGTAGGTAGCAGCACTTTGTTCCTCCCCTCCCTCCCGGCAGGGAGGGGGCAAGTGAGAGGGGAGGAAGGGAGAGAGAGATGGGAGCGGGATGGGGTGGGTGCTCCTGTGGCAGCACCCCCCAGCTGCAATGCTCCCCTCCCCCGCTGCCACCACCCAGCTCCAACAACAACTGGTAGAGTGGGGGAGGCAACAGGGAGAAGGAGCAGGGAGGCAAGGAGGCGGGGATGTTGCGAGCGGCCAGGCATGGACCGGCAGCTACACAGAGCATTGTGTGTCGATGGCCACCACTGCATGCAAGCGCCCCTCCCCCTGATTTTCCTGGCGGTGTGGGGTGGAGCAGCAAGGGGTGGGGAGGGCACATGGGGGCACACTGGGGGAGGCAGGGGGGGCCCACAGGGACAGATATGGGGGGTGGGGGGGGCGCAGGAGGCCAGAGGTAGAGAAGCAGCACCATGGGATGCTGGTGGCGGCACTTCATTGCTGCCTGCCCCCGAGCCCCATCATTTATGACAGGCAATTTGCTAGTTTTTTATTAACATTCTTCTCATCCACATACCTGTAACAAAGTGAGTCCCATCAGATGTGATGTCCATCCCATTAATGGAACCTTTCACAGAGCCTTCCAGTTCTCTGATCACAGAACCATCAAATACCTCCCACCAGCCAATCTAGAAACCAGACCAGCATGAAAATTCAGTTATACAGAATTAGCGTGATGATTTCCATTGCTTCTGGAAGACATGTTTAGCACTGTCCACGTTATATAAATCATAAGTAAAGTGTGGGACCCAGTGTCTGTTTTACCTAATGGGCCCTATTTTCCTAAAGGAAGGCTATGTTGGTTGGCAAAGCCTGCCATGATCACAGCCTGGCTCAGAGGTGTAACCAGCTAGTACTGCACCCTGGCCAATCCTCCCTCCCCTCCACCCTGGCCTTTGCCCTTCCCCTGCAGCATCCTTGCAGTTCCCCTGGCTCTGACTCTGGAGGTTCTAGCAGCTGGGAGGACAGAACAGTGGTGGTGGTACAGAAGCAGCAGCTGGAGTTTGCTGCTGCTGAGGGGAGATGTCACCTCATTTTTTTGCCACCAACATGTATGTTGAGCAGCCAAAAAGACGCTATTTTTTGGTAGCAAAAAAGAAGAGATGACATATTTCCTCAGCAGCAGGAGCTACATTTCCCAGAATGCTCACTCTCATATGCATGCATGCACTCATGCACACATGCACACACATATATAGCACCTCTTGTGACAAAAAACCTCTAGGGCCAGTGGCTTTAGCCCCTCTCTTGGGTTTTTTTTTTCCTTTTCCTTTTTCTTTGTCCTCTCACATGTCTGTCAACCTGGTTGCCCCAGGTTACTGAGTACTGACCTGGCTCAGGTACAAGGGGGTGGATCTAGCCTTTCTATTGTTCTGTGTTCTGACCTCATGACATAGGGGCTAGACTTAACCTAATGTACCTCTGACAGGTAATGCTGATGCTTTTCAAATTGATTGGTTGGCATCAAATAACACCTGTCCCTAACTGGGCCCAGGTGGTGAGGTCAGAAAGGTTATAAACAGGGTCCCCTCCATCTTGGGGTACAGGGACAGAGGCATCTCTGGTCACTGAATCAGGCTGAAGCTGCGTAACTCCAAAATCCTCTGAACATTGCTGTGAGTAATTTATCTAAGTGGTAGCCAGTAACTTAGATCTAAGTGTTCTAGAAGCATGCTAAAAAGGTCAAAGATTCCCTTACACTGTTTAGCTCAAGGTTGTTTTTCTTCAAGGTTCCTCTTAACTTGTATTCCGTACTTATGACCTCCCCCTCCAATCAATAAAGCTATCTATCTTAGCAAGCCTAGCAGTAAATGTTTGAGAGGGATTAGGCAAGCCTTTTTGCTCCCTTTGCTTTAGTCTGTGCTTCAGGCTAAAGGAAGCACCCCAAGATCTCATGGTGGGTTAAGCACCCTCAAGATCTACCAGGCCTGTGTACCCTGGGGGGCACAGAACCCGAACAAAGACCAGACCCTGGGTGGTAGCAGCAGTTACCCCAGGCTTGCGGGTGTGCTCCAGGAAGGGGGTCGATCAAACATAGGCGCCCCAGGGGAGGCACTTGAGGCTTGGTATTTGGTTGGGTGCAGTGAGGAGGGTGGGAGGAGCACCCCCTACTGACCTGCTACACCCCTCTCCCCTTAGGCAGTACCTAAGGCTCATGCCCTGCCTACTTACCCATCTTTATGCTACTGGTCTGGCTTGATTCTGATTGGAAGCTGGACTCCCCAGTCAATGACAAAACTTGCTGCCATGCCTTTGGGTCTCTGAGTTACTTCAAGCTGACTTCCTATGGTTTTACTTACATTTCTGTCTGTTCCACTTGTGATTATCTGGAACTCTTCAGGATGGTAACAAACACACTGGAACAAAGTGTTGGCCAGGATCATCTGATTCCTTATAAGACGTCTAGAAAATACCCCCAAAGCAGCTTGAGTCAGAGATTTATCCAAACTGATCACTCTGCCAGAGCTAACTTCATCTCCTGTGCACAGCAGACATCTCCTTTGCTCAGACACTGACATACTTTGGTCTGAGATTGGAGTTCTCTGAAGCCTGTTTCATTTTGGAACACAAATGAACTGAGCAGCATACCTACTCTCCCTAAACTATTCCTCCTGTCTGTCCTATTCCCTACTGGAACTGCTTCATAAGAAATTGATGTATAAAGCAGGGATGGGTATCATAGTGGGAAAAAGCTTTCATTTCAGGACAGCATGTCTAGGGGAGAGCTTGTATCTTTAGGATACACTAGCTGGGTGGTGTCTTCTACCAAGATCTTCACAAGAACACCCTCTTCTTTTCTAGGCATGCCATAGTCAAGAAGGGCTAAACTGCTGAATAAGGGTCATTTCCTTACACGAGATCCCAGATGATGCATGTTCCATCAAGGCTGGCTGTGATACACTCCAGGTTGTTCTTCTTAATCTTAATGCAAGACACAGCAGAGATGTGCTCCTTCAAAACTCCTCCTAGCTTGCGTGTGTTCTGGCCAATTTCCCACACCCTCACCTGAAAGCCACCAGTAAACAACATTGTAAGGCCTTCTTCTTACTGAGCTACAACTAGCTCAAAAGACACTTTTGATCTCTGGGTTCTGTGCATCTCTTTTAAGATTTGCTGAAGCTGAATGAAATACTATATTTTTTCCACTTTCTTTAAAGTTATTGTTGGATCTGACCCCAAATCCTGAATTCAGGTCTCAGCAGTGTAGTCGACTGAATTCAGGAAAGCAATTCTTGAGCTTTAATCCAAGAGCTTGACTTTCAGCAGTTACTTAACTGTGCCTCAGTTTATCCTCGACAAATCAGGAAAGACTGATACAGTACCTATGATGCTTCATAAGAGCATTGTGAAATCAAATCATATTGAAAATGAAGTAGACCTCAGTTTAGCTATTGAGTTCAAAGGAGCAGAATTTTGTCCTTTTGTGCTCTAAAGTTGTGTCTTGGAGAGTTGCCAAATTCCCATTAAGTAATGGAAAATGAACTTCCAAATTTCTCTGAAAGTTGCAGCCTTAGGATTTAGATTACTGATTTTGATGGAAGTATTAACATTTCAGATTGCCTTTTTGCTTGAGTGACGTATATACTCTCTGCTGTTATCGGACCATCCTTCTAGCTTTAATTTTTTCTAGTACTTGTCTTAGATTGGAAGATCTTCTGGCAGGGACCATGCCATCCTGCGTGTAGGCATACAGCAGCTAGTGCAATGGGGCCCAGGGCTGACTAAATCCTCCAGGTACTTTCATATTTCATAGATTTCATAGACATTAGGGCTAGAAGGGACCTCGGGAGATCATCGAGTCCAGCCCCCTGCCCAAAGGGCAGGAAGTCAGCTGGGGTCATAGGATCCCAGCAAGATAAGCATCCAATTTACTCTTGAAGGTGTTCAGTGTAGGTGCTTGAACCACCTCCGCTGGCAGACTGTCCCATCTACCTAACCTGATCTCTATCACCACAGTACCTGAACATCTCACAGCCTTTGCCATCTTTATCCTCTTCACACTTTTACTGTTCCTAATGTGCTGATGGGAAACTGAGGCACAGAAAGACTAGGGGCCATATTTTCAATGGTACTGAGATGTTTAAGACCCACTAAAATCAATGTAGTTATAAAGGTGAAGAAGATCAGCCCTTTGAAAACACTGGGATGCTGTTAAAATCTAACCCTCTGAATATGTCAATACAGCTGTCCCTGTGTTCCCAGGAAGGGATGGTGCTAAACATGCCCAACCCACCTGTTCAAATTCTGACTGGCTCGTTAAAGGTAGTTACCAGCTATAGTTATGAAAGCACAGCTATTTCACTGCATTACCTGCCCTTCACCTCCTCCACTGATGATCCTTTTACAATCACTTGTAGCAGCGATGGCTGTGACTCCCAAACTATGCGCATTGTCAATCACATACATCAGTCGACCAGTCTCTGGTGTGAAGGCACGGATTTTCCCATCATTCCAAGCTGATGCAATAAAAAAATAATGAATCATGGCAGAACAACATCCTTCATATTACTGTACCCTCCCTAGGGTCCTCCTCTACACTGCCACTCTCAGAACTGAATTGCAGTGGATCCTGTGCTCTTACTCTGCAGAAGGCAATGCTAGTGGATCTGTATAAATGGTTCTCCATCCCCATGGCCTCAACATCCCTCAGCTGACTTTGGTGTGAATTACTGGGAAGCTGGGCTCTATAACATGCTAGAGTTCATATCCTCTTCTGGCTCCCCAGATCTTGTTTCCCTCACACATCACTTCTGCTGTGCCTGAGGATCTCTACAGCTGAAATGCCTTCTGGCCAGTGGGATGAATCAAACGAATTGAGTCTTTGGCCCTCCCCCATTCTATTCTAACTATGTTTATTAACATCTGAGAATAGTTTGGGACTGAAGCTAAATACAGAGGTCTCTGACCGTTACCTGAAATAATGCTTTTGCCATCCCTCATGAATTCAATGGCATGGCAAGTCATATTGGGGATAGTGATTCGTAAAAGCTCCCTGTTTTCTGGGGTGTGCCACACACGGATGTCACTCTTGGAGCAGGTAGCAAACAAGTCAGAAGTTCCCCTATGTAAGGCAGAGAAGCAAGTTAGTGAGGGGTAGTCACAGTTAGATGCATCCTTATTAGATCTTCATTTCCCCATCACAGCTAGGTGTTCTTTGTTTCTGATGTTTAACTGTAGTCTCCTCTGTAGGGGATACCACAGTTAATGATGAAAGACAATTTTCATTCTGTACTCTTAACTTTGTGACAAGTTCACCTTTTGGGATGGAACAATTTATGGGAAAGTTTAACTTAAGACACTACAACAGTGTAATATAACATGTGACACTGTCAAACACAAAATTGTAAGCAATGCCCATGGACCCAATAAAATCACTTTCAACAGCTGTGTTACTTGGATATTAGATAATATATTAGATGATGTTCAAAGTTTTGGATTAGAGATCGTGAATGCAGCCACATCTGCAAGGGTTGTTGGTTATAGCTGACATAGGTAGACAAGGTTCTTCAGGTAAATGTGATGTCTTTTATTAGACCAACTCAAATAGTTGGAAAAATTCTTCTTAGCAAGCTTTTGAATATAAATACCCTTCGTCAGGCTGAAAGCATCTGCAATTGGTGTGTGCTCTTCCTGGATGGAATGAATGCCCATTCATATATATACATTTATATATATCATATGTATATATAGTCCATGATTTTTTGTATCCAGTAGGTTGATGAAGTTAAGTTCCTAGGCTTGTCTACAAAAGGTGTTTTGTAAATTCTCTTTGAGGATTAGAATTGAGAAATTGGAGGGAGAGTGGTTGTTTTGTGAGCTGTGGGCACCCACAAGTAGCTCTGTATTTTTGTCTTTGATAGATTTTCGATGTGCATTCATTCTGGTATGCAGTTGTTGTTTGGTTTCTCCCACATATTTTCCATTGGGGCATTTGGTGCACTGGATGAGATATATTACATTTCTGGAGGGGCAAGTATAAGATCCAGGAATGGTGATGGTTCTGTTATGGGTATAGTTACTGTGGAAATGGTGGAAATGTGTTGGAAGATTTTATATTTTTTCCCCCAGTATGGTCTAGATCTATTCAATGTGCTTTGGGCCATATGAATTTTGCTTCTGGTGATGAGGTTGGTGAATCTCCAGTCTCTCAGGGAATTTACAAAATACGTTTCATAGATGAGCCTACAAACTTAACTTCAAAAATCTACTCGATACAAAAAATCATGACTAAATATGACAGACATTGGCTTTATAGCACATTATAACCTGCCTGCCATCTGATAACCCCAGGTAACCTGTCTGCAATATTCTTCCCCGCTTTCCTCCCCAACCCTACCTTTCTCTCACCTATTGTCTCACAGGGCTTCTGATCCCCCACACCTGCCATGCATTTGCATTTTCAAACCAGTATTTTGCATACTGGCTTCCATTCTACCTAGGAGAGAACACAAAGAAACAACTCTCCCTCTGCCTGAAAAGGGTGTTTGTACCTGAAAGAATAATTTTTCCAACTATCTAGTTGGTCTAATAAAAGATATCATATTTACCTAAAGAACCTTGTCTGCTGTATCTGCAAGTATCAGTACCACTTAAAACAATAAATGCAAGAAACATTGAAAGATGCATTGCATGCTAAGATATGGATTAGTGAAGGATCTCCTGGCTTAGGATTCATGGCATTTTCCCCAAGAGTATGGTATAGGGCAAGGGTTGGTAAACTACAGCCTGGGGGGCTGGATCCAGCGTGCAAAACCTTTGGATCCAGCTTGCAAATGTGGGAACTCAGTGGCAGGGGGCTTTGGCTGTGGGCTATGTTTCCATGCTGCCGTAGAGACAAGTGTTAGCAGCAGCTGGGTCCTAGCACTCCGCCCTTCTTTCTGACACACGGTAAGTAATTCTGGCTTGCATCTGGAAAAATTTGTCTACCCCTGGTGTAGGGTGTTAACACTGCTGTTACACAAATTCGTGTAATTACAGCGCTTCAGTTTAAAATTCTTCCTGGAGGTCTGATCCACTACTTATTTGTCACTTCCTGAACAGCTTTCTAATTCAGCAACTAACCTGGTTGCACTGAAATGCTGGATGAAGCAACTCCTACATGCAAGTCAGAATGTAAATTCTGTGAGACTTTGGGAGTCGCCTGGCTAAAAAGTGTTGTACAGGTATCTCCACCTCCTCCCATCCTCCCCACACCTCCTTTTTCAAGGGTAAAAAGGCTCTCCTTTACTTATCCTTACAGGGGAAAAATGATGTCATTAATTGCTTCGTTATGACAGGTGGCAATGCATTTCTCTTTAAACTCAGCGAAGTTAATTCGGTAAATCTGGGACTCTTCTGTTCCTGCAAAGAACTGGTGACCTTGACCTCTGAGTGTCAAGGAAGTGACACCACCTTGGACCTGAATTTTCCTGTTAAAATAAAACAGAAGTTTGACCTGATCCTGATTTTTCTTATATTCTTCTCCCTCCCCTCCTCTTGTATTTGGCCTCTACTTTGCCTTCATCCCCCACCATGCTCCATAAGAAAAGGCAGGAGCCTTGTTAAGACCAACACTCCATTTCCTGTCAAATTCATTAGCACTTCATGTTATCTGTAGTACAGCACAGACTAAAAGCACAAGCACATACACACATTTCTTTGGAGCAGGTTGTAGATAACAACACACCTTTGCCTATCTTTTTTACTAAAGTGCACTTCAGTAGTATTTACCCAAGAGTATACCAGGCAGTTTAGATGTTTTGGGATGTTTAAACCATATATTGCTAAGCTTTCAGAAGTGCCTACCTAAGTTGCCTATGCCAACAATGCAAAATGAGTAACTGCGTGCACAATCCTTGCAAAACTAAGGACGTCATCCTCCCGCTCCACTCAGCCTTGGTGAGACCACAGCTGGAGTACTGCGTCCAGTTCTGGGTGCTGCACTTCAGGAAGGATGTGGAGAAGTTCGAGAGTCCAAAGGAGGGCCATGCGCATGATTAGATGTCTGGACAGCAAGTCATATGAGAGGCTGAAAGGCATGGGACTGTTCAGCCTGGAGAAGAGAAGATTCAGAGGGGACATGGTGGCAGCCTAGAAACATATTACGGGCATACATCAGGGTCTGAGGGAATATCTGTTCACCATTGCACCCCTGGGGAAGACAAGAAACAATGGGCACAAACTGATTGAAGATCGCTTCAGATTGGACATAAGGAGAAACTTCTTTACAAGCTGAGTGCTGAGAGTCTGGAACAGACTGTTGGTAAAGTCACCCACCCTGGGGATCTTCAAAAAGTGCCTTAATGCCCACTTTGCTGGGGTCATCTGACCCCAGAAGTCTTTACCGCTCAAGATCTGATGATCTTGTAAGGGCCCTTCCAGACCCTAACATCTATGAATCTACAAATCACATAGTGGTGAATGATGCCAGCAACTCTGTTCTGTAATCACAGTAGAAGGGTCATAAGTAATTAGACACACATTTGGATACACTCTCTTATAAAGCTATTGACAAAGCCCTTTTTGAATCTAGTGTCCTCTTACAACTACTTGTTAACTTCAAGGGTCATAGCCTAAGCTGTTGTAAAATGGTGTAATTTCATTGACTTCAGAGGAGCTACACAAATTGACATCTATATACATTATTTTAAATGAACTAGCAGTATTTAAATTAACATTTGCAAAGGAATAGAACAACTCTATACAGTAGAGTCTTCAAGAGGAGACTGGACAGACACCCTGGTGGGATCATCTGATCTCAACAGTATTCCTGCCCAGAGCAGAGGATTTGGACTCAATGATCTTTTGAGGTCCCTTCCAGCCCTTAATTTCTATGATTCTATATTTCAGCCAGTGTCCACTTCATTTTATTGCCCTTTCAACAGTGTCTACTTTTGCTGAGAAAATTAAAAAACATGAGATTTCTCTGTTATTACTTAAAAAGCATCAAAACTGGTATCTGGAGTGTGCTCTGGAGTGGGTACATTACTGCCCCATTACATTGCCACTCTGCACCACTACATCCTTATGTTACTTCAGTCTATAGACTCACCTGATTGATCTGTAGTTTGAGCCTTTAAAGAGAGCTATAATCCCTCCTCCAGTGCCGACTAGTAACTCTCCTGTCTTCAGCAAAAGCAAAGCTGTGACTCCCTAGAAGAAAACAGGATTAACACACAATTGTACTGAAGCAGCATCTCTTTATTGATGCAGCTGTGCTGAATAGCATAACAGAGTCTTTGCCATGCTCCCTGGGGCAGTCCTTACATCATTCAAATATTGCTCTATTAGTATGCCTCCACTGTGCCAGGTAAAAAGTAGTGTCTTCAGAATGAAAATGGAGAAAGCCTTTATTAGATATAGGTATATTAAAAGTCAGTGTAAAAATGTTAACATATAAAAAAGGAAGCGATAGCATTGCACCTACAGATGTAGTAGAACAGAGTATGCATACACAACTTTACCTTATGGTAGCCTTCTCTGTTAGTGCCTAAATTCATTCTTTCAAAGCTTTTTTCCCTCCATTTTAGATATTACAAAAGTACATAAGAACTGACATTTTCTGGGTCAGATCATATGTCCATCAAGCGCAGTATCCCATTTCACACAGCACCAGAGATGGGAGGGAGGAAACAGCATGACCAGAATTTCCCATCCCCTGCTTCTCCCCCATTGCACTGTTCAGCAGCCAGAGGTTTAGGAACTTCTCATTTGGAGGCTGCACCCCAGTCTACCACGCTCCATATCTATTAATATACCTTTCCTCCAAGAATTGGCTTAGTCCCCTTTGAACTAGGTGAAGCTACCAGCCCCCACAACTTCCAGAGGCAATGAATTCCACAGGTTAACTACTCGCTGTGTGAAAAAGCATGTCGTTGTTACTTTTAAGCCTACTACCCAATACTTTCACCTCTGTCCCCTTATTCTAGCATCGTGAGAGACAGTAAATAATACATCTCTATTTACTTCATCTGCACCATTTAATATTTTGTAAACCTCTATCATGTTCCACCTCAAGTATATTTTTTCTAAGATGAAAAGTCCTAGTCTATTTAGTTTCTTCTCATATGACAACTCCTCCATACCCCTGACCATCCTTGTTGCCCTACTGAAACAATTCAGCCCAAACTGTCTCCCCCAAAACTATTAGGTTTTTTTCTGCAGGACCCTAGTTCCCACAGTGCCAGAGAACCATTTTCTTCTTCCTTGTGTGGAGGGTGGGGTGAATGAGCCAGTCTCAGTGGGCTTGTAGCAGGGAGCCCAAGGCCTGTTACTGAAAAGGGGAAGGCACAGCAGGCTAGCCTAGCTGTCTAGGTAGGCAGACAGCTGGGCCAAGGCTACTGGCATAGGAATTACCTGGGGGAGTAGTGCAGATTTCCAGGCAACCAGATAAAGGTTACATGCAGACAGGCTAAGCTGCAGGATGAGGGCCACGCTGCCCATTAGATGGAAGGAGAAACCCCTGTCTGGGACTGGGGTGTCACTTGAGCAGAGGGGACAGGGCTCCAGGGCAAATAAACCCAGCACCTGGAGGAAAGCACTCAATCAGGTCTGGTGCATTGCAGGGAACAGCTCCAGGAGACATCCTGGCAAGCATCAAAACACCCTGAGAGCAGAGAGGCAAGAGCTCAAGGGAAGGAGGGCTGGCAAGACCTTCTTTTTACCTGGAGTGGGAGAGGTTTTGATTGAAAGCTGTGGTTTGCATTTTGTCTCAGTTTTATACTGGAGGACTGAGTTGTGGCTGTGGGGGAGGTATGGAGGCCACAGGGGTGCCTGAGGAGCACCCAGCTTAGAGCCTTGTATGGATCATGGACTTGGGGGCAGGTGGGGGGACTACAGCTTTGCCTGGGTCAGGGACCCCAGAGGCCCAGCCCCTGGGAGGGTAAGGACCAGGCCAGGGAGGCTGAAGCCCCAACAGAGGCATTCAGGCCTGAGAGGGCTAAGTGTTGTGGTGCAGCCAGGTGGCGTGATACTACATACCATCTGAGAGGCAAGGGCATGGCTAAGGGAGTAGATGGAGACCACAAACACAGTCCATAAGATGCCTGCTACCAATAGGGCCAGAAGAGCTGCAACAGACTGTTTGAAGGGTAAGTAGGCAGTGGACTGGACCCACTCTGGGCCTTTGGGGCAGTCTCCCAAACTGTTTGAGCAACATCCAGGTATGGCAGACAAAATAACAGGGAAAGCCCCCCTGAGTAATTGGACTGAGCAGCAGCCACATGTCTACCAGGGGATGCCACAGCACCTCTGGGCACAGGTCCTGTCACATGGCCCTCAGGAATTGCTCAGCAAAGAGTTTCAATATGAGATGACACATTAGCCCACCAAGGGTCCCTACTACCCTGGCAGAGAATGGGAAGAACGGGCTAAAGCACCAAACTGGAGACAGGAAATCAGCTGTCCCCCAAGGTATGCATCAGATCTTACTTTGTGTATTTTGGAAAGTCAGAATAGTTCTCTATGAGAAACTTGGGTTTTGTTTAAATAAAAACGTTTCTAGCCTTCACACTGGGTGTGTCTACACGTCCACCCATGTGCAGTCCCTACTGTATTTTTAGTACTTGTATAATCAAGTATGAAATAATGTGCAGTGCAGCAGCCTACTGCACATTTAGCACAATCGCATGCTTTTTCTGATGCATAATGCACAGTAGACTAATACTAGTTTGCATTAACATATTTGCATGGTTTTTGCCATGTGCGCTACTGTGCAGTAGAATTAATCTATTGTTCATTAAACATATTGTAGGTGTGCCCACTGGTGATGGACAGCAAGGAAACATAACTTTTTAAAGGTCAAAAACCAGAAGGAATTTAAAGAACACAACATTTACTGGTTAAAAGGAAAGTTTTTTGTAGTCGGTCTCCTGACTTTTGGGAACCACATTTCATGACTCTTGAACAAATGGTGTTGGCAATACAGCGCACTGTCTATCTACAACTCCTGGTATTCCCAATGCATCTCTGAGGCAAATATTGGCTTGGCTCAACCACACTTTGTTTTCAGGAGTAAACAACTCCCAAACAGCAAGCCCACAAGTCCTTAGCCTGGAGAGGATTGAGGTTTAGTTATGGATGTGAGAAGCCCAGCCAGAGACAGAAATAGTAAGGGAACTTTAATTTTTCATAATTTTTCACAACCTAGTGGGAAGCTGTAAGAGAAGCATCCAGACAATATACATTACAGTGCACGTAGTTTGAGTTTGGACACACTGCTTTTATCCAGTTACCCAGATGAATGGAATCACTTGTATTAATATTAATCCTGCTTATGTTTCGTGGAAAACGTTTTAAAATTCTCTCCAAAGAGACAACCATCTATGTCACATTATTTGTGCTTCTTTTTGTTCAAAAAAGTACTATTAAGCTGTTCTATGTTGTAGTCCTGTGTGTCAGCTCAGTAGCAATACTGGGGATGCTGAAGTCTCTTCACCCATTCAGTTTTCATGGTCCAATATTTGCCAAGGTCCCACCTGGGTTGCTTGTGCCTTTAGCACCCAGGACTCCCAAGTATTCCACCATCTCAGTACCAGCCAGGACAAGGATTGGTTAGCCTCCAAAATCAGACAAAATTGAATGTATTCAATCTAGCGTAGCTGTAAGCACTAGCAAACATCTGCATGGAAACACATTTCTAACCTAACCCAATCTAGCCTAAACAGACTTGTTTATTTCTAATGTGTTGATTGGTTTCAGTAGCTTCTCTCACTTGATGTCACAGCACTCTGACATCATGGACATCATCCCTAATTGTGGAATGTCTCACACACCAGATTTTATACCATCACCAAGAGAACAACGGCAGGAAGAAAGCCCATTTTCATGTAAATGTTTTCAGCAAAAGAACGAAAACAAAGAAGGAAAATCAGAAAATATGATCCAGAAGCAGAACTGTTTCTAAACAGAATGTTTTTCAAAGTTTCCTATGAAGCATCAGCCGTTCTTTGAGTCCCCCGTTATCTGAGACCCATCAGCTATGCTTTTGATCTACTACTGCACAGCTCTTCCTGTAAAAAAAGCTCAGTTTCAAATGCCCTTTGGGTTTAGAGTTATAGCAGGTGGGGGCACTACAAATCAAACCTGTAACTGTGGAGAACATTAACAATTAATAAATTTGCACTTTTATGGCCCTCTCTACACTACTTCAAGTTTCCTGGGTGTCATGTTTTAATTGTCCTAATTTGAGATTGAAGTTGATACTACAAACAGTGAAAATTAAGCATCCTTAAATAGTCAGAACACACTGTTAGACATGCCAATATTGGCATTTGATTTCAACACTGCCTTTGTAAGTGGGCTGTTTTTCTGTCAAGGCTCTTCTCTGAATCATGAGTAGATAGCCTTATAATCTACTTTTGTTGTTCATGAAGCCAAGCAGCTCATATTAATAACGCAATAAATATTGTTTTATATTCTTTTGCAGATGAAATGCAAAGCATGGTGGAGGGGTTTAAATATCATCTTTTATTATTTACTTTTTACAAAAAGAAAGCCAGTACTTTGAAGTATGCTGATTACAAAGAAAAATCACAAACCAAATCAAACCAGTCCATCTCCTCAATGAGATCCTCTCCTTTCTGTACCACTGCAGTCTCTTCCAGACTTCTTTGCTACACTAAGG
Source organism: Crocodylus siamensis (assembly GCF_052110815.1). Classification (NCBI taxonomy): domain Eukaryota; kingdom Metazoa; phylum Chordata; order Crocodylia; family Crocodylidae; genus Crocodylus; species Crocodylus siamensis. The sequence continues at coordinate 60,525,715 of NC_143402.1, forward strand.
TCTTCCCCTTCAAGTTCTTTTAAAGACACTTCTCCAATGCAGACACTCCCAATGTTTCTTAGACTGCCCTTACCAGTCACACACCTCACTTCTTACCTGCCTTACAGATGCTGCTAAACAAATGGGATTTCTCTGCTTGAGAAACCATGCAGACACAGGGTGAAAGTTCAAAAGACATTTTAGAGTGTAGACCAAAATCTAAGCTGAGCTGAGGAGGTTTTTTTTTCAGTGGGTGCTAACGTGAACTAAGGAAAGGTTTAACGTCACACTTGGGATAGAAAAGGTCTAGATTATTTCTTGTGTAAGCAAGAGGGGCAATATTATTGTTTTTGTTCTTTCATAAAGTGTGGTATGTCTTTGAGGTGCAGACCTTTCCTGCTGTGCTGCAGGAACCATGGCTTATACTCCTCCCCAGTACAGACTGAAGGGTGGGACTGGAATGCATGGGGATTATGACGTACCTCATAAAGTGATAGGGTAAGTGCTTGAGGAGATCCAAGAGTAATCCTGAGGTGGAATCTGAACTCTGGTTGTGGCCACAAAGCTCAGCACTTACACAGCTCTGACCTTTAATGGGGACACTGAGACTTTTGGCTACTAATCATGAAATCCTAGAAAAATGGGGAAGGAAGGAACTTCAAAAGTTCATCTAGTTCCTCCCCCAGCTACTTTATGATCCTTATCCCAGACAAATATTTGGTAGAAATACCTATAATACTTCTTCCCTTTGCCCTACACTAGTTTCTGGGGTGGACAAGGGTGGCTTTATTTCTCCACTCCCAGAGGCTTTGGAGGTTACTAGAAACTGGACAAGTAAAAAGTGCATTCTGTTTTCTCAAGAAATAAGCTCTCCTCCTCTGTGATCAGGCACAGGGAAAGCGATAGGCACCATGCCTCAGGAAAGGTTATTTTCCTCTTTTCCCAACTGCGTAGCAGAGAAGGGGAAAGGAAATTTCAAACCAGCAAGAGAGGTGGAGTGGTGGCTGCCAGGAGAGGTACATCAACTACCCAATCCCATTGAATGCCACTTGGAGAAATTCAGATAGCCAAATACTGCCCAATATTCAGCCAGTTCCACAACTGTTGTCTTCCAGTTTGTTATCCCCACTTTTTAGGTTCTATTCAGTATAACTGTACACTTCAGGTGAAGTAAGCACCAAGTGAGCTAAACAGAGAGGAAGAAATACCTGCTCGAGGCAATTCCTTTTTGTTTGTGAAAGGAGATCCCCTTGGGACTTTAATTCTGCATGGCCAAAATCAGGAGTGTTTGCATTTGTTTTTCCCCTGGTTTGCCTGTTTCTTTATCTTATATTGAATTTGATAAGAGAGAATCTGTGATAGCACAAGAGCTGTGGGCAAAACCCATCTCTGGGAATATACTGAGAAAGAATAGAATCTGAACCAGGTCTTTGAACTCAGTGCCAACTATACCCTTCATAAGGAACCACTAGCACAGAGCTGGGATTAGTTTTCTGAGTCAGATATGTGAAGGCTCTCCTAGAGGAAGGAATAATGTACCACTTTCACTTACTTACAAGAAGGGGAAAGGGAGGCAGGGGAATAAACTACATGAGAATCTGTTGGAGTTAATAAAAGTTAAAACACAACCCCATGGTTGCCACTCACCTGGCTGAACTTGTCCTTCATAGGTCCATAGTCACTCATAAGTTTGCTTTTTGTATTCAGTTTCAGGATGTCACCACTTGTAGTCCCAACATAGAAGTAACTATCATCATCTGCCATCTGGGGGAAGGTTTAAATAAGGAAAGCAGGATCAGCTATCTAGATTTATACCATGGGAAACTCTGTGATGTGTTAGTGGTTACATGTCAGTGTATTGCCAGGATTTCATTTGGACTGGTATAAATGAAGTTTGTGTCCAGCACCACAAACAGATCCATATCTCTGTTGAAGGTAAGACATTTTTCTAACTAAAACTTGATAATGCTCATGAACAAAAAAAGGATTTTTTGCATGCCAGAACTTCTGGCTAAAAGTCGGCCTTCTTCTTTTCAAAAACACTAAAAAAATTGCTTTGCTGGAGAAAAATATTATCGGGTACAGTCTCCAAGGTTTAATATTTTTACACTCATCATGGTGTTACAACTGATAAACATACCATCATTACAAATGGTTAGGATAACCTACAGGTCTATTGAGACATAGTCTAACTATACATCTTTTGCTGAAACTTACTATGATACATGTGATCACTCTCTTGAGCTGTCCCGTTTGGCATTCAGTTGACCTGATTTTTCTGTTTGGTAAATCCAGTTCCCATACTCGAATGGTCCCACTGTAGCCAAAGAATACACATCACAACTGAATTCATACATGCACAAATCTCTGAGACCTTGGAATAATGCACTGCTGCAAAAAAAACTTCAGTATGTTCTGCCTGGGGTCTATCATCTTGTTAATATAAAAGGAAAAAAGATACAATTCCAGATAAACAAAGAAAAGAAAACCAAAAAAAAAATCCATTGTATCTGTAAGATAAGTTTCTGATGACTTCCATCTGATTAGCCAACAATAGCCCAAAAGTGCAGAAGTATATACTGTAGTCATAGGGACAAACCACCTCAGTCTTTCCTTCCCTGGTTACACATACATGGGTGGGACCTTGTGCATGCTCTTAGTTCTGAATAGACTGGAAAATAAACTATCCAGGGCAATTCAAATAACTTCTCAGTACTGCAACTTCAGTGCAACTAGATATCACCACCATATCTATTACACAAAAATATTATATTAAAAGAATATCAATGCTGAAAAATCAAGCACTCAAAATTTAAGAAATGCCATAATTTAGACACCATTTACAACTTTAATTCAATCTCCTTATCATCATGTGTTATGATGCAGGCTTAAAGTATATAAGCAGCTATGGGTTTTTGCCACAGGCTGCTGCCTCATTCATTGTACGACTATTGTAATTATTTCACAGTACCAGTACATAAGACAAGATATCAGTTAGAACCGTTCTATTGCTGAGATGTTGTAACAGAGGGCATAAATGCAGTTTCATTCTGTGTTTCTACCTGCTAGGAGAGAACATAACTGAAGAGCTTGGATGGGGTTGTGAGGTGTTTACAGTGATAAAACGAAAAAAGAGTGCCACTAAAACACGACTGTCACTTTCCTGTTTCTCTTCCTTTACCCCACACTCTCTCCTTTACCCCACCTCTCACGGTGTCCTTTATTTTGTCCCATTCACAACCCATCTCTCCCCCATGTCATGTTCATTTTTTCTTTGACCCATTTAGCAATCATTCAAAAAAGTCCGTTTCAATTTCTAATGGAAAAAAACCTACTAGAACCAATAAGATATGTGGATGGACTGACAAGCAAGAACATTTGGGCCACAGATCTTACTCTCAATATGCTTTTGTCTCCTTTTTTTTAATATGTTGTGTAAAACATCTAGCAATTCTGGATGTCATGGCCGTGATTTTCAAGAGCACCCAAAAATCCCACTTATTTTAATAGAAGCTACAGGCTTTCAGCATCTTTGAAAACCAGGCCAGATACAAGTAATAATACATTCATTCTGCTGCAATGACAGCTTTGCACTGAAGGGCTCTCACACTGTCGCAAGCCAGTGCCTAGAGGCTGCTGCTGGTATAGGTAAGAAATAAATTGATGACCTGCAAGGTGTCACTATTCCTATATTATAAAGCTGTTGTTCAGAGTCATTTGCTGACTGCTTTTCTCATGTAAACATTAGGAGGAACATATGGGGAATGAGTACAAACCCCTGCCAACAGCCACAAAAGTTGCACGCTGCTCCTTGCATATACTGCTTTAAAAGCTTACGCCTATGTGTAGAACAAGCAGAAATACCTCCTGGGGACAAGCTGAGATAGTCAAAGACCCCTACAAAGCAATAGGAAAAACATTAACACTGTTTCTTAAGTTTCCTGCCACCTAAATAAACAGTTTTTGTAAAAGGAAATATGTTTGTGAACTTTTGTCCCTCAGAAGCACTTCTTTCTCCTTGTGTAGACAAAACCTTACTTTCCAGCACTAACGAACATCTCATCTCTGCATCTGGAAAAAGCCAGGACAGTAGCATTTCCAGCACTTTGGGCTGAAGCAGGACTGCCACAGATGGCATCTCTCTTAGCTATGCTCCATACGACCACACTGCAAAACAGAGGAGGGAGATTAGGTTTCAGCTTAGCTGAGTGGCTTGAAAACATCATAGATCAAAATGAGTCTGACCATCTTCCCAGCCTAGATGAATAAAGGGTTGGGGTCACTTTACAGATATTTTAACCAAGGGAAATTTTCAGTCATGTTATCTTATCTAATAGATATGTGTACTTACAATTCATGCCCCTTCTTCATAAAGTAGTTTAATGATTAATGATTTAATGGGCACTTGTCCCTCAGCATCTAATGACCATGATTCATGATTCAAAATCATGTCTTCTGTTATCAGTAGAAATTGATTTGATGGGTCTAATCCTGTCCTCACCATAAAGACACTACCCCAAGGGTGTCAAACATATGGCCCAAATGGAAGAGTTCCACCTAGCCTGCCAGTACTCCGGCAGGGTACTGGACATTGGGGGTGGGGCTACTGGGGTGTGGCCACCTGCAGAGTTTGGGGTGCCTGGACATGGATGAACATGGCCATCAGCAGCAGGGGGTAAGCAAGGGCTGTGCAGACAGCGATGATATGTCAGGCTTTCAGGCCTAATTTACTGTGAAATACCATATTTTATTGCATAGAATACACCCCCTTTTCCCAGAATCCAGCTGCTGGAAATTGAAGTGGACAGTGTATGTGAGAAATATGGTAAGAGCAGGTACTGCCATTTAAGGGTGAAACCAAAAGTAAAATCAGTACAGATCCACAGGAAGCAGAACAATGAGCAGGCTCAACTCCTTACCTACTTAGTTACTTAAAACAAGGACAAATCTTTTTGCATTGATTCTGACTTTGAAAAACACAATGTATATAATATTCCAGGGCATGCGTATGTGAGAAAATATGGTGAGTGCTGTGTAGGCTGGGAGATGGTGTAAATGACACCAGCTTAGTCTCCACCCGCTTTTTGATGCTTACTAGAAACAAGACTCACAACAGGACAAGGGGGCGAAGCACTGGAGCCCAGTAGCTTGTTTCCTCCTCACATATGGAAGCTGTCTCTCTCTCACCTGGCCCACACCTTACAGGGCCAGTCAAATCAGGAAGGAGGGAGAATCAATATTTAAAGTTTCTTACTTGCCATCATCCTGGCCTCCCAGTGACACCAAATAAAGGTCATTTGGAGAGAAGGCCAGTTTTTCTACTTTTCCCTTGTGAAGCGACAGCCGGGCAAGCAGCTCTTTCTTCTCATAGTCCCACAAAATGATATCTGCCTGAGATCCAAAGCACAAGGGGTCAGAGCAAGAGTAGTATTCAGAATGTACTTTGGTGCTTTTGTAGCTAAGCACCACGATTCAAAGATGTCAGTCTAAAGAACATAAAAGCAGCCTTCTTTCCAGCCCAGGGCTCCAGAGGTTTAAGTACTGTTCAGATTAGCCCCTCTCAGAAGCACCAAATTTGTCACTTTAATGAATGTGTTTGATTTTAAAGTCAATGTAATGACAGGGCTAACAAGTGCTAAAAGAACATTTGAATTATAATTTAAAATTCTAAAATAATGAAGGGCTTAGTCTGCCTGTCCGTGTGTCGGTCTGCCTGTAATTCTTCTGGGCAACTATGCATGCGTCGCCAAGGGGGCCGGCAGTGATTGGCTGCAGGGGCTCTGCCTCCTCAGGAAGGGAGGTGGGAGCCCTGCTGTTTTGTGGGAGGAGGCAGAGGCAGGCGGCAGGGAAGGAGGAGCTGCTGCCACCTCCTCAAATGGAGGGAAGCCCTGCTGCTCTGCAGGAGGAGGCAGGAGGGTAGGCAGTGGGGAGGGAGCCGCTGCCACCTCAGGTGGAGGGAAGCCCTGCTGCTCTGTGGGAGGAGCTGGTGGTGGTGGACAGGCTGGGGAGAGGGAGCTGCCATTGCTGCCATCACTGCTTCTTCAGGTGGAGGGAAGCCCTGCTGCTCTGTGAGAGGAGGCAGAGGTGGAGGCGGGTGGGGGGCGGGAGAGGGAGCTGCTGTGCTGGAGGCTAGAGGAGGAGGTGGCAGAGGGACTGGTTACATGGCCAGCCCCAAAGGGTAAGCGGGGAGTGGGGGGCATGTAAACACTCCCTGAAACACTGTCATTCGTGATGGGCAATTGGCTAGTAGTATATAATGCTAGTCTCTTCCTTGCCCTTTTTGAAGAACAAATGTATTAAACTTCACCGAAACCCTGTGGATAGGCAAAAGTGAGGCACAAAGGTGAGATTTTCAAAATTATTACACATCTAAAGATGCAAATAGGTGCCTAGTGGGATTTCAAAATTGCTTAATGTAGAGATACACTAATACATTAGTCTATATTGTATCAGCACCAATTAAAGGAAAATTGACATTATTGGCAATTGGTTTTTTTTGGCTGATATGGCCAGTAATGTCACCAATAAATGCTACATGCATGTGTGTAGCCGCAGCATGCATGCAGCCAGGAATGTAGGCTGGCAGCTTGGAGAGCAGTGTCTGGCTAGTAAGTCTGGCGGTGGGGAGGGGCATGGGGGAGGGAAGGAGTGTGTCAGGGGGTGCAGATCAGGGCCCCCATGGTGAGAGAAGGAGTGGGGCTGGAGCAGGGGCAAGCACTGCCCAGCTGGGATGGAGCAGGGTATGGAACAGAGCCGCAGCTTGTCGGGAGGGGAGGAGGGGGGACAGCTCCAGCCACTGCATGCACCCCTAGGGGAGGCATGGGCAGCACGTGCCCTCCCAGATCTGTGTACAGGGTGAGGGTGGGCTGCTGCTGTGTCCTCAGAGCCGGGGATGTACCAGCCTCTTCCTAATGAAGGAGTTGGATCTGAGCTGCTCCCCGAGATGAGCCATGGCTTTGTCCCATGCTCTGCTCCAGTTGTGTCCCACCTGAGCCTGCCCCTGCCCCACCTCCACTCCTTCCCATACTGCAAGGGCCTTCATCTGCACCCCCTCCCCTCCTCCAATGCACCTTCCCTCCTCCAAGTCCCTTCCCCAGCACAGCCTTACCAGCCAGACACTACTCTCCAAGCTGGTGGGCTGCATATTGGCAATCAGATCGGTATTGGCCAATATGGCTGGTTAATAACTGGCTATCTGTATTAGTCAAAAAAATCTTTATCGGTGCACCCCTATCCTAACGTGGGAATTGGCAACCTACAGGCTGCAGGCAAAATGCAACCTGTGATCCAGTTCATGTTTTATGAATAGTGTACTGATCCCCTGTTGTAGCCTAGCAGTCAGATCCCAGCCAAATTCTCCATTCTGCATTTCATGAACAGCCTGCGGAGGGCTCCACACACTTCCAGCTCCAGCTCCAGACAGAAAGCTGCTTTCTCCCCCACAAGCTACAGGGTGCCGCTTACTAAATTAGCCACTCTAAACTGTCTCTCACTAGATCTTTCAGGAAGGAGGGCAAGAGATCAACCCTCTGCCCAAAGCAGAAACTGGGGTGCAGCAGGGGATGAGCAGTCCATGGAGCTTGCAAGGGGTGGCTTGCCTTAAGCGACTTTGGAGTCATACTCCCATTCTGAAGAATGACTCAGTCATGTAGCAGTCTAAACCCCATTATTAAATGCCCAGGTCACTTCTGAAAGTGAGACTTGAGCTCCAAAGTCATAGGCACTTTTGAAAACAAGAGACTTGTTTAACATCACATATAGAGAATCAGAAGCAGATCCAACCATGCATTCCATCATGAATCCCAGTCTCCTGCAATAGCTTTCCTACCTTAGCATTTGTTTTCCCCTCAAAAACAAAAACTTCAGTTATTATTTAAACCAATAGTGCTCGGCCTTTTGGCCCTGCGAGCCAGATGAGTGTCTTGGAGCCAGTCTGCAGGCCAAACTTGGCTGTCCGTGGGCCAGATCTGAGCCTGAGGCCTGGCACCACCCCTTCCCTGCCCCACATGCAGGGATTGGGTCCCGGGGCTTGGTGCTACCCCTGCACCCTGGGATCTCGTGTTGGATCCAGCATACAGGGCCTGGGGCTCCCATGGGTCTGGAGATTTGGCAGCAGGGGAGTGGTGCTGCTGCTCTCCCACCACCAAATTTCCAGACACATGGTGAGACCCACTGGCTAGATGACAGGGCCCTGTAAGGTGGCTGTGGCTCATGGGCCAGAGGTTGAGCACCCCTGGTTTTAACAACCAATGGCTCCAGACAGACGGTGTACACCAATGTAGTTACAAGTAACAGGGCTAGTCCCACTAAATCCAATGAGGCAAAACACACAAAAACAAAGGGAAAAATCAACCCTGCAAGGAAGAGGCAGATTTCCTACTGGTGGTTTGTAAGAGCTGCCATGTTTTTAAATCGTTACCCACCTTGAACCCCATGAAAGTGACCTGCCCAGAAGCAATGTAACGTCCGCTCGGAGACACAGCAACACAGGAGACATTGTTCGTGTGACCGTGCAGGAAGCTCTGGCTGTTGTTCAAGTTTTCAATAATCACAGTGCAGCCCAGCGGATAGATGAGGTGCTCCCGATCGGGGTGGCAGGTCAGACCTGCATGGATATGCCCTGAAAGGAAAAGAGATCAAGGGGATGCGGCTGCTTAACAGCTCCACGGACTCTTCAGCAAACACCTGCCCGCAGCCCCTGGCCCCGGGGCACCGTGGCTCTGACTGCAGGGATGCAGCCAAGAAATCCCCAGGGAAGGGAGCGGGCAGGACACGGAGAGGCGGTTTCGAGCAAGGCAGCAGCAGGGATGCCTGCCTCAGCGGCTGGGAGGCAGGGGAGAGATGCATCCTCACCACCTTGCGAGACGCAGGGGGAAGCGGGAGGGAACCAGGCTTGCGGCGCCTCTAGCTGGGAGGCGGAGGGCCCGCACCATTGAAGCCGATGACGGCCTGCAGCTCCAGCTCCAGCTCCTGTGCCTCAGGCTCCGCGTCCTGCCGGGGCGCCGCCATGGCTGTGTACAGAGGTCGCTATGGCAACCGCGCCTGCGCCTGAGGCCTCGGGCGGGGGGGCGTAGCCCACGCGTGGAGGTGGGGGTCCAGCGGCCGCTGCGGCCCAGTGCGCATGCGCCCCAACCGAGTGGGTCAAGCGGCCGGTGGCTTTCCGCTATGATGTCGCACGGGGGGTGGGGCTTGGGGGTTGGTCACAGTGTGACGTGAACGGAGCGGAAGTGACGTGTCCTAACCATGTTACGGCAGGTGAGCGCGCGGGGGCCGCCGTTCCCCTTTCACCGCGGTCCCCCCAGTGGCGGTTTGGCTCGAGGGGGCGGGGCCAGGGGTCAGCGCTTTGTAAGGTAGGGGCGAGGGGCAGGGCGGGTTGAGCCCCGCGGGGAGGGTACGGCGCGGAGCTACGGACGAAACGAAACGAACTCGCGTCCGTGGCCCCGGGCCCTGCAAACCCGGCGGGACGTGTTTTTTGGGGCCCCGCGTGTTGTCACGGTCATGCCAAGAAGGGCCCGTGCCTGGTACTCAGTGCCCCTGCGGCCCTTGACGTATCGCAGATCCCCGCCGACGGGAGCTCGACACCTCCCGGGGAAGGCGTGAAGCCAGCAGGTTAAAGACACCAACCCGTTTAGTCAGACTGCCTGCAGACATGCAGCTTTCGTAGGACCAGCACCGGGTCTTCTCAGGCACACGCGTCTGAGCACCCACTGATCCTTCTGGAGGTGCGTTGTCCCGGATCGGGGCTCAAGCACATTGCTGCCGTTCTCATGGTTCGACCCATGGAGGCTGGGCATTACGGAAAGTTAATTTTTAGATGTAACTATTGTGAGATGTGGTGCATCTGCCCGTGGGATAACTCACAATTGTGGTCCTGGTCCTTGGTGCGCTGAAGCTCTGCTGTGGTACTTGCAGCTTGTACATAAAACACTTCAGCCAGCTTGTCCTCAACTTAAAGTGCCAGTCATTATTTCCAAATATTCTTGCTGACTAAATCACAGAGGAATTTGTCAGTGGCGATGTATGGAGGGTGCATGTGCAATTCCTGACAGCAAGCAGTCCCTGGCAGGGCGGGAGGCGAGAGTGCTGGTACCCCCCCCAAGAGTGCTGGCTGACAACTGGGGGTGCAAGGAGAGGCAGTCCCCACCCATGGCCGATCGTGCTCACCCGGAAGTGCCAGCAGTGTACTGCTGCCATTTGCAGGTTGGCGGGATTGGCCATAGGGGGATCCCCCTTCCACCCCTTCACCCCCCAGTCTGCGGCATCAGCTGCAGGGGGACCCTCCTCCAGTTGCTGACTGTCCTCTTCAGGGGTAAGTGCCTTCCCTGACTCAGGAGGCACCAGTCGCCCTTGGAATTTGTTCCTGACAGTTCATTAGTTTAAAAGGTACTGCCCCGCTCACTGACTGAGGTGTCTGGCAGCTTGAGAACCTGTTGTGGGTTTAAGTGAAGCTCTTTTTGGCTGGAATTGGTGAACCCACTGACAGCTCAGCATTCAGCATTAATTGAACAGGAAGATGCATCAAAATACTACCTTGGTTAGGAAAGTAGATGCTATACATATACAAGAAGTAGCTAAAGGCAACTTAGAAGCTAACACATTTAAAGAATTTGACATCCTGCACACTACTCTTAGTGCTTGGTTACAAAATGGGGAAAAAGCTTGGGGTACAGTTGTTCTGCTCTGAAAAAGAATGCTTTTTGCTGCAAACACATGGAAGAGGGATTGCAAGGTATTTAGCTGAATTTGCAAATTCACTGGAATCTGACAGGCGGTGCTGTGAGGGCTTATGCTGTGGCCTCGAACTTGTAACCTGTAGGCTGTCAACTGATTAGCGGTTGCACCATCCCAGCCCCTTGTGTAGCATTGGATGGTGATGTGGAGACCTACTTGATGCCGTGTCTACGACAGTCTCTTGAACAACATATACATTGAGTGGATCTGTAGTAGCCAAGGCTATTCAGTTTGCCAGTTAGCTGGGTGTCTGTTATTTTAATTGACAGGAAGGATGATGATAAAATGTGAACTCTCATAGTAAATCAGGCTGCAGCATTTTATGCATGTTACTTGGTTTTGGGGTTCTGTAACTTCTCCAGGTTTAGAGAAAGATGATGCCTTAATACAGGCAAAAAAAATTCCCCCTCATACCTGACAAATGTTGTAAAGCCCTTGATAAATATAAAGATGTGCCTATTTAATTTATCTGCTCCATTGCCTTTCACAGATAACTGATTCTTATTCATGTTAATATGTCTTTTGGGAGGCAAATATGCCTTATTGAAGGTATTGTAAACAAATAATTCCTGACTTCTGAGAATGCAGACTCTTGTTCCTTCACCAAGTGTTCTCTGGGAAGCCTCAAGATAGCAACTTGAATGAACTTGATTTTGTTTGCTATCATAATAACTGTTTTGTAGAAAGCTAGGAAAACTTTAGCATGTGTGATATAGGGTGGGTAAAGTACTTGTGTTAATACCTGGCGTTACACTGCTGCCTGCAGACAGGTTTGAGGTAAGGTTCACTCGAGATAAAGGAGACAATTTTAAAGTCAGATTACTACTTTTTTATGTTGCTGTTACTTAAGTACCCAAGTATTGCTGAATTTCTTTGTCCTTAAGGCATCACTAAAATATTTCTAAGCAAAATCCTGCTGGTTTTTGGAACTTGAAAATAAATGTTAGCTTTTCTCTTTTGTAACTTTTTGTAACTCATTCGCCCTTCTAGGACAGTAATGACGACACTGAAGATGTGTCACTGTTTGATGCAGATGATGATGCACCCAGGAGATCAAAAAAGTCAAAAATAAGGTGTGTGACCAATAGTATTTTTCAGAGTCTGCTATCAAAAATGTGGTGGAGGCAAGACATCCGTTAGGTCATATTGTACCAGTAGGCAATAACAGAGCATTGGTGTGGTTGAGTTCTCTTTGCTTAGAAGTGATTTTCATTTGTAAGAGTTTTTATTCCTGTGAATTGGGGATTACTCATCAACCATTGATAACTTAATTTTCTGTTTAAAAATCTGTGGCTTTTTGTTGATTTTTATAGTCATGATGTAGTGTTTGTCTGCAGACTCAGTGAGACTGTCTGTCTGAAACTGTATGAAATGACCCAAACTGTTGCTTTATTCCAAATGAATCATTTTGTGTGATAAGAAGATGTTCAGGGGTTTGAAGGGAGGAGTTGTCTTTTCATGACCATACTTTCAGCTTCAGATCTTGAATAGTTTCTCTGCTATTTCCATATTAGCCACCTTCTATCTTGTCATACAGCTGATATAACAGCCTCACTCCTGCTTTACTTCCAAACAACTTGTAGGGCAGTTTACAGGCAGTTCTTCTAGAGCTCAGCTGTGCAGTAATCTTAAAGCCTATACTGCATCTCTCTGAACTGGAAACATAGAAGAAGACAGAAAAATGGACAGGGTTTCTCCAGGAAGAGAGTATCTGCTTCCATTCATTTCAAAGGGGGGTCTCTTCTCACTCTGTCCTAATTGACTTCCTTTAAGCTACTAGCTCTTAAAAACTTCTGGCATCACTTTTCCCCCTATACTCCCACTCAACTCTTCTTTGAACAATTTTTGCATGTGGGAGAAGTCTTCTGATTAGAGGTGCACCAATAAAAAATTTTGAGCCGATACCGATGTCCAGTTATTAGCAAGCCATATTGGCAATACGATCCGATTGCTGATTTGCAACCTGGCAGCTTGGAGAGCAGTGTCTGGCTGATAAGTCTGTTGAGGGGGGTGGGGGCTGGGCAGATCAAGGCCCCTGCGGCAAGGTGGGGAATGGGGCTGGTGTGGGACAGTGCTGCTCTGGCTCATACTTGGAGAGGGGGCCGCTTCTGCCATTACACGTACCCTTGGGAGAGCCATGGAGGGTATATGTCCCCCAGATCTGTGTGTGGGGCAAGGGCAGGCTGCAGACTGGGACTGGGGGTGGCGCCAGGCTTTTCCTGGCCACCCAGCCCAAGTGCAGCCCTGGCTCAGCCCACCTTCTGGGAAGAGCCCAATACTGCCACAGCCTGCCCTCACCCCGTGCATAGATCTGGGGAGCACATGACCCCCATGGCTCCCCCAGAGTGTATGCAGTAGCAGGAGTAGCCCTGTGCCCCCTGGATGAGCTACTCATGGCTCCCCTCCCAGCCCCACTCACTCCCTCCCTCATCTCAGGGGCCTTGCTCTGCTTCCCCCCCACAACAACAGACTTACCAGCTGTCCAAGCTGCTAGGCTGGCCATATGTATGCTGTGGCTACTTACCTGCACACGGCATTTACCAGTGACATTACCGGCTACATTAGTTAAAAAAAGCCGATTGCCAATAATGTCAGTTTTCCTTTTATTGGTTCCGATACAATATGGGCCAATGTATTGGTGCACCTCTACTTCTGATTATATCTGGTTGACTTTGCTCTGCCTTATGGAACAGCACAAATGAGTAGTGTGGAGCTTATATTTGTCATTGTCAGTATTTGCAAACTGGCCTCATTTAAAGGGGTGTCCTCCTAAACTCGACAAAGAACAATTTTCCTGTAACAGTGTATGCTATTTTTTTTTTTAAACTGAGTTGCTTTAGTCTCGTTTGAGAAGTCTGTGACTGTATTCTGCTCTTGATGTATCATTTACAGGCATCCGGTGGCATCATTTTTCCACTTGTTCTTCAGAGTCAGCGCAATAGTTGTTTATCTTCTCTGTGAACTGTTGACCAGCAGCTTTATTGCCTGCATGGTCACAATTATCTTGTTGTTATCATGTGATTTTTGGGCAGTGAAGGTAAGTCTACCATGTTGCTTTGCAATTCTTAAAAGGTGGAAACAGACTAAGTTAAATACTGTCTGGACATGCATGTGTGTGTTAAAAAGTAAGGTTAGCTCCTTTTTTCATTTTGCAGGAAGTGGTATTGTATTATGTGACAAGAACTTTAAAAGTAATGGAAAACTCTTAAATCTCATGTTTTGTGTATCGTTTATTTTTGAGGTGCAGTTGGGGAAAATTTCTTTCAGACATAATACGATTTTTAAGCAGAAGTTAAAGTGGCCTCCAAAATTGTAAGGAAAAGTTTTTAATGGTTTTGCAATCATTTATTATTGCAGTGAAGATGCTGGAAAATACAGATGTAGTCCTGACTGAGCCTGAACTAGATCTGCCAGCAGTTTTACTTTACTTATTGTGAAAAGCAAATTCAGTAATAAAGTAAGTTGCCCCAGTGCTCACTGGGAGTTTGGCTTTTCATTGCATTTAACCCTTAGTGAAAATTCCTAGTTTTATTGGACACATATTTGGCACAAAAAATCTCAGGGTCCTGGCAGATGTTACATTTATGAATTGTAATATGCCACATGTGCAAGTAATTTATAAGCAGATAAAGTGGCAGACCAGCCACAGAGATGTTCCACGTTTAACCCCAAAGCTCTGACACTGTAGTATTCATAGTTATAGTTGCTGTAGCAATTATAAATACATTTTACAAGGTATGGGAAGAACAGATATGGTATATTTAGTTCAGTTTAGCTGTTTCATAGTGCATGGCACACTCTTGATTCATGTCCAAGGTCTTTTTTGGTGTATGATCTTTGTGGTTAAATGTGGTACGTCATTGTGTCTGGTTTATGTTGTTCTTGAATTTGAATGTGTGACACGAACATGTGGTGCAGGACCCTGAGGTAAGGGAGCAGTTACTCTGTGCCAGCCTGCAGCCCAGCTGCATGCATGCCCTTTGAACATACCAGCAGGGCCAGGAGAAAAGCCCAAGATCAGGGAGCAGCTCTCCAATTTGGGGCTCCCTACATGCAGGGGCATTAATGCAGCACAGATGCAGAGTGTGCAGGGATTCCAGGAATGGGGGAGCTGCTACCTATCTTGGGCTCCCTGCTCACCCTTAAAATGTGCTGACATGCAGGGAACCCAAAACTGGAGAGAGGCTCTTCTTCCCCTCCTCTAGTCCCCCTCCCACCCCATGAACCTTAGCATGTTCAAAGAGCTTGTGGGCAGCTAAGCTGCACATGTGAACTTGGAACATGTATGCATGTGGGAGTTCAGGATCAGGGAGCCGCTTACAATCTTGGGCTCCCTGTGCCCCAGGACATGTAAAGCCCCTCTGTGCAAGCTGATGCTAGGGCACAAGTGCACTTTTCAATTGTATCATTTGTTCCAGACCCAGTGACTGTCCTTTGCCCAGTCCTGCCAATTTGCTGATTAGGGGGGTCGAGCAGGGAACTGGAATGTAGCTGCCCACTGCCCTCTGGCTGATTGCTGGGCTTGCATAGACAGCAGCCTCTGTGTCTGGAACCAATTGCCCCTGTCCTTTGAAAAGTACACAATGCATCTGATATTGGGGAATCCTGTTCCCTTATGACAGGTTGCTCTGGTGGGTAGGGTGCCCTGTTTAGGCAAGTTGAAAGGTGTGCTGTGCTGTCTATCATTGAGGCACCAGTTCCCTTATGCTGGGCAAGTAGGGGTGTACCGATAGATATTTTTAGGGCTGATACTGATGGCCGATTTTTAAGGCGCCATATTGGCCGATATCAATCTGATTCTGATATGTAGCTGGGCAGGTTGGAGACCAACTTTGGGCTGGTAAGTCTGTTGGGCGGAGAGGGAAGGGGAGTGGAGGGGGTGGGGAACAGATTGAGGACCTAGTGGTGAGGGAGGGAGTGGGGCTGGGGCAGGCACTGCTCAGCCAGGGTGAGGTGGGGCATGGGACAGAGCCGCGAGCGGCTTGTTTGGGAGTGTGGGGAGGGGTTGGCCGTTCCCACCGCTCCAGACACCCTGAGAGAGCATGGGGGGCTTGTGCCCCCAGATATGCGTGGGGCAGGGCAGGCTGCTGCTGTGGGCTGGGGCCAGGGGCAGTGCCAGGCTCTTCCTGGTGCAGGGGCTGGGCTGAGCTGTGCTTGGGGCAGGCGGCATCAGCGCTGGGCAGTGGGGCTATGGGGGACTGCAGCCTGCCCAAAATTTGCTATAGCTCCCCCTCCCCATAGCCTTGCTCCCAGCACCACTGCCATCCGCCCTGAGTGCAGCCTGGCCCAGCCCCCCTGTTGGGAAGAGCCCAGTGCTGGCCCTAGCCCACAGAGGCAGCCAGCCCTGCCCCACACAGATCCAGGGGCACACCCCCCTCATGCCCTCCTGGTGTGCCTGAAGTGGTGGGAGCCGCCCCCCGGATGAGCTGCTTGCAGCTGCATCCTGCACCCCACCCTGGCTGAGCAGGGCCTGTCCCAGCCTCACTCCCTCCATCACCGTGGGGGCCTCGATTTGCCCACTCCCCTGATGCCCCTTTCCTTCCTCTGCCCCTTCCTCCACAACAGACTTACCAGTGAATGCTTCTCTCCAAGCTGCAGGTCTGCCCTCCTGGCCATGTGCATGCTGTGGCTATGAGCATGCACAGGGCATTTATTGGCCACGCCAGGCAAAAAAAGCTGATCGCTGATACTCTCAATTTTCCCTATATTGGTGCTGATCCAATATAGGACCAGTGTATCAATGCTGGCAAGTGTTTAAAGGTCCAGGCATGAGGGGAACCATGGATTAGAGACCAGATCCCTGATCTGGGGCTCCCAGTGTGCCCTCAGATGCATGGTGGGATCTGAGGAATTTAATCACTGGTCCCAAAAATCATGTATCCTGCCATGCACATCTATGATGGCAAGATGCACAATTTTGGCGATTGGGGATAAAATTCCTTAGATTCCATTATGTGATTGAATTAACATCCTGCCAGGGCCCTCACTAGCTGCCTGCAGAGGGTTTAACAGGCTATTGCTTTGGTTGACCCCAACTTTTTGTGATTGTAATACCACTTTCTTTTACCACAAAGTGAGAGTATACGATTATGTTGCTCAGTAGTGCTTTTAAACTGATTGCTTTTTTAAAACTGTTTCTGCTCTTACTTAATCAAGGTATAGGGTGACTTAGTGACACCTCACATCCTAGCCTTCTGTTGATGAATTACATTGTCACTAGGAGTATTAATAGTGAAACAGCAGGCCATTTCTGAAGGGCAACTCACACGTCAAGATCAGCTATGGTTTGGACTGAATATGGATATTGAATTAGTAGTTTCAGGCTGTAGTTAGTTGTATACGCTTGATCTGCACGCTGTTACATGCAAACACTACATTTAAAGAATGTTGATATTGTAAAGTTAAGTATTTGGAATTCATGAAATGCCTGAATTGAAAGGGCTTATGCCCCCCCTTAGTGTGTCTCCATCTTCATATACATTATTGCAGAGCCGTTACATGATCTTACATAATCCTTAATCCTCATTCCAGGCTCCCCACTCTCCCTCAGCCTGTGCCAGTTGTTTGTTCCAGTCTTCCATCTAATCTATTGGCTCCCAGTCCTGGTCTCCTTGGCTTGCCAGTCCTTCCTCTCCATTCAGAGGCCATGTGTAGACAAAATGAGCGGCATGTGTGCATGACACTTTAAAGTGGGTTAAATGCTTTTGCACCGCTTTAATGGTGTTGGTGTTTGCACAGTAATTCCAGCCACTGTAGCAAAATTGGCGGTGTAATGCGCCTTAAATGACTTGGGGTGCGGCAAACTAAAACTCTTCTGAGGAGTTTTAGTTTGCTGCCCTACAGCCACAGAGCGAAGCGCCAGGCTCTGTGCAGCTCAGGGGCTCTGCAGGAAGCCCATGCAGGCAGCCTGGCAACAGCTCGCGAAGGCAGGCTCCATCCAAGAAAAGCGGTGAGCCTGATCTTTTTTAATTTTTTTTCCCCCTGGAACCTGCCTGCCTACCTGAGCTGTGTGGGGGCCTGATGTTTTCCTCTGCAGCTCTGGTGCCCTCCAGGGCCAGCCAAGCTGCGTGCCTGCAGAGGTGGGTGCCACCTTGGCGGGGAGCCACCACTGCCGTGGAGGGAAGCACCAGCCCCCACCTCTGCAGCCCAGGGACCACTCTGTCTGCTGGCAGCTCACCCTCCCCTCCCTGCCGCTAGAGAGGCAGGTAAGTTTGGGTGTGTGCATAGCATGGGGGTTTAAAGGGCCCTAAATTGAAGTGGTGTTTTTAAAAACCCACCGCTTCAATTTAAGGACCCCGTTTCATCTACACATGCCCTGAGGCAGATGACTGGCATAGAAAATTTCAGGCCAGACATCTAAATTTGGCATACCCAACCAAATAAAGGATCTTTAGAATGAAGGATGCCAAGCAACATTAAAGCTGCATAGCATTGGTAACTACTAATGCCACCTACAATGCAACTAGCAGAATGCAGTCTGGGAGCAACTACTGATGTAAAAACAATTAGAAACTCATTTGATAAGATACAGGAATAATTGGTTTGGCAGGTTTAGTTTGGCATTTCATGATTCATGTTCAGGGAGGTTTTTTTGGTGTCTGAGCTTTAGGGTTAAAACCTCTCTGATCCCACTTCTATTTGTATTTAACCTCCTCCAGAATGTTACGGGCCGGTTGATGGTTGGGCTTCGCTGGTGGAACCAGGTGGATGACGATGGCAAGAGTCACTGGGTATTTGAAGCCAGGAAGGTAAATAGTTTTCTTTACACTTGTTTCAACTGCTACCATTTGGTAAAATCTCTATCCCAGCAGGAGTTAATCTTGACATAGTAGACTCTGATATTTTTTGACTTCCTTTCTTCCAGTGCCACAGTAATGCACTGTGACTGCCACCTTGTTCTGCTCAGATTAATGTCCCAGGTTACTGCTGTAGTTACTGGGCTGTCTTTTCTCCAAGTGTTACCAGTTTAAAAATTAATACAGATTAAAAGGAAGAAATAAAATAGCAGTGTAGCAGCAAAGTTGTCCATATATTGTAATGCTGTATTAGGTTAATAGTTTGTTAAGTGTTAGTGGCTTGAGAAAGAAATATAAATATAAATGGGGAATTTATATTTCTAGAGAGATTATACTTGTGGAATCTACTCTTTTCATACCTGTGGCCCTCCCTACAAGCTCAGTAATATTAGAACTAACATGAAACGCTATAAAAGCAGTAGCTGAGTGCCAACAACCACTACATGTTTTATATATGATACCTTGTATTCCTCTATGTAGCAAGGGCATAAAATGTAACAGCACCTCACTGGAGCAGCTACATACATATTTGCCTGCACTGTGCTTAGAAAATGCTAACTGTTAATTGTATATTTTGCCAGGCCCATTCTCTGTGCGTGTGCACAGTAGGGCTGTGCAAAGCTTCGGAGCTGATTTGATTTGGAGGAGATTTGGCCTTTTTTGGGAACCGAATCTCCAAATCTGAATAGAATTGGGAGACCAATTAAAAGCTCCAAATCGATTCAGAAAAACTCTGGAAAAGATTTGGCTGCTTAGGAGATTTGGCCATAGACTAAACAGGCAGCTGAAACAGCTGCCTCCAGCTGGTAAATCTGTTGGGGTTGTGGGCAGGGGGGAATTGGGGCTGGGACAAGCTGCCCAGTCGAGGAGGGGAGTGGGTGAGGGAATGGGATGCAGGTGTGGCAGCGCCGGGAGCGGGAACTCTGCCCTGAATTCTGCCCCTCCCCCCCTCCCCCCACATGCTGGGTGGTAAATGGTAGCAGGGCAGAGCCCCTGGTCCCAGTCTGATGCAGACGCAGCAGCTCTGGGAGTGGGGGTTTTGCCCTACCAGTGCCTGGAGTGAGCCGTGCCTGCATCGTGTCCTCCCCTTCAGCATCTGATGGGCAATCAGCAGCAGGGCATAACCCCTGTGGGTAGAGGCAGGCATAGCCAGAGGAGTTGTGGGAGAAGCCCTCATGGCTGCCCATCCCTGCCCCATCCCCCACCTGGCCCCAGCCTCTGGGCACTTTAAAAAAAAAAAAATAAGCCCTGCACTCTGGCAGTGGTGATTGGGGCCTCTGGGTGCTTATGGTAAAGCCTCCCTGCTCAGTGAGAGGAGCAGGGATTGCCCCTCACCCCTGTTCGGCACCCGCGCAGCAGCTGCCCCATGGCATGGGTGCAGTGTGGCATGGCAGAGTGCCATGTACTGTGTGGGAGCTGGGGTGGCTCCACTTGTCAGCTGGAGCCCGGCACTGCTCAGCCCTAGCTCCCAGACAGTGCACGGCATCCTGCTGAGCTGTGCTGCACCCACATGATGCAATAGCTGCTGCGCCAGTGCCAAGCTGGGCAGGGTGGTGATCCACACTGCCCCCCATGCTGTGTGGGAGTGCGACTCTGCCACGAGTTCCCAGAGGCCCCAATCAAAAAAAAAAAAAAAAAAAGAAAAGAAAAATGCCCTGTACTCACCAGCTGCAGCAGCAGCGCCGCACACTGTCCTGGAGCTGGGGCCACTGGGGCTGAGCAGTGCTGGGCTCTGGCTGACAGGTGGAGCCACCCCAGCTTCCAGACTGCTCACAGCACCCTGTTGATTCCCACTGCCTCGTGCCGCATGGGTGCGCTCTGCCACGAGCACCTAGAGGCCCCAGTCGCTGCTCCCTCAGCTGGTGAGTGCGGGGCTTGCTTTTTTTTTTTTAAAGTGCTGAGACTAGGCTGGGGCCGAGCAGGGCTTCTCCTGTGTCTCCTCTGGCTGTGCCTGCCTCTCCCCGGGTGGGGAGAGCCACAGCAGAACCTGCAGGAGCCCAGCTATGCCTGCCTTTCCCCGGCTGATCTGAATCTCTCTAAATCAGCACTGAATCTTCCAAAGCCGATTTGGCTGGATTCAGGACAGTGATCCGACTCTCCAAATTGAATTACTGTCCTCTGAATTAGCCAAATCCGAATTAAATACTTTCCTATTCACACAGGCCTAGTGCACAGTGCTGTAGCAGATACTTTTTTTCTAAGTGCGGACCATTGTTAACATTTGGATGCTGCAGTGGAGTGGGGGGCTACAGGGGTATTCTAATGTTTCCACTCACAGTGACACAGGTTATCTGAAGAAAAAAACCCAAACCAGTTTTTTAAATAGTAATAAGAGGTATCACAATGATTCCCCCCCACCCCCTTATTAATAGTAGTGCTATATGGTGAAGTATGTGTTGATGAACCCTATATGCCATCAGGAACTAATAATGAATAGTGCAGAAGCAGTCTTTATCCAGTCCTGAAATAGTAGAGTTTCTTCTTTCACCTTTGTAGTGTAGGAGTTTCAGCTATATTAAGTTGTAGTTATGCTAAGCTATAGTTGAGCTGTGGCACCTCAGGGCCATGGGAGTAGCAGGCTTTACTGACTTCTGGGTGATCTGGTAAAAGACAATGAGCAGAGATTCTGATTCAAAGTAGGCAACAGTACCTGAACAAATTAAGGAGTAAAAAGTTAGAACTCACTAGTAAAGTAGAGACGAGGTGAGCTGTTACTAAGCAGAGAGTGAGCTGGAGAACCTGAAATGAGCAGAGGGAATTGTAGTTGGCATGGGATGAGCCACAGGTGTCTGCGCCACAGGTGTCTATCCTTGGCAGAGACGAGTAAAAAGGGTCAACTTGACAGAGAAATAAAGGTTGGTACAGGGGCACCTAGGCTATAAATACAGGGGTTGTCAGATTCGCTCTTTTGTAGCAACTTAGGGGTGACAGTTGCATGTAACGCATTGCTTACCATTGTCCTGGGCAGTTTGACTGAGCTGGACTGATCGCTATAAAGATCCGCTATTGTACTGCTCTGAGACAATAAACCTATCGGAGCTTTCACCACTGAACACTAATTCAAGTTGTTCTTTCTGTGTTGCATCTGGGCTCCAGGAGGGTGGCTTCAGGCAGTGGCTTCTGAGAGCGTATGGACCCAAGTAGCCTGAACACAAAAGAGTGGCAACAGGCAGGAGGCTGGCTGTGAACCCTCCTAACCCCCGTATGCCTCAGAACAATACATCAGTATGAAAACTAATAAAAGATCCTTTAAAGTTGATGTGTCCCTTATCTACCAAAAAGATCCCCCTGCTGTCATGTGGAGATGAGGTCTTGTGGAATGTGGGGCCTGGATTGCTTTTAATAATAAAAATTATCTGTACAAAGAAACAGACCACTCAGTTTCAGCTCCATTCCATTTCCAGGCATCAGCTCACGGGAATAAGGCCTCTTCTGAAGCAGAGTCCCGAATCTTCTGGTTGGGATTAATTACCTGCCCTATGATCTGGGTGATATTTGCATTCAGTGCCCTGTTTTCCTTCAAAGTGAAATGGCTGGTGAGTTTGTTACTTCAGTCCTACAATGACTATGTGTAAATTATTAACTGCCTGTTATTAGAATAGTGAACTGTAAACCCCTGATTCTTGCTTTTTCTTCTCCTTACAGGCAGTGGTCACAATGGGTGTAATTCTGCAGGGGGCCAACCTGTATGGTTATATCAGATGTAAAGTAGGCAGCAGGAAGAATTTAACCAGTATGGCTACCACCTATCTTGGAAAACAGTTTTTGCGGCAGGTAAGGGTTTCCAGGAGTTGCCAAATGAAATTTAAATGTACCCCCTCAGTGTGTTTTTAAATATGATGCAACATCAGACAGATTATTTTAGACCAGTCTCCTTCAGACCAATAGCTTTCAGCTGGTACTGCCAAAGTAAGGCCAAGTTAGCTGAATTGTGCTTAATTGCCTTTTCAGAGGCATAAGGGAAAGCTTGCACTGTTAGCAAGACCAAAATAAAAATCACATGTTTGCTGTACTCAGAAACAAGGCAAACTGTGGTGGCTTCATTCCAAATTTCTTGCTGCAGTAGTGGAGGAAGGCTGTTTTCTTACAAATTCTATCTTTATTTCTGTCCAAGCTTTCTCTCCTGTCTGGGCCTAAAGACAGAGGGTGGAAAAGCTCCTTATTGCGAGTATCCCAGGGTGGCTGTTCATATTTTATCTTCTTAGAATCCTGATTCTCTGATGGATTTACTTGATGCTCTGTCTCCTTGCAATTAAGTTCCATCTGCAGCATACCATGGTTCCCATAGTTACTAGTGTTACTTGCAGATTCCATGGACCTTAGCGAAATAGATTTTAGTGTTGAAAGCAAGGAACGCAGTATCAGGATTATGGCAGTTGCTAAAATTCTTAACTCTTGTAACTAAATACCCTTTGTTTCCTCTTCTAAATTATACAGCCTACAGCAGTGGGCACCCAGCTGGATCCTGTGTTGTTAGCCCTTTGGTTTAAATGCACCATTGCAGAGTGCTAGGCTCTTTGCCGAGTGTCTGTGTGTTCCTTCTCAGTTACCGCTTCTACCACCTCACTTTTTCAGCTGTTGAATATGGGCACAAATTGAGCTGCAGTCATAGAGGGATGTTTATTGCTTCTGATGATTGTTTTAAACAGGGCTTGTAATCTTGCTTATTGTGTGTGCAAGTGTGGAGGACGTAGAAACCCAAATGGTTCATTGTGCATTCCATGACTCTAAAAGGACTCATCTCTACTTCTGTAATTAAAGTTCTTGGGAGCAAAGCTATAGCCTTGAAGCCTAAAATTGGAATGCTGTTACATCAGGATAGCAACCTTAATGCAAATTCCTAGTGAATCCAAGGCATGGCTTCTTTTTCCGCTCTCTGTAGCTAGTTGAGCCCACCAGTAACACTACCTCCCACATTCAGTTGCTCTTGACTGGTTACCTCAAGGTAAAAACTACCTATGCCTTGTCTCCATTAAGATTTTACATCAAGGTGGCTATCTCTGTATAGAAGCATAGTTTTGTTTTTTAATTAATTGAAAACTGTTTTTTGGCTTAGGCAGCCTCTTCAGTTACTCCTTAGCATTTTGTTGCCCTCTTATTTAAAAAATGCACGGGTTGGTTCTCCAAGAAAGTACTATCCATCTATCTGAAGTGCTGCCCCTGGAGCACAGCTGTTAGTTTTGATGAACTTTAGTTCTAATGTTGTCTTTCTTTCTTCTGCAGACTGTGGCTAAAGATGACCAAACAGCATCTTGAAGATTTAAAAAACCAACAACCCCGCACGTCAGATTGGATTTATACTGATGTATAACAGAAAATATTCCCATGACCATGAGTTTGGGACCTACAAAAACTTTGTGGACAATTTTTTTTCTCCAATAAATCCTTTAAGACTTCCAGTTAACGCTCACCAAAATTACTTGTTTTTTCTGTAACTGTTTGCATTTCAAATTTCCTCCAGTAGGTTGGGTGATTAAGTTAATTTTCTTAATCTTTTAATTAAGAAAAGATTTAACCCCTTATACAGGCTTCATAAAATGGTATGAGGAGAAGTAAGAGCTGAAAATACTGTGGATCCTTTCTTAGTCTGAAAAATGTGAACAAGCCGGGCCTTACATTGTATAAGAAACCGCCTCCTTTTCTTCTCTTCCTGCATAAGTCACCCAGTGGAATTACTGCCTGCAGAAGTGATTCTGCCTTTGGAGCCAATTGCCATTTGCACTATGCAGCTTGGTCCCTGTTTCATCTCATTCCCTGGTTCTCTTATTTTGAGTGTTGATTTAAGCTAGATAATCATTTTTTTTCTGAAGTGTATCCTGAATTTGCCCCAGTTGAATTCAGAGTGAATTTTCTCCATCAGTTCTGCAGCATTGTTAAACCTCTTGTAGACTCCATGTAAACTGACATCTGAGCAGTGCAGATACTTTTTGAGCTGTCTGAATTACACCTGACTCAGAGTGGAACTAGGTCTTTTGTTCTTGTATAGTGTGCCTACTTGCCCTTCAGTGTGGGTCTGAATGGAGAGCATGGAAAGAACAGGCACTCCATTACAAGAAAAGCTGCATAAAATAATAGAGGCATATTTATGAGTGAGCAATTGACACTTGGCAGTTGTTAAAGTGCACATCAGTCTGCCTTGCCATCTTATGTCGCTTTCTGTGGCACAGTGCAGATGTATTTTGCTCTCTTTAGGGTAGACTGACTGCCGAAGCCTCAAAAGTGCTTTTGTAAGTTTGCCCCTGCAGAAAATATTGGCATTTACATTTGCTGTGTTCTCTACTAGCCCCTCAGCACAGAGCAGTGTTGCTGCCAAGTGGAAATTACTGACTGGTATTCCTCCTTTGGTACAGAATGGGGCCATGTACTACTCATACAGATATATTTATACACTTAGGCTCATTGTCTAGTAAAGCACAATTGAATCGTTGTTATAGAGCTTGCTGAAAACTCAGAGTATGATTCTGAACTGTTACCCTGCTACTCACCTTTCATTTGCTGTGTGGCCTGTAAGGTAGATTATCTGAATAATTCATGTTCAGGAGCTGTTGAAAACCTATGCTGGATGCTAAATTTGCAGAGATGTTAATGTTACACTAGTTCATACCATATGTGCCCAACATATATTTGAATGGGAAAGAATCAGTCTTGTTCCTGTGTTCATGGAATTGTGGGCTACTTTGTTCCATTTGACAGATAAAATTGATTGTGTGTGAAAGAATATAGCTGAAAACAGATTGGTCCTTCTTTGTCACATAACCTTGTTTAAGGGAGATCAAAGCCTTGATGATGTCTTTTTAATTTAAACCCGTCTCCTGGATAATGAGTATTATAAATTGTGGGATTGTGTTAATGATACTTTTTCCTATACTGAAGCAATATCTTGAAATTGTAAAAGGCCCAACTTTGAAGAGTTTTTACATTTGTTTAACTCTTTGGATTGATACTTTCTTTTTTGTAAATATGTATTTATAAAACCTTGAAATTAAATAATACTTTGTCTAACCAGATCAAGTGTTCTTACTAAAATTGAGGACTTTAGTGTTGTTAACCAATACTATGCTAATTAACACGGGTTGTTTGTTAATAATAAATGTATTAATGAGTACTCAGCTCTTACCCCACAAGGATTTCAAATTGTTTTGCATCCATAAACACACCCATTATCCCCAGGTGGAGCAGATAATTAGTGTGGCCATTTTACAGATGAAGAAACTCATGCCATTTCAGATGAAGCAATTCATGCCATCTCACCAAATCATTGTACAATAAGAACATAAGAAGTGCTGGATCAGAGCAGTGGTCTATTTGTCCCAGTATCCTGTCTCTGACAGTGGCAAATAGATGCTTTAGAAGAAGCATATATGAATGCATTATGTCTAGAGTGATTTATTCTATGTCATACCCTTCTTGGTATCAATCATACTTGGTTTAGCATTTTCAAAGGGCATGTCCATCTCTAACTGTTCTCTCTTAAGCTCCTAATGGACCTGTCCTCTAGAAATTTGTCTAATCCCTTTTTGAGGTATCTGCCTTTAAAGCCTCCTGTGACATTGTCAGAGCAGGGTTTATTGTTTGGGTGTCCCTGACTTTATGCTTAATTCACTACAGCATGCCTCTGTTCTAAAGCACATTTGTATAAGGGGAAAGGAGCAGATGACTCAACATGTGAAAGGGTAATTGTAACAAAAAATTTCTGGAAAGAAGCAAGTAACCCAGTGAGAGAGAAATCCTGTAATAGGGTGTGTAATTGCAAGAGAGAAAGGGAAGTCAAGTTGGAGAGAAGCCACTTTGCCTGCCGAGTACCCATCTTAGCAGTCAGCCAGCCATAAGCCATGCCGAGTGGAGGGAATAAGTATCATCAAGCAGAAATGCTAAATTTAGCCATTCTGTCTGATGGAACTGAGATTTCATCTTCCTCTGTACAAATAAGCTATTAATTCATAAGCACATTACTATTGAAAGAAAATTGACCTTAGAAATATTCCTATTGATAATCAGTGGGTTTCTGCCATAAGTTTTAGTTTCAGTTCACTGGCCTTTTTCAATGGGAAAAAAATTGTTGAAAAATTCCCAGCCAGTATTACTGTTAAGCCTATTGGCTTGACTGGCAGCCACAGAGAGCAAGACCTGATTTTTCTTATACCAGTGTAATTCTCCCTGGAGATCAATGCGGTTGATTCCGGTCAATTTCAGCTAACTATGCTTGTCTTGGAGAAGTCTGTGTCCTGCATGTTCAGAAACTCTTGATTGCTGAAATTGCCTCATTATCATTACTGAAACTCTTCCCATGAAGGTCCTTCTTTCATCTTGGGCAGTGGGTAGAAGTCTGAGGGAGCCAAATCTTGATGCAGTTGTTCAAAGCCACGTTTGGTTTCTGTGGTCACTGCAACCTGGGTGATGTAGGTGATACATTGTCTTAGATAACTAGAACTTCTCGACTAAACTTCCCACAACTCTTCTTCCTAATGATTTTTCTAAATTACAACTGTTCACTAGCATAGTACTCCCCACTGATAGTTTTGAGAGGTATTCATGATCACCCTGTCACTGCCCCAAGAATCTGTATCTATGACTTGCTGGTGCCACTTGCTTGACTTTTCCTGGGAGGCAAAGACTATGCATGTTTTTACTGCATGCTTTGTTTTTGGTGTCAGGATCAAAGTCTCATTTTGAGTTATAGTCCTACTCATGAATGTTTTGAAGTTGGTTTGAAGCAGCCCCCAAAATTCCTTGGACATGTCAAGGCAGTCTCTTCTAATTGGAACCAAGTATTGACCTATTCTGGGACCCATCTTGAAAACTTTCATCATTTGGGGATGGCACGTGCTGTTTCAGTTGCATTCTTATTTCCTGACATTCACGATCAGCTTGTGGACTGCATCCATTCATCCTGATGCAGTGACCTTTCTGGGGTGCCCCAACTGGTTCACCTTCAGTGCTAATTCTCTTTTGTTTAAAGTCATCTCCCTAGTTTTTACCATGGCATATGAAGGGTCAACATGCTCCAGTGTTGCCACTGTGACCTCATAGATTTGCATTTTTGTACAACTTCCACACATTTAAAGAACTGGCAGATGATAAAGAAATACAAAATATCAGTAACGTGACCTGTGAAATCTGGTGTGCCCTAACATAAGAAACGAGTCTGGCTAGATACTTCCTAACATGGCTTGGAATGTTTTAACTCTCAAACACTAGGCCGCTGAGGATCCAAGTAAATACTTTTCACAAAAATGGGGTGGTTATCTTACTGTTAAAGAGCTCATTTTTTCCATGCTCACATGCTGGCACTGCTCCTCAATTGATTTTCCTTACCAGATAGCTGATATCTTCCCAAGGAAGGCCTTTTTTTGGGTCTTCCTCTCGTTGTTCCTTGTAAGCATTCCTTACTCAGTCTCCACTAGGTGGCAATATGCTACTGTATATGTGATTGAATACAGCGGTGTAATAGGAAATAATATCACTTGATTATGTGCTGATATCTAATGCCAAAAAGCTGTAGGATTCTGTGCCTGTGACCTACATACCAGGACAGTCTCCATGTTAATGCCTAAAATTAAGCATGTGTTTGTAGGATCAACTCTTTAAAGTCATGTCATTACTAGGAGGGAAGGAATACTTTTTCCTTGAGTTAACATGGCGTTAACATGGAGCTAACACAAAACAAAATCTTGGGCAAAATAAAGGATTATTAGATTTATCTGAGGCTAAAGTCAGCTCACTATTACCCCCCCCCGCCCCGGTATTCAAAATCATGAGATTACAATGATAAATTATGAAAGTAAAAAAAGGGGGAGGGGGTTCCTTTTCTTTGTCTTATGTTTTCTAAGCCATAAGATCACAGTTACTTTAGGATTTCAAGCTTTTCTTTGCAATAGATAATGCTCTGAAGAAAGTCTGCAGCAAAGAAAACATACTCCATAGAAAGATTTTCACACAAACTAATTCTGCCTTAAAATCTTTATGCTGGGGCAGAAATCATCACCTTCACTACAGAAAGGCTTTCTATTACAACACACATAACTGAACAGCAAGAACAAACAGGCAACTTGTAGGGCTTGTAAACTGGTCAAGACTGGTTCTGGATTTTTCTTTTTCCCTTTCCTCAAAAAAAGGAGAAAAATACAAGTTTTTATGGTGCTGAGGCTGTTACCGTGCGTACTTCTACTTAGCAGGAGGCAGTATAGTATGGAACAAGGAGAGAAGCCTGTTTTACCATCCCTGCCTTTAGACTGCAAAGTTTTCAGTTTTCATCTGCCTTAAGTGACTTAAGGGTTAAAAAGACTGGCGTACAGAAGGCATCTTTGCCAGGTGCTGTGTTACAAGGCATTATGGGAAATGCAGTCCATTCTGACAGCTATTTTTCTCTATAATTTTCTCTCTAGATGGAGAGAGGTTTTAGAGCAGGAGTCAATAAATGGGGCCTCATACAAGTGGTAAGTGGAAATCCAGTGAGAAGAAAGCTGGGATTCCTTAAAATTGCTGCTGACGTGAGATCTAGTACCACCTGTTCAACTGAGGTGGCTGAGCATTTCCTGTAACAAAAAGATTCTTATGCTGTTTTGGAAGGAGCTTTTAACACTGTTTGCAGCAGGTCTCTGAAGCTCAGCAGGGGAAATGCACTGAAGGCAGGAGAGTGCTTTTTCCTTATCATATGATGTTTCCTTGGGATACAGCTGAGTTGTGCACAGCTGCAAAAACTTTCTTCTTCTGTTGTGTATGAAGGTCCTCTTTCTGCGACTTAGTAATGTTCCAAGTCAGAATTGTTTGGGTTCAGATGATGTGAACCCTTTAGTCTCCAAAATGTGCCATTTTTGTTTTCTGGTTCAGGAGGCAGTGGAAGACACCAGATAGCTGGGTATTGTAAACCCTGAGGTACCACATGTCTTGGTGTTACAGTAACAAATCCTAATAGGGTGAACCTTCAGAAAGTAGCATGGGGAACGGGGAAACCTTGACATTCTCACAGTAGCATGCTGCAAGTGTGTCTATTTCCTTTCTGTGCCTTTGCTTCTTGAAGGTGCGCTAGCCTGTAGTGGGTATATAGCTGAATGCCCACACTGGAATATACAGAACGTGCATTAGGACTAGGTTAATGGGAGATCTTGAATGTTTCATAGATTCATAGACGCTAGGGCTGGAAGGGACCTTGGAAGATCATCAAGTCCAGCCCCCTGCCTTAGTGGAAGGAAGTCAGCTGGGGTCATAGGATCACAGCAGGATAAACATCCAAATGTCTCTTAAAGGCATTCAAGGCAGGCGCTTTAACCACCTCTGATGCCAGGCTATTCCAGACCTTGGGGGCTCAGACAGAAAAGAAGTTCTTCCTTATGTCCAGTC
Organism: Crocodylus siamensis; assembly: GCF_052110815.1. Lineage (NCBI taxonomy): Eukaryota > Metazoa > Chordata > Crocodylia > Crocodylidae > Crocodylus > Crocodylus siamensis. The sequence continues at coordinate 60,555,561 of NC_143402.1, forward strand.
TGAAACGGTCATGGAGGAGTTTGTGACCATTCGACCTCGTCATCCCTTGGGGAGCTCTGGTGAACAAACGTTCCCCCAGATCCTGGTGGTCACCCCGATAAACTTATAGGTGGCCATCAGATCACCCCTGAGCCCGTGCTCTTCCAGGCTAAAAAGCCCCCTGGCTCTCAGCCTGTCATTGTAAGATCTGTTTTCCTGACCTCTGATCATGCGTGCGGCTCTTCTCTTGACTCTCTCAAGCTTCTCCACATCCTTTTTGAATTGTGGGGCCCAAAACTGGACACGGTACTCCAGCTGCGGCCTCACCAAGGCCGAGTACAACAGGAGAATGACGTCCTGGGATTTACTAGAGAAGCATCTACAGATGCAGGCCAGCGTTTTGCTTGCTTTGCTAGCCGCAGCATCACACTGAAGGCTCATGTTCACCTTGTGGTCAATCATGACCCCCACGTCCTTCATCCAGCGTAGCACTGCCGAGCCTATAAGCATGGTGCAGGTTTTTCCTCCCAAGGTGGAGAACCTTGCATTTTTTGGTGTTAAACACCATCAGGTTTTCATCCGCCCATTTCCTGAGCCTGTCAAGATCTGCCTGGATCACCCTCCTGTCCTCAGGTGTGGATGCTTTACCCCACAGTTTGGTGTCGTCGGTGAACTTGGCCAGTCCGCTTCTGACACCAATGTCTACATCATTGATGGAGATGTTAAACAGTATAGGCCCTAGGACAGAGCCTTGAGGGACCCCACTGGTCACAGCACACCACGATGATAGACTTCCATCAACCACCACCCTCTGGGTCCTACTGCAGAGCCAAATCCCCAGCCAGTGGATTGTAGTGGACCCGAGGCCGCAGTTGGTCAGTTTTGCCAAGAGGTGATCATGGGTTACCAGATTGAAGGCATTTTTAAAATCAAGATATATGTTATCAATCTCTTCTCCCTCGTCCAGGCGATAGGTCACCTGGTTGTAAAAAGAAATAAGATTGGTCAAACAAGACCTACCTGCACCAAACCCGTGTTGGTTATCCCTCAGGATGTTGCCGTCAGCCAGTCTGGTAAAGATGGCCTCTTTGATAATCGTTTCCAAGACCTTCCCCGGGATAGAAGTCAGGCTGATGGGCCTGTAATTTGCCAGATCAATTTTCCTCCCTTTCTTGGAAGATAGGCACCACATTGGCCTTCTTCCAGTCTTCGGGCACTACACCAGAGCGCCAGGAGCTCTCAAAGATCCGTGCCAGGGGCTGGGCTATGATGCTCGCCAGCTCCTGGAGTACCCCGGGGTGTAGATTGTCAGGGCCGGCTGACTTGAAGGTATCCAGCCTCTCAAGCCATTCCTTCACGAGATCAGCTTCAACGAAGGGTGAGGGATCTCCCTCACCTAGGTCTCCCTGTCCTGTAGTGGGCAGGGGGGGTCCCATGGGACTGGTGAAAAACTGATGCAAAGTACCCATTTAGGAAGTTGGGTTGCTAAATGGGAACTGGTTGATTTTCCAGATTCTTGAAGTTTTAAGTTAACAGACATTTTGTGACATTAACCTGGTCTGGGCACTTCAGTGGTGGCAGGTATCAATTGCTTTGTAGTCAAGGTTTGAACTTAGTGTCTCAAGAAAGGGGCTGAGGGGGGAGGCTGTTGACTGGGGATGGGAGATGCTTATGCCTCCTCCAATTTGATAGATTTATGTCTAGTCTGCCTATTGAGGTGGACTGGTTAAGGGATTCCTGGATCATGTTACCCTAAAAATGCATGTTGGGTTAAAAAAAAAGCCTTCTAATCATTATATATGGATTGTGATGTTAGTTTTCAGGCTGTTACTGGAGGGAAGATGCTTTTGGGTTAAAGGTGTTGGCTTCTGGACCCAAGCTGTCTGTGTCCAGTTCCAGACTTTGTTACAGATTTGCCTGTGTGACTTCAGGTAATTTCTGCTAGCTGTTAGGACAGCCAACTCCCAATCTTGCCTTTGAAAATATCCCCTTAATATCTTTGGCCCAGATCCTCAATGGTATTTAGGCACTTAACTCCCTCTGAAGTTAGTGGGAGTTTGGCATCTAAATACTGTTTGAGAATCCAGACCTCAGTTGCTATGCTGTAAAACAGGGATGATAAATCTTATAGTTCTTGTAAAGTGTAGACCAGTGGTTCTCAACCTTTATTTAGACTCCAGGTACACTGCCATAACTTTTCTGAACTTAGTGGCATTCAATTTAAAAAACAGTTTACAATATTTATTAGTTTTTTACAGTGTGTTAAAAATAAACACAAATAAATAAACACAAAACCATGCCTGGAAATACATTTTTTTTATACAAACTGGAAAAAAGTATAGATAATCATATATAAAGGGTCAGTTGAGAATCACTGCTCTAGAAAGATACTATTATGGCTCCTGTCACCATGAAGTCTCGACATCCCATGTAGTTATCTCTGGAGCAGTATTATAAGGCACAGAGACTATGGGTCAGATTCCATCTCACTCTGAAGGTGTCTCATAGCACTTAGTGGTTTAAGTTTGAGGCCTAGAAACAGGATTTTTGAAATACAAAATATTATTCCTTTTAGGAGTGAGGGCTTTGTGCAAAAGCATCATCTATTTTAAGATTTGCAATAAAATCTTAAATCTTCTGTTTTAGTGGAAACTGCTCATATTCAGCATATTTCTTTAAAAGTTAGGGGAGAGGAAGGGTGAGGAGGGAAAAAAAATGAAGGGGCAGGCCCTACAAGGAGAGGCTACGGGACCTGAACCTGTTCAGCATCCACAAGACAAGGCTGAGGGGGATCTAGTGGTCATTTACAAACTAGTCAGAGGGGACCAGCAGGCACTGGGGGAGTCCCTGTTCCCCCAAGCCCTGCCAGGAGTGACCAGGAATAACGGTCACAAGCTGGCAGAGGGTAGATTCAGACCAGATATCAGGAGGCACTACTTCACGGTCAGGGCGGCTAGGATCTGGAACCAACTTCCAAGCAAAGTGGTGCTGGCTCCAGCCTGGGGGTCTTTAAGACAAGTCTAGACAAACACCTTGCCGGGGTCGTTTGACCCCAGTACTCTTTCCTGCCACGGCAGGGGGTTGGATTCAATGATCTGCTCAGGTCCCTTCTGACCCTTCTAACTATGAAACTATGAAGAAATCCTACTGTACATAAGTACAATCCCTGGCAGAATCTGACCCTGATCCTGGTTAACAACCCTAGATACTACGGAATTAACAATAAGAAAGGTAACTGCTAAACTGAAGCAAATAATTGAAATAAAGGACTCCAAAAGAGCTAGAGCCGGGAATGCGTTAGTACAGAATCTGTCATTTGTGCTGTAACATGAATGCAGGGGACTCTATCCTCAGCTGGTGGGAATCAGCATTATTCCTCTGAAGGCAAATGGCCAGTGCTGCTTCAGTTAGAGCTGAGATTATAAGACTTCACATATTCTTTATTGCCAAAACTTCAGATTTCACTCTCATTCTTATGTCCTCTATGCTTTTTCCATGATGCTTCTCTGGAAAACAAGCGGCATCCAGGCATTTTGGAAAGTGCACTTAACTTCATCAAGGTCAGGAATATTTATTAATAACCATCTTTAAATATAGCCCTCTCTGAGCTATTTTAAATTCCTGGACAAGCCCAGGATCCTGGGTTTTCAGAAGTTGGCACTTGATAACTTTGATTCCAGCGCAGGCGAGAACTAAGTTTCTTATCTCTCTTCCACTTGGGTGTGATGGCTGTTTGATTTAACTTTTTGGAACCTGCGAGCTTCCTGTGGAATTGGAGTTGTAGCAGCCCGGGGAATGCTTTCCATGCCTTCCAGATAAACCAATAATAAATTGGCTCAAATAGTGGTTCCTGAGAAATGGTGACTAAACCAAAGACCTGAAGGGGCTGGTTATGCTTATTCTGTAAAGGTAAAGGAAATAATCAGGCTGTACAATAACCATCCAGAAGCTGGGATAAGAATACTATGTGGCACTTAAAACAGCACATTTTGCCTTCAATTCTCAATTCAGTGTACAAGAGAAGGAGGTCAGAAGTATCTTCACTTTTACAGTTTGGGAAACTGAGGCACAGTGCAATCATTGACTCAGCCCAAGACCATGATTAGAGCTGGGAACTGATTCGAAGACAAGTTCTAACTACAAAATATGTTGCCTGCACTTTGGCAGGTCTGTAACCTCTTGCGTGGTAGCTCTACTCCCTCGGGTGTGAGAGCCTTTAGGTACACAGGCTCTAAGCAGCTCACTGCCCGTATCGAGACTCTGTACCCTTATGTGAGTGGCCAGCTGTTCCTGGAAAGGGCCTCTTTCTGGGGATGTGCCTAGCCCTGCAGGCTGGTTCTTCCACTTAAAGTCTTGCAGCCCTGTAGGCCCCTCTAACCCGCACTGGTGTCTTGTTGCTCTGGACACTGCAAGCAACGCATTCCTCATCACAGCATGTATTTCTCTTCCCTAGCTTCTCAGCCCTGATGCAGACTTCCTGACCTAAGAGCACTACAGGGAAGGGTCTATTATGCTCTCTTGGCAGAGGCTTCTGTTGCCTGAACTTACACAGGACAGGATATCCTAGCTGGTATTACCTAAACAAAAAGCCAGAGTCACTAATTGGAAGAATGACCTTCGGTGAGACCAAAATGTGTAGGGAAATGGGAGGGCAGCCTGGTTGCTGGCTGAGTCCCAGCCCCAGCACTGCTTCAAGGTTCCAGGTAGAAGGGGGTCACCTTCTCCCTCCTTTCATACAAAGCTCTTGACTGCAGCAGCAGCAGTGGTACAGCTTTCTTGCCAGTAGCAACCCCAGCTGTGACTGTCCCATTACACTTACCATTAATGGTCACGGAGGAGTTGGATGGATCTGCCACTGGGCCCTTTAAAAAGAGTAGTGAGGATGGTGTAAGCCCAAACCTTCTTTTTTGCTCTGGGAAGTTGCCCCATCTGCTAGCAAGGAATAAGACTAGCTTCACTCCACACATTGATGATATAGCATGATAGTGCCCAATGAGTCTGTAGTGCTGGGAATGGTACTTGTCTATCATGACAGACAGCCTCTTTCCTAAATAGCTTACCAGCTACATCAGTGGCATATGGAACATACCCATTTTATGTCCACCTGGTAATGGAGATGAGCAGAACTACCATATCTACCCCCCTGTGATGAGAGAAGCCCTGTCATAAATTGGGATAATTTGGTTGAATGAGGTCTCATCACAAGTTTTTGAGCTGTATCAGCTTCATGGCTCTGCTTTTATCAGAGTCTTTATTTTTTTTGCTCTATAACAGTTTTGAATGTGTATATCCAACACATCCTTAATTCTCCCTTGTTTCTCACTCCCTGTATTCTGGAATAACAACATAAGTGCTATTCTAGGTCAGACCAATGGCCCATCTAGCCTAGTCTGTCTCCAACAGCGGCAGAAATAGATGCTATAAAGGGAAAGCATTGAACCAGATATCTCTGAAGTGATCCATCTCTCCTATTCAATATCCACCATTACTGCTTTAGGCATGCCAAAGGAAACATCTCCAATCATTCTGGTCAATAGCCATGAGTAGATCCATGCATTTATCCAGTCCCTTCTTCATAGATTCATAGATTGTAAGGCTGGAAGGGACCTCGGAAGATCATCAGGTCCAGCCCCCACACCAAACAAGAAAGATAGCTGGGGGTCAGGTGACCCCAGCAAGATGACTGTCCAGTCTCCTCTTAAAGATTTTCAGGGTAGGTGATTGTACCACTTCTGGAGGGAGCTTAAGATGGATGTTATGTTGGCAGCCTGGCAGTCCTCTGGCACAAAAGCCTCTTGTAATGAGAGGTTACATCAGCAGCAGGCAAAATGCGGCCCGCGGGCTGGATGCGGCCTGCCAGGGCATTCTATCTGGCCTGTGAGGCCCTTAAAAAATTTAGAAAATTAATATTTATCTGCCGTGGGCTGCCTGTCAAGCTGCCCTCGATGGCTTGCCAAAACTCATTAAGCAGCCCTCCGCCCAAAATAATTGCCTGCCCTGGGTTACATACTATTGCTAGAAATCCTGCAATTTCATGTTTGAGTTCCATCCAGTCTTTATGACTCAATGTCTGGTTTATTGATTTGTTCTAAAACTTCCTGTGTTGTCACTTCAGTGGGGTCCAACTCCTCAGACCCATCTACTAGAATGAATTGATCAGGCATAGGAATTTTCCCAGTATCTTGTGCAGTAAACACTGAGGCAAAGTATTCGCTTAGCTCCTCTCTTCTAGCCTTGTCCCAGAGTGCATAGTTTCATAGTTTCTAGGGTCGGAAGGGACCTGAGTAGGTCATCTAGTGTGACCCCCTGCCATGGCAGGAAAGAGTACTGGGGTCAAACGACCCCAGCAAGGTGTTCATCCAGCCTCCTCTTAAAGACCCCCAGGGTAGGAGCCAGCACCACTTTGCTTGGAAGTTGGTTCCAGATCCTAGCCGCCCTGACCATCTTTTACATGTTGGTGGTCTAGTAGTCCCACCAATTCTGTAGCTGGCTTTCTGCTTCTGATATATTTTTAAAGCTTTTATTATTAACTTTAGCACCTTTTGCTAGATGCTCCCCAACCTGTTTTTGGTACCCTTTTTGATTTGTTGTATATGCTTTTCTTGAGCCTCTAATATTGTATTTTTAAACAGCTTTCTAGCTGTTTTTTTACATATTTGACAACTCCTTTAAACCTTCTCCTTTAAACCTCCTTTCTAACTTCCTTATTTTTGTGTGATTTTCATTCCTAATGATGTATATTGACATAGTGGACTTTTTTGGTTTACTCCTTCCCATCAGAACGTTTCTTGTGATTGTTATGGTCGGTATTACAGTGGCTCACCAACAGATCTCTCTTGAACCAGGTCCTGTATGTTACTCGGGATTAGGTCTAGAATTGTTTCTCCTCTTGTTGGATCCAAGATGAGTTGCTCTAGAAAGCAGTCATTTATCACACTCAGAAATTTTATTTCCGCATCTTGCCCTGATGAGGTGTTTACCCAGTCTGTGTAAGGATAGCTGAAGTCTCTTATTATTATTGCTTGTCCTATTTTAGGAGCTTCTGTAATCTTCCTGAAGTTGCAGTAATCACCTTCACCTTCTTGATCACATGGTTGGTAATGCAATCCTACTTCTTATTCAAATAAAGATTTTCTACCCAAAGGGAATTTTATGTTATTTTTCCTTTCAGGTAAGATTGTTATGCTGTTTCTGTCTATACTAACCTTAAAATACAGTGCCACTCATCCACCTACACATCCTGCTCTGTCATTCCTATATAGTGTGTAACTTGATAGATTGATTATTGTCCTTCCATCAAGTCTCTGAGATGCCTATTATGTTGTCACCATTTAATACCAGGCATTCTGGTTCACCCATGTATTGCCATAGGGCATGTGTAGATGAAATGAGGGCCCTATATTGAAGGGGCGGGTTTTTAAAAACACCGCTTCAATTTAGGGCCAAGTAAACCTCTGTGTCATGTACACACCCGTGCACTTACCTGCCTTGCTGGCAGTGGGGAGGGCAAGCTGCCAGCAGGCGAAGCGGTCCCTGGGCTGCAGTGGGGGGGACCTGGTGCTTCCTTCCACAGAAGCAGCAGCCCTCCCTGCCCAGGTGGCACCCTCCTACAGACACCCAGCTTGGGCAGTCTCAGAGGGCACTGCAGCTGCAGGGGGAAGCACTGGGCCCCCACACAGCTCAGGAAGGCAGGTTCCAGGGGGAAAAAAATGATCAGGCTCACCGCTTTTTTTCTTGGGTGGAGCCTGCCTTCCTGAGCTGCTGCCAGGCTGCCTGCACAGGCTTCCTGCAGAGCCCCTGAGCTGCACGGAGCCTGGTGCTTTGCTCCGTGGCTGTAGGGCAGCAAACTAAAACTCCTCAGAGTTTTAGTTTGCTGCACCCCAAGTCACTTAAGGCGCATTATGCCACCAAATTTACTATAGTGGCTGGAATTACTGTGCAATATGTCACCAATACGTGCAAACACCAAAACCATTAAAGTGGTGTAAAAGCATTTAACCCACTTTACAGTGTCGTGCACATGTGCTCCTCATTTCATCTACACACAGCCATAGATGGTTTCCCTTCTGGGATGACTCTTGACACATCAAGGTAATTTTTTTTGGACTTCCGTAAAGGCTTAATTTCTTGCTCTAGGCATTTTCTTATTGCTTTATTTCTTATTTTCGTAATCTTGAGACTCAGCCAGCAAATTTCTGCAGTTAAGATCTTTAATTTACTTTTCTCATACTCCAGGATCCCAGTCTGGGTGGTTATAACAGTAGTCTCCCTTATACTATGATTTTCATTTGTTCTGAGAGATTTTAGTTTTGCAAATCTTCCCATCTTTTCTGAATTCAGCAGGGGCTGATCCAACTGCTCTTCATCTTGCCTGTTTCTCAGTATTGATCCTCCAAAGTAGACACATTTTTCCTCCTTGTTCTAGTCCTTTACTTCTAAGTTTGATCTTTGTATTTCTCTTGCTTGCCAATTACTTAGATTTTTGTCTTCTCTATGTTGATCTGCAATGTGAATTTTCGGCTCCCCTGTTCCTAACTTGTCTGTCCCTTTGAATATTAACATTGTTCTGATTCCTTCAGTTCCTGGTGTACTTGGTGATACATTAGTCTTGTCCATGCCAGCAGCTGGATCACATAATGCAGTGATCAGTTGGGTGACTTTCAGTCTGTTTTTTCTGGGTAGCTTTTCATGGTTTCACAGAGGAAGCCTTTCCTCATTTTGACTTGTTTCAGAGTAGGCGCATGTTATGTTTGCTGTTTCAAGAGGAGCTTGACTTAGTATAGGAGGTGCTTTTTCAAAAATGTCCTTAAGAATCACTCAGTGCTGTTTGTATCTTGCCTCAGTTAGCTTCCCAAGAATCAGACTTCCCTTGTAAAAGTCAGTGAATCGCTATTGCAAAGCAAAGTAGTCCTGGCATCCCTGGACTGGAGGTATCGCATTAGCTTTTGGTTGCTGTTACAAAGACTCATTCTTCCTTGCTGGGCTAATTAGCTCATTTTTTTGTGGATGCAGATTTTAATTTTGAATTGGCACTGTAAGGAGGGGTTGAGGCTTCAGGGAGCTGAAACCCAGCTGCTGGTAGGCAACAGTTTATAGTCTGAAGGCTGGGAGCAAGCTGCAAATGGTGATTAGTAAATGAGGGCAGAGTCACAGGGAGGGCTAAGAGCTCAGGAGCAGAGTGGAAGGGGAGAGGAGTGGAAGGAGATAGGAGGCTGTGATGTCGAGGGAGAAGCACAGACTCTGGGTGGTTCCCCAAGGTCCAAAGGAAGGCAGCATGTGTGTTTTGTTTACAAGGCTGCCCCATGTAAAATAGTGTGTTTATACAAGCCAGTCCCTTCTGGGTTGAAGGTTTCCAAAGCAGCTGGATGAGTAACCTGCTTACAGGCACTTCCTGGCATTACAAGGGCAAGGGTCAGTTTTGAGAAATGTCTAAAATAATAGGCAGGAAACTGCTCATGCAAGGATATCCAGTGCTAATGAAATAGCCCATTGGTACCCAGAGCCCTTACAAAAAGGTGTTGCTTGTGACCATGGTATAGCACCTGGCTGGTCTAACCCAGGCTCTTCCAGCAAATCCCAGAAAAGGTAGTGGCTCCCTACCCCTACTCCACTGTTTATTCACAGAAGAATTTGTGAAGCTTCAGCCAAGAGACAAGAAGCCACAGCCATTTGAAGAATGAGCTTTACACTACAGGCAGGAGGGGCAGTGCTGTGTCAAATGCATTTGCTGCTATTTTGTTGATAGGCAGGACTAGACCATGTTTCTGCTCTTTGATTTGCAGCAAAGTTGTTTGTGCTCAGATTTGAAATGGACTCCCACAACCCATCAAAATGAAGAAAAAAATGCAAGTGTGGAGTCAGTGGACATGAGCCAAAGGACAAGACTATAATGTAAAGTTGCAGTCTTGCAGTGCATAGCAAACTGCTGGCTCGCAGGGGCTGGGAGCAGGCTGCAGCCGGGTGTAGAGCCCAGATCCAGGCAGTAGGCACTGATTGCAGGCTGCCTAGGAGGTCTGGGCAAGCTGCGAGCGATAATTAGCGAGTCACAGGAAGCTAAGAGACCCCCCCCCAAGAAAGGGAGCTAGGGGAGAGATTTCCTCATAGAGGAGCCAGAGAACAGAGTTAATTTCCTGGGGAAAAGAGAGCCAGAGGTGTGGGGGCCAGGAGAAGACTCAGGGTTTCAAGATGGGAGGCAGCAGAACCACATCGTGGACCTGAGTCAAAGACAACCTGAGAAGGAAGACTGTAGTGCAAGGCAGCGGCAGGAAGCTGGACTCATCTTCTGAGACCTGGGAGGACTCAAGACTGTGAGTGCACCCTGTATGAACTATGTTAAGGTTGTGTTATGGTTCTGCCATACATTTGTGATGTTTCCTGAGAGGCAAGTGTGCCTAGGAAATGAACTGGGTGAAGTTTAAAAACTGCTTGAGCTAAGGCTAAACAATCACACTAACCCTGCTACACACTGGTTTTACAAGCGCCACAGCTATCTAGTTTGCTCTCTAGTGTAGTGCAGGCCAGAGAACTTCACCAGTGATTCTTTCTGTGGAGATGAAATCCAACCCCCACCCCCAATTTGAAAGTGATGATTTAGGGGAAAGGCTGTCAACTGGCAAAAACTTGGGAAAATGTACTGGGATGTGTGGCTACTTTTAATGGCTCGGCTGCAGATTTGATGGATGTTAGTGATTGTCAGACTGACTCAGTTTACCATCTCTGGAAAAGGGTTAGTGGTGCTTATTTGCTCTGTTGGAACCACGCAGTATTGTGAGACCCTTGAGCAGAAGGAATTCTAGACAAACGTGTTATGAATTATTAATGTATTAAAGGAGGAAGAATCCTAGAAGACCGGTGTGAAATACTAGCCGGAGGAAGTAGATCAGTGGCTGGGAATCCTGCAACTTGTTTAAATGTCTGTATTGGGTTTAGTGTTCCTGATCCAAGGAGGTGAGAGGAAAGGGGGTAGCAGACGGTTATTCCTTTGTAGCCACAAGCCAGAACATTTGGTAGGATCAAAAGTGTGTGTTTGTGTCCTTTGGGGAAGGAGAGAACCAAACTGTGTGGTGTGAAGCTCTCTGGACTGCTAAGGAAAGGGCATACCAAAGTAGGGGATGGAAGCAAATTCAGTTGTCTAGTTTTGGAAATCTTGAGAACAGCAGCTAAGATGTTATGTAGGAGTAGGGTGGACTGGAGTCCTGAAGGCAGCAAACTGCCACACTGGGATGTTACATGAGACTGTGCAAATGCACTGTTACCTCTCCTCAGTCCCGGCTTCCAACTGCTGAAGTGCTGTAATAACTGCTTGCCGCATGTCTGGAAATAGCTGCATGTTTCCTCATTCTGGATCTCAGGGTAATTTATATCTGTGTACAAAGCTGTTGTTAAGTGTCCAGACCCCAGTATAAGAGGCAAGATGGAACTAGCTGCACTGGAACAAAAGCCAAGTTGTCCAAGTGGCTGCTTTTGGGGGATGACCAGCTTAAGGTTTGTCTAGGCCGGGGGTACAGCCCACAAGGCAGACCTGACCCATGGCTCTCACTGCATACAATATGCAGAGCTGGCCTGGCACTTGGGCACAAGCTGGACTGCTCCATGCCCTCCCACCTGAAACTGTGGGGATTACAGGCACACGCATTACAGAAGGGAAAGGTGAACAAAGATCACGAAGGGGTCAGAACTCACTGTAATCTTGTTCTGAGTTTGTACAGGCCCTGTTGCAATAGGGCCCTGGTCTGTGGCATGTTATAGGCATTACTGCAATACAAATGATTTAAAAAAAAAAAGAGTGGACAGCCAGGGTGATTTCATTAACCAGCTGGAAATGACAGAGGGAACAGGCAGGTCTTTAAGTTGTTAGGAATCATAATGCATCTTACCAAGCCCCTTCCTAGCCCCAGTGTGTTGGCAGGGGTCTCTTGGCACAATACATCCCTATGATTCCTGAACTGGTGAGTAGTTAGGCTAAAGCTTGAGGCTTGTCTTGGTTTCACATCCCTGGATGAGGAAGAGTTGCATCGTCTGGCAGGTGTTACGAATACCATCCCATGGAAATGCATCCTGTACCTGGAAAGGCTGTCAGTGATCGAGAAAGCAGGATTCCAGGAAGTGCATGGTAAGTGAATGCTTCTGAAAGGTTATATTAGAGTGATGTTGTAGCTGTGATGGTCTAGGAATTTTCTGAGAGGCAAGGATTCCTTTGATGATATGTCTTATTAGGACTAGTTTCATGGTTGGGACAAGCTTTCGAATGCCTGTCTTTAAGTGGCCTGAAGTAGAATGTCTTGCATTCTTAAACTGGCCAGCTCCATCCTAACTAAGTATGCAGTTTGTCCAATAAAAGATCTCGCCCAAAGAAATCCTTGCCTCTGAAAAATTACTCACTTTAATGCTTTGAGTGAGAGGAGCTCCTATCGGAACTCACCACTTCTAAAAGGAAGGCTCAGTTTACAAACACAGCAGCTTATAGTGGCACAGGGCCTGCGCGTTCCTAGTGCTTACAATTCTGGCTCGGACAGCAAGCAGAAAAGAGCTCAGTTTAACCATAGCTGTATGCAAACTCAGTCATGGCACTAAAGCAACTGTGAGCTACGAAGGCCTTCTGGGTAACAGTGTGCAAATGAGTAACACCAAGCATATAATTTGGTTTTAACAGTTCTGTTTTAGTTATAGTTTTTGTGAGACCCTGTGTCTTTGGTATGATTTAATCAACAATGAGATGGAAGAGGGGTCTCTGCTGGGATGTGTTAATGCTGTGTGCAGGTAGTACTTGCCACCATCAGCCTGGGAAACTCTAGGCATGTAATGAGGGGTAGCATAGCATAGTTTGCCGAATGTACTGTATGAGTTGGAAAGAGAAATGGTGGAATTGTGACCCCTTCAGCTACCTGGAAGGCAGGGGGCACCTTGCCATGGTGGCATGGGCAGGGGGAGGGCAGCAGGGTGGGGAAACTGGATTCCTTACTCAGCAGCTCACATCCACCCCGTCCCCCTGTGGCTTCTGCTCAGCTCTGCTCTGGCTGTGCTGCTGGGGGGCGGGCGAGGATTAGGGGGGAGCATCATTTTAGGTCCCCCTCCCCTCACCAGCAAAAATAAGTTGGCGCCTATGCAATCAACCCTGACACAACCCAATATGTAACATCCTAACCTGTCACAGGCAAAGCAGCAGGACCATGGTGGTCAGTACCCTGTTGCTGAAAGGTTGTTAATATAAGCTTGAGAGATCCCAGGAAGACAGCCATGCCCCTTGCTACAGAAGAAGGCAAAAACCCTCATAGGCCATACCAATCTGAGCAAAGGGCCAAGACCGGGAACCTCAGTCACGCCCCTGTCAGAGTTCCTAGCCTGGGCTGCAGCCAACACCCAATGCCTCTGAGGAAGGTTTTAAACCTAGTGTAGTGGTAGAGCCAAGGGTAAAGAATTCCCTTCTGGCCCCATGCGACAGCCAGCAAAAGTCACAAATGGCCTGATCTGTAAAAGAATAACGTGCTCCCATCTCTCTAAAGCACTTGAGATCAATGGATGGAGAGCTGTTGCATTATTGCAAATTGGTAGTTTGTTTCTTTTTATTTAAAAATGTGATGGGCTGGGAGAAAATAATTTAGTTCTGTTTCTGTTGTCCTGGGAAGACTATGAAAGTTGGCTGCTTCTCAGATGTAGAAGGAGATGTGATTAAGGTTGCCTAATCCAACAATGACTTGTGCTAAGAGACTGCAAACAATTTTGTGGGATAATGGAAAGGCATCGGGTTAGAGTGTTAGGCTGCTGTTTTAGGTAACACAGTGGCCTGAAACCTTTCATTGGATTAAGACTGAAACTCAAGGGCAAACACCTAACTAGTTTCCATGCAGTTCAGTGTGGACAGAACATGAATATGGAAAGCACGGGTTCATAATTATGAAACATGATTCTGCAGCTAAATGGGCCCTCCATATGCCTGGTGCAACACCAGTGACCTCAAAAGTTACTTCTGTACCATGGGCCAAATTAGAGTGATGCATAGAAAAAGAATGTATTTAGATGTACAATGCAGCATGGGGACTCACCGAAATCTGGGGAGTATCTTCAGGACTCTATTTATTTTAATTAATTAATTGCTTTTTAAATTCGCCACATATTACAGGCTGCCTGTTCCTGCATAGGTTTGTGAAGTTGATGGGATTCTTACTCTGGGTGTTTTGGTGCTTCAGTCTTATTTCAAAGTTAAAAGCTTTTAAAGATAATGGTTGGAACTAATAACCCTACAATACCAACCACTAAGCTTTTCAGTTGACTAAAAAAAAAAATGATTATTTGTGATAATCAATTTGTGATTATGATGTGCTTGCTTTCATGTGATGGCAGTAATTTCAAGCCTGTATCCCATGCGTGCATCATTCTTTATCATTCATTCTTGTTTCTGTAAGGTTGCAATACTTTTATTTAATAAGCAAGCAATTTCAATCTTCTGCAAGATATGGGAACAGCAGTGTGGAGTTAGAAAAGCTTTAGGAATTACTAGTACCCTGAAAAGGTCTTTACGTGTTAATATGATTCTGAAATGGACACTTGGTATGAATTGAGCCAGGAAAGTTTGAGTCTCATGGCTGGAGTCGCACAGAATGTCTTCATGCCATACATCCGTGCACTCCTGCTTGCCTCTGAGAGTGACTTACCTACTTCCAGTAGCTGGAGATTTGACATCTTCTGTCAGTGGGGTAAATGGATGTGCTTTCTCCTCTGCTTTCTGCTGCGCAGGGCAGGCATGGGACAGTGCATAACTGGAACCAGGGTTACATACAAATTAGCTTGCTTAATGGGATTTTTGAAAAAAGTTGTGATCCCCGTCTGCAGTTCTTCACAGGTACCTGTGCTATCTATCTTTCCTTGGTCCGAACTATTCTTTTGTTCATATTCTAGTAGCATTTGCTTTCTGCAGTCAGATTTACAACCTTTGTGGCTGGGCATGCATAGCTTTATCTCAAAGGGGCTGGAGGGGAGGGGATAGGGTGAGGAGAAAAAATAGTGACTATGATTTTAGAGGTACAGAAGATACTTGTCATCCCCCAGTACTATGAGAACACTAAAGCATTAGGGTGCAGGTACTGGATGCATTACAGCCAAACTCAGAATTTTAGTTTAATGTGGGTCTGAAATGTAGGTGCAAAAGGTGAAGGAACCTAGGATTTTTGCTTTGGGCCCATCCCTGGGCCCCAGTTGTAGAAGTCCATCTGCACAAATGGTTGCATGTATTTGTGGGGTTGCACAGTCTGTCTGGAGGGTCAGAGCTCTATGTCATATTTTGCTTGGGATGATGTACCAATGGCTCTCAGCTCTGACAGTTGGCACTCTGTACGCTGGGAGTACCCATGCAGTTCTCCCACAACAGGCCTTTAAGGGACGGGAGAACCGGAACAAAACAACGAATCAGTAACTTTATTTTTCCTGCCTTCCCTGATCTATTTTGCCTTTGGGAAAGCAGATGGTATCCCCTGCCGCTCAGACAAACTTGGGGCAGATTGAGGACAGCAGGTGAGGAAACATGAGGGGATTAAATCCACTCTTTAGGAGTGTTTTGGCGGTAAGAGTTTTTGCACACATTTTGGCTGCCATGTGAGGCTTGTTGTCTTGGAGCCTGAAAAGATTTCCATCAGCAGAGGGAGCTGCTACACTTCTTTTATGTGGCCTACCAGCAGAAGGTTGAAAAATGGCAACTTCTGGAACAAAGAAAGTGTTCTTGAAAGACTTTAAAAGGACTTTAAGAATCAGTTATGAAATGTGGAAAGAACTGAAACAGCCTGCCAGTTATAGTCTCTCTCTTTAAAAGAGGCTCCAACTAGACCTAGAAGCAAAGAAGGATGTGGCGGTGGTGGGGAAGGGCGTACCCTTGCTGTATGTCATGCTTGGCTGTGTCATCTCCTCCTTTTGCTTCTCTGCTGAACAGTAGAGATGACAGACAAAAAAACCCCAATAACTAGCCACTTCTTCCTCCCTGTGCTTTCAGCAATCAAAAGGAGGCTGTAACAGGAGCATGATCTCACCACACTGAAGTTACTGACTGGTATTGGAAAAAGCAAATGAGGCAGATGCCAAATTTGCTCCCATGTAGGTACGGGGGGGGGAGGAAGGGGGGGAGATGAACTTGTTGCGTTGGCCTGTGGAAAAGGCTTTCTGAGCTTCCTTGTTGCTGGAGCATTCAGATTTCGAGAAGCAGCCTTGATTTGTATAAATGCGTCTTATTCAACAATTTCATTCCAAGTGCTGCATCGCTGCTGCGTAGCACAGCCTTAAAGGGCTTTGCTGCCCCTGTTTGTCATAGATCAAGTTGCAAGTCCAGAGGCCCCATCCACCCAAATTCCTCTGTAATCTTTCACTTCAGAGGATTGGCTGGTTGTTTTCCAGGAGCAACACCATGAAAAGAGCCTGTGTCAGCAGGAGCAGATGGAAACCTGCTGTTGTATGGAATAAACATCGAGGATTCCTCCATATTGCCACGGTGGGCTAAGCCCATATCATTCCCTTGCCCTTTTTCCAGCCTAGCATCCCTAAATAACATGCTCTTGTGGTTTCTGTGGGCTATATTTCATTTCCTATTTGTTTAACCCACTGATTACAGTGTGTTACAGGGCATTCATCTGTGTACCAAAGAGGAGACTCAGTCTGTTTAGCTGGAGCTAATGAGCATTGTTCTTATTTTTATTGGTTTGTTTTAAATTCGTGCTGGAGCAGCTGTTGCTTTCAACTTTGGAGGTCCCTCATGCAGTCCCTGCTGTGCTGGCCAGGGTAGCAGCCCTCACCTTTGCAAACACTGGTCCTGCACATAAGCATATGCATGAACCTTCACAGGATCAAGCTCCTTGGCCTCTAGCAAAGAACGAGCCTAGTGCCTCCCAATGCAGCCTTCTGCTGCTGTACAAATGGGTAGCTGTGTAGCTTACGTTTGTAGACCTAGAAATCTATCTTGGCTCAGATCTGAATCTGGGCTCTACCAGGCTGAATGTAGGTGCTCTATCACTTGAAGTAAATCAGTCTTTAGCTACTCTTAGTACTAGTGCTATTGGCATTATTTATATAGATTTCCACTGATTGCAGGAAAAGCTGTTATGTAGGCAACCCTTCCATCCTGATTTTGATCCTGCATACTGAACACTGCTCTAGTGTAGTGTGCTGTTGTCATGTATGTCTCTGGTGGCCATGGGATAAAGTTGTATTCCACTGCTGCACAGTTCTGCTTGCTCTCTGGCCTTCAGTAAGTAGCATTTGGGACAGGAAGGAGAATTTGCCATTTGTTCCGCTCTGCCTTAGCAGTTCTTCTCTGCTTATAGGTGGTAGCTCCAGCATGGATGAGGCTTTGCCAGGTGGAACAATCATGAGTGAGATCTTCCCAAGACTTCAGGTTAATGTTAAATTGTTTTAAGGATGACTTGAAGGAGTCCTTGAAGCATTTCCTTTTGGCCTCCCTGAAAGTGCTTTCCCTCCTTTAGCTCACCATAAATGATCTTGTTTGGCAGCCTAGCCTGTGGAGTAAAAAGGGTGAGGTTTGCTGGTTCTGTAATTACTCGGTGGTCCTCAGTGTTCTGCACTCGTCCCCACCCATACCCCTGTACAAGCTCTGTTTCCTGCATTGATGAGCAGGAGAAAGTCATAGTGTCTGTGGAACTGCTGTCTTTATCTGTGGACTGTAGACCACAGTCTTTATCTGGGAGCCTTAGGCTCTTATAGGGTTTTTGAGCTGAGGACATAAAGCACCTTGCCAGCAGAGAAACATGGTGTTTTTTTTTTGTTTTTTTTTTGGGGGGGGTGTTACAAATTGAGTACATCTGGGAAATATAAGCAAGGTACATGAAGTGGGTCCTATGTGAGAGAGTGAGACTGCTGATCTAGGAAGATGTATGTCATGGTTTTGAACGACAGAGCTGAATGTGGGTCATTTATAGAGTCCAAAGATCTTAATACCTGGAGAAAGAATCAATATCCAGAGAACTGAGCTGCTATAGATTAACTCTCCTTTGTGTGGGTCAGTCTCCTATATATGTCTGAAAGAATCCTGAAGAGATGGGGCTAACATGTGCAATTAGGATTTAAGTGAGTTGAAGCTTTCCTAAAGTGCAAATACATATTTGGGATCTAATTTGGATAATCTATTATATAGAGGAATTTGGATCCAGATCAGAATGGGCGTGTTTTAGAGACAGTCTGATCCAGGGTTCCACTTCAGATCCAACCCTAATTTTAGTCTGTTGAAGTGTCTTTAGCATACATATAGATCCAAGTAAGTTAAATTTTTTCTGTATGTGTGTCTACCTCCATGGCTCCTGCAAAGGAGATGGAGTTAGCTGAGACTGCCAGGGTCTTGCTGTAAATGGGTTTTGTGTCTGTCATCACTTTTGCAGGAGACGAGAGCAAGAAGCTGGCAAGAGAGGATTAATAGATGGTAAGAAAGCGACCTAAAAAAGAAAGAAGAAAATATTGGGACTATGCCGACATCTATTGCTGTTTTATTTGTGTTGTGTGGTAGCTAGGAGTCCCAGCCAGGGACCAGGACAACGTCTTGTGTTTGGCAATCTATGGCAAGGACTCTTGCTTTCTTTGTTTATAAAGAGCTGACAATCTTTGTTTCTCTGTGATGGAAAAGGGAGTCCCCAAAAGGATTTTATTGCTAAATATTTTATTAAAAGCAAGTCAACAAATAAATTCTCATCTTGTCTCCCTCTGGACCCTCTCATGGCTGGTCAATGGATGATTCCATCATATGCCCAGGTTTTTGTAAAGTCTTTAACCCTATGGCTTAGTTTGCAATATTACCATAGTAACTGGTGTGCATAGGGGAGGCACGGGGGGGGGGCACATGCCCCCCGAGAGCGCTGCTGCCCTCCCTGACAGCAATCACACCAGCTGGTAGGGGGGGCACACAGAGCACTTGTGCCCCCCCAGCCCCGCCAAATTGGCTCTGGAGGCTGGCTGCTGGAGAACATCCTCCCGCTTCGTCATCGCCGGCTGGCAGGTCTGTGCAAAACGGCTAGTATTCATTTTGGATTCAGCCGACCCTGGGGACAGCGATTCAAATCACTGTTCCAAATTGATTTGGGACAGCAGCCAAATCTCTGAATCGCCCAGGCCAGGCCCATCCCCCGCCCACCCCAGTTCCTGGCACTTTGGTTGAAAAAAAGCCCTGACTCAATGGGTGTTCCCAGGTGGGGGTGTGATCCTTGCTGCCCTCCACTGCCCCATGCTGTGTGGGGGGCTCTGCATGAGCCCCTCCCACCCCCATGGCTGCTCCACCCACCCAAGCTCCGGCCCTTTAAGGAAAAAACAAAAACAAAACCAAGAAAACCCTGGGATCATCAGTTCCTGCTGGCAGGGGGTGAGCCCTGCTGTTTCCTGGTGCCCTGTGCTGCATGAGGGGCTCTTCCACAAGCCCCCTGAGGTCACCGCAGGAGCAGTGTCTTGGGGGGGTCCTTTAAAGGGTGGGAGCTGAGGTGGGTGGGCAGCCATGCGGGGGGGGGGCTCATGACGGAGTCTCCCATGCAGCATAGGGCAGTGGGGATCTCCACCCCCCTGCCCCCCCCACCTGGCAGCACCCGGTGAGTCACCAGGAGCTGGGGTGGGCAGGGCAGCCATAGGGGGGGTGGGGGCTGGGGGTTAGCAGGGGTCCCTCCATGGTCCCCTCGTATTACCAGCTCGGAGTTCAGCTGCAGCTCCCTGCTGCAGCCACTGGGGATTGTCCAAATCATCAAAGCTCTCTGAATCTTTTCTGAAGATTCGGAGAGCTTTGAATCTATTTGGACCTTTTTAATTGGTCCCCTGATTCGATTTGGAGATTTGGCCACCAAATTGGGCTGAATCTCCTCCGAATTGAATTGCCACCTGAAGCTTCGCACAGCTCTACCAGCTGGCTGCTGCAGGACCCCCAGACTTGGGAGACACAAGTCGCCCATGCTGATGTGACCGCTCCTTGGCAAGTTGCTATATACCAGGAATGGGCAGAGAATAATGCAGAGCCTGGATATGCTAGTATCTCTTCAAATGAGAGCTGAGGTAACATATGGCCCTTCCGAGCCAATAAATGAGTCTCGAGATATCATAAAATGTTGCATTTTTAGTGGAGTTTAAGGCAACATAGAAAACTAGTATAGTGACATTTGTGAATATGCCTGTCCTTCCATTCACAAATAGCCAGACTTCCACTACTTATGAATTAATGTATTATTCATTATTATTAATCATCATCATTTAAGTGTGTACCTATAACAGTTAGCATTCAATTAACTGCAATTTGAAGTCTAAACAAAACAGCAAGCCCCTTTAAAAAGACCAGCAAAAGGATCATACAGACAGACATATGCCTGTTTCCATGCAAATCTGGGTATTTGTATGAATAATGGTGGCTCTCCAAACACTTGTGAAAGAAGATGGGCAGTAAGTGACTAATTAAAAAAGAGAAGCATGGTTGTGATGCTAGTGAGCAGCTGTTCAGGACTGAATAGGAAGGTCTTGATTACGATTTTATAGTATTTGCTTTGATGGATAGCCTGACACAGCGTGGCTTGAGTTGAAAGGTGAGCTTCAGTGCTTGCCAGTGGCTCCTCATCATATAGGAACGTCAGGCTTGAGTTGTTACATCTCCAAGCCCCAAAGCAACACTGACCTGCTCTGTTTCCACAATATGTAACTGTGCGAGTCGCAGCTTTAGCAGAGCCATGCAGTGTGCTTGGCATGCACTCTGGAATCCTGTGCAGAGCACATGGGGAAATGCTCTGTAAGCCGCCTTGCAGTTTCATGGCCAACAGCAGCAGTTCTGCCATTTCCCGTGAACCGCCTGCAGATCTTAAAAAGACATCCACCCAGTTGGAGAGCACTGTGCCAAGACATATCAAATGAGTGCTTTTTGGTTTGGATTGTAAATTGAGGGAGTGCAGTCAGAAAAGGCTTAAATTTTTTTCACATGCATTGAAAACATGACCTGTATTTAATTTTTTTTTTTTTTTTAACTATCTTTGCAGTTGGAAAAGCTACACTGGGGACTACTTGGAGCAAATCATAGAGGGTAAGCCCCATCTCTCAGCTTTCTTGTTAGCTACAGGGTACTGGGGCATTACAGCATTCTCATTCTCTGCTGCCTTTGAGGACTGGGAATCTTGGATATCTCTGCCAGCCCCTGAGCTGCGGTCAGTAGGCAGAACACGGTGGCAATGCATTGTTTGATTTGCTGTTATGTGTAAAGCACATGTCTGACACCGTTCCTTAGGATAAGATCAGCAAACAGACTTCTTTTGATTCCCCTGGCAGAGTTGTTGTATGGAGGATGTGCCAGCTTTTTGGTAACTGGGACATGTGTTAATTGGTGAGACTCATCTTTGGGCAGAGAATTGCTTTATGGGTTCTGATAATGGCACATAGGTACCAACCAATCAGGTGTCTTGGACACAGTAGCCAGGATTGCCATATAGGCGGTTTCATCTGCTTTATGCCAAACTGTGGTCTTCCAGGTATTCCAACCGGCAACTTGCTACTTGCTGTCTGGCAGGGGTCCATGCCACAGCTTACTCAGCATGGCATCGTTCACTCTAAGCTTATAGCTTTCTGCTTCCCCCAAGTAGTTTTATTTAAAAAAAAAAAAAAAAATCTTCAGCTTGTTACTGAATCTTCCTCTTATTACTGTTTTTATTACTTGGTTGCTAGAGTGATAGTCAGGCTTATGCTTTCTTGTCTATGTCATGTCCTGATGACATCTGCACATACCTGGCCTGGACTCCGGAACAGACCAGCCAGAGAACACCCCATCTCCTCCCCCAGGAAATCTAATCCCAGGTTTCATGCTTGGGCTCAGTGAATGCTGGGACAGCACTTCAGGATGCCAGTCAGTGCTGTGTGGATGCTTGCAATAGTTGATTGAACTCCCGGGCTACGTCTTGCATCTTGGTGTGTGGAGGAAGCTGTTTCAGTCGAGTGTGATTCCTGATCAACAAAGCCCATCACATACACGCCCCAGGATGCACACGGACACATAAAGACCCTGACCCTGACCCTGACTTTCTGTCACACAAACACAGACCCTGACACCAGATGTGCAACTAGGCTCTAGCCAGCAGTGTGTATGTGTGGCAGTGCTGGCTGTTGTGTTGCTGGCAGTGGTAGTGTAGTCGCTTGGCAGCTCTTGCAGTGGCTATTTTTTTACATCCCTTCCAAAGGCAGCACTCAGAGGCACTGCCCTGGTTGCCCCTCCTCAGTTATGCTACTACCTGACACGCAAAGAATCCAATGCAGAATGAGAAATGAATGCACCTAAAGATACAAGTGTCAGCACAGCTACTTTAGCTGAGAGCTACAGACAGATGTATAGCACTAGGTGTGGATACAAAAAGGCATGGTCACTGATGCCCACATGCATGCATGGATTTCATAACATGTAAAGAAACACGACCACACTTGTGCCTTTGCATGGGTGACTCCAGAGAGCACACCATTGGTATGCACACATGCAGCACAGACATGCTCATACACATAAACAGATGTTCTCCACAGCCGCACTGTTATTTTAGGCTTGCCTACAACCTGACTTTGGAATGGCTGCAATGCAGTTTTGAACCCAGGCAGAATCTTGACTCTGGCCCGTCAGCAGGTCCCCTGGGAGATTTAACAGACTGCAGCTGCGCACAGTGGGCTCGACACAAGTCAGAGCTTGAGAGCCCCCAAGTTTTGCAAACCTAGAATCCTGCATGGAGGACTTAATACTAATACTCCCTTTTCATTAGAGGGACTGTTTTTAATTTTGAAACCCCCAGCAACTTTGATTCAGTTCCCTGCCTGTCTAGCTGCTGGATTATGCTGGGTTAGATTAACAGATTTATAGATGTTTGGTTTGGAAGGGACCTCAGTAGATCATTGACTCTGACCCCCTGCCATGGGCAGGAAAGAGCTCTGAGGTCAGATGACCCCAGATGTGCATGTTTAGCCTCCTTGTAGACCCCTAAGGTAGGGGTGAGCACCACCTCCCTTGGAAACCCATTCCAGATTCTGGCAACCCTAACCCTAAAGAAATTACTCCTGATGTCTAACCTGAATCTGCTGTCTGTCAGTTTGTGGCTGTTGTTCCTAATTACTTCAACGGGTGCCCTGGTAAACGGAGCATCTCCTATTCCTTGCTGCCCCCACACGATGAATTTGTAGATAGCCACAAGATCACTTCTCTGCCTTTTTTTGTGGAGCCTGAAGAGATCCAGGTCCCTCAATCTCTCCTCATAGGGCCTTACCTGCAGGTCTCTAACCGTATGAATGGCCCTCCTCTGGACCCTCTTGAGGTTGTCCACATCCCTTTCGAAGTGCGGCGCCCAGAACTGGACATAGGACTCCAACTGCAGCCTGACCTATGCCGCATAGAGGGGGAGTATCACCTCCCTGGACCTGTTCATCATGCACCTGCTAATGCATGATAAAGTGTGGTTAGCTTTACCAATCGCTTCATCACATTGATGAAGAATATGGCCTTAAAGCCCCGAGGCCTCGTTTTGCTGTGAATGCTCTTTTTTTCTGTTTTCTTCAGAATGAAATGTCAGTGCACAGGATTTTAGGCTGATGTTGGCTGTGACAGCTGAGGACTGGATTCCAGAAAGGACGTCCTGGTCTTGCTTTACCCAAATTTTAAAACCAATTTTCTGGCAGCAGCACTTCTAGTCAGGCAGTGCTGAAGGAGTCAATTGACTCCCAGGCTCGTTATAATCTACATGATCCCTACTAAACTCTTCATTCCACAGGTGTTAAGGACACTCTTCTTTTCAGTGGTCTTGATGGTCAGTGGATCAAGCTCTCCTTTGTTCTGCTCTGTTAGCTGCTTCTAGTAATGAAGCTCCTATTTTACATCCCTGCAGATTGTATTTAACTCATGCCAGTGAAGCTATATTGGCTTTTGTTTCAATCTTAAACTGAATAATACAACTCTAGATCCATAGCATATTGGTAAAGCTGCTACTTATTTTTCTCCCATTTAAAAAAAAAAAAAAAAAAAAGGCGTTGTTCCTTGTGATGATGGACCTCCTGATCTGCACACACCCCTTATAAAATTCTAGATCCACCCATGGTGAGTGCTATGTTCCTAAGTGTATCTAGGTGATGAATGTGTTTCTTTGCAGAGGGACTGTTTGGATGAGCACCAGGTTACATTTCTGTAAGCAGTGAGGGTTGCTGCCTACTTGCAAGTTAGATGAATGAATCTTCTTGCTAAGTGCGGTCATTGGCTGTTTCAGAACCACCTTTCCCAGTCGCGCAAAGTCCCTCATGGGCTCCCAGTTATGCTGCCCAATTGATTACACTAGTCCTATTAATCCTGAGAGGTATTCTCTGCTCCTGCCCTTGCCATTGATCTGTCCCCTGACTGTTGCTGCCCTTCCTCTAGACTTTCCAGCAGCACTACAAGGATTTCTGAGGAAAGACATTTTTGTTTTTCTGCAGCAGCCCAGCTCCAGAATCTGCTGCCAGCAAAATCAAAGAAATGCAGGGTCCCAAATCCATTATTGTCCTATGTGAACAATGGCCCCTTTCTGAGAGGACAATTTATGAGTCTTGTAGTACAGTTTGTGAAATAGTTTCCTGTATTGTACAAATGGGCATTGCTCACTGACCAATGAAATGCAACCTGACTTCAGCTGGCCTGGGGCAGCAGTCCTGGCCTGGTAACGCCTTGCAGCAGTTTGTAAGAGGGGAAAAAGGAATGTCTTGGGGCAGGAGTTCCTAAACTCTGGTATGTGTACCCTTGGGGGTACACAAGACATCTCTGGGGGGTACACGGGAGAAATTGTGTAATAGTGGATTTAGTTTTCATTAGAAAGATAATTGGCATTTACGGGGTTAAAATATAAAACATAAACTGGTAGGGTTTGGCGGGCAGCTGGTAAATCTGGAAGGGGTATGCAATAAGGGGTTTGGGAACCTCTGTCTTAGTCTGCCTCTCAAACTACTGCCTCTAAGTACAGGGCCTAGAGTTGTGGACTAGCTGACAGTGCTAACCTTTCTGCTCTTTGAAAAGGTGACATGGGTTATGCAATGACCTCAGGGAGGAAGAATGGGAACACTTGCTACTCATGGCACTTTGCACCCAGAGGTTTCCAAGACCAGGGATCCTGGTCTGCATTTTATGGATAGAGGGAAAATAAAGCACGGGGAGGTTAAATAGTCAATCTGAGTCATACGCTGCAGAAGTGGTAAGGTTGAATGTAAGAATCTGATGCCCTGACCTCTGGCCTTGTACCCTATGCCATCAAGCTGTCTGCTGACCTTTAGCACTTTGGCTGCAGAGAAAACATGAGTCAAGTGTACTCTAAGGACTCAGGAAGTAAGTAAAAAGCACTCTCCTGTTGTGAGCCTGGTCTTAAAATACAATAGTGGGGGAGGAGAAGGGTTTTCTAACCACTGAGGCTGGCAATATTGGCTCAGGACACATGTGACTGGGCTGTGCGGCTGTGCTGGAATTCATCTGGGCTGCTCTTACTTAGTTGCCGGTCATGCCTTACCACAGCACTCCCCTCTGTCCTGACCTACTGCTGCCTCTTTGTGAATGAACAGGGCTGGAGGCGGTTCAGATCCAGATGTGAACTTTCTGCCACAGGTCTCTTTCTCTGAACATGTAGTCTAAGGGAATTCCTAGTCCAGACTCTGTTCTCTGGCTCCACTCCTGTCGTTTGAGGGCACTTGACCTCTGACTTACAGCTGCAAAGCTCTAGTAATTGCGCACAATCAGTCGGTGCAGATAACATGCATGGGAATTATCTTTGCTTCTAACCCATAACTTGGACAGGATGTCATCTGCATAAACCTTTCCAAGGGTATATGTGAGACCATGCTGTTTTTCCAGAGTCATCCTGAATGAAAAGGGATAAACATTAGCTGATGTTTGTAGCTTATTAATCATCTCTAACTAGATTTAGTGGTTCCAAATGCATCCATGTCCTTGGACCCTGCCAACCCCTGTGTCAGGGGGGTTTTGTTTTCCTAAACAAAGGGTAAAACGCACAAAACAAAACTTAAAAACCTCAAGTGTCTTATGCAAGAGCAGTGTGTGTAGCCTCTTTTTAGGGTACAGCACTTATAAGAGAAAAATGCTCACTGTCTTTATAGTTGGGGGAAATTCTGGAAACTTAAAAATGCATTACACTAAAAATAAAGCTGCTATTTTATTGTACTAGGAATCCCAGTCATAGACCAGACCCTGCTCTGCCAGGCATTGCAGAAATACAGAACAAAAAGATTGTCTCTGAATTGCAGAACTGACAATCTAAGACAAGAGACAATAGATTAAAATAGAGCACAAGGAAACAATGAAATGCTACTGGTGTGCATTGTTCTCAGCACTGTCTATCTGTTGTCAAGTGTAGGTCTCTCTGGTAACTGGTGTGATGGTACAACTGCTGGGGAGCTGTCATTGGGTTGGACTGATGGGGGCATCAGCCAGAGACAAGTTTAGCATAGGTTCTGCTGGCCTGCTTCACAGGCAGGTCTATAACGTTACCTCTAACCATGAGGATCCTGGTTTTAGTCTCACGAGTCTGGGAGGATGCTGTCCCTTTGCTCTGGCGTTGATAACGCCAAGCTAGCGGGAGGGGTGCTGCGACTAAGATGAGAATGCACCTTATCGCCTCATCCCGTGAATAAAGGAATTCATTCTCCAGGGCTGTCTATCTGGCACGTCCGTCTTTGGGGTTCTGTGCTATCTGTCCTCCTCTCGTTCCCTTGTTTCGTGTTTGCGATCTTTATCCTCGCCCCTGTTTTGTCACTTATTGTCACCTGTATTTTGTTACTCTTTGAGCTTGGTGTCCCATCTGCTCTGAAGAGGGAGAGGCCGTTTGGTTTGGTGGGTGTAAAGGGCTCTCTACTCCATTACTGAAAGAGAAGGAGCCAGGGATCTCCTGGACAAACTGATAGTGGGAGAGGGCCCTTGAATAAAATGGATGTCCATCTCAGGTGTGGCCAGCACCTTGCAGCCAGGGATCAACAGGCCTGGGTTGGACATAGTGAGTCATATGACCCTGAGAGAGACATATAAGCCAGGGACCTGAAGCAAGGGGGGCCATCTGGCCCTGCAGGCTTCAGGAAGCAGAGCTCCAGGGAGGAGTGCGGCCTGACCAGACGAGGAGGAAATTGCTCAGGGATGGTTGCCTGTTTACCAGATCTGACATTTGGTTCAGACAGGAAAAAAAGGCTCTTGACTACTTCCTTTGTCCCTTGGCAAACTACGCTGTTGTTTTTGATCCTGTTTAAGGAGAGTTGTTTTTATTTAAATGTTTGAGATAAATGCTTGTAAAGTGCTCTCATCCCACCTAATGGCCAAAGGTGACTCATGCTTCCTGGGGATGAATTTATCTCATCCCGCCCAGAGTTTGCCCATCAGAAGAAACAAATAATAGACCCTGGAAAGCATGGCCTTTGCCCTTTCACAGGGTGACAGGGAGTAAAAGAGAGGACTTGCCAGCCCTTCTAGTGTTCCAGGCTGTTTCCTAGTCTGGTGACGCCCCGCGCTCCACCCATCATCACGTCTGTGTAACCTGAAAAGTCAGGAATCATTGTCTCCATCTCATCTCTGAGTATTTGTCTCTGCTCTAAGCAGAAACTGGTGGACTGACACATGCCTGGAAAGTAATGCATCCAGGCAGGAGGCTGGGGGGATGGATGATGGCAAGTACGGATGATTTTGGCTTCATGGGGCATAGGTACAGAGGGTGCACTGCTGACAATTTGCCTCCTGAAATTCCCATTGGATCTGCAATGTGGTTTCTCAGGTCTTAATTCCACTTTATTTTTTATTGAGTATATAGTCTATTCCCAGTCTCTTGAGCCATTCAGCCTCACATACCATCACTTCCAAGAACTGTTTAAATGTTGCTCTCCATTTGGCAAGTATCTTGCTTGGCTGGGCTTGGAAACCAATGTTTTGCTTTTGAAGACTGTCAATTTTCTGTGCTGATTTTCAAATAAAAGCATTAAAATACTTTTAATTTTTTGAAATTATGCAAAATTTTGTTGTTACTGGTTTCTTGTTCCCAGTGGCCACGAGAATTTGTCCACTTGATTCCAATGGCTTTTAACAAGACTATAGCGGGGGGGACTAGATGGTTTAAATGAACTATATTGTTTGGGCTATGGATAGTCTTACTGCTTGACTGTTGACTCAGACTCATTGTGCACTTGGGCAGCAATTGAAAAATGTTACTGTTAGTGGGTGGTTTCTTACCTGAAATGAGTTGATAATCTTGTTCTCATGTCTGGCGGGCAGGTGTCCACATGCCAGAGCTAATGGAAGGCTTCTGCCCTGCAGCCCCCGTGTAAGACTCCTGCCTTGTAGCCTGTGTAACTAGGGGCACTTGTACATGTGTCGGGGTTTTATTCCTTAGGGTTGCATTCTGTGCCCCCTAAATTGAAACAGTGAATCTTTAATTGAAATGGTGGGTTTTATTTTTCCATCACTGCATATATGTCATTGTCCCGGTGGCTGCAGGTGCCTGCTGAAGGCAAAAGTGGCAAGGGGCCTGATCTTTTTTTAGCAGAGCCTGCCCACCTTTCCTGTGGCTGCGAGGCCATTAATCTGTGCCATTAATCTGTCAGATCACCCCCTGGCCATAGGAGAGGCAGGCAAGCTCTACAGGAAAAAAGGATCAGGCCCCTTACCACTTCTGCCTTCAGCAGGCTCCTGCAGCTGATAGGACACCTGTGGCTGCTCAGGAGCAGCTAGCTTGCCTCTGGGGCAGTGTAGCAAGGTGGCAGGAGGGTGGTTGGGTGTGCCAGTGGCCAGAGAAGCCAGTGGGGACAGTGCACAGGGTGCTGGAAACCCAGGTGAACTTGGGGAAGCTAGCAGCCCTCCTGGACAGCCCTGTACCATCCCTGCCACCATCTCGGGCCACCAGCACACCCAGCTGCCCTCCTGCCATCTCCTTGCAGTGCCCCAGGGACAAGTCAGCCCATTCTTGGGTGATCCCAAGAGTCCTAGCAGCTGCAGGAGCCTGCTGAAGGCAGAAGCAGTGAGGGGCCTGATCCTTTTTTTTTTCTGCAGAGCTTGCCTGCTCCTCATGCGGCTGGGGGGTGAGCAGGCAAATGGCTGCAACCTTCTAAGTTGCAACACTGCAGACTACACTGTGTTGGGATGTAGTTTAGTTTGCAATGATGCAAGCTCATTTAAACCCCCAAACTTGCATATGTGTAATGTGTGACGCCATTAAGCTACACAAAGGGAAATTTTTGTCACGCATACATCGTGACATTGTCATGTGTACAAGTGCCCTAGGGCAGCAGCAATTAATGTAGTAAGCAGGGCCAGCCAAGCCCCTTCCCTCTGATTTGATCCTGGGGCTTTTTTTTGTAAGGAACTCCTCTAGCACCTGAGCCCTGCTGTACAAAATGCTGGCCTCAGTCCTTGCACAGCTATCCAGGTAACTCCTCTGGCTCCCTGATTCCTGGTTAACCCTCTGGCTCAGTGTTTGAGCTTTGGTTTGCCTTTGGCTTGCTTCCTGACCTCTCATCCCTGATTAGTCCTCTGGTCTGGCTTTGGTTCCCATCCCTTGGTTGAAACTCAGGCTGCCCTCAGTTGCTTCCAACCCATGGTTCATCCCTGTGACTCTGCTGGTCCTCCTGGCTCTACCCACCAGGCCTGATGCCCTTGGGAACCCTGGCCACTAATTGCTTCCTGTCCTTTATTCCATTACTTAGAAACTCCACATCCTCACAGTCAAGAATTTGAATGAACAGTCCACTCTTGTGATTCTGTTCTTCTGTCCTCTACTCCCGCTTTCTTTATTTTTCATAATGGCTGCTTTGTTTCTCCTTGGCTAAACATGTACTTTCAGCCTGAACAATCTGTTTCGAATCAAGAAGGTATCAAAACAAGAAAAAGCAAATGTAAATGTAAGTGAGTCCTGCATGTGTGCCTCCCTGTAGCAGTTTGCATTGATGAATGGGTTGTAGAATGACTGCCAGCTTCTGCAAAGAGAAGTCTCTACGTAGGTAACACAGAGACTCATAGACAGAAAGAGAGCCACAACATTTATGTAGCTGAATATACTGCCGTTGTTTTCCCTCATCCTTGTCTTTTTTCTTCTTTTTTTTCTTATTCTCCTGTATAAGTAGGCTTTTGCCTCCAGGAAGTTATGTACAAAAGATCCTAGGGTGCAGGACCCCATAAGAAATACGAATGGGACATTTTCACAGGGAATTTAGGATCACAAGACCCACAGGCTTTTTCAGTGGGACTTGGTCATCTTAGCAGAAGAACCAAGGATGAAATAGGTTGTCTTCATCCACCAACTAAATTTGGGTAGCGGGGATGAGATGCACTGAAAGAGCAATCTTGCACCTTACTGCTGCTTTCATACTGAATCTATGGATAAAAAGGTGACTAGTTCAGGGACAGTTATTGCCCTGGAACTGTTCATAATTAGAAATGGAAAAAATAATAGCAGCATCCCTAAACGTCGGTTCCTTTGGTGTCACTTTGATGGGAGTGGTGCAGAGGGAATGAGGAGGAGTTGTTTGGAACAATCTGAGATTTCCAGGACCGCGTGTTTAGCATGACGTGCAAACATTTGTACATGGGTTTTTTTTTCCTTGTTTTTTTTTTTTTTTTAGTGAAGCACTGAAGCTACAAGAATTCTGGGTGTGACTGCTGTATAAGCTCCTGTTTTGTTGAGGCTGAGAACTCAGCTGTGAATCCTTGCTCTGTTCATGACCTCAGTCTGGTAGTCAGAATTGTTGATGCAAACAAATTTGACCATTGTTTAGTGACATGATTAAACAAAAATAATGACCTTGTGCTTTGCTTTCCTTTGGCTCATTTATTCCAGACAATGATGCAGAGATCTTTCCAAACAAAACTGGGAACCAAGGCTCAAATGAAAGACGATGGCAAAAGTTGCCTCCCCTTTTTTCCATTCTCTTGGTATATAATAAATGATACTAATTTGAGTTTCCTATCCCTTTCTGTGCTCGCTGTTCAAGTCCTTCTTCCAGCAGGTGGCTAGGGCAATCTGATTCCCAGTTTGGGGGTTGTTTTCACAATGCCTCATGGGTTGCAGGAAACTTTCTCATGATCAGTGCAGTTGAACCTGTTCAGAGTAAAGCAGCAACCTCTGCTAACAGATGACCTTTATTCCTAGGCATCATCGTCTGTGTGTGTGTGTGTGGGGGGGGGGGGGCATATTATCTGTGCAGAAAACCTCCCTCTACCTCTTTCCCTGACCAGTCCAGTCTTTTGGCATCATTCACTGTCAGCATTCCCATACCTATACAGATTGCTTGCTATTTTGAGTGGGGTGGTCAAGGAGGAAGGTTTTCAGTGTGAGCTAATGGAAAAAAAAGTACAGGCTACAAATTGGATTGCAGACTTTGCGCCAGAGGAATCCCAGCAGATATAGTGAAGTCCATAGTTCACCAACACTATTAATGAACCCTGACATACCTTTAATGTAGATACTCTAGCAGGGAGAGGTTCTGTGTTAATGCAGCAACATGGACATCATGCTAGTCAGCTGAGACAGAGCTCCATCTGTCCAAAACATCATGCTCTGCTTTACCTATTACACTAAATATATCCCTGTATTGAATGAAAGAGTATCTAACTCTTAGCCAAGAGGGATGCACTATGCTAAGTTTTGCAAGCACAGCCAGAAATTGTACGTTACACAAATATTCTCCAAGCCACGCAGACCGGTTATTTTTCCAGTTTTATACAGAAGGGTACTTTATTATTTTTATAATTTGTTGATTCACTTGCTTCAAATAAACTTAGCTTTTCTCAGTTTAGCAAATTACTTCTTCACTAACTTTAATAGTCTTTGAATCTTCTAACTTACTCCTGTTTGCCACATATTTCAGATAATTATTTTCACTCTACCCATGTGTGACTGGTCACTCATGTCATACAGTACTTCCTGAGTGATTCAGTTTAAAGTGAATAATGAATACCAATTAATAATGCCTGACAAAGGTATGATTTAACTTTTGACGAACAAATCCTATGTGTGAAAATTTGTGAAATTTCTAGAATTTATGAACATTTTTTAGGACAATATAAGTTATGAATATATTCTAGGAATAATAAACAGCATGATTTCTTGACACTGAGAAAGGAAAGCTGGGAGTGATTTTTCACAAGCAAGGGTTATTACTATTCAATCAGTTCTATTTAATAGCAAGATGTAGATACCTGAAACAAGCATTTTTCTTCCCAAGCACATTCTTGCAAAACTAAACTGTAGATCCCCAGTTTAGATAGTCAAACACAAGGTACTCAGCTGAAAACAGGGATAACTGAGCAAAGTTCTTTGGCCTGGATGTTTGATGCCACTGCTCTAAAGGGAACTAAAATGGCAGGTATTAGAAGGTTCTTTAATGAATAAAGAAATGTATAACAAAATGTATGATTGGAAGTTCAAATCAGACAAATTCAAATTAGGATGAAGGTGCAAATTTTAAAAGGTAAAGAGTGATTCACAATGTTGACAGGCTATGGATGGAATTAGTTGATTCACCAATTTTTGACGTCTTCAAAAACAAGCTGACCAGCGTCCTGGATGTTGTGCCTTGGTTCCTACAGGCCAAAGGACCTACATAAGAGAGCACAGCATGTATTTCTCTTCCCTGACCTGCCAGCTCATTTCCGTTTCACAAAACGACTGCTCTTAGCAGACAGAAGATTTCTACAGAGCAAAATCCTAACAGCCATCTAACTAATCCCAGACACATAGGACAGCTAAGATGTGCCTTAAAATGGAACAGGCCTGAGCAGTCTGTACAAAATTTGAGAAGCTATCAGACCAATACAGTCCAAGACAAAGCATCCTGGGATGCTGGGGAACTGTGAGTTCATACAGTACTGGCTGAAACAGGAAAGGGTCTGCGACATAAGTTCCATAAGCCAGTTTAAACTAAATCAGTCCAGTCTGATACTACATTCAACCAAGTTTATCTTGAAACCAATTTCGGCCATTTTGAAAACAGTTTAAGCACAATGAACTTCTGTTCTGTTACAGGTTTAAATTGGTTTCTGACCACTTAAACCAGTTTGTGTAACTTCTGTCCCTAGCTCATATCTTACCATGACTCGGTATGTGTGTACACCATATATTCCACCCCCCGCCACCAAGGATCCATGTGCTATTTAGCCTCTCGCCCATTATTTGGTGCTCTTGTCACGAGATGAGGTGCAGGGCAACCTAGTTCAGCTCTACCTCTTGGAGAGTGGAGCCATACTAATCATATGCAACAGGCTGAGGAGGGGCGGGGGGCAATAGGGATTCTGAGTGAACTGTTTGGGGCCCCATTTGGTGATGTTTACCAAACATTTAAGGCTGAAGAAGAAATGGGGATAATTGGAAATGGAAAAGAAAGGCACAGGTTAGCTGTGAGTGGAAAGGAAGTCAAAATATAGTCAATGTGGTGGCTTACCATGGCTTAAAAAGAGTCAGTGCTGAGGGGGACTGAGTGTAATGAGCACTAGTGTATATTTTATTCAGATTGGCTTTGCTAAACAGCTTTGTGGTAGGTTCCTATCAGTATGTTTGCCTAATATGAGCTATGTGTTTTACAGTTGTTAGTTATGCTCAGTGTTGGCTATCTTTAATCAACTTCAGAGTTATTTTCCATTACTGAGCCCATGCTGCTTTTAGCAGAAGTTTACTAATAGACAGTGTATTTAATGAGGTTTCCTTGTACATGAATGTAAGACATTAAGTACAATAAATACCTGTCGGCCTGAAAGTATATCATTATTTTGTGTGTATGGAAAAACATACTCTCTCTAGAGGTATATGCAAACAAACAAACAAAAAATAAGATGCATGTAAAAACGTCAAATACAGTTCTTGATACTCTCGTAGAAATCCCAGTTGTGGCAATAGGATCTCCAAATATGGAGTTAGGGTACAACATGGTTTATTACATTTAGCAATAGTCCAACTTCTTTGACTTGTTAATTCAGAGCAGTGTGTTTATATGCCTTACCTGGACTTTCTGCAGCTAGATGCATGGGAACAATCATTCATGTGACATCCCTGGAATTTCCTAATATCGAGTGATCCAAAAGAATAGCCTCCAAAAATGTTGTGGGGCTCAGCTTATGTTGGAATTCATATTCGTGGGGGCGTTTTTTTTGGGGGGGGGGAGGGGCATGGCGTTGAGTCATCTTACCCATTCTTAGCATTGTAATTAAGTCAGTCCAGCTAGGGAAGTTTCGTGCCTAGGGCAAAGCCCGCAGCAGCAGCCCATCCTTGCCCCATACATAGATCTGGGGGGCATATGCCCCCCCATGCTTGCCTGGGAATAAATGCATTAGTGAGAGCCGCCCTCCCTCCCCATCCCCACGTCCCACCCCACCCCCAAACCAGCCGCTCATGGCTCTGTCCCACATACTGCTCTGGCTGGGCAGCGTCTGTTGGTGCCCCTTCACTTCAGCACCCGGGGCGGTTGCCCCACTTGCCCCCCGCCTCCCCGACTTTGGTACGGCACTGAACCCAGCAATAAGCCAAAGAAACTTGCATGCTACCATTCATGAGATCTTGCATGATTAGCCAGGAAGTTTAGGTGACTGGGGCTTCAAATCGGAATGTGAACTGTAGACAATGGGGAACAGACATTCTCTTCTGTCCTTGGTCTCATGACTCATAAGGTTTGTGCATCTCCTCAGCTGAGTGAATACG
Source organism: Crocodylus siamensis (assembly GCF_052110815.1). NCBI lineage: Eukaryota > Metazoa > Chordata > Crocodylia > Crocodylidae > Crocodylus > Crocodylus siamensis. Next base: position 60,590,186 of record NC_143402.1, read on the forward strand.
AGTGTGAATAATTGGTGAGAAGGATCAGAAATGGATATAAAAGTTGCATTTGTTTAAAGGGGCATTAAATGTTGAATGCAAATGTATGTGCCCTATGAGGCCTGGAACATTCTAGGAGGTTTCTCTTACTCCAGAGAGGGAATACGAATTAGCCGTGAAATCACTGGGCTGGGATTCAGGAGCTGTGCTTTCTAGTCCTAGTTCTAGAGTCTGGACTGGCTTCCAGGAACTTTCCAGATACCATTCAAAGTGCTGGTTTTCACATGTTGGGCTCTAGGGGTTGGCAGTCTACAGCCCATGGGTCAAATCCAGGCTGTGAAAAGATTGGATCTGGCCTGAGGCAGCTCAGGAAATCAGCAGCATGCTCCAGACACAGCAGCCAAGGAGGCATCACGAGGGACCTATTGCATTGCAGTTTAGTTTCTGTTGCAGTGGAGGAAGAATCCTCTGGGGTCCTAGCACCTGCCTTTTTCTATTTAGTCCCTTCAGAGCATGTGTTGATTTCCAGGGGTGTGTGTAGATGTGGCCTGTAGTGGCTGGATTGCAAGCAGTGGCCCTCAATGGCAAAAAGATGCCACTCCTGTCCTAAATGGTTTGGGACCTACATGCCTAAGGGGGATCACCTTCTCCTTTATGTTCCATAGCCCTAAGCCAAGAGCAACCTCCTGCAAGTACCATCTGTTCACCAAATTCATTTGGCAAAAAGACATGGAAGGTTGTTTGGGGCGTTGTCTGGAGAGTTTGTTCTATTATAGAATCATAGACTCCAAGGACCGGAAGGGACCTGTAAGATCATCAAGTCTGGTCCCCTGTCACAGGCAGGAGGCTATTGGGCTCAAATGAGCTCAGCAAAGTGCTTGTTTAGCCTCCTCTTGAGCACCTCCAAGGATGGCGACTGCACCACCTCTGCTGGGAGTGTGTTCCAGATTCTAGATACCCTTACAGAAAAGGATTTTTTCCTTATGTCCAGCCTAAATTTTCCTTCAATTAGCTTATGCCCACTGGTCCTCATCCTCCCAAGGGGTGCCTTCCTGAAGAGTTGCTCCCTTAGATCTTGGTGTCCACCCCAATGTACTTGTAGGAGCCTATCAAGTCACCTCTCAGTCTTCTCTTACTCAAACTGAACAGGCCCAGTTCCCAGAGTCTCTTCTCATAGGTCCTATCCTCCAGGACCCTAATCATATGGGTGGCCCTTCACTGTGCCCTCTCGAGCTTATCCACATTCTTCCTGAAGTGTAGTGCCCAGAACTGGACACAGTATTCCACCTGTGGCCTCATCAATGCTGAGTAGAGGGAAAAGCACCTCCCTGGATCTACTGGCAGTGCATTTGCTGATGCACGCCTGACTTCTGTTGGTCCTGCTGGCAACTTCATCGCACTGTTGGCTCATTCATCTTCTGGTCGATTGTTACCCCCAGGTCCCTTTCAGATGCAGTGTTAGCCAGTGGACCACCACCCATCGTATAGTTTTGGTGAAGTTTCTTCCTGTCCAGATGAAGGACCCAGAACTTTTCCCTACTGAACCTCATCTGATTGTGTTTAGCCCATAGGACCAGTCTGTCAAGGTTGATCCTTTCCCTATCCTCTGATGTACCTGCATTTCCCCACAGGTGGTGTCATCTGCAAACTTGATCACTGTGCTTTCTACCCCCTCATCCAAGTCATTGATAAAGATGTTAAAGAGCATGGGCCCAGGCACTGATCCCTAGAGGACACCCCTGGAGATGGCCCTCCAGGATGAGGCCATCCCATCGATTGCAACACTCTGGAATTGCCAACCCACCTCACTGTAGACTGGTCTAGGCCAGTACCCTTCAGTTTAATGATTGTTATATTTTTTATTCTTTTATTTTAATAATTGTATCTGTCTTTGTAATTTATCTAGTGTTTACCATAAGTTGTCCTGAGCTTCTGTTGGGAGGGTGGCCTGTATATCTAAGAAATAAATCCACTCACTTTATCTATTATAGGAACACAAGAATTCATGCCACAGAGTATTCTCCTAGACTACATCAGAAAGACACTGTGAAAACTGTTTCATTATTATTTGCAGAATATTTTGAAGTACTCGACAGTCAGCTGACTTCAATCCTGCATGTGGTTGTTTCAGCTAGAAAGTGTAATGGAGCAGTGTAATGTGAATGAACATGTGACCTTGCTAGATAGAAGGAGCTTTGCAAAATAGTCACAAAATATACTTCTCAGCCTGTTCTTTTGATTAAGTGGGCCAGACTTAGGATAGAATCCAGCTACCTGACTCTTAGCTGTGTTGACTCTGTGGGGCTACCTGAAGTATTTTTGTCACTAAGATGAGTGCATGTGACTAGAAACACAAACGGACCATTCTGTTGAGGACGAAGCTGCCGTGCTTGCACAGTCACTCTTCAGAGCACAAATTTGTCTTAGAGGATGTACATGCACAGCTGACTTGCAAGCACAAGGCGTTTTCCCTGCTCTGTTTATGGAGTGTTGTGTTACTGTCTAAATCCCCCACCTCCATGAATTAAGTTAACCAGGGTGGCAATTTCTAACAGTCTCCTCTGGGGAAGGACAGTAAAATAAATCAAGTAAACAGACACAGTCTATGCTTTGGTGACTTGGGTCCAACCAAAGCAGAGGCCTTTTCCTGTGGGGTTCTACAGGGCTGCCTTTTACACCAGCCTGCTTTTGACAGATTCCACTGGCATTCACATACATTTGACTAATAATGTCTATTCATATGGTAGCTCATATTTGCTTTAGAGCTAGCTAAATTTGGCATTTGGCACAGCCATAAATGCTATGGCTTTTGAAAGGCTCTATACATTTGTACTGGGGTTTAAGTTATTTTGCTGGCAGCTGAGCTTCATCAGTGTGCAGAGAGGGTGCACTAATGCATTGTGGAGGATGTAATTCATAGCATGCTTGTTGCAGCAGGGTTCTCTTAGCTTAGCTCATGTTCCACATTTCCCAACTACTCTTTGAAACCTATAGAACTAGAGCCTAATTTTAGGCCTGTACTTAAAGTGCGGGTAGGTTGGTATGAATATAGACTGTCCAGCTGCAACATGGCCTTTTGTGACAAGGATGTGTCACCCTCACTCACATTTCCCTTACATGCAGTAGTGAAGCTATAGCTGCTTAGTTCTCTCCTGGAGGAGGTTACAAAGAGCACTTTAGTGGAGGCTACAGAGGCAATTAGAGAACCTACAGTAAAACCAAAGACTGCTCCTTAGCATCTATTAAAGTGTTTGCAATCTTGTTTCAAAACAGGGCAATCAATATTAACTGTGAAGCAAGTAAGTTTACTCTGGCCACAAAACTTTAATACATAAAAGTGCTGTAGACTTGCTGGCTCATCTCTACTCTAGTTAATAATGCCGTCAGCCTGACAACCCTCCTGAGGGCTTGGCCTGTATCATTAGATTCGGAGACCTGCAGGCTTATACAGGCATACCTCGGAGATATTGCGGGTTCGGTTCCAGACCACCGCAATAAAGCAAATATCACAATAAAGCGAGTCGCATGCATTTTTTGATTTCCCAGTGCATATAAAAGTTATGTTTACACTATACTGTAGTCTATTAAGTGTGCAATAGCATTATCTCTAAAAAAACAATGTACATACCTTAATTAAAAAATACTTTATTGCTAAAAAATGCTAACCATCATCTGAGCCTTCAGTGAGTCGTAATCTTTTTGCTGGTGGAGGGTCTTGCCTCGATGTTGTTGGCTGCTGACTGATCAGGGTGGTGGTTGCTGAAGGCTGGGGTGGCTGTGGCAATTTCTTAAAATAAGACAACAATGAAGTTTGCTGTATCAATTGACTCTTGCTTTCGCGAAAGATTTCTCTGTAGCCTGTGATGCTGTTTGATAGCATTTTACCCACAGTAGAACTTCTTTCAAAATTGGAGTCAGTCCTCTCAAACCCTGCCGCTGCTTCATCAGCTAAGTTTATGTACTCTTCTAAATCCTTTGTTGTCATTTCAACAATGTTCACAGCATCTTCACCAGGAGTAGATTCCATCTCAAGAAACCACTTTCTTTGCTCATCCATAAGAAGCAACTCCTCATCCATTAAAGTAACATCAAAGATCACAGATCACCATAACAAATATAATAATAACAAATATAATAATAATGAAAAAGTTTGAAATATTGTGAGAATTACCAAAATGTGACACAGAGACACGAAGTGGGCAAATGCTGTTGGAAAAATGGCGCCGATAGACTTGCTCGACGCAGGGTTGCCACAAACCTTCAATTTGTAAAAAGCGCAATATCTGCAAAGCGCAATAAAACAAGGTATGCCTGTAGTGCTCTTATAATGATTCAGTAAAGAACACTTTCCTTCTCCCAGCTCTTTCCATCTGAGGTTTTCAAAGCTCAAGGAGCTGAATCAAATTTTTCCCATTTAATAATAGGAATGATTATTTCTATCTCATTTAGGGGAAACTGTCACAGATATGCAGGTACCTTGCCCCTGGTCACAGAGTGAATCCTCTGGAAGGCCAGGAACAGTACTCAGGCATCCTTACCCTCATCCTTTTCCTTAGTGACCCAACCATGTTTTTTGTGACCTGTCCAAAAATTTCTGCTTCTTATCCTATGTTGGAGTGCTGCGAGGTCTTTTGAAGGGTACATCAGGGAGTGTGAAGAGATAAGCAGATAAAGGCAGGCTTAGGCTCTCTCTGCTCCCCTGCCTGACCCCTCTGCAAGGCTGTAGCGTCATAAACAAATTCACAAAAGTTATGAAGCAGTGCCTTGACTCCAGGGAGGCGTGTCTGGAGTCTAAAATTCTTGAGAACCTGTGCTTTAGAAGTTAATGGTGTGGTGACTATATGTAAACATGGATAACATATTGCCTCTGATACTTTATACCTGCTCAACATTACCATCATATTTTAAAATGTAAGGATAGATAAATAAATAAATAGCCTGTAACTTTTTACTCAGATTTTGGTAGAGGAAGGGAGTGGATCTGCAGCACACTCTTGAGGTTTTTGTTGCAACAAAATAAAATTGCTTTCAATCTACAGAAAAAAGCCCACATTTTTTCACTTCCTGTTCTACTTGCTGTGTGTAAGTGCTGCTTACAGAGCGGAACAGCCAGATGAAACCTGCTCCACTTGTTCCTCGGTTGCTATGGGCTAGAATTGTCCACATCAGCTGTCTCTCGTGTATTCCTCCTACGTTAGACCTCTTGCATGCATTTGGTGTTCATCAAAACTTGGTCACTTAATCTTGCTCTCGCTTTCTCTTCAAACCCTTTGTAATCCTCTTTTGTGATGTTGCATTCTTCTGCTTCCAACATCTCTCGCCACCAGGGGGCATGATTGCGCCAGGGCCCCCAAAGACTAACCTGGCATTTAGTTTTCAACCTCACTGCTAGTTATTGACTTGGGAATGACCACAAAATGAGAGGCAGTTGGCTGAATTTTGCAAGTTATTTGTAGAAAACCTTAACACTGGTCACTTGCCGAAATGTCAGTTTTCGCTTTTAAAATGCGAAAATGCAGGGGGTCACACCTGATGATCTGTTTAGGTCCCTTCCAGCCCTAAGTACCATGATACTATGCCATTGCTGCAGTATCCAAGCATATGCTACAAATGGCCCAAGTGAGAATGGAAGAAAATGTATTTCTTCCTAAGGGTTTGAGATGGGTATTAATTTGGCAACACAAGAAAAAAATGCTAGTGGCGTATAACCTGTTGTGGCCAAAAATGAGGTGCATCAGTGGAACAGGAGGTGTTGCAAGTTTCTACCTCTGATTTTTCTAATATTATAAAAGCCTTAATCTGTCTGTCTGTCCATAATTCTGGTTGTGTCAGTCAGACAATCAATCAGCGTGCAAATACAGTGCTGGGATGGGAGGTGGCAGCGTGGCACAGTGCTGCCATGATGGCAGGGACACAGGGGATGGAGAGGGGTTGAGGCTGGCCTCATCCCTCCCCCCTGCCCCTCTGCTCCCTGGAGGTGGTGGCAACAGAGTGGACAGAACGGGGGGGGGGGGGCGTGAGGCCAGCAGCTGGCCTCGCCCCCACTGATCTACTCCCTGCAGGCGGTGATGGAGCCCTCCCTTGCTCCTTGGAGATAGCAAGTGGGGTATGTGGGGTTGGGATGCTGGGGGGGGGGGCAAGGCCACCAGCACTGGTCTTGGCCCATTCCTCCCCCCTTTTGTGGTCATCGACAGTGGGCCAACACGGTGGCAGTGGGGAAGGAGTGGGCCTGATGGGGGAGGGGAGGGGGGGAGCAGGCGTGCCACAGTGGTGGGGGGGGGGGAGGACTGGGCCTGGGCTGATATGGCAGTGGGGGGGAGGGGAGGAGCAGGTCCAAGGGTGTGGAGAAGCTGGCCTGCCATGGCGGTGTGGGGAGGAGCAGCAGGCCCAGCCCAAGACAGCAGCAGCAGGGGAAGGGGAAGAGTGGGGCTCCTCCCTCACCTGCTTCCCCTGCATCAGCCCCGAGCCTGCTCTTCCCCCCCCCCCACCACTGCCACCACATGGGGCAGGCCCTCTGCTCCCCCCCACCACCGTGGCAGGCTGGCTACTCCCCACCCTCAGGCGTAGTCCTCCCCCCCACCCCATCTGTCTGTCCGTAATGCTCTTGAGGGGGTGGGGCCTGGTTTTCCCTGATAAAAAATTGCAAGTTCTCTGATAAAACCTCTCAAATCCATGATTAAAATGAAAGGCTCCACACTCCGTCCCACAGCCCTCTGCCACCCCAGACCTGCTGGAAGGGGCCCCCAGCTGCCAGGTCTATGGGGCCAGGGACCCAGGTCCACAGCCCCCACCCCCAGCAGGAGGTGGAGGCTGCTGCTCCCCCCTGCCTGCTGCTGCCTACTGTGGGCTTGGGTTGTGGGGGACAGCTCCCTGCTGCTGCTGTGAGGACTCCCGGGGGGAGGCGGAGAAGACCTGTGCCTCCCAGATCTGTATGTGGGGTGGGGACAGGTGCAGGCTGCCCACTGTGGGCTCAGTCTCCCGCCCTGGGGCCTCTGCAGCCCAGTGAGTGCGACGCAGGACTGCAGGAAACAGCGGAGCCATGCGGGGATGTCTTTACTGCTGTGAACTCCATGCTGCCCTGGTGACACATGCCCTGCATGTGCAGCAGCAGCAAGGGGCACAACCCCTTGCTGCTGCCTCTGCTGCTGTGTGTGCAGGGGATGCATCGCCAGGGCAGTGCAGAGCTCGCAATGGCAATGAGCCTCCTCGTGCAGCTTTGCTGTGCCCTGCAGTGCCCGGTCGCACCTGCTGGATTGTGGAGACCCCAGGAGAGGGCAATGGGGTGGGAGCCTGAGCCTGCAGCAGGGTAGCCTGTCCTGTGAACAGCTCTGTAGGGCACAGGTCCCCCTTGCCCTCCTGGGAGTGCTTGCAGTGGCAGGGAACCAGCCCCAACCCCTGCCCCCCAGATGAGCCACCTGCAATCTTGTCCTGCTCCCTGCTGGGGCCCTGCAGCTGTCCATTGCAGCCTTGGGCCCCAAGCCTCACACACCACACAGTCTGGCAGCAGCCTCAGCCCTGCCCAGTTCCCTCCCTCCTTCCCTCCCTATGGGGGCTTCAATCCCCTCCCCCCTCACTTACCTGTGAGAGCTGCTCTCCAGGCTGCCTGGCGGCCATGTGCGTGTACACGCACATGGTGCCCCCTCCCTGACCGCCCTCCTCCTGCTCCCTCCAGCCCCTGCAGGCTGGAGCTCTGCTGGCCCGCAGAGAGTTCTTTGCAAACCTGCAAAATCCGTGGGTTTCTCTGCCAAAATGAGAAACCCACGTTTTCCTTCAATAAAGGGAAAATCCGGGGTGTTCTCAGGGTCCCCATGGGAAACAGAAAACCCAGATCCCTGGTAATAACAAACACGTGTGTGTACACACACACATGTGCGCGCACACACACACACACGCTCTATTTCAGAATCTCTGATCGCTGGCAGAACTTTACATTCCTCTTTGTGGCTCTCATTTCTGGCCTGTTCTTTTCTGTTCTGGTTTTGTAATGTGACCAGCGTGACCTTTGGGTTATTAGTACAGCCCGTTACCAGCTTTCCCTGCTGATTGGAATCCAGTCATAGTCGCCTCATTCCTTGAACACTGGACATTCCTCACCCGAGAAGGGAAGATGTTTTCCACCCGTAGCAAAACATGAGCCAGAAACCCCAAGGAAACATCTGTACTGTTATTCAAGATGCTATCTATGCTTTAGAAGCAATCCCACTATCTTTGTATGTGGTTTGAACTAGTGGCTCTGGAGAAATCAGTTTTATCCATTCGGTATGATGTGTGTGAGTAACTTCTATGACGCAAGTATTTAAACGGCCTCTGTTACATAAAAAAGAAAAGATGCTTCAAATTTTATAGAGAATGGTGAAAAGGTGCAGTAGAAAGGATCGGACTTTAATTGTTGATCATTTCTCACGGCCTCTGCTAGCTGTGTGTACCTTCCATGAACAACTTTTTGACATTTGAATGCTTTTTATTGCTCTTGGTCTTTCTCAGTTTCACTAGTTATAAAACATGATCACCAGTTTGATTTTCAGAATAATAAAAGACACTATCATGCCCAAGACTACTGAATGTCCAGTTCTACTTTGAAAAGTGACTGTCAGAAATGAACCTTCTGTTGTTGTAATTTGAATTTAACGTACATGGGTACTGCAGGTATGATCTATAATAGATGTTCCTCCTTATGATAAAGATCATTTTTTATACTTTGTACTGCTGGTTGCTCTGCAAAGCCAACACAGCTCTAAGGGAGAGAGCTGGTTTCTGTTTTGGCTCACCAGAATAGTTGAGTAAGGTATAAATTTTGCTGTCAGTTTAAAACAGGAATAAAGTGGTTTCATTAAAGCTATTCCAAATAAGGAATAATTTGTCTGTAATTTCCAATAGCAGGACCAAACACAATTATCCTTGGGCAACTGCACAGAGGGCAGAGTTTCTAGCCCAGTGGTTATCAACCTTTATGGACTTGAGGTACACCCCCAAACTAATTTATATGTCACAGCGCTTACCTCCTTACAGAAGGGGCAGAAAGTAGGGGCGGGGGATTGTTCAGGCAGGGACAAATCCGAGCTTGCACTTATCTGCTTGTCTCTTCACACTTCACTTAACTTGTGGTGGGGGGACCCACTCTCAGACCGACCACGACTTTTCCATTTGATAATAGGCTAATCTATCGATACACAGCGATAACAGAAAAAAAGCAATACGAACAATCAAGCAATTCTATATAGCTACCAAATCATAGGGCTGTCATCAGAGTCAAAGTACATCTGGCCAGGATGCAGTCTTGACTCCTGGGTGTCAGATGTCAGCATATCAGTAGCCTGGAGGTGGGATGCCGAGGCTCATACCCCATAGTGAGGTGTATGAGATGGGCTGGTCGTATGCCCTCCATGGTGGCCTCAGGGACCCTTTCCAGGGAATGGAGGCGGGGACCCCTCTCACCGAGGAGGAAGAGAGACAAGGAGGGATGAGACAAAGGGAGGGACCCTTTGTTACCTCCATGTTTCTGCTTTTAGATTCTCTTTCCCTCTTGATGACTCCTGATGACTCTTCATCCGTGGCTATCTCTGGTTGGTTGTCTCTCTCTGGTCACATATCCATGTAGCTTTCCAGGCCTTCTCCTACTTCGGTCTGTTACCCCAAAACCAGGACTCAGGCCCCCCTGCTCTGGGGCTTTGCAGCTAGTGTCACTTTATCTCGTGTTATGGGCAGTATGGTACATTCTCCTTTGGTTCCCAGACTTTGTGTCCGTGTCATGTTAGACAGCCTGTCTGCTTCCAGGGCTAGGTGAGACTCCGTGTGTGAGACCCAAGCTCTTTAGAAATCAGTTAACCCCTGCTGCCCGTCTTAAACCATTCCAGGATGTTTTAATATACCATTCTTTTTTTAATGCTTCTTCTGCTTGGGGTTCTGGTAAATATTAAGTGTGGACCCAAGGATGTGAATATGGGGAACTTCGGATTTTTAGCTTTTAGTACACAGAGGTTTCCTAAATTGTTGTGACTTAACAAACAAATAATCTTTTGTGATCATGAAGTGAGGCTAAATGACATGGATAAAACATAAAGGCATAGCAAAGAAAAAGGTTGAGGCAGTTAGCACCAGTAGTTTTTAATAACCAAGTAAGTCACCACCCCATCTAGGGCAGCCAAGGAGACATTTACAGCAAGAATTGGTTCTGGGACTGTTGTGTTTAATTTCTCTCTGTTTCAGCTTTGGAGTCCGGTAGCCATTTGCACAGCAACCTGTATAGCCAATTAGTGGAGGGTATCCACTCCTTCAGTCCCATGAGTCTTTCCCAACAACAGGTCTTCTCTGCCTGTGCTTGTCATCACTGCTGTCTTGAGGTGAAAACAGTAGGTGGTTCTTTCCTATGGGATGTTCAGGAACTGTGAGATTTTCTTGCTTTCTCTCCCACTTCTGAAGTCCAAACACTTTTATTCTGCACGAAACTCTTGTTACCTTTCTCTCACCTTTGTTTGTGTCCTCTTTATTCTCTTTCATACTCGGTATCCATCATCATTACCCATATTTTCCTGTTATTATGGGGGTGCTTTTATGCTTCCATAAGTGCATGCCCATGGATTTTTCCATGATCTGTCTCCTGTTCAAGAATAGCACTCACTGCTTTTCTTTCTCATTTGATGTACCTTTCTTTTGAGCCATGCATTAAATTTAACCCTTTAAGACATCCTGTGTGGGTATAAAAGAGAGAATGTGTATATGGCTTCTCCCTCCACAAGCAAAACACCACTTTATATTCTGTCTGTCCCCACAAATTGCCCCCTGAGCTTGCTAGGACTTCATCCTCTGTGACACGCAAAGTAATCCACTCTACCCATGAAACTATCCTCTCTCCCACTTCAAATACCATCTAAAGACTAAAGCAACTCTTGACTATAGCAGGCCCCCCACACTTCATAACCTGGACTCCCTACTTACTGAGAGCACTTCTTCCCTGCCGGCCAGATCTGGAGCACTATATCCCCCTAACTCCCACCCTCCCTCCAAGCCCCACAGCGAGAACAAGGACCAGGGAGTTAAGGCCACCCCTGCAGGTCTGGGAGGAAGAGGACCAAGACCCTGGACAGTTGAATTCTTTACACTGATGGAAAGGGTGGTTGCCAGAAAATACAGAAGTTCTAAACTGGGTTAGCTCTACCCAGTCTAGTGGAGAAATAACCCTGAAACATTTGGGAGTACAACTCTACTGATAGAAGGGTGCAGACGTAGTCTGTGATTACTGTGTAGTAATGCAATCTGCAGTAAGGAATAAGTGCATGACCTGCTCTCCCAAGCTGGCTTTCCACAGCAGGCACTATTGTAATACTTGGGCGTGAAGTGGTAGGAAGTAAATTTGCATTGAGCAAATGGCTACCCCATGATGAGATTGGCTAGGAGATACAGGACACATTCTGTGCAGTAACTTGCTTGGACTTTTCTACATAATGGGCGCCTATACACACCACCAATACTCATTAAATTAAATAGGTTTATAAAATTTAAACATATTTATTTTGGAGCATTGCATCTGTGTTTACACACACTAGGTTTTCAGACAAATTAAGCCAGGTCCCTGGCCAGTGCTGCTGGAGAGCGGGATGGTCCAGCACTGTCCCCTGCCCCAGCCTGGGGCTCCCTATGCACCCCATGCTCATGCCCTGCATCCAGCTGTGGAAGCAGGGAGCCAGCAAGCAAGAAAAAAAAAAAAAGCCACATAAGAAAAAAAAATGTGGAAGAAATTTGAAGGAGTGAACTAAAAAAAAAGTCGCAGTGCCATTGGGTAGACAAAGAGGCTCGCTACACGTCTTTGAGAACCTTTGTGTTTGCACGCAATGAATCCATGAACGCGACGCCTTAATTCCCAGCGAGCCAAGCTACACTATGTCTGAGGAGTTTTAGTTTAACGCACAAGAAAGACTTTTAAAAACTCAAGAAATCCTGCTTGTGCAAACAGACATGCAGTTGCAGTGCATGAAAGGACAAAAATTGTGGTATGTACATGAGCCCAATGAAGTCCAGGGAACTACATGTTTTTCAAGGGGTAAATACACCCTGGATTTGGATGATTTACTCTGTGGAAGGGTAGTACATTGAGTGTTTGTTTCACTTCTACTGTATAATAAAGTTAATATAGTGCATAACAAATGTGTGGCCTGTCCATGCCCAAAGTTGAACTGGATTTTGTCTGTCTACCGCTATCCTGGGGTTGTCATTTGCTAGCAGTGAGGCACAGGCTGCTTACTGTGTGAGCTACCTTGGGATAGGTGCAGATCTGCATGTTCCAAGCCCAGTGCCTTTTACATCTCCATACAAAACCAATATACATTCTACCTGGGTATATATTGATCTGTCCAGAGCCTGAAGCAGATTCTTAAGTTGGTGTTAGACAAGGAGGTCAGACTAGATGATCATAGTGACTAGGCCTGTGTGAAGCAGCTAGCATTTTCTTTGGATTCAGATTTGGCCGATTTGGGAGACAGTAATGCAATTCGGTGATTCGAATCACTGTCCAGAATTGATTCGGGGACACTTTGCCGTCAAGCCAGGTGCTGCACACAGGTAGTACCCAGGTAAGGGCCAGGGGCCAGGAAGGCTTAGGAAAAAGGGGGTGGCACGGGCACCTACAGGAAGCCTCAAATGCCTCTACACAAATGCTCGAAGCATGGGGAATAAGAAAGAGGAACTTGTCTTCCTACTAGCTAGCAAAAACCCAGACCTAGTGGGGCTCATGGAAATCTGATGGGATTCTACCCATGACTGAGCAGTGGACATCGAGGAATACAGGCTGTACAGGTGAGACAGAGCAGGGAAAAGGGGGGGCGTGTAGCACTTTACGTCAAAGAGCAATACACCTCCTCAATGAACAGGATGGGGTCAGAGGAGGGGCAAAATGAGGTCCTCTGGGTAAGAATGCAAGGGGGACATGGGGAGAGGGACTTGATAGTGGGCTTCTACTACAGACGGCCTCACCAGGGGGACGAGCTGGACCTGAAATTCTCAGGTCAGCTCATAGAGGCTGTAGGGACAAGGGATGTCATTGTCATGGGTGACCTAAACTACCCAGACATCTGCTGGGAGGAGCAGTCAGCCAGGTCCAACCACTCATGTAGGTTCCTTGCCAGGATACAGGACCTCCACCTAACCCAGGAGGTGCATAGCTTCACCAGGGGACAGACCTTGCTGGACTTGGTCCTTGGATGACCTGGTGAGGGGTCTGCAGGTATTTGAGCACCTGGGTGACAGTGATCATCGCCTGCTGGAATTTACTATCCAGAGCAGGGTGGTGAAAGCAAGCAGCAAGGTAGAGGTCCTCGACTTCAGGAGGGCTGACTTCTGTAAGCTAAGAATGTTAGTAGGAGAAGCATTGGGGTCTCGGAGATTCAATGAGATGGGAGTCTAAGACGGGTGGTTGTTCTTCAAGGAGACGATCCTCCGAGCTCAAAGGGAGTCAGTCCCAACGCGCACCAAGGGGAGCAGAAGTGCTAAGAAACCCCCTTGGCTCGGCAAAGGCATCCAGGCGTGCCTGAGGGCAAAAAAGAAGGCGTACAAACACTGGAAGCAAGGGGCTGTCACCAAGGAGAATTACACCTCCGTTGCTCGGGGCTGCAGGGAGGCTGTTAGGAAGGCCAAAGCAGAGATGGAGCTAGGGCTAGTGATCAGAATTAAGGATAATAAAAAGTCCTTTTTCAAATACATAGGAAGTAAGAAGAGGGCACCGGGTAATGTGGAACCCCTACAGGATAGGCTTGGTAATCTGGTGATTGTGGCAAATGAAAAAGCTGACCTCTTTAATGAATTCTTTGCCTCCATATTCCTGAACAGGACATCTCCTCCACTAGAACTGTGGATGGACCCAGGGGAGGCACTGCCATGCCTAGGGTCAGGGACGACTTAGTTAGGGAACTTTTGGAGGGGCTGGATGTGTTTAAATCAGTAGATCCAGATCCTCTTCACCTAAGGGTGCTGAGGGGATTGGCGGGGGTCATAGCGGGGCCCCTGGCACAGCTCTACGAGCGCTCGTGGGGCACTGGCCAGGTACCAGAGAATTGGAAAAGGGCCAACATGGTCTCCATTTACAAGAAGGGGAGAAAGGAGGACCCCAGCAATTATAGGCCAGTCAGTCTTACCTCAGTCCTTGGGAAGAGCTTTGAGAAAATTATCAAGGAGCACATCTGCAAGGGCCCAGCAGGGGAGGTAATGCTCAGGGGCAACCAACGTGGGTTCACTGAGGGCAGGTCCTGCCTGACTAACCTGGTTTCTTTTTATGATTAGGTCACAAAGTCCCTGGATGAGGGTGTTGGGGTGGAAGTTGTCTTCCCGGATTTTAAGAAGGCCTTTGACATTCTCTTAAAAAAAATTGGTGACCACGGCACTGATGCCTACATAGTCAGATGGGTGGCAAATTGGCTAGATGGTTGCACTCAGAGAGTGGTGGTGGATGGGTAGCTTTTGACCTGGAGGGATGTGGGCAGTGGAGTCCCCCGGGGCTTGGTCCTGGGGCATTGTAGCAGGACACCAGGGTGCCTGCTACTAGATAATGGTGTGTAGCAGGGCACTAGGCTGCCTGCTACTGAATAGTAGTAAATGGGTTTAGCTGCCATTCATTAGGGCAGCAGGTGCCAGTTGCTATGGCTACTAATTGGGTCAGCTGACCGCCAGGGGGCAGGGCCTGGCCTTTATAAATAGAGAAGGCTAAGACCAGAGCCAGTTCCCCTCTGGTAGCTGGAGGAGCAGCAACTCTGCTGCGGAGCAGAGCACGGCACAGCCGTCTGACTGACTGAGAGTCTACATGATGAGATGGGGGGAGAGAGCCCTGACAGGAGTGTACGTTCTAGCCGGTAGGCTTAGTGTTATGTTACAGCTGTGTGGCTTGTGGTTCTGTTTAGTTATTGTTACACCGGAGGACCGGGCGAGGCTGTAGGGGTGGAGGAGGCCTCATCAGGAGCTCCTCAGTAAAGTGGGGGTGTTCTTGGCACCACTGAGGGTGCCGTGTTGTGGGGGGTGTCCCGACCCCAGCCCAGTGTGGGCAGCTTCGGGAAGAGTTCAGCAGAGGCAGAAGCCCAGTGGGGTGCAGGCCCAGGAAGGCGGGTCTGAGAGTGGGGGGTCCCGACCCCAGCCCAGCGGGGTGATATTGGGATGAGCCTCAATTGGGAACCCCAGTTGGGAAAAGCCCCAGTGGGGCATAGACCTGAGAAGGTGGGTCTGGGGGCCAGGCGAGGCTGAGGCCGCCTGAGCCCCAATCCTGAGAACCTTGAGTCGGGTGCAGGATCCGAAGAGGGATCCAGGGGCCAGGTAAGGCTAATGCCGCCTGAGCCCCAACCTTGGGAAGCCCGAGTCGGGCATAGGAGGCCCCAGAGTGGGCAGAGGCGCGGGAGGAGCGAACAAGGCCCCAGTGTGGGCGGAGAGCGCGACGAGCGCAAGCACAGGCCTGAGAGTGGGCGAGGAGTGCTAGCAGTGCTAGCAAGGGGCCCCGGTGGGGGTGGAGAGCGTGAGAAGCGCGAGCAAGGGCCCAGTGTGGGCAGGGGAGCGCGTGAGGCGTGAGTACATTGAGCAGGCCCCAGGAGAGGGCGCGTATATTGGACAGGCCCAGTGGGGCACTGCCTGTGAAGGGGAAGCCCCGGAAGGGGGCAAGCCCAGGGTTAGGCCCCGGAGAGAAGGGCGAGCCTACTAGGAAGCCCGAAGAGAGAGTGGGCTACTTAGAACAATCACAGAAACAGGCCGGCGAGGGCCGGCACAGGGAGTAGCCCCCGAATTGTGGTATAGCAAGACCGGCCCCGTGCCAAGGGGGCAAGAAGGCAGCCTCCCATTGATGATGATGAGATCAAAGACGTGGCGGGCGAGATAGAGGGTGTGTTCAGGACCCAGACTCTGCACAGTGGGCAAGGGCGCTAGGGGAGGTCACGGCACCCCCTAGGGACAGTCCTGCCACAGGCATGTACTGTTTAACATCTTTATCAGCGATCTGGATGTGGAAAGCATGCTGTCCAAATTTACTAATGAGACCAAGTTGTGGGGTGAGGTGGGCACACTGGAGGGGAGGGACAGAATCCAGCTAGATCTAGACAGGTTACGGAGGTGGGCAGATGTCTGTGTTGAATTCCATTCTATTCTCAAGTGCAAGGTGCTGCATCTAGGGAGAAGGAACCAGCAACATACCTATAGGCTTGGGAATACCTTTCTAGTCAACATGGTGGATGACTCCAAGGTGAACATGAGCTGCCAGTGCAAGGTAGCAGTCAGTAAGGCTAACTGCACCTTGTCGTGCATCTACAGATGCATCACAAGCAGGTCCAGGGAGGTGATCCTCCCCCTCTATGTGGCACTGGTCAGGACACAGTTGGAGTACTGCGTCCAGTTCTGGGTGCCGCACTTCAAGAGGGATGCAGCTAGCATTGAGATTGTCCAGAGGAGGGCCACTCGCATGGTCAAGGGGCAGCAGGGCAGGCCCTATGAAGAGAGGCTGAAGGGCCTGAACACAAGGGAAGGCTGAGGGGGGATCTGGTGGCTGTTTATAAACCCACCAGGGGGCACCAGCGGGAATTGGGGGGGGGGGGGGGGGGCTCTGTTCCCCTGGGCACCATCTGGGGTTACCAGGAATAATGGGCACATAGTTAGAGAGAAGGTTCAGGCTAGACATCAGTTAGGGCTGCCAGGCTCTGGAATGGGCTCCCAAGGGAGGTGGCGCTTCAAGAGGAGGCTGGACAGATATTTGGCTGGGGTAATATGATCCCAGCACCTGGTCCTGCCTAGGGCAGGGGGTCGGACCCAATGATGTGTCCCTTCTGACCCTAAGTACTATGATTCGGCCAAATCTGATTCTGAGATTCAGCTGCTCCCGAATCTTCACATCTTCATATCAGCCGGGCCCATCCCCCCAGCCTGGCAATGGCTGCCCCACTGGCCCCAGCTCTTTGGGGAAAAAAAAGCCTCGACTCAGTGGATGCTGCCCAAGCAGGGGGTGATCCCTGCTCCTCCCCACTGCCCCATGCTGCATGGGGGGGCTCTGCACAAGCCCCCCTGACCCTCCCTCTTGCTCCCCCAGACCCCCATGGGTGCCCTGCCTGGGCCAGCTCCAGCCCTTTAAGAAAAAAAACAAAAATGAAAAAACCCCCAGTTTCACCACTCCTTCTGGGTGGGGTGGTGATCCCCACTGCCCCCCCAATGCCTTGCATTATGTAGGGGGCTCTGCATGAGCCCCCCCAAAGCCCCGAGGCTGCTGCAGGAGGGATGAGTCCTGGGGCTTTTCTTCATTTTGTTTTTTTTTTCTTAAAGAGCTGGAGCTGGCCCAGGTGGGGCAGCTGTGGGGGGACTGTGGGAGATGGGGAGTTTCAGCAGGGCGCAGCAGGGATTCCTGCTCTCCCCCACCCCCCAATCTGGCAGCACCTGGTGAGCACTGGAGATTTTCTTTAAAGGGCTGGGAGCTGAGATGGGGAGGGGAAGGGCAGCTGTGGGGGAGTGGGGGAGGCTGGCAGGGGTCCCCCCCATGGTCTCCTCCCCCAGCCCCCTGCCCAGTATTTACCAGCTGAGTCTGGCTACAGCTCCCCGCTGTAGCCACCAGGGACTGCCTGAGTCATCAAAGCTCTCTGAATCTTTTCTGAAGATTCAGAGAGCTTTGAATCGATTCAGACCTTTTAATTGGTCCCTTGATTTGATTCAGATTCAGCCACCGAATTGAGCTGAATCTCCTCCGAATCAAATCACCACCCGAAGCTTTGCACAGCCCTAATAGTGACTCCTTTGTGGCTTTTTCTCTCCTATGCTTCCTGTCTGGCCTCCAGCAGCAGGAGGAGAAGTACCTACCAGCCAGTTGGGGCACGGAAACAGTCCTGCAAAAGAGAGATCCATCAAAAGATTGGAGGATTTATTCAGAAGAGGGAGAAGTCAGAATTTCTGGAGACTAGTATCATTCTGGCCTCCTTTTCCCTTGCTACTGCAGCCCTTTTCCTGCCTCCTCCACCCATGTTGTAATTTTGAGTAGCAGATGCAGTGATGATGGGGAAAGCACCTGTCCGCAGACCCCCTTATGTACTTTCTATGGGGCTTTTAGCAAAGGGAAGCCAGTATTTCATTTTAACATTTCCAGTCATTTGGCTGGCTGTGGTTTGTGTGAGACTGGATTGAAAAAATTTCACAGAGCCCCAGGTTACCTGACAATGGCTGAGTCAGGAAGTCTAGTGTAAGGTTCTGGAGCTGGGCTTACTTAGATCTCTAGATTTTAGGAACATTTGCTCCACAGAGTAATGCCCCCGTCAGCGTAATGCCTCTACCCCATGTGGACCCAAATTGTCTGCTGATGTAAATTGGCCTGATGCCATTAAATGGAGCTGGATTAATTTACATACTAGTTCTGTTTGACTCATGGCTTTTGATAGCTGCAAAACTTCTCACCCTTTGCCATGCCGTTCAAGTGGAATTATTTGTTTGATTTACATTTGGAAAGAGTGTAGCTTGGGAGACTTACAACTGTGAGGTAAGACATCCTCATGTTTTGCATGGTTCTGATCCTGACTTTTGGTAGTTTTAGTAAATCACTTCATTTCTCAGTCTGTGTTTCTCCATGCATATATTTTGCATCATAACCACCTTGCATGGGTGACTGCCAGTTGGCCACTTAATAGTCATGGTTCTGTAACATGTTTTATAACTTACTCATAGAAAGTAGTTTGAAAGGGCAAATATTTTACCACATTCCTTCTGTATTAATTCAGCTTAGACAATGTAGTCTGATCATCCCCAACCCCAGTGCTCTCGGTACCCGTTGCTGATAGACAGGTAGAGCATGAGTCTTTCACTCTGGGAAGTGCAAGCCATTTCAGAGCACAGAATTAGTGTGAGTAAAAACTGAGTTTAATTTCCCCCTGTGCTTCAGGTCTGGGACATTCTCCTGTAAGAGCATAGGACCCATACACTGTTTACTTGGTGTTGCTGACTGATGACAATGAATGCAGGAAACTGTCACTGCTAACATACACATCACATCGGCATTCGGAAAGAGTATGCTGCCCAGGTTGGGAGGCTCAGAGACGGCCCAAGCTCAACTTCTGCCTGGAAAGTTAATACGACTTCTCAGGGGGTGTTTCCAGAACAAATGATTCAATAGCACATTCTCAGGAAATACAGTAATCTACCAAATGACTTGCTTCCCTCCCAACTTAAAAATAAACTTGGCTTCCTGCCTAACTGAAGGCCAGCACTTAACTGGTACATGCCATGTTGTCTTGTAATTTATTTTTCTTAGTCCAAAAAAAAGCAGGGAATGTGTGTTCAGATTCAGGGAAGGCTAGGGAGGAAGAGAGTATTCACTTCCAGGAATATCTGAACTAGAGAGAGCTTTTGGCAGCTCATTCATATTTGGGGACGATGTGTTTCCTTAGGACTGGAACTTTTCATGTTGAAAAGGAGCAGATAAAACCATTTTATTGAAATGGCTGAGTATTGGAGATGGATTCTAGTGCTGTGACGAACTGGCAACCTCTGGGCCAAGTTGATCCACAGTGTAACACCAACGAAGTCTATGGGATCACACCATATGGATTTTGACCATGCTGGAGCTGGAATTGCTCTGTACTAAGAGTAGAGCACATTCAGGAAAATAAAAATGAGCAGTGAATACTGATGATTTACATGGCATCTGTGCTGGGATTTTGAAAGGAACTTACATAGTTTGATAGCTAAATTCCATGGAAATGTAATGAGATAAGTGTGTCTAACTCCTACAAGCTTGTTTGAAAAGTCCAGCCCTGCCGTTGCAGCTCTGCTTCTGTGTCTGTTTATATTATGAAGCCTATTGCCAGTTTAGGGCTAGGATATGCCAAGGTGCATGTCTTTCTCCTGCAATATGTAGATCCTTTTTGTAGCTGTAGACTCCAGGTTATGACAAGGCATCAGAGTACTAGCAATCCAGCTTATAGAATTCATGGGGCTTGTATAAGCATCCAGAGATAATCACTGACTTTAGCAAGGTTTTAATTCTGCTTTGTTAAAGTCCCTCCCAGTAAGCATCCAAGCACAAATGGGCTGTCTTAACATCTTCCACTGATCCCATTTAATTAGTGCTGCTAACCTCCCTATTGTGGAGACCGAGACCCCTGCTACATGTTACAGGTATTGTGCAATTAACTGGTTAATTGTGCAGTTACCTTAACACCGGGTACATGTACAATGTAGTTATCATATGATAAAGATCTCAAAGCAGCTATAAAGTTAGACCTCAACAATGTGTACTAACTCTATAGCTGGTTGATATTGAGTTTAATTTGCATGTGTAGCAGGGTCTACCCTGTGGCTGGCAGCCTTACCAGCTGACAGGGCTCCCAGCCACTGGGGTGCACCTTGCCCAGCATGAAACCCCCAAGCCAACATGGGGCTCAGTCTTGGCAGTGCCTCATGGGCAGCTGGACTAAGAGCCTTGCAATTAATGGCGCTCTTGGTTTGGGATGCACCTGACATGCAGCTGGGGCTGAGATCCCCGCAACTCTGCATGAGGCACAGCTGGTGCAGGGAGCCCTGACAGTGGACCCTGTGGCTGGAAACCCCTTCAGCAAAGGGGGCTCCTAGCCACGGGAGCCTGCTTCTTACTAGTATAGGGGGAGCCCTGCACTGGCAGTTGGGCGTGATTGGATCTAATGTGCAATCCCACAATTGCATCTCCTGCCTTATACCTGTGGCATGATTGTGTGGATCATGCATTAGATCTAATGTAACTTTTTACCTGTGCATGCAGAGGGGGCTAGACAGTCGCATGAACACTTACCACCTGATTCTGGTTAACGAGGAGCTACGTTACACCAAAGAGCAAAGGCCGTATGTTGAGGACAGCAAAGCTACTTTGATTTCAACACTGCCTATGAGCAGCTCAGCAGAGAGCATGCAAGCTCAGATAGACTCTCTCTCCCTGACACTAATTTGTATGAGGAAAGAAGCCTGTGTCACCTCTTTGGAGCAAGATAAAAGTGAGAACATGCTGAGCTTGTGGAAGACCAAAATGCATTGGGAAGAGATAGGAGAAGTACATGCGAGTGATAGCAACGGCCACCTCGGAGTGACCAAAGCATTGTATGATTTAGTCTTGTACTTGTATGTCAACTGCTGAATCATTAGCATGTTTATCCTTCTCATACCCGGGAGGGAAGGGGACAGATTCTCTTAATACTGAGGGTTGAGCCTCAGAGGCTAGGTTATTTGACTTAGGACACCTGGAAAGTCAGAGGTGGTACTGAAGGGGACTGAACCAACATCTCCAGCCACAGCCAGCAGAGCATCCGTCCCAATTCTCCTCTTCCAAAGGCATGGGGCTTTGCTTTCTGGTTTGCATGACCTAGGACTGTCCTCATCCTTTACCTAACACTTGACCGAGAGTCATTTTTTATGGATTTGAAGGAGAGGACTGAGCCTTTTCTGTGTTGTGCTTTTTAAGTCTCAATTAATTATGAGTCCTGACAATAATAAACTTCCATTTCTCCTGCCCTTTAAGTTTCCTGTTTCTGGACAGGACCAGAAGTAGAAACTCCAAAAGTCCTCTTCCCAAGCACATTCCTGAGGGATAATCTCTCTGTTCTGGAAACTGGAAGTACTAGATACCATGAGACATCCAGCCTAACCCCTGAGACTCGGGGGGGGGGGGGGGGGGGGGGGGGGGGGGGGGGGGGGGAGGGGGAATGCTTGAATTTGTCTCTGCTTTTTCAAATGGAATGGCCAGGAATACAGAAATTTGCCAGCTTCCTCCTGTCTGTCTTCCTCACAGCCAGACGCTTCTCTTCTTGTTTTGCTTCCTACCCACCGGGTGCTGCCGAATCCCTACTTCGTAGCAACTCTGTAAGCATCTCACTTTCCTGCCCCCTCCTTTGTGTGTTTGCACATACTTCCACTACTAATGTGATGGATTTTTAGTTACAATTGCTACTTCAATATAAGGCTTAGCATTTGTATTTCTGAGCTCTATATAGAAGTTTTTACTCTGTTTTAAATTTCGCCACAGATGAGGTGGAGGATTGGAAGAAGAAAATGCATCTCTCCTTCCCTCACTTCCTGGAGCACACATCCTTAAGGAAAGATTAACCCTCTTCAAAGCAGGGGAGACGAAGCCCCCATTTCCTCAAGAAGTGTGGGCGTCGAGGCACTCCCTGAGGGAAGGAGGCTTGCAGGAAGCGAGACAATGTCAGTGCACTCTGGTAAAGGAAGCAGGAGGTTACTGATAGTTCCCACCCCAATGATGATCAAACTTATTCAGAGCTTTGGACTTCAAAGGAACTTAGTCCAGCATGGGTGGGAGAGCTGGGAACTGAGCGCATAGCTCTGCCATGGCGATTTTGTAATCCCGTCACTTCCCCTCATGCACTGTCAGACCTCTGTGGCATGACTTGCTGCATTACACACACAGTTGGGACCTAGCAGGGTCCTGCCAAGTTTATTACTTAATGCATTAGGATCTGTTTCCCACTTGTAGACATATAATGAATCACACCTAACTCCCAGTACTGAATCCTCCCTCACTCCCTGCCCAGAAGTTTCTTCCAAGCAGACACTGATCTTGACAAATGTTTCACCTCTGCTTGGAGTCCAGTTGTGCTTCAATACATGACTTTATGGTAGTTCAAGCAGGAAACAAGCTACCACAAGTTAGATATAGAATAGAATACCAGCATAGTTTTGCCAGTAGATTTACCGGTGCAGCCAAGCCCTTTATATGTCTATGCCATAGTTAACATCCTCTTACTTTGTTTGTCCTGTGTTCAGTTTTTTCTGGTTTTGTACATAGCCTTTCTTCAGTTTTAAGGTTATGTCATATCCAGATGCACTTATCCAATTTTAATAAAAGCAGCATTCATTAACTACACAGGGCTTTCAATGCTGTGTTACTACCCACAGTAAGCTGAGCTTTCCACAGTCTCAGGTCTTCTAATCTGGTGTCAAGGCTGCTGTTAGAAGCCTTGTAAAAGAGTCGACCTAATCAATTTCAGGGTTCCTATTGGCAGCCTTGAAAATAAGGAAAGAGCAGTTCTGAAACTGACCAGCTCCCAGTGTTTTCGAAGCTCCAAATAGCAGCCCTTTGATTGCTACTTCCCATTCATAGCTTCTGGTGCCAGTTGTTATGCAGTTAAATGGAGGTCAGCTACCTAACAAAGTGAAGAGCGGGGCTGAATGATGCTGTGGACTTAAAGTTAGCGGTAAGGAATTTTTCGTGGGGGATATCTTTTATTGTGTCATAGTTTCATAGTTAGTAGGGTTGGAAGGGACCTGAGCAGATCATCAAGTCCGACCCCCTGCCATGGCAGGAAAGAGTACTGGGGTCAAACGATCCCAGCAAGGTATCTATCTAGCCTCCTCTAAAAGACCCCCCAGGGTAGGAGCGAGCACCACTTCCCTTGGAAGTTGGTTCCAGCTCCTAGCTGCCCTGACTGTGTAGCACCGCCTCCTGATGTCTAGCCTGAATCTACTCTCTGTCAACTTATGGCCGTTATTCCTTGTTACTCCTGGTAGTGCTTGGGGGAACCAGGACTCTCCCATTGCCTGCTGGTCTCCCTTGGCCAGTTTATAGACGGATCAACTGCATGGTTTATCCCAATCATAAAAGATATCCACCCCCCCCACCAAAAAAAAAAAATCCTTGCTTCTCACAATTCCTGGACCATTGTGATCACACTATGAAATCTGTGCACTTAAACATTTTATGCATTAGTCAATATGCAGATAAACAATGTTTGCTATAATGTAAATCAATAGACATAAAATTGGAACTGGCATTGCATTTTACAGTGAAGTGAATTACATGCTTGTCTGATAGGCATATAAGTAGGGCGCACTGCTTAGGTTAGTGATTTTTGACTGCCTAGCTTAATGTGCTGATAGTTACAGTTGGGGCCTATAACAGCTACTGTAACTCAGCTAATGAAGAATAAGGCCAACGAGTATGAACTGATGTAGACAAGTCTTCATAAATGTCCTGAAGTTATAGCAACGTAAACTAGCCCCATTCATGTCACTGAGATGTTAAGAGAGAACTTTAAAGACAGCAGTTTAAATGTCAACACTGTTAGCTATTTCATTGCTGCTTATTCTAAGCACATATAATCGATTTTAAACTATGGAAGTAGTTTAGCTTGTAAGACTTCATTATACAAAAATATTAATGCACTGTATGGGTAATAAGAGACTAGGCTCTTATGTCACAATGCCAGCCCCCAGCAGTGAACTACTGCCCATCTTAAGATGCACAGCAATAGAAACTAGAGGAGCTGTAATCCAGGACAGTGCCTGGAGTGAATACACAAGGCAGAAAAGAGCAAGCAAGGAACTGAAGCTCTGTGGAATAGACTTGGACTGGGCTTTCCTTCAGAAGAACAGCTATTATGTCCAGCATGGGATGCAATATCAGCTAGTTGGTAAACATATGGGAAAGATTTTTGCTAAGAAGGAATTTAGGATCTCTGCTGTGCCCTCTCATCTTTCCAATGCCAGTGAAAAGAAAAAGGAGGTTACAACAGTGCAAAGGTATCATGTACACCCTTTTAAGTGAAACTGTTCAATAAAGGTAATATTTTCTTGCATACAACAAGCCCCAGAATATGATACACACCTGAAGGCACAATGAAGAAAAGAAGATTTTTACAGTTATAACTGCAAAGAGCAGGGACAGAGGCTAATCATCAGCTGATTCACTCTCCCTTTCTTACTTAGCTAAAAATTGAAAATCCTTGCTGAAGTCTTGTATCCAGAGGTGGATCTATTATTTTGAAAAGAGCTAAATTATCTCCAGAGCTGTAAAATGGGAGGAAAGGGAGATGGAAGCAGCTAGCAGACAGCAAAATTGCCTTAGAAAAAGTTAGCTTGATGACTGGAACATCAAGGCCATTACAAAGGAGAGATAATCATTAACATACCTGAAGTGAAAAACAAAGTTGCCTTTAGTCAATTGCCTTAGCTGCCTGAATAGTAATGCCACAGCTGCTGCATGGTGGAGCAGGAATCACAGCAGGGTTCTTCTATCCTAGTTAGATAATTAGCTTCCCCACTCAATACATGCACCACAAGTTTGGAGGGATGGCTTTAGGGGGAAAGGGTGTGTACTGTATGCAAGAAAATATGAAAAATGCATGTTCTGGTACAGCCTGCTGCAGGATATGTCGCAACCTCCCAGGCCACTGCTTGATGTTTTTTGATGTAGTGCTGCTTGTTTGTAAGATGCATACACTCATGTTGTTTATGAATCAGTCATAAAAAAGTCAGATCTTCTTGCTGCTGTAGACTGACATAACTACATAGCCTTTTGTATAGATGGAGGTGTTGGTACACAGTCCTCAATGATGGCCAAGAGGGATGAAGGAAAACAACAGAAAGCATGCTTATTAGGGCACTTCCTTTTATTTACCATGGACTGGTTCCAGTAGATGCTGTCTGCTAAATATCATAACATACTGTGCTGTATTAATAGAAGCATTACTTGCAAATCAAGGGAAGTGATTCTCCCACTCTGATCAGCACTGGTGAGGCCTCACCTGGAGTACTGTGTCCAGTTCTAGACCCCGCACTTCAAGAAGGATGTGGACAAATTATAAAGAGTCCAATGGAGAGTGACAAAAATGATTAGAGGTCTGGAAACCCAAGTCATGAGAAAAGGCTGAAGGAACTAGAATTGTTTAGTCTAGGGAAGAGAAGACGAAGGGGGTATTTAATGACAGTCCTCAAATACCTGAAGTGTGGTTATGAAGAGAATAGAGATAGACTAGTCTCTGTGGCTGTAGGGAATAGGGCAAGGAGCAATTTAAGTTGAATTAAATGAAAAGTTTCTCTCTGTGAGAGGAATTGAGCACTGGCACAGGCTGCCCAGAGAGGTTATGGAAGATTACCTCCATCCTTGGAAGATTTTAAGAGCAGGTTAAACCTGAATGACTTGTGTCACCAGCATACTGTTTTGGCAACTGATATCTTAGGGCTACTTAGCCCTGGTTAAGTGATGCTATGTGGTTTCAATATAACACAGAAAATGGCCCATGATGTAGCAATCTACTTAATACTCTTCAGTGACTGCAGAGGGAATGGGAGCTGGCAACTTGAGTGATTTGGCCAAATAGTGGTTTTGCCCTGGGAATGGTAGCCTTATGTCTTCACTACCCAGAACTGGTCAAGGAGAAAAGTGAGGAACTTTAATTACTGCAGGAGCATTTAACAACAGTGGCTCTTCATCCCTGCCAAGAACAGGCTTTAATTCCTGATGACAAATGAGCAATTAAAAGAATTTATTCTTTAAAATGACTTTCTTCCATAAAACAAACCTTCTTTCTCCTGTTCTGTTTTTAAGAGGTGATGAAATCTGCTGCCAGACAGATCTAGTCCTAGGATTCATGAAATATCTGAGCCTTCCCCACCCTTTTTTTATCCTAGTATCTAATAAACAGACCCTGATTAATGCTGGACCGTACTGGAAATCCCATAGAAAAGCATGTGACATCTCTGCGCGAGCCAAGTGAATTAATCGTGTCAGCAAAACAAATGCCCTGGGAACCCCACTGAACAGCCAAAGCATTAGTCCTGGGTACAAAGCTCATTTGATTAAAAATCGTTGTGGGGGTTCCTTTTACCACCCCCAAATATTTATAACTATATGTGATTTACTTGGTACCTTTGACCTGAGAGACTCCAAGAGCATTATAATAATTAAATAACCCCCACCATCTGCCATTATATTAATAGTAGTAATAATAACAACTAAAATTTGTATTACAATAGCACCCTAGAGCCAATAATACTGTTCTGGATGCGGTATGTGGATATAGTAAAAGACAGTGATTGAGCTTACAGCCTAGATCAGCGATTCTCAGCCAGTGTCACAGCACCCTGGGTGCATGCTGTTATATCCTTTAGAGGGTGCTGTACAAAATGAACACTGTTAGGTATGCAAATGCCTACACATGAATCACAAGATAAACTCAAAAATTTCAAATAGGAATCCATAGTATGAAACCGTTTAGACCTATTGTGGTCTTTCTGAGTTCTTTATGACAGAAACATTGCTCTATTATTTTTCTGTAGTAAAAAAATAAGTGAAAGCTAAAAAGCTGGCATTTTCCAAGGGGTGTCTTGAGTCCAACGAAGCCTTGAATCTAACAAGATTGAGAACCACTGGCCTAGACAGACAAGGAGTCCAGGACCAGTGTTTTAAAGGTACTTAGGTGCCTAATTTCCTTTAGGAATCTGGCTCTAAAGTCATATGCGACGTATGTAAAACTGGGGCTAGAACCCAGATGTGCTCATTTCCTAACCATCCTGCCATAAGCCCCTAGCACAGTTGGAGAAAAAGCCACAGGGAGGTTTATTTGAGTTACTCGGGGATTCACAACCTTAGTTATGGAGCTTGTGAATATTTGATGTGCTGAAGGTCAGCTCCTTCCATCTGTGTTCCTGCCGGGCTTATGCTAATGGAGCTGCTCACACAGGTGAGGGTTGCAGGGACTGGTTTGTGGGGCAGTAGTGCTGATTTGAACAATGCGACACTTCCAAATCAGCTGAACTACTTCTGGTTTCTGTGGTGACAATGGATTGTAATTGAATTTGGCTGTGGGGAGGGAGGCTTGTGAAAAGTGCTTATACTGTAACTCTGAGAGGTTTAGGAACAATGGCAGAGGAAAAGCACCATAGATGGCAGGGGAAAAATATCCAAGTAGATAGGCAATTCATAAGCTACTACAGAGCCAGTCAGGAGGTCATAGACATGGCTTGTAATACCACTTATTAATTAGTCTCTGAATTAGTCTATGAAGTCCCACTCTGCTCTGCCTTTTGCCTGGCTTCAGACAGACAGGGCTAACTACCTCTCTCAGCACCACTTATTGTTAACGCTGTCTGAAATATCTCATTAGAAGGTCCTATTTTCAGTTTCTTATCACTTACCAAACTTTTACCATTTGGGCTGAAATTTCCCATGCTGGTTGTCTGTCTCAGCTTGTGTTTCTGGAAAGTTTAAGCCAAAATGGTTTAGTGGGTTAGAAGGAAAATAATGTCTCTTTGGGTCCTGGGGAGTTTTTGTTGAGCAGCTCTAGTGCCAGCATGCTTTGGAACAAGGACTTGACATTTGGCGGTACAATGCCCTGTGTGTCAGAGATGTGTTATTCACAGTCGTCATGAAGATCAACCCCAATCTGTTCAAGTTATGAAGCTTTGAAAATTGTAGTCTGTGCATGTTCAAGTGAGACATCCATTTTAGCATCCAAAAGTTTCTACCCGCACTGAGGCTACCCCATTCCTTCACAGCTTCTATCATGGTGATGACACTGTGTATGAACCATTTCTGGAGTGACCGGTTAAGGGAATAAATCCAATCTTTTCCTGTTATAGCTGCTCAAATCCATGCTGGGTACCAGAACTTGAAGCTGGGATCTTGTCTTTTTTGTGATCTCAACAATCTGACATCCAAAAAATGTGAAGGAGGGAGCTGCCTGATTTTAATGTAGATGAGCAAAAGTCAGACCAAGGTAGGAAAGGAAGTGGAATGGAAAAAGGAGGCTGCTTCGTTTGGAGTTGAAATTGGTAGGAAAGAAAAATGAGGACTAGAGAGGAAGCATTGTGAATGGGAAGGATAAAAGGCTGAGACTGGATTCTCTCTCCATCTGCTACTCCCAGACTTCTTGGCTGACTAGTCCAGACCTTCCCTCCCCCAGATCCCAGAGGGATTGGGGGCCGCTTGACCCGGGTGGCAGTTTTGTGATCAGATCAGGGGATGGAGCAGTGGAGACTGGGACTGGCTGGGCAAAGAGACTAGGATAAGAAGCCAGAGAGAGATTGGGAACAGAAACTGGAAGTGGATGAGGTACCTGTGGAAGGCAGAAGTAACGCTAGGAGGCAGAGGCTGAAGGGAATGAAGAAACAGGTTAGATATATATATTCTCTGACAGAGATTGGAAAGGAGCCAAGATAAACCAAAGTAAATAAAGGTGTGTATACACCGATCTGTTATAATTAAAGTTTGCAATCATTAGGAGCATCCCAGAATAAAGACTACCTGGACAACCTGAATTTGGTCCCCTTTTGCATATGTGTTATGATACAGCCTTTACTTGCATGTTCACGCTGTTTCCTGCAGGACCCCAGTGGGATGGGTTTGCTGTGGGGGAGCAGCTGGGATGGTTAATAAAGGAAGCTGTTTTTGACGAGCCCCTTCCTCAATTGCTGGAGAAGCTGGAACAGGGTCAGTGAATGAGGCAGGGGATCACTGAAAAGAAAAGGGCAGTCTCATGGCTAAGGCAGTTGACGGCTGCCCACAAGCACTGGATTCTCTCTCAGCTTTTGCCGCAGAGCTCCCATGTGATGTCAGGCAAGTCACTTAAAGCTAGGGTTTCCATATGTCCTGGTTTTCCTGAACATGTCCTCTTTTCGAGTCCTCCCATCTTCATCCAGGCGGTTTTTTTAAATAATAAAAAATGTCCGGGATTTGAGATTTTGCTCTGCTCAGCATCAGAGTTTTCCCTGGCACTGGGAAGAGTGGCACGGCAAGAGAAGCCCTTGCTCCTCCAGTGGGGGAAGGGAGGGTAGCAGGGAGCTGTGTGGCTGGGCTGCACCGGTGTCTGTGCTCACGGGGCAGGGCCGCCTGGAGATGCTTGCAGGGCTGGGGGGAGCAGGGGGCTGCAGGTCGGGAGTGAGGGGCATTGGCAGCCTGGGTTTGGGACCGAGGGGCCCCAGGGGATGGGGTCTGTGGGTCAGGAGTGCAGGGAACAGGCTGTGCCAGGGGGCTGTAGATCAGGAGTGAGGTGCATCAGTAGGGATGGGGGAGGGGGTGCTGCGGGTTGGGAGTGAGGGGCACCAGCATGGTTTGGGGGGGTGCAGGGTACTGTGGGTCAGGAGTGAGGGGCAGCAGCGGGGCTGGGGGAAGCTGTGGCTCAGGAGTAAGAGGCAGGGGCAGGGCACAGGTATATCACGCCCCCCCAGTCATATAACCCCCCCCAAACAGGTGTCCTCTTTTTTGCAAATGGAAATATGGTAACCCTATTAAAGTAGACTTCTCACAGGTGGCCACTAAGGGCAGAATCCTGTTTCACTTTGTGCACGGTTTTTCAGGCACGTAACTCCCATTTTTTGCAGTTAAGCGCAGTTAGCTTAATACCCCAGATCCTAGCCAGGTAAAACCCTGTGGCTAAAGGGTATTAGATGAAAGAGGAGGACAAAGATTGTTTTGTATTTTGGTCTAATCTCCTAGGGGTTAGAGCACTTGCCCAGGAAGTAAGAGGCCCAGGCTTTAGGGCCCCCTCACCCCAAAGGGTTTTGTATCTCTGACTTCCTAGCATACTACTGTAACCACCAAGCAGGGGTTACCAGCTTTCCTCTTGAAGCTGATCCACTGCATCCTCCATTTAATCATCATTAGATAATGGAGCACTGGATAAATGGATAATGAACGGTGAGGAAGAGTCTGCATGAGAAGCAAGTGCCTTGGCCAGGAGCTACTTCCTTCTAGGGCAGCAGCCATCTCAGTGAGCCCCCCCCCCCCCAATTTGTTTCATATCTGCCTCTTGTCTGCCCAGAAAGCTAGATTTAAGAGGCTGGCTGGATAGGAAGCTGGGTAATGCCTAACTTTGGTCTCCTGCTTGTTTGGCAAACGTCCTGGCTGATAGGCTGTTAGGCTAAAATCTTAAATAGTCCTCTTCCTCCTCTGACATCTAACATGGCTTTTTGCCATGTACATTTTTTGTGATTTTCACTTGTCCAAAGCAGACAACTGTGTCCACATTGCATGTGTAGTTGGGTCACAAAATGCTTAATTGCTAGGAAAAATGAAACAGGATTCTGCCCAAAATGTTTTTCTTGCAGGTGTTTCGCATGAGATCCCAAGGATCTGATCTGCAAAAATGCTGAACATAGCTGTAGCTGAAGTCCTGGGGAGCTATGCTCTGAATAAATCAAGTGAAATACAATGCTGAGTACTCTGATAAAAACAGATCCAAAGGGTTTCAAACTTAGCCCCAAGAATTAGTGGATATTTTTATAATCTTTGTGCCTCAGCTCCTCCTCTGCAAAAATGGGGATACCCTCAGGTCCCAAAGATCTAGTGAAGGAAAAAATCATTAATGTGTATGAAGCAGTCAGATAATTTGTGTGATGAGCACCAGAGATACACCCTGGAGTAAATTATTTATTGTTCAAATCAGGGTTTGAATAGTGTGTAGACAATAGGGCAGGGGATACACACTGAACAAAGAGGAGAAAAACATATTGAAGAGCTGCTCATTCACTCTCTTATACCTTGACTTCATCATAATTCTTTGGGAAAAGTAGTATGTGATCATGTAAATACAGAGTGTTATAATTCGTATGCACAAAGAGAGTGACCTAAGGTCACAAAGGAAAATTTAATTCTGAGATTTCAAGACTCTTGACTGCTTGACTTTACAGTAGTTAACACTGGGGGTGGTGGGTGATACTTGCATGTTAACAGCACCATCCCTACGGGTGTGGAGCCTGGGGCATATCAGCCTGTGTGGGGCTTGGGGGGGCGGGGGGCAGGGATGGTGAGTGGCCAGATCGCAGAGCTAGGGGTGAGGGGAGGGGGTGGTGTGCAGCTGGACCATGGAGCCAGTGGCAGTGGTGGGGCCTGTATGGCACAATATGTAATATATTTAGGGCCAGATCCAGAGCCCTTCACAATTTTGTGGAATGACTCCTAGTGATTTGTTAGGCTTCTAATTAGACTTTCAACCTGATGGGGTAAGAAGTCATCATTGCATCTCCCTGTGAATGGCTGTAACATAACATCCCTATAGTAACACCAACTGTTTGCTGGCAGCCTGACAGCTTCTTTTATTCTGCTCTCAGCTCGCAGGCCTCTGAGAGAGGAAAAAAAGCAGGGCATGTTTTTGGTTGCTTAGCCTGGTATGATGTACATTATGCATTTTGGCTGTATACTTAGAAAATAAATGGATACTTTTTTAAAGGAAATCTTGGAACCTTCTCAGAGGGACATGTTCAACCACCTGACCCGGATGAAAATGACTCCTGCTTACACCTTTAAGAACTCACTGAAGGGTAAGACCGCTGTGACATTCCTTGATACAGCTCTGATCCACCAAGGGTTAGATCCTGTTCCCATTGAAGTCAATGGCAAAAAACTTCCATTGACTTCTGTGGGAGTGGGAGTGGTCATACAAGTTCAGAGATTAAATTCATACACTGGGGGGAGAGTTCTGGCAAAAAGACTTTTAATATGTATTCGAGCTTTTAAACAACATTCACTTTAACTGTGCTCATTTCCCTTTTATGCTTGCTTTCCATGCTTGTGTTAATGTTCACAGTTTACTAGCCTGCATACTCCCTGGGTGTGAGCTTTAAGCTTGAGTGCTCAAACATTCAGTGAAACCAGATTTCAAAATATATGGCTTGCCAAGCACAATGAGAATTGGGAACTGAATTTTTCACTTGAGAATACAGTTTGAAACTAATGCTCTTATTGGTTTGTTTTGTTATTGGGGTGCAGAACCAGAATCATGCGACTTTACAGACTTAGGGGCTGCATATATATGTGCTTAACTGCAGAGTAGACTAGCTGTGGAGTAAAGCATCACCATTTGCACTTTTGACAGTATTAGGCCACAGTAAACTAATTAACACTGCAATAAGATAGTATTGTCAGGGACCGTACTATCTTACACTGGAGTAATTTACTGCAATTAAACACACATGTAGATGTTGACCATGGGCATAAAATGAGCCCAGTCAGCCTAGCTGGCTGGGAGCCAGATTTCTGCCTGTTGCCTAGCCACATAGCTCTGCACTTTAAGCACCCTTGTGGCCCAGCCAGCCTTTCTGCTGCCTGATGCTGCCACCCGGAGTCCAGGGCTGCCCTCCTGTGTCCCCTGTCAGCCTGGGCCTGCTCTGCCCTGGTTCAAATTGCTGCTGTCCTGGATATACATGTAGATGCTGCACCCAGGAGTAGTTTACTTAGGCTCAAACTGCTCCAAAGTTTATTGCTTTGCATTAATTGCATATGTAGACACACCCAGTGTCGAGTTTGAATGTTCAAAAGTAGCTGTTTGCAAATTGTGCAGGTCAAGAATTATCCATTTAATTAGTTCCCAATACATTTGAAAATGGTAGAATGCTTTTATGTACCACCATTCAGCAGAAAAAGAAGTGAAATTCATGTAGATAGCTGTTACAGCACACATTGTTTCCCCAACTGAAAATTCTGCCTTATGATATTCCCACGGAGTAAATGTAATACGTGCAGAAATTTGCACCCAGAAATTTTAGTATCAACTAATTCTACAAGGCCCTGGCAGCTAGACTTATTGTAGAATCATAAAGTATATTATTTATTTAGCACCTAGAGTTGAAGTGATTTTCAGTGTATAGTTCAAACGAGATTGCAGCCCATCATTGTTAAACACTGATTAGGCATTTCTCTAGGCAGGTTTAGTATTACGGCAGAAGGTAAGTAGAGCATTAACTCAGTAGTGGTAAACTTATTCTCACCGAGTAGGTGAACCTGTTTCCCTAATGAAGTTCATTGGATGCATAATTCTTCAGACAATCTCAGTTGCCAAGTCCCCTGTGAATTGCAGGCTGAATGGGGAGGTGCAGTTGTTGCTTATGGGGCCTATGCTCATGTAGCCTGAATGAAATTGAAAGTGTGGGTGGGTGCCAGATCTTCAAGCAGAGGATCGTGCTGGCTGGTTACCACTATGTGACTGCCATGTACTGAGGTTGATTTCAGGAAAGGACAGCTGTAGCCTGGCCCCGGTTCCACTGAAGGCCTTATAGGGTGATGATGTGGTTCTGCACCTCTGAGAATGTGGACAGAACTATTCGGGAGAGTTGCCAAGTTATCTTACATTACAGAAGCAGCAGCAGCATCTCTGTTGAGTCTGCTGGCGGCAGGATTTAGGAATCAATTAGCAATCATTCTGACTTTAGGTGATAGGGAAATTGGGTAGGTTTAGGGCATGATGCCAGGTAGCTGTCCATTCTAAAGAGAGGATATTTTTGAGGGCGCTGTTATTTCAGAAGTGAAGGGACACAAGGCAGCATAACATACTTTATTTTAAATGTAGGGAAACATAGTAATGCAACTGACTTGATGTTTGGATGAATGAATTAGATACTAATTGACCTAATGAGTTTTATGTTTCTCTTGATCTTTTCTAACCCCTGTAGATATCTGTCTGATATTACTAGCAATTACTTGCGTTAATGATTTTGCATTGGTAGCAGCAATGCATCCTACAGCATCCTGCACTGTTAACAGAGTTATGTTTTAAAATAGATAATACAGAGTGGATGAGGCTCAGGAGAGCTGAGTCGATTCTTCACTCTGCCACAGGCTTCCTGTGTGATAGTAGGCAAGTTAGTTAATCTCTCTGGGTCAGAGATCATAGGAAAGTTGGTCTGAAAGGGACCTCTAATCCAGGCCCCTGCTCAAGGCAGCATCATCCCTGACTAAACCATCCCAACCCACTCTCTGTCTAAGTTGCTTTTGAACATTTCCGTGGATGGGGACTCCAAACCTTCTCTGGGTAGCCTGTTCCAATGCTTGACCATCCTGATAGTCAGAAAGTTCGTACTAATCTCCAACCTAAATTTTCTCTACTGAAATTTCAGGCCATTGCTCCTAGTCCTGTCCCCTACAGGCACAGAGAAAAGACCATCTCCTTTTTATAACTCTACTTTATCTATTCTTCCTCCATCATCTCTTCTCCAGACTAAATAACCGTACTTTGAGCCTTTCCTCATAAGTAATGCTTCTCAGGCCTCTTATCATTTTTGTTACTTTATGTCAGGTTCTTTCTAATCTGCCCACATTCTTCTTGAAGTGTGAGGCCCAGAGCTGGACACAGCGCTCCAGGACAGTGCCAGAGTGGGAAAATCACTTTCTTAGATTTGCAAGAGACCTGTTAATACAGGTTGTTGTTGACTTTTTTGCATCAAGTTCACACTACTGGGTCATATTCAGGTTATGGTCCGGTGTAATGCAAGGTTCTTCTCTGAAGTATTGTAATCTAGCCAATCATTCTCATCTGTATTTGTACATGCAATTATTCTGTCCCAAGTGCAGGACTTTGCACTTGCCCTTGTTGACATTTATCTGGGAAAGGGAGAGCAGGATACAAAAAGCACCAATATAGCCAGGACTTGAACCCAGGCTGTAGGAATGAGACCACTGAATACATGCCACTGGACCACCAAGTAGCTATTTGTAAGCTAGAGACAATGATATCCTCTCTGGCCATGGACAGACACACCTTTAAAGCACTCCAGATTGAAGTGGAATATGGAGTGCTTCAGATCATAGACAGATGTTGAGCCCCCTGATAGGAATGGTTCAGAATCAGTGCAGTAGCATTCAGCAACATGCTTTCCAGGCAGGGGGCATGACAGAGGGTTGCTTGGTCCTGTGGCTCCATTCCCCTTTCCCCCACCCCTGATGCCATGGGGGTGGGAGGGGATGCTGAGTGCTCTCCTGTGCACTTGGCCTTTGGACTCCTGGTTCGATAGTCTGAGCGCCATGCAAAGAACTATTGGAGAGAATGATTCCTGGCATGGGTATTGGGCTCTGGAGATTGCCAAGAATGGCCGACCACTCACCCCTTCCCCCTTAGGACTGGGACACCCCACATTCCCCTGGTAGAGCCAGGAGACTGGAAGCAGGGGGACATGCAGGGATTCCTGCATATTCTTTGTTTACCTCCTGTGGGGCCTGCTGGAGAATGTGCATTGGCTCTCCATCTTCAGCCCCCTGCTGTCCCCACCCCAGGAAGAGAGGAGTGGAGCACTGTGGGAAGCTGGAGGACCAAGCAGCCCCCTGTCACGCTCCGCTGGAGTGTAATGAAGTGCTCTCAAAGGGCTCCAGAAGAAAGTGCTTCATACATGTTTCTCATTTTCTGTGGATCATTTAAGCGTTTTGGGCATTTTTGAAGTGGTGCTTTGGCTACGAACATCTCTCTGTTGTGTGGAGCTCTTCAAAGGTATTTGGAGTACTCCAAATGTTACGTCTGTACAGGGTTCTCTGTTTGCCACGTGGTTAAGTAGCAGTCTCTTTAGAGCAAGGACTGCCCCTCACTGTTTGTACAGTCCCATGCACAACTGAACGCAAAAATAAAGCTTTCCATGTTAGTCAGGGAAGGTGGTATTTTATTTTTCCTGCTGCAGTTTTCAGCAGAAATGAATCTCATAAGCCTGCTGAATGTGTTTCTTGAATAAAGTTTCTAGCGATATTGTCACTGTTTGGAGGTTAATAGGTAGGCATTGTCTTTAGAGCTGCACTTTTTACTGTTCTTCATACAGTTTCAGAGTATTCTTCAATGTTTACTTCCCAAATCTTTTAATAGTATACTGTAAGAAGAGGCTATTTGAGATGCCAGGATAATGGTGTGCAGCTGGGCCAGGGGTTAGCTTGTTGGTTTGCACCTTGAGACCTGGTTTCAATTCCCTGCTCTGCTACAAATTTCCTGTGGGCCCTGGACAAGGTATTACGTCTCCCTCCTTCAGTTCTACAACTGTAAAATGGACATCATAGTATTTCTCTTCCCGTGTGTGGTGTGAAGATAAAGTATGGTCACAGAACTGAAATGTATAGCATAGTAGAGTCAGATGCAATGATAAGAGGGTCCTTTGAAGTACCATAGATATCCAGAGTGGAGTGTTTCATGCTCCAGCTGTCTAGTACTATTTTAGATCCTCCAGTCGAACTGGCTTGTGCTGGGACATCCTAGAGTTGCTGGTGTAAATGAGCAGTTCAAAGGGACTTGGGTGCAGAGTAATGGCTTACTGAATTAATCCCAGAAAGGGCCCAAAGATCTTGCTGTGCATTCACTGATTGGTGCAAGTCTGCCCTTAAGTCATAGATGGAGTGGTCATGATTTGCAGAGTTACGGTCCATCTGTAAGGACTGAATGTGGGGCCAAATCAGTGGTTATTAACCTTTTAAGACTCCAGGCATGTTTCAATAAGTTTTGGGAATTTAGTGGCACCCCAATCAAAGACTAGTTCATTTCTTGCAGTGCTTGTGCATGCCCTGTGGTGCCCCAAAGAGATCTCATGGAGTGGCAGGGTGGGCAGGGCACCCCTGAGAGCATGGCAGTGGGTTGCACACAGTACTTGGCAGGGGCTGTTGGCAGGGTAGACTGAGGACCTTGGGAGTGGGTCATTAGACTCCTAAAGGAGACAGTTGCTCCTGCAGGAGGCAAAGGAGTATGACAGTGGTCACTAATGCAGAGGCTGATGCCAGGTGAGGGTGGTAGCAGTAGGATCCTTGTATGCCACACTCCTTTCACAGTTTGCCTCCTTCCTGCCCCCAGTCTGTCCTTGAGGGGGTGAACATAGCCCCTGGTGCTGCATTTGGTCCTCTGAGGACTTGAATGCCAGTTCCCAGAGCCACCGTTCCTTGCAGTCCCTCCCACTAGTTTCAGGAGGAGTGGAGGCAGGAGCTGGGCTGAAAAAGTGCAGCTTTGTGCATGGCAGAACACACTGCTCAGGACACAGGGATGGTCAGCACCAGGGGCTGTGGTTCTCAGTTCATCTCATTCCTCAACTCCTCCCATGCTCCTGATGCTGGTAGGAGGGGCCATGGAGAGTGTTGTGGGGGCAGATGCAGGGTGCTCAGCATCTGGAGGAGCCAGCACTTGTCTCTTCTCATGGGGGCTGGCATCACAGCACCCCTCAAAGAGTTTTGATGCACGCTGGTTGAGAATCACTGGTCCAGAGGCAAGAACCTCAATTGTCTGAGCCTGTCTGTTAGCCAAGGCTGCCACAGATTCACCACCCTCTGTCTGTGTCTTAGTCATTGTAGTAGAGTGAGGGATGAGATGCCACTTAGAGTGGCATCAGTTATACCAGGCTGAATTTGACCTTCCTGGTGTGTAGGTGCCTGCACTCTAGAAACTGCTTCCATAACTGGCACTAATGACCTTACTGGCAGTCTTAACACAGAAGAAATAAGCTGGTGGTGACTGGTGAACCCAAGTGCAGAAGGAGATAGCTCATGAAGGCCAGAATCAAGGTATCTGGTTGGGGCAGGGAGAAAGAAGCTTAGATTGTAGATGCCTGTTTGGTGAACAGAGGATCTCAAACCTTTAGAGCAGACAGCATGGCTCATTGCAAGGATGGGGATGGAAAGGGGAGCATCCCACTTCCATTGACTTCCAAGGGGATTTATGCACCTCATTCTGTTAGTGAGTCTGCAGAGCACAGAGCTGAAAGTGCTGTGAAAGAGTAGCTGTGTAGCCAAGCCAATGCAGCACTTGACACTGATTCTTAGCAGAGCTTATTAGACTGGGCAGGGCTCTGCTGTAACGGTCTCCGTCGCTTCCCATGCCTAGGCCACCTTGCTTGGAGCTAGCTCAGGTACTTCTGCAGAGCACTGTTTTATGCAGTGTAGACACTCTCTTAGGCACCTTGGAAAATCCCACCCTAGATTCCCTGGAGGTTTAAAAAAAGGGAAAGCAAGTCCAGTTTCTGTCTGTAGAATCAGAATGAAATAAAAACACGAGGAGTTGCTAAACAAAACACAAAGCAAGGAAAATGAAGAATTAAGGAAAGAAAAAGAATGTAGTAGTTTCTCCGAAATATGAGAATGCATTTTATAGAGAGGCTCAGAGCACCTTGTGGTCACTAGGAACAGGAAGGAAGGGTACAGCTGAATGGGAAGGAGGAGTCCCAGTGAGGAGACCACTTAGGGCTTGAGGCATGATCCTTAGCCATGAGGCTTATGGGGGCTGCTGCTCAGAACAGTTTTACTTAGTTTTCCATTCCCATTCATTTTCCTTTCCCATTTATTTCCAGACATGGTTTAAACCAACTCCAGTTGTGGATGTTTTCTTTAGTGAATGCACATTGTAGCAGTGTGTGTGGACTCGCTGAGCCTGTGCATGCACACCCACGCTGAGCAACAGTTAACTAGAGTGTCAGCAACACCAGGATCTGTCATGGGGATGGGAAGAAGGCATTATTTATACAATGCCAAATTACAATCACCCCTTACTGCATGTGCGTCACTGGTCCCTCTTGATGCCCAGACCACAGGCGATATAAGCCTGTTACAGCCCTAGCTGGAAAGTCTTTGCTGCTTAATTCAAGCTGTAGCAGATCATGATTTTTAGCTCTTGAGGACCCCAGTTCAGTTCCTACTGTGTTAGCTTTGATGGTGGCCTTTGCATCACTGCAGAAAATGCATCAAGCTAAAAAACTTGAACAGCTTCTGCAGCCCTTCTGTCTGTTCTCCATGGCATAGGGAAGGAGGTGAAGCGAAGTAGAGTGTCTTTTTCCAAACCTGTGCCTACAGACAGGTCATCCCAGGAGCTGCA
Organism: Crocodylus siamensis; assembly: GCF_052110815.1. NCBI lineage: Eukaryota > Metazoa > Chordata > Crocodylia > Crocodylidae > Crocodylus > Crocodylus siamensis. The sequence continues at coordinate 60,629,440 of NC_143402.1, forward strand.
TAGAGCTGAACCCTGATAAACTAGGCATGGATCCCAGTGCATGCTCCTGCATCCATGCTGCTCCTCAGTGCACACAGGCACACCAGATTTGGGTGGTCCTGTTTTGCTGGACCCCCTCTCCACCTACTGCAAAAGAGAGCTGTTGTGGGGCTATTGCATTTCACTTTTGCATGGGAACGACTATGAGTTTTTACAACCATGTGACCAGCTGACTGAAGAAGGCTAATCCAGCTCTCTTGCTTCATGAAAGACAGGCTGTCTCCAAAATCCAAACAGCTTGCAGAGGCTCAGTCACATTTCAGACATCTTGAGGTGGGTGGGACGGGTTCCCTTTTGACCACTTATTTTTCTTAGTTCATTTAGTACTGTATGTGTACATCAGGCTACAGATGTTTCTGTAACCCAGCTGGTACTCCAAGAGGTACCCCCTTTCCAATTGAAGGGATCAAAGCAGGTGCACAAGTGCTGTGGGAGGTGTAGGGACTCTCCTCCCCCTATAGAGCAGAGCCAGAGCACCAATGGGGACTTAACCAGATACCTTTTAATACTGGGAACATAACAGGCATAAATCAGAGGGTATTGTGGACACTACAATGCCCCAAAGGGGCGGGATTCAACAAAGGTTAGACACTTACAATCACTGACAAAAAATAGGGTTAACAAAACAGAAAACACAGACAGCAGAACAAACAATACGGGTTGATGAAATATAAAAAGGCACAAAATACAAAATGTCAAATGACAAGGAAATATCAGGCCTTGGTACCTGGAGGGAGAGGAAGTGGGGAAAACACAATGGCCCCTTTCCACTGCAAGAAGATTTGCTTCTTGTTATTTCACTCACCCTGAGTCATCTCAGCTGGGACTCTAACCCAGATCTCCCACGTGCAGCAATGCTACCACCACTGGTGGCACTGCTCCAGCCTGCTAGAGGTCTTCACTGTTCTGGAGCCCCGGACTCACATCGAGCTGCCTGGCCTCTGATTGAAGGAGCTGGGAGCAGAGCTGGGAACCTCTCAGGTTGCTGCTCAGATCCTTCCTGGAGCGGGGGAGCCTCTCCTGCTGGCCACAGCCTCTCGTAGGGGAACCTGGAGCCCAGCGGGGAGCCTCACCTGCTGGCTGCCCCTCACGCTGCTGAGGGTCCCACTGCTGCCTGCAAGTCCTGCTCTTTCAGGCTCTTCTGGGGCACTGCTTCTGCCCCGCTGGCCCAGCTCTTGCCAGCTCTGTGAAGCTCTTTCCTTGTTGTCCCTCATGCTGCCCCTTTTATCCCCCTCCAGGTGACCCAAGGGGCCAATTGGGACAAGTCCTCCAATCATCTTTTGCCCTTTCAAAACCCCTGGGCTAGGTCACTGCCAGCCAGCCCGTCACATCTCTGTTGCCACCCAGGTGGTAGGGGTTATAATAATACTGTCTGCAACCCTCAGACTCAGCGACTGTTGGCTGCAGAAGTACTGCCTTAGAAAGGATGCTCTTAAAAGCAAGCAAAGCCATTAGCTTTTACTTAGCTTGGCCAAACTTTACAGCCTTATTTTACGGGCAGAAACAATGGCTGGTCTGCCTTCAAACTGATCTGATCTGTCTCCCTAGAGATAGGGTGTGCACTGCTGGCAGGATGCAGAAGACAGCACATCTCCTAAGTCTCACTGCCAATTCCTGGTGCTCTGAGTGCTAAAGAAGACCAATAACTTGTATTGTATGGAGACAGATAAATGTATATATTATGACCTTGGAGTCTTGCCAATGGGAGCATAGAAAACAGATGTTAGAATCGTGACCTTGTGGATAAACAGTAGGCCCTCCTTGCCAGCCCCCTGACTTTAGGTTCCTTCTCACACTCGAGGCCTTCAGCAATCTGGCTCTCTGCCTGTTACAGAGGCCCCAGAGCCATAGCTAGCAAACTGTGCAAGAAGCAACTCCCAGCTGAGGGAAGTTTAGCACAGTTTTTACTGTTTCAGCTATAGGCAGCAGTAATCCATTTTATCTAGAAGAACTGTTGAGTCAGGTCTTCTGCTGCATCCCAAACCAGGACACTCTAGAGCAGTGTTTCTCAAACAGTGGGACTCGAAGGTCATAGGCAGCGTGTAGGAAAGGGGTGGGGGGCACGTGAGATTGACCACTGCCAGCATCTACAGGCAGTCCCTGCTCGCCACCCCTGCCTCCTTCCCTCCCCCTGCATTGCCGACACCACCACCAGCTGCTATGCCCCCACTCGCCACCATGGTGCTCTCCCAGTCTTGGGAGGCACCAGTCGTTCATGTCGAAGGTCATGTAGGTGGGACTTCAACTCATTGCCTGATTGAAAAAATCAGTTGTTTGCACTTCAAATAAATGAATCAGCAGATACGTTGAACAGTGCAATTTTGTGGGGTTTTATCTTTATCATGGTGGGACCAGGGATTTTTAACAAAATGGTTGGTGGGACGTAAAGTGCAAAAGATTGAGAACTGCTGCTCTAGAGGGCTCCTCAGTGCAGGCTAGAGTAGTCTGGTGGCTGCTCTGATTTGCCAAATGGGGATCTTACTGCATGTAGAGGTGTGCAGGAGTGCAGCCCACTCCTCTGGTCAAATCCTGTGCCTTCTACCTCTGACATGTTTCTGCCCACTCTACACTGAGGGCTACCTCAGAAGCATTCCCTATTGCTGAGCACATCCTCAGCTTGCATCTCCAGAGATTGAGTCCGTTGGTCTATCGGCTCTGACCTCAAAGGATATTGTTTCTGGGAAGGACAACTATTGGGAGGAGTAATCTTTTCCTTTACCCAAGTGCATCAGTCTTGTCTTGTGTTGATGATGGTTTTGACTGGAACATTAGTTTAGACCTGGTTGGGATGCACATATTTTTTTCCTGCTGCAGTGAAAGATTTTGATTTTTTTTTTTTTTTGCTCTAAATGTGAGGGTGTTTAGAAAATGAAACATTTCCTAGGTGTGGTACAAAAAAATATTGTAAGGTGTTGGCTTTTCCGCAAACTTCCATTTCCCTAATTTTTAGCTTCAGTCTAAGAAGATGTGCATGCAGTTTCATTTTCTCATCAAGTCCATTTTAGTTGAAAAATCAGTTTCAACCACCTGTTTTGACCAGTGCTAGGAGCCTGCATCTGGAATAACATAAATTAATGTCCAGATTGCACCTGTCCTTTGTGAGATCAGCAGCATCTTTTCTAGCCTTTGAATTCACATTTTTTCAGCAAATGGTGTAGATGCCAGAGAAATGACATTTTCCTGTGACTGTCATTTCCAGGAATGTCCTATATCAGTGGGTGAAGGACTTAAGTTCAATTAGATATGACAGTGTCATTCTCTTTTGGGATTCTTCTGTTTGCTGGGTTACAATGCTCTTCCCATAGCGTCTGAAACATGTGGTGTATAGACTTGCAATGAGATGGAATTTTCTGCTGGAGTGGATATTTCATCAAGTTTTTGAGTTGAGACTGAAGTCAGGATTTTTTTGAACTGAATCAAATAAGAAATTTTTTTACATCATCTTCATAACTCTTAGCAATCCCATTAGGGCTTCTATTAAAGTGAGTTAGTAGTCTTCTGCCTGTAATCAGGACTCAGGGTCTGGGGCTGGTTTGTCAAAGGTCTTTATGCGCCAAAAAGTGCGCTAATGGGCCTACTGGCATTTTCAGAAATGGCTAGGGGTTTCATACACAGCACTGACAGCCATTCACATGCCGTTTTGGCCTTGAGCAGCCAAAACTTCACAAGCCCAGCTGCTATTACACAATTTAATTATCTAATAGCAAAATTGGAAGAGGACTGCTATTCTCATGTGGGGCACGTCTAAACTGGAATTGTAAAATAAAATGCTGTGATCTTACTGATCTGACCAAAGGGGTTTTATTCACGATCCATTTCCATTTCCCCTGATGAAACCAGAAGCAAGCAACTATGAAACCAAAAGCAAGCTCATTGTTTTGACCGAGTTTTTGGGTTTGTTTGAATCAAAGCTTGACGTAAAACTTAAATGGGCCCAATCCTGAGTTGCCATCCCTAGAGCAATGCTGATCTACAGCAGCAGAAGGTCTGGAGCAGGGGTGGGTAAAACAGCAGATCTGGCTGGCGACCAGACTCAATTTCCCAGCAGCCTCTGCCTGCACTGCTCTGGCTGGTCTCCATGGAGACCCCAGAAGTGGCAGGTCCCTGACGGCCCCGCACTCCTAGCGTCTCCACATTGGCCAGCCCGAGTGGCTCTGGCAGGGTGTGCGGCTGGGCAGGGAGCTGCGCTGGGGCCAGGATCTTGTGGCGGTGACAACATGGGCTGGAGCCAGGGCAGAGCTGCGATCCGCTGCCTGCATGTCCCTGCCCACCGAACCCGCGCTCGTCGCAGGGCCATGTGGGCAGCAGATTGCGGCTCGGCTCTGGAGACTGGCTGGAGTGGTGCAGGCAGGAGCTCCTGGGAAATGAAGTCAGCCACAAGCCTGATCCGGCCCGCGGGCCAGACTTTGCCTACCCCGGTCTAGAGTGTCTGTGTCCCCTCAGGGAGCTCGTGACAAACAGTTGGCATCAGTGTGATTGAGGGGAGACTCCTTCACAGAGGGTGATAAGAACATGCTTGTGCATGCGTGTTCACTCAGCTATATGTACTTTCTTATTATTATCAGAGCCCCGTTGTGTCAGTTTACTTGTGCTACATAGTATCTGACTATTTGTGTAATCCCACTAGACTGCACACAGTAAGGAAGTCCTTAGTGTCAGAAAGAACAGCACAACAGGAGCATAATTAAAATCATATAGGAGATATACAGCAATCAGCCTGACCTCGATCCCGGGTAAGATTCTTGAGAAAATTATCATGAAAACCCTTCTGGACAAGCTGACTGAGGGTAACATCCTGAGGGACAGCCAGCACAGGTTTGTTGTGGGTAGGTCTTGCCTGACCAATCTCATCTCACCTGAGGACAGGAGGGTGTCCAGGCTGACCTTGACAGGCTCAGGAAATGGGCGGACGAGAACGTGATGGTGTTTAACACCAGTAAATGCAAGGTTCTCCATCTTGGGAGGAAAAACCTGCAGCGTGCTTATAGGCTCGGCAGTGCTACGGTGGCTAGCACTACAGATGAAAGGGACTTGGGGGTCATGATTGACCACAAGATGAACATGAGCCTGCAATGTGATGCTGTGGCTAGTAAAGCAAGCAAAACACTGGCTTGCATCCATAGATGCTTCTCAAGCAAATCCTGGGATGTCATTCTCCCCTTGTACTCGGCCTTGGCGAGGCCGCGGCTGGAGTACTGCGTCCAGTTTTGGGCCCCACAATTCAAAAAGGATGTGGAGAAGCTTGAGAGAGTCCAGAGAAGAGCCACGCGCATGATTAGAGGTCAGGAAAACAGACCTTACGATGACAGGCTGAGAGCCAGGGGGCTCTTCAGCCTGGAAAAGCGCAGGCTCAGGGGTGATCTGATGGCCACCTATAAGTTTACAAGGGGTGTTCACCAGTTTCTGGGGGAACATTTGTTCACCAGAGCACCCCAAGGGATGACGAGGTTGAATAGTTATAAACTACTGCAAGACTGTTTCAGGCTGGACATAAGGAAGAATTTCTTTACTGTCTGAGCCCCCAAGGTCTGGAATAGCCTGCCATCAGAGGTGGTTCAAGCACCTACATTGAACGCCTTCAAGAGAAATTTGGATGCTTATCTTGCTGGGACGCTATGACCCCAGCTGACTTCCAGCCCCTCAGGCAGGGGGCTGAACTTGATGATCTTCTGAGGTCCTTTCTACCCCTAATGTCTGTGAAATCTATGAATACTGTCCGAGCCCCTATAACCTGGAATAGACTCCTTCCAGAAGTGATGCAGGCACCTACTCTGGACTCATTCAGGAAATATTTGGATAATTACCTTACTGGGATCCTTTGACCCTGGCTGACTTCCTGGCCCTTGGGCAGGTGGCTGGACGTGATGATCTTCGAGATCCCTTCCAGCCCTAATGTCTATGAAATCTATGAAATCTATGAAATATAGAAGGTGTAATGAAAAGGTTGTTCCTGGCCTGTTTGTTAATGCAGGTACTCCTCACTTAATATCGACCCAGTTAATGTTGTTTCGTTATTATGTCCCTGATCTATTAGAGAACATACTCGTTTAAAGTCGCTCAATGTTCGGTTATAACATCGTTCAGCCGCCGCCTGCTAGTAGGTAACTACTGTGACGTAATTGGATTCAGTTAACGTTGTTTTGCTTAAAGTCACATTTTTCAAGAACGTAACTACGCTGTTAAGCGAGGAGTAGCTGTAATAACAAAACATTTTCCAGTGTTACTGATGTAGTCAAAGGTCACTTAGTGCGCAGGCAAATGGTTCCTCTCTTTACTCAGCACGGTGCCCTGAAAGTTCACAAGGCACTTGTTTGTACCAGCCCATGCCAATGAAAATAAATGCTACTGCTCAGTGGACTCTGGTGAACAAGAGCTGCTGCAGAGGCTAGCTAGTGTACCACGAGGAACAACGTACGAAACCATAAGGCAGGATGAGCTGGAGTGCATGCACACATCGAAAAAAAAGATTCAGGAGGAAGTAGCTGAACTCTCAAAAATATCAGTAATGTTGAGCAACCCCAGAACAGGCAGGACCCTCCATTTGCTTTACACTGGCTCAGGCACAACTGCAGTACAGCTCAGATCCCCCCCAGCAAAAGTTGCTGAGCTCAGAGCAGTGCTGGCTCTGCATTCCTGCCTGATGAGTGAGGGGGTCCAGTGTTTATTTTGAACACTGTTCCCTGTGTCTGAATCCACTGGGTGTTAAATTCTTCCAGATTTCTGGCTCTGTACCGTAACTCAGATGTGGCAAGAAATGGTTTTGCTGCAGAATAGGGAGGTCTCTGTGTGAGCCAGTCAGCTTACTGCACCCTGATGTTTCTTTGAACACAGCACATTCGAGAAGGGGTTTGTTTAATTCCGTTCTGCTCAGAGCCTTCATTTACAGTTACATTTATAAAGGGTATTGGAAGTTCAGGGCTGAAAAGAGGATGAAAAAGTCCCTAGAAAGAAAGCGTGCTTTTTTTTGGGAGGGAAAACCTCAAGGTGTTCATGATGGTTTTTATTTTCTTTTGTAGCAGGAGACAGCAGCTTTGTTTAATTAAATTGCAGAAGCCATTTCTAAAGACACGTATTTTACATTTTGAGACAAATCCTCAGCTGTTGTAGCCTCACTGAAGCTGACTTTTCCAGAAGAGAGGCTACCCTGAAACAGCAGTGGCCAGACTTTTGGGTATTAGGTACAAATTTTGTGAGTTGAACACATCTCTTAAATATATTTGCATCTTTGAGAGAGAAAAAGAGAGAGTCTCTGCTCAAGATTTCCAAAAAATGACTCATGGTTTTGGAAGCCCAACTTGAAACCCCTTAAAGCAAGAGAGTCTAGCTCATTCCAGGCCCTGGGCCAGATCCAGATTACAGGGGCTCCTCCCAGGCTGGATCTGTAGGGCCAGCAGTGACTGTAGTGGATCTGGGCCATGTGGCAGTGCAGGTCTGGGGTCAGGCAGTGGCACAAGGCTGAGTTCAGGTGGCAGCCTGGGGCTTTGGTCAGGCAGCAGCATGGACCTCTGGCTGGGTGGTGGTGTGGAGCTGGGGCCATGCAGTACTGCAGGGCTTTAGCTGGGCAGCAGCATGGAGCTGGGAAGGGTGCAGCAGCATAGAGGAGGGGGCATGTGGTGCAGGGCTGTGTCTGGGCAGTAGCAGAGATCTGGAGTTGTGTGGCCACAGGGAGCTGTGTTCAGGCAGCAGCCCCAAGCTGATGTCCATGTTCATTGGGGTCCAGAGACCCCACATTCTGCAGCAGTCCATGCCCTGCAACTTCCAGTAGGCCACTGGACTACCAGTGGCATAGATAAAACAGTCCCTTGGGCCAGATCTGGCCCATGGATTGTATGTTTGACACCCCTGCCTTAAAGAAACTTGATATTCAGACTACTTGATCTCTGAAAAATAGCCCCCGCCCTGCATTTTCATTTTTAGCACCTCTTTTCTGAACCACCCTGCTATTCTGTGTTGAGGATTAATTAACACAATATATTAATCATAGTGTAAATGGCAAAAGTGCACCTAATTTAAGGAAACTAAAATGGAAAAGTAGCCACAAAATCATTCTAAATGTAACATAGACATGTTTATGGCTGGCTTGTGTAGTGCCTTAAACTGACTGTGTAGCAGATCTGGAGCCAAGGCTGGCAATCAACTGATTGTCAACCCCAGGCCCTGGGGCCAGTTCAAGATCCAGGTGTGGCCCTGGAGCTGGGGCCAGCAACCAGCTGAGCATCAACCTGAGCCCCAGACTGCAGGCACCCAGCTTGCAACTTGCTGGTGCAAGAGGAACCCAGGATCATGATTTTGGACTTCCCCTGAACCAGAAAGTAGACAGTGTGTGATTGGGAGTTGATCCCCCATCCTACAATCATTGAGTGTAGCGGGGGCTGTAGATTGGGAGTGAGGGGCAGGGATAGGGCACAGGCATATCACTGCGCCCACTAGAATCATAAACCTCCTTCTCCCCCTTCCCTTTCCTCCCCCTGGCCCCCCACAGGTGTCTTGTTTTTTGAAACTGGAAATATGGTAACTACACAAACCGCATGCAGTGAAAGCACAGGACCAAAATTTATTATTGGGATTTCCCAGTAACCCCCCCCCGCCAAAAACAACAACAACAACAAAACAAAAACAAAAACCAACAACAGAAAAAACTGGAACAAAAACCAGTGCAACACATGCACAACAAGCGTGAGCTGGCGCACACAGAGGCCAGCCTGTCCAGAGCAATGCTCTGGCTGTTGGCCAGGCCACTGGGCTGCCCAACTTGTGTCCTTGCTGCTTCAGGCCCTAGCTGAAAAACCAGGAGCAGATGAGCAAGTGCAGTCTGCCGCTGACAGGACAACTTGTCCTGTGGCCAAGCACACGTGCAGGGGTGTGCGCTGCAGCGATGTGCAGACACACTTCTGCATGTCTAGATGCAGCCCTGGTGTACATGTTGCTTTGGGTTCTTTAACTGGCAAAGGCATAGGCCTTATTTCTTTTATGTATTTTGTTTGATCTATATATATTCAAGTTGCTGCCACCTAAAGGCCAAAAAATAAACCATCAGACCACAAGCATGCAGGCACAGGCGGCCTCCTGGCAGGTAGAAAAGGCGGCTTTGCTGATTTAAACCTGGGCTTTTCCTGCTGCCTCTGAAAGGCAGGGTGTAGTCAGTCAGTAGGCCAGGTGAAGGGTACAAATGTGACTTGCATTGCTTTCCCTTGAACATTGCTTTCTTTTGTTTTCTCTCTTCCTCCCATATGATCCCTGTTTTGAGTCAGGATTGTTTTGTCATAAGCATGCAGCAGCACAGGGACTTAGAGCAAAAGCCAAAGAAGTGTTATATTTCTACAGGTAGAAATTTTCTCTATACTTTCCCTTCAGTGCTGCTTCCTTCTGAAATTGTCTAGAATTTATTAGTGACCTGAGTCTTACTACCAGTTTAACACTGAAAAATGCAAGGTTCTCCACCTTGGGAGGAAAAACCTGCAGCATCCTTATAGGCTTGGCAGTGCTACGCTGCTTAGCACTACAGAGGAAAGAGACTTGGGAGTCATCATTGACCTCAAGGTGAATATGAGCCTTCGATGTGATGCTGTGGCTAGTAAAGCAAGCAAAACCCTGGCTTGCATCCATAGATGCTTCTCAAGCAAATCCCGGGACGTCATTCTCCCCTTGTACCCGGCCTTGGTGAGGCCGCAGCTGGAGTACTGCATCCAGTTTTGGGCCCCACAATTCAAAAAAGATGTGGAGAAGCTTGAGAGAGTCCAGAGAAGAGCCACATGCATGATCAGAGGTCAGGAAAACAGACCTTACGATGACAGGCTGAGAGCCATGGGGCTCTTTAGCCTGGAAAAGCGCAGGCTCAGGTGTGATCTGATGGCCACCTATAAGTTTATCGGGGTGACCACCAGGATCTGGGGGAACGTTTGTTCACCAGAGCGCCCCAAGGAATGATTAGGTTGAATGGTCACAAACTCCTCCATGACCGTTTCAGGCTGGATATAAGGAAGAATTTCTTTACTGTCCGAGCCCCCAAGGTCTGGGACAGTCTGCCATCGGAGGTGGTTGAAGCACTTACACTGAACACCTTCAAGAGAAAATTGGATGCTTATCTTGCTGGGATCCTATGACCCCAGCTGACTTCCTGCCCTTTGGGCGGGGGGCTGGACTCGATGATCTCCCGAGGTCCCTTCCAGCCCCAATGTCTATGAAATCTTTGAATACCTGTCTCTTGAGAGAAGTATCAGCTCCGTTTTACAGTTACAGAGCACTGAAGCACGGACTATTCCCCAGACGGACTGTTCCACGGACTCTTCCGCAGACTGGCTCTCAACCAGGGACTTACTCCCTTAGCCAGTCTCCCTCCTTTATGATATTCTGAAAAGCCCTGAGGATGCCCCAAGTTCCTTCAATCTACTCACCAGCCACACAAGCCAGTTCTGGGCCTTTAATGTCTGTAGTAATTTAATGAAGCTTCTGCAGACTGCATTCTGCCATTATACAAATGTTTCAACTGTTTAAACATTCACTAAAAAGAAAATCCAGCGCTGGGAGGAAAAAGCATCTTCAATGAAAAATGCCTTCCCTGTCTCTTGTTGGCAAGTTTGGTTACTCCTAAGAGCAAAGGTTAAAAATTCTACATAATACTACTTTCCTTGATAAATTCCATATAGCCATCCAGTTTTTCATGAGATTTGCATGACTTCACCATGGAGGGCAGCATCACCAGGGAAACATTGGGATAATCTGTATCTGGCTGTGTAAAGCCCTGATTCATCAAAGCGTTTTGCACATCCTTGTGGCTATGTATGTATTGCAGTGTTTTGATGAGTAAGGAATGTTTTTAAAGTTCATCTCAGGGTAAAATGATGCGTATTGAGAGGTATTACTCACATACTTAAAAGTTAGGCATCTTTAAGGGCTTGACTTTGATGCATTGAACTCCAATCTCCCAGTTCTAATCCTCAAAGGGAATTTACAAAACACCTGTCGTAGATGAGCCTACGAACTTCACTTCATAACTCTACTGGCTACAAAAAATCATGGACTAAACATACATATTGGATTTATGGCATATTATAACCTGCCCAACATCTGATAATCCCAGGTAACCCATCTGCATTTTACCAGCTATATTCTATCACCAGTTCAACATTCCCCCTTTCCCCACCACCTGCCTGTCTCGCTTGTCTCCCATCCCTTTGATCCTCACTGCCATACGTTTGCATTTTCATAGACCTGCATTTTGCATATTGGCTTCTATTCTACCCATGAGAGCACACAATTCAACAGCAGGGTGCCTGAAGAAGGGTGTTTGTGCCCGAAAGCTTGTAAAGAACATAAATGCTATTGTATTTAGTTGTCCTAATAAAAGATATCACATTTACCCAAAGAACCTTGTCTGCCTATGTCTTTAGACCAACAAGGCTACAACCAATAACCCTTGAACTCCAAGTTAGTTCTGCTATTGACTGCAATGGGAACAGTATTAAGTGCTTAAGTAATTTATTGACTTTATCTCCAATAATCATAGCTTTGAGTAGAGATGGGGTTGATCTAGAAACCTGGAAAGACACTCCCAAAATTGCAAGGTTTGGGTTTGGGCCAAGCTTTTGTTAGGGAGAAAGTACTTCATAATTTATATCCAAGAATATTGTGCATCCATCTCATGACATGCAGCTCATATATTATTTTATGTTAAATCCATCAATGTTTTTGTGGCTATTGGTACTAAGTTACCCAGATAGGGACAAAAATAGTACTGGACAACTACAGTCAATTTATCAGTGTTGTCTTTCTGAGTAGTGAGAAAAACCTCAACTCCCTTAATCCCACTCTCAGACAATTTTATCCTTAGGGTGGTGGTACAGGTTACTTTTAAATCATCATAAAGGCACTTAAAATGGGAGCACTCGTCCATTAAAGGTGCTACGTATCCTGTAAACATTTTAAAGTTATATCAGTTCAAGTGAGGATTATCCATTTTACCCAGGTCATTTCAGGGTATTGTTAGTCTGCTCCAGGGAGATAAAATGCTCCATTTAATTCTTCCAGCATCTTGGGATGCACCATTCCTTTGCTTCCCATTCCTTTGCTCCATGGGCAAACTTTCAACCCTCCTGAGCTCTACTGCCCAGTGGTGTGGTGCTGGCCTCACACTAAGACCTGCTCCTGCTCTGAGGGAGTAGGAAATGCATGCAACAAGCCTGGCTGGGTCTCCGCCCTGCCCTGGTGCAAGTGATAACCTAACTTTCCCATGACTCAATCCCAGTTAAGTGAAACCATGAAAGATTTTGATCCTTTATTTTTATCCTTTTTCCCCCCACTCCTTTCTCTTTACTTCTCCCTTCTGCCTGCTCATTTCAAGTAGTTTTGTTTCCCAAGATTTTCCCCCTCCCACCTATGGCTCTGGCTGGCTTCTTCTGGTTGTGAAGCTGAGGAAGCCACAGCACTGCCCCTGGAGGGAAGTCACAGCATGTTAAGCTACATGCCACCCTCCCCGCTTCTCTCCCACCTTGGAGATTGGGATAGAGTCCTGGCTCCTATCCATACCCCTACTCACCAGGCTTTACAGCCACAGTTGTACAGGTCTGAGATGGCGCTAAAGCCTTAACCTGCGACGGTTCTGAAACCATTCTAACTTTTTGATGGCATAACATTGCACAGATAATATTTTACAGGTAACCTGTACTAGCACCCACAGCTAAGCTCTGACCCGGATTTAGAAGGAATGTCCTGTTGGAACAAAATGATCACCTGGCCAAGGATGACCTGAAGCAGTGTATATTGGGGGATGAAATAGTGGTTAATCTTGAGTCTGACCCTTGGCCCACCAGCCTATACATTTCAATCACACATCAAAACCACGCGCCCACATTTGGAATACAAAGGAAAGATTAGTTTTAGACAAGCTGTTAAAACAATATATTTGAGAGTCTTTGAGGGTTCATTTTTGTACATTCTCCCATTGCTGGTAGACACATATGTCTATTTATTGCTCAGTATTTTACAGATGTATTCCCTAAAGTGCTGCTGTTTCTGTATTCTCTATTTGGGCCAGGTGGCTGCAAAAGGGATGAAAAATAAGGTCCTCAAGAGGTTACCTTAATTAACCTCCTCCTTCTTCATGCAGGGCATTTAATGAATTCCTGAAGAGACACAAAATCGGCGTAACACAGCAACCACAGCTACTCTAGAGGTTTTATTTCCTAGGCACTTAAAATAACTTTCTCCTTCTTGTAGAGATTAGTTCTTTGATTGAAGCAATGAACCACATAGAAATGTATGGAAAAAAAAAGGGAGGGGACTGGAAAGAGATGTATGGGAAAATGAAAACACATGCAAGAATTTGTTGTAACTAAAACCACTTGAAAAAGGTCTTTGAGTAAGGAAGTGTGACAGTTCATATGATTAAACTGACTAGGATCCTTCAGCCTGAGAAAGAGATGTCTCACCACTGATATGAATGAAATGCAAAAAGCACTGACCTCTTCCTGACATATATTTGATTGCGTACACGTGTACGGTTTGCCATTTTGCCGTTCTCCTTGCTCTGTGTTCTTGTTTGTCAAGGAAGAGCAATGGACCCAAGAGAGCTCCATGTCAAGTTGTACTATGTTTCCTGGGAGCAGAGTTAGGAGATTATTCCTTTCCCCTGAGCAGATTAACTGTACAAAGTTGTTACTGCAGTTCTTGGGCCTAATTTGGCTACATACCAAACGTTCCTGCTTCACATTTTTAGCATGGCAGGCCAGTGTCATGGCATTCCAGCACTGTCATACTAAAAACAGATATGAACTGAGCCCTGCAGCTCACATTGCAAGCTACTATCTTCTGCAGCATGGCACGCGTGTGTGTGTGCACACGCACGCACGCACACATTTTAAAAAAGGCATCTCTAGGGAGCACGAGAAATGTGCCAGTGACGTACGCTGAGCTTTCTTAAGATGCATGTTAAAGGTGGCAAACAGGGCAGCTAAGGGATGATGTCACTGCCAATCAATGGGTCATTTCAAAGAGCCAAAAGAACACTCTGTTGCTCATATTGGCCCAACTTCTGATACAGTTACGCTTACTCGGTGAAATTCTGACTGCAGTGAAGCCAAAGACAAACCTGCCATTGATTTTATTGGATCTGGGAATTAAGGAACAACACAGACCCCTAAAGCACATTGAAGTCCCCAGCAGGAACGAGGTGCCTACATACCTTTGAAGATCTGGGTCTTATTCCCATCAATTTTAAGGGGAATTCTTAGACAGTAGAAAGTACTACTCAGTTTGAGTCAGAGTACCAGAATTTGGAGGCCTCTGTAACCACGGCCACCAGACAGCACTGGAATACAGAAGAACATTTGCCCTTTTGAAAATATGATGATGGACAGGAGAAGAGGAGATTTCTTCATTAGCTGACTGAAAACTAGAATAGTGTTTCCAAACGCAAGGTGCTTGTAAGTGCCAGGGAAAGTGCAGCAACCTAGCGGACATGTGGTGGCCACGCAGAGCTGTAAAGTTACAAAGCAGGTGTCGTGGAACGTGGGAAAAGCCGTGCTGGGTCAGATGCAAGGGCTGTCTAGTTCAGTAGCCCGTCTGCAGCACTGCCCTGCGCTAAGTGCTTCTGAGCAAGGTCCAAGAGATTCTGACCTAGAGATTAAGCAGAAATTGCAGCTTTATGACCGGTTTGAGTGAGAGCTTCTTCATGTCCCAGTATTACCAGGTAAGTCACTGACTGTTGGCTCACCCTCCATTTTATTCATATAGGGGCAGCATATAGACATTGATGAGCATCATATGACTTTTGCTAGCACAGATGGCAGTAGTAACTCTTTCAGCTCCACAAGTCTGGGGTTTGAGCTCCACAGCAGATAACTTGTGGTTTGAAATGCAACCAGTAAAAAATTGCCAGGAGTCTCCCGGGCTCTGTTAGTAATTTTAACAGTAGCTGTATTGTATAAGGTGATGAAAACAAACAAAACTAAACTATGTGGTAGCCAAGGGTTTTTTTTTTTCCCCCAATATGAACAAGTCAGAAAAATACAGATTGTGCATATTTCATTTCCTGTGCTAAACTATTTCTGGCCCTTGAAGTTCAGCAGTAAGTGCACATCTGTCTTGTCTAATGGCCAGTGTGGGTCACTGTGAACGTTCCCTTGAGTTGGGGAAGCAGAGGGAGCGCCAGCAGTTTATGCTTCACAAGTTGGTCAGAGGGAGAGTGAACTAGGTGACTTACAAGTGTATTTTCCCAAAGGAGCAGGAATCTCTACTGCTGTCTACACATAGCTGTCCTCATGGGCACTGATTTCAACCAACTGCTGTACTTTCAAACCATGGGGAAATATTCACAGAACGTGTTTTGCACATTGACTGCTGGTGATTTCAGGCTGAAGATTGTCATTTTCTCCTGGAATTTTACATCCCCAGGTTTCCACAGAGGGAGCTTTTCCATTGGTTTTAATGGGTCAGGATTTCACTCATGATTTTTGCTAAAATGGTCCTATTTAGGGACAGATGTTAATGATACTAATATTTCTGCAACACTGTGAAGCTGCAACCAAGATCAAGGTGGTAAGTATTATCCTGGTTGCAGCCTGAAGTGTCCATTTTGACTAATGCTGTGCAGATAATTGATTGCTCATGTTGTTGACTGAAAAAATTAGAGAGCAAAATGTTTCTCTATGACCGTAAATGACAATTCTTCGGTTTTCTCAACCAAACCCAACAAGAAAAAAATGACTCTAAAGTCAAACAAATTCAGGTTAGGTAAAAAGTCAGTCCCAAACATTTCAAAATGAAAAGTCAAAATGTTACAATTTGAAACAAAACATTTCCAAATGTTGTGTGGGTGGGGGAGTAAGGGGGTTGGCTGAAACAATTTAGCACTTTCACCATGAATTCCTGAGTAATTGTTTGACCTCAGTCTGCATTTTTCAGCAAATATTTGCCGGAAAGGTTTTGCTCTCCTCTAGTTGTGACTTCATAATGGGCCCCCTGTAGGAGGCAGCATCAGTTTCCACTTGCCCTGACATACTGTATCAGACAGGTTTGCCATGAGGTGTCCTACAGCACGACTGAGCTGGCTGGTGTACAAGTGGAAGACAGCCAAGGCTCTTTCAGTTCTCCTTTCCCTTTGTCCCGCTTCCCGTCCACACTGTTACATGGGCAGTAGTGGCCTTACTCTTGCTCAGATGCACCATGGTTTGACATTAAATAGAGAAAATGGGCATCGTGGGAGAAAGGAAGAATGAGAGATTGAGAGATGCTCAGTTGTAATTTATGATTACACCTTCCTATCCTTGTTATTGGGATGTTTGCTATATATTGGTTTAGTTTTATAGCATATTGTCATGGCGAACAAGACTGAACTATGAAGAAAAAAGATCCAGACAAAAACACCCTTCCCCAGCAGTCATTTAGGACTGTTAAGGCAGGGCAGAATAAGGCTTAAGGATGCAGAAGTACAAAAGAACTGAAGCAGGATGTAAAAAGACTTTGTCACAAGAGATAGGAGTAGTCTTTTGGGGGGAAGCAAACTGGAAGGCAGGCCCTGGCTGGGGGACCTGGAGAAGCTGGGCTTGGCTTACTTTAAGTTTAGGGGTATTGAAGAAATATCAACATTTTCTGTGGAAACCAGACACTTTGCATGAATATTTTTGGGGGTTGAAACCCCAGAAATCCTCCCCATTCCATTTTGGCAGAAATTTTTCAGCCAGCCCTACTCACCAGTATTTCTGCCTGGCAAATATGGCCCAATCCTGACTCGTTTTCATGAGGTGCTTTGAAACATCTCTGCTTTCAACGAAGTAGTGAATAAGTATTGATATATAAAGGATTGATTAAATGGGCATTTCACACTCAGAGTTGTTATTCTCCCCATTACAGAAATGGTGTGGACAAATTGGAGAGAGTTCAGCAGAGGGAAACAAACATGGTTGTGGGGCTGGGGCACATTACTTTTGAGGAGAGGCTGAGCGAACTGGGTTTATTTAGTCTGGAGAAGGGAAGACAGATGGGATTTAATAGCAACCTTCAACTACCTGAAGGTGGTTCCAGAGAGGAAGGAGCAAGACTGTTCTCAGTGGGAGCAGATGACTGAACAAGGAGCAATGGGGTCAAGTTGCAGCAAGGGCAGCTTAGGTTAGATATTAGGAAAAAACGTTCTCATGAGGCGGGTAGTAAAGCACTGCAACAGCCTACCCAGAGAGGTTGTGGAAGGTCCATCCCTAGAGGTTTTTAAGGCCTGGCTACACAAAGCCTTGACTGGGATGATACAGTTAGAAGTGGTGCTCCTTTGAGCATGGAGTTGGACTAGATGTGATCTCCTGAGGTCCCCTCCAACCCTTATTTTCTGTGGTTCTGTGATTATGCTTAACAAATGCAGGACAGTAGGGCTGTGCAAAGTTTTGGGTGCTGATTCGATTTGGAGGAGATTCAGCCTGATTCGGTGGCCGAATCTCCAAATCCAAATCAAACCAGAGGACAATTAAAAAGGTCCAAATTGATTCAAAGCTCTCCGGATCTTCGGAAAAGATTCAGAGAGCTTTGATGATCCGGGCAGTCCCCACCTGCTGCAGCAGGGAGCTGGACCTGGACTCCATGCTGGTAAGCAGGGGGCGGAGGAGGGCAGGGCTAGAAAGGGGAGGGGACCCCTGCCAGGCCCCATCCCATGCCTGCTCCTCCAGCCCCCTTGGCCCCCAACCGCTTACCCAGCCACACCATGGCTGCCCTGCCTGCCCAAGCTCCCAGTGCTTTAAAAAAAAAGCCCCTATTCCATGGGTGCTGCCAGGTGGGGGTGCATTCCCAGCTGCCCCCACTGCCCCATGCTGCATGGGGGGCTCTGCCACAAGCCCCCTGACCCCTCCCAACATTCCCCAAGCCCCCCCCATGGCCCCAGCTCCACTCTTTAAAAAAAAACAACAACAACAACCCCACCCAGACTCACCAGCTCCTGGACCCACCTCGGGGCTTCAGGGGGCTCGTGGAAGAGCCGGCGCGGGGCAGCGGTGGGCAGCGAGGATTGCCCCCCGTCAGGCAGGAACTGGTGAGTTCGGGAGTTTTTTTTTCTTAAAGGGCCAGAGCTGGGGTGGGCAGACCAGCCATGGGAAGGGGGCTGGGACAGTGGGGGGAGAGGTGTCGGGGGGCTTGTGCAGAGCCCCCCACATGGCATGCCTGGCAGCAGTGAGTTAGGGTTTCTTTTCAAAGTGCTTGGAGCTGGGGCAGGTGGGGAGCCATTGCCGGGCTGGGAGAGCGGGTGAGGGATGGGCCTGTGTGAATCGGAGATTCAGAAATTTGGCAGCAGCCGAATTTCTGAATCCTATTTGGCTGAATTCATTCGGGACAGTGATTTGAATCGCTAAATTAAATCGCTGTCCCCTGAATTGTCTGAATCTGAAGTGAATACTAGCCCTTCGCACAGGCCTACTAGACAGGGCCTCCTGGTTGTGTGTGTTTCACTAGCAGTCTCAGTCAAAGGGAAATTGAGATGCTTGATACTGTCACACCCGCATCCTGACATTCGCAGTACGTGCAAGCAGTGAAGAACAATTTGTGACATATGGGACAACATATTTTCATGAAGCAAGGAAGGGTGAGTGATAACCTAGAGATTGGAGTTGCTATTTGAACAAGAGCACATGACTGAACGCTGGTGAGTGGGTGAGTAATGAATTAAATTGTTTTGTCATGACTGGGTTAATGTCCTTCCTTCCTTTTTTGACCACGAGTGAAAGATTCTTAAGATTATGGTTTACTATGTGAAAACAGCTACACTTAAAATGAAATATTAGATAACACGGGAGCTTAAATAAAATAAGACATGTTTGCTTGGTGAAAAATATTCTGGGCTATGGCTTAAGCTAGTGACTTGAAAAGTCATGCTGCTTCTGAAACGATAGTATTTCTTTTTAATTGTACTACAGCAGGATCCCAGTGAAATCAAGGCCCGTTGTACTAGATGCTGTACAGATAGACCCTGTCTCAGAGGGATGGTAGATAAAAGTTGGGATTCGGAAAGTACTGATACTCTCATTTTTAGAGCTTGGGGACAAGGGCACAGAGAGATTGAGAGAGACTATATTCTAACTAGTAGGTGTGTAAGTGGGTTTAGGCACCACATTGTGAATCTGTTCTCCCCTGCTTGAGTCCATGAAAAACAGATCATGTAAAAGTTGGTGGGTGGATTATCTTCTTCCTCATTGCTTATTGTTACTCAAACTCAAAGGTAAGATGATGATGTGTTACTAAAGTAGATGCATTGATGGATTTCCAGGTACTTGAACAAGTTGGAACAGAATTGCATTTGGGCACCTAAGACAACTTGGACACCAAGTAGGTGGAAGTACTGCAAGCACTGCTGCTGCTCAGGGGAGAATGCCACATAGAGCTCTTTTGTGAATGGGGAAGAATACAAACTGCTATGCCTGCTACATACACGGCCTCTTCTTCCCCCTTCCTCATCGCTCATTGACACAATTGTTCAAAATCAGAACACGGCATGTATACAGCTGCTTGCTGGGGAACGCCTGCCCATTGCGAAGCATCCTCTTGAATCTCCCTCTCTGAAGTGCTTTCCAGTAGCTTTCTATGCCATTTCCTATTTGGCCAACAACAGGTCCAGAGCAGACACTACCTCCAAATGCCGTATCTCTGACCCTAACATGATTGCTGATACTTCTTAGTAAGGGAGCTCCCTTAACCAGCTCCCACTATGAGTCTGAGTACATCTTCCAACCAAGAAGTGCTCGTTGTGTATACTCCAGGTACTTTGTGTTAGACTTAGATGCTAGATGGGTCTCCTAGCCTTGGACAGTGGACTGTCAGGGGTTCTAAAAATGTAAAGGTTCCCAAACAGAGTAAGAAAATTAGCAAGTATGTTTCCTTTAAGTCAGGGGTCGAGGGCAAGTTAAGAACAGATACATGCACTGTTGCAGGTTGAGGCTCTGCTCTAAGCAGCAGAAGTTTATTAGCTCCGCAAATTGCATCTGCTGTTCATTTTTTCTTTTTGCCAACTGCTGATAGGAAAGACAGAGGCGCTGTCAGCACTCGGTAAATGTGACCATCACTGCAGTATTGCCACCAGCCCTAGATCAGACCAAACTTGCTGGGTGAGAAAATGGATGTGCACAGTGGTGTATCTCTTGCATTCAAACAAGAAAAAGTTCAAGGTTAGAAAAGATGTCAGTCAAAGCAAATGCGGAAAAGTGTTTCTCCAGCTGCTAACTGGGGATGGCTAGCTCATCTTTGGCACAGTGCTTGATTACCACTGACCCATTCTGCACATGTCTAGATTTGAGCACTTCTAATACAGTTCTGTTTGAATTAGGTCAGCCAGAACAGGCATTTTAGATGGTGTTACCAGGCCAAGTTTGGAATCTGGGTCTGAGCCACCATATATTAACATTGGGTCTTCTACATCAACATCTCTAAAGCTCTTTCACAGGTCACTAGCACTGCTCATGTCTTTTTTGTTAGTGCCTGGATGGACTCGGTTATAGCTAGCCGTCATCTGAAAAAAATGTTGTTCTCCTGAATAACATGCTTGCTTGGTAGGAAGCTGTAGTGTGATTACTGGCAATCTGAACTATCAAATTAGGGAAAGAGAGAGAGCCCCCCCAAACATCCTCCTAGTTCTTGTAGGGAGTCTAGGCAAGAAAGAGAAAGAGTAGGATTTATTTATCTGGTTTTCTCCAGAGTGGATAACACATTTACACATTTACACAGAACCTCAGCACATCAGAAAGCTTCCAGCACTAAAAACAGTATTATTGGGCCATTATACAATCAAAATAAATAGAATGCCAAAGACATTAGAGTAGTTTTGAAACCAGTGATAGAGGCAAATATGACTTAAACTTTTTCAGCACCCAACAAAACTATTTCTTGGTATTATCTAATTTTTCTGTTCAGCTTAGATCTGATTCTCCGCACTCTTAAGCCACTTTCAGCCCAGTGGAACTCCACTGACTTCTGCTGGAGTAGTTATAAAACTGGTATAGTACAATGAAAGATCGGACCTGCTCGTTGTAATAGTAGTGTTGTACTTGAACCAGATCCACAGATCCAAGATCTCTTGAAACTATGTGGGCACATATGCATGTTCCATAGCATTCTTAATTAAAGTAAAAGTATTCCTTCAGCCCAGGGTAAAACAGGAAACTCTGTGAATTTAAACACACACCCTTCTGGTGGGGAGAACAAAAAGGGAGTGGATGCTGAAGAGGAAGGATTTTGCATCTGTAGAAGCTTTAAAAAAGCCATGCATGATATTAGGGAAGTAAGGGTTCCTCTGGGACTGTTGTAAGAACAGGAGGAGGCAAAGAACAGGGTCTGTCCTTTCCCACATGGCATTTTCTCTCCCTTTGTAGTCAATGATCTTGGGGCAGTTTCATCTGAGCTTCAACTGGAAAACTGCTGAGTAATAACTTATATCAGACCAAGATGTCTATATGCGACAAGCTAGTAGAAGGCAAAATTTTGAATGACAGCCAGCACGGTTTTGCCATGGGTAGGTCATGTCTGACTAACCTCATCTCCTTCTATGACCAGGTTACTTGCCACCTGGATAGGGGAGAGGAGGTCGATGTCATTTACTTGGACTTTAAGAAGGCCTTTGACCTTGTGTCCCATGTGGGTCTCAAGGTGAAACTAGGGGAGTATGGGCTCAACAGTTCAATGGTCAGTTGGGTGGGAAACTGGCTGTGGGGTCAGACCCAGAGAGTATAGATGGATCTGTGTCAACCTGGCAGAAGGCAGCCACTAGGGCCCCCCAGGGTTTGATACTTGGACCACTGTTTTTCAACATCATCAGTGATCTGGATGCGGGAGTGAAAAGCACGCTGGCAAAGTTCACCTATGACACTAAGCTGTGGGGAAGTGCAGCCATGCCTCAGGGTAGGCTGATGATCCAGGCAGACCTGGACAGATTAGTTAGATGGGAGGACCAGAACCAGATGCTGCCCAACACTGAGAAGTGCAAAGTGCCCCATCTGGAGAAGAAAAATCCACAACAAACTTACTTACAGGGTTGGTGGTGCTACGCTAGCTAGCACCTGGGGTTATTTGACCCAGCAGTCTTTCCTGCCCAGAGCAGGGGGGCTGGACTCGGTAATCTCGTGAGGTCCCTTCCAGCCCTAAACTTCTGGGAATCTGTGAGACAACACTAGGCTCTAAAAAAATAATAGCAGGGCAAGCTTGGCAGTTTACATGACATAATTTGAGGGCAGAACTTGGCTCCTTGACTCAGTTGGAACTAAACGCTCAGTGCTGTTAGAAAACCACAGGGCCACTTCCCAGCTGATGTAAATAAGCATTACACCACCCAAACTAGCAGAGTAATGTGGATTGACACCAGTTGTGGATCTGGCCCTGGATGTTTTAGCTACACTTTGTTTTTCCTAAATTATAAGCATTTTACATTTGAGCCTTAGCTTTGGTCAGTTCATTTGGACACCTATCTTGCTGGGATCCTTTGATCCTAGCTGACTTCCTGCCCCTGGGACAGGGGGCTGGACTTGATGATCTTCGAGGTCCCTTCCAGCCCTAATGTCTATGAATCTATGAATTAATTGCAGTCAGATTTCCCCTTTCTGTAAACATTTGACACAACAAGAAATCAAGTACCCCCACCCTTTTACTTAACAGCCTTTTAAATAACTTGACTGTCAAGGGCTTCTGCTGTAGCAGGCACCACACCCATGAGCCTTTCCAAAGGCAACATGCTGGTTGTTTGATTGGACAGATAGGGCTAAGTCTGCATTTTATTCGCAGGTGTACGCTTCCCAGAACTCCTGCGAGCTCATTGAACATTACTATTAATTTTTATTGATGTGAGGGGACAGGTTTTTGCCTGTCAAGTATTGCTTGCAAATACAGACTAAGATGATAATTAATACAGTAAATATTGCTCCACACTGTCCCTCAAACAGGAATCTAAATACAACACTTATAGCCTGATAGTGACTGGCTGCACAAGTAAAGTGTGAAGATCAGTGGTTTCATTAATGTCACCTGCTCACACCGCCTGAGGGTTTTCAGGTAAGGTGTTGTAATCCTGCTCCTCAAGTATTCGCTGGCTGATGAAAATCAAACAGTAAATCAGCTTTGGGGAGGCCCTGAGAAGGTGAATGTGGTTATCTTTCCTCTTTGTGGGAGCAGAGGAACATTTTCTATATTTCCTAGTGCTTATCTCACAACTGATACTTGTGCATCACACTTATTGCAGACAGGCCGAGTTAATGTGTTCAGATGTGGATCTGGATCTGAACTTACTTGGTATTTCAGCCTGTCCCAATATGGGATTTAGATCCAGACCCTTTTCTTTATTAGCTGTTAGAGTAAATCCCTCAAGTCAGATGTGTGCACATGGAAGTGGTTTGTTTTGTGATGTCTTAGACTCAGGGGATTCCCACAACAAGCCATGCAGTGGATATTGAGATACAACCTGCAGTGAGAGATGGCGGTCATGCATTGGCACAGTGCCAGCTGCCAAGGGAGAAACTGAGGCATAAGCAGGTATAATGCACCCAGCAGAGGTGGAGAAGTACACCCATTTCATGGTCACTTCTCTCTCAGCCTTGCTGCCTCTCTCCATTATCTTCAATCATATTCAAATTTGGGAAACATAGATTTGTAGCATCCCTGGTTATGAAAGGTTCCCACATGGTCCTTGGGCCCTTGGGGACTTCCAGGAGACTACATCTATTATAGACGCCTCCTGTTGCTCTGTGTAGCTGCACACTTCATAGGATCCTCTTTCTCTGGGATTTCTGTAGGAATCGTTTTGGAATACATTCTCTGTCTTCTTTAATGGCCGTGGAGCCATCAGAGGATTTTCCATGGCCCGCAGCCCAGGTCCAGAATGCAGCAGTCTTAGAATGTGCAGTATTGGTCTTTCCTTTGCCCTCTGGCTTAGACTTTGACTTACATCCACAGGTGTAAATCTGAAATGTGTTTACTGAAGTCAGCAGAATTACTCGGTGTAGCGTGTGACCGGAGTCTGACCCCATGTGAATACTGTTGAATGTCAAAAGCCTGGCAAAGTGCTTCAGCTGCAGCAATTGCCTAAGGATCCTAGCATCCAAAAGATAAAGAGGAGTTAACAAAACCACAGACAAAGAGCAAGGTTTGAGTCAAAGAGAAATCGGAGCGTATCTGGCTCTAGTTTATTTGTTTTGGTTGGAAATGGCTCAGTCAATGGGATGTGCCTCATGCTGAGTTATACTGCTGACTAGCAAGGGGTTAACTGGGGTGGGGAAACCCTAGTGGAGACTATTATGTCTTTCACTTTTAAGTTTTCAACTTGGGCGCTGCATTTATAAAGTTTTTCTGCTGTGGGAATATAGTGAACTTTTGACTCATTCTGACTAACATGCAAACTATCATGCCTCACGGCCTGAACTGCCAGCTTGGGTTGTCTTTTCCGTCATTTTCAGGAGCTCATTTCATAACGAGTACAGTCCTTACCAAATGCCAGACAGTGGCACTATCATTTTGCGATGGTTTAACCAGCAGGCTTCCAACAGTGCCTTAGCTGCAACTCATTTATTAGCTAGGTCAGTGCTCTCCCAAGAGTCCAAGAGCCCGTTCCTTCAGGGATGTGCTGTTCTCCCTTCTCTACAACTGAAGTTTGTCCACAGTCCTACTGCTTCCCACAGGACCTGGGGGACTGTGAGCTGTCTGTATGCACACCCTGTTCTTCTCTGCTCACTTTTACTTTCCCTTGCCCTCCAGCCTCCTGGCAGTATGGTGGCCAGGGGGATGCTGCCTCTGACATCTACTCCTAGGCTCTTTAAACTGGTGATGGGAATCTGCAGCATGGGAGGGGGGAACGGGTAACTCTAGGTGACTGCGGGGTCTCTTAGAGTGTGCCTTGCACCCGTCATGGTGATTAGGGCCTGTGGTGGCAACACCTGCAGTTCACATTCTGCTTTCCTATTCTGCTAGTACTGTATCACCTGGCATCATTGGTCTGCCTGAATATCTAGACTACAACTAAGAAGATCTGGGGCAAGTTTCTGGCTTTCCTAAAAGCTCCAGATGTGAGCTCAGGCAATTCGTTTAGTCTTTCCATGCTTTGGAGTCTATTGGTAGAAGGGACATAACAGCTCTGCTGATTAGATCCTGAGCAGTCGTAGGTAGGGAATGTTTCTCATCAGGTATTTGCTAAGAACCTAATGCAAAAAGGCCCTGCTCTGCTCCTTTTCCATTTGCTGCTGGAGCCTCTTGAAATGGCTCAGCTTTCTAGCTGAAGTTTTTCTACATCTCTCATCACCACAGACCAGGGCCATCCAACTTCTAAGTAGCTGGGGATTGCACATCCCTCAAGTCATACCAGCAGGGGCCACACTAACAGGGGCTATGGGCTCCAGGAGCTGCTATGCCTCCCCTCACTCTGCTGTACTGCATGCCTGCCAGCCCCAACACCCAGGCACCCCTACTGCTGCACAGTGTGCAAGGTGCTCCCCTGTGGAGCTTCCTTCCCCCTTGCCCTGGCATTGTGCTCTCTGGCACCCTCCACTGCTGCTCTCTGTCCTCCCCCCCGCCCTCCACTGCACCTGGTGCACCCCTGCTTCCCCATGTCTCCCCACAGCACTGTGTGCCCAGGCTCCCCAATTCACCGTTAGCTTCCCGGCCATGAGCTCCCCCACTGCACTGTACCATTCAGGCACCCTAGGCACCTTAGGCTGCAGCCTTCCCTGGCACTCTAAGCAATGCTGTGCTACCCTGCTCCACCCGCTGGAGCAGGGGCAGGGACAAGAAGGGGATGCTGGAGGGATGGGGAGCCTGAAGCCCCTGTCTGCTGCTGCAGCTGGAGCAATAGGAAGAGCAGCGGCCCAGTGGGAACCTGAGTACTGCAAAGTAATTCTTCATAGGCCACCAGTTGGACAACCCTGCCTGGCATTCTCTGCCCCCTGAATTGAAACAGTGGGTTTTTAGTTGAAACCATGAGGTTTTATTTTTCTGTCTCTGTTATGGTGAGGGGCCCAAATCCTTTTTCTTTTGTTTTTTTTAGCAGAGCCTGCCCATGGCCAGGGGACAAGCTGCTGGTGGGCCAAGTGGCCACTGAACTGTGGGGGGCCCCAGTCCTTCCCTCCACAGGGGCAGTGCCCCCCAGGGCCACCTGGGTGGGCTGCTAGCAGGCTGGGTGCTGCCCCAGCTCAGAGACAGCACCTGACCTGATTCAGCTCTTCCCTGACCCTGAGCTGGGGCATCACCAGCTGACTATCAGCCTGCCCAGGAAGCCCTGGGGGGCACCACCCCTGAGGAGGGAAGGACCAGGGCCTCCCACAGCTCAGGGGCTGCTCGGTCTGCTGGCAGCTCACTCCTGGCCATGGGAGAAGCAGACAGTTTCTGCCGGAAAAGAAAAAAGGATCAGGTCCTTGGCAAAGGCAGAAGCGGTGAGGGGCCTGATCCTTTTTCTCTGCAGAGCCTGCCTGCCTCTCCCACAGCTGGGGGCTGAGCTGACTAATAGCTGCAATGCATCATTGCAAACTAAACTTCATTGGGATGCAGTTTAGTTGGCAGTGATGCAAACTTATTTAAAACCCCCCAAACTCTTGCACATGTACAGTGTGACACTATTAAGCCACACAATGACATTTTCATCATGTGTACATGGTAATGACGTCATGTGTACAAGCACCCATAGACTATAAGTGTAATTGTACCAGTGGGAATAAAGTACACCCCTTTCATTCATCAGAGAAGCTCCATTCCAAGGTTGAATTCCAAGGATATATTTACCCAGTAGTCAGAGCAACTTGCATAGACATATTCAAGCTAGGCTTATAGTATATTGCAGGGATTTCCAATTATGTGCCCAAGGGCACATTTGAATGTAAAAGAAAAAGCAACAGGCACCAATATGAATATTAAAGTTTAGCATTTAGAAATCTGGATGTGCACATGTGCATAGTTTCGTCTGGGGAGGGAGTAAGCACCACTCCATCACTTTCAGTCAGGGACTGAGTCTCATTTTGGTGGCCATTGTGTATAGCCTGTGAAAATTTTTTTTTGAAGTGTTGTTCTTCTGAGTTCAGTCAGCAGTGACAGCATTTTTTTGTTGGAATAATGATTTCTACTGATCATGAAAATACACTTGGGCACCTGAGTAAACCTCGGGGAGTGCCATGGTGCCCACGGGGACCATGTTGGGAATCGCTAGTATATAAGCTCAGATAGTGTTAACAGCCCCAAGACGTATGGAGCTCATCGTGGGCTAACCACTGAAGTCTTTATTGAGCGTCTCAGGTGGATTTTATAATCTTCATAGAGTTCTGTGCTCTGGTGGTTACATTGCTGCCAGTGCCTAAGCATAAACCTGCTTTACATGTGTCTGGACACATTGCAATGACAGTAGTGCATGCAGTGTAGATGTACCCTGATTTTCCTTGTTCTTATGCTGGTGTAAACCAGGAGCAACTCTGTTAGAGTCACTGAGGATAAGCTGGGCTAAATCTAGTGTGTCAAGAGAATCGGCATGTTAACTAGCCCTTAAAGAAAGAGGAGGTGGAAAATATTGCATTAAAATAGGACAAGTTTCAATGGAAAATAGACCCAATTTAAAGGATAAATGAGTCAAGTTCTGAACAAAATACTGTTCTCTTGAATGATTTGAAATTCCTTGATTTTTATTTGTATTATTATTCATTACCAGGTAGCATTTAGAGGCTCTAACTGGTTACCAGGGAGCCTGTGTCAGACACATATGGAAAAAACATATCAGACCAACAGAAGAGAAAGATGTTCTGTAAATTAGGAAGCTTGTAATGAATTTGCAGCTTTTATCAGCCAAATATTCCATTTCCATGGAAGGGCAAAATTTAAAGGAAGAGATGGGAAATTAATTGTTGTAAATGTTCAGCTGACTATTGTGAGAACATTCTTTTTTAGGCTACCTTAACCTTCAGGATGTCAGTGATTGAGGATCACCAAGCATCGTCCTCTTCCTTGTGGTCATAATGCTGGTCCCTGTTTCTGGAGGCCTCTTCTGTTCTCCTAAATTTCCCGATTGTTTGGGCTGGCAGTGTCACCGCTGCTGGCGCAGCACGCGGAGAGAGACGAGCCAGAGCATCCAGGGACACGCTGACATTCTTGTGGTGTTTCTTCTGAGACACCATGAGAACACAATCCCGCAGGGGTCCTGGAGGAAACAAAGAATGATGTTTTCTGCTTGGTTTCCAGCCAGCCCACCACAGGAATGCTCCTTTGTCAGTGTGTCACAACAGATTGGCAGGAAGGAGCTGCCTCATTTCAGGGACATTGCTGCTTGATATTTAGGAATCTGGACAGTAATACAATTACAGCCCTGTCCCTAAAAAGATGTTAGAACATGTCTTACTTTATACGTGGAAGCGAAGTCCTTTTGACTTCAGTAGGATTACTTATGTGTGTAAAGTTGCATGCTGCTTTTGCAAGTGGGATAATCCCAAGGGGTAATTAAGCAGAAAGTGCACACAGATAAGCCTGCCCAGGCCAGCTAAAAAAAAAAAAAGTGTGGTATGAGCCAGAGAATATGTGTCTTGAGGTACATGGGGTTTCTGTATTCATTAAGTATGAGGATGTCCATGTATAGGAGGGGCCAATGTGATAACCTGACCTGATGTCCTGTGTAACATAGACAATCAAACTTTCTTGAATCCATTCCTGGCTATGGTCTGATAGCCCAGGTAGATGGTCTCTGTTGTCATTGTGTTATTTATATTTATTGCCACAGTACCTGGGACCAGAAGTCAAGGACCAAGTACCTGTTGTACTAGGAGCTATGCTGCTAAATAGCAGAGAGAACAATCTCTGCATCAGAGGCTGCTATCTACGTATCTGGGAGCATTTAACACAGTTTGGATTAGTGGAAAACAGTTGTACAGGGGGTTAATAGCTCACTACTGCCGGACAGGGAAACAGAAAGAGAGGTGAGGGCTAGTACAAAGAGGAAATAGAAATATCAGCAAACGAAAGTGCTTGGAGAGAGATTTGTCAGGTATCTAGGTTGTAGCTGCATTGGCCTAGAGGCAAAAGCAACCAGGACTCGTGGTAGAGGTGATATCTTTTATTAGACCAACTAGATCTTTGCAACAAAAAAAAAAAAATCTTTAATTGCAAGCTTTCAGGCACAAACACCCTTCTTCAGACATAGGAAAAAAGATTGTAAAAGTTCTCCTGGGTAGAAATGAAAGTTCATATTTCATAGGAGAGTTGAAACGAGATTTACCACTATGATCTCAGGATGTGGCCTGCTGCATGGTTAGGTATATCTCTAATGGCAGCAAATTCCACTGGTTACAGCCTAGTCCTAAGAATCTCTGCCCATGGGACAGTTGGGATAACCTTCTCAAGAGATGCAGATACTGGCCACACAGGAGAGGGAGAAGCCAGCCCTGAGGTAGCTGGCCTCTGCATCATACACTGTTATCAAGGGCTGGGCTCAGAAGCTGAGAGTAGCTCTTATCTTTGCTCATTGCCCCAGACAACCCTGAAACCGGCAACCAAAGTGAATCTAGAGCACAAAGCCCAAGCCAGACAGGCCCTTTGTTCACTATCATGGAGTGCAGGACATGGAAGAATTAGAGAGGGTCCAGAGGTGGGCAGTAAAATGATTAACGGTTTGAAAGCCAAGTCATATGAGGAAAAATTGAAGGAATAAGGCATGTTTAACTTGCAGAAAAGGTGCATAGGAGAGAATATGATAGTAATCTTCAAATATCTGAAAGGCTGCCATAAAGAAGAGGGAGAACATCTTTGTTGCCTAGAGCAAGATGCAGACTAAAGGCTTGAACTTGCAGAAAGGTAGGTTTAGATTTGGATATCAGGAAAAACTTCTTCATTGTTAGAGCAGTGAGGCAACAGAATAGACTGCCTAGGGAAACTGTGGTATTTCCACCTTTGGAGGTATTCAAGAAGTTGTGTTAGCATTGGTCAGGGATGAGCTAGGAGCAGCTATGCCTATGCTATATTATGGGTATTTCCCATGCTTTTGTCTTTGCTGGTTGCCACATGGGCCCAGGAAAGAATACCCCCCTCTGCCCCCACATCGCTACACCTGTCAGGGAGGAGGGGTTGGTGGTGGGGGGGGGAAGGTGGGGGGGTCTTTGTTTCTTTTTGGTTTGTTTCGCCATCTTCAGAAGTATTGGGCGTTTGCTGCAGCCAGAGCTGGGAGTGTGCCCATACTCCTGCTGGGACTAAAACCTGGAGGTTACTGGCCAGTGGTCTTGTCCATCTGCTTAAGGTCAGATTGATTGCCATACTTGGGGTCAGGAAGGGATTTTACCCCTTAGTCAGACTGGTATGGACTGTAAAAATTTTTGCTGTCCTCTGTAGCAAAGCCTACTTCCTTGGGTCTTTTGAGCATATTTTAACCACTGACCAACATTGGCCCCCTGTTTTACCTGTGGCAGGTAGGGTGGCCATCATAGAGGACAGTCCGGTTGTCCTCTGTCCTCTATTGATACGAAACTGGATGCCTTTATGTCCTCTATTTTTATTTTTAAGAGAAAAATAGAGGACATAAATGTATCGGGTTTCATATCAATAGAGGACAGAGTAGCAGAATATCCAGAATATCCTCTATGATGGCCACCCTGATGGCAGGTTAGGGTGCTATTTCTTGTAGCTTTGTGATGGGGTTAACTGGGTAGTATTAAGAATAAGTTAGACAAGGGGTTTGTATGGGCTGGTTTGGGTAGGGATTATCCTGTTTGATTATGAACTCCTGCTTGGGAAGGAGCAGGAAGTCTTGGTTGGTTTTAGAGTGGGTTTGTGAATTGTGAATTATCATGACCTCCCTTTCCAGCCTTATTTTTCTATGATAATTCACAACCCCCCTCCCAAACCAATTAAGACTTCCTGCTCCTTCCCAAGCAGGAGTTCACAGTCCGACTCCCAAGGTAGCTGGCCTGTGCACTGGCTCCTGGTGCTGCTCTCTGTGTTGCTAAGGTGCAGGCCAACTTTTAAGGCATTTCTCAGTAATAACCAGCTCCTTGCAGATTCATGCTGGAGTTTCCTGGTCTTTTGTACGGATTCTGGAGCATGGCAGCCTAGCTTGCTCAAGAGCAAGGCAGTTACTTTCTGCATTGGCTGAAATATCTGGGTGGTTTTTCTAGGTACAGTATGTCATAGCAGTTCAGCCTGTAAATAGACAGGATGCAGATGGCCATGGTGCAGTCTGAATCAGAAAAGAAAGCATGCAGCTTTCTGCCCTTCTATAGAGGGCCTCTAATATGCTTATGGCCGAGAACTCAAGAGCACAGATGTGCCCCCAAACCGATTTGCTTAAACACAGGGCAGTCATGTGCCTACAGCAGATGTGATGGACCTCAGCACTGGGCGTTCCTCAGGCTCTGCTTCCCCTTGCCAGTCAGCCTCATCGCTGTCCTGTCTGCACTGAATTCAAACCAGCTGGATTCCAGCCAGGTCCCTGTATCTGCCAGACATGTGGAAAGCAAAGAAACCGCCTGATGAAAAGGAATCCGAGCTGAGTGTCATTAGCATGTTGAGGCTGCTGTGGTGCATGGTGCTCTGCCCTCTCCTCCAGTGACTGACTCGATATAAACACAACACAGGAGGCATGGCAAGACAGAGCCCTGTGGTCCCTACCACCAAACCCTGCCGGAAACTCTCCGAGAAGCAGCAGACTGCACTGGAACATGGAGAGCTGAAAACTGAGGAATCAAATGGATAACGTTGGAAATTTCAAAGGTGATTCTCCTTTGCAAGGTTCAGATCTGACGCTGTCCGTGTATTCTTTGCAGCCATGTCTGTCAGGTCTTTTCACAGAAACTGATCCTTTTTTTTTTTTTTAATTTCCTGAACAAACTCGTCTCATATTTGGTAAGCAAATCCATTCCTCAGTAAGAGAAATATTTTGATAACTGGATTAAAAATTTACGATAACATTTTCATGGAAAGCCTTGATAATCTTGAAAAAAAAAAAGTTTTGTGAAAAGTTTCCTCCTTGAAAAATGTCCACTTTTTGACAAGGACTTTTTGTTGCCTGAGAAGTCTGCCTGGCTTTGCTGTCCTGTTTTTGAAGTCCAGTACTTGGCAGCAGGGGTTCCTAAACCAGGGGTATAAGAGTTTGATGCTCCACCTAGGCATTTTGCAACAATATTTGAAGTCCAGTTTTGTGAGCTGGCCTGCTACAGTGTAGCCTTACATAGTACTTAAAAAAGACTGGGCCCCAAACTCCCAGCCTGATTCTCCATTTTCCCATGTTCTGTGTGATGACTGTCATGAGTGTAACATGTGTGAAGTACTTTATTGCACAACATTTGCATTTCATGCCTGTACTGGTAGAAATGGCTCCCTGATGTGCTGGACCACAGGACCAAGCCCTGGATGTCCAGAGTCTATCACCAGTATGCAATCCGCTGTCAAGAATACAGTGAAGGAAGAAATAAAGAACAAGAAAAGAAAATATTCACCAATCACTTCAGAACCAACAGGGTTAATCACAGTCTCAATCAAAGAACTGTATTATAAAAGCTTGAACATCTGGGATTTGTTAAGGATAGGCAGACATGGAATTAGTAAGAAGGACCTCCTCTAGCCAGTAGGAGAGTTTTCTCAGAGTTTTGGAGCCCAGTATCTTCAGACTAAGTTCTGATCTGCAGTGGTGATCCCAGAATTTCAAACTGGAGCTTCAAGGGAATGAAGAATGAACAAGCCGATCTATCTGAACCATCCTGCCAGTCTTGCATGTAATTTTTAATGCCCTTTTGTCTTTTCCCTGCTAGTTCCTCAGGCTTACAAAGTGCCAGTTGTTCAGACTGTGACACCCCTTCCTCTTTCAGATTGGTTAGGAGTTGTACAGTTACCTTTTTTTTGTAGCCTCGTTGCCCAACGAACAGGGAGAGTAGTGCTTGTGTGAGGCAGGATCCTTAGAAGTGAAGGGAGTATTCAAGTCTTACTCTGGGTGCGTGCTGAAATCTGCTCTCAGTTGGCCTGGTTATAAATGGGCACCTGGCCACGCAGGCAAGGGAATCAAAGGCAGCGATAGATGATGCTAGCCCCATCACTTCCTTGTATACTGTTGGTTGCCTTAACTATGCTAGATTCAGGCAGGCGTTTGAACCAGGGGTAAGATGGTTATGGGGCACAGAGCACTGGATTAGAGAACCGCGGACTCCTTGCGTAGCTCTGGTAGTGTGTCGTTGTGTGAATTTGGGCAAGTGTCTTCACCCTTTTGTGTCCCATCAGCGAAGAGAGAACGCACACTGTGACCATATTTGCGGGGCTGGCTTCACTTCCATTTGTAAAATGCTTCTTGGTCCTTGGATGGAAGCCGCTGTAAAAAAGCAAAATGACACCAATTTTTTTGAAAGAGAACTAGACTTACAACTAATTGGGAGAATATTATTCCATTAGCCACTTCTGCCTTTCCCCAGACTTCACCCAGGGAGTGAATCTTCAGGCCCTCATGTAGCCACTTGCCAATCAATTTGGCACTATGCGAGTCACTCAGCTGCAAGCACAATGCAGTTCATTGTCCCTGGTATCTGCAATCCCTTTCGTGTCAAGCTAAGTCTGAATTACTTGCTTTTTGCTGGCACTTCGGTCACAATGAGCACTTGCTCCAAGAATGGTGTTTTTCTTCTCAATGTGTCTCCAGCCCATTGTACACAGGCTATCCTCAAACGACCCTGTTGTTCTGGCTTTTCTTGTGATATGCACCCAGCATGGGAACAGCAGAAGCACCTAAATAGGCTGTTAAGGTGTTCTTCCACCTTCTACAAGGTGTATGATTTGGCAGTGTACATTTCCTTCCTGCCCTTCAGGAGCCTTGCTCTACACTGTTACTCATTGTGGTGCTTTTTTCTACGTTTTCTTAATTGAAGCATCTGCAACAAAACTGTATGCTGCTGTGAACACTCTGGAGCTGATCTGTGAAAGGGCTTCCTTGCACTAAGTGATCTATTGCAGACAACCGCTTTCAACTGCTGGTGTCTTTGGTCCTCTTCCTCCAGGATTGATGATGTTTGGATGCTAGTGTAAAGTCAAATGATTTTCCTTACCCATTTTACAAAGTGGGTGGCTGGAGCTCTGAGAGAATTCAAGATTGTGTGTGTGGGGAGGGGGGGGAGTCCTCTGGGTTAAGATGGACAGAACCTCAATGCCTTTGCAAGCAGAAGTTAATGACTGTACAACAGAAATCCAGAAAGCTCGAAAGGGAATTCCCTTTCTTTAGGCAGAGGCTGATTGTTACTGCAGGGCAGATTCACAGGAACCTCTGCATGCAAGCTGTTCTGGGCCTGTCACCAGCCCTGAAGTCAGAATCTCAGCCTGATTAATATGTCCCTGCAGCGGCAGCACATGCCCTCCCCTGCACTCCATCTCAGCCAGTGCTCCTGGTGGGCATATGCTGGCAAGTGGGGCCAGGAGCTCCTGCCAGGGTTCTGGGCAGGCAGGGCCCTGGTGCAGTGGTGCGGCCGGCCAGCTCCTTTTGCCTGCCTGTCTACAGCCAGTCAAGTATTAAGGGGTAGAGCTGGCATCAGGTGCCTGTCCCACTTTAGAGCTGGCAGTCAGCTTTCTCCAAACCACTATATTTATTTTTGCTTGGATCCTAAACTGAATACTATAGGTCTAGGCCCCTAGCATATTAGTAAACCTCATCTCTTTTTTACTGGAAAAAGGTATGTTTTGTGTTATATGATAATGCACAACACCTGCATCGCTTTTCAAAATCCCAGATCCCCACTATGGAAGTTTAGGTGCTATATGCTTAACATATCTATCCCGTCTGTTTCATACATGGGTTGGACCGAGGCCACTTGTGCACGTGCTACTGGACAGCAGCGATGGATATGCTGATTAATGTGTAGTTTATGGTAGCCTTTATTAGCATTCTCATCCATATCAGGATTAGCAATAGTCTAGTTGGGGGGCAATGCCCTGGAATGCTACCAATGAGCAACCCTCTAATGAACTGGCTGGACCAGCTCAATGGGGAGACTGCCATTTCTCACGTTGTACTATGAGAGCCATGTGCTAGGGTCATATATACCCCACTGTACTGTTTGGCAGATCCAGGACAAAAAAGACTGAACAATAGGAAGAACAGCTGATGTGGTTTGGGTGCGTGCTAAATTGCATGATATAATAGGAGAGAGCACAGATGGGACTGACACATAGCAGACAGGATAGACTGGCATGCAGACCGAGTGAGTAGAAACAGAGTCCTATGGTGCAAAGGAGGAAACTGAGGCAAAGGGTGTGAGCGATATACCAGAGGACCTGGAAGAGCTGATGAGTGGGGAACCGAGTTTTCCATTTCCCACAGAAAAATGGAGTAAACTGTGGATTTTACCTTTTACTGGAGGCAAATGCAGATTTCTCACTTTACTGGAGAAACCTGCAGGTTTTGCAGTTTTGGGACAAGCCTGCTGCAGGCTGGCAGAGTTGCAGCCTGCAGGGGGCTAGCAGGGAGCAGGAGGAGGGTGGTCAGGCAGGGAGCGCCATGTGCATGTATAGGTACACAGCTGCCAGGCAGCCTGGAGAGCAGCTCCCACAGGTAAGTGGCAGGGGGGTGCAGGGATTGAGGTCCCCATAGGGAGGCAAGGAGTTGGGCAGGGCTGAGGCTGCTGCCCAGCTGGGCAATGCCTGGGGCTTGGGGCCCAGGGCTGCAATGCACAGCTGGAAAGCCTGGTGTGTAGCAGGACAGGGTCATGAGCAGCTTGTGGGGGGGGGGTGGCAGCTCCCTCCCCCCATATCTGTGCACAGGTAGGGGCTGCACACTGCTGGCTTCAGGCTCTTGCTTCCCACCCAGCTGCCCTTCCCTTGGGGCCTGTGCAGCCCCGTGTGTGCGTCCTGATGCTACAGGGAATAGTGCAGCTGTACAGGACTGCCTGCTGTTGTGAGCTCCGCACTGACACATAGCAGACAGTGTCTTGGCCCCTGCGCACAACCCCATGCTGCTGCCTGAGCTGCAGCCTCACAGGCAGGGCACACCTTGCCAGGGCAGCATGGCGCTTGCAGCAGCAGGCAGCTTCTTGTGTGGCTCTGTTGCTCCCTGCAGCGCCAGGTTGGCTGCAGAGGGCTCGAGGGAGGACAGCATGGCAGAAGCCTACAGCAGGCAGTGGGCATTCCCTGCCCCCCAACCCGCACACACCGGTGTGAGGGCACAGGTCTCCCTGGCCCCTGGGAGGGTGTGCCACAGTGGGGAGCAGCCCCCTCCCCCTCTCCACCTAGGCAGGCAGCAAGGCGGGGAACTGGGCTCTGCCCCACTGCAGCAGCTGCCGCTTCCTGCCAAGTGCAGGGGGCTGTAGATCCGGGTCCCTGGCCCCATAGCCCTGGCAGCTGGGAGCTGCCTCCGGCAGGGCTGGCACAGCAGGAGTTGTGGGTGGGGGGTGAGGGGCACAAGCAGGCTTGGGGGTTTGTGGTGGGGAGTGAGAGGCACCAGCAGGGTTGTGGGTGGGGAGTGAGGGGCACCAGCAGGGCCATGGGTGCTGTGAGGGGGCTTTCATTTTAATCACAGATTTGGGGGTTTTATCAGAGAATTTGCAATTTTTTATCAGAGAATTTGTGGGTTTTTTATCAGGGAAAACCAGGATCCCTGGTGATGAGATTGTGGGAAATCCTGGCTCCTTTGTGTAGCCTTTGTGTTTCCTGGGACCTATTTTACAATACACCCAACGATATATTCAGTTACATGTTTGTAGCAAACAGGAACTTTAAGAAGTATATATGTGCACTGAGTTAGTGGTACGGGAATCTTGGCTTTTGTATTCCATAGCCTACATTATTTCTACCTCACAGCGACAACACAGTATTTACATAGGCCTTTGTTGTATTTAATATCTTTGGTTTAAAAGAGAGAAAAAAATGGGGCTGATATCCAGCCTGGAACTCATTAGCCTTAAATAAGGAAGGCTTGGAAAGTGAAGCAGGAGTATAAACAGGAGCTGCAATGGAAATGGTAGGTCCTCAATTGATGCAAATCAGTCTAGCCCTGTTAATGTCATACGCTAAGTTAAACCAGGTGAAGATCTGGCCTAAAGCTGTCCGGAAATGTAACTCTAGGCTAAGCACTATCTGATGCCTAATGGTTACTGAGATACAGGAGCAGATCCTCAGCTGATGTAAATCAGTGTAGCTCCCTTGGCTATTTTAGCTATGCCGAATGATGCAAGTTGAGAATTGAACCTTCCAAGTATCAAATCGCTGTCAGTTCTTGAATCAGGAAGGGCAGCAGTTCATGGGGTTCCAGAAGGAGCTTTATTCTCAATTTTCCCTATTTGCTACAAATTCTTTTTGGTTCTCTGTTACTTGTTTGGACCTGTATCTTGCTATCTGAAATCCTGGCTCTGTTGAGGCCTGTGAGACTTCTGCCACTGACATCAACCAAATAACCCAAGAGACATTGATCTAAAGTCCAAGGCAGCCAATAGCACCCATTGACTCTAAGGCACACCATCAAGCATTTGCTGAAGGGTCCTGCAAAACATGACCCTCCCAGCCAGTGCTGTAGCAAGTTGGGGGTGGGGGGTGGCGGCAGAGTGGCATGACCGCCCTGGGCGCTGAAGCGAAGGGGCATCGAAAGGCATTGCCCTGCCAGGGTGGGGTGCAGGACAGAGCTGTGAGTGGCCTGTTTGGGGAGGTGCGGGAATGGGGACAGGGAAGGGTGGCTCCTGCTGCTGCATGCACTCCCATGGGGGGGGAGGGGGGACGTGCTCCCCAGATCTGTGCGTGGAGTGAGGGCAGGCTGCTGCTGCGGGCTTTGCCCCCGGTGCCAAACTGTGTTGCTATGGCACTGCTTCCAGCCATGGCTAACAATACCAGGCAGTCTTCCCAGTCCCCAGGGATGATGGCCCAGGCAATCTAGGGCTGAGCAAAGAGAAAAACTTGGGGGAGCTGTCGGCAGGGTACAGAAATTCAGGGGAAAGTGTTTGTTTGTCTGAAAACACAAGGAGACAAATAGTTGACATTAAGATTTCAGGGAGGCTGTGGGACTGGACTATTTCTTTCAGCCCTCACACAAAGAGACCTTTTTTATCTCACTGTACAAGAGATGCAAAATAACAGGCCACAAACAGAAACCATATTGATGGCCAGGGAAAGGTCTGTGGAATTTCTGTGGATTTTTTTCTCCCGGAGACACAATGGCCCGTACTCCAACATGACAGACAATGTAGGAAGCAAAGGACAAGATGTTCACATGTGACTCCATATCCGCCTCTTTTCTCTGCCTTCCCTTCCCCCACCGCCACCCCCACCAACCTTCTAGCTAAGCCATTATTGCTCTGAAGCCTTAATCTATTGGCTTTGTGACAGCATAAGCTGACAGTACACTTGGAAATCCAGATTGTCTCATACAAAGGGGCATGCTAGCTGAGCTAATGTACAGCCTCAGAAGAGAAGAGGACAAATGCTCTGGAGACAACCACTTAGGGGCCAACCCTGCTCTTGACCTTGGAGGGGGTTTGTATGCTATTGTGCGGCAGTGGACAGGTTAAAAGCTGGGTTGCACAGGAGACCTACTACTTGTGGAAGCTCCAGTCATCTCAGCCACCCATTGCAACATATCATGTGGTATAGGGCACACCAGCCTCCTTTTATGCTCTATGGCAAGACTGTTCAACTTCTGTTCAATGCCACAGACCATACTGTGTACCCCTCCTCTCTCCTGAGTTGCATGGCACTATGCCATGTAGGCCTCCTCCATCCTGGGTGCCCTCCCACTGTACCACATTCCCATCCATCCCCCTTCCATATACATATACACCGCACCGTATCCTGCCATGTCTCAAAAGCCGCCATGTCACATGTGGTCTCCAGTTCCCCTCAGGCCTCCGGCTGTAGGCTCCCCAGGAGCAGGGCAATGGGGAGAAACAGCACCCAGACTGGGAACCTGGGGGCCACAGTTTCACTCTTCAGGGGCCGTATGCAGGCTGCCACTTGGGTAGTAGGCCTGTGCAAAGCGGCTAGTAATCGCTTCGGATTCGGCTGATTCGGGGGACAGTGATTCGATTCGGTGCTGAATCAGCTGAACCAGCTGAATCTTCAAATTACACAGTCCCCATCCCCCTCCCATTCTCAGTGGCTGCCCTGCTCACCCCGGGTCCCAGCTCTTTGAAAAAAAAAAAAAAAAGCCCCCATTCGCTGGTCCCTGCCTGTTGGGGGGGGGTGATCCCTGCTGTCCCCCACTGCCCCATACCACATGGGGGGCTCTGCCATGAGCCCCCTGACTTCTGCCTGCTCTCCCAGCCACCCCCGCCCACCATGGCTGCCTTGCCCGCCCCAACTCCTGGCCCTCTTAAAAATAAAACAACAAAAACCCAGGCTCCCTGGTTCCCACCCAGTGGGGGGTGATCCCTGCTACCCCCAGTGCCCTGTGCTGCATGGGGGGTCTTCTCCATGAGCCCCCAGAACCCCTGAGGCTGCTGCAGCAGCCGGTGAGTGTGGGGTTTTGTTTTTTTGGTTTTTTATAAAGGACGAGGAGTTAGGGTGTGGGTGGCAGCCATGGGGCTTGGCAGTCCCCATGGTCTCCTCTTCTCTCCTCCAGCCCCCCCCACCCCCACTTACCAGCTTGGAGTCCGGGTCCAGCTCCCTGCTGCAGCCAGAAAGGACCACCTAAATCGCCAAAGCTCTCCAAATCATTTCAGAGAGCTTCAAATCAATTCAGACCTTTTAACTGGTCCCCTGATTCGATTTGGCCACCAATTCAAGCCAAATCTTCTCCGAATTGAACCAGCACCTGAAGCTTTGCATAGCCCTACTGGATAGCTCTTTTCTATGGTAAGATTTTCAAAAGATCTCACATGATTCAGGAACCAAAGTGGCTTTGCTTAAGAGCTTAGCTTCATCAAAAGCCAATGGGACTTGGGATTTGTAGTTATCTTAAAAACTCCTGAGCCACTACTATGCTTTTGAAACTGTTCCTCCCTTTGTATTTTATCATATTGTCTCTGACTGGTGTTGTCTATGGTTTCATTGCCAGACTGAGAGCCAGGATTTCCTATACTCTCATCACCCCTTCCAGACCCTCTGGCATATCACTCACACTCTTTGCCTCAGTTTCCTCCTCTGTACCACAGGATTGTGTTTCTACTCACTTGGTCTGCATGCCAGTCTATCCTGTCAATCCCATCTGTGCTCTCTCCTATTCTATCATGCATGCAACAAACTACTGCTACAGGAATCTTAACTTTTGCATTTTGCAGTGTGTTCTAATGTTAGTCATGGGGAAGCTAAGGATTTTATGTGCTATCCTATTGCACCACATATACAGTTGAAAGAGCTTTTGGACAAACTTTTGGGCATCAAGTACCCTTATCCAACAGCCCATCCAACAGATTTCCCAGTGATACAGTTGATCCAATAAGATATCACATACAATCTTTGCCTCTCATACATGTCCCAGACCACCACAACTTCACCAGCACTCTGATGTTAATCATGCACACATAATGCCACTTGAATATAGAATTTTTTACAATTGATATTTGATGGTAGTTTAATAATAAATACATGGTTAGTGCAGTGCTCGCTAAAGTTGCTGGAATTAGAGGCACTATTGTGGAAAGGTTCTGTCCTGGTGTGGTCTATTTTGACCTTTATATTGCCCCTGTCACTTTTGTATTAAGGTTGTGACTAGCTTCAACCAGGTTAATGTTAGATCTCAGATAATGAGTAATGTGTCATATCACCCTAAAGTCTATTCAGTGATTCAGCTTTCACCAGTCACATGCTGATTTGCAAATAGCGCCTAATCTGAAGCCCAGTGGAATGAATGGAAAGGTGTGTATAGTTGGTGTCTATAGTTTGTGTTGGATTAGGTTTGTCTAGAAGGGAACTGGAATAGAAAGAATTTGCTGGGCTTATCTGTCTTATGATAGAATCTAATTACCCTGACAGATGTTACATTTATATGCATATTTATACATTACATTATATTATATACACATTATATTTATATGCATATTTCATAGTATCATAATATCGTATTGCTTGGGGTCAGAAGGGACCTAAACACATCATCAGGTCCGACCCCCTGCCCCAGGCAGGACCAGGTGCTGGGATCATATTACCCCAGCCAAATATCTGTCCCACCTCCTCTTGAAGACCCCCAAGGTAGGAGAGAAAACCACCTCACTTGGGAGCCCATTCCAGAGCCTGGCAGCCCTAACTGTGAAGTAGTGTCTCCTGATCTCCAGCCTAACAATTTGTGGCCATTATTCCTAGTAACCCCAGGTGGTGCCTGGGGGAACAGAGTCTCCCCCAATTTCCGCTGGTCCCCCCTAGTGAGTTTGTAAATGGCCACGAGATCCCCTCTCAGCCTTCTTTTGTGGAGGCTGAATAGGTTCAGGCCCTTTAGCCTCTCTTCATAGGGCCTGCCCTACTGCCCCCTGATCATGCGAGTGTGTCAATGCTAGTCACATCCCTCTTAAAGTGCGATGCCCAGAACTGGACACAGTACTCCAACTGTGGCCTGATCAATGCTGCATAGAGGGGAAGAATCACCTCCCTGGACCTGCTTGTGATGCATCTGTAG
Source organism: Crocodylus siamensis (assembly GCF_052110815.1). Taxonomy (NCBI): domain Eukaryota; kingdom Metazoa; phylum Chordata; order Crocodylia; family Crocodylidae; genus Crocodylus; species Crocodylus siamensis. The sequence goes on from NC_143402.1 coordinate 60,670,925, forward strand.
ATGCACGACAAGGTGTGGTTATCCTTACTGACCACTTCTTCGCATTGGCAGCTCACGTTCATCCTGGAGTTAGCAATGACTCCAAGATACCTTTCAGCCATTGTGTTGTCAAGAAGGGTGTTCCCCAATCTCTAAAGGTGTTGCTGGTTCCTTCTCCCTAGATGCAGTACTTTGTATTTGTCTGTGTTGAATTTCATCCTATTCTCATCTGCCCACCTCTGTAATTTATCTAGCTCTAGCTGGATTCTGTCCCTCCCCTCCAGCATGCCCACCTCGCTTCACAACTTGGTGTCATCAGTGAATTTGGACAGCGTGCTTGCCACACCCACATCCAGATCACTGATAAAGATGTTGAGCAGTACAAGCCCCAGGACCAAGCCCTGGGGGACTACACTGCCCGCATCCCTCCAGGATGAAAACGAACCATCCACCACTACTCTCTGGGTGTGACCATCTAGTCAATTTGCCACCCATCTGACTTTGTAGGCATCAGTGCCTTAGTCATCACATTTTTTTAAGAGAATGTGGTGGGAAACCATGTCAAAGGCCTTTTTAAAGTCCAGGAACACGACATCCACCCCGACACCCTCGTCCAGGGACTTTGTGAACTGATCATAAAAAGAAACCAGGTTAGTCAGGCAGGACCTGCCCTCAATGAACCCATGTTACTTGCCCCGAGCATTACCTCCCCTGCTGGGCCCTTGCAGATATGCTCCTTGATAATTTTATCAAAGGTCTTTGTTATCTCCCATGTCTCTCTACTGGATGTCGTGCGTGTGACTTCTGCTCGGGCCTTGCTGTGGCTTCTTCAGGATGAACGGGCCAGTCACCAGGCGACTTTGGGGTGATGCACCAGGAGCCTCACCTGCCACGTCTTTGTTGATAGATTTGTTTCAATCAGGAGGACAATGTTCTGGTGCCGCCTCCCCTGATGCTTCCCCCTAGGTGGCTGCCTTTGTGGCTCTTTTGTGGGGCTCTGCCTCCCCTACATCCCACCTACCACCAACCGTGATGGAACCATTCATCATCGAGGATGATGTTCTTGGTTTTTGCCAAGCTTAAGTCCACCAGGTCTAATGGCCGTAGTGATGCCACCTTTCCTCATGAGCATCTCTAGTGGCCCTCTCTCTTCATCTATATAGCATCTGTGCTTGACACCACTCTGTTCTCTGGTGCCTTGCCCCTCTTCTGGGCTTGTATTTGGTGATCTGTCAGTTGTGGCTGACCTGCCATGCCACTGGGTCCCTATTAAAATTAAGCAACTATGCACTTAGCTATATCCTAAATATCTGCCAGAGCCCAAGGCTCCCTGTGACTTGGCACTTTCAAAAGCCTTGCCCTCTACAAACCTGCCAGGTTGTGAGATACCTTGCCTGATCTCAGAATTTGGCCACAGTACAGCTGTGTCTCAGACCTGCTTCCTAGGGCTGTGTGAAGCTTCATCCCTGATTTGATTCATTTGAGGTTCGGCCCGGTTCGGTGGCCGAATCACTGAATCTGAATTGAATCAGGGGACCCTTTAATTTCTCTGAATCAAATTGGAACCCTCTGAGTCAATTTGGAGAGATTTAGTGATTCAGACATAGAGCTTTAAATGTTTTTTTTCTATATACCTCTAGGTAGCAGGCAGCTTGTGAGTGCTGTGATGCTGGGGCGCATGGAGCATCTCACAGCAGTGTGGGGGGCTCCCCAGCATGCTCAACAACAGCTCCCCCACCCCGTTACCCCCTGGCTTGGTGACTGGTGCCTCCTGGGTCTGGGGCGGCACCCGGGGTCCCCCCGCAGCCAATTGTAGAAAAAACATATAAAGCTGTGTCTATGTCCAAATCACTGATTCTTTGAATCAGTGTTGAATCTTCAGATTTGGATTCAGCCAAATTGAATAGGGGACAGTGATCCAAATCAACAAATTGAATCACTGTCCCTGATTCAGGTTGTATCTGAATCCGAATTGAATAGGACCCACTTTGCACACCTGTACTGCTTCCTACCCATTTGAGACTGGCATAGAGCAGCCCAGCAGGTGATAGTAGTGCAGTTAGAATCTAGGGAATTTTATGACCTGTCCCCAAAATTTCATGGCTTGTCATGCATATGTGGCATGGCAGATTGTGTGATTTTGGGGATGGGACATAAAATGTCTCAGACCCCAATAATGCAACTTCCTTAATGTCTGCCAGCAGACATTGGTGTAATATTAGATACCACTCCCTTCTGTGTCAGTAGCATTTTCTTCTTTGCTGGGCCCTGGTTACAGGGATCCAGACACAGGTTCTCTCCTCTTCATTTCTTCTACCCATCTCTCCCTCCACCTCCTAAGACTCTGAAAATATCTCTTTCTGTCTTGGTTGCACAGCTTCCCAATTCACACACAAAGAGGACTATGGGTTGGAATTGGCATAAGGAGAATTACAAGTAGTACGGTCAGATGAATGAATAAAGTAGGTTTTGTTGTTCTTATCCTTTCATCAGCTGTATTCAGTTGCCAGCAATTCTACAGCAACAGTTGTTACTATATCTGGGTTGGAACTAAGGGTCAAATCCAAATCCTATTCAAGTCAACCACATGTTGCCATTGATTTCAATGGGACCGGGATCCAGTGCATAGGAAATTGCTTGCTGGCAAAGTTTTAAATTGGCTTTACTTCTTGCAAAATATTATTTGCTTTTCTTTATACATCACTGAAGTAGAGAGACAGAAATGTATCACCCAACTGATATATTTTGGAGAACACTGAAGGGAGCAAGGAAACATGTGGGGGAAAAGGGTTACAAAGCTAAAAGTCAATATCTGTCTTTGTTCTTCATCCAAGTAGTTGAATCTGCAGTTCTCTCACTAAGAAGGGAAGGCTGCTGGTTTTCTCATTACTATAATTTCCATGACTGAGGCATTGGCATTTAAGGTATTTCCACCTCCCACCACAAAACCACAGGTTTTTTGCTTCTTTGTGAAAGCTGCTATAAAGCTTAAGTCCAGTTTCTCACCTGTAGGGCAAAACGAAGAAGAAAGAGAGCATCTAGCATCATCAATGAAGACAGCATGGTTGGAAACATCCGAGAAAGTAGGCAGCCAAAAGAAAGAATGGGAATAAAAACACCAGTGTCAAAAAGTTTGATCTGGTCTGTGATTATGAGTGGTATTTGCTAGGCCTATGCGAAGCGGCTAGTATTTGCTTCAGGTTTGGATTCGGCCAATTCAGGGGACAGTGATCTGATTCGGTGATTTGAATCGCTGTCCCGAATCGATTTGGCTAAACCTGATTTGGAGGTTTGGCCACCTCCCAATAGGCTGAATCTCTGAATTGGCCCCACTGCCACCTGCTCTCAATGGCTGCCCCACCTGCTCTCCCAGCTCTTTAAAATAAAAAAAAAAATACAAGGCAAAAAAATGCCCCCATTCACCAGCTACTGGGGTGGGGGGGCTGCAATCCCTGCTGCCCCATGCTGTGGGGGCGCTTATCTGCCACAAGTCCCCAGAGACCCCTAGGCTGGTGAGTGGGGGCTTTTTTTCTTTTAAAGGGCACGCAGCTGGGCCGGGTGGGGCAGCCATGGGGGGGCTGGGGGAGTGGATGGGTGTCGGGGGTGCTCAGGGGGGCTGAAGGAGCAGGCAGAGGATGGCAGGGGTCCCCCCATCATACCCTCCCCACATCCCCACCCCCGCCCCCTATTTACCAGCATGGAGTCTGGGTCCAGCTCCCTGCTGCAGGTAGCGGGGACTGCCTGAATTGCCAAAGCTCTCCAAATCTTTTCCAAATTGATTCAGAGAGCTTCAGATTGATTCAGACCTTTTAATCAGTCTCTTTATTTGATTCGGATTGAGAGAGCCTGCCATCAAATTGGGCCAAATCTCCTCCAAATCAAAGCAGCACCTGAAGCTTCGCACAGCCCTAGTTTTTAGCTGTAGGATGTAGGTGCTTATATAAGCTGGTTGAACTGGTATGTACCAAGGAAATCTGTAGTGCATGTTGCAGTTTTAGAAGTATGAGGAAAAGCTATCTTAGCTGTGCATTGGTACTTGCAATAGCCATGTCTGGATTTATTCACAGGAATTCTAGATTCCAGTTGGATTTAAAATAAAATGTAAATGATGAAAGACATCCAAAGGCCCAGTCCAAAACCCACTGATGTCACTGACCTGGAACCCTTACACTGTTGCAGATTAAGTGTGTGCGCCTAGTGCAAACCATGGGAGGCAAATGTTTTGCATTAAGATAGTTCCCAATTCTGAAGTGAAACAACTATTTTTCCTCCTCTCTTTTCTGCCCCAGTCTCCAGAGACATTAGCTCCCTCTGATTAGCAAGCCCAGCTCAAATGAATATGGAAACAACATGGCAAATGTAAAAAAAATACAAGATCACAGTTTGGTGGCCAATGGTCTATCAGCAGGGAGTACAAAGAACAGAGTTTAAAAAATAAATGTGAGAAGGAAAAACTGCTTCCAATTAATTATCCCCAGTTCTCTTTCCCTCCTTTTAAAACAAAAATTTAATAGTTCACAAAGCTCCCCTTTGCAACATGCTATTTCATTTTCCCCTCATTTGCTTTTACTATTTGTTCTGGGCACTGTCAGGACAACCTGATTTATAACTGACAGCTCTGGCTATTTTTCATGCAAGGTCTCGCTAAATATAAGAGTGTGAAAATTGTCCCTCTGCCAACAGCTCCTCTTAGAATTGAAACCTGCCCCAGTTATAGCATTCAGAAGAGTGGCTTTCTTTCTAAAAAACCAAAACTCCCATGTTTTGCGGGGAGAGGGGGAGAATTTTTTTCCCCTTTCACCTTTATTTCAAAGACTATCTTGGTACACTCTGGTATAGGGAGGTATTCCTCAACTATTCCCTGCTACTAGTGCTACGCTGTGCCAGCCAACAAAACATTATAGATCCCATTGGAAATGTTTATTGAGCAAAACTGTTAGCTGCAGAGTTTTGTTGCTTGGGTTTTATTCTCATCCAGTCGTTTCCCAAAGCCTCTTGTAAAAAAAAAAAAACAGTTAAAAAAGCTATATGACATAACATGGTGGAGAGCATGGAGACGGCCAAATGCTGTGATGTTAATTCACGCGGAACTAACGCTCAGAAAACAGTGGGTTTTATTGAGTGAAATTTCACTTTAGACCAAGGATTAGCATATTTTGGCCAGCATGGAAACTGCACTATATAAGGAGTGGAAAGCAGCATCTGCTGAGTGATGTTTCCCCAAGTAACTTTTATATCTGCATATGAACAGGATCTGTCTGTTTGCCTGCAAAAGCTTTTGGGTTTTCAGTGTTCTGCCAGTTGCTTCCTCTTTGTCAAAATGAGAAAGAGAGACCTGAACCAAAATCTTTGGGGCTGAATACACTGAAGTCGAGCAGTGTTTGATCTGGATTTGGCTGTCATGCCTTATGTTTCCATTTCAAGATGGAAGGCTTTCTCTTCTTTCTTTTCAATACCTTTGACTTGAAACTTCTTGAGCAATCCATTTTCTTGCTGGTTCATGTAGAATCACTGTTTTATGGGGCTGTCTATGGAGATAGAAACAATGGATCTTCTTCTTTGGTCTGCATTAGCTATTTTCACCACTTTGGTGACCCAAAAGAGCTACCATGCTCATTTAACAGACTGGTTGGACTCGATCAATTGGTGCGTTGCCTCACCAAAGCAGCACAAAGCAGCTGGAGTTTACCAGTGAATCCAGTCTAATAACTGCAATCCCTGTATCTCTTAGTCCAAATCTTATGTGGAAAGCAGGAGCATCTTTCTAAGCCTAAATGTGAAATTTAGATGTTCTGAATATGATTCTGGGTGTGGTAATCCTTCCCAAGTGGAGGTGCTTCTAACAAGCTTCTCTGCTCTGTCTGTGTGTATGGGGGATATACAGGGCCAAACTGTGGTGAACCCTGTTGTTAGTGTTAAAATAAGGAAAGGTACAAGAAACCTTCCTCACCTTACATTACACATTTCAAGGCTAGAGGGCAATTGGGCCACCCAATATTTGGAGGCTGCTCTCGGCTCTCACCCTTTTTGGTATCAGCAGTGCTAGAGGTGTCATTACCAGAGATAATGATTGTTTTGTTGCAAAAGTCTTTATCACATCTATGGTATCAATGTCTTTAAAAAGTTCATTCTCAGTTGATAACATTGCCAGTCCCATATATGCACAATATTAAAATTTTTTTTGCACTTGTAAATTTTTTTTTTTCATTTTTGGGTCCCCTTTCTGTCTGAGCCCTGGGCAGCCGCCTTGTTTGCCCATGCCTGAGTCCGGGTCTGGGTATAAGCAGAGGTATGACAATGGGGCTAGGTGCCCGGGGCAGCTGCCACACACAGGCACAGCAACAACTTCTAATTTTTGTCACTACTGGCGTAGTTGTGTAGCTGTAGTTGCACCTGCAGCTGTTTTTTCCTGATCCCCCCACACCCAAGTTGATGCCAGGGCAACTGCTCCAATTGTTCTGCCCTAGTTATGCCACTGGGTGCACACCTTCCCAAATGGGGTCTGGAGAAAGCTGAGCCATACTTGTCCCTTTATTGAACAGAAGAAATAGGTAGCTGGAGCAGGACTATCTTCCATATAGTGCACTTGCTACAGAGCTCCAGGAAGGGCTGGAGCCTTGATCCTAGTGCCTTCAGCCTCTGGGGACATTTGGGCTGATCCCCCAATAAAAATTCAAACTTGGACTCATTTTAACAATAACAAATCAGAAGATTAGGATGTGGGTGTCTACACAAAATGCTCCCAGTGGGGCAATAGGATTCCACTCAAACAAACTTTTTTTTAAAGTGGAACAAATGAATCTTGACCATCTCTGTGGGGAGATGCTTCTGGGTTTAAAACCTGAATGTGTGTACAACATAGTGACTGCATATGATTGCATCTAATCTAGAACCAAGTCCTGCTTCAGGACAACACCTCCATTGACTTTACTGGGTGGTATGAAACTAGCTATTTGATCTAAGGTTGAATTTTTTTTGCAGCCTGGATAAGTTTGGCCTTCTTTCCCCAGTTACAAACTCAGCAGGTCTTTGCTCACCTTGAATGGCAATGCTTCCCAGGCCTTATTGCTAACAAGAGTGGTTTAGAGCAACCTGCTTTGGAAAGTGAAGAGGAAATCATATTCTTTCTTGACAGATTAGTCATAGACATCCTCCAACTGTCAGGCTGGGTTGCACTGCTGGAGAGTTGTCTTTTGCTGAGGTTGCTTTCATAATGTTTAGGTTGGTTTCCTAAATTATAACCTTTAAATGTAATTTGGGGAAAAAGTTTTCCATAATAATAATAATAATAATAATAAAAGTAAATTGACAGCTACTACTTTATGGGTAGGATTTCTCCGAGCTCTCTATGTTGGACTCCCACTGAGCTCAGTGAGAGCTTTTCTCAAGGGAACATTTTTAGGCCAACATGGAGGGGTTAAAAATTCCCACTTTATATGAGGATTATTAAAGTGGGGCATGCAACATATTTATTCTCAAAACAATTGATTTTATTCTGTGGTAAAAGTGGAATAGACCCATGACATATAGTCTCACAGGAGTATAAATCACCCCACTAGGAAATAAAGTTGCCCCTTGGAAATCAAAGAGTGATTATACGCTGGTATAAGTTACACTGGTATATTGGTCACGTGTTTGTTTCCCCTGTCATCGCATCATCTCATGAGGTCATTTGTTTAATGGAAACCAATGTGCCCACCACCTAGTGGCCAGACAGTGTAGTAGTCCCTCCAGCAGACAGCTAGCTTGGAAGAGAGTTGGGGAAAAGAAGGAACTGGGGCAGCTATTTGGACCTTTTTATAAGCTGTGGAAGAGTGGTCAGGCTGAGTGGCTATGAGTGGTTACAGTTTGTCCCAACAGCCAGGCATTTCAGAGGTTTGATTCTCACTAGACAGCTGAGTTACATGCTTTTGACAACACAGGATGATAACGTGAGCCTTGTTTGAGCTGTGTGGTACAGCAGATAGCAGGCCAAACCCAGCCTTTGGGCAGCCTGCCCCAACTGAGTGGGCAGAGAGGCTTAGCAAGGATGTTGAGGGTGACCCAGCTGAGCTTTCTGGCACCAGCTGCTGGGATTTCCCCGGCACTGAACCAGGCTCCATTTGTATTTGCAGGGTGTGTAGTGCTGAGCTGGGGTGCTCTGCTTGAATCCACTGTCCACAGGGAACATGAGCTTCTGTCAGGACATACATGCGGCTTTTGCAAGTGAGAAGTCCGTGCCAGCACTGGAAAGGGAGACACCTCTCTTAAGCACTTGAGTCCTGGAGGATAGTTTGTTAACAAACATTTTATCTTGGATGGCTGTTTATAAATTTAAAATTGGTTTTCTTAAACACCTTTCATCTTCAGTGGCAGATTCTGACTCCTGTATATGCCAGTGGAAAAAAACATAGATTCATAGACATTAGGGCTGGAAGGGACCTTGGAAGATTGAGTCCAGCCCCCTGCCCCAGGGGCAGGAAGTCAGCAGGGATCATAGGATCCCAGCAAGATAAATATCCAAATGTCTCTTGAAGGCGTTCAAGGTAGGCGCTTGAACCACCTCTGGCGGCAGTCCTTAGGGGCTCAGACAGTAAAGAAGTTCTTCCTTATGCACAGCCTGAAATGGTCTTGGAGGAGTTTGTGACCATTTGACCGTGTCATCCTTTGGGGTGCTCTGGTGAACAGATGTTCCCTCAGGTCCTGGTGAGCACCCCTGATAAACTTACAAGTGGCCACGAGATCACCCCTGAGCCTGAGCTTTTCCAGGCTGGCTTCTGCAATACCTCCTTGCAATAGTCTAGAGTGGAGTACAGATATGTCCCATGAGGCAGTCTGTAGAAACAGCCACTCACATAGTGGGGCTTAGAAGATATGCAGTGGGTCATAGAGTCTTCCTTCTGCTTGGCGCAAGCTAAAATCCAGACTAGTAGGCAAGGACAAGAAGTGGCTGCTTATTACTCCACCTAGTTTGTCACCCAAGGTCCATTCCCATCAAGTCCTGCCTCGGTATAATAACCCCTGCCATATGCCAACCCCAGGCTTGCCATGATCATGCACCTCTTCACCCTTGCCATACACATGTGTCCTTTAGCTTGAATCCTAGTTCACTTATTTGGTGTCCCCTGTTGGAATGCATGAACAGGACTGTGGAAAAAACTTACCTGGGCCGGCAGAGAGGTGGCAGGATGCCGCGCCAGCAGCTGATCATGGAGAGAGTGAAACCATGGTGGCTGGAGCCACTGCAGGTGAAGATCAAAGGAAAAACCCATGGTGGAGCCAGAAGGAGCTGGGAATGGCTCCCGCATCTGGCTGGGTGCACTTTATAAAAGCGTTCCAGGGGCGATTGGCTGGGTGGACAACCAGTACCAAGATAAAAGGCCCAGCAAGAAGGAAGCCGGGGGGACCGGAAGCAGTGTCCCCAGCTGGCCCAGACGACAGACAGCAGGTATCGGGTCCAGGGAGGAAATGACACGGCAAGGGAGGTTGAAGCCTGGGCAGAGTCAGACACTGTGTAAGGTGGAAGCAAAGAAGGGCCGCAGGAAATGCTCGGTACGAATACCATGAGTGGCCAATGACTGCAGCCCCTAAGGGACTGAGCGCCAGGGAGGGCCAGAGCATCAGCCCTGAGAGACAACACCACGGTTGGCGTTAGGTGGGGGGTAGGGGAGGTGGAACCCCGAGAAGAAATACTGTGAGGACAACTGAGGGAAAGTACCTGGGGAGGGAGGACTAGACATCGTCCTCCCGATAAGAAACTACTTTTCATCAAAGACGTGGCAAGCGAGACTCCTGGGGGGAACTGACCTGAGGTCACTCCCAATATCCTGGTCATGCAGCCCAAGAAGCCACGGCAAAGTTCGAGGAGAACCCAAATGCACGACGCTCGGGGGATAGGCACAGTAGGATACAGGGCCCAATTGCTAGGATGATTTAATGGGTCAGATCTGAATCTGGATGGAGTTCCAAGAAGTCGGTGTAACAGTTCCATTGTTCTCCTTGCCTGTGATACATTTTGTAGGGTGGCTACCACTATTGTAGTGAGACAGAAGGTGAGAGTCAGGAAAAAACACTTTGGCTCATTGGTGCCCTAAGGCAGATTTATAACCCTGCAGGAGGGTTGGGAGCAGAGATAGGCTTAGAAATCAGATCCTTGAGCCTCAGCCCAGGTTCATTTCTCCTTAATTCTGAATATACACAAATAAATGGGAAAATGCTTCCTGACCAAATTGGCTTATCTTTGCTCTATAGCCAAATACCTTCAACCCTCCAAAAATGTAAACCTATACTATCCACCCTTACCTAAATTTCTTCTTTGATCATGTACAAAAGTATTCCTCTTTATTCAAAGAAAGGTTGTGCAAAGCCTCTGCTCTCTATCCCCAGCAGAAAAAGTCCACAAAAAAGATAATTTAGCAATTCAAGAATATGGCTGAGCATGAGCTTCTTCTGAAAACCGCAGACTACAGGGACATTATACAAATCACAGGTTTTTCTCTGTGGTCAAAGCAGCTCTGTGCAGTCACAAATAGTATGAGATGCAAAGAGAGTGTGTCTTCATATTCTCCTGTTCCTAATTTTCTTTTACATCCAGTCATAAAGCTGTCAGTCTCGTTTTATATAAAAAGTGAATTTGGCTGGATACAGCCTTGGGCTTAGTGCATCCCAGATAAGGACTGATATTAAAAGCAGTAAGACTACAGTCAAGATGTGCACATGTCCAGCCAAGTCTCATAACTATAATTCTTGTCCTTCTTTATTCTGTCCCCTCCCCTTTTATTTATTGCAACATACATTCTTCTCTGGGGCAGGGTCTATTCCATGTCTGGGTTTTTTTGGTTTTGGTTTTGGGTTTTTTTTTGCTTTGCAAAACATCCAGCAAGTTTACAGAATAATAAGCTACACACAAAAATTAAGTCACTTTTGCACCAAGATCTTCCATGGGAGGGCCTGCTAAATATCTCCTCACAAGATCTACGGTTCAGTTTTGATTTGCTTTGAAACTACAGAGTAACAAGCATTTGCACATCACTCTCCAAGATGTTCTGGAATGCATCCCACAGCTGTTTCATAGCAGAACTGTTTGGGGTCTGAGCTCTGGGAACAAATTGTGAGGTTTGGACATGAATTTAGGGTGCAGAGCGTTCTTTTCCCTGGACTTTGTAACTGAAGTTATTTAATTTACAACTCGGCTCTCCTGGGTGGCTGGGTGCCTGGCTTTTCCTTAAGTGGCTTGATGCTTCTTTTTTTAAAGACCTGACCTACAGCCCATTAAAACTGGTGGAAAGACTCCAAAGGGTTTTGTATCAACCTTGTATTTTTTGTGCCTTCTAATTCCAAAGTATCATTATTGCCTTTGGTGCCAACTCTGCTGCTTCCCAGTGGCTTTTAGTCTGCACTAAATTTGCACATATGTGTACACACACACACACACACACACACACACTGCATTTTCCTTATTACAAATGTTTCACATGCAAGTACTGTTTAGCAGAGTCTGACTCCTCACCTGTAGATCTTTTTTTATCTGCAGAAGGAATATTGGATATAGCTGTTTGTCATTCAGTCTCCTGATTACCTGCCAAACCAAAGCTCTCATTAAGAAAAATACTGTTAAAAAAGATGGAATTGTCCTTCCCTAGGCAGTTCTGATGGTTTGAAATTACTTTCTGCTATGGATCAGAACAAAAAGTCAAAATGTCAGGGGAAAAAAAAAACCTATGAAAAAATAATCTGAGAGTTTTCAAATGGTCAGTCTCAAAATACAGCCCAGCAAGCCAAAATTTCATGGTTTCACTTCAGCCCAGGAAAGGGTGTTTCATTTCAAAATCTGAATTCAAAGCAGTGTTTTTCATTTTAGTTTACCAGGTCAGAAAATGTCCACCTAGTTTGACATACTCCTGTGGAAGATTTTGATTTTGGTGGGAACGCATTTTCTGATGGGGAATATTTTCATAAGAAAATGTTCTCCCACATCTCCTTAATGTTGCTAATGAGACCTACCTATGCATGTAACAGACCCAAGTCCTTCAGGAAGAAAATACAAGTCCAGATGCACTAGGGAAAAGCCAAGAGTAGTTTTTGGGCAGCCCAGTTATGGTGAGGAGCGAAGAAAATTTTTAGTGCATGCCCTTGGGGGTATAACAAAAGGATATCCTATCTTGAGCTGGGGATTGGATGAGATGACCTCCTGAGGTCCCTGCCAGACATCAGTATCAGTGAAAAATAAGTGCTATGAAAGACTCCTCTTATTTTTAACCAGATAGGTGAAGTGAGCATCAGGATTATTCAAGTGAGAGTAGGACTGCTGATAGCATGATGTAGGGGGGAGGCAGTGGGAAGGAGAAGGGGGAAGCAGAAAATGAAAGAGAATAGCAGGGAATTATCTCAGTGCCTTCCAAGCTCTTGCAGGGAGGGCAGAAGTACAGCTTATGTAAGAGCAAATTCCAGACTGCGTGCACCCTGTGTGAGACACTATGTCACTGGGAACTGCCCAGCGAAAGAGCCAAGCAGTCCAGAGGCTATGGGAATAGTGCACAGCTCAACGCAGTAGAGGCTTCTCTGACACTTTAGGGCTCGGGAGCGCACAGAACGTGGGTAGGTGCAGAGGGGGCACTGAAAACAAATGCTTTTTTTAATCCTGGCTCAGTGCAATTCTATCAGCAAAGTGGGCAGAAGACGAGGCTGAACAGAGCAAGCATTGCATTCACAGGCATGAAGTTTAGATCTTAGAACAGGTGACCAGGGTTCAGTATGGTTGGGTTCATTTATTTCTGCTAGTGACTTCCTGCATGGACTTGGGAAATTCACCTTGTCTTTGATTCCCCATCTTTCATATGGGGGTCATAATATCTCCATACTTTACTTGGTTAGTATTTAAATCACTATTAGCTCTAGGATCTGAGAGACTGGCCCCTTTGTGTTAGACTCTGTGTAACTAAGTGGTAAGCACTTAGTGTGCTGTATTGTTTGTTAGCTGTTATATGTGGTACTGAGTTGTTAAAAGCTGTAACTTTGTGTGCTTCGTAAGGCACCATGTTTGCTTTTCGGCTGTGTACAGGTTCAGAACAATAAAGGTACCGGCCCATGTTGGCTGAATTGGGCTCTCTTTCTGCCTCCTGGGCTAGTCTAACCTCCCCACCATTATGGAACCACAAGTCTTAGCTCCTACAGCTCACAATCCACCCAGGTAAGGAGTGGAAGGGAGGAAATATTATGATGTCCATGGGGCAGGTAGGAAACAGGCCCAGTTTTGTGGAAGTGAAACTAATCTCCTGTGAAAACAATGACACTGACTGTAATGGAGATTGAATATGGCCCCAAAAGTATTGTACGCCGATGGAAGAAAATCCCCTACCACTCTAGGTCAGGGCTGTCCAAGTTCGAAGAGGCGGGGGGGGGCACACTCCCTGCAGGCCGCACCAGCAGAGGCCATGCACCACGTGGGAGCCCACCCTAACCACTGCACCGTACACCTGCCCGGGTTCCCCCCTACCGTACCACATGTCTACATGGGCGTCCTCCTCCCCACATTATGCGGCGCCCCCCCTGCCTCCTTGTGGAGCCATGCAGGCTCCTCCCTCCACTGCTGCATCGTACACTCATGCAGCCCCAGCCTTTGCCTCAACTCGAGGGTGCACCATGCCACACCGCCCCACCCCAGGGTGGGGGTAGGAAGTCTAAGCCAGAGGAGGGAAGGGGAGCGCAGCAGCTGAGCAAGAGCTTGGGGCCTACAACTTAACCTGAGTGGGCCGCATGTGGCCTGGGGGCTGCCAGTTGGATTGCCCTGTTCTAGATCATCTCTTCCATCCTCCTGCCCACTGTCACTTTTTTGCCAGCTGTCTGTTCATCACTACTTAGTCCAATCAAGTTTTGACTGTCTTTAGTATGGAAACTCCTGGTATTTTAGCCAATTACAGGCCTGGGAACCAGGGAAGTTTTTTCCCTATCCATCCTAAATGCCTTGCTTATGTTTTTAGCTGGAGCATATTCAACTCCTGTATTTAATTTAGTCATAATTACATAGCTATTGTAATTTATTAGGTAACGTTTTTAAAAAAAAAAATTAAATACACACAACAAACTCTGTGTGTACTAATGAGCTGGGTAATTCCTAAATGAATAATTGTTTCCAAACAAAAACCAGCTAGTTTTCTGACAGGCTTAAATTTACACCAAAAGCCTGGTATTTCTCAAGGGCTGTTTAATGTTGTCTTCATTAATTTTCATTGATTTGCATTCTTCCTTGGATTTTCTCTCCTATGGAATTTCACCTTTGCATGTGCGTATTGAGGGAGAATGAATTTCTTTACTGTCCGAGCCCCTAAGGTCTGGAATAGCCTGTCATCGGAGGTGGTTCAAGCACCTACACTGAACACCTTCAAGAGAAATTTGGATGCTTATTTTGCTGGGATCCTGTGACCATGGCTGACTTCCTGCCCCTTGGGCAGGGGGCTGGACTTGATCTTGTGAGGTCCCTTCCAGCCCTAATGTCTATGAAATCTATAAAATCTATGAAAAAAAAAATCCCTATAACGCTTTATTTCAGCCTTTTGGCTTCCTGAGATATCAGAGAAGAAAATGTGAGCTGGAGATTAGAACAAAAAGCTGTGAAATGAGAGGCTTTCCTTTTGGTTTAGATGGTGCTCATTTTTCTCTGTGACTTCACGCTTCAGGAATCACATAGGTGTTGTTGTTATTTCAATTTTTTTTTACCTTTTCCTTTTCATTAATTTATATGTGATGGCCCCAGCTTGACCTCAGTTCCATACTACCTGTGACATACTGCTATTAGGCATAATTATGCAGCCCATGCTGGTAGATGCTCATTGTTTAGATACCACTGGGTCTTAGCTAAGTCAATAGAAAGCTTCCTTATAGAACGTAATGGGTGAAACATGACATGCGGGATAAGTATACGTCAGTAAGTAGCTAGTCAAAGATAGTGGGGAGAAGATGGGACCTTGGCAGAACTGCCAACCATAGAAAGATGCTTACACCTGGTGATGCAGGTAGGGGCATTCCCTCTGCTGCTGTGCAGCTGCATGGGATATTGGTCCATCTTCATATCCTCCTGGCAGCCTAGTTCCCTAATCTAGCTAAGTAAACCTGCAAACCAGGAAAAGTCTTCTATGAGAGGTGATCTGGCCAACATAAACACTGCTGCAGTGCAGGTGCTGATAGCAGCACCAGTAATGGCAGTCCTGGAGCACAGTAGGAGTTGGGTATGGGATTGTTTGTCTACCTCTCTCTGTCCAGGCCCTGACTGGTTTCATTGCAGCTGTGGGTTCTTAGCTCTTTCCATATTGGAAAACCAGTGTTTGATATGTGGACTTCAATGTGTGCTGTTGAGAGTTCATGCCTCTTCTTCCTCCCCCTCAAGCTGCCTGAGGAAACAAGGATGGAGCTGGATGGGGTTGTTACATTCTAAATTTGTCTTTATCTCTTGGATTCCAGAACAGAGTTCATACTCGGTGAACATAGGCCTTCCCAGCCATTCAATCCCCACAATCCCCAGCTGGCCAGCCTACGTCACTCATACATCTCCAGTGGTCAACATGCTAGTTGAGCAAGACAAGTTGAGAAAGGCCGGTCCCCAAGGAACTTCTCAGGACTGCAGACAAAGAACAGGCAGCAGCAAGAAAAGATGTGTATGCACACCAAGCAGTACATCTCAAGAAGCAGATTTCACCGGGACAGCACGAGTACTGTCGAGGCCAAGGGAAGATAACAGCCCCCTTAGGATTGCTAAGGAATCTACGGCCAATGTGGAAGGCTTGTTTTTCCACAGTAATTCATCATACCTTCCAATTAAAGGTAACAGGGTTATTTTCTCCAGAAAACCCCCCTTCCGTGTGCTACCAGATCGTTCCCAGATGTCTTCCAGCAAGGCAAAGTCAACTGCCTGAAGTTAGAAAAGTAGATCTCAAGCATTCTGTCTCACCACTCCAGAGTGCATTAAAGTTCCTCTGCAACTAACTTCTAGTTTTTTATTGTTTCTTTAAAAGCCACCGTCTGCCCCGTGTATAACATTGCATGGAGGATTGAACTATATGGACAGCGCAAAAATCATGCCACTGTATTTGTTCATTAGTGTCTTGGAAATGCCCTGCAAAGGGATATAGTATCGAAGTCCAGCATGCAAATGCTTGCGCGCACACGCCCACCCACCCACCCAAATATTTTCACACAGGGCCTAATTCTTTAGTGCCTTGAATCTTGTGCCCTGGTTTTTATTGGTGCAAAGTGAGTGCAAGAAGCTGTCTTCCTAATATGGTAATGTTTTACAACCGCTGGGTGCTGGCTTTGCATGGGTGTAAATGACCATACCAGATGAAGATCATGATTAAGGAAGAGGAAATTACACACAGGGTATGTCTGCAACCTCTTCTCTGACTGTCTTGGGGTCAGGGGAATGCTTCTGATTATCCTGCTCTCATATACTAAACGTAGAAATAGGGTGGTGAAACTACTTCAGGGGAATCTTCTATGGCCATTCAAAATCACAGCAGCTGCATATGGGAAACTGAGGCACAGAAGAATTACAGTCAAAAGCATCTGCGAGTCTTAAATATCCAGTTTGAGGTACCTGTAAGCTTGCTTCCCAGAGTGCTCAACATCTGCTAGCATTTCAGATACTGAAAGCATACTTCTTATTAACTTCAGTTACAGCTGTGATTGCTCAGCTGTAGGAACACACACAACGACATACAGAAACTCTGTGACAGAGATAGGAATAGAATCCAGCTTTCCAGGACAGAAGTCAACTCCCTTAATCATCCAGTCACGCTTTCTCTTCCTTCACTCCCCTGCCACATTCACTGTACGCATTTTCCAACTTCTGCAACAATGAGGTAAGGCTCCAATGGACAATAGCCCCCTTTTCTACATAGCCCTGATTCATGCACAGAGCAGGTCTGTTCTGTACACTGATTGAGACATGGTCCTGCAATAAAAATAGCAAGTGACCATTTAATTAAAGAATATATCTTTGTGAATCTGCACAAAAGAGCTGGATTCTTTGCACTCTCTGGGCATGTCTACATGTTCATTTACACCAGGTTAAATTTACTGCACAGTAAGTTACTGCTCAGTAAGCAGGAATAGACCGGTGTCTACACGCGCAGATGTTATAGCTCATCAGTGCTATGTGTGGACTGATTTAGGACTAAAGTTAGTCCCAAGTCAGTCCACACACACAGTGTTACTGCACAGTAATGTGTCTACATGTCCGTGACTGCTCACTAATTAATTGAACATAGATTTTATACTTGCATGATGCAGGTATCAAATTTACACTCAAGTTGGCATAAGGTGCCATATTTACTGTGCAGTCCAGGCATGCACATGTAGACACACACCCATACTGTGCAGTGATTTTGGTTACTGCACAGTAAATGCACCTGTGTAGACACGCCCTCTGGGTACCAGCAAAGGGAGCACTGAGAGCAGTGAAGAGACTCCTTGTCCCAGGAGCAGCAATTGGTGAGCAGGCCCTGCTCAGCCTGTGCAGTCCTGGGATGGAGCATCAGCACAGATGGATTCTTGGGAGAATTTAGCTGTCAAAAACCTTAACAAGTCTCTACTGAGTATGTGCAACCCTTTTTCCCCAGATGCTAACATCTTGGCCAAGTATGGACAGCTCTTCAGGGGGAAAACAAAAGTTAGATCCTTCACACCAAGGTGCCTCCACCTACACTTTAATCTGAGGTCCTTGATCCAAAGCACTGAAGTGTCAGTCATTCTCAAGGAAGCAGCTATGAGATTTTTAAAAAATGTGCGTAATACTTCATATTTTCCCCTTAGCCTCATTTTTGGAAATGGCCAAAACAATTTCTGGTGAAACTTTCTGGACCAAAAAATCAGCCTGAGGCAAACAACTGATGTGGAAATTTTAGCTTAACTATTTAAAGTGGGTACAGATCCAAGTAACTTCAAACAGGATTTGTAACAGAAAGTACTAATAATGATACCATCCACTGACCCCAACACAGAATAATATCCCTGGCTTCTCCTGCCAGTTACACTTGCCGCAATTTCTCCATAAGTAAGACAGGGTTAATAATGATGATTGACCAAGCACTCTGGAAAACACTTGGAGATCTCCAAATGAAAGATGCAAAGTATTAATAAATTAAACTGGAGTGATAATATGCAGCTTGCCAACAACTGTAACTATTAATAATTCTCTTTCCCTTGCCCTAACTGTAACTCTAAACCGCTCATTTTCACACTCCCTTACAACCACAGGCAGACACTTGACTGCACACAGGCAACACTATTGCAATACAGCCATGTCACATGTCCCATATTTGGCAGTGTGTCTGCTCTGGTCATGAGCCACAAAATCAAGACAGTTTAAATAAACGTTAGTTCATATTTCTTCCCTCATACATTTCTGTTTTTTGTGGCAATGATCTTGGAAAAGAAAGTCTGTGACATCATTCCAGTGGGTACCTAACAACCCTCTCCTATGGGAATGGGATGGTAACATAAATCATTAGGTGATGGATTAGCAAATCCCAAGGGGCTGAGCATCTGAACTTGCTGTTGACTTAAAGGACTCAGTATCACGAAGAATATGGACCTAGCACTTGAATCGCACCTGCACAGGTATGCCTTTGACTTGCTCCCATTGAAATCAGTAGCAACTTCTGTTTACAGTCATTGCCCAGGGTTCTCCTTCAAGTCCAATCTAGGCTATAAACAGACCTCGCCAAATGAAGTGGATCAGCTGTGCTGGGATATGTCTCAACAGAGCTAATCTACTTCATTGGGTGAAACAGATGCTGCCTGTTGTCCCACAGGGTTGGTCCTCTGCCACTTCTGGGGGCAGCAGTGGCCCAATCCTGTGGGACAACACTTGGAGCACACCTTTACAAATGGGGAAATCTGTGTTTCCCTGCTTGCAGGGGCATACCCGAAGTTGGAGTCCCCTGGCACTCTGCAAGTGGGGACCCTGGGCAGGGACTGCAGGGACTCGATTCTGCATACTCCGGGAATTCCTCTGTAGGGCAATTCCTGGGCTATGCAGGGTCAGGCCCCTGAAGCCCTGAGACTCTCTGCCTGGGGTGGCTGGAGAGCACAGGCAGCTCTCGGCTGCAAGGCTTTCTCATCTTACAACAGGTATCTGTTGCAAAAGGGCAGCACAAATTGCTATCACCTTTTGTCTTGGACACAAAATTGGGCATTTGTAGTGAGACAAAGGGCACAGATATCTGTTTGCTTTCACTTTGTGCTGCCAGAAAAAAAATGATGCTGGCACAACAGTGACATCTGTTTGAAGCCCTAGATTCTCTATAATCCAGCTTCTGCTCCTTGCTTTCCCCTGAAACCTCTCCTGCCAACCTTTTCCTTGCCAAAGCCCTGAACCCAAACTCTGCCTTCTTTCTCCTTTGATCTTTCAGCCTCCTCTGACACCATTGATGATGCTCTTGAAAGATTGTCTTCCTCTGGTTTCCATGAACCTGTGCTATCCTGGTTCTTCCTTAATCCTTTAAATACTCCTTTGAAGGATCCTCCTCATTGCCACTTGCACATTTTAAGGGGCTATCCCACAGGGCTTTGTGCTTGGTCTCCATCTCTTCCTCTCATATGCCCCTTCCACAAACTCTAATTCCAGCTTTATTATAAGCACCTCTCTGCTGATGTCTTATAGACCTGGCATTTAATTCCGGGTCTGCTCGTGCATCTTCATCCTTATATCTGGCTTTGAGAAGCACAGTCTTGCCCTTTTTATATTCATTCAGAATGTTGCTGCGAAGATAATTTCCTAGCCCATAGCTTTCCTCACATCGCCTCTCTCTGTGCATCCCTCCACTAGTTACGCTGTCATCCAGTACTGAGTGGATCCATCCCTGGTGCCAGTCTCCATTGGCCTCCTGCTTTGTTTTCAAACACGCTTGTGTTTTCTCCCATGCTGCCCATAGTAGGAGATGTCCCTCATAAATATCTGCAAAACTAACTTGATATCCTCCTTCAACTATATCCTTCAAACTTTTGTTACCAGGAGATACAGATGAGCCAGAAGTCAGGTGCAGAAAGTTGTGCTGTTGTGGCTTGCAGACTTCCTGTACTTGTGGCTGGCATATCTGGGTGAGTTCTGAATGTGTAGCAGGGTTGGGTAGGCCAATTCGAGGCCCATCCTTGAGCTCTGAAATTCAGCAGAGCTTTTGGAAGCTGATTGGGAGGCCAAGGATTTTTGAATACTGATGGTCAGGTGGTTTGTGCTAGTGGGTAGTCTCGAGTGTGGGTATAGGTAGCAGCATAAACAAACCTGTAGTCTCATTGTTTGGTTGCATTCCCCGACCTTTCTGTATCCTTCTATTGCCTTGAAGTGTCAGCAATTTGGGGCAAGAATGAACTCTTTGCTGTGTTTGTACTGCACCTGGCACAGTGGAATCTTAGACCCAGATGTGACTAGGGCTCCTGGGTCCAATTTTAATATAAACAAGTACTTTAGCTAATTTGATAGTGTAGTAAGGTGGCTCGTAAAGGACTGACATTAGGACAATGCTGCAAACCTAATGCATCGAATGGCAAGATATGGTGTGAACACAGCAGCTTGTTTATACATTTGTGTGAAAATTATAATCAAAACAGCCAGATCCTCTGGCACCCTGTGCTTGTGGTTTCATTTATATCTGAAGGAAGCGAATATAAAGTGCTTTTCCTCCTTTATACCAAGGCAACTTTACATCATTAGAAGTTGGACAGCCCTGACCTAGAATGTTGGGGTATTTTCCTCCATCCGCCTATACGCCTTCTGGGGCCATAGTCAGCCTCCATTACAGCCAGTGTCATTGTCTTTGCAGGAGCTTAGTTTCACTTCTGGCTATGTAAAGAAACTTCATGTTGAAAACAAACCGTGTTTACACTCCCTTGCAGAACCAGAGCGGTGTAAAGTGAACAGTATAAATGAGAATCAGGCTGAAAGAGTTTTATAACTGCACAGCCATAAATGACTATGCAGAGCAATGGCCCGTCAGGCTCTAAACATTTATTTGGTGTCACTACGCCTTATGTTCCTGTCTGATATGCTCTGGCATTCTAATAATTCTCTTATGTGGAATCACATTCTAGGTTTGGGGGGAAATGAGATTAATATTAGACCATCTCCTCATTCTTCCCACTGCACATGATGCAGCAGGACTGTGTTTCTCATTGAAAAATACCAAGCTGAATTACTTTCTCAGCCCTCTGCCTCAGGCAACAGCCTGCTAATCCTGCAGGTGGAAAAAACAGAGCTATTTCTAATCAGCTCAGTGCCAGGAAAAGTTACAGAAAAAGACTTAATTTTTTTTCTACATCACAAGAAATTGCCACCGAGATGACTGAAAAGCATTTCTGCTTTCCTTTTGCATGTGTATGTGGTTGTGTCTGCACTATATTATGCTATGTCATGCTGGAGAGATGGCACAAGAAGGCATCCATGGTGACTGCATTCTCAGTGGAACAGAATTATCCCTAATGGTTACAGGACAACCATGAGGTTTGGGGGGTGACATGGGATCTACTTTCAGCGCTGCTGTTGGTTCTGTGTTATATTTGTGGGACATTAACTCCTCTGTGCCTCAGTTTTTCCACCTGTAGAATGGGGGTTATGTTATTTAATGGTCTCTCAGGGAGAGTTAACTCATTACTGAAGCTGCTTGAAAATTTTCAGACAGAACAGATTTCTTTTTCAAAAAGGGAGTTTTATAAAATTGAAAAGTTTCACAGAAACGTATTGATTTTGTCAGACTTGTAGATGCAGCATTGTCAACATTTTCTTTTTAATAAGGACAAAGTACTTCATTTTAGCTTATAATATGTAATAACATATGTAAGGCCGAATTGTGAAAATTAAAACAAGCTGATTCAGCCTTGTTGAAACAAAGCTTTCCTAAGGCTGTTTTAATATTTCCTAAAAGAGTTTTTTTAGACATATCATGTCTCAGGAAATTTCAGATTTTTATTCTAGTTCAGGATGAAAGGAAATTTGGTAATGTTGGAACTTCTCACAGATAGCAATTCTGAGTTGCAGTCCATTCTGTCCATTTTTCTGGGGAAGGTACTTTGAGGTCCTGATCTAAAACCAGTTGAAGTCAATAGAAGAACTGCTGTGAACAGGGAATAGAGAACAGCTGTGATTGTTAACCAGGCTATCAATTAAGCCAATTATGCTGGTGAACTGTGCCATTGACATTTTCCCCTGAGGCTGAGATTCATTCAGTCTATTTTGCATGGGCCACTGAGCAGCCATCAGATAGCAACAGCTTTCGGTTACAGTCATCCTAATCTGAATATGAACTGACATTTTGGACGTAAAGCCTGCTAGCTGCCTTTACGGTTACCAAACATGCCCTCTTGGGTATGTCTGCATTGCTGTCAAAATTGTGATTTTAGCTTATAAAGAGACACACAAGCTAATGTGAAAAGAACTAGTTCAGTTATTGATCCTGGAGTATCGTGCAAGCTAGCCAGGCTATTTACCCAGATTCCCAGGCAGATTGTGGTGTATGCGCAAAGTCCTTTAAGACTGCTGGATGAAAGATGCACTAGACATGAAAACCAGGGGTGTCTCATCAAAGAATACACATGAAAGCTGGCATGACAGAAGAGGAGCAGGATACATACCAATTGCTGTCTGCACTGCATGGATGAATGTGTGAAAGACGATTCTTCAGAGGAATTAAAATCAAAATCCCTGAAGCTGTCAACAGAAGCAACAGCACCAATAGCTTATTGTATTATAAAATTGGAAGCCCAAAGTTAATTGCAACTCTAAATTACCTTTATTGTATTGTGGCTGTTCCCAGCCAGCTATATTGAAATCAGATGCTCAATTATTATCCAGATATAAGCCAGGTGCTATGTGCCTTGTTGAAGTGAAGTACTTGCTGACTTCACATATGGGTTTCATAGTTGCTAGGGTCAGAAGGGACCTCAAAGGATTATCGAGTCCGACCCTCTGCCAGCAGCAGGAAAAAGTGCTGGGATCATGTGACCCCAGCCAGGTGCTTGTCCAGTCTCCTTTTGAAGACCCCCAAGGTGGGGGAGTGCACCACCTCCCTTGGAAGCCCGTTCCAGAGTCTGGCAACCCTCACCGTTGAAAGGTTCTTTCTGATGGCCAACCTAAATATACTCTCCATCAGCTTGTGGCCATTATTTCTGGTTATTCCAGGGGGTGCTCTGGTAAACAGAGCACCTCCTATTCCCTGCTGCCCTGCCACCTCCCCTTCCTCTTTCCCCAGCCCCCAGATGAATTTGCATACTGCCACAAATCTTCTTTCCTTATAGGGCCTTCCCTGCAGGCCTCTAACTATATGAGTAGCCCTCCTCTGCACCCTCTCAAGGCTGTCCACATCCTTTCTGAATTGCGGTGCCCAGAATTGGACGCAGTACTCCAGCTGTGGCCTGACCAGTGCTGCGTAGAGGGTGAACATCACCTCCCTGGACCTGTTCATGATGCACCTACTAATGCATGATAAAGTGTGGTTAGCTCTGCTAATTACTTCGTCACATTGATGACTCATGTTCATCTCGGAGTCGACAAAGACTCCGAGATCTCTTTCATCCACTGTGCTGCTGAGAAGGTCATCCCCCAACCTATAGGTGTGCTGCTGATTCCCTCTCCCAGGTGCAGCACCTTCCACTTGTCCTCGTTGAACTGCATCCTATTGTTCTCTGCCCACTTTTCTAACCTGTCCGCGTCCACATGGATTCAGTTTCTTCCCATTGGTGTGTTTGCTTTGCCCCAGAGTTTGGTGTCATCTGCGAATCTGGATGCTGAAGAAGATGTTGAACAGCACTGGCCCAAGGACTGAGCCTTGGGGGACCCCACTGCCCACATCTTTCGAGGTCAATACTGACCCATCCACCACCACTCTCTGGGTGTGACCCTTAAGCCAATTTGCCACCCACATGACTGTGTACTTCTCTATGGCACAGCCGTTCAATTTGTTTATAAGAATCGGATGGGATATTGTGTTGAAGGTCTTCTTAAAGTCCAAGTAGATGACATCTACCTTGACTCCTACATCTAAGCTTTTAGTGACCTTGTCATAGAAAGAAACAAGGTTAGTAAGGCAAGATTGACCTGCTATGAACCCGTGCTGGTTGCCCTTCAGCATAATATTACCTGCTGGACTCCTACAGATGTGATCCTTGAAAATCTTTTCAAGGATTTTCCCAAGGATAGAGGTGAGACTAACTGGACTATTGTTACTAGGATCCTGCTTCCTCCCCTTCCAGCCCCAAGATGGTGAGCTACCAGCAGGTCGAGGGGCCTGGTCCCTCCCTCTGCAGTGGCAGCACCCCCCAGGGTCACCCAGGTGAGCTGGTAGCAGGCCAGAGGTAGCACCCAGCCTGATCTAACTGTACCCCAACCCTGAGCTGGGGCACCAGCACTGTGGAGGGAAGGACTGGGGACCCCTGCAGCTCAGGCGACACTTGGCCCACTGGCAGCTTGTCCCTGGCTGTGGGGGAGGCAGGCAGTCACTGCCCAAAAAGTAAAAAAAAGTATCAGACCCCTCACCACTTCTGCCTTCAGCAGGTGCCTGCTGAAGGCAGAAGCAGTGAAGGGCCCGAATCTTTTTTTCACAGAGCCTGCCTACCTCTCCCACAGCCGGGGGTGGGGGGGCAGCTCATGAACGCCTTGTGCCCCTGGAGACTGGGGTGGGGGGCACAGTGAACTCCTGCAGGAGGTGGTGGTGCTGTTGCCAGCGGGAGCACGGTAGTGGCAAGTGGGGAGGTCCCTCAGGCAGCCGCAGCGCTGTCAGTGGTGGGGGTGGTGAGTGCCGACCAGTGGTCGGCGACCACCCACAGATGCCATTGGCAATGGCCACCTGCAATTGCAAACCACCTGCAGGCACCACTCACAATGTCGATGGCAGAGGGGGGTGGCAAGCGGTAACTGCCTGCAGGCACCACCAGCGGTGTCGGCAGTGCCTTTTTGCAGGGGGTGCACCTCCATGCTCAGGCAGTGCACGTGCACCTGTGTGCACCCCCTGTGCCTCACCAATGGGTGAGCTGACAACTGCATCTGGATGTAGTTTAGTTTGTCATGATGCAAAGTCATTTAAAACTCCCCAAAGTCTTGCACATGTACACTCTGACACCATTAAGCCATGCAAAGTGACATTTTCATTACGTGTACACGTTAACGGTGTTACACGTACAAGCGCCTGTCGATGATAAGAGGATGGCTAGAATAGTGCTTGGGCATTGCCTAACCTTTGTCCTGCTAGTTAGGGCAGGTATCCTGCATCCTGGGCAAGCTCCCTAACCACAAAGCTGTTGGATGAGAATGTGGGATAGGTTCCCCCTCTTCTCCTCCACCATTTGACTTCCAGCAAGCACGTGTGCAAGGTGATACTGCTTGCCAGAAGGCAGAATGGAACCCCAAACTGTGCACAAGTGCCAAAAACCAGCATTCGTGTGGCTGTGTATGAGCAGTTTAGCCTCGAGTTCACACACAATTAAGGTGGAGTAGGTAATACACTGTAAATTCACACCCTGTCCTATAACATCCCCATGTAGGCATGCCCTACAGTGACAGCTTGAAGTGCATTGAAGGGGGGGTGGAAATTTTGCAGTTCACAACGTAGATAAATGAGGTGAAGTTGAACTAACTATGTGTGATCACATTCCTGGTTTTAGCTCTAAAGCAGGGTTCACTAGAGAAGGCAGAAAAATGGTAAGAAGCTTGCTTACTGTCTGATGTGAAATAAGAGCTGTCCGATGCAGAAAGAGCGATGAAAATGGAACTTGGGCTTGCACTTAGCTGAGACCAGGCAGTGTAACTCTAAACCATTTAAGCAATCTGGAGTGAAGCCAGATGAGTTGTGGTTAAGCAGGACTCATCTCTCAGAATCCGTTACACATTGATTGATAAAAAAGGAGAGAGAAAGCTAGGCGAGTGCTGTTGTATCCGGTGTGCGTCCCTGCATACAGTATACGCTCCAAGAATTATGAGTCACCAAAGGGGTTAGTTCAGCATGTGGTGAAGTAAAGAAATACTCGACAGAGCCAAGCAGGATGAGAGCTCTCCAGAGGAGTAAAAAAGCAGAGGAATTCTTGTAGAAACGATGGGCCCAGAGAAGGCCAAAAATCACTAATTCCACCAGCCCAGCAGACCATAAGATTTTGAATTAGTCTGTAGCTGAATTTGGGTTTTTTTTCCTCAAGTGCAAAGCTGTAGCTGGCCCCGAGCAATATGAAATGGAGGGAAAGGTTAATACAGGCCTGATTTAGTACAGACTGGGAATCAAAGGTGAAATGTTGCTCAGTTGTAACTAGGAAGTCCAGGTGCTTCCTAGAAAGCCTTTCAGAGCAGGCCAAGCTGGTGAAGAATCAGGCGGAGATGTTAGGGGATTGTGAGATACACTACAATAAATTATGCCTAGGTCTGCCTGGCATTTTTCACCAGGACAAAAGATAGGTGTTGAAATTGCCGTTTTCACACGTGGGTTCTTCCTGCCAGAGACACAGTCACTCTGCCTGTAGCGGGCTACAAAGCTGCTTTCTTTCCCTTCCCAGAGGCTGTGCCAGAGCACAGTTGCGCCATTCCACTCTCAGGAATGACTCTGCCTCAGTAGGAGCTTGGTATGATGTCAATGTTTCGAGTGGGTGAAGCAGAGGAGGCAAAAATAGATATTTAGACATTTTTCCCGTTCTGTTTGAAAGAGAATATTTATAGTCCTCTGCATAAACACAAGCGTTCTTTGTGAGTCCACTGCCAATGGTGTTGTGCGTTTCTTTCCAACGCAGTGCTCAGACAGCATGTTATCCCGTTGTACACTTGTTTCCTATTTCTGAGGCCTAATCTGAGCCAGTCACCACAAGTCTTGGGAGACCTCTCCATCTCTCCGTGCAGCACGCAGGGCAGCACGATTTTCTTAAGGGAGCGCCTGCCAGTTCTTTTTCTGCACGTTCCCAAGACTCACTTTAAAAAAATCATAGTAGCATAAGAGTGATGCTGGACCATCATAGGATGGTCAAGAAATTATGTGAGTCGCAAGGATTTTTAGAGTGATATCTTTTATTGGACCAACTATGTAGTTGGGAAAAAGTTAGACAAACTTTCAGATACAAGATGTTATTCATCAGGTCTAGTCCAGACTCTGAGATGCTGAACAACAGCTCAACGCTTTCATGTGTCTCCAGCTAAGCACCCAAATGTGAAGGTGCTCAAGGGTACCAGGCACTTGTGAAAATCTTGACATCCGAACAGCACGTGGGCATGCGCGTGGTACCAAACGGGGAGATGCAGCCCTTGTGATTCCTGTCTGATCAGGAACAACCAACTGAAAACACCATGCTTCAGGTTTTGGTTTCATTTCAGTTGTAACCACAGAACATTACTTGTGAGTCTGTGCTAACTGTCCTGTCCTTAAAGAAGCAGCCTTGCTGCAGCAATATGCTGCGTTAGTCTCACAGTGACAGTGAACATCAAAGATGACGCAGTGCTGGTGAAATGTGATAGATTGGTAATTAGAAAGACTAAAAATCTCTTTGCATCCACAGAGTGGGGACAGCAGAGTCTTTGGTGGTGAAAGATTTCTCCTCCTGTCACCAAATCAGTGTCCCAACTCTGAGCATCGCAGACAATTGTGTTGTGACCCATTATACTGCTGGCAATGCTTCATGTACATATGGGGACAGATTCTCATTAGGTAGAAACTAGAGTGTAATCCAAGGTGATGTGCTTTATACTAAACTGTATGTGAGGGACAGTAATCAAGTACTGTAAATTGTCTATCTATCCAGAGTTTTATCATGTCAAATCAATAGCAATAGTAAAGTACCTTGTGCCATGGGGAATCTAGAATTTTGAAAACACATATAACACAACACACATTTTTCTCCAAGTAAAAAGAAACTAGAATCTTAACTAATATGCTAGGGGCCTAGGGCTATACTATTCAGTTTAAGATTGAAATAAAAACAAATATAATTTTACTGGAATGGCTATTAATTTGCTATATCTTATGTATAAAAATGCAACAAACGAGGCAAAAATGCTCAAAATATTGTTTCTTTAGTTTTGGTGTCATTAGGATAAAATGTACATCTCTTTCAGATTTATTAAAAACATCTATCCTTCTTGAACACCTTGACGGTGTATCCAGTGCTTCACTGAAAGTTATCTCCGCACCTGAGTTGATGTTCACTTGAGTTAATGTTTCCACATCTGAGTTAACGTTTTTAGCTAGAGTTAGCTGTATGTGCAAAGCTGTGAAATAGGAGCTTTATTAAGAGGAGCCGCTAACAGACAACAGAATCGCAAGAGAAAGGATAGCTTGATTAGTGGAACATCAAGACTACTAAAAAGGAGAGCAGGTCATTAACACTCTAAATCAGGGGTGGGCAGTTATTTCAGGTGAAGGGCCACTTGCCAAGTTTTGGCAAGCCAACAAGGGCCACATGGGTAGCTCCACCTCCAGTCCCAAGATAGTGACCAGGAAGCCCTGCCCCCTGACCCCTGCCCCTTGCCACCAGAAGTGCCCCACATTGCCCCCCAGAAGTACTCCTTTCAGCACGGGGTTTTGCCATCTCTGAACCAGAAAATTACCAAATTATATTCTAAAAATCAAACGTACTACAACATTCAATAATTTCACTTAAAAAAAATTTGTCCTGATTTACATGTGGTTGTGTAGTGTACATAGAGGTGATAGTATACTAGCTGAAAATGAAGTGTTATTCTTGTATATTGTGTGTGTGTGTGTGTGTGTGTGGTATAGGTTTGTGGGTATGTGGGGTGTGTGGGATTTGTGGGTAGGTGGATAGTATGGGGGTGTAGGTGTGTGGGTAGGTGGGTATGGGGGAGGGTGGCTGGGGATGGCTTTGTGGGGGGTTGTGAGTGCATGGGGGGAGGGTGGCTGGGGATGGTTGTGGTTTGCATGGAGCGGGGAGGGTTTGCCCACAGCCTGCTCTCCCCCAAAACAGGCAGAGTCCCCATAGCGCTCCTGCAAGCTCGGGCCCTATGCTCCTGAGACTCCTGGCCCTGGGGCACTGGCACAGGCCCTGTGCTCCTGCTCACTGCCACTTGCCCCCATCTGCCATTGCTACCCTTCTCCGTTTCCACCCCAGCGGCTCTGTCA
Organism: Crocodylus siamensis; assembly: GCF_052110815.1. Taxonomy (NCBI): domain Eukaryota; kingdom Metazoa; phylum Chordata; order Crocodylia; family Crocodylidae; genus Crocodylus; species Crocodylus siamensis. Next base: position 60,699,970 of record NC_143402.1, read on the forward strand.
CCACATCCCAGTTGCTCCTGCAGTCCCAGCACCACAGCTGGGAACCATGTGAAGCCAGAGCACTGGTAGGGCCCAGAGTAGAGAGGCAGGAGCACGGGGCCTGGGCTACCAGGAGCTCTATGGAGCTGGGTTGGCTCCTTCCTCTCCCTGCTTGAGCAGCGCAGCCCGGCTCCATGCTCCTGCTGCCTTGCTCTGGGCGCTGTCAGCATTGGCCCTGGTGCACCAGTGTGGTCCCTGTGCTCCCACCCAGCTGTCACTGCCCTCCGTGCACCTGCTTGCTGCTCCTTCCCCCTGCCTGCTACAGCTATTTCCCTGCTGACCCCCTGTCCACTTCACTTGGGCATCACGTGGTTCCCAGCTGCAATGCCAGGACCACAGCTGGCTCTGAGGACTGAGGCAATTGCCCACAGTCCTCCCCTGCCTCCTTCCCTCCTCCTTCTCATCTGTATTTCCCTCAGTGCAGGGAGGCAGGAACAGTCCCAGGCCAGAAGCCCCTGCTAGGCAGAGGCTTCTGGCAGGGGCTCAGGGTGCAGGGTGGGGGGCTGAAAGGGAAGGAGTGGGTTTGGGCTGGACTTGGTGCTGTGGCTGTTTAGTTCTGCCACTGGCTCCACTTGGGTACTATTGACCCTGGCTCCTGTCATTTTTGACAGGCAGCCAGGGGCAGATAAATATAAATTTTCTATGGGCCCTGTGGTCTGGATAGAATGGCCTGGTGGGCCAGATCTGGTTTGCGGGCTGTATTTTGCCTGCCTCTACTCTAAATGAAGAGTTTAGAAGGAATCAAGTAGATTATAATGAGCCATGAAGTCGAGTGATTCCCTCACCGCTGCCTGAATAGAAATGCTGCTGCCACTGCCAGGCAGTTGGTTTTAAATTTTGGGTACAGCAGGAATCAGTGTGTGTGTGTGTGTGTGTGTGTGTGGGTGGGTGGGTGTGGGGGGGGGGGGGCCCAGATCCATCCCTGCCTAGCATAATTAATAGAGCCTCTGGTACTTTTCCCTTGATCCAGTCAGAATTCTGCTGGAGGTAAGTGGTGGTTTTGGGGTAAGTAGGTGTCCTTTCACAAACGGGAAGGTATTCTACCATTTTCTAAAGCTGGTCAGACTCTGGCCTGACCTAATCATCTCTGGTACTATGCTGCTTGGCATGGGCGACTGGTGCCACCTTAGTTAGGGGGGCATGTGCCCCCCCAGAGACCAGTCAGCAGCACAGCCAATCTCGCTGACCGGGGGGTCCCTCCACAGTAAAAGTCACCAACTAGGAAGTGGCCGTGGTGCTCCCAGAAGTGGCCACGATGCTACGTCTGGCACTCCCAGTCCCCAGCTAACACCCACAGGGGGGCATTGGCGCTCCCGTCTGCCCCCCTGCCCATCGCCTAAGCAGGGAGTGTGGTTGGTCAGGGGAGCACCAACACTCTCAGGGGGTGAACGTGCACTCTGGTGCACCCCCTATGTATTGCCACTGCTACTTGGCTAAGTATTGGTGTTGAAGACTGGGCGAACTGTTGTGTCTAAGCAGTGTGTGGGTATGGTTTTCTGAAAAGGTCAGCAACTGTTTCCACTAATAATACTCCTCCTTACATAAAATAGATCAGAACCTAGAATATTGCCTTGAGGGACTTGGTCCTAGAGCGAATGTCCTACCAGATAGATCGTGCACACACTCACACACATATATACATATGTGTGCACATGCACACACACACTTTTTGAGGGCCAAATTCTGATGCCCCTATTGAACAGCACTGTGTCCCAAGATCATTCCTATTCACTTTTATGTGGCTACAACCAGTGTAAATCTATACTCGATCTGTAATAGATAGAAAGAACTGTCTCTTTCATCCAGCTGTCCCTCCACTCAGAAAAACAGGCCTGATGAACATCCATACAGAGATCATGGGATGCTATGTCAGATGAAACTTTTCACAACATGTGGTTCCAAGGGTGAGTCTCATATAGGCTGCCAAAGGAAAGATCTTGCCATCACACTGACATCAGTCCTTAGCTTGACCTTTGGCCTGTACTAATGGTACACAAAATTACATTCCTATGACTTGTCTCATGTAACTTGATTTATGTGCAGACTCATTATATTCCTGTATTGGGTAGGGAGGTTGCTCCTGACTCCAAATTTGTCTCTGCCATGGTGAGCACTACCTTCTGCGTTCTATACTCCCCCCCTGCTCAAACAATCAGTGCTTCAGCTGAAACAGGAATTGGGGGGGGCTGGAGCACCATCTTGCCCTCTGCATGCCTCCATCACATTCCTCGCATTTTAGTTCCTTTTCTGCAGATGCAAAAACGAAGTCATTAAGGGATCAGAGGAAACCGACACAACTTGAATTTCCTCAAATGCTCAGGGCTCAGCCCTGACTGGGCTATAGGTGCCGGGTGCATGAAAACTGCAAGTGCATGCTATATATGCTACTTGTAAAGTGTAACTGCTGATGGGGCAGCTCCATAAAATCATTCAGCCTGATGCATTTGTCTTCAGGAAGGAAACCAGCTGTTTTACAAGTACTTTGGTATTTGCCTACCTGCATTAAATTGACTCTGGACTTCTGTATAGTCTGGCATGGGAGTGAATGTGGCAGGTGAATCTTATCCTTTGTAACATCTTCTGTCACTACCTTTCCACAATGACCAGTTCCCTGGTGTTTCTTTCTCCCTCCTATCTGTTATCTCTGCCTCCCTGCTGCATTTCAGTTTGGATCCCTGCCACATCAGTGAGTGTTGTTCAAAGTACATGTGAAATGCTGTGTTTTACATCTAGTTTGCTTATGTGGGAATGAGGGTCCAAGGAACAGGGCAAGGAGGAATCAGGCAACGAGTACAAAAGCTTCCTTCACCTGTTCATTCACTTCTGCCCCTTGCACATATGAGATGGAGATCAGCTGGGTAGACCTGAGATAAGGTGATTTATTTTCCATTTTAGTGGACTAAGATGAATTCTGCAGAACTGGGTGAGTGTTAGAGATGGTCAGTTTTCAAATTTCTGCCCCCGGGGAAATTATGAATTGGGGAGGGGGACGGGGGGGACAGTAACCGTGGAAAGGAACAAAACCAAATAACAAGTTTGTCCATGGCAGAAGGATTTGGAAATTTCATCTTGCCTTTTCAGAAAAGTTTCCAGGGCTTCCTGAGCTGCCCAGAATCCCAGCAGCCCACCCAGTGGGGCACCGGCAGTTCAGGAAATCCAGGAGATGAGCAGCTCAGAGAGTCCAGGACCATAGGAGTCTTTCCTCCCAGACTTTTGAGGAGCCACCAGCCTAGAAACAATGGGAGCCCAGGTCTGGGAAAGTCTGCTTGGTCTTCCTGAGGATGGACCAGGCTCCCTTGTAACCCACCAGCCAGGTTGCTCAGCAGCAGGCAACCCACAGGTCTACAAATGGCTGTCCAGAGGGACATCCAGACTCTCGAACACATGGGATTTTTCCTGCAGAACCTTTCAGTTTTGCAGAAAGTGAATGTTCAGTTGGCAAATTGGTCTGATGGAAAATTCCCAGCCAGCTCCAGCGTGTCTGTTAGAACAATCTGCAGCCTAATTTCATTGCCCAGCTGAAAAACACAGTATGACAACACACAACAAAAACAGATGTAACCTCTGTATTATGGAGGGAAAGCTGAAGGTAGAGAGAATACTAGCATTTTAAGGAAGCAGTGCGCAATGCAGAAGGAGGTCCAACTGAAGATTGGGAGGCAAGCCTTTCCTTGTTCGGAGGAGCGCATACAATGCTGCTTTAGGGCAGAGCTAAAAAGGGACTTGCCTGCCCATGGTTCCCTTCTGTTTACTACAGTTGTAACATCTGATCTGCTGGCGAGAGGGGAAGGAGAGTCTGCTGTAGTAGCAGAGCTAGGGATGACGAGACTGATTTGGTAAAAAGCTGAATATCCACAGGGTGTTACTGCGAGGTCAAACCACTAACATGTGCAGTCCCATACAACCAAATAAAGTAAGCTGCATCTCCAGAGCTAGTACTGGCATTCTTCAGGGAAACAGATTACAGCCCTAATGTCAGGGTTCCTATTATAGCGGGCACAGCAGCACGGAGGGGAACAGTCTGTCAGATGCTCAGCATTTTTTGGCCTCCAGAACGGAGGCGGTTGTAGAGCGGGGATGCACGTGCTGTTCTGTTCTGTATTCAGGCTCTGCTCCCTCCCCCAACCCTCGCTGCTGGGATCTGGGAGAGGTTGTCCCTTGAGCAAAGGAACTGAGATCAATCGAGGGGGGTAGATCTCCAGCCAGTGCCTACTGAAATCAGAGGCTGTGTGTAGACAAAATGAGGGGCATATATGTATGACACTTTAAAGTGGGTTTAAATGCTTTTGCACCACTTTAACAGTGTTGGTATTTGCCTGTGCGGGCAGGGTATTGCACAGTAATTCCAGATGCTGTAGCAAATTTTGTGGTGTAACACGCCTTCAGTGACTTGGGGCGCAAACTAAAATTCCTCTGAGGAGAATCTACCCCGCTATGATTGATCTCCTCTGAGGAGTTTTAGTTTGCTGCCCTACGGCCGTGGAGCGAAGCACCGGGCTCTGTGCAGCTCTGTGGCTCTGCAGGAAGCCCTGCAGGCAGCCTGGCAGCAGCCCAGGAAGGCAGGCTCCACCCAAGAAAAGCAGCAAGCCTGATTTTTTGGTGTTGTTAGTTTTTCCCCCTGGAGCCTGCCTGCCTGAACATCGCGGCGGCCCGATGCTTTCCTCCATGGCCGCAGTGCCCCCCGGGACTGCCTGAGCCGGGTGCCCGTGGGCAGGGGCTGCCCGGGGGGTGCTGCCGGTGCCACAAGGGAAGCATCGGCCCTGCCCTGCAGCCCAGGGACCACTCCACCCGCTGGCAGCTCGCCCTCCTCTCCCTACCACCGGAGAGGCAGGTAAGTTCAGGTGTGTGCATGACATGGGGGTTTAAAGGGCCCTAAAGTGAGGTAGTGTTTTTAAAAACCCACCACTTCAATTTAGGGCCCCCATTTCATCTACACACGCCTAGAGGCATGAATCTGACCAAGAGCATACAAAATCTTATGCTCCCCAGGAATCAAAAATTAAGGGCTGGTGTTGTTTCCTGTGGGTGCCAACGGGGTTTGGAGTATAAAGGATCAGGTGAGAGAAGGCGTGTGTCAGCAAACCTCTCCATCACTTATTAATAGTGAAGGAAGACATGTTCCTCCTCAGCAGCATGATGTACATCCGCTTTCCTGGCTTTCTAGCATCTGGCTGGGATCCTTCCAACCTGCAGGTCTCTCTGTAGGAGAGTCTCTGGGAATCCATTTAGGTTCCCTTATGCATAGGGACCCGTCCTAGACCATACAGACAAGACCTGAGGGTAGGGAATGGCCTGACCAGAGGCAGGAGAAAGAGACTGATCATCCGGGTCAGTGGTCCTATTCAGATGGGGAAGGATTACTCGCATACCTAACAGCTAGAGGATCAAATCCATCAGCAACCCACAAACCTCAAGCAGGTATTTAGTGACCAGTGATGACACTGAGAAGCTGTAGGGAGAAATCTTTGCTTTGCAATCACACTTCTCCTGTTCCAGGGGGTTCTGACTCCACCATAGAGGTTTGTCACCCAGACCTGACATCGGCACACGCTGACCCTGTAGCAGAGTCGATGGCATGCCACCCTGCTGCGGCTTCTGCCGCTGTCAAAAGAATTCCACCCTCTGTGTTGGCACCCTGGGGTGGTTTTTAGCAGCTTCAGGAGATAGATGGCATACCAGCCACCCACAGAAATAATCCGTCAGCTAAAAACAGCCAGAAGACTGAGGAGTGTATAAATAAGTTCTGTGTCTGACTGCTGCCGCATCCTACACTTTCTGCTGCAAAGAAGAAAAAGGATCATCGTACGTTACATTTGTGTTAGATGCTCTGTTTCATCACAATAAAGTAGGCTGGCAGCTAAGCTTTACTTGCTTTCTTCCTTTCTTTTTCTTGTTTTATTTCTCTTGCTATTCCATGCTCTTTCAACTAGTCCCAAAATGAGTGTTTATTAATTGAATGAATGTCTATTATAATAATAACAGAATAAATGCAAAGATATCAGATTTACCCAAAGAACCTTTTCTGCCTATGTCCGTAGACCAACTTGGCTACAACCTGTATCACGATACTGAGAGGATCCTGATGCAATCCCAAGAGGTACTTTGCATATGAAAGTGGCTTCTGGGCAACCTGTGCCTGAAGAAAGGACACTGAGCACCTCATAGCACTGAACCTGTGCCCTTTTCTCCCACTGTTGTGCATGGCAGTGGGAGTGAGAGGGGAGGGTAAACTCTATGGCTGGTGTACCACATCTCCACAAGTGTGTACCTGCATCCTCCACAAGTGTGACTCCAACCCCCTTCCACTCCATTTGCTGCCCTGCTATCTGCTTCCTGCCCCGTCTACCACTGTTCTCCCTGCTCCCTCCAAATCTGCCACATGCCACACACACAGGCTGCCCAGGCCACCAGTACATGTGTTGGCCACCCCTGGCATATGGCATACATCAGCTTAATAAACTAATTAAAAGAAGAGGGTAGTTATGCTACTCCAGTAAGCTGTAGCAAGACAAGGACTATGCAGGGGAATTCATCCATCTAAGTTCCCTGTGTCCAGATGTGATTCCGGAGCCCCTGCCTGTTGCGGGGCCTAGCTCCACGGGGGCGTCTCTGCATCACTGTGCAGATGGGTTAGAAAGTGAAAAACAGGCTGGGCACAGTACTGCTCTCAGTTACGTTGCATGTAGTCAGAGGCTGCAATGCCTGAAGATCTGTGTCTTGGCTAGCTTGGTGAAGATTGGATGCTATTTTATGTACAGATGGCCCCTTTGCAAACCTAAGCCTTTGAATCTTGGGGTACTGCTAGTTTTGAGGCTGAGGCTTTCTCACTGGTCAGCTCTATGTCCTGAACTTGAGGTAATTTTGATGGGGCTGTGGGACTGAGCTGCAGAGCCTCATCCATGCTCTAATGCTAACTTCTCCAGGTCACTCCTGTCTATTTTCCTTCTAAACTTTAAAGGATTCTGCAGGGATTTTTCCTGGCAAAAGCTCTAGCTGTCTTGACGCATTAAATTGCTATTGATCTCTCACAGATGGAGGCAGTTTCTCTGCTTTGTAGCTGATGCTTTTATCAGGGGCCATTGGAAACACAGGGTGGCTGAGCTGAAATACTCTCCCAGAATGTAATCTCTCTCTGTGACCTCACCAGCTGTTCTGGGCTGCCGGTCAACCTCCTTAGGATGGATTACTGATAAAGTACAATGAGCATAATGAGAGCTATCATTTCCACTGGAGAGCTAATCTGTAATGAAAACAGCAATAAAGAGCTGAGTCATTCTCTAATGGATAAATACATAGGGTCTCCACAGACACAAATGTCTAGATGGAGGACAGCGTGCAAGAAAAGGTGTCACTGAAAACACAGGCAGTGTGAGGGTTTCTCAGCGTGTCCACTAGAATGTTTCCTCCCTTGAGGTTTTTATTATATCATGATGCAGAAAGCATTGAGCGAGCATTTATAGATTGGCTGATGTAAAGTGTGAGATGAGTGGATCATAATTGTCATTTCTGGCCTTAAAATTGACTCTGCGAATAGCAATCATAATACTGCTTTGCCTCCCTGGAGTGACTGATGCCCAAAGATATTAGTGATCAAAGTCCTCCAGCCTCCCTTGGGATTGGAGAATTATGAACATGCCTAGCCCTCAAGGAAAAAGCCCCTCGATTGGTATAAAATAGCCAGACTTCTGTATGTTCTTTGAATGATGCTATAAAGTGGCAAAATATATCCCATCTATGGAATTGTAAAGGGCGGCCCCCACAGAGGTTCTTATTCACTATTCAATTCTGGTTGCAGTAGTTGAAAGGATTTTCTACAGGTTAATGGTTTGACCCTCCTGTGGTGTTGAGGACTTTCTGGGATATGTTAGAGTGATCTTCACACCCAGGAAGCAGTGGGCAGTCAGCACTTTACAGGATCAGGCCCAACCCAGAAAGTGTGGATATAGAACCCCATGTGAATTTGTGAAAGACTAGATTGAGGGCTATGGTTTAGGTTTATCACTTATCTCAGATACCGTGTGATGGGCATGGAGATCGTTGATGACTAGAATTGTCCTTAGGACCCAATCAGCAAAGTGCCTGGGTGTGGGTTTTCCATTAGGTGTGTGTGTAGTTCCGAAAGGGTTCAGGGCATAGGCATGAACATGTACTTATGTGCATTACTGAATCCAGTTTCTTGAGAATCTAAGAATTACATATGATCTACCCATATTAGTGCTACCAGAGAGGGGTGGAAAATAACCAGTAAAACACTTTTTTTTTAGCTTAGGAATCAGCTCAGTGACTGACACTCCCTGCAAAGAATGCCACAGCTTCATGCCATGTGCTGGCTCCTAAGGAAGACTGCAGCTGACCTGTGCAATGGGACTGGAAACCAGTGCCACATGTTTCATTTGAAAAGTCACCATCACTTTGTTCTGGCCAATGCCTGGATGCAAAAATGTGGTGTCTCATTAGACATCCATTTTCATGTCCAAAAGGTAGAAAATCTCAAATGTCTGAGGTTTTCAGTACCAATTAATGTACAGCCAGAAATAAATCTGAATAACAGTGTTTATTTTCGTCTTTTTGCTTAAAAGGAGGAAAATGTCAGTGGCAAATCATGTCATATCATTTTGCAGGTTTTTCATGAAACTCAGCCACATCAGCCATTTTAAAAGAAGTTTTAAGAAAACCTTAAAAGGAGGAATTTGATTTGATTTCCCTTTAAAAAAAAAATAAAAAAATTGGAGCCTTTGGTTTCTGGCCTGTGAAAATCCCCTTCACAGTAGTCTAATGTCTGCAGTTAGTTTAACATTGCAGCTAATCTGCTTTGAAAGGAACTAAAGGTGAAGTTACATGTTGCACTTAAACCACACCAAGGATATTTCAAATGCAAGAGTCCACATGTTAAAGCTTGTTACCCCATGCTAAGTGCCCTCTACTTGTCTCAGAGTTACACCACTTCAGGCGAGGATTAACTCTGGGCTGTGCTACTTAGCTCATGTTAAGGTAACTTCAGTCTACGCCACACAAATAAAATGAGCAATTTTCAGCCCTCCAGCAACTCAGGATGCACTGCTCCTAGCCTCCCTCCCACAAAAACAAGGATAGACCCTAGGGCCACGTCCACACATGGTGTGGACGTTTGGTTCCCCAGGGACAACTAGTGACAGCGCACCTGGTGCCATTGCTAGTTGTCCCCAGGGAACGCCTGTGCCACGTGACCTCTGGTGCGTGGCAAATTACCCCAGGAGCAGTAGGGGAGGCTGGGGTCAGCACTGGGCTGGCCCCAGAAGCCTTACCTAGGGTCCTGGGGGCCTCCTGGGGCTGCAGCAATGGCGATTCAGCCACATGAAGCCTGGCCAGCAGCTGCAGGACAGCTCCATCCAGTCCGGCTCCACTTTTGAGCGATGTGCACTGCTTGGGCGTGTGCCATTCTGCTTTTTTTCTCCACAGGTTTTTCTGACCCCTGGATATCCAGGGGCCAACTCCTCCCTTGCCCCCCACCCCCCGGCGCTGCTCCCTTGCAGCACGGAGAATAACTGAACATGCGGTATGTGGTGCAGCAGATGGGTCTGCTGCACCACATACTACACAGCCACACTCATCTGGATGTGGTCTATGTGTCCTGGCTTCTAGCCATGCTCCTATAGTAAGAAGTCAGAGCTATGCAGGCAAGAAACAGTATTAACCTTTAACGTGTGACTGCTCACGGCACGTTCCAACTTCAGTACTGCTTAATGTTCCACAGACTTAGTATGGTCTGAGTGTAACATGCAACTTCACCCCAAGGCCTTAGTTCTGCATATCAGCTCTTCCACTTAAATCAAGGTCATTACCTGACTAGATAATGCTAAGCATGCACGTAACTGTTTGTAGGATCTGCTCTTATCTTACATGATAAGTTGAACTGACTCTCCGCATTTAATCTGACCCAGTGATATCTTTTTCCTTCAGTCTCTTACTGCCTTTATCAGGGATGAGAACCTGAGAGTCCTTTGCAGATATTTATGAAAGTGTCTTTGGTACCCTCGTATGCTGTAGGCAAGTACGGTACCATTATTCCACAGGGGAATAGGTGTAGAGACATTTGTTGACTTAGTCATGACCACAGAGAGGTTAAAATTGGAAACATGACCCATCTCGACTGGTTCTGCTCCTTTATCTTAACTCTCTCTCCCTTGGGAAAGCCGTAAGAGTGCACTTAAAATGGTCCAGAAATAATTTTTTGTCTGTAAAAAAAATCAAGTTCTTTTGAAAATACAAAAAGCATCGTGTAGTGGGCTTTTTAATTTGTTTTCAGCAACCGAAATGCTTCAATACTGGGGTTTTTAGAGGGCCAAAATATTTTCATTGAACATGATTTTTCCCACAAAAACTTTCATTTTAAGCATAACCCATTTGTGGCTCATATTCTCTTGTTGAAAAAAAAGTGGTGGCCATTAGGGCTGTGTAAAGCTTCGGGTGGTGATTTGATTTGGAGGAGATTTGGCTCTATTTGGTGGCCAAATCTCCAGACCCGAATTGAATCGGTGGACCAATTGAAAGGTCCGAATTGATTCAAAGCTCCCCGAAGCTTCGGAAAAGATTGGGCGAACTTTGATGATTTGGGCAGTCCTTGGTGGCTGCAGCAGGGAGCTGGAGCTGGAGCTGGACTCGGAGCTGGTAAGTAGGGGGCTGGGGGGGGGGGGGGGCTGGAGGAGAGGGGAGGGGACCATGGGGGGACCTCTGCCAGGCTGCATCCCCTGCCCGCTCTCCCCCAGTCCCCCATGACTACCCTGCCCACCCCAGCTCCCAGTGCTTTAAAAAATAGCCCCCATTCACTGTGCACTGCTGGGCGGGGGGGTGATCCCAGCTACCTCCCCACTGCCCCATGCTACATGGGGGGCTCTGCATAAGCCCCCCAACCCCCCACTCCCCTAACCCCCCCATGGCTGCCCTGCCTGCCCCAGCTCCAGCCCTTTAAGAAAAAGAAACCGAGAAAAACCCTGGGACTCCACTCCTGCAGCAGCCTTGGGGCAGTGGGGGGACAGTGGGGATCATCCCCCGCCTAGCAGGAATGGTGAGTGTGGGGTTTTTCTCATTTTTTTTTTTAAAGGGCTGGAGCTGGGGTAGGTGGGGCAGCCATGGTGGGGGCTGGGACAGCAGGGAGGTGTTGGGGGGCTTGTGCAGAGCCCCCTATGCAGCGTGGGGTGGAGGGGCAGCGGGGATCACCCCCCACCTGGCAGCACCCACTGAGTGGGGCTTTTTTTCCCCAAGTGCCGGGAGCTGGGGCAGGTGGGCAGCCATTGTCAGGCTGGGAGAGCGGACAGGGGATGGGTCTGGCCTGGGTGATTCAGAGATTCGGCAGCAGCTGAGTATCTGAATCAGATTCGACCAAATCGATTCGGGACAGTGATTCAAATTACCAAATCAAATCACTGTCCCCCGAATTGGCTGAATCCAAATCCAAAGTGAATACTAACAGCTTTGCACAGGCCTAGTGGCCATTTCAACATACAGGTCAAGCTAGGTGATATCTGATACAGGTGGGCCTTGGTGGTCTACTTTTAGGTTACTGTCATGGCCAGCATTCTTTGCACTGCGTTCATGGACTTTGCCTAGATAGTCACACACAGTAGCTATACTCCTTATTCCATTTCCTTTCATACGAAATCTAATGCATAAATGTACCAGCACTGTTGCCACCAATCCACCATCTTTATATAATATTTTCCCCCACTGAGAAGTCAGACATCCCATTTCTCCTTGTGTATCAGCCCACCAGCCCCAGATATAGACATATGGAGGAGATTTGGCCCGATTTGAATGTACTGACTATTTTGATTAGCTGGATAGAGCAAGCAGATGGGTGCAGATGACTGTTTGGATAAATGGTATAGATTAACCAGCCTTCACTGGAGCAGACATGAAGCCACATCTCTAGTCAGGGACTGTTAGGAGGATTTAAACTTAGCTAGGAAGAAATTACTCAGCCATAACTTTAAAACTTTTGTTTCCTTTGCTTCCAATGCACAAAATAAGACAGGAGATGAAATTATTCTGGAACAGAAGGTAAAGATTATGGGCAAGATCCTGTCTCACTGTCCCTAGGGTAATTCTTTGGCATCAAAAAAACAGCAGCCATATATGTGTATGTGTGTGTATGTGCACATCTGTGTGCACATGTGTGCAGCTATGTGGTATCTGTATACATTTGGCTATCCACTTAGCTCAGTGGTCTGATAAGTCCTAAGAAGCATATTTGAAAACTAAGACTGTGATCCTGAAGACTGATTTTTGTGACTGTATAGATTGCCACTGATGTCAGGCAGCCTTAGCAGGAATCTGCTCCATGGACTAGACTGCAGAATTGGTCCCCATGTCTCATTTACAGTGGATATCTCTGAGCCCATCACTGGCAACATCCATCTTACTGCTCTGCGACTGTTTGAGGCACCGGCACTGAAGCAACTCTTAGTGTCCATGCCAATGAAAATAGCGCCATGCTGCTCCACCTATATCTTAAATGCACAAAGATGAGAATAGAAGGAAATGGACGGGAAATTTGGGCTAGAACTGGAGTCAGTGGAGGGGTAATGTGATGTTACAGGACATGATAGAAGATGTAAGCGTAGTTGTTATTAACCTTTTCTTCATCTCATTGTCAAAAGGTGGCTCATTTGCTGCTTGCTCTCAGATTGTGATGGATTTAACTTTGCTGAATAAGGTGGAGTGAGGATGAATTTCATGGAAAGGCAACATATAGGTTAAACCTAAATTAGAGCAAGAAAGTTGCTAACAAGCCCACAGCAACTCCAAAGGAATTTGACAGCCTTGACAGAGTGATGGCTCAGCAAGAGCAACCCCTTGCTTGACCTGGAAGAATAGGATTCCCTCTGTATGGCTTCAGGATTGCATGGCTAAGGCAGGGGTGTTCAGCTTCAGAGCAACTAGGGCTGCATCCTGTGTGGGTCTTCTGCTGTGCCACAGATAGCCCTCCCCCTCAGTGCATGGGGGTGCCCAACTCCCACAAGCCACAGGCTCTCTGCGAGGCCCTACGAGCTGCACCACCCACCCTTCCCCCAGGGACAGGGGCAGAAAGCAGGAGCCAAGAGGAAGAAGAGGTATCCCAGAGACTCCGACAGCAGCAGCAATGGAAGCAGTGGGTGAAGTGGCATGTGGGTGGGCACCCACAGGCCACAAATTAACCCCTCATGGGTCATAAGTTGGACAGCCCTGAGATAAGGGGTAAGTTCCCTGCTTTCATGGTACAGGCATTTCTGTGACAGAAATGCACAAGCCCTGAAATTAGAGACAGAATGAACTGCGGTGACTTTAGCGGGACTGGAAGATTACGGGGCAGCCGCTGCAATAGGAGCAATCCAGATGTTGGCAGACGGACGTCAGCTGTGTCTTTGAGGACTGCCTCTCATGTTAGTTCTCTACAGGATTTCTTTCTGTCTGTCCATCTGTTGTTGCGTGGGACCTCCAGCATTGCAGTACTGAGGCAGCGCGTATAACTTCATTTTCATTCAGTTACCGTATTGTCTCTCCCTCCCCCAATGTCATTGCTTTCTCCTAAGAAACCTTCTTTTCCTCTGGTTTGAATGGAATGAAGTGATGCGAGGAGCATGTTTTCCAACAAAAGCCAGAGAAGTATTAATCCATGTTGCCTTTTAATGCTGCAAGACTTTGAAGAGATGAAAAGTGCAGGAGTTGTTAATCTCTTTTTGACTTTATTTGCTTGTCTTAACTGGCACAACTCCGTTCTCAGATGCTTTTTACCTCCTAACCCTGATTCACCCATCCTGGTCTAGCCCAGCTCTGGCCAAGGGAATGAGCAGATGGGGAAAATTTACTTCAGGTGCTTTCCAGCTGGAGATTTTTTCGGGGGGAGGGTATCGCCTCAGGATCACTCCTCTGGATTTGGCCCTTCCTCTGGCCAAATTCAGGTTTATTAGGTACACCTGTCTCTGTATTTCATTTATCTAATTTATCTGTCAGAATTTGTGTATTTCCAGTGTGCACTGTTGTTATTTATCTGACACACACATGCGTGCACACACACGCACACCATCTTGTAAGATCAAGCTGTATAATGGCTCTGTTTATATTTATGTATATATTTATAGAGGCAGAATGAAGATTCAATCTAAGAACAATCTAAATTCACTGAAGTGTGTGATGGGATTTGGGATTTTTGTCTTTTCCCAGGCTGGCAATTGCCGAACACCTGCAGCTCCCATTTTAATTTTTTTGCAGGCGTCTTGCACTCAGCAGAACTCATGGCTATCCTTGACTCCCTTATTAACTTGGATCATGATATCAAAGGTGCCCCAACCATTGCAGTGACGTCAGGACTGACTTGACTTGATGACATCTACCCCAGCTGGGAGCAGCCTCTCCTCATGAAATAGCTCACTTGGGGAAAAATTCTTAGGATTATTACTGACTGCAAGGGCCCTAGGGAAGCTGTATCCTAAAAGCCAAATGCTTGATTTAATGTTTCCCTTTCTGGAGTCACATGTATAAGTAGCTTTGTGGCCTCATGGGTGAAGATGAGGCAAGAATTGGCAATAGAAAAGCAAAAAACAGGTCATATAGTGTATGTGAGTTACATTTTTAGCTCGAGTAAGAAAATTTCCTGCAGCTGTTGCACTTGATTCTCCTTTCACTTAGGTATTCCCTTTTCTAGGCAACATCAGAATCAGAGCTATTGTCTGTTGCTCAGTAAACATAGACACAGCCATTATGCAGCTTAATCCTACAAGGTGATGTATACTTTCAGCTTCTTGCAGGATCAGGCCCTTGAGTATTTCAGAGGGGCTCCTTACCCCATTATGTCCCTAGTGCAGGCATTGAGCTTAACTTATAGAAAGCTTGTCACTGGAGCTGTTTGGCTTTAAATGATATGTATTCCCCAGGCTCTCTCAGGCGTATGGTTTTATTTCCTCCATCTGCTTTTCCCTACGATTTCTATATTCACACCCTCAACCTGCTTTTGCCCTTGAGGTCATTGCACTGTATAAAAGGGTAACTCCCAGCTAAGGAAAGCTTAACTCAGCTCCTACTAGCTCCAATAGGCGCTGCACTGCATCGATATGCAGCACACACAGAATGAAAGCAACACTCGATGGTGAACTCCTCTAATGGTCTGTATCATTAGTCATCTTTCACAGCAGAGTACATCACGGGTAGCTTCAGTAAAGTCAGTAGGAAATCAAGGGAGCAAGAACAGCATAAATAAGAAAGACCTCAAAGCCGAATTTGTCTAAACAAGTTAGATAAATTGGATGAACTGGTGGGCTGGACAAAAAGAAATCTCATGAGGTTCAATAAGGAGAAGTGCGAAGTCCTGCACTTAGGGCTGAACAAACCCACACACTAATACAGACTGTGGGCTGACTGGCTGGGCAGCAGCTCTGCAAAAAAGGACCTAAGAGTTACGGTGAATGATAGGCTGAATATGAGACAACAGTGTGTCGTTATAGCGAAGGCTAATAGCGTATTGGGCTGTGTTAGTAAGAGCGATGACAACAGATTGAGAAAAGTGATTATTCCCCTCTATTCAGCACTGGTGAGGCCACATCTGGAGTACTGTGTCCAGTTTTGGGACCCCCACTACAGAAACGATGTGGACAAATTTGATAGAGTCTGGGAGGGGGGGAGGAAGGCTGGGGGACATGATTTATAAGGAGAGGCTGAGGGAATTGGGGTTTACTTACTCTGGAGAAGAAAAGACTGAGGGAGATTTAGTAGCAGCCTTCAAGTACCTGAACAGTGGTTCAAAAGAGGATGAAGCTGGACTGTTCTCAGTGGTGGCAGATGACAGAACAAGGAGCAATGGTCTCAAGTTGCAGCAAGGGAGGTTTAAGTTAGATATTAGGTAGAATTTTCTCAGTAGGAGGGTAATAAAACACTGGGACAGGTTACCCAGAGAGGTGGGGGAATCTCCATCCTTGGCGGTTTTTAAGACCCAGCTAGACAAAGCCTTGCCTGGGATGATATAGCTGGAGATGGTCCTGCTTTGAGCGGGGGGTTGGACTAGATGTGACCTCCTGAGGTCCCTTCCAATCCTAATTTTCTATTATTCTAATATCTGAACACACTGATGACTCTAAAGCCACTGTCACCGTTGTCAGAAAACCTCTAGTTTCTTTTAGACAATTCCCAGGTATTGGCCACAAGAGCAGAATGACTCAAAACAATGAGTTGGGATCCTAAAACAGAGAACGCAGGATTGAAATCACCTGCAGCTACTCCTGCCCTTTTCTTGTCTCAGTTTATAAATTCTTGGACAGGACTGTGGTTTTGTTTCATATTTGTACAGTGAGGTCCTGAACTTTGGCTGGAGCTACTAGATACTACCACAATTTAAGTAATAAATAATGGTGATAATACTATACTAATTCAATAACCATTGGAATAGACTAATATATGCAAGGTTCTGTGTCAGGATTGGCTTCAGTATGTAAGGGACAATGTCAACAACTCAAGTCACCTTTCTTCAGACTTAAGAAACAAAAAAAAAGGCCTATCTAGAGCTTTAGGTATTCTAGTGGAAAAATTAAATTGCAGCTATATGAACAGAATGGTAGGAAAATAGTAATTAAAAAATTCACACACAGTTTTTGCCAGGAGTGGAAGATACTCAGAAGCCATGGTGATGGGCACAATATTAAAAGAACTAAATAGAATAGACAGCCCACTAAGCAGCATAACTGCAATCTTTAGGCAGCAAATTGATCAACACCAGGAGAAAAACACTCCCTCAGTCTCTTAGAGAGACAAGCCCTGCCCAGATCCCTATCAAGTAAGTGAATTTCAGCAACAGCTAAATGATATTTTGGACCAAGGGCTGGGGACCAAGTCCCAGAGTCCTGCAGCACGCAGGGCCAACATGCAGGCAATTTGTTCGCTTTGTAAGCTCCCTATTGCTATATTTGCAACAGAGAAACATGGGAGACTTCTGGGCCATCTTAAGTGGATATATTCCATTCTGATGTGCCTCACAGCTACGTGAAAACTAGTGCACATGCTTCACTCATTACCGAGTCACTGAGCCAAATACTGCAGACTTTCTCTGTGAAACTCAGTCCTTCCTTGGAATGTATTTTATACAGTGGGGGTTCTGCCATGGCTTATTGGCAGATGATTCCCCCCTGCTGCCAAATGGCAGGTTTTGTTTTATGCTATGATTGAACTTTGGAACAGATAACAAGAAAGAAAGGCCGAAGAGGGCCCAGTGCTTAACTTCTTACTAAATTTCACTGGCAAAGCCCCTGTTAAATCAGCATGACCCTATCTCCATTAGAGATGCTAATTCCATAGCTGTCTAAGGACCTAAAGACTTGATACCCAGTTTTCATGTACATGACTAAGAGGTGGGGGTCTAGGGTGTGGCCCCACAACAGGATTCCTGCAAAACAACTTACCCTGGATCTCCAGTGAATTTACTTCATAGCAAGGAGTTCTCCCAAGATACCTGTCTGTCAGAGATGCGATTATAACCTGACCACTAGGTGGCATGGGAACCCGTTTGTATTGACCAAAGTGCTACCCCACAATGAAATTTAGTGGGAGGGTGGACACACAGCTGGCCCAACGGGGTAACTTACCCTGGTGTACGTCACTCTTTGATGGGGAAATTCACCTTAGTAGTGTAAGGCTGTGCATTGTGTGTCTGCTTCACCTTTATTAATGGGTCTGTCCCATTTCACTCAGTGCTGGATGTACTGTGTCCAAAATCACTTGAGTAGTTTTGAAGATCTCAGATTATAAGCATCTGTACTTTTTGTTCATACCAGGGAGCACTTGAGGGAGTGTGGCAGGGGAAAGAGGCAGAACAGCAAAGTGAAGGAGTTTAAGAGTGCGATTTGCAATAGCACCGTAGAGCATGTGTAGATGAAATGGGGGCCCTAAATTGAAGTGGTGGGTTTTTAAAACCACTGTTTCAATTTAGGGCTCTTTAAACCCCCGTGTCATGCACACACCTGAATTTACCTGCCTCTTCAGCGGTGGGGAGGGGAGGGCGAGCTGCTGGCAGGCGGAGTGGTCCCTGGGCTGCAGGGCAGGGGCTGGTACTTCCCTCCACAGCAGCGGTGGGCCCCGCCTTAGGTGGCACCTGCCTGCAGGCATGCAGCTCGGGTGGTCCCAGGGGCCACCGCAGCCATGGAGGGAAGCACCAGGCCCCTGTGCAGTTCAGGCAGGCAGGAGGGCTGCAGGGGGAAAAAAAAAAGAACAGGCTTGCCGCTTGGGCAGAGCCTGCCTTCCCGGGCTGCTGCCAGGCTGCCTGCATGGGCTTCCTGCAGAGCTCCTGAGCTGTGTGGAGCCTGGTGCTTCACTCCACGGCTGTAGGGCAGCAAACTAAAACTCTTCAGAGGAGTTTTAGTTTGCTGTACCCCAAGTCATATAAGGCACGTTATGCCACCAAATTTGCTACAGCCGCTAGAATTACTGCACAATATGCCACCGATGTGTGCAAATGCCAACACCATTAAAGCGGTGCAGAAGCATTTAACCCACTTTAAAGTGCTGTACACACATGCCCCTTGTTTCCTCTACACACGGCCTTAGTGATTTAGGAGACTAACTTCTGTTATGAAAAGTTCTGTTTTCTAACATAGACACTTAGAAGCCTATGTCTTGTTGAAAGTCAATAGGATTTAGGGTCCGCAGAGTCTATATTATCTTTGAACATGGGCCTCAAGCTCCTAATCTTAGCTGAAATAAATGCACTCAATTTAATCTTTTGGGCAAATCAAAATCCTCAGTTTTCTAGCTCAAGGGGCCCACCTGGGGAAGTCCTTGTTTTTGCTTTGCAGAACGTACAGCAGCGTGTCTGATGATTAATAAGGTTCCATGACAACATGAAGTATCAGGAAATAGCATAAGTGGTGGCAGGACATGTTCTAATCCTGAAGTCTCCACTGAGTAAGGGCCATGGGGTCTTATATAAACAAGCAAATGGACATATTAACAGCCGTAAAAGAGACAGCTGCAATATATAGTTGCTGAATGCTGCCTTATCCAGTGTTTCACTATTTTACTCTAATTGCTTTAGGCTTCCTCTGCAGTGTCCATCACTGCAAGAACTAAGTGACTTTGTTTGGGAAGTTTGTGAATGAATGAACTGGTTATGAAAGCACGAGACTAAGACTGCTGGCATAAGACAGACATAATGCAAGCAGGTGCTATGCAAGTGTCCTTTATGGCGGCTCTGCCAACTCACTGCAAGCCTGACCTATACTGTCCCCTGATAGTTCTGTCCTGCTCTGCTCATGCACAGAGTACCAGCTGTGCACTAGTTTTTATGACAGGCACAAATAAGGACACACCAACATTATTTTCACACAGGCAGGATTGGACTGGGTGTCCCCAAGATGTCTGTTGAAAATCGCAATAAAGTACAGATGGCCCCAAAAGCTGAAGTTTTGTTCCAGATCTAAAGTTTCTCAAATACAGGGAGAACAGTATTTGGAGGTTATGGTCTGGATTGAGTTAATCTCTTCTTAAAAATCAATTCATATTGATTTAGCAAGCATACATTTGCTCTATTTAATATGATGTAAAGAAGCAAGTGATGAATAACTGCTCTAAAATACTATCCAGTGTTATCATGAAGGGCCATGCTGTGAGATTTTACTGACTCCAGTGAGCAGTTACTTGTGTGAGAAATCCTAGTGGTTATTAGCAGGACTCCTGGTTTTCTCTGTTAAAAAATTGCAAATTCTCTGATTTAAAAACCTAAAATCTGTGATTAAATGCCACTATATATATACAGGTATCAGCTGAACACAATGTTTTATTGATATATTTTGATTTTAAAGCAATTTGGAAGCCTAGCAGTGCCTCAATCACTATATTAAAATACATTCTAAATACCTAAAATATTGGTATTTGATTGAGGGTTTTTTATCATGGAAAATCAGAACTTCCCCTTCCGACTTTAGTCACCAGGATGCAGGTCCACTGCTTTGTGGTGCTGAGCAGCCCTGATATACCAGTGCCCTGCCCATGCCATTGCCCCTCACTCTACACCCACACTCCCTTACTCCCCGAGCCCTGCTGGAGGGGGCCCCCAGTTGCCAGGGCCACAGGGCCAGGGACCCAGGTCTGCCGCCCCTTGCCCCCCCACAACAGCGCCCATAGATGGAGGGAGAAAAAATTATTTGTGGGGGCACATTTTGCGCCACATACCACATGTTCAGTTATTCTCTGCACTGCAAGGGAGCAGCACGAAGGGGTATTTTTAGCCCCTAGATATTCAGCTAGGGCACGGCATGGGATGGAGCTGAGAGCGGCTCCTCTGGGGGGAGTGGCAGCTCTCACACCTGAGGAGGGCATAGCGGGTGTGCCCAGGATCTGCGCAGTTGAGGGAAGGTGGCTGCTGTGGGCTGGGGCTATGCTGGGCTATTTTCAGCATCAGGGTTGGGCCATGCTGCGCTTGGGGTGGGTGGTGGTGGTGCTGGGAAGGGAGGTTGGGAGGACTACACCGAATTTTGGGGGGGCTGCAGCCCCCCCACCATAGCTCCCCTCCCAGCACTGCCGCTGCCTGCCCAGAGTGCAGTGCAGCCTAGCTCACCCCGTCTTCTGGGAAGAGCCCAGCACAGCCCAGGACTCAGCCCACAGTGGCAGCCTGCCTTGCCCTGCCCTGCCCCGAGCAGATCCTGGGGCACACCCCGCTCATGCCTCCCAGGGTGTATGTAGCAGCAGGAGCTGTGCCTCCTGCTTGAGCTGCTTGTGGCTCAGTCCCACACCCCACCCTGGCTGTGTGGTGCCTGCCCCAGCCCCAGCCCCACTCCCTCCCTCACCGCTGAGCGCATACTCCTTCCCATGCCTGCTGCAGTCACCAGAAGTCCACAGCCAGGCTGGCTTGTGGCCCTACTGCTGCCCCGCATTTGGGGAGGGGCTAAGCCTCATTAGTCCCTCCACTTCTGCTCCCTATAACAGTCCTGATCCCAGCCGCCACCCATGGGAGGCAATGGCTGCTGTGGCTGGAGTGGAGCATGGAGCCCAGCTCCTCCCTCACAAGCAGCACAGCAGGAGCAGAGCCCATGAGGAGGGGCAGGTGTGGGCTGCAGATTTGAGGCTCCCTGCCCTGCTGCCTTCCCCCAGGAACTCTGTGGCCTAGCCGGCGAGACCTGGTGTGGCAGGACTGGGTGGGGAGGCTCATGCCACCTCTGTGAGCCCTGCATCACTATGGCGAAGTGCCCCATGCCCACCTGGCAGGAGCAGGCAGCACAATTCTACATCACCACCCACACTGCTGTCGGGCAGGCAGGGGGTACCTTGCCATGGTAGTGTGGGGCTCATGGCAGCAGCACCAGGTTTCCATGCCACACTCTGCCATGCCAAGTTGGGTCCTGCCCACTGGGTTGCAGAGGCCCCAGGTGGAGGGCAGCAGGGTGGGGAGTCCTGAGACTGCAGCTGGCAGCCTGCACTCGTCCCCTCCATGAACAGATCTGGGGGGGAATGTGCCCCCCACTCTCCCTGGGAATGTGCACAGCCACAGCACCCCATGGCCCTAAGCCTGAAGGCCCATGAACTGCCCAAGCCAGGCAGCAGCCCCAGCCCTGCCCAACTTCCTCCCTCACTGTGGGGGCCTCAACCCCCGCCCTCCCTGCCCCCCCAGACTTACCTGCAGGACCTGCTCCCCAGGCTGCCCAGCAGCCATGTGCATGTGTGAGCATGGACATGCAGATAGTGCCCCCTGCCTGAACACCCTCCTCCCACTCACTCTGGCAGCCTGCAAGGGGAAACCACTGTTTCCCACATTTTTCTCCTTAAAATGAGAAAATCTGGGTTTTACCGTGTTTTTCCATGGCAAATGGAAAGAATTAGGAAGAAGGGAAGCAGCCTCCTGGGCCACTGAGTCTAGCCCCCCGTGTTTACAGATAGCCATTTCTCCCAGTGAAATTTATTCATAACCAATTTTCATCATTTATCTTGTGCCAGTATTACCTTTAAGAGCCTTTTTAAGATGCTGTGCAGTATTAGCACTATTAGATGTACAAACACGTATATTTGATTCACAAGATAAATCCTGGGATTTCAGATAGGAATCCACAGTGTCAAAAACATTCTGCCCTGTTGTGGTCTTTCTGTGTTCTTTGCAACAGAAGAATCGCCCTATTACTTTTCCATAATCAAAAACTGAGTGAAAGCTGAGCTCAGAAGAGTTGCCTCTCATCACTAACACAGTGACTGCAAATACTTGGATCCATAGAATACATGCACTGATTATTGATCCAAAAGCATCTTTTTTACTTCTAGTGCTTCTGTACATTTGTTCAATCCCATCGTGAAGTGATTCAGGTTTTACTCCTACCACTTTGACTGAAAAACCATTCCAAAATTTTATTCTTTCAGTAGTTGGAAGCATGTTAATTTCCAACCTAAATTTGGCCATAACCAAATCTGTAACCATTTGACCTTGTGCCAGCTTAAATCAGGGGTGTCAAAGATACAGCTAATGGGCTGAATCTGGGCTGTGGAGCCCCGTTACCCACCCCCAGTGCTGCCCCTGGGTCTGAGTTGTCTCATTTGAAGTACCAGACCACCCTCATGTGCAGGGCCCAGGATGCGTGCCACATGGTGCCTGCTCCAGGATCCATGCTACATGTGATGCCTGCCTTGGCTGGTCCACCCACTCTGGTCAGCCTGGGGTCCACACTGCATGTGGCGTTCCCTCACCCCTCTTTCCACCCATCCCAAATGTATGCTGTACATAGTGCCTGCTCTAGCCAGTCCATGATCCATGCTGCAGGTGGTGCCCATAGGTCCCAGATCAGCAGCATGGGCACCACACAGTGTGGGTCACTGGAGCAGGCACCATATGCAGTGTGGATTCCAGACCAGTGGGGGAAGATGGAGGTACTGTTTGTGGCGTGGATCCCAAACAAGCTGGAGTGGGCGCTGCATGTATTGCAGACCATGGATCAGGTGCCACAGGAGCTGGATCCAGCATGGGTGGGAGGCCAGCTCAAATTGCTGCTGTCCCAAGTGCACATGTAAATGTTGGGCTTAGGAGTAGTTTACTCTGACTCAAACTGCTCTGAAGCTTATTGCTTCAAATTAATTGCATGGGTTGACGCACTCAGTGTGATTAAACGTTTGCAGATTGGATCAAATGTCCTTAAAATAAAACAACACAGAAAGTGAAGTGTTCTACTACAAAGCCCAGTTACAGCGGTTAGTTGTGGGTTCTGTCATGCTGGTGTACCTCTGTGCTAGCCTAAACCCTATGTGAGGCAGATTTGCATTTTTATAGAGACACCCAATTTGTCCGTCCTACTGACCCAGGCAGAATTGAACAAGTCATGCTGTGGTTACATCACCCTGGTATTCTTACACGATGATTCATTTTCAGTGGAAACTATAAAGAGCCTGAAATGACTTCAAACCACAAACAAGTTCTTTGAGTTAATTAAAAGGGAGTTGCACTTCATTCACAAATACACAGAAGTGAAGTAGGAGTGTGTATACATCTACATGGCGCTTATGGGTCTGGGGTATGGGTATAGGCCAGTGTATGTGTGGGTGGATGTCAGAGGGAATGTGTCTGGCAGGGGGTGTGAGTGTGAAGTTGTGTATATATAGGAGTGAGCCTGTGACAGTGTAAACCTTACATTTAAAGCACAATGTATGTAGGAGTTCTCAAGCGTTTTCTTCCATAGTTATTTCTCACTCGTGGGTCAGAGGGTCCAGATTTCATTGTACCCACGTGCCATCTGTGTTTGGTGCCTGGCCTGATACAGAATAAGTCAGTTCCCACATGAGTTTTTTCTCCCACTTACAGAACCCTTTGCAAGCTTCCCTTCAACCTTTAATGCCTCTGTTCCTTTCCATCTGCTGATATTTGCTTAGCTTGGGAGTGCAAGGTGGATTTAAAGTAAGGAAACATCAGACTAGCTCTGGCTAAGGCAATGTGAAGATCCTCAGTGTCTTCAGCCTGCGGGAACCCATTGCTTCCGATAGCAACCAGCAATCCTTGTCTTTGGAGTGAATGTGATTAGGGAGAAGGACTATGCTATTTATAAGGCAAAGGTCAGGGTAGCACATAAGAGAGAAGAATGGCCATGTTGGGGAAGGTCTCCCTGTGTGTCACACCTGTATTGTGAGAGAAGAATATAGAAACATTAATCTCATCTTCCCAAGATCAGTGAAAGGAGAAGCCATGCTTGATTGTAATGAGTCACTGGATCATTACGAGAGCAGCTAGCAGCTCCGGCCAAGACTGGGGCTGGGCTTGGATTGGATAAACGGTTTTGATACTATTTTTTTCTATTGGAAAATGCTGTTTAGTTAAAAAGTGTAGGGTTTGATGAATTATCTTTTGAAAAGATTTTTGAAGGCCAGGATGGATACCAGAGAGCGACAAACAGACGTGTACCGCGGCAAAGAAGCTAAGGTGTCAGTGAGTTGGGCTATGAGAAGCATAGGTTCAGATCCCTGCTTTGCTGACAAGGCAGAGCAGC
Source organism: Crocodylus siamensis (assembly GCF_052110815.1). Taxonomy (NCBI): domain Eukaryota; kingdom Metazoa; phylum Chordata; order Crocodylia; family Crocodylidae; genus Crocodylus; species Crocodylus siamensis. The sequence goes on from NC_143402.1 coordinate 60,724,452, forward strand.
AGCTTGAATTGTGGCTTCTCATATCCTGGGCTAATGCCCTAACCAGTGGGAAAGTGATTTCTGTAAAAATAAAGGCCTTGGTTTGTCCAGCCTCAGACCATAAACAGCTTCACTGGTTTTTTTAAATATGGAATTATTCTTTTCCAGCCTGTTCTAAGTGGGAGCCCTCTGTACTAAATGCTATACATGCACATAATGAGAAGCAGCCCCTGCCTCAAAACAATTAGAAGTTAAGTGCATCAAGGGTCAGAAGGAAAACAGGCACAGAGGGCAAGGCGCAGGTCCACGAAAGAGCCAGGAGTAAAACCGAGACCTCTTGAGCCCCAGTCTAGTGCTCGGGCTGCGGCACTCTGACATCTCTCCAAGAGCATTTAGTCTGTACCCCGGGTTGAGGAGGAGGCCTTGCAATCAGTGCTTTTCCTTGGATTCTGTTAACACACCCACGTGCACAGACCTGTTTCCTGCCCCTCTCTTTTTACTGCAAAATAAAGTTGTTTTGTGGCAAATAAAGGAAACAAAGTCCAGGGCATGGAGTCTCCCTGTCAGGAAAGGCTGGCCCACTGGTGCAAAGAGCTGGGAGCGTTTGATAAAAGGCGTTAAGAATCAGTTACCCACCGAACTAGAGTTGAGAGGGATTTTCTGAACTTGACATTACCTACTGGTCCTGTGGCTAGAGCCTTCTATAAGGAGGCCTTTGGCACCATGCCGAGGTCCTGTCCCTTTCTTTTTCTTCCTGGGCTGGCAGGAAATGGAACTGCTGTGGTGGCAGGTTTTCTCACTTCCCCATTGCAAACCCTCTGAGTTTCTTCTCTTGCCCCTTTCTGACCTATTGGTGGTAGCAGTGCTTTGCAGTATCACTGCAATTCTCCAGAGCACACTGGGCTTTGCTAGGAGCTGTTGTCACTGTTTCCTGCTAGCCGAGAACCTTAGATCAGACCAGCCTGCTCAGTGCACAGTTTGAATTAACCATGCTCTGCTGTGACACAGGAGCCACGGTCTGTAGGAAGGCTTTAGAGATGGGGTGAGGAGCCCTGCAGCGGTCTGGGAGTTTTCAAAGATGGAGAGCAATGAGCAGGGAGCAACTGGGGACAAAGGTTCATTTGATGCATAGTGTGACTACTGGCACCTCATGACTCCTTCTGCAGACAGCATCTGTTTATAGCATCCCAGTATCGTGGAGCAAGACTACATGATTAATTAGTTGCCTGCATTTATTTGTCTATCATGAGTAAGACATATGCAAACCGGGGCTAAAGATCCAACTGGTCATCTGGGAAATCCAGGGCAGTGTGTATCTGGACGTTTTTCTAGAGGCTATTGACACAAACAGAAGTCCCCTTCTCCAGCCTCACTGTATCTCTGTGGTCCCTCCCACGCAGTTTCAGCGGTAAGAGTAATAAAGTACAGAATGCCCAGTAAATAGTTTGCAGCATAATTTACCCATAAGTCAAGATCCTCCCATCTCCCAATGCCGGTGCAAAAGGGTTTCACTGTCTTGTGAAAATACTCACATTTACTCAGGTTTCTTGTGACACAACCCTTGACCTAAGAATTCAGCATCACTTGACTCCTGTCTTTCAACTAAAAGAATCAGCACAGCTGACTAACTGTGTTTAGCGAGGGTCTGCAAAACAGATAGAGTGTGATATTCAGGCAATTAAAATGCGTTTAGTATTCACAGACAGAACCTTTTATAATCAGGAAATACTGGTAGTACCTGGAGTATGGTGGTAATAGTGATATCACCCTGACCACAGTGGCAGCATCTGACATACCATGGCAGCAACAGTAACTTAGACTATGTCGATAGTGGTGAGAGTATCTGGAATATGCTGGAAGCAGTGGTAACAGCTGGTACACCCGAATAACATCCTAAATAATACACACTGACGGCACTGATAACATCTAGAGCACTGGGATAGCAGAAGAAATATTCAGGGGACAGTGGTACTATCTGGAATATCTTGACATTTCTAGTTATACAGGGAATATACTGGAAAGAGTGGCAACATCTGGAGTAACTCAATAATAGCCATAAAAACTGGAATTCTCTTGTAATGATGGAAACATCTTGGATGCTTTGGGAGCACTTAAATTCCTCAGTAACAAAGGCAACAGACTGTCATGATGGCCATTTGGAGAACATCGGTAGCATATCAAATAGTCTCATAACATCTGGAAACCCTAGTAATTATGGTAGTGTCTAGAATTCAAATAAAACATGACAAATTACTGCATACTCGGTATACAGTGAAACCAAGGCTTCAGTTAACATGCTTTATATACACTGTAAGTTCAAGAAATAAGATCTACACTTCAGTACTCCTAATGTGAGAAATGTTCTCCTTCCCTTTGTTGCAGAATTTGCTGTATGAAATATTGTAGTCTTTCCAAAACCTTGGAATATATTAATCTCAGGTCTCCCTTTTGGTAAGTGACTCCTTGTACCTTGGAAAGTCAGTTTCTTTACTGTGTATATCTGAGAAGGTAGGACTGCATACTGTGCAGTAGAAGATCTGCATTTCCAAAGCCTTGCACTTGGTTTAGCCACTCACACCTGTTAAAAGTGGTTACTGCCCAGGGGAAAGCCTAGAAGTCTCTGATATGGCTATATCACAAATGGAGCTCTTGCTTTGACATCATCTGATGATGCTTTGATATGCTACCGATGTTCTCCAAATGGCCATCATGACAGTCTGTTGCCTTTGTTACTGAGGAATTTAAGTGCTCCCAAAGCATCCAAGAAGTTGATGCAAGTAGTGACTTAAGGTGTGGGCTAGGGTGAGAATCAATCCCTAGCATTGTGTCACTTGGAGAACTGCCAGTTAATGAAGCCAAAATGAGAACTTGCAGTTTTGAGAACTTGGAAACATCCCTAGTACTAAAGAAACCCCACCTAATTTTCCCCCCAGTCTTCTGCATTTTTCCCCTGTCCATCCTTTTATGTCTCACCCCCCATTTAGACAGTGAGTGATGTATACTTTATGGCATGTTTGTAACAGAAATGCCAAAGAACTATGAAAAGAAATGCAAATGCACCTTTATACTCATGCTACTTGGCATTGGCATTTTCCTAACCAGGCTTTCTGAAGGTAGAATTTTTTTTAATTTCCATATTTTGCCTGTGTCAGTAGAGTGAAATTTTACAGTGCCCCTTAGCTGTTTAAAAACAAAGGTCTTGAGATGTGAGCTCAGATGATGTCATTTTTTCTGAGTCATCATTGAACCAGTTGCTCAGCATGGAGGTAGGGAGGTTCTGTCTTTCAGCTGAGATGAAAAAAAATGCAGCTCTTTGTGACTATTACAGATTCCAGGAATTGTTTTGCACAATTAGATATGTTAAGCTCAGCTTTCTGGGCCCATTCCAATCTGGGCAACTGTCTTCTTGCTGGTACTGATTAATTTTCTCTCTTCCTCGCTTTTGTGCCCAGACTAGGGTTGTTATACATGGCTGAACAGATGCTGCATTCCACCCCAGAGGTGTCTGCATTTTATTTCAGGGATGTGTGCATAGATGCAATTTGAAATATCTTACAGGTCCTCTAGGAACATTTAAGATAAAGGATACTGACTGGAAAATTAACTACTGATAATAGGTCTACATATGCATGGAAACAGGGTAGACAATTTAGTAGGGATCTATATATTCTAAATGTGAGAAACTCAGTCCTGCTCTGGCTCTTTTATGGTGAGGGTAAAGGCCAATGAGACCTCAAGGGATTCTGAAATCTGGCTGGGGGAGAATTCCCCCGGTAGGGCTTGAGGAAGTATGGCTGGGAGTGTGTCTGTGGGGGGTCTCCAACACCCACCACCCTGGAGATTCCTGCAGCACTAATGCTCACAGTGAGGACAGACTGCTCTACCTTGGGCCCCTGTCAGATGTTCACTCTAAGACATGATGGGATCTAAGCCACGATCCCAACAATCCTTCTTCCTGCAATGCCACACATGCACGGCAGGATGTGTAAATCTGGGATTGGAGATTTGATCCCAACTGCACCGTACTTGCTGGTGCAGGGCGAGGCTGGGATCATTGCTGCACTTTGAAACCGAATTTTTAACCCAGTGCTTTATGAATTGACACAACACTCGGTTGTTGAATTGCAGAAAGGTTTGCTTTAATAACTACTAAGAAGTTAAAAAACTAAATGGCAGAAGAAGACTCTTTCCCAATATAAAATGAGCCATATTACCTTGTACTAGCTGCAGGAGACTCTGTCCTCATGCAGGCAGGAAGCAGTTCTTGTACAGCGCACAGTGTGGATCCTTCACTTTTGGCTGGGGGGTGCAGGATGATGGCTTTTTGGGGTCTTTCCTGGACTGCACACACCTTGCTGGCATTCCTGTCTTGCTTTTTATACTGTTTTAATTGTATAGCTTCAAAACAGTTGGTTAATCGAAGTCCAAAAAAAGCAGGCAAGGCCAGAATTAACATATTACAACTATACCCTGTTTGTGTGTTTGTAAAGTTTGCAAACTTTTGATCAGTTTGGAATCAAATAGGATGGGTATTGATTGAATGACATACCTTTAGGACGCTGATCACAGAATACTATTTTTCAGTAGTTATTTTAACAATGGAGCCTAATAATAGGGGCATCAAATGGCTCAAGTAAATAGTGAAGATCAGAGACTATTGGATACAATGAATGTGAGTTTCAGGAAAATACACACTGGTTTAGCACAATAAGCATTTAGAGACTGACCACTTATTCTGTAAATGTGAGGTGAGGATCAAAGGCCACTGGGGACAATCAGGGTGAGTTAGTTTTGGGTTAAATGAAGTTAGTAGAGTGTTGTGCATAAAACTTTAGAGAGATATTGGGTGTTTGCTTTGGAAATAGGTCTTAATCAAAGGGGGAAGGTGTTAACCAGGATTTATTTACAGTTATGTTTTCAATGCACCTTGGCTTATTCTCGTCTCTTACAGGCTCTCCATTGAAGTGGATATTTTAGTTCTCTTGTTTTCTTTAGTGACACTTGGCTCAGCTGATACGTAGATGCTGTTTATAGGATTCTCTTTCTAGCTTGCTCTGAGTCTTGTTACATTTATGCAATGACTGTGTTAGGTCTCTGCCAGTACTTTTAACCATCACTTCTCAGGTGTGGTAGCAGGTTGAGGATTGTTATTATGACTGTTATTATCTTATGGCATGGGTCTGGTATTGGGTACCGCAAGCACTCGACTTTCTTACACCTAATGGGTTGCAAGCCATTAGCAGTTTGATTTTCTTGTGGCAGCCTTGTGACCACAATCCAGGCTTGCCTCAGCCACTGTCTTGCATTTTTGTGCAAGAGACACTGTCCAAGTGTTCACAGTTTTCATATACATCATTCATGATGAGCCTGGGCTATACCTGCACCAGGAAGATGAAACTGGTGTGCCTACAACCAAGTGACTGTCAGTTGGGAATCAAACTGCTCCCCAGCCCCAGCCAACAATCAACTGATGTCAAAACCCTATCTAGGGGGCACAGGGACCCCAGGATCAGGATGCTGCAGCCAGTGCTGTAGTAAGCGGGGGCAATCAGGGTAACCACCCCAGGCGCTGACTCAAAGGGCTGCCAACAGGCGCTGCCCAGCTGGAGTGGGACAGAGCCACAAGCAGCTCATTTGGGGGGCATGGGGACAGGGGGATGGTGGCTTCCGCCACTGTGTGCACTCCCAGGCCTGCATGGGGGAGGAAGGCAGGTGCCCCCTGGATCTATACGTGGGGCAAGGGTGGGCTGCTGCTGCAGGCTTTGCCCTGGGCACCAAACTTCCTTGCTATGGCACTGGCTGCCGCCTGATCCCAGGGTCCCTGTGTGCTGGGGATGAATAAAAACCCATGTCCCACTTAGTTGGATGGCACACATAGTTTTATAGCTCCTGGCACAGGTGGAGCCCAGAACTGGTTTGCAGAAGCCTGGTGCTGGAGTCCCCATGCACCAGGACCTATTAAACCACATATGCTGCCTAGCTGGGCAGCACACAGTTTTGACAGGTCCCTGGGTACAGGTGGTGCAATACAGATGAGCCACAGAGCTAATGTGGAATAACTTTGTGGCTCGTTTACTCTATTATCATGCCTTAAATTGACTTGCACAGGCAGCTGGGTTAATATTTAAGATGCAGTTAGCCTGCTAATAGAGTCTTAAATGTGACATGTCAAAGGCTTTGGATAGCACATTCTGTGCAGGCTAGGCTCCCTAGGGGTCAGTCGCGGGCCCCAGAGGTGTCCAAGGTCAGAATGGCACATGGGTGGCCTTAAGCCACTGGGGGATGAAGTCCAGGGCACAGATCAGATCCTCAATCTGTGAATTTGTAGTTCCCTCTAAAAATGTCCAATCTGTTCTTTTCCCTTCGGTGCTGTGCTGCATCAACAGGCTCTGTAAAGAAAAGTGGGCAAGAGGATAAAAATTAACACAAACTGTTTAGAAAATGTCAGTATGAAATATAAAATAACCAGCACTTAACGGGAAACAAAGACAGCTCCTCATGCTGTTGAAAATTAAAATGTCTTAACTGGAGCTTTACAGCTGGCTGCTCTAATGTTCCCTTTGAACTGCAGCCAGTCCAGACATCTAGCCCTTGCAGAAGGCTAGTTTCAGCTTGCAGAGGTTTGCGTCTGACGTACACAGTGTACCATACCAGTGTCACTGGAAAGAGTGGGCAGCATGAATTTCCTCCTAAGGGCCAAGTAGCATTTGTTTAAAGCAAAGGGTCAAAACCCAAGGTCTTCTGAGGGAAAACTCCAGCAGGGCTTATTAGCCAGGTTTTTTTATCCTGAGGAATTCTCTCTGAAAATCCATGGTGGTGCAGTGGTGAATGGGAAAGAAGTCAAAGGTCAGACAGATTTCATTTCCAAGTTGTCTTGTCATAGGCATAGCTCTGTGCCTCTGAGGCTGGACTTGTCAAAAGCCCTCACCCCTCATGTAACTCTGGTTCCAGTGGAGTCAAAGGGAGTTTGAACATTGCCTTCTGCTGGTGGGGACAAAGCTGAGCACTTGTGCAGTTCCTTGTCCAAATGAAGGCTATTTTCCATATTTTTATACGACAGTGGTGAAAATTTGGAAAGGCTCAGTCCCTGCACTGAAAGGCCCTGTAAGAACTCTGCTGCAGTCCCTGAAGTTATTTCAGCTTCTTGCTGGGGTAGCAGAGAGAAAAATTTTGCCTTAGTCTTTTTAAAGTGGCAAATGGGGAAACCTTGTCCCACCTTGAGGTGTAAAAAGCCTCATTGAAAGTTCAAAGCAAATGCTGATTGGACAGAACTGAAACATGTTGTTGGAAAGCAGTGATTTCATCAAAACATTTTGTTTTTACTTTATCATTTTGCCTAATCTGTATATTAATACACTGAGGAGTAGATGGTCAAAGAACATTTTAAGGTATTTGTGCTTACTATATGCCCACATATTCTGTATCATTTTAAAGTTTATAAAGCAGTGATTCCCAGCTGGGGTACCATGAGATCCCATTAGGAGTGCCATGCCACCCAGGCCCTGTGTGAGGAGGTAAATGCTCTCCTCCTGCATCTACTCCAGCCATGCATGCAGCTGCTTCTCTGGAGACTGCTGCTGCTGCTGCCTTCCTCTACCCTTCTCCACTCCCAAGTAGCCTCTGTGCCAGCCCCTGTCCACACTCCCAGGAACATGCTGAGTGAGTGGGCAGGTGGACACATGGACAAGGCCATGCTTTGCAGCCTGGATTGTTCCCTCTATACCGTCCATGCTCCTGGGGATGGAGGATAGTGCCATGAGGGTGGTCACCAGTGTCTGAGAAACAGCAGCATTTTTTTTTAATGAAAATTTTTCATCTTCCAAGCGAAATCAGCCAAATCTGTGAGTCAGTCAAGAACCATAAGTGGCCCTGCTACCGGCAAACATCCTCCACCCCAAACTGGGGGCTTCAGATGTTTCCAAATCATTTGGCGGGCATCCCCAAGCCCAGAGGCTTAGGGTTCGGATGCCCCCAAGTTTTGCTTGCCCTTAGCCATATGGCCGCAGGGGCACACTAGGGAGGAGTCTCCCATTTCCATGAAGTGGGCATAAAGCCAAAATCTTCCCACTCGAACAGCAAGTAGGAGGTTAACTATACATTACCTCCGTGGGTACTACCCCTTGCCAGAAAAGTGGTTATCCCTACCTTAGTGGTCATGGTATATACCCACCTAAAAGATAAATTTCAATCAGCCTTCTAAAGGCTTAGCCTTTTCAGCTGCACCCTTAATGTCCTCTGTGGTTTGGCACAGAACAGGATGTATAATATACACATCAATGTGCAGCCATCTCTACTTGTTTTTTGACAGGCTTTAAGTTGCACAGTCCACATGCCCTCTACTTCACATCTTCACCAGAATAAGGGCCCTTCTTCTGGAACATTTTGTGTGTGGAAGTTGGTCGGTGTTGGAGAATGTTCTGCTGACTTGCAGTGCGCTTTAGAAAGGTGTTTCACTGCCAAAATGCAAGGTGGCAAGACATTTTTTGGACTGTACAGTTTGATCTAAAGACTCACGACAGCAAAAAACCTCATGTTCACATCAGTGGTCTTTGGATCAGGCTCTGTGGGTTTGTCTATTCAGTGTCACTGGAGTTCTCAGATACAGATGCTTCTGAGTACACCCTGAATGCTTATGCATGAGCCAAACCTGGAAATATGGCAGTGAAGCCATTCTAATGGGATGTCCTTTGGGGCTGCTTTTGTGACCTCTGTTGCCAGTGTGCTTGAGAGTGTCTGGTGGGGAAATACCCCCAGACCAGCTTCACTGCTTCATTTCCTGGCTCAGCATGTGTGAGCAGAAGCAGGTGCATGGGGTGGACTTGGAAGTGTCCCATGCTGGACACACCAAGATCACTGTGCAAAAATCCCCTTAGACTATAAAACAATCTCCCCTGGAGACAGTGGAGTTGCTAAGCAGTTCTCAGATCTGGGATTGCCTGGAAGGCATCAAGCAAAAGGAGTGTTTCTTGCCTCATGTTAATCAATGAAATACATATGCTCTGACTCCTGAACTTACCTCTGTCCCAGCTTGTATTTTAGGTGGAGGCAGCTGGAAAAAGCTTTCAGTTTGGTGAACACAAACCTGTTAACTATCTGCCCAAATCCACCTCCTTTCATCCATAGCTATCCTTAAATAGCATCAGTTCAGACACTAATTGTACTCAAGTTACTGCTTGCCTGGACAATGCCCATTGTAGTTGCAGGCACACGATGGATTGCAGAGTGAAATTTAAGTGAATTAGGAAATGTAGTCACATAATTAAATAAAATAGGTGGTACAATTAGATCTACTTTGCATGAATGCAGTTCTGAACACAAGCTACAACCCTGGGGCAGGGGTTAGGGAATGGCCTAGCTCATAAATAACAGAGTATACATACATAAATGTGGGATGTTGTCTACTGATCAAACTTCCAATGAATGTGAATGGAAATATTCCCACTGATTTGCCTCATCATTGGATTAGATATGTAGCATTATTTTTTTTGTTTCCCATGTGTTATACTGTGCCATACAATTGAGATGGTCCTTTTTGGAGACAGGTTGAAGACACTAAGGGAAAATGTGAATGTCCTCCATCTCAGAATACTTGGTACTTGGAGTTATGGTTTTGTTTTGGACTTGATCTCTATTTTTATTGAAAAAGCCAATAGAAAAAAGAAGACTACAGACTCTTAATAGTGTTCTCTAGAATTTATTGGACACATCTACAAAATTTCATAGATTGACCATCTTCTTATAAGTTTTTGGAAGCATCCTAGAGAAGCCAATAGAGAACATATTTCTCTATTACTTTTTATTAATTAAAAAAACTTATAGAAGGGACATGGTTAGCTGTGTTAGTCTGAAGTCAGTCAAAAGTGAGGGCAGGGTGGAACCACAGAGACTAACTGGTTCAGAGAAGCGTGAGCATTCATGGGCAACAATCTACTTAATCAGAAGCTGTGCCAAAATAGGTTGTTGCCTGTGAAAGGTCATGCCTTCTACCTAACCTATAGAAGGGTGATGTTTTAAAATTATATTCAGTAGGACTTTTCTATAAGGAGAGTTTAATTTTAATAGTTCTCCCATACTTTTAAGCAGGGAAGCTCCATTTTCAAATGTCTTAATTAGGGTGGTGGGAGGAGGGGGGCAGGGGGCAGTAGGGCTATGCAAAACAGCACCGTTTCATTTCCACTTCCGTTTCGCCATTTCAACTGGACAGTGTTTCATTTTGATGTTTCATTTCACTTTGAAGAACTGTTCCATTTTGTTCCCTTGAAACTGTTTTGCTGTTTTGATGTTTCACCCATAGGCTATAATGGGGAAGCACAAAACAGCTATAACTTTGTCATTTTTTGGCATATTTGGATGAAAACAGGAGAGATGGTAGCTCCTGCTGAAGCCACCAAACCTGCAAAGTTTCAGGGGTTTCTGGGAAACTTCACCTCAAGCTGTTGATAAGCAAAACACGTGACGTATGACTGTGTGTGTGTGTGTGTTAAGGTGCACCCTCACTGGTTGTAGGGTCTCTATATGACACGGTAGTGTGCCCCAATAAGGTCTTCTCCTTCCCTACAGCCTCAGTCCAGCCCACCACTTTAACAGCAGGTAATAACTTAGTAAGCAGCACAGTAGCACTAGCAGCATTTCAGGCAGCCAAACTGCGATAGAGCCTTTCTTTCCTTTCCTTTCCTTCTCCAGCAGCTGCCAGAGGACTCTCCCTGCCAGCCCCAGCCCTGGGGCTTAGATGTGCCCAGGGCCCTGCGTCCTTGCGGTCAGGTGCTAGGGGTGTTGGTCTAAGGACATGGCACTGGCAGACAAGTTTCTTTGGATCAACCTAATCTGGTATCTTTAAGTAGACCAACTGAAGAGTTACAGAAATATATCTTAGCAATGTTTTGGGTTGAAAAACCCTTTGTCAGGCTGAGGAAGCACCTGCAGAGTGTGTGCGTGTGCGTGCGCACGCTTCAGGAGGTGAGGGACAGGCTGGCCAGGGGTGGTGGGGGGATGTAGCAGTGCAGATAAAAGTGGAGTGGTATCTGGGGAGTCAGATGTCTGGCAGGTTGTAGCATGTCATAAATCCAATGTCTATAGCGAGTCCATGAGTTTCTGTACCTACTACCTAGGAGGTTGATGAAGTGCAGTTCATAGGTTCATCTGTGAAAAGTGGTTTGTAAATTCAAACAAGCACTGAACCTCGCTAACCTCATCACCAAAAGCCAACTCCCTACAGCCCAAAACACACCAAATGGATCCAGGCCATGCCATGACAAGACATGCAAAACCTGCCAACAATATCTCCAGTATGGAGATATCTTCACAATACAATACATATCTCCATCAGGGCACTAAGTGCCTCTTTCCTCATAGCCCCACTAAGTGCCCTGATGGAGATATGTATTGTATTGTGAAGATATCTCCATACTGGAGATATTGTTGGCAGGTTTTGCATGGAGCCACCAAGCAACAACTATGGTTGGCAGGAAAATACACGGAGACACCAAGCAACAGCTGCGCACCAGAATGAGTGCACACCAAAAATCTATCAAAGATAAGAACAGAAATCACCTTTCTACAGTTTCTAAGGCCTGATCCTCAAAGGGAATTTACAAACCACTTTTCACAAACGAGCCTGTGAACTGCATTTTTTCAACCTCCTAGGTACAGAAACTTATGGACTCAATATAGACATTGGATTTATGACAGACTGACTTTTATTAGTAAATGTTTAGGATTGGGAATCCAGAAAAAAGATGACAGAGCTGATAGGGAAACACAGTGTGCACGAGCGAGGGACTAACAATAGAGGGACGGGGGTGAGGAGGGGAATGCAACTAGGTTACAGGAGATAGTGTTAGCCAACTAAGCCCCCGTGGAGGTGGGGGGAAGGAGGAAGGGGAGGGAGGGGGTTCGCGACGCTGCGAGAGAAAGGAGATAGATGCACACAGACCTGTTACAATGGTCCGCAATGGTGGAGGAAGTGGTTCGGAGGAAGTGCCTCAGTCCATATAGAGTCTCATCGTGGGGGTCCTCTTTGGGTGGAGCGGGGTCGTCAGTGGTTGAAGACTCCTCTGGGAGTGAAGTGAAGTGGGGGCGGGGGGTTCAGGCTGTCCCCTCTGGGTCCAGTCCGGCAGCAGCTCGCCTGGTGGGGTCGGAGTACTGGTGGCGGCCCGTGATGTGCTCCACATAGATGTGGTGGGACCAATGGATGGTGTCGGACACCGTGAGGCAGCGCGTCAGCTTGGCGTAGCGGCGGGAGATGCGGCAGGCACGCAGGACGCTCTCATTGCTGGGGTCCCAAGCTCTGAGTGTTCCCATGATGAGCATGTCACCGTCACAACATACTACAACCTGATGGACATCTGATTCCCCAGGTACCTCTCCACTTTTACCTGCTACATCCCCCTTCCCCTCTCACCCCACCCTGCCCCTCACCCCCCTGATGCCTCCATTTCCATTTTCATTGACTGGCTTTCTTGCCTACATTGCATGAAAGCTGGCATCCCAGGGAGCTAAGCTGAGCTCACTTGGAGCCTCACAACTCTACTGCAACCAGCAAGCCTCAGGCCTGTCAAAGACTTAACGGGTCTAGACTTTCCCCAGCTGCTCCACCAAACCAGGATCCAAGCAGGTGTGGTGGGGTGTCAGTACGCCCCCAGCAATGCTGAGCACCTTCTTGCTCGGCACACTGGTCAATGGACAGAACAGGTGTTTCCAAGCAACTGTGGCCAGATCTGGCCGCATCTGGCTGCGGCTGGCCCAGTAGGCCAAGGGGTCACACAGCAGTGGCTCCATGTCCTCAGTGATCTAGGCATCCACCAAGGCCTGAGTGCTAACTTCCTGATGGTGGGGTCTGGTGCCTGTCGTACCCACTATGGAAGCCATGCCCTTGGCCCACATTGGCAGTGCCTGTGGTAGAGGAGGAGACTGGCTGGTGAATGGCATGCTGGCATGGGACAGTGGATCCCCCTCTTCCACAGCCCCCTGCCTCTGCCATTCTGCCCCCCGACTCTTTTCATCAGCACCTCCATCCACTGATTCAGGCTTTGGCTGCTGTATATGCTCCCCTTCACCCTTGGGTCACACATAGCACTGTTTTGGACTGTAAGGGAGCAAGCCATTTCCTGATGCCCTCCTTTAGCTGCCTCACTAGTGCTTGGACATCTGGTGACAGCATCTTGCCCCAACCAGGAACATTGATTCCCTGGAAGCTCTTTTGGCTCTGAAGTTCCCTCACTACAAGGATTACCTGGCTGAGGAGGGCATCATCAGTGCTGAGGGTCTTGGTGGCCTCAACAAAGGGCTTGAGGACCAGCAAAATCTGGGAGATAGTATCCCACTCAGCTCTGTTAAGGGGCCTGCTGATCCCAATCCCCCTGAGCAAGGCTATCTCATGAATGGCCTTCTGTTGCTCCACCAATCTCTTGAGCATCAGATATGTGAAGTTCCACTGACTCTTCACATCCTGCATGATTTTGTGCTGCGGGATGTTCAGTTCTGCCTGTTTGTCCCGCAGCATCTTGCCCTTCTTGATTCTCCCATGAAAGTAGCCTGCCACCCTCCTGAATTTCAAAATGAGCTCTCTGGTGGTGCTGGCACTGTCACCAGCAGACCTGTCCCCCTCTAACATGTCCCTGACAATGAGGTGGAACTTGTGTGCGACACAGCAGATGCTAACAAACTTGGCATCATGGACCACCTTGGCCTCATTGTCAGTGACCATGAACTTGTGGGTGAGCTTACCCTGCCCAACAAGCCACCCCTGCACCCAGCAGGGTGGTGCCTGTGGCGATGCATCAGCATCCCCTTGGTGCTCGTGTGTTTTGTTCCCTTGCCCCAGCTGGTTTTGGCTCAGCAGTGCAGGCAGAAGGCATATGCGGGATCATCTGCCAGCTCAAAATGATCCCAGACCGCACTACCTGCTTGCTTCTGGGGTGTAGGTGCATGTGTGGATACTGCAATTTCCCCCTCCTCAGCTGTCAGAGGCACAGCAACAGGAGGAGTGGACTCAGCTGAGCTGCTTTCCTTCGCAGCTTCTACCTCAGCCTCCTCCGAAGTGCCTCCTGGGGAAGGAAACTTCCCCAGAAGTCTAGGGGCTCTAGGGGAAACTTGAGAGATGTGGAGCACAAACTCAGATGATTCTCTGTCCTCCCCCAGGATTCCCTTTGCTATGGCACTCAAATCCAGCTCCAGCTCCAGCTCTTCCTCCGGCACTGGAAGGCTCAGCATGGGAAGTGACATGGGGTAGAGGAGACTGTCATGCTGGTGCTGGTGCTGCTGCTTGTTGTCATGGTGGTGGGGTTTATGGCTGGTTCTCTTGGAGGGGATGCAGACTCAGACACAGGCAGTGGCACTGGCACTGCTCCCCTCCCCTTGCTGCCTGTAGAACTAGTGGAAGCCTTATGCCTGCTCACTGTAGCAAAGAGGCTGTATCTCAGTTTTTTTTTTGTGGGGGGGGACTTACAGCTCTCCCTCTACTCACTCTTCCACCCCTCCCTGAAGGCTTGCCAGCTGCCTTTCCAGCATGTTTCATGGTGTGTTTCATAGTGTCTTGTCTGTGCCTTGGTGTGCTGGAAAATCTCTCTTCTTCTGTAATGTTATCTATCTGATTTATGTAATATATGTAGATATGGTAATTGTATGTATGTGTATTTATGTAATGTACTTTTGAAACATTTCAACTGCCATTGTTTAGTTTTGAGGCTGTTTCGAAGTCCTTTGTTTCATTTCGATTTCGCTGTTTTGAGCTCGAAATGAGTCGAAACAGCATTGAAATGAAACAGCTGGCAAAATTGCATACAGCCCTACGGGGCAGTTCCATATTTGATTATCCAAACTTGCATTTCTACATGTAAGTTATTTACTTGTAGAAGTCACCTAATCTAGCCCTGCAAATGTGGGGTGTGGATGACGTATTAATTTTTCCCACATTTAAAATTGCAAACTGGGATATTGACACTTCAGGGTGTTGGGAGCTTTATGGTTCAGTATTAAGCAATCTTTACCCCATGCAGAACAGGATTTAATGGCTTAGGCACCATTTATACCTTGTGGGTCAAATTCAGGCCTAACCGAAGCCTGTGGGAGCCAGTAGATCTAGGATTTCAACTTGTGGGTTTAAATGAGTGCGAAGCCAAGGATAGGCTCCAAGTGGGCCCTGTGCACAAGGCTGTATCTAATTCTCACACCTGTAACTTGCTTTGCAGTTCTTAGAAGGAAGATACTAATTCAGGTATAAGGTTATAGTGTTATTAAATTAAGGTATTAAATAATTGTGCTTTAGTATCCCAACTTAATTTGGCCAAGGGGAAGGCAAGTGTATGACTACACAGAACCTGAGATTAGCCAGTTGCCTAGAATAAAATGTCTGTGAAATGAAAAGCTTATTATTTCCATATGCAGTTTTGGTCATCAGTACTGGATTATCAAAAAGGGAATCATCCTTAATTGATATGTATATAGACTCAAACACAAAGTTGGCAGCAAAGTTTCCATTGTTTGTTTTACTACATAGCGGTCATCAAAATATGAGGACATCACCTCTGTTTCCCCAGCAATTACATTCTTGCTATTGTAGGTAAACATTAAATACACTGTGAAAACAAAGATGAGATAAGATAAACTGGGGTGGAGTGGCAGCTAAGCACTGACCCACAAACATCAAAAGACAAGGAAAGAGTCCAGTTATAGCTCTACTTTGGGGCCTTCATGTAGCTGAGGTATGAAGTCATGAAAATGAAATGAAAATGAACCATCTTTAAATGAAACCCTAATGGGAGCAAGACAGGAGTAACTGGCCACATTTACACAGGCACTTTACTATGGAGTAGACTAATTAGCTGCAGAGTAAAGCGTCACTGCCTTTACATGCGATGATATTAGGCTGCAGTAAACTAAATTACACCTCAGTAAGATAGCACTGCCAGGGACAGTACTATGTTATAGCAGGGTAATTAACTGTTATTAAACGCATGTGTAGGTAGACGCTGACTGCGGCTACAACTTGCTCCCAGTCAGTCTAGCCAGCAGGCCTGTCTGCCATCTAGCCATATGGCTTCACGCCTTCAGCACCTTCAGTGCCCCAGCCAGCCCCTCCACCGCCTGACACTACCACCTGGGGCAGAGCAGGGCAGGAATGGCCCAGGTGTAAACTGCTCCCCCTCGACTCAAATTGCTGCTGTTCTTGGTGCACGTGTAGATGCTGTGCCCAGGATTAGTTTAGTCTGGCTCAAGCTGCTCCGGAGTGCATTGCTTTGAATTGTATGTATGGACTATGACCTCATTATAACTAGCCAAGGTCAACTCTGTATTCCCTGTTTGTGAATTACCTGGATTAGTTGCACTGAGGTAGAAGTTAGCAAGAGGAGCCATGAGACAGAGCCTGGTGAAATTGTTTATGTTAATACTAAATTCACCAAAATATGGAGTTTTGGAAGGACTGAAGCTTTCTGAAATTGAGTTGAATTTAGCCAACAGCTGTTGCTGAAACAACATTTAACTGTAGATGTGATTTCCTTGTAGTGAGGTTAAGTAAGCATTGGAGGAGCACTTGGAGAAGTGATGGACTCACCATTACTAGGAGGTTTCAGGCCAAACTAGAAATCTTTTTCATAGATACTCTTTAACTAAATATTGAATAGAAATTCTATGTTGTGTGTGTGCAAGGGGTAGAGCTGGGCCATGATGGCTTCTTCTGGTCTTGAATCTCTTAGTACATTCTCTTCCATCATTTGCCATGGAGAAAAAAAAGAAGCTCTACAGTGCCCACAACTACTTTTATCTCTGGATTAAGACAGTGACCATAATTCAGTCTCATACTTCAAGGATTTGGCCAGTCTGCTTGTATCTTCTGAGATAATCTGGACATATTTTACCTAATCATTGCCAGGAACTTAGACATTGGTGAAACACCGGGGGGTTTTTTCTGTTCTTGGCCTTTGACACACAACTGCTTATTTTCCTGTGGATTAAAATGCTTTAGTTTAGCTCAGATTACTGGTTTCAATACTGGGGCAACTGAGTGCAGTATAATGGCCTATGAGATATGGGAGATCAGAGTAAATGATCTAATGATTTATCTTAATCTTAAACTTGGTTAAAGTTCTCTGTGCCTTGTCTCCCCTTGGATTTCCCATAGGGATAGTGGTCTCATTTGAGCTATCTAGATGTAAAACACTTTTTTGCTATGAACACATAGTCTCTGTTCCTCTCTGCCTCAGTTTCTCAGTGTATAAAATGGGAATAATACCACTAATCTCTTTTGTAAAGTACATTGAGATTTGCTGATGTAAGGCTCTAGCTAAAATACAGATGCTATTACTATTTTAATTCATCATTTATTGATAGCAATGGAAGATGACTTAGGCCAATCTTGGGCACTTTTAAAAATCTCAGCTCCTCCTATAATGGGAGTAAATGGGGTGTCAGAATGGATGGGAGGATAGTGTTTGCAATTCACTGGGAAAGAAAAAGTGTTTTCTCCAATATGGTCCACCTACAATGGAAACTGAATGCATGCCTTTTAACTAGAGCCAGCTCACTTATATCTGTCAATCATGCTTTGTCATATCTTTGACTCTGATGTAAATAATCCCATGCATTTATCTTGTGCTTTCTACCAAAAATCAAAAAGTGCTCTGCAAACATTCATTCTCCCATCCCACCCCTCTTCAGGGTGGACATTATCTAATCCTATTCTACCTGTGTATGGCCCAGAGAAGACCTGCACAGATCTTTTTTTTTTCCCTGAATTCAACATGGCTCCCACCATGTTTAAAGTTTAGTAGTTGTTTAGATGCTTGACTGGATTAGGGTCTTAAACAGTGACCTAGGAGCTGTTACTGAAATCAATAGGATTCAGTCCTGCAGGACCAAGCTAGTGGTGAGATCCTTGCCTGTAGTAACAGCTGCATGCAGTTTTGGGAGACCAGGGGCCACAGTAATTGTTTCAAATGTCTGTGGATTTGTGCATAGCTTAATCAGTATCTGCTGGGCAACATTCCCTCTTCAATCTTCTATATGCCTAGCTCTTTCTTTTCATTGTCTGTTTTGAACATTTCCCCCTTTTTTGTGAGGGCTCTGTCTTTGAGTCTTTAATGCATTCTCAGCATAGTTTTGCCAGAAGAGAAAATATCCAGAACATCTCATCTTAGCAGCCTGCTTTCTAGACTCTGTCTATAGTAACTCCCACTAGGTTGAAATTCTCTGCTGGAGCATTTTGACAGAGGCTATTATAAGGGAGTCTCTTCTCTTCAGAGCTCGGCCCAATGGCTCTGCTGGAATGCACTAATTGCTCTTGGAACAAAAGCTACTTATGTGCCTTTCGGACCACATGGCTCTGTGCTGATCCATCAAAGGAATCCTGTATGAAAACCCCAGTGTTTCCCTGCGTGTACTCTGTACACACTTGTGGTGCACTTGCAAAAGATTTAGGCTTATCTTTTTTGTGCTTGTTCGGTTTATAAGGCCTATTCTTTGGCATGCAAAGAGATCATCTTCATATGCCCATGAATCTGTCATGTGAGGCAAATTCCTGTCTTGGAGTATAGACAATTTTTCAAATGATGTGTATAATTTATTTGAGTAAGGCTTTGGAGTGGATCTGCTTCTGTAGGGGGCTTGCAATAGGCCTGTGCGAAGCATCTAGTATTTGCTTCGGATTCAGCCACTTCAGGGGATAGTGATTCAATTCAGCCATTCAAATCACTGCCCCAAATCAATTTGGCTAGATCTGGTTAGGAGATTCAGCTGCTGCAGAATCAGCCAAATCTCCAAGTCACACAGGCCCCATTCCCTGCCCGCTCTCAATGGCTGCCCCGCCTGGCCCCAGCTCTTGGCTCTTTGGAAAAAAAAAGCCAGCTCCTGCCCAGTGGGAGATGATCCCTGCTGCCCCCCTGTCACGAGCCCCCTGACCTTCGCCCATTCTCCCAGCCCCCCATGGCTGCCTTGTCTGCCCCAGCTCCCGACCCTGTAAAAAACAAAAAACGCCGAACTCACTGGCTCCTGCCCAGTGGGGGAGGCGAACCTCACTGCCCATAACTGTGCCTTGCTCCATGAGTCCCCAGATGTCCTGAGGCCACTGCAGCAGCTAGTGAGTCCAGGGTTTTGTCTTAATTTTTTTTAAAGGGCCAGGAGCTGGGGTGGGCAGGGCAGCCATGGGGGGCTGGGAGAGTTGGCAGGGGTTGGGGGGCACTAGGGAAGCAGGCAGGGGATGGGGCCTGGCAGGGGTCCCCCCGTGGTCCCTTCCCCCATCCCTTACTTGCCAGCATGGAGTCCAGGTCCAGCTCCCTGCTGCAGTGAGTGGGGACTGCCCAAATCACCAAAGCTCTGCAGATCTTTTACAAATTGATTCGGAGAGCTTTGAATTGATTTGGACCTCTTAATTGGTCCCCGATTCAATTCAGATTAAGACATTCAGCCACCAAATCGGGCTGAATCTCCTCCAAATTGAATCATCATCCAAAGCTTTGCACAGCCCTAGTTTTCAATATTCGATCAAAACCTGAACCTGTGGGGATTTCCCTTTTCCTTTTAAAGGAATTCCATTCTCTCCTTGCTTGAAGCATGGCACGTGGAATCTCAAGTGTGCTGATTTCTTTTGGGAAAATTTAGAATTTGGAAAATTTTTCTTTTTGGAAAAGAGTCGGAGAGCTTTGAATTGATTCAGACCTCTTAATTGGTCCCCTGATTTGATTTGGATTTGGAGATTTGGTCACTGAATTGGGCTGAATTGCCTCCAAATTGAATCACCATCTAAAGATTTGCACAGCCCGATTGAAAACCACTGTTTTGTGCTGTGTTTCTACAAGGCACACCAGAGACAGCAGGGGACTCCCCTTGGCCTCCTTAAACTGCTTTATGGGTAAGCCTGGAAGCACTACCTCTTACTAAGTTTGTCTAGCACCAGTGTGATAGGCTGCTACTTGTAACTTCTTTATGCTGCCTTTACGCTTTTTTTGTTGCTTCCTTGTTGGCAGCCGGCCCTTGCTCAGCTGCCTGCCCCGATTGCAAGTTTTGCCCTGCTGCCTTTCTCTTCTTAAAGTAACAGGAGCCCCTGGCTTCCTTTAATACCATGCACCTATCATTTAAATAAGAAACACCCTTGGAGTTAATTGCTTTGTTCTTATGATTTCCAAGATGCAAGCCTAGAAGGTCACCAGCCTTTTATCACTAGCTGCTTCACCACTGGTAAGGTTGGATCCTAGTTCCAAATAGCTCCTGCCTTTGGGAATGTTTGATCGTATCTGCACAGCTTGGGCATCTCTTTATTAATAATCAAACAAAGTGTATCCTCTCAATCCTCAGCCTGTACTGCTCTCTCCCTACACCTGTTGTCTTTATTCTCTTGCTGTTGGTGATCTTCCTTTCTCTCTGTTTTCCTCCATCCTGGTAGGGGCCTAACGCCAATGGGAATTACTTGCATACTGTGGGATAGGTCTAGAATATGCCTTGTTGCCAAATGGGGCTAGTAAGGGAGTGCAGTCTACTGGATGGGGCACCATTCTGAGAACCAAAAAAGCAGCAGCCTAGTCCTGGCTCTGCTGCTGACCTATTAAGGAACCTCAACAAATTGCTTTTCCTGTCTGTGCTTGTCTTATTAAGGGTTTGAACAAGACCTAACACAGGTCCTCTAGGCAATAGTAATTGGCTTCTTATTTGCTGTAATGGGTCATGCACACCTGTTCTGCTTTATAACAATCCTTAATAGTATTAAGGAGCGCTTAAAAATCCGAGTGGGGGTAGAAGGGGGCATGCAGTTGTCTGGTACTCAAACCAAAACCGTGTTTATATACATGCCAGTTTATTTATCTCTGGTCCATTCATCACTAATCTCTTCTGCCTGGTTTCCTGTGCACGGGCGTTTCCAGTTAATGTCATGAGAATTGCCACTGACGCTGATAAGAGCGGTTCCTTGGAGCCACCCAGCTTTCCACTCAAATGCAGAGGTGCCCAGTCCTTTGGGAAGCACTGTGCCCATCATCTCTGCTTTTCTACTTCTTTTTCAAGCCTTCTAAACCTCTTTAGTCTGCAGCCTTGTGCTGGGGACCACTTAAGAACCTGCTTTCTCTTGAGATTCCCAGCGCTTCCTGCCATAAGTAGGGCTGAAAATATCACAAAAGCAGCATTTCCTGGCTGTTTTGGGACACTGCTACTTCCTTCTGGATGTGTAGAGACAACACAGAACAAAGGTAGAAGAGAGCAAAGAATGGTCTAGTGGTTCTGAAACACATCTATCATTCTGGAGATACCAGTGGAAGTCTCTTTTCTGCTACGGACTTCCTGCGTGCCCATGGACATGCCATTTAGTCTCTTTGGGCATTGATAGATATGCTTTGGAAGGCAGGTGGGGGGAGTGCTTTAATTAGTGCAGCTCCGAGAGCCATGCTAATTAAATGCGGCTGGAACGTCACATGTATCAGTGTCCATGCACTGAAAAATGGCAGCAGAGCACTTCAAACTAAAGCTCATTTGATGATCTTTAGTTCAAAGTGCCCCACCACCATTTTTTAGTGCAAGGGCCCTGATAAATGTAACACTGGAGTGCAGTAATTACCATGCTCCAGCAGATTTGATTAATCAAGTCTGTTCTGACATGCTGTAATTACAGTGCATAGGAGCAGCCTCCCTGCTTGTGTATAGGAGCCCCTTAGATCTAGATCCCCACATGTAAAAAAGGCTTTTGTGCTGGCTCACTTTGCAGGGCTTTAGTCATGGTAAATACAGTAAGGTCTGAGCAGTGCTTATAAGGCCATGTAATACCTAGGGGTCAATTTGAAGAAAAGATAGAGAATAAATTTAATCCATTTTTTTAATTCAAGTTTCATTCAAATTGGCTCACTTGGACTGTATCTTCAACTTGCATCAATTAGCCTGCCTAGCTCAATTAATCTTTCCATGGCTACTCTGATTTTCTCCAGCTGCAGAACTGGCCTGAATGTCTAAACTATGTAGTCCCAGAATAGTCATACAACTAACATATCATTACCTGGCGATGCTAAGGACAGCATTACCACAAATCGTATTACGGAGATACTATTGCACTGGTTCAGTTAAGTCGGCAAGTAACTCCACCACCCTTTAACAGTGCAGAGCCACAGACTGAACATGAAGTTACAGTGAGATATTTGCCAGATGTACAAATTCCAATGAAAAACTCTTCCTCCAAGGAAGATTTCCAACATTGGTGCCTGGTGTTTTCACCAAAAGCTTAGATGCCATCCTCAAACCTTCTCTTATCTCAGGGGTATTTTTAATCAAGCAATCAGGTGAAGAACCTTTGAACACATATGGGCTAATCTCTATTGTGTGAAGAACATATCAAATTTACAGGAGCAACCTGGATCCTTGTGACTAAAGAGTTCATAGTCTGGTCCCTGTCCCTGTCGTAGGCCCTCTTTGTTACCATCATATACCACATAGGATCTTTAATGTACACAAGGCTGTCATGCTGATGCATAGAAACTCCTTGAAATGGTTATTGCAGGTTGGAGACCATCTCATAATTCTAACAAAAGATGGAAGAAGGAACATTTCAGATTTTGCCACCATAAGGAAATGAAAAATGTACCCATTACACCAAGCAAAGGTTAGTTACTTGATCTACAGTAGTGTCCAGTGCCATAACGGGGGGTTGAGGGGGAGCGGGGCAACCACCCCAGGTGCCAACAGGCAGTGTCCAGCCGGGGAGAGGTTAAGGACAGAGCCATGAGTAGCTTGTTTGTGGGGGCGTGGGGACAGGGGGAGGGCGGCTCCCACTGCTGCGTGCACTCCTGGGCAAGCATGGTGGGAGGGTGCCCCCCCAGATCTGTACGTGGGGTGAGGGCGGCCTGCCGATGCAGGCTTTGCTCTGGGCACCAAACTTTCTTGCCACAGTAGTGTCCATAGAACTGAATGGAAAGTGATATTTTTTTGCACTTTTAAAAATCATCTTTCTTGCAAGCTTTTCAGTGCAATTTGCAAACACAAGCTAATTAAGCCTGACAAGCAGCAGTGGCAGTGTAGTCTAGTGTTTTGGGCACTAGGAGGACCTGGGTTCAATTTCTAGCTCTGTTACTTATTTACATTATGACCTGGTGCCGAACCTTTTCACCTCAATGTAGAAGGGAGCCTGATGAGTGTTTTGGTGTGAATGGATGGCAGTCTTGGGTATCAAGCTGGTAGAAAAATGGTCAGTGGAACATTTTTCTTCAGGGAATGTAGTTTCATTGAAATCCAAACATTTCACAGGAACACAGTGATTCCCACAAAATGTTCCAACAGGAAACTGTTTCTACATTCATTCTGACATTGCCAGAACACTTTATTTCAATAAAGATTAAATGCTGTGTTTTGAGTATCATTTCAGTTCATAGTATCATAGCAAACTAGAGCTGGAGCAGATTTCTGGAGGTCATCTACTACAGAGGCATCTCTATTCAAACCATCCCATATAGATCTTTGGTTAACCTCTTGCTAAAACTGCACAAATAAATGCTGTTGCATAAATACAAGGCATAGCACTCTCTAACCTGCCACAGATCAATCAGGGTGGACACATGTGATCAGTGTCCTGCTGTTGAATGCACTCGAGAGAGCCAAGGAAGTGGGCCGTGCAACGCACTACGGAAGAAGGTAAAAACTCCTCAGTTCGTACCAATCTGGCCATGGGATAAAATTCCTTCCTGATCCAAATGTGGCAATTGGCCTAATCTTGAATGGAAGGGCAAGACTGATTTGGCTTAGATTCTACCAGCAATTTTAATATTCTATTTACTTATATTTAATATATTCTAAAAAGACATATTGATATATTAAATATTTTGAAGCGGGGGGGGGGGAATGAAACGTTATTGTAGCAAACATTTTTATTATCCCAAATTGGAATTTTGGGTTCAATTAAATTCTTAAAAATTCAGCTTTTTATTCTGGAATTTTTTTAAAAAAAATCTCAAACAGTCTGAAGTTTCAGTGAAAGGAAAAGTCCTGTTCCTGATTCATTCAACTGGGAAGAAATTTCACAGGAATTGTTTGCTAAAGCGCAACATGTAAAAGCCTTAACTGAAAAGCTCGGAGTGACACCATTACATACAAGTACTGTCCCATCACCAGTCTGGCCAGAAGCATGAAGCAAAGCAAGAGAGAGAAACAACTCAGAGGGCCCTGGAGGAAGCAGCAATATTTTTTTTTCACAAGCTTTTATTGGATTGTTATCAAAATAGGTTGTGGAAACCCCAGAGTGATGCCTGGGGTGAGTGGAATTCTCAGACCTTTAAGATTAGGGATAAAAGACTGTTCAGTAGGGCTGTGCAAAGCTTCGGGAGCTGATTTGATTTGGAGGAGATTTGGCCTGATTCGGTGGCCAAATCTCCAAATCCAAATTGATTCAGGGGACCAATTAAAAGGTCCCAATCCATTTGAAGCTCTCCAAATCTTCAGAAAAGATTCAGAGAGCTTTGATTCGGACAGTCCTGGTGGCTGCAGCAGGGAGCAGAAGCCAGACTTGGAGCTGGTAAGTAGGGGCGGGGAAAGGGGGGAGCTGGAGAAATGGGGAGGGGGCCATGGGGGGGGGGCCCTGCCAGGCCCCATCCCCTGCCTGCTCCCCCAACCCACCACCCACATGGCTGACCTGCCTGGCCCCAGCTCCCAGTGCTTAAAGAAAAAAAGCCATACTCACTAAGTGTGGCCAGGTGGAGGGGTGATCCCCACTGCCCCATGCTGTGTGGGGGGTTCTACATGAGCCCTCTGACCCCTTCCCCTCCTGTCCCAACCCCCCATGGCTGCCCCACCCACACCAGCTCCAGCCCTTTAAGAAAAAAAAAAAAAGGAAAAAAAATCCCAGGACTCACCAGCTTCTGCAGTAGCCTTGGGGCTTCAGGGGGCTTATGCAGAGCCACCTGCCATGGGGCAATGGGAGCAGTGGGGATTGCCCCCCTGGCAGGCAGGATCCAGTGGGACCAGGGTTTGGTTTCTTTTTTTCCTTAAAGAGATGGAGCGGGGGCAGGCAGGGCAACCAAGGGGGAGGGGGCTGGGACAGGGGGTCAAGGGGCTCATGGCAGAACCCTCCATGCAGCATGGGACAGTGGGGATCGCCTCTGCCCAGCATCAAGTGCGGGTGGAGCAGCCATTGCTAGGGGTGAGAGAGCAGGTGTGGGATGGGCCTGGCTGATTTGGAAATCTGGAGATTCAGCAGCAGTCAAATCTCTGAATCAGATTTGGCTGAATCAATTCAGGACAGTGATTTGAATCACCAGATTGAATCACTGTCCCCCGAATCAGCTGAATCCAAAGTGAATACTAGTCCCTTCGCACAGGCCTACTGTTGAGTGGATTTTAAAACCAGGGTGATGCAGGAGCTAACATGTTAACCTGGATGAAAAAGCAAAGAACATTCATTCATTGAGTGTTTTGGCTGTCACTTACAGAGGCTTAAAACTGCTGCTGCTAAAGCAAGAGCCAAGCTTAGAGTCCGTTCTAAGAATTACGCCTGTGAGCTAATTTATTTAAGCGGTTTATAAAAATAATTAAACTCTTATTAGTGTATGTGTGTGGTGAGCATCTCTGGTTACTCTGCTTTGCTTAACCTTCTTCTGATACTGGGTAAGCAGAGGGTATGCAGAACCCTCATTGTGAATACCTCCTCCTCATCTTATCTTTGGGGTTCCAGTAGAAATAGTGTTTAAGCACTGATGAAAGAGGGAAAGAATAGAGAAAATAATTACTTACTACCCAGTTCTCTTCAGGAACAGTGCATTGACAAAAGTTTGCCTTGGGTACTGTATATGGCTGCTGTGTTATTTAGTGCTGATGGACTTCCAGGCTTTAAATCCAGATGTGTGCACATCAGCATGTAGAGTGGGGGAGTCCATTGATTGTGATGGTGAGAGATGGAGCTGATAGAACTCCTAAGAATAAATAATGCTCTTTGGAAACAGACCCCATTTCTGGATTAAGTGAAGTCTTATTATTAACTAGTCTTGGTTGTCTTTGAATATATTCTTTATTCATATGTTTCGGCTCTACATTTTGTAATTTTTAAAAATGTATTGGCTGTTTATCAATTGTTGTTATTTTTATTATGGATCTTGGTATACTTGATGTTTTTCTAAAAGTCCCAGGTCCTTGAGTCTTGTGATTGTGTGAGAATCTTAGCCTTCATTTAAAAGTAATGAAATTTCTGGGCTCTTAAGGTGGTAGAGGAAAAGTTGACAACAGGACCAACATATGTTCTGAAGACTTAAAAACAAACAAACAAAAATAGCCAACGGGCAAGTAAGAAGCAAATAACCCCTTCTGGTTTTATATGACTTCTAAGAAAATCATTTTTCTAATATTGGAAATCTGCAATATTGTGCCTGTAAAGTGTTTTGCTTTAATGACCTACAGCCCTCTTCGATGTTACTTACGATATCATTTACCTATTAATTACAGCATAAATGGTAGGGCTGTGGGAAATTTCGACAGGTGTTTCATTTTGAAGCTGTTTCGATGCGTTTTGAGCTCAAAACAGCAAAATCAAAATGAAACAAAAGGCTTTGAAATAGCTTCAAAACAAAATGAGGGCACTCGAAATGTTTTGAAAGTTTCGAAACGTTCCAAGTTTCGAAGCCAGGCTTGTTGCAGAAACCCAGGAGAGGGAGGGGGAAGAGCAGGAAAGGACTGCTCTGATACTGACATCTAGTTCTCGGGTGGATTCCCCAGCTCTCTGATCACTTCCCTCCAGAGGGCTGTGCTAGCCTCCTCTTGGGCTGTGCCAGACTCCTCCTGGAGGGCGCTGACCCCCGGATCTGTGCGCAGGATGACAGCAGGCTGCTGCTGGTGGCTGAGACTGGCAGCAGGACCAGGCTTCCCGGCACTGGGCATGGGCTGCCCCCAGCACCGGTCCCAGCTGACAGCAGCAGCCTGCTGTCATCCCACGTGCAGATCCAGGGGTCCGTGCCCCCTGGGAGGAGTTTAGCACAGCCCCACAGCCTTCCCACAGGGTGTGGACCCCCACAGCTGCACACAGGATGACAGCAGGCTGCCACTGTCAGCAAATGATACGAGTTTTGTTTTGAAAAGTTTGAGTTGCTGTTTCCGAAACTCCTGCATCTATCTCCTTGAGACCTGGCAGACTTCATGCCCTCGTGATACCATCTCTGCAATTTTCATCTGAGTCGGGCAAGAAATGACAAAGTTATAGGTATTTTCATGATTTCCCTGTTATAGCCGATGGGCAAAACATCGAAATGCGTCGAAATAGCGAAACAGTTTTGATGAAATGAAACAGAACGGTGCTTCAAAATGAAATGAAATGCAACAACAAAACAACACACTGTCCCCTTGAAATGGTAAAATGGAAGTCGAAATGAAACAGTGCTGTTTCACACAGCCCGAATAAACAGTAACCCCGGCACACATTTAGCTCAACTAATATGAGTGAATGATGTGACAGAACAAGAAATCAGTTTCCAGCCACAAATGCTACTGGCTGCGCAGCAGGCTTGGTTGACAGCCATTCATGCAGCTCTGCATGCAGCTGCATACTAGTGGCTTTAAGTGCTGGTGCTGGGAGCCCATCAGCTGGACCAGGATGCCAGATTGCAGTGAGCCTTGTGAGGCTCAATGACCTGATGCTTTAAAAATCTGTGCCCTGTAGCTCCCAAGGGAGCTGTGGGGCCAGGCAGTCAATCAGCCAGGTTTGTCTGTGCCTTGTTGAACTGCTGGGTGCAGGGGGGCGTTAAATTGCCCAGCAGGGGGGACCCTTAGGCTCCCCAAGATGAGAACCTTGCTAATCCTAATTTGGCTGCAAGGTTCCCATTAAAATAATAGTTTGATTAGGATTGGTTCCCAGTTCCCAAAATTGTGCATCCTGCCATACATGTGTGTGGCATGGCAGGACATGTGATTGTTGGGACAGGGGATCAAATCCCACTACACCATTATTTTAACATTGTTTCAGGGTCTGTATTTCACGATGATCCATTAAATGACCCATGTGTTTGTTGTTCTATTCCGTGACTAGATGACAGAAACATTTTAAAAGCAGACACTAGTAGATGATGCAATTGCAATTTTTAAAATAACAAATATTTATGTAAAGCTCATGATTCATGAAGAAACTTACTGACATTTTTTAAATTTTGAGGAAATTTTACCAACATTTTAAATTTCATTGGAAAATAGTGAAACAGTAGAATTTTCAAAGCTCTTTCCCTTCCTTTATTTCCACCAGATCTTACCATCACTTTTGTGATCCTCAACACCTGTCTAAATGACTAGGTTAACACGGCCCCATGAATAAAATTAACTAGGCATCTTTATTTGTGACAAATTATTTTGTTTTTAGAAATCAGCAAGCCTGACTGGCAGCCCATTGGTTACTTGTAGCTCCGGTGCTCTAAATTGTAGTGCTTATGATGTTAAGCAGAAAGTGATGATAAATACATTTTAAAAGATGCCTGTTGGTTTCTGTCATCATAATGCAAAAGGAAAATGCTAGACTAATTCTAATGGGGCAGTAGTGAGGGGAACCAAAAATGGGAGCATGAAATGTAGAGTATGTTGTCAGTTATATCGTGGAGGCTTTTGAAGGAGATGAGCAATTCAAAACTGGGACTGACCCAGAAATTACCTGCTCTTCAAGTGAATTCTTTTGACAAAATATATAAAAAAAAATCTTGGTTTTTTGTTTTTTGTTTTTTTTTTCAAAAATTTTTATTGCCCTTCAAAATCAATTTGTCAGGTTTTTTTTTTTTTGTCCTCTACAAAATGTTTTGATGGAAATTTCATTGAATAAATTGATTCAAAGTCAAAAGACACTGCCAAAAGGCAGGAATGAATAAACTCTAGTGCAAACTACTCAAATTAAAATAAATATCATGCAACTCAAAAAAATCCTAGGAGAGGAGTTTAATAACCTTGTTAGGTTCCTGTTGTTGTGTTGCAGAATGTGCCAGGCATGCCATAGCCATCCATAAAGGTTGAGCTAACAAATTAATTTGGGTTACCAATGACTAGAATAAAAGCCCTTCAAGCTAGGGCAGGGAAGATGAAGTTTTTAAAATATCTTCTGGCATATTTTCTTTAAAAGAAGGAGAGGTTCCAGCATTCCATCCCAAATCCCTAAATATACATCCTAAACATAGCACTTCCATGGCCCAGCTCAGGATATTGCCATAAGGAAAAAGAGTTGGGACAATCGCAACTGTTTTCTAGAAATAGCTCATGTTTCATCGTTAATAATTGGGTTTCAACTCTGAACTCAGCTGCCCAGGCCCTGCACACCATCATCAATTCCAGCTTCTCACCGGTACAGTACTATACTAACATGGGTGTGATTGCTTTTTCATCTAGGCCTTTGCATGCTCAGAGCTGCCGAATTGTCTGAGTTTGGCATATGACCAGAGCTCCTTCCTGGATTTTAAGATCTGGAAAGTTGTTCATTAAAATCAGCTGCAAAAGTCTGTTAGGTCCTTGTGAAGATGTTAGATAGCCCCTCAACCTCCTATTTGAGGCTTGCACCTTTTTAATCCAGTTATCCAAAGGGGTTGGGGTAGCACATAAGTAAAAGCATAAATCCTGCTCAAAACTGCAGCCTGAAATTCATCTGTGGACATCAGAGGGAAACTGTCTTTGCTGCCAGGTAGGAAGGGGTATGTGAGCTCATCAGAAAATGGATAGATGCCATGTGGAAGATACCCAGTCAGAGGTGGCTTTGACAGGTTTTGTGACTAGTTTTGTTAGTCCAGAAAGTGAGAAGATTTCTTGCTATGGGAAGCTGGGATGAATCAGAGTTCCTCTCTGAACCAAGTCCCATCCTAGTTCACTGCTGTGTGGACCCCTCCCTGATCTTGGAACATACATCACACTGAACTCCTGGGCTAGGGACAGACATTCAAAAAGCCTGAGCCTAAATTGATTCAAACTTTGCAAGTTAGTATAACCTGGCTAGGCTGAACTGGTTTGTAACCAAACAGACATCCCCTCTGGACTGAAGAAATGCAGGAATATGCCTGCATTGGCTCAGGCTAGAAGCTGGGGGGTGCTAGAGCAGCCCTCCCTTCACTTCTACAGTGCTGAGCTGAGGAGGGTGTGGCCAGGTCCTGGGAGGACACCCTGGTTAGGGAGGTCTGCCTGCATGGTCCCCGGCTTTTCCCAGCTTGCTGCTCAGTGGGCGGGAGTGTTGCCAGCCCCCAGCTAGCACTCTGAGGCAAGTGGGGGTGTGCAGTGCATGCATCTGCTGATGATATGGAGCTTTTCAATCTCCCTCACCCTGCTTCTTTATACTGTCTGCAGCAAACTGACAGATCAGCAAGCCAGCAGGGTCTGATGGCAGTGTTTAGTGTCCCATCATCAAAACAACAGCTTCTCTCATTAGTTCAAGCTCTTCTTAAACAACTTTTTCCAAGGAAGGAAAAAGGACAGCAGGAATCTTACCAGCTGTCCTGTTGATTAGCTCAAAAAAGCCCTAATCAGACACTTCTGTCTGCTGGTCCCAGTGAAAGTGGAGACACAGACACCTCTCAGAATTACCTAGCATACCATATACCTAGGGTCTGTGGGACTGGGGTCTGTGCTGTGGGAGATGGGAGGGTGGGTGGGGGGGACTCCTGCTTAAGCAGTGAGCAGCAACTGGGTTTGGGCAGGGGGGGAAGCCAGGCAGACCCTGTGGTGTCTGCAGTCTCTGCCAGAACTCTGGCCAAGGAGCAGAGGGGGTGGGGCCAGCTCTGCTGTGGAGCAGAGAGCCCTGCCCAGCCCAGAGAGCAGGCTGGGATGCTGGGGGAGTCTGGTTTAACTTAAACCAGCAAGGGGTCTAGGACAGACACTGCATAAACTGGTTTGAGCCAAGTCAGTTAAATCTGATACTATATTCAGTCAGGTTTATCTCAAACTGGTTTCAACCATTTTGAAACTGGTTTATGTGCACTGAACATCTGTTCTGTTACAGGTTTAAACCAGTTTCTGATCACTTTAACCAGTTTATGTGTAATGTCTGTCCCTAGCTCTGTAGGGGAGCAGCTTGTAACCTTATGGCTGGACACTTTCTACAGGCAACGGAAGTGATTGCCAGATAAGGCTCCTGCTGTTTGTTCTAAAGATTAATTGACATGGACAAATAAGAGCAATATTTCCATGCCCATGTAAGTGTGAAACTGACTGTGTTTATAGAAATTAATCTACTGCTGCAATGCACTGCCAGCCAGCAAATATAAATATACCCTTGCTGAGAAGAGGAGGATCATAGGACACACATCCATTTGGATCTTAGAAATGCACTTCTACTAGAAATCCTAGAATTTCCTTTGCTGGTTACTTGTCAGGGCCCCATAAGCTGCATTCATGATCTTCATTTATAGCATTTTTCAGTTATTCCATCTTTTCTATATACAGGCAGTGTAAGGAGAATATAGGTCCTGGCCACCTCTGTCCAAGAATTAATGCAATTAAAGGTGGGGCAATCCTGCATTCTCACCTGCTGCATCTCCATGTGGCACCCTTTAGTCATTTTTAGTTATGTTTTTATGTTTTTACCTTTGTACTAGCAGACACAAAAGGCCTGCTCCATACCAGATGGATGCAGAGTTGCCAGATTATACCCAAAAGGAAGGCCAATGCCCTAGATGAAGGATTGCAGTTTCTTAGATTTCACAGTATCGTGGTGGTATCACATCTCTGAACCACAAACGTTTATTTTAACATCTGTGATTAGTCTTTGCTACATCATTGTGGTTTTTAGCTAAGATGCTCAGGCTTCCTGAATGTATGTAGGTAGTTTCAGTAGGCAATCAGGTCACCCATGCACCAATCAGGTGGATGATAAAGCATATGCTTAACTTCCATCATGTGCATCATTCTTTTGCCTTTCAAGGCTGGGATCCCATGACCCCAGCTGACTTCCTGCCCTTTGGGCAGGGGGCTGGACTCGATGATCTCCCGGTCCCTTCCAGCCCTAATGTCTACGAAATAAGGAACAACTCAAGTGCTTCAGTGATAAGCATGTGCTTAATTAATTTTCTGAACAGGGACACTTTGCAGGACTTGATCAGCCCTTCTGAAGACCAAGCCCTCTGTAGATTGACCTGTATCCCTGTCCTAAGACATAAAAAAGGGGACCAGGTGGAAAAATGTAAACACCATACAAGGCAGAAGTCACTGTATACTTGATACTGTATACCGTGTGCTAGATGTATTAGTGAAGTGTGGTTAATAAATTAGAATTAATGTTGTTTTATGCATAGTGTTTTGTTATTTTAGGTACAGATGTTTGATTCTAGAGTGTGTCTGTGCCAATAGCAGTGAACAAGTCTTATCCTTTCCTCCTTGTTTATGAAGTCCATTTCTCTAATACCCCACACTCATGTTGAATTCAATGGGATATAAAGCCATACCAGAAATGCAGATTCAGCTCCTCTGCCATTGAAAGGTAAAGGTTTGTAGCACTGTATTCCAGCAAGGGTCTGGGAGCACCAATTGTGTCAAAGGCAATTGATTCAGTTTCCATAGAAACTTCTGTCAACACAACTGAGGGTGGCCAGGAACTGGACACACATTTTTAATGTTTAATGAGCTCTAGTAATCCTAATCAGGTGTCTGGGTCAGAGGACTGAATTCATAGCAGTTCTTGTTCTAACCATTTAAGCAAGAAGTATTTCACCCCCCACAGAAGGCAGGGTGCTGGCCACAGTACAAGCCCTTCATGGCTGCAGCCCCCTCAGCATCCCTCAGCTGATGTAGGAAAATCATGGTATTCATGGAAATGTGGATCACGTGGCAGTGCCTGAACCCCATCCTTTTGCTAGCCTCTAGGCTGACTTGTTAAGAATTAAGGGTCTTTGTACAATTATAAAATTTTAACTTGTTTATTTTGGAGCATCGCATCTGTGTTTGTACACACTCGGTTTTAAAATGAATTAAGCTGGGGCCCTAGCCAGCACTGTAGGAGAGCGGGACAATCCAGTACTGCCCCGCCTTCCTGCCCCCTCCACCCCCAGTGGAAGCAGGGAGCTGGCAAACCACACAAGAAAAAAAGAAAACAAAAGAAGAAAAGTGGAAGCAATTTGAAAGTGAATGCAATTTGAAGTGGTGAACTACAGAAAATCACAGCACCATCCATTGGACAAAGAGGCTCATTACACACCTTTGAATGCCTTTGTGTTTGCAGGCAATGAATCCATGGATGCAACGCTTTAATTCCTGGTGAGCCAAGCTAAACTATGTCTGAGGAGTTTTAGTTTAATGCACAAGACTTTTAAAGCATTGGAAAATCCTGCTCTTGCAAATGGACACACAATTGTTGTGCATGAAAGGGCAAAAATTGTAGCTCATACATAAATCCATAGTGACCTCAGTTTAAAAATCATGATTTTTAGAAATATTTCTTTGGGCCTTGCTCTCTCCCTTCTGATGTCTCATGTTTTCAAGTATTTCTCTGGACCTGTGAGGTCTAAACAGATGTCTTGCAAAGAAAGCTGGGATTCTTGTGTAAGCCCATGACTTGCCCCCCACTGCTGCAGCCTGCTGCTCTGGTGAATGGCCAGAACTCTACTGCCCCTTTTTTTCTTTCATTGGCATGTTTTATCAGTGAGTTTCCATGCATTGCTTGTTGAATAAGAGCTATCTTTATAACAGCCATCTGTGTCCTCACTTCCTACTCAAATGCAACCCCTCATCATGTCTCCCCAACCATTGGGAAACCAAAAGTGTGGACCTACACATTCCTCTACCCCACCCCCAAGTCAAACAAGCACACTGCAGAGTTTGGTCAACTGTAGGCCACTGAACTTTACTGAACTCATGTTTAGGAGAGAAGAGAACAAAGAAAAGTGAAAACACCCCCAGCCACAGGTCATCACCTCCACTTCTTTCCACCCTACCCATTATGAAGCATGCTAGACTGGATGTTCACATACCTCATCTCTATTAACCTAAAGGGCATTATAGGCTCAGGCAGACCACGAGTGATTGGTGCACATTAACTCTGCAAAGAGCACAGATTGCAGCTGCTCTTTTCAGTGTGATGTTTGAGGTTAATGGTAGTTCAGGGCTCTCATTACAGTCAGTGGGTTAAGCCTTTACACAGTAAAACTGAAGGGAATTTTTTATTGTGAAACTAGGAGGCACTCAGTCCTACTTTTCTGTGATTTCTATGAGCTTTGGGCAAGATATTAATACTGAAATCTGGAACTCGCAAGTAAATTTGTAGGGGTCCTCTCAGGCAAACTAGACTACAGAAAGAGGCCCCAGGAGGGCAACTTCCTGCTGGTGAAAACTCTTCAGAGGACTGTCCACTGTCGAACAGGGCAGAACTATGCACCGTGCTGCAACAGCAAGTGTTAAATGCTTGTTAGAAGAAAGTCAGTGACCTGTTTCCTCCTTTTATAGCATGACTTGACAAGTGAGACAGTTTGTGTGTTTGGGTGGGTTTGCAAAATTCTGGCCTAATACCAGGCAAAACTTGCTGGTTTTGGCCTTGTTTCACTTTGTATTTAGTCAATCAAAACTCAAGGCAGGTGTAGCAAAACCACACAAACCAAAAAAAAAGATAGTTTGCAAGCAATGATGAAAAGTTGAGCCCCCACTTCATCCTCTGCTAAGTTGTGTTCAAACTACTGCAACAATGAACTGGTCCATCGTTTTCACAGATTGTTTTTATACAATTGAAAAATAAACAGTTTTGAAGGATAAGAGGGGAAAAGGCAGTTTCATATGCTCACACAAGAATTAATTACTTGTTTTTATGGTTTAAATAGGGACTATGGATTCTTATCTAATTACAGTTAAAGCTGTGTTATCCAGCATCCATGGGGAATGGGAAGTGCTGGTTAATCAAATATACCGGTTATTTGAAAGGCGTCTTTGTCTGTTTGGGTCACCGCCTCTCCCACTGCGTCTGGTGCACCAGGGCTTTCTCTCACTGGCATCACTGTGCTGGGGGACAGGGCGGGGGACCTTGTGCAGGCTGCTTTGCCCCAGACCATGGCAAAGTCGGTGAAATGGGACTCAGTGGCACCAGAGGTGCCATGGTGGGACTTCTGGTTTTGCTTTTGCTGCGTTGATCAGCATGCCAGTTAATGGAGCATTCTGGATGGTAAAGTGCCGGATAACACAGCTTCTCCTGTACCTAGATTAGCTTTTGTGACCCCCTTTTTTCTATGGGTTTATTGCTCCTTTTCTCCTACCATTGCTTCCTCCCCCCTATCTCTCTCTTTCTCCCCTCTCCCTTTGTCTTTTGTATTCTAATTTCTCTTTTTTCCTTAAACTCTGCTTCCTGCAGGTCCTTTCACAGAATATCTAATGAAGTGAATTTATATACATCTCTTATTTAGTTAGTCTATAAAGGTGCCTTCTGATTTGACTTCAGGCTAACACAGCTAGCTACCTCTCTTTGGTTTTATCAACAGATAAAGACCAGCAGTGAAGCCAAGAACCTTGTTCCGCAGCTTCTGCTTTCTCTGGTACAGGCACGTTAAGGTCTAATTTTCACAAAGACATGATTCTTCTGCCATTCCAGAAGCTGGCAGTGCCAAGAGATTGTAGTAGCTTTTAGCCAGCATGGGAAATTCTTCAGTGAACCAGAGGGCTTTCATCCATAAATTTTACCCTCTATTATTTTCCTAGCCAGCTGCCAAAACACACATTAGAAAAACAACAACATGAAAACACTAGGGTGTATTTTTTTCTTTCTTGGAGTAATCTCCAGGAGATACGGCAATTTTACCTATATAGTTTTTGCTTTCAGACCACCCAGAAGGTATAGTAAAACTCCAAATACAGTGTTCATTCAGAGAAAACAGAAGTAAAAATTGGCTAATGCAATGAGGAAACTGTTGTGGTTGCCTAAGACTAACTCTTGAAATGTCACATGATAACTCAGAGGGCCTGACCTGATAACTAATAAATCCTTATTTATTTTCTTCCTGGTCTGAATGTAGGCTTTTGTTCACTGATGAACTGATGCCTATATTTTACTGGGTGCTTCTACACGAGATGCTTACTGCACGTTAGCCTAATAACACCACGCAGTAGTGTGGCAATTAAAAACCGTGCTAATAGCCTACTGTGCGGTGGATTAAGTCAATGTGCAGTAAGCATCGCTAAAAAACCACGTGCTGGCGCTACCATGCAGCAACTCTAGTTACTGCACATTCAGTTAGTACTTCATTAAGGAAGTGTTAAACTAAATGCACAGTATCTAAGGCTCATTAATGAATGTGTAGGACGTGCCCACTTAGTACATATCTGCTCCCATAAGGTGCGATAACATATTACACCCAGTATAGTCTCTTCTTCCACAGTCTTATCCTTATACAGGGTCACTGGCAGCTTAAACCATTTTTTCCAAACTGCTCTGTCACGGATCAGAACCTGTTACATTTCTGATTTTATATGTGATCTTGTCATCTTTTCTTGGGTCTCCCTTTTGGTATACAACCAGATACTTATATAGTCAGTAGTTTATAATTGATATGTTCTTCTGCTATCCTATAAGCATGGAATGAAGCTTTTTGAGGAAAGAAGAGCTCAACATTCAGAGGAAAGAAGAAACCTCAGGAAGAAGCCTGCACTACATTCAGCATTGTTAGATAATGAACTTCACATGTGATAAGTGTGGAAAGGACTGTTATGCAAGAATTGAGCTTTACAGCCATATTTACAAATATTCAATGAGTTGATGCCTCACTTGGTGCAATTCTATTGTCTCACAAGGTAGACAGATACCTATGCCTATGCCATCCTGGCAAGTCCATTCTCTTGCCGCAGTAGAGTATAATATAGTTACTTGTGTTCCAGCTAGATATGCTCCCTGTGTTTTCCCCATACACAAAAAACAAATGTTATGTCCGCGAGACACTAATGGATCTTTTCTTCAGATTAAGAGAATAATACAACAAAAAAGAACAAAACTAAAGTATTTTTGTGACAAGGTGTAATATGTACCTTTGCTGACAGATTGCACTGAACTGAACTCAGAATGACTATTTTCTCTTCTGACTGCAGAGAAGTAAAAAAAAAATAGTGCTAAGAAAACAGAAGGAATAACAATTACACTTTGGAAAGCTCCAAAAGAGTCTGGCTACACTGCTTAGTCCTGATCCAAATTTTAGCAAAGTATGTGGGTGTGTGGTTTAGGTTCAAGCCCCTGTCTAGAACAGGAAAGGGCATGACTCTCTACTGTTAAAGTCAGCAGGCAGTTCTGTCTGTGGAAAGAGTTGAGATGGTCAATCCTGTATTGCTAATGAGTATTATGAACTGTAGATAATAACAACAATAATAAACTAATATTCACAGTGCCTCATTTGACATTCAGGCTCCTGAAAAGTGACATTAAGTACTTAAAAGAAACCAGTGACACAACAATAGGATTAGCACATGACTGGAGAATGCGTGGAGCAATTTTATACACACTTGGCTTTAAATAAACATGTTCTGTGCTCCAGCTTGAAAGTCTCTTTTTAAGGAATTGCTGCTGATTGCTGGGAGCTGTTATATCCTAACAGATGTTCCTGCTAAAATAATGCCAGTGAAAAACCTTGTCTGCAAGGGGTTGATTCTTGACTGCATACCCCTACTTCACCTTCCCTGGGCCCAAGAGACAAGAGGTTGTACTCTGCTGAAAGACTTTTTTTTTCAATGATACTTTCCTTATATGTTTAAACCAATCAGCCAAATAACACTGGAGATGAGCAGGACTAAAAACCCCCCAGACAAACTCTGAAATGTACCATGTGTTCCAGTGTATCTTTTTTTCTGAAAAAAAAATTAAGATGGGTCTTCTACACAGAAGCTACGTAACAAAGAATAAAAGAAATCACTGTAATAAATGGTGACCAAAATGCAATCTAATTTATGTTTAAATCTTCTTTTTTTCCTTTGATTTTTCTGTGCATGGGGGATGCATCTCATGCACTGGGAAATATGGTATTTTCTCTGTTCCTCCCCACTGTGGGAGTGCTAAATAGGAAGTTACATGGAGCTACTTAAAAAGTACAACTGCGTACGTTGCACACTTTTGTAACTGTTCGGGCATTGCCAGTATAGATTGAAGTAGCATTTGGAGCTTTCATTGTTGGCAGTGGTGGCAGCAGCCCCTCATGGTCAAGGAGGATCACTCCCAGGGGTCAAGTAAAGGGTTGCAGATGAGTCCGTTGATGGCCAAGAAGGCCAGTCCTAGAGCCACAGACCTTTTGCAAACACTACACATGGTGGTTAAAGGGAGGGTTGGACCACAGATTTCTCAGTCTTGGTTCCTTTCCTTCTGTTTCTGTCATTTTTCTACCTCCATCGTGAGACAGCTTCCCTCAAAGTAAGATGTACCTTCTGTCATAAGTAGTCCTGTCCCGGGCTAGTTTTTCCCAATTTATGGTGTCAATGCCGCACTTTGTAATGTAATGTTCTTCTTGTGGGTGTCCTTGAAGGGTTTCCTCTGGCCCCTGTGTGTCCTTTGTCTTTGCCTGAGTTGGGAGTATAGCAGTTGTTTCAGTAAGCGTACATCAGGCATGTGCGCGCACACTACCCTGTCCACTGCAACTGATGTTGAATAATCATCGTTTCCATACTGGTGGTGTTAGTATCAATGAGGACACTGGCATTTGTGCAATGATCCTTCCACTTAATGCCAAGGACTTTCCAGAGGTGGCACTGGTGATGGTGTTCCAGACTGTTCAGAAGGTCTTTGTAGGTCACCCAAGCTTTGCAGCCTTAGAGAAAAGTTGGGATTTTCACAGCCTTATATAGTAGGAGCTTTGTTTAAGCCCTGATGTCGTGATCATTGAACGCAGGATGATTCAGTCTTCCAAAGGCAGAGCTGGCAAATCAGGTCCTATACTGGATCTCCCCACTGATGTTGGCTTTCTTTGAGAGACGGCTGCCAAGATAGAAGTCTCAGATCTGAAGAATATTACAGCCTTGTACAGTAAAGCCCCAAATGTCTATGTGTTGGATTTTAAACTTGATACAGCCAGCATTTACTTGCAAGTGTCCCTGTCTCATATGAGTAGTTGTAGGCTACATAAGTGAGTAATGGTTTGTAGGATGGATGTTGGAAGTGGTGATACTGCAAACTACAGTCCTGTGCTGTTCAGGAATTACTCAGAGCCTAGGATTCATTCACAGCCTGAGGTCTACTGGGTCTGCATTGTGCAGCAAGACTCTTGACACAGCATA
The DNA here is from genome assembly GCF_052110815.1 of Crocodylus siamensis. Classification (NCBI taxonomy): domain Eukaryota; kingdom Metazoa; phylum Chordata; order Crocodylia; family Crocodylidae; genus Crocodylus; species Crocodylus siamensis. The sequence continues at coordinate 60,763,533 of NC_143402.1, forward strand.
ACAGCTAGTTTCAAGTGAGTTTTGTGAGAACCTCTTCCGAGTTCAGTTCTCCACAGATCCTATTGGCAGAGACCCATTAACTTCATTAACTTCAGTGGTGCTTCTCAGGGAAACTGGGCTTTGATTCCAAGCATCCACAAAGCCCACGGTCATCAGAAACAGGGTTATGCTTCAACTGTGGCTCTGTTCTTGGCAGGCCCTCAACTTACAGCACAGTTCTTGGGGACTGTAGGACAAAGAGGATGATCATGTGCATCCTTTGTTGCCTGTGCCAGTCTCTTGTAGTCTCCAATCCCTTCAGGCTCCTGCAGCACCAGGGAATGGTTTAGAACACCTAATTAGAACACTCCAGCAGACTCGATTAATCCGCCCTACACGTGTAGAGGTGCCCTTAGAGACTAACTGGTCCAAACTAGCTTAAGTTTTTGTAGGCAAGAGCCTACTTCATCAGATGCTATGGTGAAAACTTATTCCTTTCTGAATAAGTTAGACTCTAAGGTGTCACCCTGAGCTGCCTTTTGCCTGATTCAGACTAACCCAGCTAGCCACCTCTTTCATTTAGGAAGTCAAGATCTGTGGGCAGAAAATCTCTGTGTGAGAATCGAGGGGGCAAGAGCTGGGTCATGATCCTTACCCATTATTCCACAGTGCCCAGGCCTGCTAGGTCTGCCTTGAAAACTGGTCCCACTCATCTTTTGGAGGACCCAACCACAGGGGTAAGAAGATGAATTTGGAGCTATAGTGGACCCACCTGATCTGGGTTCTAGTTCTGATTTGCTCCTTGACTTTCTCTCCCCTCTGTTCTTCATTCCCATCCTGTGCCTCGTCTGTCAAGTATGCAGTTTTTGCAGAACCCAGATCATCTGTCCTCATGTGTCAGTACATTCAGTGCTCGGTTTTTCTCCAAAGGTACCAACTGTGGGGTGGGTATTTGTGCAGTAGATCAACATATAGCGTTTGCCTCTATTTTTTGTTGCTACTGACCAGGACTGGTTGCAAACTAGTTTAAGGCTTTATTTCCTGTTACCAGGGCCAGACACAGGCATGGGCGAACCAGGCAGCTGTCCAGGGCCCAGACAGAAAGGGGGACCGAAAATGGTAATTGTTTTTATTATTATTATTATCATCATCTCTGGCGAAGGGGGGCCTGATACTAAAAGTTAACCCGGAGCTGCCAGGAGTCTAGGTACGGTGCTGCCTGTTACCTGTCTACTGTGCTCATGCTTTGGTATTTCTAATGTCTGCTCAGCCTCCACTTAGTTGGATATAAAGCTATTAGTGATGATTTCCTATCACTTGCGGTACATAATGGAATCAGATCTCTAAACAAACAGTGAAAAAAGCAATTTTTTCCTGGCATATTTCTCTACTCTTTTAATTGATTGAGAAGACTTGAGATCTCTACAGGTTCACAAACACCTGCTAACTTTATCTTTAAGAATGTAAAATCAAGGATTCCTGCTGACACGCTAAGGAACAGGGAGCTGGGTTGTGTTCTGGCTCGGACATCGTCACTTGGATTGTTAATTGATTTCCTGTTGAAGGGACAAAGTCTGCACCTACTTATACCTGTCTGCAGGAGTAAATGGCAGCAGGTTATCTCCTCTGTACTGTTATCACTGACTGTTGCACGTGGACAGAAAGAACCTAGTTTGACCATAATCCCAGGGGGAGTTTAGCAAACAACAGCTGTTTTACTGGTAAACTGAGTATGTTTGCCCTAGAGCTGCTGAGAGGCCACAAGCAGGAAGTCCTATGTTGCCATTTTTATAATCCGTTTTCAGTTGCAGGGCAAGATCACAGAATTTCTGCTTAGGCTGGTGGTATCAGACATTGTTTCACAGGCAGCAAACGTAGGCAAGCAGGGCATTAACGGATTTTTAATATCAAACCATATGTAGTGGCTCCTACTTTTGTCTGGTGTGTGTGTACTCAGACACACATGGCACTGAGCCCTCCCCATGAGCCATGTACTGTTCTGTGCAGTTAGTTAACTTTTGACGAGGGAATGTGCCTCAGCTTGTGAGCTGTGCATTCAGTTGCTGGATTAGTGCTGACCTTTTGTGTCATAGTGGGAACACAGACAATTAGAGCACCCTGCTAACAGTTAGCTCAGCAATGAAGGGTTCATCAACAAAATACCTTTTGTGGCATTTAACTGTCAGCTTCTCAGTGCTATTCAGGGCCCATGCGCTCTACCCTATCAGTGTGCATGAGGAATATGAATAGCCATATTATGGGAAATTTGGGGACCATATAAATCCTAACTGCTGCATGCAGGTGGTGGCCCTATAAGGTTTAAGGAAGGGGGAAGTTATGTCCCCAGCAATAACAGCTCCATGCCTGGCTCTGCATACCCAGAGCTGCACTGTGTGGAGTATTGGCTAGCGAGGACATAGAGAAAAGGATCTGGTGTTCTGTCTCTTGCCCCTGCTCTGTGCTAGGAAGCAGGAGGCCCTGGACATAAACCAATTGTACTGTGAATTAGCCTTTCATAGGGTAGGCAAGCTGCACCCTTTGGTACTGTGACAACGAGCTGTTGCAGCTGATTCATCATACAGCATCTAGACTTGAGTGTGTGGTCAGTGCAAGGTGGTATTTACACTCCTGGCAATATATCCTCCTAGAGGAACCTGCTTTATCTCTTTACTTGTGCTTCTTCAGTGTCATAATGCAGCACATTCTACTTGGGTACCAAGAAAATTCAAATGTCTGGGGAAATGTGCCTACACTGCTGTGACTCCAGTTTGTGTGGACATACTTGAGCTAGCTTTGAACAAACTGTCTCAGGTACATCCAGCAGAGAAGGCTTGGCAGCATGGGGCTCAGCCTGGGTTACCCACTCAGGTCTTTACTGTTTCTCAGATGGGTTCTGCAGCCCATGCCGAGCTCTGCGCCTGTCCACACACCAGAGCCAGTGAGCTGAAAGTTAGGTCTGTCTCCATGAGCTACTTCAGCACCTTTTGACTATAGCATGGACATGCCGAGCCTCTCTGAGGTCTGTAAGCAGAGGCCTGAGCATTTGCCCCAAAGAATGAACAAAGAGTATTATATTCCAGCTTGTTCTACTCCCCCAGGTTTAAAGAAAGGGGTAGGAAAAGCACAGTCCTCCACTGAGTTTAGCTGGAAAGAACTGCTGAGGTCTCAGGCTGTGTCCTCATCCTGCATGGCATAGCTGGTCATCCTGGTCTGCCACCTCCCCAGCAAAGCATATGGGTGGACACAGGTGGCCAAAGCCCTCCAGCTGGGCCTAGCTATATGGCCACTCCCTATCACAAAAGTAGCCAGCAAGGGTCAGCTGACCCCTCATCCCTTCCAATATTAACTCCTGACCAGGAAGAGGAAGTGTCTGGGCAACAAGATTCAACCTTGTTCCTAGACTGTTGCATCCTTGACTTGTGCTGCTACTGGCTTCCTGGCAGACTCTCTGGATATCTGACCCAGCTTTCCCATGGATCCTGAGTTTCGCCTGACCCTTTGGATACCTGACCCAATTCTGGTCTGATTCCCCGGATACCTGATCTGGCTACTTCCTGACCCTGCACTCTGTCTGACCCTCTGGATCTTGGACTTGGTTCCCTAGGTTGATCTTCTGGCTTCCCTACAATCTGCATTGCCATGCTCCCTTTGGACCTCAGCTGTGTCTCCTGATCCTGAGGTAGCCCCAGACTTGGCCACCAGCATGACAGGAGGCAAGTGAAAGCACTGAAAAATGTACATGTACTAATGAGGAGCTTCCAGCATTCAGCCCATGGACTTTGCTGGGGTCGTTTGACCCCAGTAATCTTTCCTGCCATGGCAGTGGGTCGGACTAGATGATCTACTCAGGTCCCTTCCGACCCTAGAAACTATGAAACTATGAACTATGACTCTGACATAAGGTTCTTGACAAAGCAGAATTAATTGTCAACTCATGACGGCCATAGTCTCCTCCGTCCATTCTTCCCCTCTGCATGTTACTCCTGTTGGCATCTTTGTGGAATAAATGTGCATGCTACCTGTCTTAAAAAGCATGTGGCCCAAACTTCTTGGGCCTCAGCACAACAACCTCTCCTTGTGCCAAACTAAAGTGAAGTATTTATACCTTACATTGGAATTAGACCTTTCCTGGCATGCTGTAGGCTGGAATGTGCCAAAGCACCTCAGGGAATAAGGCACCATGCATCATTGAACTTAAATGTCATCCACTTGATAAAGCTAGCTTGAAAATGAAAACCACAGCCTCACACTTCAGCCAAAAGCTGGCCCTTTGGCCCCTTTTGGAGCAGAACCTTGTTTTGTGTCCAGTGCTCCAAGGCAAAGGATCCCACTTTACTGAGCTGCATGCTTTAAACTCCATCTTCAAATAGGTCACCTCGCCAAATTAATTTGAGAATCCTTCATCTCTCCAGTGCCTGCCATGATAAACCTTTCTCTGGTGAATGTTCAGGAACCTGTCAGGACACACCTTTTATCTAAACTGTTTGGAGATACTTGTCACATATGGAGGAATAAATCTAACAGTCACCTCTATTCTGTTTTTTTTTAAAATACACATCACATAGTCCATCTGGCTAAGTGGACCGCAGTGTGCTGAGGATAAAAATCACATGTAATGTGAGATTAAGTACTAAGCAAAACATTTATGTGATGACATCTTAATGATGGTTCTAAAATCTGTTACAGAGCAATGCTGAAAAGAAATGTTACCTTTGTTTGGTGGGTCACCAAGGTAGAAGAGATTTTAAGTAGCAGATTTGATCTGCTACATGTAAGCTTTGCGATTTAAAGTTAAAAAAGAAAATCAGGATATTTTACCAAAGCTAATACTGTTAGAACTATTTGCATTTTTAACGTTTAAATGAAAATAATTTTGCTTTTCAAAAAATTGTAAACATCCCTTTGTAATCTTCATAGTCCAACCACTGGCACACCAAAACCTGCCTGGGATATTACTAGACTGTCTAGGTTGGACCTTGAGCTGTACACAGCTTTCCCCCCAAGGTTTGTTGATGTGCTCTTCTGTGGGAGTCTGGTTCAGCTGATTATAGCAAAAATGGCTACTGAGTTATTTGGGTAATATATCCAAACTTTCCCAAAGGTCAAGACTGTTCAGCACTAGAATAATCAGCTCTGACCCACTTCTGCCACAAGCAAGGTGTAAAATTGGTTTTTTTTCCCCTTCATCCAGTTTCAATGAAATGCAAAAAGTCAACAAAGATATATGGTGGTTTTATTTAATAAGCAGAGTTGTCATCAGTATTACAGGCTGCAGTGCTTTAAAATATACACGTTTTATCTTGATAACCCCCGGTTGAACAAACAGCTCCTAAATTTGATAACATGAAGTGGCACCTGGAGATAGATGACAAAAGCTGAGGCATAATATCAAAGGAATGCAGGCAATAGTGGCTCCTTTTCCATGTGTATAACCATTTAAAAAGTAAACTTATTTCACCAGGGACAGTATCTCTCATATACCCAGTGCTAAGCACAAACTAGATTATATTTTAAAATAAATAATAGATAGATATAAGCAGTACTTGCATTTGGAATGTGTATCAGTGATAGGCTGATACTGGAACCATTTATCCAAGACCTTATACATTCGAGGAGGTTCAGATAAATAGATCCCCAGTGCCTAAGGTTTGGTTACACCCAGAGGCCCCTGGAGCAGTGCCAAACTATAGCAAATCTTAACCAGCAGCAGATATTTCCTTTGGGAGTCTTGACTGTGTCCCAGTGATTCCTCCCTAACCACTCCTGAGTACACTAGAACCACTCCCGAGTACACTCATTAGCGGCTGTAAAGTTTCCCCTAGTTTATAGGCAGATTTAATAGGAAAATAGGAACATAACTTGGCTGTGTTATATCTATTTATTCTTGTACCAACATTGTCTTTAAACTTAATAACTCCTCTTCCTTAATGGTGTTTAACCTCCCCCACTACAAACATATAGTGCATGTATAAGCAGATGTATTTATTATACTTCCCTGGCTGTTTTGTAAATACATTGATGCATTTAAGGTGTGATGTAGCTTTTTTACAGCTGTATCGCATAGTTATCCAAGCTGATATTCTATTCCATCCTGGCTAGCTACTATATTAACTGGAATACAGCATTTCAACAACTCCTCTCTTCTTCCTCCCCCTGCTCCCCCCCATAAAACACACTTTTGTTTTTTCAAAAGGCAGAAAACTTTTGGGTTTTTTTGCCTGCAGCAAAAAAACAGCAGCTGCAGTAGAGAGGTGGAGCAATAACCTGTGGCTCCTCCATTGACCCCTAGCAGCTGGCTAGCCATGGACAGTTTCTCATATGGAAGCAGCAGCATGGTCTTGCTAGCAAGGTCTGGCAGAGCAAGTTCTCAGGTCATTTTCCCTTCTGGAAGGCTCGGCCTGTGAACATGAAGCAGGTAACAAGAGCAACAGTTTCCATCCAGTAACAGTATCTGTTGTTTGAGGGAAACAATATCTTCCAGGGACCTGAGACACCTGATAATGGAGCCAGCCAAAACCCATGACTCCTGCACTCAGACTGAAGATCAAAAAGGGGTGGCTCTTCTTCTTTTGCCCCAGAGCTTTGCACTTGGGAATCTGGAGATCTGTGTTTTAGGCCTTCCTCACCCAGAAGGGTCTGAACATAGGTATCTCTGACCTCCCAGAACAGTACTCGAAATACCATATCGCTGGTCAGCCTTTAATTAGGCTCTTTTCCAGTATACCCTTTAAGCTGAGTCACTATCATCGTCACTGGAGAAAATACATGGAGGGCAGTGCAAAAGAGTATTCCTGCTTCCCTGGAGCGGGGGCCCCAGTTAGAACCAGGACCTTTCAATCCCAGAACAGCATCCATCACTGAGCCCCACACACTTGGCCTTGTGACCATCCTTCCGGTTCCACATATCTCTGACATACCTCCTGCTCACAGCTACCTAGGGGACCATCTTCAGAAAAGGTATTAGAGAAGGGCTAATCTGTAGCACAGGGATTACTGCTGTGCTGGCAAGCTTGAGAGATCCAAGTTCAGGCTCTGTTTGGGTGAAAAGTGGCCTAGAACCCAGTTCCTTTGCCTTCTCAGGTGAACACCTCAGTTGGTTGTGGGGAGGGGTGGAAGATAATATAACTCTCCTGCTTGCCAGTCTGTGCTATTATATGATCACAAGTAGTTTTCCATGTGTGCAAGACTGTGCAACCAGGAACAGAATTCTTCTGGGCACTTAAAAGCCAAAAATGACCAAAAATGACTATTTAGGTGACCAGGAGAGAATAGAGTATCACCCCTTGGCATCAGCAAGTTTTCCCAAGTTCTTCTACTCAGTCCTTTCCAACTAACGAGCCAACAGCTTACAGCAGAAAGTGTTTGTTATTAGTCCTGAAGTACATAAACTAATTTTTTGGTCCTGTTGTTTTTCATCCTATTTCTATTATTTCACCCTTCTTGGTCATCCAGTTCTTTCTGTACGATATCCCAATCTTGCCCTATATTTATTCATAGAATCATAGATTGTAGAGTCAGAAGGAACCACAAAGGATCATCGTGTCTGACCCCCTGCCCCTGGCAGGAAAGATGACTACAGTCAGATGACCCCAGCCAGAAGACTGCAGCATCACCTCCCTCAATCTGTTGGTCTTGCATCTGCTAATACACAACAAGGTGTGATTGGCTTTGTTGATGGCCTCATTACACTGCCAACTCATGTTCACCTTGGAGTCAACTATGACTCCAAAATCCCTCTCAGCCACTGAGCTGCTGAGGAGGTCATCCCTCAACCTATAGGTGTGCTAGGGATTCCTCCTCCCTAGGTGGAGTACCTTACATTTATCTTGGTTGAATTGCATCCTATTATGTTCTGCCCATTGATCCAACCTGTCCAGATCGGCCTGTATCTGCTCCCTGCCCTCCAGTGTGTTAACTTTGACCCATAACTTGGTGTCATCTGTGGACTTGGAGAGGGTGCTGTCCACATACTCATCCAAATCGCTGATGAAGATATTAAATAACACCGGTCCAAGGACCGAAACCTGCAGGACCCCACTGCCCACCTCCTTCCAGGCTGAGAACGACCCATCCACCACCACTCTCTGGGTGCGGTCCCTAAGCCAGTTAGCCACCCACCTGACTGTGTAGGCATCCACTCCACAGCTCATTAGCTTCCCCATGAGAATAGGATGCAAAACTGTGTCAAAAGCCTTTTTAAAATCCAGGTAGATGATATCAGCCTCAGCTCCTGTGTCAAGGCAGTGTGTGACCTGGTCATAAAAAGCTATAAAGATTGTCAGGCAGGATCAACCTGTGATGAACCCATGCTGGTTTCCTTTCAGCATCATATCCCCTGCTGGACCTTCACAAATGCGTTCTTTGATGATTTTTTTCCAGTATTTTCCAAGGGATAGAAGTAAGACTGACTAGCCTAAAGTTACCTGGCTCATCCCTTCTCCCCTTCTTAAAAATGAGCACCACATTGGCCCTTTTCCAGTCCTCAGGGACCTGTCCGGAGCACCATGAGTGCTCAAACAGCTGTGTCAGTGGCTCAGTTATGACACTGGCCAATTCCTTCAGCACCCATGGATGGAGGTCATCCGAGCCAGCTGACTTGTACCCATCCAGCCCCTCCAAGTGGTCCTTAACTAAGTCAGCACTAACCTTTGGCAGTCTGGTGCCTTTTGGACATCTGTCTATGTTCAAGGTGGGGGAAATATCTCGGTCAGTACTTAGGAATACTGAAGCAAAGAACTCATTGAAGAGCTCTGCCTTTTTCCTTGCATCAACCACCAACTGCCCTGATTCGTCCTGCAGGGGCCCTGTGTTATGCTGCACCTTCCTTTTGCTCGCTATGTATCTGTAGAAGGACTTTACAATGCCCCCAACTTTGTGTCATTAGCATATCATAGCCACACACTTTTCCTTCTTGTACCAAGGTTACTACTGAGCATATTGGTTAGGGACAGACATTCAAAAAGCCTAAGCCTGAATTGATTCAGTCTTTCAGGTTAGACTAACCTGGCTAGGCTGAAACAGTGTGTAAATGTACAGGCATCCCCTCTGGACTGAAGAAATGCAGGCACATGCCTGTAGTTACTCAGGCTAGAAGCCGGAGGGCACTAGATCAGCCCTCCCTTCCCTTCCACAGTAATGACCTGAGGTGGGAAATAGCCAGGCCCCCACAGGACACTGTGATTAGGGAGGGGGTCCCCCCCCCCACTTGCTGCTTTTCTGACCAGTGATGGAGCCAGCAGGGAGTTACAGCATTTACTTACACAGCAGGGAGTTACACAGCATGTATCAGCTCATCAGCAAAACAAAACCCTCTCTTATTAGTTCAAGCTCTTCTTAACTTTTTCCAAGGAAGGAACAGAGGGACATTACCAGCTACCTGCTGATTAGCTCCAAAAAGCCCTAAGTGGACACTGTCCTGTCTGCCTTACACAGACACCTCTCAGCATTAGCTAGCATACCACATGCTGCTATGGTCTGTGCTGTGGGAGAGATGAGGGAGGGATCACTTGAGCAGCAAGTGGTGAGGTGGGGGCTGGGCCCAGGGGAAGCCAAGCAGATGCTGCTGTGCCTGAAAGTCTCTACCAAGCTCCAGCCAGGGAGCAGAGGGGTGGGGCCAGCTCTGCTGTGGAGTGGAGAGCTCCACCCAGGGCTGAAAAGCATCTAGGATGCTGGGTGACTCTGGTTTAAGTTAAACCAGGAAGGCGTCTGGGACAGACATTGCATAAACCAGTTTGACCCAAATCAGTAAAGTCTGATACTACGTTTGACCAGGTTTATCTCAAACCAATTTCAGCCACTTTGAAACTGAACATCTATTCTATTATAGATTTAAACCAATTTGTGATCACTTAACCAGCTTATGTATAATGTCTGTCCCTAACCATTAAGCAAAACTAGGCACAAGACTGACCACTGAGGTATGCAAGAGGAGACAGCATGGCCTAGTAGATAAGGCAGTGGTCTCAAAGTAAGTGATAGTTGCATTCTGTTTCTGGCTCTGCCACTGTCCCACTCTGTGATCATGGGCAAGTCAGTATAGCTCCCACCCTCTGTCTGTCTTCTTAGTTAGATTGTAGGCATTTTAGGCAGTGGGCTGTTCCTTGCTAAATGTTTCTATAGTGCCTGCCTGGCATAATGGGTACTTAGTCACAATTCAGGCCTCCAGGTACTGTTGTAGAATTAATAGTAGTAGCAGTAGTAGTAATGGCACTGAGAAAATTGAATGTCTGGCAGTTCACAATAATATATTTATGTAACTTCCTCCAAATCTGTTGCAATAGAAAATAACTTTTGCAAAAAACCCAAAAACGGAAACAAACAAACAAAAATTTAAGTGTATTTACTGTAGTGTTTGTTCGCAATAACATGTATTCACTCTGATCCATTTGATTAAAGACATGTCTACACAGGGAAAATTACCAACATAACTATGCCAGTATATCATTATAGATCTACTCTAACAACGTATGTGGACACTCGTGGAACTACACAGCTGGCGAGATACAATATTAGTATGGTTCTGTCTGTAAATTTCTTTATGTGAACAAGCCCTAAGACAAAGCCCATCACATGTCTTCCCATTACATCCCAGTTGAAGGAGGCCTTTTTCCAGCCCTGTCACATTCTTCCAGGACAACAATGAACAGACAAGTAGGGTTTTGTGCATATGTGTGGATGGAGAGATGAATCGCTCTTTCATTAATGTTTAATACCATTGACAAGCCTGTTTATGTTGCCACGGAAAGATCACCTTGACAGTGCTACTCAGTGAGAGAGGAGCCAAAGAGGGATTTTTTCTTTTCTTTTTAAAAACAATTTCCACGGGGTTTATTTATTTTCTGGCACAGTCTGTGGGTACTTGCTATGACAAAACTCCACTCACTGCTTCCTTTATGCAGGAGAGACAAAAGCTGATGCAGTTCTTATTGGCTATGTAGAAAGAACAATCCTTTGCTGTCCATCAGGCAGCCTGAATATGAGAGGAATAAAATATACATCTGTCTCCAAAAATGAAATCCTTACTGAGATGATACAAAATGAAGAATAATAACCTGTCATAAAAGAATTCCTTCATGCACTCAAAGAAAAGGAACCCAATGACTCACAAGGAAACAAAAGACATACAAGTTTAAAGATGGCCTTTCTAGTGCACTAATTATTTTCACATTTGATTAAAAGAGGATGATAAATACATGCAACATGAAATCAGCCACTAAGGCCCTATCTGAGTTAGGCACTCAAGCAAGCACATAAGAGATGAATCATCCCATTTCTATTTAACCAAAAATGTAAGCACATGCTTCACTTCAAATTAGTGAGTAAGTTTCATTGAATAAATGGTGCTCCTCACAATCTTAAAGTGAGGCCTGCGCTTAATCATTTATTGGGTATGATATTTCAAAGATAACATCAGGAAACTGATGACTTTTCTAGTTCTCAGGTCTTAACAATATATATAATTAGCAAAAAGTCACCCGAAACCCTGCTTGACAGAAAGCTACACCCCGCCCCACCCACCCACACACACAACTTCTTCCAAGTCCTTACAGTTTGAACATTTCTCTTTTAATAGAAAGGGGAAAGCATCAACAAAGGACAGGGAACTGTAGACTTAAATGTGAAGTCGCTACCAAAAACTCTTAAAATGCAATAAATGTGAAAAGGGTTCCTAGGTATATGATCCCTGATGTGCGATCCACAGTCATGTGCCACACTCCAGGACATTAGAAACCTTAGATCTTCACATCCTTTGTAAATGGTACATCCCTACGGGCTGATACAGCTGCCAGTGAATTCAGTAAGTAACTTTTTATGAATTTAAATGGGATTTCGACCAGTTCATAAACAGGATGTAGTTTAGTATTCATGGTCTGGCATATAAGCCAATTGATACCTGAAATAATTCCAAGTTTTATAAAGCCTGAACATAATTTATGTCATGGTCCTTTTCAGTGGTCAGGTGCCTAAGAGTCCAGATATACAATATGGAATTTACACAAGCTTTTGTTCCCTTTACTACTGCTCTCTCTCCCAGAAGCCTGAACATGGGTACTGAGATACTCAAAAGCTCGCCTAAGTTTATCCCAACCATGCAGTTGGTCCAATAAAAGATATCACCCACAAGAATTCTTGCCTGTTCTTCCATTAATGCACTTGTCTCTTTTCTTGCCAATGTCTTAACATTCATATGGCTGTAAAACAGTGAGTGTATGTGACTCCATTTGCTGATTATCTGTGTGTCACTTCTGTAATTATAGCAGCTTTACATTGTAATAGCTTTATGTGAGTGGCCTTCTTGCTTGTCTGACGCATTTTAAAGCATATTTTTTTCTTGTAGCACTGGACACAGCAATTAGGAAACTAATTTACAGAACAGAAGCCAGAATCCATTGCCTCAAACCTGCTGGGGCTTAAAGAATCTATAAGGAGGCTTTAATTCAAATCATTTATTTATTCCCTATGAAAGTATAGCTTACTGATGGCAAAGTTGGCTTATGGTAAAGAAATATGTGAAAAGCATCAACTAAAGAATCTTCTTATAACCTTCTCAGTAGTAGACTGTGATTGAGTTTGTCACAATGGATAGGATTTTTTCATTTTTCTTACTCAATAATTTATTAGGAGGCTATTAAAATAAACACTTCTAGGAGGAGAGTTTCAAAAAGTGCCTAAAGGTTTTAGAAGTAAAAGTCCCTTTGACTTGCAGTGGAATTTTTGCTAAATTTCATGTAAGCACTCCTAAAAATGCCCCCATTAACACTAAAATTATTACAAATGCTGACATATGTGCTGCAGTCACACAAGTTTAACTGCATCTTAACCATGTGAACATGTAACACAGTTTCCCTTGGTTCTAGAAATGAGAGCCTGTAGTTTAGTGGATGATGGTTCAATTGTGAAAGCTCTGCCAGGATTTCAAATGATTTATTCATGTCACATTTAGTGGTAACAAGCTCAGTAATGTGCTACTGACCTCTTAGGATCAAATCAGCCACCCATTCAGCTATCCATCTACATCTTATTCTTAATGCATTTGATTGAATTGGTACAGCTGTCTCATGCAGACAGGTGGAGCCAACCCTTCTGAGGGCTAAACAAGGGAAAAGATAGACTTGCTCTACCCAGAGCAGTTTTGGAGACCAAAGAGGTTGTAGCAGGGAAGGTTACAGTCTACTTCTCCTTTGTCTTAGTTCCAGTGACTGAAGTGATAAGTCAGGGCCCAAACTATTATACCTATGCCCCACAAACCATGGCTCAACAAGTACGTGGCCCCTAGGTCTGGATAGGCTGAGCACAGAAGTTATTTCCTTGTACTCCACATCTCCACCATGTAAGATAGGGGTGGGCAAAGCCAGCTTGAAGGCCAAATCGGATTCCATTTCCCAGAAGCCCCAGCCCGTGTCGCTGTGGCCAGTTTCCATGGAAACCCCAGGAGCAGTGGCACCGTAACAGCACAGAGCCAGGGTTTCCATGGAGACTGGCCCCAGCAGCGCTGGTGGGGCACAAGGCTGGGTGGGGAGCTGCTCTGGGGCTGGGATCTTGTGGCGGTGACATTGTGGTCCGGAGCAGGGACAGAGCTGCGATCCATTGCAGCTCTGCCTCAGCTCCAGGCTACACTGTCACCATTGCAAGATCCCACCCCTGGCCTCAGAGCAGCTCTCTGCCCAGCTGCCTGCCCTGCCAGCGCTGCTGGGGCTGGTCTCCATGGAAACCCTGGCTCTGAGCTGTCACAGTACCACTGCTCCCAGGTCTCCATGGAAACTGGCTGCAGCAATATGGGCAGAGGCTGCTGGGAAATGGAGTCCAGCCACTGGCTGGATCTGCCATTTTGCTCACCCCTGATGTAAGACAAAAGCACAGTCTGGCCCTTCAGTTTTAATCCCATGAAATCCCCTCTGAAATGAAGGTGAAGTTTGCCTGAATAAAAAGAATACCAGTATTTGGCTTTCCAAGGGCAACTCCTCTATCTTTATTGAGATTCAGACAGGATTTTGCCAAAGCTGAAAGTCATGCCTGTCCATGCAGGAAAGCAGATGGCTGAGTGGGGAGTAAAATGTGTATTTGAGGTGATTACTTTCTGGGCCACAAAGCAAGCCACTTAAATGAAAACTTTGGCAAGGAACCCTGGTTTCTGGAAAATCAATCACTCCAGCAAAACAAAGTTTCAAGTACACAGGGATGAACAGAAAGAGAATAACTTAAATAATTAGCACCAAGGCTTGCACAAACTATTTTTCAAGAACATTTTTCATGTCCTTGCTGTCATGCAACACTGAAGGCATCTGACATTGGCAGCTATGCAGTCATGGGCCTGCGTAGTACTTGAACAGGAGACCACCCTGGATTCTCGGCGCCATAGAGCCAAGCCAAATAGTCATGACTGAATGCTTTGTGAACTCTACATCATAGAAACTGAACGAGCAGCAAGACTTCTTTAGGTCCCATTATTGCTGCTGAGTGGCTGGATCACAATCAAAATAACTCCTTAGGTGCTAAACGGGATGTAGACTGAGTTTAGGTGGGAGGCTGAGTTTAAGATCCACTGAGTGATTGAAAATGGTCCTGTGCCAGCAGCTTCTACACTCAGTAGTTTCCTTCTAAAGGGGGTCAGAAGGGATTCAGGAGGAGCCTGTAGGCACTCCATGGCACCCAACTCACTCCTAAACTCTACTGTCAAAGTGTTGTTGTGAGGCAGCTAAATTTCTCCTGTAACAGAGCAGCCAGGGAGAAGGGAAGGAGAGCCCTGCTCATACCCACCCCTGGATTCACTCAGACTGTGGTTCCCTCTTGCAGCTGAGTGAAGTGGGAAGCGACTGTCTTCCATTTCCTCCCATGCCAAAGAAGCTGGGTAGGACAGGTGCTGGCAGCAGAGACACTCACCAGGGCAGTCAGGTTCCCTGCTTGGGGGCAAAGCTGGAAAACTGCACTGGCCTTGATGCCAAGCAGCTGATCAGCTATTCAGGGGCCAGTTATTGTCTTGGTGGGGACAACAAGTCCCAGCTGTGCAATGGAGATGGATCCCAACTGGAAGGGAGAGCCAGCAGGAGACCATAAGAAGCTCCTAGGACTGAGGCATGGGGTGAGGAGTAGAAAGCAGAAAAGGTGGAGTGGCAGATGGGTGAGGAGCAGCTGAGCTGCTCACTCTTTTTTGTACTCATCCCAAATGGACTAATAGGTATCCCTGGGGCAAAGCCTGTTGCCTTCAGCTAAGAGGCTGGGCATGGATAAGACTTTGTGTATCAGCATTAAATGAGTACAGATCCCTTCCAAGTGTCTGAGATTGTGAAGAGTGTATGCCAAATGGAGGTTTGAGGTGGGGGTGTAGGGGCTGGAGGAACTCCCATTTCAGGCCCCTAAGGCCCCATAACTTATCTAAAGTGCTTTAACTAGAGAAGGGACTGGTGGTGTTTGTTGTTCTTCCATTTGTGGATTAGGACTGCTCCTAGGCTGAATAACTCATTCTGTAGTTTTCTATCAAAGTCATGGCAGGAAAGATTGAATGAGGACAGGAGCACACTAATCTGGATGCAGGGATGCAATAGAGCTGCCCCTGTTTTGGTCACTGACATGGACTTAGCTACGTTGGGACGGTGACAATGACTCAGTGACACCCCCCTACATCCCAAGCCTCTTCTGTGAGGTGGAAAAAGGAATGTTAAACTTACTTCAACACCACTGAATCCAGATCAAAGCTGCTGCTGCTCACCTTTTGCCCTGTAGCCTAGAAGTAAGGAACTCATCCAGGATGTGGTAAACGAGCTCTGGACCCTTACTGCCTTAAAGAGATTTGAACCTACATCTTTAATTTCCTAGAGGATGGCTGGGCTCTAGAATAGACTAGGTAGGGGCTCTGTTCTTCTGCCCCCCCGCCTGTTGTGTTGAAGCTGAGTCACTGGGCACCCAAGAGTCAAGGAGAATAAAAAAGATGGAGACTGTATATCTCAGTGTTCACAGCCTTCAGCTATAAAGGGGAAAGCCTGGGTTCCAGTCACTATTCCCAGGCTTGGGTTCTTTTAAATCAGTGACTGTCTCATATAAATGCAGAAGCAGTGCTGCAAGCAGAGGCTGGTATCCAGGACTTTCTAGGAAAGTGCCTTGACCACTAAACTACACAGGTGGGCTTCCCTTCCAGCAGTGGGCTGCTGATAGCATGGTCAGACAGCCAACAACATGTGTTCATGTCTGGGTTTATTTTCCATAGAAATGATAAATTAACAGATGATTCTCCCATCGTTTACACCACTTTTACATTTGTGCAGTTCCATTGACTTCAGTCGAGTTAAATCTGATGACACCAGATTAAGGTTGAGAAGAACTAGACCCTGTAACGGTAACCGGTTGATGTGTTGTTCTTTAGTACCTGTTTCAACCCAGGCAGGGGAGTAAATGAATTGGATGCAACCACAAAGTTGAATCTGGTGTTAGTTACTTTTTATTTATGCCTGGAAGCTTGTCTGCTGCCACTCACTTATCTGATCCCACTGCTGTGGCTGCAAGAAGATAGGAGAGCTGTGCTGTCTAGAGAACTCAACCAGTCTTATTTCTTAACTGGAAGCCTGCAGTAGGAAAGGTGCCTGCATCTCATGCCATGTTTCCTGTGCTTACTAATGGGAAATCCCTATATAAGAGTGTATCAGGTCATGTACAGTGGCCTGTAGCAGTTTCCATGTCCTCTATCTGTGCATGATTTAATAAGACCTTAGCAACAAAAAAACCCAACAGAAATGAACTCCAGCCTGTTTGGCAGCATGTATGACAGGTTGGGTCTCTACTTCAAATGCTCTGTCCACAATACAAGAACAGCTATGTTTTTATAACTGATTTATGGTACTTATCTGACCTGACTTACAACAAATCTGAATGGGTTGCGTCCATAGAGTGCTCTTTTCCTGCATCTAAAAATCATATCAATGGGGAACAGGAACTGTAAAGGCATGTCTATACCATCAAAGAAGCATACTGGGAGGCACCACAGTGAAGCTCCTTGCATGCTACAACCCACAGACATGTAATATAGCTGTCTCAGTGCAGAACTGGTCATGTATCAATAACCACCCTTGAGGCAGCAAACGGCGGTGCCTAGTAGGCCTGCGTGAAGCGGCTAGTATTTGCTTTGGATTTGGCCGATTTGGGGAATCGTGATTTGATTCAGTGATTTGAATCACTGTCCTGAATCAATTTGGCTGAATCCCCTACCCCCTACTTACCAACTCAGAGTTGGGGTCCAGCTCCCTGCTGCAGCGAGCAGGGGACTGCCCAAATCACTGAAGCTCTCTGAATCTTTTCTGAATTGATTTGGAGAGCTTTGAATTGATTCAGACCTTTTAACTGGTCCCCTGATTCAATTCAGATTCAGAGATTCAGCCACCGAATTGTGCCAGATCTCCTCCATATTGAATCAGCACCTGAAGCTTCACACAGCCCTAGTGCCTAGCACTGCAGTAAAGTGACAATATAACATCCATTGTGAGGTATAATACACAGAGAACAGACACAACGGGCTTCGCTGTGCAACTCCCTAGCACAAGACCCCAAGGTCACTGAGGGACAAACTTCTGTCCACAGCCTTGTTTCTCAGGACTGAGAGCCACTCTAGTGCAGATCTTCGCGCAGCTCGGTCAGTGCTAACCCCCCAGTGATCTTTGTGTAACTTTTATTTGCAGCATTTGTGAACCTGCAAATTTCATGGTTTGGAAAGGGAAGGCCAGGGGACACAAAGATCCAATCCACCTGCCCTTTACAATTACTCATGTTATCAACGGAAAGGTCATCAGTCAGTAAGAACAGGCATGATTAGTCCCCAGACTTCTGAACATGCATGCTAAATCAGGGTATGCAGGGAAGGAATACAAAAAGTTACCATAATAGAATATAACCATTGGTTAACATGCATAAAGTAAGTAGGGTTACCCGTAGTCTCCTGTACTGTCACTGGGTAGCTCATGAATGCCTGGAGGTAAATTTTACTTCTCCTTCTGGGGCACACAGTTCTCCCATTCATTTCAATGGGGAGCACTTAGCTTAGAGCAGGTGTCTCAGTGGAGCTGCTGTATCCAGCCTGCTGGGCTACCACCAATGCCCGGAAGTGGGGGCCAGTCGGCAGCAGGACGCTGAGTGAGGGCTGACAGCCCTGTTCACCTTCTGGCTACTTCAGTCATTGCCACCACCATGACCCCAAGTCTGTCTGCTGACTCTGCCACCATGGCTGTGTGCCATGTCCCTGCTCTGCGTTCGGTGCTGGAGCTGCAGCTGCCACCCTAGCACAAAACACATACTGTGGCAGCAACTGCAGCTCTAGTATGGGGCATGTGGCAGGAGCAGCAGCCACCTGTGCCAGAGCTGTGTGCACTGAGTGAGAGCTGGAGCTGCTAGAGCCACCATGTGCATCAGGCAGGAGCCAGAGTCACCACTGCTGGAGCCATCCTGTGCCCTGTGCTGGATCCAGCCTGCAAGCAGCCCCTCAGTCTGGCTCTGGCCCAAGCCAGATGGTAAGTTTGGCACGCCTGTTCTAGACCAATATTTCTCAACCCGTGGGTCACGACCCAAAAAGTGGGTCATAAGAATATATGAAAGGGTTGCGAGCAAACTTTTAAAATGGATCAATAAACTTTAAAAATGGATTCTCCTTTAAAGGAGAACATGGGAAATGGGTTTTCTCTTGCAGGCTTGCAGAGTTCCAGCCTGCAAGGGGCTACTTGGGGCCACCCATGCCTCCTCCCGCCCCACACACTGTGGGGCTGGGGCTTGGGGTGGGGCGCAGTGGGACGGGAGTGTGAGGCACTGGGTCAGGACTGGCCATTGATGTTTACCAGTGTGTCCTGGTACAAAAAAGGTTGAGAACCACTGCTCTAGACCGTCTTTAATGCATGTTTCTGGTATCAAACAAAAAATGATGAATAAGACTCTCATCATATGAAGTTAGTTGCAGAATAGAAATGGCCAAAAAATGATAAGGAGCATAAGTAGCATCCTACCAGGTGCCAGAGAACTTGCATCTATGCTACATAAATGGAGCAGAGAGGCAGACTCTTTCTTTCTCCCCTTAACAGCTAAATTGTCCATCACCATTGAATCCAGTCACATATTCTGTGCAGCCCCAAATGCTATTCTCCACCTCATTTAGACATTACAGGCTGCTGCCAAGTTCTGCTTATGGGTCCTGAAATAACTAAGAAACAATTTTGCTCCTAGAAATCATTCCTAATGCTACACACTGGTGTTCCTCACCCGCTGTTACAGCACCGTGCTATGCTGGCACCATGGTAGGCGTGGTGAAAAGTGAGACCCTGGGCACATGATGGTCCCATAGGGAAGGGCACTCAACCTCCTCACCTTATATTCAGTACCATATCTAGACTCCTGGCAGCCCCGGGCAAACTTTTAGCGTTGGGTCTCCCTTTGCCAGAGATAACGATAACAATAATCGGACAACAGGAAAAAAATTACCATTTTCAGGCCCCCTTTCTGTCTGAGTCCCAGGTAGCCGCCCCATTTGCCCATACCTGTGCCCGGGTCTGCTTATATTGTAAGGGGCGTTATGATGCCAGAGGCACCGTACAAGTGTGATAGTGGAAGGTGCAGGGGTATAGGTTGTAGCTGTGTTGGTCTAAGGACATAGGCAGACAAGGTTTTTTAGGTAAATCTGATATCTTTTATTAAACCAACTCAAATAGTTGGAAAAATTCTTCTTAGCAAGTTTTCGGGTATAAATACCTTTTTTCAGGCTATTCGTAGTGGGCGGTGTACTTCTGGGGCTGCACAGGGATGTCCGTGCTCCTCTCCCCCACTTCCCCTGTGCCCCTCCGAGGCTGCCCGCTAGCCACCACTCCCCCGGCTCAGTGAGACCCCAGGCCAAGCAAACCTCACCAAGGGAATGCAGTTACAAAGCATGTTGTGAGACCTTAGCAACACTCCCTCCCTCCCCTTTCATCTCAGCCTAGCCAATGGGTGGTGTTGGAACGGGGAGTGTCACAATGAGGGAGGCGGGGACAGAAGCGGGGTGGGGGGAGATGCTGCTGCTGGTGCTCCTGAACAGGGTGAACAGCAGCCTGTGGATGCAGGAGGCTCCGTCCCTCCTCAGCACCAGCCTGCAGACAGGTGAGTGCCAGCACTTTGCAGCTAAGCAGAAGCCCCTACGGCCAGTGGCTGCCAGGGAGACACAGCCTCGCAGGGGCCTGTGGGGAGGGAGCTCCTAGCAGGGGCTGCCAGGGACCCACAAACTTCAATGAATACACCAAGCACCAGGGCACTGCGGGGGACAAAAACGTGGCTTCAGTGTCAGTGCCCATCATGATGACAGCAGAACCGGTCACAAGGGGTTCACCTGTAGGAGGGATAATTAGGCTCCTCTCAGCCCCACAGGCTCTTCCCTTCCCCAGAACTAAAGATGTGTGTAAGGAGGGAGACAAAACAATACAGTAGCTTAATGCTGCGAGTGGATGCCAGGTAAATTTGCCCCAACCCCAAGTTTAAAAGCATGTGCCTGGAGGGCTGTGGGGTGCAGACACTCATTTGTAGAGGTGTAATCATTCAGGGTGTGGGCCTTACATTTATGACCCTGGACTAAATCATATGACCCTCCCCGCTCAGTGCTGTGAAGGGTGCAGGAACATTATTTTTAACTGGATAGCCAGGTATATGAGTCTCTAATGATCACCTTCCTCTCCCACAGCATTCTTTCCCCACTTGTGTGTGTCCATAGATTATTGTTTCCTGGTCTTCAAAACCCTGTTTCCCAGATATGCGTATAGTAGGGACAGGAAAATCCAGTAATGCATCTGGAGCGAGGACAAAAAGGAGTGCAATAGCTGAACTGTAATAGCAGGCACAAACAGGAATTTATTTGCAGTGGATCAGTGCAGAAATTTTATCCCATAATTGCAAAAGCTGCCAGCTTAATGTGCCACATTTTCAAAAGGGTTCACAAATTTTTGGTGCTTCACTTGCCAGCTGCCCAGTGTGAGTCATCTTGAGCCTGATCCTCCAGAGACACTGAGCACCTGCTGCTATTGTTGATGGAGATGCATGTGCTCAGCACCTCTAGGTATCAGGACCTATGTGTCTCAGGCTGGGCACCCAGACACCAAGGCAGCCAAAATTAGCTGACATTTTAGAAAATATGTATCTCAAATATTTTTCCAGATCCAAGGAATGTATTTTGCCCCCTTCTCTCTATTTTTCCCTGTGGTTTGCATTAGCATTTGCTAAGCTACCTCCTGTTTATTATTGCTATTAATATTTTGCATTTCTCAAGCCCTATTCATCTGAGCGTTCTCACAGATGCTGGAAATAGAAAATACCTATTCAGTCATTTAGTCCTCCTTCCAGACGTTGGCAAACAAGTACATTAAATTTGGGTCCACGAAACCTTCCAGGCCTGTGCGTGTGGCTTCTTGCTTCCCCTCTCAGTTCTGTGCTCTGATGTTTATTCATTTCTTGGCTGAGGGAATACCCTTTTCCATCACCTCTCTCACACTTCCTCTGGTGTGAATAATCATTTTCAACATTTTATTCCATAGCATTTACATTGTGAAGCACTAAATGGTAGTAAACAATAATACCTGCTCTGCTAAAGCAAAGCTTGTTTGAGGACCTGAGATTTCTTACAAATGTTTATTATCCCCTGAGAAAGCATTTTCTCCATCTTTCCTCTCTCTTTTAATCTGGTCTGCATTTGTACATGATAAATTTACTATGGCATGTTATTTACCTTGCTCTGAAGCATCCAGGTGCTTTGCATATCTCCCCTCTATTCACTTTTAGCTATTTCAGTGAGAAATCATCAAGGGTTACTGCCTTTGCCCCTGTGTAGAGACAGGTTTTCTTCCTTTGTTGCCAAGGTGATTAAAAACAAAGAAACCCTCCTTCCCTAGAGGTTTTCAACTTAAATCAGTCTCATTCAGGTTATTTCTACACAGAGAAACTAATCAGCATGGCTACAGCAGAACGCTTGTACTGCTGCAGTGGGGCTCCTATTCTGGAATAGAAGTAAAGTTATTCAGGTGTAATTACTCTGGGATAAAATTGCTTTTCTTCTGGATCAGTGTCCACAGAGCAATTATAGTAGTTTAGCTATAGCAGAATATTTATTCCATTATGTCTATGCTGGTCCATCTCACTGTGTAGGCAAGTCCTCATTTGTGGCACACTGTTGAAACCAATTACTCTTTATGCACTAGAGATGATCCTACTTCATCCCGTGATAGGTCCATTTTTAGTATGTGTGTGAAAGAGTATAGTTTGTGCAGTAGGTTTTAGACGTATGTACAGTTTTGTATGAGTAAGACCCGTCTAGATGATAGACATTATGTATAGGCAATATCATTTTAGTGACTAAGAAAATATATGGCACAGCTTTTACCTTCTTCAGTCCTGATTTGGAAAACACTTAAATATGTGCTGAGGTTCATTCCTCTTCAGGAAAATACTTAAGTGCATGCTTGACTTGAACTTAATGGGATTTAATCACCTGCTTCTAGGTAAGCACCATTGCACTTACAAACTGGATTTTTAAACCTAGTGCTTTAAGAATTGACACAACATTCGATTGATTGATTAATAGCAGCAAGGCTTTAACAACTACCAACAAGCTATAAAACTAAATGACAGGGGAAACAAGACTCTTTCTTAATATTCAATAAATGAGCTATTACAGTCCTTTTATTATTTTAGCTGCAAGAGATATTTAGCCAAGCAGGCAGGAAGTGGTTCTTGTCTTTACAGCTTTCACAGACTGTGGGGTCCTTCACTTGTGAGCTGGGTGCAGGATGGCTTCTTGAGCTTCCCTGGAGTGCACACCTTGGTGGTAGTTGTGTTCTGCTTTTTATACTGTTTTAATTATATCGCTTCAAAGCACTTCTTCTTGATAGTTGGTTAATCAAGGTCCAAACAGAGGACACAAGGATGGAGTTAACATATTAAAATTGTATGCTGTTTGTGTGTTTGTTTTGCTTTTGATCAGTGTGGAATCAAATGGGATGGGTAGCGATTGAACGAGGTACCTTTTAGGAAGTTAATTACAAAACACTATCTTTTGGTAGTCATTTTAATAATGGAGCCTAATAATTAGCTGCATCAAGTGGCTTGTGGAGATATTTGACAGACGTTGAATACCTGCTTCGAGAGAGATGCCTTGATTAAGGGAAGATGTTACAAGGTTCTTTGGGTACGTGCGATGCCCTTTATTAGACCAAAGCAGGTCTGTTAAAGTGTAAATGGAGATTGTGAAGATCAGAGGCCATTGGATACAATAGGCATGAGTTTCAGGCAAATACTCTGGTTTAGCATAATAAACATTTAGACATTTGTAAAAATGTAGACAGATATTTGCTTTGGAAAATAGGTGTTAGTCAAAGCGGGAATATGTTAACCAGGATGTATTTTACAGTTGTGTGTTCAGTGCACTTTGGCTCCTCGGCTCTTACAGACTTTGCTTTGAAGTGTCAGGTATCCAGGTTGTAGTTGTATTGGTCTAGAGAAGTGGTTCTCAAATTTCTTTTTCGCGGACCACTTGAAAATTACTGAGGGTCTCGGCAAACCACTTAATAAACTTTTTTTTTGTTCTACAAATCAAAGTGCACAACACATTTTTTAATATCAGTAGTCTTACCTTACAAGTACAATATTCTCAATTGTTCCACAACCTTTCTGTGGACCACCTGAATGGAGCTCGTGGACCAGTAGTGGTCCCTAGACCACAGTTTGAGAACCTCTGGTCTAGAGGAAAAAGCAATCACCTAGTTCAGGGGTGGGCAAAACGCAGCCCGGGGGCTGGATGCAACCCGCGAGGCCATTCTATCTGGCCTGTGGGGCCCCTAAAAAATTTAGAAAATGAATATTTATCTGCCCTGGGCTGCCTGTCATGCGGCCCTCGATGGCTTGCCAAAACTCAGTAAGCAGCCCTCTGCCCAAAATAATTGCCCATCCCTGATCTAGTTGGTCTAATAAAAGATATCAACACCTCTACCACAAGTCCTGATTGCTTTGAAGTGGATATTTTAGTTCTTCTGTTTCTGTTAGTGACACTTAGCTCAACTGAGATGTATATGTAGTTTGTAGTTTTCTCCCTAGGCCATTTGACTTTCTAGCTTGCTCTCTGAGTCCTGCTATATATATATACATGTAATGAGTGTGCTAGGCCTCTGCCAATAATTTTAACCATCACTTTTATTTTTTAGACTTGGGTGTGGTAGAAGGTTAAGGACTGTTATCATGACTGTTTTCATCTTCTGGCATGGGTCTGGTACTGGGTACTGCAAGCTCCACTTTCTCTGCACCTAATGGGTTGCAGCCATTAGTGGAGTTTGATTTTCTTTGTGGCAAACTTGTCAGCACAACCCAGTCTTGCCCCAGTCACTGTCCTGCATTTTTGTGCAAGAGGCCCTGTTATTTTAAACTGGTATTTCGTGTATAGGCCCAGCCAAGCTCTCACACTCATCAAGTACCATTCCCAATTAAGCATCTTTTCCAGAACTCTGGCCATAATTGTTTTATTACCATTATTATATTGTTAGCTTTTGAGGGCAGTAGCTGCCTTTTTGTTTTGTGTGTGTACAGTGACCAGGAGAAAGGAGTGCCAAAATGTGGTTGGTGCTCTGAAGCACTCTGGCAATAAAAATAATACATGACAATGTATTGCTGTTTTTATAAAATATGAATATTGGATCAGCGTAATATTGTAGTTGCTTTACTTTTAAATTAAAAGATATACTTATTTAAAAACATATTACTAGGCTTGTGCAAAGCAGCTAGTATTCACTTTGGACTCAGATTCTGCCGATTTGGGGGACAGTGATTCAATTTGGTGATTCAAATCACTGTCCTGATTCGATTCAGCTGAATCTTACTTGGAGATGTGGCAGTAGCCAAATCTCCAAATCACCCAGGCCAGGCCCATCCCTCACCTGCTCTCCCATCCTGGCAATGGCTGCCCTGCCTGCCCCAGCCCCCAGTGCTTGGGAGAAAAAAAAGCCCTGACTCAGTGGGTGCTGCCAGGCGGGGGGGGCAGGGCAATCCCCACTGCTCCCCCTTGCCCCACGCTGCATGAGGGGAACCTCCTCCAAATCGAATCGCCACCCGAAGCTTTGCACAGCCCTACATATTCCCTATCTTGATCCCATGAGAAAGTAGGCTTTGTAAATGATATTGCACATCCTTTGACAGTTGACTATAAGGGCTGTTACAGTTTCTCTAATGCATAATAAATTTCCTCATTTTACTAGCAATCTATTTTTGGAGCCATAAGGGAACTTCTTATCCTCACAACAGAGAACGCACCATCAGTGCAGCATAAACTTCTGTGTGGTTGTTAATGGATTATGCACATTATGCATAACCAAATATTTATGTTTGATTGCCCTGGGTATTATATTTCTGACACACAATTAGCTAATGACCTCAAAGCAGAAAAGAATAATAGCCCACACAGAAGAGTATGCGGTTACTTGAAGCAATACTCTTCCTGTGTGGTCATTTGCTCCTGGGTGATGATGAGGATAACTTTACTCAAATTGCTTTGAAAGTGCTATTATAGTTAAATACTTTTGTGGAAGGGCTGACACTAGGAGATATTTTTTCAAGTATATATACTCAGTCACTTTTATATGACTGTTTACCCAGTTACAAGTCAAAGCAGGGTGTTTGTTCTGTTCCACCTTGCCAACTTGAAGTTTAGGGTCTGAAAATTAAGCTATTTTCTTTCTGGCAGAACTCCCGCTTAGGCTTTAGTCTTCTAAACACTTACTTGGAGGGTTAAGTGTTGTTTTTAATGTTTGTGTTCACTGTCTCTGTGACTGTGTATCCTCTACCTCTTAAATTATGCTTGAATTGTAACTGGGGCCAGCATTGTCTTGTTGCTCAGTGTTTGGACAGCATCTAGCACAGTCAGGTTGTGGACCATGACTTGGGCTTCAAAGTGCTACTGCAACACAAAGTAGTAGTAGTAACAACACCAACAACTGCAGCAACAACAACAACGAGAGTAGTAGCAAGGACTCACTCACTGCTGGTGAAACAGAATAAAGTATTTCAAAGTACTTTGCATCATCACAGACCCTCACGAGAGGGGAGAGACGCCATACCAGCTATGAACTGACTGCCCAGAGGAGTTTTCCATCTCTTGACTCCTCTGTGAAAGCCTTTGAAATATGAACGTTCATTTCTACCCAGAAGAACTTGTACAGTCTTTTCTCCAATGCCTGATGAAGGGTGTTTGTGCCCAAAAGCTTGCAATTAAAGACTTTTTTTTTGCAAAAATCCTATTGGTCTAATAAAAGATATCATCTCTATTATGAGGATAAAATGAAGCATTTGCTTCTTCACGTCTCTTAATTTTCCAGTGTGGGTAATAGTAAGCACAGGAAGGTCATAGTGCCTTCAATTTTAAGCAGTTCAGTCAGGAGTTTTGCTAAAACAGTCATGGTACAGCCTGGCCCTTGTTTTGAATAGATTAGTGCAACACAAAAGCGCAATTTGTACCAACACTTTTTAGTCATAATCATAAAAGAAATATGGAAATACAAACTAATAATTAAAGGATCACCCTGAAAAATATATTTCTAGCATGTGTTAGCTAAACAGTAAAGTAAACCGGAAGGAAAGCATTTCATACATTCTTTGCATGCTCTGTACACAGACATAAATAAAAGAGAAAGTAGCTGTAGGAACAGGGGAAGGTAACACAGTCTTAATAACCTACTCAGCAGTTACAGGATCAGTGCATAGACTAGTTAGCCAAATGCCAGAGGCGTACTGCGCTCCTTCAGCACCCGGAGAAGGGGGAGATTATGCTGACCACTGGGAAGTGGGAGAAGGAAGAGGGAGAGAGGATGTGGAGCCTTATCCATCCCAGCTCTCTGCATTTGGGCAGCAAACTACTATTACTGTAGCTGCTGCTATAGCTGCCTGGATCTGGGCTGCTGCAGCTGGGGGACAGGCTTGTTGTGCACTGGCTGCAACAGCCCTGTGGTATAAGTTTCTTGGAAACTGCCCTTGGTGCCCTGTTTGCTCCTTTCCTCCCTCCCCCCATCCAACACCAGCAGATACAGGGTTCATCTGCCATGGTAAAGACTTTCCGGGAGGTGCCACTCCACTCACCCCACTTAGCACCTCCGTCTGACCCAAGTATAGTATTGGGTGTAGGGCTAAGCCCACCTGTTTCCTATTGCTGGATAGTTCAAGGCTGCTCCTGCCACAGCAAAGGCTCCAAGAAGGTGGCAGTCTGGTGCCCCTCAAAGTCAGTACCCAAGGCTGGTGCCCTGCTCACTCCCCGTAGTTACACTATTGCCAAAAACAACAAAATATTGATGCAGAATCCACAAAGTAACCTGGTGTGGGCAAAACAGAGCAGAATTCAGATATAAAATGTGTCATTCTCATTGGCAGCCATAATTTGCTACAGTTCAAGGCATGCCAAGAGGTCATAATGAGGTAGCTTGAATCTTTCTGCATTAAAATAGTTGGAATAGTGTGAAATAGGGATTGCTTTTTACAGTTTTAAGCCTGTATTTTTGATGCATCAGTATGGTTTAGAAGATATGTTATTACTTCTAAGCAAGCCTTGCTAAAAGACTGTTTATAAGTTTTCTTATCTTTGTTTCTGCAGGACACATAACTGAATAGTACTTTTCATCATGGAGTTTGTAGGTTCTACTTTAATGGCAACTTATGCCCATCCAAAACCAACACCTACTAACTTCCTACCAGCTATCAGCACCATGGCATCAAGCTATAAGAACCGCTTTCCTCACTACTCCTTAACCCATAGCCTGAGCCTGCCTTGGAGACCCAGCACATATTATAAAATAGCAGCCATCACTCCAACTTTGGCTCCATTCTCCACAGGTTCCCAAGGGTTAACCCAAAGCAAGATGCTTCCTTTTGTTTCCAATAGAACAGCCCTTTTCACTAGGTATACCCCAGATGACTGGTACAAATCCAACCTGACCAATTACAAAGAGTCAGAGACTTCCCGGCACAGTGCCGAGAGGCTCAGAGTGGACACATCCCGGATGATCCAAGACAGAGAGCAGCAGACCAGGAAAACCCAATCAGAAATTACCAAGAATCTGGGAGAACGAGTCAACGATATAATATTTTGGAAATCAGAACTCAACCATGAGATAGATGAGATGATTGGAGAAACCAATGCTCTTACAGACATGAAGAAACGATTGGAAAGAGCTTTGGCCGAAACAGAAGGCCCTCTCCAGGTAAGTATCAGTTTCATGGATAAATGCTGTGGTATGCTACAGCCTGCCAGTTCCCCATCTGCTGCTGTTCGGATATCTAATTAAGTTTCACTGCAACTCCGTTATGTCTCAAAAGTTTTTTATTAAGAAGCTGTTAGCTGAGCTGGAAGTAAATAAGCCCTTGCCATGTGATACATTTCCTATCCAGTACATGTTGAGCACATCAGAATAGTATTTACTTAACTAAATATTTTCTCATGTGCTAATCCAAAATCCTAGTTAAGGAAACAATTGCCAATATCTTGCTAGGCTTGCATGAGGTCAAATTTGTGCCCAGTATAGCTTCACCAAATTCACTTTGTGTCACACCAAGGTTATGTGTGCTCCTTTATGTTTTGATTGCTTTGATGTCATAAACTGATTATTTCCTGTGGGCAAAATATTGGCCTGTAGCTTCTGTTTTGCTATGGTTCACATGTTTCAGAAGATGGCTGTTTCCCACCTATGACATGTTCTAGTTATACTCAAGGGAAGTTATGCATCACAAAGGAAAAATTCAGGATGTGGCATATTTTAACAAAATTCAAGTGATGTTTTCCATTAAGTGCAAAGACTACTGCTGTTGAGATGTCAGCTTCCATCTCTGAGCACTCCCTGATGCCAGACTTCATTGCCCATTTGTTTAATTTTCAAATAAACAGCTTGCTTCTGTCCCCGCTGCTTGGGAAGAGCTCCCCAAAATCATCTGCAAAACTAATGATCTTCCATCAAAAGCCTCCTCAAAAGCATTCTCTGTTTCTTTATGCTGATCCAGCTCTCTGTGTGTCGTCTTCTGCTGTATGTTTTTTTATACTTAATCTGAAGGAGGGACTGTCTTTTACTTCTGTGTCTGTACAGTTCCCAGGACTGGGGGCTGGGTTTTTTACTAGGGTTATTACAAGGAATTGCTGTGCTGAACATCCATTTTTGAATAACACAAATGTTAAACTATTAGAATTCTAATTGTCTAGTGTAACTTTATTGTTCTTCCTATAGGCTATAATCAACAGCTGTATTTATATACTGACAGGTAGCTGAAGAATGCTTACTTCACAGAGAGAAGAGGATGGGGATTGATCTAGTCCACGATGATGTGGAAAAACAGCTGTTAACGGTAAGTTTTGCTAAAGTTTATCTAGGAAAAAAGGCACTTAGCTACAAAGACAGGTCAGTGCTGCTGACCTATACACCAATGTGTAGTAGCTTTCAACCATAACCAAGGTCATTATCATTTTTAATTATAATTACTAAGAGAGAAGAAAGATTTGCTATGTAGTATCTTTTACTGAACAGACTGTATAGTTGAGAAAAAAAATTAAACAAGATTTTAGATACAAAATGCCTGTCCTCAGGTCTAGAAAAGAAACAAATACAGCCTAAGTTAAACAGTTGTCTTTAACTTCGTAGTCTTGTCAACTTTATCCCAACTACATAGTTGGTCCAATAAAAAATATCATCCTAAGAAATCCTTGACTCTCACACCATTCATAAAGGAAGAGGGTTGTTATTTTTTGTAGAGTATAGCAAGGTTAGCAGAGGGAGCAGGTAAATTGTAAGGAGTCATAAAACCATTGCCTGTGTTTAGTTCATTGTTTTAGTACTTGACATTTTGTTCCTAAGCCCATCTTCTAAACATTATGTGGTTTCCCTTGTGTACAAAGATTGCAAGGTCAAAGAGAGATTGATTGTTCTGTGAAATTTTTGCCTACTTCTGATTGGGTGGTTCTGTAACTTCTTTTTTCTCTATAGGTCTACTGCACTCTTCCTTTTTTAAGTGCAGGGTTAAACAGAAGTAATTGTTCTGTCTGGTGTGTGACTTAGGCTATATTTACTTCCTTCCCAACCTGAAGAAGGGCATCTGGTTCCCAAATTCTTGTCTAATATCTCTCCCAACCATGCAGTAGGTCCAAGAAAATATATTACCAAACATATACTGGCTCCTTACACGTTCCCTGGAACACCACATCTACATCACTACAACACTACTATAATTACTAAGGTCCACATTGTGCCTACAAGACCCAGGCATGGAGGAGACCCCCTCCATGCAGTTACCAGCTTTTTCATGTGACGGTGGTGATGCGTAGGGGGTGTATGGGGGTGCACATTCACCCCCTGAGAGCACTGGTGCCCCCCCCCCCCGTCAGGCCACACTCCCTGTTTAGGTGACGGGCAGGGAGGCAGGTGGGAGTGCTGGTGCCCCCCCCCCATGAGCACTGGCTAGAGAGTGGGGCCACCAGCAAAAGCAACCGTGCCACTTCTGGAAGTGGGTGCGGGACTTCTGGAAACAGCATGACTGTTTTTTGGTGAGTGAGATTGGCCGCTGGAGGACCGCCCCTCAGGCAGTGCAGTCAGCTGCTAGGGGACCTCGCCACAACTGCTGACTGATGTCAGGGGGGCACATGCCCCCCCCGACTCGAGAGGCACCAGTCACCCATGCCATGTGGAATGTGGGGGAGGGCTCAGCTATATTTGCAGGACCATTCTCCCATTTACCTGACCAAGTGAAAGGGGATGAGGCCAAAGAACAATCAACTCTATACACATTCCTGAAGAAAGAAAACTTAGCCTGAGGTCCATTTCCTGATGGAAAGCTACTGTTAAAAGGTCTCTTAGGAGCAGCCACTTCTAGGAGTAGTCCCTAGTAATAATACTTCTCTGTTACAGGTAGGGAAAGCTGGAGCACAGAGCCAGCCTAGAGGAATAGAGCCTTCATGTTTGCGGCTGGATCAACCCCCCACCCCCACCCCACAGTCACAAACAGGAATTATGAATTAAGAAAAACCCTGATTTATCGAAATCAAACAACTCTCACTGAATGCAGTGAGTGCTGTATTGGCCCGTCTTTCTCTCTCTTTTTATACCATTGAGTGCTTCCTGTATTATACATATTCACAAAAATAGTGAGTCACCAAGGAAAAATGTTGGATAAAAAGAAGTTTTAACTAAAAATCTGATGGAATCATTTGACAAAGCTTCTTTACGTAGGTCCCTGCCTGCTCATAGTATCACTAAGATTTTATTAAAGGCATTTAGGCAGTTGTTCAAGACCTTTTCCTTCAAATACAAGAGCAGATAATTCAATTATACCACAAGGAATGACAGTCCATTAGTCTGATAGAAAGGGCAGATGCACTTGGTTCATAGTTTATGCCTTTCCAAATGACTTGGTCAGGTACCACCAACTGGTGTAAATGAAATGCTGCTCTGCCCAGCTTACCATCATTGCTCTAGGTTTGGTCGCATATTAATTCCTTTTACTCCCCACTTTCCCCAGTACTTGACAACTGTCTGAACCGTTCATCTTTGGGACTGAAATCTTCCTAGGTTTTGTCCCTACCTTAAGCTGAAATTTTTGAAAAGCTTGAGTGCTAGTTCCCCCACATTGGCTATGAAACATGTCAGTTTAATAGAAAATGCACAAGAGGGTAGTATAACATGAAGAGAAAAGTTATCTGTCACAGGAAATGTGGGTAATCTGTCTTTGGCAACACATATTCTACCACTGCTCCATGATAACTGCTGGTCAGTTGTTTGAGGTCAGCTCAGTAGACCATCAAGTACAGGATTTTCAAAAAGAGTTGGCCTAACTTTACTCACATGGGGGAGGTTTGCTATTGACTTCAGAGGGAAGCCAATGGTGTTTGTTTTGAAAATCCCACAAAAGGATGAAATGTTCGTTGCAGGGAAGTCGATGCATTTTTTCATTGATTTTTAACAGAGAAAGGATTTCACCCTAAGGACTGAATCCAACTTCCATTATTAAAAATTTTAAGATTCATATTGACATCAGTGTGAGTTGGCCCAGGCCCAGTGACTGAGAAGCCATTTCTATGCTATTCACAGTCCCTGCTGAACCACTGAGAGCACAAATGCCAAGTATGTTCCCTTAGTGCATGCAGTAGTGAAATGCTGGCCAAGCCAATTGGTCATTTGTTCCTAAATATTTATCAACTTGTACAGGCACATACCATGCAGCTCAGTGGAATGATGTATTGTATCTGCGGACTTCTCTTATCCTAAGGAAACAATATATACCTAACTGAGAGAGAGTATTACTGAAAAGTTAATCACTGAATTGCTGTGTCTCCCTTTCAGAATCCACTTCCTGCCACTGTATGACACAGGAGACTAGGCAAGATGGACCTGTGGTCTAGTTCAGAAGATGGCAATCCTTATGTTCTTATGTCTTCTTGTAATATATTGAAATTGTGTAGCATCTTTTAAAATATTTAGTGAACCCCTTATTGGAACTTATTTCCTCTAAGTTTCAGAGCTCTGCCAGAGCTAGGCCTTTTGTGTTATGTGCAGGGATCCAAGTTTTCCATTTCCTGTGGCAACATGTGGAAAAGTATGGATTTCCCCTTTTAAAGGAGGAAAACACAGATTTTCCCCTTTGAAGCAGGAAACTGCAGGTTTCTCCTTGCAGGCTGGAAGCGTTCCAGCCTATGAGGAGCTGCGTGGGGCTCAGGGGAGTGGTGAGAGGGTGGTTGAAGGCAGGGAGCACCATGTGCATTTGTGCATGTGCACACACGTGGCCAGCAATACAGCCAGGCAGGGTAGTGGCAGTAGCCCCAGCAGCTGGACCGGCCAAGGACCTCCATCGCCTTCCTGTGCTGAAGTTCTGTAAGTCCATGCGGGGCTGGCTGGGATGGGCAGCATCTGGGGGCTGTGAGTTGGGAGTGAGGGGCACCAGCAGGGGTGGGGACCTGCAGGCTGGGAGTGAAGGGCACCAGGAGGCCCGGGGGGGTGGGTCTGTGGGTTGGGAGTGAGAGGCAACAGCATGAGCAGAACCAGGACACCAACATATAAGAGCTACTCAGTGCCACAAAGTACCAGGGGCAGGATAGCCGGAGCAGGACGCACCTGCTGAGCAAAGTGGTCACAGGGAGCTCTGATTTTCCATGATTAAAAAAACCCCCAAAATCAAATGCCAAACTATATAGGTATTTAGAATGTATTTTATTTTAATGATTGAGGCACTGTTAGGCTTCCAAATTACTTAAAAATGGTACTGTTAAAACATTGTGTTCAACTGATACCTAGATGGATAGATAGATAGTGGTGTTTCATTTTAATTGTGGAAAAACTTTGATTTTGGATTTTCAATCGGAGATTTTAGGATTTTTTTAAATCAGAATTTGGGATTTTTAAACAGAAAAACCCAGGATCCCTGGTTGCGTGCATTTAACAAACATTGCTCTTTGGACCCATTGTACCAGGAATTACTTTATATTATATTTCTGTATCAAGAACAAATGACATAATGATTGGCAATGGAGGTGGGAGCCTAAACTAGGGATACAGTGCAGCACAATCACCACTTAGAATCATAGAAAAGTATATCTCAGAAGGACCTCCAGAGGTCATTTAGTCCAGTCCTATGCCAGAGGCAGGATTATCCTATCCAAACCATCCTATACAATTCCTTATCTAACCTATTAGTAAAACTATACAGTCAGCATTGACATACAACTGCAGGGCATAACACCCTAACCTGCCACAGGTAAAGCAGAGGCATAATGGCAGCCAATGTCCTGCTGCTGCAACGGTTGTGAAAATATGCTCAAGGGATCCACACCATCTGCTGCAAACCCCACTACAGTCTGGACCAATCTGGCCACGTGGTAAAATTCCTTCCTAACTGTAATATGGCTATCAGTCTGACCCTGAGTGGAGAAGCAAGACCATCTAACCAGGAACCTCTGGGTTTTTAGTCCCAGCAGGAATATTGGCAATCGAAATCCCCAGCTTTACCTGTGGCAAACACCCATGCTTCCGAGGAAGACAATGAACCTCCTCCCAGAATGTGTGGTGACAGGAAGGGGGAAAATATCCTTCCTGGCCCCATGTAGCAACTAGCAAAGCCCAGAAGCATGGAAAATACCTATAGAAGAGCATAGGTACAGCTACTCCTAGATCATCCCTGACCAATACTTATCCAACCTCTTCTTGAAACCCTCTCATGAAAACAATTCCAGTTTCACCAGGCGGTCTATTCTATTGCCTCGTTGCTTTAACAGTGAAGACGTTTTTCCTGATATCCAATTTCAATCTACACATGAGGCCTTGTGAAACTGACAAGGAAACTGCATCCCTTGGGACTGTGTGCAAATGGCTCATGTAAAGGATTTTTCTTCTCTTGAGTCAGGCCCATGAAAATTAGGGAACTGGCTTCAAGGTCATGAGATTTTATTTAAAAAATTTTATGTTGTGTTCCTTTTAATTGGTCTTCTGTTTTGTTTTGCTTTGTTTTGTTGGGGGGGTTTTGAGTGTGTTGGGTACACTTGAGTCATATTTTCCAGTTTTTCTCTGCAACTGTGGTGGCTTAAAACTTATATTCTATTTGAGAATTTAATCACATACCTTGGAGAGCTGGGGCTTCCAGAAAATGCCATAGGACTCCAAATAAAACCCTGAGAGCTGATAATGCGGTACCTTCTCCTGTCACGAGAGTTAAAGTCTTCATTATAGATCCAGAAAAATCTCTCTCAATCCAAGCCAAAAAATAATCCAGGTTAGTCCTATGGCTACAGTATATATCTCATATACATAAACCTATGTAGATCCATTGATCAACATAGGACCTATATACATTTACATTGGATCATAGTCTACTTTGGAATAGAATTGGAGTTCACATGGCCATCAGCATGAACAGCACATTTGGCAATCCTGTGTTCAGGCAGTGAAAGTTGATGCTAATGCCGTTACGCTTGTTGTAGGGATGGATGTGTGACTTCAAAGAAAATACTTTTGTGATATCTGTCTATGAATAACCCTGTCACACTGTGGTATGTTCAGCTAGAAACATCAGAGAATGCTTCTTCTGTCATCATAGTACTAGCAATCCTTGTCATGTGTGGGTGTGGCACTTCATAACTGGCATGCATCTGAGTAAAGTAGTCTAGTAAAAACAAAATTAATTGTAGTGAGTAGGGCACGGTGGCTGCAAACAAGTTGTTTTCCACTAAATTACCACTGAATTCAAACTACATGATGGAGAGAATATTGTGACACCCCTTTTGAGGAGTTCAGCTGGCATATACCAGTAGTAGGATTGGGAACCTCAAACATATTGGCAGCTGGCATATGCCACATTCTAGAGATATGACAGTTTGCAAAGTGTTATAGGCTGCTCAAATGGACAGCACCCATGTGTGTGTATGGTATGGTGCTTGTATCATTGTATGAGTGTGAACAAAGGCCTTTCAGATGGGGCAAGATTGTGACCTAATAATCTGACCAGAATCAGGAGCAGTGAGTACATAGTAGGGCTGTGCAAAGCTTTGGTCCCTGATTTGATTTGGTGGCTGAATCTCTGAATCTGAATCGAATCGGAGGACCCATGAATCTCTCCGAATCGAATCAGAACCCTCTGAATTGATTTGGAGAGATTCAGAAAAATTTGGCAATTTGGACGTAGACACAGCTTTAAATGTTTTTTCTACATACCTCTAGGCAGCAGGCAACTCGTCAACACTGTGATGGTGTGCCACATGGAGCGTCCCACAGAAACATGGGGGGCTCCACGGTGCACTTGGCAGCAGACCCAGAAGTGGACCAGAAGCACTTCCAGTCCACTTCCTGGTCCACTGGGGAGTGTGCTGGGCACCCGCCCACCTCAGCAACTGGTGCCTCTGGATCCCCCTGCATCTGATTGCCAAGCTGGGGGAGGGCTCTGGGGGGCTCCCCAGCATGCTCCATGGTGGACTCGGAAGTGGACCAGAAGCACATGGAGGCCCCCCCTGCCCCCCGACTCCTGTGGGACACTCCATCCACCCCAGCATCGCAGCATTCACAAACCACGCTGGTACCATGAGGTACGTAGAAAAAACATTTAAAGCTGTGTCTATGTCCAAATCGCTGATTCTCTGAATCAGCATCAAATTTTCAGATTTAGATTCAGCCGAATCGAATCAGGGACAGCAATCCAAATCAACTAATTGAATCACTGTCCCTGATTCAGGCCAAATCCATATCTGAATCGAATAGGGCTCGCTTTGCACACCCCTAGTACATAGCCTCCCTCCTCAAGAAGTAGCCCAAGAGTGGAATTGTTCCTCCCTACTCAGCTTGCTCCAGGGATGTAGAAACATGTTGCTACCTCCAATGTGTGGCTCACCTGCATTCCCACGACAAGTCAGTGCCAGAGTCAGGAATAGGACCTGCAGTTTGTGGTAACAAAGTACATTCTGCTCCTCCTCTTCCTCCCCACACACATTGTGCTCGCTCTGCACTGGCCTGAGTGTTGCAGAGGAAAAACCAAGCTCTTTCTACTCTGTGTCCATTCTCTATACACTTGCTTGGGATGTAGAGAGTAGCAGGTACCCAGCACCAACTTACTGCTGCTCAGTGCTCGCCTAGACCCAGCACTTGGGCAGGAGTGTGAGGATGCTGTCATTGCAATGAGTGATGTCACAATTAATAAGCACAGACATTGATGGAATTCTGATTTTGTCATTGCCCAGGAAGTTGACGTCATCAAATCATGTCAGGAGAGGATGAGGCGCCACCTGGATAAGGCGATAGCGCAGCTTGCGTAAGGAAGAACTTTGTCTCCACTTCTCACAGCTGAATTGTATTTTAATTTCTGATGTAAACACCACAGTTACCCCCTCTTCCGAATGTAGCTTCAGGGGAGAGGAATGTCTTCCACACTGAAAAATTGTTTCAGCTATTTTGTTTAAATATGGTCTAGTTGCTGAACAAGTTGATGTAGGCCCCTTGGAAAATGTGATGCTTTTCATAAGGATTGCTGAGCTTAGTGGTAGGTGCATTTGAAATAGAGAGAGAGATGCAGCCTGCTATACTTGATATTATGCATCCTCTAATAATTGTTTTCATCATCTCCCAGATCTGACAGGGCAGCCCAGCATGAGCTGGAGAAAGACCTTGCCGATAAGCAGACAGCTCACCGGATCGATGATAAGTGTCACCATTTAAGGAACACTTCTGATGGCATCAGTTATTACAGAGGAGTTGAGCGGGTGGATGCCACGTAAGTACCAGTATAACCAATGTATTATATGAGTTGTTCAGAAATTTCTCAGAGCTAAGGAGTCTGACAGAGGTCTGCTTCTTTCAGGGTGAGTTTTCACTGGTCAGTGCTGTGCAAAATGAATGTTTGCAAAGCTCTGCTGAACTTGTTGTCAGGAAAGGCTTCTGGTGTAGTCTGGATTTAAGTGCATCTGACTGACAAGGTTGGGAACTGGGATTGTGAGCAGCAGGAAACACATGAAGAGGAGGGAGGGAGAAAAAGAATGGATGGGCAAAGATCAAGCATAACTGCTTACATTGCTACGAACACCTCATTCCTAATCAAATTAACATTCCTTATCAAATTAATGGGGCTCAGTGTTCAGATCCTTTTGGCAGCTTTGAAACTCTCAGCCATAACTTAAAAGTGAAAAAAAACTGAATTCAACACCTGTTCAGTAGTTCTAGACATATAATGTTGTTGTTAAAGTTCACATGTACTGTGTTTTTCTGGCCATAACTCTACTTTTTTCTCCAAAGAACTATGAAAATCACACCCGACTTATGTGGGGTCAACCTATAATCAGACCTACTACAGTCTTGACTTTTATACCTGTAGTAGTTTTATGCTTGGAATAAACATGCCAAGTGAGCTTTTTTTTTTTTTTTTTGGCTTTTGAGTGGTATTTTATTTCAGTATTTTTAGTACAGTTAGCCTTTTGAGTCTTTTCCTTGGTTGATTAATTCTCCTGTTGGGTTTTGTAAGGGGAATAGCAATTCAAGGTTTTTACCTGTAGTTATTGGTTTATATTCAGGAAAAGCTCTTTTTCAGTATATGGAACCTGAAAATAGGGGGTTTGATTTATATGCAGAGTCAACTTATAATTGGAACAATATGGTATTTTCTTAGCTCAGTTGGTGTTTATCTGAAATCTATGAAACCTAAATTTGTTTACATAATTTTGGAGGCCTTGAACTTATGAGTAAACAGCCCTCTGTAGAGAGCATAAATGAAATAGGAATGAAATGAAAGAAGGAGCAGTGGTCTTGCCGTACAGTTCTGTTGCTCATAGGAGACCAGAACCTCTTCAACCCTGTGACTAGGGACAGACATTACACACAAACCAGTCTAAGCAATCAGAAACTAACAGAACAGATGTTTAGTGCACAAAAACCAGTTTGAAAATGGCTGAAACCTGGTTGAATGTAGTATCAGACTTAACTGATTTGGGTTAAACTGGTTTAGGCAATGTCTGTCCCAGACCCCTTGTTGGTTTAAGTTAAACCAGACTCCCCCAGCATCCCAGCATGCTCTCTGGGCTGGGCAGGGCTCTCTGTTCCACAGCAGGGCTGGCCCCTTCCCTCTGCTTCATGGCTGGAGCTTGGCAGAGACTGCAGGTGGCTGCCTAGCTTCCCCCTGCTCCCCCCTCTAGGGCTGTGTGGAGCTTTGGGTGCTGATTCAATTCAGAGGAGATTTGGCCTGATTCGGCAGCCAAATCTCCAAAACTGAGTTGAATCAGGAGATGAATAAAAAGGTCTGAATTGATTCAAAGCTCTCCAAATCAATTTGGAAACGATTTAGAGAGCTTTGGAGATTTGGGCTGTCCCTGCTCACTGCTGCAGGGAGCTGGACCTGGACTCTATGCTGGTAAGTAGGGGGTGGGGGAGTAGGGGCTGGAGGAGGGTGGAGGGTACCATGGGGGGACCCCTGCCAGACCCCATCCACTGCGTGCTCCCCCAGCCCCCCAGAGTGCCACCTGACCCCTGCCCACCCTCCAAGCCCCTCCCATGGCTGCCCCCTCTGGCCCCAGCTCCCGACTCTATTTAAAAAAAAAAAAAATCCCCCACTCACTGGCTGCTGCCAGGCAGGGGGCGAGCAATCTCTGCTGCCTCCCACTGCACCATGCTGTGTGGGGGGCTCTGCCATGAGTCCCCTTCCCCTGCCTGGTTTCCCAGCCCCCGGATGGCTGCCCCACCCGGTCCTGCTCCCAGTTCTTAAAAAAAAAAAAAAAAGCCCCTACTCACCAGCTGCTGCAGCAGCTGTCAGGGCTTCTGGGGGCTCATGGCAGAGCCCCCCCACACACAGTGCAGGGCAGTGGGAGCCAGTGCAGAATCAACAGGTAGCTGGTAATGTCCCTGTGTTGTTTTCTTAATGGGCTGATAAACACTGGGTTAGGAGTAATAAACACTGTGTTATCAATTCCCTGCTGGGTAGGTCAGAATAGGAGGGACCCCACCCTAATAAGAGCATCCTGCTGAGGCCTGGCCATGCCCCCTTCAGCTCATCATTGTAGATGGGAAGGGAGGGATGCTTTAGCACCCTCCTCCCACCTCCCCTCCCGACTTCTAGCCTGAGCCAATGCAGGCATGTGCCTGCATTTCTGGGATATCTTTGCAGTTACAAACTGATTCAGCCTAGCTAGGTTAGACTAACCTACAAAGATTGAATCAATTCAGGCTCAGGCTTTTTGAATGTCTGTCCCTAGCCTGTATGAACATATGGTGATATAAATCAGTACTTGGGTGAGCATCCTATAACTGGCAGAGGACTAGAGGAAAGAACATGTTCACATAGGTATGTGCATTTTATGGAATAGATTCCTTAAGAACTGATTCATTCTCTGCCTTTTGGGTTCAAGAGAATTTGGAGGTAAAAGGGAATCATGAACAAAAGGAATGAAGCTCAAAGTTGATAAAATTCACAGAGGGTAAAATGTGTGGAGGCTGGAAAATGGGTTTTAAATAGGATTTAAGTCCCTCATCGGCTTTATTTTGGCCTCTATAATAGGTGTCAATTTCATTCCAAATATGAAAGAAGGATCAGGAAGAAAGGGAACTGAATATCAGACTGTATTCCATCTCACTTGTATGAAGTTGTTTTCACTGTTACTGAACAGAATAAATTGACTGTACGTTACCCTTCATCTTGAAATTTTATGTCGCCTGGAGTATGCAAATAATCAATATATTTATAAATACGTGGTTTCACTAAAAGCTTCAACATGACTAAAATGCTGGCTGGCCTGTGAGGTGATCTGTTCTTTAGCCTGCATACAATTTCAGAACGGTCTTTAAAATATGTAATATTTCATATTTTTTAGGATGATAAAGATTAGCATTAGTTAATAAACTGCATTCCGGGCGTTTTCTTTTTTATACAATAGAGTTAGGGTAATGAATTTCTTGCAAGGATCATTTTAATCCAACTTCCTCCCTATTGGGATATATAATTTCCTGTAGTGGCCTTGACAGCATTGTGTTTATTGTATTCTTCTCGTTTTGTTTTGCTAGGATCTCTGTGCCAGAGTCCTGGGCCAAGTTTACAGATGATAATATTTTACGCTCGCAGACTGAACGGACTGCCTCCTCCAAACTGAGGGATGATATTGAAAACCTGCTGGTTGTGACTGCAAATGAGATGTGGAACCAGTTTAACAGAGTGAATGTTGCCTTCACTAATCGCATTGCAGAGACAGCCGATGCCAAAAATAAGATTCAGGCCCACCTGGCTAAGGTAATGAGAACTTTCTGCCTTTTTTCTTAAGGTTGTTGCTTGGAAATTAGAGCTTCCTTGTGGGTTCTTTGGCTTCAAAAGGAGAAGGACATCAAAGTATATAGAAACATTTCACCAAAAAAAAAAGTAGTTATTTATCTATTATCATTTTCTGACTGAATCTCAACGTTTACAAAAAGAACTCACGGAAAAAATTAGAATTTGGAAATTTTCAACAAGACACACCCAACAATACCATTTATATCTGACACCATATTTTGGTTTGCGTGCTATAACATAAAATCCAAGCCGCCTGGCTAACTATCACTCAAATCCCTACCAGGGAGTTCTCTGCCTACCATCTGCGAACAGAAGCTGCTCATGCCATCAGGCTTCTCTACTCTGCTTGCTCCGGCAGAGCTCCTTCTCCCTTGGCTGCTGGTTGAGAGAGAGAGAGCGCTCACAGCCTGCAGCCTGGGTCTTATAGAGGTCAGCCCGGCCCCTTCCGGTCAGCTGACTCTCAAGGGGTGGGCCCTTAGCGCCTCCTGGTTGCCCCTAGCAACCAGCACCTGAGCCCATGCTGCTGCTTTTCAGGTAGCAGGCACCTTAGTGCCCTGCTACAAGTACATTTCTTTTCTCTTGCTGACAAAGAGGTAGCCATAACTAGGGGATCCAGCACGTATTCAACTCACTGACTTTGGTGACAGCACTCCTTTCATATTTACTCCACTGGATATCATGATTGCCCCCATTGACCATACCATCACCTGCCTCCCCATGCTGTGATTGCCCCTTGAGGTGCAAAGAAATAAAGCTATGCTGACAGGTGTATTTTATACGATGCTTTTTTAATCAAGGCTGTTCTTATCCCTAGAATGACCCCCTAAACATACAAGTAAAAATTCCAGTATATTCAATTAGAAACTTTTATAGCCTCATGGTTTCTACTGGTCCTTGCTGGTTTCTCTTGCTGGACAGATCATCCCTGAATCTGGTATCCAAGGGAGCCAACAATCCAATAGATCTGTTCTTTACTGCAAAACCTAGTTTCAGTTGGTAGCTACACCAAGGAGGGCAGACAGAAGAACTGGAAGCTGTGTTCTTCTCTAAAGATAAGTTTGAGAAAAGACCCTTACTCCTGGGTTTCTGCTCCTGAATTTGCAAGAGTTCTGGATTTCTGTGTGAGCATAGTCCTGCTTCCATCCAAGTCTTAACAGGATAGCCGTAGACATCATTAAGCATTGGAGCAGGCCCAATATCAGTGCTACCTTTAGAACATGAACTGTACAGACAAGCTGTTTACTTCTCTTTCTCCTTTGTTAGCATAGTGCAAAACACAACCCTGGCAACCAGCTATGACCTAAAATTCAAAGGTTCTACAACATATAACATTGGCAGCTTCTTGAGTTCAGGATTTCCTGCAGACTGATAGAGGATTGAGGGGGAATGGAGAGAGAGTGTGTGTGTAGTTTAAATAGCAGAATTCATTTGTGCATATTTTTAAATGTCAGACACTACAGGAAATCTTCCAGACTGAGATGACCATAGAAGCCATTAGAAAAGCCATTAGGGACAAAGGACCTTCCCTAAAGGTAGCCCACACACGGCTGGATGAGCGTACACGGAGACCTAATGTGGAGCTGTGCCGGGATTCTGCCCAATTACGGTAAGACGGGCATATAGAGGTGCCATCTGATATAAAGAAATGTGAGTGTGCGTGACTGATGTTAGAAGCAACCACCCATTCCATGGCTGTTTCATGCCAATAGAAAATGGTAGTTTTGCAACATGACATGCCTAGGTGAATAAGAATCAATTTATAATAATCTTAAATGCGCTCACGGATTCATCCCAGGCTTCAGGTAGCGTTGTGATAATTTTATACAAACGATTTTCTCCAACAAAGGGGGCCCTGAATGGCTTCCTTCCCTACAGGAGAGATACAGAAAAGAGTTCAAAACTGTCATGCCATGATTTTTATCTTTACAGTGTGAACGGTTACAGCTCAATCCTGCAAAGCAGCTGAATTTCTTCTAAGAGATAAAAACAATCCTTAACTCCTGATGTCAGCAGGAGTTGAAGGCACTCAGTGCCTTGTAAGACCAAGCCTTTACTATCCCAGTCTTGCAAGTGTTTTGTGTGTTTCTGTTTGGTAACTACTGTTCCTCTTTCGAAGGTGCCGGATGTCTAGAATAGAACTGAGGTGGTCATGTACATTCACTAATCTTTGCAGTCTGGCTCCAAAGATTCAGCAGCTTCTTGGCTCCCACAGCCCAGCAACTAATAGAAACCTAGTGGGGGAACGTAATGAAGTCAGTGGAAATTTTACCACTGGCATCAGTCAGGCAGACTATCACCCTTGCTCTTATTTCTGTTGCTTTCTAACATAGCTGACTAGGACAGTGAAGAAACACCCCCAGGCCATTGGCAACTGAAGCTCTCCAGACTACATTATAGTCAATGTAATTGAAGTCCACTGAATGTCTCCAATGGAGTTATTCAAAGAGGGCCCAGCCAGCTCTGTACAACGGAGAAGATAAAGAAAGTTGCTCTTCCTCAGATGAGCCTTTTGGAGTTGGGTGGTAGGGCTGTGTGAAATTTCGCTGGCTGTTTTGTTTTGACACCGTTTTGACTGATTTCAAGCTCAAAACAGCGAAATCGAATGGAAATGAAGGGCTTCAAAACAGCCTCGATACAAAATAAAGCTAGTCAAAATGTTTCAAAAGTTTCAAAACGTTTCGAGTTTTGAAGCAGCCAGCACTAAGTTCCCCGACCCAGTGCTAGATCAGGCTCAGGACAGAAACTCAGCCCATCTAGTGCTGGGGAAAGGAACTCAGGCCAACGTTTCAAGTTATGAAGCAGCCAGCAGCCAGGTGGTGGGAGACGGGCGAGAAGCAGGGCTGTGCTCCCAGTGGCTCCGCAGCCCCACGTGGCTCAGCCACGAGTGCAGCCCTGGCTCTCCCTGCCTACCCCTGCTGGGCTGCGGGAAGCTGATCACAGTGCAGGGGAAGGGAACTGAGCCCCGGCTGAGTTCCTTTCCCCAGCCCAATCGTAGGGCTGGGGAGGGGAACTGAGCTCAGTTCCCTTCCCCAGCTTCCCAGTCCCAGGCGGCAGCACCTGGCTTCCCTCCCTCATCTGGCAGGCAGATCGGAGGCCCGCAGCCCCAGGAGGACTGGCATAGCCCCTGCACCCTCCCGGATTTGTGGGCTCCCATCTGCCTGCTGGATGAGTGGCTGTTTTGAGCTTCCCCATTATAGCATATGGTTGAAACAGTGTCACTGTTTTGACAAAGCGAAGCGGAACAGTGGCTTCAAACTGAAGTGAAATTCGAAATGAAATGCTGTTCTGTCGAAACCTCGAAACTCAAGTCGAAATGGAACGGTGCCGTTTCACACAGCCCTATTGGGTGCGGAGAAGGTAGGGGGGTTGTCAGGGTGGGAGTCACCAACCTGTGCTCCTTTCCTTTGGGTGGGCATGGCACCGCATGCTTTTCCTCTGTGGTGGTCCTGGCTGATGGCCACTCCGGCCCTAAAGCACTGTACTTCTCCATGTGACTCTGCCCTCCCACTAGGTCACACCGACTTCAAAGCCTTGGTGAGTATCAAGTACTGCAGCCAAAAGAATGGGAAACAGAGGAAGACTTCTGTGGCCTGCAAGATGGATCAATCAGGGATGGCACATGGGTAGAAAATCAGT
Source organism: Crocodylus siamensis (assembly GCF_052110815.1). Classification (NCBI taxonomy): domain Eukaryota; kingdom Metazoa; phylum Chordata; order Crocodylia; family Crocodylidae; genus Crocodylus; species Crocodylus siamensis. The sequence goes on from NC_143402.1 coordinate 60,807,906, forward strand.
CCCTCAAGCTGTTAGAGGCAGCCTCAGCATCTATTCTCTGTGGAGGAAAATGACATAAATTCCCATGACAGCTGGACAAAAATTTGGAGAGAAGTGAGAGGGAGGCTGAAATATGCAGATTGAGTTTAGGAAAGTTTTAGTAAGAAAAATGAATGGAAAAAAACCTAGAAAATGTTGAAACATTTCAACATGGCATTTCTTGTTTAAAAGATCATGTAACTTAAAAAGGACAAAAAGATATAATGTTCAAATAACCACAAAATGAAGCATTCTATTTCATTTCTGTTTCAACAGAATATTTCAGGTTAACCAAAGCACATTCTTTTTTTTTCCAGCTTTTTTCATTTTGCTGGAATAGCGCAGCATTTCCTGTCCCAAAAATAATGTTTTCTTTTTTTTTTTTTTTGGTTGGGCCCCTCATCTAAAAATTGGTTTTCACCCTGCTGTATCCCCAGCTGGTTCAAAAGAAAGAAAAGAGAGCTGGCTGATCTTCCCCCAAGGACTCAGGGGGTGGAATGCTCAAGTCCTTCTCATATAAGTATCCTTGCACAAGTCCTTGTGCAGGGTTAGAGGTTGGGGGTGGCAGTTTCTAGCTCTTCTTGTTCTTGAATACACTTCTGGCTGGAATGGGATCCTCTGCTATAAGGTCACGTGTCAGGTATGACAAGTCTCAGAGGTGCAGTGGGCTGGGCTGATTGCGGCCACAGGAATTCTCTAATGGTTCTTGACTCAGGAGGGAATCTGCCACATCACAACGCTGCTTCGTCCATCCAGAGTTCTGTTATTGCAAGACCTTTCTGCACTGGTGGCTCTTTATGTAATAATTGTGTTTATACTTCTCCACGGCCATTCACGTAAGCCTCAAAAACAGCTTCAGTTGTTTCAATGGAAACCCTTTTAAATCCTCAGTCTTTGTCTTTAAAAAAAAAAAAAAAAAAAAAGTGTGTGCAGTTAAGGCTGCAGATGTTGCATTAATCACATTCTCCTCCAAAGAGAAGTCACAAGTGGGATGATATCTGGGAGAAGCAAAGATTGCTCGAGATACAGCAGACCTAGATATTGGTGTTTCTCCCAGCAGATGTTTTCCTGTTATTCCACACAAGTTGTTCTGACTGATGCGGATTGATTTGAAAGGGGCACAATTTCAAAACTGCTGTTCGACTGCTGTTCCCACCGAGAAATCTTTACATACACTGCTATGAAAATGCCCTGGTACATTTTGGTGGCTGGTGGTGTAACTTCCCACCTACATTGTCAAAGAGCAGGAATAATTATTTCTTTGAGTTTATACCCATGTGGATGTGAGAGAGTCCTGTGTACACGTGCAGAAATTAAATGGACAAAACATTGCAAATAATTGTAATTATCTGAAGTTCTCTTTAGCCTCAAGGAAGACAGTTAGATGATGGCATCCAAGAAGAAGCACAGCTCACCATTGTATTGGAGCTGCTTTCTCCCCAGCAGCCTTTCTCCTCTCATCACAGCTGTCCTGGCTCTCTCTTTGCTAACATAAGCAGAGCACCATTCCTTCTCATTAGGAAATATTATAATATCCAATTACAATAATCATAATATTCAAGTAGGCAGCCAGTTGGATTCAACCACACATTTCCTGACTAAGTTTCTTTGGTACTTACCCAGACCTTTTCACAGTAGCATCTGGACACCTCATAATATTTTGTGTATATGAGGTCAAGTAAGGTAAATATCCATATCATCTATTTTGAAGATGGGGAATTAAGGCAAAGATTGACAGAGGTACCCAGAATCCTAACTCCCTTTGAAATCAATAGAAGTTACCTTCAAAGTTAGGTCTTTGAGGATCAGGGCCCAAGTAATTTGCTCAAAATCACACACCATGTCTGTGGTAGGCCAGGGAACGAACTCTGTGCCTCTCAGATCTTAGGCCTTTATACTAACCATAGGAACATCTTTTGTACCACTTTACAGCTTGTACCTCAAAGCCTAGTACCTCACCCCACTCTCTTGAGAGGGCTGCTCAGAGAGTCAACATAAAGTTATTCAAAAACAATTTTAAGCTCTGTTTATGAATTGTATATACTGTAAAAGTGCTTCACATGCAACAATTTTCTGAGCACCCTAAAGTTTTTGTTCTGCCTTACTTTGTTTTCTTCTCTTAATTTTTCAAATATTCTGGATTTTATCCTTTATGTGTGTGTGCATGTACGTACAAAGAGGAACCCAGAAAAAGCAAAACAGAAAGATAAAATGAGAACAGGAAACTACAACTTTCCATAATTTCTCTAAGCAGTGATCACTTGTGTCAGTTGTTTCCATGAATCAGTAGTTTCAGAGTGGCATGCTTACCTCCTCATTGAAGTTGATGATAGTTTTGCCACTGAATTGCATAGGAGCCAGGTTCCAGCTCTAAGTCAGAAACATTTGTGTGTCAGCAAGGAGCCTGTAAAATAATACTGCACCAGAAAAGCTTTGAGTAACAGGAACAGCATAGAATCTACTAACTGTGAGTTTGTTGCTCTTTTCTAGACTTGTTAATGAGGTCCATGAAATCGATGACACAATCCAGAGCCTTCAGCAGAGGTTGAGGGATGCAGAGGATACCTTGCAGATGTTGGTCCACACTAAATCTAACCTGGAGCATGACCTGGCTGTCAAAGCTAACTCTCTCTTCATTGATCAGGAGAAATGTATGGGGATGCGCAAGACCTTCCCTAATACCCTCAGGTTGGTGGGTTACACATAGACAGATACAGTTCTGGAGATGTTTCTTCACTGGTTCATAAAAACTTGCTGTGGGGGAGGTTCTCTCTATTGCACTAAAATATTTACAAAATCTGCGGTTATATTTTCACTTACTAATGCACTCTCTAAATAGTAATTAAAAGATCATTCACTGTTTTATGCCATGTCTTGAGAGATTTTTTTCGCCCTTGTGAGATGCACTCATTCATAATGTGTATAGAGATTAGATTAAAACATTCTGCAGGTGTGTCTACATGAGGCAGTTTACTGTGCAGTAGTAAACTAATCTACCATATAGTGGCCATGTCTACATGAGATGCTCACTGTGCAACATCTTTGTGGGGCACGGACTGTGACACAACACTACTGTGCAGTAGTAATGAGCTACCACATAGCATATCAGGAAGCCATGCAGGGATGCTACTTAGTATTTGGGTATGCAAGTACTAAATGACTGCACAGTCAGCCTGTCATGTAGACATGGCCAGTAAAGCACCACTGTCTGCACATGTGCAGTGTTTACTGCAGGGTTGCCTACTACCTGTAAATACTAGTAGATTAACCCCACAGTAACAACTGTGCAGTAGTGCATGTGTAGACTGCTGACCGGAAACAAATTGCAGATGGGAGCATGTGTAGATGCCCTACTGGGGAAAGCTTTCTGGGCGTTAGTTGCACGTGTAGACTCATCCAGTTTGTCACTGAGAGCAAATCCACTCACAGTGGGAATTATTCTGCCATCTCATCTTAAAATTTTAGAAACCTAAAATTGCAGGGTCTTTCTCCCTTTGTTTCTGTCTAATGGGAAAAAGCAGAAGTGAAGCTAAAAATACTCAGCAATTAGAGTGATTAGGCGTTGATCATAAAGTATTTTTAGGTTTGCGGCAGAATATACACAAAACATGATGAATCCCACACAGCCTTCCAATAGGTTTTATTCATACACTTGAGTGACCAGATTTTAAAGCCCATTTCTATATTCTTGCCTTTGAAGAATCTTTTTCATGTCATGTACTGTGCCTGAAATTTATACTTATGTCAGTGCTAGGACATGACAGAAATAAAATATAGTCTGGTAACAAGAGTGTGTTCTTAATTAACTGGAGACTATTCTGGGAGGTAAATTTAATTATTATAAATTCAGATCCTAGTGCAAAGATAGTTTGTTGGGAGAAACAACAGAATACGTTGAACATTAACTATAACGGCTTTGTAGACACCAGTCAGAACTGTATTATAAAGCTGGAAGGAACAAGCTGAAAGCCAATAGCTTCCATTTATGAATCTATCTTTCATATTTAAAACTCTGTATAATCCCACTTAAATAGCTGCGTTCTCCAATAACCTATAATTAGGATGGTACTAGGCTTTGCATCTCTGAACACTGCTAGCATAAGTACAGTGGTATGCACTTTATGGATCAAGGCCTGTAATTTTCAAAAGCTCCTAAGTGACTTAGGAGCCAGTTCTTGGTCATTTACACACTTTTTGAAAACTTAACCATAGGCTCCTATCTGCAAAATTACAATTAGACTTGCTAGTCAGTAGACCTGAGTGAGTTCCCACATGGATGTAAATCATAAGCCATTCTGTAGAATTCAGCATAGTTACGGTTCTTTAAGACAGACAGAGTTGCTTAGATGGACAGACATTACTTTTGTTGCACTTAATCTGCTGTTTCTGCCCGACAAAAAGCCTGCAGCCACACTTCCATGTTTGTCCCACTACAAAAATGGCCAATCTAGTCTCAAGATGCCAGATCTGCAACAACAGCAACAAGTTTTCTATTTAAAACAGCAACTTCTTTGACGTGGGAAGGTTTTCACCATGTGGACAAGTATAGTAGCATCCCAAAGTTCCCTGCTTTCCTTCCCCCTGCTGTAAGCGAGAGAGAAGGAGGCAGAGGTCTTGCTTGTGCTCTGACAGCCACAGGGAGAAGTCCCATCCTCACAGCTAGATCACTGGCAAGAATCAGTGTTTCATCCATCGGGACCTGGGAAAAGCCCTGGCTCTTGTGGGGCAGGCAGCAGCTACCAGAGCTGCCTCCTGGAGCCCTGGGAAAAGTTGCTTTTACCCCCTGCTCCATAGCAGCCTTTCCCGTTGCCACAGCCCCCTTGAAAACAGGGGTGGGAGGTGGGGGTATGCCATTCCCTGCTGCAGGCTGTGCTGGACAAGACTAGTCCCAAGGTAGCAGCGGTGGCTGCAAGCACAACCCCAGTTCACCTGCATGGGGAGTGGAGGGCAGAGGCAGGGAGCCACTCCCCTTCAGGGGCCTCCAGCTGATGCCCATGGCCTGTCAGGCTTAGGGGCAGCAGGTGCTATGCGGCAGCCCCCCTGTTGCTCCTTGGGTGAGCTGCCTTGTGACAACTTGGCTGTGCTCTACCCAGGGGGCTGTCAATGTGTGCCCACCTGTAACGCTTTCTTTTTTGTAGTGTTACAAAGTCTGTAGCACGACAACTGTAACATCTTCCTAAGCCCTCAGATGCAGGCAAGTGTTCGCGCCAATGGTAGAGGGTTGGATTTGGTCTTAAGGTACTCAGATGAATTCCTGAGACTCTTCAAAGGGACATGAGTTTGGGTCTGATTCTGACCTAACTCACTCCAGTTTTAAACTGGCACAATGCTTTTAATTCCTGGCAGATAAAGGCAATCCACGTTTATCTTTAGTGTGTGACATTGTTCGTGTTGGGATTCATAGTGCTGGTTATCAGACTTTCCACTGACTTAAGTGAAATGGACCCACAGCCACAGTTCTAGTTTGCAGCGGAGTATCTCACCCTTCCATTGAGTAGTACTCAAACTTTTGACCCTGCAGCCTGGTGAGTGGCACGAGGCTGATCTGTAGGCCTAATTGGGCCACACGTATAAGGCTTGAACCCCACGCTGCCTCTACCCAGCCCTCCACACTGGGATCAGACTTGTGCCACCCTGCCCACCCAATGTAGTGGGCAGAGCCATGCTGTCCAGCCCACAGGTCTCCCCGCAGGTCCAGAAATTTGGTAATAGGGGACAAGCAGTTATGATGACACTACTCCCCAACCACCAGATTTTCTGGCCCATGGACAGTCCCGTGAGGCAGACTCTGGGGGTTAGATCTGGTCTGTGGGCCACGGTTTGAGCACCCCTGTGACAGAGGAATACAGAGCATTAGAGAAAGAGGGGGGAAACGGACTGAACTAAGCCACAAAGAAGGATATGACACTTTTAAACCACAAAAAACTTTTAAACTTCATCTCTTGTCAACAAAAAATTAAAGGGCAGATTCCTATTTCACTTTATGCACCTAAATGGCATGGAGACATGCTAGTTTACTCTGCGGTAACACAGATTTGACCCTGTGTGTATACTTACTGAAGCAAAATGGCTGGGCTTGGGGAGTGGGCAGCCCCTCCAATGCTTCAGCTCAAGAACCTAGCGATCGGGGCACTTGGCCAAGGAGCAGGAGACCCAAGCTGCAGGCTTCCCACAATCCAGAGGCGGCTTGAAGCTGTACCTCCTGCTTCCCAACATAGGTGCTCTAACCACCAAGTCATAGCTTAGGCTTTATCAAATCATCTCTCCAGATTTCCTCTTGAAGCTGATCCTCTGCCCTTGCACTCACTATTCATTGGATAAAACTGGTAAAGAACAGTAGGAAAGTTACTGCCCCCCTGGCAGCAAAGGCTTAGGCAGGGTAACAAGAGTAGCACATGCATTGTACTGGGGGCATCTATGCATGCCCCCCACAGTGCAGTTGTTACTGCACCGTTATTTAGTATTTGCTTTAGGAAGTACTGAATGACGGCAGATTAACAGCCATTACTGCACTGTCCTGGAGGCGCATGGTTATTTTTAGCAGCTATGTCACCATAGCGACATGCTGTAGTGAGGTAGCTCATTGCTGTGGCAACGTAGCATTGGTGCTACAGTTTGTGCCCACTAACACTATGTTGCCATAACAATGAGCTACGTTGCGCTGGCGCGTCACTACGGCAACATAGCATCATTTGTAGATGGGGCCTGTACAGAGTCACAGACCCTCTGGCCTGTTTCCTTTCTCTTGGGCACTTTATATCTCCCTTTCTTGTCTGCCCAGGAAGCCAACTCAAGAGAAAGACTGGAGAAGGGCCTGGGTAATGCCCTTCTGGATGAGGGGGGCCTAGAATACAAGTCTCCTGCTCCCTGGACAAATGCCCAAGGCACTAAACATGCAAAGTCCCCTTTCTTCTCCTCCTCCACCATCTAACACCTGCTAAGCATGGGTTTTGGTCAGGTACAATGTTGAGGTTTACATTAGATTTCATAAACATTAGGGTCTATGAAGGGAGCTCTGGAAATCATTGAGTCCGGCCCCCTGCCCCAAGGGCAGGAAGTCAGCTGGGGTCATAGGATCCCAGCAAGATAAACATCCAAATTTATCTTGTAGGCATGCAAAGTAGGTGCTTGAACCACCTCCGATGGCAGGCTATTCCAGACCTTGAGGGCTCGGACAGTAAAGAAGTTTTTCCTCATGTCCAGCCTGAAACGGTCTTGGAGGAGTTTATAACCGTTCGACCTCGTCGTCCCTTGGGGCGCTCTGGTGAACAAACGTTCCTCAGATCCTGGTGGTCACCCCTGATAAACTTATAGGTGGCCATCAGATCACCCCTGAGCCTGTGCTTTTCCAGGCTAAAGAGCCCCACAGCCCTCAGCCTGTCGTTGTAAGGTCTATTTTCCTGACCTCTAATCATGTGCGTGGCTCTTCTCTGGACTCTCTCAAGCTTCTCCACATCCTTTTTGAATTGTGGAGCCCAAAACTGGACGCAGTACTCCAGCTGCGGCCTCACCAAGGCTGAGTACAAGGGGAGAATGACGTCCTGGGATTTGCTTGAGAAGCATCTATGGATGCAAGCCAGCGTTTTGTTTGCTTTACTAGCCACAGCATCGCATTGAAGACTTATGTTCATCTTGTGGTCAATCATGACCCCCAAGTCTCTTTCTTCTGTAATGCTAGCCAGCGTAGCACTGCTGAGCCTATAAGGATGCTGCAGGTTTTTCTTCCCCAGGTGGAGAACCTTGTTAAACACCATCAGGTTCTCATCCGCCCATTTCTTGAGCCTATCAAGGTCAGCCTGGATTACCCCCCTGTCTTCAGGCATGGATGCTTTACCCCCAAGTTTGGTATCATTAGCAAACTTGGCCAGTCTGCTTCTGACTGCAATGTGTACATCATTAATGAAGATTAGGCAGATTCCGGGGCAATCTTGTTTTGCTGTGTACCTGCCCAATTAGAGTACAGTCTCTCTGAGCATCTGCAGTGGGTGTGTACACACTTGTGCATTCAGAACTAAACTGCAAACTGAGTGTGAGTGCCAAAACCTGCCGTTAGGCAGTATGTATGTGCCATTGTGTGATGTGAAGTGAAATGGGATCCAGCCTTCAGCCCAATTCTCATGGGCATTTTAAAGTATTAAAAAAAAAAGAAGAAAAGAAATACATAAGGCAGGACCTAGGTATGTCACATACAATAGGAATTAGTCAAAAGTGCATGCTTTCATAAGGGGCTTAGGTATTGGGGACTGTGCCTTCAATGGTTGAGCTTCCTAGACAGACTGAGTGGGACACTTTTCCTAGGGACAGCCAGTTGGAATCGGACAAAAAATAAAGTAGGCTTTTGCAAGTGCCTTAAGCACAGATTGTATTCCATCTATTAGGTGCATAAATGTACTTGAGTGCCTAAGTGTGATTCTCTTCCACTCTGCTTGAGAACCTGAAAAAGAGATCATGTGAAAGGTGAGTGGCTCCTCCTCTGCCTTGCTGCTTTTTCATAACTCAATATGAAGGATAAGATGATGGTGTCTTACAAAAGTCAAAGCACTGATGGACTTTCAGGACTTGAAAAAGATGGAATAGACTCACGTAGGTGCCTAATAGATAGAACAGAACCTGTCCCTGAGCGGTCATGACATCGCCTTCACATGCAGTGAAATGCCAACATGTGTGAGCCTCGTTAATCTGCACAGCCTATAGCTTGTACAGGTAAAGCAGCATTCTCGTTCTTTGCTGCAAAGCTTTAATACTGAATGGCTTAACCAAGTATCTCAGACTAATACTTCAATACAGCACAATAGAAAACAAACTGCAGGGCTTTTGCTGGCATATTCTGGTGTTTTAGTGTATATAACTGAAATTAAATAATCCTAATCAAATTATATACAGTGAGATGCTTACTGTGCTTGTTCACATATCTGCTAACTCACTCACTTGAAAACAGCTTTCCCTATACATTGACCCACAGACCCAGCAGTTCTTGCTGTGAGATCAGCACTATTGATAAAAAGACATTGAGGCTGGAATTTTTAAAAGGTGAAAGGATTTAGGAGCCCCCATTCCACTGAAATCCAGTGGGAGTTGCATGTTTAAATGCCTAAAAGATCCTTGGAAAATGCAGGCCTTCAAGCCTTTCATCAATAGACTTTTCTCTGTTAACATCATCAGATGTTTCTCTTCTCGGTGGCAGCAGCACAGAAATACAGACAAATCCACCAGCTTGTGCCTGGCTCTTCAGTCTATTGACATAATTTGGTGCTTGCAATTCTTCCCGTGTACCGCTGGCATTGTCCCAGAGCGCAGACCTGTGGCAGGATTCGGTCCCACAACCTCTGCCTCTTGGCAGGATCTCCCTTCATGACAGCAGTTCCAAACAGGAAGCAATTGTCTTTGCTGACCTTTTGCACCAGCACTTCGGTCTCATGCAGACTAAAAATAGGCTTCCTCTCCTTTACATATATCTTGGAGCTCCAGGGCTAAGTATACTGGAGACAGGAGCTTCCCTTTCAGAAGTTAAGACACGTTAGTAACCGGAAAAGGCCGTCTGGCTCAACATGCCTGCCCTTTCTCTGTTTATCTTACTCCCACTTTCTTGCTGCTTCATGAGATGTTGGACACCTTCTTTATCCAGAAATCAGTCTAAGGAGATTTTGAATTCATTCACACTTTTACCTTCTGCTAGTTTACTAAGTAGTCACTTCCATGCCATATAGTCCTCATTGGTTACTTTTAAAATCTGTTTTTCTCCATACATTTACTTGTCAAAGCTCTCAAATCTTTTAATGATATCTGCTACTCTGAATCCTTTGTGATCAACCAGATTTTCAGTGCTGAGTGTTTCTCCCTTTTGTGACTCTAGTCCCTCTCCAGTGCCTCTGAGCTTGGAGCACCCAGAACCCTTTTTCAAAACCTCGGCCTTTATTCTTGAATTCCTTTATCCCTGATATCCTGTCTCTTCTAACATCACTGGGAGTTTTTCCATTGACTTCAGTGAAGCCAGGATTTCATATCCTCTGAGATGTGTCAAATGGACTTTAACCTCCCCTACTATTGTATATGCAGGCACACAGCCAGAAACTGTACTAATCTTTCAGATTTTTTTTCATACAGCTATAAATATCTTCTTGTTGTCTTTTTCTTCTCATCCCTCTTTATACATTTTGGACTGTGGTTTTTTTCTTTAACTGAAAAAATTGCAGTTTCAGCCTCTCTAACTTCTTCCTCAAATATAATATCCACAGATGCATCACAAGCAGGTCCAAGGAGGTGATCCTCCTCCTCTGTGTGGCACTGGTCAGGTTGCAGTTGGAGCACTGCGTCCAGTTCAGGAGGGATGTGGACAGCATGGAGAGGGTCCAGAGGAGGGCAACTCACATGATCAGGGGGCAGCAGGGCAGGCCCTACGGGGAGAGGCTACAGGGCCTGAACCTGTTCAGCCTCCACAAGACAAGGCTGAAAGGGGGTCTGGTGGCCAGCTATAAACTTGCCAAGGGGGACTAGCAGGCAATGGGAGAGTCCCTGTTCCCCCGAGCACTACCAGGAGTAACAAGGAATAACGGCCATAAGTTGACTGAGAGCAGATTCAGGCTGGATATCAAGAGGCGCGACTTCACAGTCAGGGAGGCTAGGATCTGGAACCAACTTCCAAGGGAAGTGGTGCTCACTCCTACCCTGGGGTCTTCAAACGGGGGCTAGATAATCACCTTGCCGAGGTCATTTGACCCCAGCATCCTTTCCTGCCATGGCACGGGATTGGATTTGATGATCTGCTCAAGTCCCTTCTGACCTGACCAGCTATGAAACTATTTCCACTTTTCTGCAGCAGATTTCCCAGACATTAGAGAATTTTTCAATTCCTCTGGGCATTTTACAGTCCCTCCAAGACAGCTTTCTGTAAATTAAAAATTCTTCTGTCACTTCCTCTGGTAATTCCCATTCTCTAAAAATCCCATAACACACTGATGGCCAAATCTAAGACACTCTTTAGTTGTTTTTCAATACCGTGTGGATCCCTATTGCAGGAGCTGCCTACTCTGCTTCAAGCCTCCTACAGAGGGGATCCACAGGAGCTATTAATCTGAGGTTCATCCTTATTTTCAGAGTATACATGGATGGATATCAGGGCTGCATAGGTCTCATGCTGGTTGTTGTGCACGGAGACTCAGTTCATCCTTAGAGAACAAGCTCCTGGTGGGTATGGGTTCTTTATCTGAATCTTCTCTTTTATGAATTCAAGTCCCCTGTTCCTTCTGTCTGAGGTGTAAATAACATGCTTCATAACTGCCTTGTATTTGCTGACCTGACAGATACCTTTATTTTTACACTGTATCTCATTTACCCTCCGAATTCTTCCAGTTTCCCTTCACCTGAAGTTCCATCCTTATCTACTTCCATTATCTGTGTAAATGTCTCCTGATCTGTAGTCCTTTTTCAAATGGTTCTTGGTTCAAGAATTACCTGGCTACCAAGAACTACCGTTAGAATACCATATAAACGCATAAAAATCTCTGTATCGGCTAAGATGTTGATATAATTAGTTTGTGTAAATTCCATACATCCCACAGCCTTGTTCCCATCCTTCCTACTGCTGAATTGTCCCCATCATTTCAGTAAACTCTGCATTCATGATATTTTAGGCTTATAAAAATTAAGTGTTAGTGTAGTGCAGTAAAGGAGTTCTTTAAATACATTAAACCAATAACTAAAATCACTTTGCTTCTCACTTAAAGATAAACTATGTCTATGCAGTACTTAGTCAGAGAATGAGAACTACTTTATCAAGGGGGTTATTGCAAAAAAAAGGTGCTTTGAGGTTTGCTCGACGTAGAAAAAGTCTGTAAGGATTCTTGAGTGGTACATTATGTTAAAATGGAAGCTTTCAGAAAACTTTTAACATACTGGCATAACTGTAGCACAAAACTAGTTTATTATGCTCCGGGATATGCTTCTTAAAACAGAAAATGTTACCAGAAGAAAACCCATCACTATCTTGGGGCTCATAGCAGAAACTCATTTACAGTACAGCTCATGAAAAGTTAGAAACCTGCAAATGCAAAACATACTACAGCTTAAAAGCAACAATCCTAAGATTGCTGTGTGCTGGCTGGCAGTTTGGCAAACAACATAGACTGAACAAGGACTTTGATATCAAAAACTATGTCTACAGCTGAAACTACAAAGCTCTCTTCTTTACTTCATAGCTTCAAGAAATTCACATCTGAGGATTAAGCAGACTTGTAACATGCCTTGACCAGTGTGTCACACTTAGCTATGGATCAATTTACAGGGTACAAAGAAACATAAATAGGAATAGGCCTGAACAAAAACAAATGCTTCTGCATCTTTCTTTGTGTAACAATGCCTTGAATACATCTGAGTATATATGTAACCATGCTCTAACTATATAGCTTTTCTAATTGGAGACAGTGGTTGAAATACTGTACCCACTTAAGGCAATGGGAGTTTCCCATTTGACCTAATTAGAACCACAACTTCACCCAATAATGTCACACTGATCAGAGCTAGGAAGAAGTGTTAGACAAAACATTCTTCAGTGAACAATTCATATTTGGCAATACCAAAGCATTTTGCAAATTCATGCTGGTTTTGTTGAAGAGCTCCAGGACACAAGCACGATTAATTTTTTTTTTAAATCAAGTAAACGGAAATATTTCATTTTTAACATTTTGTAACTGAAACCCTTCACTTTTGTACTACTTGAAATCACTTTTCTTTCACTTTTACTATAAAATCTTAAAGCACTAGACAATCAAATGAATTTTTCATTTAATCATTTTTTGGATCGTCCTGCAAAACAATACATCAGTTAAGCAGCACACTAGACTACTAAGCTGCTCAAAGTGATTCCTTACTTAGACACTGCAAGATCCCCAACTGCTATCTTTATATACTGCAATGCCTGGGATTGCCCTAGCCAGGGTCCAGCAATGATCCCCTGCTCATTTTTAACATGTGAAGGGTGGGACAGTTACAAGACCCTGACATTTATTCTCAGTGTTACCTGAGATCATGATCCCGTGACTTGAGAACCCACATACAAATGGATGATATTTATTTATATGGTTAATTCTGTGTATAGGTGCAGGTGTGTATCATTTGATGCATGTAATTAGCAGTGTACTTGGCAGCTTACCAAGAACAAATAAACAATTCTATATATAAAGTGTTACTACATCTGTGTATATATATCCACATATAGCTATTTTAAAAACAGAGGTTAGACTTCCAAATCTCTCTCCTTCTAGTTCCCTCTCCATTCTCTCTACCCTTCTCCCCACTTTTTCAAATGCTTTGTGAAGTCTGTGCTTGCTGATCTCAGTCTAAGATTTCTGCCCCTTTGCCCCCAGCAAGCACATTCCAGCCTTCCTGCTTTGTATGGTTTTAATCATCAGGAGACAAAAAAGGAAGCAAATCCAGAAAACTGATGACATGGCAAGGCCATGGGTTAAAGAGGTCCATCTACAGGAGGACATAGAGAGCAGAATTGTATTTCTCTTTGTGAGTCTACATCGCAATTTTCTAGCTGTGTAAGTAGCACTGGGCACTTACAGGTTGCATTTCTATTACCCTTGCACAAATATTCATGCATAGACTGACCACCTAAGCATGTTTGTGTAGTATGTGTACTAGGGTAGTCACTGGCAGTCATGGACATGTGCCTAGTATGGATGCATATGTGCACAAGTCAGAAAAACATACCTAGGCATCACCAAACATGTGTTAGATGCCAGAGGAAGAGGGAGACTGTACGTCTACGCTTGAGTCCCAGGAGCTGACTGACTAGGGAACTTACCTGGAAAGCAGGAGATCTGGGTGCTAGACCTGCCCTCTTAACCAGAGGGAGTTTGAACCTCTGCACTAGATAACAGACATTAGTGGTATAAGTGATCAGAAATCAGTCTATACCCATATGTAACAGAGAGCCAAAGACTCCTGTTATTTTAAAGATGAAGGAGCAGCAGAGACAATCTCAGGCAGGGAAATCTGCGTATTATAAGCTATCGGGGAATAGGTACTGGGGGGTTACCACAGAACTAGCTGTGTTGCAGCAACACCATAGGCTAGAGCCTTGCATAAGAGACCAGATAGGAGCACAGCAGAGACTGGCAGGAGTAAGCTACCTGGAGGCTGAGCCAGCAAGCTGAATCAGGAAACACTTGGGCAGCTCAGGGAGGCATGTGACCAACAAGGGGCATGGCCAGAGAAGTATATAAATACAGGCCCTGACCCAGAATGATCAGTCTGATCCTGGTGAGGGCTATCTGGTACTGGGGCTGTTTTGAGGAAGAGGAGCAGAGTGCTGATGCCCTACAGGGCAGTGTTACCTGGCATGGGGGGTGGGGTATGTTATGCAGCCAGATAGCTATGGTTTATGTTTAGCATCAGAGGGGGATTAGTTTGTTTGCCAGAAGAATTACTCCTTGGTTACAGTGTCAACCAGTGGTGTGAGAGTGAACAGGGGCCATGGTGGGGGTCCCTGGGGGACTAACTCAAAGCAGGGTGCCAGGTGCTTGCTAATGTTTAAAGCCCTGCTAGGGGCTTGTATTCAGGGTTTAGGCCCAAGGGAGAATTTAAATCCTAGAGAGAGAGAGGAAGGCAGGCTGAAAGCTAGCTTCAGAAAGAACCACAGGGTCCAGTGCCCAGGAAGGGCAGAGCCATGACCAGGGTGTCATGTGCATGAAAAGGACATGGACAAGGGCTGGGGGAGGGGGCAGGAACCCAACCAGGCTCAGCAAGTGTATTGCCCTGGGACAGGGCAAAGACAAAGCTGGATTAGGCAGTCGAGGGCTGGAACCCAAAAGCCAGGTCTGGCACAATAGGCTTAGGCCGTGGGATCCAGTGAGAGAGAAGGGACTGACCTTGACAAAGGTATAGAGGCCTGAGGTAGCCTGCTATTAGGTTGTCCCCAATTGCCCACCAAGGTCACTAATTGATAATACCTGCAAGGCAGAGGCACAGCTGTAAGGGAGGTGAGAGGCCGTGATGTGACTAGCCCTTAAGGCTAATAGGTGCCCTGAGAGAACTACCTGGCACCTGAAGGAACTGGGCTGCGCTCTAGGACAGACCCATTAGGCAGCCTCCCTTCTAATCAAATAACTACATCGAGTGGCAGGCAAGTCAGAAGGAGAGGACACCCTAGAGCTGGAGCCAGGTAAGGATTGCATGGCCACCTGGGGCATCAGTCACACCAGAGCCTGAGTGTGGCTACACCATAACAGAACAGAAGTTTGGCTCATATACAACTGGTCTATACCTGTAACAAAACAGAAGTTTGGTGCAAATAGACTAGTCTAAGAATGGCAGATTGCAGTCTAAGGCTTGCCCTTTCTCTTCCTCTCTCCCCCCCTCCCCCCTCCCCAACAAAGGGGCAAATGTGTTCTGTTCAATACCAATTTAAACTACACCACTTAGAACTGTGTAATTTAGATCAACTCATCTGTGAGCTTTTTAAATGTCTGTACCTAGCCCTGATTCTCTGACTGTCCAAGTACAGAGTTCAACCCATAGGCTAGATGTTACTCTGTGCCCTCTCCAGCACTCCTTTTTGAAGCTGAGCTCCCCAAAGTTACTAGTCACTGGATGAGATTCATGGGGTACAACAGAGAAGCTTGTCCCACCACTGAGGGCAAGGGTCCAAGCTAAAACCTAGGGGTGCCTATAAATGAGCATGGAGGCTGCTTTGATGTGCTGTAATTACTTGATTAATTGAGTCTGTTGGAGTGTGATAATTACTGCACTCCAGCCAGCCTCCATGTCTTGTGTATGGTTGTCCCCATGCTTCAGATTAGTGATAGAGGCAGTTTATCTAACACTTGTTTGAGCTTTAGATAAAGTGCTCCTGCTGCCATTTTGAAACTCAGGGATACGAATACACCGGATACTCTGGGCACTTTAATTAATGTGCATGACCCTCCCCCACCACGTAGCTAAGTAGTTAGCTATGTTAGTCTGAAATCAGGCAGAGGGCAGGGCTGGGTTGTATCTTAGTGACTAACCTGTTCAGGGAGGCATACACATACATAGGTGACATCTCACTTTGCCAGATGCTATGAGCATTCATAGCATCTGATCAAGTAGGTTGAGATACCTATGAAAGCTTATGCCTCTTTAAACAAGTTCTCCCTCTAAGGTACCACCCTGCCCTGCTTTTTGTTTAAAGCTACGTGAAATTTTTCCTTAAAGCCTCATATCATTTTACTGATGAGACCTGGAACTTAATATTTGTGAAAATATTCATGATTCTGCAGAACAGGTTAAACATTAGAAGCGTTTCCTATTGACTCATTCCTTTTAAAAACTCTGTGGTATAATTGTTTTTACTATTATAGCGCTTCTGGCAATACAGGATGCAATTAATACACAATACTGTTTTTTGTTTGTTTGGTTTTTAATACCATCATACTATTTTTAGTTGGGTTGTAATGATCACCAATAATATACAAAATAATGCTTTTTATCGTGGAACTGGAAGATATGCAGATATGCCGTAGTTCAATCACAGTTATTGGGCATAGAGTACAAATCGGTGAGCAAAATTCTGTGATCCAGATAGGCAGGAGGATGGATTAGATGCCCACCTTGATCATAGCCTTAAAAATCTTTGAAAATATTTAACGTTAAGTGAATACTCGCAAACATAATGCGGTAACTTCTCATTTGCATCATAAACACTTTCGCTTTCTGAATGTTCAGGCATCTTGAAATGAAACAATAGTTTACACCCTTACAAACTCTTCCATTTGTTTCAGTGGAGTACATGAAGTATATCCTGGCAACACTGATTTTTCTAGTTCTCGCAATGCTTTTCTTCTTTAAATATTAGCCGGGGAGCTTCTAGAGGGTGCAGCAGCGCAGCTGCACCCCTCTCTTGGAGCATGCCAGGGGGGCAAGGGGAGCAGCAGCCAGGGACTTTGTTTGAAGTCCCCGAACCAGGTCAGAGTTCCCTTCCTTATTCCCCTCTCTGCTCAGTGGCATGTCCCCTCCATTCAGCTCCCCCAGTTGCCCGCTGTCGTGGGCAGCTCTAGAGCCACTCTGCTCCTGCCCTGCTCCAGCTGGGCTGCGTTGTGCGGGGGGCTTGGCTCAGAGGGGCATCAACAGTGGTGAGCCTGCCCATGCCCCCCCACCAGCTGTTCCCTGCTGATGTGGGCAGATTCAGGGAAGGGGAACCTGTCTATTACCACTGCTGCTGCCTCCATGGACCATGGCTGGAGAGGGACAGGAGTGGTTCTAGAGGTATCCCAGCCCCTGGGGCAGGCAGGGACAGCAGCAGTGGTTGCAGGAAGTGAGGAATGGAAAGGGGGGGCATGTGCCACTGAGCATGGAGGGGAAGGAGCGCATGCTGAGAGCAAGGGGTGGGGGACTCTTATTGCTTCAGGGCCTTAAAAAGACCCTAGCTGCTGTTCCTGGGGCATGGTCTGCCTGCTCCAGCTAGGGAGGAAGCGGGGAGCTGGGGTTGCAGACACCCTTGCAGCACCACTCACTGCTCCTGCACCCCTCTCTTGAAAATCCTGAATCTGCCTGTGGACACTAACAAAAATCGTCTTGGACTGAAATGGTCTCCTTATTATAAATAATAAAATCTTGCCACGCTTCTCCATGTCATCCATAAATGTGACTGTAGATGTGTACGTACATACTCCCAAGCCATCTACTCTTAAATAGACACTCGGAGTCAGGCCCTTCAGTCTGCATGTTCTCTGGCATGCACATCCTTTCTATTCAGTTGGAACAGATTGGCTTTAAAACTAGGTCTTGCTGTGCTTTCACTTGAATGTTGACGACCAAATCTTAAATTCCAGTGGAAGCTAAATGACTGCATTTATTGTCTGCTGCATTTGTCTCAGATAGTGATACTAATCCCCCTGCCAGACGGACCTGTTGGAACTGGTATTGATAGGGCTGATACATACACAATATGCCCTTCTGATGCCACCATTTTGGGAGCATCACTCTCTTTTTGTTTTGTTTCCATGTTATCTTGACAAATATTTATCAGGCACGTTCTATTGCTGGAAGCATGAAGAATAGCTTTCCTTGAAGCGTATTCACATGACTGAAATCATTTGGAAGTAGCTTGGTATAATATCCCTAGAGCTATAATGGATATCATATGGTCAATAAATATCTCCAAAGCCCCCATCTGTTTGGATAAAACTCATTTCCAAAAGGAGACAAAGCTGTCTGAGGAATGCTTAAGGAATAGGGTTTTTTTTTTTTTTTTCTGTGTGTTTCCTCATTTCCTAATCCAGCCTCTTTGCCAGTGAAGGCTTCCTTACTCTTGGGTTACTCTATTCTCATATTTGAAATTCACATATTTCTCCCTTGCTGGGTCTGGCACCACTTTTAAGATCATTGGCGCAAAGGAGTTTTCTTCTCTCCCACTTATATTGAAGAGAGTTCCACACATGGAGTCTTCTACCTATATGGACCTCCTCAGAGTCGTGTTTACACCCCCCCACACACACATTTATAATGGATTTAGCCTTACAAAACCCTCAGGAGATAAAAGGGTATCTCCATTTTCATGGAAGAAACTGAGACTCATGGGGCATTATCCTATTTTATTTTGCATGTCCAAGTGCCAGTTACCCAGCTGTGTTTACTGCCTTTTTTGGGACTTGCACAGTTTGCAATCCTTCTCCTGCTCCACACAGCTCGGCTCCTGGGTATGCACAGTAGGTTGGACAAGCAGGTGGCTCTGTAAGCCTTGAATTCTGGCCTGGCAAAAACCTGGAGCAAGAGGGACCTGTGTTTTAGCCCAAGAGATGAGTGGCTAGTGCATTTTCCCAGGAAATGGGAGACTCAGGTTCTAGGACCCCTCATCAAGAAGGGATGTGAACCTACACCCATTCCTAACAAAATGCTCTAACCACAAGGTTAGAAGTTAGACATTATCAAGGCGCTTGTCCAACTCCTACTTTTGAAGTTGAGCCACTGGACCCAGCATTTTAATAGTCACTAGAAAAAATTAATAGAGAGCAGTGGGGAAGTATCTGCCCAATTGGGAGCAAGGGGTTGGGGCAGAACTACAGGTCTTCCTCCCTTCTAGGACAGCACCCAACTCGCTGGTGCCCTCCAAAATATTCTTTTCCTCGTGGTTTATACACATCTCCCTTTCTTGGTGGTCCACAGAGCCAGCTTCAGGATGAGGATTGTAGAGTGTAGCTTATGGGGCATGTCCAGGAAGCTGCGTGGATACATATGTGTTCACGTGGCAAGGGACTAGGGTAGCAAACTGTGCATGAAGCACCAAAAATGCCCTGACTAACTTGGGGCCAGGGGCTGCGGAAGAAATGAGAGGCTTGCCAGGGCCAGGGGCCCAGCAGGCTGAGTACTTTGTTGGACAGACAGGGCCTAAGGGTGAACTCAAAGTAACACCTGTGAGACATGGTTGTGGTTACAGTGGAACATGGAAAGGCACAAAAATATTAGCCCATTAAGGCAGCTGGTGTCTTGAGGCACTGAGGATCACAACTTACTGCTTGAAGGACAAGGGGGAAGTATCAGTGGCTAAGGTGAACTGGGGCTTACTCTAGAGCCCTGAAGCAGCCCCCTAAACACTGTAAAAGCTCCATCGAGACAAGGCAGGGTGGCTCCAGGAGCCAGAGTCGGGGCAGGAGTCGTGTGTCCACCAGGAGGGTCACAGCCACCCCTGAGGCTGGGTCCTGTTTTATGTTTGTACAGTGCCTTGGAAAAAGGGCTCCCAGCACACAGCCAAGGCTTTTTAAATGTCACAGTACTGATGGTAACAACAATGGGGGGATGAATGGCCAACAGGGGACTCTTACCTCTTAACACATGGGGTGCAGCTGCAGAAAGAGGCAGAAGGGACAGAACAAGGCAAGGTATATTGCCTTCTTTGGAGCAATTGCAGATCAGTCCTTGTTGGCTCTCCTGCTTTTCCAGGTTACAAGCTGGGGAGCTTTGACTTTCCACTTGAATATCCAAGTTGCCAAGAAACCCATGGAAGTGGGGGAAAAACAAATGAACACTGGGTTAGAGGTTGCCTAGATGAAACAAGTTCCTTGCATGTGGTTGAGGCTCATGGACCACATATGATAAATGAGTTAAAGGACCCCGGTGAATCTGTGAAAGAACAAGTGCAAACTGGCCAAATGGATGATCAAATATCATCCCATGCACCAGAGGAGACAGCACCATCAAGAAGATCTTGATGAACCTTAGACGAAAACAAGGCTGTTTTTACCCTGTTACTTTAAATCTAAATCAGATGAAAGAGGCACATGATAATAAATCTACATTCTGTGGCTGGAATTAGAGCCACATAAAGCTAAAGGAACAAAGAGATTTGCAAGTCAAAAACCTGCCTTTTAAAATCTAATTGGTTTACCCTGGAAGAAATAAGGCACTTAAAATGAAAACTCTTGGAAAATATCTGCCAGTACTAAATCTGGTCTCAGATGATGGCTGTATTAACGAAGGGTCTGTATCTCAAACTTTCAGAATGACACCAAACCAGATGCAGCAGTGAAACTCTTGTAGGACCCACTGCGTTCTGCTTCCACTGTACAAAGTGTTGCAGGTACAAAATCTGGCTGGACACATTTATGCTGCTGTGTGAATAGAGACTACCTGAACCATGAACAAACCCTGGCCATGAAATCCAGACTTCACTGACGTCATCAGCAATGCTCCCATTAACCTCAATGAATTTCTCCCCAAGAATCCACATGCTCGCAGGCCAATTCTAAGTATTTGATTATTGCTTGTTCTAAAACTCAGACTTTCTAAATTTGATAGGGTGACCAAACTGATCCATGAGAAGCGCCAAGTCCTAGCTATGCTGATTGTTGGGTTGCTGAAGATGCCTTTTCTAAGCCTTTCACTAACAACTTGTATTGAAAAGAGTCCCCAGAGTTCCTAGAATGTATTAGTTTCCAAAGAAAAATCTTTTAATTGACATTACTGCAGAAAGGCTGCAAACATAGCATGGAGAATCATGGCATCTCACCAACATGCTGATCAAGGCAACTCTTGAACAGAGCCTCTTCTGGCACCCTCCTGCTGCATACGAGATCTCTGTGGCCTTTGCTGTATTCTAGAAGTCAGTCACTCGACATGACACCGACTCTAAGAAAGTCGGCATTGTTTATAACAAAATGACCATGCAGCCTTCGACATAGACTGTACGTACTGTGTTTGCTTGTCAGAAACAAACAGCGTTTGAATCCTACTCCTAGAATGAAGATGCCTGCAATTTGTTATGATGAAGGACTTTGAATCAAAGAGGCGTGTCACAGAATATTTTTGCATTATTAAAAGAGAGCGAGCGGGGGGCGGGGACTATAATCTTGCTACAGGACAGTTTCTGATCTTACCCCAGGAGATTCTGGACAGCTCCACAGACTTGGAGTTAGTCCAGCTTAAAGTGGTGAGATCAAAGTTCGTCTCTTGTGGCCAGCTTGACTCAATCCGAGCAAACAGATGACATCTCTGATAACTCCACGGCACGTGACGACAGAAGGAGTAAGAACAATCCCTTTCAGCAAGAAGGAACTTCTCAGTGGATGCATGATTTATCACCTTTCACCCGCTGTCACTGGAGGATTCAGCTACATGTAGATCATTTGACTTAACCACATCTTTCCTGAGCTAATGCTTTCACCCGTGCCGCGGAGCAGGCAATGACTGGTTCTTAACCAAACTGCATTCACTTGTGGTGCAAAGAAGCAACTGGCGATTTAAAAACATAGACTTATAGAAAATTAGGGGTGGAAGTGACCTTCGGAGATCATCTAGTCCAATGTTTCTCAATCTGTGGGATGTGACCCAAAAGTGGGTTGCAAGAATATATGAAAGGGTTGTGAACAAACTTTAGAAATAGATCAACAACCTTTGAAAATGGAGTCTCCTTTACAGGAGAAAAGTGTGGGAAACAGTGTCTTTTCCCTTTCAGGCTGGCACAGCGCCAGCTTCCTCAGGGCTCCCCACGTCCCCCCTGCCCCACACAGAGTGGGGCTGGGGCCTGGCCCCCCCACTGGGGGCAGCCGGTTGGGACTGGCCTGATGTTTACAAACGGGTCCCATTACAAGAAAAGGTTGAGAACCACTGCTCAGAGGGCAAGAGAACAGGCCTTACGAAGAGAGGCTGAGAGCCGTGGGCCTCTTCAGCCTGGAAAAGCATGGGCTCAGGGAGGACCTGGTGGCTGCTTATAAGTACATCGGGGTGTGCATCAAGGTCTGGGGGAACGTCTGTTCACCAGAGCTCCCCAAGGGATAACAAGGACCAACGGTCATAAATTTCTCCAAGACCGTTTTAGGCTGGACATAAGGAAAAACTTCTTTACTCCCCAAGCCCCCAAGGCCTGGAACAGACTCCCCCCAGAAGCGGTGCAGGCACCTACTCTGGCCTTATTCAAGAAATGTTTGGATGACTATCTTGCTGGGGTCCTTTGCCCCTAGCTGACGTCCTGCCCCTGGGGCAGGGGGCTGGACTCAATGATCTTCAAAGTCCCTTCCAGCCAGACGTGCTAACATCTATGAGATCTAGCCCCAGCAGGGCCATCCCCGACTACATCCTTCCAGCCAGCAGCATGCGGGTTATTAAATGGCAAAAAGCCCCCCGGCCTCTTTCCAAAGATGGCCCGGAGCAGTGCCCCCTGCCCAGCGCGTCCCAGAGGCCGCAGGGTCTCGCACCAGGCCTCCCCGCCTCGCTCCCCTCTCTCGGAGCCGAGTCCTGCAGCACCCGCGTGTGTTGCTCTGGCTTTAGGACTTGCTCCACGAGCGTTTCCACCCCGCGGATGTCATCCGGCCCCTCCCTTGCGCTCGCCTCTCGGCCCGGGGGCATGCGGCGGGGGGCGCGTCTTTAAAGGGCCGAGGCCGCGCTCAGGCCCCCGCGACGTGTCTGGGCGTTGGGCGCGGGTGAATCAGCAGAGCGGCCCGGCGCCGCGCGGGGGTTTCGTGCCGCGCCGCCGGCCAGGCCTGCCCGCCCCGCCCTGCCCCGCCCCGGCGCTGGCTTTTAGGGACTTTCTCCGCCCGGAGCCCGCAGCCCAGGAGCTTCATGCGCGCCCGGCCGGCTCTCTAGGCGCCCGCACCGCGACCAGGGAAGGCTCCGGCGGCTGGTGAGCGCGGGGCTGCCCGGCCCGCACGTGGGTGGCGGGGGCCGCGCTTCGCGCCACTGCTCGGGGCGGCCGCGGCCTTCCTCCGGCGGGGCGCCGGGCCTGCCCTGAGGGGCAGCCTGGGGGATGGCGGGGGGGGTCCGGGCTCTGCCTTGGGCAGCCTGGGGGATGGCGGGGGGGGGTCCGGGCTCTGCCCTGAGGGGCAGCCTGGGGGATGGCATGGGGGGGGCACCGGGCTCTGCCCTGAGGGGCAGCCTGGAGGATGGCAGGCTGGGAGCCAGGCTCTGCCCTGAGGGGCAGCCTGGGGGATGGCAGGGGGGGCACCGGGCTCTGCCCTGAGGGGCAGCCTGGAGGATGGCAAGCTGGGAGCCGGGCTCTGCCCTGAGGGGCAGCCTGGAGGATGGCAGGCTGGGAGCCGGGCTCTGCCCTGAGGGGCAGCCTGGGGGATGGCAGGCTGGGAGCCGGGCTCTGCCCTGAGGGGCAGCCTGGGGGATGGCATGGCAGGGGGGGCACCGGGCTCTGCCCTGAGGGCAGCCTGGGGGCCGGCAGGCTGGGAGCCAGGCTGTGCCCTGAGGGGCAGCCTGGGGGCTGGCACGGAGGGTCCCGGGAGCCTCTGAGCTGGGAAGGAGCAGGGGCGCAGCAGGCCCCTGGGTGCATCTCAGCCCTGTCCAGCAGGGTCAGAAGCACAGACATGAAACTGCAGCCATAGGACAGGCGGGGTCGGGACGAGATCGCAGGACGGCTGCTGGCTCCAAATGTTGGCTCCTAACTGGGGAGTAGTGGCTTTGTGGAATAACTGTGTCTCGTCCTGCTCCCGCTAGCAGAGCCAGAAGAGCTGCAAAGGTTTGCTCCAGGGGCTGGTTGGTGGGTTTTTTCCATCTCTCAAATCTAGCTTTTGTTGGGCTTGACACCTGGCCTTTTGTTTTTATTTATTTTTTTGACACCAGTACACCATGAAAATTGGGGGTTTTAAAACTATTTTTGTCTCCTGGCCGCTTCCAAGGATAGGCTGAGCTAAATGGAAACTTTGAGGAAATTAATGGAGTTTGCATTTCTCCATGTATGTTGAGCCACCAAGCCCTAGACGGTAACACTTAAAATATGGAAGGAGGGAAGGAAAATAAGATAGAGGCTGGAATTTCCTTGATGCAGAACAGCATTGCTATAAAGCCATCGGCCATTTTATTGTGGTCCACACAGACTTCTCCTCCCCCTCCCCCACACCAATACATTTGCTGCCCTTTTCCAAGCCCCGGTTGGTCTAATTTTTCTTAAAGTTCGGTCTGCACTTTTTAGGATTTCAGCGTTTGTTTAAAAGCCTGCAGTGACTTGATTTCTTTAAAACCAGTTTAGCTTTTCACTTCCACTTTCTAAATCCAGTTAGAGCTTTAAACAATCGCCCCATATTTCTTCCTCCAGAACTGCATTTGTTTCTCAAAACAGATGTTCTGCCCATGAAGAAATATATTTAATAAAAAGTGCTTAGCTCCATTAAACTTGAGACCCTTGGGTTATTCTCTGTTGATTCGGCGCCCCCTGCCGCCTGCCCGTGCAGCTATCCCTGCAGTAGACACACCCTGTGTTAACAGTATGCTTGTCCCAGCCCATACAGCGCACACATACAAATGCGGAGGACTGACTGCAAGGACTGACTGCTGTCATTTAAAAGTATTTTTCTTTCCCTTCAGATCTTTCCAAGACTACGGCCAAAATGCTCCTTTTGTTGTTGGGAATCATTGTGCTTCATGTTGCAGTACTGGTGCTGCTTTTTGTTTCAACAATTGTTAGCGTAAGTATGAACTTTATTTTCCTCTCTGCTGGTGATCTTTTTTGCATGGGGGAATGGGAATGTCATTAATATTCGTGGAGACTCAGGGGCCTGGGATATAGGCAGATGAGACCAGGGCACTTTTTCTCCTGCCGGTATCAGCTTTCAGTAGAAGCCTTTAATTTTGGATTAGAGTTCTCTTTTTAGCAGCAAGTTACCAAATAATCTTGGCATGCTACACATAAAGTCATTCTTCTTGGTGCCCGGTAGGTTGTTACCATATACTAAAGGAGATCAACATTCATTATAGTTTTAAGGCTTAAGATTTATATATGTAGTTCACATGCAGGGTCAGTCCCAGCAGACTTAGGGTGCTCGGGACCTCTTCAGAACCAGTTCCCAATTAATGCAGGGTCTGAAAGGAATTAGCGCATGTAACATAGGCAGATATGGGTTTTTTAAATGCAGAAAATCTGCTGAGCTAATCAATTCCAGACTGGTTTTCAAAGGACCCTCTTTTTTTTTTCCTCAGCCAAAAAAAATACTTACCAAATCATCTCAAATGAGTTGGAAGTCATGCAAAATAATTCAAGTTATTAATTCAGCCATCCAAAGAGCTGAACATTAGAGGGATGTAAAGCACTTTTCCCCTGACAGACTTGGCAAAAGTTTAAAGAGAATAAAGAAAATCCATTTTTATGCAGAAGAGTCCAAAGCAGCTAAAGGACAAAGTTGAGAAGTTTCTTTCTCAATTCTCTGTAAATAAAAAAAAAAAAAAAAAGAATAGGAATGAGTATGTGGGCATGAATGTTTGTGTGCGTGTGTGTGTCTATGCAAATTTATGGCCTGGGGTATTTGGTTTCTTATTTCTCTGTCTGAATCCTAAGAAAACAAGAATTAACATGCTCTGCTTTGCCGACTCTTTCATGAAAGCAGCACAAGTTTTTCCTTATTGTTTAGCCTTAAATGCTGCTCTCCCTTCGCTACCCCGCTCTGCCACCACCTCTCACAGTGCCGCGTGTCTCTTTTTCAGCAATGGCTTGTTGGTAATGGGCACACGGCAGACCTGTGGCAGAACTGCAGCTCTCTCCACGTCCCAAGTGCCTTCCAGTGCCAAACGTCATCCACAAACGGTGAGGACTCGGATATCTTCTGTGTCTTGTCTGTTTCTTCAAAAGTCAGAGTGATTTTTCTCTTTTCCTTCTTCTTTCAAACTGCTGGAAAGCAACATATGACAAAACAGTCTCTGGGGTTTCTCTCTGCAAGGCAGGCAGCAAGGGGGCTGGTTTTGCCATTTTGCCCATCCCCAGTCACTCTGCTCTGTCTGTGGAGCTGTCTGTTTGAGGAAAGGTGGGAGAATTATACCATACGTTATAGACAGGGCTGGGAAAAAAAGGGGCGAGGATTTATAAAAATATAAGTCCCCTGTGACACTTGTGGTTTTCCTGCACAGCTCCTACTTTTAACCAGACTGCGCATGCCTCGTCTGTTTTGCTGGACTCCTGTCTGGGTAACATTTCATTCCATGCCAGAAAAAAGGGCTTCATTCACTGCTGTGCTGAACCTTGTGCTGTCCTACCAAACAGTGAAAAACACTTCTGTATTGCCTTCCCAGCACCTTACACTTACCTTGCCCTCACTTTGGACTGAAATAAATGATTTCACAAGCAGTGGAGGAGCAGAGGCATAACTAGACACTTCTGCAGCCTGGGCAGTGGTGGTACACAGGCCAATGGCTGCTGACAGGCTGCCAGCAGTGGGGCAGTGGTGCCATTTTTACCACCCCACCTTATCAGCACCTAGGGCCCTAGCTGCTCTCCCACCCCATCCCATCCTAACCTATCCTATCCCATCCCATCCCATCCCTGTTAAACTGCTATTATCAGATTCTGTGTTCAGATGTGAATCAGGGTGGTATCAGGGTGCTGCTGTCTGGTACATCACTGTCAGTCTACAGCAATACCATAGAGATCACTAGATTTGCTGTAAGTTTAGGCAGAAGATCTCGAATTTGGCCTGCCCTTGGTAGCTGTGTCCCTGTGGATGATGGCTTAGTGGATTACTAGCTGGAGAAAAGCGGGGCAGGGGGTCAGGTCCTGCCCATTTGCTAGTACTTGTGGTATGTTGACAGTGCACTCAGCAGTAGTTGGGGATGACCTGATCTGACCTCTTTGCAACTTGTGCCTTGCAATTGTATTCAGGAGGTAGTACCTAGATAAACAAGCACGGGCAGCCTGTGGAGGGGGCCTCCTGTCCTGGATGCTACTGCTAGGAAAACTGTATGGTAATTATTCTAGGCATGCCATCTGTTTGCTGAAGCAGTAGAAGTGTTTTGAAGACCTAGAATCACACTTTCTCTACAGAGGATGCCCACTATATACTTGAGATAGCAGATAGCAATCAGGCCCAAATCTTAGATATTGCCCGCCTCTGTGCTGCTAGGCAACCAGGGCACATATATACACACACACACATATACACACACACATACTGTATGCAACAGCGTGTGTGTGTGTGTGTGTGTATAAACATTTCCTTCTGCCTGTGGTTAGGTTACTCTAGGAGGGTCCCACAACCAAAGTTCATGGTGCTAATTAGTATTGTGGACTGGTGCCTAGCCCTCTGGTGTGGTAGAAGTTCGAGGGAAGTTGAGCTCTGCAGATTTCCCCAGCTCCATCACAGTTACGCATATGCTGTTGCTACCCAAACCTGCATCCCTGAATTTTCTCGAGCTCCCTTTAGGCAACATAACTTTGCATTGATTTCTTGTGAGAATTCAGTTTTCAAAAATTGTCTCTTCCTCTCTTCAGTAACAAACAGCCAGGACGGCTTAGTTAAAATGCTTTCTCAAGGGCTCACTTGAAGTCTGAGTCAGAGTAACCCAGGTTATGGTACTTATCCTTAAATGGCTGGTTATCTCTGGAACTTGTATGTTGGCTAAAAGGCAGCTTGTACACTGGTTAAAGGGTACTGGATGATTTCTGTACAGGGCTAGATTTTACTTTTAGATATGCTTGTATCTGTCAGGAGGAGCTCAGCAAGTAAGTTGTTTAAATGGCTTCAGGTAGTTATAACCTGCCATCAGTTTTTAATACGCGCCCTTGCTGAAACAGGTGGGAGTGCAGTTCTTAGTAAGAATCAGTGGCTCAGAGTTAAGAACCAGAGTTTTCAAAGCACAGCCCGCCCCTCCCCCTTGCACATGAAGTATGTACCTGGTCCCACCCTCAATTTACACCTGTGTGGATCAGGGGTAAACCTAATGGAGTCATAGGTGTTCAGGCAGTGAAACAAATGATGTCCGGGAGATCAGATTGAGATCTTTAGGAGGACAAGGTCCATGGGCAGGAATACAAATCCAGAGCTAGCTATGGGTGCTTCCACTTCAGTCAGCCAGTATGGCACGTGGTATGCAGGTAAGGGGATACTGATACTGGACTGTGGCTGCAGAACTGCTTCAGCATGGGAGGCACAGTGTGTTGTAGCAAGAAATACTGGAGTGGGACTTGGGAAATGTGAGTTTTGCCACAGTTCTGCGAAGTGACTTTGAGCAGCGACAGCCTCTCTCTGTGCCTCAGTTATCCCTCTGCAAAATAGCGCTTATGATATACTCCTGCTTTTTTAAGTGCTTTGAGATCTACTGATGTCAAGACACATGCAAGAACTAGGTATTATTATTGATGTAAAAGTGTCTGATTATTACTGGCTCTAGAAACTCATCTGGATTTGCATCTCAGATCAGCTGTACTCAGTGTAACCCTATTGAATTCAATGGAGTTGCAGCTGATCTGTACCAGTGTCACGGAGAGCAGAATCCCTCAAGCACCAAAATGGGGGAAAGGATGTTAATATTCAGCAAATAGATGAAACATAATAATGAAGCGGACTGAGTAGCAGAGTGGGGAGCATTTGCCACATGAAAAATGAGAGCTTTTGTGGGTGGGGCATGCGAGGACTGGAAGCCTTGTGTAGTTCAGCAAGCTGTTATCACACTCAGCTGTTCAGTGAAGCAAGCGTCTGATGTATTGCTAGTCAGGGTTTTCTGGAGATTAGATTAAAACGCTCAAAACCAGCCAGTCTGCTAGTAATGAAATACTTGTGGGTACCCCATATTGAGGGAGAAATGGTGGAGCTGGCCCTACCTCTAATTTTAACTGTGCTAAAAGCCATGGTATGTTTCTCATCTCAGGATAAGGCTCATATTTCTGGGGGATTGAAATGCTTTACGTAGTAGTGTGCATGTGCGCGTGCGTACGTGCATGTGCGTGTGCATGTATGGGCCTTGGTAGCCCTCCAGTGACACCTAGTGGCATCAAATCAGACCAGACATGGAAACTGGCTGGAATTTGTTCCAGCATCACAGATTACTGTAGGTATGTCCTAAATCAGCATTTGTCTTATCCTGCTATATGCAGCGTAGGCAGGTTGGTTCAGATTCACTCATGCATGCTCAAAAACTGCTGTACTTGAGGTTAAAATAAGGTCTGTGGTAATTGTACCCTGAATATTGGGGGTCTTTTTGTAGAAGTCATGCTGTAAAATAGTCACCCTTAAAAATGTTCTGCTCCTTTGGGTAACTAAATAGTTTTACCTTAGTGTTTGCACTATCCTAGGTGTTTCCTATTAGGCAATGCAAGGAGTATTGTAAATACAAGACTAGCAAAAATTTTAAAGGGGGAACTTGTAATCAGATCTAAATGCATTCCAGGGTGATATTGGAATAAATTGCACTTCTGAGCCAATATGAGGCTGGTAGACCGTGATCCTTTTGGATCCTATTTTTATCACCAAAGGGATCTAGCCAAGATGGCTAGCTAAAAAATTGCCCTGCCAGTTGAAATTTTGAATTGCAAGACACAGACATATGCAACAGTACTTTTCTTGTTTATGCCCATCTGTTCCAGTCATGAGCTGCTTTGAAAATGTATTTCCTCAAAACAACTTAAGCCAGGGAAATTCATGTAAAAACTTAACCCTCCATCCTTGTTTCCTGTTTCTTTCCTTGAATTGGTTTAAATGAAAACCCTAATCTTGCCATCCATGCTGGCCCTATTCCCAGGTCAAGTCCAGTGACTAGAACTGGGTTTGGGCCAGTGGATTGGTTTGTATCAGTCCATCTTTGCAAGATTGGTACTTTGCATTAATTAGTATGGTGTTGCTGGAGGGTAGTAGTTCGTGACAGCTCCAGCAATGGACTATGTGTACTGTATAAAAATGTATCACAAAGGCAGCCCCTGTTGCAAAGAGACGGCAATCTAAATTATGCCTTTTACTCTCTGAGACTAGTCGTGTTAAAAATAGAAAACTAAAATATTCTATGATACTAGCTATCTGAGGTAGTAGATAGCTACTACTTGGCCCCATTGCTGTTATCATAACTCAATGCATTTATTCTCATAATGCTCTAGTGTTGTTAGGGAAGTGTCATTCTCTCCATTTTATAGATGCTAAACTGAGGCACAGAGGGGCTAACCGAGTTACCCAGGACCCCACAGGAAGTCTGTGGCAGAGCAAGGAAGTATAATTGGCTGGAACTCGAAGTGCCAGATTATATTTCCCCCCATGAATGATGGGGGAGGTTATAAATGCCATTTATTTTGTGGATGATGAATCACATTCTGATTTCCCCCAATAAATTTCCAGTTTTTGAACATCTCTGTTATTTCCATCCTGTGCTCCATTGGCTGTACACCACTTGCTTTTTTTCAAAAAAATCCCCCCCCCAAATTATGTTACACAAGAGACCAGAAGCAACTCATTCAAATCTGTTTATACATGCACATTATGCTGCATTCTGAAAAGCCTAAGGAAAAATCATTTTGTGTTTGCCTGTGCCAGAAACACTACTCAGCATGTCATAGGGGAGTGCCAGATTCTGCCCTTGAGTAACTAAGAAATTCCCATTGAAGAATTTGGCAGAACTCTAAGCAGAGATGATTTTCCTCTGGTCCATCAGCAGTGGTTGAGTCCATATTGTGGAGTAGTAATTTGCCACATTTCCCTCTCTCTTTTTAAATCCAAGTTGCTTAAGCATAGCTGCCCTCACCATTCAGAATAACTGGCAATAATTAGAGAAGGTCTGATCCTGTACCAGTGAAGTCAATGGGAGTTTTGCTATAGATTTTATTGGGCTTGGGATCAGCTTCATACCATTGTTCATTCATAGATTTCAGAACCTTACATCAGCTGATGATTGATATTAACATATCCCAGGCTCCTGCATTTTATAGATGGGGAAACTGAGGCACCTAGAAATTAACTGCATGGCTTCAAATCAAATGAGCTTGGTCCTGTGATCTTTACATGGATTTGAAACCGATAAGAACTGTAAAAAGAACTGATATCTGGTAGCCAGGCCACTTGTGGCACAATAGGCGATGGTGGAACTTTTGGAAATGTGGCCTTTACTCACATGTCTGAATGAGAGCTGAACTTGTTTGAAAATCTAATCCCAGTTGTGGATGACGAATACTTAAACATCTGGCCCTTATCTGCTTTGAAAATTCAGCCCTTGCTATGGAAAATATTCCCTTGGAAAGAACTGGTTGGCACAATCAAAGTCACAGCCACAGATCTGTGAAGAGAACTGAGTTCTCTTCACTGAAAGTACAGACAGTCAAAAAGCCTGAGGCTGAATCGATTCAGTCTTTGCAAGTTAGTCTAAGATACAGAGATTAAACTAAGAAACAACTGGACACACATTTACTTCTGATTCAGGAAATGCAGCCACATGCCTGCAGTAGCTCAGGCCAGAAGTCAGGGAGCGCTACGGCACAGCTCTGGCATGTAGCCAACATGGGCTGTGTGTTCACTTCCTTTTCCTGCTGCTCCTGAGGTCTCTGGAATTTTCAGTCCAGACTCACAGCAGCAGGACTCTGTAGGGTCGCTCATTACTTCCTCTTTCTGCTTCCAGACACAAGCAGAGGCTGCTTCCAGGTGCCTCTGGGATTTGTAGTCCACAGTCTCAGCCAGCAGTAAGTTTGAGCAGGGAAAGGGGTGTTTAACCCCCTCCCTGGCCCCAAACTCCAGTCCCTGCCTTCCACCCAACCCCCAACTCAACCCTTCTCTGCTGGAGCAGACAGCACAGCCCATCCCAGGGCTGTGAAACATGCTGGCGGATTGTGATTTAACTTGAACGAGGAAGGGGTCTGGAACAGAAGTTTCCTAAACAGGTTTGACCCAAATCAGTTAAGTCTGATGTGACATTCGATCAGGTTTATCTTAAACCCAGTTTCAGTAATTTTGAAATTGGTTTATGTGCACTGAACCTGTGTTCTGTTACAGGTTTAAACCCAGTTCTGATCCCTTAAACCACTTTATGTGTAACTTCTGTCCGTAGCCCACGTGTAGGGTGCAGGCTACTAGAACTCTGATCCCCTGGGAGTTTTGGACAGGCATGCCTCAGTGCTAAGGGAGAGTGGTCTAAGAAGAGCAACTGCCAGGATCCCTGACTTTTGGTTCTCTACACCTATGCATTTACTGCTTTGATTTCAGCAATTATCTGCTACAGAATGTAATTTTTAAGAGGCTGAGAAGTATGGGAAAAATGTTGAAGTCGCTGCTTAATTTGTTCTGCCAGGCGTTCCCGGAAAAGACTTATCTAAAAAATTCAGCACTGAATCCCAGAACCGAACTTCTGACAGCCGCAGCCCAATCCTCAGTCAGTGTAAATCCCATGAAGTCAGTAGAGTTACTCCAGAAGACAATTTGACCCAAACACTGTTAATGGTCTTAAGGTGATTTGCTCCGAAATGTTCAAGCAGCATGTGGCCTGCAAGAGACTGTTTCACAGAAATGGAGATTTTTTTTTTATTATTGAAATGTTTTCTTTTTTTTATGGGAAACCCTAAAGCACTCCCAAGCATCTGTGTTTTTTTCCTCATTTCTCCTTTCTTTTCTTAAATTGCTATTCTGCATGTTTTGCATGATCAGCTTTGTCAAGGTTGAGGCTATGTTATACTACAACCCCCATCCCAAGAAACTCCAGGTTTTTAGAAAAAATGGCATGGGACATTTGCAAAGTGTCAACCAACTCGTTACCAAGTGCTGTAATAGGCAGTGTGCTCTCCAGTTTGCAAGTGTCACCTGCCATTGTGGACAGTGTATCAGAAATTGGAGTAGATGCTTCTGAAATCTTGAGTGACTACTTCCTGAGCTGAAGAGCCAATGCTTCCTTGCATGGGCTGTAATATCTCACCAGTAGATTATGCTGAATTATTGCAGGATTATTTGCCCATTTTTCTGGGCCATATAATAGAGAGCTGTACTCCACTGCAACAGAGCTTCCAAGCACTGGCTGTCTACTCCTTTTGTACTGCTCCACTGGCATAAAGTGACTCTAACCTGGATTTCTCCGTGAAAGATTTCCTTTATGCGGCAAGAGACACTTGACAGGTGTAGGCTAGAGCTATGTGCTGCCCTCCTGTCTTGACCCTTCTCTTCACCACTCTTACAAGGAGGGTGGATGGGAAGAGGGACATGGCGAACTTTTCCCGGTGCTTCAGGTGTCCTTAGTTGCCAGCACAGAGTGCCCTTAGATTCCAGCAGGTGCAAAGGGCGCTCTTATGGCCCGTCTCCTGCTGTGGTTGCCGCTCTGCAGCCAGAGATCTGCACTCTGGCCTTGTGAAATTGGGATAGGTTACAGCAGGGCAAGTCACAAATACAAATACATTAGCACAGCTGCATGGTGGCTAAAAACCACAGTGCAACGGAGCCCTGAAACAGAGTCCAACAGTAGTATCTTTTCATTCTTCATTCCCAGGCTCCTGCTCTGCTCAATAGAAGGTGCTTCTAAGGGACTTTTGCAGAAAGCCTATGAACTTACATTACCGGTGATTATCACATTGCTGTGAGACGCGAGCTAGACCAGAATTAATGGTCAGTGGGAGGGCTGCATGGAAAACCAGTGTAGAGTATTTGACAGTAAGACTCGCTACAATCTGGAGAGAAGTATTTTGCCTTTGGCTAAGACTGATGCCTGAAATGCCTTTTCTTTGCACTGAGAGGAGCAGAAGGAAAGAAGGAAATATGGCAAGCAAGTTTCTGTTGTGCAATATGAACTGTTCTTAATATTAATTTTACTGTTCATATCCACTTGAAAACAGTGCAGAAATATGTACTAATTCATATTATTTTGTCAACCTTTGCATTAAATGGCTCTGTCATGCTAACCTGTCAAAACTGCATTTTAATTGTTTTTATTTAAATAGTACAAGGTATTCCCAGCATGAGCTGGTTGGACCTAGTCCCAGTGCAGATGAATACAAAGATTTTTCCTGTGAAAAAGAGATACATTTACAGAAAAAAATAAATACTCAGAGAATTCTGCATAGACATTACATATCTCTGGTTCTAGTTTTGATCTTGTTTACTTTGGTGTAAGGAGGAACGCCAGTGCCATCAGGGACAGATGGAGGGAGGGAGTTGTTATTTCGTTTCCCATCGGATTAATTCCTTAAAACACATGGGGTGGGGGGAGTGCAGATCCTCAGCTGGTGTAAATCAGCATACATCCATTAAAAATCAGTACAGTTCTGCTGATGTACACCAACTAAAAATGCCAGGCAGGACTCATCAGCTAGTGTTGTCCAAAATTGCCTACTATTTGTTATTGGATACAAGTGACCCTTGTCAAGTTGGGTTATGGGAGTGTAACAGAACAGCAGTATTTGGCTCAACGTGTAGTAGCACAATCGGAAAGGATCCTTGAACAGGGTTTTCAGGGACAATTTGTCTCATGTGGCCTGTGAAATTATGTTTCAAGAGTTAGACTGACTATATCTTTTGAATGTCATATTGCTTTTGTTTGGGAATTTATTTTCAGGCTTTTTCTATATATTGCTCATTGTGCCCAAGGACCCACATTTGGAAACCCCAGAGAGAAATATTGTCCAGTATCTAATTCTGTTTATTGTTCATCATTAATTTCCATTATGGGCAGCATATTTAAATACATTATACAAGCAAAAAGGCCTGCATCAAAGAGGGGATATGGGAAGATGCTACTTTAACAAACTGGTATGAGTTGGGGTGGGAAAAGCAGGATGCAGGCTTGGAAAAGCTTCTGACCATTAGCGAATTGGATGCTTTCTGTGGTCAAAGTGTGGTCTGCCACATTGACTTCTGCAAAACACAAGTGTGTCGGACTAGGAGTATTTCTGAGTGCGAAGGGAACTCTCTGAATAGGACCTGAGGCACCTGTGTCTTTCTTGAATCAGCAAGCACACGGCTCCACTGCCTCAGCTCATTAGGCTAAGCAGCTCGTTAGGCTAAGCAGCAGCAGAGTGAAACCGAGGGAGTGTTAATTAGTTTCAGTGGTGCAGTGTCTGAGTACATCGTGCTATTGTAGTGAAACTGCAGTCGGTACTACATGGTCCTTGGGATAGATGTGCTATAGGTTACCTTGGATGCAATTGTCCTATTCAATGTACAAGGATAAATTTAAAGATGTTCCACTTTTCAGTGTAATCTTCACTCACATGGTCCTATGCTGCAGCTGCTGCTCTCCTGCTAGAGCTGAAGCTGGAAAGTTACAAAAAGGGGGAGGGGAGATGGAAGGGTAAGGCAGTCCCCCCACCTTAGGCAGCGTCTGAGGTATGTACTCACTTGCCTACCCATCCTTATGCTGCTGACCTCTTGTAAGCACTCTTTAAGGGCAGAATCCCGCCCCACCTGGACTAGATAAGTTAACATGGGAGGAGGTGAAGAATGAGCTGTTTGTATTTACAAGCAGTTTGATGGCATTCATAGGCAGTGATGCAGTTATCTTTGTCACATCCCTATGGATGACAGAAGCACCATTATTCCCAGGTTACAGATGGCAACACTAAGGCATACAAGGATTAAGTGTCTTGCTCATGGTCACTCAGCAGGTCTGAGGAAGAGCTGGAAACAGAACGCAGGAACTAGATTCTCTTCTCACTTACCTGATTCCCATGAATCAGAATAACGCCTCTGATATCAGTGGGGTCTCCAGAAGAATTGAAAGCAGAATCAGGCCTGGGATTGCTTTATTTCCAATCCAGCATTTTCATTACAAAATCATGCATCTTCCATGCATGTTCTTCTTTCTCCCCACTTCTACTCTGTATTCCCAGGGTTTTTTTAAATGCTCTTACGGTACTGATAAAGTTGCATGACAGGAGATCCATGGGCCAGGTAAGCCCCCAGACTTCACTGAAGGGTTTTGCAGGAAGTCTTCACAGAGCAGTGTTTCATGCACAGCTTTCCCAGACCATCCCTGCCAAGGCCATTTCTTTTGTATCTAGGCCATTCCTCAGCCTCAGTCAAGTGCAGGATTTTGCCCATGCTGGTTGTTATTGGGATGGTGGTGGGTAAGAGATGAGAAATGACATGTGTCACCCTTATGTCCTGGCTCACTAGCAGTTCAGGTGTCCTGCCTGGCAGGGGACTCCCTTTGGGTTATTGCATTCGCATCCTAGCTGCTCTTAGGACATACCACATGTGCCAGAAACCACAGAAAGGAGAGCAGGTCCTAGAGATTTAATAAGAGACGTGAGGTGGAGACATGAGGCTAGTGAGAAGAAGCTTGCTGTTTTTCTTTAGTGCCTGTAGCTTTCCTTCATCAGCAAGGCATTCAGAGACACCTCTCTGGAAAGCAAACCTACAAGATCCAAGCAGGTTGTTTTGCTAAATTGTATCTGAATCCCAGGTATGTCTCATGGATTTAGAGGATGCCTCAAGGGAAGAAGAAAAATAGCAAAATTTCTTTTTTGTAGCAGGCAAAGTGCATCCTTGCAAGGAGTGGTAGCGATGAGCCAGCTGCTTTCTGGTGCCTGACAATGTCTGGGTCTGTGCAGTGGAAACACAGGGCAGTGAAAGCCTCTTGTATCTGAATGCAGGAGAGCTGTGCAGCCTACTATCACTTGAGCCTTTTTCAACCTAAACTGGAGAGAGCACAAGGGAATAATGACATTTCCCCAGTGAGGAGCTGAAGGGTACTACATTACAACTTTTTAGGGTTGTTGGTTGTAGCCATGTTTGTCTAAGGACATAGGCAGGCAAGGTTCTTTGCTTAAATGCTGGTTTTATTGGACCAACTAAATAGTTGGTAAAATTGTTCTTTGCAAGCTTTTGGGCTCTAGTGCTCTTGAAATGCATCCACAAAGCATCTTCAGCTATGGGTGTTTCAGAACTTTCCCACCTATGTTCCTCCTAAACAGGGATCCTGGTTTTCCCTGATAAAAAATGGAGAATTCTCTGATAAAAAAATCACAAATTCTCTGATTAAACTCTCCAATCCATGATTAAAATGGTTCCTCACTCCCCCCTCCAACCTTCCCCCCAGTCTTGCTTGTGCCCCTCATTCCTCCACAAAGCCCCCTTAGCTCTGTTGGTGTCCCCCCCCATAGGCCCCTGTTACCCCCAGCCCTGCTGGAGGGGGGGCCCAGATGCCAGAACTATGGGGCCAGGGACCCAGGTCCACAGCCCCCTGCCTCTGGCAGGAAGCAGCAGCTGCTGCAGCAGAGCAGAGCCCAGCTTCCCTGCCTGCTGCCTGCCTACTGATGGCTTGGGCGGGGGGCCCAGCGCACCATCGCTGCACGCACTCCCGGGGGCGGTAGTGGGGAATCCATGCCCTCCAGATCTGTGCTTGGGGCAGGGACAGGCATGGGCTGCCCACTGTGGGCTTTGGCTCCCACCCTGGTGACCTTCCCTGGGGCCTCCATAGCCCAGCAGGTGTGACCCAGCGCTGCAGGGAACAGCAGGGCTGTGCAGGGACCTCCTTGCTGCAAGTTCCATGCTGCCCTCGCGATGCATCCCCTGCATGTGCAGCAGGAGCAAGGGGCACAGCCCCACACCACAGCCTCTGCTGCTTCCATACATGCAGGGGACACGTTGCCAGGAGAGCGCAAAGCTCACAGTGCCAGTGAGCCTCCCTGCACTGCCTTGCTGTGCCCTGCAGCATGGTCACAACTGCTGGGTCGCAGAGGCCCCAGGGGAGGGCAGCAGGGTGGGGAGGCCGAGCCTGTGAGGGGCAGCCTGCCCCTACCCCCACCCTGTGCACAGATCTGGTGGGCACAGGTCCCTCCTACCCTCTTGGGAGTGCATGCAGTGGCGGGCAGCCCCCCACGGCCAGCCAAATGAGCCACCTATGACCCTGTCTTGCTCCCTGCTGGGGCTCTGCAGCCCTGGGCCCAAAGCCCCACACACCTCCCAGCTGGGCAGCAGCCCTAGCCCTGCCCAATTCCTTCCCTTCCTCCCTATGTGGGCTTCAATCCCCCCATACTCCTGCGCCCCACTCGCTGCCACTTCCCCCACCTGTAGCTGCCATTTCCCCACTTCCTGCCTTCCCGTCAGCTGCTCCAGCACCATGTGGCTTCTGGCTGCATCGCTGGACCGCAGGAGCACAGGGCCTGTGCTGGTACCATGGGGCCAAGAGGAGGAGGGGTGTGTGTGCATGTATGTGTGTGTCCATGCAATGAGGGAGGGAGAGGAAGAGAGAAACAGAGAGAACAGTGAGGGAGGGACAGATTGTGTGTTTTTGTGTGTGCAATAAGGGAGTGAGTGTGTGTGTGTGTGTGTGTGTGTGTGTGTGTGTGTATGTATAGGGCGAGTCTCACAAGCACACTCCACCATACACATGCACCCACACCTCCTTTGCACTGCCATACATGCAGACCCCCACACCCACATCCCTTCACACATGCCAGCCATCCTTCTCCCCCACAAACCTCATACATACCCACACCCCACATATCCACATACACACCCACACCCCTATCCACCTGCCCACAAACCCATACCCTCTCGCACACACCCACAGCCCCCACAAACCTATACCCACCCCCCAAACCCACCACAATATACGAGTAAGACTTCATTTTAAGCTACTGTGCAATCACCTCTATGTATACTACACTAACACATGTAAACCAGGGCAAAAATATTTTTTGAAATGAAATTAATGAATGTTGTAGATGTTCGATTTTTAGACTATGATTTGGTATTTTTCTGGTTCTGAGATGGCAAAACCCCTTGCTGAAAGGAGTACTCTGGGGGCAAGGGGAAGGACTTCCAGTGGCGAAGTTCAGGTGTTAGGAGATGGGACTTTTGGTCACAAGATGGTGATCGGGGGCGGGGCTCCTGTCAAGGGGCGGGGCTGCCCATGCGGCTCTCGACAGGTTTTCAAAACTCGGTAAACGGCCCTCTGCCTGAAATAACTGGCCACTCCTGATGTACATTCACATGGTGTCCCCTGC
Source organism: Crocodylus siamensis (assembly GCF_052110815.1). NCBI lineage: Eukaryota > Metazoa > Chordata > Crocodylia > Crocodylidae > Crocodylus > Crocodylus siamensis. Next base: position 60,847,000 of record NC_143402.1, read on the forward strand.
CTGACCACCCTCCTCCTGCTCCCTCCCAGCTTCCTGCAGACTGGGACTCTGCCAGCCTACAGAGAGCTCTTTGGAGAAGAACAAAATCCACATGTTTCTCAGGAAAAGGGGAAAATTTGCATTTTTGTTTTTTTGTGGGAAACAGAAAACCTGGATCCCTGCTCATAAATCGTTTCTGGCTCTTTAAATTTCCTCTCCTTTTTTGCAAGAAATTCTCATTAAAGAACATCAAGTTCTTGGGAGGAGGTGGGGAATGAAAGGGTCAGGACTACCAGCTCATGTTCCTGTAGTGTTACAGAAAACCCAGGACCATTAGGTCTTTAGAGAGCTGGAACTACATACAGTCTGTCTATGCAAGTTTAGGACTCTTGCAAGTTTAGACAAAATTAGGGGAGAGCTACAATTTCCACAGTGATTAACAGTTTTTGGACACCAAATTAAGATATGTTTATATTTCCCTATAATCCTCCATTCCCTCTTAGAAGGTAAGGTATTATAACTACCAAGTCAGGTAAAAAGGCAGGAGACAGGTCTATAACCCAACCTTTAATTGATTACATCCATGAAGTACGGGAATAAGCACTTTTGTCTATGCCTGTCTAGACCTGCAACAGCACAGTACAGATTCTTACCTATATTGGCTGGGAAGATGCAGGAGGGAAGAGGAGGAGGGTGGCACTCCAACTGGCTGCTGTTGCCTTGAATTTGCTGAGATGTCCCCAAACCACTTTCTTTTTTATATCCAATATTTGATACATGGCTTGGTTTATTAATTGTTCTCTGGTTGGTGTAAGTCTTTGTTTCACCAAGACTTCAGGAACTGAACTGAACCAGTTTCTCTATGGACTTGGAAGAAGCCAGTTAGCTGGGTCTGTCCCCTTGTGACAATTACAATCTTGGGAAAGAGGATTTTTCTCTTTTCTTCATCATCTGAGAATGCTACTTGGCATGTAATTTTTTTCTTTTACTATGCTAACCAGGCTAGTAGTAAACAGGCTTTTGAGCCTTTTGTGTTAGCCACGCTTCTGTAGCTTAGGATAAGTTCCCTGAAAGTGGCCAAGGCAGACAACAGGCGGTTTCCATGGTAGATTCCTTCTTTTTCTCTGTGTTCCTAGACTCACACTCCCACAACACTTGTACCTCTCGTTTCCACTTCTTTCCTATGCATAGCACACATTTTGGCTTTACCATATTCAGTTAACAAAGATACATGATTATTTAAATGCAATTCTAGCTGAGCTTTAATTCAACTCGAGTCAAAAGGCAAAAACATCAATTGTTACTTTTAGCACTTTCTCAAAATCAGTTATTCAAACTTGCCCTAGCCTGACATTATTGACCTTGATTAACAGGTTCTTATTCTACTTTCCCAGGCTGTTGCTTATGAATGAATTGCAAGCTTATTTATTATTGACTAATCTTATTGTTTATTGATTGTATACCAGCTTAATCCCATATTATTCATAACTTAGGTTTTGCTAGAAGTTCAGTCTGCAGCTGTTGGTGTGGTTTGTCAGTCACTGTTTATGTCTACAGCCTACAGTGGCCTCCTGCTGCTGAATAAATCTATGGGAGTTGTGTGGCTACATTTTGTTCCCCATTTGTACAGCACATAGCACTGGGCTCTTGCTCATGACAGGGGATCTTATGTAGGGTGACTGCAATAGGAATAACTCAGAACTCATTGATGGCTCTAGAAATCAGAGCCAGAGGCTTAACTTATCTTTGCCTCTGTTTCCTGATATGTAAAATAGCAATGATAACTTACTGACAGCGGAGGTGGGAAACTCCATTCATTGTCTGCATCCTTGGATGGCAAAGCGCTGTGTATTGTCATGGGGATAAGCTTGTGACACCATTGCATTGGGTTTCTAGTCCATTTGTTTGCCATAGTGCTCTAAAACGTGAGGATGTAGTTTGAAGGAAAAAACAAATGCAACAATAGGCAAAAACGCCTTCCCAAAATAAATGTGGTGATCCAAGAAACTGGCCTCATTACGAGCCCTACTTTCTACTGATGCTGTTTAGGTGAAAAAATGTCACGGGCAGAACAGTGCTGGGTGTGCCTAGCATCACTGTTGGTGGTAGTTCTGATTGTTTACGCTACAGTAAGACCTGCAGCCTCAGTGAAATCAGAGCCTCGTTCTTCCTGGTGCTGTACATATGAAGTTAAGAGTTCATAGTCTAAGGGTGGAAACATATGTTCTCTGATTTCTCATTTGTGCTGCCTTTAAAAAACTTTACGGTTGCACAAATGCAAAGCAGATAGATGTCCTTACCCTTTGTCATGTCACATGATAGGAAAACCAGTGGCATAACAAAAGATAGTAATAGACTCTGCTGTGGACATCTATTACCTTGTGGTGCTGTGGGTCCTGAGCAGGGGAGAAAGTGCTGGCTGGGTAGGGGAAAACCCTCCTTTCCCTGCTGCTGCAGACACACTGTGGTTTTGGGGAAACAGGGAAAAGTGCTTCTCTGCTGAGCCAGCCCTGGGGCAGCAGGGAATGTGGGAAGATCACGTTGCCACTTGTCCCGTACCATCAAGTGTGGGACAAGGGGCAATGTGTGCTTTGCCCATCAAAGCGAATAAGCTGTGTCGCAACACATGGTGGCACAGCTGAATCACTCTTTTTGGTGACATCTATTTCTAGGCTATGGTTCTGTCTACACTGAAAGGCCTTTTGGTATAATCTGTGGTGTGAAAGGAAACCAGGAGAGCAGTGTGAGGCTGCCACCCATGTGAGGACTTTTCTTCTGAGAAAAGCGACTCGGTTTAGCTTGCATTGTTTGGGAGGAGGTTAAGCTAAATGAAAAGAAACTTTTCTTAAACTGAAATAAGAGTATTAAGCCTGGGTGGGTGGAGGGGTCTTTTCCCAATATAATGAGACATGCAGCATAACTAGAAAGATTTTCCCCTGGAGACAAGGGAGGGAGTAAAAGCACAAGCCTGCAGAGGAGTGACTTGACTTGTCTCAGGTCATGTAGCAAAGCCAGCACTAGACCTCATCGCTTCTGAGTGCCATGGCAGCGCTCTCAGGCTGGACTGGACTGCCATGGTTGACCATGGCATGTGGTAGGGGTTGTTGTGGGGCTGGACGACTAAGGGAAGCACGTTCTGGATGCTCAGGAATGTCAGCGGGCTGCTTGGGCTGCACATGCTGGGATGTCTTTTTTGCTAGTATACAAAGGGATTGGGTGTAAAAGCAAAGAAAGCTGCAAGGCTGGAGCATGGGCAGATAGAGTATCATTGAATAGCTCCCGCAGAGACCTTTCCCAGGCAGCACTTAGACCCTTTATCAGTCAGCAATCTTGTGAAGCCGTGCCAGACACCTTCTCTTTACACCCCCACCAGCCTGGGGTGGTGGACATGAAAGGAATTTGACTACGTTTTCCACATTCTTGAGGAGCTGATTCCCTCTTGTCCTCCCCCCATAAGGATTCCTGCCAGTGAAGTGGAGTTTTCTAGCAGGAGGCCTCCTGCTACTCTCTGTGCGTTCAATACCCATTAGAGCTGGGAATGTGTCCAGCTGCAGGGTACACTTGTACCATGCTATACCTGTAACTCTAATTGGAGTTGCATGAAATGAAAGCACCATGATGTCTGCCCTCCATGGGATCAGCTCTGGGTTGCATCAGTTGGAGGTTAGCATAAGCCTCATTAATTACTACAGGGATCATGGGGTTTATTTGGAACAAAGCAAAGGCAACAATAGCTTTTTGCCTACCTTTTCCTAGGAAAACAGGTGTGTGGATTAGCAATCACGTGAGGTCCAGACTTAGACTAGTCAAAACCAGCAAGCAAAAGTTTGATTCAAACAAACCATCCTTTCAGGAACTGTATCTGGATGGAGGGCAGGGACATGTTTGGATTTCCCAGATTACCAGAGGTTTTTGTGATGCAGGTGGTCACAGTGCTGTGTATTTCCTAGTTGTTAGTAAACAGCTAGGGAGATGAATTTAGTTTTGGAAAAGAGCTAAAGGTGAGTAATACACATCCTGGATGATCGTCATGTATCTCTTCAGGAAGGTTGCCTTAATAGCCCCTAGTTTATAATATTTAGATACCCTAGTACCATAGTTTTGGCAGTGTTGGACAGCTTTCATCCTTCTTAGGCAGATCCATTGAATCCAGTTGCATTTCCCTTTCATTTGGTCTGTGGTTTTCTTAAGTGCTGCAGCTATCTCCTTGACTGATGCATGCATTTGGGCTGATCCTGTTTGCATACAGCTTATAAAGTGCTTGGTGACCTTTCAGGAGGACAGAAAGTCCATACCTTCAGACTAGTATTAGAAGCTACAAGACAGCATGAGGCAGTGGTGGGTGTGTGGTGCCGCACAAGATCAGTACACATTAGTGAGAAAACATTTCCATTGCTCTTACCCTGACAAGGTCCACCTCCACTTGTCCAAAGTATTTATATGGTCAACATGTCCATCTGCTAGCTTTATGGTCTTGAATGCATTTACCCATTGATGCATTTACTCCCATAGCACCTCTGTGATACAGAGCAATGCTATTCTCATTTTACAGATGCGGAGTTTAGTCATGCATTTTGTGTTTTTGGTTTTTTTTTCCCCCAAGACAACACAGGGTATCTGTAACAAAGCAGTGAGCTGAACCCTGATCTCCCAAATTCTAAACTTCAGGCCTTTAATTTCTCAGGGACCCTTTAAATAATTCCAAACTTTTTCATTACTAGTGTCAGGGAAAAGGGCCATTAGATGACCAGTGTGTGTCCTAGATTTATTCTCTATTATAGAGAAACCTAGACCTGTGTAGACAGCAGCCCAAGGAATGGAAGCCTTCTTTCCCACTAGATTTCCTTCCACCACCTTCCAAAAACAAAGACACAATCATTTAGCTGCCCAGGTGTTTGAGAAAAGTGGGATAACTGACTCACTCCACAAGAGAAACCATAAATATAACACTCTTTACAGCAGTCTGAGAGTAAATAGGTCTGACAGGCCAGTTATATATTCAGGTAGTTTGACGTTATTTTCCACAAACAGATTAACTGAATTGTAGGCATCTTGGTAAGGCAGAAGACTAAGCCAGGGGAACTAACTAACATAATTTGGGCAGCAACTTATGAGCAGCACTCTGCATTTATAAGAAGAGGTTTTTAAAGGAGCCAAATGCAATTAGATGTGGAAACCACACTCCCTTAATCTTTATTAACAATATACCCTCCACTTGTTGGTTTCACAGCATTTATAAACCTGGTCAAGTACCAGTGCCCCCATTTGATAGAGGCGGGCAAGAACAATGTCAGACAGCAGGTTATGAGTACAACCCCAGCCTGGAGCCTGGGCACTCACTGAGGGTCTCATTTTCGGGCACTATCCACTAGATTCTGTGACTGCCGATGTACCTGCCCTGGTGCTCCTATTTTGTGATAGCAGTGGTGGCCAGGAAGGGCCAGTCATCCTCAGTGGCTTTCCTTGCTTCATAGAGTCTTTGACTGCAGCATATACATGACTGTTGTTATTAGGACCTGCAAATTTGTTGCCACCCATTCGCATACAGCACCAAAAATAATGATGGGTTGATGCCCTTAAAAGGGCTGTTGACTCCCACCATGTTCGAACTCACTGGAACTGCTTTCTGCCCAAAAGCCTTTCTTAACATAATCACCAGTTGAAGCAATCCCCTCCAGATGCAACAAATTCTGCTCTAGGAATTAGGGCCAGGCTCAAAGATTATTGAAATCAGGACAGACTCTTGTTGTTTCCATTGGGTTTTAAATGAAGGCTATCCACCTTGAACTTGTCCCTGAGCTTGCAAGTGGCTTTGCTGTGGGCTCCAATGATGTGGGTGTGGATGCGATGGTCCAGGGTTGTGGGTGAGGGCTAGTAGGCTTTTCATCACAAAGATGCTTCAAGTGAACACTCTTTCCTTACTTGGTAGCTTAAAGATTACTAGGGGGAATCAAAAGCTTGCTAGGGGAAGACAACAATTATGATTGTAAGTCCTCTTACATTTATGAACTTCTGTCTTCCTCCCCCAACATTTCTCTGCATATAGAAGAAACATGGTGTTCTTCCTTCAGTGCACCGAGACCATTAGCCATGCTGCTCTTCCTGATGGCTCATCAGGTGGGGCTGAGGTACAAGGAGTTCAATGTTTTATTTATGACTGATTACATTAGCAGCTCTTTTAACAGCCTTATCTCACTGATAGCACAGCTGCATTCCAAAATGTTTTGCAGCACAGTAGATCTGAAGGAAAGTGCCCAGGCTGAGGTTTTGTTGATCCGACAGGAGAACTTGAGATTGAGAAGGCATTCAGAGCGTTTTATTTGCACAGCCCTTAAAAAGTACAGTGAAACTACAGCACCATCATTGAAATGACAACTGCTTACTCTGTAGCATTACTAATGATGAAAACTCTTGCATTCCAAATGTTGCCACAAATGGATAGATACAAGAATTGCTTCCTGGCACTTTAGATGCACCCTCCTTTGGAAGCAAATGCAGTAACGTTTTTTAACAGTGCAGAATGACATTACGTAAGTGTTTTGGACAGGGCGGTTTGGGATGGCCAGAGTGACCTCCCTGTGACTTCATTTTGCTCAAGTGATCAGGACCCATTCCATAAAACTGTAGGGAAGCAGAAGTATAATCCTAGGAGTTTGAATTCAGTCGGCATTGAGGCGTGTATGTAGTATGTGCATCTTTCAGGGTGTCCTCATCTAAAACCTCAATAGACTGCAACAGGAATGAAACAAACAGGGTCCCATGGATATTCAGCAGTGTTTGGTAAAAATTTATGCTAAACCCCTGTGAACTAAACAAAATGAAAGTTGTACATGCTGCTCTATAGTACTTTCTTTTAGGAATATAATTTTCTATTAAAGTCCATAGACTGTTCCAGGGAAACCTATAGTGAAATGAGCATTTTCTGTTAAATTCCATGGGACTTTTCCGAAAGTGTGCATTCACTCTTCCTTCTTGGTGCTCAAATAGACTGATCAAGGCCTGGATTATAATTAGAAGTTTGGCTGAAGTCCTGTATTTAGACTTCTGGGACCAAATTGTGCTTTCTGTTCTACACGTACAGCTCACATGGATTCAGTGGGAGTTTCGTACATGTTAATGAGAGCAGATGTTGACTTTTGAGCTCTCAAATTTCTTCTCATTGCATAACACACAAGTGGAGCAACACAGACAGCTAGACACTGGCTTGTCATTTGTTATGCCAGAAGGCATGTGGCTAAAGAGCAGGCCAAGCAGGGTACAGAACCTGAAACCACAATGCGGCTAAAACCACCACATTTCAGTTAAACTACAGTTTTATTTTATAATTGGCTCATGTTTCAATCCCCTCTTTATAGAAACAGTCGTTTCTCATGGACAAGTGCTGCTTTGTGAGAGTGGCCTGTTCAAAATATGCACTGAGAGTAAGACAGTGTTGTGTTGTGCAGTGCAGTGCGGTGTAGTGGTGAGAGCACCGAATTCAAGAGAGTCCAGTGCTGCTGTATTCCCACTGGCTGAGGAGCTGGCCTGTGGTTCCTACTATGGGCTCTGCCACTTGCTTTCTCTATAAAATGACTTCCCTTCCCTGTGCTTCTGTTACCTCTAAATGAAACAATGATAACTCCTGCCTTTATCATAGCTGAGTATGGCAATGGGTAAAATGTCTCTCTTAAGGGCTGAATTCAATAAGGACAAATAAGCATGTTTGTAATTTATTTTATCTGCGGCTTTGGCCTGCTCTGTCCCATAGTCATTGTGCATGACTTCTGTATTTGTAATGGACCTATGTTCTGGGGACCTAATACAAAGTCTGGTGAAGAGAGTCTTTCTGTTTTCTGTGGGTCCTGGATGGAGCTGTAATGTGAAAGCAGGTGAACATAGTTTCATAGTTAGTAGGGTTGGAAGGGGCCTGAGCAGATCATCAAGTCCGACCCCCTGCCGTGGCAGAAAAGAGTACTGGGGTCAAACGACCCCAGCAAGGAGTTCATCCAGCCTCCTCTTAAAGACCCCCAGGGTAGGAGCCTGCACCACTTCTCTTGGAAGTTGGTTCCAGATCCTAGCCGCCCTGACCGTGAAGTCACGCCTCCTGATGTCTAGTCTGAATCTACCCTCTGCCAGCTTGTGACCGTTATTCCTAGTCACTCCTGGTAGTGCTCGAGGGAATAGGGATTTCCCAATGCCTGCTGGTCCCCGAGTTATAAATGAACGTTCTCTGAGTTATAAATGAACGTGTTGTCTGCTGATTAGGTGGCATGTTCTGATATCCTAGTTTCCCACAAGTCTTATTCTCAAATATCAAGAACCACTGATTGTTGCTGAACACATAGCTCAAATATTCTAAGAGCATCATCTTCACAGGAAGTGACATCTGAGAAAGTAAACAGTTATTGTTACACTTTTAGATATGCCTTATCCATTATTTTCAATCCTTTTCAGGTATGTGAATGGAAATGAGAGGTTCAGGTCTCTTTGGCAGCTTTGAAATCTCATTTCCATGGCTGAGCAAACATGGACAAGATGAATCAGCAATCTCCTGTCTGTTTCATTGCCATTGGTGAAGTACAACTGACCCAGTGGTTAACACTGAGATCATATACTGTACTTTCTTTGCTGGCCCTATACAGGACCTGGAGTTGACACTGAGATCGTAGTGTAGTTTTCATACGAACGCTGGCACCAGACTGAAATAGCACTGAGATTATATTGCAACTTTAATGGTAGCACTGGGAGGGTTAGCACGCATACTATTCTTTCCGTATTACCACTGGGGCAGAACAATACCAGCACTGAGTTCATAATGTAAATGCCATGCCAGGTCTAGGGTAGAACTGTACCCAGGACAACAATTGTGGTCTTACTATATTTCCCATGCCAGCCTGGGGTGCACCTGTATCTGTGACTAGCGCTGAGACCATACTGTGATTTGAATGATTGCACAGGGCTTGTCTGAGGTTCACCCTTAACAATCCTGGGGTTGCTGTTCCTTCTGTAACTGGGGTTGGCTTCTGCAGAGGCCCCTTAGGATGCTTTTCTTGAAGCTTCATAGATTGTTAGGGGCTGGAAGGGACCTTGCAAGATCATTGGGTCCAGCCGCCCTGCACTAGGCAGGAAAGACAATTGGGGTCAGATGACTCTGACTGTCAGGCACCCTACCTGTGAAGAAGTTTTTCCTAGTGTTAAGCCTGAAACGGTTGTGCTGACTTAGTGCCTGATAAAGGGAGGATGTCTGTTCTCCCTATAAGTTGCAGGAGCTGGAGTTGGAAAAACCTATCTGAGCTGGGCCCTTGCTGTTCTTTCAGAATCTGAGTGGGGGTACCAGTGTGACTCAAATTCAGTAGGGATTGCCTAGACACATACACAACTCTGGGATTGATCCAGACTCTACCAAAGTCCATGGTGATGGACGTTGCATTATGTTTTCCACTTGGAGGCCTGGTTGGACATGCAGACCTTGCCTTACTGTGTGTTTCCATTTCTCCAGAATGGCTGCAGTCTGTCCAGGCGATGATGATCCTCTCCATTATCTTCAGCGTGCTGTCCTTGTTCCTGTTCTTTTGCCAGCTGTTTACACTTACCAAGGGAGGACGGTTTTACATTACTGGAATCTTCCAGATCCTTGCCGGTAAGTGGAGAATGATAAATAGGTGGCGGCTCTGAGTATGTACAGGGAAAATGCTTTCAGAGAGAGGCATGAAGGCTGTAGCAGAAAACAAGAAAGCTTTTGAATACCAGAGGGCCCTGTGTGGTTATTACTTGATTACAACTGACAGGGGTTAGAACCGGGGCAGAGGGAATCAGCTCTTCTGGAAGCTGCACTGCTTGGCAATGATAATGCATCAGAAATGGCATGTACTAGGCTATGTCATCATAGGTCATAATTGAGGGGAATGGGGTGTGGATAGCCAGGGGCCTGTTCTGCCTTAGATGCACAGGGGTGTAATCCATTTGTCAGTGTGTATGTGTCACACGTTTCACAGGGGACAGGGGTCTGTTACAGCTCTGGCTGAAGACCTCAGCTCAAACTGTAATAGTTACAGGTGCTTGGTTCAGTCCCTGATAGATGAGCTATCATACATGCTGCTCACACTTAGGCATGGTGCAGGCTCAACACCCCTAAAAATCAGCTACTGTGTGTCACTACCTAGACAGCAAAAAACAGAGCAAGCCAGAGAGAAGGATACTTCAACAATTAGTTACACATACACTTTGTGGCACATGCAGGGACAGCTGGAGAGAATTTGTTCCTGATGTGACTCCACAGACTTAAGTGTTTCTACCATAAGAATGATTTTTGGCTCAATAACTACATCTCTTGATCATTTGAGACAGGGACAGCACAAGGCAGCACTGGCTCAAGGTGCTCTGAATTAGCTCAGCAGGTTGCATTATCTAGGGCAGAATGGCATGCTAATGTGTCTGTTCTGCTTCCAGTGCCTGAACTAGCCCAGGTGCCTCTACACAGCACTGAGGTGCGCAGTGTTGGTGTGTCTGAATACTGACAGGTCTCCAGCTCTCAACAGGGCCTCAGCCTTCTCTAGACTTCAGCCTGAATGTGGTGAGGAAAAAAGCTATTGCCCATTATCCAGTGCCCATGCCAATTATTCCATTCCTGTATTGCAAAACTCAGGGCAGCAGCTAGTCTTTGTTACCCTGAATTTCCAGAAAGTCGTGAGTGTACAATGACCACATAATCCATGTCTCTAGCTCTGCTGGGGAGTGTCTGGTCTGGAAGCCCCAGGCAGAGAAGCCAGCTGGGCTCAGCTTGGCTTCCAAATAGTTGGCATGTGCACCAGAAAGAGGGACCAGTATTTAGGCTAAAGAAGCAAATTCCTGTAGTTATTCATCCTTGTCCTATATATAGCCCCTGAAGGCCTACCACCCAGAGAAGCCTTGAATCAGGAGCCCTTGAAGAGGAGTACACATTGTTGGTTTGGCTTTTTCCTATTTAACCTCTCAGGCAGAGCTGGTTTGAGCGGCAGAAGTTTCACTGATGTTAGATGAAACTCCTACAAACTGTCTTGGTGGTAGGTGATGAGAAGGCTGTTTCCAGACACATTGCTGATACTTTTTGCCTGGATGCTTCTGCCCTCAAGGCAACTTCCTGACTGGGTGACTCAGTTGGCAAAGCTAAGCACCATAATGTAAACTCCTCTGTTTGGGAAACCTGACTCATCAGCCCTGCTGAGGTTGGAACTAATGTGTGTGTCAAGTGCAGCAGCTCCGGGGTGTTCCTGAACTGCTGGCTTGATTCAGATTTACACACAGCCTTTGAACTGGGGGTGGGAAGAAGCTAATTTGCACTGTGATGCAATGTCTCTCTTTAGGAATGATGGGATTGTATATATTAGGATGGAAAAGATGTATGAGCTCAATCTAGTTTAGTAGACAGCTACAGTTATCCCTGAGAAAAGCTATGCACATGATATGAGGTGGAGAGGAATCAGCCCTCTGCCTTTTCAGTTTTCCCTCACAAATTGATCCTTTCAGCCCCTGAATCCTTTTTCGTTTCAGAAGACTATTTTGCTCTGCACTGAGCAGGAGAGCACTCTGTACATTGGGTAGTAATGTTTTAATCTCTATCAGAAACAGAATGGTTTTCTAGGGGTCTTCCCATTCCATGTGTCCCAGGGCATCTTGGACAACTCTGATATGGAAAACTGGCTATGCAAGCAATCACAGCAGTAGCTCACACAAAGTTATTGGTGTTGGAAGAGGACTAAGTCAGACAGGGCACAAGGGGTTGTCTGTGGGAACACATAAGGAAGTTTAGCTAATATCTCACGGACAGGACTTTCAGTAAGGTGAATGCTGGTGTTAGTGCTTACAGAAGTGAGCATTGGCCAGAGGCAAGTATACAGACATTTTCGATATGGCACTATGTGTTTACCAAGATCCCAGCTGGTTGCTGTTATGCAGGATTGCTGCCCAGAGCTGCAGAAACTCACTTGTGTTGGGTTTTACTATGATTTGTGACGTGCACAAAGGGGAAGGGCTGCAGAAACCACCAGTCTGTTTTTCAGACTTTAACTCCATGAAATGGATGGCTAGACTTCAAGTCTTCCAAGTCTGTGGTGGTCGATGACTTGCCATGTCAGGTTACCATGAGGGTGCCTTGAGCCCGTGGTTGTGATAACCTTGTCCCATTTTTATCTCTTTCTCAATTTAAGGATAGCAAAGCACTTTACAGAGATCAGCAAATTGAGAACTGATAGCCCTCCCTGGAAGATACGCATTACTCACACTAATGCTTGTGTGTATGCACATGTAAATGTGTGGGTCTCCTCAGCTACAGGTCAGCAGGAAACAAAACCTGGCACCCTTGACTGCTCACTGTGAGCTTTACCCTTTGAGCATATTCCCATACTCAGAATCAGTTATGCTACAGTCCTTCCTGTGTCTCCAGTGGAAACAGTCATTAGCATGTGCTCTATGCAACCACATTCCTTAAATGGACAATTGCTGCTGTATTTTGAGTTATCTGTAGGTGACTTTGGCATAGATTCAAGCCTGTTTTCTATCTCACCAGTGTCAAGAGACAATTGTTTTTGCTTTTTCTGCATGGGCTAATGCAGTAGGAGTTCTCGTCTCTGCTCAGAAAATGGAAACTGCAGCAGCAGCTTGTTAATTAAACATATTCCCACTTCTGCACTTTATTTGAACAAAGGGACAGTGTAAAGCAAAATAGCAGCTCAAATATCACTGTGGTTAGATGTAGGTGGTCCCAAGGTCTGTCCGAGAGATTTGGAACAAAGTTAGCTCCAATGATGGCACAGTGAACATATAATAGAATTGCTGGGATCAACTAAAAAACTTTGTTTGCAGTGGGAAATAGTGGTGGCTTTGTGCAAGAGCTTTGTAATGTCGGAGGCTGATATTTTTTGGTACAGCGCTAGAGTGGATACTGTTGACATTGGGCACATCTACACATGTGATTAGTGCACCTGAATAAACTCCGGCACAATTTGTGCTGGAGTTCATTGCTCCCAGCCACAGCTTTTATACATGTGCCTGAGACTGAAGTATGATGAGCCAGGGCGATGCAGCCCCAAATGACAGGGGACACTGGGAGGGTGAGGGGGGTGTCAGCCTGCTAGCCTGAAGCTGCTCTGCCCTGGCTCAACATGCTGTGGAGGCTGTGGTTGGGTGCTGTAGTGCAGGGCTAGCTGGCAGGCAGTCCCATCTAGCCCCAGTCACTGTCTCCGTGTGCACTGTGGTGGGGTATCTCACCCCAGAGTGGATGATCTCCACCCCAGAGTGCTGAGGGAATTAGCAGAGGTCATTGCAGGACTGCTGGCACAGCTTTACGAGTACTCATGGTGCTCTGGCGAGGTGCCAGAGGACCGGAAAAGGGCCAGTGTGGTCCCCATTTTCAAAAAAGGGAGGAAAGAGGACTCAGGAAATTATAGGCCTGTTAGTCTTACCTTGGTCCTGGGGAAGCTCTTTGAGAAAATTATCCAGGTGCATATCTGCGAGTGGCAAGCAGGGGAGTATATGCTTAGGGGCAACCAACACAGGTTCATTTGAGGCAGGTCCTGTCAGACCAACCCAGTGACCTTCTACAACCAGGTTACAAAATCCTTGGATGCAGGTGCTGTGGTAGATGTAGTTTTTCTGGACTTTAGGAAGGCCTTCGACACTGCCTCTCACCCCATTCTCATTAAAAACTTAGGAGATTGTGGTGTCAGTGCCTACACAGTCAGATGGGTCGCCAACTGGCTGGAGGGCTGCACCCAGAGAGTGGTGGTGGACGGGTCATTTTTGATCTGGAGGGATATGGGCAGTGGAGTCCCCGAGGAATCGGTCCTTGGGCCCGAACTGTTCAACATCATCAGCAACTTGGATGAGGGAGTGAAAAGCACCTTGTTCGAATTCACAGATGACACTTAGATATGGGGAGAAGTGGGCATGCTAGAAGGGAGGGACAGGCTGCAATTGGATCTGGACAGGTTACAGGGGTGGGCGGATGAGAACAGGATGGGTTTCAACACTGACAAGTGCAAGGTGCTGCACCTGGGGAGGAAGAACCAGCAGCATACCTACAGGTTGGGGAACTCCCTTCTGGTCAACACAGAGGCAGAAAAGGATCTTGGAGTCATTATAGACTCCAAGGTAAACATGGGCTGCCAATGTGGGGACGCAGTCAGGAAGGCTAACGGCACCTTGTCATGCATCAACGGATGCATCACGAGCAGGTCCAAGGAGGTGATCCTCCCCCTCTGTGTGACACTGGTCAGGCCGCAGCTGGAGTACTGCATCCAGTTCTGGGCGCCACACTTCAGGAGGGATGTGGACAACATGGAGAGGGTCCAGAGGAGGCCACTCGCATGATCAGGGGGCAGCAGGGCAGGCCCTACGAGGAGAGGCTACGGGACCTGAACCTGTTCAGCCTCCACAAGAGAAGGCTGAGGGGGGATCTGGTGGCCATGTATAAACTGGCCAAGGGAGACCAGCAGGCGATGGGAGAGTCCCTGTTCCCCCAAGCACTACTCAGAGTAACAAGGAACAATGGCCATAAGTTGACTGAGAGCAGATTCAGGCTGGATATCAGGAGGCGCTACTTCACAGTCAGGGCGGCTAGGATCTGGAACCAACTTCCAAGGGAAGTGGTGCTCGCTTTTACCCTGGGGGTCTTTAAAAGGAGGCTAGATAGACACCTTGCCAGGGTCGTTTGACCCCAGCATCCTTTCCTGCCCATGGCAGGGGGTTGGACTTGATGATCCGCTCAGGTCTCTTCTGACCCTACCAACTGTGAGTAAATAACTCCACCATAGGATAGTACTTGAGTACTACTCTACAGAGGAGTTAGTTAGTTTACTCCAGCCTAATAGTGCTGCTCATGTAGACAGCGATGCTTTACTGCAGAGATAATTAATGAGCTCCTCAGTAAAGTGCATGTGTCAATGCACCCACTGTCTAGCAGATCCTTTCCCAGAAGTGCTGTGCAGGGGTCCCAGGCTGAGGCTTGGGAGAGCGAGGGGGTGGATACATTGCACGCAGAATAGAGAGAAGGAATAGGAATGCCTTATCATTTAAGGAATGCCCTAAGGGTGGCACTGACACTGTGGACTAAATCTTTTTTCACCCCATGTGCCTCATTGGCCCTTGTGTAGGCACTTGTGCACAGTTTGATTCCACATCCTCTGTTTTCCTGCTGAGCATCCTCAGTCGACTGTGCTCTAGCCACACAAGTGCCCAGTTACACGGTTACTGCTGAAACTTAAGTTGTAGAAAATCCATGATGGGTGTTTGATGGAGCAGGGCCCTTCCAACTTTCAGTTTAGTAGCCTAGTGGTTAGGAAACTTGCTTAAGCAGCAACAGATCCAGGATTTAGGCCCCACTTGCCTACAGGGCATATGAACCTGGTTCTCTTGCTTGCAAACAAAATGCTTCAATCACCAGGCCAAGCATGAGACATTGCCCAGACCATGTCCAGCCCTGCTCTTGAAGCAGGCTCACTGGGCAGTCAGGAAGAGAAAAATATTTCAGAGGGAGGGTGGCTCAATATGACAGTTATTACCTTGGCATGGAAGGGTCCTGGGCCTTAGTTTGGCCCCTGTCCCCAGTATGGCACAGGCTGCCCCTGTTCTGGTAGATACTTTATCCAATGAAAAGTAAATGTATGTGGCAGTAGAGCAACTTCAGGAGGAGGACTGGAGGGAGCTGTGTGCAATGTCCAGGCAGAACTAACTTTTCTGGCAGGCACACCACAAATGAGCCCTGCACCCTCCCTGGGTGCCGCTCTGAACGCCTTCCTCTGCTGATTCTGATGTTCTTTTTTGGTTCCCTACTCTGTGCTCCCGGCCCAGTCTCCTCCTCTGCTTCCTGCCTAATATCATAGAATCAATGAGTTGGAAGGGACCTAGACAGATCGTCTAGTCTGACCACCTGCCATGGGCAGGAAGGAGCACTGGGGGTGGCAGGGCTCATAAGACCCCAGTCAGGTGCCTATCCAGTCCTGCTCTTCTTTCTACTCTCTGGCCTACTGGCTGCTACGCTGCCTGTCCCTTTCCTGATCTGCTGTATGCAACACAGAGCCTGCCAAGTTGTTGTGGCACTTATGCTGCAGGTTGGACACCACTGACCTAGCCCATGTCTCAGTAATTGAAGCACTTCAATAAGTAGAAGAGGCAGGTTCAAATCCCCTTTGGGTGAGGGAGTGTCTAGAACTCAAGCTTCTCCTTGGGCAAGTGTCCTAACCACTAGGCAACTGGGCTAAAAGACCCACCAGTCATGGTTTTTATGGTCGAAAGTTGTGGGACTTACCCAGCATTATGTGTGTACTTGGGCAATTCTGTTCCCTCTGGACACTTACACAGCTGTGGTGCAACTTAGCTGGGGAATTCAAGGAAATCCAAGTGGCATGGACTCCAGACTGTGCATAAGTGCTAGAAATTGCAGTTACCTGGCAATGTAAAACTTAGTACAGCATTTGGTACTTTAAATCTGGAAAGTACTTAGCCCAACACCTTCATCTTTCCTTTTCACTTTTTAAAACAAGCTTTGGCAGATGTGTGCTTGGATTTCACAGGCAGAATTCCGGGTCATACCTGTAGCTGTACAATGGCTGCTGGAGGTTTTGTGCCTGTCCTAACACGTGGCCTGGGGCATTCATAAATGAGCCCAAGCTTCTGCTGTGTCAGAGAAATGGACGTAAACTCTGAATTCCCCAGGGATGAGATCTGAGGGTTTGTCTACACTGCAGACACAGAAGCTTTAAATTAGCTGATTCATGTCCCTGTACCCGTCTAGCTGCAGCACTGCAGAGCTCAGCACGAACTAATGTAACTCTGAATTCCTCACACGAGACCTGTTCGTGAAACTTGTATTTTAGCTGCTAAAACTTAGCGTATACAGTACCTTTGAATCAGGCCAAAAGGTTCCTCATCTCTGTAGCTATCATGGACTGTAGATTCACGTGATTTGATCATTTTTTACTCCCCAGCAGGTTTTTCCATCTGTATTCCCATACACCTAAGATTTTATATCAGCTTTCTTTTTGTGGTGCAAGGTGGAACAAGGTTTTAGGATTGTAGGAAAGTAGGGCTCAAGTCAGGATCATCCCTAACTAAACCATCCCAGCCAAGTATTTTCTGTTTAACCTGCTCTTGAAAATATCCAGGGATGGAGATTTCACAACTTCTCTAGGTAGCTTATCCCACTACTCAACTATCCTCATAGTCAGAAACATCTTCCTAATCTCCAACCTAAATTTCCTCTGCTGCAGTTTAAGAGTTTTATTGATGCTGTTCAGCTTTGTCCTTTCAAACCTCCCTGGTGACGGTGTAAAACCAGTTCTTGAAATGCACAGGCCCGTGTTCTCAGCACGACATCGCTCACCCTTGTTCCGTGTTTGCTTCCTCTGATCCAGGGCTATGTGTGATGAGCGGTGCAGCCATCTTCACAGTGAGATACACGGAGTGGCAGATACCCTCAGATGACATCTCCTTTGGCTTTGCCTACATCCTGGCTTGGGTGGCCTTCCCGTTGGCTGCCATCAGCGGAGTGATCTACATCATCTTAAGGAAGCGCGAATAATGAAGCTCGAGGCGAGGTGGCCGAGACAGGGGCACTCGTGACATCCATGGAGGGGATAGAGGCGGGGAAAAAGAGACGAGAAAACAGAAAAAAAAATTAACCAAAAAAGAAAACCCGAGCAACACCCCCCCCCAACAAAAAACAAAAAAAAACAAAGGAAATAAACAAATGGTTACTTGTTAATTGAAGATGTATATAGTATCTATGGTTTAAAAAACCTATTTATAACACTTTTTACATATATGTACATAGTATTGTTTGCTTTTGTTGACCATGCGCTATGTTTTAAAGCCTAAAGAAAGTGCCTAAGGAACTATTACTCTAACAGTATAACAAGAGCGCAGTATTTTTCTTTCCTGTTTTTGTTTTGCCCTGAGGTGAAATGAACCCCTCTTTGAAAGCCTTCCTGTGACCCACCCCTGCCAACCCCAAGCCCAAATCTGCCCATCAAAGGAATGCCCACCCAGACCAGGTCCTCAGCTGATGTGCTCCTCCCTTGACTTGAATGGAGCAATGCCAGTTTATACCAGCAGAGGATTCATTCCCCCCACCAAGTGCTGTGATCCTGTTAACTGAAGTGCATGTATAAATCCCAGGGGGATGTTTTCAGGAATGCCTAAAGGATTTAGGAGCAAAGGGCCAACTTTTGAACAATGCCTAAAAGACTTAGGAGCCCAGTCCGCATTGCCTTGCCCACCACACCCAGCTGGGGACTTGGGCTTCTGAATCACTTTGGTGCTTATGAAAATTTGACCCACAAGTTCGATGGAAAACCAGTGTAACTTGTGTTCCTTAACACTCGTGGCTTGTTTTGAAAACCTCCCCTTAGAATGGCATGCTTTCTTGTTTGTGGCCTTGTGTACAAAGTGAACTCCCACATACCCACTTACAACCAAAGCATCTGGGAATCGTAGCTTATGACCTTGAAATGTACTTTATCCTTGCCATGTAGATACACTAAAGATGAGAGAGAAACAAAAACAGTATATCTATGAAATAAATACCAAATATGTGAAATGGTGCTATCTATTTACCATTCCTTATATCGCTAGCCATTTAACCTTACTCACTGGAAATTCAATTAACAGTTTTATGAGATAAACAGCAAAGATAGACATGATAAATAATTTTGTGTAATATAAATGAGCTATAACTGCTTTTGTACTTAGACAAGTTGCTTTTATTATTATTTTTTAATAAAGCTTTTATAACCAAGGTTTTTTCCACCCCCCACCCTCCTTCCCTTCCTGGTCAGAAACAAAACTCTGGATGGAACTTGTAGGTTGTTAGCCTCCAGAGACGAGCTTCTGTAAACCTCTCTGTGTTTCAAAGGTGTGTCTGGCAATGAATTGTATTGGCAACCTACTGTAGACTCATATCGGGTGCCTTCTGATGCTAAGACTCCAGACATTATGTTGTTATTTTTCTTTCTTTTTTTTTTTTGGCTTTGCTTTCCTGATTTTATACCGACTGTGTGGACTAAGACGCAATGAAATAAAAGTCAGAATAACTCAATGGCTTCAGCTTATTATTTATGTAGGCCTTGATTCTGAGTGTGTCATCTCAGTCCTTTACATGGCCTTCACACAGGCTTTCTGTACATGGCACAATGCAGAGATACCTGATCTAGCTAATGTAACTAGAGGTAATTAGGAGAATCTGCACATTACTGCATTGTATAGATATGCTCTTACCATGTGAGTGTTTTACTCTGGGCAATGCGTTCCAGGTCACATGAGTAGTCTGCAGCTGATCTAGGGCCTCCTGAGGCAGCCACAAGATTATTTTTGGTGTCTTCGTATTTTGAAGTAACTATTATTAGCTCCTTCTTGTGCCCAGGTACATGGAGTATACGGGCACTTCATTCATGCTGACTCTTTACCAGAGGCAAGGCCTGGAGTGGGGAATGGGGCCACCTTCTCCACCCCTCCCACCATGCTGCTCGGCACTGGTGAAATGGTTTGGGGAGGGATTGTACTTTAATGCTTTTGTAATTTTTTGGCCATGGGATTGTTCTCTGCCAAGCTGCACTGTCAGAGGGAGGGTGGCTCAGTAAGTTGGATACTGCCTTAGAAAAGAGTATCCAACTCTATGGCTCTGAGTCCTGAGCCCAACTTGAAGATGCCAAAACTATACACAGCTATTTTTCCATTTTATACAAAGAAAGTCCAGAACCCAGGGAACTCTCCCCACCAACACACACACTTCCAGGGCAGCATCCATCTCATGAAGTGCCTCCGCTTCCTCTGGCTTGTTCTCTTCCTGGTCTTGCATATCTTTTCCTGATTGCCCAGTGGGTCAGCTTCAAGGAGAGGGCTGATGCATGCTCTGGGTGATGCCTAGCCTGTAGCTTGCTGGGTAGAGCACTAGAGCACCTTACTCTGGACAGAGGTCCAAATCCCCTCTGGCCAAGGGGAGCCTATAATTCAAGTCCTGTTTTCTGGGTAAGTGCCCTGATGGGCGAATGCAGAGGGAGTGCAGTGGCATGGCTGCATCCCTCTTTCGGACTGCACCATACCTTAGGAAACTCAGGACTTCTTTTAAGTCCCCAAAGCAGGTGATAATCCTGCTGCCCCCTTCCCCTCCATGCTCAGGTTTACATCCCCTTCTCTCCGCTCCACCCATCACTGCTGCCGCTGCCACTGTCTCTGGCACAGCCCAGCTGGAGCAGGCTGGAGTGACTCTGAAGCTTCCCTGTCTGGGGACAGCAGGAAAAGCAGCAGTGATGAGTGAGGGGGGTGGTATGTAAAGTGGAAATAGGATTTCGCCTTTTGTCTGTGTTCTGCCAGTCTCTGTTATCACCACATATAGTGAAACCTCAGCCTCAGCCTCAGTCTGCCATATTTAAAATCTTCCATAGTTCCCTGCTTCTTTTCCCAAATTGAAGAGTCAGTAGGCATGATGTCACTGCAGGCTTTGACAGGCCCTGACAATTCCTCTAACACACTTTAAATAACATGAGCATTTCAGCGAATGTGTTGGTAATTTGATCCAAAGCACCCAGGTCCTAAGGGTGCAATTCAGGAGGAGATGTGGAGGATTAGCAGGCTGTGAACAGTACGTACAGCCTTAATGTCTGGCAGTGAAACATTGATGCTTCCATTCATCCATGGCTCTTAGCCACTCACTGAGCTCAGCAACTGGAATTGGCAGAAATGCAACGGTTTACACTTGGCCACATCCTAAAGCCAATTATTAATAATGAACCAAATCCCAAGGCTCTTCCTTACTGCTTACTCAGGATAAACTCAGCCCTTGGTTGGGATAAATTCTTGCTGGCATCAATGGGAATCCAGTCTGAGTAAAGACTCAATGGATCCTGTGTGAGAAGCTCAGGACTGTTGCAGGATAAGAAGCATCCATCCCAATATGCCCAAAAGGATGATGTACTGCAAGGACCCGTACACAGAACAAAATCACAATCACCTGACAAGACATACAAGGTTTCTTAAGATGTAGCTGTGGTTTGCAGACCCCAGCCATTATGCGGGCCTGAATACCAAGGAAGATAGGGGCCATGTAATGTTCCTTCACAGGGAAGATCCTGAGCTAGAACGGCCATACCCAAGGCAGTAAAATCCCTACTAGTGCAGGGAGCTGGTAGTTCTGGCCTCTCTCAAAGGTACTTTATGTGCTACAACTGTGTGTGCACCTAGGCTAGAGTTGGATGGCAGTATCACTCCCACTTGGTCTCTCCTGACAGATGGGGTAAGCAGAGGACAGGCATATCCTTCCTAGTACCTTCCCAGCATCTACGAGTTGGAAGGATCCAACATGGGCCATAGTTTTTCAAGCCCCATTCCTGAGTTTCAACTCCCCGATAATGGATTGTTTTCCAAATGGGGTGAGTGGCAGGAGCTACTGACTCGATTCATTCTCCTCCTAGCTCATCAAGGGCAGTTTTTCAGCCTGATGTTAAATTCATACATCTGCGGTGCTTCTCTCACCCACTAATGCCCATACCTTCAAATATTTCCAGGCATCTAATTCTCAGTGAAACCAGTGACACTTGAATGCCTCAGGGGATCTAAGTCTAAGTGAATTGCTCAAGGTCACACAAGAAGTCTGTGGCAAAGCCAAGCCTCAAACCCAGCCTCTTAATAATACTGGACAAGACTTTTTTTTCTTGCAACCCTAACTGAATATGTAGGGTGGGGGGGAACATTAACATTTTTTTTTCTTATGACAAATGTTTGAAACAATTATTTTCTATTTGAATAAACTTTTTGAAAAGAAAGGCTCATTTCATTTTGAATTAAAATGCAGTTTTGTTTCAGTTTGTAAAACACTACAGCAAATGGTGTTCTAAATAGAAGCACATTCGTCATTTGAAATCAACACGGTAACATAAACTATTGCACCATTTCAGGGATCTTCTTAAACCAAAAAGGGCATTTTTAAGTCAAGGAATGTGATTGTTTTAATTTAATCTGAAAGGTCAATTCAAAATGAAATGTTTCTTTTCCCTCAGGAAAAAAAATCTTAATTTTTCATCAGAAATTACTTTCCCCCTGAAAAAAAATCAGTTTTATTGAAACCATATTTCTTCATGGGAAAACACACCATGAAAAACTCTACCAGCTTTTGAGTCCATCTTATTTTCTATAGTTAACACATCAAACTCCAATGGCATTGAAGTGCCAAGGATTTCTATACACTCTCTGTCACCCTCAAAGCAGGAGTTGAGACGTAGGGTGCATCTACATGAGACGCTTTAAGATGTTTTAGCCTAAATTTAAGGTGCATTAGGGCTCACGTCTACACATGCGCACTCTTAATGCACTTTAAAAATGGCAAATTTAGGCTAGTCACACCTAAATTTGACACCTGCAAGTGCAGTCCCGAGTTAGTCCACACACACAACATCAGTGTGCTTTAACTCCTACATGTGTAGATGCCTGCCTAAACCCGCTTAATGCACATTAAGATAACGTGTATTAAATTGAAACACGCTTAAATGCATTTGTAGACACACCCCTAGAGACATGCTTCTGGTTCTGCTGCAAGTGGTCCTTTCACAGTTGAGAGAGGCCTCAGGTAACCCTGGGTTAGAATGGCAGCACTGTTGCTGTGCCACTGGCCATCAACACCAAGAGGGCAAGACTAGCATAGGACACAGGGCAGCAGGGGCGACTGCTGCCACCTTAGTTGGGGGGGCACATGCCCTCCCAGCAACCAGGGAAGCGTCTAATCTCACTGACCGAGGTGGGTAGGGATCCCCCTGCAGCCAATTGTGCCGATCAGGAAGCAATCACGGCACTCCTGGAAGCGGCCATGGTGCTTCATCTGGCGCTCCCACTCCCTGGCCAGCACTCACAGGGGCGGTACCAGTGCTCCTGTCCATCACCTAAGCAGCGAGCATGGCTGGTCAGGGCATGTACCCACACTCTCAGGGGGTGCACATACACCCCCCCCCACATGTTGCCACTGCAGGGCAGTGGGGTTCTCTGTCTCTAGCAGCCAGCTTGGGGTGTGTTACATTCCCTAGGAGCCTGGCTGCTGGGCTGGCTGCTCTCACTCAGCTCTGTCAGTGGCTTTTGGACCTTCAGGTCCTCCGTTAAAGCTGGGTGAGAGAGCCTTGCTTTTCCTGGCACTGCTGCCAGGCACTCAAAGCGTTTCCCAGAAGCTGGCAAAGAACACTACTTGGCTCCTGTGTGGCGGAGGAGCAGAGTCATTTGTGTGTAATGAGTGACATCACTCCTGTGGGAATAACAAGTCCTTGTAAGTGCAAGAGAAAGACTCAGTCACTTTGTGGCACAGGCTTTTACAAGGAGCTTCATGCAGGATCCAGGTTTCTTCTGTCTCCTGCTGCCAGCGTCCTTTCACCTCTAAGCAAATTAATCTTTCCCCCACCACAGTGCAGCCTTTCCTTGGGCTGAGCCTGGCAGCCTGCCTGCCTGAACAGCCAGCGGGTAGAAGACATTATTCCAAATAGGACAAATCTCTGACAAAAAAGCATGAAGAAATGTGTAATAATGATAGTGATGATGAAGATGTCGTTATATACAGAGCTCTAACTAACAAGCTTTGCATCCTGGGCAAAACTCCAGTGCCTTGGGGGCATTTGTGGGGTGGGGGGAGGAGGAAGGGGGAGGGTTGAACGCTGGAGAGTAGAGGGAGGGGGAGCAGGAAGGAAGCTGGTTAGTCTTATCTGTTCTGGGGACTCAAAGAACCCCAGCTGCTGCTGCTGCGCTCCCAAACCCAGCTACTACAGCCAGGCACTGGGGAGCTGCAGAGAGGTCATTCCAGTGTCCCCTTCTAGTTGGTACCCACGGCTAGTGGCCCTATCACCCGCTATCTAGTTACACTAATTATCATTGCGTCAGTCTTTCATCAGTCACACGGGATGCCCATGCCTGCTATGGGACAGGGAAATCTGGGTGAGGGGAATCCCCTACCCTCCATCAATGCTGACCTCGTGAAGGAACACCTTGAGAAGCTGGATACCTTCAAGTCAGCTGGCCCTGACAACCTGCACCCCAGGGTACTCAAGGAGCTGGCGAGCATCATAGCCCAGCCCCTGGCACGGATCTTTGAAAACTCCTGGCGCTCTGGTGTAGTGCCCGAAGACTGGAAGGAGGCCAATGTGGTGCCGATCTTCAAGAAAGGGAGGAGAGTGGATCCGGCTAACTACAGGCCCATTAGCCTCACTTCTATCCTGGGGAAGATCCTAGAAAAGTTTATTAAGGAGGCCATCCTTGAGGGACTGGCCCAGGCTAACATTCTAAGGGACAGCCAGCACGGGTTTGTTGCGGGTAGGTCTTGTTTGACCAATCTCATTTCCTTCTATGACCAGGTGACCTATCACCTGGACCAGGGAGAAGAGATTGATGTCATATATCTTGACTTCAAAAAAGCTTTTGATCTGGTATCCCATGATCACCTCTTGGCCAAACTGCCCAGTTGTGGCCTTGGCTCCACCACGATCCGCTGGCTGGGAAATTTGCTTCGTGGTCGGACCCAGAGGGTTGTGATTGATGGCAGTCACTCATTGTGGTGCCCTGTAACCAGTGGGGTCCCTCAAGGCTCTGTCCTGGGACCCATACTGTTCAACATCTTCATTAATGATGTGGACATTGGAGTTAGGAGTGGACTGGCCAAGTTCGCTGATGACACCAAACTTTGGGGCAAAGCATCCACGCCAGAAGATAGGTGGGTGATCCAGGCTGACCTGGACAAGCTCAGCAAATGGGCAGATGAGAACCTCATGGTGTTTAACACCAAAAAATGCAAGGTTCTCCACCTTGGGAGGAAAAACCTGCAGCACCCTTATAGGCTCGGCAGTGCTACGTTGGATAGCACTAAAAAGACTTGGGGGTCATCATTGACCACAAGATGAACATGAGCCTGCAATGCGATGCTGCGGCTAGTAAAGCGACCAAAATGCTGGCGTGCATCCATAGATGCTTCTCCAGCAAATCCCAGGACGTCATTCTCCCCTTGTACTCGGCCTTGGTGAGGCCGCAGCCGGAGTACTGCGTCCAGTTTTGGGCTCCACAATTCAAAAAGGATGTGGAGAAGCTTGAGAGAGTCCAGAGGAGAGCCACGCGCATGATCAGAGGTCAGGAAAACAGATCTTACGATGACAGGCTGAGAGCCATGGGACTCTTTAGCCTGGAAAAGCGCAGGCTCAGGGGTGATCTGATGGCCACCTATAAGTTTATCAGGGGTGACCACCAGGATCTGGGGGAATGTCTGTTCACCAGAGCGCCCCAAGGGATGACGAGGTCGAACGGTCACAAACTCCTGCAAGACCGTTTCAGGCTGGACATAAGGAAGAATTTCTTTACTGTCCAAGCCCCCAAGGTCTGGAACAGCCTGCCAGCGGAGGTGGTTCAAGCACCTACATTGACCACCTTCAAGAGTAAATTGGATGCTTATCTTGCTGGGATCCTATGACCCCAGCTGACTTCCTGCCCTTTGGGCAGGGGGCTGGACTCGATGATCTCCCGAGGTCCCTTCCAGCCCTAATGTCTATGAAATCTATGAAATCATGGCCCAGTGCTAAGCACTGTATAAACACTCAACCGAAAGACCCCCCACCCCAAAAGATCCAACACTGAGTAGAAGACAAGAGATGACAAACATAGAAAATCCTGTTAGGTGAACAACAACCATGCAGTTTGAAAACCTGAACCTTAGCTCCAAGCCAAATCTTTTAGTTCCATCATTTGTACAAGATTTGGTAGGAACATTCTAATTCATGTCTGCTAAAATCTTTTAGTGAAATGAATATTTTTTGTATTTTGATTTTTGAGCTATTTTTTATTTTGAATGGAAAAATTCAGAATGGATTGGAACAGTTCCCCACTTTTCAGTATGTCAGGTTTCCCCTTTCCTCCTGTTTTACTCTTTCCCTTTTTTCCACTGGATAAAAAATATCAGCAAAGGATAAACCCCAAAACAAGTAAAACCAAATCCCCAAGCCATTGATATTCCAATACTGAAATTATACTGATTTTCTAATACTGAGATACATTTGGTTTCATTCTGAAATTTTCCATTGAAAATTTTTGACTGAATTGAAATTGTTTAATGGAAATTTTGAATGTGATCATTTCTTGGTCAGTTCTTCGGGACAGGAACTCGAACTTATAATTGAGGGACTTTGATCCAACAAAAAGAAGAAAAGGAATACAAGAATGGAGGAGGCTCTGGAAGGAGCTGAGTCAGCAGGCAGGGGAGCACCTGAACAGAAACAGGCAGGACTTAACCAGAGATAAACCCAGGGACAGAACTGGGGCAGGCAGTCTCATTCTAGCTGCTGATGTGGCAGTTGCTCTGGAGTAAGCAGTGGACAGAGACTCTACGTTCATGGGGTTAATAGAAGCCTTAGAGCTGAGGTAGGGGCTGGTGGTTTTGGGAGTGAGACAGGTAGTGGTCTCAACAGGCCTGGGAACAGGGTGTAGATGAAGCTGGAAAGTATTCAGGAGCAGGGCAGATTGAATGGTAAGAGGCACGGGTGTGGTGTAAAGCAAGCCATTAGGCTAAGTACAGACAATCAAAAAGCCGAAGGCAGAATTGATTCAGTCTTTGCAGGTTAGTCTAAGCTGCACAGATTAAATTGAAATAGAAGTAAACAGACATTTACCTTTGATTCAGAAAATGCAGCTACATGTTTGCAGTGGCTCAGGCTAAAAGCTGGGGGGCACTAGAGCACAGTTCTCTGTGTTCACATCCTCTTCCTGCTGCCCCCCAAGTCTCTGGGATTTGCAGCCCAGAATTACAGCAGCAGGACTCTGCAGGGGTGCTCATCACTTCCTCTTCCTGCTTTTAGGTGCCTCTGGGATTTGTAGTCCACAATTACAGCCAGCAGTAAGTTTTACTGGGAGAAAGGTTGTTTAACCCCCTCCCTGGCCCCAGCCCCCAGCCCCCAGCCAGGGTTTGCCTGGGGTGGGGGGGCAGTCCCCCTCCCCTTGCAGACTGGGCTGCATCCCCAGCTGGGCTTTCCCCCGCACACTCCCCTGTCAACCAGCCCTCACTGCTCCAGCTAGGGAGCAGAGTGGTAAGGCCAGCCCTGCTCTCTGGAGCAGATAGCACAGTCCAGGGCTGCAAAGCATGCTGGGGGACTGTGATTTAACTTGGACCAGGAAGGGGTCTGGGACACAAGTTTCAAAAACTGGTTTGACTCAGCTCAGTTGAGTCTGATACTACATTCAACCAGGTTTATCTTAAACCAGCTTCAGCCATTTTGAAACTGGTTTATTCACTGAGCTTCTGTTCTGTTACAGGTTTAAACCAATTTCTGATCACTTTAAACTGGTTTGTATGTAACTTCTGTCTCTAGCCCGAAGGTGCTGAGTAGTGACACCTGAGCAGCGGCATGGGCTCAGGGATCCCTGGGGTAGCCTCTCTTTCCAAGGATCTCAGAACAGGAAAGGTGAGGGGGAGCAAGCCTGAGAGGTGAGAGCAGAGCAGGGACTGAATGGCTACTAGGAGCCATCGCAGCCACCCCAGGACCAGCGTGTGCTAGAAACTCTGTGACCAAACAAAAGAAGTCGTAGCCACGCATGGTCAGCCATGTTTTGTCCATGCACTAACACGTACTGTGAACCTGGGGTAAAACAACAACTGTCATTATGCTCATCGTTGTTTTGCCAAAAATCAACACTTTTTGTGGCAAGCTATCTGGTCATGAGAGCTATAGCTGCTGCTTGCAGGGCTATGTTAAGTGCAGCCCTATTCAAGATTTTAAATTTTTTTTGAAATTGAAATTTTCTGTAATGGTTAAATAAAATGTGCCCTGCTATGTGTGTGTGGGAACAGACCTGTTTGCTTCAATAGCTCTTGCCACAGAAGGGATGCGTCTGATCATTCACACATAGCACAGGGCACTGGATTCCAGCCACTGATTTCTGCTTTCTGCTGCCACCTGACAAGATAAGGGGACAATGCTGGGTGGATTCTCCTTGTCTGAGGTACATCTGTGATGCCCAGGCTTGTGGTAACTAGGTACAGAAGTGGTGCCAGGCTCTGTGGGGATGGTCTCTGCTTCACTGCACTGCAACCAATGTAGTAGAAAAAAGCCACAACTGGTTCAAGTATAGAAACGGCTGGAAAAGGACAAAGTTTTCAGCAGCAATGTCATTAATGGGCATGTCACATCATTGTCAGGCTTGGTATCTTAGAGGCAGCCCTACTTTTCTCATGGGGTAGGAGTGGACTTGGGGATGAACACAGGCATGGGCCAGCTGGGCAGCTGCCCAGAGCCCAGACAGAAAATGGTAATTTTAAAATTATTGTTATCATTATCTCTGGTGAAGTGGTGCCCGAGACTAGAAGTTCACCCAGGGCCACCAGAAGTCTAGGTACTGTGCTGAGTGGCTGCGTGGCCAGAGATTTGCGGGTGAGATTGTGCAGCCAACTCTAAAGGCAGCACCCTGGCAAGGAACCGCTCGGCTGGCGGCTCCATGGACAGAGGCTGGAGTCTTGACAAGGGGGCTGCCTCTGGGGCCTTGCACAAACTGCAAAGTGACCCCAGCCCTCATTCCTCCCCAGCCTGGTCCTCCAGTGGCACTGCCATATGAAATGTGGTCTACGCCTGCCCCCTGGTGGTGAAACGAATGTAAACTTTCTATTAAGGAATACAGCAGACAAGGTTCTTTGGGTGAATCTGGTAGCTTTTATTAGACCAACTCAAATAGTTGGAAACATTTTTCTTAGCAAGCTTTTGGATTTCAAAATGCTTCATCAGGCTGAGGAGGTCTCTGCAGTTGGTGTGTGCTCTTCCTGGATGGAATGAAAAGTAACGTCTCCAGAGGCTGGGTGGCATGCATGCAAGACAGGCAGGGCAGTCAGTGACGATGGAAATTGAGGCATCAGTGGGTGAGAGATGACTTGGAGGGGGGAGGAGAAGGGGGATGAATGTAGCAGGTAAATAGTGGAGAGGTACCTGGGGAGTCAGGTGTCAGGCAGGTTATAATGTGTTATAAAACCAATGTCTATATTTAGTCCATGAGTTTTTGTATCCAGGAGGTTGATGAAGTGAAATTCATAGGCTCATCTGTGAAAAGTGTTTTGTAAGTTCCCTTTGAGGATTAAAACTGAGAGATTGGAGAGAGACTGGATTTCTTGTGATAAGTGTGCCCCCACAGGGAATTGGGTATTCTTGTCTTTAATAGGCTTCTGGTGAGCGTTCATTCTGGTGCGCAGTTGTTGTTTGGTTTCTCCTACGTATTTTCCATCAGGGCATTTGATGCATTGGATGAGATATATTACATTTCTGGAGATGCAGCTGTAAGATCCAGGAAGGGTAATGGTTCTGTTGTGGGGTGTAGTAATTGTGGGGGTGGTGGAGATGTGTTCGCAGGTTTTGCATTTCTTGTCATGGCATGGCCTGAATCCATTCGGTGTGCTCTGGGCTTTAGGAAGTTTGCTTCTGGTGATGGGGTTAGCAAGGTTCAGTGCTTGTTTGAAGGCTAGGATAGGTGGTTCTGGGCAGATCTCTTTAAGTGTAACTTGGGTACACCCAAGGGTGTGCCTTATTCTCAATTGGATGGGATGGGTAGGTAGGAAGGGGTGCTGTGAGAGGGACGCTAGAATTTTGAGCAGATTCCTCTTTCCTCTAAGGTGTTAGCCCAAGCCCAAAGTTCTTAACTATATACATTTTATCAAGTTATAATGTACATAATCATAAAACTAAATATCATATACATATATTTACACAGTGAACATTAACCAATAACCTTAATATAGTCCCTGATGCATGGATAGTCCTCCTTCCAATGGGGCCCTTTGGGGGCTGTCCAGAAAGCACCAGGGGCCCCTTCCCTAAAGGCCTGGACTAGGCGGGGGGCTGCTCACCCAGCCCCTTCTCTGGGTTTGCCCACCCCAAACGTCTTTTCCCTGTGGGACCCAAGGGCCCAGTGACTCACACTCCCTCAGGTGGCGGTGGTCAGGGCGCAGCTCGATGGGGTCTCCTCTGCTGGAGCACCTCTCCAGGCCTCTCCTGTGCTGCGGGCTCCTCCCCACCCTGTGCCCCTCTCTGGGCACCGAGGGCTCGGCTCCTCTCAGCTGCTGCACCACTGCTGCTGGCTTCTGGGTGCTGGGCCTCACGCTGTAGCACTACTATTTCCCCATGCCCTGGCTGGGCACTGAGGGCTGTCTTAGCACAGGCTAGGCTCTTCAGGGTTTGGTCATCCATCCTTACGCTGGGTGGCAAACAGCCTCCACTGCTCCCTGGCTCTGCTCCGTTGTGCGCTACTTGCACACCTCCCTGCCCGGCCACCTGCCAGGGCTACTCACAATGATGCCTGAGCTGTCCTGCCACGTCTTCCAAGGCTCAGGACCATGCACCACCCCGAGCACTGTGTGGCCTGCTGGCCCTCCAGGGATTGTAGGCTCAAGCCACCGCATGCAGCTCCCAAAGCCTGGGCTCTGTGCACCGAACCACACATCGTGATGGGCCCGAGCTGTCTCACACAGCTCCCAGGGCTGGGTCTCTGTGCACCATCAACAGCCCGAGTGGTCTTGCTCCTCCAGTGGCAGCTTCGGGAGACTTGGGCCTATTGCCTGCTGAGGCAGAGCTCCCCAGCTTTTCGTGGCTCTGCTCTTCTTGAGTCCCTCGCTGCATCTGCCCTTGTGCTGGGCACGCAGCTCCGTCTATCCGCTCCAGGCCGCCGCCCCTGAAGTCTTCCAGACCTGACAGCTTACAGTCTTCAATCAGGTCCAGGAGAGCTCTTCTCCCCCTCCCTTCAGGAAAGGGGTGTGACTTTATTTCTCCTGCTGCCTCCTGATTGGTGGATGGGCTCCACCAATCAAAACAGCAGGATCTCAAGCCTGGGACTCAACCCAAGCTCCGGAAGGTGAACCCGCTACATAAGAATAGGGTCTCCTCCTAGTATGGGTTGCAATTGTTTGAGGATTTTCCGTATGGGTTTGAGAGAGGTGTGATATGTCATAACCAGAGGCGTGCAATTCATGGGGTTTTTTCTTCTGTACTGCAGCAATTCTTCATGTGGTATCCGATTGGCTCTTTCAAACGTATGCTCTATCTCTCTGGAGGAGTGTCCTTGTTGAGTGAAAGCCTGTTTAAGATTAGTGAGGTGGCAATCCTGGGTGTTCTCAGTGCAAATTCGGTGGTATCTGAGGGATTGGCTGTATATCACAGCTTTAGGGGGGGTGTTTAGGGTGATTGCTGGTTCTGTGAAGATATATATGTTGGTCTGTGGGTGTCCTGTATAACGTGGTCTGTATTTTACCATTCTGAATACTGATTATCATGTCTAAAAAGGAGATGTTGGTACTGGAGTATTCCTATTAAGGAATATAAAACTCTAACACTTGGTTCAGAGGTGATACTTTTTATTGGACCAAGTAGTAAATAGCAAAAAAAAAATCTTGCTTTGCAAGCTTTCGGGCACATGCACCCTTCTTCAGGCTGAGGGGAAATTAAAGATGGTAAAAGTTCCCTTGGGAAGAAAATAAATTTCATTTTGTACAAATGTTCTATTAGGAAACTTAAAGGTTTTGATTTTAAGTGATATGGTAGCAATATGACAAGCAGAACCCTGTGCATTTTGACTACATTACATAAGAACTACCCTTTCCTGGGCCAGACCATCTTGCCCACAATCCTGTGTCTCAGTGGCAGAGAGTGAATGCTGAAAGGGAGAGTGAACAGGGTATGACTGAGTCTTTTTCCTCTCTTCCTCTCTCACTTGCAGCCTCCAGCATTTAAGGTGTATCAAATCCATGTTTACTTTCTATTTGCCACTTCAGTATTTTGAAAACCCTTATTATGTCCCCCCTCAAATAGGGTGAACACCTTTTTCAAATGGAAAGGTGGGACACATGCCTGCCTCTTCTCCCCCTCCCCCCGGCACCAGTGGCATGGCTGGAGCAGAGCCAAGTGGAGTGGGGGTGGATGTGGGCTGCCCACTATGAGCTCTACATCCAGCAGTAGAAGGGGGCACAACTCCACTGACAGGGGGTGTCTCATCACCATGGCAGCATGGCCAGCATGGGGCTCCCAGGGGAGGGCAGCAGGGTGGGGAGCCCCAAGTCTGAAGAGGGAAGCCCACATCCACACCCACCCCACACACAAATCCTGGGGTGCATGTGCCCCCCCATGCCCCTCCCCATGGAGTGCACACAGCTGTGGGGAGCCACCTATGGCTCCATCCCACTCCATGCCCCGTCCCCTGGTCCCATGCACTGCCTTGGCTGAACAGTGCCCCCAGCTCCTGCCCCATGCCCTCCTTTACCAAGGGGAACCCAATCTGCCCCCCTGTCCCTTCTATGCCCCCTCTCCCCATAGACTTACCTCCATGAAGCTAATCTCCATGATACCTGGCTGTATTCCCAGCCACATGCATGTGTGTGGGTGGGTGTGCACATGCATGTGGTGCCCCCTGCTTTGGACTCCTGGCAGTACCTTGCAGGCTGGAGCGTTGCCCGCCTGCAAGGAGAGACCTGCCATTTCTCACAGTTTTCCGTGGTGAGCAGAAAACCCGGATCCTGGCACAATGCTGCGAATCTGGGACAAATACTGTCCCAAAGTCATGCAGCCCAGGACTGGGACTTGATGTTCCCATTCTGGGACTGTTCTGCCCAATTAGGGACAGGTGGTCACCCTACTTTCAGGTCTCTTTTCTAAACTGAATAGGTCTAGCCTCTTTAGTCTCTTCTCATATGGAAGCCACTTCCTAGCACTAATCATCCCTGTTGCCCTTCTCTGGACTTCCTCTAGTTCTTCCATATCCTTTATAAGGTGTGGGGACCAGAACTGGGCATAGTATGCAAGGTGTACCATGGATTTAATAAAGGGGCATGATGATACTTTCAGTTTTGCTTAGAATTCTCTTCTTAATAATCCCTAACATCTTGTTTGCTTTTTTGATGGCTGCTGAGCATTGAGCTGACATCTTTAGTAAACTGTCCACAATGACTCTCAGATCTCTTTCCTGCGGGGTAACACCTCAGATAAATCCCATCATAGTGTAGGTATAGTCTGGGTTATTTTTTGCCCATGCTCATCCCTTTATATTTATCTACGCTGAAATTCATCTGCCATTTAAGGCCTCCTTACACATTGCACTTTGAAATGCTCAAATGTTGATCGATATGTTTGGAGCCGACACCTCTGACCATCCTCCCATCCCTTTTCCACCACCTGCACAGCTGGGAGCCACCCCACTTCTCCATGTTACCCAGATGAGCCATGGCTCCCTCCTGCAGTCTGCCCTGACGCGGCTGGGCAGCGCCTACCCCAGCTCCAGCCCCACTCCCTCCCTCACCACAGGGGTGTTGATCTGCCTCCCCCCTCCCCAGCCCCCAACCCCTTCCCTCCTTTTTCAGCACAACAGACTTACCAGCTGGACACAGCTGTATGAGAAATCAGATTGGTATCGGCTGAAATGCCTCCTTAAAAATCGGCTATTGGTATCGGCCGCTAAAATCTCTATTGGTGCACCCCTAGTTTACAGCCATTGCCCCTGCTGTTGTCGAGATGCATGGGACCATCTGGTCCTGTACAGCATTGTGGTGAAGCTGAAATACTCTCGTGTGGGGTTTGCAGCCCCACAGGACATGGAACAAGGTCTTATTTTTGTAGCCACATTTGCAACTCTTGTCTTGGCCAATGTAGTGCTTGAGGGGGAGGCGAGCCTTTTTGGCAGGTGTGCCACAAATTAGCCCAATTAGTTTCACAATGCCTGAAGAAGGGTTTTAGTACCAGAAAGCTTGCAAATAACTTTTCCCAACTATTTAGTTGGTCTAATAAGAGATATCACATCTACCCAAAGAACCTTGCCTACAGTTTAGCGCCACACTGTCCTTGAGTGCTGCTTTGATCCCTTTCTCCAGCCTGGTCTGCTGCTCTATTTTCTGCTCTCTGCCTAGTGCTCCCTTGTTGATCCACTGCTCTCTTCTGCTTAGTGCCCTGTCCCTGGTCTGCTATGCACCTCACACAGCTGTCTCTGCCACTTGTGACATATATGCTGCAGATTGGCCACCAGTGCTGCAGGGGATGGTGCCATTGCATAGAAGGCTGTTGAAGCAGACCCAGAGGATGAAGTGTCAGTCTGTGAAGTGGGTGAAATTGCCTTAAAGTAGGAAGTGACTGCTGGCATCTCTTTTTGAGGTGACGTCGAAGCTTGCCTTCTTTGGTTCTCCCTTCATGTTGCTGGTGTACTTTGCTTGCGGATCCTCCGTCAGGAACTTCTCCAGGCTGGTCCTCATTTTGGGGTGACAGTGAACCAGTTGGCAGTTGGTTGGCAATTGCTGCTCCTTACATTATGTCCAGCAGCAGCCAACCCAAGGCACTGCTGCTGTTGCAGGCATGTGAGGTTAAGGCCCTGCTGTCTCACTCCCAGTGGCGTGCTCTAGAACATGGCCAGGTCCTTGCTGGATGGTGGCCTGGCAATCCTCCTGTCGGTGGTTTTCTGAGGGTGTTTGCAGCAATGCTGCTCATCAGTTCTTTGGGACAGGCCAGGAGGCAGAAGGCCGGGGTTACTGCTGCAACATCACAGAGTTCTTCCAGGTGAGGGACTGCTGCAGGAGGAAGCACGTACATCTTCTTCTGAACCTGAAGTGTTGTCTCTTAGTTTGAACTGGAGATAAAACTCTTCCTTGTTCAGAATGAAAAGCAGATTTTAAAACGCAGCAAGCTTTGCTTTCATGTGGGACTAAGGAGTTTTTTTTCCCAAAGAGCAGAATAAAGTAGATGAAAACCCCAGTTGTGTTTCTATGCTGGCTGAAAGCCACTGGCCTTTGAAGATGACACAGAGAATTCCCCAAGCATTGAAAGTCATGGACATTTTCTTTCTGTTGTTCTTCCCCCTTCCTCCTGGGGTGGGAGAGCAAAGCATTGCTCCGTTGTGTGCCAGTGAATAATAGAGAGCAGGCCCTACAACTCCTCAAAGCGCATGCATGGGATCCAGTCTGAACCCACATATTAGACAATAGGACTACAGCAGAATCTCACTATAATAACCCCCATGGGACTGGGAGAAAAAAAAAGTGGGATTCACTCTAATAGGGTTAATCAATTTAGTGCATCCTAATAAGAGGAACATTGGTTCTTGCTGTTGGGCTCATTAAAAGTAAGGTTTGTTTAAAAACAGAGTTCATTATAATGAAGTTTCACTGTATGACGTCAATGGGTCATAAAGCAGACTATGGATTTATATTTTCACAATACATTTGCTTTCCAAGTCTGTCCATCGGGGTGGGGATGCAATTCCAAAGCCTCTTCAGATCCTGTTGGATGGACTTCAGACCTACTGCCTACCTCTCTATCCTAGTATCAGCTAATGTGGTAGAAATAATGTCTTGCCATCTCACATGGTGCCATCCATACTTATGTCCACAACCATCATCCCACCTCATAAAACAATGCAGGCATTTAACCAAGGTTCAGAATTTCAAATCTGGCTGGCTGTATGCTCACCTTGAGTCAAGTTGGATTTGGGTGTTTCAGCATGCCCTGCCAGCCTCTTAAAATAAAACAAACCAATAACATAGTTAGTTGAGCAGGATAACAACAACATGGAGTGGTGTGGAGTGCCAAGAAGGGGTGAAAGATATTGGGAAAGTTTCTTTAATGTGCATTGTACCATAAAAGCAATTATTTTAATGACTCTACTGCTCTCAGCAGTATATACTCCTGTGAAATGTGCTGAGCAAGTCTCATCTTCCTGTTTCATTTACTGCCTTGTAAATTTCCAAAATTATAGCAGGAATAAAAATATTTAATGTTTAGGAATAGCTGTTTAGGGGATCTTGTGGGGTTTTTTTTCCGTTTCACTTTCAGTTCAGCCGATCATTATTTCTTCTCTTGACCACCTGGTGGCATGGGTGAGCTGCATTTACTCATTTATTTAAAACTGGCTGTTCATCCTGTGAGAGAGCAGAAGCCTTGGTAACTTATGGCTTCATTTTACTTGCAGCAGAGTGCCTGTTGGAAGGTGCTAGAGAGCCTCCTCCTTCTCCTCTAGGAGTCAGTGAGAATAGTGGTTGCCTGGCACTTTGCAAAAGATATTATGCACCTTGCAGGATCCAGCTTGTAAAACACTCCAGCCAGTAGCATCCAATCCAGGCAGAGAAACAACTGTTTTACTGGTGTATCAAGAAGAAAAAAAGGGGTTGCAAAGCAGCTGGGGTGTCACACAGATTGCCAGGGATGAGACATCGTGTGGCTGTAAATAGATGTTGTATTTGTCCTTGGAGAAAGCCTTTTGCCCAGGGATCCTACAGATGTGCACATCCGCTGTTCCACTTCAAGTCCCTCTGAAATATGCAGGATAAAATGTGCTAATGCTTTTTTCTGGGACATAATTGAGAGTCTCTGAGATTATTGAGGGTCATTCCTGGGGCAGGTTGGCCAGGCTGTGCGCTCTGGTCTGGCATAGGATCAGCAATGTAGCTTGGAAGGGCAACATATACAAATAATGATTGCGGTGCACCTATTTTCATCTGGGTAAAAACACCAGGACAGTCAGGCCCACAACAAATGAAACATCTATTTACAGCTTAAGATTCTCAAGGACGTTTGCTTCAGGCATTCACGCTGTTTACTTTTATTTAAGGTTTAGCTTGGAGCAGAGGATCTAAAACTTTACTGCCACATTTAAGGATGTATCTGTGCTTGAATTGCACAACAGTAAAACACAAGGGAGGGCTGAGGGGGACAAGAGAAAGGGTTAATGTGCATTTCAAAGGCAGCTGGGGTTGTCTGAGAGGTGATGGATGCAGGCTGAACACATTGTGGACTGGAGACCTAAGTCTAAGTCTTCGGCTTGACCTATTGTTCCTATCACAAATCCATAATTGAGTTTGGCCTGAAAGGCAGGTTTTGGCTCTTGGAACCCAGGGCTTGGGTCTCTGGGGCACTGGCAATGGTGCATCTGTTTTGGCACTGCAGTTGCCCATCACATTCACCAGCATTATACTGGCCAGCTTCTCTGGTAGTGTAAATTGGCACTACTTCACTAAAGCTAGCCGAACTCCACTGGCTCACAGCAGCTCTGGGTCCAGCTGAAATCTTTTTTTCAAATCAATTTTTACGTTGAAATTCTAGGAAGAAATTGGAGAGATGAGCTCTAACTTCCCTGCGACTGCTTGGATGTCATCATGGACAACTCAATAGAGCCCTCAATGCCAGGAGAAGCCACGGCTTGATGTAATATTATGATGCATAAGGAATGGGCTGATATGGAAAACAATCCTCCACTTCTTTTCCTGTCACTCCCTCACCTGCCAGACTGGGTGACCACATCTCAGGAAAGAGAGAGAAAATGTATGAAGCAGGGCAGTTAAACCTAGTCAAGGCATGGTGGGACTGGGACTGCTTACTTTAGAGAAGAGATGAATAGGAGGGGGTCACTATAGAATGGGACAAAATAACATGGGCGACCTAAATTTCCCAGACATCTGCTGGGAGGAGCAGACAGCCAGGTCTGACCGCTCACCTAGGTTCTTAACTGACCTACAGGACCTCTATCTAACCCAGGAGGTGCACAGCCCCAACACGGGAGATATCTTGTTGGACCTGGTCCTGGCCACGGGTGACAACGATCATCGCCTGCTGAAGTTCACTATTCAGCACAAGGTGGCGAAGGCCTGCAGCAAGGCAGCAGCCCTGGACTTCAGGACGGTGGACTTCAACAAGGTGAGGAGACTAGTGGGGTAGGCACTGAGGTCCCCGAGCAGGGGGGAGTTGGGTGTCCAGGAAGAGTGGTCGTTCCTTAAGGAGACAATCCTTCAAGCCCAAAGGGAGGTAATCCCTATCTGGATCAAAGGGGGCAAGAGGGCGCAAAGGCCCCCATGGCTCACCAAAAGCATCCAGGAACATCTCCAAGCTAAAAAGGAGGCGCACACCCAGTGGAAGGGAGGGGCCATCACCGGGGAGGACTACACCTCTGTTGCTCGGGACTGTAGGGGGGCGGTCAGGAAGGCCAAGGCGGAGATGAAACTGGGATTAGCTTCCTGGATCAAGGACAACAAGAAGTCCTTTTTTAAATACATAGTGGGTAAAAAGAAGGTACCAGGTAACGTGGGGCCTCTGCAGGACACGCTAGGAAATCTGGTCATCGCACCAGACAGCAAAGCTAACCTATTTAACAGTTTCTTTGCCTCCATTTTTCTGAGCAGGGGTCAGGTCATCTCCCTCACTGGGACCCCCGTGGGCCCTGTGGGCGGCACACCCAAGCCTAGGGTCAGTGAGGACCTAGTCAGGGAACTTCTGGAGGGACTGGACATATTTAAATCAGCTGGTTCTGACGATCTCCACCCCAGAGTGCTGAGGGAACTAGCAGAGTTTATTGCGGAACCCCTGGCATGGCTGTATGAGCACTCGTGGTGCTTGGGCGATGTGCTGGATGACTGGAAAAGAGCCAATGTGGTCCCCATGTTCAAAAAAGGGAGAAAAGAGGACCCAGGTAACTATAGGCCCGTGAGTCTTACCTCGGTCCTGGGGAAGCTTTTTGAGAGAATTATCCTGGTGAATGTCCACAAGGAGCCACCAAGGGAGACTATGCTTGAGGCAACCAACATGGGTTCATTTGGGGAAGGTCTTGTCAGACCAACCTGATGACCTTTTATGACCAGGTCACCAAACCCTTAGATGCAGGTATCGCAGTGGATATAGTCTTTCTGGACTTTGGGGTGAGAGACCGGGTCGAAGGCCTTCCTATTCTCACTAAAAAAAACTAGGAGATTGTGGTGTTGATGCCTACACAGTCAAATGGGTCGCCAATTCGCTGGAGGGCCTCACCCAGAAAGTGGTGGTGGACGGGTCATTTTTGACCTGGAAGGATGTGGGCAGTGGGGTCCCCAGGGCTCGGTCCTTGGGCCCACACTGTTCAACATCTTCATCAGTGACTTGGACGAGGGGGTACAAAGCACTCTGTTCAAATTTGCAGATGACACCAAGATGTGGGGAGAAGTGGGCATGCTAGAAGGGCGGAATAGGCTGCAATGAGATCTAGACAGGTTACAGGGGTGGGTGGATGAGAACAGGATAGGTTTCAACACTGACAAGTGCAAGGTACTGCACCTCGGGAGGAACAACCGGCAGCATACCTACAGGCTGGGGAACTCCCTTCTCGTCAGTGCAGAGGCAGAAAAGGATCTTGGAGTCATTATTGATGCCACACTGAACATGGGCCGGCAGTGTGGAGAGGCAGTCAGGAAGGCCAACCGCACCTTCTCATGCATCCACAGATGCATCTCAAGCAGGTCCAGGGAAGTGATCCTCCCCCTCTATGCGGCACTGCTCAGGCCACAGCTGGAGTACTGCATCCAGTTCTGGGCGCCACACTTCAGGAGGGATGTGGACAGCTTGGAGAGGGTCCAGAGGAGGGCCACCTGCATGATCAGGGGCAGCAGGGCAGGCCCTACGAGAAGAGGCTACGGGACCTGAACCTGTTCAGCATCCACAAGACAAGGCTGAGGGGGGATCTAGTGGCCATTTACAAACTAGTCAGAGGGGACCAGCAGCCATTGGGGGAGTCCCTATTCCTCCGAGCACTACCAGGAGTGACCAGGAATAACGGTCACAAGCTGGCAGAGGGTAGGTTTAGGCTAGACATCAGGAGGCGCTACTTCACAGTCAGGGCGGCTAGGGTCTGGAACCAACTTCCAAGCGAAGTGGTGCTGGCTCCTACCCTGGGGGTCTTTAAGAGGAGGCTGGATGAACACCTGGCCAGGGTCATTTGACCCCAGTACTCTTTCCTGCCACGGCAGGGGGTCGGACTCGATGATCTGCTCAGGTCTCTTCCAGCCCTACCAACTATGAAACGATGAACTATGAACAAAGGGAGTAAAACAGGTCCTGTGGATCCTTCTCTCCGAGCCTCTCTCAGAATATGAGGGACATACCCTCCAGCTTAGACAATTACCTAAAGATTTTAGGATTTTAAGATTTATTTTTGTTTCAAGTTAAAACGAAATCCCAAAACTTTGAAATTCTTTCTAGCAGAAAATATTGAGAAAGTAATTTCAGGTTGATCAAAATGGGCTTTCTAAAAAGTGCTACTGTATAATATAGTGCGAATATAATAACTTCAAATGAAAAAAAGGAGTTTTGAAACAAACAAGCAAAAAAAAAAAAGATGCTTCCAGTTTGTTGGAACTTTTCCCTTTTTATTTTGCTCAGAACAAAATTGTGACAAAATGTCCATGATTTTGCAAAGCAATTTGATTTTGAGGAAACTCCATTATCCAAGGGAAAATGGTTCTGTCAAAGTGTTTCTGACAGAATTATTGCTCACAAAACCCAAGAGTATTCACAGCGAGCTCAGCTGCTCACAACACCTGCATTTGTTGGACCACAGTGGCAGCAGAGACAGGATGGACTTCTTGACTGAGAAGCTACCACAGTGCCTCTGAGTGTCAAAAGGACACTCAACGTTGCTTAGGCCTATGCTTTAATGAATGTACAGGCATACCTCAGAGATATTGCGGGTTTGGTTCCAGACCACCGCAATAAAGTGAATATCGCAATAAAGCGAGTCACATGAATTTTTTGGTTTCCCAGTACATATAAAAGTTATGTTTACACTATACTGTAGTCTATGAAGTGTGCAATAGCATTATGTCTAAAAAACCAATGTACATACCTTAATTAAAAAATACTTTATTGCTAAAAAATGCTAACCATCATCTGAGCCTTCAGTGAGTCATAATCTTTTTGCTGGTGGAGGGTCTTGCCTCGATGTTGTTGGCTGCTGACTGATCAGGGTGGTGGTTGCTGAAGGCTGGGGTGGCTGTGGCAATTTCTTAAAATAAGACAACAGTGAAGTTTGCCGCATCGATTGACTCTTCCTTTCACGAAAGATTTCTCTGTAGCATGCGATGCTGTTTGATAGCATTTTACCCACAGTAGAACTTCTTTCAAAATTGGAGTCAATCCTCTCAAACCCTGCCGCTGCTTCATCAGCTAAGTTTATGTACTATTCTAAATCCTTTGTTGTCATTTCAACAACGTTCACAGCATCTTCACCAGGAGTAGATTCCATCTCAAGAAACCACTTTCTTTGCTCATCCATAAGAAGCAACCCCTCATCCGTTAAAGTTTTATCATGAGATTGCAGCAATTCAGTCACATCTTCAGGCTCCACTTCTAATTCTAGTTCTCTTGCTATTTCCACCACATCTGCAGTTACTTCCTCCACTGAAGTCTTGAACCCCTCAAAGTCATCCATGAGGGCTGGAATCAACTTCTTCCAAACTCCTGTTAATGTTGATATTTTGACCTCCTCCCATGAATCACGAATGTTCTTAATGGCATCTAGAATGGTGAATCCTTTCCAGAAAGTTTTCAATTTACTTTGCCCAGATCCATCAGAGGAATCACTATCTATGGCAGCTATAGCCTTACGAAATGTATTTCTTAAATAATAAGACTTGAAAGTCAAAATTACTCCTTGATCCATGGGTTGCAGAATGGATATTGTGTTAGCAGGCGTGAAAACAACATTAATCTCGTTGTACATCTCCATCAGAGCTCTTGGGTGACCAGGTGCATTGTCAATGAGCAGTAATATTTTGAAAGGAATCTTTTTTTCTGAGCAGTAGGTCTCAACAGTGGGCTTAAAATATTCAGTAAACCATGTTGTAAACAGATGTGCTGTCATCCAGGCTTCGTTGTTCCATTTATAGAGCACAGGCAGAGTAGATTTAGAAGAATTCTTAAGGGCCCTAGGATTTTTGGAATGGTAAATGAGCACAAACCTTCAATTTGTAAAAAACGCAATATCTGCAAAGCGCAATAAAGCGAAGCGCAATAAAACGAGGTATGCCTGTATATGCTTGCACTGGGCATTTTAGGGAGAGGGTTCTTGTATAAAGTCAGAACTGACTTCCTTTTGGCAGTGGTTTTCAACCTTTTTTTCATTTGGAGACCCCTAAAACATTTTGAATAGAGGTGCAGACCCCTTTGAATTGTACGTGTGGGTATTCACATACTTTTGATCATAGCCTTCTTTCACGGACCCCTTAGACATAGTCTGCAGACCTCCAGGGATCTGTGGACCACAGATTGAAAACTACTACCTTACGGTATTTCTGCCATTCAGGAATAAGACCCCAGGTGAAGATCAGATTCTGTTTTATTTGGGCCATTATACGATCTCATCAGGGTTTATAACTTCAATGGAATATACACAAGGTCCTTGGTAACTAGACTCAGAGGATTTGTTTTTATCACAGACAAACCTGAATTGCACAGCCTGTGTTCCAGTCTGAATCTACATCCTCCCCAGATGGAAGGAAGAATTGAGGCATTAGTGGGGAAAATTAAGTTACTGAAGTCCCTGCTGCACTCACCATTGCACAGTGGAAAACATGGCTGCAGTGCACTTTTGCAACTGCAGCTTTCTGCCCTGTTTGTTGACTCGCATCGAATTTGGGGGAGCCTCATTTACATTCTAAAAACCAGACCTATATCTCAAACTGAGTACCCCCAAATCATGAACCCCGCAAGAATCTTGGCCTGAGTCAGTCATCATCCTACATAAATACATCCAACAGCCTGCCTCTTTAGCTGTCACCTAAGCCATTGGCAAATACCTTGCAGCAGTTTGGGAGCATGAGACACTGCACGTGATATACCCAAGTCAATTAGAAAACCCATAGAGTTTGTTAGCGGTGCACAATTAATTATCCCAAACAATCTGCATGGAGAAAGCATTATAAGCAAGTGACCCCAGCATCACACAAGGCACAAATCAAACAGCTCTGTTACAAATCATCCTTTTCATTTTCTTCCCTGCTTTAGTTAAATTAGCCGCTTACTCTGGTTTTATTAGCTAAATAAAATGAACCACATCCACATTCATTTTTATTACTGTCTTCCAGCAAGAACAGATTTTTTTTTCTTGTGGTTTTATGTGACATCAAATTTTATTGAGGAACTGTCCTTGGCTAGAACATAGTCCCCCTGAAAACCTTCCTGCCCCAGCTTTTAACCAGGGTAATAGGTGAAGAAAAGACTTAGGTTTTGCAGAGAGACCCTGTGCTTTGGAGGATTTTTTATAGCTACATGGAGTTCAGATGTAATTAATTTTACATCTGATGTGGAGCACTGCTGAGAACTCAGATCTGGGTTGGCAAGGGAGGTAGATCCAGGGAGTGCAGTGGAGTAATCGCATCCCCCTTCTACCACGGCTGTCACAGTTCCCTCTGAGCCTGGCAGCCTGCACAGCCTCCCCCTGTAGCTGAAGCCCCTGGGCTAGCAGATGATATAGGAAATGAGGAGGGGACCCACCTGCTGCTGCTGTCACTGCTGTCCTCACTTGCCCTGGGCATGGCAGGGCCCCAGAGCTACTCCTGACCCACTTTAGCTGCAGGGGTGGCAGGTTTGTCTGTGGATGGCAGCAACAGCGGGCAGATTCCCTCTTCCTGCACCTACTCCCTTCCTTCGCCCCCCTGGCAGTCCAGGGAGCAGGTGCTGGAAGGAGGAAACTGCTCACCTGCCCAGCTGGAGCTAGGCAGGAGTAGGGAAAGTGTGGCTCTGGGTCACCCCTTACGCCCAGGTGAGCAGGGGACAGAGGAAGCAAGTGG
This sequence comes from Crocodylus siamensis, assembly GCF_052110815.1. NCBI lineage: Eukaryota > Metazoa > Chordata > Crocodylia > Crocodylidae > Crocodylus > Crocodylus siamensis. Next base: position 60,890,516 of record NC_143402.1, read on the forward strand.
CAGGTCTGTCCCCTTCCTGTGCCTGCTCCCTGCCCTGCTCCCTGGTGTTTCCTGCCAGCCTGGGGGCTTCAGCTTGTCTTGCCCCCAACTCCCCGTGGTCTGAGGGGTAGTGTGCCGTGCCTCACTTCAGTAAATCCTAGATCCACCTATGGTCGACAGCAAGCACCTTTGAATCCTGACCCAGATCCAGAGAAGAATTTTGCAAGTGACTTTACAATAATTTGAACTGAATCAAGATCACCCAGGGCATGTCTACCCATGTATTAAGGCACTTTTTAAAATGTGCATTAAATTTAGTACCTCCAATGTGACCTACAGTTGTAGTATTTGCCCAGTCTTAAGTAGCTAGTGGGGTCTGATTAGAAGTGGCCTTAAAGTGAAAAACTGAGATCAAGATTTTGCCTTTCCTTAGTTCAGTAATGTTTGGCTTGGGGGTGGGATTTGGCTTGTCTCAGTACAAGAATGGAGTTTTGGGTCCAGACTGAAATTGGTTTTCTGAGCCTCCGCTTCCTTTACGTATATTTGGTTCCCAAATGTTGCTTCAGGCCGGACCTTACCCAAACTGGGAATCAAGCATAAACCTGTTCTGAGGTTCAAACAGCTTCTTCTTGTGCTGCACTTTTTTTCATCCTGAACAGAAGCTGGACATGCCGAAAACGCCACAAGGTGTCTGGAACAGCAATGTATAGGAAGCATCTGAGCTGGCAGCTGCTTTTTCAGACCAACCTGGATCCCTTCACTTCTCTGCCTGTCACTTCTCACTAATGACCTGATACACTGGTCATTGGAAAGGTCCGTATCATACTACTCATCTCCTGAGCACACCAAGCCCTCCACCTCCCTGATACTAAAACTTGCCCTCACATCTCTCCCTCTTGCCTCTCATCCCACACTTTGATCCCAAAGTCCTTCTATTTTCACTTGGTCGACTTTCTTCCTCCATAATTAGTAAATATGATTATTGCTGCTTCCCTGAGCACCAACTCTTCATTATTATAATTTATGGAGCTTGCCCTTGCACAGTGAGTTTGGCTGCTACTTAGTGTTTTCTGTTGTCTTTATATGAAGGATGCTCTAGATGTGACATATACTTAGATTTCTTTTATATTTGGTGGGCAACACTGAGATGGGGTGATGGGACATTAACACAGGTAGACTCTCAGAATCACCTGATTTGCTGTGACCTACTTCAAGAGCACAAACATTTAGTGTAATTAGAGATGGGACACCTGGAGATTCCCAACCCTGCTCCCTTTCCCCACAGCAAAAACCCAGCCTTTCCTGATGCATCTTCTTGTTGGGGATATTCCTCCTTAAAATCTTGTTTTCCATAACTGTATCTTGTTAGTACCTAGCTGACCCCAGTAAGTGGACTGAAAAACAGTCTGTCCTGTGGAGGTAACTAGACAGACTGAAGAAAAGAGGCTCAGTCACAGAGAAAATCAGTAGCAGAGCCAGACAGATAACCTGCATCATCCAAGCCTTGGTGTGATGGGTTTACCACTAAGCCATACTGCTTCTCAGGCTCCCAGCCTTACTGCAAGAGCTCAGAGAGAAGCAGGGTCTTGACTATACAGAGGTATCTGAAATGAGGCAGCCCCCACATTTTCCTCAGTGTCTTGGAGGCCAAACCAGTCCCTCCTCTTTACAGTTAGCCTCTGGCAACGTCATTTTGATCTGGGGCTATTTCTGCCCTTCTTATTATTTCTTATCTAAAAATACTTTCTGTCATAGGAAGAAGAGAAGAGGAAGAGGGAAGACACAAAAGTAAAGAAAACCTCAGGACTCATTCTAATCGAAAGGGGTGGGTGCATGTATGTGCATAACCCAAGCAGACCCAATTCCAGAGATGCCTGGGCTCCCCTTTCCCCAGCACCCGGTTTGAAAATGAGTCTCATTATCACAGGCCACTATCCAAAGGACACTTTTCATCTTTAGAAAAATGGCTAAAAAAGAAATCTCTGGGAGACAGCAGATTTAATAGGATTTACAGCTCACCCCAGCATGGGTGCCTTGCTAGGCAAAGCCAGGTGCCGAAGACAGAATCACTTTGCTTCAGGCAGTATCGCTATCTTGGTTACTTCCAGCTAGTTTAAGGCATCCATTTAAACAGATCTATTTGTAGGTGGTCCTTGGCAGCTGCAGGCCTTGCAAGGCTCAGTGTTTTGGTTGTATTTGCTAGTAGAGTGCATCAAGACCAGGCAAGATCTAGGGTCAATGCATCAATGCTGCATGGCAGGAAGCCTGAATATCAGATGAAATGCAGGATCTGGAGTCATGACCCTGGACTCTAGGAGCAGCCACACTGAGCAGGTTATGGCTGCCATCCTGTAAGGCCCTTAAATGATGCTGTGAATTAGATAAAAGAAATAATACCTTCTTCTAGCCAATGGTTATATGGCAGGCTGCAGTAGGCTGCAGTGACTGGGGGAAGGGGAAGGAGAAGGGGGTTGTGCAGAGCTTCCAGTTCAGCTGTGAGCAGTAATGCTAATCACAGGCTGCTCAGGAGGACTGGGCCAGCTGAGGGAGACGATTATTAGCCACAGGAAGTCAGGGCTTCCAAGGAGGGGAAGTTGGAGAGCGATTGTGGTTGTAGGTATCCTGGTTGGTGATTGCAATATTGGACCAAGGTCTCTTAGGGTTTGGGCAGTGATCCAGGTGCTGTGAGGCTGGGAGCAGCAGCACCATGGCAGGGAGCTGAGTTGCAGAGAGCTAGGAAGGAGCAGTAACAAGCCAGAGGAACTTTCTCGGGGACTGAAGAGGACTCAGCCCTGTAAGTTGACCCTTCATGGGCTGTGTTTATGTTGGTGTTGGAGGACTGACTGTTGTGGGGGGATGCCTGTGTGGCAGGCATGCCCTGAGAGCAAAGGGTGGTATTGTGTTTAAAGATTGTGAAGGTAAGTGACAATCTCAAACCTGCTATAGGTCATAGATAGCATTACCTGCACGTTAGCAGGCTGTTATATGCTGCGGGTGGCCTCCTGTGTTCTCCTCCCAGCACAGATGAACACCTGAAAATGTAGATCTTCCCCTGAGATACAAAGTGGATCTGGAAGGCCAGTCCCAAGTTCAAGGTCCACTGAAGTCAATGAGACTTCTCTCCATTCGAGTAGGCTTTGGATGAGGTGTCAGAGCTCTGCCTCTACTGTAAGCATGTTGTAAAAATACTGCATAGGTACATACAGGTCCTTTCTACTTTGTCCTCTGCTTTGCTGGGTGACACATTGGAGAATAGGTTGCTCCCTATACTCTGTGTATAGGAGTGGGTAGATCACGTTACTGGGGAGCTGTGAGGAGGGAGGGTGGAACCTGGGAACCGGACTGTGATTCTCAGTTATAGTCTTGGTCCCAATCTTCACCTGGTGCAATGCATGTGATGGGCGGCTATTGCTCAGGACTTTTGGCAAAACCAGAATGCAGGTGGATCCCGCACTAAGGATTTCAAATGCTGCAGTACAGTACTGTAAATTGAAGTGTTTTGGACCGTTATGCTGGAGTAAGGATAGCTAGGTAAATAGTCTCTTGCACATGCTTTTGTAATCCCAAACCTAGGGTAGAAATTGGTTCAGGGATTTCAGTGCAACTATGCCAGTTCATGCCAGTTGTTGATTTGGCCCTAGAGTTGCTGTTGGTGAGTCCATAGTCGAATCTTTCATCTGATTCCCTGCTGATTGCAGTGTTCATGAGTGTGACTTTTACATATGAAAGCAGGGTAGATATGCACCATAATCCAGTAACTAAATAAGATATAGAGTGCACAATTCTGAGATCTAAGTTAATTTAATCAGATGCTACCTCTATTTTACACTTGAACATCCTATCTGGGGATCCTGCCACCAATAAGCCAAAACCATGACATCCCCAGCTTCTAGTTAACAGACTTGCCATCTCCCCTCCCCACCTATCACCATCACCTTTATCATGAGTCTTGCAATACTGGGTGGCTTGGTTGGTGGGGTTTTTATTTTTTGGAGGCTCTGCCTCTTGGAGTTGGGTACATGGAAATCTCAGCTTTCAGGCAGGGATAAAAAAGGAAATCTCTAGCCCTCCTGGCTAGAAGATTGGAGCTTAATCCTAAATGCTCCAAATCCAGAACATAAAGGGAATGTCAAATGCTTTTTTTATTATTAAAAAGGGAAAAAAAATCACATGACTTCCATATCACTCTCACAGTCTTTGGGTATCAGACATCTAATGTTTAAATACTTCAGGTTGGCAAAACTGAGTTAATGATCATAATCTATAGACCAATGAACCTATGATTATGTCAGTTATTTGTTGCCAAGAGTTTAAGTTAAATAGAAGGATTCATTGCTGTTTGTAATACCCACTACACCCTCCTACAGACAGAGCTGTCTTTTGGTGTTTACTTTGAGCAAACATTTACACTCAGCTTTATGGAGTTCACCAGCCATTTCCTCCAGATCAACAGGCTAAAGGATAAAAGCAGGGAGGTTTTGCTCTCCTCTCTGGTTTATTTGCCTCTGGGGGATAGGGGATAATTAAACATCTTCTTTAAACTTTCTCTGAGTGATGCACTTTCCTGGGGGATCTTTGTTTAGTCATTTGCAGGCTGGTTTTTATGGCTGGTGTTCTGGCTCTGCGTGAGGCAGGCTTTCAGTTAAACGGCTTCGGTGGTTTCATTAGTCTTTGCCAGTTTGATTTTGGCCCCCCTCTGCACTTCCTGGTGTGTCTCTTATCTGGCTTTAGAGACTGGCCTTGTAAAAATCTCTCTCTGGGATGCTTTCAAGAAAAAAGGAGTGCTTTCCTCCACCCCTTCCCTCGACCTGCTTGCCAGAAAAATAGCCCCCCTCCCTGCATATGCCCCAGTGTACAGGGGAGTCTTTGAAGTAAATTAAACCAAATTAGTGTCTATGATATAGATGAACTGAGGACCCTCCTGCTGTGTCACTGGTCCAGCCCTTTTCATAATCTTTAACCCCTCTTCCTTGCTTTGCCATTGCCTCTAATTGACCATGAAACACCTGGGGGAGATTTGGAAGCCATCCCATCTGCCTTAGTGCATGGCAGCATCCCCCAGCACCTTTTTCCCAGCCAAGGACACAGGAGTATTTAATAGGCCGGGGAGTAAGCTGGGATAATGAATTACTTTCCCGTTATTCCATGTCTAATCTCTTTTCTTTTTCCTTCCTTCCTCTTAATGAGAAACTCCCCCTGAGTCCAGTCATGACCCCAGCCTTGAGCAGTGGTGCCTCCAACTGCACCACTGTAGGTAGAGCTGCACCTGACCCTTTTGCCACAGAGGAGCAGGTGGAGTGGCTGGAACATTTCAAAGCGCTGACAACTCAGCAGTTGATTGTTTAAAGCTTTGGAGGTTACATTTCCCTTGTGCACCAGCCAGTCCCTTTGTGCATGATCCACTTCCTCAGGAGCAGGACTGAGACTGGGGGCAGGGGAGAGGAGGAAGAACTTTGGCTTGCAGTGTAGTAAAAAATGATTGTGTGGGGATCAAGGTGCTGGTGGAAATGAGTGTCTGTAACCAGCAAAGCTATTCATTTATTTATTTATTTTCACTATTGAGTCTTAGCTCCCTTAGTTGCTCCTTTTTAGGGCTGTGTTGTGAAAAGCGGGCAGATAAACTATGTATGCAAAATAAATATGCAAGCATCTGCAGGCAGGTATTTGTGCACTCTACCGCTATGCAGGTAGAGGGAGGTTATCGTAGATGCAAATTGCCCACATGCACAGGTGCAAGCAAGTAATTGCATATCTGAATTCTACTTATGCTGTGTTAGAGAATAATTGCATATGCAAATGATGTGTGCACACACATGCTGAGAGGTAATTGTATGTCCAATTATTCCCCCATAGGTGAAAGTGGGAAATTGCACGTGTACACTATGCATGCAGTGGTGCAAGAAAGTCCTTGCATGCAAAATGAAGCAGAGGTGGTTACAACCTGGGAATTGTCTGCACCTGCTCTACAAGCAAAGGTGTAAGCAGGCTTCATATATCAGCTCTTCTGGGGTTGATTTCTTTGGTAAAGTAAACTTAGTTCTGAGCATCTATGGAGTCCCATGTCCATGGCACGTTTTAACCCTGGATCCTCTTGATGAATCAACCCTGGTGGCAAATGAAGAATTAGCTTTTGTAATATATTCAACTGCCCTTCAGACCTGATCCTAAGCTGCAGAGGTCAGATAAAAGATCCTCAGCATTTAGCCAGGGCCGGCCGATCCTATCCTGGGAGCCCTGCATCCAAGGGATGGTGCCTGCTCGCCCCCCTCCTCCCAACTGTGCCATATTTAAAGGGTTTGATGCAGGCAGGGAGCCCCTTCCCAGCCAAGCGGGGGAAGAGTTCCCAGCTGTACTGCTGCCTTGGCCCCAGGGAGGAAACCCAGGTGTCCCCAGCATGGGCCGTGTGTGCGTAGACCAGCCCTGACTATTTTATTACTTCAGGATGAGACTTGCTGCATTGATCTGGTGTATGGAGTGTCTGAAGCACAACATTTATTCCAGATTTCAATCATTTGTATTCCAGAATACAGTGGCCGCGGTGGGAGGTCTTCTAGCATAGACTATAACAGAATAGCTGCTTCAGAACAGTCATGCTGGTATCTCTTCAAAGTCATTTGAGTCTTCAGATGAGACGTGGTAGACATCTTGTCTAAATACAGGGAAGGAGGGGCAGGGCTGGGATTTGAATTTCAGGTTCTGTCTCAGGGCTTGGACAATCATGCTGCAGTATAACTTACAGCAGTTCCAATACTGATGTAAATCAAGGCTGTCCAACTTCTCTGCAGCAGGGGAGCTACATGCAGCACTGGCCATATGCTGTAAGAGCAGTCTCCCAGGCTACTCGCCTCACCCCACATCACATACGCGGCATGGGCCACTTGTAGCCCTGGGATCCCCCCTCTCCACCATGTGGGCAGCACCCTCAGTGTGCAGCCCTCTGGCCCTCCTCCACCCAGTGGCTATGGGAGAAGAGCTGCAGAGGCTTGTGTGCCACATACGAGTGGCTTGTGGGCTGCATGCAGCCTGCAAGCTACCACGTGTAATTTACGTTAGTGTGGCCCATCCGATCACGAAAGGCCAGATGCAGCTACTGGGAGAAAGTCCATTGCTATATGCAGCTATTCTTGTGCCTCACTGCCAGGCAGAGGCAATATCCTGTGGCCCCATGAATGTCACATGCTTCCTGAAGGCTGGGGGGCATGGCATCTGCCTTCAGGCAGCCACAGTGGTGTCGATGGTGGGGTGGGGGGTGGCAAGCACCAACTAGCAATCAGTGACCACCCACAGATGCTGTTGGTGGGGGTGGAGGGGTGGCGAGCAGCGACCAGTCTCAGGGGGTGTATGTGCATCTGCGTGCACCCCCCTATGCATTGCCAAGGTGTGGACCTTTAATAAATAGTGACTAGACTGAAACCTAGGCTAGGGACAGACGTTCAAAAAACCCAATCCAGAATTGATTCAATCTTTGCATAACTAGAACCAGTTTGCAAGCAAACAGACATTCACTTTTTGACTGCAGAAATGCAGCCACATGCCTGCAGTGGCTCAGGCCAGAAGCTGGGGGATGCTAGAGTGCTCCCTTAGCTGAAGGGAAACTAGACTGAGGGAAGGGGTGCGGCCAGGTGCAGGCATGCCCGAGTATTGGCAAGGCATTTGAACCCCCACCCTGACCTGCAGGGAATGCAACTGGGGTCTGCCTGGAGGGGTAGGGCAAAAGCAGCCCCTGCTAGAGGTTCTCAGCTCCCCACCCCTGCTCCATCATTGGCTGATGGCAGGGGCAGGAGTAGGGGCAGACCCCAGTAGACTGAGGGGAAGTGAGGGGGTTAGTCCCCCCTCCACGCCACACATTGCAGGCAGCAGCAGTGGCGGCAGCCCTGACACTGCCCTGAGATGACTCCCTCTGAGGCGTGGCCAGCTAGCCACTGGGAGGGGGTGTGGAGGGAGGATGTGACCTGGCTGTGGGGGATGGAGGGGGGGGGGAGCCAAGGCTAGTTGCAGACCCTAAATCACCGCTGCCTTCTGCGACAGCCTGGCCTGGGCTGGCAAGGGATGGGGGTCAGCACCTGCTACCTTCTACCTCCAGCCCCACACAGGGGCTGCAATTTACAGGTGGGCTGCAGCATTGCTTCTCCCCACCCCCCCAGCAGTGGAGCAGACTTACTGTGATGGGCAGATGTGAAGCACCTGTCACCTTCCACCTGCTCGTGGCAGCACCGGGTGCTTGAGGCAGGCTGCTTCAAGCCAGGGAGGTGGGCAGCAGCAGGCAATAGACTGCCTGGTTCAGCACAGCCCAGGAGTACAACCTGGTCTGGCCTGGGCCAGGGACATAGGCAGCAACCGGACTGTGGCAATCTGTCCCTCCCTCTCCCAGTGGTGGAGTGAACTATTGCGGTGGGCAGAGGTGAGATACCTGTCACATCCTGCTCACTTGTGGCAGCACCGGGTGCTTGGGGTGGGTTGCCACAGGCCAATTGCTGCCTATGTTCCTGGGCCATGGGGCTGGGCTGCTTGCCTGGTGCTCCCATGAGCAGGTGGTGGGTGATAGGTGCTTCAACTCCATCTGCTGCAATAAGTTTGCTCCACCACTGCCGGGAGAGGGAGGGGGACAGGGAGCCACACCACAGCTGCAGCCTGCCTGTAAACTGTGGCCCCTGTGCCAGGTTGGAGATGGCAGGTGCTGACCCCCACCCCTTGGGGCTGCTTCAGCCCAGGCCATGCTGCTGCAGTAGAAGGCAGTGTTGAGTTAGGCTCTGTAGCCTATCAGCCCTGCACTACTCCCCCAGACCCCCTGCAATGTGGGGATTAAACCCCCACTTCCACTGAGGCTGTGGGTGTCTGGCCCCACTTCTGCTCCTGCTGCTGGGGGGAGGGAGGCTGGGGATGCCTGGCAGGGGCTGCTGCCCCCTCACCAGGCAGATCCAGCAGCACTCCAGAGCAGTTTCCCAGTCCTACCCCTTTCTCAGCCTCCCAGAGCTTTGATAGTGCTCCGGTTAGGGAGGAGAGGGTTAGAGCCAACGCTGTTTGGCTGGAACAAACAGCCCAGCCCAGGGCTGTAGAGCATTTTGGGATGCTGGAGGACTCTGATATAACTTAAACCAGGAAGGGGTCTGGGATCAGAAGTTCCATAAATCGGTTTGACCTCAACTGGTTAAATCTGATACTATATTCAACCAGACTTATCTGAAACCAGTTTCAGTCATTTTGAAACTGGTTTATGTGCACTGAATTTTGCACCGGAGGGGTTTGCAACCTCTGTTACAGGTTTAAACCAGTTTCTGATCACTTAAACAAGTTTGTATAACTTCTGTCCCTAGCGCTAAGGTGGTGTAACTTATACCTGTGAAGTTTAACTCATGATGTTTTCCTGAGGTTACCCTCGGCTGCTGTAGTTGAAGTTATCCCAGGTGAGGGGTTTGCAGCACACCTGTCTGCTGCTCTTTTTTTTTTTTTAACAACACCAGTGTAATATTGATAACCTCTGAATATGTGGTCTGTCAGGGCTTTCAATAGTACTGCTCTGCAGTTCTGTAGAGAGCTGGACAGGCTACCTGTGATGCTGTACTTCTGTAGACAGTGTTGGAAATGCTTATTTTATTGCCTACAAACATTTGTGTGGATGGAGTCATGGCTGCTTCTTTTATAAAGATTGACTTTTGACATAATTGATTTGTAGCCATCAGGAGACAACCCCTCCCTCCACCACCTGCAATTTTGCAGAGGCAGGCTGGAGTGTGTTGGAGCAGGTGACTGGGATTTGGGGCTCCTGTGTTAATTTCCAGCTCTGCAACCAACATGCTCTGTGACCATAAGCAATTCACTTGGGCCTTGTTGTACATGCATTTGCAGTGGCTTAACTAAATTGAGTTAGCTGAAGTGGACAAATCAATTTTGGTTTGGATGTGGCCCTTTTTTTGATTTAACAAAACCTAGTGCTTTTCATCAGCAGAGTTCAAGCTGCTTTATGATGCACTTCCACCTCATTTTACAGGTGGGACTGGGGCACAGGGAGGTAGTGATTCATTCAAAGTCACTCAGGCAGCAGCAGAGCAAGAACTAGAACTCCTGTCCCTGGGCCCAAGACGTGTGTGATCCTGCAGCCACACTAAAGCCCCTAGTATGCTGCTCCCTCGGTGGCTTAAGCTAAACTGAAATAAGGCTGTATTAAACAGAAATAGGAGTATTCACCCAGCCTTTTGCATTGGGCACTAAGGGCATGATAGTAAACTGGTTTACGTACATCAGTTAATAGGCTCATTTCTTTGGCTGCAGTGACTGGTGTGAGGCTCGGGCAATTCACTTTGAGAAATGCTTTGGGTTTTTCTGGGGTGAGTGGCAGGCATGCTAGGAATTTGAAGTATTATTGTTTTATTCAGCTTCTCCAACTGTCTTGGAGCAACAGACCCACAAGATGCTTTCCTTGAATGGAGGGCAAAGAGCTCCTATTTAATCCACACTTCCTCCTTTCTGCTCCAAGGCTCTTCTGTTTGCTTATTTCCCACACAGGTCCCATACCAATGTAAAACCAACACTGCCTAGAAGGATCCTGCTTCCTGTTGCTTCTTCCACCCAGGTTTAGGCTACATCTACACTGCAGTCACTGTGGTTCATGTAGACACACTGTAGCTAACTGTTCAAGGATTTGCCCATCTTCTAGGAAGGGGTTTGCAACCCCTGCTAAGCTCTGTACTGCCATATAATTATTCCATTACCAAGCTAGTTGTGATCTGTCTCTTGATGCCTATACACATATTGTAGACTTATTATACTCAATCAGCACTGCCTAGAGATTAAAGACCTGACATAGTCTGATTGCCCACTAGGTGCTACCATTGCTACATCTAATTACAAGGAGCGCAGGGGCTCACTCTTTCAAGGTGGGGAATTGAAGCTAAACTGCAGCTTGGACTCAATTAGCCCCACAGCAATACATATGCGGGGCCATTTGATTTTTAAAGCATCAAACTAGGTCTTTGGCTGGAGAGTGAAAATTCACTTTTCTTTACCAACTGACTAATTCTGAGGAACTCGGTTATTGGTTGGTCTGCAGGAGGGCAGTTAGGCTGAGAACGGTCTCTTTTGTGAACATGGTGTTCCTGTGATTAACATCAGAGCACTAAATGCAGAGTTCAAGCTATGCAGGGACCAAAGCACAAGGGCTCTGACTCGGATGCTCCAGCCTGCTTCAGATCTGTCCCTGTGGGGATATTTTCAGACACCTTACAGTCGCAGGCCCCTCTGGCATTATGTAGGAAAGCAAGGGGTCACAAAGAGGGAGTAAAGTGGAGGATGATTCAAGGCAAGAGAAGGAACTAATACATCTATTAATGGAAATGATGTCATCTTTAAAGAGCCGTGCAGAGACTGAAGCTATAAGCAGTAATACTAGTGGGGTAGAGAGAGACAGATTCATGCTGTAAAGTCAGACTAGGTTATCTTGCATCCTCCAGGGCCAAAAATTAGACTTTCAGAGCATGTTAATACAGCGTACAGTCTCACAGCACCATGTATCATCACAAGTAGAGCTAAACCTTCGCTGGATGCTGACTCAGGCTCTCGTAAGGGAAAATTTTAAGGAAGGTCTCCTTAGCATCTAGGCAGTGGAAAATGTGACTTGATGGAAGTGCTCGGTGCCTATTGCAGGAGATGGAACTATTCATTATGTCTGTTACAAACCTTCCCCTGCTTTTGGCTATTATTTACCAGCTGGATTTATTTGTTACTCTTAAGTAGGATGGTTACCGCCTTGGTTGACATCCTGAGAACTGGGACAGGGGCCTTTATAGATAGAAGTAAGAGTTATGCTGACTTGGGGAAAAGAAGAGTCATGTCTTCAAGCAGTACTTGCAAAGTTTCTGAGGACTGGGCACACAGGAGGACCTGTAGTTCATGCTCACTAGTAGTTACAAAAGTATTTCCCAAATAGTCTCAGTAGAGAACGAATGCCCTTACCGATTATGCATGGACAAGGGATGAGATTGTATTCTACCTATTGGGTGCAAGTGGACTGGAGCTGACAGCTGCAATGCATCATTGCAAACTAAATTATATCTGGATGTAGTTTAGTTTGCAATGATGCAAACTCATCTAAAAACTGCAAAACTGGTGCACGTGTGTTGCCATTAAGCTACAAATGACTCTTGTCACATGTACATCATTTCTTCTTTACCTTTGGCTGAGGTAGCGTTGGTGTCGCGTGCATCTTAGAGCTGTCAAGGAAGAACAAACAATTCCCACACCTCTCCAGAAAGTTCTCTTTCAAAACCCACCACCATCTAACACAGAGATTCCCAAACTCTCTTCTTTATTGTGTACCCCCACCAGCAAACATTTTCTTTTAACCCCTTACATGCCAATTATTGTTATAATGAAAATTAAATCTACCGCTACACAATTTCTCCTGCATACCCCCCAGAGATGTCTTGCGTACCCTCAGGGGTTCGTGTACCACAGTTTGGGAACCTCTGATCTAAGATGCCACTGAATTCTATGTAGTCCTGTGTTGCTGAATGGTAGAAGTGAATTGTGAGAGGGGGAAAAAAGTATGATCCCTGCCTTGTGTGCAGTGGGAATACAGAGAGCGCTGGACAAGCACTACTGTGATGGGATATGCACTGTATATTTGGGTCCACACACTTCTGCCCTTGTTCTTTACTGCACAGGTAAGGAGGCACTTGTTTCTAAAGGACTGCTCCTGCTTCTTGTACCTGGTACAGACCAAACCCTTCTTCCCTGCCCTCCCACCCTTGCTAGTGTACTGTGTTGCCTCTGTTCAGTACTCTGTCATGTGTAAGCTGCAATTAACTTGTTAATTGAGGCACAGATGGCAAGGGTGCTACATGTGCATCCAAATTAATGGCAAACCAGCCAGAAGAGTATTTCATATATAATGTTGAACATTTTTATGGCTAGTTTATATGACACTGTAATGGGGCAGTCCAGCCCTGTATGAGGGGGAGAAAAAACAGCTGTGTAGAAGTTCAACTGTGGGGTATTTGAATAATGGAGTGTACTGCTGGGATCTTAAAGCCCCAAGAGAGAGTGCAGAAAAGTAGCAACTTGTGAGGAAACAGTTTGCAAGCAGGAGGCAAGTCTGTGAGCAGAATGAGTTTGCTACAGGTGGGGGCTAGTTGCTGTGACAGGGCCATGGCCAAAGGCTCTTCTCCTAGCATCTGGGATGGGGCAGAAGGATTTGGTTATCTGTTCATTTTATTGATACTTAAAGTTGGTGTTTTATTTGTGGGGAGGGTGAGAAACCAGTAATCTAGGCAACCTACCTACACCTTAAACTGAATGTCTGGCATGCCCGGGGCTGCCACCAACAATTCTTGGCCCAGGGTCTCCAGCCAGCCCTGGTCTGGTCCTCAGGCTGTGGCTGACAACTCACTGGTAGCCAGTCCCAGTCCTGGGACCACACTGGGGTCTCAGACTGGCTCCAGGACTGTACTGAGTCCATGCTGGGCTTCAGGTACCTAGCTTTCAATTTGCTGGTGCTCCTGGGCTCCCCCTGCTTTGGCAAGTGGAAAGGCTGTAATTTGGAATCTGATCCCAAAATAGCACTTCCTGCCATGACATAGCAGGAGGGATGATTGGGACTAAGGCTCAAATCCCATTGCACCTTTAAATGAATGTGTGCCAGGGGCCCTAGATAGTAGCCCACATGGGGGCTTTAGCATCTTTAAATAATTAATCCTGCTCAGTGTAACTGTGGCTGTTCCAAAGGTTACATTATTAACGTGTCATTATTCTAGCTTCCATTTTGTGGTGCAGACCCAGAATTTCTTTTATCATGGCTAGAACCAGCTAATGCTTAAGAAACCAGAGGAGCTCTTTTCTCATCAGCAGTGACATTACTCAATTGGGGGCTTACTCTTGCCTGTTACACAAGGTGGCTTTTCCCTCCTGCCCAAGTGAGAGGCACAGATGCTGAGATTAGCTGCCTTTTGTAAGGTTGCAATAGGAATGATGCAGCAAACTCCCATCTTGAGGGCATCTCTACAATATCCCTGGCTTTAGCTAACATGGATATGCTATAATTTGGAATTAACCAGCATTACTTCTGGGCCTTCTGTATGGCAGGGCAAAGCATTTGTTGTCTAGCAATAGGTCCAGCAACTACCTCCTAATGTGGATTTGTTGTGGATCAGCAATGGATCAGCACTGGCTGTGTGCTCAAAGGTTTTATAACTTGGTAGTAGTAAAAGATAATTGGACTTGATGGCCAGTTTTTTCAGAAGCCCTCAGTAGTTTGTGTGCATACTGTGATACTGAGCTCTTTTAACATCTGTCCTAATATGAAAGGGTCTTCAAGTACTTTGCAATTGATGATTTAAGCGTTGCACCAGGCCTGTATCACTAGTCATATTTTATAACGAAGGAAATGGAGCCATATGGGTGGTTTAGTGGTTACAGCTTTGGATTGCAACCCAGAGAACCTCGTTTCTAAACTCAGCCTTACTACTAATGCCCTCTGTGACGTCTTCCTCTTTCCTTTTCCATACCTCATCTTAAAACATTATAATACTTGCTTGTTTGTTTGTGTGTGTGGTGGGTGGTTTGGGGGGTTTTTTGTTCTTGTTTTTTTGTTGGGGCTGGGACTGCCTCTGTGCAGAGCATCTAGCCCAGCAGGCTTCTAACTTTTAGTGGCGCAACCAGTCCACATCAAAGTAGTATTTAAGCACCTTGCAATCCTTGTACAACAGGGCAGTGTTGGCATCCTCATTGTTCAGGTGGAAAACTGAAGAGGAGAGAGACTAAGGCCATGTTCTCAAAAGTCAAAATCTGTTGAGGACTGAAGTGAATTGCCTAAAGTGCACAGGTGGTTTGTGGCAGATCAGAGATGTGAATCGACATTTCTTGAATGATGACCTGGTACCATAACCACTAGCCCAGACATACATCCTTACCCTGTTTATTTGGTTGGTGCTTTTAAATGCTAAGGTGCTTAATAAACAGACGCATTTAAGGGACTTGTACAAGTTTGCACAAGCTGTGTATGGAAGAACTATTCTAGAATCCAGGTATCCTTGATCCCAGCTCTGTTTTAACCACTACAATGTCTTTTCACACTGCATTGTGCTTAGTGCAGCTTTCCAGGGACAGTCTCTGAAGATGAAGGCATGGCTGAGAAGGGGCACCTCTCTTAGATTGCAAAGAGAAAGATCTAAGACTGAAAAGAACTGGGGGGGGGGATCCAAGTGTTTTAAAATTCTAATCACTCTATCTTCTGGGAGATAATACTTTTAATTTTCATCACACAAAGAGTATGTCCTGAACCAGAAGGGGTTTGCCTAATTCATCATGCTTGCTTTCCACACAATACCAGGCCTGACAACCATAACATTTTAAAATGAGAGAAGTGGACATAATTAATGCTCATGAATTGCAAACGCTTCTTTATTAAAGGGCTTTTGCTTGCCCCTGGACCATCTGCTTGATATCACTGGCCCAGGATCCTGAGGCTATAATAATTTGCAGCTTTAATAATTTTACCTCTTAATTTAAAGCCTGGCTCGGAGCACAGCAAACGCAGACGTGGACCTGGTCCAGATTTGATTTTTTTTTTTTTAACTGAGCCAGCCTTGAAGGATGGATAATAGAATTTATTCCTTCGATGGAGCAAAGGGTGCCTGTGATGTGACCTCTTCTGCGTGTGGAGCTAACCCTGGATGCCTGCCTGGAGACATTACATGAGCTTTCCGACCACTGAGCATCATGGAACCAGCGTCATCAAAGAATGGATGCTCCTGTGATCAGCGTTCAGCTTAACATTGACCACTGTGTGCCTGGAGGGAGGGGAGATCTTGAGACATCCCCTAACCTACCTCATCCTCTTCTTTCTCCTCCATTCCCACCCCCAAGCACCCAGTCTCTAGCCAAGTGGCACTAACAGTACCAGAAGAGGAGACGGTCATAGGCCAGTGGCCTTGTTCGTGCTCATGGCCAGCTTTGGTGAAAGAGATGAAGGCTACTTGAAATGGAAACTGCTTGGGCAAAGGGGAACACACTAGTTTCTTCCATTCCCCCTCTAAACTAGGAACCCTTCCCTCTGTTCCTCTTTATTGGGAACCAGTGAGCACCTACGCATGTGCAGCGAGGCTGCTCTGACACACTAATTGCAACACACTGGCGCAGACTCGATTAACTGCATGGTAATTACCATGCTCCAGCATCTTGTGCATCAGTGTCCCTGAACTGAAAAATGGTTGTGGAGGTGGTTTTAAAGCTTGTCGAACAAGCTTTAGTTAAAGCACCCCTGCTGCCACTTCTCAGTATGGGGATGCTGATGCATGAGACTACTGAGCACTTTAATTGGAGTGGCTTTCAAAGCCACTCTAATTTAAAGCATCCCCTCCCCGCCTTCCCCCCAACTCTTGGAGCACATGTATAAATGCCCGGTGGTTTCAGTTATAGCTTCTTGTGCTGTGGCACTGAGAAACGCCAGTCACGGACCGTGTCTGTGCTGTGCACACACAGAACAAAAAAGATGGTTCCTGTCTCAATCAGCTTACAACCAAAATCTCACTACTGTTTTCTATTCTCTTGAATTATGTGAGAGTCCTTGTATGGGCCAAAAGAGCCTGCAACTCTCTCAAGTTTATTATTCCATCAACTTGTGTGAGCTGAGCTGTTAGGCTAGGTCATCATTTACATGGGAGATTGCTAAAAAGCAGCTTGGTGTGGCAATTGGTGTGGATATTAGTGCTGACTGGATCCTGCCTGGGGACACCCTGAGCTGCTGTTTTCCAAGTAATGTTACCCCAAGCTGCTGGTCCGAGTGCCTGGTAGTGGATAGAATGACTGGAATGAGACTACTGGTCCTTACAACCCGGAGCTAGATGCCTCATAGAAAGGTGGAAAATGCTGCATAATGGAGTGATCTGTCAGTGCTGGCCCAATCCAGCTCTCTGTTTTCCCTGAAGATTTGGAATATCTTGGTGACCTTTCAGGAAAAGGAGTGGTGCTGTATTTAAATGAGATGAACTGACAGTGCATGAAATATGGTGAATTAATTCACACCTCGCTCTTGCTAGACATGAGGCCAAAGGTCGAGGTCCATTAAGAAACTACGTGTGAATTATGGGGTATTAATTCATACCTCATAGGGCCACTTCTGGACAGAACATTGTATTCTAAAATGTTATTTTAATTATTTATGTGTTTAATTGATTGATATAGGGCTGGATTCACCATTGGGTCACTAACAAGGAAATATTTGCTCCATGTATTTTGAATGACATGCTATTTGTTAAATGTAAATGTCAATAAAGAACATTAAGATCATAGGGAGGCATTTGGGTTATCTAACTCCTAGAAATGATCTGAGTTACCTATAAGTGTTGTTTGTATATTTTCAGCTTTGAAAAACACTGCAATACAGCAGGGATGGGCAATATACAAAATCTTAAGTAAAGAGTTAAAATAGGGGAATGTGGCGTACACCCAGTGGAAGGGGGGTGCTATCTCCAAAGAGGAGTATACCTCCTCTGCTTGGGCCTGTAGGGGGGCTGTCAGGAAAGCTAAGGTGGACATAGAGCTGGGATTAGCGTCCCAGATCAAAGATAATAAAAGGTCCTTTTTCGAATATATAGGGAAGATGAAGAAAGCACTGGGAAATGTGGGGCCCCTGCAAGATTCTCTGGGCAACCTGGTGGTTGTGCCAGAGGAGAAAGCAGACCTCTTTAACCAATTCTTCACCTCTGTTTTCTTGTGCAGGGACCGGGACTTCCCTACCGTGATGCAAGATGGACTAGAGGGGAACGCCTCCAGAGCTCAGGTTGGGGAGGACGGGGTTAGAGAGCTTCTGGAGGGGCTGGATGTGTTCAAATCAGCGGGTCCAGATGCTCTCCACCCCAGGGTGTTGAGGGAGCTAGCAGTGGTTATTGCAGGGCCCTTGGCACGGCTTTACGAGCGCTCGTGGTGCTCGGATCAGGTGCCAGATGATTGGAAGATAGCCAACGTGGTCCCCATCTTTAAAAAAAGGGAGGAGGGAGGACCTGGGCTACTATAGGCCCGTCAGTCCTACCTCAGTCCTAGGGAAACTCTCTTTGAGAAGATCATCAAGGAGCACATCTGCGATGGGCCAGCTTCAGGGATGATGCTCAAGGGCAACCAGCATGGTTTCATTAGGGGCAGGTCATGTCAGACCAACCTGATTGCCTTTTATGATCAGGTCACAAAATCACTGGACACAGGTGTCACCATGGATGTAGTCCTTTGACACTGTCTCCCACCCCATCCTCATTTAAAAAAAACTAAGCAACTAGCACTGACGCCTACACAGTCAGATGGTTTGCAGATTGGCTGAAGGGTCATACTCAGAAGGTGGTGGTGGATGGGTCATATTCGACCTGGGGGGAAGTGGGCAGCGGGGTCCCCCAGGGCTCGGTTGTTGGGCCCGCACTGTTCAATTTCTTTATCAGCAATTTGTACGACAGGGTGAAAAGCAACCTGTTTAAATTTGCTGATGATACCAAAATTTGGGGTGAGGTGAGTGCTAGTAGGGAGGGAAAGACTGCAGCAAGACCCAGAGAGGTTACAGGGGTGGGCTAGCAAAAACAGGACATGTTTCAATACTGACAAGTGCAGGGTGCACTTGGGCAGTAGTAACCAGCAGCACACTTATAAGATGGGGAAACGCCCTTATTGAGAGCACGGAGGCACAAAGAGATCTTGGAGTCATTGACTCCAAGAAGAACATGGGCCGACAATGCGAGGTCACAGTTGGCAGGGCTAACTAGACCTTGTCATGCATCCACAGGTGCATCTCAAGTAGGGCCAAGGAGGTGATCCTCCCCCTCTGCATGACACTGGTCAGGCCACAGCTGGAGTACTGCATCCAGTTCTGTGCGCTGCACTTCTGGAGGCAT
Source organism: Crocodylus siamensis (assembly GCF_052110815.1). Classification (NCBI taxonomy): domain Eukaryota; kingdom Metazoa; phylum Chordata; order Crocodylia; family Crocodylidae; genus Crocodylus; species Crocodylus siamensis. The sequence continues at coordinate 60,909,361 of NC_143402.1, forward strand.
GTGGACAACATGGAGAGGGTCCAGAGGAGGGCCACCTGCGTGATCTGGGAACAACAAGGCAGACCCTCCATTGAGAGCCTGAGGGACCTGAACCTGTTCAGCCTTCACAAGAGAAGGCTGAGGGGGGACCTGGTCACCATCTATAAACTCACTAGGGGGGACCAGAAGGGTTTGGGAGAGACCTTGTTTCCCCTAGCGCGCCCCAGCATGACAAGGAATAACGGCCACAAGTTGTTGGAGAGTAGGTTTAGATTAGACATCTGGAAGAACGACTTCATGTCAGGGCAGCTAGGGTCTGGAACCAACTTCCAAGGGAAGTGGTGCTGGCTCCTACCCTGGGGGTCTTTAAGAAGAGGCTTGATGCCTACCTGGCTGGAGTCATTTGAGCCCAGTTTTTCTCCTGCCCAGGCAGGGGGTCGGACTTGAAGATCTACAAGGTCCATTTGACCCGACTTCTATGATTCTATAAGGACCTTGTTATGCATTAATTTTAGGTTACTCCTGGAGCTCTTAACCCCTGAATTGTCCACATGTTAACACCTGAAAACAAGGTTCCCTCTAAGTTGTGCGTGTGCCAAAACTTCCATGCACCAGGACAGGAGCTGAAGGTTGGCTCCTAAGTGAAGTGGGGGTGGGAGCCTGGCGCGGGCTCCCCGGAGCCTATACAGAGCCCGTGCCAGCCTCCATCCCTGCCTTCCTCACCTTGGGGAGGAACTGCTGCCTGCCCCAATGAGGCTCTGCTGGCTCCGGGGACAGTGCTGCGCTCCCCTGCATCACCTTGTGGGGGTGAGAAGGCACATGGCATCAGGGCTGGCTATATGACTGTATTGACTCATACCCAGTATGTTTTCATAAAATTATAGAAAATGAGGGTTGGAAGGGACCTCGGGGGTCATGTAGTCCAACCCCCTGCTCAAACCAGGACGATCCCCAACTACATCATCCCAGCCAAGTGATGGGTGTTAAAAACCTCCAGGGATGAAGAATTCACAACTTTTGTGGGTAACCTGTTCCAGTGTTTTGCTACCCTTCTTGTGGGGAAGGTTGTTTTTCCTACACAGTAAGCATAATGCTGCAATGTCTGTTTTAAATGTCTGTGAGCTCAAGCAACGGGCACTAGGCCTAATGGATCAGGAGAGGTACCTTTTCTGTCTAACAGTGGTAAAAATGTTTTTCAAAGGTGAGCTCCTAAGGGCAGCTGACTAGGACAGAAGATTTCCAATATCTAGAATACATAGCTTTTAGTATTGTATTAACTTGGTTCTTGAAAGCTCTTGTAAAACTGGGTGCACTGTATAAATGCAGTAGCTGATTTAAAAGTGCAGAAATTTTCAGTGCCAGGACAGGCACGCTGGTGGCCGAGCTTGCAGTGAGTTTAGGATGGGGGGGGGGGGGAGGAAACGCCCATGGAAACTGTGTGCAACATGTACAATAAATGTTTTCCAACATAGCAATGTTGGATTGAGGGAACACCAAGTCGAATCAGCTGGCAATGATTGTGTGGGAAATTTAGGAAAAAATATTTTTAATACATATTGTCAAAAATTCCCTATAACTTTTTTTTTTTCCCCCCTCTTAAAATGTATTGCCCAAAATAATAATAAAAAAGCTTTTTAAAAGCTGTTCTCAGGAAGAGAAATTTCAAGGTTTGGTTATCTTCTCTTCCCCCTTCCCCCTCCCCCCCCAGCCATTCCAATTATTTGTAACTTTTTTTTTTCCCCTCTACTAAAATCTTTCTGGGTTTTTTGGTGAAAACCTGGGACATTTGATTAATCAATGTTTCTGTGAAAAACTTTTTTTATTTTACTTAAATTCAGCTAAAAATGATATTTTAACATTTTGATGGGGGGGGAAATGTGACCGGCTCCACTAGTGAAACCACGTTGAGTCAGACCCTGGAATTGAACTAATATGAGAGAAATCTGTGACACTGCAGGGGCTACTTAGCTCAGTGGGGTGCAAACAATTTACGAGAGAGGTCTCGTATGCCTGCTTGTTCCAACTAAAAATCGGTGGCTGTACAGTGCGGGGTTATCAAGCTGGGTGTCTGTCAGAGAAGCATGATGGGAAATGAGCATGCAACCACTATCACAGACTTGTCATCAAACCAGTTTGCACTACAAAACGTGGGCACTTTTCCTCAAAGGAAAACAACCTTCTCGGAAAGAAACGAACAAAAGATTCTTTTCCTTCCTGTTCTTGGAGCGGTTGATGTCTTCGTGAGCGGCTCCCACGCAGGAGCAAAGATTTGCAGCAGCTGACTTCAGTTCAGAAGGCTCCTCTCCACCGTCTGAAGCCTCATGCATTATGGATGGAGGGGTGGGGGGGGGGTTGCTCTGAGAGGGCTGTAAATAAACCTGATGTGTGTGCCTATCTGTACAATTTTAAATCAAGTTTTAAAGGAAACCTTCCCACCACATCTATTTATGTTTTTAATCTGCCTTGATTGCCTGGGGCCTCTGGATCTTTGTCAGAAATAAGCCATAGTGAAATATTGGGGTAATATTCCCTCCTCTTTTTTCATTTATGAATAGAAACAAAATGGAGATGGATTAACAGAGAAAAGGTTCTGATATATTTGGCTAAGGTCATCCTACTGTTGAGCTCTGCTGGGCATGGGAACAGCTAGAAGTCATGTTTTGGGAAGTGAATATTCTGGAAACAATTCTTGATCCTCACTGCTTAAGGCAGAATTTCCCTTTACCACCATCGGGCAGGTTTTTTAGAGGAGCAATAAGTTGGGAATATGGAGGAAATGAGCTCTCTTCAGGAAACTGGCTGGAGTAGTGAGGGCTGAGCCCTTGCAAATCTGCCCCCAACCTTATTAGCAAACCTGGTCCATGGACCTGCCCCAGTGCCATCACCCACTGGCACTACTGGAAAGCATACTGCACCTACTTGCTCCCAGTCTGTGTGCACCAGTTCCTGAAAATGAGTGAAAGAAGTTGCCCCTGAACAAATGCACAGCAGTACAACCGTTTCTGTGTTGTGGGCCTGTTGGAACAGGCTCAGAGTTGCTCCAGGATGGTGCTCCAACATGCAGTGCTAGGCAGTGTATGTGTGCCCTTGGCAGACTCCCCCTGATTGAAGACCTGGTTGAGAAGGAGCAGTGAGGAGGGACTGGGCAATTGAAGGGCTGTGACCCTATTTTCTACCCTCAGGTTGGCATCCCAGTGGAGGCAACCCGCTTACAGTGCTCACTCTGCTTTTGGGAATGGCCAGCACTGCAGTGCCCCCCACCCCCAAGCACTCCAGGCAGTGCCCTACTCAGGGCTTGGTGCTAAAATGCCACCCTGTAGAGGGAAGGCTTTGTTCAGAGTTTGAAATATCTCCAGAGATGGAGCTTCTGCCACTTCCCTGCGGAGAAGAGCTACTTGACAGACTCTGAGATGTTTGCCCTCAATAGTCTCCCTTGATTTAAGATCCCATTTCCTCCATCTGCTCCTGTCCTGCTCTTAGTTCTGCTGTAGTAGAATAAATATATGTTCATCGTCTCTCCTTGGGATGCAGTGCAACACGGTACGCTTTCACTTTGCATGGAGTGCCATACAACTTTTATCCCAAACTTCACAGCCCCTTTACAGGGTGAGAAGGCCGGAAAGCAAAGCCTTTGGCAAGGAAATAAAAAGGTGGCTGTTTTAGTTTTCAGTGGAATAACAGATGTATGTTTAAGGCAATGACTTGGGACTCAGAAGTCAAATGTTTGATTCTTGGTTCTGCCACAGAGTCCCTGTGAGAATATCTACAATTTAATTCTCCAAAGGTAAAATGGGGACAAATACCTTGGTTCTGGTTTGCCTTCTTGGATTGTGCGTTCTTTGGGGGAAGGAAATGGTCATTCACCATCTGTTTTGGCAGCATCTTGGTGTAGCAGGACTTCTCTGAACTATTGTGATAGCCAATAATTGCCCCTTTCACATCTCTGAAACCCCCAGAATCTTTAAAAATGGTAAATGTGGGGTTCTCTACATTAGCCTTCAGGGAGGCTCACCATTTGAGGTGATATATTCCACCTTTTCTCCATAACCATGTCATCTACATACTACGTCTTAATAAATAAATAAACGATTGCGATTCTCATAGTTGCATATCTCCAGGAGCTGGAATTTTAAGGGAAAATCCACCGGATACTGTGATACTATAAGCCTCATGATAAAATTGTGAGTGTTATCTCTGTTCTAGCCATCTTCTTCATCTTTATATCCAGCATTGCTACCAGCCACAAGGAGAGCCTGGATGACACTTAGTGGGATGTAGGTCGATACAAATGCTTCTTGAAAAGCATATTTTAAAAATGACTCTAAAAACTGATCTGAAATGGAATGAAAACCTGGACTCCAGATCAGCAGAAAACCAAGGAAATAACTTGGTTTTAGTTCCAATCTTTGCAAAGCCCCAAAAGCATCATATATATCTAATGCTCCCAATCCAAAAACATGCCAAGGCGCTCTTTTAACTTAAGGAAAATGTTTCCTTCAGCTAGAGGTAGCTCTTTTCACCTAGGATTGTCAGTGCTGTGCAGTGAGGAAACAGGAGCAGAGAAATGACCAGCATAAAGCAGACAATACTGCAGATGTATTCAAAACCGAGCTCAGTTCCCCACTTTCACCTGAAGCACTAGTGAATCTTCAGATTCTTCATGTAGACAACTTTGTCTGGATAATTTGACTGTTAAATCTCCCACCACAAGAGGGTGTACTTGACCTTTGTAAGTTGGTTAAGTTAGTTAGACATGCAAGGCCTTTGAATATTCTTAACATGAGAGTTAAGACCTGATCCTGTAAAAGGCTGATCTGCTCATGAGAACATCTTCATCTCCTAAGGCAGGCAGGGGTAAGTTAGCATACTGAGCAGCTTAGTGGCACTTGGGACCTTGCAAGATCACTCCCATAGCATCCGACAAATCAATCCCAAACATGCAGCTATGCTGAGGTCTCTGTGGGAGGACAGCTCCTGAATGTGAGCGTGAGTGTGGATGTGAACGATACGGCAACAGCAAAGCAGGTGTTTGCACTGGCCCTTGGTGCCCAGCTCTAAAACAAAGCAAACAAGAAATGCATGAGAAATCTGAAGGGAGAATTCCTCCGACCATACCTAAGGATCCCCTGGTTTTCCTTTTTATTAGTACTGCACCAATCTTGTGCATAAGTTTGTGTAAGAAATTTAAACGGATGTGATATTCTTTATTCTTTGAATCCTCTTATGAACGCAGCTTGTCAGTGCTATTTGCAATGTGGGAGGGTACGTGCGGGAGTTGGGTTCAGAGCAGGGGTTGCCCACGCCAGATCCCAAACTTCCTGCCAATGTTAGCTTTGTAGTAAAGTAGGGCTGGAAGAGATTTTCAGGTCCCTCAGTCCAATCTCCTGCCTAAGGCAAGATCACCCCTTTCCGCTGTATAGCCTATTAGCGAAACTACCCAGTCCACCACAACCACAAGATCTAACACCGCAAAGGGATCACAGCAGCTAATGTCTTGCTGCTGCGAGAGATCCCAGGAAGAGGGCCATGCCCCCTGTCCCACAAGAAGGCAAAAATGTTGTTGCTCTTTTTTTTTTTTCCTAGAGCACAGATACCATATGAGAATGGTGTATTAAAGGTACAGTGTCTGCTGCTTGCTGTATCCTGCTCTATCCCAGCCTATGGGGTCTGCTGGCTTTAACAAACCAGCCTGCTGGTGGAATTGATAAACTCCCCTCCCCCCATCCCCAGCTCTGGTTAATTTGTCAGATAAACCCTGGTTCTGCTACTATAGGTCACAACATGAGCTGTCCCAAATGACTATTTATTAGGCTTTTAATGCCCATGAGATAATCTGCAGTTCAGGTGGTTTCTTAATAATTCTGGAAGAAAAGGAATTTCTGAACAATTAATGCTTTTTCCTGCCCAGGGCAGGGGGTCGGACTCTGATCTACTGAGGTCCCTTCTGACCCTAAAAATCTATGAAAATCAGTGTAGCTTAAATGGGGAAGGGCAAAGACTTAAGGTGCACATTTGCAAAAGGCTGAGTTGGGACATTCTAGAAATGCGCCTAAAATATCTGCTCTTTAAATGTGGAAAATTAAGCAGACTTCTCTGGCAGGACTGAGACTCGAAGAGCTGGTTCATTGCCTAGCTTGGACCTGGGTCCCAAGATATAGAGCTGGGAAGCTACATCTACACCTACACTCAGATGTCACAAATTAAATGGATCAGGACTCTTCTCATGAAAACATAAGGCCTGAACCATTTGTAATGGCTTATCCCAGGTATGTACAAACACTACACTTTAGGAACAGAGAAGGATCTGTCCCAGCATGCTTGTTTGTTCACCTTAATCTTACCTCCTTTTTTGTCATCGAATCCAGTCTCTCTCCAACGGGGCCTATCCTGGGGGTGGCCCTCAAATTTAGACTTTTGACATTATCTCCAAATGAGGTTATACATACAGACACAGAGATACACTGACAGGATTGAAAGAAGGTGTTCACATACAACTTTAAACCTGTGTCCCATTACCAGGCCACACCACCTGTAGTGCACTATGAATTAATATTTTTTTAATATACTGGGAGCCTCAAAAAATGGAAGTGGCCCAGGCCTCTCTCGACCTCTGAAAGGGCTTGCTCTCCAGAAATAGATGGAGGTGTTTTGAAGCTATTCACGTTTGTTTTCTGTCGCCTTCCTCAGCAACTAATTCCAGATGTCTGATCTTCTGTGTAAAGTGTTTCTCAAGCCCTGGACAGATGCAGTGTTTATACTGATGTAAAATTATAGTGGATAGATGAGACTCTTAAGCTGGGGTAACTTGGTCCAATCTGATGAAAAACTGCCTCTGGAAAAAAGAATGAGGGATGAGTTTTATACCAGTTTAGGTGTCATTTGTCTGCATCTATCCTGGATGAGGAGTTTGCTAAAAGAAAATAGAATATTATGTATTCCCTGCTATCTGGTGGCAAGATGTATAACAGCTGGTTCTGTATGAGTTATCCTGGGAACACAGCACATTCATCCTTTCCTGATCTCAGCATAATTTATGTTGGTATGCAAAACTGGTGCAAATTACAGCTGGTACAAATACAAAACTAGTACAAATCCAAATATATTGTTCCTTGATATACTATAAATATAAATGAATCTTTCCAGGGCATAAGTCTCCTCCTGGATATGGGATCTTAGTGAGACTTGTTCCTTGATATTTGCACTGCTTACTGTTCTTTTGCTAAATGCAAATTTGGAGACCATATGTCTGACACTACTACTCAGCTTAATCACGTGCCACACCTACCACTGAAATCAAAGAGGCTTCCCTAGCATAGACTTCAGGATCAGGCTTATTGCTCCTTATTGTGTTTTACTCAGAGGTGTCCTAGGAGTGTCATTACAAAGCAAGCACTTGGACTTGCAAAGTAAATGAGGACCAGATACCGGAATAGGGGTGTCTACACAGTAGAATGTAAGTCTTACTTTGCATAGTGCCCCCAGGTTTTGAGAGGGTAAAGGCTGACAACCCACACTTCAGATGGACTAGTGACTAGATGATTCACATTTCTTGCTGACTCAGTTGTCTAATTTCTGTTCTGTAATGTCATGCTCATTCTTGTAGTGTGGCAATTAGGAGATTTTGCAGGAAAGAGTACAGTGGTTACAGTCAGGCACATGATCAATTAGAAGTGGTTGGAGGACTTCATTCTCATTCTCCTAGATCCCATACACCCCACATACAAATCAAAAGACAGTGTGAGGCCTCCTTGAGACCACAATAGCTCTATAGCTGGTGTGTTCACACAGAGGCAGTTGTAGCATTGAAGTGAACCAGCTGGAAGCAGAATAGTTTTCATAGCGACATGATACTGCAGGGATTCTGCACAGCTCCAGGAGGCAGAACCACCCAACTGGACCACTCATGAACCTGTCCCAAGTCATGCATGAGCCCCTCTTCTCAGATGGCTCATGAGGGCGCACCAGAGTCTCGGCTGATTTCTATAACTGCCAGGAATGTGGCACCTGGAAAACCATCCCTGTTCTTATTGCCTTTTTTACATCCATACTTATATTAAAGGTGCTGCATGTGGAGCTTTACTGAAGGTGATGACCATGGTAAATGAGGCAGAAGGAAGCCAACTCTTTCCCTTCTGCTGAGACAGGATTGAAACCCTGCTCTTTGCCACCAGCTCTGGGTACTGAAAAATCCTTTAAGCTTTAGTCCAAGTAGAATGGCTGTAATGTAAGTGTAACCCCCTCTTTGTATTGTAGAAGGGAACTTTTCCCAAGTTGGAAGCAGTTTGAAGGCTGGTAAGATCCTATTGAGCATGCTAGGTGAGGATGTGGTGGAGGCTGGTAGCCACACTGGGTGTACCACTGGTCAAGAAGAGAGAAAAGAGATCTATGCTAGCAGCCAGGGTGGAGGTGGTGTGGAAGTGGGGCCAGAGGGGCATGTTCAGAGAGGTCTCTGAACAGGGGCAGGGTCTGAGAGTGAAATGGGTTGTCCTACTGAAAACACTGACCAACTGAGTCAGTTGAGTGGATCGTCTCATCCTGGGAGACAGGCAAAAAAAAATGGATGAGTAGCATCCCAGAAACTGAAGGAGGTTGAGGGGATATTTGGATGAATTTTCTCTTGGCCTCTTCGTCTCAGTGCCAGCTAGGAGGAAGAAATGACACAAGCACATTGGATCCATCCAGGGGCTGCAGAGAGAGTATATTCAATCTGCCGCTCACCAGGGATGGTGAAGCTGGTTAGCAGCTTATCTGCTACCAGGGAGTGATATACTGTATACATGCATATATCTTGATTTTTTTGTTTCCTTTATAAGGTTGTCACTTGTAGTTCAATTATTATTGTGTTTTGTTATAGTAAAAAAGATAAATTTGGATTTTTTCATTATTATTCACTGAAGAGTGTTTGATGCCAGGTGTCCCTCACTGGGTGCTGCTGGTTTCTATATATGCATAGTGAACCCAGAATGGTTGTAAACTTTAATACTGTACAGCTCTTTCATAAATATAACTCTACCCATGAGTAACCTCCAGGAACATAGTGGGAAAAAAAAAAACTGGAAGAGGTCACCTGCACCATCAATTCCAGTTCCTGGTAATGGCAGGCAATCAGAGGCTTAGTCCAAAAGGATCCATAGGAACCTTCACCCTGGCTCTTCTCCCATATGCACAAAGCAACACACTAATGCACTCTGACAACTCGGGTTATTAGTATGAAGGCCACAACAAAACCCAAAGGCTTCAGAAACCACAGTGTGCCACAGGCAAGCAGCAAGAGAGACCAAGTACCATTAATGACTTCGGGCACTGCAATGACAAGGAATTTGTTAGATAAAATCCTTTCTCTGGTACCCAGTTGAAAACTTAATTTTGGATGAAATATGTCACTTCTTTTCTGAACGCTTTCTCTCCATGTCCTTCCGCAGTCATTCTGCAACACTCTGGACCAACAAATCTTTCATTTTCAAAACCCATTCTTCCAAGTGATCTTCCCAGGAGTCCAAGCCTTCCTATGTCTTTGCGTCTTCCCCACATAATTTTAGAGGGTTTTTTCCCCCCTCCCCAACGGTATATTCTCTCATAAATCTGGTTTAAGAGCCCTTATTCTAGAGCAGCTCATAACATACAATTCCAAATTAGCATCTTCCCAAGATGGTTCATTCTTTTAACTAAATCTCTGTGTGTATTGTGGTCAGGATGGATCAAAGAACTGATACTGGGAAGCACAAAGTCTGAGTTTTAAATTAATAGCTGAAACCTGGTGGATGTTAGGAATTACCAGAATATTGTCACTATACAGTGGTATTTATAATCCAGTTGTTGGTGGACAAAACCTCCATCATGATTATCCTCCTTGTTGGCAGACTCAACAGAACAACCAAGAACTGATGGGCAGCAACCACTTTCTCACTTCTCAAGGTGCATCTTTCCAGCATAGGAGGAGACATGATGGTGAGTAGAGGTCATGGAGACATGCGCAGTGCCACCAGCTGCTTCTGTCCTGTGGATAAACAGACCCCTGTTTTTCCCACTGCCAGTCTGGAAACCTTCACCAGCATTGGATTCCCTCCCATGTGACAAAACAAACGTCACCTACAAAACATGCACATTTAAGTATCTGATCACTGTATAAAATAAACAGACAGACCATTTTTCACTTGTAATTGTTTTTGCTGCATTAATGAAACTAATGTGTATATTATCATTAGTGAATATGTAAATGAGATGTGATTAATAACTCATTTGGAGAAAGAAATGGAAAGATTAATTTTACCTTATGCAATTCCTCTGTACTTGTTACGCTCTGTACAATGTCCTTTTTTCCACTTCTTATGAAATCTGGAGAGCCTTGTAGAATTGGATCCTTTTAAAAACAATAAACATTATATTCAAAACCACAAAAAACTAGTATGTTTATCCTTCTCCTAGAATAAATCTAATTCTTGTTTTGTGTCAAATTCCCCACCTCCCATATTGGCAAGATAGTTATTTCTAAAGAAACCTGCAGAAACCTGTCCCATGTTATGACTAAATAAATAAATACTGGCATCCTGGGGAATGTTTCAGAAGAGCAAGATCTAATAATGAGAGCTGGAGCTGGTAGACAATTTTCTTTTGGAAAAGATCTTTCGATGATGTATTTGTTTGAAAGGCGGTTTCTTTGAGAGAGGTCTGTTTTTGACACACGTGTGGGAACACCTGATTTTTAACCTGACAATTTAGAAGAATAAAGATAAATGAAAATGTTTTGCCCCATTTCAGTAAAAAATTTCCGTTGGAACAATTTCTTTCTTTCTCTAGGTTACGTACCTGTTTGGTAGGGCTTTGTGAAGCTTCGGTTGCTGATTCGATTCAGCCCGACTTTTTTGGTGGCCGAATCTCTGAATGAGAATTGAATCCCAGGACCTTTTAATCTCTTCGAATCGAATTGGAGCCCTCTGAATCAATTCAAAGAGATTCGGAAAGATTTGGCAATTTGGATGTAGACACAGCTTTAAATGTTTTTTTCTACATACCTCTAGGTAGCAGGGGCTTATGAATACTGTGATGCTGGGGCACATGGAGCATCCTACAGAAGCACAGGGGGGTCCCCAGAGCACTCGGCACCAGACCTGGAAGCGGACCAGAAGCACTTCTGGGTCCACCGGGGAGTGCACCAGGGCCCCCCTCCCATCCTCTCCCCGCGACTTGGCAACTGGTGCTTCCTGGGTCTAGGGGGGCACCCCGAGTTCCCCCGCAGCCGATAGCTGAGCCGGGGTGGGGGAGCATGCTCAGCAGTAGACCCAAAAGTGGACCGGAAGTACTTTCAGTCCACTTTTCGGTTTGCCACCGAGCACGTGGAGGTCCCCCCCCACTCCTGTGGGATGCTCCATCTGCCCCAGCATTGCAGTGTTCATGAGCCGTGCTGGTACCTCAAGGTATATAGAAAAAACATTTAAAGTTGTGTCTGTGTCCGAATGGCTGATTCTCCAAATCAGCACCAAATCTTCAGATTCGGATTCAGCCGAGTCAAACTGGGGACAGTGATCCGAAACAACAAATCAAATCACTGTCCCCAATTCAGGCCAAATGCAAATCAAATAGGGCCCACTTACCACACCTCTACTATCTAGCCTTTCTATAAAGTTCAACCTTATTTGAAGGTAATGTTACTTTGCAACACAAAACAAAACCCTGTGCCACCTTCTCAAATGCACTTGCCCTCTAAATTGCCACAACTTTTGACAGAGAATACCAGCAACAGCCTGGATTGCCTAATATTTGCTGGCAAGTGTCCTGAGCGAAGCCACAATGGGAAAGGTTAAATAGGGTTTGCTGAAGAGGGGGTAAGACTTGACATAGGGATTTGTTACACAAATTAAATCACTTGTGCATAATTAAAGTGGATGTGGTGTGCATTGTACTGCTTTCCTGTGACAAAGTGTAATGATTGTCTAACTTTAAGTATGTGACTATTTACTAAGGATTCATGAACATATGTCTACAGTGTGGTCTGCGGGGAAGGTTTTCAGCACCCCCTTGTCCCCGCTCACTCACACTTGAAGGGCTGTTACAAGTTGCATTTAAAATATTTGAACTCTAGAGAGCCTAGCAGGCAGGGTGTAGACAGGAGCCAAGACTCTCTCTCTCTTCCCCCCCTCTGGGGTGGGGAGACCTGTAGCTTGGAGGTGGAGAAACCACCATGGAGGCTGGGGTTTCCTCGCTCTACAGCCAGTAGAAGCCAGCCAGAGCCATGGACGGGAGGGGAGAAGTCTTGGGGGGGCGGGGAGGGAATACTGTTTGAAGTGAATTGGCAGGGGAAGAAGTAGAGAAAGGGGTGAAAGTATTATTATAACCAGAATCCTGCATGGTTCACTGAACTGGGATTGGGCTGGGGGGGAGTTGGAGCTGGTACTCAAACCAGAGCATAGCTGAGACCCAGCAGGCTCACCGCATGCCACCCTGGGGCGGGCTTGGGGTTAGCACTATACCAGGGCGAAATGGAGACCCAGCAGGCTTGCTGAATGCATGCAGCTCAGCACAGGTCCAGTTTGCAGCCTGCCTCATGGTTTTCATGCTGTGGCTCATTCTCTTCACAGAGCTTGGTGGTAGGATTGCAGCTGCTGTTTGCATGGGGTGCTAGAGCACACTGCAAATCAATGTGCTGCACCTGTGGTTGGGGTGTGCAGTAGCATCCTGTGGGGGCAGGTGGGCATGTTGGCTTGAGGCCAGGACTGGCCCCCTCAGCAGTAAACTTCAGGAGGGTTGAAAGTTTTCCTATGGAGCAAGAGTGGGAAAGGATGGTGTATCCTGGGATGCTGGAGAAATGAAAATAGTGTTTTACCTCCCCAAAGCAGAATAACAATACTCTAGAATGACATGGGTAAATCGGATCAGGGATAACTCTTGCTTGAATTGACATAACTTTAACTAAAATACTTTGAGGTTTTTTTAGCACAGGTTAACACCCTCTAATGGGTGAATTCTCCATTTTAAGTGCCTTTATGACAATTTAAAGGTAACCTGCAACACTACCCTTACACGTTTTAAATCTGGAAATATGCTAAAGAGTTTGCTCCCATGTGTCCTACTGTGGTTGCTTTGGAGATATTGGGAGTGGGTGCTGAGGTGTGCCATGGGCTAAGCTTCCCACTATAGTTTTGTGTTTGGAGCGTGCCAGGTAGGAGAGAGCGCTCTGGAAAGGTCCAGCCAGAACACATTGCAGTGGTGCTGTAGACATACAGGTTGTTACTGCCAGGCATAAATTAATGGATGATAAGGCAAGAAAAGCCATTAGCATCATCTAGCTTGATGTCCTGCGATACCAGCAAGAGAGTCTCACCTAATATTTCACTGTGTATCAAGCTTGTATCTTGTGGCTGAGCTACTGAAAATTGTTTTGGGGGAGGGAGGAAAAGCAGAATAATTTTTCTTCTTAAAAAGAACTTGTATTGTTTCCAGTCCCCTTGGGCAAAAACCCAGAATCACACAGGTTAACCAACAAATTTCCCCTTGGAGTTCAGCTGTGAAATGGGCCAGGTTTGTCAACTTCCTGGAAATAGGTATGTCAGGTGGGGGTGGGGATGAATGTCAAAATTTCACACTCTATCAAAGTCTACAGAGGCTGACCAAAAATATCCGATTTTGGGCTCAAATCCTCCTGAAGTATAACTTGGTGGTTTCACACAGCCCCGTTCCTCTTGACAGCATGTAATAATTTATGACACGTTCCATTTACTGCAAGTAGGCAAAATGCCATGCAACCTCTGTGGTTTTCCATGAGGCTTGAAAGAGTCAGTTCAGTATGTTTATTCTCCTTTATTAATGACATTTTCTAAAGACTTCTGTGCCTCTATTCTTTGGCTTACACTTTCCCTCCTTTTTTTATTAATACTATATAAAAACACCTTTTTTCATTCGTGTTAATGTACTCTGGAACCGCATCAGAAGAAAACTGCACAACTCTAGCTTGCATTCACTGGTATCATGGAACATATGAGGACCAGGTGATCAAGGGGTTTTATTAATTATAATAATAATAATATTTAACATATGTAAATAAGAAGACCAGAGAAGCATTTTTAAATCCTATCTAGAATGCTTAGTTTAATATCCAGGGAGCATTAAGAACAGAAGACATTGGTAATACCATGTTATAAAATCACCTACATATCAAAGTCATGTTGTGCACTTGCTAGCAGGTTAGCAAGGACTGCAGTAATTAATATCAATTCCTACTTGGGGAGATAACATCAAGTAGTATAAGCCCAACATTTGAGCTTTATTTCAATGCAGGGTTCAGTTAAGGCTTAAATGTTCCAAACAGTTCCCCTGTATTTTAGAGGCAACAGTACAACAATATTGTGCTAATGATAACAGCACTAGATCTGTATAGTGCTTTCCGTCAATAGGTCACAAAGAAGGCCACTTTTATTTAACAGAGGGGAAACAGGCACAGGGAGGGAAGTGGCTTGAACAGAGTCATCCAGCCAGGGTGAGGCAGGGTCAGAAATTGAACCTGGGTCTTCTACACGTGCCCATCTGTTATCCTGGATACAAGAACCAGAAAGCAAAACTGGAGATTGACAGTGGACCAAGCACTGATTTTTGGTGACCTTGCTATGTAAATCGGTGGGGTTACCCCAGGTTTAATCAGAGCACTAACTTAAACTGGAAATAGAATCAACGTGACTGTACAGAGAGAAGCATAAGGAAGATAGAGTAGGAAGGGTAACAATAAAATCTGTCCTATTCCATTGAGTTCACAGTCAATGATCTCAGGTGCCAGTAGGGACACAGGTAAGATATTTATATTTGATGATAGTTACGCTGACAGTACAAAAAAGCTTCAAAAAGTTTTCTGAATAATTGATTTTGGTGTTGAATTCTCATTAGCTTTTAATGAACTGACTTTCAGTAGTACTTGGGTTCATGTAGGTGCTTTTGAATATGTGCCCATTTCTGTTTAGTCTTCTACATAAAGATTAGGATTTTGCAAAGAGCCTTGGGGAATTAGGCACCCAGAGGTCTGCACTTATTTGTTCCTGGCTGGCCAAGGCTCCTGCAGAAACAGCCAGTGTACGCTCTGACCACTCCTCTTTCCAAAAGCCCCCAAATCTTTGGAATGCCCCCTGTGGCGGGAAGGGAAAGATCAGAGCCCGTTCTGCACCAGAATATTCTTTGTGTTCCGGGAATGAGTTGTAACAGAGATATGTCCATATCCATGTGGGTAGTTCATCGTTTCTAGCAAGTCATAAGAATATCTAGCGTCATCTTTAAGTTACCTGGGTCAGTTAAGTTATCTGGATACTAGGGCTGTGTGAAGCTTCGGGTGGTGATTCAATTCGAAGGAGATTCGGCCCTATTCAGTGGCCAAATCTCCAAATCTGAACTGAATCAGGGGACCAGTTAAAAGGTCCAAATTGATTCAAAGTTCCCCAAATCTTTGAAAAAGATTCGGACAGCTGTGATTCAGGCAGTCCCCAGTGGCTGCAGCAGGGAGCTGCAGCTGGACTCACAGCTGGTAAGTAGGAGCAGGGGAGGGGGGGCTGAGGGAGGGGATCATGGGGGACTACTGCCAGCGCCTCCGACCCCTGCCTGCTCCACCCCTCCATGCTGAGCCCCCCCCTCCACACCAGCTCTTGCTGCTTTAAAAAATAGCCCCACTCACCAAATGCTGCTGGGTGGGAGGTGATACCTGCTGCCCCCCCACTGCCCCACGCTTCATGGGGGGGCTCTGAGCATCAGATAGCAGTGGAGGGCTGGGTGTGGAAAAGAGGGTTGTCAGTCTTACCCAGCTTCTGCTGCAGTAAAGACTCCTGGCCATTGCGATGCCCTTTCTAGGTCTACACCCACAGCTGGTGCCCCACTTACCCCATTATGTTATGTCTGGCAGTTTGTATAAACAGCATCTGTAAAATGAAATATCACATGTGCTTCATTGCACACTTGTGTCATTCATAGGAACTTGCAGGGATACAGAAAGAACTTAAATTGGGAAAGCCAATCTTTTTATTGCACCTTTTTTTGGAAGCTGTCCTTGTAGTCACCACACTTAAACACAAGACATCTTTACCGGAGCTAAAAGTTGCATTCATACATTTCTCCCTCCATAGTTTCATCACTATTTACTTTCTCACTTGAGCCTTAAACAACCTTGACTTCATCTAGCTGGTGATCTGCAGAAAACCTCATCTATTCAATATGAAAATATTGATGCCTCCATTTCATTCTGTAGCACATCTGGGGTCCCTTGTGTCTACATATCATCACTGTCCAGCACAACTAGCCAAGAAAAGCACAAGGAAGAAAAATTAAATGTGTTGACAGTTGGGCTCTTGCAAATGACTCTTGGTCTGAGACAAACCAGAAAAGAATGAGCATCTTGCACAGATTCACACACACTGAGTGAGGAAAAAGTAAAGAGAAAGCATACTGTATTCACACAGCTGGGGCAAAGGTCTGGGGCTATTCCACCCAAGAAATGTTAGTTTATGCCACTAATGTAGACAGATTTCCTGTCTAATGCTGCTAGAGGAAATATTTGGGCACATGCTGATCAACTGTGCTGCAAAGCACTAGTGTTAGCCAAATGGAGAAGCCTGCCATTAATGAGTGCTGCTTCAGCTGTACAGATGTTGCTTATTGATGACAACCAGACTACTTCAGCTGAATTTCCTAAGGCCTTGGTTTTGAAGGCAGAGTTTACATGGTTTTTAGTCCAAACCTACCTGCACTGTCTTACTGTCATCCACAGAACTCTTATGTCCAAACCAAACTTAGGCTAGCTACAGGGATCAAGGACAACAAAAAGTCCTTCTTCAGATATGTGGGAAGTTGAAAAAAGAACAAAGATAGCCTTGGGCCCCTACAAGATTAAGGGGCAGCTTATATCAGACAACTTTTTTGCATCAGTTTTTCACCCTCCCAAGGGGATCACCCTGTTAAAAAGGACACAAACCATCCTGGGAGTGGGTGGTGGGCCCAAAATTGATGTGGAGTAAGTGAGGAAACACCTTGAGAAACTGGACATTCACAAATCCACAGGTCCTGGCAGAGTGAACTCGAGAGTCTTGAAGGAGCTGGCAGACATCATTGCACCTCCCTTGGCAAAGATGTTTGAAAATTTGTGGTGCACGGGCGAGGTCCTGGTAGACTGGAAAAGTGGTACCTATCTTCACGAAAGGGAGAAGGGATGACCCGGGGAATTATAGACCAATCAGTCTGATGTCTATCCCTGGAAAAATCCTGGAGAAAATTGTCAAGGGACCCATCAACACCAGACTAACAGAAGGCAAGTTTCTCAAGGTCAGCCAATATGGCTTTGTGATGGGCAGGTCTTGCCTGACCAACCTCATCTTCTTCTATGAACAGGTGATATGAGCCCTGGACAAGGGAGATGACATGGATGTCATATATCTGGATTTGAAGAAAGTCTTTAACCTAGTTCCCCACGATGTCCTCATGGCCAAGCTGGGGAGCTGTGGCCACTAGTTGATGGCTAGGTAACTGGCTATGGGGTCAGACCCAAAGAGTACTAGTTGACAGGAGCATATCAATGTGGTGCAGGGTGACCAGTGGAGTCCCTCAGCACTGGGAACTTGGGCCGGTACTCTTTAATATCTTCATCAATGATCTGGATTTGGGAGTCGGATGTGAACTGGCCATGTTTACAGATGATACCAAATTATGGGGGAGAACGGTCACACCGCAGGACAGGCTGGGGATACTGGCCGACTTGGCCACACTCTCAAGGTGGGCTGACCAAAACTGGATGGCCTTCAATGTAGAGAAGTGTAAGGTGCTGCACCTCAGTAGGTAGAACCCTCAACATACTTACAAGCTCGGCAGTGCTACGCTCACTAGCACCACGACCGAAAGAGACTTGGGGGTCCTGACTGACCACAAGATGAATACAAGTCACCAGTGTGATTCTGTGTCTGGCAAAGCAAACCAAACTCTGGCATGCATCTACCAATGCATCTCAAGCAAAACCAGAGATGTCATCCTCCCACTTTACTCGGCCTTGGTGAGGGCACAGCTGGAGTACTGTGTCCAGTTTTGAGCCTCCCATTTCAGGAGGGATGTGGAAAAGCTTGAGAGAGTCCAGAGGAGAGCTACTTGTATGATCCAAGGCCTGGAGGGCAGGCCATACGAGGAGAGGCTGAGGGATCCGGGACTCTTCAATCTGGAAAAGAGAAGGCTTAGGGGAGACTAGGTAGCAGACTACAATTATATAAGAGGGGTACATCAGGACCTGGGAGAACAGCTGTTCACCAGAGCTCCCCAAGGGATAACAAGGTCTAATGGCCATAAACTCCAGGAAGGCCAATTTA
Organism: Crocodylus siamensis; assembly: GCF_052110815.1. NCBI lineage: Eukaryota > Metazoa > Chordata > Crocodylia > Crocodylidae > Crocodylus > Crocodylus siamensis. The sequence continues at coordinate 60,927,651 of NC_143402.1, forward strand.
GACTAGACATAAGAAACATGTTCTTTATGGTGTGTGTGTCCAGGGCTGGAACAGACTCCCCCCAGAGGTGGTGCAGGCACCTACTCTGGAGTCTTTCAAAAAACATCTGGATATTTTTCTTGCTGGGATCATGTGATCCCAGCTGACTTCCTGCCTATGGCAGGTGGGGCTGGACTTGATGATCTCACAAGGTCCCTTCCAGCCCCTAATGTGTATGTAGTGGATTTTGGGTTTTGACACTTCACCAATGCCCTCCCATAGTTTCCCCGGTCTGTATCTTCCAGGCCTCACTTCCCACTCCTGACCCAACTACCTCTGGTTTATACATCCCTGATCAGTGTTGAACAGTTTTTTTCCCTGTGGCCTTCTTCAGTTATAGGAGCTCTTATCTCAGCTAAGCCGCCTGGGGAAGATTCCATCCCAACACAGTTGGCCAGTGGAGCACATCAGGTTCTTGTTAACATTTGATGCGAGTACACTTAGGGTCATGATTTCAGGAGAAATATCCTAAATGTAGCTACATAACAACTTGAAGAGCCTGGCCAGAGCACAGAGTGTATTGAAAATTTACAGACCACCTACCACAAGGCAAAGGATGGCAAGCCCAAGTGCAGCAACTTCTCTTCTGTTTTACAGTAATGGCTTAAACTTTTATTCACCACTGTTCTTAATTCAGTGCCAACTATCGTGCACATCAGGGCTGTTCTGATTTTTAGCCTGAAGGAAGAGGAAATGTGGATGGCACTGGATTTAAGGGGAGGAGGTGTAGGAAAAGACATTGGATAGAGTTTGGTGGAACAGGTTCCTGAATCAGTCACACAGCTAAATGGGCTAGGGCAGGGGCAGGCAAAGTTCAGCCTGTGTGCCAGATCCAGCTGGCAGTGGACTCCATTTCCCAGCAGCCCCTGCCTGCATGGCTAGGGCTGGTCTCCATGCAGACCCCAGCTGCAGCTGTGCTGTGATAGACCTTGACCCTTGATGCCAGTTGAGCTCTAACCATTGCTCTGGACTGCTTATACTTTGTCTCTGAAACAAAGTGGTACAAGATCACTCTGAGGCCTTGACCAGGACAATGAACATAACATGAAGGAGTTTTGACTTTTCTTTTATTCCTGAAAAGGTAAATTTTGCAAAAGAACATTTTCAGTTTTCACTTAAAAACTAAAAATTTTAATTTCAAAAGAAAAGCCAGAAAGCCTCTGAAGAAAAGGTTAAACAAAAACACAGCAAACAACAGCATTTTTTTTACAAACCTTCTTATGCCTGCTGGACGAATACATTCTCAGATCCCTTGTATGAGGGTTCAGATGTTTCAGAACTGAGAGTCTTCTGTAATTTGTGGCTGCGCTGCCTCCCAGCCTGTCCCTGTTTTCAGAATGAGAGGGGGAAAGGGAGCAGAGAAAGTGTAGTCATATAGTCTGAGGTTTTTTTCAGCCCCTGCTGTAGGGTAGGGTGGGTGTATTGGAGCCCCCCTGAGAGAGGGGCTTGGTTTTCTGAAAGGAAGAGGGTGGGGAGGGGGGGTCCCTTTTCTCCAGCCCCTCCCCTGTGAAGTCCCTATGCCTTGAGCTCACAGTTGTCCTGAGCGGGGATGCAGTTGGCTTGTTTTCCCCCGCTGTGGACCTGGCGGCTGCTCTGGTGTGCCGCGGGGGGTTCCTTCTTCGTAGGCCGGGGTCCGGCCCTGGGCACCTCCAAGGCCCTGCCTTCTGTTGAGCCGAGGGATGGGGCTCGGCCCGCCTTTTCTGGGCCCAGGCCCACCCTCCCTGTGGGAGGAAAGGGACTAACGGTGCTCCAAGAGCGCCTTAGGGCAGGTGCCCATTGACGAGGCCCGAGCGATCTCTCACTGCTCCCTGGGCCAAGGCTTTGTGCACTGGGGTGTACACGGTGTGGGGCCCGAGCAGGCTGTCCCTGCTCCTAGGTCCGAGGCTCCAGCAGTGGTTCCTCCAACAGTGTCTTCAGGAGCCGAGAGCTATTGTCTGTTGGGGCAGGCCTCCCTAGCTTTTTTCTGCTCCGCTCTTCTCGTCTCTCGCTGGTCTGGTCTCCCAGCCGAACACGCTGTTCTTTTATAGCCATCAGGGGCTCCGCCCTGGATCACAAAAGGTCCAATCAGAATGAGGGGCGGCGAAAACTTTGCCGGGACCCCTCCTCCCGGGAGCTCAGCGTCTTGCTTGAGCTGGCAAGCTGCATGCAAAGCCGCACCTGCTACATTTGTAAGTGTCCTAAGAACAGGTGATCTCGTGAAGTTATTGGGACTTTTTAATATTGCTTGTTAAAAGTAATACGATAAAATGGCAAGCCCATTTGAAGGCTGGTTGAGTTCTTGCAGCATCTGTGTTCTGAGCTGCTCATATTGACCTTATCTGAACCAAATAAGGGGAGAAAGCCAAGAGTTATTTTGGAAACAAAACTTACAGCAGCAAAGTATGGATCTGGGTCTGTATTTTTAGGATGTTTGAATCTGGGATTCTGGGTTATGGTCATTGCTCCTTCACACCTTTTTAAAATCATATTTCTATCACTCTTACTATTTTCACCATGATTCTCTTGATCCCTTATGATTTTCCTTAAAAACTGGCCCGACAGATTGACAACCTCAGCTAATATATAATTCATGCACCACATTAAGCCATAAAAGGAACTTTGACACCAGTCCAAAAGCATCACACAGCCCACAAAGGCAAGGACTCATTGCCTGGAATGCATCTTTCAAACAGTAGCTTGTCATATTTCTACTGCATGCTCAGTAAACCTATGGTAGTGAAACAAGGGAGCAGAAGGCGACTTACTTTGGCATGACAGCAAATGAAGATGAAGACTTGCAAGTTGTCACCTTCCAGCATTGAGGCCCAAGAAAATTAATGATGCTTTGGTGGATATATAAAAATGCAACAAGCAGGGATATATGTGTTTTGCAAAATTAACCTGTTGGATTCTCGTGTCCCAAATTGCAGACCCTAAAAACAAATCCTATTTCCACTTCATGTGGGTAAGTGGCACTTATGTAGCTATGTGACTGCAATGTTTGGCATTTGCATGCAGTTTGGATCCCACATAGCTAAGCTCACCCTACATTTCCCTGGTGTTTGTTACCAGCGAAGGCCCCTCTGCTTTTAAGGGAGCAGCTGGGGCACTTGTGCTGGGAATAGATGACCGGAGTGAGTTCCAGACCCTGCTTCACCAAGAGGGGGTTTGAGCCTGTCTCTTGCTTTCTAACAAAGTACTGTAACTGCCAGGTCACAGGATAGGCATTATCTAAAGCACTTTTCAGTGCTCTTCTTAAAGCTGACCCACTGGGTAGCCAGAGGGAAAATGTGTGGGGCCAGGAGGAGGATAATGGGTTGTGGGGCAACTGGTACTGCTTAGACAAGCCCGTTTGTTGGAGATTGCAGACAAAATAATTCAGACCTATAAAATTAAAGGCTGAGTTGAAGCTCACCAGAACCTTTATATTTACCATTTTTTTATATACAAGAAATAAAGCGTTGGAAACAAACTCATAGTAATAGTAGCTATAACAAAACCAAAGCTAAGGGGGATACACTTTAATATACTGTAAGCTCAGTTCGGTGAGAAGATTTCTGTTAACTTTCTCCCATAGTGCACAGAGGATTTCAATCTTGGAAACAAAGAAAATCAAATTATATTGATCAGTATCATGTTCTACTACAATCTGAACTTCTAGAGACTTCCACTTGGAAAGGCTGATAGTAGATAGAGAAAAAAGAAAAAAATGCATTCTGTTCTTGGTTTAGCCTATAAACAAAATTCCAGCCTATTTTCTAAAATGTCTTATTGGTCACCGATACATGTGCTGGATGTTTGCTCTGATGTGTGCTAATTAGCATGTGTCTGCTGGAGTGTGCTAATTAGCGCACTTCAGCGGCTTCTACATCGCATCTAAGTGTCCCCGCACTTCGAAATGGCAGCAGGGTCGCTTTAACTAAAACTTGTTCCCCTCATGGCATGAGCAGGCTGGCAGCTCTGGTGGGCCACACTGGGTTTGCAGGCAGTAATCTGGGTTTGTAACATCTGTGAAGCAGCCAGTGGCTCACCTCTAGAAATCTGCTCTGGGGTTAAGTCCGTCCCCCTGTACCTGGGAGACAAGCCTTAATGTGAGAGGTCAGCCAGGATGTAGGTGGCTGGGCCTGTGGTAGACAACTAAGAGTAACTAGGGCAGTGCTTCCCAACCTTTTCCTCAACATGGTCTCTCACTCCCAGCCTGCAATGCCCTACCCCCACCCCATGTACCCCTTACTCCCCACCCATAGCCCTCTGGCCCTGCCAGTATCCCTCACTCCTTACTCATAGCCCCCCACCCCTGCAGCTTGCTGGTGCCCTTCACTCATGACTCACAGCCCTCTGCCCCTCCCAACCCTGCCAGTGGGGGCCCCCACCTGCCAGGGCTATGGCTTGCAGCCCCTTGCTGCCACCACCTGAGCCCCAGCTGTTGCCCGTGAGAGATGGTAGCTGCTGTGGCTGGAGCAGAGCATGGAGTCTGGTTTCCCCTGCTCCCCCCTCCTGCAGGCGGCATGGCTGGAGTGGAGCTCATGGTTTGAGGAGGGGAAGGATGCAAGCTGCCCACTGCAGACTCAGGGCTCCCTGCCCTGCTGCCTTCTCCCTGGGGGTCTCCATGGACCTGTCACAGACAGGCAGGGAGGCTCAGTGCTGCTGCTGGGAGTCCCACACCAGCTGTGCTGCCATAGTGGGGCACCTACTGCCTGCCCAGCAGCAGCAGCAGTGGTGGTGTGGAGTTGTGTCCCCTGCTGCTGCTGGCTGGGCAGGGGGTGCCTCACCATCGCAGCATGGCCAGCATAGGGTTCGCGGCAGTGGCACCGAGCCTTCCTGCTTTGCCCTGCTCTGCTGCAGAGGCCCCAGGGGAAGGGCAGTAGGGTGGGGAGCACCAAGCCTGCAGCACATATCCATTCCTGCCCTGCACGAAAATTGGGGGGGGGGGGCACATGCCCCACCATGCCTCCCTCCCCAGAAGTGCTCAACCCCATTTTTTATTGTTGTGACCCAAATGGAAACCACTGAACTAGGGGGGCAGCAAGACAGGACCACAGATTATCAGAGCATTTGGGTCAGGGTCTGGGCTGGAGAATGTGGGAACCAAGTTCCAGAACAGCCAAGAGGGGAGATCCAAGAGACATAGACTAAGAAGCGAGGCAAGATCAGAAACCAGGCGTCAAAATCACTAGTACTGAATTCCAGGAAGATCTGAGGTCAGGGTCAGGATAAGCCAAAGCCAGGTCAGGAGCCAGGAGAACTAGACAGCGGTGAACGTGAGGCTTGCCAGAACAGACTGAGACTGTGAATGTGTGCTTGAGCTGCAGGTGTATTTAAAAGGCGTAAATGGTGCTTTCAACAGCGGATCTGGTTCAGAGGACTGGGTCAGTCAGACTAGCCAGGTATCAAGGGCAGGCGTGATAACACACGATAGCTCAAGTGCTTGGCCTAGCTAGGCATGCTTGATCAGAGGCCCAGACACCTAGGGTATACTAAGGGTATTTTCCATGCTTCTGGGCTTTGCTCATTGCCACATGGGGCTGGGAATGAATTTTTTCCCCTCCTGCTGCTATGTGTTCCAGTGCTTTTGTTTTCAGCTTCCTCAAAAGCATTGGGTGTTGACTGCAGCCAACACTGGATTTTGACAGGGACGTACTACTGCTCCTGCTGGAACTAAAGCCTGGAGGTTCCTGGCTAATGGGTCTTGTCTCTGTGCTCAGGGGCAGATCAATTGACATATCAGGAAGGAATTTTATTTCATAGTCAGATTGGCATAGACTGGTGGGGGTTTGCCTTCCTCTGTAGTGGGAAGGTATAAGAATTTAGCATTTAAGAACTGACCTGTTTATCAAGATAAAGATGAGTAATGTCAAAACAAGTACAAAGGAAGGGGGCAAAAATTACTTAAACTTATTGCACTCATCATTAACAGCTTGTTATAAGCACAACTGATTTCTATTACTATCATATACTACACTGATCCAGTACATAAATGTTTTCTTTAGCATATTTCTAATGTTGCTAATTTATCTGTTACTGTCACACCGGGGCTGTTAGCTTTGAACAAATGGCTGTTATTAATCACTAGAGAGCCATTAGACGCCACAGCCATGATATTAAATCAGCTCAAGAGTGGCACTTGTAGGAATATTCAAACAAAATTAAAAATTGCTTGGGTAACATTAGTGTGGTTAATGCTGCTGGGATATGAGCTATTTAGTGCCTGCAAACACTGATCCTCTGTGCAGGACACACTGCATGGCAATTGCTTTCTGTTAAGAGCTGTTTTAAAAAAACTTTAAAAAGATGATTTTTGTTAAAAAATGTAATTATAGGAATCTGGTGGTATCATGTTTACACTCCTGGCAATCTGACTTATAATACATGTGCAGCAATGACTCTAGCTTTTCTATGTTGCCCTGTTCCCAGGCCTGACTTCAAGGATCAACACGGATGGTGAAAAGGGAGTTAGGTCATTCTATAGTTCTATCTTTAACCTGTCAGGTTAAATGGCCATCAAAATTACGCAGTAAAAACTTGTGGGGTGCTTTTTTGATGTCAGACACCAGTCCTGTGGAAGCTAGACTGAGACCTCCTAATTTGTTTCATACAGAGAGTCATCTTGGGTCACTACCAGCATTTGTGTGATAGTCTTTCTGGAAGGGAGGAGATAGGAATAGGCACTGAGAACAATGCCTGTCTTTGTAATTAGCTATAAGGAGCCATTTGTCGGGAAGTTAAGGATGCTTCAGTCAATCTCTATTACCCATTGTGAGAAGAATTACACCATCAAATGTATAAGTGTGTTGCTGAAGCCAATGGAATCGATATGTGTTTGCCTGATAGCAGAAACTGCACTGGAGTCTTCTCCAGGAGGCTTTCTTTGAGATGCTATGTTATTGCATATTTAAACATTTACAGTCTGATTCACTGCTCTATGAAATTTATAGAAAAAATCCCAATGACTGCAATGTGCATTGGATCAGGTCGATGGGGTTGTATAAAAAGAAGCACAGGGCCAGGGCTAGGTAATTTTTTTAATTCAAAATGTTATTTTAATGAAAAAGTTTCATCAGGAAAATTCTAAACAGCTCTACTCGGAGGCACATTTATTTTATTTACTTATTTATTCACTTGCTGCAAAAGAACCATTAAAAAATCTGTGGTTGCCCATTAGTAGAAAATTCTCGGTGGTCACGTACGACTCTCGGTGATGTTTGTTTACATAAATACAAGCAGCATAATTTGAGGCAACTGTTTCATTGCTGTTTGGAGGATCACTGTAATTAGGCTTTGTACCTCATTCATATAACTCCTGAATTCCTAAATATTTTGAGGTATATAACTTGGTATTCATAAGGCAAGGCTATTCTTTCACTTGAGCACAGTGGTCTCTTCATTAGTGCTGTGAATGAGGTTAAGTGGGGAACTTCATAAATATCATTTAGTTGGTCCAAAAAAAAATATTATTGGAGATCTTGCAGATTGTGCCTAGGTATACAATGACATTTTGCAGTCTTTCTTGGCTTCTTAGCATGCTGGCTACGTCCAGATGTATTTTTCAAAGTTTCATAGTTTCATAGTAGCTAGAGTCGGAAGGGACCTAGGTAGATCATCTAGTCCGACCCCCTGCCTTAGCAGGAAAGAGCACCGGGGTCAGATGACCCCGGCAAGGTGCTCATCTAACTTCCTTTTAAAAATCCCCAGGCTAGGAGCCAGCACCACTTCCCCTGGAAGCCGGTTCCAGGCCCTAGCCGCCCTGACTGTGAAGTAGCGCCTCCTAATATCTAATCTAAACCTACCCTCCGCCAGTTTGTGACCGTTATTCCTGGTCACTCCTGGCAGCGCACGGGGGAACAGGGACTCCCCCAATACCTGCTGATCCCCCCTGACCAGTTTGTAGCAGGCCACAACGTCCCCCCTTAACCTTCTCTTGTGGAGGCTAAACAGGTTCAGGTCCCGTAGCCTCTTCTCATAAGGCCTGCCCTGCTGACCCCTGAAAGTGTGGCATGGGATGAAATTCCCTGAATAAATTACAAATAATGGATTTGGCTAGGTAAAACTACTGGACAGTGCCCTGAACTCTAGCCCTTGGAGCCAGATTAGGCATGGAAGTTTGTACCAAATTTGAGATTTCTGGAGAATTTACTGTGGAAGTGTAAGGCACATATTAGTGGTTCTCAACCTTTTTTGGACTCAAGGCACCCCTCTAACTTTTTGTGAATTGTGTGGAACCCAGTTTCAAAGCTAATGTACATGGCCTGCCTTTATCTGAAGAGGGAAGAGCTAGGTCACCAACCAGGACAAGAGGAACTCCCATACTGTCCAGTGGGTGTGTGCAAAGTGGGCCCTATTTGATTCGGACCCAGCCTGAATTGGGGGCAGTGATTCAATTGATTTGGATCACTGTCCCTGATTTGATTCAGTCGAATCCAAATCTGAAGATTCGATGCTAATTCTGAGAATCAGCAATTTAGCCATAGACACAGGTTTAAATGTTTTTTCTACATACCTCAAGGTGCCAGGCGCAGCTCATGAACACCGTGATGCTGGGGCAGATGGAGCATCCCACAGGAGCATGGGGGGGCCCTCCCCCGTGCCCCTCCCAGCTTGGAACTGAATCAACATGGCACTCAGTGACTAGTGGCACCCCTCATGGCTCCATTCTCGGACATGTACTCTTTAATGTCTTCATAAACCATCTGGACTCTGGTGTCAGAAGAGGACTAGCCAAGGTCACTGATGACACCAAACTTTGGGGAAGAGTATCCATACTTGAGGACCTTGATAAGTTTGCAAAGTGGGTGGATGAAAACCTGATGGCATGCAATACAGAGAAATGCAAGGTGCTCCACCTTGTGGGAGAGGGGAGGGGAACCCACATCACACGTATAGGTTTGGCAATGCTACACTCACTAGCACCACAACCGAAAGACTTGGGGGTCATGATTGACTGCAAGATGAACATGAGCCACTAATGCAATACTGCAGCCAGGAAAGTGAACAAACTCTGGCTTGCATCTACTGATTTATCTCAACCAAGATCTAGGATGTCATACTTCTGCTGTACTTGGCCTTGATAAGGCCACAGCTGGAGTACTACATCCAGTTCTGGGCTCCACAATTCAGGGAGGATGTGGAAACGCTTGAGAGAGTCCAGAGGAGAGCCTCACGCATGATCAGAGGGCAAGAGAACAGGCCTTATGAGGAGAGGCTGCTAGTCATGGGACTCTTCAGGCAGGAGAAGCGCAGGCGTGGTGGTGACTTGGTGGTAGCCTGTAAGTACCTAAAGAGTGTACAGCAGGATCTGGGGGAATGCCTGTTCACCAGAGCACCCCAAGGGATGACAAGGTCCAACAGTCACATACTCCCACTTTAGGCTGGACATAATGAAAAACTTTTTTACTGTCCAAGCCCCCAAGTCCTGGAATAGACTCCCCCCAGAGGTGGTGCAAACTTTTAAGGAACTTTGGATGCTTATCTTGCTGGGATCCTTTAACCCTAGCTGACTTTCTGCCCTTTGGGCACGGGTGGGACCTGATGATCTTACGAGGTCCCTTCAGCCCTAATGTCTATGTCTAGGAAATCTATGAAATCTGCTTATCTCTTCCCACCTCACTTATCTCCTCACACCTTGCAGTGCCCTTCAAAGGAGCTGGTGGCACACTGGGTGAAAATCACTGGCACATAAATTTTGAAGAAGGCTTCTATTTTTGTCACCATCTTCATAAATTCACAGATTCAGTGATTTTAAAGCTAGAAGGAACAATTGCTGCTACCTAATCTGGCCTCCTGTCTAACATAGCCCATTGAATATTATCAGTTTTGGAATTAAGTCCAATCGCTTGTGGTTGGATGAGAGGGGTTTGTTTAGAAAGAGATCCAGTGTTGATTTGAAGACTCTGAAAATGGATATCCCACCACTTCCCCTGGGGGTGTTGTTACACTGATTAATTATACTCTCATGCTTTTCTGTGCCTTTTCATAGGATCCAGCGTGTACATGGTCATCTCTCCTGCAAAAAGTCCATCCATTTCTCATTTCATGGATGGCCAAAGCCAAATTCACATGCATGAACTGCCACTGGTCCCTTCCACCATATAACCATGTATGTGTGCTCCAGACACTAGGTAACCACGGCCTGAAGGGCAAGGATCACATGCAGGTCCATTCTGTGGAGACAGTGATAGCAGCATTGTAGGAGTGGTACAAGCAGGAAGTCATGGTAGCAGCACATGTAATGAAACACCAGCAATGTAGGTGGTAGTTGGGAGAGCGATGTTGAGAAGGGAAGGGAGAGCGATGTCAATGGAACTGACAGGCAGTCCCATCTAGTCACTCCTGGGTACTCCCACCTGGCCCATTACCCAATGGATGCTTTCCATGGAGAGAGTGCCTAGGAAAGGTAATGCATATACATGAGAGTGCTGCAACATTTTTGACCTGAGTCAAACATGGCAAAAATCAGACCTGTACCAAATGTGATATTTATTTACACCCTCACTGTCACTCACTTGTCCCTTGCCTCCTTTTGTCTTTGACTGTTGTCCTTTGCTAGGTTATGCCTTTGTGAAGGTTCTTCTTGTATTGGAATCCTTCCCCTGTGTAGCTGCTTGTAGGCCATGAGCAGCCACCTCTTAATCTTCTCTTTAAAGAGCGTGGACTTCTTCAACCTCTCACATTTTCATCTTTGCTGAAATCCTATTTGATAAGGAGTGTGTTTCTCTTTTTCCTTTGGAGTAGGCCCGGTATTACACAGTGGCTTCTTTATAGCCATCTCCATTTGTATGTGTTCTCTTACCTACTTGCTTTCCTGCCATTGCTTTTTTTATTTCCATACATACTCTCCATATATCTACTGCTCTTCCTGGAGGACTCCAATCTGCTAAGCTACCACCTATCATGCAAAATTCCTAAGTGTCTAGGTTTCATAGTTTCATAGTTAGTAGAGTCGGAAGGGACCTGAGCAGATCATGGATTCTGACCCCCTGTCATAGCAGGAAAGAGTACTGGGGTCAAATGACTCCAGCAAGGTGTTCATCTAGCCTCCTCTTAAAGACTGTCAGGGTAGGAGCCAGCACCAATTCTCTTGGAAGTTGGTTCCAGATCCTAGCCACCCTGACTGTGAAGTAGTGCCTCTTGATGTCTAGCCTGAATCTCCCCTCTGCCAGCTTGTGACCATTATTTTGAGTCACTCCTGGTAGCACTGGGGAGAACAGGGACTCCCCCAATGCCTTCTGGTCCCCTCTGACTAGTTTGTAACAGGCCACCAGATCCCCCCTCAGCCTTTTCTTGTGGAGGCTGAACAGGTTCAGGTCTCGTAGCTTCTCCTCGTAGGGCCTGCCCTCCTGCCCCCTGATCATGCGAGTGGCCCTCCTCCATGTTGTCCACATCCCTCTTGAAGTGCGGTGCCCAGAACTGGATGCAGTACTCCAGCTGCGGCCTGACCAGTGTCGTATAGAGGGGGAGGATCACCTCCCTGGACCTGCTTGAGATGCATCTGTGGATGCATGACAAGGTATGGTTGGCCTTCTTAACTGCATCCCCACACTGCTGGTCCATGTTCATCTTGGCATCAATAATGACTCCAAGATCCTTTTCTGCCTCTGTACTGACGAGAAGGGAGTTCTCCTGCCTGTAGGTATGCTGCTGGTTCTTCCTCCCGAGGTGCAGCACCTTGCACTTTTCAGTGTTGAATACCATCCTATTCTTGTCCGTCCACCCCTGTAACCTGTCTAGGTCCGATTGCAGCCTAGTCCTATCTTCTAGCGTACCCACATCCCCCCACATCTTAGTGTCATAAGCAGATTTGAACAGGGTGTTTTTTACCCCCTCGTCCAAGTTACTGATGAAGATGTTGAACAGTGTGGGCCCAAGGACCGAGCCCTGGGGGACCCCACTGCCCACATCCCTCCAGGTCGAAAATGACCCGTCCACTACCACTCTCTGGGTGCGACCCTCCAGCCAGTTGGTGACCCATTTGACTGTGTAGGTGTCGACACCACAATCTCCTAATTTTTTAACCAGAATGGGGTGAGAGACGGTGTTGAAGTTCTTCTGAAAGTCCCGGAAGACTATGTCCACTGCTACCCCTGCATCTAAGGATTTGGTGACCTGGTTGTAGAAGTCCACCACGTTGGTCTGACAGGACCCGCCTCTAATGAACCCATGTTGGTTGCACCAAGCATAACCTCCCCTGCTGGCCCCTCATGAATATGTGCCAGAATAATTATCTCAAAAAGCTTGCCCAGGATTGAGGTAAGACTAACTGGCCTATAGTTTCCCGGGTCCTCCTTCCTCCCCTTTTTGAAGATGGGAACCACATTGACCCTCTTCCAGTGTTCTGGCACCACACCAGAGCACTATGAGTGCTCGTACAACCGTGCCAGGGGTCCTGCAATGACCTCAGCTAACTCCCTCAGTACTCTAGGGTGGAGATCGCCCAGACCAGCTGATTTGAATACATCCAGTCCCTCCAGAAGTTCCCTAACTAGTTCCTCACTAACCCTTGGCCTAGGGGCGCCTTCCCTGGGGTCTGAGGGGGGCCCAAAGTGGGGGTGACTGTTCCGGTCCCTGCTCAGGAAAATGGAGGCAAAGAAATCGTTAAATATGTTAGCTTTGTCATCCGGTGTGACGACCAAATTTCCTAGCATGTCTTGTAGGGGCCCTACCTTACTCAGAACCTTCTTTTTGCCCCCTATATATTTAAAAAAGGACTTCTTGTTGTCCTTGATCTGGGAACACCTAGTTCCATCTCTGCCTTGGCCTTCCTGACTGCCCCCCGCAACCCTGAGCAACTGCAGTATAATCTTCCCTGGTGATGGCCCCTCCCTTCCACTGGGTGTACGCCTCCCTTTTAGCTTGGAGACACTACCAAATGCTTTTGGTGAGCCATGGGGGCTTTTGCGCCCCCCTGCCCCCTTTGATCCATGTTGGGATTACCTGCCTTTGGGCTTGGAGGATCGTCTCCTTAAGGAGCGACCACTCTTCTTGGACACTTGGCTCCCCTCCCTTCTGGGACCTCAGTGCTTCCCCGACTATTCTCCTTAGCTCATTGAAGTCTGGCCTCCTGAAATCTAGGGCTGCTGCCTTGCTGTAGGCCTTTGCCACCTTGCACTGGATGGTGAATTCCAGCAGGCGATGATCACTGTCGCCCAGGTGGTCAAGCACCCGCAGCCCCCTCACCAGGTCGTTGCCTGTGGCCAGCACGAGGTCCAACAGGGTGTTTCCCCTGGTGGGGCTGTGCACCTCCTGGGTTAGATGGAGGTCCTGCATTCTGGCTAGGAACCTATGTGAGTGGTCAGACCTGGCTGACTGCTCTTTCCAGCCGATGTCTGGAAAGTTCAGGTCACCCATGATGACCATGTCCTTTGACCTAACTATGTCCATGAGCTGACTTAAGAATTCCTGGTCTAGCTCTTCCCTTTGGTTGGGAGGTCTGTAGTAGACCCCCACCGTTAAGTCTCTATCCCCTTGGCTGCCTTGTATTCTAACCCAGAGCACTTCCGGGCACCTCTCCCCTGACTCTGTGCTACTGGATGACGATGTGTATTCCTCCTTAACGTAGAGCGCCACACCCCCGCCTTTCTTCCCTGTCCTGTCCCTCCTGTACAGCCTATAGCCTTTGATATTCACCACCCAGTCATGCGTTGGATCCCACCACATTTCAGTGAGCCCCACTATGTCCAGTTTGGGGTCAGCTAGGTCCTTTGAAAGTTCACTAAAATAAGCAAGTTTGACTCTCCGTTCATAGTAGATCTATTTATATATGAACATGGGACTTAAATTTCAAGCTGTTCAATCCAGCCCTTAACACTAGCATTAAATTCTCTTCTGGCTCCCATCCCAATGCTCATATTTTAACAAACTTTTGTGAACTGAATGTCTAACATCCAAAGGATCCATTCAAAGTATGACTCTGGATCGATTACACAGTGAAAATCACTCTCAGATCTCTTTGAGAAAGTGATGCCAATAAAGTCCTTAGTCTGAATTGTATAGCCACATGCTCCCTCTGGGGCTAGCTACCATGCAATTCCTTAATAGTCGGGGTTAGAATCACTTGTAGGTGAGTTTAAATACTGTAGTGTTTGAATTAGATTTTTTAAATCTTTCATACCAGATTCATGCCAGGTTCTATTTAAGATCCCAATCTAATCTCTGCTGGAAGAAAAGATGCAAGGTTGCAAGCAGGTAAAACATAGACACAATGATTGAACTCCCTTATCCTACCAACATCAATCTCCTTTCTGGCATATAATGGAAACCTAAGACCTTTCTTTCTTTCTTTTAAGTTAGATCTACACAGTAGCTGCTGTAAAGCATTAGACTGGAATACAAATTCTGTGTAAAAGATGAACGGGGAATAATGTATTTTAAAAAGCATCTTAGTGGGTCCTAAGTTAAAAGCCTCAGTGTAAATTCCTTGCAAGTAATGCGTTCTTAATTATTCATTTTACTTGGCACCAGTTAAAGAGCCAAGACACGGCTTCTGTCTCTTTATATTTAGTCTATTATTGTTTGAAAAAGGCCAGGGGGAGGCCAGAGTAGTGCAGAATGATATTCACTCTTTAGACTGGGGGTGGGGGCATAATATATATTACACACACACACACACACACACACACACACACACACACAACAGCCAGAGAAAAGGAGAATATAATCACCAGCAGCTGAGAGACAATGACATTTTTATAGACCTCCTGGCAAATCTGTAGTGTGAGAGAGTCTGACAGGTATTTGGCTTTGCTTCCTGTGCTTTCAACCACATTCCTCTGCACATTTGCTGCTGGGAACTTAGGAGAGGATAGAGCCGACAGGACTGTCTCTCGCTTCCTCACGGAAACCACCTCACAATGGCCAAACAGCAGCTATCTATTTTGATTGAGTCTTTTTTTTTTTTTTCAGATGTGTACCACATTGGAAGACAAGACTGACGTAAAAGACTAGGATTATCTTTGCTGTAGGCGTGGGCTCTTCTGCTAACATACCTTAAAGCTGACATGCGATGTTCATATGTATGAACTTCAAAAAGCCAGTTAACATAAACGTGGGCAGACCTGTCTGGATTAGGAGGCTGTAACGAAGGAAGCATTACAGATCTTGTTTGGACAAAACAAGAACAGCTCAGTGTATCATCTGGGTTTGTTTTTTGGGTTTTGTTTTTTGTTTTGTTTTTTTTTAGATCAAACCACCCTGGAAACATACAGTATCAATACGAAGGGTCAGACTTTCTCCTTTTACAGAAGGCTCTTCTGTTCACAAATTGACTCAGATTGCCC
Organism: Crocodylus siamensis; assembly: GCF_052110815.1. Taxonomy (NCBI): domain Eukaryota; kingdom Metazoa; phylum Chordata; order Crocodylia; family Crocodylidae; genus Crocodylus; species Crocodylus siamensis. The sequence goes on from NC_143402.1 coordinate 60,942,938, forward strand.
AATACTGAGTAGTGTGGTTTCATTACTTTCAGAACTGCTTCCTGCAAGTCTCAGTCTGTTATTGAGTCCCCATATGGTATCAGGATGTCTGTCAGAGAAGCTAAGACCTAACTGGGTCTGGTTGTTTTCTGTAATCACTTGGGCTGCAACCCAGAAAAGCACTTAGCCATGTGTTTACCTTTAAACAGGTGAATGGTCCTATTGACTTCAGAAGACTCAAAAGTAAGCCTGAGCCTTGCCAAACAGGGCCTTGGACAAGAGAAGGGAATGGAGAATACTGCTGAGCAGGGATTTCTCAGTAAAAAGGTTGGGTTTGGGGGTTGTTGTTTTTTTTGTTTTGAAACAGAAGTTTTTTGTGAAAACATACTGGTTTTGCCAAACCCACCATCAGGAAGTTTCCTTGGGTCCAAGATGGAATTTCTACTCAAAATGAAGGAAACATGTTCAATCCCAGAACTGGCAGGAACTCGGAGGTATCGTTTCTGCATGTGGAAGGTCGGAGTTCAAGTCTTACTCAGACTATAGTCTTAAACCTGTATCACCTATATCCTAGCTAAATATGTACTATGCTTGGCTGTGGAGTAAGCATCTTTCACCATGATTTTCATTTTGAATTAGAACTTTGCTTCAGGTTTATTCATACTGGGGAGTAGCTTGGGTACCTTGGTCAAACCTGTCCTAATTATGTAAAAACAACATCAAATTGGGGAAATTTTGGCTGATTTCAGTTTCAAGGCAACAATTTTGTTCAGCTCTAGACAGAGCTTTCAGTGTAGCTCTCACAGTTTTCTCCAGACAGCTTAGCACTGGTCCTATTTTGCATAGCCAGTGCATGGGAGGTCCAAGGTGCTTAGTATTCACACTTAATATTCAGCATTTGAAGTGTTCTCCTGACAGCTCTATTATTAATTGAGAAATCAAAGAAGATATGGAAGCAACACCATTGTGCCAAGAGACTAGAGTGTTTTGCGGAAGGTACTGGAGTACAAACATGGTGGGGTATATAGATAGTCTAACTCTTTGGGGAGACTCCAGGACAAAGTGTTTGATCCCTTTCATAAGATAAATGGGGTGGTGGTAAAAAAAAGGTAAACAAAATAGTCCCAATGTGGTGTACTCTATTGTAGTAGGGAGTTACACTCCACTGTTCCTGTTAGCCAAGTACATAGCATAAATCACAGACTCCTTGCAATCCTCCCCCACTGCTCCCAGTGCACCACCCTCCTTTTGCCTTCTGTGTCATGGGCTCCCTGCGGTACTTCCCATTTCCTCCCCCATCCTCAGACCTCTTTCTCCATGTTTCTTTTTTCTTCCCTATTGAACCCCCTTCTTTTCCTCTTCTGTTGTTCATAGCAAATGACTTGAACAAAATGGAAATGTTCATGAAAGCACTTCAGTTTTCATGTCCTGCTTTTCCTTCCTTTCGCTCTCTGTACAGTTGCTCTTGAATTTCCCAAGTTAACACTGCCCCTGAGCTGTCACAGGTAAGCTATGTTGTTGAACGAGTGGAAGGGGGAGAGCGCATCCATGCCACTGTACTCCTCTACATCTGCCCCTATGTAACCTGATGCTCAGGCAAGTGTCCTTGGTTGCAATCCCTGCTCTGAGCAAGGCCCTGAGTGGATCTGAAGTTAAGTGTCCACAATCTACTTGACTCTTATGACTGTCAGGCATCTAACTTTATTTTTTTTTTCAGCCAAAACTACTCAGAAAGCTCAACCTAAATTTGGAATCATTTTGAGTTGACCAAAACTAGATTTGAAATGCATATGGTAAATTAGTTACCAAAAATAATTGCTCAACTCTACTTTCCACCTTGCTCAAGCACAGATTCACTTGTAGCTAACATGGACTCCATGGAATGGCAGCAGCTCTGCACCTTACCAGAATGCTAATTAAAACTGAGAGATTAATTAAAACTCCTCCTCCTCTCCCCTTGCCCCTCATCCCTGCCCCATACCCTGACTTTGTTGACTGATACTTTAGTATTAGGAGCGTGCTCTTAACTGAAGAGCCTGTACTAGGAAATGTGTTTCTAGGGGTCATTTTGCTTGTGAAGCAGCCACCTGAACTTCATTTTTAAATGGTCTCTCCAATTTCCATCATCCACAATAAGGGTATCCTTTTTTAAAAGGTGCTATTTCTGCAACGTTGAAGTATTCTGGAGAAAAATGTCAATTTTCCATTTTAGTGTTTAGTTTTATTGTCAGGAAAATTAAAGAGAAATACTTTAACATCCAACTGCATCTGCCTGGAGTGCTAGGGTAGGAAAAGCGGTTCACATAATGCCTCTGTCCTTTTCTATGGTTTCAGTACTGTAGGTGAACTACATGTCCTATAATGCAGTGGTTTTCCCTCTGATAAAGACGTGGGGAATTAAGTGAGATGTAACTAGAGATCTTCAGAGAAGCAAAAAGAAAAAAATACTATTCAAAAGAAAAAGATTTCATTAAAAATGATGCTAGGTTTCTGATTTCAAGTGGTATTAAAGAGTAACTGTTCAGATGACTCATTCTCCCATAGTACTCGGCTGATTTTTAACAAAGTGGATAGGAAGTTGATATAATGCACAGGTGAATAGAAAGGTGGAAAGGCATACATCCAGCTGTCCTGCTCTTCCTTTATGCCTGTCCTCAAAATCCTGTAGGGACCCTGAGGTCTTCTAGATTGACCCTTTGGAGATTGTAGGTAAGAATTATCCAGTTTAGAGAACGGATGTGTATGCCACTAGGTCAAAAGTGATACCTACCTGTCCAACACCTGAACTCAGTGGGCTAGACCTGTAGCTGACATATATTCCTGTAGCTCAAATGAAGTCCTAAATACTACCCAATAAGTTTATGCACTGCAAGCAGAGTGTGAAAAAAGGTGTTGAGGTACAGTGTGATAATAGATACATAGAGATGATTGTACATCAGGATTTAAGTGTTATCCAAGTAAGTTTGCTTACTCAGTCCTTCCAGAGAAGTGACTTATTTTCTGAATTTGGTAAGGCTTCACATATACAATTGTCCTATAGAATATAGGAGAGATGAATAATAAGGTCCAATTGAAATGAATGAGAGAGAGATATAGAAAGTCCTCTAAACAACAAGTACGGTTTATAAAGAATACAATACATGATTTGTATAGCTTTTTAAAAAAGTTCTTAAGACTTCTCTAGCAGGGAGGTAATCTAGTATTAAATTCTATCAGATCATTCAACGATTCTGTAGAACGATGAAAAATTTCTATTAAAATCCATAGTTATTTCATGATGGAAGGAAAACATTTTATTCTTGGAATTTGGAAAAGGGATCTGTTGGTGTTTGTATATACTCATAGTATTTTCCTGTCTACAGATTGGTGAGCATTTAAGAAATTCACCATCAGTCAGGCTGAAAGGGAAGCACAAGTTAAACTATCACATTCAGCACTTATATTTTTCAAAACCCTTTTACTTAATTTTTATTTCTGTTTTTAGTCGGCAACATGGTCACTGTCGTGCCTTATTCCTTTTTATATTTATTTCTAATACCAAAGTTTAGGAGCATTAGTAACTGGATATATGGATGGAATGATAGATAATGGCCCACTTTGTTTCTCTTTAATTGCAAAGACAGGTTATCCTATATCATAATAACTGGTATTCCACATCAAAGCAGCTACCCAGACAAATGTACAACTTAGGGACAGACAGCGAAGGAGTTCAAGGTCTTGGTCCTTGTCATTCAGTGGTCTTGGCCCAGCATGTCTAAGGGGTCATTTAAACCACTGGAATGAGGACTATTGTGGACAACTCTGCTTCTTATAGACAATAAATTTTCATCTATGTAAGGTTTCAAATCTTTCTCGAGCTGATCACTCAGGAGACGAGGACCATCCCAAATATGTCTCTTATTCACAAACACAGACTAAGCACTTTATTGAGCTTCCTTCTCTAAAAGTAACACTGGGCAGCCTGGGCATTTTAAAATAAAGCAAAACGAAACCCTATCCAAACAGAACGCTCCACCATGCACAGAACTGTCCTCCCGGGAAAAGGATGAGGGAGAAAATGAGCCATGTGCAACAGATATTGGTCACACGGCGTAATGCTCTCCTGAGAAGTGCTCCAATATCGTAGTAATGAGGGGATATAGGATCTTGCATAGAACAGAATGGAATCAAGGGGCAGAAATGATTCACCACTGCAGAAGAATAAAGTCCTATTAATCTCTACTATGCACTGATTTCAGTGGGAACTAATGATCCTTGGCAAGGGTCACCTCCCTACTTCCTGTATTATAGCATGTATGGTGTAGGGTAAGTGGGGAATGGAGCACTTGATTGTACAGTGATGCAAGCAAGCCAAGAACAAGTGATATAATGGTGATCTTAACAATCATTGTTCCTTGCTCTCCTCAGCATGCAAGCTAAACTCTCTCCTGAGAGGATGGAGGAAATTGTGGTGTCAGGCCATAAATCTTCTGTCTCTTTCTCTTCATTGCTTTAAGGCAGAGGATCGGTTTCAGATAACATCTCTAAATTGCTGGAAGCAATTTTGCAGAGCGTGTTAATTGCAATCTTCTGTTGAATGCCTCCGAGCTCTTAATAACTTTGTAATTAAAGTGCAATTAACAAATTAACTTGTATACATCAAATGGAATGCTAATGTTGTTGTTAATGAGGAGATAATTAGCTTGTGTCATTGAGGGACTCTTGGGGCATCTTCAAGATTCAAAACACTTTCTGCACTTGTACGAGGTTAATGGTGTCTGCTATGAATGAATGAATCAATTGTCCTTTGGTGACATACAGTTCAGTGTGCAGAGATGTCCAGGTAACCATGTGCAAACCTGAGTTGTACATTCAGTCACTTTTTAGGCAGCTGGCCAGTATAATACAAAGCTTGTGTACAGCACAACTGGAGTGCTCCGTAAGATACATGGCCAGACTTTGAGCACTACTTAACAGGTAATGAAACCATTGACCATTGTTCAGGTCTGGAGGCAGTAGCCTTGGTCCTCAATAAAACTAAATCTAATTTCAGCGTATTCCTTTCTTGCAAGTACTCTGGCAATATGAAACTAAATGGAAATACCATGGTACCTATTTCTGCCCCATTTCACTATAGGACATGCACATTATTTATCATAATGTGCTCATAGTTCATGATGAAGGGGAAAATTTACTGGCATATGTGACAGTCTGACAAAAAAGAACTGTGTTTACAACCCATCAATCATAAATACAAACTCTTTCTGCATAAGAGAACAGGTACAGCCCATGCCTTTGTATTCCAGGAAGTCACAAGCTGGTGCTTCTCTTAAGGTCAAGGGTCCCCATGGGGCCTAATAGCCCACTGGGTTAGATTGCTTAAGCCATTCCAGTTTCAGGAGCTAACAGCACACAAGACAAAATGATGACTACCTTTGCTTCCCAGACCGAGTGACCAGTTACCCATTTGCAATTGGTTGGAGCCAGCCTTAACATGTGTCCAGAGCAAGCCTCAGATTTTCCCTCTGATGCTGGTACAAGACAACAGGGCTGGCCCATTCTATACTGCAAAATCAGCGGTCACTGGGGGCCCCGCAGAGCCGGGTGGCCCCGGCACTCCCGTGTTTGCAGTGCAGGCCATCCGCCCGCCCAGTGGGTTATATGTTAGTGGACTGTTCCAGCCAGAAATCCTGACCACTGTCCCGCCCCACCGCATCTAGTGTGCCAGGATGTTCATTTCCTTCCCAGCGGAGTAGGGGGAGGAGTTCCTGGCTCCAGCCTCAGCCCCAAGGAGGGATCAGGGGGCCCCGAAACCATGTTTTGCAGCGGGCCCCAAAAAGTTGTGGGCTGGCCCTGCAAGACAACTTAATTGGTGTCACCATAGCTCTGCTGGGCGCACAAGGTGCAAACAAAGTGAGCACAGAAAATCCCTGGAGCAGACCTTAGGAGCTCCATCAAATTCCCTGAAGCACGGTTAAGCATTACAATCTAGTTGTCAACGACAGAGAAATTAAGAAAGGTGTGCAGTCATAGAGCGCCCTTGCAGGGTTAAATCAAAGAGTGGAACCTTGAAGGGAGGTGGGGCGGGGGTGACCTGACACGCTGGAAAGCTCGAGTACCAAAGTGAATCCTGGGATGTGTCAGAGGCAATGGGCCTGTGTTGTTACAAAGCAGTGCTCAGAAACCACTTACAAACCACATGCATTCATTACTGCATATGAAGACAACCTAACATGCATTTCTTCAATACCTCACATTGGAGGTACTAAATGTAATGCACATTAGAAAAAGTGCCCTAATGAATATGTAGATGTGCCCACACTTTCATAGCTGCAGTCTCATTCTTGAGGCATTTGTTCCTGGTATTTAACCACAATTTCATCTTCTTACTCATAGTTGCACTCTGCTGGGTCACATTGCAGTACTCTGAAAGCTTTTTAAAGGTTACAGAGTTGGCCAGTAGGCACCATTAAACTACATTTACAAATGCAGTGACATGATGTATTTTCAGTATGTTGAAACTGGCTAAAACATATTGAGACTGAGATCACTGAAAAGAGAATGGACAGTCGCATGGTTTTAGTTCACCATTATTCAGGTTCTGGGCTTCCAAATTGTTACTCGAATGGATCTCAATCCTGACCTGCTGTTCCAGGATTGGCCGTTCTCCTTACCGGGTTGTGTCAGAGCACATCACCCCTGAGCTGCCATTCTCCCAGCTATTCCAGACTTCACCCATCTCTGCCGCTGTATTCCAGTCTTGATCCGAAGCAGCGTCAGCAATTCAGTTTCTGGAAACTGCACAGCCTCTGACCCAGGGATACTTAGTGATAAATAATTTTGATTTCTTTTCAGTGTTAACTTTTCTGCTTGTTAAAATTCTGAAGTAGTATTATTTTCATCATTTATATGACAGCTGTCCTGTGCTAAGAGCCTTTTGGTAAAGCATATAATAATTCAATGAGACATTTTAATAATAGGCAAAATAATTAGTATTATTGGTAGTATACCATATGTGCTATGCACTGCACAGCCATACTCTGCCCCAAAGAGCCTGCAGTCTAAACAGACAAGGGGCGAGAGTAGCAACAAAGATACTGATCATACAACAGGTGAGCAGAAGTGCAGTTAATACAATGTGCCACAATGACTGTCTGTAGCCTTTGTGATACTGTTGAAAATGCCATAGCAAGGTATAATCTAGGCTGGTGCCTGTATAGTAAATTACTTTATTGGTCCAGGATAAAAATTGTATAATTAGCCCTCATTTCGCTCTAGTTACTGAAACAAACATACCCTAATTTTGCTTTAATGATGTGCAGTTTTGGCTCGATGCTATACTCTGCTGTAAAGTGTCACAGGTTGAACTTCATAGGCAACTTTTAAATAGCACTTAAATCTAGGCTAAGAGTTAGGAAGGGCAATTTTTTTGAAAGTACCTAGAAGCCTAGGTCATATTTTAAAAAGTAATCCAAATTTCTCCGACCGTTAATGAGATTTAGGCTCCTAAGTAATGGAGATTTACCAGTTATATGTGCATAATTATACAATTATAGTTAAATCAATGTAATGGTAAAAGTCTCTGTGACCACTTTCAGTCCAGAATAAGAGTAACAGCCAGCATTATATATCAGGGGTGTCAAACTCACTTCATGCCCCAGGCATTGTGGTCCTATAGGTTTCGTCTATAAATCCAGCATGCCCCAGGCCAGGTCCAGACTAGGCAGCTGCTTGCTGTGGCAGAGGTGGTGGAAGTAGAAGTGGGCCAAGTTTGCAGGGCAAACAGGGGTGTGTCAGCATAGTTCTCACTCACCCCTGCTACCAGGGCCCATTTCACCAGGACCTCAGGGACTAAGATACTGTGGCAGGTCCCACCCACTGCTAGCCATGTCCCCAAATTCCCTGGCCCATCAATAGCCCAGCAAACCAGATGGAGCAGCTCAGTGGACTGTGTGTTTGACATCCCTGTTATATATGAATAAGGGTTTGTACACAAAATCAAGTGGCAATGAGTTCAAGTGTGTGGGGACTTCCTGCAGAGCAGCTGACATATGGGAACTGTCCATCTGTCTCTCCTTACCTTGTAGTAAATGAATGCTAAACTGAGGCACCTTACCCCTGAGTAACATAGGGCCAAGTTACCCCAGTTTAGCTTTCAGTTACTGCAGGGTAAGAGCAGATACATGGGCAGTTATTACATGTTGGTTGCTCTGTGGCAAATCCCTGCCTCCTTTTAATTTGTCCCAGCTTGATTATTTATCTCTACCGTAAAGGTCCACATGGTTGACTATATAATTTAAATTACTATCTTAGTTTCTACTGGGTAACTTACCCATGTAGACAAGCCTTAATTTACTTTTTAAATGGGAGTTTAGTGCATAAGCTCTGGCTAAATCTGGGCCTAAATGCACACAAACATAGCGTGACCAAGGAAGACATTGTTAGACAAGTAATTTCTTGTTGCTTGAGGCCTCAATTCAGTCCTGCTAACATTATCGTGAGCCTGAGTGCTTTCCTGAAACATGGTCTTAGGTCAGCCAAAATATCCTCCAGATAAACATTTTTTCCTTCCTTCTTGTATATACAAAAAGAGGTAGCTTTGGACCACATATTTATACACAGGCTATGAGCTATAAATTGGGCATTCCTGCTGCACACTTTTCCTTAAGGGCCAATAAGACTGCACACATTGGTTAAGTAATTTTTTACTAGGAATTTCTTTAATGACTTTAAGTGTGCCTACTTTTTCCCCCGCTGGTGCTACATGAATAACATAATTCTGTAAGTTATCATGAATTACTTGCAGGATAGACTATATTTTCCTTTGTATTCAGAACAAGTTTTAAAAAGTTATTGCTTTTTCCCCCTCTTTCTTTCTCTCTTTTTAAAGGATCTTTAATCAGACCAAATGGGGCTTAAAAGTGCTGGAAATGTCTGGCTTGCTTTCATTCCCAGCCTGTTCAGAATCAAACTAATGACAAATGACAGGGAAAGTGCACTATATTTTCAAACAGGGAAAAAGGGCGGAGAGGTAAGAGCCTGATTGTACTTTTCAAGTGTCCTTCTTTAGACTAAAAACTTGTGTGAGTTAGTGGGATCTTTCCTCATGCAGAGCTGTATTCTTGTAGAAGTAAGGATTTTTTTTTTCATATTAGACCTGGTCCATTTGATTTACCCTAAAAGATTTATGTGGATTTAGATACTGAATACCAGGATGATACCCAAATAAAACAACATGGTCTCAAGTATATATGCTATTTCTAGATATATTCAATGGAATGAGCTCTGATCCTGCACGGTTCTGAATAACCATAGATGGTTTTACAAATGCTTTGGGCATAGAGGACATTCAACATCTAGGACACATTCACCAGTTGCAGATTCAGACCTAAATTCTGTGAAGGTAAAAATATGAATGAACTTTATAATGTTGCACCAAAAATTGCAGGTCTCCGGTGGAAATTCTGCTGTTTCTAGGTGTCCTCAGAGCTGCTTGTTTCCTCAGACTTTCACTCTAGTCTGGCATCTGTGGGTTGGTTTGGCCATCCAAAAAATCTGAAAGAGTTAAATTACTAATAGAGTTCAAACAGTTGTTGCAGCTTGACTAACAATAACGTGATGCCAGTTGCACCAAGCTGAATTTCCCGTCCTGAGAAGAACTGGACCTCCTTGAGCTACTGAAGCTCCTTCACTTGCTTTCACCTTTTATTTCGAGTGACAGCAGGATTCATCTTGCACTGTCAGGGTGCGAGCACAGCATAACTGCAGTTTGCTTCTAATTAGAAGTGGGGTCCAATTACAAACCGGAGAGGTAGATGTGAATGCTACCCCATCAGCTATACTTATACTTAGAAGCTATACTTCTAATGTAATTAACTGAAAGTTCAGAGGGTGGGGAAGGGAAGGGTGTCGACAGTTTTGGGGGTTGATTCGGGTTGATCTTTACTGGGATTGCTATCTCAAATCTTCACCTTTTTCTGTTCCAACATCGGAAAAGTGGATGAGTCCTTCTCTTCCTTCTTTCTGTTTTCTTGTGACTTGGTTTTAAGGCTAAGTGACATCATGTTCCAAAAGTAGATGGATTAATGGATTTTCATAGAGTCAAACAGGGTGGGGGAAGACTGCACTTAGGCATCTAATACATAGGAAAGCATCTGGCTTATTGCCTCAGATTAAACTAAATCGCTGATTTACATTATTGTATGTAGGTCAGCTCCCACAGTGTACATGCCAGTCTTCACAAATATTAAGTCTGTATCTCTCCATGGTGGAGCTTTGCTAGCTAAGGCCTGCAGTCTTTTTCAAGCTCCGCATATCTGCGCAGAGAGTGAAGATTAGATCAGACTCACTCACCACAGAGTTAAATGACCCTTGGGGGAATTTATATTTCTAAACCCTGCTATGAGTTTCTGTTCAGTCTAGACTATTACCTCATGGATCTTTGAAGGATTTACTAGAGCAGGGGATTGCCAAACAATGGGTGCTTCCATACACACGCACACACTGCATACATCCATTTCAAATATTCATACTGAGCTCTTTGAAAACCAATGCCATGCAGTTTTGCTGTAATTAGTACTACTGTTACAGGCAAGGCAATCTGCTACCTCTTCTAGGAGGCTGATAGGTATATAATAAATCCTAAGCATACCAGCATCTGTCTTTTGAAGAAGACTTTGCTCTTCATAGTCTCCTCCCATGTCAAAGGTTCATAGAGGAACCCCAAAAGAGGCTTATGTTTGTATATTTGTATATTATTGGGCAGTCATGGAACCGGTAGCCTGCTATGTCACTCCCTGTTTACATCCCTGAAGTCAGTCTCCCTCCTGATGATTGTCAGCAAAAGCCCCATGGTCAGAAGTGCTGAATGCCTATTATAGCATCAGGACCAATTCTGCAAATCTGACCATTTAGGGGTAAATCCTATTCCAGTTTGCAAGCCCAAACGGCAGCTACACAGCTGCATAGCTGCTGCTTTTGAGGCTTTGGCACTTATGCACAGTTTGGGATTCAGCTTTGGGCACACAAGCACGTATGTGCCAACTGAGCATACTCTGTAAGGCTGTACTTTGGCCAGGCCAAATATGTGGTGTCTGTGTACACACTCATATGCACAGAATTGTAGCCAGGCAAAAGACCCATGATTCATGAATGAAAGCCCTCCCATGTTTTAACTCAACCCTGGGGTTGTCAATGTATGTATCTGGCCTGGGAAGCTATTGGATTCCCCTCTTTGGGCAGTCAGCGGCTGCATTTGTGCCATGCTATGTTGTGTTGTGCAGCAGGAAGAACGGGTGGTGGGGACAGCAGCTGGGTCTCAGCGCTGGACCACCTCAGACCTGAGCTGGGTCATTTCAGCTTGCTGCCAGAAAAAAATACTGCCAGCCTAGTGACTAGCAAGCTTGTCTAAGGAGCAGGAGACCCACATTCTAGCCCAGTGGTTCTCAGCCCCTTTAGGCTCAAAGCACCCCTCAACTGATTTGAGGAGCCCCTCAGAAAATGTCAGTGCTTAGTTCTCACTCTTTTTTTTGGTTACAGTAGAATAAGAGAGCAATGCTTCTGTTGCAAAACACTCAGAAAGACTACAACAGAGCAGATTGCTTTTAATGCTGTGAATTCCCATGTGAATGTTCTGGGTTTATCTTGTGAATCAAGTTTGTGCACCACCTTTGAAAGTAGCTCAAGGCACCCTAGGGTACCACAGCACCCTGCAGAAGAATCACTGTTCTAAACCTGCCTTACCAGAGTGTTGAACCTGCATCTCAACTGATGCCCAGGAAAAAGCCAACCTATTAAATGGGTACTTTGCATCAGTCTTTCATCAGTCCCATGGGATGCCCATGCCCGCTACGGGACAGGGAGGTCCAGGTGAAGGAGATCCCCTGCCATCCATCAATTCTGACCTTGTGAAGGAGCACCTTGAGAGGCTGGATACCTTCAAGTCAGCCAGCCCTGATAGCTTACATCCCAGGGTACTCAAGGAGCTGGCTAGCATCATAGCCCAGCCCCTGGCACAGATCTTTGAGAGCTCCTGGTGCTCTGGTGTAGTGCCCGAAGACTGGAAGAAAGCCAATGTGGTGCCTATCTTCAAGAAAGCCGTTGATCTGGTATCCCATGATCACCTCTTGGTGAAACTGGCCAATTGTGACCTTGGGTCCACCACGATCCACTGGCTGGGAAATTGGCTCCGTGGTCGGACCCAGAGGGTTGTGATTGATGGCAGTCACTCATCATGGTGCCCTGTAACCAGTGGGGTCCCTCAAGGCTCTGTCCTTGGACCCATATTGTTCAACATCTTCATTAACGATGTGGACATTGGAGTCAGAAGCGGACTGACCAAGTTCACCGATGACACCAAACTCTGGGGTAAAGCATCCATGCCAGAAGACAGGCGGGTGATCCAGGCTGACCTGGACAGGCTCAGCAAATGGGCAGATGAGAACCTGATGGTGTTTAACACCGAAAAATGCAAGGTTCTCCACCTTGAGAAGAAAAACCTGCAGCATCCCTATAGGCTCGGCAGTGCTACACTTGCTAGCACTACAGAAGAAAGAGACTTGGGGGTCATCATTGACCACAAGATGAACATGAGTCTCCAATGCAATGCTGTGGCTAGTAAAGCAACCAAAACGCTGGCTTGCATCCATAGATGCTTCTTAAGGAAATCCCGGGACCTCATTTTCCCCTTGTACTCGGCCTTGGTGAGGCCACAGCTGGAGTACTGCATCCAGTTTTGGGCTCCACAATTCAAAAAGGATGTGGAGAACTTGAGAGAGTCCAGAGGAGAGCCACATGCATGATCAGAGGTCAGGAAAACAGATCTTACGATGACAGGCTGAGAGCCACGGGGCTCTTTAGCCTGGAAAAGCACAGGCTCAGGGGTGATCTGATGGCCACCTATAAGTTTATCAGGGGTGACCACCAGGATCTGGGGGAACGTTTGTTCACCAGAGCGCCCCAAGGAATGACAAGGTCAAACTGTCACAAACTCCTGCAAGACCATTTCAGGCTGGACATAAGGAAGAATTTCTTTACTGTCCGAGCCCCCAAGGTCTGGGACAGTCTGCCATCGGAGGTGGTTCAAGTACCTACTCTGAACACCTTCAAGACTAATTTGGATGCTTATCTTGCTGGGATCCTATGACCCCAGCTGACTTCCCCCCCTTCGGGCGGGGAGCTGGACTCAATGATCTTCCAAGGTCCCTTCCAGCCTATTGTCTATGAAATCTGTGAAATCTCCTGTTTGTTAGCAAAGCACTCTAACCACCAAGGAACAACCTAGGTGTTATCACATCCTCCTCTTGAATCTGCCCCATTGCATCTTGCATTTAATACTCATAAGATAGAATGGATAAGCAAGCAGCACTGAAGAAGTTTCTTCCCCAGTTCCTCTGAATGTCCCTGGGAGAAACCACTGCGTGCCTGGGGAGACCAGGGTGTGAGGATGCCCCAGGGGTCAGAGTCATGAAGCAAAGACTTTCCTGCTGGAGTATGTTTCTTTCTCTCATGTATAAAGAGTGTTTAATCCTGGTGAAAGGTGCTAGATTGTGCAGTCTTGGAAAGTGAAAGTCTTTTTTATCTGCTGATAAATCGTGAGGCAGGAGAGCTGGTATTTGGACTGTTTTTTGTTTTTTTTTAATGTTTCCTGCCATTTTCCTTTTAAAAAAAAATTGGGAGCCTGATTCAACCAGTGTGCACATGTGAGGTTGGACTCCCATTCTGCAGCACAAGACTGAGGAGAGGGGACTACTAACCCTTCCCTACCCCACAATCCAACACACACATACAAACATTTTCTGTTCAGTGAGTTGACTTAGGTTGGATCCTAAATCAGCATTTCACCAAGTCATGCACAAACCCTCTGGCTGGTCTGTGCAGATTGCCACAAGGACAATCCTGTGCAGGGATAGATCATATTCATGGGGGAGGTAGTAACACAAATTGCTATGCTATCCCCTCCAAGTGTGTTTTTTGCTCATTAAAGTGTTCAGCCCTCACTCACAGTGCTTACTGTTCCTGTAACTGCAGCATGTGTCTCAAGAGAATACCTTGCTGGTGCCTCCACCTCTGCCCTGGGGTGCATATAATGTGCTACAGCACCCAGGTGGAGGCCTGGGCTGTAGGTCCACCAAGCAGGTGACTGGGTGCTAGACTTAGGCCAGCCTGGGCACTCCTATAAATTTCCCAGTGGGGAATCACATGACCCATAGGACTCAATGGGAGCCACAGGGCTCTGATGGAAAGGTCATAAAACCCTCCCACTTCTTGCAGGACCTTGTCCTTGCCATGGACCTCTGCCTGGTTCCACTACTCCTACCGTAGCCTTGCTCCTGCCTTACCCTTGCCTAGGACCCCAGTGCCATGCTCCTGCCTACACCATTGTGTGTGTTGGACTCCTCAGGCCTTGACCCCTGGCTTTAACCATTAACCTATCTTGACCCCTGCTGTGATGCTTCAGAGTGGTATTAATACCAGGTACTTTGCCCTTCAGCTTTGGTTCCTGGATTTATGGTACTGTAGATCCTTAGTTTCTGAACCCTAACCTCCTCCCCGCTCCCATGTCCAGGTCATACTCTTGACACTTATTCCCTTGCTGTCTGTTCTGATACAGCTGCCTGCCAAGTCTGCCACGTTCCCCCCTCTAGGGACTGGCTTGCCTACAAGAAAAGAAGAACTGATGTATTACTAGAATTGGCTCACATGGCACAGCTCTCTGCTTTTGTGTTTATGACAATGATTGCCTGAAAAGCAGAGATTTTCATTCATTGGAAATTTCATTTTATTGAGATTTGACTTCAGTCTACATCAGATCAGTTTCCACATTTGCAAAACTTCCAGCACTTTTGGACCTCACAGCTGCTCTGGAAAAGTGATGCTCCTCTTGGTTTCATTGCTAAAAGCTGCAGTGAAATGCCCAAGAATGTCCATTTTAGTAAGCAGGTGCTGGGGGCTCTTGGATTCCCCGGCTTCAGGGCACATCTGCTGGTGGATGGTCCCAGGCTGAGGATCCAAAGATTCTGGGATCTCCAGCCCTGGGGCAGACTCCAACATTGCAATTACTTTGGAGTCATGGATCCTGAAGCTTCCAGCATCCCTGTGGACTTGCGTGATATCTGCTCCGATGTGCTGTAATTACAGTGCGTCAGAGCAGACTTGATTAACTGAATCCGCTGGAGCATGCTAATTATCATGCACCAGCAGACTCAGTGTCTTGTGTGTTCAGCATCCTGGCACTTCAAAATGGTGGTGGGGGCGCTTTAGTTAAAGCTACTATTTTGAAGCATGGGATGCTGAATACATGAGATGCTGTTGGTGCTTTAATTAGAGCAGTGTCTGAGAACTGCTCTAATTAAAGTGCCCCCACCACCCTGGGGGCACATGTAAAGCTGTACCCTGACCCTGCAGCAGGCTTGCCAGGCCGGGTTCCGTCGAAGTCCCCGGTTTGGATGCAAGGCAGGTTCATCAAACCCAAGATGTTTTGAATGCAACATTTCAGTCTCAACCAACAAGCATTTTTTTATGTTGGAAAATACTTTTTATTGGAAAATTTCAGACACTCTTTACCTATGAATCCTGATCTTTGCATTTCTTGCAGATTGATGGTGTTAGTATTTTCACATTTCATAACAATATTAACAATATTAAGTAGGTACCTGTGTGTATGCGTGGCTGGATATACATCTTTCTCCTACAGCTTCACACTATTGTTAGCAACTTGCTTTAACCCTGACCCTAAAGGAAAGCTTGTTCAGGCTCCAGGCCCAACTGGTTCCTTGGCTGGGAATGACACTTTGGGAATATGAATCAGTTTAAGATGTAATGACATTGAAGTGGCATGGACCGCTCCCCACTGCGACCCACACAACTTGTTTCATGCTGGCCAAACAGCTGTCAGACAATGGTGATTACTGACCTGGTCCAAATTCAAATGAATGACTTGGAGGTGAAAGGCCACTTATCTCATTACTAAGCTCCTAAAACATCCAGTCCCTTGTGGGGGATATATTTATAATATACAGTAGTTATGTGTTTATGTTTCTCTTTGAGATGCCAGTATTAGAAGCTTTATGTCCCTCCCTTTCCCTACCAGTTGATTTATTCACAGACAGCATTGCTTATTGAAATGCATTTAAGAAGAATAAATGTATACCCTGAAGAGACGACATCATGTCCATTGCTGTTAATGAACCACATCCAGATAACCTTATGCACAGTTACTGTCATACACTGATGGCTGTTGCTATCTCAGTAATCATTTCTTCTTGGAGTTTGCATTCATGCTTGTATACTATCTCCATAAGTTATTTACCAATGCAAATATTTTCCCCTTGGTGCTTTAGGCTTTCCTGGCCTTTATTTTCTTGCAACCAATCCTTTTAAATGCCACCCGAATTCAGTGGGATTATGTTTTGTAGCCACTTCATTGCTGTGTTTAGCTTTTGTTGTTCCTGGTTCTCCCTGCAGGCAAACTTTGCCTTATTTATAGGGCATGTACTGTAAATCACACACCTACGCTGCTTCCTGCTTTGGGAGGTAAACTACAAAAGGGACTTTCTCGGGCAACATAATTAGCTCTGTCGTGCATAATTCCCCTCCCTGCCACTCTGGGGCTCTTATAACGCCTTCCAAAAAAGATGCATAGCCACTAAAAAGCAGGGGCATAGCAGACACATGGTTGAACGGGGGCATCACAGCTCACACCATTCAATTTAATAGGGTGATAGCCTGGAGGGAAGGAGGGAAAAGAGTTCTTCCAGAGATATCTTGGCAAGAAGACCAAAGGTAAAAGTGTAACTTTCAAAGCTTTATTCTTCACTGTGTTTAATGGAATTGCTCCTTATTTACCCACATGTAAGCGAGA
This sequence comes from Crocodylus siamensis, assembly GCF_052110815.1. Taxonomy (NCBI): domain Eukaryota; kingdom Metazoa; phylum Chordata; order Crocodylia; family Crocodylidae; genus Crocodylus; species Crocodylus siamensis. Next base: position 60,959,757 of record NC_143402.1, read on the forward strand.
TCAGTAGCACGTCTGTTGGGAAGGTTTAAGAGCAGAACCCCTAGTAGCAATAAGGAGGCCAGAACAGAGTCAGAACAGCTCAGGAAGAGCTACCCGGGGGCGCTAGTTGCCAGACAGGAGCGGCAGGCGGCTGCGTCCTCACCCCTTGCTGCAAGAGAGCGCAGCGAGCTGGTGCAAGCATTGCTGCATGGAGGGCCTGTAAGGAACCAGGACCTTGGGAGCCGCTAGAGGCGGCTTGAATCTCCAATCCTGGCACAAGACCAGACGGTGCAGACATTGCTGTATGGAGAGTCCAAGAGGGACCGGGACCCTGGGAGATGCTCAAGGGGGTTCGGGTCTCCAACAGTGGCACAAGGCAGACACTGCTACATGGTGAGTCGTTGTCAGGCCAAAAGCCCTTAGAGGGGGCAGGGAGTGGCTCTGGCCCCATTCCCCGCTGCCAGGTGTGAGGGTCCATAGGCAGTGCAGGCTTTGCAGCATGGTGAGCCTATACTGGAGCCCCGGCTCTGGGCGTGCATGAGGCAGCCCAGGCCCGCAACCTGCAGGGAAGGCTGAGCCATCCAAGAGTGTGAACGAGCCACGCACCACACATGGGGACTGAGACAAAGCACCCGCTGCAGGAGCTGCTTGCCTAGCGGGGGATGGTGCCCCAGGAACCCTTGCTGGACCCCTACTCACCGGGAAGCATGAGTTCTTGGGCAAGGGGTTTCCTACCGGGGAGGGACCCAGTGGATAGTCCCATCAGAGGGGGTTTAGGCTACAGAGAGAGAGACTCCTCTAGAGGAGGCGGGTATTTGGGATTACCACGTCTTACATTTTGGAGGGTTTATTAATTGTTTGCTGCGTCTTATATTTTGGAGTGTTTATTGGTTGTTTGTTGGGGTTTTCTTCTGGAGAGTTTATTAACTGTTTATTGTGCTTTATATTTTGGGGGTGCTTACCCATCAATTGCTGGGACATACTTACCCATGGCTCCTCAGAGGGTGAGGTTTCTCTTGTGGGTCTTGGGGACCGCTATACTTACCTGTTCTGTTATTTGTGGATTTGAATGTATTACATGTAAACATTTATCTTTATCACCCACCCAGTTTATTCTATCCCCTTCCCTTTTATTCTGCATCTGAATAAACCACATATATAGTTAAGCTATTGTGTCCTGGTCTTCCTCTATAGAGACACTGGAGAAGAGGAAGCTGCGAGCAAACTGCAGTTTCCATCTCTAGGACGTATGCCCTGCTGACCATCCCCTTCTATTGGAAAGCGGGGTACACACTCCGGTACATCTGGGTTACACAAGGAAGATAACAACACAAAAATGTAGGCAGCCTCAGGCCTATTGTACACCACAATGTTTTGTTTCCCAGAAGCTTGAATCCATTCACACAGGATTAAAACATTATGGGAGGTGGAGAGTAGCCCTTATCCAGTCTATTCTTGGTTATTAGGGCACTCACCTGGGAAGTGGAAACTCTGGGTTTCCGTCTGCTCAGGCTGAGGAAGACCTAGAATCCACTTCCTGGACAAGCGCTTTAGTGGCCCCACAACCATGGGACTCTCCTCTGGCCATCCTGGATTTTGAGATGACCAAATTGCCTGAGGTGCAGTCCTGAATCAGATGTCAAAGCTCCATTGAGAGCTGGGAGGACAGACACAGCTCTGGGCCTAGGATTTCCTATTGGCTAGCACTGGACACCTCTCTGATCACAGTCTGAGAGCTCTGGATTACCCTTCAATATATGTACTAGGGAGCCTAGTCTGTTAGGTACCAGGCTTTTAGATGCTACAGTGCCTAAGGGGAGGCATCTACAAAACTGAGCTGGATTTAGCCTTTGATCTAGTTCACTGTATCTTCACTGATGGTCTTACCAACAAATTCATGATAAAATCTTTGTCTGGGAAGGTCAGTGGAAGATGTCCCTCCTTGGTATATCCTTCCTTCTCTATCTGTTGCTTTCATTAATTCTGTTCCCTTAATTGTGGGGATATTTCTTATGCAAACATACAGTTACTAGGAACTTGACTGAGACCATCCCCCCCAGTGCATTTCACATAAGGGATTGAGCACCTGTCAAATACTAATAACATTCGGTCATTACTAACCTGGGTTGCATTTGAACTTATGACCTGGAGGTGAAAGTCTGCATATCCCATTACCAAGCCTTCTGTGAGCCATCATGCTGGTTTCATGTCTAAGCTGATACTTTGTGCTGTAACGAGTGCATTGGTATGTAATACCAACCTGGCCTGGTGGAAAATCAAAAAGGGCATGTCTCCAGATTTTGGCCTTCTCATTCCAGTGCTAGAACGACAGCATTATGAGCACGCTCTCATGAGTCTTGTGAAAGTTCCCCAGACTGCTGGTAAAAGTAATTCTCCTCCTACTGGAAGAATGGTAAGATAATATTAATCAAATGTAAACTGCACTGATTTTTAGGGAAAAAAATCTCTTATCGCTTAAGGCAACTGGATCGTGAAAAAGTCTTTGGAGAGATGTGCTAGGAACTTTATTATCTGAGAAATGTAAAACTGACTAGGAAAATGCTTTGGATAATATGCTCCGGGGATCAGTTTACTATTAATTTCCCGTGGTAAACTGGATGTCCCAGCAGGCTTTTTCCAGAGATTGGCAAACATCAGGATGTTCAAGGGTTGAGTTCAGTTCCAACATGGGTACCAAACTCCGGGTGAAATTATTTTAAATGTGTCCAAGTCTTGGACCTGCAATACTGGGCAGAGAACAACAGAATGGGAATGCCTTTCCTGGTGTTGGCATATCTGCAACCTCTCCACCGCTGAGGATACAGAGAAGTGTGTGAAAAAGAAAAGTCATTGGAGAAGGGCAAAGTAATGCTGGGGGAGGGAGTTGAGGTAAGTTCAAGGAAATGTTTCTAGATATAGATTTAATAAAAGATCAAGTGCCATGATAGGGGTTTTGTTTATCTGAACTTACTCTAGTACAAGTTTGTGTGGGATACTTATCAGTATTTTAGAATAAACATGGTGATGGTGATTTATGAATAGAAAGGCAAAACTAAATCTAGATTCCTTTATTCTGAAATAGGAGGATCCACCACTATTTAGGGAACTTGCTTAGTTTATTCAGTTGAATTTTTGTAGATCAGCCCTGAGACTGGAAGGTATCTGGAAAGACAGGTTATTGGAACACTGCTCCCTCCAACAACTTTGATTCCCGAAAGCAAATGCTGCTACAAAGTAATTACATTAGCCTTTTGAATGCATACTTTGATGTGCAGGTCCTGCTGGCTTGGTACCTTCTACCTATATCACAGAATTGTGCACGATTATGGCCCTGTGCCGATATTAAACAATAATAACAATTATGGGAGAGTTTTAACTGTCAGGTCAGCTGGGATTAGCCAGAAGCAGTCTTCTTTTCTGCCTGATGACTGTATCAGCGTATAATGCAGTCCATGCAAACCTCCCATTCACGCTGCTGTGTTGATCACGAGAACAACAAATTAAAACACATGCCTCCCCCATTTTTAGTATTTGAGTTTGAATCGCTTCTTTCCTGAAACTGATCTTGCTCCAAGTCCCTGCAGTTTTCACATCCTTAGTTCATCAGTTGAAATTGCATCTTGGTATAAACTCATCTTATTCCAGCCCCCGCTTCCACCTCCTCAGCCTTGCCTTTAAATTGTATCTAGCCTTAAATCAATCTTATTCCAGCCTTCAGCTGCCTCTTCTTTAACTCTTCCTTTTAAATTGCAATGGTTCTATAGAGGCCCTATTCAAAGACCCTCTTCCCCCTCCCACCAGCTTATTCCTTTGTGTTTCCATTTAAATTGGCTTTAGTGCTAGCCCCTCCCCTTATCTGGTTTGTGTTTTCTCTTTACATCTCAGCTGGTTTTAGACCTATTGGATTTATTTTTCTCTCTCTGATATCCCAAATTATTCTTTACTCCCAGTTTCTTCTGAAATCACTAATGCTCCCTACTCCCTTCACTATCTTTCTTCTTAGTAGTTGTGGCTAGCAGTGATTTATGAAGCATAATATGACAAATACTGTCAGCCAACTGCAGTGAGAAAAAAATCACAGGAGTGTTACAGCACAGCAAAGACAGAGGACACCATTTTCAAAAGTGTCTAAGTGACTTAGTTTCTCACGTCCCATTTTCAAAAGCTACAGGGGTGCTTAGAGCGTTTCGGGGATTTACAAAATTGGCTAAGTGAGTTAGGTACCCAATTAAATACAGAAAAACAATGCAATTGAAACACCTAACCTGCTTAGGTGCTTTTCTGAGTCATACTAGGCACCTAAGTCTCTTTCCAAATCTGGCCCTTGAGGGACAAAAAACACAATGAATTTCATTGAGACTTTGGGTAGAATTTTTTTCTAAGTAGACTGAGAAATTTGGGTGCCTAAATCTCTTAAATATTTCGAATAGTGGAGGAGTATGCATCTCCACCCTGATCTGTCTGCTGGGGAGATGGGGAGCAGCAGCTTGGTCCTGATCGAGAATGGGGGGCATGGAGTGACTCCAATCCTGACATGGGGGCGCAAGAGGTGTACAGCCTGGCCCCTTTCTGGATGCAGGGTGGAGCAAACCAGTCCTGGTCCAGACTTTATGGCAGTGAGGGAGCAGTTTGGTCCTGATCTGGATGCAGATGGGAAGGCGGGGGGGTGTGGGTGGACCCTCAGCGGGGGTGGGGGCAGTAGGGCACAGCAGTCCTGATTCAGATGTGGTGGGTGGGTGAGGAGCAATGGAGCCCTGATCCAGATGCAGGGCATGGGACGGGGGGGAGGGGTTCCTATCCAGATGTGTGGAGCTTCCCACTCCTCAGCTGCCAGTTTTTTCCAACTTGTGGGGATCCTTATGGGCCAGATGTCATGGCTCCGAGGCCTGGATTTGGCCTGCGGGCTAGAGGTTGAACACCCCTGCTTTAGAAGATGTCCTAGTTGCTAAGGGGGAAATTTTGAAAGGCACAAGTAGCTGTTAGGTGCCCCCCCCCATTAATATCAATTAAAGTGAGGTATCTAAAAGCATGTGGGCCTTCAAAAGTCTTCCTCTACCTGTTGAACTCACTGTGCCATTTGCATTTAGACCTCTAAATCACTTAAACTCTTTTTTTAATTGCCAAGAACAGAAATAACACTCCACAGAGCACTTCTGGATATGCGCATCACGGAAAGTATCAAGAATAGAGAAAGGTATTAAGAAAGAGAGATACTTTGAATGCTTCAGATATAAGTCAAGATCAGGGGGGATTTAGTACAATAACACTTTGAGGATAGGAGGAAACAAACAATTTCTTTTTTCTGCTAAAGTCAGTGAGTGTATTGCTGGTGGCAGGCAACTCTGGAGAATGAAGCCTAGTTTACACACAAAACAGATACAAGAAAGGGCACTGAAGTGTTATTTTGTGGAGGTGTTTCTGCAAATGTGACTGAAGGGAAGTGACTGTTTAGTGTGAATGTATGTGTCATTTGCTTTTTTGCTGACAGGCGCATCCATTTTAGAGTCACCTGTGATTTATTTATTTTTTTAACATGGTTACTAATCCAACCTAGAAGTGGAATGAGACAACCAATGCCTCATTTCGTACAGGTCACCAAGGAGTCATTGGATGGTAATGGCTTTTAGCTACTCTTGATCTGGGCTGGATTTTAACTGGTAATGCCTGTGGGGAGTGACAGGGGGATGGTGTCAAAAGCTTTGTGTCCCATGACCTGGAGGTGAAGCCAACTTTTCTCCATAACAAAACTGGTTAATGCTCCCTTGAAAAGTCACAATTGTCTTTAGGGGATCCCTCTTCTCCTGGAATTCATCCTGGCTGAAGTTGCAAAATAATATTCCCACCCCTTCACCTTTTTTCACCCCCTGTAGCAAACTAGTAGAAGGGGTAAACAAGATGCCCTGTTTTGTTCCCTGCTAGAGCCTCCCATTAATAGGATCAACTGCTCAATTTTAATTAAGAAAAATGACTCCCTCCAACCCCCCTGCCCTACACCCTTGTCCCATTTGGAAAAAAACCCTCCAAAGATCAGAAGACTCGATGAGGGATAGCGGGGGAAGCAGAGCATATTGGATGTCTTGGAGAACTGCTAACAGGACTCCATGCACTTCCATTAGTGATAAGACTGGCTGAAAATTGTAGAAAATCTTTTTGATGAAAAACTGAGTTTTGACTCTTTTTTGTGGAAAATGCACTCTTCTGACTTTGTGGGGGGCATGGGTCTGGAATTTTTTTCACTGGAAAAAGGAAACCTGAAAACAAACAGAAAAAAAATATGTTTAATTTCATTTTAAAATATTATTTTCCCATAGCTTTTGCCTGAAAATTTTAGCTTCCAGAGTCAAACACTGAAAATACTCTAAGTGATCTTTTTTTCCCCTAATAATAAGTCATTTTTTTTCTTCCCTCAGGAAAGAATATGGATTTTCTACCGTGTTCTTATTGGTGGTATCGGTCCCACGATGATCGAGTTCAGCAGTTCTTATCTCAGCTGACAGCAGTGATTCAAATGCAGAGTGGCTTGTTCATTGCCATAAGATAGTTCTGTGGTTTTAGCTTCCTTGATAAGTCCGTAGAAATTTTCCGTTCTTTGATTTCTATTTCTTTATGTTTTAAATCAGAATAAAATCTTTTGTGGCTCGGGTTCATTATGACCTGGTAGCTTGGGGTCAGTGGAAGGTGAAGGGCATATCTCAGAGTATATAATTAGTCTTAAGGAAACTCTGTAGGTATCCTGGCTTTATAGCTATCAGGAAGAAGACTAGAACCACTGGGGGAATTTCAGTTGACATAAGAACTGTTGCACAGTTGGAGCATTGGGCTCATTCCTTCCCCTAAAAGGCAGCACAGTGATAGGAGAGGCCTGATTTAATAGAATTATTTTTTCCATCTTCAAGCTGCAGACAGCTCAGGCAAAACCAGACTAACACAGAGTGACACAAAAAGTCCACAGGGAGACTCCCATTTCCTTCCGTGGACTGTGGACTGGACACTTGGTGAGTGAACCATCTGGGGAGTTTATTGAATGTGCCCCAGGGTTAGCACAGTTTGTTATGGTGTTTCTGTTTCTTAAGTATTTTCATGGAAAAAAGTGTAAAGATGCAGTCACTGACTTAAACAGGAGAGCTGGTGCATTCTTTAAGCATGAATAAGACAATTAGGCCTGTCAGTGGTCTATCACTATTAAATATTCCAAAATTCCTCGAGATGAAATCTAATTGATTCTTCCCTGCAGCCTTCCTTCCCTGCGGCTTTTGACTTGGTAACGCTGCACAGTAGGTCAGGCCATAAATGTGCAAGCCAACAGAATAATAATACTCTATCAAACATCTGGTTCAAATGTGTTTGTTTCTTGCGTTCTCTACATAAAATCACGTATGCTCTAAGACCCTGTTCCGGATCTGGGAACAGAAACGTTACAAATATAGCTCACTTTTACATGTTTTCCCAGGTACCTTGGTCAACTTTCCCATTCTAATTAAAAACACAGGACAAGATATTCAGCTGGTTAAAAAGGCAAGATACTCAGCTGGTTAAAATAACATTGCAGTCAATGGAGTTATGCCAGTTATACCATCTGAGGATTTGGTTTTGTTACTATTTGCAGTTCATTTCCCCTTTGCTCACTGTTCATATGTACAGCAAATACCAACATGCAAGATGGATATTTATATCCCCAGTATGGCCGCTGTAATGGCATTGGGTTTCTCTAGTGCAGAAGGACCCAGCCCAGCCTGGCTTTTACTTGCTTCTCTAACTATTGCCATCATCAGGGATTATGTCTACAGGGCTAGACTTCGAAGTGCTGCTTTGAAACTACCACCACATTATGAAATGGCTGCCCACCAAATTCCTAGATGTAAGGAAGGAGATTAAGATAACCTGTTCCAGCGCTTGGCATGTGCAGTCCTAGGTATGTAGTCTCTGGGATGCGCTACTCTTTGGAGAGCTGGATTCCATCCATGCTAGTGTCATGGCTGCCTTCTTAACTGAAACTCTGGGGACTGAACTGAGGACTCAGAAACTAAAAGCAAAAGCTACTGTAACTTGAACTGAAGTTATGGGAGTCAGGCTTGCAATCGCAGGTAGGAGTGTGGATGAAGGAATAGCACACAGGTTGTAACCATCTCGTATCATCTGTGACTTAGCACAGAGGATGGACTGGTGACACAGGTTATAGTCATACCTCCAAATCTCTCACTTTAACTTCTCTCACTTCTTATGGGCGGTGTTTGGATGTGTCATAGATAATATTAATTTAAGGCCAGATTGTGCGTTTTACACACAACTCTGTCTACACAATGGTGTTCAGCCATGTTACCCGAGGAAAAATATCAGATGAAATTAAATCAGACTGTTTCAGTCCCTTTTAGGGCCACATAGAGTTGTACACATTTTGCACCGTTGGCTAGAGACCGAATCCTATTACTGCCCTTACAGGTCATCTTTCTTTCAAGCACCAGCACAAAGGTGCAGCTGATCTATGGCCCCTTTTCCTACCTATTCTTTCTTCTCCCTAGCATGCAGTTTTCTCCCTGGAGAAAGCAAAAGCCAAGTTGCATTTTTGTGCATGGTGCCTGGGCCATGGGGAGGGTGGGGTGAGGGGCAGAGCTGTAGCCAGGCATTTTGGTGCCCGGTGCAGGTCATGTGCAGAGCACATAGGCGATGCCTAGGCAAGGCACATGCTCCACTGAGAGTGCTGGTGCCCCCCCTGACAGCAAGCACTCTGGCTGCTAAGGGGGCATGGAGGGCACTTGTGCCCCCTCTGAAATTGGCTCTGCCAGCGGGACGTTGGCAGAGGAAGTGTTGATGCTTCCGCCACTGCTGTGCCGCATGCAGAAGTGCTGGCACTTCTGCTGCTCCCGTGCCACTGGCACACTCAGCAACTGGCCACTGGGGGACCTTCACCCTTGGTCACCAGCTGGCTCCTGGGAGACCTCCCCACTGGTTGTGCCCCTCTGGTGCCCACCCAGCCTCAGGAGGCACCAGTCACCCATAGCAGAGCACCTCCCTACATGCTACTACGTAACACAGTTTATTATGTATAATTGTTTACTTTTTTTGAAAGAAGACACTTGTACCATTTAATATGGGAAGACCTTAAGTGCATACAGTGCAAACTCAGCTGAGTGAGGATGGGACTTTGCAAGGTCTTCCACTCTTCAGGGTCGAGGCAACAGAAGGGGGTTGGTGACACTTTGCTTCTGCACAGGATCCAGTGCAGGCTTTCATTATGACTCATTGGGGGGGTCCAGAGCAAGCCTGTAGGCAGGGGGCACCCTTGTGTGGGTCCTGGCAGCGGCTGTGCTGGCCAGTGTGCAGAGGGTGTACGCCCAGCAATGCAGAATGCAGCCAGGGCATGCCAGGAGACTGGGTAAGAAGGTGGCCCCTTGTGATGGTGAGTTTGGGGGCAGGGCCATTGCTTCTATGTAGGGCAAGAATCAGGGTAGCTGCCTTGCACCACAAGGCCTGGCAGGGGAATGGGGGAAACTGGGCTAGGGCCTGGGCAGCAGAAGCAGGGCTAGGTTATGTATTCACTGCAGACTACTGTGAGGGAGCCTAGTGCCAGTGCATTGCTGACACTTCCCTTGCTGTGGTAGGAGTAAAGGGAAGGGAAACTTTACCTGCCTCAGCCCTCTGCATGGGGAAAGCAGCTGCTGCCACTGCTGTAGCAATGTTGGCTCAAGCAGCAGGCCTGTGGCAGGAGCTCCTTGGGCCCTCATTTGCTTTCCTCTCTTCCTCTCCCCATCCCCAGGTATGCTACCGTCTACTGTGACAAAAATTCCCTGGGGTGGCAGGGGGTGGGAACACAGATCCACTTGCCCCCTACCCCCAGGTACATTGCTGGGTATGAGGCTGCACATGCTTGTCTCCTATGGCTGACATAGGGCTTCCCATAGTGGAAAAGTGGGGAGTGGTTCTGGCACGCACTTAGAGCTGAGCGCTGGGGTGGTGCCCCACTCCCGCAGTTACACTACTGGTGTTACCCACCACAGGAACAAATACAAACAAGACCCAAGTGGAAAAGTGGGAACAAACATAGCCCTGCTCTAAAATCATAGTAGCATTCTTCAAGGCAAAGACTGGGGTTCTGGGAATGGCTAGTGTCCATTGTCAAAACAAACCACATTACTTTTTTTAATACTAAAGCAATTTAAACATTTCAGTGAAGTACAGACATTCACAAAGCCCAAGGTGGAATCCATCTAAGTTATGTGGTTTTCTGTAAGCAGCATAGTTTAGATTGGTAGTAACAGAACATACATTCATCCTTTGGTTGGGGAGGCAAACCTTCGATCCGATTCCACATTTTTAAACCAGTCTGTGTGCACTGAACTTCTGTGTTGTTATGGGTATAGACTGGTTTTGTGTGCTGAACTTCTGGTCTGTTACAGGTATAGACTGGCTTCCAATCACTTAAACTAGTACAAGTGTAATGTCTGTACCCAGCCTTTCATAGTAAGGGGCAAGTCAGTCAATGATGAAGCAATGGTCTCAAGTTTCAGCAAGGGAAGTTTAGGTTGGATATTAGGAAAAACCTTCTCACTAGGAGGGTGGTGAAACACTGGAATAGGTTACCTACAGTGGTGGTGAAATCTCCATCCTTGGAGGTTATTAAGGCCCAGCTAAACAAAGCCCCGGTTGGGATGATCTAGTTGGGCATCATCCTGCTTTGAGCTGGAGGTTGGACTAAATGACCTCCTGAGGTCCCTTCCAACCCTAATTTTCTATGGTTCTGTGTGTTTCTCCTTTCACAAGTTAGATGTGATTTCAGTGAATTGGAGCTCACCACAAACGGAAGAGAAAATATTTGACCCAATAGCCCCAAGCATCAGGTTAAGCTGCAAAAAGTAAACCAGATGCAGATTTAGCAAATAGATTGTGAACTATGTGATGGATGAGCAACATTAATAATAAAGATACTTTGGCATTTATGACCACCTCTGCTTGGACTCTTCCTAGATTTGGGGATTATGAAAAGGCTCTGTAGTCATTAATTCGTTTCTATTGTCTTTGTTAGGAATTACAGACATGAATCATATCAGTTTGCTGGACTTTTTCCTCATGGTTTGTCATGCTAACTGAGACTCTGGTCTTGCCATTGACTCTGTGCAGACACCAAATCCCTGCCTACAACAAGTTCCCATCTCTGCTAAGCCTTCTAGAGGCAGATCCATCCTCTCTTCTTCTCACTCCATACCCTCGGCACCAGGCTCACCTAAGTGATCTCACTACTGGCCCAGTTCCCACTGCCTCTGGAGAATAGGTTAAAAATTATAGCATGTGTGTGTGGAAGGGAAGAGGGGAGAACAGGGGGATTCGCAGACAGACAATACCCCGTAGATGTGTTGGAATGAGGGGGAAGACTACAGAGACCCTTCCATTGGGTTATGGCTGAAGCAAAATGGACAGGGCAGCTTTCATATGTGCTTCCCCCCACCCCCCAAGGCTGTATGTTTGATAAATACTTTCACTAGTAAAGGGACACTTTACCTGATTGGAGAGAAAGCAAAATTTACCTGGTGTTACTGAATTTTTGCTTCCCTTTCATGGACGGTAACTGAAAGGCCAGTTCAGCTCTCCCCACTGTGAGAGTTTGCTGTCCCAGTCAAACAGATCTGCTCCCTTTCAGAGAAGCCCTTTCCATTTGGTTTCTCATAGCACTGTTCTGCTTCTTCACCAGCTTTACTAACTCAGCTGGACGAAAAACAAAAAAACAGTGAAATCCATTTTCTTGGAGCCCTTGACCCTGTCTGACTCAGGGAGGCTGTGGTCTAGCACATTGTCACCTTATGCAATTCTTTTTTTTTATTGGGAACAGTCTCATCATTATTTTTTAAATTGCTTACATAACTATGTCCCAGACGGACAAGGGAAAAGTGTCCCCATGATTAGTTACCCTGTTGCACCAAATGCTGAAGACTGCTCTCTCTATTCCTGATGGAGACCTATACCACCCTCTTGCAATTTTTCCAGTCAGTGAAAAGTATCCATTTACTAGCATAAAGTTTGTCTTACATGGAATTACAGCCCACGTTTCAGGAGAAACTGCCTTTCCTTGAGATTTATACAACTGCTGAGCACTGGGACTTGCAAGAGACATCAATCTGAGCAATGGAGGTTCAACAGCTTTCAAAGTTCATCCCATAAACTCTTTGCTCTTTGGTGTCTCTCTGTTATATTGATAAAATACTTCTAGACTTACAGAAGGCTGAGAGAATTAATACTTGCCAACTTTTTGGAGATCCTCTGAAGAAAAGGGATATATAACAAACAAAGGATTGTATTGCTGTGTTACAAATTAACCAACATTGAAACAGTTCTCTCAGCTGGAGAAATGTGGAAGCTTTCTGCTCCTCGCTGCTGTTTTTGTGGTGCAGATCTGAACCAGAGAATCAAACTCATTTTATCCAATGAAAAGGTGGTCACCGTGTAGATGGATCCTGTGGTTCATGTGTAACCAATAGTGGTGCAGTTGGCTACCATTTTTTCTCCACATGTCCTCTTCAAAGCACCGTGCAGAAAGTTTCCTGCAAGCTCTGTAACCTGACGTGCAGAAGGCACTTACCCTTTTGATAGATGAATATGGGTTTTTCTCTCTGGGTAACACTACATGAAATATTAGCAGAGACAGTATGTATGTTAGGAGAAAACAAGTTGGGTAAAGAGAATGATGAATGGAGTGCAGCCGTTGGAGGACAGAGTGATCATCACCAACTCCTCAGTCGCTGATGATTTCCTCTTGATTTTTTGCTGGGCTATGAAGGCAGGATAAGTTAGCTGCTAGAATAAAAGTAGGGTTATGATCAGAAGAACCTAAAGAGATGGTGATATTTTTTAATTAACTCGTTCCCTGTGTCATTTAAGTCTCAGGTGCTGCCTTTAGTGATGAAAACTGCACTTACTTTGCTAGCCCTGAAGTGGTGGATGCAGCCATGAGAGTGCATGCTGGGATCCATTCTGTAACTAGGGAGGTGAGAAGCAGAAAGCACAGGGAGCTCTTGGAGCACTTTGTAAGAGGAGTATCCCCTGCCCCTGTCACTAAGCAAAAGCATAAGAAGACAGGCAGCTAAATGTAGCTGTACAGGTGGACTGAGCCTGGGACTGATAAAGACAGGTGGCTAACGCATAATGGGCTGTATCTGGGGAGTGGGCGTAGCAGACCCAGTTAGATGACCAAAAGGGATCTTTTAGGGGATTTAAACCCAGGTCGGGGGTGGGTATACAAGAGTAGGAGGGGTAGCTTTGGAGGTTGGCAGGCATATAAAAACTGCCTACAGAAGCTGGGGAAGAAAGACTTCTAAGCAGGTAATGCCTGTGTACTGTATTTATCCAAGGAGGAAGACTACTTGCTCTTTTGTGAAGTGCATGGCTTGTACTGTTTGGTTCAGTTTACACCTGTGTACTGGAGGACTGGGTTCTGGCTACAGGGATGGAGGAAGCTACAGTTGGGGGTGCTGGGGTGTGCTCCTCTCTTTTTTGCTGTGTAGGTAGGAGACAACCCCAAGCTGATAACACTCTGAGACAAAGCCCCAAAAGGTGGGGAACTGCGGTTGAGGCCATGCCTATAACTTGGAGGCTGAGATGTGGATGTGGCCACGGAGAAAAAGGGGCATAGGCTTCAATAGCTGGAGGCCTGACGAGCCTTTACAAACCTGCAAGGGCAGCCTTGTAAAAGGGAACTCTGTAGGGGTGTGGGTGTGTGAGAAGAACTTGAGTAAGGTGACTGGTCTGATTGAACAGGCCAGGCTACCTGTGGAGCTGCTACAGGTCCAAGGACTCCCCCAATTCCCGAACCACTGATAACATGAACATTGTGGGAGGTACAGGGAGACTGGGAGAAGGTGGCAGGCAGTGCTGATACTACCTGCTTTGCACACTTCAATTCTAATTCTCATGCTTATGGCACACAGCAATGCTGGTAGGTGTCTAACTTGATACTTGAGCCCAAAAAGTTAGACAAGAGGTGCATGCTCTGCTAGGAAGCAGAGGTGTAACTTTTTTTATAACACGTATGAAAGTAGGATAAGCTACACTCATTGAATGTGTTTTACATTAGTGCCATACATTCGTACTAGGAGCTTGCTTCTGTGTTGCTGCCTGTATGCAGCCTGGACATGGGCAGGCCTTGCTAAAATCAGTGGAAACTTGAACTGGCTCCAGTGTGGCTAGAATTTTACTCAAGGTGCCTCACTGAATATTGGTTCCTGGTATCATACACTAAGCACACTTGATCTGGTAATTATTATAAAATACTAGAAATTATTGGGAGAGAATAAATACCTAACCCTGCGGTATTTAACCCAAGCCTATTTTTTACGGAGGTTTGGTTATCCGAAGGGACATGGTAACGAGGGGATTAACACTGATTTACAGTGTTGCTCTGTATGTTCTAGGCAATGCATATTTATGTAGATACTTTTAGTTATTAAATACTCATTATCTACCATAATCCTTATATAGTGACACCCCTTTAGAGGTACTGTACATAGAGTATGTTTGCACATAATGAACAGATTCATGGTAGCAGGCCACTAAAAATAAATTACCTAGTTTTTAGCCTGCCTCCACCAAAGGGAAACTGAAACGCATTTGAAGGCAGCACAGCTCAGATTTATAATCAGGCTTCCTAGAGATCAAATAAAAGCTAAATAGAGAATGATGGAAATTACTCAAGGGAGAATCCATGCTGGGTAATCGGCTTTCACACTTCCCTTTGCAGCCAGACTGGTGGAAGCCAAGTTCACTTGCATCTTGCAATGACAGAGAGGCTGAACAGCATTGTCCCCCTAATTCATGTTATAAAATAATAATCTGCTGTCCCTCTACTGCTGCTTGAATTCCACAATCCCGAAGCACTTAAAAATGCTGATGAATTTACCTGCAAAATTGTCCTCAGCCCAAGAACATGGTCTATCTCTTGGATAAGCCATTTAGACTGCTTTTCAAAAATCTCCTGAGTTGAGAGGTTAATTGAACGTGATTCTGTCTTGCAAATTGTTTCAGCTTTGATAAATCAGCATTTTGAATGAAACTTCTTTTAAAAAAAAAAAAATCACTTAGCTCTAATCAGTAAACCCTGGGTGATAGCTTCTCAAAACTAGATAGAAACAACAGACATCTTGGACTCTTCTCTAAAACCTCAGGTCCCAGCCCCATATGCTGCAAGGGGCATCCGTTAACAGTCTGGGGTCTGATTTCCCAAAGTGGTCAATTCTGGAGTAACATTACCCTCAATAAGGGAGCAAAGGCCTCGGGGGCAGACCTGAGCAGCTCCTATTCTCTTCAGTAGATTTACTGATGCACATATACAAAGTAGTTAGCCAAGGACTCTGGAATGACTTAATCTGAGTGCTTTCTTAAACCTGAGGTTTGTACCTGAAGTAGCCTGTGTTTGTCAGCTTTGTAGCACTTGGCAGAGCCTATTTGCCTGAAGAGATGTAGGTGGGCTGAAGCATGTGTGTGGGGGTATTAATACTAGATTACGTGCAGCTCTTGAGCTGAGTTGATTGTGTGACTTTAGGTTCTGTAACTGTAACTAATTGGTAGGGTAATCAAGGCTTGTGCATGGGTGCTCTTAATTTATTCTAAATTGAAAGGAAATAAATGATGGTACTTCTAAGGGTACAGCATAACACTGTAACATTAAGAAGGTACTTTAGGCCTGGATTTAGGGCTGTTTATATATTCTGGGGAAATTCCTATCCTTCCATGAACCAATCACATGTACCTCTTGTTATATGTTTTTCAGTTTGCATATAGATCTAATCGACCTGTGAGCCATGTAGGTTCTGCCTGAGTACCTACAGTGTGAACCTGTTAGAAGCTAGATAACTCAGAAGCTTGTCTCACTGATAAGTCATCACAGTTACAGTATTACCTTTCACTTTACACATGAGGAAATTGAGCCCCAGTAAGCATCCATCCACACAACATGGTCTGTATTTAGGAGCCAGAAATCAAGCAAGTTACCCAAATGCTCTTAAATGCAATTAAGAGTGGTAATAGCAGCCTTTAAGGTAAAAAAAGAAAAAAGAAAAAAAAAAGAAAAACTGTGATCTGTAGGCAAAGGTTCATCTTGATTTTCATGATCTGCTATTTGACTGGCACAGAGATGAAAGATCCTAAATCTTTGGTCATTAAAATCCAGACCCAGAGAAACATAATGGCTCTTTCAGTGGACAATATTACTGGGGGATTCGGGTAGGACAGGGGTGGGCAAATATGGCCTGCAAGCTGGATGTGGCCCGCCAGCCCTTTCTATCTGGCCTGCAGGGCCTTTAAAAATTTTAGAAAATTAATTTATATCTGCCTGTGGCCACCTGTCAAAGATGACAGGCGACCAGCATGAACCTGTGGCTGAGCAACAAGGCTAGCCCGGCTCCACTCAGCCCCCCATCCCCTTCCCACCCTCAGCCCCCAACCAGAAGCCTTCGCAGCTTCTGGCCCCGTGCCCCTGGGGCTGTTCCCCCTCTGTCCACCTGAGTGGAAAATAAGGTAAGATTGGATGGAGGGAGTGGCTGTAAGTGGTGGTTGTGGGGCACGGTGGGGGCTGCACAGAGCAGCGCAATGGCAGGGGGGCTGTAGGGAGCAGCGCGGGGAGCGGCAGGACCCACATGATGTGCAGCAGGTGGTGGAGCCACAGTGGGCAGCGGAGCCACGGTGGTCCCTGGTGGGCAGTGGGTCCACAGCAGGCCCCAGCAGGCAGCACAGTAGGCCCTGATGGGTGGTAGAACCGTGGCTGGGCCCCAGAGGGTGGCAGGGCTGCAGTGAGCCCTGGGAGGCAGCGGAGCAATGGCAGGCAGCAGAGCTGTCGTGGGCCCCGGCAGTTGGTGGGGTTGCGGTGGGTGGTGAAGCAGTAGCAGTCAGCGGGCCCTGGCAGGTGGCAGAGCCATAGCCAGGCCCCAGCAAGTGACGGGAGCCAGTGGGCAGCAGATCCACAGCAGGAGGTGGTCCCGGTGGGTGGCAGAGCTGTGGCCGGGCCCCAATGGGACCCAGCAGGCAGCAAAGCCACTGGGTGGTGGGACCCAGTGGGTGGCAGAGCCGCAGCTGGGCCAAGGCAGGACTTGGTGGGCAGCAAAGCCCCAGCAGGTGGTGGCTGCAGTGACGCAGTGGGCCCCAGTGGGCAGCATAGCCATCGGGGCCCCAGCAGATGGTGGTGCCATGGTGAGTGCTGGGGTTGTGGCAGGCGGTGGAGTCACAGTGGGGCTGTGGCAGGCAGTGGGCCCCGGTGGGTGGTGGTGGCTGCAGGGAGCACTGCAGGAAGGGGGGGCTGCAGGGAGCAGCGGGCAAGCCTGCAGGAGGGAATGCAGGGAAAGGCAGTGGGAGGTGATGTGACAGGAGTCTCATTTTTGGAGTCTCTCCGCACGTGCAACTCTGGACTCCTGCAATGGGTCCATCACCCGCCTATTCTCTTCTGCCACGACTTGATCTTGTTTATAAGTAACAAATGATGAAACTTAGCAGGAAGCTGCCCATTTGTACGCGCCCTGATGGCAAGGGGCACTGTATGCGGCTCCTGTACCTCCCCTGCACCGCAGCCCAAGCCTCGCCGATGGTGCTGGAATACTCTCACTAGGGCCATGATACTAGGTCCCAGCCCTTTGTGTGTTCTCAGAGCTCCTCGGTGCCCTTCTCACTCCCGGGGTCTCTCACGGCCCTGCACTCAGCCCCTTCTGGGGCCTTGCCCTCTCCGGGGCCCATGCCACACCCCTTCACGGCCGTTGCCCTCCCTCCGGGCCTCTACCCCGCTCCTTGCGCTTGGGGCTCAGGTGGCCGCAGCCATGCCTGGCCCCTTGATCCGTCTCTGGGTCCCTTGCCCCACTAGGCAGACATTGCCCTTCTAGGCTGGGGTCCGCAACCCTGCACACTGCGCCTCTCTGGCGCAACACCGCGCCTCGCCAGCGCAAACAGTAGTGCCCCGCTAGCACTGTGCCCCTACTGGGCACTGGGAACCTCCAAGCTGCTGGGGAGCCCCCCTGAGGCCTCCTCACTCCCCTACAGCCTCACCCGGTCCTCCAGTGTAACTGTAACCGAAACGCAAGCCACCTGGCTTCAACATAAACACGGAGCCTCCTGCTCATAACATAACCTCCAAGCCCCTCTAGGGCTCACAACCATACCTCCATTTATGGTGTTTTCATCCCCAGCATCATCACAGCCAGTCCGCAAGGTAAGGCTGCAACCCCCCAACCCAGGCTACTCAGCTCTGCCGCAGAGCTCAAGCTCCTGCGACAGTCAGAAGGGTACTGCCACTGGGCCCAGGCCTGAGCTGTTATAAAGGGCCCGGCCCTGCCCCTTCCGGTCACCTGACCTATCTGGTTGCTGCGGCAACCCGCACCTGAGCTGCCTCTGGTGATTGGCAGCTCCTTAACTCTCTATCAGTCACAGGTCATCTCTCTGATCCTGTGACAGGTGGAAACATGGAGTCTGTGCAGGTGCCCTGGGACTGGCAGAGACTCAGGGTGGGGTTGTAGAAACACAGAGCCTGGGCATGGGGTCTGCCTGGCTGCATTGTGTGAGGCTCACATGCAGCGTGTTAGAGCTGCACGCTGTGGAGCCGCCAGCCCGGCCCCAGCTCTCTCAGCACAGACCCAGCCACCATACCCGCACCACACCATGTACACACACACACGCACACTGCCACTTATACCCCTTCCTGCCCACACAAAACACACAGGACTGTATTTTAAGCTATTATGCAGCCAGCTCTAGATACGCTTTTTGTAAACACAGAAATCAGTAGAAAAATATTTTTAAATGAAATTAAAATAGGTTATAGTAGATGTGTGTGTGTGTGTGTGTGTGTGTGTGTGTGTGTGTGTGTGTGTGTGTGTGTACATATATATATCTTTTTCACAGTTCCCAGATCACAGCACCCTTCCAGTACTTCCAGGGCAAGGGGAGGGACTTCCAATGGCAAAGGTCAGGGGGTAGGAGGTGGGACTCTTCTGGTCCCAATACGGATCCTGGGGCGGGGCAACCATTAAGGGGCGGGGCTACCCATGCAGCCCTGGACAGCTCCCCAAAACTTGATAAGTGGCCCTCCACTCAAAATAATTGCCCGCCCCTGAGGTAGGGACTCTCAAGGAGATAAGAAATGAATGGTTTTCTTAAGGTGGGGGGTATACAAAGGAGTATTCTCAGAACTATTATTCTTTGCTGGACTCAGTTACTAAATTGTAGAAGCAGAAAAAAGACTTAATCCACAGTGTGGAGACTAAGTAATGAGGGCACAAAGTCCCAAAGTTTATCTAGATGCCTAACTTGCACTGACATTGGAAGCTAGGTGTTTGACTACCTTTGGGCATAGGTTTCTGGGAAAGCAGAACTGCCTTTTCTAGGGTGCTTGGCTACATTGACTGGGTGGGCTCCCTTCTAGCCGTAAGCAGAGTTTGGACAAATGATTTCTTTTGTGTTTACTTTTATACAATTATTAAATAGAGGGGGCAAATTTCTACTAGAAATGGAAGCACATTCATCCTGGGGATGCCCCACAATCCAGAAAGCTTAACCGTTCTTTGGGAGTATAAGGTGACCCTCTAGAAAACTTGGGGAAAGGCACAGTAGGCAGGTTTTCTTGCATTTGTCTTTGTTTTTACTGCCAGTAGCACCTTTTGGCAAAGTACCTTCATCCACTTACCTTCCTGTCAGGCGCCAAGGAAATTATTGTGTTTTCGATAGTAATGTTAGGTATTCTAGGCCTGACACTTAATATCCACCTCATCCATGTGTGCACCAAACTCCTGTTAACTTTACTGGAATTTATACTTCTCTCCCAGGAAGAGACCAGATCCCCTTTATATTTTTCAGGAAGGTTATTTATGAGCAGGAAAGGGAATGCAGAACACAGAGCGTGCCAAATTAATGTGTGTCTAGAAAATGAAAGGACAAGGTGAAATCTAGACATCCTTAGAAGTAATTATTGGAATAAGAGTGCTGAACCAAAGTGATGTGTACTCACAGTGACCACTCCAGCCAGCTTCAGGTGAAAAAGTGTACTTGTTCATGGCTCCAGGTTTTCATCTTAGTGCTGACAGGGTGATAGTTCAATCCCATAAGTCAGCAAATTATCACTGACTCTTTAGCATTAATTTCTCAACAGACATCATAAGAAAAATGAATGCCTTCTCCTCAAGGCCTTGGAAGAGAAATTCCCATGGCTGGTGATGAGTTATGAGTTTATCTCCAAAGACATCCTATAAATAACACCAGGGAATCTAAATTCATTAAAGAAATCTCATAACTTACTCCAGCCTATAACCTACAGTATCCTCAATGTCCTTCCTCTTTCCTCTTTCTGATTATGTTTGTATGTACAGTGTACCCCCATATGTAATATCCACATCTATTCATCTGTGTAAAGCAGAGCATGTACATGCACACAAACAACTCCATTTTAAGGACTGCAGAGTTGCGAGGGGGGTGATTTAGTATGTGGTCTATAGCCGATACTTTCTTTGAGAGTCATTGTCCTGACAGCTCCATTAATAGGTACAATTTCTCATCCTGATTGGTTGCCTGAGGGCTTGTCACTAAATGCATATATCAAATTAGTGAAGATCCTATGCTGACACTGGTTCTCTGAAGCTTGGCAAAGTTTGGCTGACTTTTTCTTTAAACCCATTTCCTCTAGATTGAGAGTTTCCGGGTGTCTTTCTCTTCCCATTAACTGTAGTGAGGGCTTCCACAGTTCGGAATGGCATGCATGCATGCATAGTGTTTCAGGCATGGGTCTATCCAGGGGAAGGTGTAGGGGTGAGGAGGGGCATGCAGCCATACACCCTTTTGGCTGTGCAACGCATGCACAATGAGCTCTCTGAGCTCACCAGCTCATCAGTAGCTGCTGCCAGGGCCTGCATGGAGTGGCTCTGGAGTCTGAGCAGGTAAATGCTGCCACCAATTGCTCCCACTTCCTCTTGCCTGCTACCAATTCATCCTTGTGCTGGGGCTGAGGTTGGTGCAGGTGGCATGCATCTTCTGAGGTCTGGTTATGTTGTGGACCGGTTTGGTCAGAGTGGAGGTGGCCATGAGAACTGCTCCAAATTGCCAAGGTTTCTACAAACCTTATAGTTGGAGCAAATGGGGAAACCTTTAATCATACTTTCTCAAGTACCTGGCATGATCCCTCTCTGAGTTTCGGGTGACCTGCGGTGACCTAAGATGACCCTTGCTCCAGTAATATTCATGCCTTTGGGTTTCATTGCAGAGTACAACGATGGATCAAGCCCTTCAAATTCACTCTGCAAAGGTATAAAATAGGACAAGCGTGGTTTAGTACCCTGAGTTGCTTTTCTGCATAAGCAGTAGCTATAGCACTAAGTGTGACATCCTCCTTAGCACCCTCTGTGCCCAAGTGTTACAGCACATGGGGGCCCTGATTTTGAATGTGGGAGCCCACATCCAAATCCCCCCTGGGAATGCATCGATTGCCATCTGAAAATTTAGAACTATTTCTGTACCTACATTGTAGGATAGAGCATCCCAGGATTCAGCTGTCCAATTAAAGCATCCACTTTCTGACAGCTAGGCTCGCTCCCTGGGCCTGGTGTTCAGCTGGTGTAAATATTCTTTAATAGAGGTATGTTGGACCTCGGTGAGGATCTGGTCCAAAGACTCACCTAGGGCTCATCTATACTGCAGTAGTGATAGGTCTCGAGGAGCACAGGGCTGAGCATACCCCATCTACTTGCATCTGCTGACCTGGTCCAGAGTCTAGGCTTGTGCATAGTGCCATTCGGGCCTGCTGGAGGTCAAAGGATCAGGACTGGGTGCTGGGAATGAGTCTGGAGCAGCCTCCGTAGTGAACGTCCTGCTCTGACAATCACAGCCCTGGCTGTGGGATGAACTCAGGCTTCTGTTTCCACAGGACATGCCACTGCTACAGTACAAACAAACCCGTAGATTGGGTGGCTAAAGATGGAAATCTTCCCTTGTGAGGATTCAAGTAACTGGAGGTATCATATGAGTTGGACTGTTCCAGCCTGGCGTGTTTCAACATTGCATCTGAATAGAAATCCCTGCACAAAAGCCAAGCGAATCAGGCTTTGTACAGAGCTGTTTGAGGACAACAGACTCTTCTCAAAGGCTGCCAAGTATCAGCACAGCTGATCCAGGGTTGCTACCGCAATCATCAGGGCTGTGCGAGGAGCTGCAACCTCTCTGCGCCCTTCCGAATCTGAGATCTGATGGCTATACCCCTCCCCTAAACTGCCGCGCAGCTTCTTTGAAGAGCGCCAGCACAGATCATTGCAGGCAGGGCAGAGCCCTTCCACAGGGCTGGAACTGGGAGCCACGTGCTGAGTTTCTGCTGTTTCCGAGACCTTCTACAGCCCTGCTTTAGGTTGGCCCTTAGGCAGCAGGTAGTAATGATGTATCAAAGGAAGGAGCGTGCTGCAGTTAGTGCTGCCAGCCAATCATGCAGAGCTCTCTGGGGAGACGGATTCTTTTCAGGTCCATGCCTTGACCCTGTTTATTATGCTTTACACAACCAGTAGGAGCTTTCAGCTGGCAATGGTATGTGGGAAGCTCCTCCCTCCGTGGCTGTCCAAGCTGAGGCAAAACGCCTCTTGTCTGGAACTTGCAGCTTCCTGACACCTTCATTTCTGGGCTCTTGGACACCCGCTGCCAAGCTGCTCCTTAAACAGTTGGGTTGAAAAACGCTGATAGAGAAGCAGTCTTAAGCTGGAAAAGGCATTAGCTTGGTCCGCAACAGAGACTGGTTTTGGAGTCAGTGGAATGATCGGACATGCCCAACAGATGGCTTTTGAAGGTTAATAATGTGATCATTTTAAACTATAAAAAGAAAATGATAAATACCAAGGTGATTTAGCTGTTAGCAGTAGTAATCGTAATAGATTTTGAGTTCTGGGAACAGTTCTGACATTCGAGTCCTCACCAGTTGTACTCCACTGAAATCAATACAAATGGAGAGGAACAGTGAGGAATCTAGGCCCAAGCATGCTTTTGTTATGTTGCTTTAATTAATGCTACAGAAACAAATTAAAAGCAAAATTAAATGCTAACTTTCTTCTTCTACTTTTCCTCTTTGCTTCAGGCTAAAAGAGGGGAAGATGAAGAAAATTTTCTACTGGATTGATTCAGAACAAATTTCAGCACAGAGCTAGTTTTTTTGCTCCTGCATATTAAACCACTAACAGCATGGGTTTGCTCAGAGTTCCTGAGTTAGTACCATTTGGGATACTGCCGGTGTGATAGCAGCACCAAACTCTTGGAGGGGGAGCAAGGAGAGATGGGAGGAGAAAAAAGACTTAAAAAGAGGCTTTGTGTTCCTGGTTTTCTTGGTGAGGATTCAAGTGACATTTTTCTGCTGAATATATTAACATTAGACCATACAACTGATGTGCCAATTTTCTGTGCCCTTCCAAGGTTGAAATAACTTTCTGTTTTAGAAAGGGGATGACAAAGAGCCAGGCGAACCCCTTGCAAAGCACATCGAATCTGTGATAAACTTCATAATTAGCTTCTGTAATAAAGTACTTAATCTGAATAAATGCTCTTACTAATTACAACAGGAAGTTTTGTCAGCGCAGTTTACCTACTGCTGAGACTAAGTGCTCTCTAGGGGCCCTGGGAACCAATACCCACGAGGGCCTGTATCTCAACAAGAGCCCAGGGCCTCAATTAGCCCTGGCAATTCAGAATGAAAACAATTCTCCATTTTTCTCATTAAAAGATGAAAGAGGAGGGTTCCCTCCTCCCTTTTTTTTTTTTTTTTTTAAACTGAGTGATAATTTTGCTGCCATGAAGAAGCTGCTCCTCTTTCATGGACCCTGATTACAAAAGACAATGGGATTAGTTCAAACCGAGTTGAGAGGCCTTGGTGACTCCTTTGCTTGCTAAATTGTGGGTGAGGATGGATAATGGGAGATTGATTAGGGTTAATAGACTTATTTTTACAGGTCACGCCGCACAGCACTCTGGGTTGTGGTGCTCCAAAACATATTATCACAAGCCATAAATCAAGTGGCTTGGAGGGAATTCAGGGCTCCCTCCCCCTGAATTGTTGGTTAACAATTGACTTTTGTCTCCCTGTTGCTACTGCCTACCACTACTTGCCCCACATCTTCAGGCAGGGCCTGATCCTGAGAGGTCCTGAGTGCCTGCTGTAGTATGCTTGCTGTCCTCTTTACCCAGTGAAGTGATTGCGGCGCTGGCCATGCTTGGCACCTTTCAGGATTAAACTATTAAATGCTGCCATTGGGTGATTCTGACAGATGGAGAACAGGAGTAAGGGGAGAGAGAGGCCTTTATGTCTCTGTTTTATACTTAGATGTTAATATAAATCTTAAATGGCTGCACAGGTCTGTTTTCCTTTCACTTTTAAGGTTACCAAGTGCACTCCAGCACTGGAGCAACTGCGGAGGGCTGTCAATCTTGCTTGCACTTGGTGATCAAAATTAAGTCCTGTTGAGGGAGATCTAGAAAGTGAAGAAGTGAAAGAAAGGGAGGAAAATAATTGTCTTGGGTTGCTCATGGTTACATAGTCTGCAGCGTGTAAAGCTGACTGCAGAGTCGGGGAACAGAGCTAACGTGCTACTCAACTCCAGCAGTGGCATGCATTTCCAGATTCAAACACAACATTAAGCCATCGTGTGTGTACATGTGTGTGTATAGCCAAAGGAAACATATATGTATGTGTGTGTGCACACACCTATGTGCGTATGTTGAATCAGATTCTGATCTCACACTTCACTTGAGTATTCCTGTTGCCTTGTTAGAGTTGCACATCGTTGTAAAGTGAGAGTTGCTCTGGATTTACACTTGTGCAACTTAGAAGGTATGATTTTTTTCACTTAGCTTATCAATTAAGACATAATTGAAACAGTTTATCCACAAATACCTCTGATCTCTTATAAAAGAAATTATTGCACTAAATCTAGCACCCCCCCCAAACTGCTTGTTACAGTTCTGCTACAGGATGATTTCAAATGATTGCTGTACCACCAGCAACACTAAGTGCTAATTGTCTGTTTGTTATTGGAGCTGGTTAGGGATTTTCCACTGCAATGATTTCCCAGAGGGGAAATGCTCTTTTTGCAAAATCAAATCTTTCCATGGGGAAAGCTTCAGATGTCTCCCCAGTTTTCTTAATTTTTCTGAGTGCAGGCAGGAAGTGAAATCAAGCCTTTTTCCATGAGGGCAATCCACTCTTTTGAAAACAAGACACACACATAGATATAGATATAGATATAGATGTGCTCTGAGGGGCTTTGTATTATATACTGGGAATACCTCAGAGCTCCTACCTGAAAATGCCATGCTCCCTGACCTTTCCTGATGGCTCATAATGTCTAATGATGCCACCTATAGCGTATTTGATGTTGCGAGTAGTGCTGTCTTATTGCTGGAAGGTCTATGTGTCACCTCTGTTCCCAGGAGAACTTGTTCATGACAAAATAGAAATTCAGTTAAAGCAGACTACATCACAGGGCAGTTTAAGGGAAGAGTGGATTTTTTTAGGAGCTTGCAGCTCTACAGTTCCTAGAATACACGTAAAAAATAAATCCACCTGACAGTCCACAAGGATGAGGCAAGTAACCAGACAGTCTAATTTAGGCTGAAAGAGGAAAAATTATGCACACTTGCCAGAGTTGAGACCAAACCGATCTCAAGGCATTTCTGCCTATTGTGAAATAAAATAAAATGTATTTTTAATTGAACTCATTGGCCTTTAAATGCCTTATAAACAAGCAGTGTTTGACACTGAAGACTAAAAACACAGAGAGGTGCCTGGATGTCAAACGATCCAATCTGTGTTCTCTTTCTATTCTGGGCCCCTTATACCCCTTACACGGACTTAGGTTGTGGGAAGACTTGTTCCCCCATTGCAAAATATGTAGACTTTGTTAAATGGTCGTATGCAGAGAAGCTGTTGGGCTTGTCTTAAGATTGGCCAGCTGATTGCAGGCTTTTATGTGAGAGAACAGAAAGAGATGGGAGAAACTTAAGTGTGAATATGGTAAAGAAATGGTGGGTGTAGGCTTGTCTGCTTACAAATGTGTTGGCATCATCATCATCACTGAAATAAGAATAAGTACTTTGCTACTTCCATAGCACTTCTTGTCCAAGGTAACAAAGTGCTTCACAGACACTAACATTTTCCAGCCCCCGCTTTTTGGGTAGGTGGTGTGTGTGGGTGTGGGGGGGGTGGGGTTCGGGTAGGGTTGCTGTGGTAGGCATGTGTACAATCCTAAAAATGTGGTGAGGGAAAAAACGCAACTAATATAAGAGAAGGAACTGAATTGGTATAAGTCATGTATAAAATTAAGTATCATGCCCAAAGTCACTCTGCCGCAGTTCAGGCCACTGGTTTTGAAAGGGGCCTTGAGGATCAGCTAATCAACACCCTGCAAAATGCTGAATTCAAAAACTGTAAGGCTGTGTGAAGGGCTAAATGCTTTTGTTCAACCAGCACCCTTGGGTGGACTTAACACCAAACCATTGCACCACAGAAACAGCCCGAGCCAAATTTTTTGGTCCACCTTTACATCCCTGAGTGCTGTATTATGCTTCCAGATATGGCATTTACATGCCTTGGTGTGCAAGTGCAATTTAGATACATAAATAGCACTTGGATACCTAGGGTGAAGTGGATTTGGTTTTGCATCTCCAGGATACAAGCCACTGCTGATTTCAGTACAGGGAAGAATCAGGAGGAACATAGAGAACACAGCACACTTGTTGCCCTTTTTAATAGGAATGGCAGAAGTAGTATTAATTAGGGTGTGTTACATAAAGCAGAAGTAGGGCCAGGATTTCAAGACGGGGGATGTCTAGAACTGATCTGGGGTGTCCCTGACACTTTAAAAAGCACAGCAGATGAGTTTTTAACCTGCATCCATTGTTGTTTATTGGAAAGCTGTTACTGTGTGTGGAGATGCTGGCAAAGACCTTCCCTCTGCTCCCCCCCACCCACCATGCAAGTTGCTTTTTCCTTTTATCTATTATTAATACATTTGATATGTAATGATAGACTTAAGATGATAGACTATGTATCTTAAACCATAGGAATAAAAAAATCCATCACGGACTTCCCAGATTTCATTCCTAGCTGTTAACTGCTCAACCTGCCTAATTAATTGCACTTTGCTATGGTCATGTGTTACTCCATTATGATTCCTTGTTTGTTAATTTTGCTTTAGACATAAGTCCTAATGCTGTTAGAAGTTATTTAGAGAACTCTAAAAAAAAGTCTTTATTTAATATCTACATTGTTGTCTTTAAGTCTTTCAGACGCCAAAAAATACATTTTTTTAATCTGAGCCAATTCTAGCCAAACTCAATAAGAAAACAGTGTAAATACTTAATTCAAAGAAATAGGGAAAGTAATCAAATTGGTGGCATATTGCGCACGCGGAAAAGTGGTGTACTTCCATCTGATCATTTGCTATATATTGTATGTTATAAAATAATAACTTGTATATACAGCAGGAATGCTGAGAGTTTGCAAACACACTTTCCCAGGATCTTCATATGCTTTGAAGCCAAACTTAGTAACACAGAGATACATCGGCAGATTCCATGTCCTCATCTTATTCAAACATGTATAAAATGAATTTAGGTAGAAGATTTTTTAAGATGTGGAGCTGCTGGCAGGCAATGGAGCTCTATGCATAGAATGAAGGTCAGTGAATTGTGCGTGCATATGCTACCAGCTCTATATATCTTTTTATCACTATTCAAAAGAAGCTCCTTCAAAACAGTGGTCCATTCATGAGAAAGTGAAATGGCTCAAAACCATGCAGACAAAGTGGATCAAATGGGAGCAGATTGCTGCCACCAGAGAACTTAATTTTGACTGGTTCAACTTGAAGTTCTCCATATTAAACAAAGACCAGCCCTGGCTATGAACAGACAAGTGTTTGAAGCACTCCACATGCCACTCCAGTTTGGAGTGTTTTGAATCGAGAGTACTTCAAGGCCATGCAGATGTGTGACCCCACTACCCAAGAGCTTTGAAATGGCCACAAAAGGGGCTGAAGAGCAGGAGTTTCTGCATGCCTCAGACTCTGGTCTCCAAGCGCAGCCGAGTGCACAGGAGAGGTCACATCAGCTGTCCACCCCTCTTTCCCATTGTGTGAAGTAGAACACTGTGGGATGCTGGAGGACTCAGCAGCCCCATTGTGCTTGCTGGCGGGTACCGATGCTTTGGGGAAACACCTTACAATTAAACACTGCTCTTCTTTTAAGGGCTTGGTTTGGTTTGGTGTGGTTTTGAAGTGCTTCGGCTGTTTTTTAAGCCTTTCTTTGGGGATCAGCATCTGCACTCTCACTGTCTGAAGTGCTTCAAACAGCATGTCCGTCTATGACTTCTGTTTACGGGTAAAGTTGATTGCATTACTACTTACTGTTGGAGGTAGTTAAGCATAGAGATCATAAATTAACAATAAATTACAATACTGTCAAACCTGGTGACACTTTTTTTGTTACACCTATTGTTAAGATCCATAGGATTATTTGTCTCCCACAACATGCCTTTGGTCTTTGAAGGGCAGAGGAAGAATTCGGTACCAGAATCTCCATACACTTGAACATGCTTTTCATCAACCAGTATATGTGGCTCAGTGCTTACAAGTAAGCTAGGCAAAAGAATTGCAGCAAATTCTGTTTATTGCTTACTATTTATTCTGCTCGTGTTTAGGCACCTCAGTCCAATGTAGAACTGATTTTGCAATATACCATGCCAGCCTGAAATTGGACAGCCCCATCCACAAAAGGCTTATAATTTATAATTTAACCAAAGGAAGTAGAGAATAGATTATTTTCCCTGTTATTAATGGGAAAATGAGGCACAAATTAAGTGATGTGCCCAAGATCTCTCACACACACAGGGTACGTATAGATGTTAGACTTAGATTGATCTAACTAGGGTTAGGTCAGTTTAAATGCTGATCTATTATTTGTGGGGAGTTAGATAAGGCAAAAATAGCCAGCCCAATCTAACCTAGCGCACCTGAGAGCCCCGTGTCCTTCCCCCTGCTTCTTTTCCCTCTGCCCTTCCCCAAACCTTGACTGGGCTATTTTTAGCCCCGTGATGGACAGCACACTCAGCAAGTGCCAACCTCCTGCCTGAGACCTGCCATCCGTCTTCCCCCACCACCCCCACTTACTTAATTTGGGTTCCCAGCACAGCTCCTGGCCCTGACAAACTGTCTGCAAAAGTGGGAGCTGATCTATGATCATATGGCTTAAAGTAAATCACGTGATCATAGATCAGGTGCCAGGATCATCTGCATGTGGCCCATTGAACATGTGCACATATTCAGAGTGCAGCCCCGGAGCTAGGAAAGCCCAGCCACTTACCCCAGCACTGGGCCTGGGCTCTTCCTCCCCCTGTTATCTTTGACCTGCTATGCCCCCAACTCACCAATTCTGCCCACTACCTCTCCCCCGCCCCGACTGACTTGGATCACGTTCCTAGTCTGGCTCCCAGCACTGGTGACTGTGCGCCCAAGCAAGCAGTGTCTAAATGGTACCCTTGTGGCTTTGAGGCATTAGTCCAGGGACTTGAACACAGTGCTTTAGCTTGTCTTTCCCAGTGTGTCTGTAAATAGACCTAGATGTGTTTGGGCTTGTTCATTATTCAAATGCTCCACTTATTTCTGCCTATAAATTGTTCTCAAACTGCCAACCTCAGTTGTTACTTCAGTATTCGGTATTTTCAGTTACTTTTTTACTTCATGTTACTGGTCTCCTAATTCATGGTATTGCTGGCTTGGACCCACAAGGAACTTCAAATAGGAGTGTCCCTTTCCAGCATAATCATGTGAATAGATGCATGCATGATTACTGACTTGTTAATACATATTTGTATGACTCCCCCCTTCCTACAAATGTCCCTTCAAATGTTTCTTTCTCTTGACTGTAAAAAGGAATAAAAAGATTTCCCAATAATGTTGAAAGCAGATTCACATTTTATAAATGATTGTGAATTGCTTTTTGGTATACTTCTCCGAGCTCCGCAATCGTAAATGAACAACAGGACCTTATGTGAATGCTACAGCTATGCTGTAACAACCGAGGCTGGGTAAATTGGCAGGAGTATTTCCAGCTTTATCTTCATTGTGAAAAGATAGCCCTCTCAAGTAACATCCTGGTGAAGACGAGGCACTTAAGTCTGTATTCAAAGTTATGATTTCAGTGAGAGTTTAGGCATTTAAGGTGCCCTGAATATGTTGTTGGGTCTGGCCCTGAGTTTTTACTAAGACCTATATGGTATTTCAGCCCAGCCCTCCATCACTCACCTGGGGTTCATCTTGACTTTTTTTATATCAAGGTAAAAGTAACAGTGTCTTGTCTCTGCTACAGGCTCACATCAAAATAATTACCTCAATGTAGAAATGTGCCTTCGTATTGTGAGGACAAAGATTCTGCCCTTGTGAGTGACCCTACCAATTTGTGCAGAAGCCTAGTAGACGGGGGGGGGGGGGGAAGCAACAGGACTCCATGTTAAAATAATAAGCAATCACTTTGACCATCAGTGGGAGAAAAAAAGAACTAAATAACCGTATTAAAGCCTTGATAGTGCTCCCTTTAGGATCAAAAGGAAAATCTTCTCAATCCTGATGCTAAAGCCAGAAGAAAGAGATGGAAAACCACAGTTGTATGCCCACATACAAATAGTTTCTTTATCACTGGTTCTTATTGGAGATTTGGGCTTTCAAAAGTGCCTAGAAAACTGGGTACTGGGAAGAGGCTAATAAACAGCTGCATCACAATGGCTTTAAAGAGTTATCAGAGCCAGCAGTAGCAAGGCAGAGTCTGTTGTTCATGAACAATAGAGATCAGGGAAAGAATAGCGTTTCAGGTCATCCTTAGCATCCTTGCAAGATAATGAGAGGCCCATGCACCTCTTTGAAAGGGAACTGAATAAGAGGAGGCAAGAGCACTCATGTTGCCATTAGTACTGAGTACAGCTTGCTTTCTGCTCACAAGTCTGTCAGGGTGCTGCTGTTTCAACTTTTGTGTGGCCTGGTCCACAGTAAGTACCCATTGTCTTGTCAAAAAATGGCACCTCTCACATAAAAGCTTTGATGGATAATTGCTAAGAGCTTGTCCCTTTTCTGTGTTCTCTATATAACTGGAAGCATGATAATACCGAGGGAAGGAAGAAATAAAACTGGAGGGCTAAAAAGTTTTTGTCTTTTAAAAATTGGTTTCTGTCCTCTCATCTTCCTGATGGGACACTGAGGCTTTGATTGGTGTCATGGCATGGTCTGTATGTAGAAGTCATGAGCGCACACATGAACTGGGCACATCTTGCCCAATACATTTCTTGCTTCAGGCAGTGATGGCACCTTGGTTTATGCAGATCTCTGTTTAATAAAGCTTTAGTCAAACTGTGGCCTTTGGGTTTAAGATTGGGGTATCTGGGTGAAACATAATGACATGTCATATGCAGGGAAGTCCACACAGCTTGTGTGCTATGGAGGAGGGTGGCACCTACATTGCGTATAGCCTGGGTTAAGGCGTTAGGACATTCCTACAGGGAGCTGGAGATCCCGGTTCTAGACTCCCTCTCACCCAGAGGAAAGTTGAACCTACATTTCTGTGACTTCCAGTACTATGTCACCACCGAATTACACGTCAGGCATATTTCAGCCTTCCTCTTGAAGCTGAGCCCCTGTTCCTTGCATTTAATAATCATTGGATAAATTGGAGGGAGAACAGTAGGGAAGTTTCTGCTGGCAGCAGAGTTCAGCCTAGAACAGGGGTGGTCAAAATATGGCCCATGGGCTGGATCTGGCTTGCTAGCTGATTGGATCCAGCCCGCAACCCACCAATTAATTGGGTCTGTCCTAGCCGGTGACTGTCTCTGCTGTGCTCCCTGTAGGGCCAAGTCCTGTCCACTTCCATGTGGGGTAGCATGTGTTGTGCTCCCAGCCTCCCTAGCTAGAGGGCCCTGGCCCTGGCTGGTGGGCACAGCTTCCAAGCAGGGCTGCAGTTGCAGTCACCTGGGGAACTCCTGGGCTCCCCCGGCCTCCACTGATGATAACTCTTGTCCCTGCTCCAGTGGCGAGGGGGAGCTGCAGTGTTGCGGGGGGCAGGCTCTGCCTGCAGATCGCTTTGGCCCTGCTCTTGCATGGCTGGCCAGGGGAGTGCAGGGATGGAGCGGGGCCATAAAGGAGCTCGGCTGCTTACAAAGCCCTGCTGGGCAGGCACAGGACAGGCAGGTGCACCAGGAGCAGCAGCAGCAGGAACCAGCATGGACTTAGCTGCAGCTCCACCGGGTAGGCGTGGGACAGACCAATAGAGCCTGCGGCATCACGTGTGGCTTGACTTGGCTCCCCACCACCGACCTCCCCTACCCTTCTCTCTCCCCTCCTAGGGGCTTCCCTTGCTGCCCACCAGCAGCATTTCCTTTCCTACCCCTTTGCAGCACAATAAGAGCTAGGCAGACAGCGCTGATTTATCCTGCCCGCTAGGCCTGTGCGAGTCGGCAGTGATCTGATCCGGCTTCGGATCCAGCCACTTCGGATGGCCATGATCTGATCTGGAGCTCCAGACCGGGTTTCCACCTCAATCTGGCCGAAGTGGCTCTCAAGCTTTGGAGCCGCCTTGGAGATCTGGCCTTAGGGTATAATGGGGAATCAATGAAATATCTATAACTTTTGTTGTTTCTTGTCCGATTTCAATGAAACTTGCAGGAATAGTAGCCTCTGATGAGAGCATGAAACCTGCTAAGTGTCAAAAAGATCGGTGCAGGGGTTTTGAGGGAACTGTATCCCAAATTGTTGAAAGCCAAACTCCTGTCACAGCTGTGTGTTACAACACAGGGGTAAAAACTGCAGGGGTGGTAGCTCTTACTGAGGCCACAAAGCCTGCCAACTTTCAAGGAGATCAGTGCAGGGGTTTGGGGGGAACTGCCCCTCAAGCTGCAGACGAGCAAAACTGGTGCCATGGTGCACACTGTGTGTGTTAAGGCGCAGCAGGGTGACAGCTGCAGGGATGATGGCCCCTGCTGTGACACCTGCCAGCTGTGGAGGAGATTTGTGCAGAGGGAGGCTGGGGCTCTGCACCCCTAGCTGCTGACGGACAAAACTTGTGCCAAGACTGTCTCTGTCCTGGGGCAGTTGATTGTCTGTATTGATTCTTTCCTCTCCTTCCTGGTTTTGTAGGTGCTACTTGATGCTTGTTAAGTTGTTATGTAGTAGCTAGGTCCTGTGTATTGAGCTGGTCCCTGAGTCCCTGGTCCCTGAGTAAATCATGACTGATTGATTGGTAACTGGGAACCCAGCAGCTACGCAGCCAGGCCTGCAGCAGCGTCTCCCCTCCCGCCCCAAGCCAGACAGTCAGTCCCACAGCACCCATGGCACCAGTTTTGCTTGTCTGCAGCTTGAGGGGCAGTTCCCCCCCAAACCCCTGCACCGATCTTCTTGAAACTTGGCAGGCTTTGTGGCCTCAGTAAGAGCAACCACCCCTGCAGTTTTGACCCCCTTGTGTTGTAACACATAGATGTGACAGGAGTTTGGCATTCAGTAATTTGGGGTACAGTTGCCCCCGAACCCCTGCACCAATCTTCTTGAAACGTGGGTGAACTCTGGCATAAAAGAATGAGGCAAATAATGCTCGAGGCTACAGAATATCTTTTGATTCTTCATTTTGTTGTGTTACACTCTAGGAAAAGCCTGTTTCTGTGTCTGCTTGGAAAATAAGGAGCCTGCACCATTATCGGTGAAGGTTGGAGAGAGTACAGTCTGTAGTCCCTGGGCTCCTCCAGGCCATTGCTCTCATCACTCCAACTGTTGCTACAGCTGGGGCCTTCGGCCTCTCTCCCCCTTCTCTGGGGTTCACTTCCTGCCCCTGCCATGGTGGGGGGGAGAGGGGGCAGAGCAAGGCAACATGGCTCGATGCAGCCTACAGTGCCCAGGGAACTTGTAGCATGGTGTAGCTGGGAGCCCACTTAGCAATCACTAGGTTCAGTGAGCACACGCATATGTGAATAAAAAGGAGTAAACAATGAACTTTTTTGTAGAGCAGCAGGCAATAGCCACAGACCCTTGGTCTTTCTACCTAACTAAGGACCTATCTCCCAAGTCCCAGCTCACTTAGTCTTCTGTTAGGGAGCATCTGTAAATGATAACTTCTGTTGCAACATCCACAGCTAATGCCTGCCTGTGGTGCAGTGGTGGGGACTTCCACCTGTGTGCATGGTGCAACAGTGTAGGGATGCCCCTGTGGGTCTGGTTCCTGTGAGGTGTGGCTCCCAGCTGCTAAGAAGTTGGACACCCCTGTAGTAGAAGAAGGTGCCAGAAGAACCAATGGCTGGAAGATGCAACCAGATACATTCAAATTAGTACCAGACTCAAATTTTTACCATTGGGTAATTTACTGCTGAAATGAACTCCAAAGGGAAGTTCCTCATCCCTTGTCTTCAGATTAAAGCTGGATCTCTCTCTGGAAGAGGTGATTTAGTTGGGCACGAATCATTGAGGACACAGCAGGAATTACTGGATGAATTTATGTAGCCTGTACTGTTAAGAAGGCCAAATCATATGATATAATGTGCTCTTCTAGTCACAGAGTCTCCTAAATGTACAGGAAGCTGATGTCATGTACAATGCCAATACGCCTCAGTATTCCTTTCCCTAGTGCAACGTTTATATCCCACAATGTTACAGGGATGAGAGGAGATTCCCTCTGGGTAAATTCCTAATGTTGGTTGCATTCCCAAAGGCCAGTGCAATTTCTAGCTATGAATGAGATGGATCAAGGTTCACATTGGTCTCTGAATCCCTGTTAAGCCACCCTGGCTAACTGGAACACTTATGGTATTAGAATGAAGGCAGGAAGGGTTGTGAAAGAAATAGGATGTTTTTCAAAAGATGTCATTAAGCATATTTTGGTTTTTGTGTGGACTTCAGCTATCTCAGATCATTCATCAAAGCAGAATCTTTTGGTCAGCTGGCTCTTTAAAAAACCTCAGTCATAGAATAGGGATCTAAGGAAAGACTCAGGAAAGATGAGATGTAGAAAGAATCATATGCTTTAAGGACTGTCCTTCATTAATATTTTCAATAAACAAACATTTACATCTAGATATTACTGTCTCTTAAGCACCCTCCGTTATCACTTAACTATATTCCACATGAAAGCACACTTGTCATAAACCATTTCGATTCCTATCCAAAGTTAATGTATTAGCACTCATTTCATTTGCATTTTAATGGCAAGACTACACTTTTCAAATAAATGACTGCACTTTATCAAAGGATTACTTAATTTTGACTGTAATGCTGCTTTGCCATGTGGGAATTGCGTAGAAAGAAGCTTGAAAAAAGATACTCCGGCAGCTCAAACAGAGCCACAGAGTTCAAGAATATCAGTCCTGTTTTTTATAGTTTAATTTTTATTAAGGGGAAAAATAGCAACAAAAATGTCTTTCATGTCTCTCTCCAGACTGGAGTGTGTCACTGATTGTGTCATTCCAATCCACTTGTTTTGTTATTTATAGAGTTCTCCAGTCCATGTAGAATCACTGAGAATTTGACACGGCTTGAAGCAAACCTGTGGATGCAAAACACTGGGAAATGCTGGATCTAGATGATTTTGATCTCAGCTTTGTAGCTCGGGTCCCTTTCTAGTCAAAAGCCTGTTTCCACAACAAGTTAGCACCCCAAATCTTTTCACCCTCTAGACTAGAGAGCTGAGCTGGAATCCAGACTATGTTGTGCTGAGCAATGTGCTAGAGTGCTGACTGCCGTCTTGCCACAAGCATCGAATGGGAGAGCTCCACAACTAAAACAAGCACACATCTTGATAGCTTGATTTAGAAATCATGCAAGATGGACCCAGCTAACCACTGCGATAGATTCATCTCCCCCTTTGTACCTTGAGTGTATGCTCAAGAGGAGGGCAGAGAAAGCACTTGAAGGGTCCTCAAGGCCAACTTGAAAAAAATGCAACATTGATATTGGCTTTTGGCAGACTATTGCCCAGGACTGCCGCAAATGGAGGAAGAGTCTGCTGCAAGGATCTTAGTACTTTGAAATGTCACAATCAGAACAGGAGCAGCAAAAACAGTGTGTTGTGAACCAAACCAAAAACCCAGAGCTACTCACCCCACACAGAAATATGTTTCCCAAGCTGCAACAGAGTCTGCTGATCCTGGACAGGTCTCATCAACCATCTTTGGACCTAAAGTTAAGATAATCACAGAAGGAAATCATCTTTGACTGTAAGTTATTGCTGATGATCTATCAGATATAAAAGTGGATATATAGCATACATTGATGAATGGTTTGCACTGGTGGGGGCCAACTTTCTGCTAGTTATGCTTCTAGGGAATTAGCTGAATTCCCATTTTACTGAGAACTGGTGATTGAGAAAGAAGAAAGTTGCAGGCTTTTGCTCTGTAGAAAGTTTCTACAGTAATACTTCAATGCTTTTTGAATACCATCTGTTTCCTATGTGTTTATAGATACCAATGCTGTCATATTCACTAATGCAGTATGTACATAGTGGCAGGACACTCAGAAAACCATGATACTACTTGCTAAGAGCCATTGATGGATCTAGAATTTTGAAAAGCGGGGTGCACATTGTGGGATGCATCATCAAATATAACAGCACATTTTTCGCCAGTTAAAAATAAACTAGAAGTTTTGCTAATATGCTAGTGGCCTAGGGCTGTATCATTCAGTTTAAGATTGAAGCAAAAAAAAAGAAAGAACTTAATTGGAATGAATTTAAAATACTCTGCAGGGCTG
Organism: Crocodylus siamensis; assembly: GCF_052110815.1. NCBI lineage: Eukaryota > Metazoa > Chordata > Crocodylia > Crocodylidae > Crocodylus > Crocodylus siamensis. The sequence goes on from NC_143402.1 coordinate 60,996,467, forward strand.
TGAAACAGGCGTTTCATTACCAGGGCCAGCTAACAGACTGCAGAATTGCAGAACAAAGGAGATCTTAGTTGGTGCAACATCAAGGGTGCTGGTACACATGACTCCATTACTATGTACATGTGATGAAAATGTCACTTTGTGTTGCTTAATGGCATCACACTGTACATGTGCAGGGGTTGTGGGGTTTTAAATGAGTTTGCATCATTGCAAACTAAATTACATCCATATGTAGTTTAGGTTGCGATGATGCATTGTAGCTATTAGTCAGCTCACTGCCCCAGCCACAGGAGAGGCAGGCAGGCTCTGCAGAAAAAAAAGGATTGGGTCCTTTGCTGCTTCTGCCTTCAGCAAGCACCTGCTGGAGGCAGAAGTGGCAAGGGGCCTAATCCTTTTTTTTCTTTCTGTGGAGCCTGCCCACCTCTCCCACAGCTGGAGAGTGAGCTGCCGGAGGGCCAAGTGGTTCTGGAGTTGCTGGGAGGCCCCGGTCATTCCCTCCAAGGCATTGGTGCCCTCTGGGGCCATCCAGGTAGGTTGCTAGTGGGTCAGCTGCTACCCCATCTCGGGTTCGGGGAAGAGTTGGGTCAGGCCATGTGCTGCCTCTGAGCTGGGGCAGCACCCAGCCCACGCGGGTGGCTCTAGTGGGGTGCTGCCACCATGGAGGGGAGGGAAAGACCAGAGATCCCCACAACTCAGCCTGCTTGACCTGCCAACAACTCATCTCCTGGCTGCGAGCTGCCTCTGCTGAGGAAAAAAAAAGGGAGTGGGTCCCTTGCCATTACAGTGATGGAAAAATAAAACCCCTAAATTGAAATGGTGGGTTTCAATTAAAAACCTACTGTTTCAATTTAGGGGGCATAGAATCCTAAGGACTTCCATCATGTACACAAGTGCCTCAAGACCGCTAAAGATGACTGTTGTTAACACCTGTGGAATGAAGAGTTTGGAAGGGATCAAGTAGATTATAATGAGCCATGAAGTCAGTTGACTCCCCCAGCACTGCCTGGCAAGAAATGCTGCTGCCACTGCCAGGCAGTTGGTTTTAAACTTTGGGTGGAGCAGGAATCAAAGGGGTGGAGTAAGGAGGTGGGAGCTATATTCTCCCTTAGAAGGAAAACCTAAATGGGAATAGAAGGAAGGTCTGCTTGCTTGACATGGTCAAGCATGATGGTATAGCCATGCTCTTGCCAGATGTATTAGGAGCTTCTGGTCCCATCCTAATATTTGAAATTTAGAGAGCAACAGTAGGAAAAAAAACTAATCAAGAGCTTTCTTTGCCCCCTACATTTTTGTTTTTTTTTACCAACTCTGAACTTGTTTTCTCGGGAACTGAAATCACTCCTTACCTTGTCTGCCCACAATGAAAATACTCAGGACCGTCGCACCATTCTTGAACACTTCCTCACTGTTGCTGTTCAGTCAAACAGCGTACCACAGAGGCAAAAGTTATTAAATGATATAGTACCAAACTGCCACACTTGCGTTGAGAGAGAAATCTGAAGCTCACTACTGTGTGGATTTACAATCTGGTTTGTGGCCTCTACATGAAAGAACAATTTTTTGCTCTAGTATTATAAATACCTGCTTTCCTGTGGCATGGAGAGATTCTGCTTATTTGCTATTGCAGTTCTCCCACTGGAAAATCTGCATGATCTGAAACCCCAAAGGCTTGCTTGACATAATCAAACTGCCCTTAAATGTCAAAATTTAAACAAACAGAGAATAAGTCTAAATACATTTTTAGTATGAATTGAAACAAAAATGAGGTGTCAGCCCACATTTGCTGATGGGACTGGTATTAAGAGGAATGAGACATTTTTTGTAGCAACAAAATTCCTGTGTATTAAGCACTGCATTAAATAAAGGCAGGCTAATGTGTTGCGGTAGAGCCATTATTTGCTACACAAACTGTGATAATGAAAGATGCTGGGAAACTGTAACGTGTGAAATATTAGCAGGGATACTAGAAATCCCTGGAGCAGTTTTTACCCTCTGCTACCAATTAGCATATTGCTTTAACAAATTGGAAAATAAGTCACTAAAAAAACTCCTCGCTGCTTGTATGCAGAAGGGCTGCACAGTGCTGTAGCAAGGCAGGGAGGGGTGAGTGGGGCGACCACCATGGGCACCAAAGCAAAGGGGCGCCAACAGGCACTGCCCAGCCAGGGCAGGGCACAGGATGGAGCTGTGAGCAGCTCATCTGGGGGGGCATGGGGACTGGGGAAAGGTGGCTCCGGCTACTGCACACACTCCTAGGCAAATATGGTGGGGGGCGTGTGCCCTCGGATCTGTGTGCGGGGTGAGAGCAGGCTGCTGCTCCTGACTTTGCCCCAGGCACCAAACTTCATTGCTACAGCACAGGGGCTGCATCAGAGCCTACAACTTGTGAGTATGTCCCATACCAACTAGCTATTGATTTAAAAACAACATTTTTTTTAAAAAAAGGGAACCTTGGTGCTAGTGTAATGCCCCAGGCATATAGCTTTGCAGAAGGATATGGAACAACATAAGCAGCAGTATTGTGGTCTACCTTGTATGTGTACCCTCGTCCACATCGGAGGGAGCTCTGCTGGGAACCTCACTTATTGCTGGGTGCTGATGAGCTTGCTGGAGTTGAGGACTGCTGGCAATCATGCTAATCTGTTGCACCAACCATCAGCTGATCACCAGGAACTGCACTGAAACTCAGCAAATCCATATCAATAAGCTGCTGGTCACCTGCAGGAAAATACTTACTTTTATTCATCACTGAAGGCTCATTCTCCAACCTCTGGCAACCAACCAGCCTGTGCTGATTGAGGGTCAGGTATGATAGAGCATACATCTCCAAGAGGTCTGGCACCCTGCCCCTTGCCTTACGCTCTGTTCAAAGGGTTTTTCTAGTGCCTGACTCCTGTTCCCTCTATCTGACACCTCTCTCCCACTTCCTCCTAATGACACATGTTCTTGCCTATAGCCTTCATGGACTATCCACGTCCCTACCTTCCTCTTGTGTAAAGGAAGTGCAGAGAAAGACAATCCAGCCCTCTTTCCTATTCCACTGGAGCAACAGGAAGTGACTTGTATAGTAGCTTGATGAGGCCTGTAGTGTGCAACAACTCTGTATTATGTACAGGAATTTATAGAACTATTTACAGATGTAACACTCTTGCTACTAGCTTTACAATGTTCTGGGGTTTAGCACTGTTGCTAACAGGAAGTTCCTGTTGGCCCAACCAGAGTGTCTCTCTTCATGCTACATTTCCTGGACACTTAGCATTCCCAGTAGGACTTACTGTGTGCCACAGCCTGTTTTCCAACCCTGTCACAAACAGGAAGCAGAAGGAAAACACTGCAAAGGATTATGAGTATGCATAACTCTAGCCTTGTCCTACAGCAAGAGCTGGCTGCGTGGGGCAAGCACGCCGATTAGATAGGCCATTCTTATGCCCACTGCCCCGGTGGATTCCAGACAGCTTTATCTGGTAGATTCCCTCAAAACCAGCAATAAGAAGCCCTTAAAAAAGGGTGCCGAGAAAAGAAACTGAAGTCCCAGGAAGTTAATGTGAGAGGCGGTAATCAGCCGGAGGGCTAGACCTTTCCTACATATAACATAAAGGAGGAGTCCTGAGGAAAGTCCTTAACTTTCTGCTAATCCTGCCTGCTTGTAAGTGCCAGTTATTTCTTATTCCCCCCCCCTTCCCCCTTTCATGTTTGCTACTTGAAGTTCTTCAGAGGTCCTGATAACATCAGCGCTGTGCGCTCAATTCAGCTTGTAGCAGGAACCAGAACAGGAGGCTTTGCAGCAGTTAACTGCCCTGACATCGAGCCATAGGCTAATAAGCTGTACCAACTTGGCAGACAGGCTGCAGGCTGAAGCAAAGAGAAGCCTCTGTCACCTTTGAATCGCTATCAGGGATGGGCCTGCTGGTTAGGAGAAGCATGCACCTCTCCTTTATGTTGTCAGTTGCTACTGTGTTATCAATCTGTACCTTTTAGTAACATATCTTCATATCTCTTCAGTCAATACAATGAATATATTCTCTTACTCATCACAGCATAGTAACTGTTATACAATTTAACATGTGCTTCAACTGTCTCTTAGGTTAGGGGCAGACATTACACATAAACTGGCTTAAATGATCAGAAACTGGTTTAAACCTGTAACAGAACAGATGTTCAGTGCACATAAACCAGTTTGAAAATGGCTGAAACTGGTTTGAGATAAACCTGGTTGAATGTAGTATCAGACTTGACTGATTTGGCTCAAACCGGTTTATGCAATGTCTGTCCCAGACCCCTTCTGGTTTAAGATAAACCAGACTCCCCCAGCATCCCAACATGCTCTCTGGGCTGGCCAGGGCTCTCTGCTCCCTGGCTACAGCTCCACAGTCTCTGCAGGCATCTGCCTTTCTTCTGCTCCCCTGTCCCCTCCCCACTCTCTGCTAAGCAAGCATTCTCCATCCCCCATCTCTCACAGACACTGGCTGCATTAGCTAGCAGACCACATGCTGGCTACAGTCTGTGTTGTGGGAGAGGACAGAGTTAATTAACAGGTAGCTTAATCTCCTTCCTTGGAAAGGCTGTTTAAGAGCTGTTTGCTTCCCTCCTCCCCCTCACCACTCCCTGCTAAGCAGGAATCCCACCCCCCTCTGCCTTGCTGAGGAGGTGTCTGTGTATTAGCTAACAGACCACATGGTGGGTCCACGCTGAATCAAAAAGTAGAATCAACAGTCTTAATGGGGCAATAAACACTGAGATAAGGATAATAAACAGGGTTATCAGTCCCACAACCCTGGCTTGCTTGCCTCTCAGTTTGCTGCAGACAATATACAGAAGCAGGGAGGGAGAGTGAAAAGCTCTGTATCATCAACAGATGCATGCACTGCATGCTCCCCATTTGCCTTAGTGCTGGCTGGGGGCTAGTAACATTCCCGTCCCTTGATCAGTGAGCACAGAAAAGTCTGGGACTCCAGGCAGAGTGGGGGTTTACACCCCTCCCTAATCAGAGCCCTGCTGGAGTCTGCCCTCCCCCCCAAGCTCAGCTCTGCAAGGGCATGGAGGGCTCTCTAGCACCCTCTGGCTTCCAGCCTGAGCCACTGCTGGCATGTGCCTGAATTTCCTCAGTCCAGAGGGATTGTTTGTATGGCTGGAAACCAGTTCAGCCTCGTCAGGTTAGACTAACCTGCAAAGGTTGAATCAATTCAGTCTCAGGCTTTTTGAATGTCTGTCCCTAGCCTTAAACACTATCTTTGAATCCCCCGAACATGTTTCACATGGTTCCTCCAACATGCCTGGAAAGCGTTGCTCCACATTCCTTCTTGGTTGTATATAATTCCACTGGAGTCTGCGATGAATATACCTGATTTTATCTATATACTACTAAATCTTCTTAGCATTCCTCAGGATTTTTGTCACATAATTCCTATGGGACTTTGAAAGGGGCCCCAGAGTTGAAACCCCAGAAGTTTGGAAACCTGCTATGTGGTCTTGCAATGTGATACTGTTCCCAATATACCATGTACGTTTATACCAAATATCCACCTCATTAGGAGGTGAGGAAAGAAACTCTTGTTTACCTCCCATGAACAGAGCCTTAAGAAAATCTTTGCCATAGTGTTTTGCATGCACACAAGGCTAGGTTGCTCTCTGGTCCAGGACAGACATACTTAGAAATTTGCTTTGCTATGCTGTGTTTTGTGATTGATGAATGCTACTGTTTCCCTGGGATTTCCAGGATGGTCCCAGAAATCAACTCTCACTCCCTCTTTGTTCAGTTGATGTCTCCAGTTGGCAACAGATGGCCCCTGATCTCTCTCCCTGTCACTTCTGACCAATGCTTTTCAAATGCCATCCATCTTCCCCTACACCTGATGGGGCAAAGAGGACAAAGGCTCGCTAAGGAGGGATGTGAGTGTTACAGATGCTCTTCCATAATCCCCTGCAAGGTTGTTCCAGGAGAAATAGGCATGTAGATGTATTTTAAAACATAGTGTTGGGGCTAATTCTCCATGAGTTTGGGGGTATAAGGGGAGCTTGGCTTCCATTTCTGTGTGCTCACCACCTTTGCACATCCTAGCTTTATGGCTGGGATTATGGGAAATACATCTCTCATATCATTTGTTTTGTCCTTGTATTCAGGGCTTATCTCATCAGTATGGAAGAGGTGCTTGCTAAGCCTGTTTGTATGCACCACACTTAACCTATGTGATAAATGATGGTGTTTAGATTCTGTTATGAGCCTGTCACTTTCCTTGGGTATTTTCCCCGCTGAAAATCATTTAAAGGAAAACACCAGTGATTACTGATAATGTTTTAGATAGCTTCATGCACCAACATGTGTGCAAAGAGATGGAAAGAAAGGGTAAATACCTAGCTAGCTATTTCATAAGAGTTTTTAAGAGTAGATCTCAGCATGCATAGCAAAGGAGGTCAATATTATTATACCCATTTTACAGGTAGGGAACTGGGTTACAAAGGGTCCAAGGGATGAGACCAGAGTCTGTAGGAGAAGAAAGAAATGACTTCAAGTCTTCTATAAGCCAGACTAGCACTCCAGTCATTGTATCAGTATGTGTAGTACATACAGATATTTACAGAGGCCTTCACCAATCTGTAATTATTGCATGTTCAATCCACTGTAGGTGAAGTCAACTGCAGACACAAATTATAGCATTTAGATGCCTAACAACCCCTTTGTACTCATATAAGCCTATATGCTCACGTCTGCATTCACAGTAGATTGCACTGGCAATGACAGCATAAATTTGAAAGCAGCTTTTTGAAAACTTGTTGCATGGTCCATATGGCTGCAAAGGAAGACACAGACATTAGAATGATCCAGTATTTAGATCATGGTTTCTTAGTCTGGGGTCTGCAATACCTTGGGTGGGGTTCAGGAATGGATGTCAGGCAGGTGGTATCACCATGCCCTTCTCAAAGGGGTAAATGGGAAAGAGTTTCTGGAAGGGCTTCTGGTATGGAGTGTCTCAGTACGAAATGTATTGCAAAGCACAGGTTTAGACACTCACTGCAAAGAGAAACAAAGGTTTTAGAAATCTGTCTCATTGGGTCTCTATATCTCAAGCTGAACTGTAACCCTGTGCAGAGGTGTGGCGGACCAAACCTTGAGGTATACAGCAGCTGGCCCTGGTGATGATAGTACATGTTCAGCTGCAATCCTCCTCCCTTTTAGCCATCTCAAAATGGCAGGGTGGTCACAAACCCCTGACAGCTATTCATGACCCACCTCCAGAGTGATTGCCAGACTCGGATTGAGTGTGCATAACCTAGACCCAGGGGAGGCAACCTACAGCCTGTGAGCCCAGTTGAACCTGGCCTGTGAAGGTTTGTTCCAGTCCACATTTTACTAACAGTGTGCTGATCTCCTGCTGCTGTTCCAGCAGCCTCTGCTCTGTGCAGTGGGCTGCTCTCTCCCTGTCACTGAATTAGCCTCTCCAAATTGTCGCTCATCATGTTTTTGGTGTCACAGTTTTTGGCAGAGGCTGTGTTAGGGGGAGAGATAGAGTTGGGGTGGCAGCAGGGGATGGGCAGCCTGTGGAAGTGGCTAGGTTGGAAGATGTGTCCTGTTGTCGGTAAATGATTCCTGACTCCCTGACCCAGACTATGGGCTAGATCCAGTAGAGCACTTAGGCAGAACTAAGGTGCCTTAACTGCATTTACAGGGGTGTAGGTTGTAGCCATGTTGGTCTAAGGACATAGGCAGACAAGGTTCTTTGGGTGAATCTGATATCTTTTATTAGACAAACTTAACTAGTTGGAAAAAAAATTCTTAGCAAGCTTTCGGGTTTAAAAACCCTTCATCAGGCTAAGGAAGCATCTGCAGTTGGTGTGTGCTCTTCCTGGATGGAATAAATAGTAAAGAGGCCAGAGGCTGGTATGCATGCAAAAAAAGCAGTCAGTGAAGATGTAAATTGAGGAGTCAGTGGGTGAGAGACAGGCTGGAGGGGGGAGGGAAAGGGGGATGAAAGTAGCAGGTAAATAGTGGAGAGTTGTGCCTCTGTGTATACCTACAACTGCCCCAGTCAGTGCCTTGCCTCGCGCATGCCTAAGACTAATCGGGATCCAAAAATGAGGTTCTCCTCCAGCTGAGTCCCCTGAGGAGCATGGCCCAGTCAGTACCCTCAAAACATGCTTACTGAGCCTTACAAAATGCAACTGAGGCCGCTTTCTTTAAAACACAGTTGCCACAGGAAGAAGTGGTGCTTGTTTGTCTTTCTTGTAATTGCCTGGTGGTGAAAACATTTGTCTCTGGAAAGCTTTGGTTTAATTCCCCATTCCACCTGAGAAGATTCAAACCCACATCTCTCAACTTTCATGAAAAAGAGCCTTAGTTATCCAGTAATAGTCCAATCTGAGAAGGGGACTTGACTTAAAAAGGGCAGGCTCCTAGACCCTTTACTGAATTATGGCCATATCTTATCAGAAGTCCAACAAAGAAGATGTAGACATTCCGATTTTGGAAAGCAGTTGTCCTGGTTCAGTGCCCATGCCAGTGGACTCCTTCCATCTTGCCAATGGCATCTAAACACTTTAGGAAATCTTAAATCAGAGATGATATTATCCTGTCTTTATGATGCTAGGTATAGGTGATCCTTTTTTCCAGCACGCTTCTTTATTTTTTTAAAGAAGAGCTATTATGCCACGATGCAAGCTTAATTAGTATATATGTCTGTATGTATGTTAGCCCTGTATTTACTGACATTTATTTCATTCTTTGTACATGGAGTTTTATTGAGGGATATAGCATGATGGCCTCCAATGTGCTGGTTCCAGTAGCAAAACAAGGTGGGGTTACTAGGGCACCAGTCCCAGGCACCAACCCTGAGGAGTGGTGTACAAAAATAGCAACAGCTGCAATGCTGGATTGGCTGCTGTCGTACCGATGGCAGCGTGTGTGGCCAATGACACCATCTTGGGAGCTGCTGCCCCCCAGGGTACTCAGATGTCCCATTATGCTTCTGGCTACTTCTCTAACTAGGATTGTTTTTAGGCACATCTCTTTCTGTGAACATTTTATAGGCGGTAAAAGACTATTTCTTGCAACCCACATAGAAGTAAGAGTAAAGCACTGTAGTGTTTCTGGCATTTTATAGATGGTTGAAGTTGTCTTATAATTATGTTTTTCATAAGGTGTCACTTCGAGGACAGAATCACGGTTGTTTAAGAACTTTAACTGCAGTTTGTGTTTTTTCAATTTTGGGTGGCTGTTTTAAGTTTCACAGGTACTCTAATTTTCCCAGGTATTGTTTCTTTTAGAAGTGCTACTCTTGTATGCATTTTTTGTATCCTTAAACTATTGTTATGCATTCCCTGCCTTTACTCCATTTAACCAATTTGTTTGATATGTGAATTTAGGATCATTTTTGAAGTTTTATCAAAGTTTGAAAAGGGCTTTATGTCCTCTGAAAAATAGTATTTAGGTGCAATGGGTTATCTTTTGTGATCAGATGTCATCCCCTGCCTCTATTATTGATTGCTGTTTTAAGATGGAAAAAAAAATCAAACATGAAGGAGCTGGAAATAATTTCAGCTATTAACACTAAGATCTTGCCTTCAAAGGAGAAAACATGAATTGTTAATATGGGGTAATTATGGTATTAAACTCCTAGTGCAGACAAGCCAAATTGTCATTTTCATATGGTAGCTTTACCATGTGTATTTTATGTCCCTAACTTTGGACTACTACATTTTCCTCTTGACTTCAATAAGACTGCCCATGCATTTAACAGGTAGCAACTCTTTTTAAGACTCTTCCTGAATTGGGGCCACTCTACATATACCAATGCTTTGCCTGTTGTGATAATCCAACTCCTAATGATAGGAAATGCATGGCAGAGTATAAACAGACATTGTAAAGTCCATTGTCCCACTGTAAATGCCTGTGAAGCATGCAAGATAATATGTGCTAACACTAACAGAGCTGTGCACATCTGTACATTAATAGTGGCTTATTCAAGTTACTTGCCAATTATTCTAGGAAGGAGCTTGTCAGCCTTTGTGTTCTGCTTGGCCACAGAGGAACAATGCAGCTTGGAAGGGCTGTGCGAAGGGCTGTGCCACTCCTCTTTTGTCCCGCATTTTGACTGGGATCACCTCAGATGAGATATCTGTTTGCAGCCGTAGACTAGACTTTTTCCCTGTCAGTGTTCTTGTGGCACAGCCATTACACAGGTCTTTCACCTGGGGAATTGGTACAGACAAGCAGATTAAAGGCAGCCAACCACCATGAGGTGACTACAAACCTGATGCGCTATCAGTGGATATATGCTGGGGATCAGTATTAGTCATGTTGGCGGTCTCTTGATTTGATCTCTAGGTGGCTCGCTGATGGGTTTTGAGGTGATTTAAGGGTCCAGTCTGAGGTACAGATGTGTCTGCAGAAGTTGTAGGTCTTCTGCAGGGGAGAGTAGGCTGCAAGCCAGGATTTTTCTTCTTTCTTTCCTCTTCTCTCTGCTTTCAGGGGAAGATACTTTACCTTGAAGTTGGGTGCTGGGGCGGGGGGCATGTGCCTCCTCTCCCCTCTTCCCCTCCAGATTTCCACACTGACAGTGGGGTGCAGGGCTGGAGCCAGTGCCCAGCAGCAGCGGGGGTGGGAGTGGTGTGGAGTTGTGCCCCCCACCCATCAACACATACACATCATCTGTAGTTGTGGTTGCAGTGCCACTGGAGTCAGTTAGCAGCCAGCTCCACCTGGCTCTTGATACTGGTGTCTGCGTTCTTGAGGTATGCCTTCAATGTGTCCTTGTAGCATTTCCTTTGCCCACTGCAAGATCTCAGGCTAGAACTAAGCTGGGAGGAGAGCAATAGTTTTCAGAGTCAGGCATCTGTGCACAATGTCCAGTCCAGCAAAGTTGGTGTGTGAGGATCGCTGGGAGCTAGTAACAGTGGCTGCAGCAAGGGTGCTGATGCTTAAGCAGTAATCTTCTCATTTGATGCCGTGGATTTTCTGGAGTCATAGTTGGTGATACCTCTCTGGGTTCTTGAGATGACAAGAATAGGTCACTCAAGTTTCATATCCATAAAAGAGAGTGGGAATGATGACTGCATTGTAGATCTGGTTCTTGGTGTCTTTCTGGAGACTGAGATCAATTAAATCACAGAAAAGCATTTTCCTGTGCTGGATCTCTTCATCAATATTCACTCCCTGAGAGAGGTGGCTATCAATGTAAGGGAAGTGCTTGACTACCTGCGGGGTCTTTTCCTTAATGGTTATTTGAGGAGAGGAGTCTCATTCATGGCCTGGAGCAGTCTGATGGAGCAGTTTAGTCTTCTTGATGTTGAGAGAGAAGCTTCTGTGAAGTGATCCAATGCGGTCTGGAGGTTTTTCTCAGTGTGTGCAAGGATGGTGCACTCGCCAGCATATTGAAGGTCAAGGATGGTTATTTTAAATACTTTGTTTTTTGAGTAAAAATGTCCCAGATTGAAAAGCCCTTCAGTGTTGATTCCAGAAGGTACTTAACAAGAACCAGGATGAGGTGTCAAATTAAAATGGAGAACAAAATTGGGGTGATGATGCATCCTGGCTTGACCCCAGTTGGGATGACAAATGAATCTCTCCCCAGTTCACTGCAAAGAATGGTTGCAGTCATCTCATTGTAGAAAAGCCTCAGGACCTCGATGAATTTTTCAAGGTATCCAAATCTAGCTAGTACTTTCAGGAAGGCTTCATGATTCATGAAGTCAAAAGCCTTAGGGAAGGTCAATGAAGGCTGTGTACAGGTCTGACACTTTTCTTGATTTGGTGAGCAAGAAAGGTCATATAATTCAAATTTCTGTAATTAATATATCATATGGTACTAAGTCAAAAGCTTTGGGGAAGATATAATAAAACATAGTTGCTTTATTAAACATACTGATAATATCATCACAAAAGGTAACAGCTTTGTCTGACAAGATCTGCTGCCCATGAAATGGTATTGACTGGTATGAATCATATTTTTTGCTTTAATTCTCTGTTGATAGAATGCTGAATTAAGTGTTATTTTATTTTGGCCAGGATTGATACCAGTCTTTCCTTTTAAACTTTTAAATACCTTGGCAATCATTCAGTGTTCTGGAATTTCCCCACTTCTACAAGATATTAAAAAAAAAAAAATCATAGGTTCAAAAAAGCTTCTGGGCCAGTTCCTTTGAGACTCTTAGGGGTCTTAAAGACCTCTTAGTTTCATAGTTTCATAGTTTGTAGGGTCGGAAGGGACCTGAGCAGATCATATAGTCCGACCCCCTGCCATGGCAGGAAAGAGTACTGGGGTCAAATGACCCCAGCTAGATGTTCATCTAACCTCCTCTTAAACACCCCCAGGGTAGGAGCCTGCACCAATTCTCTTGGAAGCTGGTTCCAGATCCTAGCCGCCCTGACTGTGAAGTAGCGCCTTCTGATATCTAACCTAAATCTACCCTCTGCCAGCTTGTGACCGTTATTCCTGGTCACTCCTGGCGGTGCTCGGGGGAACAGTGACTCCCCCAATGCCTGCTGATCCCCCCTGACTAGTTTATAACAGGCCACAAGATCCCCCCTCAGCCTTCTCTTTTGGAAGCTGAACAGGTTCAGGTCCCGCAGCCTGTCCTCATAGGGCCTGCCCTGTCATCCCCTGATCATACGAGTGGCCTCCTCTGGACCCTCTCGATGCCGTCGACATCCCTCTTGAAGTGCGGTGCCCAGAACTGGACGCAGTACTCCAGCTGCGGCCTGACCAGTGCCGCATAGAGGGGAAGGATCACCTCCCTGGACCTGCTCGAGATGCATCTGTGGATGCATGCCAAGGTGCGGTTGGCCTTCCTGACTGCATCCCCACACTGCCGGCCCATGTTCATCTTGGAGTCAATGATCACTCCCAGATCCCTTTCCGCCTCCGTGCTGACAAGAGGGGAGTTCCCCAACCTGTAGGCATGGTGCCGGTTGTTCCTCCCGAGGTGCATCACCTTGCACTTGTCTGTGTTGAAACCCATCCTATTCTCGTCCGTCTACCCTTGTAACCTGTCTAGGTCAGATTGTAGCCTGTTGCATCCTTCCAATGTTCCCACGTCCCCCCACATCTTAGTGTCATCAGCAAATTTGAACAGGGTGCTTTTTACCCCCTCGTCCAAATCACTGATGAAGATGTTGAACAGTGCGGGCCCGAGGACCGAGCCCTGGGGAACCCCACTGCCCACGTCCTTCCAGGTTGAGAAGGACCCATCCACTACCACCCTCTGGGTGTGGCCCTCCAGCCAGTTGGCAACCCATTTGACTGTGTGGGTGTCTACACCACAGCCCCCCAGTTTCTTAATGAGAACCAGGTGAGAGACAGTGTCAAAAGCCTTCCAGAAGTCCAGGAAGACTATATCCACTGCTACCCCTGCATCTAATGATTTGGTGATCTGATCGTAAAAGGCCACCAAGTTGGTCTGACAGGATCTGCCACTGATGAACCCATGTTGGTTGCCCCTAAGCATGCAGTCCCCTGCTGGCCCCTCCTGGATGTGTGCCAGCATAATGTTTTCGAACAGCTTGCCTAGGATCGAGGTGAGACTAACTGGCCTATAGTTTTGCGGGTCTTCCTTCCTGCCTTTTTTGAAGATGGGGACCATGTTGGCCCTCTTCCAGTCCTCCGGTACCTCACCAGAGCACCACGAGTGCTTGTAAAGTTGTGCCTGGGGACTTGCAATGACCTCGGCCAGTTCCTTTAGAACTCTAGGGTGGAGATCATCCGGGCCGGCTGACTTGAATACATCCAACCCCTCCAGAAGCTCCCTAACTAAATCCTCGCTAACCCATGGCCCAGGTGTGCCTCCCCCGGGGCCCGAGGGGGGCCCAGCAAGGAGGTGGCTGTTTTGGTCCCTACTTAGGAAGACAGAGGCAAAGAAACCGTTAAATATGTTAGCTTTGCCGTCTGGTGTGACGACCACTTTACCCATGTCATCCTGCAAGGGCCCCACATTACCTGGGACCTTCTTTTTACCCCCTACGTATTTAAAAAAAGACTTCTTATTGTCCTTAATCTGGGAAGCTAGTCCCAGTTCCATCTCTGCCTTGGCCTTCCCAACTGCCCCCCTACATCCCCGAGCAACTACAGAATAGCCCTCCCTGGTGATGACCCCTTCTTTCCACTGGGTATAAGCCTCCTTTTTAGCAAGGAGACCTTCCCGGATTCTTTTGGTGAGCCACAGAGGCTTGTGTGCTCTCCTGCTCCCTTTGATCCTTGTTGGGATTACCTTCTTTTGGGCTTGGAGGATCGTCTCCTTAAGGAGCGACCACTGTCCTTGGACACCTGGCTCCCCACCTCCCCCGGGACCTCAGCGCTTCTCCAACTATCCTCCTTAGCTCGTTGAAGTCTGCCCTCCTAAAATCCAGGGCCACTGTCTTACTGCATGCCTTTGCCACCTTGCGCTGGATGGTGAATTCCAGCAGGCGATGATCGCTGTCGCCCAGGTGGTCGAGCACTTGCAGCCCCTTCACCAGGTCGTCACCCGTGGCCAGCACTAGGTCCAACAAGGCATCCCCCCTGGTGGGGCTGTGCACCTCCTGGGTTAGATGGAGGTCCTGCACTCTAGCCAAGAACCTACGTGAGCGTTCAGACCTGGCTGACTGCTTTTCCCAGCAGATGTCCGGGAAGTTCAGGTCCCCCATGACTAGCACATCCTTAGCCTTCACTACCTCTGTGAGCTGACCCAAGAATTCCTGGTCAAGCTCTTCTCCCTGGTTGGGAGGTCTGTAGTAGACTCCCACCATTAAGTCCCTTTCACCTCGACTGCCTTGTACTCTAACCCAAAGCACTTCAGAGTGCCCCTCCCCTGGCTCCTTGCTAATTAACGAGGATGTGTATTTCTCCTTAATATAGAGCGCCACGCCCCCACCCCTCTTTCCTATCCTGTTCCTCCTGTACAGCCTATAGCCCTTGACATTGACTGCCCAATCATGCATTTCATCCCACCACGTTTCCATAATTCTGATTTGAAAATGGTTAAATTTAGCAGAGTATCCCTTGGTCATTCTTTCTTCCGTAGTAGTTTGGAGTAGATCATCATAATGTGCTCCCATCTAGCTTTGAAGTCTAGTTATTCATAACTTTACTAGAGATAAAAGAAACATAAGAATGCAAGGGGCCTGGTCACTAGTCATAGATAAGGTTGGTTTCAGCTGCAATTGAAGTGAATAACTCCCCTTTGCAACCTGACTGGTTATCAGAGCCAGCAGAAGGAATTTTGTCTGTTCAGTCCTTCAAAGGCTAGCACCTAGGCTTGGGTGCTGTCTTCTCCAAGATTTGTCTCGCAGTTCTTGCCTGAGTTTCTGTATTAGCCTAGCCTCCACTTCTTCTTGATCCTGTTTTAGCCCTGTCTCCTACTCTAGTTCCTGTCCTTAGTCCCTTCTCTGTGCCTGCCCAGCTGCTGTTAAGAGCCAGAATTCCTCAATCTTCATCTTTCATACTGTCTTGATTATGAATTTTAGATCTTGGCTGTTGACTTAGGTTCAGTCTTGGACACTCTGGAACTTGACCCTTGATTCAAACACTTGCTCTAGCCATTGTTCCACTGAACCAACAGGTCTTTGCAAATTGGATGGATCAAGAGACCCATTTTCTACCCTGAAAATAAACCAGCTGATTTGATTGTGGCATTTGGATACCCCCTGAAATTAAGCTTACAAAAAGTAACTAGTGGTTACAACCACCCTTGTTCATCTTTTGAATGAGATTTAATCCTAAAATGTTTTAGGGGTTGGATGATTGTACCTGTTTAGATGGCAAGGTAGCTTACGTTTTATGTGTCACTTTATAGGGGGTTTCTCTGCCGCCTTAATGCCTTACCATTCAATAGTTCTGTGCTTTGCAGGACCCTGGAGATAACCTTCCAAGCAGTATTGGTTCTTTTATTTCTGACACAGGAGTAGTTAGAAAACTGTCTGCACACCAATGACAAATTATTGTAATCTGAGCAAGAAATGGGGCAGTAAAGATCATACTGGCTGAAAACGTAAAAGAAACTACAGACAAAAAAGATAAAAAGATGAATGGGAAAAAATATCTAACTTTCCAAATGCAATGTCTCTAATAGGTACAAATGAAAGCTTAAAATACAGACCTAAAGATTAATTGCAAAGTTTCCATCTTCCTATCATTAATTATAGTGGCTCCACATTTGGTGTTAACTAAAGCTGCAACTCCTTGTTTCCCATGAAATGGCGGGCTTGTAACTCAGCCCTAGAAATTCAGTCCTGAGCCAAAGTTTGCTCTGTGAAATTTCACTCCTTTCAAAAGCCCATTTCTTATATACTTTGCATACATTAAAATTAGTAGCTTAGGTTGTTTTTAGACTCAATATGGTAGACGGATCTAGCAACTGCTTAGAATCATCATATCAGTAGGATGGGGGGAAGTACCATAAATTGGACTGACTCCATCCTTACTCATCCTCTCAGTCAATTCTCAGAGGCAATAGGGTTCGCTTGTTAATTACCCCCATGGCAGGAAATTCCTACAGGGAATTTGTGTTACACAGAAAATGAGTCTAGATCAGGGGTTGAAAATGTTCTCAGGCAGCTGGATTCACTGACCCAGCTTGTGTTGAAAGTGGGCTGGCATTAGGACCTAGATACTAGGGCTGTGCAGAGCTTCAGGTGGTGATCTGATTCGGAGGAGATTCGACCAAATCCAGATAGAATCAGGGGACCAATTCAAAGGTCTGAATAGATTAAATTTAGAAAAGATTCAGAGAGCTTTGATGATTCGGCAGTCCCCCGACTCCGAGCTGGTAAGTACTAGGGGCGGGGAAGGGGGGCCCTGGAGGAGGGCGGAGAAGACCATGGAGGGACCCCTGCCAGCCCCCCAAGCCTCTGCAACCCCCGCCTGCTCCCCCAGCCCCCATCCCATGGCTGCCCCACCTACCCTAGCTCCCGGCCCCTTAAAAAAGGTGTTTTGTCTTGGGGTATGCCTGGATCAGATATGACGTTTAGAGGTGAGTCATGACATGAGCATCTGCAAGTTCAGAGATTTGCTTGAGACAAGCATTAAAAAGTCAGGTGCTTTCCAGAGTTTTAATCAAATGATATCAGCCTATTGGATCCACAAACTGAGACAGGGATTAGTAGATGAACAGCATTGCTTGTGAGGGTTTTGGTACTATTTGGAAACATTAGAAGTGATGTCCTGGCCCATTAGGAAGTTTTGCCATTGACTTCAGTATAGCTTGGATTATGCCATAGGGAGATATGCAAAATGTTGCAAAGGATCAAGGAAACAAGGGAGGGAAGATACTTGAAGTTTTTTATAACCTCTAAAATGTTTGGTGAATTATTGGAACAAAGATTTGAATTGCCTTTTGCTGCTGGGTTGCTCTTCTTTAGCAGAGTTCAGATGTGATAGAGTTCTTTTCTCTCAGCACAGTGGGTAGCTTTAAGGGTTTCTTCAAGCACACCTCAAACCAGCAAATATCAGCCTTTCTACTAGTTCAGCCGTGGCACTGTAATCTGACATGCAAATATATAGTCTAGCGGAAGATTCAGCGAGGGAAAGATTAGAAAACAGATGCATGCACATGCAGTACTATCCTGAAATGAAAATTACCTGGACAAAGCACATGTTTTGCTGCAGAATCTACAACCCTGCAGCTTTAGAGCAGTTTGGACTCTGAGGCCTAATCTTGATCCATCTGGTGCAAAAAGCCCCTTATTTGTATAATTGATTAAATCAACACCCTAGCACAGAATACTGAAATGTTGAGAGCCTGAGACCACAATCCGTATCTGACTTCTGTGACTTATGCCTAACTTTAGTCAAAACGACTGTCATAACTTACCGCCCAACCTATTTTGCTTTGTAATGAGATCTTAGATCCATTGGGAAATAGCCATGACAATAAAATTCTTGAGAAGCAATAAAATACCTAAGCAAATATTTGATCTGTACCTTATGTGAACATATCCTACTGTAGCTAAATGGGATTCTGTGTTGAGTGTTCTGTTTTGTGCAACAGCAGGGATGTTGCATATATAAAAGAAACAGTATTTGAACTGATTGTGAATAGAGGATATGTTTCCGTGGTTCTTATGTGTGTTTTTCTATCTGAAAGCAGCTATGAGCATAGTGGCATTACTGAATATGTGTTTTGCAACAATTCCTCTTGGACTTTTACAATGGCTAGAAGCCATCATGTGATCACACGTGGAAATATTTCAACTGATAAAAGGTTAGCAGTCTGCTTCTTTGCCTTTTGATCTGATGGTTTTTTAAGTAGAGCAGTGTGAAGGCATACGCTCCAGCATATACCACATGAGTTCAAAGCCTGCAGGCTGTCCAGGGACAGGAAGACCTGTATGAGACAATGGCAGTGGGAAACAAATGACAGCAAAAAAATAATCAAGTCATTGTTCAAGAGACATGCTGGGCATTTTTCCTGACAGCAAGACTATAGAGGGCAACAGCACGATATTTTGCAAACACACTTAGCACCATAGGGAGTCTACACTGGACTGGGGATATAACATCCTACCTTGCCTGATGTGGAGCAAGGGCGCAAAGCTGCAGATATGGCTGCTACTATCGCCTTGGGAGCAGAGAACCAGATGCAGTATTCAAAGTAAGCCTTATTCAGAGATTTTGGCCATGGAAATTCGAACAAAACCTCCAGGTTCTGCTTAGCTTGAGTATGAAACCTTGATTTGCATTGCAAATTGCCCCAGGCTGACTTGGAACTTGGCCTGGTTTCATTCAAACCTTTGAAGGGCCTGGCCTGGGTTTCAGCTTAGAAACAAAACCCAAGATTGGGCAAGTTTAACTTGGCTTTGCGCTTCATCGCAGAGCTCTGATTGCAAACTGTAAATCAAATACATAATAAGTTTACAGGAGATCTGGAATGTATCTGTATCCAATAAGGGTGCTATTACATTGCCCACACAGAGCAGCTGGTGTGACAAGGTCATCCCATCTCATAAGGGCACTAGAAATTTCACAGTACATACAGGGGACACTAGGAGTTAAATAGGTGATTAGAGCACAGGGAGATTCCCTGTTTAACCATGGTTCTCTGTTTCTTTCATTTTAAACCTTCAGTTCTGTATTTTGGGAAAGAACCCACAAGTTTAGCAAAGAACCCAGTTCTGAGAGGCCCTGAGCAGCCTCAGTTCTTGATGAAAGGGGTTGATAAAATGCAGCATTTTTTTTTAAATTTAAAAACCTCTATGTGTAGAGGTGCATGTTGATGTACATGTGTTTCTTTGAGGTGTTAAGAGGCTAACAGGTCACTACCCAGGTGTGAATTTTGCTCTGAGGCATTCAGCACTTTGCAGGATTAGGTCTTCAGAAAACAATCCTGTTTGCAATTAAATAAAATAGGAATGATGCAAGGTTTTGTCGAGGGGAGTTCATGCCTAACAAACCTGGTATCCTTCTATCTAGATAACTATCCAGCTGGATATGGGACGTGGTTGACATCATCTACCTAGACTTCAGCAAGACCTTTGATACTAATGGGATTCTCTCAATTAAGTTGGAGGGTACTGGCTTAGAGCAGTCTACAGTGAGTTGGCAACTGGCTCAGAGCCCGAATCCAACAAGTTGTAATCGATGGGATGGCCTCATCCTGGAAAGCTGGCTTGAGTGGTATCCCCTAGGGATCAGTGCTTGGGCTCATGCTCTTTAACATCTTTATCAATGACTTGGATGAGGGGGTGGAAAGCACAATGATTAAGTTTGTGGATGACTCCAAGCTGTGGGGAAATGTGGGCACATCTGAGGACAGATTAAGGATCCAGAATGACCTTGACAGGCTGGTCCTATGGGCTCAACACAATCAGATGAGGCTCAATAGGGACAAATGCCAGGCATTTCATCTGGGTAGGAAGAACCCTCATCATAAATATAAAATGGGTGGTGTTCCCCTGACTGACACTGCATCTGAAAGGGACCTGGGGGTGAAAATCAACCAGAGGATGGATATGAGCCAAAAGTGTGATGAAGTTGCCAGCAGGGCAAACAGAACTCAGGCGTGCATCGGCTGATGCGTTGCCCGTAGATCCAGAGAGGTGCTCCTCACCCTCTATTCGGCATTGGTGAGGCCACAGCTGAAGTATTATGTCCAGTTCTGGGCACCACACTTCAGGAAGGATGTGGATAAGCTCAAAAGGGTACAGAGAAGGGCCACCCATATGATCAGGGGCTTGGAGTATAGGCCCTATGAGGAAAGACTCCAGGAACTGGGTTTGTTTAGTCTGAGTAAGAGAAGACTGAGAGGTGACTTAATAGCCACCTACCAGTATGTCAGGGGAAAACACAAAGATCTAGGGGAGCAACTCTTCTGAAAGGCATCCCTTGAGAAGACGAGGTCCAATGGGCACAAGCTAGTTGAGGAAAAAATTAGGCCGGACATGAAGACAAACTTATTTTCTGTAAGGGTATCTAGAATCTGGAACATGCTTCTAGCAGAGGTGGTGCAGTTGCCATCCTTGGAGGTGTTCAAGAGGAGGCTGAACAAGCACCTTGCTGAGCTCATTTGAGCCCAGTAGCCTCCGGCCCATGGCAGGGGACTGGACTTGATGATCTCACAGGTCCCTTCTGGGCCTACTATTCTAAGATTCTATGAAAAAAAATGCCCCAGAACTTCAGAGGTAATAGAATTAGGCCTATAGCTTGGACTTCTGGGCTCATCTTATTTTTTGTACAATTTTATCGCAAAAAACTTTTTGGATTATAATATTTTAAGTGCCAGTGATGTCCTAGGGAAGCTTATTTGCACTGATTTAATACCATTAAGGCACATTTTTGCCAGCTGGCCTACCTGTTTCTCCAGAAAGCAGTGAAGTGGTGATGGCTGGAAGGTTTGTTCTTCCTTCTGAACTCTGTTGTGGCTACCCAGATGCTTCCTGATGATCGAAGTCCTCTATGTCAACTCTTTCACCAGGGGAGACGGCTGGCAGTTCATAAATTCTAAGCAGAGACATTCAATCCGCTCACAAGTCCTCCTGTACGACTTTGGATCAGACTTTTTCTATATCCCGCCCCCACTGCCCAAAACAACCTTTTGCAGTGGTAGTCCCTAGGTGTTTGCTGACATGTTGAAAAACAAAAGAAAAGTCACATTGTCTACTGCTGCTGGCAGCATTCTATACTGCTTCAGATTAGAACAATATGGCAATAACACATGTTTTAAATCCGTGTTTGACAAACTTTTCTGGGCCAACAGGCCACCATCAGCCCTCAATATTCTCTTGGACCAGCACGAACACTTATCATCACCAAGCTTCTGATTTAAAAGGAGGGAAAACATTGTGATCTGAAGACCATTTACCATAGCCCTGTAGATTACCATTGATCCAAATCCCTGAGAACTGAGCAAAAATTAAGAGTAGTCTTCAGGGTTTGCCCTGACTACACTGAATTGGTGTTAAGGGGATACTTTAAGTAAATGAGCTGGTTGCTTACTTCCAGAAACTTACAATGTATTTAAATGTTGATACAAGTGAAAAACCCTGTGGGGCTAGAAAGTATTCTTAGTTTATTGCCTGGTTCACATTGATTTACATCACAAAATCTTGATGTTATATTGAAAGACGTGGACTAGATTCTATCAGAAATGCAATTGGGCTGCACAAGTGACAAGTCAGATCAGATCTGAAATTGTGGCAGAAGAGAAGCCCACAACAAGTACAGTTTTTACTAATCCTGTCCCAACTAAAATTAATTGAAATTTTGGACAAGGTAGGTAATGTCTTTCAGGATGGTATCAGAACATTGAAAAGTTAGAAAAAAAAAGAAAAAATAAAAGGTCTTGCTACGTGTACCTGCTGTGCTGGCTGGGTTCCTGGCTTCTGAAACAAGACAATGGGGACCATTAATAGGGCTTTGAAACTATTTAGGGGGGTACAAGCCCATTCCCATATACTACAGTAGATAATCAGGCTTATTAGTAACTTCAATACATACTCTGTTGTCTCTTAGTCTTACACCAATATACAAACCAATGGAGTTACTTTAGATTTCCTTAAGAATAACCAAAGTAGAGCTTGGTTGGTAAGCTTCAATATGCTTTTCTTTGCATAAATAACAATATTAATCTATTATTGATCTTTGTCATCTTACAACAATAATTTATATTATCTATTTTCTTTTGGGACTGGCTTTATTTTGGAGCTTAAGTTGGCCTATAGAGTAGAAACACTTCATTATTGAACATGAAAAATTAAAAGCAATATGAGAGTCACCATAAAGTAGGACATCATGAGTGATGTTAAATAGCCATAAAATACTTGGGGATATTGCATTCCTGCCATGATATTAAAATGGTTACTTCAATAATGAATTAGGTCTTGTGATTAAAATGCCAATATCCATTTGGGGCCATTTGCTTTCTTTTATTGCTCTGCAGCAGTGCTTGTCTTGCTACCAGGGCATCTTTTTAAGGACAAAAGGACATTATTCAGCATTATCCTGTCACTTGGCTAGGCCCTTGCCAGAATTCTGTGGCTTTTTGATATATTTGTGTGCTGTCTTGTAGAGAGCCCAACTATTAGCAGCATGGTCAACATTTCCCTTGAGAGCAGATGGCAGAACATTGGCAGGATGCTGTTGGAGTGAGGTTCATCCCAATGTGGACCATTGATGCCATATCACCTTCTCATGACATTCTCTAAAATACAATGTAGGGGAAGCTTATCTGAGTTGTAGACTTTAAACACAGATGCTATTTCCCCTCTTTTAAGTGTTTCTTGAGAGGATTTCCTGCTGGTGACCTAAATCTATATTTCTCCACAAAAAGGTTCACTTCAGTAACATCAGAGCAAGCTTCTCTAACACTGCACATCACCAGTGTAGCTGACTCCTTACTTGAGAGAACCAGGTCAAAGGCTGTATACAATTCCCACATAGCAACCTATACAGCTCTTGGTCTCTGTGTTGATACTGCAGAGGAGAATGTCATTTGACTCCAGGTACAGAATTAGTGATGTTTCTGGGTATGGAGAGCTTCCCAGTAAATACAGTCCCTTGGAAGAAAGAATTTTTCCACTAAATGTTTAAAAAAAAAAAAAAATTGAAACCCAAAATATGTTTGCTGTAGCCCAAAATATTTTGGTGCAGATTAGGGCTGCTTGAGGAGAGGTATTGTGGCCAGAATGCTTAGACATAGAGGAGCCATGAAACACTTAATTTACACCTCCCACTGCAGTGCAGTGTCACCTTGAATCAAACTATTTCAGTATTAGGGTACGCAACTTTTTAAAGAATCGCTGCCATTTTCCAGGAGAAAGCCCATGTTGAGTCAAAAAACAATTCTGATGTAAACATTTTCATCCCATGTACCACTGAGAGCCAAGGGCTCAGTTCTTACTTGCATCAAAGCTACTCTTCACCCCCTGCTTCTCTAAAGGGGCTCTAAGATAGGTGTGAGCCAGAGAAAGCCTACTTGCACAACCAGACTGGTGACAAGCAGGTCTCTCTTCACAATAAGTCACTGAGCTGCCATTACATTGAAAACTCAGTTCCTTACCCAAATATTTAAAATTACTCTCCTCATAAACTCAAGAAAAAAAGGTCAGAAGTCATCAATCACATTTTAATATGCATACACTGCCCAGATCAACAGAGAAAATGCCTTCATGCTAGCCACAGCTTCCAGAAGGAGGGAAAAGCAAAGATACCCATTGCAATAAACATCCTCTCCTGTTATACTTTAACACTCAGAGCACACTTGCACACATTCCTTAAATACATCCAGGTGACTTGAGCAAATCAATTCAAATAACTACCCCTGATTAACCTTGTCATTACTCCAGGCTAACTCTGACTGTATAGAAACTGCTATGGTTAAATAGAGATCAAACCAATTATTTTAAACTTGCCCAAGCCAAATTTAATACATGATATTAATAGCTCTTCCAAATACTAAAATAATTCATATTCTCCTTTTTAAGCCAAAAAGTCCCATAGGTAATGGAAATAGCAGTAATTAGCAAAGATTGTGGATGAAGAGAGGATATAAAAGTTTCATATAAATCCTTTAATACATCACTAGCAATTCCTGGGGTTTTTGTTCTGCACTTCTTGACTTTAAATTTCCCCGGTGCTTTGAGTCTTTCTAGACTCCTAAACTGTCCTGGTATATTTCTGCTCTTTAAAAAAAAATGTGTTTCACCTCAGCCAGCTCTTGGAAAATATATTTCCTATTTTAAGATGTGCTGAGAAGACCTGAGGAAATACTGTAAAAATCTCCAAATAAATCTGCAACATTGACTTGAATTTAAAAAAATAAAAAATACAAGAAAATCATGCTGTGCTTGTTCCTCTGTGTTTGCTTAAGGCAGCAATTCCCAAAGGGTGTGCTGGGGCCATAGTGTGCCACAAGATCCCCTGTGTGAGGAGGTAAATGCTTCTTTGGGGACAGCCACCGCTGCTGCTGTCTCCCTGCACCCTTTCTGCCCCAGGCAGGCCCTGTGTCACCCCCCCCACCACAGTCCCAGCAGCACACTCTGCAGAGAGCGGGCAGGTGGACAGACACACAGATGAAGTCATGTTTTGCAGCCTGGATCCTCCCCTCCGGTCCTCACACACACCTGCAACTAGCAGGAGGGCCCATGCAGGTGGTTGCCAGCATATGAGACCCTGTAGGAGCAGCCTCAACAGCGAAGCCTGCCCTTGCGTCCTGAGATACAGACCTGGGGTCAGGAGGGCGCAGATGGTAGAAAGAGAAGGGCACAGCAGGATGAGGTCCCATCCCGGCCACCCTTAAGTAGCACCAGTTAGATCAGTGGTTCTCAATTATTTTAGCCTCAGCTCCCTCCACAACCACCCCCACCCCCTTCCTCCTCCCAGTCCAGGTCTATTTTGAATTTAGATCTCGTCCAGTGATTTTCAGCTGGGGTGCTGTGAAATTTCAGTTATGGAGGGGAGCCTTGAGGCTAAAAAGGTTGAGAACCACTGATACAGAGACTAATCCCTTTCTTAAAGAAATATGTATTTGGTTTCCTTCTTTTTTTTACAGTATGTCTCCAGACATGGATAATTTCCTCTGATAGGGACATGGAATACGTTTATTAATATATTCCAAATTTAACGCCCCCCCCCCTTTTGTCTGGTATAAGTGAAGTGTGCTGCCAATTTTAATTAAAAAAAAACAGAAACCAACCCCCCCCCCCCCCCCCAAAAACCTTGTGTCCCCGGTATCAAGTTGCGGAAATACTGCAGCCTGGATCTGCAGTATTTGGTCTGATGGAAAGCCCACTGACATCACTGGGAGTCATTCAACTGACTTCAATAGCCTTGGAGCCAGACATATATGAGTGATATGCAGAGCTGTATGCATTGTTTGTGCCCTTGTAATAGGGCTTTGGGTTTGCATGGGACCTTCTGAAGGGCTGACTTTCTACCAGTTGGAATATCGCAGGACCGCATCTGCCTGTGAGCATCTCTTTATTATGTTTTGTATAGATATTCTAATCCGGTCATGCTGCTACTCCTTCAGTGTGTCTACACATGCAATTAACATGAAACAATAGCTCCAGAACAATTTTAGGTGGAGTTAAACTACTTCTGAGTGCAGTGTCTACACATGCACACAAAACAGCAGCAATCTGAGCTGGGGCAGAGCAGGCCCAGGCTGGCAGGGAGCACCAAGGGTCAGCCCTGGGCTCTTGGTAGTAGTGTCAGGTGGTCAAGGGGCTGGCTGGGGCACAAGGGTGCTGAAAATGCATAGTCATATGACTAGGCAGCAGGCCGGAGTCTGACCCCAGTTGGCTGGGGTGACTGGGTGCAATTTATGCCCATGGTCAGTATCTACACGTGCATTTAATTGCAGTAAATTGCCCTGGCATAAGATAGTACTGTCCCTGACTACTATCTTATTATAGCATTAATTACTTTACTGCAGCCTAATATCATCTTACATGTAGATGGTGACTCTTTACTACACAGCTAATTAGTCTACTCTGCGGCAAAATGCATGTGTAGACGTGGTCCCTGTGTCCAAATATATTTCACTGACACGGTAGACAATGCAATTAGAAAAGGAGGATCTATCGGAATTGGGTTGAAAGCCATTAGTCATAATGAAATACTATTGTATGGAAAGCACTAAGTGCAAACTAGAGCTTGACCATCAGATGGTGTCAGTTGGTATAGCTCCACAGACTTTCATGGAAGTGTGTCAGTTTACATCAGCTGGGGACCTGGCCAGATTATTTTAAACAGCCCAAACTGCAGAAGCAGCTGGAAGACGGGTCCAGTAGCAAAGCTGGTACTTGGTAGCAGGTATATGCCACAAGTTACTTAGTAGTATAATTACAGGAGAAGCAGGTTGCCAGGTTTAATTTATTTCTGTAAGCCCAGTCATATTTAATTTGTATGTGCACTTCTTCTATCTGCTTTTGGGCATTATTTCTGGAGTTCAGGAACAAAACATATGTCTTGTGGTTAATATGAATTTGTTTTAATGGGTCATATGACCAGGTGATTAATAACTGCTAGACTCTGATTGTACTTGTTATAATGATAACATATGGACCTGCTGTCCAGTCTCAACGTATTGTCATGAAAAGTGCTCATAAAATGGGAGATGAAAAATTCTCCTGCCTTAGATGAAAGGAAATGGGTTAAGTAACTAGCCACAATGAGGGAAAATTTATTGTGGAACTTCTACCATTCTGTTTCTCTCTCTATGTGTTTATAAGCCTGAATGCCAAAATCTTCAAAAGTAGGTGTTTAGAACAAGGCTTCTAATTTCATCATTAGGCACTTCCCTAAGAACTTTGGCTTTCAACATTCAGGAAGAAGGATGGTTTTGCAGTTAAAAGCCAGGCCAGGACTGAGGACATCTACATTCAAATCCTTTTTCTTCCAGAGACTCTGAGTAACAGCAGGCAATTCACTTAAGCCAAGATTTTTCAAAAATAGGATCTCAGGGTTAGGCACCTTTCTGATTTTCAGAAGAGCAGAGCCTCAAATAGCTCCGATACACCTACCTTCAGAGAGTGTCAATTTTTTTATCACTACCAATCAGATTTATATTGGCATAATCAAGAGTCCATCACCCACTGGGTTTGATTCTGATCTCACAATGCCACTGTCGGTCTGGAATAACACCACTGAAGCCCATGGAATTATTCTGGTTTCCAGCAGTGTAAATGAGAACAGACTCTTACCTTAAAATTGAACATGAACTTGTCACTGGCTTTCTTGTTTCATGCAGAATCCAAATTCCAAGTGGTTTACAGAGCTTGCTTTCATAATACACTGGCTGTGTATTAAAAATGTTGTGAATTTTATTGCTTGGCAGATATGCAAACCAGTTTCTTAGGAGGAAATTCCATCTATTAGAAAGTCCTGTGATTAGGTTATCATCATTTCCACTGCTTTATGCCTTTTCATTTCCCCAAATCACAATGAATGCTTTAAAGAGAAAGAAATGTATTTGCTTGGGGGTTTTTTATTTTATTTTATTTTTTTTTGAGCAGAAGTTTGTTTCAAGGCAGGAAATAAGGAAGCATTATTACTCCATAGATCTCCAAGGGAGATGGCAGAGTCAATCAGGCATATGGTCCCTAGAGTTATAAAGCAACGGAAGCTGGAGCAGGTAACTGCTATCATTTCAGCTTTGATCTGCTTTTAAAAATGTTAACCTCATACTAACCTTTGGAGCAGGAGGTCAGGACATGGTTATAACCTCAGACCAGGGCAGTGTTGCTTGACAAAGGAATCATGTCTCCCTGTGTGTGCATGGCCATCTGAAGGTATAATAAATAATAATGAAAAACTACTTAAGCTTCAAGTTTTTCTCATATTATTCAGCCTCCTCTGCATGGCAAATGTCTGTAAAAAGTTCACTGAGTATGACATATTTTACAGTTTACTTTGAGCTTTTTTGGGGCAAAATTAAGTTTGTTTTCAAATTCATTTGAGAGTAAAAAGGAGCTTTACTTTGAAAAGGGAAAAAAGTACATTTTTACATGCATTTGATATGTAGGAAATAATTGCCAAAGATTTGATTGGCTATAAAACCACAAAGTGGGGGAAAAGGGCAAACATGCACCCAAAAAATGAGGGCAAAATTGTGAATTTCGCAGAAAACTCAACATATTCTCATCTCTCTCTTTGTGTGTCTACGTATGTGTGTCTGTATTTGTTTGTAGAAAGCCTGGGAAACCTTAGGGGCTGGCTCCTACCCTGGGGGTCTTTAAGAGGAGGCTGGATGAACACCTTGCTGGGGTCATCTGACCCCAGTACTCTTTCCTGCCACGGCAGGGGGTCGGACTCACTGATCTTCTCAGGTCCCTTCTGACCCTAGAAACTATGAAACATAAAGTGCTAAATTATACAGGCAGAGGGCTTTGTCCATCAGAAACCTCACCACTTTTCCGTGTTGAAAACTAAATGTAAACTCGCTTTAAAAACTGCTTTTGCCTTGAAAGTGATTAAATAATTATTTCGAAGTTCTCTCTCAGAGCTTATTTCTGGTGATTTCAACCTTTCCTTGCCTTGCCTATGTGCACAGCCCACAGTAGCTTTGATTCCAAGCTGACGATTCAGATTTAAATTAATTTTCATGCAAGAATATGACCATAGTATGGGGCAGATTTCACAGCCCTTGTGGTAGGGGGCTGCTTGGTCTAAAGAATATGCTGCAGGTACAAGGCAAAGGTAGACATCATGCAGCCATGCTCTCTCTAAGCTTTCCCTCTGTCCACTTCCATCTTAGTATGCTGGTTGTTAGTACCTTAAATCCCCTCCTTTCCCCAAGAGTTACCTTAGTCATTAACACAGAAAGCAGTTGTACCCTGGGGAAGGTGCCTTATGCCATAAAATATGTGAGCAAATATTTGAAAGTTGGTAAACACTATCATTGGCCATGTGTAGGGGGTGCACGTGGGTGCGAGTTTGGCGGTGCACCCCCTGAAAGAGGCGCTGCCAATGTTGCCGATGGCACATACGGGCAGTCACTACTCTCTACCCCCCGCCGACACCACTGGCGGCATGTGCGGGCAGTCATCGATTGCTGCTGGCAGTGGTCACTCACCACTCGATGGCGCTTGCCACCCTCCTCCCCCTGCCGCTGACACCACTGCGGCCGCCTGCAGAAGCTCCCTGCTCACTGCCGCCACACCCCAGCACTGCTCCCACTGCCTGCAGTGTCGTTCATGCAGTACGTGGAGACAAAGTCGTTGTTTTGAGATTAGACACAATGTTTGTATTTACAAAAATTAGAAGAGAGGAAAGAAGGCAGGCAGGCACCAAGGAAGGAAAGGAAAGGAATGCAGTCAGGAAGAAAGGAAGAAAAAGGAAGACGGGAAGGGAAGGCAGGCAGGAAGAAAGGAAGAAAAAGGAAGCATGGTAGACAGGCAGGCAGGAAGAAACCATACAGCAAATTTGTTTCACTGGCTGCTTTGTTATTATCAGAAGGGACAGGCAGATGGGGACAATTTGATCAGACCAGGAAATTCTGTGCCAAGTTGGATTCATTCATCTGCTTTGAAATATTATGCGGCATATGGCAACTGGTATTTACTGATGTATTCCTGAGATGGCATCATGATGACAGCATCTCTGCGGTGAGAGATATAAAATAAAACAGGCCGTGTGACTGAATACCAGAGAGTAATTTGAATGAAAGTCTGGGCTAATCTCGTCACCAATTGAAAACGGGTTGCTGAGATGGTTTATTAACATACTAACGGATTGTGAGACAAAGTTACAGCTTCTATTATTTAAACTGCATGGCCTGTACAGTTATTTCTCACTACATTGAGCTCTGTGCTAAGTGCAGTAGTGGCTGTTTCTGAGTGCTGTGCAAAATCATCTATTTTTGCTGGGTGAATAGTCCTGTATGAAAATAAGCTTGATAATGCAGGCAAAAAAATGCACATTTCTGCCCCTTGGGAAGTTTGAATACTTTGAAAAGTTCCTTTAGTCTCTCAGAAGTGCTCCTGGCCAAGACTGCACCTCCCATAATGCACCATGTGTGTGTACTTCCATGAGGCAGTTAGTTAGCTGGTGTGTCCATGGAGGAAAATGGGGGGGCTCGAGTTAGGACAACCATGAGGTCCTAGGGCAACTAACATGGGCACAGATTAATGGCTGAACTTGCCTGAAAAAAAGTTTTTGGATGGATGCTGCATTTTTTCCTGCAGAAAGTATTAACACTGCAGAAACTGAATTGTCTGTTTTCTTTAAAAAAAAACAACCCCAAACCCTGAAAATTCCTGCAGAAGATTTGAAAATGCAGAGACCTTGACTAGTCAAAGCTTCTTTTGCACTTGGACCACTGATGCATTTGATTTTAATGGGACTGTGTATTCTAAGCCTTTAAATGGCTTGAAACACTTAGGCACTTTTACTGGGTCCTCTGCAATCCTAATTTCACCATTCAGTGCCTTGGTTTCCCTATTTGCACAACTGAAATGATAGTCATCCTCCTTGCTAAAGCCTTTTGAGACCTAGAGCCAAAAAACGTGCTATAAAGCTCTAGGTAGAGCTGTCAGAACTTTTTGAAAACTCATTTCATTTGAACAACAAATTTGGAAGGAAACAATACATTTCACGTAACTTCAGACTGAATATTTTTGCTTTGTTTTGTTTTCAAAGACTAAAAGAAATCAGGATTTTTACTTTCACTTCTGATTTTTTTGTTTTTTATTTCTTTCTGTTGGAAAAAAGGAGAAAGGTTTAAAAGGAGGAAAGTTAGGGAAAACGGGGAAAGTTTTTTTGATGTGGTTTCATCAGGCTTTAATTTACTTTTGTTAAAACTGGAAGGGAAAAATGGGGAGGAAATGAAAAGAGAAAAGAAGGAAGAGGAAGGCATAAAAGAAAGAAGTTGAAAATGAAAATGTTCTATTTTTGAGGATCAAACTAAAAAGAGCATTTTCAAAATGAACATGTTTCGATTCCTTTTGAAACGGCCAAAAATCTAAATGCAAAATGTTTCGTCTGAGGAGTTACTTTTCCATTGACAAAACATAGTGCAGAAAATGTAAACATCTCTGAGCTGCATGATTGATTGAGATTCAGGAAAAATGCTAATCTATCACCTTATGGTGCAGGTGCAGAATTTTATAAACAATAATTAAAGGGAATATGGCATGATGCCAGCCAGAAAGTCTCTTCCCCCCCCCTTGCTTTCTCTCCCTCTTCATTTCCTACCTCTCCCCAAAAGAGTATTTTTAAAAAGCCTTCAACACTTACTCAAGACACTATAAATCATTACAACTGGGCTTTAATCCACTTCTCAAGCAGAATCGACATGCTTTCATCCTGCCTTCTAATATACATGGCATTAAAAAATGTATGAAACCAAAGTTTGACTCTCCTCATGACTCACTTCTGCCTGATGCCTATAGATCATTACTGTTGATAACTAGGCATGTGGCAAACTAGATTGTTAGTACAGCTTGACTATGTAGAAGTATAGTTGCATTATTATTACCTAGTATGGGCTGAAATGACTTTTCTGCTTTAAAATATTTGGCAGTAATGAAAAATTCTCTGTTTTTGTTTTAATCCAGAAAAGCAAAACTCCCTATTTTAATTGTTTTTAATCTCTGAAAATCCCTGATTTTGTAAAAACTTTTGAGAATGGAAGTTTAGGGAAAAAATGGGATCTTTTTGGCAAAGATTTTTGTTTAGTTGAAAAGTTATTTTTGTGCAAATAAAATTTCAATTAAATGTTTTTTGACCAGGCCTACTGTTAGCCTGTTCACCTCTCCAACCACTTCCACAGGCATCCTTTTTTGTATCATCTGATTGGGATTTTTGTTATATACCAGTATTAGAAGCTGTTGGAGTCAAAACCATTCTTTGTACTTCATGGAGATACAGCACCTATGATAAAATTTACTGTAATGATCACTAGCAGTGCTTCTACTGAAAGACAGATATATCTTCATCATGATGTCAGTAGTTTTTAAGTAGAACCTCCTGGTCCCACTGGTTTCATTTGGATGCTCTGCGTAAGAGCTGACAGCAAAATATGTCTCCAGATGGGGTGCTTAACATCCTTTGTTCCCGATGAATTCAGTGACTTGTGCCCTAAAGAAACTATTTCATTTTAGAGCTTAAATTGAAGTTCCATTGAAGTGTTGAGGGAAAGGACTAGCTCCATATGGCATCATGGCTTTTTGCAACAAGTTGTTAATTTAACACCTTCCATGGGAGTTTTATTAAGAAACATACTCAGCTTTTGGGGAATTTCCTTCACTTTAGCTTTCCCGACTAGTTTAGTGGGAGTGCCCAAAGTTATAAGGGAAACAAGGTATTTGTTTCCAGATGATATTATCTTGTGAGAGATCAATACACTGTAAAATAATTAGCCATTAAGACAAGTTGCATGGGTCTTCCACATCCTACTGCCACATGCGTTTGCACAGGCTCAGATTCTACCCAAAATTCCCAAGTGAAGGAGGGAGCTGTCCCAAGGTTGGACTGGGCAAGTTTATATGAAATGAGAATTTATTACTGAGCCCAACCTAAGGGAAGAGGGAAAATAAACTTTTTTCTCTGTGATACAGGGTTTCACACATAACATGGGGTTGTTGAATCTTAAATTAATTCTTGTGACTTATATAACAGACTGATTTATCTACATAGCAATGTTTTGTTGCTTCCAGATGGACTCCAAGCAGCACTTATGAAACTTCTCTCCCTCCCCATCCCCTTTAATACACATCAGTAACTTAATATAAACTCCCTGTCATCTGTCAACAGTAGGGGTCCATGCCATATTTTTATGGCTTTTACTTAAGTATGGAATCTCATGGCCAAAAAAAGGATGAAGGACTTGCATTGTCTAGTAAAACACATGGAACTGCCTCACCCACTCCTTTGTGCTTTGAGAGCATGGAGAGCTCTCAATAAACTTCATGCCATGAAGTGAGATGTTAGAGCAACAAAATACCTCTATGTTGGTAAAAAAAAAAAAAAAAAAAAAATTAAAAATTCCTGAGTTGAGAGAAGTCAGTGGTTAAAATGGGAATTTGGGATTTAGAAAAATTAGGTCCCACCCCTTGTTCTGCTACACTTTTTGTATGTCCTTGAGCAAGTCACTTACTTAACTGTGCTTTGGTTTACTCATCCGTAAATGGGAACAATAGCACTGGAAGGTGTCAAGGGAATTATTAAAAGGAGCAAAATAAGTATGTAAGACAGAGAAGGGAAGGACAACATAGATCAGGGAATGGTTCTTCTAGGTTAGTAGGTCCAAGTTGGGTCGACCGGCTATGAATATGCAGTGACATATGACATTAATGACATCAGTGAAATTTTTCTGCCTCTTTCAATTTTTTCATGTAGGGCATAGCACTGTGGTGTCAAGCACTGAGCTGAACTGAAGTGCTGGGACTCCAACTCATTCCTTGTGAACAGATATCTTACATGTGAAAAAACAACATGACAGCTGAGACCAATTGTCTGTCATTGGATGTCTCAGCAGACAGAATTACATGGGTTGTGCAGATAGAGTTACTATTTCACCTCTGGTCCAGTGGTGCCCTGAACATTGGCAGGGCATTGCTAAGAAGCACATATACCTGCAGCCAGTTCTAAGAGTAAGTGAAGGTTTCAGTGTCCAATCCAGATCCCATGCACTAAATTTCTTACTATAGAAAGAAAGGTGCTTGGAAGAGAAGAAAGAAAAAAAAATTCTTGGTCCCTCCCTACATCAGTGGTGAGATTGTGGCCTGTTAAATGTCCCTAAGCAGGAGTGTTAACACACATAAAATACACTCGTCTTCTTTGCATGACTGATCATGTGACTGGTACTAGTGTGGCATAAGCTGAGCAGTCTCCACTAGGCAACTA
The DNA here is from genome assembly GCF_052110815.1 of Crocodylus siamensis. Classification (NCBI taxonomy): domain Eukaryota; kingdom Metazoa; phylum Chordata; order Crocodylia; family Crocodylidae; genus Crocodylus; species Crocodylus siamensis. The sequence continues at coordinate 61,030,210 of NC_143402.1, forward strand.
CTCCTTGGCCACATCTACATGTGTGCTTTACTGTGCAGCAGACTAATTAGCTGTGGAGTAAAGCATTGCTGTCTACACATGCAACGGTATTAGGCCACAGTAAACTAATTAACCATGCTGTAAGATAGTATGGGGGCAGTACCGTCTTACAGTGGAGTCATTAACTGCAGTTAAACGCACATGTAGATGCTGACTGCAGGTGTAAATTGGACTCAATCAGCCCAGCCAGCAGGAGGCCAGGCTCCTGTCTACTGCCTAGCCTCATGGCTCTGCACTTCTAGAACCCTTGTGCCCCAGCCAGTCCCTTCACTATCTGACGCCATTACCTGGAGCCCGGGGGCAGAGCAGGGCAGGAGTGTCCCTGGCATAAACCGCTCCTCCCCAGCTCAAACTGCTGCTGTTCTGATGCATGTGTAGATGATGCACCTGGGAATAGTTTATTCTGGCTCAAACTGGCCCAGAGTTTATTGCTTTGAATTAATTGCATGTATAGACACACTCCTTCTCCCATACAAGTGGGCAAGGAGCAGGCTTTATCCTCTGTGTTTTGCCCAGCACATTGGCCCTTGGAGAATTACTCTGTTTTAGGGAAATACTGCCCCACTGAGTGAGTTAACCACAGTAGCGTCTAATATGGGAGTTTCTGGATCTCAAAGCATGAGCCTCTTCTATCCAAGGCCTGAGCCAGAAGCCCCAGGTTTGTCAGTCAAGGCTGTAGTAGGTCCATCTGCCTGTATATTCATCTTAAACGCTACCAGGACAGCCAGGCAGAAGTCTAGCACCCCATACCCCCCCAGTAAAGCACGGGGAGAAGCAGGAAGCATGCTGTGACTTTCAGAGCCACTGTCCGGTTCTTGGTGTGCTCCAGGGTAACCCACCATCCTATTGCCCTAAGTCGAGGTATGCTGCAGAGGCTCCATGCAGCCTTGTACAAGTGGCTTTTGGATCCACAATGAATTTAATGTGATAAGAGTAATGCTGTTGGGAACCATCTTATTAATTAATGCTCTTGAGGGAAGAGCTGTTCACAATGCAATAAGTGGTTTCATTGTAAAAACACAATATCAAAAGCAAACCTAACAAGAAGGGGAATTCGCAAGCTGTTGCCTGGTGACTTCTGTTTCAATGTATGTGCTTTTTTTCCATAAACAAATCCAACCAGTGTTTTTTCCCCCTTCTGCTAGTTAAATATCCATGCACTCATAAGCAGCCCCGTAGCTATATCACATAAAAATAACATGACGGCATTTCTCTTCCAAGGATCTCAGAATAGTTTACAAATATTAATTAATCCATCCTCATAATAGCTATGCAGCGAAGGCATTTTGAGCCTAAATGTGTAGATGGGGAAATTGAGCCACACAGATTTGAAATGGTTTATTCAAGGCAATGTGTCAAAGAGCTGGAAACAGAAGGCCTGACTTCCCGTTTCCTGCTCTGACCACTAGATAGCCTTCTGTCCTGCACAAAGCTGTGTTCAAGTGGAGGGAAAACTTTTACTGGGGAGAGGGACTGTAGCATTCCTAGCTTTCCAAGGGGTATCACAAATACAGTTTTGGGAGAGCAACAGGAAGATGTATTTTAACATTATGACAAACACCTTGACAGTGGCCCTTTCAAGTCAGAGCCATAAGTAAGGGAAATTCACTGATCTGCCTTTTTGTCAAAGCTCTTCTCTGTTATGTTAAGCACAGTAGCCTACAGAAGTTAAGAAGCTAATGGGGGAAGGAGGCATTAGACAGAAAGATCAAATACAGCAGATTGTAGCCAAAGGGATGAAAACGATATGGCACCTGAGAGTGGCAATAAATGTAAAATGCTTATCTCTCATTTCAGATGTATGATTAACTGTTTCTAACTACACTGTGGATTGGAGAATAAAGGGAAGTGAGGATGGCTGTAATGCGGTCAAAATGTTTCAGAAACTGACTGAACAGACCATAAAAGTAAGACTTCGGGGCTCTCGGATGCATCTACTGCAGGGGGAAACTAATGATGTGGGGATTTGTAAATAACTGTTATTGTAGAAAGATTTTTAAAAATAGTAGCACGGCTACTACAAAGCAGTCGAATGAGAAACAAGAATTATGAGGCTGGTATGAAGTAACACGGGGAGTAGAGCAGTGCTTCGATTCTGCTATAGAAAGATGTTTGTAGTTTTCTTTCTTTCCCATTTTGCAATTGCCCTTTGTTCAGTGCAGGTTTAAGATGGACAAGGCTTTCTAACCTCACCTGTCCCCAGAGCCTTTGATGTTATTGCACAAAGGGTGGATTTCTCCTTTAAAATTTGAAGCCAATGGGTCTCATCAAATGCAGAACATCTGGTTTGAAATATTTTTAAATCTGCATTTCAGCCTGTTGCAGCCACAAACTTTGATATTTGCATTTATATTAACAACAACCCTTTGCACTTCTGTGGCGTCTTTCATCCCAAGATATCAAAGGGCTTCAGCAATCATGAATTTAGTCATTCAACCCCCCTCTAAAAAAATTTTTCAGGCAGAGAAACAGAGGCACAAGAAACCTGATCCTCCAACACTTCCTGCCTAGCATTGTCCCTGCCACCAGCACAAAAGTGAATGCAAAGGAGGCACAGTCAGTTCTCTGCTTACTGGCATGGGTGGTACACTGTTCTCCTGCAGGACAGATTTAAATGAGGCAGTGGAGAATTAAACCCGGAGAGATTAAAATGGGCCAGCAAGGAATATAAGGGCCTTTTCTGACACACTAAACATTTATGGGGAAATTCTGCCAGTCAGCAAGAGGAAGGAAGATGTGAGATTTTCCCATTTCAGGCACTTCTTTGGTAAATTAATCTTGTGTAGACGTTCTGGGCCTGATTCTCAGGTGTGTTTATATTAGAAGACAGGGTAGACTTGTACCTCATGGACTAACTACTCATGCAATACAAAATGGTCTTTAAGTAGCTTCCTACTGTAAGGCCATTTTACATTGCTACAATAATGTAAAGGGAAATTAATATTGATGAGAATTCAAGCTATTGACTCCAGCAGTGTGTGCAGCCACTAAGGGCCTTGATGCACATTAATATTAGGTGGCTTCTGGAGCTCTTAACCCCTGGATTGTCTAAGTGTTACCACCGGAAACTAGTTTTAAGCACACTTGATCTTGAAGTTACGCTAGTCCAAGGCAGGTTTATCTCTGATCCGTATTACCCAGCTTGTGTTCCATTAATGAATGGTTGCTCCCCAAAGATGAGCCACGCAAGTTGCAGTCCTCCAGCATCCCACAATGCCATGTCCCTTCCCCACCCTTCTATTCATTTTCCACCCCCTGAACTCTACTGCCCAGGAGACAGTTCTGGCACCAAGCCAACACCCTCTCCACCCCGAGGGTGCGACCCTCCTATCTCCCAGGGTGCGAGCCCATGCAAACACTCTGCCAAGCACGTGCCAGCTTGGCAGGTCCCTTGGCACAGGTGTGTCCAGGAGTGGAGTCTAGGGGAGATAGAGGGGAACAAGGTATGGGGCTGGACTTATGAACTGGGGCTTCATTCTGGGGCAGGGCCAGTAGCTCCCCCAAAAGTGCCTTCCCTCACTGCTCCCACCTCCCAGCTACCCTGGGAAGCATGACCATCGCCCTGCATCCCCCAATCCCAAATCCTAATTCATTAAAATACAAGACCACCTTTAATTAACTTCATTTGTTTTGAAATTCTTTTTTTTTTTTTTTTTTACTACTTTTCATTTTATCCTTCTGTGGCTGAGTTCTTTCATTGCACCACCATTCATAGATTTCATAGATGTTAAGGCTGGAAGGGACCTCGTGAGATCATCAGGCCCAGCCCCCTGCTCAAGGGGCAGGAAGTCAGCTGGGGTCAGGTCACCCCAGCAAGGTAAATGTTCAAATGTTTCTTAAAGGTATCCAGAGTAGGTGCTTGCTCTACTTCTGGGGGGAGTCTATTCCAGACTCTGGAGACTAGGACAGTAAATAAGTTTTTCCATATGTCCAGTCTAAAATGGTCTTCCCGCAGTTTGTGACCATTAGACCTTGTCTTCCCATGGGGTGCCCTGGTGAACAGATGTTTTCCCAGCTCCTGATGCACACCCCTGATGTACTTATAAGCAGCCACCAGGTCACCCCTGAGCCTTTGCTTCACCAGGCTAGAGAGTCCCATGGCTCTCAGCCTCACCTCATAAGGCCTGTTCTCCTGACCTCTAATCATACGCGTGGCTCTCCTCTGGACCCTCTCAAGCTTCTCAACATCCTTTCTAAATTGTGAAGCCCAGAACTGAATGTGGTACTCCAGTCTTGGCCTCACCAAGGCCAAGTAAAGTGGGAAGATGACATCTTGATTCCCCCCACCCCCATTTCCTTTCCACCTCCCATTTCATTACCCACTCCTATCCCATTAACTCTCCACCTTCCAGCTTCATGTTCTGCTCCCCCACCCTCTGAACCCCTCTTTTACACTCCCCTGTCTAAGGCAGGGATAGACGCCTGTCCTGGCTCACCTGCCCTGTAGCAGCAACTCAGAGCTGTAGCTCCTAGTCAGGCCCAGCTCACCAGCCCTGTAGCAGCAAGTCACAGCTGTGCAGGTTGGGGGACAGTCAGAGAAGGTTTTTGCCTTAAGGTGTGTCTGCTCCAAACTTAAGCTAGCACCAACACTGATCAACATTTGAGAATCTCAAAGTGCAACATACAGCAAGGCCCTAAGATTTTCAAAAGGTAGCTGTCACAATAAACTTTGGTACTCACTTACTGCTGTGGCATCCTTCTGTTAGGAAATGCTCGACTCTCTTTACACTGGTCTGAGCTCAAGGCCCTTATCAGGAAGGTGGGCAGGTTCCACGGGGTGACTGCGGGCTAGGAAAAACTACCAAAAGCCAGGAAACATACACCAAGAATCACAGTACTGCTGTACTTGCATAGTCAAAAAGGCAATCATGGCATGTGATATTCTTCCTACTTCAATTCTGTACATTTCTTAAGGTACAAGAGTGTAAATGACAGGAACTGTAGGTTCTTTAGGGTGGGAACCATCATTTTGTTCCATGTTTGTACAACACCTTGAACAGGAGGGCCCTGAGCCTTGACTGGGACTCTTGACTAATAATGCAGTAGATAAAATAAATAATAGCATCACGCAGAGTTGTGGGGAAATCTTTAAGCCTTTTTACCTGCTCTACATCAGAACTCGGCCATTCCTGACCTGCTTCCCACTCACCCACCTCAGCAGATGGTGCTAAATGCTGATCCCATTCATACCAGTGCAATGGTATTGATTTCATTGTGGATTAGGGCCTGAATGGGCCCTAATGAGCAATCAAGGAAATGAAATGATGGATGATGTCTATAATGGCTAGAAGAGTGGGAGGCTATTAGGGGCTGCTGTGACAATTATGGCATAGAGGGTAGGTGATAGATTAGACAGACGTAAAAATAAAGTAAACCGGGAATTCAGATTTACTACAGGAATCTCAGTGTAACACTCTGGTCTTTACTCCTGTGGCTCATTTGATTTTCCAAGTGCCGTGAATTAGGGATGAAATGTGAGTCATGATTTTTCACCTGAATTTCTTTGTCTTTTATGGTCTTAAGTCAGACTCTTAATATAACCTTAATGTATTGTGTGATGGTTTAATATGTGGAGCAATTACAGTGCAATGATTAACAAGCATTCACTATGACAATGCAGGAGAAATATTTAATCCAGTCTCATTTGGTTTTTGTCTGGGAGAAGAGATTGTAACAGACCTGTTAGCCTAGGGCAGTGATTCTCATCCAGGGCCCCTCTGTGAGGAGGTAAGTACTATAATATCTAAATTAGTTTTTGAAATTGGGTGCCCTTCCTTTCACAAAAATTCTGGTGGCGTGCCTTGAATCCAATAAGGGTTCCCTTGAATCCAATGAAGTTCAAAAGAAGTTGAGACTAGCCATCTTATCTGCTGGCCTAGGGATAAGAATTGCTAGGCCATCCTGGAAAATGGGTTTAACCGCTACACTATTAAACAAGCACACACTGGTTGTGCCACCACCATTAGGCTTTTGAATGGACATGGCTAGGGCTGCTGTGCTTTCTGCTGACCTAATACTGTTGGGATGTGTTAGGCACATTCAGATCATGTCTTAGGGGATGTGAGCTTAAAGATAGAAGTTTGTGAATTCCAAAGAGGCCTAGCAGGTAAGGGGCTCAGCTCAGCCAAGATGGAGGTAGTTCTGGGCACGTTTGGTAGATGAACTTTTGGTGCTTAAGTAACTTCACTGGAGAAAACTTGGGCACTGGCAGTCTCTCGTGGTTCATCTATGCTGCAGAGTGGTATGTCTCAGCAGTAGGAGCCTGAGCCCACCCTGCCGCTGAGTTCATGCATACTCCAGACCTGCAATATTGTTAGTAAGACTATCCCAGGCTCATGTCCAGTTCTCACTGTCTGGCCTACTGGAGGCTGAGAGCTTGAGAGCAGGTATAGGGCGACAAACCCTGAGCTGAGTTACTGGTGAAGTTCTGGGGTGAAGCACACTTGTGTGTATACTGGTGGGCAGGATGTCCTCAGGTCTCTAGTACTGGAACATACAAATTCTAAGATTTACTTCAAGTGTCTAAATCTTTTAAAGGGTGTACTTGGTAGCTGTGTTGGTCTGAGATGAAAAGATGGACAGAAAACTAGAACTCTTGGTTCCAAAATAATACCTTTTATTAGGCCAAGTGGAAAATGGCAAGAAATTGTCCTTTTCTGCAAGCTTTTGGAATCAAAGTCCCTTCATCAGACTCTGGGAAAAGTGTAGATGGTACAAGATGGTAAAAAGTCCCCATAGGTAGGAAATAAATGTCATTTTTGCACAGAGGGAGCTGGAGATGGAAGTCTGTCCCTCTGGGTCCACGAGAGTGTTTTTGTGAGCTGTGCTGAGCAGCTCTCTGATGTGCTGATCAGGTGGAATTCTTTCCCTGGAGGTGTCAGATGGCAGGCAGGGAGGCAAAAAAACTTACTTGTTTTTCTACAATGGAGTTTAAAATCCAAAATCAGCTAAAATTCGGCATCTTCCATGTTTCAAGGGTGTCCTTGGTAGCCGTGTTGGTCTGAAACAAAAAGACATACAAAAAACTAGAACTCTTGGTTCCAAAATGATACCTTTTATTAGACCAAGTGGAAAATGGCAAGAAAATTGTCCTTTTTTTTAATCCTGAAAGCTTGCAGAAAAGGATAATTTTCTTGCCATTTTCCACTTGGTCTAATAAAAGGTATCATTTTGGAAGCAAGAGTTCTAGTTCCTTGTATGTCTTAATCTTTTAAAATCTGTCTTAGTCTCTCTGTGCCTTTGTTCCACATCTGGACAATGAGGACACTTTGCCTTACAGGTAAGTTGTAAAGACAAATATAATAAAAGTATTTTGACACAGTGGCAATGATACTGGGGCATTATATACATACTTAAAGTAAGAGCCAAAATGGAGGCCGAGGATGAGTATGAAGAAGAAGCAACCAGCTCCATAAACCCAAAATGCCAAGGAATGGTCAAATGTATAGATCTTCCAAGAGGGTCCCCAGCAAAAGGGAGAGGAGTGGGAAGCTGACTTGTTTTCAGCCTTCAGTTACATAGATGAGAGATGGCAGCTTTTACTATTAATCTCCTGCCCTTTGTAAAGCGTAAGATGAAGGCTTTGAGTAAATGAAGAAGCATAATGAAAAGTTTTCATCACTCTTTCTTTCATTTTGATGGGCTCCTGGTTCTCGGAGTAAATGAAAAACATTCCAAACCACAGTCAGCTTTGCTCCAAAACCAGATTTACTTCCTCCAAAGCTTAAAGCTGCACAACATAAATTATAAGCCAGCTCTGCCACAAACCTTTCCTCTTAGCTTACCTTATTGAAAGCTGACTGCATTTCCCCTTTCTCCCTGCCGCTTCCCCCACTCAACTTAATCTCACCATAAATGTCTAAAATCAAACACATAAAATAATATATACACTTTCAAAGCTTCTCAGCGTCTTTGGGATAATATGGCTATACCTTATTATTTGATGCATAAAGCTTTGAAGTCCTCCTGTACCAACTGCAGTGCTGTTGGCAAGGCAGGAAATACAGAGTATGTCTGTGCTGTACAGCAGACTGCTTAGTTGCACTCCTGAGAAAATACCCCCTGCCCACCAGTTCCTGCTCTGTGCATGTCAACCCCAGGAATGAGTCGATGAGAAATGAGGCAAGGGCGCCCTAGGCACCACACTTGAGACAGACAGGGTTTCCACCATACTCAAGCCTAGTGGCTCACTCTCCATCCCTGGCATTTCACTGCATTTCCAGGGTTGATGCATGTGCAGTAGAAGCAAATGAGAGGGATTTATTTCCTCAGTGGCCCAGCTGAGTACTCTGCCATTGCAGTATAGATAGACTCTCAACAGCAGACTTAGTGAAAGGAGCTGCAAGTGGGTTTGAACCTGGATTCCTGTAACTGCCATTGTTTCTGTGGAGTTAGCACTGAAGAGCCCACCAGTTGAGGGAGCACGAGGAAACAAATAAACTGATATAGCAGTGACAGGTACCAGAGAGAGATTAGATTCAGTAGGAGAATTTGAAATAAGTCAAATCTCATTTGTAAATAGCATTTTAGACGTTGTGGTTGGGGTTTTCTGGGTGTGTGCATATTTCAACGAAGAAATGAGTGCAATGTAACTACTAGTGGACAAAATACTGGCAGCTATCTTGTGGTCCTAGGGCTTCCAGGATTGGCAACCAGAAGACAGCCCCCTGTTTGGACTGCCTCAGAGTCAAGGGGCCCATGATCCATAGCTCCATTCCCTCCTGTGGATAACTTTGCAATTTGAAGGTTTTGTGCGGAATCAGAACTTAAAAACAATTTTCAAAATAGTGAAACCTTTCCAGACTGAAATTATCTGTCTCTTCCATGCATGAAATGTCTGTAAAGAATGTCAGTTAGTGTAAAAAATAACAGTCCTTTGGCTTAATGGAGATGTAGATGCCTCTTTCCCTGGCCGAATACCTGCTCTCTGGGCTCTGTAAAACCAGGCGCTTGCTTTCTCAGCTGTCAGAACTCCAACTTTGATGCCTCCTGTAGCATCAAAGATTATGTCTAATACTCACTCCACTGTCCCTGTCCCTGCCACACATAGTGATCTGCCTGTATATATATCAGGATTTCCTTAAACCCCTACATTTAAAGAAATGTCTTTACCTTCCCTCCTGCAGCATCTCTACTTTTTTACCTAGATCTTGCAAGTCAAAGCTTATGACTTGTACAGTAACTAGGGCAGAGCAAGTTGTGCGCTAGCCCCACAGAGTCCTGCACCCCTGCTCTCCAGCGTTTGGAAGTGATCCCATCTCTAGCTCCCCAGTGCTTAGTAAAATCCCCCACCCCACCTTCTCCTGCTCTTTGCCACTCAACAGCATCTCTGTCGAGGGCACCAAAATTGCTAGTTATGATTCTGCATGTCAAGTGACAAATCATGCTGACCAAAACTCCTTTCCCAGAAATAGGCTAAATTAATGGCAGTGTAATTATTATTATTATTATTATTATTAATCCCAATAATAATGCATTTCTATTCATGCCCATAGGAGCACCTGACACAGTAGCTCAGTCTCAATTCTGTCTTAACCCCCACCAGCGTAGTTTATGAGTATCTTTCAGTCATTGGTAGAATTTCTTGAAGGCCCGCCTGTGTGGTAGCAGAGGCATATCTCCATATTGTATGTGGGAAACAGGGGGAGCAAAAATAAATTAATGGTAAAATTTTCTAACCCACCTAAATGACTTTAGCAGTTCAGTCATTTTAGCTATTTGGGAAAATGTTACTTCTAGGATCCTAACCCTTTTGAAAATAGCACTTCAGCTTTTAAGTCACTTGTGTGCCTCTAGTTCTACAAGGGAGAAAGTGTCAGAACAGAGCGATGTGAATGGGGAGCTGTTGAACCACAATCCAGTGTCACATCTAGTAAGTTTTCTGTTCTGTCTATTCATTCTGTTATCTGCCTGGCTAGTGAAACAGGAAATCATAGAAAATCAGAGTTGTTAGGAACCTCAGGAGGCCATCTAGTCCAACCTCCTCCTCAAAGCAGGACCAGCCCCAACCAGGGCTTTGTCGAGCTTGGCCTTAAAAACCTCCAAGGATGGAGACTCCACCACTTCTCTACATAACTCATTCCAGTGCTTCACCACCCCCCTAGGGAGAGAGTTTTTCTTAATATCCAACCTAAACTTCTTTTGCTGCAACTTAAGATCATTGTTCCTTGCCAAATGGTGTGAGGTAGATTTCTGTTTTAAGGGACTTGACAGCAATCACCATATATTGCTTTTATGGCAATTCAGCAGCCATCCAGTGATGTTTTTGCTTACTCTTAACCTGGACTGAGATCAAACCAACAAGCTGGAGCTGAAATCCTGCCCATCTATTGACTCCAATTGGCCATCCAGTCTCCCTTCCTCATTCTCTGTTATGCTTTAAATGCCTGGATTAATTGTAATTTTTCCTGTGAATGAATCAGGTAGCCTCCAATGAGGCTGAGAGAATGGGAATCAGTTAATAGTCCAACAAAGCACTTCTCTCTTTTTTGCATTTGCAGTTGCAGTTAATGGTTATCTCGTCATAAAGGTTTCTACTGTATTAAGAAAGCATTCTACCTAGCCTGTTGTAATCCCCCTTTGCAAAAGTCTCATTACTGTGCCAGCAATAATAGTGTCTAATTAAGCAGAATAAACAGAGACAGAGCATAATGGTTAGTGGATAGAGAAGTTATTTGTCAGATGAGGCAATAAATTACTTAGAGTCCTACATCCCAGTATACTGTGAAGGAGGCAGTGAAAGAGTCGATGCCGGAAACTAGTTTTTCTTTTTGACAAATTGACCAGCTTTGGATTTTTTTTTTTTTTTTTTGCTTCACTAGAGCTTTTTCTTTCCTTTAATGAACACACTAAAGCCAGTGAAGTATAATGGAGTGATCAACTGGTCGTTCTAATGGGCTAAATAGTGCATCGCTATGCAGCCAGAGAGCAAGAATGGGCCATAGAACTCCTCTCTACCTGGCTCTGTGCCCTAGTAGGCTTAGCTTCTCTTCTACATGCTTTAGCTCTTGAATTATTGCCGGGCTATTACCCCTTCCCTGGAATGGAACGCCACAAACAGCTACCCATGTATAGCACAGTGGGAGAAAGATGCAAGAATGTCATTAAGGTCACTCTGAGAGTCCCATGCTGTGGATAAAGAACAATTCCTGACAAAATGAGGTGGTTGGAGCAGTTCAGAGATAAAAACCTGCCTGTCATTCTGTTGCATGAACCTATATTCCAATTTTATCAGCTGAATGCGATTCTCTTTTATCCAGTTTGCTGTTTGAAGGGATTTGGAGCAGAATAGATAATCCTAACTTTGAACATAAATCACTGGGCTGTGTGGCTGATAGATGCCTTGCACTTTCTTATGATAATGCCTGATTGGAGGCTGGGAGGGAAAATGCCAGTAGCTTATCTCTGTAAAGCAGCATTCGGAGGGTGTGCAACTGGGCTCAGGATTGTGGGGGGAGAGCGTGGGGGGAGTGAGGTGGGGCCTGCCTTTATTTATTTATTTAGGTATGTATTTATTTATTTAATTTAAAGCTGAACTCGAGCGGAAATGCTCTGGAACGTCTCAGGGAATGTAGGGTCTCAGGGACTGGCGATGTCGAGCAAAAGGCACTGTTATCAAGACAAGAGCAGATGTGACCCATGAGAGCTCCTGAATAATCGAGTCTATTCATTCTCAGGCCAGTGCATAGTGAATTGTTTTAAACTTTAAATGCTTCAGCAGAGTCTCAGCTATAATCTTTAATTTAGAGTCAGCGACGTATCAGGGTTGGGGAAGGGCTTCTTGGAAAGACAGCCCAAGATAGACAGACAAGGGAAGACGTGCTACTAAAGACCACGAGATCTTTTGTTTTGCTACAACCAGTGTTTTTTAAAAACATTATGGGTGTTTTTTCATCACCTACAATATAGGTGACAGAGCCTGGAAAACGTAGTACTCTCCTTCCTAGAGGTGAGGCAATGGATTCAATTTTCAAAAATGTCCATGCGACTTAGGAGGAGAGCTGGTATGAACAGTTGTTTCATTCTGTTAAAAAGTTTATACATATTACATTTTTTTTTCACATCCAAAACCAGGACAAGAAGCTGAACTCATGAAATTTTTCACAAAATAAAAATCCAAAAAAGTTTCCGTTTGGTTCAATTGAAATGCTTCATTTTGAATTTCACCAATATTTTTAAAATCTCTACTGGAAGTAACTTAAGTTTCTAAGGGAAAAGTCATTTTGATCCAGGACATTGGAATGTTTTTTATTTGAAAATTTCAAAAAAAATCCCAAAATGTTTTGGGTAAAACATTATTCAAATATGATACTTTCCCCAGGAAATGTGAAGGTTTAAATGAATCAGTATTTTCTGATTTTCAAAAGCAAGTTAGGCTCTTAGATACAAATGTCACACTGAAGTCAATAGGGTCTAGGCTCCAAAGTGCCCTAATCATCTTTGAAAATGAGACTTAGGCTCCTATTCTTTGAAAAACTTCCTTATTTTGTTATTAATCTTTTTACACAGCTGTATTATTATTACTATGGTAGCACTTAATAGCACTATTGCAGCACTCTGCACTCACATACTAAGAGATGTTTGCGTTTGCCCCTAAAGGCTTACAGAAAAAAATGAGAAGGCAAGTCTTGTCTTTGGGCATGGCATGGTAGCAACGGTCTTGAGTTGAGCACAGGTCTCATGAGCCACGATCTAGCCTGTGATCCTCTGCGTCATGCTGCCTTGCAGTGGAACATCTAGCTTTTCAATAATGTGGAATCAGATTTTTACCTGGGTCTTGCAGGGGTGAACAAGGAGTGAGGTTTGGCATGGGAAGCCTTCCTTCACCTAAAGGGGGACCAGCTGCAACTGCCAATATCTGAGCATGAGCTGCACAAGACTAGTGTTGCTGGCACCTCTGGCTACCTCTGAGGGGGTGAGCTCCATACCCATGGGCTGATCTGGCGAATTGTATGGTGCTAACTCTTAAAGAGAAGGTGTCTTGGGCACATTCCCCCACCTTTACTCAAGCAAGAAAGGAGAGGGAGTGCGAAGTTTCCTGTTGGAAGCAAATCTGACCATGGTGATGACTCCTCCCTGAGATAAAAAATGACATTGCTCATATTGATCTTGAAAGACCAGGTCAGACAGTTCCCCAAAACATATGAAGGTCTTGAGATCAACTGGTGGTGCCTGCTCAACAAGATCCCATCTCAGCAAGCCCTGACTCCTTTCCTGCATTGGGCCACCTCCTATAAAAGGAAGCAATTTACCCTGGGTGATGTGTCACTTTTGTTGTCATTTTTTGTAATTGTGCTGCTGCTTAGAAGATGCCATGACTTAAGAAGGTGCCAAGTATAGTGACCCTTACTAGATCCAAACAGGAATCTGACTGTACTTTGCACTCCTGCCATATATCATGCTAGTAATTTGTAAGGGTGGATCTCATTTTGGGGGCAGGGCTCAGTACTGCATCATCAATGTTTTAATTGTCAATTTAACCCCTGTTAAATAGCTTTGCTGAACTAGATCCTGAGGCCCTTATCCTACTTGTTCCATATGGACAGAATCTAGTGTCTATGTGTAATCCCAGTACTGACAACTGGCTCCATGAACATGCAGGTTCCCACCTGATAGGACACATTGTATGATCAGAGCGAAATTGGAGAAGACAGACAAGGGCAAGAGAAAAAAAAAAAAGTGTTGTTACCCCTGCTTTACAGATGGGAAGGGATTGTACCAATTACTGAATAGTATTTCTTGAAGGTTTTGTCATAAAAAAATAGTTCTGTCAAAGCTTTCTGGAAATGTTTTGTCCATCCTTCTGATAGTTCCTTTCAAGTTTGAGGGATGACAGAAGTCCAAAATGAACGACAAAATACCACTTTGAAAAGACTAAAGTCAATTAACTTCCCCCATCTGCCCAATTAATCTCATTTGCTCAGATGCAGGTAAAAAATTAGCTTTTCTTTTCAATTTTCGCTCTGCACATACTGCATAGATACTCCATAATCTGCTAAGTGTGGTTAACATCAACCAGAAAGAAAGATACAGAATAAAGTAGGATAAATCAGACTTACCTGTTTGGGGGTTTAGGCAGGGAAGTGGTGGTTGGACGGAGGTAAGGAAGCAGAGGGGTCAAGTTTTGGGGTGGTGTTTGGGGAATGCTGTCTGTGGGTTGTTGCTCTGTTTGTTGTAAGCCACTCTGAGCCTTTTGGATGGGGTGGAAAATCAATCTAATGAATAAACAAGTCCATGTTTGCTAATGGACATTTTTTTCTACTATAATCAGCTAAAACAATCAAAACTTTGCATATGTGAGAGAAACTATATTGGGCCTGAACAGATCACCGATGATTTTCCTCAGTCAGAGAAAATGAAATTTCTCTTCTGCAAGTTTTCCACTGGTTTAGCAGCTTTATAGAAATCCAGTTTTTAAGCTGTTTGAAGCTGCAAGCACAGCAGAATGCCACATTTCAAACCAAGGGTTTACATTTCTGGACAGCTCAGGAGGTAAGTCAAAACAAATTTCAGGATGTTCCTTTAAAGAGCTGTTTCCACTTAAGTAAATCACAGTGGGAGGTTTTTTTGTTTTTTTTTTTAAGAACTGTATTATCTGCCTCACGTATTAAACATTTAAATAGAACTATTTGAAAGGCAAGTTTGTGAGATTGCATTGTCGTGTACCCATAATGAATGCCGTCTGAGTTGTTCTCTAGCTGCTTCTGTTGCTGCGCTGATCTCTTTGGAGCAGTTGGCAAAGTTGATACATTTCCTTTATTTTTTCCCCACTGTCCACCTCCCCCACCCCTCAGGCTGCCACTGAGATCTCCTTTCTCCCTCTGCCTCCCCTAAAGAAAGCAGGATTGTTAAAGATATTCTGTTGTTACCAATGAGGAGAGCTGATAAAATGGTAATTATTACAAAATATTCAAAAGAAAATAGTTTGAAATGGGAAAGTGGGGGGCGGGGGGGAAGAAGGTGCAGATAAATCAGAGCATTTTGAGCATAATCTGAAGAGAAGAGCGTAGTCTAATAGTTATACTGGCAGGTTAAAGGTCTTCCTAAGTCTAGTGGGCCATTAGGGTAATATGCTTAAAGCATGACAGCTTCTATAGCCAACTGTACATAAGGGAGTGATATGGCTAGTATCATGTCTGGCCATCTTTGATTGGCCAAATACCCATTTACATCAGAGTCAGTTGGGACTAACCATCAGCACAAGTCCAGAGCAAAGCTTAATTCACCCTTGGAACTGGAGCTCTGCCCTCTTGATTAGGTGTTTCTGTAGTTGCACTCAAAAAATACGGAATTTGGGGAAGAGGGTAGATGTGGCACTTTCTATTCCAATGTCTTTCACTGGGTGACCCAATGAGGTTTCTAAAGCATCTTGAAATCCTTGGTTGAAAAGTATGAAGTGTAGCGATCACCAGTTTCAATAAAAAAAACAGTCAGGCATGAATGAGAAAAACAAAACAACAGCCCTTATTGTGGAGCAATAGGCAAGCCTCTGCAGACTTTATGTCTCTCTCTGCCCAGGTTATCACCCATATAAGGGACTGTCTTCCAATTCCTAACTCTTCAAAATTAGGGAGTGCCTCCAAATCATAAATGATCTGGATTTGGGTGTCAGAAGCAGACTGGCTAAGTTTGTGGATGACACTAAATTATGGGGAAGTGCAGTCACTCTAGAGGATAGGCTGGCAATTCAGGCCGACCTGGATAGGCTCGCAAGGTGGGCAGATAAAAACTGGATGACATTCAACACAGAGAAATACAAGGTGCTCCACCCTGGCAGAAAAGCCCCACATCATACTTATAGGCTCAGCAGTGCTACACTCACTGGCACCATGACTGAGAGGGACTGGGGGTCATGACTGACCACAAGATGAACATGAGCAACCAACGCAATGCCACAGCTGGTAAAGCAAATAAAACTCTGGCTTGCATCTAACGACACATTTCAAGCACGACCCAAGAAGTCATCCTCCCATTTTATTCAGCCTTATATGTATATGCCGGACTGCAGCCAGCAAGGCCAGCCATTCCTTGTCATGCATCCAAAGGTGCATCTCAAGCCAGTCCAGAGAGGTGATACTCCCCCCCTGCGCGACTTTGGTCAGGCCGCAGTTGGAGTACTGCATCCAGTACTGGGCACTGCACTTCAGGAGGGATGTGGCCAGCCCAGAGAGGGTTCAGAGGAGGGCCACCCGCTTGGTGAGAGGGCAGCAGGACAGGCGCTACGAGGAGAGACTGAGGGACCTGAACCTGTTCAGCCTCAGCAAGAGGAGGCGGAGGGGGGACCTGGTGGCTGCCTACAAACTCATCAGGGGAGATCAACAGCAAATAGGTAGAGCCCTTATCTCCCCAGCACCACCTGGGGTGACGAGGAACACTGGTAATAAGCTGATGGAGAATAGGTTTAGGTTAGAGATCAGAAGGCAATATTTTACAGTTAGGGTGGCGAAAATCTGGAACCAACTTCCCAGGGAAGTGGTCCTTGCCCCTACCTTGGGCAAATTCAAGAGGAGGTTGGATGATCACCTGTCTGGAGTCTTGTGAACCCAGCATTCATTCCTGCCTGTGGCAGGGGGTCAGGCTAGATGATGTGTTTAGGTCCCTCCTGACCCTAGCTACTATGAAACTATATAAGGGGTGTGCATCAGGAACTGGGAGAACGTCTGTTCACCAGGGCACCCCAAAAGAAGACAAGGTCTAACGGTCACAAACTGCTGGAAGACCATTTTAGACTGGACATAAGGAAAAACTTATTTACCGTCCTAGTCTCCAGAGTCTGGAATAGACTCCCCCCAGAGGGGGTGCAAGCACCTACTCTGGATACCTTTAAGAAACACTTGGATGCTTATCTCGCTGGGGTGATCTGACCCAAGCTGACTTCCTGCCTCTGACCTAATGATCTTGCAAGGTCCCTTCCAGCCCTAATGCCTATGTAATCTATGACATTTATAAATTATAACTTTTATCACTACATAAAGTATTGTGTTTCTTGCTTTAATATCCCTCTAATTGTTCAGGACTCCATTGTTAGTCCTGCCACATGCCCACACGTAAAGAAACAAGTCCCTCTGTGTGTCCCTGCACACACTATTAGCACTGCTGGAGTCTATGATAGGGATGAAGAGGTCATACTACCATATTGCTATTGTTTCTCTGCAAGTGATAGGTGAACAGGGGGGTGACATCTTGGCTCCAGGACCAGCCCAGTGTATCAGAGCTTGAGTAGTTGGAAATAATCTTTGCCGCTGAAAGATTTGGTCCCATCTTCTCCCACCTGGGAGCAAGAAGGAAGCAGGAATCAAACTGTGACTTAGAGTCACAGCCTTGTTCCTGCCAAGTTCCTGGATAAACCTTGTTGAAAACTGGCATTGGCATTCCACAGTATTTGAATACTGCATTTTGTGTCAAATCAAAATGAGCAACTGAAAATCCTTGCTAAATGAAATTTCTGAAAATAATTATTTCAGGAAGAGTTATTGAGCTACCCTGTGGGCAGTGATAACTGTGTTGTCTAGAAATCTTTTTGAATCATGGTTAGGGGGGTGATCTCTAAGGGATCTAGGCCCAGATACATTGAGACCCTTAAAGGCCCTTTATGTGTTACTGTCATTGGTGATATCAGTGCAGTTCTGGGAGCACAGACCCCACTCACAACTTCATAATATTGCTTAGTATTCTGTTAGTGAGTATACAGCTATTGCTTGTGTGGAAAGGTAACTTCAGAACAAGATTTGTTCTATTCTTAATTTCTTTTCATGTAACTCAGTAGCTCAAAATGAGGAGGATCCAGCTTTCCATTCACCTTTGATTAGAGTTCTGGGGACCATAATGTAAAAAGCACTGGGGGGTGAACTTATCTCATCTGACCTCCTGCATTACACACCCAGGATTTTGCCCATGGTTCCAGCACAGAATTCATAACTTATGGCTGAACTAAAACACATTTTTTTTAAAGACACCCATGTCCACTGAACGGCTTTTAATGAAGGAGTATTAACAACATCCCATGGCCCTTTTCCAATGATTGATTCACCTCACTGTTAAATAGTTTCTTGTCTATTTGAATGTACAGCCCCACCCCACACATATATAATATGATGGATTATGTCCTGTTAGACTGTGACAGTTTCAAAGGAGGTCAAGTTTTGGTCCTAACAGATCATTTATTTTCTAATGCCCTTCTCATCGCCTGCAGAATTCCCAATTATTTCCACACAGGTATTGAAGTTGAAAAAGAAACAACACACAAATGAACTGAGGAATGAATGGTGAGAGTTTAAGTCACTTTTCTAGTTTATATGTTTATACTGAGGAGACAGGACTTCTTGGCACAAGAACATATATACCAGGTGCCTAAATGCTATTAAGCCTGATCAAGTGAGAGTCTAGAAAAGCTGGACTAATTGAGATATTTTATGGATTTTTATCTTCTGTTTGCTTACCAGCCTGGCTAAATAGAGGGCTTCTGATACCAAATATGAAACTTGATTTAAAAAAGATATTGCCACCTAGGTTTACGCAGGTTCCTGATGCCACAATGTACAAGTATGATCATATTACTAAAGGGGAATTGTCCCAGATTAGAGTGAAAATAATTGTGGAGTTTGCCCTTTCTTGGTGACATGTGGCCTCACACTCAAATGTCCAGGCCCTCCCATCGACAGGAGAGCTGCTCTGAGTCACCCTCAGACTGGCTGGCATCCAGGGAATGGCCTGCTGGTATGAACTAGGAGGCACCTGCTGCAAACCTCACTGAAACAGCAGGGAAGAGAACAACTAATATGGGCCCTAGGTGCTGCCCTGCCTATTCCTAATGATATAACATTATTGGAAACTAAAACAAAATGCCCCTGGAGACAGGCTTTGCTGAGGAGTCCCTGCAGGCTGATATGGCTACTTAGTCACATCCCTTTCACCTGTGGAGATGACCATAGATAATAGAAAGTGAATATGATTGTCAGCTCTGATTCTGAACTTTCTTTTGAAGGACGAGGCTTCTGGCCAGCCCTCTGACAGATCCCAGCAATTATGGTGATCTGGAATAGCCTAATACCGATACAGATGACTCCAAAGGTCTGCCTATGACTGTAGGCTGTTGACATGGACAGTGCCTGACAAACCATGGTGACAGGTGCAGACTAGGGACCCAGGACAAGCCCGAGTAATGAATATTGTGTGCTTAAGCTGTGTACAATCAATAATCAATAAACTTGTGTTCAAGTCACAAGCAGTAGCCTGGAAAGTAGAATGAGAATCTGTTTATTAAAGCCATTAAAATTTGATGAATAACTGCTTTGTAGAAAGTGCTTAACAGCAGCTAAAAATAATAACATGTTATAAGAATTAAGTTGTATACAATCAGCTAGAATTCTCTTGAAATAATCATGCGGCTATGTTAACCTGTTGTCAGCCTTGACCACCTGCGAGGCACCTAAGATAAGCAGCAAAGGTGTGGTTAAAGCAGGCCCCAGAGCCTGTTTCAGAGTAAACCTTTGCAGACCTTCAAACTGACCTAATCAGCAAAGTAAAATAAACAGAACATGGCAAGTAGCATATCCAGATGGTGAGAGAGAGGTAAGAAGTTCTCTCTTCCAGAACTGTACATTTCACAAGGACCTAGACCCCAGCTAATTGGCATCTTCGAAGTCCATGGAAAAAACTGGCTCAGTCCAGTTCCCAGAGTCTCAGTGAAACAGAAATTTGAACAATACCAATCTGAATATTTATTTAAATAAGTCGTGTATAAATATTGCATGTGAACATGGGGAATTTTGGGAAGATTTCAGCAAATGTAATACAACTGGCTTATGGCCTGCAGTCACTTTTCTCCTCCCTCCTGCGTCTCCCACATACAGGTGAGAATCTGGATTGTGCTGTTGCAGGTAGCTAGATAGGCATAGGGATGAGCGCTCAGTCTTCTGCTTTGGGGTGTAATGAACAAAAAGTTGGGTTATAGACCTGTCT
The DNA here is from genome assembly GCF_052110815.1 of Crocodylus siamensis. Classification (NCBI taxonomy): domain Eukaryota; kingdom Metazoa; phylum Chordata; order Crocodylia; family Crocodylidae; genus Crocodylus; species Crocodylus siamensis. The sequence goes on from NC_143402.1 coordinate 61,050,208, forward strand.
CTTGCCTCCTTATCTGACTTGGGACAGTAGCAGCAGCAGGCAGGTACCCCTTCCCTGTGCCTGTTCCCTGGCTTGGGGGGAACACATGGAAGGATAGGGCCAGGAAGGGGAACATACCCACCACTTCTGGTGCCCCTGGCTGAACTTGGCTCCCTGCGCAACAGCTTCCTGCAGCCCTGGCTAGAGTGGGGCAGGAGTGGCTCTAGGGCTCCCCTTGCCCCCAGGTCAGTTTAGGGCAGTGGCAGTGGTGGGCAGGGCTCTCCATCCTGCACCCAGAGGCATAAGGAGAGAGGGGAAGGAGGGGAACAAGAGGAGAAGGTGCTGTTAATCATGGACTGGAAGGGAAGGGGTGCCAAGTGGAGGAACCGAGGGGATGCTTACCTGCTTCAGGGACTTAGTCCCCAACTGCTGCTCCTGTGGCATGGTCTGGACTCCCATGGCATTTACTGTTTTTCACACACTGGAGAGGACCCAGGCATCTAGACCTATAGGGAACCAATGCTGCTGAACTATACTGTGGAAAGGGGTGTGACCATGATACTGCACCCCCCTCTGGGTCAACCACTGGGTCCAAAGGAAAGGAATAAAGCAGCTAGGGGGAGTGGCAGGCCGTGAAGTTCTCCCCTAGAGTATTCTACAACACCCAGTGAACTTCCCTGCCTTTCAGAAGAATGACACACCTCAGGAGAAACATTTTGCATAGTAGCTATTGTACAAGTGTATGTGTCTGTCCCCCTGGAGGGAAGGAACGGTGGGACCTTGCGACAGGGCACTGTTTGTGCCTGCCACTTTAAGGAGCAAAACCAAGCAGCCATCAGGTGCCTCATTAAGGCAGCCATTTTAGATTCAGGAAATGCCAGGCCAGTTAACACCCCAGTGAAAGGCAAGTCGGGGCACCTTAACCCCTAACCCTCACAACTGGGTGGGTCACCTGCTAGTAGGGTCAGAAGGCAGACCCCAGAGATAGAGTGGGGCTAGAGACTCAGTCCTGATCAAGAGAGTACCCTTGACTGGTCAATGCTGGGGCCAGGACCAGGACAGTCAAAAGGGCCAGGGCCCTGCCGTGAGGGGTGCCCAGAGCTTGGAGGGCCTGGGGTTTCCGACTGGCCTTGGAGTGAGACCAGGGCCTATATGGCCAAAGGTCCCGAGGGACCACAACTGAGAGGGGAAAATAGTTTGAGGGAGCTAGATAGCCTAAATGAAGGTGGGGTAGGCTGCCTGATTTGAAGGATCTTGGAGGGGTCCTGACAGGATTCTAGGGCCCAGTGTGGGGCCGGTGAGAGTAACAGCTGGATGCCATCTGCAAGGCATGGGCTGCGGTGTAGGGAGGTACGGAGCCACAGATAGTGCCCCCTGGCATTGGGGCAAGGAACTGGGCAGCCTCCCACTTAGTTAACAACAATTAATTAATTAACATGGTGGGAAAGAAGGTGGGCAGTTGGCCAAGAAACAGATGGGCAGGCCAAAGTCAAATTGCCCCTGAGAAGGCTCCCTGTTACAGACCTGCATGAGTTGAAAAAGCAGAACTACTCACAACGTGGTACCAGTTTTAGAAAAAAGTGTGGTTTTATGCAGATCAGTGTAAACTGGTTTAACTTTGCATGTGGATGCTCTGATATCAAAAACCTGGTTTATATCAGTTTTGCCTGCTAAACTGATATAAGCCAGACATATATGCAAAGTTGTAACTTACTGAAAATAACATGAGGGCTCGTCTGCTCCAAGATACTCCAGAAATTCAATCCAAAATAACTAAAAGGGTGAATTTAAAGTGCATTAATTAAATTGCACAGAATCCCTGTTAATACAGTCTCATTCAGAACTAAAGTGGGTCTAACTGAATTTAACTTTCTTAATTTGAAAGTGGTGAGAGAAATCACAATACGGCCACATTAATTCTGAATAAAAGTTTAATGCAGCTTAACCAAACAACTTTGAAAAGTGTATTCATAGTAGTTTTACTGAGAGTATCAATGTAGGCAAGCCCTGAGTTTAACCAGTGCAAGTTATAATCCAAAGAGCTCCTGAGAAGAGGTGGATAAGAGACTTCCAGATGAACAGTAGAAAAGCCCTGTGCTCTTAGAAGAAGAGGGGAGTTGTGCTTCTTCCAACTGTTTCTGTTCTAGATGATGGCACTGTTCGGGTCAGACTTTGAAGTACAAGACAAGGTGGCCATGTCTACACAAGCAGAGGACTGCCCAGTTCTTGCTGTGTAGTCATCTAGTATTTGCATAACTAAGTAGTAAATGACTGCACAATATCCAGTGTTACTGCACAGTAGCATCCGCACACAGTTTTTTTGGATGCTGCTGCACAGTAGTGTTTTATGTAGATGGGGCCAGTAAGCACAACATGACTTCTGGCCTATGCTAGGCTAGTATTTGCTTCAGATTTGGCTGATTCGGGGGCCAATGATTTGATTGGGTGATTTGAATCACTGTCCCAAATTGATTCGGAGATTCTGGTGCTGCTGAATCTCCAAATCAGCCAGGCCCATCCCTCCTAACCCAGCAATGGCTGCCACGCCTGCCCCAGCTGCTGTCACTTGAAAAAACAAAAAGCCCCAACTCAGTGGGTGCTGCCAGGTGGGGGGCAATCCCTGTTGCTCCCCACTTCCCCATGCTGCATGGGGCTCTGCATGAGCCCTTCAACCCCCCCGCTCCCATTGTTCCACCCGCCCCATGGCTACTCTGCCTGCCGCGGCTCCAGCTCTTTAAGAAAAAAAAAATCCCAAGAAAACCCCTGCACTCACTGCTTCTGCTGGGAGGGGGTGATCCCCACTGCCCCCCACCCCTGAAGCCCCAAAGTTGCAGGAGCAGTGAGTTCTGAGGCTTTTCTCGGTTTTTTTTTTTCTTAAAGGGCCGGAGCCATGGTGGGTGGGACAGCCATGGTGAGTCTGGGGGAGCTGGGGTGTATCAGGGGGCTTGTGCAGAGCCCCCCATGCAGCATGGGGCAGTGGGGGAAGTGGGAATCTCACCTGGTGAGCACCAGGGCTTTTCTTTAATGGGCCGGGAGCTGGGATGGCTGGGACAGCCATGGGGGGGCAGGGGGAACGGGCAGGGGTTGTGGGGGCTGCTGGAATGGGGGAATGGGCAGGGGCTGGGGCGTGGCAGGAGTCCTCCCATGGTCCCCTCCCCCAGCCTCTCATCCCCGCCCCCTATTTACGAGCTCCGAGTCTGGCTGCAGCTCCCTGCTGAAGCCACCGGGGACTGTCTGAATCATCGAAACTCTCTGAATCTTTTCTGAAGATTCGGAGAGCTTTGAATTGATTTGGATCTTTTAATTGGTCCCCTGATTCAATTCAGATTCAGAGATTTGGCCACCAAATCGGGCCAAATCTCCTCCGAATTGAATCACTACCTGAAGCTTTGCACTGCCCTAATGACTTGCACTAAGAATGATAATCCTGGGGTTAAAGCACTGTGTAGGTGAAAATAATCAGGCAGTGTAATTTCAATCAGGTGAGTCAAACCCTGTGTTTAAACTCTACATGAAAGGGACACGTTATCAGAAGAGCTCAACACCCTGTTGTTCTCTGCCTGTAGCTTCTCTTGGGGAAAAAAAGGTGAGTTTTGATCTTGAGTTAATTTATGTGAATTAAAATCCTTGTGAAACCAAGACTTTTTTTGTTTTTCATACACTATAGGTGGTTGAATGAAATGGCAGTGGGGATCACCCTATAGTGTGGATGATGGCCAGATTTCCCTATGAGAATTATACTTGTCGTAGAGATATTTCTACTGACAAAATAAGTAATCAGATGCATTTTGGGGTTAGGAAAAGAAGAAAATTCTTCTTGCAGGCCATGCAAGAGCACTTACAGAGCTCCAGGCAATCCATACCCTTGCACATAGAAGTATGAGCTGCATATTACATACAATCCAGCATAACAGGCTTGTCAGCTTTAGCTCTCTGCAGCAGCACACAGTCATTTTACTACCAAGTGCCTAACCCCTGCATGAAGGTGCAGTGTAAATGAATGAGTCATTCTGAGGTTATAGTAAGTGTCTCCAATTAGGAGCAGAAAAGAAGTTAGAAGATACTTCTTAAAGTGAGAGGAAATTAAGGGCTGGGTGGATCATGAAGAGAACAGCCTGAGGAGCTACTAAGGTGGGGGAGATAGCTAAGGATGGAGATTGGATTCTGTGTCTGGAGATATCAGTAAAGTCAGTCTCCAGGAAGAGGGATGGGGTAGAAATTGGGATTTAGGTTGCATGTAAAGACCTCCTTAGTATTTCAGGGGATACCACAGACAGAACCTGCCTCCCATATAAGCCGCTATCTCTTTGGTATCCTGGCACCTCACAAATCATGAGTTCATTGTCACAAAACATCCCTGTGAGGAACATTATCCCCATTTCACAGATGGGGGATAATTGAAAGATAACAGATAGATTAAGTGACTTGCTGAGGGATGCACAGTATGTTTGTGACTAAGCTGGGACTTGGATGCAGGTCTCACTGGGCTATAGTCTCATGACTTAACCACAAAACAACCATGAAGATTAGAGGAAACTCTGTGAAAATGTCTGACATTTTGCTTATAGGTACACCCAGAGACAGCATCTGGTTATAATACAGTGTGTATTACAAGCCAGCATTCTCTGTGAAGGCAAAGGGAATGTTTCCTCCCAGCTTTTATCACTAGGCACTAGTGCAGGAAGTTGTTTTTTATTTTTAAAGGGAGTTGATCTGTTCCTGCTGCTTTCTCCCCACAGGAGGTTTCTCATTTTTTGTGGATTTTTCCCACCATAACCAATTGAAATGCCATGACCAAGGGATTATCATGACTTCAGGTGAGTTATAAACAGTGGGATATGGCAAGAAAACCTCAACAATGCTCTGTGCTCATGCCAGCACCTCTTGTAGTAAACATGGGAGGGATGAAAAATAGAAAGAACAGATTATACCAGACAGATCTGTCTCTAGCCAAATGTTATTCTGTGTTTTCCAGGTGGCCTCAGCAGGCCTTTTAATGAATATTTTTCTCCAAACAAACAACAGCAACACAGTCCAACAGAATCAAAATGCACACACATTTCTGTACCTGGAAACTCAGTCTATGATTTAATAGTTGTTGGATAGAAAGCAGAACAGTCACAGCATTTCGGTCCATCTGGTAGCCTATTCTATATATGCTCAGCCTAGGTGTGCACCATTACATACCCATGCTGCAGAAGGACTTTAATTACTACTTAAGTAGTGTTTAAGTCTCAAAACCCCCACTTTGTTGTTGTAGGCAATCCCTCAATTTGAGGATGATCTCTACCATGACTCACTGATGAGTCTTGAAATGACCTAAGAGTCCAATCCTTGAGCCACAGACTCATCTCCAGAAATTGCACGTCTTTCCACAGAGGAGAGTAGTCTGGGATTCCTCTCCTTTTCCTTCCTCCATTCTCTTTTTTTTGCTTCAAGGGGAAGACACTTTACCTGAAAATGGGCTACCATTTGGTTGAGGTTGCAGTGCCAGTAGAGTCAGTTAGTAGCCAGCTCCTCCCAGCTCTTGATGTCAGTTTTCTTGAGGTATGCCTTCAATGTGTCCTTATATCACTACCTTTGGGCATGACAGGAAAGCTGGGAGTAGGACACTTGTTTTAGGAGTCACGAGTTGGAAATCTGCACACAATGTCTAGTCCAGTGAAGTTGCTGCTTGATGATTATTAACTCAGTGCTGGTAACATTGGCTTCAACAAGGACGCTGGTGTTTGTGCAGCAATCTTTCCATTTGATGTGGAGGATTTTCCAGAAGCAATGTTGGTGATAGCTGTCCAGGCTCTTGAGATGATGACAGTAGGTCACCCATGTTTCACATCTGTATAGGAGAGTGGGGATAAAGACTGCATTGTAGACCTAGATCTTGGTATCTTTCCAGCGATCACAATCGATAGAGAACAATGAAGCCATTTCTCAAAGGATGCACTTGCATACCAGAATCTGTGCTGGATTTCCTCATCAGTGTTCACTTTCTGAGAGGTGACTACTGATGTGATAGGCAAAGTGCTCAACTACCTCCAGGTTCTTTCCTCAGTGGTAATTTTGGGGGGAGGGTGGTCACATTCATGGCCTGGAGCAGGCTGATAGAGGACTTTAGTCTTCTCAATGTTAAGGGAGAGGCCTAAAGTTCAATAGGCTTCTGTGAAGGGATCCAGTGCAGTCTGGAGGTTTTCCTCAGTGTGTGCAAGGATGGTGCAGTACCTATTTTGAGTACTTTGGTCATTGAACAAAAACATCCTAGAATGAAGGGCCCGCCATCCATTTGGTATTCAATGACAATTCCAGAAGGAAGGTGGCCCTTAATGAGGACTAAGAGACTGTCAAAAAAAATGGATAACAGAGTTGGGCTGATAAGGCATCCTTGTTTGATCCCAGGTTGGATGGCAAATTGATCTGTCTCTGATCTGCTACAAAGAATGGTTGCAGTCCTCTGGTTGTGGAGAAATCTCAGGACCTTGATGTACTTTTCAGGACATCCAAATCTGGTGAGCACTTTCCACAAGGCTTAGACCTGGCAGACAACAAAGAATTGCCCCATGGGATGGCCTGAAACAACACTGAGATTCTGGCAGGACTTCCACAGCGGGAGGTAGAAGATGGTTTAGGAGGATGCAGGTAAAGATTTTCTGTGCTGTAGAAAGGAGGGCAATACCTCAATAGTTCCTACACACAGACTTATCTTCTTTCTTGAAGACAGTCATGATGTTGGCATTTTGGTCCTCATGGATATCTTCATTGTTCCAAATTTGAAGAATAAATTTTGTGGAGTCTTGGTACCAGTTCCTTGCTTCTAGCCTTGAAGATTTCAGCAGGTATGCCATCTGGTATTATTGTTGTAGTAACCTTGTTGTTCTTGGTTTCCTTGATGGCATGCCAGACTTCAAGGATAAGAGGGTTGGTGAGGGATCCCTTTTCAGGAGGCTGGGGAATAGACTCAATGGTAGCTTGTAGGGCTGTGCAAAGCTTTGGGTGCTGATTCGATTCGGAGGAGATTTGGCCCAATTTGGCAGCTGAACCTCCAAATCCAAATCGAATCGGGACTAATAAAAAGGTCTGAATCAATTCAAAGCTCTCTGAATCTTCTGAAAAGATTTGGAGAGCTTTGATGATTTGGGTAGTCCCTGCCCATTGCAGTAGGGGGCAGGGCAGGGGGGCTGGATGTGGGGATGCCCCACTCCCAGCTGCCCTGCCCATCCCACCTCCTGATACTTTAAAAAAAGCCCCTACTCACCCAGTGCTGCTGGGGGGAGGAGGGGAATGATCCCTGCTGCCTCCACCACCCCATGGTGCATGGGGGGCTCTGCCACAAGCCCCCAAACCTGCCTGCTCCCCCAGCCCCCCCCCCCACCCCAGCTCCAGCCCTTTAAGAAAAAAAACTGAAAAAACCCCTGGTTGCTCCTGCAGCAACCTTGGGGCTTTTAGGGGCTCATGGAAGAGCCCCCATGTGGCATGGGGCAGTGGGGGGCAGTAGGGATCATTTCCCCACTGGGCAGGAACTGGTGAGTTTGGGGTTTGGGGGTTTTTTTTTCCTTAAAGGGCTGAAGCTGGGGGGAGGGAGGGGCAGGGCAGCCATGGGGGGAGACTGGGACAGTGGAAGGGGTTGGGAGTTTGTGCGGAGCCCCCCACACAGTGGGTGGCAGCAGGGATTGCCCCCCCTACCTGGGGAGTGGCTCTTTTTCCCCCCAAAGAGCTGGGGCAGATGGGCTAGCCATTGTCCAGGTGGGAGAGCAGGTGGGGGATGGGGCATGTGTGATTTAGAGATTCTGCCAAATTTGATTCAGGACAATGATTCAAACCACTGAATTGAATCACTGTCCCCTGAATCGGCCTAATCCAAAGTGAATACTAGCCACTTTGCACAAGCCTAGTAGCTTGTATCAGTCAATTCATGGTTCAGGAGTGCCTCAAAGTGCTTTTTCCATCTAGCTTGGATAGAATAATCGTCTTTGAGGAGCATCGAGCAATCCTCTAATCACAGGAAAGGAGGACTTTAGGAAATTGAGCTGTACATGCTCTTCATTGCCTAGGAAGAACTATACACATCATGTTTGTCAGCATAGAGCTGGATCTCCTAGGATTTGTCCTGTTACCACTGATTTTTGATTTCCAGGATCCTCCTTTGAAAATTGCCACTTAGACACACAAAGGGAAGTATCATTCCACCAAATGTGTCCCTGAAGCCCCGGCCCCCTCTTGCACTTAAGCACCTACCTCTATATTGCAAACATGTATGTCTCTTATTACAGAGCCCTGAGGATTAAGCACTTACTGCTGTTCTTTGAAAGCACTGAGTCAGGCTCCCTGTTTTCCTGTAAAGCAACAGCAGTTCATTTGCTGTTACTGAGAGTAGGATAGGCAGTAGAGTTAGAGCTAGAAACAGCTGGCAGCTAATTAGTTAATGACCTGCTGAGAAGGCCAGTGGAGACCACCTACAGCCTTTTGAGAAGATCCAAGGTCAGGTGATTGGAAGGGGGAGTAAAGGGCCATATAAAGTTGGGTCTTGGGCTAGAGGTTGTGAGGAGTTTTTTTTGTTTTGTTTTTTATAGGTTTTGGGGAGGAAGAAGCCGAATGAGTTTGTGGTTTATCTCAGTTATGTTACTGTTTTAATTTGTGTGGCATGGAAGTGGTTGTAGGAGGCTGCTGCAAGTGCCTGAGGAAGATGCTATAGTTGATGAAGTACTGTTAAGGGCTGTGGGCTAAGAGAGAGTGAGAAGTCTACACATACAATGGGTTATTGAGAACCTCAGCTGAGGATGATTAGTTGGCTTTAACAAAGGAGCCTTAACCAGGAACGACTAGTTACGATGAAGGGAATCTTGTGAACTGAGCCAAAGGTGAAGGTGGGGGAAAGAACACCAGGGGAAAGAAGAAATGGGATTAGAGTAGCTACAGGTGGGTGCTACACCCATCTTTAGTGGTGGGTGTTGCTAGACTTACCAACATAGCTTTCATTCAGTAGCCTTGTGGCTAGCGCCAGCAGCATGGAGATGCAGCTGGGTGCTTGGAGCATAGGGGCAGTAGTGATTTCTTTTTGCTGCTGCAGTTGCAGTTGCATGGCTGCTGGCAGTAAATGTAGCATTTTGTTTTGGGTTTTTTTGTAGGTGTCCTCTTCCATAATTTCATAGTTGGTAGGGTCGGAAGGGACCTGAGCAGATCATCAAGTCCGACACCCTGCCATGGCAGGAAAGAGTCCTGGGGTCAAACGACCCCAGCAAGGTGATTGTCTAGCCTTGTCTTAAAGACCCCCAGGGTAGGAGCCAGCACCACTTCCCTTGGAAGTTGGTTCCAGATCCTAGCCGCCCTGACCATGAAGTAGCGCCTCCTGATGTCCAGTCTGAATCTACCCTCTGCCAGTTTATGACCACTATTTCTAGTCACTCCTGGTAGTGCTTGGGGGAGGGGGCGAACAGGGACTCCTCCAATGCCTGCTGGTCCTCTCTGACTCTGCTACCCACTCCAAGTTAGTACCCAGGGTGGTTGCGATGTTTGCCCTGCCCTATGTGTGAAGTACCTAGCACTTAGGCTCTCACCAATGCTGTCTTCAGCTTCAGCATATTCCATAACCTCCTGCTTGGACACTTTTTTTTTTTTTTTATATATACTTTTGTTTAATTATTTGCCCAAATTAATACCTATTCCTCTCCTCCTCTGTGAAAGAAACATATAAGCTGTGGGGAGGGGGCATGAATTTGAAAATGATTAATTTTATTCTATAATGAAACAAACTGTGAGATGGTTGAAAAATGTAGAGATTCTATATCAGCCTGAACTGAGATAAAAACAAAACTTTTGGTTATTTTAGGGAAAAAAATCTTCTGGGCTAGGGACAGAAGTTACACATAAACCAGTATAAGTGTAACTGAACAGTGAACCAGTTTAAATGCAACAGAGCAGAAGCTCAGTGCACATAAACTAGTTTCAAAATGGCTGAAGCTGGCTTCAGATAAATCTGGTCAAATGTAGTATCAGACTTAACTGATGTGGGTCAAACCAGTTTCATGAAACTTCTGTCCCAGACCCCTTCCTGCTTCAAGTTAAATCACAGTCCCCCAGCATGCTTTGGGTTATCCCTACCCCTCTGCTCCCTAGCTGGAGCAGTGAGGGCTGGCTGACAGGGGAGTGTGCGGGGGGGAAAGCCCAGCTGGGGATGCGGCTCAGTCTGCAAGGGGAGGGGGACTGCCCCCCCCAGGCAAGCCCCTGCTGGGGTCTGGGGCCAGGGAGGGGGTTAAACACCCCTTCTCCCAGTCAAATTTACTGCTGGCTGTGATTGGGCTAGAAGAATCTGAAAGCAGGAAGAGGAAGTGATGAGCAACTCTGCAGAGTCCTGCTGCAGTGATTTTTGGACTAGAAATCCCAGAGGTCTCAGGGGCATCAGGAGGGGGAAGCAAATGCACAGTCAGTACTGCATGTGCCAAAGAGCTGTGCTCTAGCAACCCCTGGCTTATGGCCTGAGCCACTGCAGGTATGTGGCTGCATTTCCTGAATGTTTGCTCACTTCTGTTTCAATTTAATCTCTGCAGTTTAGATTAACTTGCAAAGACCAAATCAACTGATCCTCAGACTTTTTGTCTGTACTTGTCCCTGAAGTACATATTGGTAGTTTCAGTCTTCTCTATATATTGCGTTTCAGTGTGGGCAAAATATTGACTTTCATTAAGGTCTGAATGGTTCCCCCCCACCCCCTGATTTTCATTGACTTCATATATAATGTAAAAATTTAAACAAAATATTTCAACCTTCTCAAATCAACTTGTCTTGAACATTTCCAGTTAAAATATAGATTATCTTACATTCCTGCAAAATGTTTAAATTTAAATTGAATGAATTTACTTTGCAGCAGGAAAAGAAATCGGTAGAAAAATGTTTCATGCATGTCTAGTGAAGACGTGTACAGACAAAATGCTTCCAAACTTAGAAAGAACATAAACAAAAAATGGAGCAAGAGGAATTGTTTTTCTGGAATTCTGTCAGCTTTGAGCATGTGAGGTGTTAGTTACTACAGCAGTCAGTAAACCCATTTCATCTAGAAGTCTGGATTTGCAAGATGACTGTGACATGAACTAGAAAACTTTCAAAACATGAAAGTAACTGATTGTTTTGTGAAACTTCTGAAGTCGTTCACCAAAGACATACTTAGTGTAAGTGTGCTTTTTAGTACTGCACCATGTACTGGAGGTATCTTAAAGGTTTTGATCATGTAGTCTTAAATTATTAGAGGCAACATTCTCCCTTGCTGTTTTGTATCATCAGTTACCAATGTCAACCAGAATATATGCATATATGCTGTCTTGTTCTGCCTTACTATGATTAAGGCAGCATTTGATCTCAAAGATAGAAGCTGTAATTGACTTCATTTAAAGATTAATGGAATATAATGCCTTTGGTGCAGAAAGAAAAGTTTAAAAAGTTGTCAGTCAAAGAGTTGAAGCTTTTTTTTTTTATTAATGCACAAGTGATTTAATTTTAATACCCCAAAGGCCAAACCAAATTATATAGCTGAAATTAGAGATTAGCAATTTCCAATTTCTCTTGCATCTTTTTATTTTTCATCTTCTGTTCAGAAAAAAAAAATCATTCTGGCATGGAAAAAGGGTGTTTTTTGCAGGGGGAGGGAAAACAATTACCTGACGAGGTTTACATCCCAACCTTGTGATCAAAATAGCTGAATTTGGAACTGCCAATGGAGGAAGGAATGAAAAGCAGGATCAAATGTACTGGGTGGTTTTTCCCAGTTTTGTTTGTTTTTTTGGAGGGGATGTATGTTTTCTGGTGGTTTTACTGAGTGATTCTATATAGAGATGAGGAGCTGATGAATATGAAAGATGCAGTTTTCCAAGTCCCAATCAGCCAAATATCTGAGTATGAACTTCAGTTTAAGCATATGTCTAGGGAGGGCCATCCCTGTGGTGGGGGCAAATCGGGGCAACTGCTTTGGGGGGCCCCATGGAGCCAGGCAGAGTGGTCATGGCAACTCTATGCCGCCACTGCTGACTTCATATCTGGCCGCTCGCTGTTCCCCCACCCTCACCCCTTGCTGGCGCTGGCACTGGCACTGGCACTGCTGCCATTGGCAGCGATGGCCTCTTCCCATCCAGGCTGCATGGGATTGGGGCAGGGGCAGGGCCTCGCATGAGCTGATTTGCCCTGGGCCCAGCACCCTCATCAGGTCAGTCTGGTGTCTAGTTTGATCCACATTTAGAAAACCACTTAAGTATGTGTTAGCTTTAAGAACTCAGGTGCCACGGAAGTCATTCGGATTTAAGCACATTTTTTGCCATTAAGCACACGCTTACTTAAAACTTTCAAATATGCCCAGTTGATGCAGTAAGTCAAAGAAACTTTGGCTTTTAAGGGATAGATATATAAAGGTATTTAGGGGGAAGATTCAGTGAAGCAGGCATTAGCAACCTATATTCTGCAGGTCTGATTCAGTGTGCTGAGTGATTTCTGTCCAGCCCGCTCATCTGAAGTTCTGTGCCATTTTAGGGGTGGGGAACAGGGAGGCACTGTGGCATTTTGACAATGGACTTCTCCCTTACATAAAGTGCCCAGTTAGTGGGGACACATTGCAGGTGGTGGGGAGAAGCAGTGATGGCAGCAACAGCCGAGTTGGAAGAGTCTTGGACTAAGCTAGGTTATTTTGGCCCACCACTCCTGAAACATTGCCAGCCACTGCAGGAAAGTATTAAGGTGTCAAAGTGAAGTTTAGCTGCTTATTTGCAAAGTCATGATCCTGAAAATCCTGCTCAGCTAACACCTAACCCTAGAGGTACTATTGCTCATGGTCACCTCAGTTTGGGAACTGAAAGATTTGATTCTGTGCATGCACAGAAGGAGTTCAGTTTTGACAGGGCTGAACAGCTTGATGCTTTGCTCATGCGTAAGCTTCATTGGGAGCCAGAAATCAAAGATTCCTCCACTTAAATCCCTTGAGGAGCTTGAGCCAATAAGGATTCTCAGTAGTAATGGGGCTCCTCACAAAATGCAGTGGTGGCCACCCATTGCTTTCTTTATAAATATAGCAGGAGGGGTGGTATGGGCAGCACAGCCCTTCTTTATAATAGAATAGAGGTTAGTGCACTCACCAGGAGGTGGGAAGCCCACGTTTAATTTGGTCTTCTGCCTAGGAAAAGTCAAACTCCTCTTTCTCTCATGAGGGTGCCTTTCCCACCAGGTTAGTATGGGGATTTTCTCCCCCTCCTATTGAATCTCACTGGGCAGAAAAGTATTTGAGATTCATTAGGTCAGTGAGAGCGTGTGAGGTAGCATGAACCTCCAAGAGAGTGGCTATGGCACTCATATGGGAGGGGTAAGAACTCTGTTTTAATCCCTGTCCCTAGGATTTTTTTAATGCATTTTATTTGATTAATATTAAAGGTAAAATCCAGAAACAGCCTTTGGAGAAGAGGTTGTAACCCAGTTCTCCCCAGCTGAGCACCCCAGTCACAAAGCTGGAACATCAAGCCTGTTCTCTCTGGCCCAGTGAGTCCTGAAGTAGGGAGTTTTGAAAATGGGACTTGGGCATTTAAATGCTTTGAAAATTTTGCCTCAAGTGTTTTAGTGAATTGTAACCCTGGCAGAAGTTGTTATTCTTTGAAACTCCTGTTGGGTAATTCCTTTATTCATAGCTTTAATATTTCTTCCATATGTAAAGAGCTATAAATGTACCTGTCCAGGGGTATACAGAACAAGTGGAAAATCAAAAGTATTCCCTTAATGATATTGGGGCTGGAGGGAAGTGTGAGGGTCTCCCTGTAATAACAATGCTGTGCTCCCCTCATAATCCACTAATTCAGCCTTTATTTCCCCTGTGCAGAAAGGCTTTTCCTCTTATGTTTAGCTTGAAATCAGAGCTCCTAAGCCATTTTATGGTGCACTGTGTTTGTGTTGTGTTGTTGTAATAAATGCCCAAGACCACCATAAAAGCCATTATTTGGCACTGAGGCTGATTGGAAACTTGAAAAGGAGTATAGGACAGGGGTGGGGATTTATGTCCTTTGCAAAAGGATTCAGATTATAATCTGTAGAAAAGTTACTTTAGCACTCCCCTGCCAGGCAACTAAAACCAGTTACTGCATTGTCCAACACTATATAACAATGCCCAGCCCAGCCCAGGCTTACCAAATCGTTAGGAGCTCTGGCTTCTTTTGGTGGAAATGAACATTTCAGATTATTTATCATGTCTGTCCAATAGCAAGTCCTCAAGATAGCAATAATGTGTAAACGACACACTGTTAATGCATTTTGACATGCACAGGGCTGCTACATTTTAACAGGGCAGTTTTATTGTAGCAACGACAGCTCTTCAGCTAGGGCAAGAAATGTTTCTATTCCAGCTCCATCATTCAGGCTTTATAGCCCCGATGTAAAGTGTGTCTTGGGCAGAAGCTGGACATAAAATCACTTCAATATTATTTTTAACTCTGCTTGCTTTCAAGCAGTTCAGATTTATTTTATTTTTTTTTGTTAATCATCCAGTCACAACCATAAATATGTATCAGTTCATCCCTGGTCACTTAGGAGTATCATGATCATCACCAAGCAAGTTGGTACTACTTACAATACGTAGATGAAACCCAAACCTTCCCTTTTGGATAGTAGCACATACTCCTTTTGCTCCAGTGATAGGGATATTTTCATTATGCAATAACAGTAAACAGCCTATGACACTCAGTTGAGAAGCTATGATTTTATGAAGGAAGAGCACAGTCATTCTAGTCTGTTCCTTACAATACCAACATTTGAGTGGTCAAAGAGACTTTTTGAGGGTTTCTTTTCTCTTTCTCCCTCTTCCCCCTCAATATCTTTTTGTAAAATGCAACATGCCCAGCCTTAGTTTGGAGTCCTTCATTGATTCCAAGGATACTCAAAGTAGTGAGAACAACAGTGTAAAACTTCCCCACAGTGTCCTTCTAATAGCCCTATTAACATTACATATTGTTCTCACTATTGCTACCAGTTGTGCAGCTCCAATATGGTGTAAACAGTGGAAGGGCTAGTGCAGAGTGGGAAGTTCATCTTCATCTTCATGGGAAGTTGGATATGATATGGTGGTTCAGTGCTGACAGCAATGATACACTGTATTATTGCTCCCACTATCACTAACTGCTCTAGTAGTAGCAACAGGAAGAAGCTCAAGGAGAAAAGACATAGATCTTATCCTCATGAATATCATAACTGTCCCCTTTAGGGGAACAACATACATCTTTGGTCAGAATGTCCTTGCAGTTCTTGATCTCAATAGAGATGTATGCTTTGTTTCAGCTTTGTAGAGGGTGTTGGGACTGGAAGTGGGTAGCTGGTGTAGCAAAAAGGTTCCTGTTAAGTTTACAAGATTTTACAAGCCATGTGCGTACTGGCTAACCTCTTGCAAGAATCATAGCATTCTCTTACCTTTAAGCAAGGAGCTCGTGGTTTGAACTCATGAGACTTGGGCTCAGTTTCTCATTCTGTCAAAAATTACCTGTGTGATCTTTAACAAGTCAGTTCCTCACATTTGGCCCCAGTTTCCACTCTATAAAATGGGTATTTGCTACCTCCCTTAGGTGTGGCATGGATAGATGCATTAAGAAGTGTGATGTGCTCCTAGGCAGCAATAAGTGGTGCTGTTTAGGTAGCTAAGCCTCATGGAGGCCAAAAGGGCAGTCACCCAGAACTAAAATATTTTTCCCTCCTCCTCTTTCCCATTCTCATCTCTGTTGCTTTCTGTGTCTTGCCCCTCTTGCTCTAGCCATGGTGCTGAATTTGGACAATGTGAAACACTGCCTTAACAGATGGGACAAAGTGTTATGTTTTCAGGTTGTGGCCCTCAAGAGATGTGAGCTGAATTACTTTAACCATGAAACTTCTGCGTATCTAATATTAAGTGGTCATTTGTTTTAGTAATAGGGAATTGGAAAAGTTTTGTACTGTTGCCATTGGGCATATGGTTTTATTTCTAAATGCAGATCCTCAGCTGATGTAAATAGGCATTGCAGAGCTATGATGCTGATTGAGATCAGGGCCATCAGCTTACCAGAACATATACGACACTATTACTGGTGCAGACAAAGGAGAGATGCAAGGCAGCCCCTGGATGGTTCAGAAGATCAGTACCAGAATACACAAATGTTCATCTCCTCCTTGCTGTTTGAATACCACAAGGGCCACTGAATAAGTACTCAATCAACTATTCCAGTCAACTCCCTGGTGGCATTAACCACAATAGTGCTGGATAGGGAGACCATGAACTGAATGGATGTACAGGCAGAATTATATTGATTGCTGTTTAGCTTCATGAAGTCAGGTGACAGGGAGACACTTAAAGATACAGCTACTGCCCATGTTGTACTTATTATGTGAATAAAGAGACCTTCAGCTCTAAACTGGCATCTTTCATAAGCACTTCTGTATAAGCAAAAACCCCATACAACAAAATGTATTTTTCTACAAGTGTTGGAGCATTCCTATACCCAGCCAGATAGCATATGTTTTGTGATCTAAATGCTTCCATTAAATATCAGATCCCATGATTGTCTGTGTAAGGGAGTAGAAATACAGAAGACAGGAAATGTTGGCCCCTGGCAGTCCATGTGGGTCTGTGAATGGTTTTGTTTGGTACTTGGCTAGGCCAGCTAATGTTTGTTTGTTTGATGGGGTATCCCGCAGTAGAGCCAAAAACCTTGAGCTGCACCATACCTTGAGACAGAGGATATTGGATGAAAGTATTGTTTAAAAGATTCTGCAGCTATATGGGGAAAAAATCATCTTAGAAAGTGTGACTTTTCTCCATGGAGATGCTGTGTGTACAGACAAGAGGTTGATAACATGAGTGTAAACCTATGTCTCCTGCTTCCCAGAAAAATACTCTTACTACCAGGCCATATGGCAGGCATTGCTCTGAACCCTGTCCACACTGCCATTGGAGCTGTCCCACTGGACCACCAAAACAGAGATATGTGAAGCCAGAAAGAAAACACAAGCCAGAACATGGGCTCAGTGAGATGGATGCTGTCCTGGAAG
This sequence comes from Crocodylus siamensis, assembly GCF_052110815.1. NCBI lineage: Eukaryota > Metazoa > Chordata > Crocodylia > Crocodylidae > Crocodylus > Crocodylus siamensis. The sequence goes on from NC_143402.1 coordinate 61,067,206, forward strand.
GGAGAGGATCCTAGGCTCTGGCCTAGCCCCTGCTCCCAATCAAACATTGACTTAACTTTCCCAGTTTTGTTTATTCAGTGAATAGTAAATACAAGGTACAGTGGAAAGGCTGAAGAGAGGTCTGGAAAATGCTCAGTCTATGGACTGATGCTTCAATTACTTGGCTAGGAAGCAGGAGATGCAGCTTCAAACTGCATTGGTAGAGGAGGGAATCCAAGAACCCTGCTCTCCCATTCTCTAGGCAAGTGTCCTCAATGGTAGGTTGTTGAACTAAAAGATTGGAGGATGCTCCTTTGTTTTACTTCTGGCATAGATGCACAACTTGAATCTGTGCACTTACAATTATTGGTACATGCCATTTAGGCATGTAGTAAACTGGGATTTAACTCCAGGTCTTTTATACCTGCAAGACTAATGTGAACTTTAGTTTTAGGTCCCATTGCCTTCTGGGACAAATAAGTGACTGACTACTTTGCTGCAAGCATCATTAATCTGAAAAAAGAATGGGAATTTAGAAATATTTCTAAAGTGGCAATGAGTTCACAACTATAATAAATCTCAAATTATTCCTCACCCAGAGGAGGGATGGAGATGGGTTGGGGGACCACAGGGGGAAGGATCCCTTTTCCATGCTATCCCTCCAAACCCTCTCATGCAGCTGAGATCAGCTGGGATCCTCCCCCAACTTTGCAGCAGGTGGAGGATAAAACAGTTGTGACTCAGAGCATGCAATCCCAGTGTGGAGTCTTTCAGAGTAATACATAAATAAAAAATAAATGCATTATTATTGGTGGGGGGAAGGCATAAAAAACCTGCCGTAAGTTTTTCAAATTGTAATAGGCACTTTCTATTCTATCACCCCACACAGAGGGACTGAAATAAGCAGACCATTTTTCAGAGATGCTGTTCCAATTTTCTGCAATGGAAACTGGATACTCAGCTCGTCTGAAAAATCAGGCAGCCTATTTCAGTACCTAAATATAGTTTTGAAATGCTTTTTTCTAGGCACCTGATTTTCTTTTTCTTTTTTTTTCCTTTTTCCTTTCTTTAATCCTCAGTTCAAGCAATCTCCTATATGGGATCCTTAATGCCTGACATAGTTACATAGTATTAGCAGCTTTAGGGTTGATTTAATATGGGGTGGTGGGAGTTGGTTTTTTACATAAATGAATTTGCAAGTATCCTCTCTTCTCGGGAAATACTGAGGAACATTTGTAAAGTCCACTGAGGCCATTCGCCACTATTTTTCTTATAATCTGATGCTTTAATAGAAGTCCTCTTCTGTCCTTGTATGATCCTGAAGCAGCCACACTGAGATTATCTTATTGCAGGGCAGGGAGGGGGAAAAACTCTGCAAGCACTAGCAGGATTTGTAATGCTATTTGAGGATTCATTTGGATCAAAAACAATACAATTAGAGTTGCAAGCATTCATTCACACACACCATCTAAGTGCTGATATCAGGCACCACTACAGTCATCTCAGTGTTAAATGGCCTTGTATTTGCACAATGTAATTGCCTAATGATCTTTCAGGCATCCTAATTAACCTAGTATATCCAAAGAACAGGATGGAATATGAGAACCAAAAATAGTCTTTCCATGGAGGAAAGTGAATTTACTGGTACACCCATATCCTCATATTTTTGCACTACAGCAAGCAGGAAATCTGTACAGACTCTGATGGAGTCAAGAAAAGCTGAACTGGTGGGGCAGGTAGGCAGAAGGCAGGATAGCATGACACCTTTATAGATAAATTCATTCAGAGGGGCATGCATTTGTGGCAGGTACAGCCTACTTCGTTAGGTGCCATGAATTGTGGAATGGAAGCTTCGTAAAATCAAGAGACCTTCTCAAGAAGTGCTATGAAATACTACTGACTTCTCTGAAAGGATATAGGACACTGTTTTCCCCTGTGGAAATGATGTTGGTTTATAACCTGTGTCTGATGACTCTAACTTGTTCAATATTTTGGAAAAGAACTGGGCTGTCATTCTGAATGCAAATGAAAGACTTTTTGCTTCCAGCTAAATAATAAATGACCAAAACCAAGAGATTTGGATTTGGGAAGGTTTCCTAGACAGACTTTTAGTCCTGATATAGCTTTCTTCCAAAGTTGCCATAAGATGGCCTGAGCAGCCAGTGCAGGATTTGCACATGTTGTGGAGCTGGAATAGCTTAAGAAGCAAGACCCTTTTTGCGAGGGGCAACTATACAGTTGGCAGAGCTGTTGGCAGGGATAGTGAGGTGGGGTGAAATGATGTGATTGCAACCCCACTTGATCCTTGCTCCACCCAAACTTTAAAATCAACTGCTTGGGAGTGGGAGTGGCATTTCTATCCAGGCAGTGCTGAGATTCCCTTTACTTCATGGGTCATTAGCAGGAATCCTGGAGAGGATAACTACCCTCTCTTCTTTTTAAGGATCCTGATGTTCCACTATTCTTTCTTCTGTGATTTTGCTGTCTTAGCCATTCCTGATTAAAGTTTCCCTTCTATTTCACAACCTTTCAGACTAGTTTTCAGCTCCAGCTAAGGATTTTAACCCAGGTGTAGTAATACTATATTTTGTTTTATGAATTTGAATAAGGTCTACATTTAACTATATATCAAGTTTATAAAAAACACAACAAACTAGGCAAAAAGTCAAAAGATAATGTTCGCTAGTCCTGTAGTCATTATAATTTAGAAAACTAGTGCATATTGCAATTGATTTGGTTTGCTTTGATCTTAAACTGAACAACATAGTGCTAGCCCCCTAGCATAATAGTAAAGCATCTAGTTTCCTTGTAACTGGAAAAACTGTTATGTGATGTGCCACACCATCTTCACCTTTCTTTTTCAAAATATTAAGTCTGTCCATGGCTGTTGGACTAGCTTTCGGGCATCAGGTGCTGTTCCTTGTAACCTAAGGAAGGGTACCTGATGCCCAAAAGTTTTCCTAATTGTAATGCTGAAACTATTCTTGAACTGAGGATTAAAGAAAAGAATAAGAAAATCAGGTGCCTAGAAAAAAGTATGTGCAAACTATATTTAGGTACTGAAATCAATTGCCTGATTTTTCATAGGAATCACAAAAAACCCTTGCTACTCAATACTCCCTGGATCATCATGGCTACACAACACTCCAACCCTTCAACATCATACCCATGGCACCCAGAAGGGGCATATCAGGGTGAGTAGTAAAGCCTGTCATCTCTTAGAACTAGTTCTAAATAGTGACCTAATTATAAATCTTCTAGAAAAATCATCCCTTATGTGAATGTTGCTTGGTAAATGGTGGTCTCAGCCAATCAACAGAGCTCCTTTTTATAACTACAACAGACTCAGCTGGATCCCACTTGCTAATCACCAGAAAAAGAAGCATACGAACAGTGCAAAAAATGGGCTACCACATGGAATGGCCCCTAGTCACCCATGCGGCCCAAAGCTGCTCTTTGGTGTTCCCGGTAGAAAGAAGTGCACAGTGTTAAGTAAGTTACCCTCTTGCCTGTGCTCATTGGATCTCCAGTTAATCCTAAAGTTCTAGCAAGCTCCTGCAAAGTGCAGACTTCAGTTCTTTTCATCAGATGCTTGCAGCACTGCTAGCTATCTTGCAAACAAAGTAGTTTAATAGCAAAAACTTCAACATGCCACAATTTTAAAAGGGTTTCCTCCGGTCTATGAATGATGAAAAGGAGAACTGTCTTCCCAAAATTAGCACAATGATTTTATTGCTTTAAAAAAAAATGTAAAATTTTGATGAATAATTTTCCCTCGAAAACCTGAAATTGACTACCAACCTGAAATTTTCAGCCATCATTTTCTAATAAATAGATTTATAAATCAGGGCCCAGACTGTGATTCCCCTGTCCTTTAATGGGTTAATGACTTTGATCTCTTTTTGATCTCTCTAACCCACCTTCCCTCTCCCATCAGTGCCCCCTGCTTTCTTCCCCCTTTCCCTATCATTTGCATTTAAATGATTTTATTCCTTTCTTTTTACTACCCCTGCTCTCTGCAGATGCATTCATAGCATCTGATGTTGTAGACTGTAGCCAACAAAATCTCATGACTCTCTGAATGAGTTAGTCTATAAGGTGCCACCCTGGTCTGCTTTGTTCATATGAGTAGGATCTTACTCTGTGAGAAGTCCCTTGGTTTTCATCAAGACTCAATGTTGAATTCGGTATTATTCAACATAGGTAAATATAACAGTCCACACACTGCTTGTTATTCTACCAGCTCTGTATCTCACAGTGGTCTCAAGTTAGTATGGTTCTTAAGCATATAATCATGGGATAAGTCCCAGTGGCCTCACTGAGTTATAGTCACATACTTCTGCACATTTACAAATTCATGGTGTCAAAGGGCATCAAGCTTTGACTTTCTGTGTACCATTGGTCACTCAGTTTTACTCAGTTACACCTGTACCTAGTAGAACTGGATGAAAAAAGGTTTTCCTGTTTCATGAGAATTTTTGAAATTTCAAAAATGTTTTTCATGTTGAAATAGGATGAAAAGTACAAGCCTCCGTCTCTTACAAATTGCAACTTGGGGTGGGAAGAGATTTGAGTCTGTCAATTAAAATGTTTGAATTCGGCTATAAATTAACTTTACATTTCTAAATGAAAAGTGATTTCATTTCAAATTGAAAAATAGGACATTCAGAAAAGTTAACCTTTCAAATTGTTTAAAGAAAAAAATAGAAAATGTATTGAAATTGACCTTTTCCCATGGAAAATTTTTTGGCGTTGCCAAAGGTATTTTCAGCTAAAAGATTTGTTGAAAAGTCCATGCTTAAGTAGATGGCAGAATTGGAGCTAGAGCTGTTGGACTCTAAGTCCAAATCCATGCAGTCTTGTATACTTGCTGATGTGTCCCCAACTCAGAAGCCTACCATTCCATGTAGGAACAAGAAAAAATCTAAGGTCTGATCTACACTTCTATTTTGGTACTGATTATAACTATACTGGTTATAGGAATGATAAAACCCTTAGTGTGGGGACATTTCTATTATAGAGATACCTTACATTAAAATAAGTTATGGGGTTTTTTTCTCCCCCTATAGGGCTAATCCACATGTCCACTATACGAGAACATTTATAGCAGTATAGTTGTATTTGTGCTGTGAAGGTGGAAGACTTGTATCACTTTATTTATTTTGAAACAGATACACCAATGCAATTTTTGTTTGAAGAAGAGACTTTACTTAAATGTGATTTTTATTTTTTATTTTGAGAGAAAAATAAGCAGCAGCTCTGTCAGGAGGAGATTGTACTGAAAAGGAGCCCAAAGCCAATGTAGACAGACAGACCTAAGTTTACTGGAACTGGAAAAAAATCTCTAATTAGTTTTCATTAGTCTCCTCCTAAATGAGCTTCGGACTATTTGGAGCAGGCCTGTACCATTTTTAAGGGCTGTACGCATTCTAGAGGCTCTTAGAAAGGGATTCTTGATGGTCCTCTGGTGGGAGATAAATCTAAAATGAGGGAAAATATGTATATTACACAAAGCCTTTTAATAGTGCTGTGAATTGTCTGTCCCTTCAGTCCTGCATTGAATGTTCAAACATGCAGTCATAGAAAAGGAAAGAGATCTGTGTAAAAAAAATCCTATTAAGCAACCAATTTACTGAAGAGCCATACATAAAATATAGCCTCTTCAGATGCCTCCTAATAGTCCTGTTTGTTATGTTGGAGGCTGCTAATAGCAGCCATATTTGTTTGGGTAGTAAAACATATTTTGCTGGTGCATGATAATAAAGTGTGTTATGTGTTCAATTAGCCAACTAATCAAATATGCCTAAAAAATGTGACAGGACCAAGACCTGATCCAAGTCCCCCCATTGCCAGTGCTAGGGTTTGTTCTTCACATGTTGTCATGGGAATCCTGTTCCCTCTGGTTCAGTCTCTTTTACTACTGAAACCGTAGCAAAGCTATAGCTATCTAAGATGGCAGAGTTGTCACTAACGTGCATGATAGGAGCCCCTCTGCCCCAGCATGGCAGCGAGGGAATGAATCAACTCCCACTGATCCTATATCCCCAGGAGAGTAGAGGAGGTAATGTCCCTCTCTTTTTTTTTTTACCTTATCTGAAAAGAAGTCATAGAGTTTAGGTGACTCGTCCAAGGCCAATGAGGCAGTTAGTGACAGGGATATATAGAACTGAGGGGGCCCCCTCTACATGTGCAGGTGTAAGGATGATTGGATCTAATGAGTGATCCACATAATTGTGCCTTATTGTGGGATCGTATTAGATCCATCACACCTTATTGCTGATGCAGGGGGAGCCTGGGATTAGGCTCCTCCTGCACTGACAAGAAGCAGTCTTCCACAGCTGGGAAGCCCCTGTAAGGGGGCTCCCAGCTTCAGGGGCGTTCCACAGACCCCCACAGCTGGGAGACCACAGCTGTAGTTATTTCTCAGTTGTGGGGTGCCCCATGCACCCCTGGGGCTGGGACATTACAGCAGCTTCCTGTGGCTTCCAGGACCCCGAGTCCCAGCAGCAGTGCTTGGTGCTGCTGAGGCTGAGTCCCCTCAACTTCCAAACTCTCAACTCCGGCTGCATGGCAGGTGCAGCCAGGACCAAGAGTCCTGATCTCTAAGCCACTGCATGGAGTGCCCCCATGGCTGGGAGATCACAGTGGCCTCGATCTCCCAGCCCCAGGGGTGCCCTGTGCACCTTAGCAGCTGGGAGACTGTAGCTACTACACTCTCTCAGCCCCACGTTCACTGCTTACATGTACAAATTAAAGCTGGATAGAAACCAGCTATAAAGTTCTTTCACATTTTTGAGCAATAACTTAATATCTGGTTGGAACTTTTTAAGGTGCCATAGTTAATCTGCATGTGTAGCCAATCTAAATGTATTGTGCAATTAACCAGGTAATTGTAAAATAGATAAAACGTGGAGTTATAAACATGCAGTAATATTTATTGGAATTATTCTGTAACAAGAGCAGCATAAACAAGACTGGAATTTGGTCCAGATCTGTCTCTGACTCACAGCCTCCTGCCCCCACCACTGTGGACAAGCCACCCGGGCTCCAAGCCCCATGCAGTGCCCAGCCCTGCCCAGCTCACTCCCCCCATCCCTGCCTATGCCCCCCTCTCCGCCCTGCCAGACTTACCTATGGGAGCTGCTCTCTAGGCTGCCTGGTGGCCATGTGCATGCACTTGCAAAAGTACAAAATACATGCATTTCTCCATTAAAATGAGAAATCTGTGTTTTTCTCAGATGAAGAGGGAAATCCACATTTTTCTCCATTTTTCTATAGGGAACGGAAAACCTGGATCCATGAATTCAGGAGACTGACAGCAACTGGGCAGGTGGGAGCAATGGCTCCCCATCTACTTCTGCAGTGCCTAGCACAATGGGCCTCTAATGGTCTCTGTTTCACCATCGTATTAATGTTAAAGTTGCAAAAGAGAGCACTGGGAAATAAGGAAATGCTAGAATTAAGGCAGCTAGAACTGCAATTGAGACCCTTTGTTAATAGACATTATGATCCAGGCTTAATTACATGCCTATCACTGTCCATTAAAGCGGGACTAAACAGTGTGATACCCAACACTAAGCATATGTCTAATAACTACCCGTTTCACCTATAATAATCATCTTGAGGGAAAGGTCTGCCCATTTCTGAGAGAGCATATCAAATCTTCTCATTGCAGCGAGCAGCTGCCTGCTGTTATGGGCCAGATTATCTCCAGTGATGCAGTTCCTTACACATGGCTATAGAAAATTGGCCCTGTCTCTCTAGATCAGAAATGTTTCCAAAGAAGTTGCTTTTTGCTGCAGCTAAGTAGCTCCAGATGTTAAAATATTCAACAAATTTGCTTTTTCCAGCCACTGAGTTTCAAATATGCTGTCAGTAACACAGAAAGTCCAGCACTTCCCCTCCTGGTAAGCACCATGTTAAAATGTTAAATATTAATATTCCTATTTGCATTTTGAAGCTACTTCCAATTGTCTTTAATTGCCAATTTTTTACCACCTCCCTATGAGTTTTCTTTAAATAATAAGGACTGTTGGGTCTCTTTGGGCCCAATTCTAAGGGAGATTATGTATGCCACAGCATCCTCAGTACAGTCCTGTAAAACACTGACCATTTCTATATGGCTTCTCTCCTGACCCTACATACTTCTCACACCAGCCTGGCAATTAAAAAGAGTAGATGGCACTGGAGTAGCGCCAAGCTGTTTGAATGGACCTGGGAGTCCCTCTCCCCACCCTGTGGCTGCACCACTGTCAGGCTCCCTTGAGGCAGATCCTGGGGCTTGTGTTCAGGGCTGCTGTGACCTAATGACTGGTCTCTGCACCTAAAAAGGAGCAAATGGGTCATCAGTATTATTTTGGGGATGGAAGAGATGAGACCACGAGGGAACCCATAAGGACTTGTTTACCATGCTGTAGCATTTAAATCCTAAGCTTAGGTCCCTTGAGGTTGGGTCCTGCTGCCACAGCAGCGTAGACAAGCCTTACGCCATGCCCACTGTGCTTTAGAAGCATCTTCTTGATTCAGAGGTCATCCCTTGCTCCTGGAGGGAAAGGAACGTGCCATTATTGCAGCAGTGGGAGGCAGACCTCCCCACCACTGCTGCTGTGGTGGCTGCCAGGCAGGCAGGGGCACCTTGACATGGTGGCACGGCTGGCGTGAGGCTCCTAGGGGCAGGACAGCAGGGCAGGGAGCCCCAAAACTGCATCTTCCTCCACCCCATGCACAAATCTGGGGGCACGTGCCCCCTTATGTTCCCCTCCTTAGGAGTGTGTGCAGCAGCAGGGACCGCCCCAAAACCCTGAGATGAGCCATCCGTGGTGCCGTCCCACTCCCTGGCTGGGCCCTTTGGCCACACATTCTTGTCCTGGGCCCTGTGCACCACACTGGCTGGCCAGTGCTGCCAGCCCAGATGTCAACCCAGCCCCACTCCCTCCCTCACTGTGGGGGCCTCAATCTGCCCCTCCTGCATAGACTTACCTGCAGGCAGCTGGGGGACTTGCTCTCCATTGCTGCCTGGGGCTGCATTCCTGGCCATGCACGTGTGAGCGCACACACTCATGCACGTGGCACCCCTTGCATCCCACTCCCTGCAGCTCCTTGTAGGCTGGATCTCTGCCAGCCTGCAAGGGGAAAGCCATTGGTTCCCACACTTTTCCACAGTGAATGGAAAACCCAGATCCCTGCACAATACGGGAATCTGAGACAAACGCTGTCCCAGAGTCATGCAGCCCAGGACCAGGACATGATGTTCCCATTTCAGGACTGTCCTGCCCAATTAGGGATGGGTGGTCACCCTACTCCAAACACAGATGGCAGAAATGAGTGACTCTGAGATAAGAGGACTGTGGCTTCCTCTCTAGCATGCTGCTAGGAATCAAGAAGGATCAGCAACATTCAAGGCTGAGACTGTTATGGTAGCCTGTGTGAGAGGAGTTGGCAATTTCATGCTGATTCTCAGAAACTAGCATTTGAGATGGGCTGTTTGCTTGATCAGATGTTTTCTGGGCTGGAGAAAGTAGGCTTAGGAGGACCTTTGGTTTTAGGGGACAGGGACCTGTTGCTTTGTCAGCTGTTAGCTGGATGGCAGGTAAGGAAGAACCCCTGTCACTGTCATCAGAGAGGCTAAGTGGACTGACTTCTGGCCTGAGCTCTGGGAGGAGACCACTCTTTTGGGGGATTGGGGGTGCAGAGTCTCACTGTCAGCACTGTAAATAAGTGATATAAATAGCTTCATAAGTAGGACATCTAGATGCCCCTTTTTATCCCAGGAAAAGATGGTACTTTGAGCCTGGCAGCAGGCACCCCCCCCCCCCCCGAGACCTACCCTCTGATTGATTCACCATAATATGTGTCATTTGGCTGGGTGAGTGTTATTTCCCTTGTTAATACTACAGCAATAAAATTGTCATGAAAAGAATGTGGTGCACCATGCCTAAGGAGAAGGAAAGAGGCTGAGGGAGCTGGAGAGAGAAAGGGGGAGTTGGAGGGAGGAGAGAGGGAACTGCAGTGGCATCATAAGAGATGCTTGGAGATGAGCTATCTGCTGTGCTGTTTGGGATGTCTGCACTCTACCCCACTTTTTAAGAGGAAAACAGCCCTTTTCCTGGTCAAAGAAGGAGCTCTTCATGTGGGATACTATGGATAGCTGGGCCAGAGATGAGCCAAGGTCTCAAAGCCCCAGAGGCTTATCATTTTTGAAGCTATGCCAGGGCTGGCTTCAGGTAACCCTTTGGAAGGGATACTGGACAAGACTTCTTTCTGAGGCATCCCAAGGCAGAGCTTCCCCTCATAGGGGCTGACCGGTGACGCTTACTGTAGCTCTTTCATTGCTAATATAGCTAGCAAGAGATTTTTAAATGTGCAGGCCATACTGTGACGAGGACAGTGCACCTCTACAGGGGTCTAAATGTTAAGAATTTTCTTTACACATCACGGTTTGAGTGAGTGGCCATAGGTGTGTTGATATGAGGAATTCATAATATGCTGCTGACACTGATAATACCAAATTACTATCCCTATGGCACAAAGAGAGCCTGTCTCAGACGGGTGTCTCTGAGGCACACCACCTCCTCCAGCAACTCCTGAATTGGTGCAGCATGTGCAGAACCCCTTTGGCTTGTGGTTAGGACTACAAGTACTCTCTCACCTTAAATTGCTTACTATAACCAGGAGGCACAGAAAATGTCTAGTGATACTTCTCGCCATTACTCATACGGGGAGCTGGGTTTCCCACTTTAGGGGATTTTCCATTATTGCTTTGAAATGGAATAAAACCATTTTTCCCTAAAAGAAAAACAAATCTGATTTGGGTCAATTGAAAGGTTTTCCTATGATTATGCTTCCAATATATTAGAGTATTTTTAGTGACATAAATTTCAAAATGGAAAAATCGAAGTGTTCCCATCACTAATCCATTGGAGCAAAATGTATCAACTTTTCAGAATCTTTTAAGGTTTTCTTTTCTTTTTGTAACATTTCCCCCTAAACAAAATAACATGGAAAGCTATGTTTCACTTTTGACAATATTATTTCTCAAAGGAAAGACTTTTTTTTTTCTTTTTTTTTGATTTGGGAAAATATTGAAGTAGCACTAATTTTAACACCTGGCAGTGATCTGGAAGGGAAGAGATCAAACACATACCTACTGCCTGTAGCCAAAGCCCTATATAAAACCCATGGGTCATTCAGAAAGCAGCAGAGAAATACAGCTGCCCCAAAGCCTTTCTCACATGCTGCTGCTCCACCTGGCATCCCATAGTGCCCTGAGTATGAACAGTCTGCTCTGCTTATACTTTGTGTGGTTCATTGTGACGGGTGTTTGTGCTGGAAAGTGCTAGTACATCCCCTGAGGCTCTTGCCCTCTGCTACCATAGCATGCTCAATGCATATGGAGGGGTGGGGACAGAAAGGAAAGGGAGTTCCCCGTGTTAAATATTTACCAGACAAGCTCCTATGTTTCTCATAGAGCAGAAGATCTTTCATCTGTTCTGTTTGGCTGTTTGCGCCTTAGTGTCTGCCAAGCTCTCTGGAGAGCCGCATTAAATGAGCAGCCTGGGGCAAACTTTAATAGACAAAGTGCATGTTGTCTTCTTTACGAAGTCACAGTCCTCTGTACCTTCATGTAACACAAATCTGCCAAAAGCTTGCTGTGATGAATCAACCCATCAGAGGCTCGCTCTTGCGTCTGTGTGTCAGCCCATCTCAGCCTAACTCAAGATCATTCATACAAAGTAACTGGAGTCAGAAATTGAGAACAGCACTGAAATGGGAGTTGTTTTAGGATTCATGTGCCTGAACTGATGGGAATGAAGGAGTATGGCAAGAAGTGAGCCTCCTTCGGGTCTTTTTTGCTAAACAAAGAGGGGTTTGTGATGGGAAGGATGAAGGGAGGGAACAGAGAGAATATGGCATAAACTTTATTCCTGAGAGAGACCTTTAAGGCATCTCTTTATATAACATAATCTTTGAAACCGATTTACCAAAAGCCCAAACTCTCATTAGTGATGCTGGGAGGGACGTCACACCTGGAATGAGGTGATGTGCAGTTGTATGTGGGCCTTTAAAAAGTGTCCTTCTCTCCTCAAAGTGTGCCCATCCTGAGGTGTACCACACACCATGCATCCAGCTTGCTGCCAAAGGAAGTAGCTTTTACCTGGTTTTCTCTCAACACCAGTGTTACCGGCACTATTCTTCCATATTCTTTTACCCTGCAGATTCTTGCCTTCTCCTTTTCCTGTTCCTCTCCTCACTGAAAATTTTAGATCAATCTAGGAAACCTCAGAATGGACTTACAACTCCCAGAGTAGTCTGACAGCCCTTGCTCATGTCTTCTGAGATACTAGCAAGGCCCTCCATGGAGCTAGACTAACTTTGAGCCAGAAACTTTATGCCCATGATCTAGCTCTTAACTAAACATTGTGCTTTTTCTCACCTAGGAGAAGCTCAGGTAGGATAAGCAAATGAGGAGCTGCCTTACTTCCCTAGTGAAGTGTCTGACTGATGCGAACCAGAACCATTCAGAACTGATTCTAGGAAATAAGCCCTAACCTGGTACTCTCAACATCCAACTTTCAGCCTGGTGTTTAATACCATAGCAGCAATCGATGCTCTGAGAGCTAAGCCCCGGTGAACTGCTCGCATACCCCCTGGCCCCTAGCTGAAACCTTTACTGCCAAACAGTGGAACTGGTGGTTACTGGTCAATGGCGAGCTGGAAAAAATACAAGCCACAGCTTGCTCTGTCAGTGAAAATAAAAGCAAACCAATGGCCTCTGGGCCTATTTCAGAGTCCTATTGCTGCAGCAAGCTTTCTGGGACATAGCTTCTGTCATCTGAATTGATTATAACTGGTTTTGTCATGCCATTACACCCAGCGGAGGTGCTGCTGATAACAGCACTTTCATTTTCACAGGTAGGCTTGCACTGGCAGCAGCCTTATCATAACCAAGCTAGATCGGATCTGCACAGTCAGTTGGAAAGCTGAATCGTGCCAAAGATATCTGTTAAGGCTCTGCACAGGTAGCTCACCATGTCCAATAGATGTCTTAAATCTCCCATACTAAGGAGACTGCAATTTCACTAGTGCTTTGAACTATCTGAGGTCCAAGCTAATCTTTTCCTTACAAAGGACCTGATCCCATTTCCATTGAAGTAGAGGAGAATTATATCATTGGTTTTTCGACAGAACAGGATCGAGCCTTAATTTTGTGACCCAGCAAGGTCAACTAATTTGTGCACAAACAGCACTTCTCCCTGTTAAGCTTTAGCCTTGAAGCATTTCCTGCCTCAGCTTCTTATACATGTCACTTATCTTCTCCCTTATCAGTAGGACAATATAGCAGTACACCATCTCCTATATTCATGCCTGCTATACTCTGTGACAGCTTAGCCATTTTGTTCTTGAAATATTTGAGCTGTACTGTCACAACAGCTGGTCAAGAAATATTATTTCTTGTATATTTTCAAGAAAAAAATGTTTTAAAGAGCATTTTCATTAAATAGAAAAGCAATTACTGTAAACTGATAGAATTTCTTTTACTGAGACCCAAAATTTTCTACTGAAAATGTACCATTGTTTTCTATCCTAAATAATGACAGTAAAAATATTAGCCAATTTAAGAAAACTCCACACATGTTCTTGTTGTGGTTGTAAAACCTTTTTTCATCCAAAAACATTTTGTTTATAAAATTTTGACTGGCTGTCCCTGTAACACACAGAGGTAGCTGACAGTAACACACAGAGGTAGCTGACAAAAGTAATATTTTCCAGATGGTGCAATGGGTTGTGCATTTTGCACTTGTCCCTCTCCAGTGAAAACCAAAAAATCTCCAAAGTAATCTCTAAGGCTGGAATTTCTCCTGCACTTAACCATCTTATGACAAATGCCCTCTTGAAAAGAAGAGAGACTCAGAGATCATCAAAACGGTGGTATTAATCTAACAAACACCATACATTTACCCTGCCATTTCCTATTTTAAGTGAACTAGAGGAAAAAACAAGAAACACAGAATCCACGTGTATTTTTTCAATATTTACTTGTTCTGTTCTCCCTATAGATCTCCACAAGTATATAAAGCGAATGTAGCTGTACAAGTAAAAAGAAAATCAATGCCCTTTTCAGTCGAGATCCCTGGTGATGAGGCTGTGGGACCTGGATTAGCCATGTGCTGTCTGAGAGGTACTCCTTCATTTCTTCTAGGGAAGTAGAGGGTCATCCATAGACCAGATTTAAACTTCTAATTTCAAAATAGCATGTCCATAACACAAAACAGCCTTATAAGCCCCCAAATATCACAAAAATATTGTAAGCTGAAAAACAGCAAATCTCCTTGAAATTTAAAGGTATTCTTGGTCAAAGAAACAGAAATTTTTGTGGAAACAATTTTCAACAAAATGTCTTGTTTTTATGAGAAAAAAATTGGCACTCTCTAAAATGTCAGTATTCTTAAAATGTTCCCCTTTTTTGAAAATGAGTCTCTCTTTTTTAGCTTTACTCAACTTTCTACTCTTTGTTCACAGGAAAACCTGAACAAAAGTTGTAATAAGTTAGTGAGAGAGAGTACTACTTTTACTTATGTTTAAGATTTCTAAGTGAGAAAAAGTAGCTTTTTTTTGTATTTCTCCACTTTTTAAAAATGTATTGTTAATTTCCCAATGGAATATTAGGGTTAAAAGTGTAAGAAAACATGACTTCCTCCCCCTACAAGAACATTTTTTAGGTGAAACAAATAATAGTAATATGATTTGTAAAAAAATAAAAATAAAAATAACAGACCTACTTATTTTCAGATTTATTAATAAAATAACTAAGACCAGTTTCAAATGCTTCTAAAAGTATTCCTAGATCAGGTACTAGATATAAGCTAGGCAGATGATTAGACCAGGACCCCTCATGGAAAAAACTGTTGGGTTCTTGTTCTAGCACCTGTCAGAATGACCTTAGTCACATCACGTATCTTGGCTATTTCATTCTCTCCTTAAAATAGAGACAAGCAATTTATTGATCACAGAGGGACAGTCTGATCATTACGATTTGTAAAGTCACATAGGGATCCTTGGAAACAGTGGTCTCCAGAATTTTAGTTTGTTATTAGATTTTTTTTTTCTTTCCTTTTCTTAAGTACAGTTTTGTTACTGACTTTTATAAGGACAGATTCAAACCCTAAGTGAACAGTGAGCAATGTCCCATTTGCTTTAAACATGTAGGATCTAACCCAAAAGGCATCCTGAAAAGTGCTATTTATTATCAAGATCAGGCCATAAAATTGTGTTTCCTTAGACCCACAGGGATCGTCTTCTCTTTTCTCACTGTCCCTGGGTTTCTTATTGGTGACATCTGAACAAGGAAGGATAAACCGGCATAGGGCAACATAAGATAGAAATTAGTGTTCAAAGAGCACATGATTCCAGTAAAGGTAGTCTACGTGCACCCTAAGGTGCTTTGAATAAATAGGAGAAATGTCAGAATTTTATAAAACATGTTTTCTCTCATTTCTACATCAAATTTAGTTTGCTATGCTATTTTTACCACTAGAGGGCACTTGAAACTCAACAATATTTTTTGAAAATGTTCCATGCAGGCATGCCATTTGACTAATTTCTTTCTAGTCACCAGTTAATTCCAAAATATTCCAGGCAATTACAAGCATACTATTAATGCATCTCAGAAAGAGGAAAAATCCTGTGTTGTCTGATGACTTAAAGAATCTGAAAAAAAATCAGAAAACAAAACTAAAGAACCCAGGAGAAAACATTAATTACCAGAAGAAACATTCAGGAAAACATTGTTTAACCGTGTCAAAAATAAATCTTAACACAAATAGTGCCCACAGCCATAGTGCCATGTCATAAATGCAGAACCCATGGTCCTCCTATATAAATGCTCCCTTAAATGTTCTTGTTGCTGATGAGTGATATTCAAAAGTTTCCATCTGGTTATTCTTATAGGGCTAGATATTTATTCTAAATCCATCCAAGTTTATTCTCTTTGGCGTGGAAATTTGAGGACAAGCTTTCTTGCAACTTTCCCCCTACTTTTTAAATAACTTGGAAATAAAACAAAAGAAGACAGTTTGTATTACTGAGATACATCTGCCAAACAAACAAATGCTTGAATTAAACCTTTCAAACTTTTCAGAAGCTGTGTATTGGAGCCACCTGAATTTTTGGGTGAACATGAATGTGTATCAGGTCTTCCACTTCTAGTTTACCCCTTCATAAGGTAGTTGCCAAACTTATGTATATGCATTTAGTTCCATCTGATCTGAACCCTGAAATCTACTGGACTTGCAGAGCACTTGGTACTTGCAATTGGTTTCTGATGAGTAAGGAAAAGTATTCTATTGTTAAGAAAGAGAAAATGCAGCTGATAAACCTTTGCACATTAAGATCCATTCAGTAATCACAGTTCCTTACTAGTCTACTACACCTTCCATTTACAGAGGTTTTGTTCCAGTAAGACCAATGACTGCTGAAGATCACTGAATGTCTGTTGAAAGTATGAACCTTCTTCCAGAAGGGGAATTTCATAATAAGGCATGCTCTCTATAAACAAACAGAAAATGGGATGGTATGTACTCAGTGAGTTCTGCAGCCAGGGGCACCTCATTTTACAGTCTCTCTGCCCCCATACTACGAGGAACAGAGCTGATTTGCCTCCCTTGTCGCTTTACCCCACAGCATTTGACCATTTCACATTTCTTTGTCCATCTGCCCCACAAGCCCAGAGTACTCCCCTGACCGCCTGAAGCAAAGCAGACTTGTGCAATGAGGGGATGAATCCGGCACCTCTACTCCCACTTGTGTGACTTCTTGAAGCATTGCTCAGCGACAGATTCCCAGCAGACTTTTAAGAGGTATTTGGAATCTAAGGGCTACTTTTTCTACTAACTTTTGGTTCATATTTTGAGATTGATTAAGTATGGAGTGATAAATTAATTCCAACTTAACTACTTCCCTCCTGGTATTCCTGCCTCTTGCAACTCTCATGTCACCTCTTTAACTGAGAACATATGGATGTACTGGCTGGGTTTGGCAGCTGCCAATTGTTTAACATATTGAAGCCTGACTACAGGATGTGTTCTCCTCCAGTTGTTAGCAGGCCTGAAGCCATGTTTTCAAGAATAAGAGGTAGCACCATGGAGCAAGAAGGGAAACTAGTCATTCTGGAGCCAGATGGCAGAGAAAGCCTGGGTCACACTTTATATCTAATAAAACATATATTAGTAGTTTATAAAGGATTAATACATTTATAGGCGTTTTATTCAATGCTAAATAAATTTTGCTATAGGGTCTGGTGGGTTGCCAGGTTTATATCAATAAATAACACTGCCTGCTTATTTGCCTATAACCATTTATCACATTACTTGTATCTTTTGCTGTACATACTGTTAATCATTTCTTAATCCCTTGTAAGGTTCATAGTAATGGAAACCAAAGAGTGCACAAAGGTGTGCAGAGTAATTGAGCTGCAGTGAACACTACCTCCCTCTGCTGGACTCCAAAACTTGCTCCCGGGGCTCTGGGAACCCTGTACACATGGAAGGACAGTGAGACTAGTGGAGTTCAGGATCCAAATGGAAGCAGGCTCTCAGCTCCTACTTCTGTGGCCATAAATGCATAGCTCCAAAGCATGTCCAGCATAGATAACCACTGGACAGATACTGGCAGGTGTGAGGGGAGTGGAGCATGGAAGACTGCTAGGTAGGAAAAACAAAGTAAAAGATACTAAATGACTGAAACAGAGGAGGGACCACATTGGCTAAGGAGGCCTGAGAAACAGGAGAAAAGGCCTTAAATAAATCAGTCAGGAGGTGTCTACTGTGCTAGAATAATGGTTAGTGAAACAGGATAGCTCACACAGCAATATCCCTGACCAAGCCTTTGCCCAAACCACAAACCAAGCACTTTTTGTGGTTCAAGAATTTGGTCAGCTTTACTTCCTTTGGCCTGCCTCCCACACCTCAATTAATTTTTAATTTGGATGCCTTTGTACTTCCCACTTCCAGCTGATATCAGGCCACAGTGTCTCCAAGACTACTGTTCCCATGGGATTGTCATATGGAAGCAGTCTGGGATGTCCATGGGGGCATGAATTGAGATGACTGCCCTGGGCCCTGGGCCCTGAACTTTGGTGGGTCCCCCAGAGCCAGGCCAACTTCATGTCTGGCCACTTGCCACCCCTGCTTCCCCTGCTGCCGCTGCCACATCCAGGCCCTGCACAGGCTGATTTGCCCCGGGTCCCACACACTGCTCTGGTCATCTCTGGAAGCAGGAGTACAGGAGATTCATGAGAAGACCTTCTCTGTGCAGATTTCTAGCCCAGTAGTTTAGTATTGCAGATGCTGCTTCCCTGTTGTACTTCCCAGTACTGTATATGATCCCATTAAAGTTGGTGACGATAAGCTATTTGCCTAAAAGAAGTGTCTGCAGGGCTGGCTCTCAGTTTCTTAGGTACAGGAAGCATGGGTACATTTTGTCTTAATACTGCCCTGTTTAGATATTTGTTGTGCTGGTCACAATCTTGGAAATGTTAAGATTCAGCCATCACTATCTATGTGTTGTGGACTGTGACAGGAATGGCTCTAATGGCTGTAACACCCCTTGGTGACCACTCAACTCCTGCCTTCGCTCCAACTCCTCATGAACCCTCCCTTTTTACCTTGCCTGCCATGTCTTGATGTAACTGATATTTTTTGGGGAAGTTGTCCCCAACATCCCAGAGTGAGCCCAGTTCAGCTCCGTCTTGCCCCTCAGACAAGGAGTTGTGACCCATTCGGCCCTATTAGTGCCTCAGGGCACCAGTCACCTTATGGGCTATTCCTGTATAGGTGCACCCATGCCTCACACATGTTACTTGTCATCCATGTGCCAGCCTGTATGGGCTTTAGCACTCTTGGCTTTGTCCTGCTGGTTGCTGTTGCTGCAGACTCCTAAGCTTAGGTCTACTTGCTCTGGCCTGGCTTCTCAGTCCCAACCTTTCCTATGGTCTTGCTCAGCATGCCCCTTGGCCCTGTCTCACTTGCCATTTATTCAAGCCCCTTGGCATCCATGCACCAGGCAAAGCTTCTTGCACCCCCTGTGCCAACCTCTTATGGTCCTGACCCAGACAAGGCTGCTGACACCCTCTGTGCTAGCCCCCAGAAGTCCCTGACCCAGGCAAGGCTGCTGGCATCCTCTGTGCCAGTCCCCCTGCAGTCTCTGGCCAAGGCAAGGCCGCTTGCTGGGTACCCCTCAAACACTCCTGTGGGCTCCTTACCACTCCTATTAGTCACACCTTGTCCTCCAATCTCAAACTTCAATCACAGTATAAATACACATGACTGCTTCACAACTAAAAACCTACCCAGCTGTGGGACATTGTCTCACTACAGGCCATAAGTTCCCCTTGGCAGCTGTATGGAACAGCTCGGGTGCCTGCCACTCTGTATGCTGCAGGCATTGCTCTTAGGAGCTCCTCTCCTGCCCTGCAGCATGCAGAGCCAGACTGACGTTTTGCTCTCAGGCACTGTTCTTATGTGCCCCCAAAGTCCTATTCCTTCCTGTCAAGTGTAACTCCAGGCCCACACATGGGTATCTGCTTTGGCTTGATGGTCAGTCTGTTCTCCTTATGGCTTTGGCCAGCTGTTTGCAGTCTTTACCCCTGCCCTGCAGTGGGGCTGCCCCTTGGCTGCTTCTTGCAATGCAGCCATCTCCCCACATCAAGCTTAGCCTGCCACACTTTCCCTTTCAAGTAGTAATGGCCTCTGACTCCTTATTACATGGATGTATCTGAATATTATATTTTCCATTGTTTGAACAAGAAAAAAGGGTTTTATTCCTTTTTATATAGAAGCATGCCTTTCCAGCAACCAAGTTTGAAATGGCTAATTTGTTTTCCCCACAAGTCAAGCTAGAAGAGGGAGGAACAGTTAAGTTTCCAGATGGATACTGGGCTGCTGTAATTTTCACAGAGCAGAGAGAGGCAGGAAGCCATGCTACACAGAGCAGTTCTGGCGCTGCTATATTAGTTGTGAGGAACGGCAAAATTCCCCTTTTTTTGCATTTTCAAGGTATCCGAACACAGACCTGAGTACTTTTGGCCTATTACTGTACTTAGAAAGGGGTGTTCTGTAAACATTTTCTGAGAATTGTCTGAGGGTATATGTGTATCTTTGTACATGTTTGTGTGCATGACTGTATGTGCAGAGGACTGGAACATGCATAAGGATGTCAGTGCATGCAAATCAGATCAAGGGCCCAGAACTCAGGGGAAGATATAAATGTCACTTAACTAGAGAAAGATCAGGGTAATAAGGACTACTTTGTAGTTTAGGTTGATTTGGAAGAAATGTAAGGGCATTTTTATACATGCTCCTGAACTGGCACCAGGTGGTTTTAATCAGCAAGCTGAGCTAATTAAAAGTGCCTGTGCATCATGCTAAGAAAATGGTGGTAGTGTGCTTTGCACTAAAACATATCAAATGTGTTTTAGTTCAAAGTGTGCCACCACCATTTTCTCAGTGCAGAGGTGTGCTGCGCCACTGATGCATGCGATACGCAAGGCTGACAGAGCGCATCAATTTACATGCTCAAGTCTGCTCCAATGCATTGGATTTCCACTGCATCAGAGCAGGCTCCCTGCATGTGTGTAAGTGCCCTAATATTCCTTTTTTTTTTTAAACAAACAAACTATATTTTACCTACTAATCAAATGGTCATACCATCTTCTAATATTCAATAAAGAGTATGGGCAAAGGATACTTATATGTTGCACTCTGATACCGTGGTGATAGAAGCCATGTAAAATGAAATTAAGGTGTTAACTCAGGAAAGACAAAGGTGATTCTCAGGCAGATAGCTGTCATCCTAGCCTAAGTCTGTTAAGAACTGGGTACACCATTTCATCCTATCTACTGCTTTAGATGTGTAGGATCTAAAAAGCTGTGATTAACTCCTGATTAAAGGCACTTCAGTCCATTTTTCTCCATTAACCTTCACAGGGTTTATCTAAACTAGAGTTATTGCTTCTGTTTTAACTCAAATATATCGATTGCCAGTTAGCTTGAGTTAACTATCGTGGTTGTGCATGTTACTTTAGACGCTCAACAAATGCTTGGTCAAGAATTTAAATGTTTACCTAAAGTTGGGATCTTGGGTCCCTTTAAATGATTTAACTTCTTAGTCCACTCTAGGAAAATAACCTGAAACTGAGTATGGGGCAATGGATCGGTAGAGTGATTTTAGCTATTCAAAGGAGGTAGGAAGGGGTGGAGGTGGTGAGGGGGATGACGGACGACGAAGGCTTTGCTTCAGTGGGGAAAGAATCAATAGGGCAGAGCACTTCTGAAGAAAAGATACCAGACTTCAATGTAGTTAGCTATGGCCTAACCATACTGGAGCATTGTTTCATTGTCTTCTAGCAGATTGTGTACAGCTAATAAAAATGTGTGTCTCATTTTCATGAGGTACAGAAATAACTTCTACAGAAAGCTACATTGTTTAAAAGAAAAAAAAAGGGGGTGGGATTTCCTTGGAGGATCCTATGGAAGGATGTTATACATTTACAGATGTAACTGGGATTCAATAGCACTATGTAATACAGAATGGTTTAATATCCTTCTCCAGTATGCATGAACTTATTTATTTTTCAAATCCTTTGTTCATTATTAAAGAATACTCTTCCTTTCTACAGGGAATAGTATTTATTGATAATCGTAATCCATTTGGTTGTCTTTGTCATTTGTCAGTTGCTCTATTAAATATGAAAGCCCAAATCATGAGTGGGAATAAATCAGAGCAGTTTTACAATAAATGAGAATCTAGCCCATTGCCTCTGTCAAGAAAAAAAATCATCAGATTTGCTATTAATATCATTAATCATGGACTAGACCTGACAATGTTAGTGGCATTTGGCTTCGACCCAGTGGTTGCATATTTTTAGCAGGATGCTGTCATTCAAATTTGGACTTCATTCATACTCATTGAGGCAGCATTTTAGCATCAGCTTAATACACCAGGCATCTTGGAGAGGCTATATTAATATTTTGGCTCCCTGACTGCACAGTCCTTTCACATCCCTATATGAGAAACAAGAAAGGACAAAGCTTGGCAGTTTCAGTTCACTGGAGTTTACATCCCTTGGGTTTCACTTAGAGTTTTGTGTTGGGATATATACAAAGGGCCTGGACCTCAGCTGGGGTAAATTGGCCAAGCTCCATTGAATTCAATAGAACAGTATCATTTTATACCAGCAGAAGAGCTGGTCCCAAAACTTCACAGGGCCACCCAAGTGTACTTGCTGAGTTGGAGGTCTAAGTTAGGAAAAATCCACAGATTTTTCACATCATGTTCACTCAAATCCAGAGTGTGCCACGTACATTGGAAGTGCACTGTCAGTACTTGAGCCATAGTGAATACAAGGCAAATTTCAGGTTTATAATGAAACCTGGAAAGTTTGACCTTACCTTGTGGTTTAATGAATTATTATTTTTTTATGAAAAAGCCTTGTTGTTTATCCTGAATAAGAACCCATGCTTTAGACATGATTGTTTTCAATCTTAGAATCATAGAAAAGTAGGACTGGATGGGACCTCAGGAAGCCATCTAGTCCAATCACATGCCTCAGGCAGGGATCATCCCTATCCAAACCATCCCAAGCAAATCCTTGTCTAAGCTATTACTAAAACCTGTTACTAAAACTACACAGGTATGTTATATAACCATTAAGCATAGCACCCTAACCTGCCACAGGTAAAGCAGGGGGACAGTAGTGGACAACTGCAAGGGTTGTTAAAGTATTCCTGGGAGATCCAAGAAAGAGGATCCCCTGCTATAGAGGAAGACACACACCCCTGCTACAGAGGAAGGCAAAAACCCCTGCAGTCCGTATCAGCCTGACCCTGGGGTTAAAATTTCTTCTAGGGCCCAAATGTGGTGATTGGTTTGACTGTGAGTAGAGGGACAAGATCCTCTAGCCAGGAACCTGTGGGTTTTAGTCCCAGTAGGAGCAGTGGCACACTCCCAGTCACATCCTCAACCTTGCCTGCAACCAACAACCAATGGGTCTGAGGGAGGAACAGGAATGGGGAAAAATTCTTTTCTGGCCTCACGCAGCAGCCAGCAAAGCAAAGAAACATGGAAAATACACATAGTAAAGCATAGGCATAGTCACTCCTAGATCAGGTATGCCCAACCCCTGGCCCATGGGCCAGATCCAGCCTCCTCTCCATGCCATCGGGCCTGGGAGCGCTCCCCATGGGTTCATGGGGACCCTGAAGGACTGGTCCTGTGCATTGGATCAGGCAAGCAGGGCTGTGTAGGACCTGATCCTGGTCTACAGTGCCAGACAGAGGTAGCACGGGGCTCCAGGTCCATTCTTAGGACAAAGAGCCGAGCAGTAGTGCAGGGCCCCGGGGCCTGATCCTGACCCACAGGGCCAGAAGGAATTGATGCAGGGCCAATCTGGGTGTGTGGGCCAAAACCTGGTACACAGATGTAATCCAGTTCAAGGACTGGCCCCCCACCACCCACAGAGCCAAAAATGTAAGCACCACTGTCCTGACCAATGCTTACCTAACCTCTTTCTGAACACCTCCAATGATGAAGATTCCCTAGGCAGTCTATTCCACTGCTTCGCTATTCTAACTCTGAAGAAGTTCTTCCTGATATCCAATCTATACCTACTCTGCTGCAACTTTGAAACACTGATTGATCTGTGTCCTCCTCTCTACAGCTTGTAGTTTTGGGGGACCAGACTCTCTCTGCTAGCTTTCCCTGAGGGAAATTAGCACGTTATGTTACAGTAGCAAGCAGGGACTTCTATGGAATGTATATGGGTACAGGGTTTGGCGTGAGGCTGATTTCATTTGTTCTACAGCAGCATCCTGATTTGCTCCAGATGCATGGAAGGAGAGCTGAAGAACTGCCCCCAAATGCATTGATTTTATCTAGGGCTACAAACACAAGTCCTGCAATAAGAATACTCATAATTGTTGGGTGTTTGGATCCAAAATTTAGGCTGAACTCCACTTTAAAAATATATTTGAAAATTATGAAGGCATCCCTAAGGATAAGGGAATGTGTGTGTGTTTTTGTGTTTTTTTTTATCTATCTGTAGCCAACAAAGAAGAGTAAATATCCTTGGAACACCTTGACCTCAGCAGTAAAAGGTGATGGAACATTTTTAAGGTCAATGGCTTGCACTTCAGAAAGAAGTGAATCAATGGCATGTGAAAATAGTGAGCTTTGAAACCCTCTTATTTTTAAGAGCTGACGGCCATCAGAAATAGTTTTCCATGAAATTGCAGTAACTTGTCAGATATGACCTTGATATATTCTCCCCAAAAATGATGTACAGGGAAGCCCATGCATGATATTTTTGCCTATTGCTAGATTTCTATTAAAATAAACAGATTTGACTAGTAACTTTAGATCTGAAATTTAACATGAATCAATAGATCCCTTCTTTGGTCATGTAGCCCTTTTAACAATATTTATAATATTGAAGGAACACCACAAATAAATATAACTCCGCTGCCAGCTAGAGAAATGAAAATGTCATCCTTCATGGTTTTGTCAGAGATTTATTTATAATGGTATCCTATAATGAAGTACATGTGCACTGTGAGTGACACACTGAGGACAAGACAGCTGTTATTTCGACCTCTGAACAAATATATATAACACATGTCCAATTTCTTTCTTGGACAGAAGATGTGTATCTGGTCCATTGGAACAAAAATTTAACTTTACTAGATCATCATAAGCTGGACAATATTTTTTTCAAGGTTCAAGACACTTAATGGAGAATAAGGAGAAAAATCTATTCTGATTTCAGACAGACGGAATCCTTGTTGGCTTTGTTTCTCTGCCATTCAAGTATATTTTATTTCATTTGCCAGCATGGTTAATTTTGTGAGGGCCCCTGGTCTATGGCCAGCAATTAACACCACTTAGCAGTTTTTCAATAGGATAATTGCCTGTTGTTCTGCACACATAGCTCTCATTCAGATGCTAATGAATACTGGGGCACTGGCCATCCACACATTCCCAAACCAGGTATGTTCTGCTTCAGACTAAATTCTAAGATGGGCTGTATTGTGCATGAACACCAGCAACATTAGGAAAAAAACTCCTGTAGAACAGAAGTAGTTCCACATCAGTCTGACATTAGAAAAGAAAAGTTCGAGGAGATAGACAAACTGTACAAAAGCTGTGCTATTTCAGTATATCAGCAGCTAAACAGAAGTGGTTATTCCAGTAACCTGTTCAAGAGGTATCTTAGTGTTTGCATTCAAAACCACGTGTTTTCATCAGGATCTGTGATAATCCAGGCCATCATTTATTTTAGAGAAGTGGTTTTAAACCTTTGGTCTGTGGACCCCTATGTCTAAAGCAGCTGTTCCCAAACTCTGACAGATTGTTCACCACTGCTGGTCTACGCAATCCATGAAAAATGTCTATGATCAATCAAAAGTATGTGAGTACCAAAACTTACAATTCAAAGGGCTCTGCACCTCCATTTGAAATTTCCAGAGATCCGCACTGCCATTCAAAATTTTTTAGGGGTTTGCAAATGAAAAACGGTTGAAAACCACTGTTCTACAGACTGCAGGACTTGAGTTCCACACCTTAGCTAAGTAGAGGCAGTCAAAAAGCCTGAGGTTGAATAGATTTAGTCTTTGCAGGTTAGTCTAAGCTGCACAGATTAAACTGAAACAGAAGTGAACAGTCATTTACCTTTAATTCAGGAAATGCAGCCACATGCCTACAGTGACCCAGGCCAGAGGCTGGGGGATGCTAGAGCATGGCTCTCTGGCTGTATTCATTTCCTCTTCCTGCTGCCCTGGAGGTCTCTTATATTTGTAGTCCAGAATTACATCAGCACAACTCTGCAGGAATGCTCATCACTTCTGCCTGCTTCTAGGAGCCTCTGGGATTTGTAGTCCACAGTTGAAGCCAGCAGTAAGTTTGAGCAGGGGAAGGGGTATTTAAACCCCCCTCCCTGGCCCTAGATCCCAGCTGGGGTTTGCCTGGGGAGAGCATGGCTGCTCCCCTGCAGACTGAGCTACATCCCCAGCCAGGCTTGCCTCCCCCCCACCCTACCCTCCCTGCTCCAGCCAGGGAGTGGAGGGGCAGGGCCAGCCCAGCTCTCTGGAGCAGATAGCAGGGCACAGCCCAGCCCAGGGCTGGAAAGCATGCTGGTGGACTGTGATTTAACTTGAATCAGAAAGGGGTCTGGGCCAGAAGTTTCACAAACTGGTTTGACCCAAATCAATTAAGTCTGATGTTACATTCAGCCAGGTTTATCTTAAACCAGTTTCAACCATTTTGAAACTGGCTTGTGTGCACTGAGCTTCTCTTCTGTTACCAGTTTAAACCAGTTTCTGATCACTTAAACTGGTGTATGTGTAATGTCTGTCCCTAGCTTATGTTTACCTCATTCCTGCTAGCGCATGGAGACACAACTGCGTTGTCTATGCTGTTATTTTACCAAGTGCTATTTACTGCTCAGTAGCTAACATATGGTAAAAATGCACCTTTTTCCTAAGAAGATAATGGCTGGGAGGAGCTTAATGTTTTTCTTTACCTACTAAGGTTTTAAAAACTACGGACTGCCTTATTTTCATGAAGATTTTACCTTGAATTAGCTTAGCTATCTCAAGAGCACACATTTTCTTATAGTGAAGTCATGGGCATGGGGCTTTTATGGAAACCCGCACAATGGAGCCCTAGTCCCAGGTGAGGCTTCTAAGCACTGCTACCATACAAAAGTCATTTGGCCAACTCCTGGTCTCCATTTAACTGTGTTGGCTCTGGTGAAAGTGCTAAACTGATGTGCCTTTAAAAGCATGGCCCAGTGTGAATTTTTTTGGCTGAGAAAGTCTAGGGTTGTCACAGGACCCTAAGGTGCCTTGGAACCCGTTCAGGGGTGCTGTGGCATGGGTGTCACTGCTGCAGCTAGGTGACCATGAAACTGCCCCACACACCTAGCATGGAGCCAGATTGGAAAGCAGCTGTGGCAAGAGCAAGTTCTCCTGCCTGTATTAGATTTATCCTAATGCTTGACTGCAGAACCAAACTGGGCAGGTCCACCTACTGGCAGCAGCAATATAGAAGCCTGGAAATTTATCTGTGTGCTTCCGCAGCCTGCTAGGTAGAATTTGCCTCTGTTTCCTGGAGAATGTATGAGGCTGGACTGAGAAGGGCTGTGGCAAGAGCAGGTCATTCCTGCCTGCATTAGGTTTATCAGATGAACCTAATGATGATCTCAGTTTTTTACAAGCTCCGTCCATCCTACTTCAGTATGTAAACGTATATGTTGTACTCTTGAAAAACCACCATAGAAGTAATGTGTGTTTCATATTAGTAAGAATAAAGATCACTGCTACTTGTTATTTACAGGGCATGTTTACGTATCTCCACATGGCGACATTGCTATGTCACCGTGCTTTAGTACTTTGTTTTGGAAGTACTAAAGCATGGCGCAGTAACCACCCATACTGCACTGTATGCATGGTGCATGGTTAGATTTCACCTACATCACCATAGTAGCACACTCTTACAGGGGAGTGCGCTGCTATGGTGAGGTGGCTGCTGATCACGTGTAGACCCACATGACTGCTACATCATCATAGGGCATTGTAGGGCAATGTGTAGATGTGCCCACAGTGTAGTAGCAGCTAGGAGCCCCATCCAGTCCTAGACCAGAGCCCTTTTGTTCCAAACATAGTCCAGAAGAACAGACCTTGCTCCAGAGAGCTGTATTCACCCTGGATCCCGCTCCCTTTTGTTCACACTATGAACCCCTATTCATGTGTATTACAGGCAGGTTCTTTTGGGATGATAAATCTTATAACCATATCCAGAAGACCATAATCCCCATGAAACAGCTGTTGAGTCACTTCAAAACTTCCCTGGAGACCACAACCATGGATTGGCCAACTCACAAATACCATTCCTGTTCCTCCTTTAGCTGGGAAGAAAGATCAGAATCAGCAGATTAATTGGTATCAATCTATACCATACAGGGGACCACCAAGGGACTCTATAGGCATAAGTACTGCCCCCCTTAGATAAGTTCCAGAAAGCATAGTCTTTTGAAGTTTAATTGCACTAGGGCAATTTAATCCAGAACTTGTAGTGACACAGTGAAATCAGTAGTCCCCGTAGCAAAAGGTAGTACAGGGTGGCACATTAGAGACCCGCTAGTTCAAAGAGTCATGAGGTTTTCATAGGCATTTCCTTGTAGCTTTCCCCACAGTAGGGCACAACAATATTGTTTGCAAAATATATATGTAAGAACCAGCTAATAGAAGCTTAAAAAAACACCAAAGAATTATTTTCAATGAGAAAAAGAAAAATCAAGAGACCTTCTCATGGCATCCATCCTTTTCTTCATCCACAGAGAACGACCCTCTTTTAACATTCCTACAAGTCTGTCTGGAAAGAAACCTGTGGTTTTATAGAAATTTTCCTAAAAGAGATGATTTTTTTTCTGTGGATGAGAACCCCCTCCCCTACCTTCCCATTTCATTGAGAGTTTGTCTAGCCAGATGCCTTTCTTTCTCTCCCCTCTGTTTCTTAAGAGCTTTACTGTCCTATCAGTCTCGCAGTATCCTGGGTGATAGTGCTGATTGTATTTTGTGAAAATCTCTGGCTACAGTATAATGAGCTCTGCTTTGTTCTTTCCATGACACCTACTACAGTTCCCATTGGGTGTTTGGAATAGTTTTTCATCAAACTGCTTAGCTTGATTCTCTTTTCTTCTGTATTGCTTGTTTTTTTAGACTTGTTTACTGGGTCAGTTGGCATGCGCATAATTGCTGAGCCATGCAATAGTGTCCTCCGTGGCCATAAGCAATTCCTGTAGTCCACCACTGAATTTAATCAGCAGGCAGCCATCGACAGTATGCAACATGGTATGTGTTTTGTAGTCTGGGGTGTCATGAGGACCCCAATGGTGGAGGTTGGTTGCGCACAGACCTTTCCCAGTTCAGAATCTATTCAGCAAGGCCCATTGACGGTGTGGCAGGTTGAAGCCACTTGGGTAGATTGTAGGATCTGTGATAAGGAACTTGTCTGGTGGTGATGTCGACCTCCAGTCCTCACACCAGAGGGTCTCTGCCATTCAGTCCTGGTGCAGCAGTTTGGACCGCAGTGGGTATTGTGATGGTAGGCATGTAGCAGGTGGATTTAAGAGACTGTTACAGAGCAGCAGGCTTGCATTGGTATAAATCTTCTCCAGTAGATTGCTAGTTGCAACTTCTTATAAGATATGATGGGGGAAAATGTTGCTACCATGGACTGGATTCACAGTAGAGGGGGTAGCAATGGATCTACTATACCCCCCAGCTTGGTGTCATCTGCAAACTTGCAATCCATCCCATCTTCCATATTTTTAATAAAGATATTGATTGAACAAAACCAGCCTCAGAACTGCCCCCTGGGGCACTCCACTTGATACTGGCTGCCAACTAGACATTAAACCATTGATTACTATGCTGGAGGGTAGGGCTAAGATTCAGAGTGACCTAGACAAATTGGAGGACTGGGCCAACAATCCAGTCCGTTTTCTATCTTCCTTACAGTCTATTCATTCAACTCTTATTTCTATCCACCTTACAGTCCATTCCTCCAACCCATATTTCCTCAGATTGCTTGCAAGAATGCTGTGGGAGACGGTATCAAAAGTCTTGTGAAAGTCTTTTGATCCACTGCTTTCCCCTATATTTCATCCATTGCTTTCCCCTATATTATGTCCACTGTTTTCCACATAGACTGGGGCTACACAGATGTAGATGTCAATGGCTTCACAAAATGATATTGCTCTTATTCATGACCCCAAGCAGCACAGCATGATCCAGCCTTCCAGATGGAACCATGACTGCTCTTCTGACTTGTGCTGGGTTAGTTCAATACACGGTCACCCACAGCCAGCATCTTGCCAGGTCTTGGACAGCTTCCTGCAAAGTCAGCACAGGCGGTCACTAGTCCACATCAGACTCCAGCTCCCAAATGTATGCTGGGTGACCTAGGATATCATATGGGACGCTGCTTGACTGAGAGCCCAGTGCTGGTCTACTTGATATGAATGGCGAAACTCCATATCTAACTTTTGGTGGGGATCAGGGTCATGCCTCAGTTGTTAGAGCAAGGGGAATTCTGCGTGATAGATGCCTAAAAAGAGTTTTAAAATAAAGGGTCTGAACACTGCAGGCTATGCTAGAGCTGGTGGGAAAATCTGAATTGAAACCAAAAAAAATCAGTAGTCTTCACAGAAATGGAATTCCTTCAGGTTTTGACTGGGAAATGTTGACTCAAATATGGAAAAAGCAATATATTGAAAAAAAATCTAAGCAAAATTAATCTAAATGTTGTAGTTAATATGGAATGTTTCAACTCTTTCCCATTGAAAATTTTGTCACAATTGATTCACTCCTGCAAAATGTTTTATTTCAATGCAGCTGCATTTTTCAGTGATTCCATTGAAAATACTTTGACCAGCTCCAGTTATTATATGTAGTATATGAGGCTCTGAATGAAAGACCAAATTGTATCTAGCTACTCTGCAGCTGCATAAGGGTAGTGTAAAGTACCGTTACTCTCTGACAGTCTCTTTTGTTATCTCCCTCCTTAGCTTTCCCCCTTCCTTATCCAGATAATCCCTATTAGATACCTTAATTTTTTTTGTGAAGACTGAGGTAAAGTAGCTGTTGGGTGGCTCCATCTTCTCTGTATCTTTGGTTAGGAGTTTCTCCTAGCTTGTTAATAGAGGACGTGCAGCTTACTTGGTCCTTCTTTTCTGGCCAACATACTTACAGAACTTCTTGTTGTCCTTAACCTCCTTTGCCAGGTCCAGCTCATTCTTTATCTTTGCCTTCCTGACTTCATCCCTGCAGGGTCTTGCTATTTCCTGGTATGCTTCCTTAATGACCTACCCATTCTTTCATTACCTGTATGCTTTCCTTTTGCATTTGATGAATTTTAGAAGCTCTTTGTGCAGCCACATTGGTCTCTTGCCA
This sequence comes from Crocodylus siamensis, assembly GCF_052110815.1. Lineage (NCBI taxonomy): Eukaryota > Metazoa > Chordata > Crocodylia > Crocodylidae > Crocodylus > Crocodylus siamensis. The sequence continues at coordinate 61,098,189 of NC_143402.1, forward strand.
TTCTTCTTGTGCTTCCATCATGTCAGGACAGTTCCTTATTGAACTTCCAATATTGTGTCCTTTAGAAGTACCCAGCCCACCTAGACACCTTTATCCTTCAATCTATCCTCCCATGACACCAGGTCTATTAGCTCCTTAAGTCAGATGGAACTGATCTTTTTGAAATCTAGCATCCTCATTTTGCTGACTTCTTTATACTTGTTGTCCTTGTGTTGTAGAGCAGAATGGAGGGTGTTTGGTTTTTCCTCTATTTTCCTGGTTGCCACAATGGGCCAGGAAAGATTTTTTTTCTTCCTGTTGCTACAGGTGTCAAGGGTTTTTTGTTTGTTTGTATGTTTACCTTCCTTGGATGCCGTGGGTGGTGGCTGGAGCCAAGGCTGGGGATTTTGACTGGGATGTAGCCATGATCCTGCTGGGACTAAACCCTGAAGGTTGCGTGTTGGAGGGTCTTGCCCCTCCACTCAGGGCCAGACCAATCACCACATTTGAGCTCAGAAAGGAATTTTACCCCATGGTCAAACTGATATGGACTCCAAGGGGTTTTGCCTTCCTCTGTAGCTTGGGATGTGACCTTTATCTTAGATCTCTCAAGTGCATTTTAACAACCCTTGCAGCAGCAGGACATTGGCAGCCCTCATCCCCCTATTTTCCCTTTTCCAGTGTAGGGTATTTTTACTGTCTTTGGGCAATATGCCTTGTAGTCATGCATCAGAGTTGACTGTGTAGTTTTACGAATTGGTTAGACAGACTTGTATGAGATGGTTAGGACAGGGATGATCCTGTCTTAAGCAGGGGGTTGGACAGGATGACCTTTGGAGGACTCTTTCAGCCTTACTTTTCTATGATTGTGTTATTCTCACCTCAGTGGCAGGGAACTGCTTCTACGCTCAGAGGTCCAATCCTAAACTGTGTCAGTTGAATGTAACCTCAGTACATCTGAGAAGAAGGGAAAGGGAAGATGTAGCAGTTTGCTTCATCAGGTTTGAGCTGGCCGTGGGGCAAGTGGAACCCTGCATGAGCAGCTAAAGCAGCGAAATACACTTCTTTTTGCCAGCAAAGAAGATTCAACCATGATTGAGCCCAAAGGCTATTAAGTTTAGATCTCTCAAGTGCATTTTAACAACCCTTGCAGCATCAGGACATTGGCAGCCCTCATCCCCCTTTTTTCCCTTTTCCAGCACTAATAGATGTACATTTATTCTCAATGTTTTCCTTACCAAATGAGGACACCATACTTGACTTGTTTACCAACTAGAGGTCATAGCTCATGTTTCTCAAGAGGTAAAAGAAGGATTCTTGAAGAGAGAAGGCACTGGGTTATATAGCCAATGCTGAGGACTCTTATTTATGTAGAAAATATTGGAAATCCCACTTTTGATAGGTGGGATTCAGTACCTCACCTTTTTTTAAGGTAAGTCCAAAAGTCTTCCTGGGTTGCAACTTGACCTTCTATGATCTTGGCTTTCCTACTCTTCTTCATGAAAGGTGCACTATCTTTATAGAAACTTGGTGATCTTCAGTGGAATTCATTTGTGAGGTAGGGAATCCATACAGAACAAGAGGAATTCTTCAAGATCCAGGTGTCTTTTATTCTTTCTCTGTGCAATATTACTTGGTGTAACTGAACATCCTCCCTCATCTCCTCTCACACTGCAGGGGAATCAGAAGCAACTCCAGTGATATCAGTGGAGTTATGCCAGTGAGAGCGAGAGGAGAATGAGGCCCACCCCATATAAAAGCCAGCTGCCCTACAAGATGCTGTGTCCCCAGTGCAAAGCCCACTGACATCAATGGAAAGGTTGGACACAGTGGGCTCTACATCAAGTCCTATATGCTGAAACACCTGCAAAATGCATTATACGCCACGTCACTTGACTCATTTCAGGTAGAGAGGAACAGCAGGATTTCCACCTTATAGATCAGAACATTTTTCTCTTCACATTTCCCTTATCTCTTCAAGCCTGTTACCCTGACATGTTACAGAAGTTCTGCTGGATGCTGACAGCGCAATTTGCCACGCGATCCCAGAGGGGCTCATTTTAGGACAAGTTCCCTCGAAGCTTTGAGCGCCTACTCCTTTGCTTTCAGGGGGCATTAGGAGATATACCTACACAGTGCCTGCTGGTGGATCTAGAAGAACTGAAGCCACCAGTCGTGAGCCCATTAAGTGTCAGAGTCCTCTGTTCTTCTGGACTCGGTGTGCTGCATGGGAAGATGGGCCTGAAATATGCCTTGGTAGGTGGATTCCTCAGCTGACACTACAGAAATGAAACTGTGCCACCCTCTGCCAGTGGATAAAAAGGGAGAAATTGTAAAGGAACACATGGTCCTCTGAATGCATTAGTGAGCAAGAGGAGAGAGAGAGAGCTCAAGAAAGCTTGCCTTGCAGCCAAAAGCTCCTGAAAAGTCCTTTTATGAATGTTTTGTGTTAGAAACTTTGGGAATTACTCTTTCCCCACTCCCACCCACCTCATAGGGGCGGGGGGGGGGGGAGGCATTTGCGTATGTAGCCGTGGGGACACTGCTAACGACTTATCTGTCATTTTCCCCCTTTTGTGTCACTTTTCCAGTTTGATTTCATGTTTGCCTGTCTCCAGCCTGCAGATGCCCAGAGCTGCATTCCTTTCTCACCACGGCCCCCCTCCGCTGCTCCCCACTCCCACCCTGGGGCCTTGTGTGACTTGTTTGGTGAAGGCAAACCAAGAAAGGCCTGTGCCACTTCCATGGAAACAAAAGCCTGTTTTCAAACACTGTTAAGAGAAACTGTTTCTATCTTAGGCCTTTAATGACCTGAACTGTCCATCTTTGGAGAAAAAGGGGTTGGGGGGGGGGGGGGAGAAAGAGCTTCACTGCTTTGCTGTTGCTTTTTAATTATGATTCTTCTGTGGAAAGGAGGGAGTGGCTCCTGGTTACGCAAGCATTTACTCATTTATGATATTAATAAAATTGAGCCTTTTGTGCCTCTCGGAAAATATTCCCAATAGTAGATGGGCTCATTTGTAGCAGCGGTTTATATTTTCCCTGTGAGAGGAGTCCTTAGGTATTTCAGTGTTGAATAAATAGTCCTTCATGTTGTATGCGGTGGCTCAGGGACTCCCTGCTGAGATCATGTCCTTAATACAAACAATACGACACATTTATTCTAAGCTGACCGCACTGACCCCCAAAAGTTTGTTCCCTCCACTGGGACTCCTCAGCCCTTTCACTCGGCTGAATGGCCCACACAAAGACCTTGTCGCATCTACAGTCCCTTCCTAAACAAAACTAGGAGGGGAAGGGGGGAGAGAGGAAGGGATAGACAAACCTTGACCCATCCACCTCAAAGAAAATTAAGGAATTTGCATTTTAAACCTTAAGTGCCTATCCTGTCCTACCCCCCACCCCCACTTTAACACTTTCTATTCTAAACTCCTGAGAAGTTCCAGGCTCACGTCGCACCGACTGAGCTGATGTCCCAGCAAAGATCAGAATCCCTACGGGGAAGAAAGACTCTTCTTTTCTCTCCTTTACATTCTTATTTGGCCAGAGCTTTACAAAAATGCTGCTACTTAGTAAAGGACTAGACTCTTTCTCTTTCCCTTCCCCCATCACTACCACTGTCTTTGGGCAGAGGGACACACAGGTCTATCTTTAAAGGTTTCACTGAGTTTTCTATCTTGCTTTCCCCTCCGTGCCAATTGTTCTTTGTCCTTTATAATGGCAGAGCTTCCCAGGCAAGAAGTTTTAGGTTTGAACACAAAACTCTCCTGTTTGCTATAATCTTCTTCCTGCAGCAGTCTCTCTCCAGAGGATGGTTTCATTTGTTTTTTAGTTAACCCTGAGGAATGGGTATCACCTAGGCATGAATTGAAGGAGCATATTTGCAGTTTGTAAACAGGCTGGAGCTTGGAGGGAACCCATAGGGTCAGGTAAGTTTGGGAAAAGCATTGTAGATGGCTGAATTCTCTTGGGTCTGCAAAAGTGATCGTGAGGAGGGATGTGGGTGATGACTTTGGAAGGACAAAGCTCTCCCGTGGTTAGTTTATGTTCTCGTTGAAAAGCCAGTGTCAAGTGAAAACTTCAGGCCTGTTTTAGCTATAGTGCCCCACATGAACGCAGCTAGCCTGGCCTGAAATCATCCCTAACCTTGGGTAAGAGCTTTTTGTATGCAGATAGGCAAGAGCTTATACTTCTGAGTCAGTTCCTAAATAGGTTTTGCAAAAAAATTCATTTTAATGCAAAAGGGGTCTAAGTTATAGCCATGTTGGAAATAGGCAGAGAAGGTTTTTTGTGTAAATCTGATATCTTTAATTAGATCAGCTCAAATAGATGGAAAAATTCTTCTTTGCAGGCTTTCGGGTACAATTACCCTTCACCAGGAAGAGGAAGTGCCTGCAAGCGGTCTGTGTTCTTCCTGGATGAAATAGTTTTCTCTGGATGTTTTACTACTCCATCCAGGAAGAGCACAGACCATCTGCAGATGTTCCCTCTGCCCGATGAAGGGTAATTGTACCCAAAAGCTTGCAAGCAAGATTTTTTTCCTAACTATTTGAGTTGGTCTAATAAAAGATACTGGATTTACGCAAAAAACCTTGTCTGCATTTTGATGCAAACTAATTTTTCAATGAGAAAATAGTTTTCATTTAAAAAAAAAATCAACCAGTTCTAAAACCTGTATTTCCTTCATGTGACAGCTGAGAATGTCCTGTAACCATATGATTCCTGGAGCTGGGACCAAAAAATAAGAGCTGGCAACACAGGTGAAACATTTTCAAAGTGCAGACCCTTGTGTTTTGTCAGCTTCCAGGGTGTTAAGCAAACACATGGGTGAGACAAATAATGAATAATACTATAAGCTTTTTCAGGCAGGATCATGCCTGCCTCTGATTTTTTACAGAGCATCTAATAGAACAGGATTTCTGTTTGCTATAATCAGAAGAAACATAAACTCTGCTGATTCTTACTAAGCCATGGATGGGAATAAGACATGCAGGCTACAAAATGTGAAGTAATGACAGGGGTTGAGAGAAGGGAAAGTTTTGGCAGAAGAGGTGTCCAAGGAGTTTGGCAAGGAGGTTACACAATGTTACGAAGTGATTAACAGCTAGAGCAAAGGGGAGATTGTTCTAAATATTAGTGTCTAATGTAGGCTGTGAATGGCTCAGCTCTTCAACCTCAAGGCTACTGTATATACCCAAAGCCAAGACAACTTCACATTTAAGATGACCTCCCAATAATTAGGGGTCAGTTAGATGTTGTACATGGAAAAATATGACAAATTTATAAATGTTCCATGTATAGAGAAACACAAAAAATGTATAAAAGTGTTACATTTTTCCACATACAGCACCTAACTCCCGAAAGACTTGTCTTAACTTTTCCTCCCTCTGTGACAGTGGGAAAAGTAGCAGCAGAGGGCCGGGCAGTAGGGAGGGGCAGTAAGTCTGCCCCCCTTCCTTTGCTCCCCCACTTGCTCCTTCCTGCCTGCACCCTCTGCCACCTCCCCCATGCTGCCTGCCCCTCAAGCAATGCCTGAACGCTTGTCATCTGTGTCCCTGCATCCTCTGTCCCCCCTGCTCATTACCATCATAGCTCTGGTCCCCAATGTGCAGAGTAGCATGGCCAAATTACTCACCAGCATTTGCTGTGGCAGGAGCTCTGGCCCTGAGACATCAGAGCTGCTGTCACCGCCATAGCTGCTGTGTGGCTGGGCTGGGGCTGGAGCTACCATGTGCCCTGGACTGGAATGGGGCTGAGGTCAGGACAGATGGTAAGTGAAGGGGGCGAAACGGGGGCAGGGGCAGAGGTACAAGGGATGCAGAAGCAGGATGCAGGTGAGGGGGCACAGGCTTCAGGAGGCAGGTGTGAGGGTAGAGGTTGGGGGGCAGCTGCTGCGGCTCCAACTCTGGCCCAAACCCAAACTGCCCCCTGCTCCCCCAGTCCTTTGTACAGAAATCCAAGACAAGAAGCTTATTTTCCCTTGTTGAAGGGGGTGGGGTGGGGTGGGACTCATTTTGGATTCAAATACATACAGCAAATTGTTGAATTCTAAGTCTTTTGCCCCATGAAGGGTTTTCAGACCAAACCTTAGACAGGAGGCCACACGCTTGCTTGATCACAGTGACATTGAATTCAGTGGCTATATAATGATTTATGCCTAGCGAGGATTTCTCCCTGGGAGTCTCTGCCTCCTATGTGTAACCATGAAAGAGCCCACATGTCAATATTTTGTACAAACTGTAGGGATTTGTGCTTTTCGGACCAGACTCTCAACCAAAATAACAGCTCAGCCTCTCTGCCTTCAGGGGAGCTATTGACTGCAGCAGAGCTGTGCTGACTTGTAGCTCCTGAGACGCTTTCCTTCCTCTTTTTCAGAAAACTGAACAAAGCCTGACTCCCCACTGTCTCATGCCAGACAAGCCCCTGCGCACCCCCCTGGTTTCCAGGTATGCCAGGGAATGGTGTAATGGTGATTCATGTGCACAATAACCCATCCACATTTTTTTCTCCATTAAGTTATTGATTTGAATTTAAAACTTTATTGCCAGTTCAATGACTTTGTCTGGGAATTTAATGGTATTTGCCTGTCCCCCCCCCCCCCCTCCAAATCCTGGGTCTCTTAGATGCAGCATAGTGCAGCTTGAATGTAGTCTGTTTCGTGGGAAATCCGTGTACTCTAGTAGTAAGAGTAGTAAGGTGGCAGTTGCAGCCAGGTAGGTCTTTCTCATTGCCTGTCTTTACACCTGCTTGTTCATGTTCTAATTAGAACACTCCAGTTTGGCCTTACTATCACATGTATAAGCCCCCGCACGTTTAAAAAAAGCCATGGGGGTACTTTATCTACAGCTCATTGAAGGAGGTTTATATAAAGCACCTGACGGCCATTAATATTTGTGATGGTGGGGTGCTTTAATTACAGCGGCAATCTGGGAACCACTCTAATTAATCCTCCTCCTCCCCACAACCCCCAAGCACATGTATAAGCAGCCATTTTTCCTTGTGGTACCGCTGACTTAAACCTACGGGCATGTTACTGGTAGAACAGAAACTGTGGACTATGCTGGCAATCTACTCCCAGTGTGGACACAGCCATACTATTAAGGATGTTCCTTCCCGACTTACTTCAGCCCCCTTCCAGAGCAAGATAAGCTGTACTGGAAAGAGTGGAGTTTTGCTGATATGACTCTATGTATACTAGCATCTTTAGAGTCCTGTAACTGCGACCACTTTAGGAAGGGTGTGAGGGGGGTACTGTACCATTTTAACTACAGGGATATAATGTAGCCCAACTTTATAGTATAAACAAAGCTGTGATCCAGAGGTGGGCAAAATGCAGCCCGGGGGCTGGATGTGGCCTGCCAAGCTATTCTATCCAGCCTGCAGGGCCCCTAAAAAATTTAGAAAATTTATATTTATCTGCCCTGGGCTACCTGTCATGCAGCTAAAACTCAGTAAGCAGCCCTCTGCCCAAAATAATTGCCTGCCCCTGCTGTAATCTGTTTATGCCTAGACTAGCCCAGCTATATAATGGGCATAAGAATACATACCCTAAGCCCAAATGTGAGCATACATGACCTATGCACATATGAAAAACTTATAGTTGAATGTGATTATAGTTGCTTGAATATGACTCAGTTGCTTCATGGTAATTGCCTGTATGCGTGCTCTTAACACAGCAAGTAGAATCTCAGTCACAGTGACTGCCCTTTCTTCACGCAGGATTAAGCTGCTGTGGGTTAGTTTCCACGTACCCAGGGTAAGAGCATGCACACAGACAATCTTCATGGAGTAGCTTATGGGTTGTAAGGCTCCAGCCACTTTTATTTCATGGTAAATCATAGAGTCTTTGGTACAGGGACAGTTCCTAGGTGTTTGTACAAAGCCCTCATTTCTGTTGTGGGTTCTAGGTATTACTATAATATGTGATACCCCAGAGATCAACATCAAGTGTTATATGACAAGCTAAGGAAGTACAGGCTGAATGAATGGACTGTAAGGTAGATACAAAACTTGCTGGTGCATCGGGCTCACAGGGTAATAATCAATGGCTTGTTGTCTAGTTGGCAGCCAGTATCAAGTAGAGTGTCCTAGGGGTCAATCCTGGGGCTGGTTTTGTTCAATGTCTTCATCAATGATCTGAAAGATGCAATAGAGTGCACCCTCAGCAAGTTTGCAGATGACACCAAGCTGGGGGGTGGGGGATAGTTGATATGCTGGAGGGTAGAGCTAGGATACAGAGTGATCTAGACAAATTGGAGGATTGGGCCAAAAGGAATCTCATAAGGTTCAACAAGGACAAGTACAAAGTCCTGCACTTAAGATGGAAAAATCCCATGTACCGGTATAGGTTGAGGGCTGACTGGCTGGGCAGCAGCTCTACAGAAAGTGACCTGGGGGTTACAGTGGACAGTAAGCTGAATATAAGCCAGCAGTGTGCCCTTGTTGCCGAAAAGGTTAACAACATAATGGGCTGCATTGGTAGATGTGTTGCCAGTAGGTCTCTCCATTCAGCACTGGTGAGGCCACATCTGGAGTACTGTGTTCAGTTTTGGGCCCCTCACTACAGAAAGGATGCGGACAAATTAGAGAGAGTCTAGCGGAGGGCAACAAAAATGGTGAGGGGGCTGGGGGACTTGACTTCTGAGGAAAGACTGAGGGAAGTGGGCTTATTTAGTCTAGAGAAGACTGAGAGGGGATTTAATAGCAACCTAAAGGGTTGTTCAAAAGAGGATGGAGCGAGACTGATCTCACTGGTGGCAGATGACAGAACACGGAGCAATGGGCTCAAGTTGCAGCAAGGGCAGTTTAGGTTAGATATTAGGAAGAATGTCCTCACTAGGAGGGTAGTAAAGGGACAGGTTACCCATAGAGGTTGTGGAATCTCTGTCTTCAGAGGTTTTTAAGACCTAGGTAGACAAAGCTTTGGCTGGGATGACCTAGTTGGGGATGGTCCTGCTTTGAGCACAGGGTTGGACTAGATGACCCCCTGGGGTCCCTTCCAAACCTAATTTTCTATGATTCTATGACCCTGGCTAAACAACAAATGCAAAACCAGCCAATACATCTCCATCCACACCACAATTAAAACACTCTACAATGAAACCATAAGAATCCCTGAATCCTACGTGTTTACCACACAATGCGATATTGCTCATCCAATACACTGAATGCCCATGTGGAAGCTATACGGATGACAGCTAAACAGAAAGCATGGGAGATATGCGCCTTATAGACTAACTAAATAAAATATATAGAGAGCACAAGCTTTCATTGTTGTAACTAACCAACTACTACACAGTCACAGAAAACAGATAAAGGACAAGAAATCCAGTTACCACTGGGAGAACACTTTTCACAAAACCACCACTCCATCTCTGACCTTACAATCCTCGTACTCGAGGGAAAGCTACACAATGCCTTCAGAAGATAGGCCTGGGAACAAAAGTTTATATGGGATGCTAAAAACCATGCAGACAATATTTTTCATGGCTCATTACAATTTACTTTCTCCCTCTGCTAATTACTCTGTACTCCACAAGTAACAACAATGCTTTTGCATTTTCAGTGGACTTATTCTATTATATAATTAGATTTATCTAATTCAGTTGCCTTTTACTTGGTCTGTAGCTACTTCCAATAGCTTCTCTTTGCTCCACAGGTTTACTGGCTTCTTCTACTTCTTAAAATGACTATTTTGATTTACATAATGGAGTTAAACAAAAATAAATGTTTTACTTGGCATCTGGTTCAAGCTGTATCTGCTTCCTTCCAGGAATACAGTCCTGGACTTTACTCATTCTCAAACATAAGCTTCTGTAGGTGACAACATCTGACAAAGTAGGCTGTCTCCTATGAATGCTTATTAGGCCTGCACAAAGCAGCTAGTATTCAATTTGGATTTGGATTCAGCCAATTCGGGGGACAGTGATTCGATTTGGTGATTCAGTTCACTGTCCTGAATTGATTTGGCCGAATCGGATTCAGAGATTTGGCTGCTACCGAATCTCTGAATCTCCAGATCACCCAGGCCCTATCCCTGCCCGCTGTCCCAGCCCCGCCCGGCCCCAGGTCCTGAATCTTAAAAAGAAAAAAAAAAGCTCTGACTCAGCGCTTCCTGCCAGCCCGGGGCGGGCGATCCCCACAGCCCCACACTATGCGCGGGGCTCTGCCACAAGCCCCCTGACCCCTGCCTGCCCCAGCTCTTGTCCCTTTGAAAAAAAACAAAAACAAAAAACCCCTGGCTCACTGGCTCCTGCCGTGTGTGTGTGGGGGGCGCTCCCCACTGCCCCCAATGTCCTGCGTGGGGGGTTCTGTCATGAACCCCCAAAAGCCCTGAGGCTGTTGCAGCAGTCAGTGAGTCCAGCAGTTTTGGTTTTGGTTTTTTTTAAAGGGCCAGGAACTGGGGCAGGTGGGGTAGCTCGGGGGGGGGACTGGGAGAGCGAGCGGGGGTCGGGGAGACTGGGGGAGCAAGCAGGGGATGGGTCCCCTCCCCACTCCTCCAGCCCCCCCTCGCCCACCCCTACTTACCAGCATGGAGTCCAGGTCTAGCTGCCTGCGGCAGTGAGCGGAGACTGCCCAAATCGCCAAAGCGCTCCAAATCTTTTCCAAATCAATTTAGAGAGCGTCAAATTGAGTTGGACCTTTTACTTGGTCCCCTGATTTGATTCAGATTCAGAGATTTGGCCACCGAATCTCCTCTGAATCGAATCGGCACCCAAAGTTTTGCCCAGCATAATGCTTATGCCTTTCTGAGCAAGTTAGTCTGCTCTGCCTTTTGCCTGCCTTCAGACTACCACAGCTCACTGCCTCTCCCAGACTTAAGGAAGGGCTTTTTGTGCTTGAAAGCTTGTGTAACATCTCTCCCAACTATATAGTGGATTATTACCAACCAAATCTTCCTTTCCCCATATTCCTTGGACCGTGTTGGCTAGACTAGCACTATGGCCCTACTATATCATAATAGAAATAATACTGCTAAACTTCTCACACACTCTTCCAGAACATTTCATGCCACTCAGGTCAGGTCTACACAAGAAACTTTTTCTAGTACAATAATAGTGACTACGGGTGTGATTTATCTGCAATATTTCTATGTCAGCAAAGGCTCTATCAAGACAGTTATACTGGAATAAAGGTCTCTTTGCTCAGGGGATCACTATAAATGATACCAGCAAAAGCTTTTTTCCTGGCATAAGCTAAGATTATTTTCTGGTAAGGCTATACCAGTAAATATTTTCTAGTGTATATCTGACCTGGACAGGAATGAAGGCAGAGAGGATATATAATTTCTGATTAGAAAATAAATAAAGAGTTGATAACCACAGTGCCCATTTCCAAACTGTGCTTCATATCAGAAAGCCAACCTTGTAGTTATATCACTGCTTTGAGAGAGCTGTGCTCAGCTCCTTACTCAACCACGTACTCCCAGTGTCAACTGTATAGTGATAGAAATTGTATCTTAAAGATGATCCCTAAAAAAGGAGGCTGAAGACGATAGTAATTGAGAGAGAGTCCCTCAGGTAAGCTGCTAGTTAGTCAGAGACAGACTAAGGCAGGGGTCTGCAATGTTTCTGGGCAGAGTGCCAAAAACACCTGCAACCTCAACTTGTAACATGTTGGTGTGCCAGGCCAGATGGCAGGGGAGCCATGAGGGGCCCAATCCTTGTTGTGCCAGCACAGCCCCAGACCCTTCCCTGAGGCATGCATGCCAAGCAAAATGTCTGCATGTGCCATGCTCTGGCATGCATGCCAGGGGTTGCCTGCCTTTGGACTAAGGGGTCTGCAGAGGATATCTACTGCTCCCCAGTAAAACTTGTTTAGTTCTTCTCATTCATCATATGCCTATGTCTATCAAACCTGGAGATTATTATAAAATTAGTAAAATACTTTCTTGTTCCTCTCTATATGCTTCATCTTATAGTTTATAAACTCTAATGCTTTCTGTTCCCGCTTTATCTATGTGGACTGGGAATTTCAAAGGAGCTGAAGGAATTTAGGCACCCAAATTCAACCCACTTTCCCTGATAACTGAGCACCAAACTCTCATAGCTTCATTTAAAAAAACAAATGTCTTTTAGTCAGAAACTATGGGGCACGCGCTGTCTCTCACTTGCACTGCCAGGTACAATGGGGCTTTGAACTCAGTCAGAGCCTCTAGGTGTTATTGCAATACAAATAATTGAATGGTAAAATAACATGTGGCAGGCGGGAGGCATATTGTGTTCTCCAAGCTCCTTGTGGCAGCATTTCAGATCTGGAGAAAGGAGCAGCTTCTGTGAGTGTTGCTTTGAAAAAAATCCTCCCCCCCAGCCCAACACCCAAAAAATGGTTTGCCATTTCTAACTGCTTGCATTGCTAATTCAAACAAACATGTTTCTGTTTGGTTCTCCCTGCTCACGCAACCATCAGCCTCCCAAAGGTTTCCCGGCTTTTCCTTTGCTTACACAAGGAAACTGCATGACCATTTCTGTCTGGAATTTGTTCTTTTTTTTTTCTTCAGCTCTTTTCTTTTTAGGCTCATTAAGAAATCAATAACCGGCTCAGCAGGGCTTCGCTTAACCTGATTCTGGGAGTATTTCTAACCCCTGAAACGTGAACCGAGTTCTCAAATTGACTTAGCTGGTTTCGCTTTTGCTCATTTCCACTTGATAATATTCTCTGTGCTACGTCCCCTTTCTTAAATGAATTTAGTGCCAGTGAAAAGCTGAGGATTGACAGGCCTGTGCAATAAAACTCACTTCTTATGCACAGAACAGGTACCGCATGGGAGATGACAGCTGTGCATGCATTGTAGCCTGTTTGGGGCAGGGGCCAGATGTGTGCTCTTTCTTTGTAAAACAAAGCTATGTAGAGCACTCGATCAGTGTTCTGAGGACTGTGGTAAAACAGATAATAATACCAATAAGTGCCCCTAAAATTCCTGTTCCAAGAAAGTGGCCCACCTTGACCAGACTGGAGGGATTTTGCCTCTAGTGATTAGATCGTTCTGGCTTTTCTGTTGGTGCTGAGCAAGAAGCAGGTTGACACAGTGGTTTGCATGATGTGGAAGGCAGGGTAGATTTGAACCTTTATAGCCTAACTACATCAGAGATGTATAGCATAATCTTTAATAAGGTGAGGTTTGCTTCATCAGATGCTGTGAAGGGACTGCAGGAAGAAGAGCTGCTAAATAGAAAGCAGTGGGTAGTATACAAAGGGTAGGGAAGTGGGGAGGGAAAAGCGGGTACTGCTGAAAGAAGCAAGGTGGGTCGGGGAGAGTAAAACAAAAGTGTTAACCCACTGAGGGACATAGGGCTTATAAAAGCTAGTCCAGGTAATGGGTTAGGACTCCATAGTCTTGGTTTAGACCATACTTAGCACAATGTGGATAATTTCTTGTCCTGCAATTTCCTGTACAAGTTCATCTTTAAAGTTTTGTTGTCTGTGAACAACCACCCTGAGGTCAGTGATGGCATGTGCAGGGAGGTTAGTGTTCTGCCAGAGGATCATCTGTCTTTCTGATACTGATGTCAGATCGGTATTCATTCATTCTCACATGTGGGGATCTCCACATCCGTCCAGTGGAGAGATTAGAGGGGCGCTGTGGGCAGCCATCTACTAGGATCTGGACTAAGGATACAAGCACATTTCAAGTAGGCACCAGCAGTCCAAAGATGGTAATGATGTATAGCCAGTATGTGTACTCATATTGAACAATAACACATTCCTCCTCCCGTTTCTCTTCTTGCTTCCACTGCTTGTTGACTTTATGGAAGGTATCTTTGTTGCATGTGAATGTTATTCCAAAGCTGCTACTCATATTTAGCCCTACCTCTGCAATGGTTTTCCCACAGCATGGCACTTGTGCTACAGCTGCTCAAAAATGGAACATTTTTCCCCATGAACAATTTCAAATGTTTCATGAAAAAAATGGTGAACAAATGTCCATTTTGTTTCATTTCAAATTAACTTTTTGGTTTTGCCTCTTGAGAACTCCCATAAATTCGAATTCCCATTTTCCCATCCCTGTTCCCCTACACCCTAAAGTCCCTTATTTATTTCTCATTAAATTTAGAAATTTGTTTCACAACAAAAGCACAAAAACGTCCCATTCTCCTAAGTTCCAGTCACCCAGGCTTGGAAAATTTTCCATCCCTTGCAATGGGACCAACTTCACAACGGCTGTGAAAACTTGGCTCCAGAGTTCTGTAATGCAGGGCTTGCTGTTCTGTTTACACCTGGGCCATAATTCTCCTCCCCTTTGTACACCTAATAGCAGTTTTCTACTTGTCTACCAGGCTGTTTTGGCCCTTCCTCTCCTGTTGTGTCCAGGGTGCAGGGGCGATGCATCGCAATTTGTGCACAGCTGGAAAGCTGCCATTTGGACACACACAGAGAAATGGGATTCTACCCTTGGGGTCACCACATTAAACACTGGACATACTTTTACACGTGCTTCAGTGTGTTCTGATTAGAACGTGTCACAGCAGACTTGATTAATCGAGCCCTCTAATCAGAACGCTCCAGTGTGCTGCCGCGTCGGCTCATGTATTTAGTGTCCCTGCACTTCAAAATGGTGGTGGGGGCGCTTTAACTAAAGCTCCTCGAATGAGCTGTACTTACAGCATCCTCACCACTATTTTGAAATGTGGGATGTCAAATACATGAGACACCGTGGGTGTTTTAATTAGAAAGGATCCTAAGAGCTGCTCTAACTAAAACACCTTTCCCCCACCCAGAGCATGTGTATAGGTGCCATGGGATGTTTTGAATGCCGGTGGAGCTCAAATTTAGTTCAATACAACAAACCTTTGGGGTGTGCTGATTCATAGATTCATAGATTCATAGATGCTAGGGTCGGAAGGGACCTCAATAGATCATCGAGTCCGACCCCCTGCATAAGCAGGAAAGAGTGCTGGGCCTACATTACCCCAGCTAGATACACATCTAGCCTTCACTTGAAGACCCCCAGGGTAGGGGAGAGCACCACCTCCCTTGGGAGCCCGTTCCAGACCTTGGCCACTCGAACTGTGAAGAAGTTCCTCCTAATATCCAATCTAAATCTGCTCTCTTCTAGCTTGTGGCCATTATTTCTTGTAACCCCCGGGGGGGCCTTGGTGAATAAATACTCACCAATTCCCTTCTGTGCCCCCCTGATGAACTTATAGGCAGCCACCAGGTCGCCTCTCAACCTTCTCTTGTGGAGGCTGAAAAGGTCCAGTTTCTCTAGTCTCTCCTCGTAGGGCTTGGCCTGCAGGCCCTTAACCATATGAGTGGCCCTTCTCTGGACCCTCTCCAGATTATCCGCATCCTTCGTGAAGTGCGGCGCCCAGAATTGCACGCAGTACTCCAGCTGCGGTCTGACCAGCGCCCGATAGAGGGGAAGTATCACCTCCTTGGACCTATTTGTCAGGCATCTGCTGATGCACGATAAAGTGCCATTGGCTTTTCTGATGGTTTCGTCACACTGCCGACTCATGTTCATCTTGGAGTCCACTAGTACTCCAAGATCCCTTTCCACTTCCGTGCCACCCAGCAGGTCATTTCCTAGGCTGTAGGTGTGATGGACATTTTTCCTCCCTAGATGTAGCACTTTGCATTTCTCCTTGTTGAACTGCATTCTGTTGTTTTCTGCCCACTTGTCTAACCTGTCCAGGTCTGCTTGCAGCTGCTCCCTGCCCTCCGGCGTGTCCACTTCGCCCCATAGCTTAGTGTCATCTGCAAACTTGGACAGAGTACATTTCACTCCCTCATCCAAGTCACTGATGAAGACATTAAAGAGTATCGGTCCAAGGACCGAGCCCTGAGGGACCCCACTGCCCACACCCCTCCAGGTCGAAACCGACCCATCCACCACTACTCTCTGGGTGCGACTCTCCAGCCAATTCTCCACCCACCGGACTGTGCAGTCATCCAAGTCACAGCCCCTTAACTTGTTCACCAGTATGGGGTGGGATACCGTATCAAAGGCCTTCCTGAAGTCCAAGTATACGACATCCACCCCTCCTCCTGCGTCGAGGCGTTTTGTAACCTGGTCATAAAAAGAGACGAGATTGGTCAGGCACGATCTGCCTGCCACGAACCCATGATGTTTTTGTTGTTGTTTTATTTTGTTTTGGTTTTAGGGAAACATTGTTTTCAATAAGAAAATACTGCTTTTAATCAAACCTGCATTCCCTATTACAGGAATGAATCCATTACTGCAGAGGTCTTTGAAAGTTCCTATTTGTTTTTATTTTCTTCTTTTATGTATCACAATATTTTTAAAACCAATTATAGTTGCCTACAACGTGATCAGTTAATTTATAACTGCATTTCCACATCCACTTGTATTAGCTATGCTGACACTTTAAAGGAAGGATGGAAGAGAAATATTCTATGTGTAGGGTCCCTGGGTGTACCTGATCTCCAAAAGTGCTCATGTCATATGCCTGAATAAAAATAAAGAGTCTCTTTACAAGGTGTCAGTACAGAGGGAACATTCATTAACTGTACAGAGCCTGGCAGTTAGTTTGCTGGCAAGTGGGCACAGTTTTCAGAGTACACATTTTAGTTGATGCCCCCCCCGAAAAAGTGACCTAGATATTGTCATACTATGTGGAATCACGGTAATCTAAACAGGAATTATTATAGGAAACATCTACAAGCTACAAAATTATAAGCAAACTTCCAAGCCACTCAAGTTCCAGCTGTGTCTGCTTTGTTTACAGTGAACTATGCCTTGCCCAGGATAATGTAGCACACAAAACATCATCGGGTGACTGAATAATGTACTAATATAAACATGCTATTACAACCCACAGATGTAATTTTTCATTGTCCTGTACTTTGTCTGTTAATCTTCACCAGTGCAAACTGGGTGGAAAGTGATTCTTCTTTATAGAATCCTAGAAAACGAGGGTGGGAAGGGACCTCAGGAGGTCAGACCTAGTCCAACCCCCTGCTCCAAGCGGGACCAACCCCAACAAGATCATCCCAGCCAAGGCTTTGTTTAGCCAGATCTTAAAAACCTCCCAGGTTGGAAAATCCACAACCTCTCTAGGTAACCTGATGAATATAAATCCACTTTGAGCTGATGTAGTTGACTACACAAAGAGTGTGTCTACACATGTCGCTATGGAGACGTTGTTACTGCGCCATGATTTAGTACTTCCTTTTGGAGGTACTAAATTGCAGTGCAGTACCACTGCATACTGCACCATACAGCAGCTACTTCACCATAGTGGCGCGCTATACTGGGGAGCACATCACTATGGCGAAGTAGCTTCTGGTCACGGGTAGTCACCTGCAGATTTTACATCGCCGTAGCACATTGCTATGTCACTATGGTGTCACGTGTAGACATGCCCAAAGATCAATACAATGTGAATGGAGCCCGCTACCTTGGCTGGCCTTTTTACAGCAAGAAATCTCTATTCCACTGATAGCCTGGAAAATACAGGGCAAATGAACAGCTTCTTTCAGCAACAAATGGAAGCCATATAATTGCTGCATATCAAAATATGATCAATTAACTCTACAGTCTCAAGCATGTGACAGGGAACAGAGATTACCACCTGAGCAAAAGAAGTTAAAGGACCAAGTGGAAGCTACTCTCTGTCCATAATGTTTTCTCACCAAAACCAGGTTGCCAGGCTTGTGCTTCTTCAGAATAACACTACATAGTTCTGTACCTCCCCCCACCTCCATTCCTCACAGAGATCATGTCATAGGAGACTGGTTTAGAGAGAGAAGTATGTAATTGGAGAATATAGTTCAAAAGGGCTTTAATCTTGTCAGACATTTAATCATGAGATTAAGGAGCTCTGTCCTTCTGGAATGCCTTAATGTGATACTTTGCACTTAAAATGTCTGATGCTTTTCATCTGAGGATCTCAAAGCATTATTGCAAGAAGCACTACCATACTACAGAGAGAAGCAAGTATTGTCACCCTCATTTTCCTAGAGTGCAAGCTGAAGCAAAGAGAGTTTCTCAGGGTACTACGACAGGCCAGGGCTACTGTGGCAGAGCCTGGGCTGGGACCGAAAAGTCTTCTCTCTCAAGTTACCCACTTCAAACATTAGGCCATACTTCAGGTTTCAAATGAATATGTGAAAGATAGTCATGGACCTTTTTAATCAGCCAGGGCAGACCAAAGATCAGCACCAAACAAAACACAAGGCTGCACAACTTTATTTTCAGCTGTCGGTGTAACTCACTGTCTCTCCTCTAATGCAAAGAGTATCATGAAAAAGCTTGTGAAAATGTTGTGGCCAAAGCCTGTGCTATACAGTTATCAACTCTCCCTGTCCCTAACTGAAATGTCCCAAGTGCTTCCAACTGCCATTTAGGATTTGGTTAAGGTAGGTTGCTTATCTAAGGTGGGTTTTACTTTTATTTTTTGCAAGGCTTTTCAAGAACAGATTCTCAACTTTATTCTAATTTTCAAAGGGGACAGGGGGAGACTGAGGGGAGCAGAGAAAGAAAATCCATTTGCTGCAGTACTGTCAGCCCCTTAGTTTTCCTTCAAGTCTGACAGGCCTAGGATTAAAGGTTTGGTTACAATGGCCTGACAGTACACATTAAGAGCCTTGAATGTCTTAACAATCCTGCTACTGGAGATGCATTCAGAAGAGTCTGTGAACTGTTTTTCCCCTTTAAAGCTCCTGCTAGACCCTGTTGTCCAGTGAAATCTTTTGTAATTAAAAATGTGTAAAAGGGTGGGTTTTTTTGTATATATGTGTGTGTATCTATATTATGCAAAATAATTTGCTTCCCCTCCCTCATTTTTAATTCTTGCTTTTCTTTAATATCTTTATTTTTTTCTTTGGCATAATACATGTTTAGCTTTAAAATCTTCCAGAATGTTATTAACCAGATCGTTAGCTAGCACAGAGAAGCAAGCTTCACTCCTGTTAAATATGTCACACTGACCTGGTCAGTGTGAGGATCTGGAATTTCACATGAGACATGCAAAATGCATTTCTAATAAAAAAGGAAAAAGTGTCCATGATCAAACAAAATTCCGGTTCTTGATCAGCTACATTAGCATCATAAAATGTAATTCACCAACCATTACATTTGCATGCTTCTTGAACTGATGGACACTGATTGCAATAACCAGAGTGTGTTGTTATTCGCTATGCATAATAATTAAGGTTACATAGTGTTACCTCCAATCACTGACAAGAAAGAGTGGATATGTTTCCACTACTTCAGACTCCAGGCAGCAAATCTAGTTTGATGAACTGATTTTATAGACAGGTTCTTTAAAAAGTTTGTAGCCTTAGGTTGTCTAAGTGCCTTAGATCTAAATGCTTTCTAAATCATTGGATCTTTGGAACTGGAGCATTTCACAAGGATGGCATTTCTCAGTCTGTGCTTGACTGTGAAAATGTGAGCTGTTTTCAAATGCATTGGCTAGGAACATAGGCAAGGGCAATGGTGTTTGAAAATGTATTGTTAACTGGTGTTGATTAACCCCAGGGGAGAACAGTGGGTCTCCATTAACTCATGTGACAAAGGCCTGTGCTTTAGGAACAGAAGGCTTTGGTTTCAGTCTCCACCGCTGTAATTATTTTTTATTTATCTGCATTCTGGTATGGTAGCACACCGGGACCCTAAAGATCCTGGCCCCTTTGTGCTAGAAATTATATGACACCAAATAGAAAAGCAGTTCCTGCTCAAACAGACTTACAAGCTAAATAAAAGTTAAAAAAAGGGGCAGGTGGACACTGTTGCCTACAATTCTGTGGGTACCTATACACATGCAGCGAGGCTGCTTCAATGCACTGTAATTACAGCATTTCGGAACAGACTCAGTTAATCAAGTGTGCTGACTCCAGCATCAAGTATTTCAGCATTCCCACACTGCAAAATGGTGGTGGGGCACTTTAACTAAAGCTCGTTCAACGCCCCCACTGCCATTTTGCAGTGCAGACACACTAACAGATGTGACACTCTGGGCACTTTCATTAAAGTGGCTCTCAGAGCTGCTTTAATTAAAGCATCCCCCCCCCCCCACACACACACACAGAGTCCTGGAGCATGAGTATAAATGCCCTGTGTGACTAGGATGTGTGGGATAAGGGATAACCGTGAAGATCACCTAGTCATGGATATAAATCTGAGGAGGGAGGTGCCCGATTGATCGTTATTTCTTGCTTTGCCACTGATGAATTTATGACCTTGGGCAAGTCATTTTCTTTCTCTGTGCCTTCTCCTCCCCACTAAGTCTTTGTCCATGAGATCTATTTGTATTGCAGGTTTTTCAGGGTATAGGCCGCCTTTGTGTCCTGTACACAGTGGGTCTCTGACCTGGCTGCACTGCTACAGTTAGAAGTTAACACAGGAGACGGCTTCCTGGGTCACTGAATCCAGTCACCTACTGCTGCAGGCACCAGGTCATACAATCTTATTCCTAAGCTTACATTCAGTCTTCTATATAAACGTGCAGATGGGACTGCCAGATAGAGCTGATAAGGATACATGAGCATCTAGTTCAAGGGTAGGCAATCCCTGGCACACATGTTAGAGCATGGCATGTGTAAGGCATTTTGCTTGGCACATATGCCTTGGGGCACATAATGGGGGAGCCATGAGAGGCCTGATCCCTGTTCTGGCAGTGCAGCCCTGGCCCTTTCCCTGCTGTCTGTGTCGAGGCATGCATGCACCCACTGCCTGCAGTGAGCCTGGCTGGGGCTCCACAGACCCCCATACAGCCTCTTCCAGCCTCCCTGCTGCAACCAGCCCAGGCTTTGGGGAGGGCATTTGTGCCTCAGGGCAGATGATGAGGAAGGAGCTGGGGCTGCATTGCCACAACAGGGATTGGGCCCCTCCTCATGGCTCCCCCACTATCCACCCTGGCACACCTGCAGGTGTTTTTGGCACTGCCCAAAAACGTTGCTGACCTCTGTTCTATTTCTGTGCTCAGGCATCAGTTGGGGTGTAGCTCAATAGCATCCACAGGAAATTTTCAGTGTAAAAAAACTGAGATTGAAGGTTCAGTTTTGATTAAGGGTTCTCAGATTGTGACTCCGTACCTGCAGGGGTATCATGGAGAGGTGCCTGATGTTCACAACCACCTTGTTTTTCCTACAATGCCGAATGGGAATGGGGTCTAAGCCTGCTCATGTCTAGGTGAGTATAAAGCCCTAAGAGGTGCCTGGTACAAGGAAGACTGAGAACCTCTGAACGAGATGAGCATTTTCTAGGGGCCTGTTTGGGGACATAAGACTAGATTCAGACTGGGTATGACTGGGAAAACAGGAGTGAGCAGTGAGGCAGACTTTGAGGAACTATCTATAGATCCTGTGCTTGAGGCAGGGGAATTTAGTGAGTTAGTTATCATCTTTTCCTTGTTTGTTCATTGTCCATGAGGCTCATGGAGCAGGGCTACTGACCCACTGAACAGACATTTGAGACAAGTCTATGTATCTGTGTAGGTCATGTAACTAGGAGTCTTGGGTCTGTGACTGGTTCTTGAATTACTGAAAGGTTATTTGCCCCATTCATCCAGCTAGTGAGTGACAGAGCTGAACAGTTAGGTTTACTAGAGAAGCCTGTTTCCAGGTGACCAGGAAAAAAACAGGAATGCTTACGGGAGCTGTGGAGGGGTGGCAAAGCCTTTCTGTCCAGGTACGATTCTATGTTGTGATGGCCAGTGATATGGTTGCGACCCAAGTTTTCTTTTCTGCATGAATCCATAAGGGACTTCTGTATAAAGTACAAATTTGTGACTGCCCTGGAGAAATAAAAGGTTTGTGATTTGGAAGGACAAGTACTGTCACTGTGGAATATCAAAGGCTTGAGGTGTCCTTGAACAACTTGTTTTGGATATTATCGCTATCCTAGATTCATGATAGGAAGGAGTTGGAGTCAAAGGAGCCAGAGAGGGAGAAGGAACCTGAGAGGAGGCTGTGTAGTTTGTGACCACTGGAGGAATTCTACACAACTGGAAGCAGATGAGGACGAGCAGGCAGGCAGCACCAGAGAAAAGAGGACCGAGCAGAGTTTCATACATCTTAGAAGTATCTGATTCTTATCAGAGTCTCAGCATGAAAACTGGCACTGAAGATTCAGCTGGTCAATGAAACAGAAATCCATAAGGGACATGCTTGAATGTGGCTGCTCTGCCCATCCCACAAGAACCTCTCAAATGCCTACGAAAAGATTTCTAAGTATCCGAACAAGACAGGCAGCCATTGATGGGAATTCTCTGCTCAGAAGAACCCAAAGAATGTTTTTCATGAAAAGTCATACAATAGGATGACTTGCTATCTCCTGGACCCAGGACATGAGATGCAACTGTTAGCTTAGATAACTGAGATAGGATGGGTTACTGAAGTCAGCATATATGAAGCTTCATGGGATACATCAGAGACTGTAAATGGTTGCAGAGAACTCAGACAAATACTAAAAGAAACAAATGTTCTCAGAAATCCCTCCTGGCCCAGGAGGTAAGGAAGACAAAAAATAGGAGATTATGGAAATGAGAAGCTGACTAGGAAAATGGTGCATGGTAGAGAGTTTTGGTTTAGCAGAGTATTGATGCACCTTCCACAACGTGAGGGGCTGTACAGTTTCATCTTACTCATATGGTTAGAGGCTTACAGGACAAGCCCTATGAGGAGAGACTGAGGGACCTGGACCTCTTCAGCCTCTGCAAGAGAAGGCTGAGAGGTGATCTTGTGGCCGCCTACGAATTCATTAGGGGGGCGCAACAAGGGATCAGAGATGCTTTGTTCAACAGGGTGCCTCTTGGGGTAACAAGGAACAATAGTCACACACTGACAGAGAGCAGATTTAGGCTAGAGATCAGGAAAAACTTCACAGTAAGGATGGCCAAAATTTGGAATGGGCTTCCAAGGGAGGTGGTGCTCTCCCCTACCTTGGGGGTCTTTAAGAGAAGGCTGGATACGCATCTGGCTGGGGTCATCTGACTCCATCACTCTTTCCTGCCTAGGTAGGGGGTTGGACTCGATGATTTCATAGATTGTAGAGTCGGAAGGGACCCAATGGATCATTGTGTCTGCCCCCTGCCCCTGTCAGGAAAGAGGACAGAGGTCAGATGACCCCAGCCAGGTGACTGTCAAGCATCCTCTTGAAGATCTCTAAGTTAGGTGATAGCACCACCTCTCTTGGAAGCCCATTCCAGACTCTGGCCACCCTTACTGTAAA
This sequence comes from Crocodylus siamensis, assembly GCF_052110815.1. Classification (NCBI taxonomy): domain Eukaryota; kingdom Metazoa; phylum Chordata; order Crocodylia; family Crocodylidae; genus Crocodylus; species Crocodylus siamensis. The sequence continues at coordinate 61,121,305 of NC_143402.1, forward strand.
TAATTTCTTCCTAATGTCAAACCTAAATCTACTCTCCACTAGTTTGGAACCATTATTCCTAGTTACTCCCTGAGGTGCTCTGGTGAACAGCGCATTACCAATTTCCTGCTGTCCTCCCCGATAAACTTATAGGCAGCTACAAGGTCACCCCTTGGCCGTCTTTTGTAAAGTCTGAAGAGATCCAGATCTCTCAGCATCCCCTCGTAGGGTCTTTCATGGAGGCCACTAATCATGAACCCTCTCCAGATTCTGCATGTCCCTCTTGAAGTGTGGCGCCCAAAACTGGACACAATACTCCAACTTCAGCGTGACCAATGCTGCATAGAGGTGGAGCATCATCTCCCTTGATCTGTTGGTCGTGCATCTGCTAATACATGACAAGTTGTGACTGGCTTTGTTGGTGGCCCCATTACATTGCTGGCTTATGTTCATCTTGGAGTCAGCTGTGACTCCAAGATCTCTCTCAGCCTCTGAGCTGCTGAGGAGGACATCCCCCAGCCTGTAGGTGTACTGGGGATTCCTCCTTCCTAGGTGGAGTACCTTACATTTATCTTTGAACTGCATCCTATTTCATTCTGCCCATTGATCCAACCTGTCCAGGTTGGCCTGTATCTGTTTCCTGGCCTCCAGTGTATTAACTTTGGCACATAACTTGGTATCATCTGAGAACTTGGAGAGGGTGCTCTCTACACCCTTGTCCAAATCGCTGATGAAGATATTAAATAACACTGGTCCAAGGACTGAAACCTGCGGGAGGGAGCCCACTTCTCACCTCCTTCCAGGCTGAGAATGACCCATCCACCACCACTCTCTGGGTGCGGTCCCTAAGCCAGTTAGCCACCCACCTGACTGTGTAGGCATTCACTCCACAGTCCGTTAGCTTCCCTATGAGACTAGGATGCAAAACTGTGTCGAAGGCCTTCCTAAAATCTGGGTAGATGACATCACCCTCAGCTTCTGTGTCAAGGCAGTCTATGACCTGGTTATAAAAGGCTATAAGGTTTGTCAGGTAGGATCTACATGGGGTGAACCTGTGCTGGTTTTCTTTCAGCATCATTTCTGCTGCTGGGGCTTCACAAATGTGCTCTTTGATCATTTTTTCCAGTATTTTCCCAGGGATAGAGGTAAGACTGACTGGCTTAAAGTTACATGGCCCCTCCCTTCTCCCCTTCTTAAAAATGGGCACCACACTGGCCCTTTTACAGTCCTCAGGGACCTGGTTGGAGCACCATGAGTGCTCAAACAGCTGTGCCAGTGGCTCAGCAATGATACTGGCCAGTTCTTTCAGCACAGAAGTTCTTGTTTGCAAGCAGGAGTCTGAGTTCTTCCTGCTTATCCCTCATGCTCCTAGCATTAGTGCAGAGACATTTGAGTCCCCCCCCAGTGGGTGTCCTTGGTGCCCATTGGGCCCCTTAGTACATACGTGGGCTGTTCCAGCACATGGCTTGTGGTTTGTTGACTGTAGGGTCTTGCTCTTGTCTGCATCCCTGTCCCCCAACAAACCTGGTTTAAAAAATCCTAAAGAAAGCAGGTTCTACTGAGATTTGAACTCAGATCACTGGATTCAAAGTCCAGAGTGCTAACCATTACACCATAGAACCAGGTGTGAGCTGTTGAAGTCCCTTCTGACCTTAGTATATATAAATCTATGAAGTGTAGTATAACCTTGTGGCTGCTCTGTTAACCCCCTAGTTGTAGGACACCCAGTGCTTCCATGGGGGCCAGTTTTCTCAGAAATGCTGGCTAGAGTAGCCTGGAAGGTGGGTTAAATAAATAGTAAACCAGGAATCTAAAAAAGAGGGAATAACTGAGCATTCAAGTAGCACAGAGTCAAGATGTTCAGAACAAAATAAATCAAGGCACCAAGGTATTCAGAGAGAAGAAATTCTTTAATTGCCTAGAGGCAAGGATTTTTTTATGATATCTTTTATTGAACCAACTGTATAGTTAGGAGAGCTGTTGGACAGACTTTTGAGCATCAGGTGACCTTCCTCAGATCAGGAATTGCCTACATACTAGTGCCAAGAGCTTGGATTATAAACAAGCGAAACTGTACTCTCTCTGAATAAGGGATATATTTGACCTATTAGTATTATTAATGGGAGGGTTCATGTGATTATAATGTTAAAATCACTGGGTAACATTTATTTAAAGAAGATTGAGGGCAAAAGGGGAAGAAAGTGGTACTCTGTGGCCATGTCTACATGAGACACTACTGCGCAGTAGCAACAAGTTACTGCGCAGTAGCATTGGGGAGCACTAACCATGACACAACACTACTGCACAGTAGTAATGACTAACAAGCTACTGTGCAGTAGCGTGTGGCTACTGAGCAGTAGCATCAGAAAAAAACCATGTGGGGATGCTACTGCACAGTAATGCTGGTTACTGGGCAGTCATTTAGTAGTTGGTTATGCAAGTACTCAATGACTGTGAAGTAACAACTGAATAATCCACCAGTCATGTAGACATGCCCTGTGTTAACAGAATTGCCTGTCTCCTATTCACTGACAGATTGTCAGGAAATGATCAAGGATGCTTATGGAGTAATGGATAGATATAGGATGTTAGGAATCAAGGATAAGAATACTTAGAAATAAAAAGTAGTGTATAACAAAAGAAAAAAAAGGAAAGAAAAACCAATTAGTAAAAGTCATTATGAAGTATAGAAAATTAAAAAGGAACACCAAAGACATCAGGGAGATATCCATGGCTGGCACCAGTAAACAGTGGGCACATCTACACATGCATTTGATCCAACCTAAGTTTACTTTGGTGTAAACTATTCTGGAGTAAGTGCTTTTAGGCAGGCATCTACATATGCAGGGATGAGGAAGTAGATTTTTTGCTCTTTGCACCAAGTTTCCTGCAGCCTTGCAAGGAACTTTAGGTTCCTCTTGGGTTCTAGCCTAGTTGCTGGCAGTGAGCATAGAGCCAGGAGACAGCTGTCTCCTGGCCTCAGGGAGGCGGGGGGATGCCTGGTGCTGGGGCAGGGACAGTGTCCCCCTGCCCTGGCAGCAGGGAGCTCCTGTCCCTGGCTCCCCAGTTAGGGGCAGGCGACTTGGAAAGAGCTGCAGGGGAGCTAGCAGCTGGTGGGGCAGCTAGCAGCTAGGTTGATGGTGGAACAGGGACTAGGAGATAAGGGTTTCCCCTCCCCTCCCATCATGATCTTGGTGCAGGGGGCTTGGAGATCCCTGCTGCCAGGGTAGGGGGACTTAGTCCCCACCCGAGCTCCTGTGGCAGAGCCCACCCTAGCAGCAGGCAGCTCTCAGGGGCAGGGAGCTATCTCCTGCCCCCTGGTAGATGGCTGACTGGGAGCAAAATTTGCTCCCAGTCAGGTGTCTACATTAGCACTACTTTGCCGTTATTAATCTTGAGTAAATTTGTTATTTACTTTTTCAGGTAGGAAATTACCTCAGCATTAGGGAGGTTTACTGCACAGCAAGCATATGCATGTGTAGACATACATGCTTACTTCACAGTAAACTATGCTAATGCGCAGGTAAGCATCTTGTGTAGACGTGCCCTGTGATGACACGGAGGGAAGTTAATCTGAATTAATTAATTTTTTTCATGGATAATTTGAAGTTCGTAAAACTTTTACTCAGAATTAAAGAGGCCTGTCATTTAGCTCAACGTTTCTCAACCCATGGGTTGCAACCCAAAAGTAGGTTACAAGAATGTATGAAAGGGTCATGAACAAAAATGGATTCTCCTTTAAAAGATAAAGATGTGGGAAACTGTGGCTTACCCTTTTCAGACTGTCAGATTTTCAGGCTGCTTGGGGCCTCTAATGTCCCCCACACATTCCTACCCCACACACCCACCTCCTGCCCCACACACTGGGAGGCTGGAGCCTGGGGGCAAAGGATAGCAGGTTGGGAGTGAGGGGCAGTGGGTTGGGACTGGCCACTGATGTTTACAAATGAGTCCTGGTACAAAAAACTTCAAGATCCACTGAATTATCTTACTTCACTTGCAGAGCAAATTAAATTAGGTCAGATTAAGGCCAATTTAAAACTGAATGGGTTTGCATCTACACATGTGAATTGCTGCAGAGTTGGCTAATTATCTCCACAGTAAAACTTCACTCTCTATACATGCTCTGGTATTAGGACACAGTAAATTAATGAATTCCTCCATAGGATAGTACTGTTGGGGGCAGTACCATCCTATGGCAGAGTACATACATGCACCAAAATGCACATGTAGATGGTGACAAGAGCTGGCTGGGGCACGAGGATGCTGAAGTGAGGGGGCTGCCAGCCGCCTAGCCCAGCACTTTACTACCCTTGTGCCCCAGCTATCTCCTCTACTACCCGATGCTGTCACCTGGAGCCTGGGGCTGACCCCGATCCCCTGGCTAGCCCAGGGCTGCTCTACCCCAGCTCAAACTGCTGTGGTCTGGGACATATGTGCAGATGCTGTGCCTGGGAGCAGCTGACTCTGGTGCAAACTGTTCTGGAGTTTACCACATCACCTTAATGGTACATGTAGATGCACCCGATAAGAGTATCTACAAAGGAATTTGATGCTGTTTTACAAAGTCACTTTGAATCTATACCTTGAGTTCATTCTGGTTAACTTTTCTGAGTGCCCCTATAGAGACAAGCTATGTGCCTAAAATTCAGGTTTTCAAAGGGACCACAGGTAATTATAGTTTAATTTATTTTAATTAGAGGTGGACACCACAGTCTTTTATCCCATTTTTATAAACCTCCCTTAAATCTATACTCAGGTATAAAGTCAACAGCCATATTCTGCCGCTCTGAGGGTACAGGCACACAAGCAAGTTTCTCTGCAAGGTAGGATAGTATGTGAGTTTGTAGCACTTCAGTTGCTTAATGATAAATGACTGAATTTGTTTTCTTACCCCATGGTAAATACTAGGTGGTGTCAGAAGTTGGCTTCAAGGTCATGTCCACACTGGAGAAAGTGGCAACAGGGTAATGACACTGATACACTGGCATAAGCTTCTAATTTAGATGCATTACACCAAGGCTTATGAAGTTACTGTTTGCTACTGGACAAGCTGCACTGGTAAAAACCCCACTCTGCCCTGATGCACACTGGGGTAAAAAGCTCTTTTTGGGTGCGTTTACAAGAGACATGTTAATAAGTATTAGCCTAATTTAATGCACATTATCGGTGCACACCTACATGTGCGCATCCTTAATGCGAATTAAAATGGTGAATTAGGAGCTAATTTAGACATGATTACTTCAAGCTCATTAATGCATGTGTGAACTGGCACTAACTTTAGTTCCAGGTCTGCACAACCACTAGGAGCACAGGGCAGGGCTGTAGGGACTTGGCATTTTAGTGCCAAGTGTATTAACTTTAGCGCCAAGTCCCTGCATGTGTAGACACCTGCCAAAAAACTCAATGTGCATAGTTTAATGTGCATTAAATGTAGTCATGCTTAGATGCACGTGTAGACATGCCCAACTAGACATAGCCTAAATGCTCTGGTTTTCAGTGGAAAGCAAGCCATTTGAAACCAATGGGAATAGAGCTGTGCAATGGGGGCTGGATGTACTGAGACCCAAAGGGTTCATTAATATGCTTCCCATTGCTAGAGAAATGCTTCTTGTTGTGGGGAAAGAAAATTGGCTGGCAGGAAGAGACTTTCTTCACTTATTTAAAATGCTTGTCCCTGGTGTGGACTGAAAGTGGGTTAAGTTGTTGTTGATGGGAGCAGGATTAAACAAAAGGAAAAACCACAGGAAAAGAAGGGAGCAGGATGCATTTCTGTGGAGCAGGTTGGGAGCGGGATGATCCATAGTCCCACACTGGCCTGGTTTTTTAAGATGCTGAATGACCTGCACTGCCTATCCAGAACCCAGCCTGGAACAAAGGACCTATATCTGAATGCAGGGAGAATAGGATGGTGAGTAACTAGAGCTGAATTTTGCAGAAGAGGCCTGTGTAGTTTTCACAGGATTTTTCTGGGAGGAGGGATGGCATTATAAACAAGCATCTATGCAACAGTTATTTTTCTACAAAAACTACAGTACAAGTGGTAGAAAGTCCTTCCTTCTCTGACCCCTTCCACCCTGCCTTGTTTGCAAAAGTGACCACTGACGCCCTGGACTAACTTTGCATATAATCCAAAAAATAAATTAGAGCTTCAAAGCTTGAACCTGATGAGCCCTGGGTTTCATGTATACAAAATAAATACAATTAATGGGAAACCAAATAGCAGCTCAGTTTCCCTTTAAACTTCCTTCCTCTCCCTCCCCATTGGCCTTTTGAACAGCTCTTTTACTTAAAAGAGCTCCCCAGAGGTTTGATTTATCTCCTTACATCCACATGGGGCCAGCAAAGAGCACAGGGTACTAAAATCCAGTGACCACTTGAATAGAACACTCTATTCACCCTGGATGAATGACAGGAGAGGAATCCTACCCAAGGATGTGATTCTCTGATTGCACAATGTCTTTAGCATCAGTGATACAGGAACAGAACAGCAGTTAGTAATTAGCTAAGGGTTTGGGGAGCTAGGAGATTCCCGGTAGAGTTAGAGCTATGCTGGAAATGTCTGGTTGCATTGCAACTTTTACTAACATGAATTTGGCGGCTGCATGGTCAGGACATATAATGTATCAACAATGATACCAAAGCACGTCACAAAAATAGCACTTGGATGAGACTTGAATTGCTGTGGCATAAATTAATGCACAGGCAGTATGCCAGACAAATACCAGTGTGCTTTTTTCATGATGTCTATAATGGCTGGCTCTATAACAAGGTATGCAGCTTTATCATTATTAATGCTCTTCGCCTATGCCATCAATGATTATTCTGTGTCCTTTTGGTAGGGAAAGTCTCTCAAGTTCAGTTCCACACTGTGATGATAGTGGCATAAATGGAAAATTCCAGTCATTGAGATGGACACAGAATTACAGGCTGTATCAAAAGGACGAGAGGTGAAACATCATTGCCACTGTGAAAGATAAAACTGAACTGAGGCACAGAAGCACACTCAAAGTCCCAGGTCTTGGAATTGCAAGTTGCCTGCAGTTACAAAACCTTGGACTTTCAATGGAGTCTAAGACCCCTGACAGATATTACATTACCTGGCTAATCACATCTTAAGTAGTGACCTGGTCACACGTTCATTCAGTTGATGGTGTGATAAAATGAGGAATAAGCCAAGAAGCTATTACACAAAAATAACTTTGTACCTTGTTCCTATCACACATTTAATTGATTATGTGGCTGGTGCTCTCAGCCTTTGGACCACACTGGAAACTTTTAAGGCTCCCACATGCTTGGAGTGCCTTCTTGGGGCTCCCAAGTGAGGAGAGCACCATGTGCTCCCATGGCTGGCAGCTCTGGTCAACTAATTAGGAAGCCAAACTTGATACTACTAAGTGCAGAAGGAGCCTGGGTTTGGGCTCCCTCTCCACTGGCAAGGAGATGCAGTGGGATCTGATGCTTGATGCCACAGCTGTGCTTTCTGCCATGCATGTGTGGCATGGCAGGAAGCACAATTGTTGGGATTCTGTATCAGATCTCATAGCGCCTTTCAATTAACATCTGTCAGGGGCCTAAATGAATTAGGCAACTAATTCAAGGGTGGGTGTCTAAATGGTTTCCTTTCCTTTTAAACTCCAGGATTTAAAATTTCACATATTTTCCAGACTAGATGGTGTTGGTTCAAGTACCCCAGCTGCTTTCTAACCACTGAGCTCTCCTAGAACCTCTTACCTCCTCCAGGATTGGAGAGAAGATGCTCTAGTCTCCAGAAAGCATTGAAATGGTTGGTAGATTCACAGAGCCTGGCTCCACAAGGCCTTCTCCCCAGATTGCTCCTTTTCCTGGTCATGTGAAACATCCCCTGGAGCTCTTCTAGCAGCTTCCTCTAGCTGATCCCAACAATTGTTGTGTTAATTTCAATGGAATAAATGGGCCCAGAGAGTCGAAGGTGTCAACATGCCTCTGTCACTGTAAAACAGTTAAAAAATTAAATAGGGTTAGAGGTTTTAAGTACAGAGAGACCTCAGTCTGCTTAGTCCCCTGGCCAGCAATCCTGTTGATATGGTTCTAAATGCTTCTAAAAATAAAGATACAGAGAAAGAAAAAAAGTAAGAAAAAAACAGTTTAAGCATTTGAAATGTAAAGTGTCAATGGCTTTTGTTTTAACAAAGATGTTATTCTCCTTCAGTTTAACTATAAAAGGTTTTTATTGGTTGGGGGGAGGGGGTCCTGTCTTTTCAACAGTTTTTAGAGGTCCTGGACCTGGTAATAATAATTATCCTTTTCGGAGAAAGGAGAACAAATTAATTGAGATGGATTGGGCAGATATTGCTATTTTTGGAGTCCAAACCTGCATTCTTGAGGACAAAACCAAATAAACATGTTCAAAATGGGAGAGGAAACAAAGCAAAGGATAGAAAATGCAGCTTCTGACTCTACTTACAGTCTCACTGCTGGAGTTCGACAAGCCCAGCAGAGAGTCTTGGGAGCTGGCAAGCTTGTGCCTGCATTGGCTGGTTAGGCCATTGCTGGGCCCAAGCTGATGCTGGTGGAGGCGGTGATGCCACCTGGGGCCTCTCTCTGGATTCGTTTGATCTCAGGATCAGAGCGATGAAGGCCCAAGAATCTGACTGGATCCAGAGGTCTCAGCGGATGGTGGGGGTTGCAGATGTGCTAGTAAAGTTTCTTCACCTACTCTCCGGGTACTAACATCACGTTACAGGTGCACAGTATGAGTAAGGGGAAGACTAGCTCACCTTCATTCTTTACATCATTGAGGTCTAATTTCAAAATGCTACTTTTGTTTCATTGGTTTCTGGTCCCAGGCTTTTCTTGTTTACCAGACATGATCTCAATACAGGCCTTGGGTTGTATCAGCAAGCCTTTTGGTTTGGGCTATTTTAGTTTTTCTGCCTTTAGCTTTCACTCCCCTTTTATCACCGTGGGTTTTGGCCACTAGACAAGTGACGCCTCCCCTCTTTCCTGCACAGTGGAACCTCACTTTTTCAGGGGCAGGTCAAGGTTTCTATGGCAGTACTGCAGGTAGCTGATTTGTATTGCAGAGCCCAGGAAAGGGCCAAGCTGGAATGAGGTATAGCAATCCCAAAGTCCTCCTAATACAGGACACCTAAGCAGTGTTCCCTCTGAGCTGTGCAGCGTGCGCAGCCATGCAGGCGTGCCTGGCAGTGTGGCATGAGCATTCCTGCGCGGCCGTGTATGCCACACAGCTTAGAGGGAATGCTACACCTAAGTTAGAACTGAAAATGAAAGACCACGCTGCTACACGGTACTACTGTGTCTTTCCAAATCCAGCACCAGCACAATTCATGGACAATAAACGACAAAGAGGGACAAGCAGCAAAATAACTGGAGAATCACCTGGAACTGGAGATGCCCTTGGGGTTGTAAAGCCTGCATTGGATAGGTCTCTAGTTCAAATCTAGCATGTGCCTGCATCTGGGCAATGGGCAGAGAGAGCGAGAAAGAAAAGATGCCTGATTTGGCAGCCTTGGAGAGTTAGAAGCACCAACCCCCTTTCTGTGTGTGCTCAAAGTGTTTGTATAAAGGCATCTTCTAAAGGGGAATTTGTTTGGTTTGGACTTCATTGAGTGAAAAGCTCTCAGCCCCATGAGTGCTTAGTTATTCTCTTGTCTAGTGGCTCCTCTACAGCTCCCACCAAAAGGGAGGAGGCTTCTTATTTGTGAAAGTGGCCCTGCTTGTTCAAATTCTCTAGTGACTTCAGTTTATTGGTTTTTCCTGAGGTCCAGTCATTTGAATTGCAAACAACTTCCCCACCCCTGCCAGAACAATGAGCAGGGCTGAAATAAAACTAAGCAACACGAACTCTTGAAATGGAGTGCGATTTCTTTATGCATGAAAAGGGAGGGTGGAAGTTTGCTCCCTTCCGGTCTCTCTCATTGTTCCCAAGGATGTCTGTGAAAGGGGAGGGTGGGATCTGAGGGAGGGGAGTAGAGGAGGCCAACTCACGGGTGATAATCAGAGATCCCTTTAGTTTTATTTATTTATTCCCCCTGCTCAAAAGCCAGTCCAAAAAGGAGATTAATGCTGTTGAATCCTCCCCTCCAGCATCTTGAGGAAGATGCGGTGTGTGCTGTGAGCTAACTTGGTGCCAGCAATAAGCTGAGCTCTTGGCCTGGTGCTGAGGGGTCAAAGCCCTCCCTCAGTAAAACCAGAGAGATCAGGTCAGATTCTGAGCTCAGTTTAACAAGTTTTAAGCTGGGGTTACTGAAGGGATTGATGGAGCGAGGTGGATTTACACTGTGCAAATGAGCTTGGGATCTGGCACACGCAGAAAATTTCCCTCTGTCATTTTAAGGCCTGATTTCTCCTCTCACACACATTTTACAGCAGGATAGCTCCTGGAGTTTTGCTGCTATGGGAAAGATGAGCTAAAGCCACCCCACCACTGTCTGTTAATTACAAGTTCTTATTAATTATATCAGCAATACAAAACTCATAATGTATTTTTTGGATTCATGGGATGTTTCTGTATTTGCATTTTTTATTGCCTCAGTTGGCAAAACACATACATCTCATCTGCTAAAAAGAGCCTTTGAAAGTAGCTGAAGATGTATCTGGATGTTTTAAAAATGAATGGCTGACAATGCTGTTTGGCTGGATGTGTTTTGCTCTCTATTGGGTTGATTAACTTCTGTGTTATGCTTTCAAAATGTTGCACTGGTGAAACCAAAAGAGAAATGCCGGGTGCAAATATACTCTTTGCTCAAAGGATCAGGCAACTAATTGAACATTGAACATACTGGCTGCAGATAAAATGTGATTCTCATATATACTTACCACCCAGACAACCATACCTCTTGGCAAGGAGTTAAGTACTGGGTGTGCAATGACTTGTGAAGGAGAATCAGGCTTCACTGACCCAGATCTCAATTAAACATACTGCAGCATCAGCCAGGTGGCTCCATGGAGAGTGCTTGGTGTATTGCACATGGTATAATTTGCCTCCACAGTATTCAAGCAAAATCCATGGAGGGCCAGTGCTGTGCAGCATGTGTGTTAGTAGCTCAAGTCTTGCCTCTATTCATTTTCCAGTTCTGGCATTGCATGCAAGTGACAATGACTTAGACAACCTAATATAGGTCTCTGGCTTTTCTCCCCTGCTTTGGTAGTTTTTGCTTCATACAAGGGGATATTGGTTGGGCTGCTACAGGTGAGGACTTTGGTACATTAATGGCAGAACTTGATGTTGGAAGCTTGGCCTGTGCCTGGCTCAAACCAGTGCTATTTTCACATCACACATGGATCTTCTGGGCTATAGTCATCCCTGGCATCGTTCATCTGACCTTCCTGTATAGGCCTGAATCTGTCCCTTAATCTTTTCTAAGTACCATACAGTTTTCATTACAGTGAATCCTGCATAGAAGACAATTCTACATTTTCAGGATCAATTTTAGGAAAAATGGGTTTTTGCATGTTTCTAAGTCATTAACTACAGATAAAGACCTTCAACTGTGATTGCCCTTAGAAAAACTCACAGGAGAACCAACAAAAGGACACAAAGGATTAACTGCACCGAACAATTTCTGACTTGGTATTTTTATTGCATGCATAAAACTACTACAAGACCAAAAATCAAGGCTGAAGGGGCCTGTTCATGTGTTGACCTTTGGTACAAATCAGGTGCAATTTTTATGGGTCTTTTACAGGGGAAAAATATTTTTTTAATTAGATCAATATGGCAATACTTTCTAAAGGAGAAAATACCTAATGCCTAGGTATTATTGACCTTCTTGACTTTACGATCCACTAATAATGAGCTTGGTAGAATTGCCAGTACAATGTTTGGAGTATCTCTTCAGTTTAGGCCCCTTTTGGCTAAGATCAAGAGTGACTAGGGACAGCTGAATTCCTAGGCCTCTGGGCCTGGGACTTGCAGGTAGGATGCCCACCTGGATATTGGGAGCATTTGAACTTCTAGGTCTATGGGTCCAGGAGAGTGGATACTAGCCTGGTTGTAGTTTTATAGTCCTTTTTATGGATCTTTGTAGACATGATTATTGAGCTTTGCTTAATATAATTTATTAACTAAATTTGCACTTGGATTAGATTTTTAAAAATCTCTTTGCTGTAGATCCCTGGAATAGATCAAGGGGTAGAGGATTTATTTCCTATTCCTTCCTAGTACTCCTCCATACAGACATGAAGGTGGCTGGTATGGGCAAGGTCATGGCACTGATTATCCTCTTTGCCCTGAGGAGAGAGGAAGGCAAACTGTCATCAAGGCTAATGCATACTGCCCAGGAACAATTCTGACTTAGCTTAAAGTCTTTCTGGGAACCACAACTCTACCTTGTGCCTTTGCAATGTTCCTGAGGGTGCCTCGAGTATGAAAGGCCAAATCTTCTTCATTAGTGAGGATGGTGATCAAATCTTAGCCAAGCCTTCATTGTACCTGGTGAAACATTGAGTACTAGAAACCAAATTAAGTCTTTCATCTGGTTTGTCTCTTCTGCATCCTAACAGACTTGCCCAGCACTTCGGTGGAGGCAACACATGGACAAGCTTCCTGAATCCTTTAAAAATGTGCATCTTTCTCTCATAAATTTTAGAGCTGAGAGACCACTAGCAGCAAGGTTAACACACTAAATCACACTAAACTTTATCTTCTTTACAGGGAGTTGCCTGTTCCAGGGCATATTGTTAGCCCTTGCTCAACAGGATGTAACCTAAGCAGAAATCAGATAGGCTAGTTGTCCGGTAGATGAATTCCTATTTATCTGATCTTGACACCCTTACCTCCCCATGGGCTACTAGAATTGCTGGGAAAGACGGTCCTGGTCATTGCCCTTAAACCGCAAATCACTGATTAAAAACCTTCAGCTCAGTGGGGAGAAAATAAAGCCGGTTTCACTTAGACAGAGAAGAAAGATGTATCGAGTGGAGCAGCCCTTATCTTAATAAGAGTCTGGCAAACTGCAGAATATAGCAAGTGGTAGATCCTGCTCCTGCCTTGGTTTTTATTTGTTGCAAACTTCTCTGCTGTCTACTCTCAACCCATGACTAGCAGTAGAGGTACCACTGAAGTCAGGGGCAGATCCAAGATTTCCCAAAGTGGGGTGCAGGAGCAGCACCCCACACTGCAGGAGTGGCTGCACCCCCTCCTTCCAGCCTCCTCTGCCTCACGGGTGCACACAGACTGCACTGTGGGAGCCTCTTGGGAATTTTTAAGTCCTAAAGCAGGTGAAAATACATTCTCCCTTCCCCTTCCTGCTCAGATGGTGACCCCTTCTCCTCTTCTTTCCCTTCTTCCCCTACCTGCCTGCCACTGCTGCATCCTCCACACCTGGCGGCAGGGACGTTTCAGAGCCAGCCAGACTGAGTGTGGTCTGGGCCTGGCTGGCAAGGGACAGTGGCAACAGGGTGACTAGAAAGTTCCCCCCACCCTGCCTGCCCATCCCAGCTGCCCTTATCCCCATCCCCAGTTAAGCCCAGCCCCTGTGAAAAGGCAGGAATAGCTCTGGTGCTTTTCTGCTCTTAGAACAAGGCTGGACACAGGCATGAGTGAACCAGGTGACCGCTCAGGGCTCAGATAGAAAGGGGGCCCGAAAATGGTGAAAATGATAATAATTATTAAAATTCTCTCTGGCAAAGGGGGGCCCGGTACTGAAAGTTCACCCAGGGCTGCCGGGAGTCTAGGTACAGTGCTGCCTTGGGACAGTGGGAAAAGGCAGGTGGGAGAAGTGCAGAGAACATAGTTGTGAGTAGCCAGGAGATTCCAGGATGCTGATGTCTGAAGAAATTGAAATGTAGCAACAGCCCAAAACAAAACTGTCCCAGTCCTTTCCTGGTTGAGGCTTCCAGCAGGGGTAGCAAGTAGAAGACAAGGATATATTAAGCTAGTCCTAGGCACTTCCCACATGGGAAATTCAGGGTCTGACTGCTATGTTGTGATCATATAACCTCTTGGGGCAAGAGCAGATTTCAGAATTAAAAGGAATGAGACATTTCACACTTCTTTGGGCTACAGTGTCATAGTTTCATAGTTTGTAGGGTCGGAAGGGACCTGAGCAGATCATCGAGTCCGACCCCCTTCCACGGCAGGAAAGAGTACTGGGTCAAACAAACCCAGCAAGGTGTTCATCTGGCCTCCTCTTAAAGACCCCCAGGGTAGGAGCCAGCACCACTGCTCTTGGAAGTGGTGTCTACAAATTCAGACAGGCATGAATTACATTCAGTTTACATGTTTGAGTTTTTCTTTGTATTCATGAAGTTTAGAAACATATTTAATTCCACTTCCATCAACATCACGTTAAAGGGCTATATGCATGGGCCTATTCTGCCAGTCCAACCTTGGGGTTGGAGTCTTACTGTCTCCATGCCTGAGCATAGTCATAATAACTCGACTGACAGTGGAAACCTCACATCACAGAGAAGTCTCAGTCCTTTGAAGAGAATCATATTCTTTTAATTCAGTTAATTTTGAAGTCAGTTTCCCATCTTGGGCCCAGTTGTACTCTATTTTCTCTTTGAAGTCAGCAATTTTTGTTGAGCATGTTTGACCATGCCCCTTGCAGTGAAGGATTTTGCCATGTATTTCAAAGAGACATGCAGACTGGCTCCAAAGGGGTCTATGTCTTGTTCTACTTGAAGTCAGTGACAAATCACCCATGGATTTCACCAATATCGTGCCTTTAATCTGTAGAGATCTTCATCATTCAGGACAGGTGGCTGTTGGGAGACATAGTGAATTAATGTTTGCAAAGCACTTTAATATTCCTTGATGAAAACTGCTTTGTAAGTGGAAAGAATTATTATTTTGTAGACACTTCTAAGCTTATAGTATATATACAGAAATATAGTTTCACGTGCATGGGTTTGGTTGTGGGCAGAGCTTTTAAGGACATGTTTATAATATCATTTGAATTAGCCCATCCTGGGTTTATTTAATAGAATGAGAGAGACATTTGATTATAGTAATAATGCTTTGCATCATTCATCTTACCTTAAAGCAGCTTAAAGACATTAAGGAGGCAACACTGAAATACCTTTAAGCATCGTATAGTACTTTAGGTCTTAATCCTGCAATGTTCTGTGTATACATTGAGTAAAGGACTCAGGCACATGCTGGCAGTCAATATAAATACATTCAATGCTTGAATTTAAGCACATGCTTAAGTGATTGGGGGATTGGGGCTGGAGTGCTCAGTATCTTACTGGATGAAGCCTTTATTCTCCATGTACTTCTGACCGTCAGGAAAAAAACAGTTTTTGAAATAAAATGTTTCCCCACATAAGCAAGGATATAAAAATATGGCCTAAGTAATTATGCATAACAAATTCCTGTTGAAAAAGGTAAGTATTGCTACCTCACCAATTTTACATGTGGGTAAACTGAGTCCAAGAAAGGCAGCAATTACTGAGTGTCCTAGAGCTGTCAGTAACATAGTGGGTGCGTCTATACAAGATGCTACAGCAGAGTAGCAACAATAGGATAAGATGGGTAGTAGGTAACTATTGATCCTTTGGATCATGGTGGATGCTTAAGAGGTCCAGTCAGGTGTGTGATGAATCCACTTGTACAGTCTCCTGTGACATCAGGAAATGAATATGTAAAGAGTGATAGGATCCCCAAGGGATAGTTGCTTTGTTGTAAAATAGCCTCACCAGAAAAGCACAGAAACATGACAAGTTGCATTATGCTTTTGGGATAGACAAGCAGCCCAAGATAAATATCTGAACTGTTTTGGATGTTGGTGGGATTTGATTTGTGGAATTAATGTAAAACATGCTCCTCTCGTGCTACTGTTATTTAGTGTGACACTGTACAGTTTTCATGCTAACTCACTGGCATAGTAAAAGGTATTTAGGATTATCTGATTGGACAAAGAAAACTCACAGCCTTAGCCTCCAGCAACTATCAAGAGTTAACAAGCTCCACACTTGGTAGATAAGCACAGTAATCCCCCAGAACCTGGGATACTGTAGCTTATTCATACTACCAAATTCTCTCTCACAGAGAGAGACAAACTGATTCTGATAAAATATGAACTGTCCCATGCCTTTCCCCAACATTCAAAGAGAATGGAAACCGCAGCATTCTTTTGAAGTTTAAAAATGATGGTTTCTTGAGTTACTGTTTCACATTTCTTTTGTATTCAGTCTCTGCGCCAGGGACAAACCCTGAGTTCAGTGAGAAATTCGCCTAAGAAGTAAACGCACAAATAAAGATGGAGTAAGCAGCAGGTCATAAGGACAGGTCTATTTAACAACCTGTGTCTATCATCTATCTGTCTGTCTCTCCTTTCTTCCATCCTTCCTTCCTTTCACGTACAGTTACTATCTAATCTATTTACCTTCTGAGCATTCAGAGTATCTGTTTATCTGACTACCTATCCTTTCATCCATAGGATTTATCTCAGGATTTAGTTTTTTAGGGTTCATTCATCACCTTAATATCAGAAGAACTTACAACTTCTAAAAAAAAAAAACCATGGAGAAGGTCTCACAATTTCATTTAATACTTTAACCAGTAACCCTGAATCTATTGAGCCTGCAGCACTTGCTCAGCTGTCTTGAAGAACCGTTGTTTTCATGGAGCAGTTACTGTTTCTTTGACCCTCAGCTGGCGCTTGCAAATATGTAAGTGAGCAATCATTTTGTTTAAATGGAAGCAAATATTTCAGAATCCTAGCAAGCTCTGATCCAGGGTGAGGTTTAAAATGTACAAAAGTTCAACTCAGATTTATCAGTGGTGCTGCCTTCCTGCTACATATTTCCTGGTGTTCAGGAAAAGCACCTGACATATAGTAGGGGGATAGCATACTTCATTGAATAGGAAATGATGCTGTGCTGGAGTACAAATGGTATGCTATGTGTATGTGTAGCTACAGAGAGGTGCAGGTTTGTATATGCTATGTATTTCCTTTATTTAAAAAGGTCAGTGACAATTTATTTCCAAGTCCATTCTAGAACATGTACTAATAACTGCCATCTTCTGTTTTCCAGGAGGAAGAAGAAATAAAATATTTTAACAGAAAAAATGCCTGGGTATGGGATAAAAGTGGCAAACTCCCATTAGGTTTCCCCATTGCATGGTCTGAATTTAAGAGGATCAGGGTGGTGGGGACTTGGGAAATACATCATATGCCAGTAAATGCTTTCATTGGTGCCAAAGCCCTATCAGCCTGAAAGAGATGCACTATTTTCTTAGGCAGTCTCAAGGCAGCCTTCAGCTTTGCCCACTGATTTAGGGACAAAACCAGGTTTTACAGGGAGTACCTTCTTTGGAAACTCTTTCTCTCCCACTTATGCTCATTCTTTCGATTCTTTTATTTCTTTTCCCCCTTCATTCCCCCTCAAAAAGCCAAAGTTGTTACTTTGGATCCCTTTTGAGAGGAGAGAACCATGATGAAATTCTTGTGTTGGCATGGCTGATGTTAATGGGTGACACTGGGGGCAAAGGTCCCTTAAGGCCCCCACATCTGCAGCTTTGTAGAGACCTCACCTCCGAAACTCCTCAAAGTGTGTAGCCAGGCAGGGTCTAATGTGTATTAGCAAGACAAAAGCTTGGGGAGGGGAGGAAAGGGGGATGAGCTTTAATTTACTGAAGATTTATTAGGCCTCATGAAATCAGCCTGAACCACCCATTTTCTACATCATCTGCCCACATCTAAAGGGGGTGGCTTTGTTGTGGGGAGATGGTCATTTAGAATTATCCAGCAACAAATCTCGCTGGCATAAAAGGGACACAGACAGGAGCAGGACGTAGAGGAGAGTTCATGCTCTGTACACAGAGCCCAAAATCTGGAAATATGGAAATGTGGGAATGCCATTCAGGCTCAATCCTGCCTTTCCCCTCGACTTTTGTTTGGGGGATGCCAGTTGATGTGTGTTCTTTCTACTAAGCCTTGTTTACTCAAGCAGATGAATGAGGCTTCAGAGGGGCATGGGGGATGGGATAAGGCCAAGGTGTTGAAAGTCACATGAGATTTTGGGGCTGGGGAGGAAGGGTTCGGGGGAATTAATTTTTACTGCTTTGAAAAAGAACACCCTTTTGTACTGAAATATGGTATTAATTGCTCACTCCACATAATAACACTGTGTCCAGCCACCTTTGACTCCTCAGCTCCAGTGACAAGGTGGCTATTTTACAGCTGGTTTTACTGGGAGTGGGGGAATTGAGGTTCAGGCTCATACCTATAGACCTTGTAGCAAGATGCCTTAATGAGTCTGCCACTGCACCCCTTCCATGCTAGCAGTAGGTGTGGTTATTTCACTGCTAGCCATTAACTTGACCTGAAAAAGAGCAGTTTTGAGATGTGCTCATTATTCTCACTGGTCATGTCCACATGAGACACTAACTTCACAGTAGCCTAAAAATACTGTGCCGTAGCATGCTGGGCAAAAACCGTGCTAATACACAACTGCACAGTAGTATTAGGCTACTGTGCAGTAAGTGTCACTAACGACCTATGAGCTGGTGCTACTGCGCAGTAGCACAAATTACTGCACATTGATTTAGTACTTGGTTTTGCAAGTACTAAACTTAATGTGCAATAATTATGGGGCATTAGTGAACATGAAGATGCACCCACTTATGCCAGAATTCTGAAAGACTTTGCTGGTATAAAGTCACTGCAAGCAAGAGTAGAAGTGAGCCCCTTGCACAGAATTCCCAAACAAAAGTGGGCAGCTCCATTTTGGGGTGCCTGAGATTAGACACTTTGAGGTCTGATTTTCTGGGGGAGGGACAGACATTCAAAAAGCCTGAGTCTGAATTGATTCAATCTTTGCAGGTTAATCAACCTTCCTAGGTTGAACTGGTTTGCAACTTCAGAGACATTTCTTCTGGACTGAGGAAATGCAGGCACATGCCTGCAGTGGCTCAGGCTAGGCTAGAATCCAGGGGCACTACAGCAGCCCTCCCTTCCCTTCCACAATGCTGAGCTGAGGGGTGTGTCAGGCCAGGGGATGCTCTGATTAGGGAGGGGTGTAAACCCCCAACCTGGCCTGCACAGTCCCAGGCTTTTTCCTACTCACTGCTCAAGGAGTGGGAGTGTTGCCAGACCCCAACCCCCAGCTAGTATTGGGGTGGGAGTGCAGTGCTTGCATCTGTAGATGGTACTGAGCTTTTCAATATCTGTCTCCTTACTTCTTCATACTGTCTAAAAACCTGACAGATAAGGGAGCCAGAAGGAAGCTGATAACACAGTGTTTCTCAGCCCATCAACAAAAGGAAAGAATGGATGGACATTACCAGCTGACCTGTTGATTAGTTCCAAAAAGCCCTAAGCGGACACTGTCCTGTCTGTTTGTCCCAA
This sequence comes from Crocodylus siamensis, assembly GCF_052110815.1. Taxonomy (NCBI): domain Eukaryota; kingdom Metazoa; phylum Chordata; order Crocodylia; family Crocodylidae; genus Crocodylus; species Crocodylus siamensis. Next base: position 61,140,588 of record NC_143402.1, read on the forward strand.
TAACATTGGAGACACACACACACACACCTCTCAGCATTAGCTAGCATACTACATGCCTAGGGGCGGGGTGGCTCAGGTCTCTGCTGTGGGAGAAGTTGGGGGGAGGGATCCCTGCTTGAGCAGCGAGGGGGGAGGGGCGCAGGGGGAAGCCAGGCTTCTTGTGCCTGCAGTCTCCTCTGACTAGGGAGCAGAGAAGCAGGGCCAGCCCTGTTCTCTGGAGCAGACAGAACAGCTCAGCCCAGGGCTGCAAAGCTTCTGGGATGCCGTGGGACTCTGGTTTAACTTAAACCAGGAAGGGGTCTGGGACAGACATTGCATAAACTGCTTTTACCCAGATATATTTACAGCCTGTACTTCAAAAGTGCTGAGCACCCAGTTCAAGGCAATAGAATCAGTTGGTGCTCAGCCTTGACACACAATAAAGCTGTGGGGCCAAATAACAGAAAACATTGCCTAACACTGAGGATTGATTGAAAGTCAAGAGTTTCTCAGGAGAAATGGTGACAATCCCATCATTTAATTATTCCAGAAAGAGAAACATATGCAAGAGGGAAAATCATGTACAGCCTTAGGACTGAGGTAGGAAGGCCTAACAGATCTTTTGCACCAGTGATTTCTAGGACTCTTAGATACAAAGGCCTGGACACAAAGCATGTCCAGGATGACTTCCATTCATTTGGCTAATTTAGGGAACTTACTCCACTGTCTGGAGGGGAGAAATGACCAGATTTCTAGAGGTAGCTGCCTTCAGTATGCACTATTATAGCACTTTATCAACAGGTGGTGGAGAAACCAGAAATCTGCTGAAGCAGCCATAATACCTATACCAGTGCTGGTATATTTTTACTACTGATTTTTTCTCAGGGTAACTCTATGCCAGATAAAGTAAAGTATGATATGCTGGATTAAAGTTATACATTGTGTGTCTGTTCCTTGTTTATACTGTTGTGAAGGCAGGGTCTTCCAGTGTAAACTTATATGTCTAGGTCTGAAGCTAAGAGGGAACCTCTGGTAAGTAGCCTTATGCTGGTACTCAGCACATTTTCAACAAGTACTTCTTTTCAATGCCAGTATTAGCTGTAAGGTAGGATTATTGTGATATATAAAGAGAATCTGTTTCTCAGGCATGCTAAGGCCATTTTACAGTGCTGTGGAAGTGTAAAAGGGAGAAGGCCTCTTTATATCATAAGGCAATATAAAGCGGAGTATCAGGCCATGTGTGTATAGTGTAGAATAGCATTGAATGGACATAGGGTTAGTTCTAGGAGAAATGGGCTGTTGGTCATTTGTACAAAGATCTCAGAGAAAGGGAGGTGGAAATGAAAAGGGAATGGATATGCTGGGATGTAAAATGTCCTGTGAATGGAGGAAGCATTTGGTTGGGCAGCAGTAGTTTGAAAGAAGCAGTCAGACCACATGTTTTCATGGCTTTAATCATGTTTTTTGCTTTGTGGACTGTTAAATCACATCAGTCATCATCTGTCATTTAAGGAAATCACTTTCTGTCATGAAGAGATAGTCACTGGCTAATGAAAATTAAACCACACTGTCTTGTCTCTAATCGTCTACAGTGGCCAATCCCTCTTGCTGATTGAACAAAGTTCCTGCTCCAGTTCCCTCAAGGGCCAGCTACATGCTAGGTGCTTCATCTCTTCTGTTTTTACCTTGTTATTAAGGGGATTGGATCCTTTTTCCTTTATGGAAGTAGATAAAGACCAGATTTGAAGGTCTCTCATGCACAGGATGTGTTCCTCGAAAGTCATCCTCAGACAGTAGCTTAAGTACAAGAGGATTTTTCCCCTTTTATATCAGTGAATCATATCAGTGAACCAAATGTGACAGTAAAAGGCAGATACAATGGACAGGATTCAACACTTTTCAGGAGGAACAATTGGAAGTCCACAGAGTTAGAATGGTGTGAAATGAGGGTTAGAAGAGGTTCGAGCTTGGGGTGTGTTTCAATGAAGTTTGTATTACTGACTGACTTTAGAAGGAGTTTTGTTGTGTTGCTAAACGGGCCTTACTCTACCTGATTTTCTCTTTCAGAAGAGGACCTTGGAGAGATGGTTTTAGGAATGAATCCCTTTTTATTAAAAAACCTTGTAAAACAATGACAAGTGAAAGTGATAGGCATTTGCATTTATTTATGGGACACAAGTCGTACATATTCATGACTCCCAGGCCTCTGACAAATTGCCACCATAGCTCTCATAGCTCTCAGGAGCATGTCTTGCCTGATGCATGGATAAGATCAACCAAATGATTAATTTACATCCAAAAGCAAGTTTTGGCAATGCAAGGTACAAAATGCTATGGAGTTCCTTGCCCAAATAGAGGCTCAGCAATGCAAAGGTTCCACAGTTGGACACTTAGGGGACTGAAAGGTCTAGCCTTTAGTTAGGATTAATAAAAGTGATATCAACATATACAGTAGTATAGGGGAACTTTCTATACATACTAATCTATGTGTTACCAGTGCATTATAGATTCATAGACATTAGGGCTGGAAGGGACTTCGAAGATCATCAAGTCCAGCCCCCTGCCCCAGGAGCAGGAAGTCAGCTAGGGCCAAAGGTTCCCAGCAAGGTAAGCATCCAAGCACTTATTGAATCAGTCCAGAGTAGATGTCTGCACCACTTCTGGAGGCAGTCTATTCCAGGTCTTGGGGGCTCAGGCAGTAAAGACATTTTTTCTTATGTCCAGCCTAAAATGGTCTTCGAGGAGTTTATGATTGTTGGTCCTTGTTTTTCCTTGGGGCGCTCTGGTGAACAGATGTTCTCCCAGGTCCTGATGCACACCCCTTATGTTCTTATAAGCAGCCACCAGGTCCCCCTTGAACATGCGCTTTTCCAGATTGAAGAGTCCCATGGCTCTTAGCCTCTCTTTATAAGGCCTGTTCTCTTGCCCTCTGATCATGCATGTGGCTCTCCTCTGGACTCTCTCAAGCTTCTCCACATCTTTCTTGAATTGTGGAGCCCAGAACTGGATGCAGTACTCCAGCTGCAGCCTCACCAAGGCTGAGTACAGTGGGAGGATGACATCCTGAGACTTACTTGAGAAGCATCTATGGATGCAAGCCAGAGTTTTGTTTGCTTTACCAGATGCAACATCGCATTGGTGGCTCATGTTCATTTTGTGGTCAGTCATGACCCCCAAGTCTCTTTCAGCAGTGGTGCTAGGAAGCGTAGCACTGCCAAGCCTATAAGCATGCTGCGGGGGTTTTTTCCCCCCTCAAGGTGGAGTACCTTACATTTGCCAGTATTGAATGTCATCAGGTTTGTATCCCTCCCACTTACTAAGTTTATCCAAGTCAGCCTGGATCACTAGCCTGTCCTCTGGTGTGGACACTATGCCCCAAAGTTTAGTGTCGTCAGCGAACTTAGCCAGTGCACTTCTGACATCAGTGTCCGCATCATTGATAAAGATGTTAAAGAGAACTAGTCCAAGGACAGAGCCCTGGGGGACGCCACTGGTCACGGAGCACCATGATTCGCTACCATCGACCACTACTCTCTGGGTCCAACCTTGGAGCCAATTTCCCGGCCATCAAACTGTGGTGTAGCCAAGGCCACAGTTTGCCAATTTTTCCATGAGGAGGTCATGGGACACCAGATCAAAGGCTTTTTTAAAGTCCAGATAGATGACATCAATCTCTTCTCCCTTGTCCAGGTGATAAGTCACCTGGTCATAGAAGGAGATGAGATTGGTCAGGAAAGACCTACCCATGACAAACCCATGCTGGCTATCCCTCAGGATGTTGCCCACAGCCAGCTTATCCACAAGGGTCTCCTTGATAATTTTCTCGAGAATCTTATCAGGGATTGAGGTCAAGCTGATTGTCCTGTAATTCCTGGGATCTACTTTCCACCCTTTCTTGAAGATGAGTACCACATTGGCCTTCTTCGAGTCCTCAGGTGCTTCACCTGAGCGCCACAAGTTTTCAAATATTTTTGCCAATGGTTGGGCTATGACACCTGCCAGCTCCTTGAATACACTAGGGTGTAATCTGTCAGAACCAGCCAACTTGAAGATGTCCAGCCTCTCAAGGTGATCTTTTACTAGATCAACAACGATGCTGGACATAAATATGCCCTCAACCTGGCCATCCCACGTCTTACTAGGCAGGGCGGTCCCATTAGATTGAGGAAAGACCAACGCAAAGTACCCATTAAACAGATTGGCCTTTCCCTGGGTGTCAGTTATCAGCTGTCCCATTTGGTTCAGCAGGGGTCCAATGTTACCCTTGCTTTTTTTCTGACTCACTACATATCTGAAAAAGGACTTTTTGTTATCCTTGATATGTGAATTCAGATGAAGCTCGGTTGCAGCCTTGGCTTTCCTGATCTGCTCCCTGCAGGTATGGACCAGTGCTGAGTACTCCTCCTTGGTGGTAATTCCAGCCTTCCATCCTTTATAAGTCTCTCTTTTGAGGTTCAGGAGGTCCCCAAGTTCCCTGCTGAGCCAAGGGGGTTGCTGTGCCCTTTTGCTACCCTTCCTCTGAGATGGGATGGCCATCCCTTGTCCTGTCAGGATCATTCCCTTGAGGAGCGACCACTCCTCTTGGACTCCTCTTCCTGTTGAGTTGTGGTCCCTTAGGGCCTCAACAACAAACCTCCTGAGCTTGTCAAAGTCTGCTTTCCTGAAGTCGAGGACTTCTGTATTGCTGACTGACTTGCCAGCTTTGCAATGGATAGTAAAGTGGTCACTATCACCCAGCTTTCCATCAATTCTTAGGTCACTGACTAGGTCATCCCCTTTGGCCAGTACCAGATCCAGCAAAGCTTTACCTCTTGTTGGCCCATAGACTTCTTGAGTCGGGTAGACCTCATCCATGCACGTGAGGAAGCTTTGCGACGGATTGGATTTGGCCAAGTGCTCTGTCCATGAGATGTCTGGGTAGTTAAAGTCTCCCATGACAACCAGGCACCAAGAGCATGCAGCCTCAACCAGTTCCCTGGTGAATTCCTGGTCCAGCTCTTGTTTCTGGTCAGGTGGTCTGTAGTAGACTCCTACTATGATGTCCCCTATGCCATTTTCCCCACGTATTTTAACACAGAGAGACTCCAATCATCTTCCTGGGTGCCAATGTCAATTTGCCGGGATGTGTAGTGGTCCTTGACATAGACAGCTACACCCCTACCCCTTTTATCTGTACGATCTCACCTGTACAGGGTATAGCGATCTATACCTGTGGTGCAGTCATTAGCCAGGATGCTGTATTTACTGATGCACAGATTGACTCGAGTCTGAGTTATCCTTAGCTCAAAAGAATATATTACCTTTATTTTCTTACTCGTTCAATGCTTCAGTCATAGCACAAGCAACCTGAAGCTAAATGTAGCTTTTGGTTTTTTTCAGAGCTCTAACCTGTGTAGGCACATTACCTACTTGAATGACAGTGCCATTGGCTAAACTATCTACTGGAGATCAAAAGGACAGAAGACTATTTAACTTCTGCTCCAGAGGGTAGGACAGAGTATATCTAGGAATGAGGCTCATTCAGTTTGCTTTGAAAATATGCTCTGAATTTAGTTGGCATCAGTCTCTCTGACATTCTTTAACTAAAGATTCATCATATTGCAGAGTTCAAGCTCAGATGATTATGTTTGCTCTCCCTATGGTGCTAAATCACTTTAAGCACACAGGCCACATGACATAACAAAACTCTTTGGGTCAGGAGCCATGCCCTCCTATGTATTTGTACATTGCCTATTGCTGTACAGGCAATATAAATACTGCTAAGAGGGACAAAGAGTTAACCAAATCAGATACCCAGATGCAACGAAAGACAACAAACATAGAAACTAAGAAGGAAAGATACATTTAAAAACCTCTGAATTCCTAGCTCAAATTTCCATTTAGGATTTGGTGGTGGGTTCATATGAACAATAAGAAGCTGCAGAATCTGAATAGGATAAAATAAAGTAAGATAGAAGAGAATCAAGTCTTCATTAAAAAACTTTAAAATTTGCCAAGTAGGACTCAGCTCAATAGCAATGTTCCACAGTTTCATTATTTGTCACATTTTATGATGGCCTGTGTGGTTTGAGGAATAAGAATTACATTTTTCTGTGTTATTTGGGAGAAGCTGCCATGTACTATACTGATGATTATATTTAGATGATGAGAGAAATAAAACTTCAATATATGTATGTATATTATTGCTTCCTACCTTTTCTGCACTGGAACATGCCATGGAATCTATTCCCATCTAGCAGGATCTTAGCATGTGACTTGCTCCTTTTACTAAGATGAGGAAGTTAGGATGGTTTTAACTCCCTAACTTTCTCAGAGTCCCAGACTGAGAACCCATATAATGTTTATACGTATCATACAAAGCTTATAAATTAACCTGTAAATTTGTCAAATGCTTAGAGCTCTCTGGATGAAAGGCAATATGGACTCATTAATAATTACTGTTACAAAATCATTAAATGGATTATAACCCTTTAGGTTATTCCTAGCACAGTAATATGTACTCCTAGGCCACCTCGGCACGTGCCTGACATCACCTCCAATGCGTCATTGGAGGAGACTCGATTAATGAAGTCTGTTGGAGAGCGCTAATTAGCATGCTTCTGAGAGCCGCTCTAATTAAAGTGCCTCCCCCCACACCCACCCATGTAAAGATGCCCCTGGTGACAGGAGATACCATTATAACATAGGATATCTCACCCAGGGTTATGGGTTTCCTCTATGAATGCAGACATTTCTCTTTTATCAGCACCAGAGAAATCCCTTTTTTGACTTGCAGCCAGGTGCCTTGCTTCGATTTTTCCAGCTTGAGCACCTCAGAGATGCACATGCTGTTCAGGGGGTAGGATTTGTCCTTGTGGCACAAAAATGCCCGAAGACAACGCTGCCTTTGAAAAGTCAGGTCTGAACCACTGAACCACTCTGGGGATGGAAAGATGTTCCGCTGTGCTGAGAGCATGAGGAAAGACAAATGTGAAAACAAAAATTACAGGGAATGGTCAGGCTGAGCAAACATGTCACCTTTGGAAAACAGTCAAAACAAGCTGAAAAGGCATCTTAGATACGGAGCTGAGCATGACTCACCCGGAGAAGTCAAAATAGACTGCTCAAGCACTTCACTTCAAAGCCTTCAACACCATCAGCTCTCAAGCATCTCAGGAATGTCATTGCTCTTCAAAAGGAGAAGGGAGTGACTGTTACGTGTCATGTACTCATCTGCTTTGTACGGAGAAGGTTTAACAAAGCCTTGGCAGAACATTCAGGGCGTGCTGGCCCCATAAAGCGAGCAGACTGGAATTTCCTAGCCACTGCTTAGCTTTTAATAGCTGAGAACTGATTTTGTTCTCACATGATTACACCAGCAAAACCTCACTGGAGTTGCTGCTGATTTACATTAGGGTAGTTGGGAGGAGCATAAAGGCCCCTGGCTGGTGTGGAGTTATTTCTAATTTGTGTTTGCCTACATGGGACATGGGACATGAGTCAACTCCTCTGGTTTTGTCCACACTAGGAGTTTAGCAAACACTAAGACAAGTTGCATTCAGCTGCAGTTCAGTGCATCCATTGCTGACACCCAGTAACGGCAACGGGTAGTTTTTTTACTGTAGACCAGGTCAGTCTGAAGTCTCTGAGAAGGTGAGGTAGATTGGCACATTATAGACTAATAAAATCAGAGATGCATAAGCTTTCATAAGCAGTGGTTTATTTCATTGCATGCCTTCTTCTCTTTGCACCATTTTCACTTTTGTGTTACTCTAAACTTGAAGGGCGAGATGACAGGAACAATAATTTAGTTGTTACCACTGGTCAGTAGACTGAGATACTTAGCTGTGTTAGGGCTTTGTTACACCTTATGCTGAGTGGCACAAAATGTTGGTGGGTATTAGTGTTAACTCAAGCTTGGAGCAGTCACACTTCTGGCTAGAGGGGCCTGGAGGACTGAAAGGTAAGAGCCCCCACCCCCATGCTGGGCTTCCCCACCCCTGCCTCCAGGGCTCTCCCAGTTGCACCCCTCGGCTCTCCCAGTGCGCCTGGAGCTTCCCTCTGCCTCCTCCCACCCTCAGGGCATTACTTACTTGTACCTGCCGGCCCAGCCACCACCGCTCTCAGGCTGATGCTCTTCTCGCCCAGAAAGCAGCAGCTACCCTGATTACACTAAAGTGTAGCCTCCAGTGGCTGCACCTTAAGGTAACAAGAGCCAAGTAGCACAGATCAAAGATAATCCTGTCCTGGAGTGGCATCACCCTGAGCTGCATAAGGAGTGCTTAAAACCAGTTTCAGGTGTTAATGTGTGGACAATACAGGGGCTAAGAGCTCCAGGAACCACCAAAATCACCCTGTCACAAGGCTCTCAGTCTGAAGTCAGGCAAAAGGCAGGGCAGAGTGACCTTATAGACTAATTCAGAGATGCCTCAGCTTTCATCAGCAGGTGCTTACTTCATTAGTTAGTCTGCAAATTGCCACTCTGCCCTGCCTTTTGCCTAGTCAGTTGATTAATCATCTGTACAGATAAAAGTAATTTGCATGTCAATAGTGCCTTTCATCACAGGGTCTCAAAGCATTTTGTAAACATGAATTAAACTTCACACCACTTTGGTGAAGCAGGTATTAGTATCCAATTTATAGATAAGGAAACACAACAAAAGATCTTTGCTTTCAGAAGTGACTAATGGCTGTGGGTGCCCAGTTTGATGGACATTTCAGAGAGAAATAGTCAACATTTTCTGAAACCAGTGATCCCTTAAGGTGTTTTAAGTCCTGCTGGTCATCCTGATGGCAAGTATTATTTTCACAATATCAACATTTTCCACAGGAAAATTTCAATTTGGCCCAGCCAAAATTAAATTTTAGTTTAAAGAGGAAGGGGGAAGAGATTGAAATGAGAGATTTCCCCAATGCCTATCTAGAGCTTCTGGGCAGAAACTAAAATTGTTTGTGGAAATCCTTTCTTATGAGAAATGTTTCTTTTTTAAATGTTCACCCCTATTTGGGATGATAAAATGAAGTGGCTCTGTAAGTCCCTGAAATGCCTCTCCTTCACAAAACGGGAGCTAGTAAATGCTACTTGAACCCATGAGGTGCCTGCTACAGCTATGGGCAGGGTTTGGTTTGTGCGCGGCTTAGTGCATGTCAAGGTAAGAGTAAAAGAATGTTTCAGCAGCGATTCCTCCTGCACGAATGGCAGGGACAACGCGACTCCTACCAGCGCTGCCAGCAGTGGAACTGCCCCATTGCTAGTGAAATGGTGGGACAGATGGAAAAATAAACTAATGGTAGGGACCCAAAAGAGTGAAGAGGAATAGCACAATGTAGTAGAAACCAAAATGGGAACTTAGAAACAGGAGTGGGAATTTAAAATGTCAGAGGCTGAATGTAATTGCTTGATTTGGAATCTGACCAGCACTTTGGGGTTAACACCTCTACTCCTGTGCACAGTGCTGTAGGATCTTTAATATTTATAAGTGTTCACAATCCTGGTTTTACACCTCATCTGAGAAAAGGATTTAAAAAACACAATTTAGCTACTGTTGCAGCTGCTGCTGAGGATCCTCTTTGCAGAGAGATGATGGGCAGACCATAGAGTTAGCTGTGAGTAACATTTTCAAAAGTTTCCCTATCCATGTGGACAGCTCTGCGTGACTGTATAGTCAAGCATACTAAGCATGGTCAGTAGCAGCCATAGCTTGCACACGTACCCTTTTATGAACATGTAGCAGTCTTATACTTTGGAGTTGGTCAAAACCTGTTTGTACCAGACTTGAGGTAGAAGGCAGGGTAGATTTGCACCTTATAAACTAACTGAAGTACACAAATATATGTACAGCACAAGTTTTTTTTTTTTTTTTTTGCAAAAATATTTATTTCTATCTATCTGTGTGTGTGTGTGTATACCTCTATCTCCAACACTCTGCCAGGTGGCCCCTGTGGTTCATGTGGCAGACCAAAGCACGCTAAAAACCCATTACACAGTTCACACCGTGTGTCTACGTGCCCACGCACCCATCTCCATACCCGTACCCTTACCCACTGCCCTCCTCAGAGGGCCTGCCCCTGAAAAAGTCTAGGCCAGATCCCTCTCCACCAGATGAGGTCTGCCATTTCTTTCCTGCTGTCCCCTTTCGTGTGTGAGCTGTAGCTCACTTCTTCAGATGCTGTGAAAGGATGTGCAGAAAGCAGAGCGTAAGAAGGAGAGGGAAATTCAAATACAAGAGACAAGAGAGGGGCAAAGAGAGAGAGGGGAGAAGGGGACAGTGCTGGGAGAGAGAAGCAAATAAACATTAAACACATAGGAACAAAGGTGTCACCAAAGCTAACCCAGGTAATGGTATAAGAATCTATAGTTTCTGTTTCAACTATGCGTAACACAATCCAGTTTGTGGATTATTTTTTGTTCCACAATTTACTGTTCAAATCTGGTTTTAAAAGTTTGCTGTCTAAGAACAGCTGCCCTTAGATCAGGGATGAAGTCCACAGAAGTCAAAGTGTCCTGCTACAAGCTTGCATGTCTTTCAACGCTGATCTCAGAGCAGTGTTCATTCATTCATTCATTCTGTAACATAGGGGTTGTTCTGTCTGCCCAGTGTAGAGAGCAGAGGGGCACTGGGAGCAGGTGATTGCATATGACATTGGTGGAGTTGCAAGTGAATAAACCTTGGATCTTTTAACCCATTTTATTCATAATCCACTGACATGGTCTGTACTGATACTGGGGCACAAGGCCTGATGCCTTAGTGAGACTGGGAGTTAGGTAGCCTGTTGCTTGAGAGATGCTGTTTGAGGTTGGGAGGCTGTTTATAAGCCTTCCAAGTCTTACAAACTAAGTCTGGTTTGTTTCCCATGACTGCTTTGAGACAGTCATCCATTTGTGGGGGGTGGGAGGAGTGGGAGGTCACTGTGAAAGGACCCATGGCCAGCGATGCTGTGGTGCCCCTTGCGGACACATGACTTCTGCTCATTTCAACCCCTTGGGGTGCCCTTCCCTATTATTTTTCCTGCCACACTTGGTTGCTGTTCAAAAAAGGCTGCCCTGAAGGCCCAGAGTGGGTCCAGTCCACTGCAAATTTGCCCTCAGACAATGTGCTGTGGCCTTTATGATCCTGTTGGTGCTCTGGGACACCAGGCACCTCAGGGGCTGTATTTGGGACCTCTGTCCAACCTTCATAGCCGCACCGTGCCTCACAGATGGTATATATTGCTTCAGAAGGGCCACCCAGCCCCACCACAATGCATGGCCCTCTCAGGCCTTCAAACCTTTGTTGGGACTTTGACTCTCTGCCTCTGCTCCCTTCAGCCTAGATGCACTGCACCAGACCTTGGCTTCTGGGCTCCAGCCCAATCTTGCCTTTCTCAGGCTCTGGTTCCCCTGGCCCTAGTCTTGCCCTTCTCGGGGTTAGGCTCTGGACCTCTTGGCCTCAGGCCACCTCTGTTGCCCAGCTTTTTAGCAGTTTAGCCCTACTACTTGCAGCCTTTATCCTATGGCTGCCTATGAATCTGCCCCATTCCTCCAGCTTATTGCTGTGCAGCTAGCCTTGTCTCAGCTGCCTGCCTACCTACATAGCCAGGCTAGCCTGCTGTGCCTTCCCCTTTTCAGTAACAGGGCCTTTGGCTCCCTGTTACAGTCGTCAATGGTATGTCTCAGGTGTTCAAGCCAGGGATTGTAGGTGACAGCCAGAGTGATTCCTCATCCTGGGTTGGTATTGTAGCCAGCCATAGTCTAGTTTTGTTGACTTGAGGGCTACAGTTTTGGGGTTGTATTGTAATTGTAGGAATCCATGCTCCAGATCCTGACGGTGTATATCCTGATTGGTGGGATCAAAGCAGATACAGTTGTAATGTAGACCTTGGCTGTAGATGATGGATTTAGTCGTGTGCTTAGGAGAAAGCTGGTGGCATGAAGGTTAGCCTCTCTACCAGAAGTCTACCAAACTTCACGTCAGGAACAGAAATGGGGTGTTCAGTGGCTAAACTATTCACCTCCAAGTTTCTACTGCACTTTCACCCACGCTCTTCTTTCCCCGCACAGTACTGTAAGTAATCACCACTGCTCAGGCACTAATCTTGATCTTCTCCAGCAGTACTGTTGAAGATGAGCCACTCATATGATCACTGGAAAAGAAATGGCTGGAGGCCAGTGCAATGTGGAGGCTGTCATACTGGGAGAAAAGGCTAGAGTCCAGAGCTCCCTCCTTTCCAAGCTAGCAGCCACCTCACTAAGCCAGATACCCCAGGCTTGGTCTTTTCATCTTGACCCCACATATCTCCCTGTTGTGGCTGCCCAGGGGCCAACTTCAAAAGGAGGGCTGGAGAAGGGTCTGCTATTGGAGAAGAGGCTACCTGTGGTGTAATGGTTCAAGTGCTGTGCTGAGAAGTCCCAGGTTTAGACATTCATTGGGTGAGGTGCCCTAGAACCCAGGCGAGCACTCTAGTCATCCAGTTTTTGAGGGCTTGCTCTTATTTTGTTGTTGCTGGTCTGCACAACTATATAGTCATCTCTATGCCCCCAGGAAGAGAATGGGACTTAGGCTGCTAAGTCACTAAAGCACTTTTCAAAATTTCACTCCTGATCTTTTGAAAGGTATTTTGCCCTCATGAGGTTCATTACTTGATGAGTGAGAGTGAAACAAAGAAAGTCTGGTTAGATGAAGTATATTGGCAAGCCTGGGCTATTGATCTGTCTTGATTCTACAAGGACCGGTACATGGGCAACGGGTTCCATCTTAGTCGGGGGGGGGGGCACATGCCCCTCCAGCAATCAGTCAGCCATTGGAGGGGGTGGTCCTCCCTTGGCCAATCTAGCTGACTGGGGGCAAAATCCCCCCATGGCAAAACTCACCAAAGAGGAAGTGGCCGTGGTGCTCTTGGAAGTGGCCATAGCACTACATCTCACTCTCCCACTCCCCGGCCAGTGTTTGCGGGGGGGGGCATTAGTGCTCCCACCTATCCCCCCTGCCCATTGCTTAAGCAGGGAGCATGGACAGTCAGGGGGTGCACCAGTGCTCTCAGGGGGTGCACCCCCCTGCACTTCCTAGGCATCGTCACTGGACCTGTATATTCTGCCCCTTAGCCAGTAGCACATTTAAACCTGGACTTAATTTCAAGCACATGACATAACACATCTGAGTCCCCTTGTAACACTGCATCTCAGAGACTGTTTCTTGATAGCTATGGAGATGGCATCAGCTTCTCAAGTGGCCCACTTTGCATTTAAAATTAAGCATGTGCTTAAATTCTTTGCTGGTTCAGGATCATGTCTTGAAAGATGAAGCTGTCAGCTATCTGCAACCTCCACGCAGTAGGGGATTGGTCTTGCTAAGTGTTCCAATAATACCCATGGGAATGGAGAGACCTAAGCACTTATCAAAAGTGCTTAGGACTTTGCAGGACCATGCCTTGAAAATACAACTTGCACACTGAGGATTTGAGAGGGAAATATCTGTAGAGCTAGATGAGGAAAGCACTCTATCTGAACTGTGCCAGTTCCAGGGTGGTACCTTCACCCACTGAGCCTGCAGGATCAGAGTGGCCACTCTTGGTTGTGTAGTATCTTGCATGATAAGTCCAGGGTGTTGTTTATAATGGAGCAAAGTATAATTGATGGGTTCTGTCAGCAGTGGTGCTGTTGCAGAAACTGCCTCAGAAAGGAGATTTACTGTATTTGGAAAGAAGCCCAAACACAAAAGCCTATAACAGTTTTAATAGCAAATTAAAGCCATGTAGGATGATACTGTGTTAGGGCCTCTTGTGTAAATGCCATGGGCAGCAATGCAGAATTACATGGAAATAGCCAGAGATATCACTACCCAGGCAGCATTGGATCTGCACTTCATAATGATTCATCATTCAAAGAGGCTGACATCAACGAGAGAATAATATTCTAGGGTCAAATAAGCATCACCCATCTTCTTTGCCCACAAGTTAGCTAGTCCATTGTGGACTCAAGGCAAGACTTATGGGGGAACATTCAATACTTGTATTATGTGGGGTGTAATCATGCTGGATCCATTCCAGGTTTAAAATCTGAGCCCACGAGTTTTGCTTATGATTCTAACCTGGCTTCTGCTGAACTTAGTGGGCGCATCTACACATGCATTAAGATGCTTTTCCTAATGTGCATTACATTTAGTACCTCCAGACACCTATACACATGCTGGACATCTTCTCCGGTGTGTGCTAATTAGCATGGTTGAAGCAGACTCGATTAATCGAGTTTGCTGGAGTGTGCTAATTAGGGCACCCCAGCAGTCTCCATGTCATGTCTATTCAGCATCCCTGCACTTCAAAATGGCACCCCCCACACCCTGGAGCACATGTATAGATGCCCCCCCCGCCATGTGAGGTAGCAAACAAATATGCATTAGGTTGCCTGAATGTGTAGTAATCTATGAGCACAGTTTTTAAGGGGTGCTTAATCCACAGAAGCCTATTTTACTGCACATTGGCGTAATTGCATGTTTTTTTACTTGATGCTTTAATGCATAGTAAAATAGGTACTGTGTATTAAAGTGCATTATAGACATGCCAAGTGTGAACTACTTGTGCCCAGCACTTCATAAAAATAGGCCAGTTATTTAGCTTCCTAACTGCGCATTTGGATGCCTACCTTTAAGGAAGCAAATCTGAAAATATTTGGCCTTAACTTCTGTCTCCTTTGTAAAATGTTGGCAAGGCTACCTAGACATTTCACATGAGTTATGAGGTGAAATTGATATTGGGAAAGTACTTTGGAATCTCTCAAATTAAAGGCATTTCATAAAGCCAGAGTATTTTTATTAGCTGTATGTAAGGGAGTCGCATCCTCAGCTGGTACATATCCACTGAGGGCATGGTTTTATGAACAGAGCACAAAGGGACATGGACGCCACACTTCAGCCACTCCATGGTAACTGCTTGTGTGCCTGCTCTTGCCCTGTGGTAACTGGAAGTTAACCCACAGCAGCTTAGCTCTCCATGAGATTGGGCTAAAGTACCACACTAGCTTCCATAGGATAAGAACAGGCAGTGACTACAGAGCAGCTAACATGCGGTGAAGTCCTGAGCTCTTTTACCTTGTAGTAATGTCCATACCTTGATTTCAGTGGAGCTATGCCAGTTTAGAGCCACATGGTTTTCCTTCTAGCTGAGCATCTAGAGTTGGTTAAAAGAAGAGAAGAATTTAGGTCTGGTCTAACCTACTTTGAAGTACATCATTGGCTGTGAACATCATAGGATCATTGGAAAATAGGGCTGGAAGAAACCTCACAAGGTCATCTATTCCAGCCCCCAGCTCAAGGCAGGATCATCCCTAAGTGTCTTTCCAACTTGCTCTTGCAAATTTCCAAGTGTGGAAATTCCACAGCTGTTCTAACGCTGGGCTATTCTCGTTGTCAGAAAGTTCCTCCTAATCTTCATCCTAAATTTACTCTGCTATAGCTTGAGCCCTTTACTCCTAGTGCGGTCCCTTACAGCCACAGAGAAAAGCTCATCTC
Organism: Crocodylus siamensis; assembly: GCF_052110815.1. Taxonomy (NCBI): domain Eukaryota; kingdom Metazoa; phylum Chordata; order Crocodylia; family Crocodylidae; genus Crocodylus; species Crocodylus siamensis. Next base: position 61,156,028 of record NC_143402.1, read on the forward strand.
CATCCTCTCTGTAATTGCCCTTCAGTTTTTTGCAGATTGTTATCAAAACTTCCCTTAGCCTTCTCTCCTCCAGACTACATGGTCTTTTGGGCCAGGCAGGCCTCTTAGCAGTGCACTACCAGGTGGTCAGGGTGGAAGAGTAATGCTCATTAGTGAACAGAATTAGTAGCACAGGATTAAAGGGGAGTGGTATGTACGGTGAACCTTGTGCTAGCTGGTTTCAAGGTGTTCTCGTGCTTTTTTCCTTTTCTGTGCACTTTCTGGCACTCAGGGAAATGATTGGATCCATATTCACATTTCCTATAAACAAAGCCACTGATCTTATTCCAATAGCCAAATTGCCATTGAAGGATCATGTATACAAGGGGAAAAGAGGGACACCTGCTACAGATGTAACTATCAGGATCTGTGCCTTGGTGGCAACAGGAGCAGGAGCTGGGCTGGCTGTGGCAACAAATGGTAGCTGCCATTCTTTTGCCCTTGTTGTCCACCCCTTGTTATGCTACTGAGCTGCTATCTACTGCTGTTGCTGTCACTGGTTTCACGCCAGGTGTCTACAGTATAGTGCTGTATCTAGAGTAGGTTTCCCTCTATGCTCCTATACTGAGGCAGAAGCCTGATACTCTCTGCTGTGTCAGACTCAGTTGGTTCATATTACTGAACCATATATTGGAAACCCAAATAATTCTTATGGTTTGTTGCATAAGCCCCTGCAAGCTGAAAAAGCAAATGGACTTTTCTCTTACCTGAGTGACTTCCTGAATAAACAGCCTCCTAATTAGGACTTGTGCCAAATTCCTCCTAGAGCATACTGGGATTTCCAGTGTTGGTGTTTTCCATCTTCCCAACTAATTGCAGGTTTCCAGAATAAAAATTCTGTTATGCTTTAGCTTCCAAAGCCAGCAACAATTGCGGCTGACAATTGATGCCGCTAGTCAGGTTCAGCTGAAAAGCTTTAGGGGGTGACATGGGGTTTACAGGAGTTTGAGAGGCACTGTCTGTTCTCAAAAGGGCAAAAGAAGGAATGGCTGCAAGCATATTCCACAGCTATATTCTGCAATTCATTGGCTTTTTCGCATTAGGATGATGAAAACCACTGTGGTGAATTTATAATTTAGCCAATGCGTGGGACATCTCGCTCCGCATAAAGAGGAGTTAGGGCTAGCCTGCCATGTCCTGTTTAGGCACAGGCCTAATAGCTCTGTGGTGATGTCTGCTGCAGTATCCACAGGTGCATTTATTCTGAGTCTATGTGGGCAGAGAGAGATGGTGAATCAAATAGATTGCTGATTATTATTGCTGACATGTAGCTTGTACCATTGCCATTATACCATTTTTTCCACACACAATATTTCGGTTTTTTATGAACTGGTATTTCAGGGGGTGGAAAGAAAAAAAAAAACTGTTTTGTTCTGGGGAAATGATACGGGCATGTCATTTTCAGGATCAGAGAAATGACCCAGTGGAAAATAAGAATCAATACATTGGCAATAGAGTGTTTACGGGCTATAGTGACTTTCATCTCTGAGGCTCCTGGCAGACATTACAATTAAGATGTGCTTAACCAGTCAATCATGTCTTAAATAGTGACCCAGCCACATGTTCATAAAATTCTGGTGTGATAAAAGGGGGAATAAACCACAAGATTATTCCACAAAATAGGCGAAACAATTGTGGCCGGTTTCCATTGTGCCCAGTACAAGTGCACTGGGACTGCCAACTGATGAGTGATCCCAGCTGAAGGACCACACTGGAGTGTCAAACTCACTCCAGTGCCATCCTAAGGTTGAGACCACCCGTCAGATGATATGTGATCCGAGCCTTGGGACCACCATGGGGTCTTCAGCTGACTTTGGTGCGATCCCGGGCCTGAGACTACAATCAGCTAATTGGCAGTTTAAGGCTGGAGACTACCAGGCACCTGGTTTTCTACTTGCCAAATCTGGGGGAACCTAGGATTGTGGTCTTGGCTCCCTCTGCTTCATCAAGTAGGACAGGATTGAGATCTGATCCCTGATCCCAGAACTGAGGATCCTGCTATTCCCACGGGCATGACAAGAGGCACAATTGTTGGGATTGGGATCAGCTCCCATTTCAGCTTTAAATAAACATCTCCTAGAGGCCTAAGATACAATCCAACCCAGGTGAAATACCCTAAAAATTATCATCTTTTAACTGTTCTAAAAACTGCTGGAAAAGAGTTTATAAGACCTGAGGAAGGGCACTTTGGGCATTACCTTTGTCTGCTCCAGTGCACCGGAAATCCAGTGTGTCGGAGCAGACTTGATTAATCAAATCTTTGGAGCACACCAGTGGACATGCCCAGCGCTGCACTGCATGCATTTGTACAAGCGGCTAAATGTGCTTCAGCACACAGAAAATGGCGGCAGTGAGCTTTTAAATTAAAACATCTTCAATGTGTTTTAGTTCAAAAGTGTGCTGCTGCCATTTTCTCAGCACTGATGTGCGTTTTGCCATTTACACAAATGTCCTTTGTGCCTAAAAGCTTCCCCTCTCCCAACTATAACACATGCCACCAAAAAACCCCTGGTACTCACATATGTCCTGGACCGTTATGGGTATAATACTCTAAACCTACTACTAAAGAGAATTTGTTGTTTCAGCCACTGCCAAAAGGAACATATCAGGAATTGGCAGACTTGCTGGCAGGCTCAGAAAAAAACCAAATCCCAGAGGGCTAAGTTGTCTGTTGGATTAACATGGAGGTAGCTCTATTGACTTCTATGGCATATTGGCCATATAATAAATACCATGTCAGAATTTGGCTCTCATCTTCTCTCCTTCCTCCCTGAGCAAGCACCCTAACAGTTAATCTAATTGACTGAAAGGTAGGAGGCTACTTCTCCTTTATTTTACTCCTAGCAGATATGTATGCAGGCTGCTTCTGTTTTACCGCAGGGGAAATGGTAGGCCAACCTTCGTACTGCAAACTTCCAAACTTTATTTCAAGTGCTTCAAACTGCAATGATGTGACTACATACTTCGCATGCATAAAAGGTGTGTGATATAGGATTTAATCCTTAGTTACATTTTTCAAATTAATATTCAGATAAGTTGTTCTGATGTATTTACAGTTCAGAGCAAACCAGTAAGTACTAGAAATCTTATGTAATTACTGTCATGAGTTTTCCAGCTCAATTTATAGGTAAAAAGGTTCACATAAGCATCCAAAACACAAATACATATCTGTTTGCTCATCTGTACTAATGTTAAGATCCTCATGATTATCATATATATCTACTGTGTTTTTAAAAAAATGTCATCAACTACTAGTATCAAAGCAGGGAATATAAAGAATATAAAAGATCTGGGTATTTGTTACTTTACGGACTGAACCAGAACACCAGATTCAAATTGTTTCTGTCTCAGCACTGAGGAACTATGGGGCTGCATATATTTTGGGGTTCTTTGAAAACTTGTAAACTTTGAATCCAAGTGCTTCCAAACTTTGGGAAAGTACAGATGTTCTAGATGACATCAAAAGAACATCCCTAATATTGGCATTACCCAAAATATCAGACAATGCTGCAAGTTTCGTGGTGTAGATTGGGACACCAACAAACAATTTGGACCACTACAGTAAAAAAAGGAGTGCATTTGCTTTGATCTACCAGATTTTATCATTTGTAAACATCTATTAATTGGCTGTGTCAGGCCCAGATTCTTATCGTCTTTTGGTCTAATTTCCCCTGTTCGATACATTTCCTCCACTATAAAAATACCCATCACCCATCCCTGTCAGCACAGATTAAATCTAACGCTCATTCTTTCAGCTCCTCTCCCCAGTGAGGTTGTAAAGCTGTCAGCTCTGCATTTGACAAGAGGCAGGCTTCCTTCCTTCCCTTTGTCTCCTGAAGGAGGGAAATATTTAGGTGTCGTTGGCTAGAAGGCTGCTATGAAAGTCACCGGACCTCAACTGATCCATTGATCTGGGGCCATGATAGGAGGGAAGGATTTCTACCATGAACAGCTGTGACATTCCTGGTACTAGGAGCTATGCACTCTTCCTTTCCAAATAGCATCTTTGGAGCCCTCTATTCCCTGCCTATCAACATACTTAATGCTCATCAACTGTCTGCATACCGACACTGGCAGTCTTAGGAGAGGGGAGATGACAACGTCAAGGGTTTTAGAGAGGACTTCCATGAAGCTGAATGTCAGCACAGCAGGGCAGCAGCAGCTGCTGCTGGATCCATCAGTGGTCCTCACCCACTTGCATAAATAAGATGTCTAAATTGCTTTCAGACCGCAAAGATGTTAGCTGATTAAGCAACAAGGGACAAAACTACAGGGCACAGCACTAGGTCCATATAAAGGCAATGTGCCATACTTCAGGGCAGTAGCATAATTAGGGCAGAGTGACCAGAACAGGTACTCTGGTGCCAACCTGTGATGCGGGGGAGCAGTGTGATCGTGCACAGGTGTGTGATTGTGCCAGCTGCCCAGCCCTGTTGTCCCCATACATCCCACTGCCCTCATGCATTCCACCTGCCCGCTTTGTTACACCTCTGCTTCAGTGTTCCCAAAATATAGCCTGAGAGCCAAATGCAACCAATAAACCATAAAATGTGACCCTTAACTGCAGACTGAGTGCTGTTAGAAGTGCTGTGTGCCTGTATATATGGATAGAGGTGATAGAAAAGGTGACAGCAGAGGTCATTCAAAAGTAGGTAGTGTAGTTCTCAGGTTTTTTAAGACCTTGTTGTTGGATTCTGCTAATGACTTCCCTTGAACTGTTCCCTGTGTCAGCTCTTAACAGTAAGGACAAAGCTACTTTAGCATTTGCAGTGCTGCTGAACCAAACACTAAGCATTTTTCCAACTAGCTGTTAAAGGAATCACATGGGTGAGTGTTTTATTTCCTCACATACATCTTGAGAGGCAGGAAAACTACCCTGAGAGAGCGTGGCGTGTGTGTCCATTAGCACAAGAGTGCAGCAAATCAGGAAACAAAATGGCTGGACCAGTTGATCGCATACAAAGGCAACAAAGTATCAAATATGATAAGATATTTAAACAAGTGTATTGAGAGGCAGAGGAGTAGCTCTCAGGTTCCTAGCAAAGTGTCAGTGTTTAATCCAGGTGTGACTAGTCCTAAACATATGCCACAAGTGGCATGGGCAGCCTGTATGTGTGGCATGCCATGGGCTGGGGAGCAGGCAGGCAGCACAATGGCCGATGGGGCAGGGAGCAGAAAGCAGAGCATCAGATCAGGCAGAGGGCAGAAAGCACCGAGGCAGATCAGGCAGAGAGCACAAGGAAGGAAGCCGAAAGATATGCAGCAGATCAAGCCCAGGCAGCAGGTCATCGTGGCACTCAGAGAGGGTTCAGGGCTGACTTGCGGCATGCCTGCCAAAAAGGTTGGTCCCCACTGGTGTAATCCTAGGCAAATCTTAGGAAACTCCTGTCACAGAATCCCTGTAGAGCCATTCTCTTATTTTGTGAAACTGGCAGCATTAGGCAAGAGGGGCCTAATAATAAATTTAATGTGCACATTAGTACTCCATTAAATATTAACCATGCCTACATAAATGATGCAGCCCACACTGAAGAAAGAAAGTGCTTATTTTGTTCTTCAGGGACCGTAGCCCCTTTACATACTTCTGCATTCAATTGCAGGTATTCAAAAAGCCAAGTTAGGGACAGTGTCTGTTTATGCACCGCCCACCATTTAGCATGGGTTCCTGCTACTGCTTAGTGGGCACGTCTACTCAAGATGCTTTACTGTGCAGTAGATTAATTTACTGTGCAGTAAAGCATCACCATCTACAAATGCAGGCACTTACTGCACAGTAAATTAGTCTACTGTGCAGTTAGTTTACCACTTGTAAATGCAACGTTGTAGTAGGTACTGTGCAGTAGTGCACATGTAGATGCTGACTGGGGGCAGATTTGCTCCTGGAAAGTGCCAACACCATGGGGCCACCTATAGACTTGTCCCAGGGGTATAGAGGTCAGAGTTTCTCCAGCCCCGGGTATGGGACAGCTCTTTTAACAGGTCCCATAGCAGTGGCCCCATGCCAGCCACAGCAGCCCCACAGCCCCTGGCAGTGGCCCCTGGGCCAGCCCTACCACCTTGCTTGCCTCTCACACATCATGCCCTTATGTTACAGGCACCTACTGAGGGCCGGCAGAACCCAGACTCTCAGCTGGAGCCCTCAAGAGCCATCCTCCCCAACACCACACTCTGCATCCCGGGTCCCAGGAAAAGACCGTGGACCTCATGGCACTGTGGAGTGACACCAAGGACTAGAACCAGTTTGCCCAGGGCAGGTGCATTAGCACCCACATCTATAAGGCCCTGGCAGGCTGCCTGCAGGAGTGCCACATAAAGGTCAAGGCACTAACAACAGCCACCAGTCAGGGGCTGCCCACAGGACCATGCCCTTTATGCAGGAGCTGGGCCACATCCTTGGTCTCTGGGACCCTGGACAAAACCATGCCATGTTCTCCAGAACGTGTGGCCTTTTGGAGCCTCCACCATGGCCTGGCAGCAGCAACAAATCTTCTATGGAGGAGGGCCCCTCAGAGCACCAGGAGCAGGTCCTGGTATGCTTCCTGCCCTTGGCCTTGACCAGCAGCTCCGGGAGGTCAGTGGTTGCTGCGCCGGCTCTGGGTGCACAGCCCCACCCAAGAGGACAGTCTGGGAATGGCACCATCTGCTGTGATGAGCTCCAGCTCCTCCACGAAGGGGCCACTGCCTACGCAGCTATGCATTACGCCCCTGCACCCCAGGATGCTGGCAGGAGCTACACATCATCGCCACCTGTGGGAACAAACTTGGGCCACTGGGGACACTGGCTGTGTCCATCTGGTAAGCTCTGCACTTGGAGGAGGGCTGGGGGGGTGGGGAGGGAAGCAGCAACGTGACCACCTGGACCCACACTAGCTCTCCTGCCCACCCCCAGGCTGCATACCTGGAGCCAGAAGCCATGCATGGGGGAGGGCTGCCCCGGCCTGCTCCTCGGCCTGGCCAAGCTTGCCTCTGCCCCCCACCATCCCCCCCCAGCATCAGCATGCAGGGAGGAGGGAGGCAATGCAGAACTTTATTGAGCAGCCAGCACCCTCCCAGCTAGGCTAGCAGATGCAGCTGGCTGAGGAGCTCCTGGAACATGGCCTGGGTCATCCAGAATGAGTTCAGTCACTGCTCATTGTCCCAAGTGTGCTGAACAACATGAAGCCACCAGTCCTGGCTGGCAGGGCAAGCCCACAGGTGGCAGGGATGAAGCCTCAGAGGCTCATGGACGGCACTCATGGTGGTGTTCATTTGCACATCATTGGCATCCTTGCTGAGGTCCAGGAGGCAGCCCAGAGGCTTCTCATTATCAGCATGGGAGAAGGGGGCTTCAGATGCAGGGGGGGAGCCTGGTCCCATGGCTGGGCAGCATGGTGGGGAGACAGGTTCAAGACTGACCTGGGCCAGATGGCAGTCACTGCAGAGGTGAAGCACAATGAGTGCAGTTGTAAACAGAAGCCTGTGGGCATGGGTTGTCGCTGGCAGGCCTGGGAATGGAAGAGCCATTGCATGGTGGACACAGGCTCTGCAGGCAGGGTGGTAGAGGGCTGTGCCAGCATGCTGCAGATTGCCCCGGGGCACAAAAGCAGGAGGTGGCCAGGGAGCACAGCACAACACTGCCTTTTAAAGAGTGCTCCTGGCACCCAGGCAGCTATGGCAAGAGCCTCTAGCTCTCCCTAGCTGCTGTGGGGGGGGAGGGGGGTGAAGCGTGATGGGAGTAGGTCTGGAGCAGGCTATTCCCTTAAGTGGCAAATCTGATCCCAGATGGCTGCACATGTAGGTGCCTGCCTAGGGCTAATTTATTGCATAGTAAATTACTGCACAATAAACCCAAATAGCACTGATTCCATATGTAGACGTTCCCAGTGCATGTCAGCAGTAGAGTATTAGTTATTGTACTGTTATATTAATAGATTAATACAGTCATAGATGTTTGTGTTGGAAGGGACCTTAGCAGATCATCAAGTCCAACCCCCTGCCCTGCGCACTGGGGTCAGCTGACCCCAACCAAGGTAGGGGAGAGCACCACCTCCTTGGAAGCTCTTTCCAGATTTTGGCAACCCTTACCGTGAATAAGTTTTTCCTGGTGTCTAATCTAAATCTGCTCTCCGTAGCTTACTACATACCTAAGGAGCCCATCACCTCAGTATCCTGGCAGCATCAGGTCAGTGCTAATGAGCTGCCTTTTGAAATGAGTTTCCCCCATTTACAGGCACCAAATCAGACTGTACTAAGGGGAGAATTAGTTTCTGTTGGAATCTCTTATTCTTTTTCCTCCTCCTGTCCTTTCTCCATATTCCCTCCCTCCTCTCTTCTTTATTTTTGTCATCTCACTTTTAAAAAGCTGCTCTTAATAATGTATAATTGGAGACGCTTTTATATACTTTGATGACATTATTTATTTAAGCTGGGTGTTTGTGCTTTTTGTTAATAATGCTTCTTTGTTTATTTTTTTCTGGTTTAATATTTCATGTGAATTTAGTGCTAGTAAAATGTGTTGGCCCCAGGGACTGGAATCTCCTGAATAGCTGCTGCAACACAAACTCCCCTTTGGTGCACATTTACCTGGGTTAAGGCTCAGCTCAGCTTCCATGGGCCACAAAGCTCTGGAGAGACCCAGCAGGAGATTCAGGTAGCATGACACCAAATTGCCAAATCCCCGCAGTTATTTTTAATTAGGCCACCGTGCAGCAGTTTTTATTTACTGCTGAGATGGGATAGCTGAAAGTATGTTTGTCAAAAGCATTTCCACTTTTGTTTTTGTTTCAAGTTTTTGTCAGAAAGCAATTGTTTAAATTTCATTTTCCATCAAAAACAAAAAGATTTTAGACGTCAATGAACCTTCATGAAAGTTTCCCATTTTGTCAAAAATGTCATTTTCATGGAAATAACTTAGAAAATTTGCAGCAGCCTCTGGTTATTACCCCAATTTTCTAATGACAAATTGAGGAACAGAGGGGCTAAGACCAACGTATTTGGAGTTGTGTGTGTCAATTGTCGGATGTCCTACTTGAGAGGCTTTTGAAAATGTTGACTTAGTGACTGGCGTAAACTCATAGGAGGAGTCAATAACTGAGCCAAAGTTACAACCCAGGCATTAGCTACCTACATTAACTACAAGGCAAAACAACTGATTGGGTTCCTTAGCATTTCAGAGAGATCACTGTAATTTTTAAAGAGAAATAAGTGTTTGCAAAAATTACCATCATCAACAATCTGGGAACTGAAGTCATCTGTCTATCTGCAGGTTGGAGCACTGTAAATTTCTCCACACTGTCTTTCGGTGGGTCCCAACCCTTGCCCTCTCTTATGAAAACCAGAAGCAAGGTGTCAATTACTGCCAATTGTGATGAGAGGTTGTGATGAGGATATCTTTCTATTAGAACAGGAATGACTGGGAGATTTAACAAGCTCATTTCACAAAGGCCAATGAATAGCCATCAGATGATATTGACTTTCCATCACTCCCAACCAGGGTAAGATTCTAGCTGGTGACCTAGAGGTGAAAGGTTTTATATCCCATTAACAATCCCTTGAATGAGTCGGTCCTACAGAGAGATAGCCTTTTAATTAAGCTTCTTCTTTCCCTGAGTCTTCACAAAGGCATAACATTCAGACAACATTCTAAACTTTCTGTGTTGCTCATAATCCCTGGTCCTCAGGAGGAAACACTATTTACATGGAATAATAAGGTGGCACTACATTTCTTCCAGCGCTTCAGTGGTACAGTGAGGATTAGGAACTTTCAATAGAAGGAAAAATGAAATGCGAGCGATTCAATCAATTAAAAGTAACGTGAAACAAAGGCTGCCTTGTCAGTAATGGAAGGAGTGTTTTTTACCTTGTTGAGCTGATATATAGTAACTAACACAAGATAAAACCCTACAAGGCTATTTGTAGCTTTTACATGGCTTAGTGCGTTGATATAATGACTGTAGGCAAGCCTATATAGTTCAACCTAACTCATTCACTAGTTTTCATTGGGTTAGTTAATGTGTATTTACTGACACTTCTTAAAAATGTGGCTTTTTCCCAGTGATGACTATGTATAAGGGTAAGCATAAGTGCTTTGGACAGAAGGTGAATCCACTCCAAGCCTTTGACCAACATGCAAGCTTTAAACAAAGACATGTCCTTGTTTGAAAATCAGGAAAATTCTGTGTTTCCATCCTTCTGTCTATAAAAATTAATTGCTTGGGCTTGGCCGTGTCATTGGGTTCTTATGTCTCTGTTGGGACAGACTGTCTCTCCTCTCCTGCCCTCAGTTAGTTTTACTTGTAATTTTCATTTCTATTTCTCCTTTCTCCTGAGCTATATGCTGCTGGCCAATGACTGTATGTATGTAATGGGAAAAGCAAGGCCAAGGCTTCAATTGATCTACCCTCCTTCATCCCGTTGGGGTAGCTCGTGCCCATGATGCACTGATACTCAACCAGGGTGATCCTAGACAATCCAGGCAGTAATAAGTAATAATAATAACCTGAAATATTCCCAAAGGATTTTGGGAGGCATAAATCTGAGGAGAAAGTGTCCTAATGCTGAAGAAGAGCACCGCAAATGACTAATGCCTGTCCTGGAGTGACTTTTTGCTGAAGGATGAGAGCACACCCAAATACGTTGAAACTGCAAATATTTAAAAATGATCAGAGGCAGAAGGATGGCGTTTATGAAACAGAACTTTCTAAGTACAATTCTTAATCCACGGCAGACATTGAAATGAAACAACAAATAATCAGCCCAAGGTATTAGTGCCGTTTCTCTGTAATTGAGTTTATCTTTATTTTTACACTTTATACCACCTTTCTCCAACTTAAGCTTTCTAGCACTAGAAGAAATTTTCTAAACCTTGCTATACTTCATAGTTTCATACAGTTGTCACTGTAATCCCCCTCAAAATAAGCCTGGCTCCCCTTTCAGTTCTGTTTTGTGGCCCAGTGCTCACTCTGTGCCCCTCCTTTCTGTTCAGAAGTCTAAATTGCAAACTACTTCCCAAGCTCAGCTAAGTGCAATCCTTTATCAGGCAGGTGTACTTTATGGTACCCTGGGGACAAAACCCAAGGGTAATGCAATGTAGCTATTGTGATAGTGAGCCCCCTAGAAAATCCTAAAACAGACAGTCAGTGACAAGATTTTTTCATCTTTTTATGTATTTCTTATTAGATTATATCCCACCCTTTTCACTGTAACACTTGGCTTCTGGTAGTAGAACAGTGGGACCAGCCACCATCCAGCCACGGTGGGTGGGGGAGCCCAGCCCCACAGTGGTGGAAGGTGGGTTTACCCAGTCCTGGGGTGGGATGTGACCAAACCCTACATGGGGGGAAGGGGACACGACCTGGTCCAAACCTGCTTCTCCAGGGAAAAGGGAGCATGGCACGGCTGTGGCCCAGCCCCGTGAGGGGGAGGTAGGAGGCATGGCCCAGCCATGCGGGGGGTGGGGGGTGGGGAGGAGGCTGACATGACCCAGCTCCATGGGGAAAAGGGGATGTGGGCCAGCCTTGTTGGGGTGGGAGGGGGGTGTGACCCAGCCCTTCAGGGGGAAGGGGACATGGCCTGGCTCTGATAGGGGCTTGGTGTATGGGAATCGGGAGGGGGGGGGCACCTCTCCCTTGACACCAAATTTCCTGACCCCTGGGGAGCTCCGTAGGCCACATGTAATGGCTCTGCAGGCTGCATTTGGCCCATGGGCCCAACGTTTAGCACCTGTGGTTTAGAATAAGGCCTTTATACAATGTTTATTCAATCTAATGGATGTCTTCTGAAAATACCGATGGTTTTTGGACCAATTCATATGTGCAGGGCACCTTTGTGTAACATAATATGTCCACTCATTGCATATACAAATCAAAGATGAATGTAAAGGGATCTTCTCTTTAGTTCTTCATTAGCCAGTGGGCATGTGTCTCCAGATCCCAAAGCAACTTCTTCAAAGGGAGCCTATCTGCATACTTTTAAGACAGAAGGGTAATGGAGTTAAGTTATCAGTCAATATTTAAATACAAACAAGATCTAAGCCCTTTCTGAATTGCAAGTCAATCCATTGTGGAAATTACTCTCTGTGCCCTGGATCCCTCATTTTTTATTATGCTACATTACCCTCAGGGCTTTTGCATTCCCACACCACTTGACCTATTGACTCTGTTATCTCCATCTCCGAACAAACAAGAAGCATTTTATTCCCACCAGCAAACTGTCATTCACATCAGCAGCTTCTGCTATAAGTTCTCTGCTTGTTTTTCTGTGACCACTCTCCTGCCCCACTGGGATCTATGCCTTCCTGAGGTGGAAAGTACAGGCATAATAAATCCATTCTTCTTAATGTTTTCAAACCACTGCTTTTCCCTAAAGTGGCAGGGCAGATTTATGGCAAGGTTTTTTCTGAAATGATTTATTCTCTTCGCTTCCTGGGTATCTTTCAATCAGTCATAAAGATAAATGGGAAGGTACAAGTGAATGCAACATCAGATAATAGACTGATCCGTCAGCTGCAGTAATGACAATTAAGATAACTTCCAAACAACGTCTTGCGTTAGTTTTTTCCTCTGTGACTGGGCAGTGAGAAAGAGTTGTATACAGCATTTCCAGTCTTAACTGGAGAGTGAATCTTCTAGGACAGCTCATTTAATCAACCCCAAATAAATTACAGTATGTGACTGCCCTCTGACTTTAATAAACAATTCACTTCTGGCTCCCGTGTAGATAACAAATCCTAACCACAGATTAAATTTGCATCTTGCAATAGGAGCTTTGGAAAAGCATCAACTAATGTGATTGCTTAACTGAACCAAGAGTTTTAGATCATTTCTTCACAGCAGTTTAATCTGGGGTCTTACCTATATTTGTCTGTAATTTCCCTTGTTGTCTACATATATCTGTCACCTCAAGGTGTGGACACATGTACATTTGGAACACTTTTGAAAGGGGGGGTGCATTTCACAAGTGGAGCAGCTGGTACAGTCTAAGGTTGTGTAGACACATAACAACATGAAACTGAGAAGGGCTGTGAACACTTTGGAGGATGGGAGCACAATTCAGAAGAATCTTGACATTAGAAAGCTGGGCTAGAGCCAACAGGATGAAGCTTAATGTGGACAAGTGCAAGGTGCTACATTTTAGGATGAATAATCAAAAGGACAAATACAAAATGGGTGACACCTGCCTGGATGGCAGCACTATGGAGAAGGACCTGGGAGTCTCAGGAGATCACAGACTCAGTATAAGTCTGCAACTTGATGCAGCCACACAAAAGGCAAATGCAGTTTTAGGGTGCATCAATAGAAACTTTAGGGGCAAGACACAAGAAGTGAAAGTGCCTTTGTATTAGCATTTGTTAGGCCTCACTTAGAGTTTTCTGTGCAGTTATGAACTCTGTATTTTAAAAAGGATGTGGACAAGTTAGAGAGGGCCCAGAGGTGGACAACAAAAGCAGTAAAGTTCTTGGAAAGCAAATTGTATTTTAAGGAGCTAGGCATGTTCAGCTTGCAGAAAAGGTGCTTAAGAGGGGACATGATATCCCTCTTCAAATACTTGAAGGGCCACCATAAAGAAAAATGAAGACGCCTTTTTTTCCTCTTGCAGAGAGTAGGATACAGACCAATGGCTTGAAGTTGCAGCAAAGTAGGTTTAGATTGGATATCAGAAAAAATGTCCTTGCTATTAGAACAGTGAGCAGTGGAGTAGATTGCCTAGGGAAGTTGTGGACTCTGTAACTGGAGGTGTTCAAGAAGAGGTTGGAGAACCACTGTTCAGGGATGATCGGGGCATAGCTATGCCTATGTTCTACTGTAGGTATTTCTGATGCTTTTGGCCTTTGCTGGTTGCCACGTGAGGAATTTCCACCCCGTCCTGTCCCCCCGCCACCCAACCTTCCCTGCTGCTATGTATGTGTTTTGCGGGGAAGAGGGGGTTAAGCCACCCTCAGAGGTACTGGGCGTTGGCTACAACCGAAGCTGGGCACTTTGACTACGGTGTGCCAGTTCTCCCCCTGGGACCTAAAGCCAGAGGTTACTGGCTAGGGAGTCCTGCCCCTCCACTCAGGGTCAGACTGTCATATTTGGGGTCAAGAAGGAATTTTGCCCCATGTCCAAACTGGTATGGACTTTGTGGGGTTTTGCCTTCCTTTGTAGAAGAGATGGGGGAGTAGTCCTCTTCCTAGGATCTCTCAAGGGTATTTTAACAGTCATTACAGGAGCAGGATGTTGGCCACTGTGGCTCCTCTGGTTTACCTATGGCAGGTTAGTCATGTGTTGTGTCAGGGTTGACTGCGTGGTTTTGCTAAGAGGTTGAACAGTGGGTTTTTATGGGATAGCTTGGATAGGAATGATCCTGTCTCAAGCAGGAGGTTGGACTAGATGACCTCTCAAGGGCTCTTCCAGCCCTATTTCTCTATGTTTCCTACATGAACAATGGGGTTGGAAGTGGCCAGGTGGGGACCCCTGCTTCTGTATACCTGGGAGCTGGGGGCTCTGGGGACCTGCCCCAATCTCCACTGCCACCCGTGAAAGGAAACTGACCAGCTCTTTAACAGCATAGAGCTGCTCCCTGTCCCCCCAGGCACATGGAAGCAGGGGCCTAGGCACCCTTCCCCCCCGCCACCATCTGTTTAGCCCTCCAGTCCCAAACCAGCCTGGGATGCACTGAACCCTGATCAGTTTTCAGAAATCAATATAAATGTATGAGTTGCTTAAGGGAAAGAGTTCTTTAAAAGCTATAAAAGCTCTGGCAGCTCCGGGAACCCAGAAACAGAAGTCCAGGCAACACCTCCCCCGCTCCCTACAACCCCCCTGCACACACACAAACACCTAGGCACTCCTAGAGGGGGTACCATCCTCCAGATTTCAGTAAAGTGCAGTAATGGGTCTTTATTGATCTCAATGTTAGTGAGAAGAAAGGCAGAAAATTATGATTGGTCTGGGTACTCATTACCATCCCTGGTGGCTGTTCAACAGCACTGCAGTATCGAAAAGGTGACAGTGGGTAGCATCTACACATGCATTTAAGTATGATGAAATTTAATGTTCATTAAGCTAATGTGCATAAAGCAATTGTTGGCAGGTGTCTACATGTGCAGGGACTTGGCACTGAAGTTAGAGCCAATTTCCTGCAGCCCTGCCATGAGCCTTTAGTGGCTAGGCAGATCTGGCACTAAAGTTTGTGCCAGTTTGTACCTACATGTGCATTAATGAGCTTTAACTAATCATGCCTAAATGTGATACCTGCATTTGCAGGTATCACATTTAGGCACAATTAGCCTAATTTCACCTTTTTAATATGCATTAAGGGTGTACATGTAGAGACATGTGCCTGTAATGTGCATTAAATAAGGCTAATGCACATTAACGTGTCTTGCATAGATGCGCTCAGTGTATATGAGGATATCTCTGATCTGGGACAACTGTGAACCAGTTTCCAATGACATTCTTGCACCTGGTGAAGTGTTGTGTCTACTTGCATGCTAAAATTCTTACCTGTGAATGAGCGTAGAATAATTCAAATGTAGCAAAAACCCTCCAACTTTAAACCTGGATGAAGCAGTGTTAAAGTTGGTTTGAATTTGAATTGTTCTTGGCTTATTCATGTGTAATTATTAAAAGGATTAATTCAATTGGAACAATTCCCCTTTGAAAAGGTTGCAAATGTACAAGTATCCAAACCCTAAGGTAGTGATGTTTTCTTCCCAAATTAGCTGACATAAATAGAGATGTGGGCCAGAGCCAGGGTTGCATTGTCACTCAACCTAGTATTGCATGCAGTTCAGTGGCTTTAGCTTTGGATCAGTTTGAAAGCCATGACATTTTCCTGGTTTCCCTTCCTCCATACATCCCTCCTCAACACACATGAAGAGAAAAAATTAGAGATGCAACTAGTGATTCAGTCTTACTAAGTGTGCACTGATTATTAAAGGGGAGGAAATGGAAGCTGGATTTTGGGTTTAGCAAGCAGAAACATGTATCTCAATACAGACTGCTCTTTTTGTGCCTGTCCTGTCAACTGGCAGTTACTGAGTTTCACTCTTCCTAGCATTAAAAATATTGTCCCATACAGCACAGACTGGAAACTCCAGTAGCCATAATGGAGTGACAAAATCTCATGAAGGCAGCAGGAGTTGTCTTCAATGCAAATGTGGCAGGAGTGACTACTAATCTTCCCAGGTGTGCAGGGCAATGTATTCAACTGCCTTGTGCTGGTTTGCATATTGTATCCTGTTAGCATCCAGAACTCATGAGTTCCCCTCCAAGACCTATTGCTGCCTTTTAAGGGTCAGCAACTATGGGTGAAATGCCCTCAGTCCTTTGCAGCCACAAACACATCCGCTTCTGCTGGTTTGGCACAAATGTGTCAAACAGGAAGATCCTTAGTTAATGTGCTGGTGGGCTAAGAACACTTCTGCAAGGGCCTAGAACAGGGGTGGGCAAAATGTGGCCCAGGGGCTGGATGCGGCCCACTGGGCCATTCTATCCAGCCCATGGGGCCCCTAAAAAATTTAGAAAATTCATATTAATCTGCCTTGGCCTGCCTGTCATGCAGCCCTCAATGGCGTGCCAAAACTCAGTAAGCAGCCCTCTGCCCAAACTAATTTCCCACCGCTGGCCTAGAATAGCAGATGAATTCTCCTTCACTGCATCATAAAACTTCCTAGACTGTGTCTCAAGTTAGTGAGGTGCTAAAATCTTTGGGATACACCCACAGAAATCTTAGTGCCAAAGGTGGGTAACTGCCAGTCCCCTGAGGATGTGGCTTATGAGTGGATGGGTCATGTGTGGTTCTCCAGTCCGGACATGCAGAAGTGAAACTTGATGCTTATGCCCAGGGCCTAGAACAGGTGTATCTTTAACATGTGGATAAGCCTTCTGCCTGCTTGCTTCCTGGTTCCTTCCAGGTACAATCACACAGCCACAATCAAACTGATGTCTTAGCCCCTGCTCTTGGAGTCACTCTCCAGAGAAACTCCTCAGGTCACATGGCATAGCTTCCATTAGTTGTAGGCCCTCTCTACGTGTACAGGTACTCTGAACATGTAGCTGGTTGTAAGGTAATTGCACAGCTAACCAATTAATTGTGCAATCGCTGTAATGTGTATAGGGGATTGTGCTTTTCTGTTTCTTGGCTTTTATTATTCTGGTCATCATTAACAAAATGGTTTTTAATTGTTCTTTTGTTTAGCCTCAGAAAAATGTACCTAACATACCTATGAACTTCAGTATGGTCTGTGATTGCCCCAACATCAAAGACATCCTCACTGACAGCCACCAGCACCAGCTTGGACGATAAAGCCTGGTTTCCTTAAAGTTTCAGGTAGTTCCAAGGTGCCATATTGGTGTAAAAGGAGTCAGATCACAGTATAATGCCTGTCCCTTAACCTGTCTTCTCATAAATAGTAGAGATGTCTGTGAGGGCATATATTCATATGGCTAAATACATCTACCCCCCACCCCCTTTCTGTTGGGCTTCAATAGAATACAGCATATTGGATACAGTCTGCCCAGACAGAGGGGTGGACAGTGTTGGCAAAGACCTGACAATCATTTATCAGTGATCACACATACTGGAGATTGAGTTAAGAGAAGTTGCACCAAAGAATGCAGAGAGCCATTGGCAATGCATAGGAGGTACACACGAGTGCACATGCACCCCTTGAGCTTGGCAGTGCACCCCCCTGAAAAAAGCACTGCAGTGTTGCTCGCAGCACCTGTGGGCAGTCACTGTTTGCCACCTCTCCCTCCCCCCACACTGCCGACACTGCCGGTGGAGTCTGCGCACAGTCCCTGATCGCTGCCAGTGACATCTGCGGGTAGTCACCACCTGCTGGTCGGTCTTTGCCACCTCCCCCCCGTTGCCATCACTGCTACATCCACATGTGGGAGCTCCCTGCTCTCCCCGCCCCTGCTACTGACACTGGTGCAGCTGCCTGCAGAAGCTCCCTGCTACCACGCCACCACCACCACCGCCGCTGCCTGTGGGCGGGTGCTGTGCCCCCCATTCGCCAGGGGCACATGGCAACTTCGATGTGCTCAGGGCAGTAGTCAGGGAGGCATTCAGAGCCCAGGGTATAGCTAGTATGGGGGTCCAGGAAAGGTGGTCCTTCCTCAAGGAGACTGTTCTTGGGGCGTAGCAGGACGCAATTCCACTGTGCAGGAAGGCGGGAAAAGGGTCCAAGAAACCTTCATGGCTCAGCGCAGATATCCAGGCTGGCCTGAGGGCAAAGAAAAAAAGCGTACTGGCGGTGGAAGCAGGGGACAGGGACAAAGGAGGAGTACACCTGCCTGACCCGAGCTTGTAGGGATTTGGTAAGGGAGGCTAAAGCAGCACTGGAGCTTAGATTATCTTTTGGGATTAAGGATAACAAAAAGTCCTTCTTCAAATATATAGGTAGCAAGAAGAAGTCTCAGAGTAACATTGGACCCCTACGAGGCAGGGCAGGGCAGTTGGTGATGGATGTACGAGAGAAGGCAGAACTCTTTAACGAGTTCTTTGCCTCCATGTTCCTGTCCGCTGACAATGGGGTGCTCTTGGGTGATAGTGTAGAGAGGCCCAGGAAGGATGCGAGTCCCCCGACTGTTAGTTCAGACCTAGTTAAGGATTACCTGAAGGGCTTAGACGTATCCAAGTCAGCAGGCCCGGATGACCTTCATCCGTGGGTGCTGAGGGAATTGGCTGGTGTCATTGCGGAGCCATTGGCATGGCTGTTTGAGGCTCCTGGTACTCGGGCCAAGTTCCTGAGGACTGGAAAAGGACCAGTGTGATCCCTATTTTCAAGAAGGGGAGGAAGGAAGAGCCTGGCAACTACAGGCCAGTCAGCCTCACTTCTATCCTGGGGAAGGTCTTTGAAAAAATTATCAAGGGCCACATTTGTGAGAGCCCTGCAGGGGAAGTGATGTTGAGGGGTAACCAGCATGGGTTCATGCTAGGCCGATCCTGCCTGACTAACGTGGTCTCTTTCTATGAACAGGTAACAAAAAGCTTAGATGGGAAGGAGGAAGTCGATGTCATCTTCTTGGACTTCCAAGAGGCCTTTGACACAGCGTCCCACCCAATTCTGGTGGGCAAGCTGAGGGACTGCAGCATTGATGAATGCACAGTCATATGGGTGGAAAACTGGCTCCAGGGGTTGATGTCGACCTGGGAGGGTGCGGGCAGCGGAGTCCCCCAGGGCTCGGTCCTTGGGCCGGTGCTGTTCAATGTCTTCATTAGCAACCTGGATGAGGGTGTGGAGAGCACCCTGTTCAAGTTCGCTGATGACACCAAGCTGTGGGGCAAAGTGAATACAACGGCAGGCAGGGACCACATCCAGGCAGACCTGGACAGGTTAGAGAAGTGGGTGGATCTGAACAGGATGCGGTTCAACAAGGACAAGTACAGGGTACTGCACCTGGGGAGAGGGAACCAGCATTATGGTTATAGGTTAGGGGCTGACCTCGGCAGCACAGAGGCAGAGAGGGATCTTGGAGTCAGGATTGACTCCAGGATGAATACGAGTCACCAATGCGACAAAGCAATAGGCAGAGCCAACCGCACCCTGTCATGCACCAACAGGGGCATCATTAACAGGTCCAGAGAGGTCTTGCTCCCCCTCTATGCAGTGCTGGTCAGGCCGCAGCTGGAGTCCTGTGTCCAGTTCTGGTCACCGCACTTCAAGAGGGACATGGGGAAGCTGGAGAGGGTCCAGAGGAGGCCACTCATATGGTTGAGGGCCTCCATGGCCAACCCGATGAGGAGAGGCTGAGGGACTTGAATCTCTTCAGTCTTCACAAGAGGAGACTGAGGGGGATCTTGTGGCTGCCTACAACCTTATCAGGGGCCACCAGCAGGGACTCGGGGGAAATCTGTTCACCAGCGCCCCCTTGGAGTCACCAGGAACAATGGCCACAAGCTGAGGGAGGAGAAGTTTAGGTTAGATATTTGGAAGAACTACTTCACGGTAAAGGTGGCCAGAGCCTGGAATAGGCTTCCCAGAGAGGTGATGCTCTCACCTTCCCTGGAAATCTTCAAGAGAAGACTGGATAGGCACCTGGCTGGGGTCTTATGACCCCTCCCACCCCCAGTGTCATTTTTGCCCATAGCAGGGGGTCAGACTCAATGATCTGTCTAGGTCCCTTCCGACTCATTGATTCTATGAGTCTATGGCATTCATGCAGAGAGCTACATTTACATTATAAAGCAGAACATATAAACAAAGCCTTTCTGAATGTCTGGTTGCATGTAAGGAGACACTGTCCCTCAGGATTAGTAAAACTAACTCTTGTCTTTCTGGTTTACATTTTAAGTTAGACTAAGTTGTATATGCTGTGTTTTACTGGGCTGTATCTTAGCTTAGGCAAAGATTTTTGGTAGTTCCCTGTTGTATGCTTTGCAAATTGCTGTGTTCAATACGTTGCTTCAGAGAAAGGACTTTTTCCCCATTCCCTGTGTGCTAGCCCTGGGCTGGTGCCTGGCCACGCTGCCTCAACTCCAGCAGGGAGGGGTGAGAGCCCTGGAGGGCCTCTCTCTTCCTCCCCTTTGGCAGTGGCGGGCAGCCATGCTGCAGCACCCCCTGGCTTCTGGCTTGAGCCATGGCAGGCATGTAACTGCATTCCCTGGTTTAACAGAGCATGTCTATCCAGCTATTAATCAGTTTAAGCTGCACAGCTTAGACTAACCTGCAAAGAGTGAATCCATTCAGGCTTGGGCTTTTGAATTTCTGTCCCTAGACCAGGTGAATTTCTGAATGTAGCTGTAATAGAGGCAGCAATCAGGTAGCAGTAGCTTTGGTGGATAGGCAGACTGCAGTTCTTCTTTTAATGGAGACATAGGGAACAAGCTGGTGACTTAAATGCATGGAGTTCCCACTCAAGCTAAAGGGAATTCCACGCAGAGCATGCAACAGCAGCGCTCACCATTGCAGAAACAAACCACGGAGAGCAACCCTCCACGGACAGGGAATAGACTAGAGAGAACCAAATATGGAGGGAGAATGGTTTTGTGGGAATTCCCATGCATAGCTATGGATGCACATCAGAATATCTCTGTTTTAATTCATGCTCTACAATAAACTCACCATGTGACTGGAAACACCACTGAATCCTATTTAACCATATAGCCATATTTGCAACAAGGATAATGAAAGCTTACTACATCACAGAGGAGGTGTGAAGACAAATGAATTACTCTTTGTGAGGGATGTTAAGAGGATGAGTGGATGAGTGCCATTTAAAATAAATGGCAAAACTCCCATTGATTTCAAAGGGATTGGTCCCATATACAGTAGACTTTTTATGGTTCCTCATACTCATATAGTCTTTATTTCCATAATTAAAATTATAGAATTCTTTTATTACTATGAAAAAC
Source organism: Crocodylus siamensis (assembly GCF_052110815.1). NCBI lineage: Eukaryota > Metazoa > Chordata > Crocodylia > Crocodylidae > Crocodylus > Crocodylus siamensis. The sequence goes on from NC_143402.1 coordinate 61,177,388, forward strand.
CATACACAAGCTTGTAAACTTTCCAAATTTGTCAGGCACCAAAGCATCTCCCTGGAGCTCCATATAATATTATTTTCAAGCACAGCTCCTTTATAGCATCTTGATGCAACATTGTTAATTAGCAATGTATGAATATGCATTAGAAAGATAGTTGGGTTTTGCTGGGATACAAAGTGACTTTTGTCATTTAAAGGACAATATCATGGTCTCCAAGCCTGCTTTAATCAACGTGCATGTTTAACATGTTAGGCTGTTTCACTTCATTGGCTATTATTTTATTTATTAAATATTTTGGCAATCACTTGAATATCTTATCCTGCCCCATGTGCCTTTATTGCTCACACTTGCTGTCTTTTGCAGTCCCAGGGTCTGTGGTTTGTATTGTGTTGTCACAGAGGAGGATCAGATTTACCCTCCTCCAAGTTTTTCCTTGATTTTCTCCATATTTATAGATACTGATCATGCAAGGAAGGGATTGCATGGCTGATATTCACAAGACCACATGTAGTAGGGAGTTAATGTGCTTGTCCGTCTAGGGACCTAAGTTCAACCATGGCTCATATGATACTGCAATAAACTTAGAGTCCACCTGTGCTGATCCTGAGTTATTCAAGTAGGAACTCTTCAGCCTGTCATAGATATATTTGATTTATCATAACCTAGTCATATCACCCAACTATCAAATCCTTTATCCCATATCAACTATCTGCATGCACTGGAGAAGACTGAACACACTATGATGCAACTTGTGCAAAGTTGTTTTGCATTATCATTATTGTTGTTATTTTAGTAACACTAAATGGCTCCTACTATGCTGGGTGCTGTACACTTAGGTAAAGACAATTCCTGTCTGGAAGAGTTTGCAACTGAATTTGAAGCAAGATATAATGAGGTTCCCAGAATAATAGGAGGGAAGGATTGGCAGAGGAGGTGGGGAGCAGGAGGGACAAAGGAAATATTAAGAGCACATTAACCAAATGTATACAACTTGATGCTGAGAGAGTAGCCTAGGTTAAGGGTATGAAGGCCTGAGCATGATAGTGGGGTTGGAACTGAGGTGAATGGTAAGAGGAAGGATTATAGAGAGTAGGGGAAGTGAGAAGACAGAGGTAAGTGGAGCAAACAGGTGAGGATAAGGAAGAGCTTAGGCATGTTCCAGCAAGGCACAGGTAGCATTGCAGGGATTCAAAAAGGAGAGCAAAGGGTACCATAATAGTGGCATGTGGAGAATGGGAGATGAGTTTCACACTGATATTTTAGACGGCCCAGAGTGGGGAAATATAAGAGGAATGTCTCTTCAGCCTGCACTCATGTCCCAACAGAAATAATCTTATCACATCCAGCATTTAGTTGGAGGGGTGGAGAGAGGAATTGGGGAGAATTGTCTCCCTTGGTCTTTGGTATAAGTACTTTTCCTCCTAAGACTCACTAGACTGCATGCTTTAGAGGAAAGGTGCCTGCCAGAAATTCTAAAATAAGTATTCAGCCCGTGCTCATGTGCCTTGGCATGCTTCCCATCACAACTGCCAAGATGTCCAAACTTGAAACAAGCAGAACAGCATCTTTAATAATTCACCGACGGATGCTTTTAAAAAATGTGTGGTTTATATTCATGCCAGCTCCATTCCCCCATATCCCTTTCCTCTCCTTTTTTGCAGGTGGTCTATTTAATATCAATTTCAAGCTGCTGCCTCCTGCTTTGATTCAGGAAAATTACGTGTTCTGCCATATTAATTTCATGTTTCCAAAATCCTTTACATTTCCTGCTTCCCCCCCTAAAAAAAAAAATCCCAACCCACAAAATGAAGACTTTCCCTGAATCTGTATAAATCCTGCCACAGTTATACTTGTAAAAACAGTTGCTGCCCCCCGCCCCCCCCCCACACCCTTTGCAGGAAATGGCCTGTTTTAGCACCTGAGATTAAAAAAAACAAACAAGAAAAGAAAACTTTTTTTTTTTGTTTTGTTTTGTTCTGTGTGGTTTTTTTTAATGCATTATTTCTTAAAGGGATGGCTCATTTCCTTAAGGACTCCCACAAGGGCTGTTTGGGAGCTCTGGATCTATGGGGCCTGATTCTGTTCCACCTATTAGTCATCTAAATGGACTTAGGCACCTAAGTGCTGTCCTATTCCACCCTGTTCAAGTCCTGAAACTTCATGAATGCATCTACTTACGTTAACACACATCATCATTGTACCTTTCACATTGAGTCACAAGGTAGCAGTGAGGAGCAGGAGGAGGAAGAAGAGGAACCACCTACCTTTTGCATTAACTTTTTCAGGGACTTGAGGAGGGTGTAACAGAACCACATTTTTGTGCCAGAGTCTACTTATGCACCTATTAGATGGACTCAAATCTGGCCCATGGTGTATGTGAGCAGAATGGGCTCAGACTTTCCTACTGGTAACAGGTCAGCCTGTTATTAGTAGAACTAGTTTTACACTAGAACTCACCAAACAAAGAGGACTTCTCTCTGGTAGGCCCTTTGCAAACACAGAAGTGCGAGACAGTCCCTGCTTTAGAGAACCTGCAGTAAAAGATAAGACCAACGTACATGTGGAGCGCGAAATACTGTTTCCCTTATAGAAAACTGAAACACTGGGTGCATCTACATGAGACATTTACCGTGGAGCTGCCTAATTAGCTCTGCAGTAGAGTCTCAGTATCTACATGTGCCTCAGTAAGCTATGCCACAGTAAACTAACTCCACCATAGGTTAGTACTTGTAAACAGAAGTACTATCCTGGAGTAGAGTTATTTAATGCACAGCAATGCACGTGTAGATGCTGAGGGGGCTGGCTGGGGTAGCCCGACACTGGAGCACCCTTGAGTCTCAGCCAGCCCTTCTGCAGCATGTTGAGCCAGGGTGGAGCCACTCCAGGCTAGCCAGCTGACCCCGCTGAACCCCCTGCCACCCAGGGCTGCTCCAACCTGGATCAACGTGCTGTGGTCTTGGGTGCATATGGAAATGTGGCAACCAGGAGCAATAAGCTTTGACACAATATGTACCGGAGTTTATTGTGTTGCATTAATTTCATGTGTAGATGCACCCACAAAGTAGTGAAATGTCATGCCCTGAGTTAACAAGGAGTCTGGAGCAACACAGTATATTGGATCCAGGTCCCATGAGACCCTGTCCAGCATCTCACTCAGTGGAAAGCCCTACACTTTCCCTTTGCACCGTCCTTCCTTCATACAGCATTAAAGGGGAGGAAGTGGTAGATTTCTTGTGGAAGTGATGCATGAAGTTAGTTTGCCTTTGTTTGGCCTTTAATTGGGATGCTTATCTTACTGCATCCAAGAGGTATAACCAATGTTTCTCCAGTGCTGCCTCAGGGCTGATGTGTTTCTGTAGAAGTCTCCACTGTTACATTTACATTCAGTTTTTCACAAAAGGTGGAGACTGTTTTAAATTAATCATTCAGCATATAATCTTCAAATTTACAGCATGTAATTGCATCACAACTCCCAACAATTCTTCTCCCGCAACTGACTTACCAGCCAATGCTGCCCTCCAAGTTGCCAGGCTGTGGTCCTGGCTGCGTGCACGCTGCGGCTGTGCGCATGCATGGGGCATTTATCGGCCACATAAAGCAAAAAAATCTGATTTCTGTTACTGTCAATTTTCCCTATATTGGTGCCAATCCAATATGGGACCAAGGTATTGGTGCACCTCTAGTTTTAAGATTAAACAAAGAATATGCTTAGGTCTGTCTTCTGACCTGCAAAGTGCTGGCAAAATGCTCTGGCAGTGACCCAGCATGGCTTCCCCCATTTGTCCACTGTTGCCTCCTGTATTTATGCAGTGTACGGACTCAGCTATTCTTGTTTGTCTTTTAGTTACCTAATGGGACTATGAAAGTGATTCTCATGGCTGCTGCTTCCTGCTCAGTTTTGTAGCAGGGTTAATAATTGGAGTGTTTCAAACCCTCAGCGGATGTGGGAGCAGGGTGGCAGGGACGGCAAAATTATTTTCTTGGAAAGGAGGCAGCGTTTTTTTCAGGCAAGTGTTCCCTGAGCTCACACTGCCTGTGTGTTCAAAGGATCTTTTGAGCCAAAATTCAAAACTGCTGTATTATTTTCCTCTTTAAAAGGAGGTGGGGAGGAGGGAGACAGAATGGAATTTAGCTAATGGATATGAGGCAAGTTTGGATTTTGGGGTGCAAGGAAACAAGGAAAAGACATACAAAAATTTCCTGCATATTATATATAGCTATAAAAGTGAGCTGAGAGCTCAAAGCAAGGTCTCCTCTAATCCTGCATTTAGACTGGAAAAATCTAGCCTGTGAAATCTGTTCTTGCTCCTCCCCTGTTGTATGATTGAATGCACAATGGATGATCCCAGTCAGGCCTCAATGGGATCCCAGTGAAGTGCTAGGTTTGTCACTGCCACCCACATAGTCCCAGTTAGGCATCTTTACAGGTGCTCTGGGGGAATGGGGTGAGGGATTAATTAGAGCAGGTCTCAGGAGCCTCTTTAATTAAAACTCCTCCAGCATCTCATGTATTCAGTGTTCTGCACTTCAAAGTGGCATCAGATGTGCTTTAACTAAAGCTTGTTGAACAAGCTTTAGTTAAAGCACCCCTGCCACTATTTTGAAAAGGGGGATGCTGCATACACATGATGCCGAGGCTGCTGGAGCATTCTAATTAGAGCACATCATCAGACTTGATTAATCAAGCAGACGCCCATTCAATTAAACACCCACTGCTTGATTAACGGAGTCTGCTCTGATGCTTTGTAATTAGAATGTGTCAGAGCAGGCATCAGGTATATGTATAGGTGCCCCATGTTTCCCCCACCAACTTTTGTCTGCATGTATATGGTCAAAAACCTCCAGGGAAAACTCCTACCATTAACTGAAAAATCTAGAATTTTGCCCAACCAAGAATGGTGCTGCAAGTGTGTCTGTTTATACTGGGGCTGAATTTGGCCCTGGGCAGTGCTCAAATGTCAAGATTAGCAGATTTGATAGAGAGAGAGAAAGAGCTTTTCTAAAATCAGGCATAACAATGTGGAGGACTAGAATTACACTGATTTGCAGAGGTGGTATAACCAGGACACATTAGAAAAGAGTAAGGCCCCCTGCATGCCCCAGTTTGGTCAGAAAAGAGACAGCTGGGGTGTCTCTGATGTATTTAGGTCGGTTCTGTGACTGAAGTGCAGTACTGTGAAAATACAGCTCAAGTGGATTATAGGAGTCCTGCTGAGAATATAAAGTATGATTACTCTTTCTATGAGTTAATGGGCCTTCCCTCCTCCATTTCTCCATGAGATTACTCCACCCTTACCAATCTTGTTCTTAGGCAGCTGTACCTGAATGTGCTGTTTTCTGTGGTGAACCGAAAGGAGGGTTTCCAACAAGAATGTACATTTGAAATGATGAGGTTGGGGGTAGTGGAGTTTATGACTGTATTCAACATGTTCTGCACTAAGTCATATTCATATAGTCTCAGCAGAGTCAATGGGGAAAACCAATTGTTGTCTAGGGAAAAGTGTAGCATACCCTCCCTGTCACATTTACCTTGAAGTGCAGCCAGTTGAGGATTTGGGCTCTGTTGTACTGTGCTTTGCACAAACAAATCCCATGCCCTGAAGAACCAGTTGTCAAAAGGATGCAAATGTGTGGAGGGATGCAGTCAGTGAAGGTGGGAGTGATGACTGGCACAGCTGTGTCTGCTATGTATTATGCAGCAGCTGTGTCTGAAGAGCTGTCATAAGAGTTGTGCTCAGTCTGCTTCTCAGAATGACTCTTCTTTTAGCCCCGCAGTTTCTACAAGTGATGTGTGCACTCATCTCTGTGCTTTCCACCTCCTGCTCTAACACCAGCAACAATTCTGCCATCAGAAGTGAGCTGAGACTTCCTTCCTGTCTATAATGGGCTAAGATCTATCTTAATTTCCCATACCTGTATTATCTCTGAAGAGCTAGTGCATGCCTCTATGTCCAAAACAGTAAGCTTATGACTCAAACAGTGTCAAAGAAGTGGAGCTGTTAAGGTAGATAGTCATTTTTACACATTTGTTCTTCCTATCCTTGTAGGGGTGGTGGGGTCTAGTAGTTAGACTCAGAAGACCTACTTTCTTTTTACAGTTTTGCCATTGATTTGCTGTGTGAGCTTGAGCAAAGCACCTCAACTCTCGGCATCTTTCCCTCCTCCCTGACCCTTCATTCATCTTCAAAAGTGTTTGGACAACTTCAATAAAAATATCTCGTGACAAAGAATATAGTACTGTCAATGTCAAAATGTTTTAGGAAATTGTATTCGTTGTACCAAAATTTCGTCAAAATTTAGTTTTGGTGAGCATGAAAGAAAATGCTCTGATAATATTGGAACATGCCATTTTTACGTTTCTGGGACAAACCATTTCATTTTGTTCATTAACACAAAATGTTAACATTTTCAAGTTCAATTCTTAACAAAAGGAAAACAAACATCAAAGTCTTGAAACCCTTCCTGACGCAGAATTGCTGTCCGTTGCCAGCTCCGTTGTTCTTTTCGGGTTAAGTTAGAAGCCTTTCTCTCAGACTTTGTGTGTATATGGCAAACAGTACAACGGGGCTCTGATCTTGATTAGGGCTCTGGGTGCCATCCCAGTATGCATCCAGTGAATAATGTTAATTGCCAATCATGCAAAATGAATCAACTGAATCATTCGGATGGTTTTACTGTGTGACACAGAAAACTCTTGCAGAGACAACACTCTTTCCATGCCCTTGCATCACACTGAAACCGTACCGTTATGAGGGGAAGGAGGAACTGTAATGTTTTATCCACTAAATCTCATTCTTCCTTCCCTCTTGATTTCCTAATGGAGTGAATTTCTCAGAAATCTCATTAAAATAAAACGTATGGATTTTATTGCTGTAATGTGACAACTTTGTGACTCAGTGTTTCCCCTCAAACCATTGCCTCCCTGAAGAAACCAAGAAATGAATCCGGTTTCTTATTCATTAGGCTTAAATAATGCTGTGGTGAAAATGAGAGTGATAAGATCAAATGCATATGCTGTATGGGTACTTACATTGATGGTTTGACTTACAGTAGACATAACTACTTAATTAAGGTCCATTCTCAATGCATTTTCCCTCCATCTGCTAGGCAGCAATCAATGTGAAACCTGCAGGCCTAGAGTTTTGTTCTCTCTCAAGTCAAGGGCCTGTCACAGCCTAGGCGTTTGAGAAGTCCTGTGCTCAAAATGAATCATAGAACTAAGGAAGTATTGTCTAGACAAGACCTCAGGTTTTCAAGCCACTGCCATGAGTGGAAGAAGTGAATACAGCAAAAAAAATGACAGCAAGAGAGATGGGCCCTTAAAGCTGCTGAGTGTTTGTAAACACTGGATTACCCTGGTGCCTCCTTGCCATTTCCTTCAAGAGAGGAATTCACTCTTCACTGGAAGGCAACACTTCCTGGCAAGTGCTGGCTGATAAGGAAAAGGATCCAGGCTCTTTCCACGTGAAATTCGCTAAATATTTGGACAGCATGACTTGTGGAGGAGTGCCTTGATGCACTCAAGTGTTGAACTTCTGTTTTCTCAAGTAATTCATTCCCGTACCCACTCACACATGCATACAGTCTTTTATATATGCTCGACAAGAGTATGAAGAAAGAGGTGTTTTGCAGCCAGCGTGGTGCTGGGGAAATTAGGGCTTTATCATTCAACGTTTACATCTTACACTAAGCCTAGATGAACCGTCAACCAGTATTAAGAATATGGATAATTTGGTTATAATGAAAGAATATCTTTAATAAATGGATTGCTGAAGTCTACACTAAGTTTTGGTTTATGAAGTAATTTATATGGGGAAAACCTCTTTTGGTGTAGTGTTAGGATGGCAGTCCCTAAACCACCTCTTCTTGTCATCTGTGGTGTAGGGCTGTGGCTGGAGGAAAGTGAGAATATGTGCTTGCTTATACAGTGTCGGGCAAAAAAAATCAGGTAGTTTTTATATCATGAGAATCATTTGGCTCGCTTTGGTAACAAACTTTTGCTGTATCCACACTAAAAAAAATTCTTGACAGTAGGTACAACCAAACTGGCGATGAAAACAGTTTAATTCCTAATGTAGATGGACCCAACTGTGCCTACTCAGCACAACTTCAGAAACCACAGTTAAACTTTGTATGAAGCACTTCCATCAGACTGATTTAGCGGCACTCATTTGCACTTTAAAGTACTCAAATATTGGGAAAATTCCTAGCAAAAATATGCTTGTTGTTTCTAATTCAAATTTTGAGTTATTTTTATTTTTTTTAAAATAGTGTTTTGACAAGCTCTACTCACATAGTTGCCTATAGGTAAATTTCCTATTGTAGCCAAGACATAAAAGTCAAAAGTTTTCAGATTACTAGATTACTTTTTTGGCTTCTAAACTGATTTTTGTTGGAGGGTCAGATTTTTGACACACTATATTTTAATGTAATAAATAGAATTCAGCTATTTTGCTCACTGTTGTTTCATAGTTAAGTGAACAGCTTTGTTCTGAAGAGCTGGAAAACTACCTGACCCAGCTAAAATCTGTCTTCTAGGTGTCATCTTAGAAGAGGATCCTCGCTCCTTCTGGGAAGAGAAGACTGACATATTTCTGTATTAAAAACAATACAATCATTTGAAACCTAGTTGATGGCCATAAAAATATCTGAAATTTGACCTTCTAAGCCAAAGACTTTTTAGCTGCCAAATACCTTTTCTGGAGGATCTTTTAAATTTTCTGAGACAGTTTTAGATTACATATACCATATTCAGTATACATTATTTTATTTGAATTTTTGAAGGAATGAAGAAAGTGCCTTTAAAATAATGGCTAAATATCCCAAGGATAAAGATCCCACAAAGGTCATCTAACTGCACTGAAATTTATACCCCTATGAAATCTGATTTCAATTTTTGTGCATATTACCCCTGAATAAGGAATGTATCTTTCTTCCACCCTTCCATCCATCAAACTAATCTAACCTAATCTAATCTATTCTAACCTAATCTAACCTAATCTAATCTAATGCAGGTAGACATCCCCTGATACAAGTACAATGAATTTTGGAGGATTCATGGTCCAGACATGTGGTGAAAGCTTCATAATATTGAAACTAGTGGGAGTTTTCCTATTGATTTCAATGGCATGAAGATTTTATCCCATTTTTTGTGAATTGGCCTCATCATATCTAGCAGATATCCAAGCCATCCATGAAAGCAAAAGGCTAAATTTGCACAGGTAAACTATGAAAAATCAAGGAATTCTAAAATTAAATTTGCATGCATAACCTTAAGTCTGGCCATATGTCTATATTAATGACAAGACTATATCTCATGACAGAAAGCTATAAAGCTAACTTAGATTTAGAGTCAGTGGGTCTGTGCTTGCCAGCAATTCTTCACTGCTACTCTATATTGTTATACTTAATCTGTTCCACTCTGAAAATATCACTTACTCTGTACTTTGCCTGGAAATGGCTTTCATTAATTATGCTTGGATGGTATATAAAGAGTAGTTCAACAGAGTTACAAGGTGCTGCACATACCTATGTGCAGCACCTTGTGACTATGTGGGCATAGCTTTGTGGGAAAGTTATACTAGTATAAAGAAAAGTGTGAATTTAAACAGGTATTATTTTATTGATTTACTCCCCTTGTGCACACTCCTATTGTAGTATAGAAGTGCTTTTTCAGTTTAGCTAATGTTGTTTTGCAAGAGGTTTAAAATCACATCAAAAAGACACTCTTAATTCAGAATAAGGGTTTCCACTGGAAGTTATACTGGTATAGTCACATCAGTTTACCTATGCCAAAATAATTATATTGGTATAGATTATAAAACCATACTATGAAGGCAAGCCCTAATTCATAGTGAAACTGTTACACAACCAGACAATCAAGATTGAAAATATACAATCAGAATGGGGAAGAAATTAATTTGCAGTTCAAGGGCTGAAAATTGCAATAACAGTTTCTGACTTGTAAACTAAATAGCCAAAAAGTGAATGGGAATGGTATCTATGAAACATCAGCTTCCCTTATTTTTTTTATTTGGACTGACAAGCTTCAGGACAAAGCTATAGTCTTAAAGCAAGGAATCTCCTTAGGAATTGTTCTGTATCATTTACTTCTCTTCAAAGCAGTATCATTCACCTTCCTTATTTTATTACCAGGGTCTGATTCTGACCTCAATTATACTAACATTACAAAACCTTATTATTAAAGTCAGTGGAATTTGTTTCCCCATAGAACAGGTGAATGGGAAATTGGGTTGAGCCTTCAGTGGTTCAGCATTTGCATTAAATATTTAGCAATACTTGGTCTGTTAATGTATTTTTCACCCTAGCAAACACTTGCATAGAGCTTAGTCGGGGATAAGGAATAAGTGTGAGAGAAGCACTGAAAAGGCTGATAAGCATAATGATCTTTTACTTATTTTCCAAAAATCTTAGAGGGCAGGCACTATATGCTACTAGTGTTTGCCATGGGCTAAGACACACTACAGCTATATCCACATGAGTGTGGATGTTTGTTTCCTAGGGGACAAGAAGCAGTGGCACAATGCTGCAGTGCTGCCCCTAGTTGCCCCTGGAGAATGCCTGTGCCATGCACCCTCTGGTGTGCAGCAGGTTACCCTGGATGGGGTAGGGGAGGCTGGGGCCAGCACTGGCCCCAGCAGCCTTTTCTGGGGTCCTGGGGGCCTTCTGGGGCTGCAACAGCAGTGATCCTGCCATGCAGAGCCTGGCTGGCAGACACAGTGTGGCTCTGGCTGTCGAGGCTTCAATTGTGTTTGGTGCACGCTGTCCCTGCATGAGCTTCTGCGCTTTTTGGATATCCAGGGTTCATACCGCCCCGGTTGCAGCATGGAGAACAGCTGAATATGTGGTATGTGGTACTGCAGACGTATCTGTGGTGTCACATATGGCATGGCCGCACTCATCTGGACGCAGCCTACTAGTATATGACATTGGCACTGGCCATTTTATGGGTGGCTTTAGCTGGGTGTCAGAGCTGCCTCAACTTCTGCTTCTTGCCTCAAGTGGAAATTTCCCATGCTCAGGTAGAGCAGCACCGGATGGAGGCAGCAGGAGTAGAACTGCGTTTGATTCACTCTCTAGAGCAGTCAGTGAATGCTCAGTGTCAGTGCTTTGCCTTCCTTTGCCTCTTCTAGCAGGACCCAGAAGCCTGCTTGACCCATATACTTGGGAAATAAGTAGGGACAGGTGGACGGGTTTTGCCCAGTTTCTAAGCCACTCATACATCATGGAGTGGAAAAATCTGTTTGTTTGGGTTTGTTTTGATAATCGGTACCAGTTTTAATGCAACACGGATGCTTGTTTTGCTGCTGCATTAGCTATGGAGATGTAAAGATCCAATACATGGGGCAACAAAGGTGTAAATGTCACATACCTAAATACACCAGTGTGCTTATGCCATATAGAGGATGGTCATCTGGGCCAGACCAGCTGTACGGAGGTGGTTGTTCAATCTCAAAATTAGAACTCAAACCTGCATGCCGATCACAAACCTATAAGCCAGACTCTGAACCTAGAGTACACGGATGTACGTCAGAGTAATTTTACTGGCTTCACAGAAGTTGCTCCACATTTATGTGGGTGGAACTGAAGTTAGAATCTGGCTCTGTGTACTTAATATTGAATCTCTCATGGAAAAGAAATAACCAGGGGTTTAAATTACAGAGACAAGGCTTGTGAGCTCTAACTAGTTCTATGAACCCAGTGACCTCAACAAACAGTTTGAGAGTTTCATGAACCCTCGAACTCCAGCAACTTCAGCCATGCCTCGTGGAAAGCCCTCAACTTCTTGTCATCCCCTTTTTGTTACTTTTGCTCTCTTTTATAAGAGGGGAAGCACAGCTGTACAATCTCCTCCATCTCAACATAATTGCATTAGACACTTGGAGGCAGTCGGATTGCCATTCAAGCTGGTATATAATGAATTTACTTGACATGCAGAGGTCTTTATGTCACAAAAGGTTTTCTCATTATATCTGAGCCTTTAGTTGTTTATAGAAAGTCTCCAAATCCTCACCCTCTCACCTCTCCAAAATCACATAGCTAGTGCTAGAGGAAGCTGTCTTTTTGTCTTGTATTGTTTGGAAAAGGCTTTGTGATGCTATCTTGGCCAGGTTTTTATTTTCAGGTTGCTGAGATATTAAACATTTATTGCTCATAGGAGTGATGAAGACAAAGAATAGAATTTCAAACTTTTACTTTGACATCTGAGAGCAGCCAAGTGGACAGTGTGCAGCTGGTTCACAGGCACCTAGAAAAGGGCTTGAAAGTGAAATGAGACAGTAAAGAAAGCATTGCCCATTAACCTGCTGGCAAGATTCTGACTAGCATAAATCAGGGTAGCTCCACTGAAATGCACGGGGCCAGATCTCTGATTGGTGTAAATCAGCATATCTCTAATGACTTGAATGGCTAGTGACTTAAGTTGCCTAGAGAATACAAAGCATCTGGAAAGCTTTTCTAAGGGAGGAGATGGGAATTTCTCTGTCATAGGGGAATTTCTGTGTGGTGTAAATCTGAAGCAGTTAGCTATATCGCACTCACTGCTTTATGTCAGTATGGGGATAGGTTGGCAACAGGATATGACAGAGTGAGTCAGTGAGATGTCACACAGCAATGTGCTCTGGCCAGTCTTCAACAAGCATAGCTATCCCCAGGGGGTTATAACAAACCAGTATCAGTTAAAGCATGCCTTATGTTACTCCAGCTTGTTCTGGGAGTTACTATTATCCCTGGTTCCCTCCAGGACTGGCAGGAGTGGAAACTTCTCCCCGAGCTGGCTTGAGCGTCTGTTGTGCCTCAGGACGAGCCCGGTTAAGTAACCTCACTCTCCTCAGCTCCTATATCAGGGATGGATAAAAGAGACATTGTCCAGTCTGCCAAAACTAAAGGTCACCAAAGAGCGTATTTTCAAATGGGGCTGCTTAACTTGTGGAAATGGCTTTCATGACAGCCGGACAAGAACCTCGTTATAAATATCTGCTTTGAAAAGTAAAGGTTTATTGTGCATTTGTTTTAACCTGCACAACTTCCCATGAAGTGGACAATCAATCATTTATAGGAGGAATTGTAGTCTGTGCAGTGCAATATGTTAGAAAACTCTGAGATTTTCAATTTGCTTCCTTATCGAATTTAACAATATTGGAGTTCACCAGGGTCAAATGCTGGCCTCAGATACACAGGGCCTGCTGATTCCTGTCATACTCATTAGGTGTCGAATGCACTCACACTACGTTAAGGTAGAATTTGGGCTTATAAATGAGCCTTGAAAAATACTGTAATATGAATAGGATCTATACTTTCAACATCCTGTATTTAGTTAATTGGTCTGTATCGTATACAGACTAAAAATATTCTTCAGTGGGCAATGAATACAATCATGAGCCTTCATTTTTCATCAAGTGGGAATAGGGAATTAGGATTGGGAATTGCATTTAGCAATAACATACAGAATATCAAGGTAATATGCTATACTCTGCAAAAGGCACAGGAGATTCATTTAAAGGTCCTAATTCTACATGTGTGTTTTTCCTATAATCCTTGTCTACACTGGGGAAATTTTATAGAGCATTCCCACCATAACTAACTGCAGCTCAGCTGCACCAGCATAAGTGACACTGGGAGCCCTACTATGAAAGGCCATTCACTCCAGAAGAAGTCTCGTCACATGGGATGATATTAAGACAGGTTCATTTCAAGGTCTAACTATCATGGCCACATTCCATTAAAGGTGTTGTTAAGAAACTGTGTTTGGAGGGAAGGTCTAAAATGTATTTGCAGACTTTCTTTTATAGCCTTTTTGCTCCGTTATGCATCGTCTATCTTTAAAAAAAACTTTGGAGAGAGAAAGGCCCTAGACCACATTGATTAGCTTCTATCTAATGTGGATTCTGCATTGCTACAACCCCTCACATATAATTTTCTCTTGGCTATCGTCTTTAATTTTTCTATGTGACGTGATATTGTTGCTTCCCTCCAATGTCCCAAGCTCTCTCTCCCCGCCTTCCCCCTCCTCAAGAAGAGGTGGGGGTGGGGGTGGAGGAGGACACTGTCTCACATGAATGAGATAAGAGAAGACAAAGCAGAAGGGGAAGAAAGGAAGCTTGTAGCTTTTCAAGTTCAATGAGGCTTACCAGGCTTTTGGGGGCCTCTTCAAATCAGAGGCCTAGTTAAAAGAACATGCAGAATTCAAAGCCTGTCCTTTTCCAGGCCCTCTGTTGGCTTTGAAAATCCTCCCAATTCATGTTTACTCTTGTTTCTCTCCCCCCCCACCCTGCGTAATGTCCAAACACACACACCTCTCTGCAACTTGCAATTTCTCCCCAAAATTCTGTAAAAACAGTTTTGTGTTTAATCGTGAGTGGGGCTCTGCTCTGTAGAAGTAGCAGGTGTGATGGCTCTTTCTCTGCTCCCAGATCCTGAATGTGAGCTGTATGCAAATGGCAGCTAATGGTGGGCAACATCAGAAAAGGATACAATAGATCCCCTTAATCCCTCCTTGCTGAGAGCTGTCTCTCACCCCCGTGAAATACAGCACCAGAATGGAGTATAAACAGTTCCTCTATCATTGTAAACATTAAAGTGTTTCTTTTTCACCAGCAGACACATACTTTGAAAGTTGTAGCTATGGGAAACACAAGGGCCTGGATCTTTCATCAAAGGGCTTACAGTATGAGCACAACTTTCCTGGTGAAAGCAGGGGCTGCAGACAGGGAGCAAGGGAAGGGAAGGGAAAGATGCCCAAACTGCAGTTTGTGACAGGGAATTCAGGGATTGCTATGATTAGGAAGAAGCAACATAGAGAATGATCAAGTTTTTGTGGTTAAAAAGAGAAAGGGGTATTTAAATGAAAATTCCCTCTGTTTGCTTAAATTGATAACACTTTTAGCCAATAAAATACAAACTGAGCATTGGATCTGACAGCCTGCTGACTACCTGGGGTCAAGGAGTGGGCTGAGCACTTAGACTGCTCCTGATTCTGATTTTATACCATTTCTGGATCCTGCAAGATGTTGAGCAGTTCAGAGAGCTCTTATGTGTATTCTCATTGGACCAGTTCTTCAGCTAGTATAACTCAGCGTGGTTTCATTGGCAATGCTGGAGCTACACTGCTTCGCACCAGTTGAGGATCTGGTTTAGTAATGGTCATAAAAAAAAAAAATAGCACTTCCTGGAAGCATTGATTTCCAAGCAATAAATCAGCAGTAACTCCAGTGCAGTTAAGGGAGTTACACTAGTGTAAAGCCAGTGTGAGTGGGACTAGCATCATATATTTTGCTGGGTAAACCATACTGTAAAACAGAAAGCCAGTGAACTGGTGGCCTGGTGCAGTGGCCAAGAGCTTCTCAGAACTGCAGGCCAGAACAACCCTTCTCAGATCCAAGACGGGTCAGTGTCCGAATCCAGCTACCACCACTGCCATAGCTTTTCTCTGCTGCCACTTCTTCCCACCCCCTGACAGCAGCTAGGGTGCAGCTCCTAGCTGCTCCACCCGGTAAGGGTGTGGGTGGAGGCCTCTGCTGCCAACATGCTGCTGATGCCCCCAGTTCTGCAGTCCAGGTCTAGTTGCTCCATGGTCTGGTGTGGTGCTGACCTGCAACCACCAAACTGTGACCTACAGGACTAGTATAATGCCCTGTTTTGTTCTTATATATTAGATATCAAACATAATCTGTCATTTCAAATGATCATCAACATGATAACATCATCATCAACAACAATAGTAATACTACTGTACAGTCAGCTGATTGATGCCAGCTGCAGATGTTGCCCTTAGTACAGGCATACCTCAGAGATATTGCGGGTTCGGTTCCAGACCACCGCAATAAAGCGAATATCGCAATAAAGCAAGTCACACAAATTTTTTGGTTTCCCAGTGCATATAAAAGTTATGTTTACACTATACTGTAGTCTATTAAGTATGCAATAGCATTATGTCTAAAAAAACAATGTACATACCTTAATTAAAAAATACTTTATTGCTAAAAAATGCTAACCGATGGAAAAATGGCACCGATAGACTTGTTCGACGCAAGGTTGCCACAAACCTTCAATTTGTAAAAACACAATATCTGCAAAACGCAATAAAGCAAAGCGCAATAAAACGAGGTATGCCTGTATTCAGAAAGGTCCATTCTGCTTCTAGAACTACATTGCAACATCATATGTAAAAGCCAATGCCATAGGCTAATACTTTTGTCTTCCTGCTTGGGATTCAGGGTAGGATTCAGATTGGTTCCTTAGGTCCCCAAGCTTAGGTATTGCCGGTGACTAACTATGAGGCTGCTTGTTCCCTGGGATGATTCTGTTTGCTCAGGATAGGCACCTATGTTCCCTTTGTGTTCAATGGAAGTTTCTCAGCAGGTGCTTAAGCATAAGTCAGGTTTAGGACCTAGGTGTTCTTCACTGAGAACAGGGAATGGTAGATACCTCTCTATGATGCTTCAAAGCCCTGGAATTGCGTAGAGCAGTGGTTGTCAACAAGGGGTATGTGTACCCTTAGGGGTACTTAAAAAGGTTGTAGGGGGTACGCAGAACTGATGTGGTCGATAACGAGGCTGATAAATGCTGTGTGCATACATGCAGACGCAGCACAGCATGCAGGTGGCTAGGAGCACAGCCAGGCAATGTGGAGAGCAGTCAGGTCTGGCTGGTAAGTCTGTTGTGAAGGAAGGGGTGTGGGGAGGGGATAGATCAAGGCCCCAAAGGTGGGGAAGGGAGTGGTGCAGGGGCAGGTGCTGCCCAGCCAGTGTGGAGCAGGGGACTGAGCCATGCATGGGGAGGGGGCAGCTCCTGCCGCTATGCATACCCCTGGGAAGGCATGGGAAGCAAGTGCCCCAGATCTGTGCACAGGGCAAGGGAGTGCTGAGCTGTTCTTGCCAGGGGGCTGGGCCAGGGGGCTGGGCCAGGCTGCGCTCAGCAGTGGTGCTGGGAGGAAGGAGTTGGGGGGTACAGCAAATTCTGGAGTAGCTGCAGCCCCACCTGTAGCCTCCTCCCAGTACCACCACTGCCCATCCCAAGTGCAGCCCGTCCCAGCCCCAGCCAGGAAGAGCCTGGCACAGACCCGGCCCCAGCCCATAGCAGCAGCCTGCCCCACCCCATGAGCAGATCCGGGGGCACATGCCCCCCATGTCCTCCTGGAGGTGTGCGTAGTGGCGGGAGATGCCCCCACCTTCCCTGCACCTCCTGGATGAGCCACTCAAAGCTCTGTCCTGTGCTTTGCCCCAGCTGTGCAGCGCCCCGGCCCCAGCCCCAGCCCCAGCCCCAGCCTTACTCCCTTCCTTGCCACAGGAGCGTCGATTTGCCCCCTGCCCCTTAAAAACAAGAAAAAATATAAAGGGGTACATGAGCTGAAACTTTGAGACAGAAAGGTTACACTTGTTAAAAAAGGTTGAAAACTCCTGGCTTAGAGGTACCAGCAGAAACAGAGCACAGGAGTGTGTTTGAACTCCCACCTCTCTCAAGAGCTTAGGCCCCTGGCTCAAGCTGGCCATCAGGCATCTCCACTCACTTGCCATTCACAATGCCTCACTTTACTTCTGAGGATAGATGTCTTATGATGAAGATACTCATGGGGTGGTAATGGTGCCCTCCTTTAGCTCCACAGCTTTACTAAAGGAGTTGGGGATGGAGTTATAGGCCTTCCTCACCTTGTGGGGATCTGAATCCACATGTCCCACTTCCCCCGAGACTGCCCCAGCTGCCAGGCTTTAGCAAAGGCTAAGTGGAGGAACTCTGTGCTCCTTCTTTAAGGCCAGGCAAGTGGGTGATTAAGAGTGTGAGAGTCATGAATAAAACAAACAGCAGAGAGCCTGACTCTGTGATCCAAAAGAGAGGGGACCCCCCTTGGAGAGGTGAGGGCTGGTTTCCAGTCCTTGCTGTCAAATGTATCTCTGCTTTTTAACAAATATGAAATGAAAAATTTTAGAACTCTTGGTTTAGAGATGATATTTTATTAGACCAACTAAGAAACTGCAAAAAAAAGATCTTTTTCTGCTTTTATCTTTTTTTTTTAACAAGTATCTGTCACATGCAAAAGGTATAGACAGTCCTGGCCACAGGGTGGAGGCACTGAAATTCTGGTGCCCTGGAAAGCCTGGGGCAGCAGGAAGAGGAGAGAAGGGGAGGAGCTTATTGTCCCACACAAGGGCTCCTGCAGTGGTAGTGGTGGTGGCGTAAATGCTCTGGAGACACATTCTGATGCCACCTCTGAATCAGCGCTTGGGGCTAGTTCTGCGCTCTCCGTCTCACAAGTTCTGTCACAGGAGCTGGAGGCCAGATTTCCCATAGCCCTGTGCAGATGCTTGGGGAATACTGAAGTAAGAAGTGAGAGCATCTAATGAATTCAGGTGCCTAATGCATTTTGTGGCTGTTGGAGTAGGACCAATATGAATCTTTGAAAGCTGAGCAGCTAAACCCTGCTCAAGCCACTTTTAGACACCTAGAACAAGTTTGAATCCTTATCCACATACATAATGGAGACACCACCGGTAACCTTAGTTTTCAGCTGTCTAAACTGCATTTGCTTGATATTATTCATTCCCTGCTTCCCTGGGTGAAGGGGCATTGATTTCTTTTCTTCATCTTTTAGAAAGATAAAGGCATATGTACAGACACACACCTGACAATCTGCACACCTACACCCAGCACATGTGCAAGACCCACATGACATGAAATATGCTTACAGATTTTTGATACATCCTACTATATGGGCAGGTGACAGGAAGAGATATTGGGGGTTAGGTTCCATTATTGAAAAGCCTTTCATGTTGTTTTGAATTCTAACATGAAGGAAGATTATATGCATCGAGCCCCAGTGCTGAAGTCTGACTGATTAACAGTGACTTGAGAAGCAAGCATGATTTTGCTGTATACCTGGAAGGAAGCCCAGTTGGAAGGGATGTCAACTTTTTTTTTAATTAGGGTTGTAAAAGTGGATGTTGAACATAGTGCCTTCAGAGACCTTGTCGGATGACATGTAAGATTTGCATGCCAACTAATGGCACTTTTTAAGGTTTTCTCAAGGGAATTAACAATTGCAGCAGGAGAGTGCTTCTCCCCTTCCTGTCCTCAGCTCTAGGAATTAGCAAAATGGATTGGAGGTTGGGGCGGGGGGAATGAAATGTGACAATCACAATGACTAGCAAAAGTACAAGGAAAGAAAGGAAGTTTAGCATTTTGTATGAGATATATTGCTGTCCTATTCACTACTGCATTACTCCAGTTTTACACTGATGTAACCACTGATGGAAATACAAAGCTGGAGTAACACCATGATGAACTATGCCATGCCTTTTTGTCTATCAGGGATCAGCAGGATAATGGGCAGTGATCTGGTTTGGGACCAGATCCTCTGCTAATGTCAATCACCATTGCTTCACTGACCTTGTGCACACCAGTATCAGTATTGTTTCAGTACACATGAAAGGAAGCTTCACTTCAATTTGTCCTGCTCTACACTGAGAGAGAAATTATTATTGTGCCCTGCCCTTTGGTCACTGGAAATATGTGGAGGTTTTGTCACTCATTGGTTTATCCCAAATGCATTTTTTCCTTTCTATTGTTATTGCACTTTGTGTGAATCTGGCATTTATTAAATTGGAGCAGACTGGGAAAAATCCAGGCAGCAAGCCGGGTATGCCTCTGTCCTGCCCTACAGATCCCTGCCTTATTATTTTACTACTAGACCCCCACAAAACTCTGCCAGTGTACCTCAAACCTAACCTGTAATATGCACAGCTATTCTAGTTCTAGATCCCACTGGAAATTTGCCAGTGCACCTTAATCCTGACCTGCTGTTCCCTGCTATTCCAGTCTTCACACTTCCTTGAGAAACTAACACTGGGACTGAATTGGGCTGTGATTTTACAATGGAGACAAAAGTCAGGAAAGGACAATATTGTTTGTATGGCATCATAAATTGAATTTGTAGCACCTCCATGCCGATACTAACAATCAGCTGATTGTCAGCCTCAGCATGAACTGCTGAAAACTGAGGGCCAGTCCTAAGTGTGACACGGAGCTGCCTTGTGCCTGATCTGTAGAATCAAGCTAAGGGAAGCTCAGCAGCCACATGATTGGGTGGCCAGCATGGCAGGAGGCACAAAGTTTGGGATGAGGTACAAGATTCCTCTGATCCCAATGGCACCATTGTTTTAATGTCTGCCAGAGGCGTGACAAGCCCGTTTGCATTGAGACACTGAACACATGCCTCAAGGTATGAAAAGCTAATTCACCATGGGTGGGTCCACATGTGCATCAGATCAGCAGCAGTTTACTCACGAGTAAACTACTTGCAAGTAACACTCCCAGGCAGGCGTCTACACGTGTAGGGAAGCGGGAACAGATTTGCTGCTAATGACAGCAAACTGCTCTCGCTTCCTGGGACCCTTCAATGGGCTCCTGCCACCACCAAGGGGAGCTCTAGGCTCCCCCTGAGTGCTAGCCCCAGAAGGGAGCGGGGCTGGGACATTGCTCCCTGTCCCCAGGGGCTGCTTGCCAATGGGGCTGGGACACTGTCTCCCTACCCCAGCACCAGGGAGCTCCCAGCCCCCTGTCCCGATCCACTGGTGGGGTAGCTAGCAGTGAGACCTGGGCTGAGCTAGGCAGGGATACCACGCCCAGCCAGGGGCTTGCTAATAGCTGCCCCATAGGCAAATCAGGGCAGGGGGCTGCGACCTGCCCCACCCCTGCAGCTCTTTCCAAGCCCTGGACCTTGATAGCCTCGATTGTGATCTTGGAGTGGGGGGCTTGGAGCTCCCTGTTGCTGAAGCAGGGGGGACATAGTCCCTGCCTTGACTCTGGTCGTAGAGCCTGCCCTGGCAACAGGCAGCTCCCAGGGGCAGGGAGCAATCTCCCACCCCCTGGGGGCTGGCTGACTGACAGCAGATTTGCTCCTGGTCAGGCATCTACATGAGCCTACTGAGCAGTTAGTATTCACAAGTAACTTTGCTACTTACATTTGCAGATAGCAAATTTACTTGCGATTACTGTAGGTTTACTGCACAGTAAGCATGTGCACGGGTAGACACGCATGCTTACTGCTCAGTAAACTACGCTACTTCACAGTAAAGCCTTTCATGTAGATATATCCTGCATATAGGGGGCTAGGCTGACTGACTCTACATATTATTTTATGCACAGGAGATCGATCGATTTTGCCATGCACCTTATGCAGTCATTTGCTCCAATAAAAATTAACACAAAAATGGATCTGAGCCTTAACTATTCTGACTAGGCATTTTTTACATCAATTCTATGTGTACTTTGAAGTGGTATCATTAACTACATCAGTGGAGAATCAGGCCTCCAGGGTTTATAGCAAGTGTGCTATATCTTTACTGGAGCTCTCTATATTATCAGTATAGAAGTCATCTGCCTGTTGAAAGTATCACAGAATTCAGTAGCACATATCAAAATTCTTGCCAGGGCCGTCCCCACCTGCCTGATAGTTTTAAGTAGATCTGAATTTAATAATAAAGAGAATAAAGGAAAACTGGTGAAAAATCCCCCCCTTGAAGACAGGAGCATTCTTCAGTGCACAAGAGACCAGACGGCTGATTGTTGTTTCAGAACAGCTCCTTTACTGTGCTTACTCTGATCTGTGTTTAATCAACAACCACTGAATATTTATAATGAGGTTTCCTTAATGCATAAACCCTCAGAGTGACTAGAGCAAAGGTGTAACTTTCTAGAAGTGATGAGATGTGTTACAGCAATTTTTGTTCAGGTACAAATATGTATTCTGAATGCTGATTTTAGTGGTGAAATGAGGCAGGAGAGTTTGCACTGTGATCAATCTTAGCAGGGTATAATATCTTCTAATTCTGGACCGCATATACTTAGGTGGCCACTATACAGAGCTGAGGCTCAGGCCATGGGAGCTTCACTACTTTAGGTTAATACAAGTCATGTATTAACCTAAAACTCCTCTATGCATGGGAGGAGATCTGGGGGCCAACCTTTTTTGAAGCTCCTTGTCCTCTTATGTACCAAATTGATCCCCTTCTCATGACTAATATGCTGCTCTGCTTTCTGCTCCCTCCCTTATCTGCTGCTGTGCTGCCTGCCTCCTTCCTTTATCCACAGCTTCCCTCAGGGACTGATTACTAGAAGGGTCTTAATAAAGGATGGGATGGATCACTCTGCATGTGCCCTTTTTTAATAGTTTCTCTGTAACACACTGGGCATGTCTACTAGGGCTGTGTGAAGCTTCAGGTGGTGATTTAGTTTGGAGGAGATTTGGCCCAATTCGGTGGTTGAATCTCCAAATCTGATTCGAATCAGGGGACCAATTAAAAGGTCCAAATTGATTCAAAGCTCTCTGAATCTTCAGAAAAGATTCGGAGAGCTTTGATTCAGGTAGTCCCCGGTGGCTGCAGCAGGGAGCTGCAGCTATCTCTGAGCTGGTAAGTACTAAGGGCGGGGAATGGGAGCTGGGGGAGCGAAGAGAGGACCATGGGGGGACCCCTGCCAGCCCCCAGCCCCTTCCTGCTCCCCCTCCCCTCCCCACTCTCACAGCCCCCACCATGGCTGCCCTGCCCGCCCCAGCTACCGGTGCTTTAAAAAAAAAGCCCCACTCACCAGGTGCTGCCACAGGGGGCAATCCCCGCTGCCCCACACTGTCCCACACTGCATAGGGAGCTCTTCCATGAGCCCCCTGGCCCCCCTTGCTCCCCCAGCCCCCCCACAGGTGCCCTGCCTGGGCCAGCTCCAGCTCTTTAAGAAAAAAAACCAAACTTTGAGAAAAACCCCAGGACTCATTGCTCCTGCAGTGGCCTCAGGGCTTTGGGGGGCTCATGCAGAGCCCCCCACATGGTGTGGGGCAGCAGGGAGCAGCAGGGATCCCCCCCTGCTGGCAGGAATGGTGAGTCCAGGAGTTTTTCTCAGGGTTTTTTTCTTAAAGGGCTGGAGCCATGGCAAGCAGGGCAGCCATGGGGGGACTGGGGCACTCATGCAGAGCCCCCCATGCAGTGTTGGGCATTGGGGGGAAGTGGGGATCGCCCTCCCTTCCCCTCGCCTCCCCCAGCCTAGCAGCACCTGCTGATTCAGGGGGTTTTTTTTCAAAGTGCCAGGAGCTGGGGCAGGCAGGGCAGCCATTGCCGGGTTGGGAGAGTGGACGAGGGATGGGGCCTGGGTGATTCGAAGATTTGGAGATTTGGCAGGAGCTGAATCTCCGTATCAGATTTGGCCGAATCGATTTGGGACAGTGATTCCAATCACGGAATCGAATCACTGTCCCCTGAATTGGCCAAATCTAAAGCGAATACTAGCTGCTTTGCACAGGCCTACTGTCTACATGAAACACTTACTGGTCATTGGCCTAATAACACTGCAGTAGAGCGTCACAGCACAAAATGTGCTAATAGCCTACTGAGCAGGGTTATTAGGTTAATGCTAACTAAGCATCACTAGTTACTGTGTGCTGGTGCTAATGTGCAGTAACTTTAGGTGCTGCATATTTAGTTAGTCCTTTGTTGAGGAAGTAGTAAACTAAATATGCAGTATCTAAGGTGCATTAATGAAAGTTTAGACAGGTGCACTGACTACTTGCCAGTATCAGAGTTAGGATACTGGGCAAGGTAGACCTTTGGTCTGATCCCCTATGGTAGTTATAATGTCCCAGGAGTCTACCATCAGTTTAGCCACTATGCATGGAGTAATTATGGAACACTTAGGGCTAAATTCGATTTCACTTTATGTGCCTAAATGGCACTGATGCAGCCATGTAACTGCAGTTTTTGGCACTTATCCATAGTGTCAGATTCTATTTTGCTCTGCTGAAAGGAAGACGGGAGCCAAACTCACCTTCTGCTCTGGACCAGATCCAGACTGCAGGGCTCCCTGCAGCCTGGATCCATCCCAGGGCATAAGAAAACAGCAGCAGCCATTCCAGCTCCAACCTGGAGCACATGGTGGTAGCAGTGGTGGCTCTGGCTCTGACCCAAGGCACTCAGCAGTGGCTTGAGCCTCCACTGCATACCCTGCCATGGTGGCAACTCCAGCTGCAGCTTCAGCACAGGGCTTGTAGAAGAGGCTGGCAGCTAGATAGGTAAGGTCACGGCAGTGGTGACTGGCAAAGTGGCATGAGAGCAACCAGGACAGTGTCACCCCTTGCTTGCTTTCCTGCCACTGCTTCCTACACCTAGTAGCAATTGGGCAATGAGCAGTGGGGAAACTTCTCCCCTTTGCGAACAAGAGCCCAGGCTAAAACCACAGTACTCTTTCCAAGAAGGGCATCATCCACCTCACTGATCCACTCATGCTCTAGCTTACTCATTACCTTCTGGTTCAACACATCTAATTCTCCAATGCCTCCCAGCTTCAAGAGCAGGTCTGGAGGAAGGCTTAGCTCAGTGGTTCTTAGCCAGGGTACTCTATTATATTTCTGTAGTAAAAAAACAAGCGAAAATTAAGAGTGAGTTTTTTTCAAGGAGTGCTGTGAGTCCAACAAGGCTGAGAACAACTGGCTTAATAGTTAATGCTTAATATGTGACCTGATGGTTAGAGTGCTAACCATCTGCTGGGAAGCCAGAAATACAGGCGTAAACCCTCTCTGGATGAAGAGGACCTAGAACCTGAGCTTCTTTGCTTTCTAAGCAAGATTTATAACTGCTAGATTACAATGGGGTTGGGGCGTCTTTTTTCTCCGTTGTCAAATGCCTTCTAGGTTTTTGCCCAGCTACAGTTTCAGGATTTCCCCTCCTTGCACATGCCCCTGGATAAATGAACATCACTACATGCAGCTCAGCCAGAGTGTGGCCCTCTTGACCATACTCAGTGGGCACATGCACACTCTTGGGTCCAAAGCAGAATTGCTAACTATGCGTAAGTACCCAAAACTGGAGGTATGTAGCTGTGTATGTGCCACTTAAGCACATGAAGAGGAATAAAATTTTTCCCTTGGTTGTTTGAATTGGGAGTAATTTATAACACTGAGATCAATTATTACTGCTGTGAAATAGGCTGTGGGAACTTTAACAGCCACAAACATTATTGAAAAGTGGCATCTCAGAGACGATTGAATATTTTATTTTATTGGCAGAATTATCTGTCCTCTGTATTGATTCAGATTCTGGCTGCTTCTAATGAAATGAATAGGTGCCTGCAGAGTGATTGTCAGTCAGATTAAGGAAATGCCCATCTTCATAAACTGATTTTCAGATCTGGGATTTTAATGATCTTGGTGATGACAATGGAGGCAATGGGAGATGTGGGAATCACTATTTCTATATCACAGAAAGAGCTACTTCATGAATACATGTCTAGACAAAATCATTTACAGAACTGTCAATAAGTTATTTCCACTTAGTTTAACCTAGTTCATAAGAATCTGGTTCTGTTTCACAGAGGAAAAAGTCAATGGACAAAATTAAACTGTGATGTAATGCCACTGATTTCAACACTTAAGAGAATAATTTGGCCGTCTGTGCGTATGTTTATTTTACTCTCTACAAAGTAAAGCCATGTGGGATCTTCTGTCTGGTATAAGTGCATGGACAATCTGTAATTGGGAAAGGTTATGGGATAAAGTCATAAAGTGGAAATAGTTGAAAGGGGAAGGTGGCCTATGCCTAATTGCCAGGTTGAAAATAAGTGCACCTTTAACAAATACCCTTTTTTGGTGATGGATGTTGGCAAACCTCAGCAAATTATCCCTTGGAATGTGAAATATGCCGTGGGAATGCATAATGAAAAATCATTTAAAGTGCTTGTTTAGGATGAAGCACACTACATACTAACACTGTTGCCAAAAATGAAATCATAGGTTTTACAGCCCTTTTAGCCCCTTCTTTCACCTTCTGTGAGCTGTTCTTCCATAGCATGGGTCTTTCTTGTATTTTCTTTCTGTTCTTTTATTTATTTTTTTTCTGTCATTTGTACCAGCTAAAGGAAAAAAGTACAACTATTTTTTCATGACTCACTAGAGATCGATGACAAAGAAGTTACTCCCACCAAAGCACTGCATTATTGCAAAAAGCAAGACATTTGTTCAAGTTTGTTCTTTCTGCTCTTTCCAAATTTAGCCTAATTCCAGCCTCTATTTGCATTAAGGAGCACCTTATTAACTATTTTTAGAATGGAAAGTTTTTCTTTATAATCATGCATTTTCAATACTAATAGCCAAACAATTTTTTTTCTTGCTGGTCTAGCATGTATGAATCCAGATTTGTTCCCCAAACTCAACAATTGGTCTTCAGTTTTATAATTACTTACGCATGTACTTGGATTTTGCTTTAACTGAAGAGGAATACACATCTAACGTTGGGATTTGGGAGCAAGAATTTTGATACTGTTATTTTTCCCCCATATAAAGAGCAGCTATAATATATATAGAATGAAAATTATTTGAGATAAAGAACATGGAAGAAACGAAAGAATGTAAAAGAAAGCCCCCAAGACAGTTCAAAGAAATTTGCAAAGCAAAACTAGCTAATTACTCAGATCACTGCCTGTCACTTATTCTTTCACCTTTTTCTGGTGCAACTGGATGCTGAAGCTTCAATATCTAATGTCATTCATCAGCCGTGGGAAGTTAACACTTTCTAGTAGGTAGCATCTCTCAAGAAAGCGACATTACTATTTAATACATGAAAATATATCATGACTTCAAACAGAAGTCACTTCATTGTGGCCAGATATTGTTGCTGGACAACACTGGGACTCTCTCTGAGGTGGAACTCAGCTTTCACTTTATTTCTCCACCTGTCTCTTTTGCCTATATTAGCCTTGCAGCTCTTGATGAGACTAGATTATATTATACAGTGGTTTATACTGGGGTCAAAGATAAGAGACTTTGCACCTGTTTAGCTTTTTCTTCTACCTTGGTGACCCATGCAACTGCATATCCCTTGTGCCCACAGGGATAGTTTTGCTTTTAGTGTATAATTAGAGCAATTAAAGTGCCCATTGTATAAATAAGACAGCCTTTTAGCAGATGCTGCTGTCTCTCTGGATCTAAAGGCTTTGCAAAGATTTTAGCTCATCAGTGTCAAATTTCAAACTGCCCTTGACTTTGTTAGTGCAGTGGAAGGAATCTGCTAGTCTTCTCTATATTGGCTAGTCTTCATTTATTGGAAACAGTTTTTCTTTCTCTTTGCTTTTTCTGGTCATGTCATCCCAGAACTAACCACTCAGCCTCACCAGATCCCTGACCACTGGGCTTCAGGACCTGAGTTCAATTTTGCATGTTGGGTTAATTTTTTGTCTCTTATGGCACAACTCTGGGCCTTTCTCAAGACAGAAGAATGCAGCCATATTTTATTTTGGGTTTTGGGGAGATTAAAAACTTTTTTTTCTATAATGTTTTCTACTTACCTCTCCAAGAAACATTTCCTGGATGTCATAAGCCAAGACTACTTGGCACTGAGCTAGTTAAAAGTGGCTTGCTCAACCAAGAGGCCTGCTCAAGGAAGGCCTGCTCAACCAGACTGGGATTTTTAAGGACATTTAGGGAAGTTGGGCCCTATTACCTACTGACTTAAAATAGGCATTGGGCACCATAATCCCTTAGACTTCTATGAAGTCTGAGCCTTGGATGCCTAGAATTCCTTGCATCTCAAACAACGGCCCCATTTTTCAGATCCTACCATATCCATGAAGAATCATTATGACTGAGACATGTTATACTTCAGAATGATAGCAAGAGGTTCTCCCAAAAATGCAACATACAGAATCATCCTTCTCATCTCTTGTTCGTTATTCAAAGTGCGTCACACTGGAACTCAAGAGTTTCTGATAAGGATGAATGACTGTTCTACCTTGCAGAAGACTGCCATAAAGAAGAGGGAAAACACCTTTGGCTTGAGGTTGCCAAATGGCTTGAAGTTGACTAATGGCTTGAAGTTGCAGCAAAGTAGGTTTAGACTGGATATCCGGAAAAACTCCCTCCCAGTGAGGCAGTGATAGACTGCCTAGGGAAGCTGTGGAATCTCCATCCCTGGAGTGGATCAAAAAGAGGTTGGGCAGGCATTGGTCCAGGCGGTCTAAGCCTGTGCTCTGCTATGGGTGTTTCTGATGCTTCTGTTTTTTCCTGCTTGCCACATGGGGCCAAGAGCAAATCTTTTTTCCCTTTTTGGTGCTATATGTGTGCTTTTATGTTTCATTTTGGTTTTGTTCGGGAGTTTTTTCTTTGTTTTTAGAGCCTTCCTCAGAACCAGTGTCTGAGGATTGAGACGGAGGTGTGCCAGTGCTCCCACTGAGACTTACACCCATAGGTTCCTGGCTAGAAGGTTTTGCCCCTCTGCCCAGGGTCAGACTAATCACCATAATTGGGGTCAGGAAGGAATTTCCCCCATGATCAGACTGGTATGGACTGTGGGGGTTTTTGCCTCCTCTGTAGTGGGGGGTGTGGCTCTCTTCTTGGATCTCTTGGCTGCATCCAGACAAGCAGGGGCATGTGGTTTGTGGTGCCCCATGCTGCAAATTTGCACTGCGGGGCCAACATTTGCTACCGGGATTTCCCAGCATCAAAAAAAAACAACCAAAACATGGCACAGCACATGCTACAATAGTGTGCGCTAGAAAAAAGCGAATGCATGGTCCTCCAGTGAGACGCTCTGGCTGCCGGCTAGTGGGTCTCTACGTTCTGATTGTGGTCCAGGTGTCCCAGCATGCCAGAAACTGGGACGAGCTGGGTTGTGCAGTTTGCGCACAGCAGGACAATGTGTCCCACAACAAAGTGCATGTGCAGGGGTGTGCATTGTGGCATAAAGTAGTGGCATAAATTTGCACTACTATTATCTGTGCCACTGCAAACACACAACCCTGCTAGTCTGGATGCAGGACTTCAGTGTTTTTTAACAACCTTACAGCAGCAGGACATTGGTTGCGGTGGTCCTCCTGCTTTACCGAGGGCAGGTTAGGGTGCTGCCTTGTCATTTTGTCAGAGCTGACTGTGTGATTTTGTAAAAGGATAGATAACGGATTTGTATAAGAAGATTTGGATAGGGATGATCCTGCAGGCAGGGGGTTGGACCTCTGGACCTCCCTTCCAGCTGTACTTCTCTATGAATGCTCTATGACTACACGTGGGCCATGACTCAGATGGCATTGACACTCGCAATGTAATGGACAATCAGTGATCAGATATGATAAAATAGTAACCTTCTGCCCACTTCTTCCTACTGCACATTGCTGGATGCCTTCAACTGACATTCAAGTCAAAGGAGTTGAGGGTGCTTAGAACTGTGCGCATCTGAGCAGAGGCATAACAGCCAGGGTCTGTGCCCTAGCTGGCAGTGGCAACAGGGGTCAGGCTGGCAGCAGCAGCTGTGGCAGCTGAACTGGGAGTGACAGCGGTTGCTGTTCTGGTGCCCCTTCAGGGCTGGTGCCCCAGTCACCTACCACTCACTGTGCTCCTGCATCTGAGGCCCCTCTAATGAGTCTTCTTTTTCCATGAACTTTGTTCCAATGCAGCCTCTTAAGGAAGTCAGTCTAACTCCCTTCAGAGTGAACAGGAGCATGCATGCTGACTTTGGCTGTAGCTTGATAGGAAATCTCATGTTGCAATGCCAATTAACTCATTTCAATAATTATTCCTTCCATTTTTTTCTTATACTGGTATAATGTTCCATTCAGATCTTTTCAGCTCAGTTTATGGAGCTCAAATGTCCTCTCTCTTAGGACTCAGTCCTTCCTGGTGCTAAAATTTGCCCTGATCCTTGTGCCTGTGCACATACGAAACTGCTTGACCACAGGGGGACCTTACTTTGGCTTACCAGAGGTATAGTCCCTGGGCTCAAAACAGTGTCTTGGGATTTATGCCAAAATAAGTGGGAGAAGAATCAGCACACAAGGTAAAAAATGGAAACAAAGTTAGTGTCATTCTCAAATCCCTTAATTTGAAATGTATCACTTTGAAAAGGTTGGACAAACTGGGGAATCCCTTTGAGACAATTTTCCTATGAATGAGGCTTTCAGTGTGCAAACTTTACTACCACCTGTCAGTAGGCTGCCTGGAAAAAATTAGTTTATGCTTCTTTAATTCTCCATAATTATACTCTTATGCTGGAGCAACATGTCTTGCAGTACTTGCTAATCTTTGGATTAAAAATATGTAAAATTAGTCCAGACAGCTGTGGTTTTTAAAAAATGAATGTCAAGTTCTCAGTAATTATAGATGGTGTTTGGACATACACACAGTCGAGATCACTGTAGTAAAGTGACCTTACTGTTGGTCTTTGCTCTAAAAAATGGCTCTTTTTTTTCAGTCTGGTCTCCATAATGACAATGCTCTGTACTTATAAGCAAGCCAAAAGCTGTTGCTTTGGTAACTCCTCCAAGACTATACAGGAAGAAACGTCCATAACCTTAAATATATTGCTCTTTCCTTCAGGCCTGCATTCTAAATACGCTTAGAGCACAGATAAACATAATAATAATGAGCAGTAACTCTATCTCCAGAGGGGAAGGGGAGGGGGGAGAAACAAGAGAACTCAATATGTCCCAAGAAGTGCTCAGTACATCAGTGGATGTGGCTGTAATCTTGTTTCAAAATGAGAATATTCTTTTCTCATACAGAGTGAACTCAAGTGTCATCTTCTGCACAATTAAACTTAACCTGCTTGGTTTGCTTTGGTTTAAAAATATGTAGAGTGCAGCTGAATTGTCTGAAGGCACCTATCTCAGGTGATATCTAAGCAGATATCTTAGATTTACAACTATTCAATACACTCTGGCCCTAGAGGTTAAGCACAAGATCTACTTTTTGAAGAAAATTAAATAAAAAAATAACCCTCCATCCCAAATTCCTCCATGTTACTCTGGTATAATCTGATCATAGTAAGGCCAGGTTAAGGAAGTTAGATCACACTGGGTGCATCTACATGAGATGCTAAATGCACAGTAGACTAATTTTACTGCACATTAGTGTGCCATGGCCAAACGCTCATACGCTAATGTATCAGTCTCTAATGTCATTTAAAAGATGTGTGCCAGCACTACTGCGCAGTAGTGCCAGTTACTGCACATTGAGCTAATACCTGGGAATACAGGACTAAACGCATCATAACTACAGCACATGTAGTTGCGCTCACTATGTAGATGCGCTCACACTTGGTACAATATATCGGAGAACTTCTTTATTTCTTTTCTGTTTTTCATGGAGTAAAATGTATTTTCATGGCTTGGGAAGATTCCAGGGAAGTCTAAGGATGCTGCTGTCCATCAGAGGTATTCTAACAACTAATTTGGCACTGCCAAGATATTGTCACTGGGAATGAGTGAAGTCACCATTTCTCGAAAGCTCTGAGAGAGAAATTCCAGAAGCAGAGGTGGGACCAGGCTTTAAAGTTCACATTTGGCTTCAGATCGAAACTTCCACAAAGTTTACATCTGGGTTTTGGGCACTTGTTGGCAGACTCATCAGAAAGAAAGGCCAACAACTACGTGGGTCATGGAAACGGGACTCCTTTCTCAACCCAGAAGGTGCTGCTATATAGATCAAGGTAGAGGCCCAGCAGGCACGTCTACATGTTCATTAATGCAGCATAATTATGATTATTTTAATTATAAATTAAAATTTAATAATGTAATAACAAGTACTAACAATGCACCACAACTGGTGCTACTGAGCATTAGTGCAGATGAACGTTTTTTAAGTGATGTTAATGCGCATTAATCTAAGTTGGTGCATTAGCATGGTTTTTGCCAGCCATGCTAATGCGCAGAAGAATTAGTCTAATGTGCATTAAGCGTCTCGTGTAGATGTGCCCAGTGATGCATAGTGGAGAGGCCTGACATTCCACCACCCATAACACACTTGTTCCATGAAAAAACAGAGCAATTTAGTTTCCAAAACTGTCAGCCTTTGCCCTTTAATCTGCCACTTTTTAAAAGTACTTAATAACGAGGAGAGCCAGAGAGGCTAAGGAACAGGCAAGTCATTCCCTTCAAATACAACACAATATATGGTATATTATTACAATGACATCATATTTTTGTAGGAACGCAAAAATATTTATTGTGTAACCCATGGGTTTGATCTCCACCAGGCCAATTCTCTCGCCTGCTTTCTTTTACATGACTGTCAGTTCAAACTAAGCAGAAGTGTTTGTATTTTCCTGCATGTAATGAATTCAAATAGGGCTTGTATTTATCATAAGATTAAAAATGAAAGATGCTCCTTCCCTGGCTTTCAGAATGCACCTGAAAATAGTGATGTACCTGCAATAAAGAACACTGTATCCAGATGTCTACTGGGTCAAAGAGCCCTGGTGCAGTTTGTACTAGGAGTACTGTACTGCCCTTTTATGGGTGCTTGTCTGTCCTCCTTTCTCTCTCTGTTTCAATGCTTTCTGCCAGATGGCTATTATTTTTTACAGGACTATAGATGATTATACCTGTCAAGGGCATGCCAAAGTAGTTAGCATTTATGGTCTTAGAGAGATTACCTTTTAAATGTTAATAGCAGGCACAGACCTGATGACCCTTCTACCAGCAGCTGAATGGATGCTGTTGAGGGTCACTGAGGTAAAAGGTAATCACTGCGTTCCTACCTAAATCCATCCCCAAGGGGGAAAAAAAACCCTCCCCAGGCCTGATTTTTCTGTGCTTTGAGAACTGGTGTTCCCTTGCACCTGAACAAAGTGGGCATTAAGCCATTCTGCCTTGGAAGGTTTTTACACCCACTTTATAATGGCTAGGAAGAAGCAATCCAGGTTTTGCCTTCAGTTGGCTTCTTTCTGATAAAGATAAAATCCTCAGCTGTCAAGGAAATAAATGAATGGTTCATGTACTTGTAGGATTCAGGGAATACGTCTGACAGATTATAAAGCTAGAAATCATAATGGAGCCTGTTAGCTTGAGAGTCCAGAGGAGAGCCACGCGCATGATCAGAGGTCAGGAAAACAGATCTTACGATGACAGGCTGAGAGCCATGGGACTCTTTAGCCTGGAAAAGCGCCGGCTCAGGGGTGATCTGATGGCCACCTACAAGTTTGTCGGGGTGACCACCAGGATCTGGGGGAACATCTGTTCACCAGAGCGCCCCATGGGATAACGAGGTTGAACGGTCACAAACTCCTGCAAGACCGTTTCAGGCTGGACATAAGGAAGAATTTCTTTACTGTCCGAGCCCCCAAGGTCTGGAACAGTCTGCCAGCAGAGGTGGTTCAAGCACCTACATTGAACACCTTCAAGAGTAAATTGGATGCTTATCTTGGCTGGGATCCTATGACCCCAGCTGACTTCCTGCCCTTTGGGCAGGGGGCTGGACTCGATGATATCCCGAGGTCCCTTCCAGCCCTAATGTCTATGAAATCTATGAAATAATTGCAAGCTCCCAAGTCCAATGAGGTTCTGGGAGAACTGGGTTTTCTCCTAGCAGCGTCTGTGACCTGCTGAGTCTTCCTGCTCTCCTTAGTTCAAGAACAGTCTTTCCCTACGCAGTTGTGCAGCATCTGTACAATGGAGCCCTCAATTCAGTTGTGGCCTTGAAGGGCAGCTATTATAGTAATAACCAAAATCACTCCTCCTTGACATTTCTTGTCTGGGTTTCACCTGAATTCAAGCCAAACCCAGAAATCAGCCGTTGACTCATTCAAAATGCTTCCTGGGCTCCTTGGAAGTTTGTAAACCTGACCCAAATTTGGGTATATAGAGTTCCTTAAGAAAATCTAGCAGTGCTAGATACAGAGTTGGACCTGAAGAAAATACAGGCACCGCTGTTGAAAATGACACTTACTTCTGGCTGGCTTCAGCGAGACTGTGAATTTTGGTGCTATGCATCACTACTTGGGTCTGATTGCTGCATTTTCAGTGTGTGTTAGGCTGCCCAGTTCTTAGCAGGGCTTTGCTGTGCTGTGGCACCTCCTCTTCAAGAATTAAGTATTTTGGGCCTGATCCATAAACAGAGTGAAGTCAAGGGAAAGGTATCTGTTGTTTTACTGGGGCTTTGGATTAGACTTTATGTAATTAAGCCACAAATAGCCCTGCAAAAAGTGAACATTTAAGAGCCACGTTTAATCTAAAGGCAACAGCCTATTTCCTTGGACCTGTTAAAACTAGATCAAAATACAAAAACATGTTTTGATTCCCTTTAGCCTTTACTGCCAATCTGCAGTCTGTCTAGTCAGCTGATGGCTTCATGAGCTATATTAACCATGTGCTGCAAAGTCCTGATCCAGCTTATGGTACTGCCAGATAAAAAGCACAGGGTTAGCTCTTCAGCTGGTACAAATCACATAGCTCCAATGACTTTCACTAGAACAATGCCTGTTGACACCAGCTGAGGATTTGGCCTTTTTTTATTTGCTCATTCAGTGGGTGTTTGCTCTTCTGCTTCCAAGGAAGAAGGTTAAAGAGAAAGGGGGAGGGCTGCCTCTGACGGCAGCCTTGAGATACAGCAATACCAAACAAAAAAGGCAGAGAGTTAGCATGTTCTTCTCCCTAGTGACCCTTCTACTGTTGTCCTTGGAGTACCCTCTTGGTGTTCAAATGTGTCAGACACAAGGAGGGAGGAGGAGGGTTAGCAAACGTTGTGTGAGTGGGCTACTGAAAAACCAATTTCCCTGACATTAATGTGGTTAAAGAATGAGGAGGCTCATTACTGATTCCTACGTGTGCTCCATGATTACAACCCTAGGTGCCTGGGTCTGTTGCAAAAATTGCTTCCAGGAAATCCCATGTCAATGTCAGTAGGCCACATTCTGCCCTCAAAAAGGCATTTCTCTCCCCCATAGAGCCAAATCCTACTCTCAGGGTCACCAGGATAAAGACAGTGACTCCACTGATTTCAATGCACTGTGCAATGCATTATCTTGATGTGTAAAACAGATGGCCCATGAGCCATATCTGTCCTGCAGAGCTGTGTCTGGCCTGTGAGTCTCGCAGAAGGGCTGGGAATTCAAGGGCAGGGTAAGTGGGGGCAGGGTTGACCACTGAAATATGCGGCACAAGCCCTGTTGGGGACAGTCAGCAGCAGGGGTTGAGCAACAGCAGCTGCATTAAGTCCCATGCCACTGCTTACCCCACCACCACTGAGTCTGGATCTGGCCTGCAGAGGGCCCTGTGGCCTGGATTCAACCTGGGCAGGCCAAGTCAGTTTGACACCCCTGACTTACAAGAATTACTCAACATTTAATTGAGAAGAATCCGGTTGACAGTATAAGAATCTCATACATTTATCTAATGTATGAGATCAATGGATGAGATCAGCTGATAAGGCTGAAATCCAGTTTGTGTGTTTCTACACAAGTCCATCTTCCAAAGGCAAATGGGACACAACAGAACAGCCCATTCTTGCTGGAGATGCCAGCACTTTAAAGAGCGAAGGCACTTTCCTAGGTTTGTAGGGCTTAGACAGTAGGGCAGTGCGAAACGGCACCGTTCCATTTTGCCTTGAGTTTTGATGTTTCAACGGAACAGCGTTTTGTATCAAATTTCATTTAAAATCAAAACAGCTGTTCCGTTTTGCTTCATTGAAACAGTGAGGCTGTTTCGACTGTGTTTGGACATTTCGCTAGATTGGCTGGGGACAGAGAGTCAGCTGGATCAGGCCTGGGGCAGAGAGTCAACCCAGCTGGGATGATGTCCCATCCCCAGCACTGGATCGGGCCAGGGGTGGGAAGTCAGCCCAGCTGGACTAACTTCTATCCCCAGCACTATGGTTGAAACATTTTGTTTTTCATTTTATTTTTAGGCTGTTTTGTTTTGATTTTGCTGTTTTGACCTCAGAATGAGTCAAAACAGTGTCAAAATGAAATGGCTGGCAAAATTTCACGCAGCCCTATTAGACAAGGTCATTGGTTTGGATGGTAAGATGCTACTCAGCTGGCCCAGTCATGTTTATTCACCAAAACCATGATCTCTTATACACAGCTCTCCAGAGCATTCCTGGTCAACCAGATAAGTTAATAACAGAACATAACTGTGAATAATTATCTCAGGTGTTGCAGTGTCAGCATGACAGAGGCATCTTGATTACATCAACACATAAGCGTGTCTCAGCCATGCCAGCTGAGCACCATACTAAAAGCAAACGCAAACAAGGAAAAGGTGAGTGTGAGGACTTGTAGCCTCCTTTGCAGACTTTGGATTTCACTAGAATTGGCCTGAACACAATACATGACCTGATCTGAAAAATACAGAACTTAATTCCCAGGAGGTCTGAAAAGCACTGAAATATACTTATCTGACAAACACCCTGTCTATCTAATAGTATGTACTGCCCATCATCACAGTAACAAGCATATTGGTATATTGGCAATAGCAAAATATCTCCAGGATTTAATGAATATCTGTCTCTGCTCCCTGGCTGGGTTATAGAAAATTGTGTTTGTGACTGATTCTCTTCTGCCATCAGATGAATGTAGACTAAAAGAGGTTGATGCCATGAATGGCATTCTGCTGGGAAAACTACATGAAAGAGAAAGGTTTTGCAGCATTTCCTAAACGCTGGTAAAGCTCTTGGTTCCTCTTATCTCCTTTGGAAGGTCTTTTCACAATTGAAACGTCTCAGTTTTTCCCAGCTCTCTGGGCTTTAGGTCTGAATTTTGTGATCTGCATTGTCCCATGTAAGTACAACTGTCTAACTGGCTCATAGACAGAAATGCAGTTTTTAATGTAGCTGGGAGACTGTCCATTAATAACTGAAGATTAAAACCACTGACTTGCACTGGCAGTAAAACTGACTGGGAACCACTGGAGAGACTGGAGCACAGATTCGATGAGCTCATGGCAGCCTAAACCATGGAAGACGTAGGGAGCTGCAATTTTTACAAGCAAGATCAGTTAAAATGCATTGCAGCAATTCACACAAGACATGACACAGTGCTTTTCTTAACCACATATAAAAGTGCTTCACAGAGATCAGTAAGTTCCAGTATTCCTGTTCCCACAGGTGGAGAAACTGAAGCACAATGCAGTTGTAGGCCAGATTTTCAAATGGCCTGTAACCTTTGGTACATCAGTGGTTGACTGTCCAGATGTAGATAACCTGACCTGATCCAACTGAGACCTCCAGCTGAGGCCTTCCAATAAAAAGTAACAATCAACAATACTTGTCAGCAGCTTTCTTCTGAGGATTTTTAAAGCACTTTACATCTCAAACTGCTTGCAAAACTTCCCTGTGCTGTGGGTAAAGAATATACCAGCCATGGAATGAATGTGGACATCTCTTAACCCATAGCACTGCTGTTAATAATTTACAAGAGGAAATGAGGACAATTGTCATGTCTATTGCAATAGGTTTAAAAAAAAAGGAAAAACAATCAACAAAACTCATATCACTAACCACTTGATGCAATATCCAAGGCATCATTTAATACCTGACACAGAGATATAGGAAGACCCCAGTACAACCACTGGATTCAGCTTTAGCAAAATACCATTTCCTTCCCTAGATGTGTAACAGATGTGATCTGATAAGGTTCTTGATGAGTTATCCCAACAACCGCCAATGGGTATGGGTTGGAGAGGCCATCATGACTGGATTCCTTTTTCTTTCTTGGTCCAGCAGGACCCAAGCCTATAGAACTTCTGGATCTACATTCATAGGGAAGGGCAGGTCATAAAGAAATGTATTAATCCAGGGTTGTTTAATTATGTTGGGCATGTATGTTCTTGATGTCCAAACTTATTACGTGAAATCCAAAAGCTAATTTTTTCTCAGTATATTTCCCTTTGTTATGTTTGAATTTTTATAATACTCTTGGTCTTTGCAAGCATGCAAATGCATTATTAAATACACATCTTAAAAATAAGCTTCCTTCTTTACTTACAAGCTAAGACCAGGCCTATAGGATTCTGATACAGAAGCTGCAATCTGTAGCACTTAAAGCAGAGTAGGGAACTCACCTCCTGCACTGCTTTATGTGGCATGAACTGTGCCCTTGGATATTCTAAGAAAAATACTGATTTGTAGGGGTGTGTGAAGCAGGCTGTATTCGATTCAGATTCAGCCGGGATCGGGAATAGTGATTCAATTAACTGATTCAGATTGCTGTCCCTGATTTGACCAAAACTGAAACTGAAGATTCAGTGCTGATTCAGAGTATCAGTGATTCAGCCATGACACAGCTTTAATTGTTTTTTTTACATGCCTTAAAGTACCAGGCACAGATCATGAATGCTGCAATACTGGGGTGCATGGTGGGCTTCCCACAGGAGCTCAGGTGAGCCCCCCGGCGTGTTCAGCGGTAAACCCATAATTGGATCAGAAGTACTACTGATCCACTTCCAGGTCCACCAGGAAACATGCATGTGTCCCCCCCCACCTGCTTGGCGATCACTGTGAGGGGACCCTGGGTGCCCCCCCAGATCCAGGAGGCACCAGTCACTGATCCAGGCAGCCACGGGGGGAGGGGGGGCAGCACACTCACTGGTGGACCAGGAAGTGGACCAGAAGTGCTTCTGGTCCACTTCCGGGTCTGCTGCCGAGCGCACTGGAGACGCTCTGTAGGACACTCCATCTGCCCGAGCATCTCAGCATTCACAAGCTGCCTGGTACCTACAGGTATGTAGAAAAAACATTTAAAGCTGTGTCTATGTCTGAATTGCCAAATCTTTCTGTATCTCTCCAAATCGATTCAGAGGGTTCCAATTCGATTCGGAGTGACTAAAGAGTCTCCTGAGTCCATTCGGATTCAGAGATTTGTTCACTGAATCGGGCCAAATCTCCACCAAATCAAATCAGGGACCAAAGCTTCTCACAGCCCTACTGATTTACAAACTTAGCAGGTAGAAAAAAACCCTCTTTAACATCAGCTCTAAAATTTGAATTAAACATGGAAAAAGTGTGGGAGTGGGAATCATTTTGCAGAATATTTGTACTAGATTCAGTATGAGTTTTAAGCAGAGGTTACAAACAGGTCTTATGTCATGCAAGTCACTTTGATCCTGCTCTGTCACCAGTGTTGTTCTTGTAGCTCTGAAGTATGCCTAGGAACTAATAGTGGCGTACTGCTCTTATCTGCAGTGACGTAAATTTGAATGACTCCACTGAAGTTAGTGGAAGAAGGAGGGCACTAGTGTAATGCAGGGCTTTTAACCTTGGGCAAATGGGAACAGAGCAGGCACCTCCCAGTGTTCACAGGGGAATTCAAGAGACAGACTCAGGTAAGGTTAGCGATTTGGAGGATGAGATGCTACACAGCAGGTCCAACCAGAGTTATTCACCAAAGTGAACTCCAGGAACAGACCTCCAGGGCACTCCTGGTCCCTGGGTAAATTAACAACATAACATGAATGTCAATAATTTCCTCCATAGCTGAGTCAGCAGCCAGAGGCCTTTCTTCACTTTTGCTGGGGAATGAGTGGATCCTAGCAATGACAGGGCTGAAAAGTTGGAGAGGACAATTTCAAGGACTTGTAGCTTCCTGCACTTCACTTGAAACTGACATATCCCATCAAGGTCGCCTCCGTCTGACGTTGCCTGATGTGCAAATCAAATTCTTTCAGAACCCATCTCTCTGGGGAGACCCAACCTAAGCGGATTATTGTAGTGGGCTGAAGTAAGCCCTGCAGTGACCAACACAATGCACTCATTTCAGAACATGTGGTGACCAAGTGGGAATGGTCATATGAAACTCTGAACCCGGCTTCAGGGGGTTGAAACTGAAGAGAGAGAAGACTTCCTGATTCAAGAATGAGGAAGCAATTCTTTCCCATGCTGCCTACTATTATTGCTTCTGTTATAGCTATTAAAGTAGTACCTAACAGGTCCCAGCAAATCTTGTGCCCATTGTGTTAGGCACTGTGTGTACATCTAATAGAAGACAGTTCCTGTTGTCCAGTGATTACAGTCTATTAACTATGGAAGGAAAGTAGTGCCTCACACAGAGAAATAATGACTTGCTTTAGACTAGACTAAGAATGAGTTCACAGCTGTTTTTTTGAAAGATAACTCTAATTGAACAAGCAGTGCAAAGGGGCTCATTGATTTAAAAAAACCAAAAAACCACCAACAAAAAGGGAAAAGTGGGGCAATAGAGTTATGGCTGTGTACCAGAGTGACCAGTTGCAGCAGTATGTGTGTTAGGGAGGGGGCAGGGGGAAAACTGAGGAGCA
The DNA here is from genome assembly GCF_052110815.1 of Crocodylus siamensis. Lineage (NCBI taxonomy): Eukaryota > Metazoa > Chordata > Crocodylia > Crocodylidae > Crocodylus > Crocodylus siamensis. The sequence continues at coordinate 61,217,408 of NC_143402.1, forward strand.
ATGCAGTGTGAGATGCCTGGAGGACCAACCGGACCTGCATCCACACATAACTGGTTTGTAGTGAACTGGCTAAAAATAGCACTTGAGTTTGCAAGTACATTTTTTAACTGTTCCAGACAGATGTCTGTCTGCTTCAGGTTTAAACTGCATATAGACTATTCTAAGTGATATGTGTATCCATGCCTGTAGTTTGCATGTGAATTTCTCTAGCCAAACTCTTTCTCTACTAGATGTTGAGAAAAAAAAATAACTGTAATCACTGACCCATTTTCAGTCTTTCATCTCCAATCTTGTGACAGTTTCTGATTAGACTCACCAGCAAGCAGTGATAATTCAAGGATGAAAGAAAAACTGTTCAACAACTCCTCCAGCCCTGTCAGTAGCCAGGCCTCCCAGGCAGATGGTTGGCTTTCAGCACTACAGGTTACAATAAGATTACTCTATGCACAATTCAAACCTGGCTGAGAGGGAAGGGCCAACATAGTATGTGGAACACAATGGCTAGGGACAGACATTCCAAAAGCCTGAGCCTGAATTGATTCATCCTTTGCAGGTTAGTCTAACCTGGCTAGGCTGAACCAGTTTCCAACCATTCAGACAATCCCTCTGGACTGAGAAAATTCAGGCATATGCCTGCAGTGGCTCAGGCTGGAAGCTGGTGGGTGTCAGAGCAGCCCTCCTGGTCCTTCCACACAGCTGAACTGAGGGGGGCATGGCCAGGCCCCAGCAGGGCTCTCATTAGGGAGAGATATGAACCCCCATCCTGCCTGCAGTCCCAGGCTTTTCCCTGATCGCTGCTCAAGGGGTGGGAGTGTTGCCAGCCTGCACCCTGGCCTAACCCTCTGAGGCAAGGAGGTGGGGAATGCATCTGACGACAATACGGAGCTGTTCACTCTCCCTTTCTGCTTCTGTATACTGTCTGCAGCTAACTGACAGGCAAGCAAGATGGAGAGTGGGAGGGGGAAGCTGATAATAACAAATCAGTTAACTCTGATGCTGCATTTAACCAGCTTTATCTCAGACTGGTTTCAGCCATTTTCAAGCTGGTTTATGTGCATTGAACATCTGTTTTGTTACAGGTTTAAACCAGTTTCAGCTTACTTAAACCAGTTTATGTGTAATGTCTATCCTTAGCCAGTGGTTACATCTACACATTCATTAATGTGTTTTAGTTACTGTGCATTAAGTTTAGTACTTGGATAACCAAGTACTAAATCAATGCACCGTAACTGGTACTACTGTGTAGTAGTGCTGGCAGGGCTGCCTGGGGGGGGGGGGGGGGGGGCGCAAATCGGGGTGACTACCCTGGGCCCCATGTTTTGGAAGGCCCTGTGACTTGGGGGCCCCATCAGGCTGGGCAGAGTGGCCATAGTGACTCCATGGCTGCCACTGCCAGCTTCACATCCAGCTGCTTGCTATCCCCCCGCCCCCCCCCCCCCACACACACACATTGGTGTTGCCACCAATGGCAGCTGTAGTTTCTTCATATCCAGGGCGCATAGGATCAGGGTGGGGGTGAGGCAGGAGCAGGGCCACGCACAGGTTGATTTGCCCCAGGCCCTGCACCCTGCTTGGGTCAACTCTGAGCACTGGCACAGGGGTTTTTACATACACTAAATGTGTAGTGCCTAATACTACTGCACCATAACATATTAGCATGGGTTTTGCCTGGCACACTACTGCTCAATGTTATTAGGCTACTGCGCAGTTAGTGTCTTGTGTAGATGCACCCAGTGTTTCCCAGCATTTGGTGCCAGGCAGATTTTTTTAATGCCTCGAGAAAAAAAATCTGTTAATCAAGGGCACATAATTCTCATGCTGCTGCTAGTTAAAGTTGCTTATTTTGTATGTTCCATGAGTTATAATCTTGCAGCTGTTGAGGCAGATTACTCCTCTTTTCATCATAATGAAAGCAGGTAGACAGTATCTAAAGTAAGGGAGCTGGGGGAGTGGGAAATGAGAACAGATAAAAGATCTGGATTGTCCTTAAAAAAAATAGATTCTCTGTCTCAAATTCAGATTTTACAAGGTTTCCCACTCCTGATCCTGCAAAGACTGAGTAGACTTTTCCCACTGTGGCTGTTCCCACCAAAACCCAGTGGAATACCTTTAGATGTCTTCACTATGGCACTTTTGCATAGCTGTTTTCTGATGTTGTCTGCCTCCATCAAAAAGTATTGCAAGAAAAGCTGACCTTTCCTTTCCATCCCTGTTCTGCAGAAAGATCCTTGAAGAAAAGCCAAGGAAGCAATTTATTATCACCTACATGAAACCTTTAAAAGTTTTACCTCTTCATAAACTATGCTTATGCATCTTTAATCCTAAGTGATACACACAGACATGCATTCACACTCACAAAGGATTGCTGAGAAGTTGGTTATGTAGAAACAATGACATATTGCATGTCTACAATAAAACCTTCCTCCCTATATAGTCCTCTTCCTCATGAAACAATCTCAAAATAGAAGAGCTCAGCCTTATTGTTGCTGTTCAATAGATACGGAAACTGAGACACAGGGCAGAGAAGTGACTTGCAAAGCAAAGTCAAGGACTGAACTTAGGTTGTCTAAGTCCCAATCTGTCCCCTAGGCAATATTGTCTTCCATCATTACAGAACTTCAAAGCACGATATATAAAGGAAGCCACTATTATCCCAATGTTTCATATGGGGAACCTACTACAAGGTCACATGGCAGAGTTATATTTAGAATCCTGCCCTTTTGGTCTCTAACACAAAGTTTGCTCCTTTGCATCATTCTGCAGTTCAGCTGATTCAGGCTTAAACTCTCCCTAAGCTTTTTTTTAAAATTTTCACTCCTTCCTACTATCTGTGTAAACATGTACTACAGCCTTAGGAATCGAGTAGCACTCAGTAAAAAAAACCCAAACATTTATACACATCAGATGAATAATGAATTTAGAGTTAAGAGCAATATCTTTTTGCCTAATACATTATTATAAGTTGTTCCATGATGAGTTGCAGAGACGAGTATAAATGATTCATACCGTATAATTTAGAAGTACTTTGTTGCAGGTGTTTCAGGCATCTATTAGAGTTTATTAAACCATTTATCCATGTATCTACAAGGTGTTGTAATAGTAATGCCTTGTAGATTGTTTTATTAAAAGGGTATTTTCTATTCATCATATTGGGCTAGGTTGTAAGCTAGCTCTATGTGGCCACACAAGGAAGCAAAACAGCCTTTTGCATGGCTGCATGAGACAAGAGTCCAGATATGAGGAAGGGAGAGATTGGCTATCCAACCTGGGACTTACTAGCCTCCCTTTGGCTTGGGACTGCAAAGCTGCAGTTAAGTTGATCGGTTTTCTTCCTGAACCCATTCTCTGAGCTCAGAATGGATCCAGCCTGGCCCTGTGACCCATGGCTCCCACTCCAGCAGAGATTGGAGCTGCTGTGTGTGCCCTTATCCTCCAGGATGAGAATACCTCTGTGGACTACTATTGGGGGGTGAAGAACAGTGCATCGTAGTGAAGGACTTGGCCATGCCTTTCATGTTGTACAACGTGTCAGGTGTTAAAATTGTCACATAATACTTCTGCATCACAAGGAAGTTGCTGTTTCAGCCAGCAGCTGCTTTGCGACAGATTTGTCATGGATTTGCTATTTTCCTGGCAGATTCACCATTTTTATCTTGAAATGAATTCTTTTAATATATGGCATGCTACAATTTGTTGTGCAAAACTCTTACATAACCTGTGACATGTAATGTTTGCCAGGACCCTGAGTCATAGTTTTCTCTCTGGGCTCTTGCTGGGGTAGAGCAGTGACGTATGCCCTGTGAAATGCACCATTTTTTAGGTGCAGGTGGACGTCTGAATCTGTGATTTCTCTTTTCTGAGAACTATTTGTAAGGGAGTCTAAGAAACAAGACATCCTAACCACAACATCAGAATAAGACTCTCAGGCTTCAGTAGGTTCTCATTCAGACTGAAATTTCATGTGGGCCCTTTATAGTTCCCAGAATACCAAATGTACTTTCTATTCCCCTTTTCAAAGTTTGGCAAACTTGGATCCCAATTTCATCTTTTCATCTGGAATCACGCTCTGTGAATCAAACTAAGACAGGAATCAGCGATGGATGGCCCATGTGCTGCATCTGGCCTGCTGAACCTTTGGATCCAGCCTGCAGGGCTGTGGCTTCAGTGGCATTTGGTAGCAGGGGATGTCTTTGTGCCATGCTGTAGGCAGGCAGCAGAGCTTCTGTGGAGGGGGAGCTCTGCCCATGCTGTGCTGCAGTCAGGCACCTGGGGCTTTGGTGGAGAGGGGCTCTCCTTGTATCATGCTGTAACCAGGTACCTAGGGCTTCAGCAGAGGGGAAGCTCTGCCTGTGTCAGGCTGTAGTTGGGCAGCATGAGGTCTGGCACAGGGGGGGCTTTTGCTGTGCCATGCCATGGCTGAGCAGTGAGAAGAAATGGCAGTGGTGCTCAAGTCCTAGTTCTTGGCCACCTCTGATGGGAGCTGGGTTCTTCCATCCTCCCACTGGGAAATGTTGCCAACTCCTGGCCTGGGACCATAATTACAGGTGGAAATCAGGAATTAATGAGTGTGCGTTTCACTGCTTAGACCTGTACCTCTGTGATGTGCCTGAACAACAGTGTTCATTGTGGTACTGAAGCTGCTGGACTCACATTTTATGACCTGGTAATAGGGTTCCTTTATGCAGTCTGCTGCACATGGACTGTTTCCCAAACTTCCTGTGCAAAACCTGTGTTGTCTAATGTTGCTGCACACCAACTACGTCTCATAATAAAGCCTTGGCTTGGCCTAAATGGACAGCCATTTAAACCAGACACAAAACCAGAGCTGAATCCTTCATGCTTCAGGGATACCTGCCAGTAGAGCTTATCTTTGTTATTCTCTATACATACAGATCTGGGCTCAAAGGATGAAGGCAAACTTCCTCTAGCTTTGAGAACCACAAGTTCTGGAGCTTCACAGCTCAGTCTTATCTCTGCAGTGAACACAGAAGTCAGAAATGGACTCTGATGCCCAATTCCATTCCAGGTTGGAAAACGAAGACATTTTGAAATCGTTCTTAACCGCTACACTTCATAAACAAATGATTTCCTTTCCAGCCCCCTTATTCTTTTTATCTGTTCTTGCCAAATGGGTTTCTCCCCCTAGCAATTAAGAAGCTCTTACAGACTAGCAGCTGTTCTGTTTTGTGTGTGTTTTCAGCAGTGCCGTAGCAAAGGGGGGGGCAGGGCAAGTGGGGTGACTGCCCTAGGTGCCGAAGCAGAGGGGTGCCAGGAGGCGCTGCCCAGCTGGGGCAGGGCACAGCCCTTGTACCTGCTCTCTTTCTGTGGCCCACTGCAAGTTTTATTGTTTGTTATTGGCTGCTTTGTGGTTGTGGTTGTGGTTGTGGTGTGTGAGAGGGTCTGGGCAGATATTCCTGTGGACTCTTTTAGACACAGGAAAATGCAGTCAATGATTTCTGAGAGGTCCTTTCAGTCCTATATTCTTTTCTTGGGTCAGTACTTAATAGATCTAGCAGGAGAGTTTGTTTCATGGGGAGAAGAGCTTATTTTGGTAACAGAAGGCAACTGCAAGGGCTTGGGAATATCCTCTGTTTTCAGTGAACCAAGGCAGAAAGCTGAGCTCTAGAGCTTCCTGGAAAATCCTGAGTGTAGGAAGGATTCTGTTCTTTATTATCACCAGACCCATACACCACATTTGCACAGCTTCTGCCAATGGGTTCCATGTTCCTTCCTAATATAACAATGATATATTGTAGTTGAGGTTTCAAGGGTTTGTAAAGGAGCTAGGCAGTCTACCCAATAAAAACTCAATGAAATTAAGCCTCCTTTAAGAATTGCATCCTGTGTAGCTAGTTTAGACCACAACAATCTAGAGTTTGTCCAGTCTTTAGGCATTTGTGGTCTAAGCTTAGCTAGAGGTGTAGGGCCTATGAGGCTGGAGCTGAATTACTACTGACTTTCAATGGTTATAAATGACAAAGTAAAATTTCCACCAATTTGGTATTCATTGGCTCAGTTATTTCCATCAATTATCATAGTGTTAATATCGATATCGGATTCATATCAGTTGAACTGAAAGCAAAATTCCAAGATTATCCCCAAATGACCTGTAGTCTCCCATCATACTGCTAATTTTTCAGACAATGTTTTCAAGTTTTAGTTTCTATGTTTAAGCAACTAAACCTATAAGGGTTGGGTAACTTTCTTAACTGATTTAAACAGAAGACTCAGAAGCATGATACTTGGATAATATTATTTACAGTTTTTAGAAAGAATAATTACTCTACATTATGAGAGCAAGTCATAGCATCTTGATTTTTTTTAATTTCATCAGTTTCAACATTTAAAAAAATATTGACAAAGTACAACTATATTTTCAGAAAATTCCCATTGCGTACCTCCCCTTTTATTTTTTTCCAAATTTCATATCTTTGAGTTTCAAAATATTAAACAAAAGGTTTTCAAGAAAAAGGGGAGAAAAAAATTCACAATGTTGACAGCTTTTTCATCGTTTTGCTCTCTTTTTTAATATCAAATATTAATATTGCAAAGTGTGTGTGCATCAATTGCAAGGGAGAAATCTTACTCCTATATAAGAAGCAATTAAGAGTGGTGGAAAAATCCCTTTGGAGAGTCACATAATTCTTTCCCTTGCCGTTATAAAAGACTTGGCAGCTACTATATAAAAATGCAATGGATCCGAATAGGCGGTGCATAACATAAATGCTGCCAGTTTTTCTGTCTGTAGGATTTTGGAGCTTTTTACATGAAAGACCTTTCATGGCCAGCTTCTATTCCTACCACACCAAAAAGACTTTTGCAAAATAAGGGGAAGAAAAGTGAACTAACTCAGGCTGAAGCTCTGGCACTCTGAATATTTTCAGATAGAGGGGGCACATAGATGATCATCTGGCATCAGTCACTGCAGTTTTTTTGAAGCGAGCAGATCTGTACCAGCCTACACCAACTGGCTATCTAGCCCAGGGAATTTTGGAACGTGAAACCAGTGTTCTCTTCCTCTGTGCCTGCCGGGTCTCAAAGAGGCACTCACGTGCTGCCTTGGCACATGCTCCTAATACTGGCTGCTGCGTAAGCTCCAGTGGTCTCAGAGAGATCCCATGATCTTCCTGAGAGAAGCCGAGAGACTCTCCTGCAATGAATTTGATTTTTTTTTAGTGGTGGGCTCCCCTCTCATGATCCCCCTTAGGTCAGCCATGCCCTCTGATGGGCATCTGTGGGGCTCTGCCTCCCCTACACCCCAGCCATGCGCCAGCCTTCAGGACAGTCTGTTAGCATTGGTGTGGCCCATCCTCTGGTGATGACTTTCCCTGCTCTCTTCATCAGGTAGGCTGCCATTGACTCCACCCAGCTGCTGTTTTTTCTTCAGGATATTTGGGCTGTCCCTGCTCTTGTGCCAGGTCTTTGGGGTGTGGCCTGGCTGCCTGCGGGGTCTCCCAGCCACTCCTCCCTTGGAGTGCCAGCCGCAGACCAAACCCTCACCTCAGGGCCTTCTCAGACAGTCCCCAGTGCCAACAAAAAAAAAGAAAGAAGAAATTAACAAAAGAACAGGGGGAGGCAGCGGGTAGGGCTGTGATCCATCCCCACTCACTGTCCTGGTGCTAGTGGTCCTAGATTTCCCCCAATGCTGTCCAGGATCCTTTCTTCACTCATGGACCTCTCCAGTGGGTCTGCCTCCGTGTCCCTCTTTGATCGCCGGCACTGCCTGCATCCACCATGGGAAGCACCTCCATCTTCTGCTTCCTGCAGTTCTCCCTCAGTGTTTTTCCTTGTGCTGGCTTTTATCCTGACCGGGCGGTGTCCCAGAGTAATGTCACCTGCCTGTGCCTGTGCCAGCTGGAAATAAACACAGCTAATGAACCACACGGATACTTCATGCCGGCATGGCTCATTCGCCTCTCTCTGGGCTGAAATCAGTAAGTTTCAGGGCTTTTCTTGTAGGGGTGGGCTGTCCCCATCCTGAGTCCTACCACAGGAGGAGTCTTTTGTCTTCTGGTGACTGTCCCCCTGGGACATCCTCCCTCTCTTTATGCTTGTCCAGTTTCATTCACTATACATGGCTTTTGGTACAGAACTGAGAGAGTTATCGAAGCTACATTTATGAAAGCAGATTTAGTACAGACAATGATAGAGTTAATAGAAACTTCTTCCGTTGACTTTGGTTGTATTTTCCCTTGGTTGTATGAGGCTTGACAAGAGAACAAGAGCTATATTGAAAATATTGTTCATTCTGTAGACATAAGGCATGAAGGATTTTATTTTTTATCTAAGTCATTCTGAAGAAGTACTCCAGTAGCACCTAGAATCTCCAATGTAGATTGATCTCCCATTGCACTAGGTAAGAGGTATCAAATATACAGCCAGTGGGCTGAATTCAGCCTGAAGAACTATTTCATCTTGCCTACCAGTAGGCCAGTGAGCTACTGGTAGTTGGGAAGGCATGACCTAATGCAGAATTCAGGGGCCCTGGACTCTGGTGGACATGGCCATCAGTGGTGGCCCCCCAGCTCTGCTGCCCAAACACAAGCATCCACCACTGCACACCTCCAGACCTGTGCTGCTGCCTGAATGCAGCCCGCCAAATGTTTTCCAGTCAGAACCCATGCTGCCACCCCAGTTGAGCTCTGCTCTGCCACATGCCCCTTGATCCATGCTGTCACCTGCCAAAGCCACACACTGCCATAGGCCCCTGACTTCACACTGCTATCTGGTGAGAGCCCTGAGCAGTTGCATGCGCCCAGCTCCACACTGATGCTTGGCCAGAGCCCCACACTGTTCCCCAAATGTGGCCCTGTGCCATTGCCTGCCCCCAGACCCACTACAGTCACTGCTAGGCATGTGGATCCAGCCTAGAAGGAGCTCCTGAAGTCCAGGTCTGGCCCAGATAAATTTGATACCCTGCACTAGGTGCTGCACATACACCAATATATACAGCAAGAGACACATTCTGCTTTAGGGTACTCATCGTAATAAAAAACATATCACTTATTCCCTGTTTCACAGGTGGGGAACTGAGGCACAGACCAGCCAAGTACCTTGCCCAAGGTCATGCAGGCAGCATATAGTAGGCAAAAGTCAAACCTCTTGATTCCAAGACAAGTTCCTATTCACAAGATCATCCATATTTCCCTACCACAGTTTTAGAGGTGACTTGGGATGGAAAACAAACTTTGGGTTGGGACACTTTTTACTTCCTCAATAAATGGGTGCAGCCCTGGGTTTTACTTTCCCGTTCTCACTTATTTTACATAGTTTGTCCCTCCTACTTGTTTTTATTCCATAAATAAATCAAAGCTGCTACAGAGCAATTTTACTGGGATTTTTTTATTCAATATATTGGTTGGTTTGAATCTTGTTCTTATATACCTTTGAGAAAATCAGAGTATTGGCATACAGGGGGAGTTAAGAGTGACTGTGAGACTAGAATGAAAAGTCTAGATGGAGATTTTCAGAGAAGCCTAGCCAAGTCAGGCACCCAGCTTCCACTGAATTTCAGTGGTGTCTTAGCATTTGTTTCCCCGAGGCTTTTCTGAAAATCCCAGCTCTAATACTTGACGGGCAATTAAATGAAATCTCATGTAAAGCCAGTCTCCAGCTGAGAGGAGCTTTTAGGAGAGGTGTCCTAAGGATGCCTAGAGCTGAAACCCGTTGCTGTGACATGGAATAAGACAGCAGTTCAACATGAGCTATTATTGTAATGAGGTGTGGCTATGACACAGCCATTAATACAATACTCAGTTACAACAAAAAAAAAATGACATTGCTTGCCATTTATCAGCCACATCATTAAATATGGCCTGTACGTACTGAAGCAGAGTGTGGTTAAAACTACAGAATTTCATGTTAAAATAATTGATTGGCATTTCTTTAATATGCAGTAGTGTTCAAATAAATCTCCTGTACAAAGAAGAATATATCTGGGACACTTAATGACTTTTGGTGTATGTGTAGAGACAGTAACTCTCAATGAATAATAAATGGCTCCAGGTGACTTGTTGTTATGGATGTGATATTGCATGATATTAAATTTTAAGGTATACTTTCCAAACTCAGAACTTTATGGACTCCTATGTTTTATGATCTTGTAACCTCACATCCTTCATTAAGGAAGAAGCACTTTTTCGTTATATCTCCATGATTACCAAGGAGATGCGACACTTGTACATTTCAGTGTTGGAAACTGACAGACCATTTTCCCAGTCTGCCACTTACCTTTTAAGTCAGTTTCCTTAATAGATTTTAGTTATGCTGTGCTGGCTAGGCCATATTTCCTAATACATAACATGTTATATAGTGCTTTACTGTTCCCAAATGCTGTATGCACATTAGCTATTTAATTAATCTTGTTGAGCAGCATATTAATTCATTTTAATTTCCTGTCCTACTTAAGGTGTAGTATAGATCTGAAAGGAGTATGATAGTCTGAGAAAGTTTTACAGGCTGAGGTTTTCAAAGTCAATTTGGGGATTAGTAGCATAAGGCTTACTGAAATTAATGGGAGCTGTCTAATTAACTCCCTGAGTTGACTTTGAAAACCGAACATCTACTAGATTGGGACCTGCAGGTATGATTGCCCTGTCTGAGAATCCTGCCAGGGGTCAGAATAATCTATGGCACCAAGCAGATCAGCAGTGTCAGGATGAAGTGGTTTTGTGCCTGAAAGACTTCAGAGGCAGAAACTTTAGGTGGTAAGGACTTAAGCCACCTACCAATTTGGCTACAATTGAGCAGTGGGTTTGTAAATACCAGTGGCATCTAGATGCTGAATTAGATGCAAAGTTCCTTTGTGGACTAGGTCGGGTTTTTTTAAGTCTTCAAAAATCTGACTTTAGCTCCTAAATCATTTAGATTCCTTTGAAAATGTTATCTATGGTCAGTTTTCAGACTATAATATATGGTTAGCTATATTTTTACTCCCAGCTTTTAATTTTTAAGTAAAGTACTTGTGTTCACCAGAGTACAGAAATTATTTTGGTCAGTATATCAAGCCTGAACAAAAAACCATCAGTTTTATCCCTCCTAAACAGCAAATCATTCCAAATAATCTTTTCTTGTCTGTCCAATTTGAGACCAGGTGCTGGTCAAATCAGGCAGTACTTACTCAATGGTGAAGGCTGCTTCAAGTTCTGTACAAGGTGTGAGGTTAAATTAGCTTTTAGTAAGGGAGCAATTATTGTCCAGTTTGGTTTATTTATTACCTAGTAATAAATTCAAATGGCATGTGGATGTATATTTGTCTTGTTCATATTTCAAGGTCCCCAACAGTTCTGATCAAATATTGAAAAACTTGCTTCTGAACAGTTAATAGAGAGATATACACAAAAAAAGTTGTACTGTTTGACTATTGCTACAGGCAGAGTGGTTTTGCTTCTCTGGGTCTGTATGTACCCAGTATCACAATGCTTGTGCTAATGTGATGTATTCCTGTGTGGAAAAGGGAAAAAGTTGTACTGGTATGAGACCAGTTTACATGGTATAAGTGAAACCACACAAGGGTTTGTTACAGTATATCTGTGTCAGTGAAAAGTCACTCCCCTATCTGATAGTATTGCTAGTTCAAAAGCTACATGTAGACTAAGATTTACAAACCGGAAGCCTGAGGCTGCATCACTGAAGTTTATGTGAATTTTGCCATTGTCTTCAGAAGGGTCATGGTATTATCTCAGTTTTCTAACTGATAAAAGACACAGATGGATGATCATAAAACGTGAATGGTGAATACAAGTCAGCTCTTCAGCTGGGATGGATTCATGTAGCGGTAGTGAAGTGAACAAAACTGGGCTAATTAATTCCACTGTGTTAACTCCACAGAGATAAGCAAATCGCAAACTTCTTTTGTAGAAACTGTCCTTATGGTATCTCCAGCCTGGTTACAGGTTGAAATGGCTGAAAGGGTCAGTAAACTCCTGAGAAAACATGTTTCTGTGGCATTTCCAGACCTGAATAATATGGAAGATTTGAGAAAAGCTTTAGATGTCAAACCTACTAAAGTTTCATTTAAGCAAACCCTTTGATGTTTGAGTCTTCCCCCAATCACTATGGGTAATATTAGGGACCAACTCGAACCCTGGACCTTAAATGGGATTTAAGTGGTATATAGACTTCATGTTGCCCCATCTGTACATGAAGAAAAGTTTTCCCTATATACAACGCATGCTGAACTAACCCATTCTTTTTATTTTTTAGATTTCCTTTTGACAGACTGTGCAGACTGATCTTCGCATGGAAGATGACAGCTCAGGGGAGGTACAGATCTCTGGGAAATGCAGAAAGGTTAGTCTGTTCATTGACACCCGCATTTTCAGAATCTCAGTTCTCCCAGGATGGTATTAATTGTTCTCTCCATTTGGATGATGACTGTAGCTCTCTTCTAACAATGCTGCCAGCCATGCCATTCTGGGAATTTATGACTTTTTGAATGGGAAGTTTCACCCAGGGGCTGCTTTAAATTTCCTTCTTCCCCCTCCTCTCTTCCTAATTCTGCCCTTTGGTCCTTGCCATTTGTGCTACATTAGAAATAATGACACTGGCTGACATTATATTTTCACCGTTTTCAGAGGTTTTCTTCCATTCTTTTGTAAGACCTTCCTCTCAACAATTTGAATGAGCCTTCTATATTGAAAGGGCAGCAAAATCATTTAAGCTAAAGATAACTTCCCCCCCTTACCTTGGTGAGCTGCAACAGGGTGATGGGCTATTTTCTGGGATATTTTTTAACTTTGAAAGTCATTCTTCAAATTAGTGGGGTGAACCCTATACAACAAATAAAATAAGGGTTTTTCAGGCATTTCTTTGAATAAGTGCCACAGATGCATTTAGACAGTGTGCTAGATGACCTGCCGCTAAAGATGAATAAAAATGCTTCTTACACGCAGAACAGATTGTCAGCAGAGCTTCTTAGCCCACATGCCTTCTCCAGACACAGTATGCACAAAGCTAATGTAGGGCATCTGTGCACAGCACTGCTTTGCACCATCCAGGGATACCCGAAGTGTACAGAAGTGAGAGTGGTTCTGTACCAGAGTTCTGCAGGTAAATTATTTTCAGTCTGCTTGTAGTACTGAAAATTTGCTTCAGAACAAAGTGAAACAAATTAAGCCTGCTTTGACGTCTTTAAAGGTTTATTTTTCAATACATTTGAAATATATTTTGAAACAAAAGTTCATTCCAAATTAAAAAATTGACAACAGTTTATAGTTAAAAAGTCAAAATGAAATGCTTCTTTTTCCCAGATGTTTTTCAGGGACAGAATTTCAAGTTAAACATTTTGATACATTTTTGAAATATGAGTTTGAAAACAGTTGTAGTTATCTGGAGTCTGGAGTTTTCCTCAAAACAAGAAGAGGTTTCTGTTTAAAAAAAGTACTCAGTTTGGCCGTGCTTGTCCTAATCCTTTGTTATGGGAGTATGACCTGAGAGACACCAGTCTATGCACTTTGCTAGTGCAGTTCTAGACTAGCTCCTAATCCGCTCAGGTAACTGGAAGACCAAAAACTATGAACTTCAGTTCCACTGCCATGTACACTGGTCACTATAGCCACTGCAGGAAAGGCAATAGGAGTAAATTATGTCTCAAAGCCAGAGTGGTCCTGTGTCACAACACTTTCTGGGTTTACTCACTTTGGTCTAGGGGTGTGCGATGGCTTGGTCTGAGGGCATGTGATGCTCAGTTGTGAAAATTATGATAAAACTTTATTGTTCATTCTTTCTTTTTTCCTTTCTGCTTTTTTTGTATTGACAGTGTTTAAACATGAAAAATATATATAATCTAAAGATTGTAAGAGTTTTGGAAAAAAGTAAAAACTGACCTGTTTTGAAACTTGCAAAAAGTAGAAAATATTTGTGCTAAATAGCTTCCTCCTTTTTCAATGAGCTTTTTAACCAGATTTTAGATTTATATTTATGGATTTAATTATAATATAATGGAGACAGTTCTCCCATTGCAAATACTTTCTCTCTACCACTCTCTTCCCCCATTCACATGTGCAGACACACACTGAAGTACAGGAAAGAAACATTTTTTTTGTTTTAATTGAGCCAAGTGAATTCTCTAGAAGGAGAATATTGGTTGTCATTTATTAGGATCCATGCTGCTCTTCTGTGAAAGTATATGGGAAGGAATGTGTTAGTGGGTACTTGGAAGGGAGGGACATAACTGTTGGAGGTGCATATGGGACTTTGTGTTAAGGTGTGCTTGTACACAAGTGTGTCTGTGTATGTCTTCCCATGTTGTTTGTATGTATTTGCATGTTTCAGGTGTTTATAGAATGCAATAGTTAAGTTGTCCATGGGCACATAATAGGGTATTTGGATGTGCATGCATGTTTGTATTTGCAATTGCAGTCCATGTACATCTATTCACAACATTACCTGCCAAGCTGACACTTGCAAAAACAGTGGCCTCTGCTTCCTTTGCGCACACCTGCACTTTTTCTTCCTTACTCTCTATTTAACGTCTTGGTTTCTTTGCAAATCCTTTGAGTTTCTGTATTCATGAAAATGACAGATTAGAAAAGAAAGCTGAAACAGCTGGGGGTGCCTGGAGGAAGGCACTTCCTAGCTCTAAAGATTACTGCACTATCATGTTGCACTTAATTATTCCAATGTTTAGCAAATTGCATTAATTAAAATGGCACATCTGGCCTTGTTATCAGAGTCTGTGCAGTTCTGGTTTGGATCCTGAAGTGACAGAATCAGACGGTATCAGCACACCAAGGTAAACACCCATTACACAAATGAAATGCTTCTTTTATATTGTGGGAAGTCTATGATGCTTCCCATGGCAATGTTGAAGCCTCATTCACAGGCCTTATGTAAGCTCTGAAAAAGAGAACCTGGTCATTAAGTTTAATCACCGTTGGTATGTTGAAATTACAAATATCTTCCTCAAAGCAGTTGTGTTTATGCTGAGATATAAACCAGTAACCTTCCTCCTTCCGTTCTCACCAATACAAATCAAATGATCCTGTGAAGAATTTTTAGTGTAGTGATTTACATGTCATTGAACCAAATGACCACTGGAACGCCTCTGCGCTAATGCTCATAGTATGGGGAACAAGCAGGAGGAACTTGCCCTCCTGCTAGCTAACAAAAACAGAAATAGTGGGGCTCATTGAAACTTGGTGGGATCCAACACATGATTGGGTGGTAAATATCAAGGACTATAAGCTGTACAGGAGGGATAGAACAGGGAGGAAGAGTTGGGGTGTGGCGCTCTACGTCAAAGAGCAACACACATCCTCAACAAACAGCACTGAGTCAAAGGAGGGGCAGACTGAAGTGCTCTGGGTCTGACTACAGGGTAGGGGGTTTACTACAGGCCACCCAACCAGGGGGAAGAGCTGGACTGGGAATTCTCAGGTCAGCTCGCAGAGGCAGTTAGGTCAAGGGACGTGGTTATCATGGGTGACCTAAACTATCCAGACATCTGCTGGGAAGAGCAGTCAGCCAGGTCTGACAGCTCACGTAGGTTTCTAGTCAAGTTACAGGACCTCCATCTAACCCAGGAGATGCACAGTCCCACCAGGGGAAATGCCTTGTTGGACCTGGTCCTGGCCACAGGTGATGATCTGGTGAGTGGACTGTGGGTTCTCGACCACCTGATCAATAACGATTATTGCCTAATGGAGTTCACCATCCAGTGCAGGGTGTCAAGACCTGCAGCAAGGCAACAGCCCTAGACTTCAGGAGAGTGGATTTCAATGAGGTAAGGACACTAGTCAGGGAGGCACTGAGGTCCTCGAGGAGAGGGTAGTTGGGAGTCCAGGAAGAGTGGTTGTTCCTTAAGGAGACGATCCCCCAAGCCCAAAACGTGACAATCCCAACGCAGATCAAAGGGGGCAAGAGTGCTCAAAAGCCCCCATGGCTCACCAAAAGCATCCAGGAACATCTCAAAGCTAAAAAGGAGTTGTTCACCTAATGGAAGGGAGAGGCTATCACCAAGAAGGACTATACCTCCATTGCTCAAGACTGTAGGGGGGCTGTTAGGAAGACTAAGGCAGAGATGGAACTGAAACTAGTGACCCGGATCAAGAATAACAAGAAGTCCTTTTTTAATTACATAGGGAGTAAAAAGAAGGTACAGGGTACTATAGGGCCTCTGCAGGATCCACTTGGAAATCTGGTGGTCACACCAGATGACCGACCTAATCTCTTTAACAATTTCTTTGCCTCCATCTTTTTGAGCAGGGACCAGGGCATCCCCCCCACCAGGATCCCTGACGGACCCAGGGGAGGTGCTGCCAGGCCCAGGGTCAGTGAGGACCTAGTTAGGGAACTTCTGGTGGGACTAGATGTGTTCAAATCAGCAGATCCTGATGACCTCCACCCCCGAGTGCTGAGGGAATTAGCAGAAGTCATTGTGGGACTACTGTGGTGCAGTCCTGGCACAGCTTTACGAGCACTCACGGTGTTCTGGAAAGGTGCTGGAGGACTGGAAAAGGTTCAGTGTGGTCCCCATTTTCATAAAAGGGATAAAGGAGAACCCAGGAAACTACAGGCCCGTTAGTCTTACCTCAGTCCTAAGGAAGCTCTTTGAGAAAATTATCCAGAAGCACATCTGCGAGGGACCAGCAGGGGAGATTATGCTTAGGGGCAACCAACACGGGTTCATTTGAGGCAGGTCCTGTCAGACCAACCTGGCGGCCTTCTATGACCAGGTCACAAAATTCTTGGACACAGGTGTTGCGGTGTACGTAGTCTTTCTGGACTTTAGGAAGGCCTTTGACACTGTCTCTCACCCCATTCTCATTAAAAAATTAGGCAACTGTGACATCGATGCCTACACAGTCAGATGGGTCGCAAATTGGCTGGAGGGCCACACCCAGAGAGTGGTGGTGGATGGGTCATTTTTGACCTGGAGGGATGTGGGCAGTGGGGTCCCCCAGGGCTCAGTCCTCAGGCCTGCACTGCTCAACATCTTCATCAGCGACTTGGACGAGGGGGTGAAAAGCACTTTGTTTAAATTTGTGGATGACACTAAGATATGGGGAGAAGTGGGCACACTGAAGGAGAGAGACAGGCTGCAAGTAGATCTAGATAGGTTACAGGGCGGGGCAGATGAGAACAGGGTGGGCTTTAACACTGACAAGTGCAGGGTACTGCACCTGGGGAGGAAAAATGAGCAGCATACCTACAGGCTGGGGAACTCCCCTCTCCTCAGCACAGAAGCAGAAAAGGATCTTGGTGTCATGGATTCCAAAATGAACATGGGCTGCCAATGTGGGGACATAGTCAGGAAGGCCAACTGCACCTTGTCAGACATCCATAGATACATTACGAGCAGGTCAAAGAAGGCAATCCTCCTCCTCTACGTGACACTGGTCAGGCTGCAGCTGGAGTACTGCATCCAGTTTTGGGTACTGCACTTCAGGGGGGATGTGGCCAGCATCAAGAGGGTCCAGAGGAGGGCCACTCGCATGATCAGGGGGTAGCACGGCAGGCCCTATGAGCGGAGGCTATGGGACCTGAACCTGTTCAGCCCCCAACAAGAGAAGGCTGAAAGGGGATCTGATGGCCATCTACAAACTGGCCAAGGGGGACCAGCAGGCAATGGGAGAGTCCCTGTTCCCCTGAGCACTACTGGGAGTAACGAGGAATAACGGCCATAAGTTGATGGAGACAAGATTCAAGCTAGATATCAGGAGGTGCTACTTCACAGTCAGGGCAGCTAGGATCTGGAACCAACTTCCAAGGGAAGTGGTGCTCGCCCCTACCCTGGGGGTCTTTAAAAGGAGGCTTGATAATCACTTAGCCAGGGTCATTTGACCCCAGCATCCTTTTCTGCCCATGGCAGGGGGTCGGACTTGATGATCTGCTCAGGTCCCTTCCAACCCTACCTACAATGAAACTGGAAATCTAACCCTTCTTTCTGGGTGTCTTAGAATTGTATCTTGTCCAAGGCCACCTTAGGCATGGGGCCCAGTGATTGGGCTTCCAGCTCAGAAGGTTCCCCAGAACCACCCAGCAATGCTGAAACAAGGCACATGGAACAAGTGTCCCTACACAGAGAGCAAATGATCATGGCTGCAAAATGAAGAGAGAACCAAAGCCTGAGCCAACAAATGTGCCAAAATTCAACCCAATTATGTGAAATGGCAAATGCACACTTGGGCACAGTCACCGTAACAACGGTAACAGGATGAAAATGCTAAAGGCCCCCAGTCAGTATAATGCCCAGGGCTTCCAAGCTCCCAAAGACTGCACTGATTTTGCCTCCATTACTCTAGTGCCTGAGTACCTCACAGTCTTAACTATGCTTATCCTCACAGGCCACCCTGCAAGGTAGGGAAGTGCTACCAACCCTAATGTGCAGGCTTGAAACTAAGACACAGAGCAACTAAGATTGCCTGTACACGTGTGGGGAGGCTGCTTCACTGTGCTGCAATCAAAGTGTCCCAGCGCTTCAAAATAGTGGTGGGGGTGCTGTAACTAAAGCTTGTTCAACAAGCTCTAAAGTACCCTGCTGCCATTTTGAAGCTCAGGGAAACTGATACACAAGACACTGCAGGCACTTTAATTAGAATAGCTCTTAGAGCCACTCTATTTAAAGACCCTCTGGAACACATGTAAAAATGCCCTAAGTCAGGGGTTCTCAAACTGTGGGTCATGACCCCCCGCGCAGTTGCGAGCAACTTAAGAGGGGCCACAAACTTCCCAGGGGGTACTGCAGTGATGCGGGAAAGCAGCACGCAGCAGCGGTGCGAAGTGGTGGATGGTGGCAGCGGCTGCCCTGTGCAAGCTCCCCATCACCCGCCACCACCATCCAGCACTCGGGGTCATGGTAGCACAAAGTTTGAGAACCCCTCCCCTAAGTGACTTGCATAGGGTGGGAGAAGGCTTTGGCAAATGAGGGACTTGATCCTGGTTCCCTCGTATTAGAGGCTTGGGGCGATTTTACATGTGCTCGGGGGGGGGGGCGGTGCTTTAATTAGAGTGGCTTCAAGAGCTGCTTTAATTAAAGCCCCCTAGTGTCTCATGTATCAGCATCCCCATGCTTCAAAATGGCAGCAGGGGCACGTTATCTAAAACCCATCAAACAAGCTTTAGTTAAAGTGCCCCCACCACCATTTTGAAGTGCAGGGATGCTGATACTCAAGATGCAGAGGCTGGTTGGAGCACAGTAATTACCACACTCCAGCAGACTTGATTAATTGAGTCTGCTCCGACATGCTCTAAATACAGTGTGTCGAAGCAGCCTCCTGCATCATGTACAGGCACCCTTGGATATCAATCACTGGAACATATTTCCTTCACAACACAGGCTGTGTCTGTACTGCCTTTTGATAATATTCCTGAGAAAACCAATCATGCAAGGACCTGGATTAGCCCATGCCATGCAAATAAACTTATTCACAGAAATGCATTATAACCAGATTTAAGACCAGATTCTAGTCCATCTGTCAGGAGTCTAAGCAGACACTACTGCATCCATTTTCATAATATCATTGGTGTCATCTGACACAAAAGACTGGGTCACAAAAAAGCAGTGAGAAAGAGGAGGACCTGCCCACCTTCTGTATTAAAAGTTTTTCAAGGGACTTGAGTAGGGTGGAATAGACTTGTACTTAGGCAACTAAGTCCCATAACATGGCTAATGGATGGAATAAAGGCCGGCCCTTATACTACAATTTATTTCAGTAGCATTCATAGTCCATGGTGATGGTTGTCGTATAAAGAGTTCAGTAGACTAGAAAGTTAGAAAGATGAAACAGAAGGTAGAAGAAAAGGGAAATGAAATAGGAACAGGATTAGGTTCTGTTTTTTATTTTAAGATGAATCTCATGTTTAGCTTTGACAAAGATGGTTCTTGATAAGTGGATACACACACACACACATATCATGAAAGAATGTGCTTGGATGACAATTAGATTAAAATCCACAAAGTTCTAGTTAGAGTCAACAAAAGCAGTGTGTTTAGGGGCCTCTCAGAAAATAGTTTTCAAAAGCCTGTAATTTACTTACTAATACAATCAGCTCATCTCTGGGGCTTGCACTGTAGTTTCAGCAAAGCCTACTATTCTGTTTAGTCTTGTACAAAAAGAAAAAGAAAAAAACCTTTAATGGGCTAAGAAATGACCGTAAGTGCTATTTGCGATTGCTTGGAAATTGTAGATAATGACATGGTGTCCAGAGCAATTACTCCTCCCAGCTAATCCAGCACAGTCAGGACAGTTCTTCCTCCTGATTTGCTGCATGTGCACAGTGCTCCAAACAGCCAAAGGTCTTTGTCAGGCCAGCAGCCATTGTATTTGGAGCTGTTTCACTAGATGCATGGGGGTGGGGCAGTCAGGGCTCCAAGCCATTGTGGCTATTACAATACATAGTCCTGCCTGCACGCTCAGGTGGAGAAATCTGGCAGCACACTATGCAGCCTGTATAGTTTCATAGTTTCTAGGGTCGGAAGGGACCTGAGCAGATCATCTAGTCTGACCCCTTGCCATGGTTACTTTGTTTTACATGTTTTACTTTGGTGAACAAGGTGCACTGCAGTGAACCAGGGAGACTTCCCTGGAGACTGAAGTTCTGTTCAGTTTGTTTCAGAAGCAGGCTCAGCACAGGGACTGGCAGCACAAAGTTTCAGTGTTGCCTGACAAAGTGCTACAGCCTTGTTCGGTAAGGGCCGTCTTATCGAGGTGACAGCTTTCCTTTCACCTCTTGGCCTCCATATGTCATCGTCTTGGACTCAGGATGTCATCCAAGATGCTGGTTCACTGAGATGATGACATCTCTTGGGCAAACACATGTGCACTTGGTACTGATCAAAGACAACCTATTCATTCAATAACCCTTGAGCAGTTATCATCATCAAATCAGAAGAACTTTCAGCTACCACCAAGGACCACAATACGAGTTTCATCTCTTACATGCAAAAGTCTCGCAAGGAAAATTTTATCTTTCATCAAACAAATGTATTTAGGGAAGACTGCACTACATGCTTAACATACCGCCAGTTCTTTTCTAAATACCAAAGCAGCAGATTCTTAGTGTGTATTGACATACTTCCACTGACTCCAGCAGATCTATCCTAATTCACAGTAGTGAATGATCTGATGCAGGAAGCACTTAGTTAAATAACCTAGAGACATGTGATAGAAACTTAAACACAGAATCTAAGAATGATTCCACTTGTAAACTCACTCCCAGCCAAATTCCTCTTAGAGGAACATACAGAGTAACACAGTTACACAAGGCTGTAACAGTCACAGTTGTATAGAGTAAGTGTTTGCTTCAGTCTCTCTGTATAATTACTGTTACTGATATCATTATGGTCCTCACCACTTGGCAGCTTGGTGTGGGAATTCACTTGGCAGCACCGGCTGAGACGCTGGGTTTCCAGGCATTTCAAGGATTTGTAGAAATTCTTCTTAAACATGTGAGCCGAAGCTAAAAGTATAATTATCTGGAGTTTTAATCAACCTTCACTCCAGATATACTCACTGCTATGACTGTAGAAGGCTGTGAAGACTCTGTGATGCATGAATGCTTGCCGAGCTTTTATGCTGAGAGGAATTAAATTGCTCTGAGCAGAAACTTTCTTTTCTCAAGGCTGTTCTCCAGCTCCCAGCTTATTCATCACAGTGTTTAAATGAATTGGAGGCTTATCAGGGACTCAGATGAAGGGAACTGCTAGAAGTACGTGATGAAGGCTACTCACCACCTGCCACATAATAGACAATTCTATTTATGTCAGCCTTATTCATCAGCTGGAGAAAAGGCTCCACGATCAGGGAATTGAGAATAAGTTGTGAAACAGAAGGCTTTCCTAATTAGAACAATCAGTGAAATCAAACTTTATTAGGAAGACTTTCCAATCTTACACAGATCAGATCTTAAACTGCTTTAGCTTGACTGGACTCCCAAAATCCGCATCTCCCCCTTGCCCTTTTGTCTAGACAAGGTGTTCGGTGAGAAGAGTTTGGGACTTCAGTCCATTTTTCATCTTCGTTATACCTCTCGAAGTCTAGAAGGGATCTTCTCTTCAATAGAGGTAGAAGACACATCATTTTAGTACTAACAACCAGGTAGATTTAAATCAGGAGTTTGAACATTTAGGGATATTGGAATGGATTGTTTTAATCCAGTCCACCAGAGATATAAAATGTGGATCTGTATTTAGGTTGGAATTCCAGAAATTCCTCCCTAAGTCTGGAGGTTGTTCATATCCGGGCATTTGTTTTGTGACCATTTATAGGCTGCGTATACTAAGATACCTAGTCTTTCCAGGAGTAGTGGAGAAATATATGTATGCATTCAACTACCATTCTGCTTATGTGAATATGGGTGTGTGTATGCATGCTAGCAATTGTGTAAACTTATTTGCGGATAATTTGGCCTCATGAATTTACATCATTTTACATCCTTATAGATAAATTTCACTTTCCTTTGTTATCAAATTATACCATGCTGCTGCTTAGAGGCACATAATGTGCCTAATAGCTTTCACAGTCCTTCTGGCTGGTCAGTTTATTTCCTGAAGAAAGAGCCTTGAACACTCTGCTACTAGCACACCACATACACATTCATAAGAAGAAGAAAAGAAGACCAGAGTAAACTAAATTCAACCAGATTCAATGGACTCTCCCAGCTGCTGATTCCCTTGGAGAACAAGAGGAAGAAGGTGGTCTTCTCTAGTGCCCCACACTCAAATTGCACATGTATACCACCCAACAAGAGGTCCAAAGCAGCATCAATAGCAGGAGGAAATTTATTAGGGTTGTGCGAAACAGCACTGTTGCATTTCCGCTTGCATTTCAACATTTTGACAGACCAGTGTTTCTTTTCGAGTTTCATTTTGATTCAAAACTGCTGTTCCGTTTCGTTTTGTCAAAACAGTTTTGCTGTTTCAACGCTGTTTCGACATTTCACCCATTGGCTATAATGGGGAAGCTTAAAGCAGCCTATAACTTTGTCATTTCTGGCCCAATTTGGATGAAACTTGCCAGAACGGTAGCCCCTTCTGGGGCCATGTAGCTTGCCACGTTTCAAGGAGACGGGTGCAGGGGTTCAGGGAAACTGCACCTCAGAGTTTTGACCCCAATACTCTTTCCTGCCATGGCAGGGGGTCGGACTCGATGATCTGCTCAGGTCCCTTCTGACCCTAGAAACTATGAAACTATGAAAGCAAAACTCATGTCACGTGTATGTGTTAAGCCACAGTGGGGTCAACACTGCAGGGATGGTAGCCCCTGCTGAGGCCACAAAGCCTGCCAAGTTTCAAGGAGATAGGAGCAGGGTTCTGGGTTCTGGGGCCCTGCACCTGTGGCTGCTGACAGGCAAAACTCATGACATGGGTGCTTGTGGGACTGTGATTGTCTTGGGGCACAGGGGGGTGAAAACTGCAGGCCTGTTAGGCCATGAAGCCTGCCAGCTGTCAAGGAGATCGGTGCAGGGGGGTTCTGGGGCCCTGCATCCCTAGCTGCTGACAAGCAAAACCTGTGACATGGGTGGGTGACACTGTGTGTGTTAAGGTGCACCCTCAATCAACTGACATCCAGGGAGAAAGTAGGGCAGTTCAAACAATGCTGCCTTTTATGCAGTTTTTCTATCCCTCCCCCAGAGTGCAGGATTGGAAGGGACCTCAGGAAAGGATGACAGTCACTGGCCAGCTACATAGACAATAATGAGAGCATGCCTTCCCCTCTTCCCCCTCCATCTCCTTACTTTAGTTTCTGTTTCCCTGCAGGCAGGTCCAGCTTGAGCTTTGAAACTCAAAACTCAAAATTTTTGAAACATTTAGACTTGCCTCGTTTTGTTTCGAGGCTGTTTCAAAGCTCTTTGTTTTGTTTCGATTTCGCTGTTTCGAGCCTGAAACCAGTTGAAACAGCGCCAAAATGGAACAGCCAGAGAAATTTCAACGAGCCCTAAATTAATTGAACATTGGCAGCTCCATATTGCAAAGTACAGAGGTGTACTTTCAAACAGATTGGCAAGCAATGAACATACTTAGACATAAGGCAGACTTCAGAGTCCTTCCTAAGTTGTTTGCACAGATTTGTCAACGAGAATGAGCTTCATTTTCCTCTGTCATCCACTTGTACTAAATTATTACATTTAGGGGCCTGGAATGTGAAATGGTAATCTCATTAAAGTCACTGAATTTTCTATATAATAGGTGAACACGTGATAAGTTCTGCTGCCACTGTCTATATTAGGGATGGTCACAAATTTCTGAATGTCACATTTTTAGTGAGAAAAGAATAGTGGAAAATTTCCAGTGAACATTTTTTGTCACATTTAATGCCTTTTCATTTCCAAAACTTCTAAAATTTTACTGAACCCATCATGACCTATCATTAATGTTGGGGAACTCATATCACCAGCATCAGACAGATGGATGGATGGATAGATACCATATTTTCTTGCATACAGCGCACACCTTTTTCCAAAAATCAGCTGCAGGAAATTGGGATGTGCAGTTTTTTTGCAGATTTAGCCTCTGCCAGGAGAAAGAGAAAGTAACAATGCACTTAATGCACAGAAGGTAGCACCATGAGTATGTGGAGCTCCCTAGCTGTTGACTGTGGACATTGGACATTAAGGACACGTCCCAGTGAACATGCACATGCAGGGGCATTTGTTTCCTGTGGGGGAGGAAGGGAGCCAGCGGCCCCCAAAACCCCACGATCCAGAGCTAACAAATCTATTTTACGCCCCTCGGGGCAAAATGCTAGGGCGGGGACACTCACCGTCCACAGGTACGCACAGAAGAAAGCCAATGAGGCTGCCCAGTCCACTATAAAGGAGACGCTGGTGACAGCTCAGGAGGAGGGACCAGAAGGGAGCCGCGGCGGAGCGGATGCCGGCAGGAGCGCCTGGGCACAGACACAAGTAGCCTGGCAGTGCGGAAGGACCTTTTGGGGTAAGGGTAATCCCCAACAGGGTCCAGGATCCGGGAAGGAACTGGCCCACCCCGGGCACTGACTGTTTTGAGCCAGTTGGAGCAGCTCAACTTGGCAGGAGCCGGTGGACCGTACTTGCTCTAATAGAGGGGCACTTACAGAGGGTAAAAGTGCCCCAACTGAGATTGAGAGGGGTCAGTGGACCCCATAAGCCCCTCGAGCGAGCTGAGGAGTTAAATGGAGGCTCGGAAGAGGGGACCAGCCCCACAGTGGACAGGGAAGGACTGGGGAGGCTCACAAAAAGCCCAAGTGGCCCCAAGCTCCGGGGAATCCCTGGCTGTCAGTATTAAGTTGTTTTCTTATCTTTCGGTTTACGGACCCTGGGCAGGATACCCTGATAAGGGGGCTGACCAGATTGTTGCTCACATCATGGAGGTATGGGCGAGGGTGTAGGGGCAGAGGAGCCCTCGACAACATGGGACCCCTAGAACCCAGGAGTCTCGCCTTCGGACTGACACGCGCCGGATTATCAACAGTGAACCAGGATATCATCAAAGTCGTGGCAGGTGGTCCGGAAGCGTTCAGCCTACAAAGGAACGGTTCCTGGTGGATTACCCAGAGGACAGTCCCAATGCGGGGAGGTGGAGGTTACGGAAAGAACCAACGACCTCGGATCCATACCCCAACATTTCCCATGGAACAAATAGTTACTGTACATATTTGTGCTACTGCCTTTTGTATCTGGGTCTTCCCCTTCATGCCCGCTCTGGCACGTGGCAAAGTGACCTGGATGGGGTAGAGAAGGCTGGAGTCAGCACCTGTGCTGGCATCAGCAGCCTTGCTAGGGGTCTTAGGGGCTTCCCGGGGCAGCAGCAGGACTGAGCTGGCTGCTCCAAGTCTGGCCAGCAGCTAGAGCATGGCTCTGGCCAGCCAGGGTCCCTTTTTTTCAGCACATGCTACTGCCACATGCGCCACACCACTTTTTTCAATGGCAGGTTTTTTTTGACACTGGTATCTCCTGATATCAAAAACCCCACACTGCCCTGCAATTTTCCAACAGGGAGAATGTGTACACCTGTGGCACGTTTGGTTTGTGGCACCTCAAGCTGCTTTGATATGCTGCAAACCACAACTGCGAGCTCATTGCGATGTGCCCCAAAAGCCTTTTTATACTCAGTAGAGGCTTGAGTTGCAGAAGCTGCTGCTGTACTCCACTGTATTTCTAAAATGGAGCTTAGTCCTGGGTGCCAAGGTAGAAGCTAGGATTAGGCCCTTAGCTGACCAGGCAGGTGTCATTGGGTATCCAGCTAGCTCAGCTTGAAAAGAAAAGACAGGTTGAGCATTGTTGGCTTAGCTGGGAGCACTTGTGGTGTCCTACAACTAGGTGTTAACAGAGCAGCCACAAAGTTATACTTCCCTGCTACTGCAGCTACCCATGTTTTCCCTGGGAAAATACCATACTTACCAGTATTTTCAAGGAAAAAATGTTTTCTTCATTCTGCCTTTCAAAAATAACACATCTATCCTATTAAAGGGTATGCTGTTTCAGAGCAAATATGGTAGATTGATTTTTTTTAAAAGTATGGACAACTGGATTCCCATGTCTGCTGTCCTGTACAGCCCATGCTGTGGCATTTCAAATTACTCCTATGATGGACCAAATAACCTGTCTTTAAATATAGCATCGGTATGAACCCTTCAAGAGGTGAAGAATTAATCATTTCCTTACATAATTTAGACTAATGATTAATCACCTGCAGACTCTGGAGCACTGGCTTCTAGTAGCTTTCTGGGCCCAATTCAAGGTGTTAGTTTTAACTCATAAGAAGCTAAAAAGTCTTGGTCCTACATGCCTAAAGGACCACCTTCTTCTCCCTTCTTTCCAGCATGATCTCTAAGTTCAGCTGAGAGCAATCTCCTTTAAATTCCATCTGTGCACCGAGTTCGTTTTGCCCAAACACAAGGGAAATCATCTCAATAGTTGCTCTGAAACTCCCTCCCCTATCATGGTCCCTCAGAGCCCAAGCCTTAACATCTTCCAGAAGAAATCTAAGACCTTTTTATTTGAGCAGTCTCCAGTCACAAGTCTTTTCTTGATCTTTTTTTTACTAAGCTAAACGAACTAAGTTCTATAAGTCTCTCACTATAAGGCATTTTTAAGGTCTTTGGATCTTTTTTTGCATCTTTGTCAGGTAGAAAAATGGACGTGGCTCTTCAACTTTCTCCCTAGTCTTCTCTGCAGACTATACCGTGAACCCTTTACACTCCCCTGTAGGCAGTACAAGAGTTATCCACAGATTTCAGTGGTATCACTTATGTGAGTAACTTCTCAGCAATTTAAGGTCTGCATAGTCCAGCCATTTGTTCTATGAAACCATTTGGCTCCATAATTCCACCTAAAAATGATTTCTGCAAATGATTAAAGGAGAAGCATCTCCTTTTATCCACCAGAGTGGCTGACAAAGTTGCCTGGGGTACTAAGCAATCTTTCTTGGAGTCACTTGCAAAACCTGTTTAAAGTTTTACATTAGGCATTTGCATCACAAAATTCAACCAACTGGCAGGCACAACAGCGACTTTCCCCCTGCTTTTCAGCTCTGGCCCGTAGCCAGTCAGGATCTTCATTTATCGTAATGAATTTGTGTCATTAATATGTTGGATATGCACAGCAATTGCAAAGTAGCACATTAGCAAAAAAAAAGAGAAAAAGAAGAAGCTATTGCTCAGGATGCCAGCATTTTATTGCCACAGTTGATTTACAGGTTGATAAGCAACCCTGCAGTTGTCCTTGAGGATGGGAAAGTGCAGGTAATGTGGCAGCAGCAAAGAGCTATGGGAGAGTATGAGATTTTGCAGACCTTTCAGAGCTGGAGCTAGACTTCAAGTTTTCATCTTTTGTCTTTAATATGTCTTCACCTTAGTCTGAGAGCTCAGTGACTCCAGAGCCAGAGCAAAAGAAACGCTGGAAACAAAGCATCTGTGAAAATCTCAGGCACCTGGAAAGGAGATGAAAGGCCATTACAACATTACAATGGTGTAGGTGTGGAAACTTCTGTGCAACTAGCTCATAATAGACCTATGTCATCATTTTATTGCAGAGATACAATAAAGAAAATCATTATAAGATGTTAACATTTACCACCCATAATGTAACTTGCAAAAGACTTTACAGAGCCAGATCACAATGAATTACGTTTTCCTGGTTATTTAACATAGAGATGGAAATATAGATACGTAGATCTTTTTGCAAGTATCTGCCAGAAGAGCCTTTCTGAGAGAGATCAGCCCTAGAGAAGGAATGACAAGAAGGGACTGAAATGGACAACAGATGTGGGGGCTAAGAATAAGAACAGCAGAGACTTCCTATTAGGCCTGTGCAAAGTGGCTAGTATTCACTTTGAATTTGGATTTGGCCGATTTGGGGGACAGTGATTAGATTCAGTGATTTGAATCACTGTCCCAAATCTATTCAACCAAATCTGATTTGGAGATCCAGCCACAGCCGAATCAGCCAAATCTCTGAATCGGCATTATGCACCACCTGCCCTCAATGGCTGCCTCACCTGCTCTCCCAGCCCCTGGCTGCGTGGGGAAGCAGGGATTGCCCCCCAGCCTGGCAGCAGCCAGTGAATGGGGCTTTTTTTAAAGAGCCAGGAGCTGGGGCCAGGCAGGCCAGCCATGGGCTAGGGGCTGAGGGAGCGGGTGGGGGTCAGGGGCGCTCAGGGGGGCTGGGGGAGTAGGCAGGGGATGGGGCCTGACAGGTCCCCTCCCCACAGCTTCCTCTCCCTCTACTTACCAGCGTGGAGTCCAGGTTCAGCTCTCTGCTGCAGCAGTTGGGGACTGCCTGAATAGCTGAAGCTCTCCAAATCTTTTCCAGATTGATTCAGAGAGCTTTGAATTGATTCAGACCTTTTAATTGGTCCCCTGATTTTAATTCGGATTCAGAGATTTGGTCACTGAATCAGGCCGAATCTCCTCCAAATCAAATCAGCACCTGAAGCTTTGCACAGCCCTACTTCCTATGCCTGAAGAAGGGTGATTGTGCCTGAAAGCTTGCTAAGAACTTTTTTCCAACTACAGTAAAAGCTCTGTTATCCGGCATCCCCCAGGAATGGGGGATGCCAGATAACAAAATATGCCAGTTAATTGAGTGGCCCTGGCTGCCGCTTCTCCCACTGTTTCTGGAGCGTCCCTTCACCCTTCCCGCAGCATCACCGCCCCTCCACAGGCCCTGTGGGCCCCATGGGACAGGGAGGCAGGCCCCGCACAACCTGTTATGCCCCCAGGCCATGGGGGCTCGGCAGCACAGGCTGCTTTGCCCCAGGCCATGGGGGCTTGGAGAAACCCGAAGTGCCACAGTGGGCACTTCCAGTTTCACTTTTCCTTACAAGCTGGCGTGCCGGTTAACAGAGCATGCCAGCTTGTAAGGTGCCAGTTATCAGAGAGTTTACTGTACTCAGTTGCTCTAATAAAAGATATCACATCTACTCAAAGAACCTTGCCTGCAAGAATAAAGGACAGAACCTCAGCCATATAGCCCATATAGGACTTGCCCTTTGCCTATTGAAGTCAATGGTGAAGCATCTGTAGGCTTAGTGAGGCAGCCTCAATAAGAGCTAGATCCCTAGAGAGACTTTAGGGCGCAATCCTATTTCCTTAACTCACTTAAATGACATAGCTGTAGTTTTTCCCACTTATGCATAGCTTGGGATTTTCTTTCACTACAGGCAAAATAGGATCCCCCTGCACATGTACCTGTTGGAATTGAAAGTGAGGAGCACCTTCCTATCCCTAGGCCAAATAACCTATTGGCTAGGGTCATTCTCCCAGGGAGTAAAAGTCCCAGGTTCTAGTCCTCCTTCATCCAAGGCAGGTTTGAGTCAGCATCTTACTGAGTATACTGAAGCTATAGCTGCATACATGGCTGGACTTTAGGAAGGCCTTCAACACTGTCTCTCACCCCATTCTCATTAAAAAACTAGGAGATTGTGGTGTCAATGCCTACACAGTCAGATGGGTCACCAATTGGCTGGAGGGCTGCACCCAAAGAGTGGTGGTGGACGGGTCTTTTTCAACCTGGAGGGATGTGGGCAGTGGGGTCTCCCAGGGCTTGGTCCTCAAGCCCACACTGTTCAACATCTTCATCAGCGACTTGGACGAGGGGGTGAAAAGCACTCTGTTCAAATTTGCAGATGACACTAAGATGTGGGGAGAAGTGGGCACGCTAGAAGGGAGGGACAGGCTGCAATTGGATCTGGACAGGTTACAGGGGTGGGCAGATGAGAACAGGATGGGTTTCAAGACTGACAAGTGCAAGGTGCTGCACGTGGGGAGGAAAAACCAGCACCATACCTACAGGCTGGGGAACTCCCCTCTCCTCAGCACAGAGGCAGAAAAGGATCTTGGAGTCATTATAGACTTCAAGATGAACATGGGCCGCCAATGTGGGGACGCAGTCAGGAAGGCTAACCACACCTTGTCATGCATCTATAGATGCATCACGAGCAGGTCCAAGGCAGTGATCTTCCCCCTCTATATAGATTCATAGATTCATAGATTCATAGATGCTAGGGTCGGAAGGGACCTCAATAGATCATCGAGTCCGACCCCCTGCATAAGCAGGAAAGAGTGCCGGGCCTACATTACCCCAGCTAGATACACATCCAACCTTCTCTTGAATACCCCCAGGGTAGGGGAGAGCACCACCTCCCTTGGGAGCCCGTTCCAGACCTTGGCCACTCGAACTGTGAAGAAGTTCCTCCTAATATCTAATCTAAATCTGCTCTCCTCCAGCTTGTGGCCATTATTTCTTGTAACCCCCAGGGGCGCCTTGGTGAATAAATACTCACCAATTCCCTTCTGTGCCCCCCTGACGAACTTATAGGCAGCCACCAGGTCGCCTCTCAACCTTCTCTTGCGGAGGCTGAAAAGGTCCAGTTCCTCTAATCTCTCCTCACAGGGCTTGGCCTGCAGGCCCTTAACCATACGAGTGGCCCTTCTCTGGACCCTCTCCAGGTTATCCGCATCTTTCTTGAAGTGCGGCGCCCAGAACTGCACGCAGTACTCCAGCTGCGGTCTGACCAGCGCCCGATAGAGGGGAAGCATCACCTCCTTGGACCTATTTGTCATGCATCTGCTGATGCACGATAAAGTGCCATTGGCTTTTCTGATGGTTTCGTCACACTGCCGACTCATGTTCATCTTGGAGTCTACTAGGACTCCAAGATCCCTTTCCACTTCCGTGCCACCCAGCAGGTCATTTCCTAGGCTGTAGGTGTGCTGGACATTTTTCCTCCCTAGATGCAGCACTTTGCATTTCTCCTTGTTGAACTGCATTCTGTTGTTTTCTGCCCACTTGTCTAACCTGTCCAGGTCTGCTTGCAGCTGTTCCCTGCCCTCCGGCGTGTCCACTTCGCCCCATAGCTTAGTGTCATCTGCAAACTTGGACAGAGTACATTTCACCCCCTCGTCCAAGTCGCTGATGAAGACATTAAAGAGTATCGGTCCAAGCACCGAGCCCTGCGGGACCCCACTGCCCACACTCTTCCAGGTCGAAACCGACCCATCCACCACAACTCTCTGGGTGCGACCCTCCAGCCAATTCTCCACCCACCGGACTGTGCAGTCATCCAAGTCACAGCCCCTTAACTTGTTCACCAGTATGGGGTGGGATACCGTGTCAAAGGCCTTCCTGAAGTCCAAGTATACGACATCCACCCCTCCTCCTGCGTCGAGGCGTTTTGTGACCTGGTCATAAAAAGAGACTAGATTGGTCAGGCACGATCTACCTGCCACGAACCCGTGCTGGTTTCCCCTCAGCATAATTTGTCCTGCCGGGCTCTCACAAATGTGAGCCTTGATAATTTTCTCAAAGATTTTGCCAAGGATAGAGGTGAGACTGACTGGCCTATAGTTACCCGGGTCCTCCTTCCTCCCCTTCTTGAAAATGGGAACCACATTGGCCCTTTTCCAGTCCTCCGGGACTTGACCCGTGCGCCACGAGCATTCAAATATTCCCGCCAGTGGCTCTGCAATGATGTCGGCCAGTGCCTTCAGTACCCTCGGATGGAGCTCATCCGGGCCTGCCAACTTAAAGGCATCCAGTTCCTCCAAGTGACCCTGCACCACCTCAGGGTCCACGCATGGAAGTCTAGTGCCTTGCTGCTGACTCCCTACACTCCCAGTGAGAGACTTGTCATGCCTCTCACTTAGGAACACTGAGGCGAAGAACTCGTTGAGGAGTTCAGCCTTGTCCCCTCTGTCCGTCACCAATTGTTTCTGCCCATTTAGCAGGGGTCCTATTCCTCCCTGGGCCTTCTTTTTACTCCCTATATATCTAAAAAACAATTTCTTATTGTCTTTTACTTGGGTTGCCATCCTCAGCTCCATGGTAGCTTTGGCCTGTCTAACTGCCTCCCTACAAGCACGAGCAGAAGAGGTATATTCCTCTTTGGTGATCTCTCCCTGTTTCCACTTTTTATGTGCTCCCCTTTTGGCCCTTAGTCTGCCCAGGATTTCTCTGGACATTGGTCAGGCTGCAGTTGGAGTACTGTATCCAGTTCTGGCCACTGCACTTCAGGAGGGATGTGGCCAACATGGAGAGGGTCCAGAGGAGGGCCACTCACATGATTAGGGGCAGCAGGGCAGGCCCTATGAGGAGAAGCTAAGGGACCTCAACCTGTTCAGCCTCCACAAGAGAAGGCTGAGAGGGGACCTGGTGGTTGTCTATAAACTGGCCAAGGGAGACGAGCAGGCAATGGGAGAGTCCCTGTTCCCCCGAGCACTACTTGAAGTAACAAGGAATAATGGCCATAAGTTGACAGAGAGCAGATTCAGGCTGGATACCAGGAGGCACTACTTCACAGTCAGGGCGGCTAGGATCTGGAACCAACTTCCAAGGGAAGTGGTGCTTGCTCTTACCATGGGGGTCTTTAAAAGGAGGCTAGACAATCACCTAGCTGGGGTCATTTGACCCCAGCATCCTTTTCTGCCCATGGCAGGGGGTTGGACTTGATGATCTGCTCAGGTCCCTTCTGACCCTACCATGAAACTACATGCCATTTAGATACATTTAGTGAAATAGGATTTAGCCCTTAAGCATCTCCTGCTGCCTGACTAACCGTAGCTGCCTAAGATCTTCAAGGCTGTACATCTGTCTGCAGATTAAAGGCTCCATTTTTGAAGCACTTCAAAGTGCAGCTGCTGCACTTTGAAGTACTTCAAATGTTATGTCTACCCCTACCCTAATTCTCCCCATGCATTTTATAGGGAGTTATAACACCTAACTTGGGGCGAAGAATTCCCTCTATGGCTAAGAGTCTCTAAGTTATGTACCACAAGCCCTGCAGTGTATAAATCATTTCACAAAGGTAGCCTTAAATCTCCTTTGCACTGTTCCAGCCACACAAAAGGGACATCCATCTCCATATGCCCTACTTGGGAACATGCCAGTGGTGGGTGAGGTATGGCTAGTATGTACTGTGCTCCAGCATGCCTCACTGGTGTAATGCCCCTTAGGGCTCCTATATGTCAACGCTATTTAGAGAACTCCTCACTGAGCATCTAAAATTCAGTACAGCACAGTCCTTGCTCCTTCTAGTGCTCTAGATCAAAGTGCCAGAGGAACTCAAAGTATATTGGCCATTCTTATATTAATTAAGAGAGGAGTCTTTCCATGCATTGTTGTTCTTCATGAAAAGATTGGAAGGACCAAAGAACCTAAGCATCCTTCTATCTTCTAATTTTCTACTTTGAATACATTATCTGTGGATATGACAATTAAAACAGAAGAGGAAAGGTCTCACTGGCTGGTAGAAGTATCTTTAACTACTAGGACAGTTGTGAAGCTTGTCTAAAGCCAATACACAATTTAAAAAAAAAACAATTTCCTTGGCTAAAAACTGAAGGGTTATCATCGTAGATTTGATCTTGAGCAACACCCATCAACTGTAAAGTATATTGTAGGAATCTGTAACATGGAGTCAGGGGCTCCTTTTACTTTAAGAGAGAGACTGCAGCAGAAAGGGCCCCCAAGCAGCTGAACAGAAATTAGCTGCAGGAGGGAAGGCAGCAAGGAAGCAACTGCAGCCTAGCTGTACTAAGCTGTCCATCAAGCTGTGAGGACACACCTCTGGCTGGTCAGGAGAGCACCTGACAGGAAGCAGAGGAGCTCAGGGAATATAAACCTGAGTTAGTGAAGCAGAGGGGCAGTGCAGTCTGTAATTGCATGGAGGAGAGCTCATGTCAGCTAATGCAAGCAATGGGTGTAAACTGCAGGTTAGATCAGATACCCCAGGGGCTCTGAGAGGGCCAGTGAGTGGGAAAGAGGTTTCTGCAGCAGCATGCTGACCTAGGTGGAGCTTCAAGTGTTTTATTTAAAGCAGTTGACTTGCATTATTTGTTGCAGTTTCACTGGAGGACTAGGTAGTGGCTGGAGGGGAGACTAGGAAGCGACATAGGAAGGAGCTCCAGGTTCTGTCTATCTGGGGCAGGCTCCAGCACCTGAGGCCCAACACAGAGCTAGGGACAGGCCCGGGCCGAGGGCCAAAACAGAGTGAGATGGGCCCAGGGCCAGACCAGGCTGAGATTCAAAAGCTGGGCCAGAGGAAGTGGGCCTAGGCTTCAAGTCTACAGCAGGGGTAACCAGTGAGCTAAAGCCAAGAGGGTTGAAGTCTGTAAAAACTGGTTATGTGGACTTAGGGTAACACTTGCAAGGCATGGGGGTGGCAGAAAGCTGTGATTAATGCCCGTAAGGCAATTTAGTGCCTCAGAACAAGATCGGTGCCAGCTGAGCACAAGAAGTAGAGGGAGAGGTAAACTGAGGCTCACTTCAAGGTCCTGGGCAGCCTTCCAAAGAATTAAAATATATATCATGGCAAATCAACCAAGGAAGGGTACTCTGAAGAGCTGAGGTGAGGCAGGGGTATCTTGGCCACCAGGGAACATCACAGCTGTCCTTGGCAGGGGCGGGGGAGCCAGGACCTGCTACAGTATCTCAGGAAAAAAATATTTTTATATAAACTTTCTAGATGACTTGCTGACATACTGGGAAAAGATAAGATGTATGTAACATATTGAGGTACCTGATACCATGCAGTTGGGCATTGTAGAAGAGCATAAATGGAGACACTGGCATGCTAAAATATAGGGACTGAGTGCAGCATAATATAAGAATGAAAGGGTGGATTAGATAAACAGACAGATACAATTCTGTAAATTCTGCTCTTTACAAAGTCACGGAGGAAGCGGTGCTTACATTGTGATAGAACAGGGAATATACTTAACTACGGCATGATGGGATGCAGTAACAGAGAAGAATGAGCTGAGGGATCTCAGCCTTTACAGCAATCAGATCCCTATGTAACCATACTTTTGGTGAATTGTTGGCTGCTTCCTTGTCCAGAAAAGAAAGGAAAATGCTAGTCTTAATTAGTCTGTGGAACTCAATGAGTTGCATTAATCTTTAAAATACCAAGAATTTGGCAAGAGAGAGAAATGCTCCTGTGTCAAGTCAGGAGTCAAACTTCAACTACTAGGAATAGGGAGAAAACTTCCCTTTGGGACAAGTTATCCTATAACAGCAATACTAACATTTTTTTACACCTTCTGCTGATCCAACTTCAATTGGCCATTACTGGAGATGAGAGAGATATTGATCTAAATTGGATCAGGCCACTGTCCTATCTCACAATAAGAAAGAAAGCTATAAAACAGTCCTTAGAGTCCGGGAAAGAATGGGGTGGACAGTACAGCCTCATGCTATCAGCCCTGCTCTTTATTAGTATTGCCAACTTTGTGTTTTGTTTACTAATTAACAGTGCCAGTTTATAATTGAATTTCCAGTTGACACCATTACATTCTAACTAGATGAGGTATTGATTTCAGTGGCTCCCTTCCTGGTTTATGTTTGTTTGTTCTTCCAACCAAAAGTTACACAACAGGAAACATTCAGCTAGAGCTCAGTAAAAAAAATCAACAGCATTATCTGAGACCCATATTGAGTAGATTTGGGCCTAGGCCTCAGCTGCTGAAAACCTACTGGCAGACTCTCAGGTTTCCTGTGTTCTAGCAGGTTAGGGTGATTGCAGATCTATGATTCCCACAGCTTGTGGTTAATTACTGTTTGTACAGCTACAGTCTGCAGTTATGCTTCACAAAATGCCCATAAAAAATGTAATACGCTCTGATTTTGGATGAAGGCCACCTGTTCCCTTCCCCCCTTCTCCCACTGGGCGTTACAAAAAATGATCTGACATGATGTGAAGCTCTCATGCTAATTGCAAACACTGGCACCTGATGCAGCAGGGTGAGCAGTAAGTATCTCATATTGCATAGTGTGCCAGTGTTTTGCAGAGCTGTGACCCATTAATGTACCATGACCTATAGCAAGCATCACACAGGCCCTCTCTTGCTCTCCATCACGCTGCCACTGCTATCACTACAACTCATGCTAATCTGCTTCCTGAAAAAACCATAACTGACTCAACACAAAGCTGGTATATTCTGGCAGTGTACTGTTTCTTCCCTTGCACTGCAGTGCCTGATCTACAGCTAGTGTAAATTGAAATACTGCAATTAGAATCACTGAAGCAATTTATACCAGCTGAGTATCCATCTATCCATCCATCTTTTTGTAGCACTATGCTATCTCTTCAATCTTTTAGTATTTCACTTGTAATTAAGGACTAGAGTCGATTAAAAAAAAAAAACCCTACACTTCGGCTGCTAAGCCCTAACATTCCTCAAGCATAAAAGTCTTCAGACAACTTTGTAACCCACACCATTATTTTTCATTTTCATTCCATCTCTGCATTTTTTGGCCCCAGCTGAGATTGAAAGTGCAAGCATGGAAAAATGTGGGGAGAGGATGGCCTGGTAAAGCACTTATGGATGGCATCAGGGTATTAGGCACAGACAGACTGGCAGAAAAAGGCATAGATACGGTAATGGGAGAAGAGGCAAACGGGACATGGAGAGCACTTTGCTTACTGAGTGAAGCAATACACCAGAAGAGGAGACCAGAACCTTACGTTGGAACCAGGCTGGTCACAATTTCGATTTGGAGAACAAGAACTTAAAAACTGATATGATAAACAGAGTGTAGCAGGGCACTAGGGTGCCTGCTACTGGCATTGGTAATAGGGCTTGGCTGCCAATCAGCAGGGCAGCACAGCTGAAGGTCGCTTAAGCAACAGACTGGGTCAGCTGACTGAAAGGGGGCAGGGCCTGGCCTTTATAAACAGCCAGGCCGGCTGGAGTCAGTTCCCCTCTGAGAGGCTGGGGCAGGACAAGGCGAGGCGAGGCAAGGCAGGGCAGGGCAGCCTGAGTGAACGGGGGTGGTTCCTGGCGGCGCAGCGAGCGCTGTGTTTCGGGGTGTGCCCGGGGAGGGCACAGCGATTGGTGCCAGAGCTGGCACTGTGGATGAGGCACGGCGTCTTGGGGTATCCTGACCCTGGCCCCAGTGGGGCGACCTCGGGAGGAATTAGGGGGGTGTCCTGACCCCAGCCCAGTGGGGGGCACTATCAGGAGTAAAGCCCAGAAGAAGGGTCAGGGGGCCAGGCACAGCTATGGGCCACCTGAGCCCCAAGCACAGGAAGTGCGTGAGCGAGGCCCCAGAGAGCGCGAAAGGGCGCGGGAAGTGCGGGCATAGGCCCCAGAGGGGGCGAGCGGGAGGCCTAGGCCGTAGAGCGGCCGTGAATATGGGAATAGGGAGCCCAGGTAGGGCAGACTAGGTTCAAAGGCCCCAGAAGGGCGGGCGCGCAGTTAGAAGCCCAGAGGGGGCGCGTACATTGGAGAGGCCCAGAGAAGGGCGGGCGCATGGTTAGAAGCCCAGAGGGGGCGCTTATACCGGAGAGGCCCTGGAAAGGGCAAGCATAAGATCAGAGCGTCTGGTGAGGATGAGGATACAGGAGAAGCCCCAGACGAGGGCGAGTTGATTGGAAAGCCCCTGAAAGGGGTGAGGACAAGTCTAAAGAGCCCGGAGGGGGCAGGGCGCGCGGGTAAAGGCCCGGAGAGGGCACGTATACCAGAGAGGCCCGGGGAGGACGCATAAATAGAGACACGAGAACGTCCGGAACACCGGCGAGGCTTGGGCGTGGTTTTGGGGGCGGAAGGAGCCAGCGGTGCCCTAGGGGGGTGCACCAAGAGATATCCGTAAAGGGCAAGAGCACCAGGTCCGAGAAGCCCGGGAAAGGCAGCCTCCCATTAATATTACATAAACAGCAAAGGCGTGGCGGGCGAGATGAGGGTGCTAGAAGGGCAACTTGGCATGGTAGGGGCACAGGAGAGATCACGGCCACTCCTGGGCCCCACTCCGTGTCACAGAGCAAGGAAAGAGAGAGGGGTTAATGATCATCACTTTCCTCACAAGGATTCACTAACTCGGTTAACAGATGAAGCAAGTTCATGAGTAAGATAATGGGATTTGTCTAGAGGTGTAACTATCAAGGCACAGACTGCAGCATTATTAGAAAGTAGGAGTTCCTGGCTCCTGATCTATGCTCAGATCACTAAACCTGGTGCAATCTCAGGAGGACCCGGCTGATTGAATAAATATGCTTCCGAACACCAGGGATAGGTAATGGGAGTGGGGTCATGACCCATGCTGGAGAACTCCTAGTAACCCCCCTCAGGGGTCATAACCCACAAGTGGACATTGACTGAGGCATAGATTTTTGTCTTAATAAGAGAACTGAGCAATCAGCATAATGAAATCCATGCTTTGCATTAATGAATGGACTCAATAAAAAGGAATCGGAACCTAGGTTTCTCCCAACTTGTTCTTTCACTACTGCATAAAGTACATAGGAGCAGATCCTGCACCTGCTGAGGCAATAGAGGTGACAGTCAATTCTTTTTGCTTGTCTGGGTGTCCAGATTTCATTATTTACATGACATTCTTGGTCATCTCAGTCCTCAGAAAGTCACATACAGGTTGACATTTTATTTCTGGGTGTGTTACCTTATGCATGTGAATGATATGCATGACTAGATAATCATACAGACTGAGCATGTGTAGTAGAAGCTGGGGTCCATACACATGCCCCTTGTGGATGCATAGCAGCCTTTGATACCCACAGATGGAGTCAGCCTAAACCTGTGACAACTGGACCTGGTGTCAGGAACAGAAAAAAAGCAGAATTACATTTGACTCCCACTTTGACCCCCCATCAATAGGGAAAAGCATTGTGTGTGTGTGTGTGTGTGTGTGTGTGTGTGTGACCCATACTACGAGAGATTCAGGTTCAAACCCTCTCTGAGTAAGGGACCCTCAAACCTAGGTCCTTTGGTTTCCATGCGAGTGCCCTAGCCAATGACCTATTGGGAAGAAAAGATTGTGTCTCGGCCTCTTGTGAGCCAAGATCAAGTGCAGTCACAGCATTAGTACCCAAGCCAAAATGGATTTAAAATGGCACTGTGTAGTGGAGGGTGCACCCAGGTCCAAATATGGACAGGGCCCCCTCCAAAAGCCTCATAGTTAGCTTCCCACTAGCCAGCTTCCAGTGAGAGGATCTCGGCTACATACCAACTTTATGGAAATAGGGGACTCCTCCCTAGCTTGCTCCTGCGGCTGTTGGCTGAGGGCAAGCAAAACTCGGGGGCATCTGACCCCCAAGCCACTGGGCTTGGGACTGCGCATAGGATACCTGCCAATGGATCTGGAAGTATCTGAAGCCCCAGGCTGAAAAGTCCAGGATGGAGGATACTTGCCAATAGCAGGGCCACATGTGGCTTTTGAATGATTCAAAGGACTCGGAACTGATCTGGCTAATTTGATTTGGAATACAAAAAAGTTTTCGAAGTGTTCAAAAAATATTGGAGGAAAAGATGGGCAAACTCTTGCCAGAGCATATGACTAGTCTTTTGGGCACATACATAATGTGTCACAAGCACAGGAATAGAAAGCCAAGTGACAATTTGGGGTTTTAGACAAACAAATCTGGTCAGGCTAGTGTTCAGAAAAGAGCAGAATGACACTGCATTGTGACTTTCTTCACTGGTAGCAGGTTTATAGAGACACAAAGGAAGCTCAGGAAACCAAATTCTACTATCTATATAACCACTTTTAGCGATGAATGATGTAATCTTACCACACCTTTTATTAGAAATAGATTGTAGTCTAATGCACAGAACAAGAACGCCATCCCAAGCTCTGGATGCTTCCATTTCCCATCTGTAAAACAGGGATAATATTACTCCCTACCCCTGGTAACATTCAGTGGTGTTTTCAGAAGGAACACCTGGCAAATGCTTAGAGGTAGAACTGGTTAGAAATTATTACCAAATTGTTTTTGTTTTTCTTTTTTTTTTAAATAAAAGGCATTGGTTTTAGACTAAACAACATTTCTTTTCTTGTTGGAAAAGCTGATTTCCCCCCCCCCCCCCGCCCAACCTGATACTATTTTGATTCTCGGATGCCATGGCTGTGCTTTTTCTTGGGAGTTGTAGTTCAGATGCTCCAAGCTCCTGTTCTTCTGTTTGTGGTGGGCCTCCCCATAGCCTGTATTTCCAGTTATTCTTATGGTGAAACCATGTGATTACCATGATGCACTGCTTTCTTCAACAACAACATAGCAACTTGCCAGTGCACAACTAAGGAGCCAGTGGAGAACCTGCGAGAACACAGCTGAGAGATTGTTATCATTCCAGCTAAGGTAACTCCCCTGCAGTGAGGGATAAAAGCAGTCAAACACCCCAGCATTGTTAACTTCAAGCATTCAACAATCAGGAACCTTGTCCCCACCGTCTCCCATCCCCCCAGAAATCAGGAGACTGGATTTGAATTAAGGGATTAAAAAATGTTGAGCTCTTTCTCTCTTTTTTTTCCGACTTTTGGACTGTTTGGGATGCATTAGGACCTTGTTCTAGAGATGGCCAGGAATTGTTTTCACAATTTTCTCAACAGAAAATACAATTAATGCATAACTGACACTTTCTGTTAGGTAATATTTTTTTTCTAAGAAGCTGTCAGGAAAAGCAAAATGAAATATTTCATTTCAAGTCAGTTCAACTTTCAGTTGGATTTTCCTTTGGGGGAGTGTTGACTTGTAGAAGCCAATGGACCTGTCCAGTACCCAGATGCAGCTGCCATGAGGTAATGCACCACCATAAGGAAATATGTGTGTGGAAAATGAGGAATATATGTACAATTTGACAGTTTTGGTTACTTTTATGAAATTGCCATATCACTGAATGTCTCAGTGTCTAAATCAGCCATGGGCTACCAGGATCCCCAATACATATTATCCCCCGCCCCCTCAGTCAGGAGGAAGTTACAGAATTAACAAAAGAAGTCATCCACCTTAATGACTGGGCCGTTGCCAAACAATGGACACATTGATGGAGAGTGCCAGAACTGGAAGAACCAAATACCATGTATTTCCCCATTGTACTCACTAATAACCTCATTCTTTTTTCCCGTTGAGTACAAATCTGGTTCATATTTGAACTAGTGAAGACCTTGCCAAAAAGTCTTGCTATATTTCCATGGAGCAACGTTATATATTTTCAAAGCACAGGAAAAAGAAGGAATAACACTGAAGTGAATGCGTCTGTGTGCGCCTCTCCACACCCTCTGTTCTCGGTACTGCCACACTCTGTATACAGAAGGAGAGTTTTTTGACAAATAAAAGTATAGCGTAAGGTGAGAGGCAGTACAGTTCCATAGGGGCCTCTATTCTCAGTGTGAATCCAGATCTCATTCCAAATATTCCCAGAGTCTGGGGAAGCTTGGACCCATTTTTCTGGTTCCAACACAGCTCTGTCATGAATGTGGCTCTGCAAGGCTCTCATTTGCTTTAGAAGTATGCCACTACAGGAAGCTTCAAGGGGGCTTTTACAACCATAGGACACAGTATAGCTAAAGGAGGAAATGTGCTGATTAGGAGGGGGCATCAGCAGCATCTGATAGCACTTGGCATTTCCCCCCCACCAGCTCCAGCGCTCACCTACCCCTTCCCTCATGCTTCCCCTCTCCCCACTCTTTGGCACTCAACAGCATCTTTGACCAGAGTGCCAAAATGGCTAGTTATGCTTCTGCTAGGACCCAAGTTATAAAGACCTAAGACATAACTGCTCAAAAATCTGGAATTCAGGAATGGAACCCAGCTCTACCATGCTTAATAGGTTATTTTACTACCCCTCTCCGCCCCCCAATATCCTCCATCTTTCACCACATTTTCCTGGCTGGGGAAGTGGAACTTGAGATAAATTTGGGGGAAATGCACATCATTGAAAGAAGCAGAATCTGCTTCTTTTTAAAAAATGGTATGTGATTTAATTTTTAATGAAAACTATATGTACACACATACAGACAAAAAAAATCAGCAAAATTCCCAAGTCATACACCATCAATTATTCAAAGCCATCTTCCAGGAAAGTGATTTTTCAACTTTCCTTGGTAAGCAGTTTGCTTATTTTCTTCAAAAGGAAGCTAGTTTGATTCCCTGTACCCATCTTCTATCTTCTTTCTTCCTATGTTCTGTCTTTCAACCATATAAAATACCCCATGTTGTTGCTTCAGTATCTTAGCTTTTCATCCAGTTTTTTCCTCTTGTGCTCGACTGCACTGCCAAAACGTACAAGAAACGGGGACTCAGTTTGTCAAATTGCTTAAGCCAATTGCTTGTCACGGGTTGGGGGGGGAATTCAAAGAAAAACCTGCTATGTGCTTTATGTTCAAAGATCTGACAGTGGAAGCAGGGAGAAAGGAAATTCTGCAGAGTCAATTTGTTTGTCACAGGGCTTTTTAAAATAGAAATATAATGTTGGCGAATGGCTGTTTAAATGTCGATCTGCAACTGCCTGTCTGTCACTGTGTAATGAAGATCTCTAAATAGGCCTGTGGAAATCTATCTGTAAAACATCAGTAGTTAACTTGTGCCATGGGACCAGTCTGTTTCCATTAAGGATTATTAAGTAGAACTTTGATGTGTCTGGGGATGTGTGTGCTTGCATTCCCTGACTGCATTACTTAGTGAGCTGCACATACACTGTAAGAATGAGACTAAAACACATACGCACACATGTGCATGCGCACACATATATATCCACTCACACTAACCTTCTGCCTATAAACAGGAAACATCCCATCAGCATTTCATTATTTATTTCTTCTTAACCTCCCACCCCCATAAAATGCTTACACTAGGAAGGTGCAATTAAGTGGCATTCCCATGGGAGTGGAAGGAAACAGAACGAGGTAAGAATTGGAAGCATAAAGGTTCTGCCCTGGTGTCATTAGTATAAATTGTGTTTATGTAATTTATATTTTACGGCAGGTGGGTCAATTAGTGTGTGAAATTTAATAACCCAATTGAGCGTCTTTTGCTCAAAGCTCAATTGAACTCTGTTGCTTGTTTCAGAGAGGGGAGGGATGTGTCATGGATGGGAAGCTGGGGGCGGGAGGGCAGCATTATTCACATTGATTAAAAAAGGAATGGTTTTGTCAGGCATGGCAGGTGATCAGCATCAGCTTTACTAGTCTAGTGCAGCTGATTTTTCAACAGGGTGACACTTTGAAGGAGAAGGGCTGAGAGGGAGAAACAAAATAATATTTATTTGATTACATTTGCTTATGTTTCTAGTGGGGGGTAAATTACACTTCTAATGACTTCAGT
The DNA here is from genome assembly GCF_052110815.1 of Crocodylus siamensis. Taxonomy (NCBI): domain Eukaryota; kingdom Metazoa; phylum Chordata; order Crocodylia; family Crocodylidae; genus Crocodylus; species Crocodylus siamensis. The sequence continues at coordinate 61,260,882 of NC_143402.1, forward strand.
GCTGAAGGCAGGTACTGAATGAGCCCATCTCTGAACACCTGGCACTTCTACCGCTGCTGTGGAGAAGGAAGCAGAAGGAATACACATTAACTGCAACCTCCTTCTCAAAGGTGAAAGGCAAAGGAAGCTGTCAACATCTGAGTAAATTCCTACAGCAACAAAAACATTAGAGCTTAAATACACTGCAATTAACCCACGCTTGCCAGCCCCAAGCATACAACCATCATCAGTCCCCAGAAATCATGAGACTGGCTAAAAAAAAAATGAAATAAGGCTTTTAAAAACTCAATAAACGGGTTTCAAAATTAGATAGAGGGAGGAACCTTAAAGTTCCCCAAGGTATATCATCTTCTGTCTACCTAGCACCATTGCTGTAACCGTCTCAAATGTACTCTTTAAAACCTTGAAGAAATGGGTTTGTCAGTGGAGTGCCTCAGATGTTTTTTGACAAAATACTGACAAAAAAAAATTAGTAGGACCATATCCCTAAATATGGATGGGATTTTCATCACTAAAGGGTCTCAGAGTCTAGGATAATCACTGGTCCAAACAAGATAGTGCCATCTCCATAGCTTGGGCATGTACTGAGATGTAAGTGATACCGGCTGCAGTCCCTTCTCTACTTGCTTGAGATCAGGGGCTTGATCCTTTGTCCATTGTGCCCCAGGTGAGGAGTGCCCTACCCACCAGGTTACAGAATCTGTCTTGTTCACAAGATGAGCATGAGCCTTCAATGTGATGCTGCGGCTAGTAAAGCGAGCAAAACTCTGGCTTGCAAATCCTGGAACATCATTCTCCCATTGTATTCGGCCTTGGTGAAGCGGCAGCTGGAGTACTGCATCCAGTTTTGGGCTCCACAATTCAAAAAGGATGTGGAGAAGCTTGAGAGAGTCCAGAGAAGAGCCACGCGCATGATCAGAGGTCAGGAAAACAGACCTTACGACAACAGGCTGAGAGCCATGGGGCTCTCTAGCCGGGAAAAGCGCAGGCTCAGGGGTGATCTGGTGGCCACCTAGAAGTTTATCGGGGTGACCACCAGGATCTGGGGGAATGTCTGTTCACCAGAGCTCCCCAAGGGATGACAAGATCAAATGGTCACAAACTCCACTGCAACCGTTTCAGGCTGGACATAAGGAAGAATTTCTTCACTGTCCGAGCCCCCAAGGTTTGGAACAGACTGCCACTGGAGGCGGTTCAAGCACCCACTTTGAATGCCTTAAGACACGTTTTGATGCTTATCTTGCTGGGATCCTATGATCCCTACTGACTTCTTGCCCATGGGGCAGGGGGGCTGGAATCGATGATCCTCCGGGGTCCCTTCCAGCCTGAATGTCTATGAAATTCATTGGCTCAATGATTATTTAATTATTTGTACAAAATGAAACAGCACTAACATGACAATGTGAGAGACTGAGACTGAATCTCTAACCCATTAGTTAGAGCTGGTTGAATTTGGACCTCCCACGTTCCAAGTAACAGCCTCAATCACATCCGTCTGTGATAGGGCCTCTCTCACATTTTTCATGAAATATTTCAAAGGTTTCCATTCAGGAGAAGGACATTTTGAAACTGCTTTTGCCAGGGGACCTAAAACCTCAGTCTCATGTTCCTTGAGGCAAAAGCATACAGTTGCACTTTACACTAGCTGAATCAGAGGTGCAACTCTACCTTCTGCCTGACTTCAGACTAATATGGCTAACTACCTCTCTCAGTTCCTTGGGTGAATGCACTAATGAAAAGGCAGAAGGATCATCCTCCTCCCACTTCAGTAATGGCTTTTTGTGACTAAAATGTCAGGGTTTACCTGACTTTACATGCATACAATTCAATTTTGTTATGTAGGTACCTGACGAGAACATCACCCTACTGAGAATCCTGTTTTTGCCCACACAGAGCTGAATGACAAATTTCATTTGAGTGCCCACAACTGCAGGCGCTGTTCATGCCATCTAGGTACAAAGGGGGAAACAGGATTTAGCCCATAGTTCAACTCACTTGCTCCCATTCAGCATACAATGATGAACACTAATTACTCAGCATAAATAGCTTAAAACAACCCTGAGCATGTGACCTAAGCTGCAGTCTTGGTTGTGTGCTAAGCAGGAGTCAGTGGCCTGGTCCAGGTTTGTAGAGGCAGTCCTGGGCTTAGCAAGGAGACACTAAAACTGTCCCATTCAGCCTGATGCCCAGAATAGCAGAGGACTCAAAACTCTAGAGGAAGTCACTGGTATCAGTAAGTGCTCAGAAACTGAAAAAAAAAAAATCCCAAAATATTCTATGAACCTTTCTTTACTCTCACCCAGCATACAGTGCCTTACAAGAAGCCCAAAAGATTCAGTACATATATGGCAACCCCCTTTGGAGGATTTACTAGAGTATTTGCTCCACAGCCCAGAATTTTATGAGAGTTTGGGCATGCGTAGGATCTGATTCATGCCACTTTAGAAATAGAGACAATTTCAGTACTGGGATCTTGCCAAAAGTACTAGAGTTTTAATCAGGTAGGTTTGTTGTGAGAGTGTCGGATAATATCTCCATATTATTCTAGCTCTTATTCTAGATAAGTTTGTTTGTTAAAACCTAATTCTTTGGCAAATAATCCCCAACTAGACTTAGCTTCAAGTGAGTGTCCTACTGGTATTTGAAGCTGTCTGAGGAGGCCCATTGTTCAGAAGACAGAAGATCATGCCTGTTTAGCTTAGTTTTCTTCAGTGAAAGCAATACAAAGGAATGCTTTGCTGTAGTGGCTTCTCATCAAGTACTGCCAAAAATATAGGCAGCAAGTTGGAAGCAGCAAAGAAATGCTTATGAGATTGCTTTCATGGGCACTGCAGATGGGTTTGTACACTAGGTCATGCATTTTCCTAAATATATGCAAAGGGATGGAACGATATTTAATGGCAGAAGGAAGCAATAGACTTCAGCTTTCTAATGCAGTGGGAAAATGCATCACCTTGATTTGTAGGAAACTTAAATATGATTGAGTTACTATGCTGGAAATCAACTGCACAGATACAATCTTAGGAGGGAATCTGACCCTTCCAGAATTCCTCTGCATCCATCTTTCTAGTTTCGGCTTTTAATCTGCAGCACATATCTACATTTCCCTTTGTCCAGCTCAAGCAAAGAAAGATGTTGTTCCACCCAATGTCAGAAAAGCTGCAATTTACTATAGGAAAGAAATGGACAGGCTCTGCATGGCCAAGCACTGCATTGCTAAAGCCTCTGGAATGCTAGATTTCTCTTAAATTCCCCAAAATGTGAAGGTAAAGACAGAAAGCTGTGAAGCAGTGTCTTTTAAAAATAAAGATCACAAACCTGCATTCAGGACCAAGAGATCCAGATATGTTTAACAATCAGCAGCAACGTTCCATCGGGACACTGGGTTTTCTCCATACATTTAGTAGCAGGAAGTCAGGCAGGAGAGGCATCCCAAACTGCTGATCCACTGAAGCTGGTCTCCTGGCAGCATTTGAGCAGACAAACAAAAGGCACTTGTGCAGCCTAAGGATATATGTACCCTATTGTAAAGGCAATGGTGGTTTGACAGTCCCTTAAGACAAAAATTCTCAAGAATCGTTTGTAATGGGACATATTAGTCGACTTAAATATTAGGGCTGTGCGAAGCTTCAAGTGGTGATTCGAGTCAGGGGAGATTCAGCCAGATTCGGTGGCCAAATCTGAATCGAATCAGGGGACCAGGTAAAAGGTCTGAATCGATCCAAAGCTCTCCGAATCTTCGGAAAAGATTCAGAGAGCTTTGATGATTCAGGCAGCACCCACCTGCTGCAGTAGGGAGCTGAAGCCGACTCCAAGCTGGTAAGTAGGGGTGGGAAAGCAGGGGCTGGGGCGGGGAGGGGACCATGAGGGCCCCCTACCAGGCCCCATCCCCTGGCTGCTTCCCCAGCCCCCACCATGGCTACCTGGCCACCTCAACTCCTGGTGCTTTAAAAAAAAGCCCCGGATCACAGGGTGCTGCCAGGCAGGGGTGCGATCCCTGCTGCTCCCCACTACCCCATGCTGTGTGGGGGGCTCTGCTTGAGCCCCCCAAACCTCCCCGCAGCCCCCCCCCAGCTGCCCCGCCCACCCCAGCTCCAGCCCTTTAAGGGGAAAAAAAAAAAAAGAGAAAAACCCCAGGACTCATCAGCTCCTGCAGCAGCCTTGGGGCTTTGTGGGGGCTCATACAGAGCCCCCCATGTGGTGCAGGGCAGTGGGGATCACCCCCTGCCTGGCAGGAATAGTGAGTCTGGGGTTTTTCTCAGTTTTTTTTTCTTAAAGGGCCGGAGCTGTGGAGGGTGGGGTAGCCATGGGGGGGGGCTGGAGGTCTTGTGCAGATTCTCCCACACAGCATGAAGGGGGCAGCAGGGATCGCCTCCTGCCCAGCAGCACCCAGTGAGTGGGGGCATTTTTTTTTCCAAGTGCTGGGAGCTGGGGTGGGTGGGCAGCCATTGCCAGGGCTGGGAGAGTGGGCAGGGGATGGGCCTGGGTGATTCGGCTGAATCGATTTGGGAGAGTGATTCAAATCACCAAATCGAATCATTGTCTCCCAAATCAGCCAAATCCAAAGCAAATACTAGCTGCTTTGCACAGGCCTATTAATTATGAGCTTTGCAATCTGCTCCTCCATAATACTTCTAACTAGTAATACACTGCTTTATCCACTGACAAAATCTCTGTTAATGCTGAGTTAAGTTTTCCTACTGCTGCCTCGTGCCCTTGAAGAAAGTGGAAGCTAAAATTAAATTTAAGAAAAACAGGTATTAAAAATTTGACCATAGATCTTCTGTTCTCCACACTCAGTCTTTGAAATCCTTTGAGCAGACGACCCCAAATTTGCACCACCAAACCCTAATCTGAGCTACAGTGAGGCAAAGCAATTTTCAAGACAATCTGAGGATATACATGGATTTTAAAGGACTGAAAAACTGCCTGTTAATCAAACCTATGAGGAATTAATCTTCAAGGATTTTTTTTAGTATCAGGCATTCTGCCTTAAACAGCCACATTAGAGAAGCATTCTTCAGTTTGGGGCTAGGGAGTAATCTTTTAGGTAAAGCTCGTCCAAAAGTAGATCCCATCAAAACATGCTCATCAAATATACTCTCTTCATCTGGAAGTTTTAATAACCCATTAAAAAACCAAAAAGATTCCAAGCTAAAAAAATATCAGCAACTGGTTTTTTGTTTCCTTTCTTTGATTAAAACCCAGAAAAGGTTGTTTTTTTTAATTCCTCAAAAAAACCCAAACATTCATAGTGTGGCGTTATGAACCTTTCCTGCCCCACTCCACCATTATAGATAAGGGCATCTTTGGGAATAAGAAGGGTGAGGAAAGGGTGTACTTCTGTGAGGAAGAGGCGTGAAGTTCAGTAGCTTTCTTACAAATTTATCATGTGACAGAATTTGTGGGGATTTTCACTTGGAGTTTTCCAAGTCTGAGAAGCATTGAACTGCAAATGAACCCCAGTGCCAATACCAACACAACCCACCAAAATCAAGCTAGTCCCATAAGAGCTTTCTCTCCCTTCCTCCTTTTTATGCCTCCCTCTCTGTCATCCTTCCTTCTATCTATCTTAATCTCAATGTTCTTAAGTTGCCTGATGTGCCGTTTATGACAGAAATAACCTGTCTTGGCACTGACACTTGAGTTTCACTTAAGGTTCATCATGTTATTAATGACAAGATCAATATTATCAAATCTGCAATAATAGCTCTTACCATTCATCCCCTGCCCCCATCCCCTTCCCTTTATGACGTGCCCCACTTTTCAATATTCCATTTCTTTTCAAGGGTATTCAGCTTAGAGCCGGTGAGGAGGATCCTCCACTAATGCTGATTCTTCATCTGATTCTTGACGTCCGCGTTGACATATTTCTCCCAAGCCTTGAAACCTGAGTGATAAGGCAGGCACAGGAGTGGAATAACCCAAAGACTTTGTCTAATCAGAGCAACAGCAGTGGCCTTGCTGAACTCTCATGGTACAATTAGGTAATCATGCTGGCAGACAGACTTGATTCATATCTTTTTACCATCAGTAAAGTAATATCTATCATTTCCATGACAGAGCTGTTATTGCTGCAAACCACTTCAGCCCCATTTTCCTACCCGGTTAAAAACACCTTGTAAAAGCAGAAAGGGACTTGGACATATTTTATGGCAAATTAACTTTTAACATATTATTTCCCTGCTTATATTAAGATCGCATTCAGAGCTGACACTTGCAATAATCTCAGTGCTTCTTGCAAGCCATGAGGGCGATTATGGGACTATGGTTTGGCAGCTCTCCTCCAAAGTACTGGAAAGATTTAGCACAAGAGAGACAAGCAGTGTGTGTGTGTGTGTGTGTGTGTGTGTGTGTGTGTGTATGGAGGATTAAGGAGGTCTTTAGAGTAGCTTGGATGACTGTATTGGAAAGTTGTCTTTTATGAAGTTAGCTGACTGCTAGGGCAGGGTTTGTGATGTAAAGACATGGCCCTCAGGGGCTGCGAGGAGTAGAGCAAGGAGAGTGCTGCCAGGAAGCCAAAAATCTGAATAGCAAGAGCCCACTACAATGACAGCTTGCCACTGTAGCAAAGGATACAGTGTGGGTTACCCTTCATTGACTGGGAGGCCTGATTGAGATTGTCAACACAAGTTACTTCAGTAGCTCTCCCCTTTGGTTTCTCATTTTCTCATGCATGATTGGCCTAGGTCAACAGCACAGGGATTAAAGGTAGGGTTAGAAGTTGTCTCAGATTTGTTGATATTAAATCCACACATTTCTCCCTCATGGGATTTCATTTAAAGCCAGTAGAATCAATGGAGAGACTCGGGGCACTTGTATATGTGACACCATTAACATGTACACGTGATGAAAATGTTACTTTGTGGCTGAATGGCATCACAATGTATACATGCAAGACTTTTGAGGGTTTAAAGTGTCTTTTTATTATTCCAAACTAAACTACATCTGGATGTAGTTTTGTTTGCAGTGTTGCAAATTGCAACATTGCAGCTGTCAGTTCACTCCCCAGCCCTGGGAGAGGCAGGCAGGCTCCACAGAAAAAAAGGATCAGGCCTCTCACTGCTTCTGATCCTTTTTTTGGCAGAACCTACCCACCTCTCCCACAGCCAGGGGCTGAGCTGCCAGCAGGCAAGGTGTCCTCTGAGCTTTGGGGGAGCCCTGGTGCTTCCCTCCACAGCAGCAGCATCCCAAAACCCTGAGCTGGGGCAGCACCCAACTCACTAGCATCCCGCCAGGGTGACCCTCGTGGGTGTTGCTACCACAGAGAGAAGGACCAGCCCTCCCACCCCCCCACTCCACCTGCAGCTCAGAGGCAGAAGTGGTGAGGGGCCTGATTCCTTTTTTTTTTGGCAGAGCCTGCCTGTGGCTGAGGTGCAAGCTTCTGGTGGAGGGAAGAAACAGGGCCCCCCACAGCTCAGGAGACATTCGGCCTGCTGGCAGCTCGCTCCCTGGCTGCAGGCAAGCTCCAGCTCTGACAACAACAAAAAAAGGATTGGGCCCCTCACCATAATGCGATGGAAAAATTGAAACTGTTTAGTCCCCAGGGTTTTATTCTATGGCCCACTGTTTCAACTTGGGGGACACAGACTAAAACCTGGGGGATTAACCCCCCATCACATGTACAAGAGCCCACATTGATTGCAATAGGCTTTGCATGATGTATCTGGGAAATAAAGTCACATACCTAATATTCTTTCCATGCTGCAGTCTCCTCAAAGAACCTAGAATGAGACAAGAGACTTACTCTGCACTGGGGCATGTCCCAAATACTCTTTTGCCAGGTCATTAATGGGGGTCTGCCGCTTCCATGTGTAATAGATAAATGTGAGTGAGTGCATCTACACAAGACACTAAATGTGCAGTAGTATGTCAAGTCAAAAGCAGTGCTAATACGCTACTGTACAGTACAGTAGTATTAGGCTACTGTACAGTAGCATCACTAAAAAAGCATGTACTAAACTTAACGTGCAGTAACTACAGCACCTTAATGAACATGTACACATGCCCAGTGCGTCCCAGTGAAAACTGAAGTAACTACTCTCATGCTTAAAGCTAATCTGGTGTAAATCTGCAAGGGGCAGGGAGCATTGGAGTCTGGTAGTTGTTGTCTGGCCATTCTATAGATCGTTTGGATGGAGTACTAGAGGTCTGACTCCTTATTACTCCATACCTTGTACAGTCATTTACATCAGTGGTCTCCAAAGCGGAGTGCACAAGACGATCCATTAGGGTGCAGGAAGAAAATATTAGAACTTCTATTTATATTTATATAAATATACATATACTGGGGGTGCATACTCAAAAATTTTTACTGATAGGGGTTCGCGATCAAAAAAGTTTGGAGACTACTGATTTACTTTAGTTCCATGAAGACAAAGCAGGTACAGAACACTACCATTCTGATTCCAGTGTGTCCAACTCTAACTTTATTGCAAGTTACACAGTATTTGCTGCTTTCCTTAATGGCCCAGATCCTGGAGTCCTCTGATTACATCAGAATCTCAGTTTTCTTTATAAAGTATTTCTAGTGCTCATGGTTGTAGAAGAAAGTTTAAAAATGTGAACCCTAATGGCTCCAAATCAAGAAGACAAGGGTGTTTAGTGGTTTTAGTCCCTTGATTGTTAAGTGACTCATGGGTTATTTAGGGCAGAACATAAGATCTTTGAGAGCTTGCATTTGGCAATACTTTGCACTCGTTTTGCATTGCCGTAACTGCACAAGATGAAGGAAACTGAAGAACCAAATCTGTATTATCCGAGTCCATGTCTTTTTGTTTCCATTTTTATTTTCCCCCAGAACTGCTTAATCATTTTTTTAGGTATATTGTTTCTCAGCAAAACCCAGACCTGTAGTATATACAATCATGCCCTTCCAGAACAAGATCTGAACTACAGAAATGGACATCCCATTACAAATATAAAGGCTACATGTGTGCATTGATTGATCCCTGAACTGACATTCCAAATTATTTCCCACCAACAGGGTCATTCATTACAAAGGAATAAGACTGTTAAATGGATGATAAAGCACGTGCACCTATAAACCAGGCTGGTGGTTACTTTACTGTATGTGTTTGAAAAATAGGCCTGGTAAATAAATTCACTTGTGAATATAAGGGACCTTTAAAAATGAATAAAGGAATGGTAATGTCTTTATTATTAAACATCTGATAAAGAAATCATTTGCTAGCATGACACACAGACAGAAACATATGTATATACAAATACATATGCACATACATAAGCTGTATTGTATGAACACACACACACATACACGCACACTTGCACTGTTGTCAGTGACTGCTGAGCAATGGAGAATCAGGTCTACAATCTACAGAGCATCCATGAGGTGTAAGCAGATTAACTCAATTTAGTAAATTTCTGTGTTGACTTGAAGGAGATGCTGATGCGTATGGAGAGTCCTCATGGTAAAACTGGGGAACTGCAGCCATGACAACTTAATGGTCTAGAGCTTAGGAAACTGGCTCCAAGGCAGAACCCAGAGAGTTTTAATAGACTGAAATGAGTCAACATGGCACATGGTGACCAGTGGCATACCTCAGGGTTCAGTACTTGCACCAGTGGTTTTCAACATATTCATTAATGATTTGGATTCGGCTGTTTCCTAGTTTCCTCGTTTCGTAGTTTCCTAGTTAGTAGGGTTGGAAGGGACCTGGGCAGATCATCGAGTCCGACCCCCTGCCATGGCAAGGTCTTCATCGAGCCTCCTCTTAAAGACCCCCAGGGTAGGAGCCAGCACCACTTCCCTTGGAAGTTGGTTCCAGATCCTAGCCGCCCTGACAGTGAAGTAGCACCTCCTGATGTCTAGCCTGAATCTACCCTTTGCCAGCTTGTGACCAGTATTCCTGGTCACTCCTGGTGGTGCTCGGGGAACAGAGACTCCCCCCAATGCCTGCTGGTCCCCTCTGACTAGTTTGTAACAGGCCACTAGATCTCCCCTCAACCTTCTCTTGTGGAAGCTGAACAGGTTCAGGTTCTGTAGCCTCTTCTTGTAGGGCCTGCCCTGCTGCCCCCTGATCATGTGAGTGGCCCTCCTTTGGACCCTCTCCATGTTGTCCACATCCCTCTTGAAGTGCGGCACCCAGAACTGGACACAGTACTCCAGCTGTGGCCTGACCAGCGCTTCATAGAGGGGGAGGATCACCTCCTTGGATCTGCTTGAGATGCATCTGTGGATGCATGGCAAGGTATGGTTGGCCTTCCTGACTGCATCCCCACACTGCCGGCCCATGTTCATCTTGGCATCAATGATGCATACTGGCATAGTTTGTGGACGACACCAAATTGTGGGGGAGTGTGGTCATGTTGGAGGATAAACTGGGGATACAGGCTGACCTGGACAGGCTTGCATGGTGGGCGGATCAAAACCTGATGATGTTTAACACCAAGAAATGTAAAGCACTCCATCTGGGGAGAAATAATCTGTAACACACTTACAGGCTCTTGCTACCACCACAACTTAAAGAGACCTGGGGGTTGTGATAGACCACAGGATGAACATGAGCCATCAATATGATGCTGTAGCCAGCAAAGTGAATGAGACAGTGGCATGCATCCACTGATGCATCTCAAGCAAAACTAAAGATGTCATTCTTCCACTCTACTTGGCTTTGGTGAGGCCACAGCTGGAGTACTATGTCCAGTTCTGGGCGCCACACTTCAAGAAGGATATGGAGAAGTTTGAAAGAGTCCAGAGGAGGGCTATGCATATGATTAGAGATCTGTAGAGCAGGCCATATGAAGAGAGGCTGAAAGACATGGGACTGTTCAGCCCAGAGAAGAGAAGACTTAGAGGGAACTTGGTGGCAGCTTATAAGTATATAAGGGGTGGGGCACACATCAGGCCCTGGAGGAGCATCTGTTCACCAAGGCACCCCAGGGGAAGACCAGGCATAATGGTCATAAATTGCTAGAAGATTGCTTTAGATTGGACATAAGGAAAAACTTCGTTATGGTTTGAGTGCCCAGGATCTGTAACAGACTCCCTCCAGAGGTGGTACAAGCAACTACTCTGGAAGGCTTCAGAAAACATCTGGATGCCCACCCGGCTGGGGTCATCTGACCTCAGCGATTTTTCCTGCCTAAACACAGGAGGGCTGGACCTGATGATCTCATGAGGTCTCTTCCAGCCCCTAACATCTATGAATCTATAAAACTGGCACTGTGATAACATCTGCCATTGAGAACCTTCTGAAATGCATGAGAGCATTGAACATTTTTTTCAACCTATCTTGGTGAATTATGGGCCTGATTTTGCCCCCAGTGAACAAAATAGGGAAATGTTTGCATAGTCAAAGGACATTGTTAATGAGTTTTGCAGTGAGAAACGCTGTTCACAGATTTCTTTCCTTCTAGCCTTTCTTAAGGTTAGAGTAATCCTAAATACGAAAAAAAAAAAGTTCTAAAAACAAAACTATCCCAAATCTTTCATTATAGATGAGAGAAATGGTTTGATGTATTCATATTACCTTTCTTTCTGGGTGAATGAGGAATGAGTATAAGAAGTTTCAGATGAGAAATATCCTGCTGGGATAATTAACCTACTGTATGCATTTAAATCCGATCCAGGGTTAAATTAAATCTAGTCTCTGAATCTATCTCAAAAGACTCTACGTTCTGTGCCTCAAAGCATATCAAATTGCAGTTATATTCCATAATATTGCACACATCTGAATGTATTGGGCTCAATCCCAATACGACATGCCTAAGTGGCGTTTATGAGCATGTCCCCACAAGCAGGAATGTGTGTTTCCCCAGGGAACTCCTATGCCATGCGCACTCTGGCGTGTGGCAGGTTGCCCTGGGTGGGGTAGGGGAGGCTGAGGCCAGCACGGCTACTGGCCCCAGCAGCCTTACCTGGGGTCTTGGGGGCCTTGGGGAGCTGCAGCAGTGGCATTCCTGCAGTAGGGAGCCTGGCCAGCAGCTGGAGTGCGGCTCCAGCTAGCCAGGCTCTGGTTTTGGGTGGTGCACACTGCCACCATGTGAACTGTCCTACTTTTTTTTTGGCATGGGTTTTTTTGAACCTGGGGTCAAGAAACACCCCCATGGTGCAAAATAGCAGTGCAGGGAATGCTGCGTGTGGTGCTGCAGACCTGTCTGCAGCGCCACATGCCACATATCTGCGCTTGTCTGGACCTGCTCTATGTAGCTGCAAAATGGCAATTCTTGGCACTTATATATGGTTAGAGTCCATTTGCACTTGTAGCAAAAAAAGTGTCACTTTCTATATGTACCTGACAGAACGTACATGCATGGAGTGACCCTTTAGCCAAATAGCCTAATTGTTTAAGGACTTGTTTTTTGTAAACTCTGCCCTACACTCAACCACACTAACAATGGGCTTGAACTGATCTCTTTTACTTTATAGAAAAGCACTCAACCCAGCAGGCAATGGGTTAGACACTGCCCAAACCATTCTCCAACCTTTCTCTTGAAGGTGACCCATTTCACTTTGCACCCATTAAATGAAACGGGTAAACAGCGTGGAACCCCATTAGGAGCACAGGTAGAGGACAGAACCCAAGGCTCTTACCTTTCTAAAGCATTATCCATCCCCCTCTAGCTTGGATAGCTCCTTCTGGCTTCCCCCTCTTGGATGCACCGTAGGCCAACTTCAAGAGGCAAGTGTCCTGTGAACACCTATTCTAGCCTACTGGTTAGAGTGCTTTACTGGGCAATGGAGATGCAGGTTCAAACCTCCCTGGTTGGAGAGGGTCTAAAACCCAGGTCTCTCACTCTCTGGGGACCTAGACTCCCTAACTACCTAGATCTTGAGCTACAAGGTAGGAAATCTCGCCCTCCAAACACCCAAAAGTTGTGTTTTTTCTACCATTATGTTTTTGGGACCTACCCAGTGATGTACATGTTGCTGGGAAGTTCCGTTTTGCTCAGGTACCTACAAAGTCATAGCAAAGCCTTCTGTCCATGTTTAGAAGGGAGCACAGGACAAGCATACCTATGTACAATCGAAACTGTGCAATGTGTCAAACATCTCCATTTTGTGGTTAGGGAGGTGCCCTTAGCCATACAAAGAAGAACCAGTCACAAAATCAAGAAAATTAGGATTGAAAGGGATCTCAGGGGATCATCTAGGCTAAATCCCTGCTCTAAAGCAGGACCATTCCCAACTATCTCATCCTAGCCAATGTTTTGTCTACCTGGGTCTTAAAAACCTCCGAAGACAGAAATTCCACAACCTCTCTGGGTGTCCTGTTCCAGTGCTTTACTACCCTTCTAGTGAGAGAGCTTTTCCTAATATCTAACCTAAACTTCCCTTGCTGCAACCTGAGCCCATTACTCCTTGTTCTGTCATCTGTCACCACTGAGAACAGCCCAGCTCCATCTTCTTTGGAACCCCCTTCAGGTAGCTGAAGGCTATTATTAAATCCATCCCCACCCCCCAGTCTTCTTTTCTGAAGTCTAAAGCCCAGTTCCCTCAGCCTTTACTCATAAGTTGTTTCACAGCTCTAACCATTTTTGTTGCTGCCCTCCAATGGACTCTCTCCAATTTATCCACATCCGTTACGTAGTGGGGGGCCCAAAACTGAACACCATGCTCCAGATGTGACTCTACCAGTGCCAAATAGTGGGGAATAATCACTTCCTTTCATCTGCTGGTAGCACTCCTTCTAATGCAGCCCAGTATGCTGTTAGCCTTCTTCGCAACAAGGGCACACTGTTGGCTCATATTCAGCTTATTATCCACTGTAACCCCCCAGTCCTTCTCTGCAGAGCTGCTACTTAACCAGTAAGTCCCTAGTCTGTACTGGTGCATGAGACTGTTCCTTCCTAAGTGTAGGACTTTGCACTTGTCCTTACTGAACTTCATAGCATTTCTTTTAATACAGTTCTCCTGTTTGTTTGGTCTCTCTGAATCCTGAGCACTGATTAGGTCCAATTCTCAGGCATCCTCTTTTGTAAAGAAGCATCTCTTTGTACACAGAATGAATAATATTTGTAACAATGAATATAATATTTGTATATAAAATCTATGAAGTGCATTATATTTGGGCCAACCTCCTATGCTTATCCAATATACTTCTGGGAGGAAAGAAAGAAAGAACGAATGAGTGAAAGGAAAAATAAAGAAGGGTAGATAGAAGGACACTATCTTTACATGTTTAAAGTGAAAAATTTGGAAGAAGAATATGAAATGGGAAACAAAAAATCACTGTAGACGCAATGGATTTTCATTGTGACTCTTGTTGTTTTTAAATCAAAACAGCTTGGTCCACTGTGTCTACATTTTGTGGACATTAAATAGTCCCATAACTATTGTAACAATCCCATAACATTTTATGGTAAGAGGGGTTTTTTTAAAGCTCAATCCCCCTTTGCCTTGTCCTGAGACTTCCAAGAAACCAGCATCAGGCTAAAAAGACATGACATAACTCAGCAGATTTGACCTAAGCACTAACTGAATTATAAACCATTCCTTCATGGCTATGCAATCGAAAACTTGCACACACTCTGTGCAGCATAAAACAATTTACATTTGTAACAAGGCAGAGTAAACTCATGGCCCGAGCGTGGTCCATACCTTTTCGGGACTAGTCCAGGTTACTGTTGGAAAAGCAATGTCTGACAAATGAATGTTGTTACCCTTGTGCAGGCCAGTGTCTTTGGATAGACTGCTGGTCTATACCCAATTGCCCTTGCACGTTGATTTAAAGCGAAAAGGGTCAGGAGTGGGGGCCAAGGTGGTGCAGCGAGGCATGGCACACAACTGGTCGTTCTAGTCTCCATCCTACGATAAATCAGTTATCTGTTTTTTCTCACCATGCACAGCAATGGCAGTTTATGAAGCAGCTGTCTAAAAAAGAAATTTACTGGACAATTAAAAGTGCTGACTTTCAAGCAGTGTTCTGAGGTGGAGTCTAAAATTATGGGGTGTGAAATGCAAATAGATTTAACAGTTTTACTGCTATTTATATGACGTTCACCCATTCCTAGCTATTTTTCCCTTTTTTCCAAGCTTTTACAGGTTTTAGCAGGCTCAAACACATGTACTAAAAGCTGACAGTGTGTCCTAAGATTGAACATACTAGGATTGGTCAGATATGGAGTAGTGGAGGAAGGGACAGAAAATAAAATGTAGCCCAAACCCTTAAAAATATTAATTTGGAAATAAGCTGTTAATTAAGCCCAGCTTTAGGCCTCCTCCCAAAGTCCTCTGAGATAGTTCTTGTTCAGTAATTATCTGGATGGCACCCAAACCACAGACCTCTTGAACGATCAGTCTGACAGCCAGTTACTGCATCTCTTTAAAAGTCGCCTCTGAATCAGTCACAGGAGCAGATGTGGAACATTTGTGCATGCACAGCTCTTTTGCTGCAACATCTGCACAGAGATGCAGAATCTGTTACTTTGTTCTTCAATCTTTAGGCTGCTCAGGGCACTCAAAGAGACCAGATACTGTCCATAATGCTCTGCAAAAGATTTTTAATGTACCTAGGTGAAGGTTTGGTTCAACAGTATAGAGAGGAAGGGTTTGATTTTGTATTTCAGTGAAGCACCCACTTCGGAGAGCGAAGTCTGTGTATGGTACTGACAACCTCCACACCGATAATAGGGGTACCAAACTCATGGGAATAGATTAGCTTTGGTAGTTAAACCTTAAACTAGCCAGGAAGGGGCAGGTTATAATAGTATAATTCAAGTAGAAACACTTAAGTGCAAAAATCAGCTTCATGACATAATACAGATGACGAATCAAAGCACAAAGAAGCATGTAAGGAACATACTTGTAGTAGTTTATATTAGGGCCGTGTGAAGCTTTGGTCCCTGATTTGCTCTGGCAGAGATTCGGCCCGATTTGGTGGCTGAATCTCCAAATTCAAATCAAATCAGAGGACACTTTAATCTCCCCGAATCAAATTGGAACCCTCCAAATCAATTTGCAGAGATTTGGAAAGATTTGGAGATTCAGTCATAGAGACAGCTTTAAATCTTTTTTCTACATACCTCTAGGTAGCAGGTGGCTCATGAATGCTGCGATGCTGGGGCGCATGGAGTGTCCCACAGGAGTGCAGGGGAGTCTCCAGCGCACTTGGCAACAGACCCAGAAGTGGACCAGAAGCACTTCTGGTCCAGTTTTGGGTTTGCCAGGGAGCACACTGGGGGGCCTCCCTGTGCCCCACCCTTGGCAACTGGTGCCTTCTGGGTCTGGGGGGGACACCTGGGGTCTCGTTGTGGCCAATACCAAACCAGTGGGTGGGGGGGGTTCCTGTGTGCTCCCTGGCAGACGTGGAAATGGACCAGAATTACTTTCAGTCTGCTTCCAGGTTCGCCGTTGAGCATGTGGAGGCACCCCCCCCCCCCGCACTCCTGTAGGATGCTCCATGAGCGCCAGCATCATAGCAATACCAGTTTCACTGGTACCTCATGGTATGTAGAAAAAACTTTTAAATCTGTGTCTACGTTCGAATCACTGATTCTCCAAATCAGCATTGAATCTTCAGATTCGGATTTAGCCAAATCAAATCAGGGACAGTGATCCAAATAAATGAATTGAATCACTGTCCCTGATTTGGGCCGAATCCAAATCAAATAGGGCCCACTTCATGCACCCCTAGTTTATATACATATATACCTCTTTATATACTTATAATTTTGCAGCTAGTCACATGTGGAATTTAGTGAGATAGGTGACATGACTGGAGTGTTAAAGTTAATAGGAACTACTTTTTTTCCAAGTATACCTAGTACATACTGACTCTTCTCACTGGTTCTCAACTTCATTAGACTCAAGACACCCCTCTGTTAGACTTAAGGCAGTTAGGGTACCCCTCCTTGGACTTAGGGCATCCCTCAAAAAAATACCAGCTCTTAGTTTTCACTGATTTTTACAGAAAAACAGTAGAGCAGTCCTTCCATTGTGAAGAACTCAGAAAGACCACAACAGGTCAGAATGTTTCTGCAGGGGCATGTGCTTGCAGTGACAAAAATGGTAGCAGCACAAATTTGTGCCACTACTTTTTGCCACTGTGCACACCCCTGAACATGCACTTCGATGTGGGGCAAATGCCTCATTGCGGGCAAACTGCCCTTTCCCTGCTTCTTCCAGCATGCTGAAGTAACCAGGGCAGAACTAAAGAGGGGGAGATGCTTTGGCCAGCAGCCAGAGCCTCTCCCTGGAGGAATGAGCCTCTGTGTCTGCTGGTGCATGCTCCTGTGGTGTGGGCCACACCACATTTTCCACAGCGGGGGTTTTTTTTGCTACTTTCCCTGTAGCAAATTTTGCCCCCATGCTGCAAATTTTCAAGGCATGGCACATTTTAATGTGCCAGGCATTCAGCTTGTGGGACTGCAAAGAGGTTTGTGGTGCCACAAACAGCACATGCCTGCACATCTGGATCTAACCAATGTGTTCATTTTGTGTACCTTGCAGCACCATGGTTAAAAATCATTGCACTAGGGACCAGGATGAACTTCTCCCATAATGTGTAGAAACAAAAACTGTGCTAATATATGTGACTTCATCCTGAGAGACTTGCTGGGAGCCTCATGCTGCCATTAACAACATTTCTGTACAGCTTCTAAACAGATGGTAACTTAACACAGAAGTCCTGGGTGCAACATGGTGTAACTCAATATCAGACCTCAGTCTGATGGACAAAGACAAGTTAATTACTGATTTCAAAATTAGCAGTTGCCTTCAGATTGGTTATGAAGTTCTGCTTACAGTTTCAACATGCCAACAGTAATTTATATATTCAGAAAGTTAAAAGGGTGACTTTTCTGAAGTTTAAGGCAGTTGGTGCTCAGACTGACTAAGAAAATGCATTTAATATGGAAAGTGTCAACAAAGACTGTGAATTGTTTAAGGACATCCTATGGGAAGCCTTAAAAACCTAATACCCTAGACATGAAAAGAAATGAGCAGGAAGACATTGTGGCAAAGAAGTTATGATAGAGTGATGATAAAACATGAACAATTCATTTATAGAGGAAGGAAAAATGGTTAAGTAAACAGTGATAAATACAAGTTACAAATTACAATATGAAGAGAGAACTCATAAAGCAAGCCACAGAAAGCTGTGAAATGGTGGTAAAGATTTACCATTCTTTACCAATGGTGGTAAAGATAAGAGGAAGGCTATTATAAAATAGCTCAGGAACAAGAAAATCCTTGGGCTGTCATAGGTACGTTGCTAGACGTAAATAATAAAAATTAGACATTGTGGTCTCAAAAGAAATGTTCAATAGATATTCCTAGATATTCAATAGGTATACATAGTTGGAGAATGTAATCATCCCATATGATATTGCTGAAATGAAAAGTTTCCCATTTGTAATAAAGAAGAATATGAGGCAACATCTGCTAAAATTAAACATTCTCAAATCAACTGGCAAAGAGTCTGAAAAAAGCCTTCAGAATCGCTAGCATTAGTCTTTAACAAGACTTGGAAAAACTGAAGGATTGTGAATGCTGCAGTTGCTGTTCCTATTATTAAAAAGGATACAGGAACGTTAGGGAAGGTAGCTGAGCAAATGAGTGATACAGGAATGATCCTAGAAACCTGTTAGCTTGCTAACCATCCTAGCTAAAATATTGGAATATTCTATATTAAAAATGGCTAATTAATGTATTAAAATGATCTAAATTTAATTTAAAAGGTTTTCATGGAAGGCAGGTCTTACCCAAAAAACCCACCTATTGCCCTTTTAAGAGAGGATTAAAGATCTGTTTCATAAAGGCAGTTGTTGATATATTTTCAGTTTTCCCTTGCATTTGATTTTGTACCATATAATGTGGTTCAAGAGCTAATATTACATGGAACAAAAACTGTCTCACGGTTATACTCTCAAAATGCTGTTATTAATGTTTGAGCAGATATCAGTGAATCTAACGGTTTCTAGTCAGGTTACCCAAAGACCAGTTCTTGATCCAACGCTATTTTATATTGTTAGAAGAGGCTTAAACAATTATATTGATTCTTTGGTGGTAAAATTTAACACAGAACTTTGTGGGATAGCAAATGGAGTAGACAGCTTACTGTTACAAAATAATTTGGGCCTCTTGGTCAGAAGGTTTCACTCCAATAGGATATGTTTTATTGCAAGTATATGCAAAGTACTGTATCTGGAAACCAAAATCCAGGCTCTGTTTGCACAATGGGAAACTATTTTGGAAAACAGTGACTCAAAGACGGAAGTGGAGGTTTTTGGGAATAACTGCCTCGGTTTGATATCTGAGTGCCATGCTGTAACAAAAAGGCTTACTATGATTGTCAAATGTATCGAGTAGAAGCAGGAAACTGATTTTACTCCCATAAGCAGCACTGGGAAGACTGCACCACCTCTGCTGGAAGTGTATTCCAGGCTTAAGTTACCCGTACAGAAAAGAAGTTTTTCCTTATGCCCAGCTGAAACTTTTCCTTGACTAGCTTGTGTCCATTGGCCCACATCTTCCTGGGGTTGAGGCTTTTCTGAAAAGTTGTTCACCTAGGTCCTGGTGGTCTCCCCTGATGTATTTGTGGGCAGCTATCAAGTTGCCTCTCAGCCTTCTTTTGCTCAGGCTGAACAGTCCCAGATCCCAAAGTCTCGCCTCATAAGGCCTGTTCCCCAGGCCCTTGATCATGCGCGTGGCCTTTCTCTGCACCCTTTTGAGCTTGTCCACATCCTTTTTGAAGTGTAGTGCCCTGAATTATAATTGAATCTCATGCTTCAGGGATGTAATGAGGAAGGATTTTTTTCCCCCCTACTGCATATTTGACTTTTATTTCACCTGAAAATGTCAAGATTGGTCGTGGCTAGAGACTAGACACTGAGGATGGAGGACGAGTGCTCTGGGGGTACTGAAACCGTCCTTCATGTCAGGCTGCTGTGATTTGTTCACATGCTCAGGCCCATCCAGATTTCTAGATTTAGGGTCATGAAGGGATTTGTCCCCAGGTCAGTGTGTTTCTTCCACAGCTTGGGGTGGGTTCACTTGCTGAGATCTGAATCAATTCTCACTAAATCAGTTCCTCCCCATTGAAAAGGCCTCAGGTATTAATGATCTCTGATCTCTCCCATTCACTGTTTGTGGTGCACAGTTCATGTTTTTTGAGCATTGGTTTTGTGTAACTTAAGCTTTAGTTTTGCCACAGGGAATAGATCATGATGCATAAAGGCTGGTTATATAAAAGAGGTCAGACTACAGATTTTAGACAGATTGCAGTCTTTTCTGGCTTTAATTTATACATGTATATGAATATGTCTGTAGTAGAAGACAGGGAGACATATGTGTAGCCACTTGACTTCTGGCTAGACTTCGCAGTACAGTTTCTTGAGACAAAGGCTCCTAAGTGGCACAAGCTGGAGCACTCTCTGGCTGACTTCAACGTAGGCTGGAATGAGGGGCCAGGCAGGCAATCAGGGATTTGCAGCCAGCTCTCTGGCTGTCCCCTCCCCGTCCCCTCACCCCCTTCACCTCCCAAATACACTTTTTGGTACACCAGGCAAAAACTCACCTGAGCAGAGAATTTGACACATGATTCCTTGTTTGTGCCTGTTCTGCAGGCACAGCTGGCACAAGCCCAGGAATCATATTCCTTGATGTATAAATTAAATCAGAGGCTGAGGATGAATGCTTTCTTGTGCCCCTAGATGACTGCATCTTTCCCTAAGTTAGAGAGCTTGCAATTTAGCCCATCAAAAGAAACCACCCAAGATTTCTCCCCTCTATATAATAAATAATAATAATAACCATTCTGCCAGCTCATGTTTCTGTGAAATGGCACTGATTTATTTTTTGGCCTCAGTGTCTGAAAAGACTTAAAATATTCAATGGGATAATGAAAATCTCACTTTTAATTCCCAACTGAAGTTTGTCAACCTGAATGGGCTTTAATAATGACTTTTTAATGAACAGGTATTCACTAAGCTTTCAACTTGGCAGCTCCATTTTGATTATATATATGTATGTGCATACAGAGATATATAAAAAGTATGTACATATACATATACATATATACACACACACACACACACACATATACACACACACACACACATATATATATATATATATCATATATGCAAATATAATTATAGTAAAAAAAAAGATCAGTTAAAATTTGGGGACCCATTCCTGGAGCAGTGCCTGACTTCCAATGCAAATAAAAAGGACAGAACAATGTGGTATATTTGACTGCAGAATTTCATTTTCATACTTGATATTTTGGTTTCCACGCAGAGTAGAAGTGGTTTGCTAGTCCAGAGGAGGGTGGCTTTCAGCTTGGGGAGTAGGAGGTTGGCAGAAGGGAGATACAATTCCCGAACAATTTAAAATACAAAGAAGCTTAAACCATGGAAGAGGTACTCTATCCAGTTCTAATCCAGCTCTGGTTAGATTTCATTCACTCCAGTGCAAGCTGGTTTGGGGCATAAACGATTAAGGGACACTTTTGGCCTATAAGTGCATCCTTGGCCCCCATTAGCCACACATACAGCTACTCACCATGTTAGAGAAAAATAATGTCAATCCCCTTTCTAGCACTTTACAGTGGAGATCAGTATTATAATCTCCACTTTACAGAGGAAGAAACTGCAGGGAAGAATGGTTGAAGTCATATTCCTTATTCACTTCTCAGGACCTGAGCATCTTCTCATTTACATCATTATAATCAATTGCAATCTATGGATTGACATGGAAGGAAAAAGCCAGTATAAATGAAAAGAGAATCATGCTCCTTACTGTTCTTGAGTTCCTCTGTTCTTCCCTCCAGCAAGACCAAAGTAATGTATTTATACTGTGGTTTTTTTAATTTTATTTGCTTTAAAAACTCATGTTTTCATTAACTAGGAAGGGGAATTTGCAAAATAAAATCAAGTGTGGGCTGCATACAATTTTATATTAACCAGAACTAATTCATACAGACTTCAGGTCATGGTTTCAATGGGGAGGAAATGAAAGGGAAAGGAGGGATTATACAGTTTGCCCGTATATCAAAGGAGTATCAAACTATGGGACAGGGCTGGGAGAAGCACACCCTAGATTCTTACAGTGGTAATGCAGAAGTGACTTCCAAACTGAATTTCATAATGAAAGTAAGATGCAACCAAATTGTAGGAGAAGAAATGTTTCAGCCAAAAAAAAAGCAACACTTTGTAAGTTTTCAGGGGAATGGATGGGTGAGAGATTAAGAGATGGAGATTTGTAGCTAATGGAAGGGGTTCAGATTTGATCTTTCTGGATCAGAATTTAATAGGAAAAAAAACCCTTACAAGTACTGCCTGCTTTCCAGCTCTTTCTGCCCAGGGGGTCTCTCCATGTACTAACAGAGGATATATAAAGAAAAAGGGCCTTGTCAGATTTCTTAGTTGCAGCCAAGTCCTCCTTCCCACTCTTTTTGATAAGTTATTCACAGTTAAATTCACCAGTTGGAGTCACTTCAGAAAAAATGACTGAAGAGTAGTTGATGCTGAGCTGGCATTCTTAAACTGGTTCTAAAACCATGGTCCACTGACCACGTTAGGATCTATAAACCCCCAGCAAAGAATCCAGAGAATGAAAAGGTTGAGGACCAAGATGCAGGACAGTAATAGAGCCAATGGAAAATATTTTCATAAAATAATTTTCAGTTGAAAAATATCATTTAATAGAAATGAAGCTGTTTTGCAGGAATTCACCAATTTAAAAAAATGTTCTGACAATGTATGAACATTTCATTTCAAGTTTCATTTGAAAAATGATGTTTTAATTCATTTCTTTTTGGTGTATACACTGAAGTATTCATTTTGACATTAAGTATATGAATTCATTGTGTTTTATGTAATAATAAAGATGAAACAAAATAAAATGACACCTTGGAAACTGAATGCTTCAATTCTATCAAACTTAGATTATCCAGAATCCCATTTTCTCAGATTTTTTACTTTGCAGGTGAGTTAACAAGTTTAGCTTTTTATTCTGATTTAAAAAAATAAAATTTTCCTTATTCAAAATTAATTTCTGCAGAACAGAAAACCTGCTTTCCAGCCGGCTGTAATGGAGAGTTTGGGGAGGGACATATGTCAATTAAAGGATTGGTTTTTTTATATAAACCACAGAATGAATAGAAATGAAGGACCATGGGTTTAGCTGGCACACTTTCACATTCCCAGATTACCTCACATAATAGTGGAGGAACATTTCTCAGACATGGTTATGGGGACGGGGCACATGACTTCTGAGGACAGACTGAGGGAATTGGTACCTTTCTTAATGCATCATTTGTGACACTTATACCATGGTATAAATTAACTCTACCTTGATCAACAGTGAACAGGACATCCAGAGTAAGCACTCATTTGTCCTTTTTTATGCGTTCTTGAAGACTTTTGACTGATTTAAGTCTGTCCCCATATTCTACCCCTTTACTAGTATTTTTAGAGCTAGTAGAAAAACAAGAATTTTCCCCAAAGGAAAACTGAAACACAAACAATTCTTTTCTTAATTTTTTTTTTTCATTTTGGTCTCTTTTTTTTAAGGTAAAGATGTAAAGGTTGTATTAAGAAAAAGGATTGGAAACCCCTAAATGATATTTTTTGTTTCAATGTTTAGAAGCCAAAAAACATTTTTTTTCAGGCTGAGACCTCAAAAAAAATTTCCTTTGAGGAAGTGTTGTTCACCAAAAAACCAAATTTGATGAGGAAACCAGACATTCTGTAGAAAAAAACACTTATTCAAAAAAACAATCTTTAATAATACAAAAGTGTCATGAAAAATTATCAACCAGTCCTATGATCATCTTCTACCCCCTGCCAAACATTATCGCAACCATTTTTTCCTAAAAGATACCTCCAGGAATAGTATTGTCAGTGAAGGTTCACATGAATTCCTGCCTTGACTTGGAGTTGAGTTCACAGTGTACCTCCCACGACCTGCCAGGGCAAAGGGCAGAGCTGGCATTCCACACTATGGCATCTACTTATACTATGCTATGCCATTTCTATTAACCAAGCCTTTCCATACTTAAACACAATTCCATTGCTATCTAAATATACATTTCCTCAGCTAGGCAATGTGGTTTCTTCAAGAAATTGAAACACATCTTAGTGTCTCCAAGCTTGGCATTGAAAAGAAGCCACCAGAAATAAATCAAAGTGCTTCTTTCTGGCAGGCAGGGCAAGTGTAATGAAAATTAAAGCCTTGATCTTCTTCCAAGTGTAGGCAGCAAATTGAGTGCCTGCCTACCACTCCCACACTGCAGCCCTAGTTCTTGCCCAGCATGCCAACCAGCAGAACTACAAAGAACAAAAATAGTCTTCCAGACGCAGCAAACCAAAACACTCTTCATTAAGATGAAGCTATTACTTTCCTCCTACCGCACCCATGCATAGATTGAGAGTGCTCACTCTTACAGAGACTGGCAAAGGGATTAGTACATTTAGCTATGTGGTGGAGACTCACAATTCAAAGACCTACCGAGGCCCCTCCTATGACCACCAGAGCTATCCCTTGCTTCTAATTTTGAGCCAGAAGATCCACATTCTTTCTGACTTCAAGGTACACAGCATCATAGTTATGAAAAACATGTGGTGAGGCTATCTGGAGCTTTGTGCAGCAGAGTAGTCGAAAAAGAAATGACGTTGCACATCTTAATGTAATCAGCCAGAATAGGGAGATTGAATCTGGCTAGGATGCTTCTCTGTTAGGCCGGTCCCAACTCTCCCTCTTGAGCTGGGGATCTGCCTGAGATCACAAAGTAACATAAACTTGTGAGAGTAAGAAGCAAAGCCATCTCTCTTCAAAATGGTAGGCACTTGAAGTAGTTCTTAACCATTGGTGTTTGACAGATGTGTTACCGGTGCTGCGTCAGTCTTTTGTTTCTGCTGATTCCCTATCTGAGTAATGAGTTTCTCATCTATCCTGCCTCTTCTCATCCACCCTGTAATACTGGGCTACTGTGTGATGCCTATTCAGCAGTACATGTTCTACCTCCAAACCCCACTCTTGTAATCACGGGCTGTCTGGGCCTCAATGCAAGCAAATGCAACTTCATGGGAGGCACCATTAAGGACATAAACTGACACTGCTGAGGGTCAGACTTCCCTCAGTTGCACCACATGCATCCAGAGCGCCTCTACTAAAAGCAGTGGAGTTGCTGAGTTATGAAAATATAGGTGGTAGAGGGGTCATTATCTGGTGCAAAGGTCAGAAGCCGCTTGAAATGCGGGTTTCGTAAGGCGGGGTTTCCAAACGTGCTTAGCCCTGTTCTAATTCTACTCCCACTCATTTTAATGGTAAAATTCCCAAATCCTTCGGTGGGAGCAGCATGAGACTATCCCTGTATGCATCTGAAAATGCCATCCTGGGACTGGTGTATTTTCAAAGCAGAGAATGAAAACAGGCTTTGGTGTTTTTATTCCAAACCTATAAAAAGAAAATGTTGTTTCCTGATTAGTAACCAACTGTCACCCTTAAAAAAGATACCTGCAGCTAGCTGTCTTTATCTATATGTTTATTTCAAAGAAATCTGGCTGTTTAATAATTCATGCGTGTAAGTGCCTAGCTATGAAAATTCAGAATGAAATATTAAATATAGTTAGTGACAAATGGAAGGGTAACAGAAAAAAAAGAAGAGCTGGAGGAGTATCACGCTCTTTTCCCTTGCAATAGGCATAGTAAAGATCTAGAGCAGAATGAATCTAGCTAGATGAACACAAGAAATGTAGTGAAAGTAGGTAAGTCAGTTTGATGAGATGCAGAGTACTTGCACAGGCCACCTGGAAATCAAAGAGGAAACTGCAAATATTTCAAGCCTCTCTGGATTTAGCTTGTTGATCTTGAGAATGGAGTGTATCTGTAGTCTTGATTGTGAAAGGGTTGAAAGTGGACACTTCCAGAGCTAGTGCCATGAACCAAAGGCTAATTCCTCCTTTTCAAAGTTTTAACTGATTCATATGCTCTATGGATTGAGCACAGAAGGGGCTACATAAAAAAAAAGGAACAATTAAGAACAAAAATGGTAGTATGAATGTTCTAGCCCATGCTTTGGTTTGTTACAGAGGAGTACATGATATATAATAGAGTTAATCGATACTGACCTTGCATAGAATTTGCCTTGAGTGACAACCTTAAAGTGGGGAAAATGCTGTTTCTATCATGCCATGCCTTGCACTGCCATCAGTAAAGGCATGTCTATACAATAAATGTAGCATGACTGGCAGGTGCTGCCTTAGGCACATCTTGCAGTGCTATGTGGGCTACTTGGACTGAGTTATCCAACTTATCCAAGTTTTCATAAAGCCTTGTCTCTAATTAGCCCATCCACAATGCAGTGCAAACTCAGATATGTTGCTTCTGGTTCAGGTGGTAGCCAGCAGGCAGCAGTAGGATGTGTCATTGCCTGACATGGTGTATTTGCTGTGTAAACGTGACCAGGGGACCAGAACTGGCTTTTCTGTCACCTGGCTCAAACCCATAGAAGAACAGGATCAACCATTTTTATGGACAACAAGAATATTCAGAATTATGATTAATTATAAAACACTTGGAAGGGTTATTAAACTTTGTCCTTTAGGGTTTACACTAATGTCTAGTGGAGATCTGTTGAGAAATAATGCAGATTACAGATAACCACGTATTTTCCTACTTCAGGTTCTCATTGCTGAAGGATCTGTTATTGGCCACTGTCAGAGCTAGGTAACTTGACCAGATGCGTTTCAAGGATGAGCCAGTCAAGCTATTCCTGTGTCCTTATATTCCACATTTAAACCTCCTCCTTGTTGCTTTAAGGAGAGATGTCAAGAAGTTTGACGGGCTTATGGCTGGGATTGATCCCTATAATTAAAAACATGAGAAAAGAAACATATCATATGGAAGCAGCAAAATTTAACTGGAAAGTATGTCATCCTTTTCCAGTAGGCATCAGTGGTGGCTCATATCTGTGAGGTTGGGTTTTTTGATGGATTTTTTTTGACAAAAATAAAGATGCAACATGGCCATGAGTAGTAACGGGCAGATTAAATTATTAGCCCAATTCCACTTTCACTTACTCCAGTTTTATGTAGATGTGATCTCAGGCTTCAAAGGCATTCCTGTTGCTCTACACCCATCAGAGTGCAAAGAGAATCAGACTCCACCTTTAAAAATATAGCGATAGCTCCTCAGCAGGCATAAATCAGTATAACTCCATTAACTTCAGTGGAGCTTGGATGATACAGCAGTTGAGGATCTGGCCTGTTCAATTTGAAAATGAGATCTTTGTCCATATGTTCCCCTTCTAACTTTTTTGAAATTAAGGAAAGCATGAAGACACTGAATCATCCCCAGCTGATTGTATATTCATTATTTTCTGTATTTCTTTCCAATTTCAGGATTAGGAAAATGACTCCAGTGCCTGACATCCATACAATTAAATGTATCATCTTCCCATAATTTGCAGGGTTATGCAGGGACTGGGCAGCCCTGGCTCTGATTACCATATGGAATGCATCTAGCTGCACAAGACTCGAAAGTGCCAATTAGAAAAGTTTTCTTTTCACTAGGAACAAAGCACTTAGAAGCCATCAGGGGAGCTTGCTTCCATTAGCATCGCTAATTTCATTTTCCAGACCCGTTTTTAAAATAAGATTTAATTTTAAGGTTAAAACAGTAGTTCTGAAGCCCACAACAGAGGGCAGTATGCATGACCCCAGCAGAAGCCCCAAGGCTGACACACCGCCTGGAAGCAAGGCACAATGGACCTGGAAGCTTCAGAACAGTTCCTACTATAGTGTCCAAGGCATAACCCTCAGCCCCAGTTCAGCATCCCACCCTGACAGTGGCCAGCATCAAATGGTTCAGAGCAATACACAAGACCCCCAGAGCAGGTAATTATGGGACAGTTGGTCCACAGAGTAATTTTGGCTGGGAACTGCAAAGAGACTTAAAGGAGCCAGACGAGAATCCTGACCCTGTTAAAGCTTCCACTGAAAATCAATCAGCCAGTCAGCTAACAACTATTTCCCTTAAGGCCATTTGAAATTCCCAGCTTTTATTCCTAATCTCCTCAGCTAGTATTGTGGATGTTGTCTATTATTTTTATGAGAGTAGAGCAGACCCCCCTACTCTCCAGGCACTGCGCAAACATGGAGCAGAAAAACAACCCAAGTCCCAGAGAGCTATTGTAGATCCTGTCTTCCTTATGCCTGTCTTTTGTAAAGTAAACTCTTCTAGGAAGGGCCTTTGTGTTGTGAGGCAGAGCACTTTGCCAGTGATAAACAGCAATAATAGTAATTGCTGTGACAAAGAGCCAGAAGTGAAGGAATAATTAAAGCAAGGTGTTGTGCATTCACTGACCAGAGCTGACCTTCTCTTTGCAGCCTCCTTAAATGACTGCGCTCAGGTCCCTTCTGACCCTACAAACTAAACTATGAAACTGTGTCCATATTCCTATTCTTGCTTCTCTCTAAAGCTGGGTTACACACTTGCTTCTGGACTCTATTTTCAAGTTTTCTGAGTAACACTATCAGATCCTCATTTAGTTATCTCAGGAATGTGACTGTACTGGTGATCTCCATGCTCACTCAAAAAGGCATTGATTCACTGTCTCTCTCTCTCAATGACCAGTTTCAGTGACTGGAATGAACTTTATGCCATTCTCGCAAGACCCAGACTATACCTCACCCTACACCAGTGCAGTTTTTTCATACCACGTCTTCCCTAACATTATGCCCCTTAGCCCATGTCTACACAGTACACCAAATCTCTCAACCTTTGGGGATTTCCTCGTGAGCACTTGTCTTGCTGCAGTTGGTGCAGCATTTCCTATGGGCTAATTAGCACTGCAAGGTGGCAGTTCCAGTTAGCATACTCCTATACTAAGTAGCACATCAGAAGTGCTAATCAGATATAACTGAAGCATGGTACGTTTATTCTGTAGACCTGGCCAGAGAATCAAAATCGGGTGCGCGCATTGGGGTGCGGGAAGAAAATATTAGAACTTCTATTTAAATAAATATACATATATTGGGGGTACGTGCTCAAAAATTCTTTACTGATAGGGGTGCACAATCAAAAGAGTTTGGAGACCACTTCTCTAGCCTATAGAAAAGAGACAAGTGGTGATGGGGGTGGGGGACAGAGAGGGTCCAGAGGGTGAAACATTTGGCGGGAGAAAACATCAAAAGTTGGGGCTGGCTTTCAAACTTTATCTGAATCTCCTGGGCCTGATTATTTTCTTACTTGCAGTGGTGTAGATCAATATGAGTATAAGTGAGAGAGGGCTCCATGAGCTTTCAAATGTGATACTTACAAAAGAGTCATCAAGACCAAACTATCTAGTGGTGTTTCAGCAGTTATCTTTGTGATCCCAGATGGTGGGCCATATTCTTAGCTGTGGTGATTAAGCACACAGTTATACCAGCAATCAATTTGGCACAAACCCTGAAAAGGGATGAAAATAATTATAATAATAAAAAGAAAAAATATAGGAGAAAGTGAGTCATGCAAACTTTTGCAAAAGCCTAGAAATGGTTTGGTTAGGTTCAAGATCAAACAAAGTTCATGCTGGGCATGTCTACATGAGATGCTTTCCTGTGGAATAGAGCAAATTACTGTACAGTAGCATCACCATCTACATGTGCAGACCCTTACTGTGCAGTAATTTGCTCTACTCAGCAGTTATTTGCTAGCTGCAAATACAGGTAGCAAATTAACTGCCAAGTAGTTACTGAATAGTAAGGCATGTGTAGATGGGTGACTGCTGAGTAAACCCATTCAGCAGCAGTTGCACATGTAGACACACTACCACTACATCTGAAATGGCCGCATTCAGAACGTTACAGAAAGATTGCTAGAGCTCATCAATCCCTCAGACCACTTTTCTTTCCTGAATGTCCATGTAGGCACCAATGATACTGCCAGGATTGACACTGAGCAGATCACATGAGGCTATGAGGCTCTTGGCAGGATGATTAAGGAGCTTGGAGGATGAGTGGTTTTCTCATCAGTCCTCTCAGTGAAAGGCAAGGGCCTAAGCAGGGACCACTGTATCATGGAAGTAAAGGTGTGGCTGAGGTGGTGAAAAAGCCTTGGACTCTGATGGTCCAAAGCCCTGAGGTGAAGGTTTTGGATTCTTTGACCAAGGGCAGATGTTGTAGGGAGGATGTTTGGGGTGGGGCAGGGTGGAGCAGCCTGGATCCAGACCCTTTTGGCAGGCTGTGGGGAGCAGGGCAGAGCAGCCTTGATCTGGACATGTGGTGGGGGGGATGAGGTGGAGCAACCCCAATCCTGAAATGTGGGGAGCAACCTGGTTGCAATCCCAATGTGGTAGGGGGGACTGGGTGGGGCAGAGTGGTCCCAATCTGGATGTGCTGGGCAGGAAGGGAAGCCCAGCCTTTATTCAAATACACAGGGTGGGGCAGGGTGTAGCAGCCCTAACCCAGACATGCTGGGGAGGGGGAGCAGCTTGGCCCTGATCACAATGCTGGGGTGTGGGTGGCGTGGAGTGGCCCCCATCCAGATGTGTGGAGGGGGCAAGGAACAGCCCAACCCAATCTGGACATTTGGGGGTGGCCCCAGCCATGATCCTGCTACACCGTGGTGACCTGTGCAAGACTGGACCCCGCCACATAGAGCTTCCGCACGCCCCTGCTGCCAATTTTTTTTCTGACCTGTGGGGATCCTTGTAGGCTGGATGCCATGGCTTTATGGCCCAAATTTGCTCCACAGACCAGAGGCTGAGCATCCCTGATCTGGAAGTAGCTATGCTTATACTATGCTATGGGTATTGCATGCTTCTGACCTTTGCTGATTGCCATATGGGCCAGAAAGGATTTTTCCCCCCTCCTATTGTTACACATCTTCATGGGTGGGGGTGTTCTGCTGGATTATTTTTTACCTTCCTTAAAAGCCTTGGGTGCTGGCTGGGAAATTGTGACTGGGGTGTGCTAATGCTTCTGCTGGGACTAAAACCTAGAGGGTTCCTAGCTAGAGCACTTTTCCCCTCCTCTCAGGGCCAGATCACGTTTAGAATCGGGAAGGAATTTTACCCCATGGCGAGCTTGGTACAGATGTAGTGGGTTTTGCCGTTCTCTGTAGCAAGGGGCATGACCCTCTTTCTTGGCTCTCAAGCATATTTTAGCAACCCTTGCAGCACAAGAACACTGACCACCACTGTCCTCCTGCCTTACCTGTGGCAGGCTAGGGTGCTGGGCCCTGTAACTGTGTGACAGGATTGATTTGTGTAGTTAGACAAGACTGTGTTTGGCATGGTTTGGATGGAGGTGATCTGATCATGCCTAGGGTTGGGGCTTTGACCTCCAGAGGTCCCTTCCAGCCCAACTTTTCAAGGATTCAATGAATTACAAATGGCCAAATCAGGCACAGAACCCTTGAATATAGGCTCCACTCCAGGATATGGCTCTGTCCAGTAGCCAGGATTTCAGAGAAAGTTTAACTTATATCTCCACTTGCCTCGCACAGCGACTGACTGTGGTAGCATAGGGCCAGAGAAATTCTTTCCTAACCCCATGATGCCAGGAAATATAAGAGTAGTGAGCTGAGGAACTGGTATTTGTGGAGATGCTTGGGTCTTATGTTTTTTTCCTTGCTTTGCAAGAGAGGGATCACATGAACAAGAGTGAAAAAGAAGTGAAAGGGATGTATGGATGAGGGAAGCTAGCTGAAAAGGGCATTTTCCTAAGGGGAAGTGGGGAAATCATGTAGGAGATGATCAAATGATCCAGTTCAGGGGGCAAAGCAAGCAGTCAAGGGCTAAATTCAGCCTTGGTGCAAATAAGAACAGGTCTCAGTAACTAAGGAGAGTTGTACCTGCTTAAGGTAGGGCTTAATTAGATCCAAAAACCCTCAGCTGAGGGGTGTCCTGTCCATTTGTGAACTGGCAGAAAGAAGCACGCCTGAAGTTCAGAGCCTGGTGAGCCTACTTGGACAATGACGGCAGGGATACAGCTGCAATCCATCTCCTGGCCCCTGTAACCCCATTGATGATTTATATGATTTCCAATAACAGCAGCACCCACCCAGCTCACAGGCTACAATTTCCCCAAGCCAAGCCCCAGGGCTTCATGTTTGGTTCCTGTCTATGACAATAAGACAACAAGCAGCAGCAGGGATCTTGTAAATCTTAAATCAGGGCCTCTGCCATTGAAACAATAGGAGCAGCAGTACTTCCCAGAACTACATATGGCCTCAAATCAGCAGGGTACTGTGTCATCAGCATGCCCCTGTGTAGCCTCTGGGTTTGTTAGGAATGCAAAGACTAATCTGTACTCTGGGATGTCCCCTCTTGCAGTATGTCCAGTTATTACGGTGGATTTCCCAACAGTGAGGAATAGAAGGCTCTCCATGAAAACTTTATCACAGGCTCCTGGCAGCATAAAGCCCAATGGTGAAAATCAGTATGGTATCATGGGGGTGCTAATACAAATCTGTTTATTAGGACAAAGTACCTGTCAGGACCTGTGCTACGCAAAAACTGGTTTTGCTTTCATATGCATATATTGCATATACCAGATGGGGAATTTCATGTCCCATAATTTTCACTTTGCCATAAAATTCCACAAAAATCACTTTTTTGGCATAAGAATGGGGGAAAGAAATCAAAACTTGGGAATGGAACAAAATTACCATTCACTTGGAAGATGCCCATTTTCACTCATAAACCAACTCATTTAACTGGGGAAGAGACCTTGTCTGCAAGTGCAAAACTGTTGATACCCAAGAGTATTTTCTGCAAACTTCTCTCATTTTCAAATTTGAACTTAAAAGCCAAAACTAGAAACCCTGAAAATGTCCAGTGTCTCTTTTTGTCACAATTACTTTTTTCATCTCTACTCAGGTTAATGTCTATCGATTCTGTAGTTATACTCTGCATGGCACCAGTCATGCAGTTTAGGATAATGTGACAATACTACTGGGCATTAGTAAAAGCAACTGCTGAGAGTATTGTAGTTTTAGTTTCAGATAATTTCAAGCAGAACAGTTAACACTACTCAAGAGTAAATAAATGGTGTCCATTGGTACCAATTAATCAGTTTTAAACAATTTTGTTTTGCAGAGAGGAAGTCAGGCTGATAAACTCTTGTGGTCTGGCTGTCATCCTTTTTGAGATGTCTGGCAACCTTACTTCTAAGTGGCAAGATATTTCATAAAGCAAGAGACCTGTTGAGGCATTTTGGTACGAAGTTATTTAGTCCTGTTTGCAAATCTATACCATAATCCAGAGACATGGTGAAAATGAAGCAAGTTAATGAAACTCTTGAATGCCTTAGGGTGCCTATACATGAGCATGGAGGCTGGTCCAACACACTATAATTACAGTCGGAGGAGGAGACTCAATTGAGTCTGCTGAAGCATGGTAATTACTAGGGCTGTGCGAAGCTTCAGGTGGTGATTCGATTCGGAGAAGATTAGGCCCGATTCGGTGGCCGAATCTCCGAATCCAAATCAAATCAGGGGACCAATTAAAAGGGCTGAGTCTATTCAAAGCTCTCCAAAACTTTGGAAAAGTACCCAGGGGGGAGGGGGGGCGGGGGGAGGGGACCATGGGGGATCCCTGCCAGGCCCTATGCCTTCCCTGCTTTCCCAGCCCCTCCACCATGACCTTTACACAAAGTACCCCTGCCACCCTTCCAAGTGTGGGGACGCTGATACATGAGACATTCCGGGTGCTTTAATTAGAGCGGCTCTTGGAGCTGCTCTAAATAAGGACCCCCCAACTCCCAGCCAGAGCACGTGTATAGGCATCCATAGAGGTTTCAGTTAAAGTTTCAGATTTTGCTCTGGCTCAGTTTTTAGCATATCTGGACTCACCCCTCTCATACCAGTACCAATCCAGGAATTGTCAATAAGGTAACTTGGCAACAAATTCACAACGCCAAAACAGTAGAAGTAAAGGAGAAAAAGTCCCTGGCCTCCTCTGGGACTCTTAGGAGACAGCTACACAGGGCTTGGAAAAAAGAAAGAAATTGAGATCACAGCCAAAGTGAGCAACGGCGGCTCTATCAATAGGTCTCAGCAGAGCTGCACTGAACTGTAAACACCAAGCACCCAGGTCAGTCTCCTCCAGTTCATTGCCAGGCGGCTATGTATTTGCAGGGTGCACTCTGGACTGAAGAAAAGTCCAGTGTCTGCTATCACAACCACCAGCTCCTGATAAGAGCTGCCCTTGGAACTGCCCAGTCAGCCGGCTAAACAATCCAAACCTTCTGTCAGTCCTCACCGGTGCCCAGATAAGTGATTGATTTCCCATTGACACAGGAGGACCCTGACAAAGCTGTGCTCAGTGGAGGACCTGAGTGAAGCCAAAGACGTGGTTGCATCTTACATTCATATCGCCCCATTCCCTGGGGCTGCTGAGGACAACTCCATCCCCGGAATAAATCAGAGTAGTGCTGAGACTACAATGGCTCCCCTACCTCCCCCCACCCGTCCCCCAGCCATGGTTAACTGTGATATTCTGAGATTACGGCCTCTATCCACACTGTGCATTTTGCAGCAGCAATCCAGCAATATCCTCCCCCTAATTATTTTACCAAAAATGAAACGTTGTCATGGAAAATTTTCTTCAAAGACTCCCAAACCTATTGTTTGTTTATTTTCAGCAAACAAATCTTCAAATCTTGCAGGTTTAAGGCAAAAAACAATCACTGGCTATTGAAAATTCAAGAATTTGAGTTTTGCTTTGCAGATTAATTCTGATTCCAGTTAATTCTTGGTGAACATTTCCACTTTGTCTGAAACAAAAATGTTTTCCTTGAAAACTGTTGAAATGGAAATCTACAACCAGTTCTGTGTTGCACAGTGAATTAATGGTCACAGGCCTCCAGAGTCTGTTTGCTAATACAGTGTAATGTACCAGGGTAGACAAACGTACGGCTGTTGCAGTACATGGGACGTGCCAAAATGCAGCAGTACTCTGGCTTTGCTCTAGCCTTTACTCCCAGTGCTGCAGGGAATCCTATGCCACTCGGAGGTTCCTGTTATATTTGGGGAATATTCAGCTGGCAACTGAGGCCAATTGTAAGTCTGTCCGGTGCCACCAGCAATATTTGTGAGGTGAGACAATATCTTTTATTGGACTAGTTTGTAGTTGGGCGAGATGTCAGACTAGCTGTTGGGCACTTGTGTAACGTCTCTCCCAACTATAAGTTCTGTCCAACAAAAGGCAGCACTTCACCGCCCAACTCTTGCTACTTGTGTATACTTGTGGCTACAACTCTACAATATGTGTGCCACCACAACAGCACAAGCAGATGCCAAAAATTGGATCCTTGTGGTCCTCTTGCAGTACTGTCAGTTTTAATATTTTCCTATAACTCTGGTTCCCACCCAGAGAATCTCCCCAAGTCACGCATTGCCCACAGCAGCTCCTGGAAACAAGTGATAATGTCATAATAGCATCGAGTCCCAGAGCCACCCAAGGGGTAGTTGAAATAACAGAATGATGTGCAGGCTGGGGCTTGTTTAATGAAGAGTGTTTGTGTGGGGAGGGATGTGGTGTTTTACACAGAAGAAATGATGGGGTTTTTTGTCAGTGATGAACAGGCTGTTTGCCCACAATCAGCACAGATTATACCCTTGGTTGCCCCTGCCCCATGCTGCTATCTCTTTGCAGACATCACAGCGTCATCCTGCATTATCATGTTTACCTCTACAAGGAGAGATCGTACAGTCAGTTTGAAGCATGATAAGTGTATTGTGCAGTCCAAACAAAGATAATTTCAAGGGTAATAGGTCAGGATAAACTGTCATTTTCTTCCAGTGTGAACTTCCACATAGAAGACAGTCTTTGCCACACACCATAAGGGAATTCTTAGAGGAAAAGTGTCTGAAGGTCTTGAAAGCATGTTCCAACCTAGAGTAAGTATGGGTCCAAGTTTCACCCACACAAGCACTGCAGTGAGTAACAGCATAGTATAGAGCTGACTGGAGTTTAATATGCAACAAACCAGGTTTATTTGGCAATATTTTTTATTAACTTGTGTTAGACCCAGTTGGGTATTTGGAAGAGATGTTAGACAAGCTTTTGGGCACCAATAACTGTCCTTCCTCAGGTCGTCAAACTTGAGGAGGCAGACCTGATGCTGGCATCTGATGAAGTAAGTTGTTGCCTATGAAAACCCTTATGCCTCGCTGAGCCTATTAGTAATGGGGGGAAAATTCACTGTAATGTTCAAGCTTGATTTCTGAGTGGAAAAATTTTGACACACAACAGAAACCACTCATTCAGATTCATTATTTAAGTCTATTTGTTCCCTGAGTTTTCCAATCAGACTAAAGCTGGGACTTCAAAGAATCCTAAAAAAAAAAAGAGTTTGGTACTGAGCTGTCTTTGGCTCTTTTGAAACTCCCGGACTAGCTGGGTTAGAGCTCACTGGTAGGAAAGGGGTTGGGTGGCAATACCATCAGTCGAAAGAGGCTATATGGACTAGACTAGAATATGTTTTACATATCAGGGCAAAAAACATATCACTTGTGAAAAGTTTCATGGGTACATTAGCAAGTTACTAACTACGTGTGGTCAGAACCTCAGTTTTTATTCTCATCAAAAAGAAGATGCCTTCAACAGGGCGTCAGGCTGTAGTGCTATATGGATCAGTACTGAGTGAGGGAAACTGGTAAGACATTTGAAATGGAAAAGCAACTACTTCATCCTATCTATCCTTTCAGCCAATACAATATTATGTAGAGCTGGTCAGAAATTTTCCTTCAGAATGATTTTCTGAAGAAAAATGAACTTTAAACCAAGTCAGTCCTTGCCACGGGAAAATCTCAATAAAAAATCCATCAATTTTCAATCAAAAAAAAAAAATGAAATAGTTCCGGTTGGGTTGATTCAGCCTGAATTCAGAGTTTTCATTTTGTTGAAATTACCTAAAATTTTTCATTTTGAAACAGTTCACTGAAACTTTAAACTTCACTGAATTAGCTTCAGGACTCGTAGTTTGGCCTTCCCTTTCTCTGATATGCTCAGCGTTCTGGAAATTCATTTGACACAAGGTAATGCAGGCTTCCTTCTGAACATGCCCAGTATAGCACACAATGGGGAAGCCACCGAAATCTAGATGAATCATGGGAGATGTAGCCTGGCCACAGAGCCTAATGTATCAAGTTTCTGAACTACAGCCTCCATGAAGCAATGCACCACACAATTCAGCATGGGACTGAAACGAAATGAAA
This sequence comes from Crocodylus siamensis, assembly GCF_052110815.1. Lineage (NCBI taxonomy): Eukaryota > Metazoa > Chordata > Crocodylia > Crocodylidae > Crocodylus > Crocodylus siamensis. Next base: position 61,298,002 of record NC_143402.1, read on the forward strand.
TATTTTCAATCATTTTAAGAAATCAAAATGAAACATTTTGATGTCAGTAGTGTTGAAATGAATCAGTTTAACCAAGAGGGTAGAAACAAAAATATTTAGAACTTTTCTAAAGATTTAAGAAATTCTGTTACGCACAATAAAATAGCATTGAAATTTCAGCTTTCGAAAGGACGTTGACACTCGGGAGCTTCCCAGAAGACAGACATTCAAAATTTTACTCAGTTCTAATTAATTACATATTTCTCGGTGCATCCTTCAACATTAAAGGGTTAAACTCAATAACTGGAGCTGGATGAATAACAAATTTTGAGTTTTGTGACTTAATCCAAAAATGTGAAAAAGAAAATTGTTTGGGTTGAAGCTCCCTCCCTGCCCTCTCCCCCTCCCCCCTGCCCCCATCTGATGAATGTTGCGGGGGGGGTCAACCCAAAATGCTTCATTCTACCAAAAATAAACTATTTTGATTAGTTTTGATAGTAACTCTTGTTTATCCTACTTTCTTTTTAATTCAGTTAGACTTTTGAACAGAAAATGCCATTTCAAAACAAAAAGGAAAAAATGTTTTCTAAAAGGTTGAATTGAAACATTTTGGCATTTTGAGAATGAAGCATTTTTTTAAAAGGCTGGAATAAAATGTTTCCACCTTTTCATAATTGTCCCTCCATTTTCCTTTTTAGCCAAAAATATGTACCAAATTTGACACAAATTTTCAAATAATTTTGGTCACCACAGAACTCAGTTTGTTGTCAGAATTACTAGTCATCAAAAAATGCACGACCAGATCAACTAATAACCTTAATAGAATCATAGAATCATAGAAGTCGGGTCGGAAGGGACCTTATAGTCCGCCCCCCTGCCAGGGCAGGAGAAAAAAAACTGGGCTCAAATGATCCCAGCCAGGTAGGCATCAAGCCTCCTCTTAAAGACCCCGAGGGTAGGAGCCAGCACGACTTCCCTTGGGAGTCGGTTCCAGATCCTAGCCGCCCTGACTGTCTGCTGCTGCCAGCGGCATCTGTGGGTGGTCACCAGTCATCACTGCCCTCCTCCCCCACTGTCAGTGCTGTCAGCGGCACCTGCAGCCAGTTGCCAATTGGTGCTTGGCACTTGCTACCACCCCCCACCCCCTGCCATGCACACTGCTGCAGCCACCTGCAAGCCATCCCTGCTCAGCCTGTCCTCACTGCCGACATCACTGCAGCCGCCTGTGGGTGGTTCCCGCTGGAGCTGCTCTCCAGGCTGCCTGGGGCCATGTGCATGTACAGTACCTGCACATGGAGCCCCTGCCTGACCGCCCACCTCCCACTCCCTCCCAGCCCTCTGCAGGCTGGAACTCTGCCAGCCTACAGAGGGCTCCTCACAAAACTGAAAAATCCCCAGGCTTCTCTGGTAAGTGAGTCCAAAACCCCAAAACTGTGATTCTAATAGGAACAATTTTTATATGTAATAATATACAAATGGTTTTGGTTTTCCCAAATTTATTCAACTAAGTGGCTGATTCTATTAACCAGCGATTCTATAAAGTGGAATCCACTGTATATTAATTTCAGATTCTACTCGCTGTACTATTTAAGCAAGTTTTCAAAATGCTTTCCAGTTCCTATGGTTTCAAAGCAGTGGTTAATTTATAAGAGTTTCCAAAAGTTTCAATTATGTCATGTATGTGTCACACAAATGTAGAGTTCAGGAAATAGCTGATTTTCAACACCTAAAATTAAAATTTTTCCAGGGTACCATTCCCTTAGCCATCTGAAGGACAACATCCTCTCTTTTCACTCCTAGAGGTTATCTCTAGGTGAGAATTCCAACTAGAGACTAAGGGTCCTTTATAGGGTAAATTTCAGGTACTACTAAGTGCTCTCTTTACATGTGTCTATACACACACACACATGCACACACACTATTACTAAACAATACTACTTAAACACAGGTTAATCCACATTATTCATTAGTATAAATTAAATAACAGTAATAATACCATCAACTTATGTCTGAGGTGCTCAACTTCCAGCCCACAGGCCAGATTCACTTCCTGGAGCCATGTCATCCAGCCTGTGGAGTTCTCCACAGGTCCAAAGAGCTGGCAGGGAAGCAGTGCCACCAGTCCCCTGCTGTCAAATTTCTGAAGCCATGGGAAGTCCCATGGTCTGGACAGTGTGGCCCTGTGCACTGCAGAGTAGTGCAGGGCCACGCGTGAGTGGTAGGGGGCCCCAGGGCCCAACCCTGGCATGCGTGGGCTGGATCCTGATGCACCACATCAGGCAGGAACAAGGGCAGCATGGGGCTCCAGGGCCCAATCCAATGTGTGGGGGCCCAATCCTGGCGTGCTGGGCTGGGCAGAGGTAGCACAGGGCCTGGGCCTGATGCACAGGGCCCAATCCAGCGTGTAGACCAGCCCTGCAACATTCATTCAACCCACAGGGCAAAAACTTTAAGCAGTGCTGGTGTACACAATACTTTGCTAACTTCCCAATGATCCTAAAATTACAGTTAGATAGTTTGCTATCTTTCCAATGATTCTAACAATTACAGCTGGTCAAAAATCAGAATTTTAATTTGGCTCATTTCCATATTGAAATGTGCCCACCTGAGGCAGCAGTGAATCCTGGGAGTTGTCATCAAGCTGTTTCCTGCCCCAATTCTCTTTGCAGTGCAAAAAGGAAATCTGGCTAATTATTTCCCACAAGAAACCATGGTTTTCCTCCCAGAGAGAGCACCAAGGTTCATCATGGGTGCTATGATCTGACTGGGGATCCTGGGCAGTACTCAGGCAGGTTAGTTTTAATGTGGATCCAACAGGAAATTCTTCAGTTCAGCACAACAGAATATTTTGATCCAGGACAATCGTAAGAGATATACTGGTTGTGCTTTTTCAAAAATCAGTAAATGAGACTCTTCTCTTTGTTAAAACACTTTGAAATACTAGTTATGAACAATTCTATATCAGAGCTAGATACCATTATTAATTTGCCACATCAAGCAAAGGCTTCCATTCAGACTGGATTAGACTCTCTCAGTAGTTTTATTGGAAAGACATGAGTTGAATAAGGTGGAAACTCTACATACATGTTAAATATAATGTACAAGATCTAGATTATATTTTTCTACCAAAACATTTTATAACAAATATTTTTAAAGAAAATTAAATGTTAAATGCAAATTTCTTATTCTGATTTAAATGTCCTTTTTTAATGAAAAGCTAGAAATCAAAAAACCTCGTAATGGGTAACATTTAGCAGACATTCAAATAGTAGAATTTAAGTATTAAGTTTCCAACTTCTGGGTACATTTTTCATTTTTCAAAACCTGAAATTTTTGCCAAAACCCCATTTTTTCAAAAGCTGGGGTTTAGATTTTGCTTCTTGTGCTTTAATGAAAAAATGGGGGTGGGGACCCTGAAAATAATTATGAGTTGCAAACAATATTGTTCAAAATTAACTGGTGTTTTTCAGCCAGATGTTCACACTTGTGTGGGGGCTGCCAAGGTCAGTTTTCATTGTCAATATAGAAACATACGAAACCTGGCAATCCATGCACATGCTCACATGAGCCACAGGCTTTCTGGTGAGATTTCTACTGCTTCTTCCTTCTATTTTTCCAGTAGGACAAGGGAATGGTACTAACAGCAACTTTGTACACGCATCTCTAGTTCCAGCTGGAATCAGGAAGGCCAGAACTGCTGGGAAATCCTAAACAGTCCCTGGCTGAGCTGCTGCTGCTACTACTACGTGCTCTTCTCCTGGGCACTGTTTTGTAGTTGCCAGCATGGGTAAGCTGTGGAGTTGTTCTTGCTGCCAGGGCATGGACTTTGCAGGGGTGGGCCCAATTCCAGCACCCCTCACTTGATGTCTGGGGTAGGAACCCTCTCAGCCATCCCCAGTTATGTTGGTGAAGTACTTCTTTGCTGATTGACTCCTCTTCCCTCATGCAAACCCATGTGGTCCTTTAACTCCTGGCAATGCTGCAAAATTTGGAATGTTCTTTTTATGTCAAATTAACCAGGCAGGGTGGCATGCAAAGACATAAATGTTTTGAATAAAAAAAACAAATCAGTGGCCTAACTAGTTATTTGGCTTTGTCTTATGGTATTACCAAAATATCCAGGTGGTTTGAGGGTACCACCTGTGTGTCTCTGGGCCACCTGGGCCACCTGATTCAGAAAAACCACCAGTGAGAAATATTAAACAGGAGCGGATTAATATACTATTGAGTAAATATTACATTTGCATAAAATTATCAACTCAAACTAATTGTTGCTCTTAATTGCCATGCCTCTTTTATAGATGGGTGTGTGACCTTCTCAGTTCAATCCTGCAGCAACTTTGCATGTTGTTTAGTCATGCGTTTCATTCCAACCAAGAGTCCCAAGAGCAATTCAAGAGGGCTGCCAAATGCTAAGAGTGTGCAAGCTGGCCATGGCAACAGCAATCAGAGGTGTGGCCCAGGAAGAAAGATTCCTCTCTCTGTCAAATGTAAAAGATTATCATCCAAAATTAGGAATAAGAGTGTGCCCTTAGTTCATTCTGATGCTTTTTGTGGTTTCAGTGCAGTGGCTTTTGCAAACCATATGGTGCTTGCAAGGAAAACTGTGACAACTAGTATAAGGTGAGAAAGAATTTGTTCTGGAGAGACACATTCAACACCAACAAGCCCATTTCAGTAATGAAAAAATGCATTCCAAGAGATTTCCTCGTGTTTGGAGGAGAGGAAAGCACCAGGTTGCAGAATTCTTGCAAGATGATCACGAAAGAGTGCAATGCAGCCATGTTACATTAGCTGCTTCAAACTTTTTGTTCTAGATTCTGATACTTTTCTACAAAACTGGAAATCAGAAGCAGTGTCATTAAAATCAGTGGAATTAGACTGGTGGAAAAAGAAAAGATGATCAAATTTGCCCCGTTCTAGTAGCCGGCGGCCATCTTTTTGAATCACTTTGCATCAATGGAAACATCAAATGCAAGGAGGGAATCCAAAATTTGCACTGATGGAGCTTACTCTGGTTTCAAGCAGGAGTAAATTCCACTGATACAATCCTCAGCTTTCCCTCTCAAACCTGAAGCTGTGCCACATTGACAGCTAGACTTTAAATTAATTACCACTGCAGGCAAGGCCTAAAGTTTACTAGTAACAAGCCCTGAGGTTAATTGTGCATTATTCTCTGATTTTTCTATTTTCCTGTGCTAAGTGTATATGTGTAGTAATGTGTAGTAACTCGAGGGACTGTGTAAATATAGCCTGAGAACTAAGCCATAAAATATTGATAACATTTGACACAAACATATTCATCAACTCATTCCAGGCCATTTTTTGCAACCTTAAAATATCATTTCTTTGCATTCATTTCCACTTCACTGTCATACTCCTGCATTTTCCTAAAAGGTGTCCGTCACTGGGAGCTGTGGGGAGCTAAGTGGAAACTAAAGGCCACCTTACCTGCCAAAAGACAAGTTAGAAGTATTTAGGATAGGGGAGGAACGCTTGATTTGTTGCCATCTGAACAAACCCTCAGGTGGAGCCAGTGCTTACTAGAGCACCAAGAAATGACCTTATGATTATGACGACTCTCTTTGTAATCACCATTTGGGCAAGTTCTCCCAATAATCAAATTCTTTTAGATGGCCCTTGATGTTGTGGTGTCTGAAAGCACCCTAAAAATTAATAAATATGTCCTTACAACACCTACATGGGGCAGCAAAATATTTCCATCAGCGTCTGTGTCAGGCAGGAATGTGAGGCGCACAAAAAGTAGGGGCCATATTTCCAAAGGTATTGTAGGTGCAGGTCAGGTTCGAGGGGGTGTTTTCAGAAGTGCCTAAGAAATGTAGGTGTTGAACTCCCAAAATGTGCCTGGTTTGCATGGATGCTTTTGAAAATCCTCACTAGTGTCTAATTAACAAATGAGTTCTTCATGCTCTGCGGACCAGGGAACCCCTTCTAATCTTGTAAGATTCCCAGAGAGAACTTCAGTCAGTACAAAGAATCACATCAGTCAGTGTAACTGCCAGGACTTAGTGTTTAGGATTATGGTTTTGCCAATTTAAGAGTTTGGGAAGAAAGGAGACCTGTTACAACAGATATGTTTAGGGCTTCTGGCTTTCCCAGGTCTCTAACAATTGCCTAGTTATAAATTAGAGCTCCAGAGTTGTTTCCTGTAATGACATGGCATAATCTAGTATCATTTCCAGCCAATATTTTTCCTCTTATGAAACATGTCTAATGTCCAAGACTGCATGTGAGATAACTGCCAGGCAGACGGTGCTGGGCATGGTTCTCCTAAGCTTTGGACATAGTGAAGTAATTTATACCTATCTCAGGTAATTACAAATTCCAAGAAATCAGACCTCAATTCACTTACCACTGTAACCATTTTATGCTCCCTCTGGATTTACTTGTGCATATAGATAACTAGGCAAGGTGCATGGGCAGAGAGCAAAAAATTATTATGCCTCTGGTGCTAAGTGATCTGTTTGTAAATCACTTCAGCTGTGTAGGGTCTGAATGGCAGTACCTGAAACTGAATCCCATGACACACTAAGCTGATCAAAATGCCCAATTTCATTCACAGAGGTAGAATCACCTAAGGATGACACAACCATAAGCAAACATTATGTGTGTGCATTTATTCTTTGCTTCCCATCCATGTCTATAAAAATTAATAATTGTTTTCAATGGAGAGAAAAAAATGAAGAAAAAGTTTATTTAACTTTTTTGTTACAAATGGATGAATTATGCTTTGCCTTCTAATACCCATGCATTTTCACTTTAGACTCTTTTGGGAATTTTTATCCATGTTATTCTTTTTTTTTTTTTTTTGCCCTGGGAAAATAGATAAGTCAAAATCATGTTTATTTGAAAGGAAAGTGAATTAAAAGCCTGAAAAATTCGATGCCTTCTGACCAACGTGACTACAACCAATATCTCTGAAACATGGAAGATATCGTAATTAGCTGTTTCGAAATGAAAACGTCACAACTGAACAAGAAAGAAGCAAAATTCAACATGTAGCAGGCTCACCTTTCAGAGCTCGGGTTGAGATCTTGCTGTTTTCTTTGGTGGAGCCCATCCACCAATCAGGAGGCAGCAGGAGAAATAAAGTCACGCCCCTTTCCTGAGGGGCGGGGGAGACGAGCTCCTCCGGACCTGATTGAAGACTATAAGCTGTCAGGTCTGGAAGACTTCAGGGGCGGCGGCCTGGAGCGGATAGACGGAGCTGCGTGCCCAGCACAAGGGCAGATGCAGCGAGGGACTCAAGAAGAGCAGAGCCACGAAAAGCTGGGGAGCTCTGCCTCAGCGGGCAATAGGCCAAGGCTCCCGAAGCTGCCACTGGAGGAGCAGCCTTGAGAGTGGTGCGAGACCACTTGGGCTGTTGATGGTCCACAGAGACCCGGCCCTGGGAGCAGTGTGAGACTGCTCGGGCCCATCGCGGTGCACAATTCAGTGCACAGAGCCTAGGCTTTGGGAGCCGCGAGTGGTTGCTTGAGCCTGCAACCCCGGCAGGGCCTTTGGAGGGGGGGTTGCAGCGAGGCGGCTCAGGCCTCACTCCCAGCAAGCAGCCAGGTCCCACGGTGCGCAGGGCAGCACATGGGCCTGAGCCTTGGGAGCCAGGGACCAGCAGAGGCTGCTTGGGTTAGCCACCCAGTGTGAGGACAGCTAGCCGGAGCCTAAAGGGCCCAGCCTGTGCTAAGAGAGGTCTCAGTGCCCAGCCAGGGCATGGGGAAATAGTAGTGCTACAGCGTGAGGCCCAGCACCCAGAAGCCAGCAGCAGTGGTGCAGCACCTGACAGGAGCTGAGCCTGCCCAGAGCGGGGCACACGGTGGGGGGGAGCCCAGCAGCATGGGAGAGGCCTGGAGAGGTGCTCCAACAGAGGAGACCCCATTGAACTGCACCCTGACCACCGCTGCCTGAGGGAGTGTGAGTCACTGGGCCCTTGGGTCCCACAGGGGAAAGACCTTTGGGGTGGGCTAACTCAGAGAAGGGGCTGGGTGAGAAGTCCCCCCGTCTAGTTGAGGCCCTAAGGGCCCTGCTGCTTCCTGGACACCCTCCAAGGGACCCCATTGGAGGGAGGACTATCTCTTGCCCTGTGTCAGGGACTGTATTAAGGGACCATATGTTGGTAGCCTGTTCCTTTAATGTGTTTCAAATTTTGGACCCCAAAACCGAGGCACTTTAAATTAAGAGCTGTGTTTTCAGACCATGGAATAAGTGACTTGAGCCCACAGCAAGTCAATGTTAGAGCCATGAATAGAACCAAGAAGCCCTTGTTCTCAGGCCCCTCCACTAAGCAGTAGATCCTAACTTCCCTAGTCTCAAGCAGTTTTAGTTAGACTAGAAATGTTAAATATTTCTTATTACTTCAAGACAATAGGAACACTTAAAATGGATTTGTTAATGGTCGCTTTCATCTCCCTCTAGTGGTTGTTCAATTGTTCTAAGCCTGGAAATGGGCTTTCTTCAGTAAAATGCCGGCATGCTTTTCTAGAAGAACTGCAGCTGGAAAGGTGATCAAGAGAATTGAACTTGCAGCAAGACTTTGCAGAGTTCCATTTGTGTCCTAAAAATAAAGTTTCTCTTTCAAATTTGGCTTTGTTTAGATTTGAGGTAAATTCACAATATTTTAAAAGAGGTGTTTGCCTAACTAAGACTTTATACTTCTGCTAGTACCATGATCTGGGGCACGTATGGTTATAATGGTAACACCTTATAATGTAATAACAGCTAGGCTCTCTTTAGTCTTTTAGAGAATTAAGAAATAACACATGCGAGTTTCCAGCCCTCGCATCACAAAGTTCAAACATTTTTTCCTAGGTAGTTGGGCATGATATAAACAAACTTAAGATGTGTTAGATAACTATTTCCATTTGGTCCAAGGTGGTTCGGGGGCAAGCAAGGGCTTATGTTCAGACTACCTCACAAAAACTGGACATGTTTTGCAGACTGGGCACAGCAGATATTCAATGTGGAACAAAAGGCGAAGCAATGAAAACAGGGATGTTGGTTGTAGCCATTCTGGTCTAAGGACATAGGCAGGCAAGCTTCTTTGGTTAGATGTGATATCTTTTATTAGACCAACTGAGTAATTGGAAAAAAGTTCTTAGCAAGCTTTTGGGCACAAGCTCCCCTTCTTCAGGCACAGGGAGTCTCTGCTGTTCTGAGATCTTCGAGGAATGAAAGAAGCTAGAAGTGTGACTGGATGTCAGTGAAAATATAAATAGGTGGAAATTAGGAAACAATGGGAAGGGGGGGAAACAAGAGGGAAATATGTCAAAGGTAAGTAAAGGGAGACTCTACTGAAAATGCATGTTGGTACATTTGATCCCGTTTTTAAAAGACCGAAGCCCTGCTGCTCTAAATGTCATTAGAAAGTTCATTTTTTAGGTGGGAGTCACTTCAGAAACAGAGCTGTCAGAAATGTCATCAGACTTCTGCTGGGGTTCGACAGACTTTGGTACATGCCATGAGAACAGAGCAAATTCAAACACCATGTATTTTCCATTTATTTTGTTAACAGTCACACCTGTTACAACTCATTGGCTTTTGTTCTACTATTCAGAAAAATAAAAGCTTTGGGTGGAGGGGGGTAGGGGGGAAAAATGAAATCCACCCAAAAGTTTAAGAAGAAAAAAACCCCCACAGAGTGGGAAAATTGTGTAAGTGATATGTGCAAAAGCAGTTTTCAGAAACAAGTGGAGTCTAGTTACCTTGTATACAACAGCAACAAACAAATCCATATCCTTTAATTATAAGAGAGCAGAGAGAAGACATAATCCCATCATTTAGAATAGGATCAGATGCCATTCCAGATTTGTGCTAAGGCTGAGAGTGCTCAGATTGAAAGCCCTGGTTCATGTTATAGAAAAAAATCCTATATGCCAAAAGTTGGATCCTAAACTAAACTCCACCAATGTGGGGTTGATTTGGGCCTTGAGTTGCAATATCCTGCTTGTTTTAAAAGTGAGCTAAAGTTGGAGTGCCCTGAGCCAGGACCCAAACCATCTCAAAGCTCAGGAGCAGGGCAGTTGCTCAGACCCAGTGGTTCCAGTTCAAACTCATCTCTATGGAACAATTATTCTTGTGTGCTTATGCTTCTGCATTATGCAAAAGGCAAACAGTGTGTAGGAGGGGAAGTTGAAAGCAGCATGTAAATAAATAAATGAACAAATAGACTGAAATTAAAAACAAAAAAATAAGAAGCAAAGCCCTGTAAAGAATGAAGGATCTGGCAAATTCCCAAGAGGCTGCTTTGAAATCCAAAGTGTTGTATTTTGAAATGGATGCAAATATTAGCGGAAAGTGGGGGAGCAGACAGTAATGGTTTAATAGACTGTGGAATGGCTATAAAAAAAAAAAAAGAAAGGAGAAAAAAGAAAAAGCAGATGGCAGCCCCTTTGCAGGAGCCATAAAATTTCATGGTGTATTTTCTATCCATGGCTTTGCTGTAATTCAAGCCTTGGGGGCCAACTTTCTCTGGCAGTGGTTATTGAGGGGCCTTGGAAGGCAGAGCTGTAGCAGAGCCTTAACAAAGGATGGACACTTTACAGGCAAACTGACCAAATGTTCCATTTTCATTTCTCTGCTTGGACCTGGAAATAAAAATCCTGTTGTGGAAATATCTAGGAGACTCCTAACTTCTCCCACTTTCCAACTATGGCAGAGTCTCTGCAAATGATATAAGGAAAAACCAAAGGCTCCTCAGACTACAAAGGGAAAATTCTGCACATTGACTCTTTGCATCCAGGAATAGGATTTCAGGGACACAGCATGACAAGCTGATAAATGAAGGCTTGACATAGAGCTACTGCCTGTAGGCGCACAGTCTGATCCTGCATGTCAGACTTCCCAAAATACCCATAGAAGTTGCTGTGAAGGAAGATCCAGGTCCCAAGAAGGGATGCACAATAATGACAGTCATGCATTTTCATCTTAGATCTACTTCAGTACCTTTGATGACAGTGACTATGATGACTAGGTTTACTATCATATGCTATTATTGTTAACTTGGTCCATACAATCATATGATGTTAAGCTAGCCTGTGTAAAAACCCAGTTAACCCTGTCAGGACTTCGGGATTTGGCCCTTGCTTCTAGCAGAGTTGGGTTTAAACCAAACCAACAGATCCGAACACAACCAAAATGTAATGTTGGCTTTAAAGCGTGAAATTTTGGGGGGTAGGTTCAATACCAGTCAGTAACAGTCCTTAAGCTTTTGGACCAGTTTTATTAGCCATTTGCAGTAGTATATATGATGTGTGCCAGCAGAGTTCATCACTGGCTCCATTATTTCTGAGTATGTATCATCATTGAACATAGAACTGTCTGTACAGTGTACACAGTATCTCCTTTCATGTGAAACAAGCATGAAGCCATGTTACTCACCTATCACTTCCCTGATGGTTTATTATGCCACTATGCTATGCTAAGTTCTACAAAGATTCATAAATTAGCAATAGAAAGGACCTATTGGATTACTTTGCTCACTCTTTTGGCCAATACAAGATGATTCGAACTGCATTTTCCAGTTCCAAACTATATCTATTTCTTAAATAAATCAAAGAAAACGCTAGTCAAAACAAAGGGAAATATGAATAATTTACCATGTGGCTTGCTCAAAACAAACAGTTGTTTTGCAAAAAAAAAAAAAAAAAAAAATTCATTTTATTTGAAGCATTTTGCAGAATTACCCAAGTCTTTGACAAAACAAATTTAAGAAAGAAAATCACAGTTACTTTGAAAGAAAAGGTGCTTTAATTATAAATGAATGGAATCAAATTCAGTTTCAGTTTTGCTTCCTCTCTTTTCTTTCCTGTGCTCTTAGCCCTAGAAAAAAAGAAAAAAATAGCGGGGGGGGGGGAGAAGGAAAAGTAAACCCCCAAAGTATTTTGCTGAAATTCCATTTATTTCCAATTAAAACATTAATTGTTTCTAACAGATTGGCAATACTTTCTTGAATTGGTTTTAAAAAAAATGCAGAAGAAATTTCTTTCTACTAATGTATACAGTTCAAAAGGTGTTTTTTTAAATAAAAAACTTGGGGGAAATACTCTGCCAAGACTATTTCTACAATCTTTTAAAGATCTTTAAGGTACATGGATTCTTCAGGCTCAGCCAGAATCATAGCCTCGTTTGGTGCTGTGTAAACAAAGACAAGAAGAAGAGTCCTTGTGTTGAAATCCCAACAATATAATGCCCTGATAATGCAAATAATTATACATACATTCAACTTAGTACATGATAGTATTCCCGTTGGTGTCATGGCATCATACATATAGGTAAAGTTAAACACATGCATAAGTATTTGCAGGAGCAGGTTTTAATTTAAGACAGGCTCTGACAGTGGGTGCAACAAGTATTAGAAAGGAACAGGAGAAGGCTGTTGAGGGTAATGGCAAGCTTGGGCACATATTTTTTGTGTTTCAAAATAATTTTATCATCGTATTCAAAAGGTCTCTGATGTGGTGCTTTATCTGAAAGTGGCATGTATGTCTGATCCTATCTTGTTGCCATGAGTGCTAGTTGCTGATGTGATTGAGAGCTGAAAGAAATTCCTGAGAGATGAACTTCTGTTTTACTATTTCATCTGGTACATTTTCTTTGGAAAATAGAAGCCAAATGATAGTTGTGATAATGCAGCTATAATGCTAGAGAGAGGCAGAGAAAGAGATGTGATAATTCCACATCTGTAAGACATTAGTAGATAAGGTGCTAAGTAAAAGAAACCAGTTCTGTTCAGAACGGACCTAACTTTCAGGATGGCTGAGGTCTTGAAGTGCCCGTTGAAATCAGGAGTAGCAGCAAGAGGCCAGCATTTCTGACTTCAGGGCCCTGGCCAGGCCCTAAATGAAATGGCCTGTTTTCTTGCAGAGGCATGAGGGGGGGTTTCTTCTGCCGCATCCCCTTTTGTCAACAAGTGAAATCCACAGTTAAACAACTGGGGAGAGGAGACATTCAGATTTAAAGCTCAGGGCATTAACTGGCTACTTTTGTAGTTTCTTTACAGAGCTCCCACAGGTAAATAGCACTGAAACTGTTGGGCTAATGGTCTTGAAGGTCTAAGGCAGCTGTTTCTAAATTACTAGGGTCCATAACCAACCTTGGGGGCTTGCATGGCCTGACACAAGGCTATCGGGGCCTCCAATGTTTACAGTGGTTTCTCTGCACGTTTAAGAGCCAGCAGCACTATTTTCACTAATGAGCATTTTCTGGAAAGGTTAAAAAAGAGTCAAGGTTTTAATTGAAGATGCAGCCACTTTAATTGGCTTATTTTGTGAGACAAAATATTTGCAGAAAGTCAAGACAGACAATGGAAATAGTAAATACCAGCAGTGTCTGTATGAAACCTTTTAACATAAGATCCACAAAAAAACACTGCCTCCAGAAATTTGATAATCCATCCTAACATATAGAACGGGGCTGTATTCTCTTTGGGGAAACTGGTCCCTGGTGTTATAAATAATTTGCCTTAGGGATGCGTAGGTTTCTACTACATTAACCCAAGCTTGTCCTGAGATCCAATCTGTGTTATGCATGAATCACAATTCATAAATGATGCCTCCTTGCCCAGGTAAGGCTAAGTCAGGCTGTGGAAGCTTGTGTTAGACAGAGGTAAGAAGCTGGTGGTAGGGTTGATTGGAAAGTTTCTACCTTAATTTCCATTTTTGTGGAAAATCGGACTTGACAATAGAAAAATATTCCCCTAGTGTATCTGCTTTTCTATCAAATTTTCATTTATATGAAAAAAATTAAAACTAAGATTTGTACATTTTCTGCAGCCTTAAAGCAAAAGTGTTTGGGTTTCAGGTTTATATTATTTGCAATAAAAAGTCCATTTCCTTTTAAAATATTGATAAAAACAGAAAACAGTTTTCTTTAAAATGTTTAGCAGAAAAAGACTAATATTTTCTTATCAGTGCTGGAGGCTGCTTCTAGTCCCTAAATCATATTTGTACTTACTGTGGCCGTTGGGCTTCGAATATGCTCTCTCGGGCAGCCCTCACCCGTGTGATGGACGCTGGGCATTCTCCAGGCATGCCCTTTTGGCCAAGCAGGTGTCTCTTCCATAACTTGCCTTCCCCGCTCTCACCTGCCATAACTTGCTGGTTATTCAGCGGTTGGGTATGACCGTCGGATATGCTCGGTGGCCTGCGGTTTGCCTGACGGTCCTTCATGGGGCTTCACCACCCCCATACCCCGGCCTCACTCCATCTCATGTGAGATGTTCTCTGTTGGCCTCGGCCCTTCTGTGGAGTTGCACCGGCCACCCATTGTGACTGCCCGACAACGTGGGATCAGCTCTCTCGGCTCTATCTCCACCCCGCAGTCCTCCTTCCCTCTCGCCCCTTCCCTCAGGGAAACAAAAAAGAAAAACCTCCGAGGCTCTCCCCTCAGCCCCAGTACTCAGGGTATCTCACAAGACCACCCCTCCTCAGCCCCTTCTCTTGGGGAAACAAAAAGAAACCAATCACCTGACATGCCCAGCCCCATGGGATCCTGAGTCTCTCCCTGATCCTGAGATACTTGTGTGCCAGCCATGTCATAAAACTGTGTGTTTAGCTCAGCTGTACTTTTTAAAGTTCCCCATGTGCTGGGACCTGTAGACACTGTGCATGCCTCCCAGCTGATGGACACACATTGTTTGTACTCATCCCCAGACACAGGGAGCCCTGGATCAGGCTGCAACAGTTCCAGACTCTGGTTCAATCCCTATCCCCAGCTGACAATCAGGGGATTGTAGGCACCCCTGCACTGGCAAGTAAGGCTCAATTAGGATCTAATGCCCAATCCCATAACCACGCACCCTGCCTTGCACATGTGGCAAGGCAGGAAGTGCAATTGTTGGGATTGCACATCAGATCCCATCACACCTTTAAGTGAATGTCTATCAGTGGCCCAAGAGAAGTACTTAAGCCTTTCCTTGAGATATAGAGCCATTGCTATGTCCCAATAAAGAACATCAAACAACAACTGAAACTGATATACATGGAAATGATTGACATCCCCTGTGGAGATTGAACCTAACAACCTTCCTGCAAATGCAGTAGACCATTTAATATTCAGTGTCACTAGTTGGAGTAAAATAAGGGCTTCAGGGCATAAAATGACCAATAATTGGGATTTGAAACAAACAATATTTCATTAGAGGTCTGAATCACAACTTTGGGCAATAAGGAAGAATCAGGCTTCAGCCAGGACTGGAAGCAGAGCAGGAGATGAGACAGATCATTGGTTGTTTTCCAGTCAGTCAGTCAGTGTGTGCATAATTGCCAAACCCTGCGATAGTGTCCTCGGTGTGCGGTTCTGTAGTCTGCCACTGAACTTAGTCAGCGGGTAGTCATCGACAATATGCAACAATATGTTTTCCAGGGAATCCATCGGTCTGCTTTTACAGAACAAAGGGTGCACAGTAGGCTTCCTTTGTTTCAGGTGAGGCATCAACAGTGAAGCTAACTAGATACAATTGGATACATGTGGACTAAATAATTTTCATCTCATTGCTACATACAAATTGATACATATTTATGACATGAGATCCTTGTTACAAACAGGCCATTTCCATTAGTGTTAATATATAGACAGGGTTAATTTTAAACAGCTTCAGATCACAGGCTTTTATTTGTTATTCCACTAGACCAAGGGCCACTGATTAGGGAACTTTTTCTATGCACCAAATCCATTGCATATTCACATATGCAGTGAACAATTAGTCTTTGTTCTGGCAGAGCTCAGATGAGCCAAAGCTTTCATGCTTAGGTGGGCACATGCATCTCCTCCCAGCCCCCCTGAACAGGTGGCATGGCCCTTTGGTTTGCAGTGTCATTAAGAAGCAGCTATTTCATGTACTTACATAAGTAACCTCAATGCTGTTACTTATGTGTAAACTATGCAGTTACACATTAGGTTGTAACGTTTCAGGACCTATTGGGAACAAGAGTGCCATTGTGAACGCACAGGTTACTGAATAACCTCATATATCCCCATAAAGAGCACCAAGCACTTTTAAACAGGTTTTTTAGGATCTGATTTATATACAAGTCAAGATCCTGATTTGCTGCCTTCCACCTGTGCCTTTTCCCTTTGTTCCTTCCTCATCAGCAATCCTCCTCCCTTTTCACAGAATAGTTTCAGTGGGAAAGCAACCTGCAGGAGCTATCGGGTTCAAGACAAGAAGTAACTGGGAGCAAGTTTATGCTGTATGTTGTGCAGAAGACCAAACTAGATGGTCTTCAATCCTCAGAAGCACTGGGTGCCAGGCTTAGGATTTTGACTAAGGATGATGCTGCTTTGGGCAGGGGCTTGGACTAGGTGACATCCTGAGGTCCCTTCCAATCCTACTTTTCTATGATTCTGTGAATTTATGATCTGAAATCTCATAAAGCCTTAAAAATCTACAAAACTATGAATCCACATATCTGATTTGGATGGCTATGGACCTGATTCCCACAAGTGTCAAGCACCTGCAGTTCTAATCATGCTTCATGGCTACGTGGGATCCCTGAAAACTTCAAGGCCCATCCGGCTTCTCTGTCTGTATGAGCTGTGTGTGTACCACGTCTACTGCACCCTATATTGAAGATCCAGTTGCAATTTGTTTACATCTATCCTGTACTAGTTCCACTATATGAAATGTGCTTGTTATCTCTCTACTCATGTGTGATTACACTGCACCCAGTCTAGTGGCGTGCACTAGCCATGCTCCTCCTGCTATTTATCAGCATCTGGGCCACATCCAGAAGTGAAGGGTTGTGCACCTGTAGCGGCATGAATAGTAGAAGCACAAAATGTGTGCTGCTACTTTGTGCCGCAGCACATGTTCCTGCATCTGCACTTTGCTGCAGGGCACTGGGCATGTTTACATGTGCCCAGAACTGTGCATTTGGGACTGCACAGTCATTTGGTACATTCTTTACCTAGTACTATGCAATGTTGGTGGCACACATTTATTTTTAGATGCTATGTCGCTGTAGCAACAAGATACGGTGATGTAGCTCGCTGCTACAGTGACATAGCGTTGGCCTCACAGTTTTTTGCCTGCCAACACTACATTATTGCTCATTGCTACAGCGACATAGCATCTCATGTAGACACACCCACTGCGTCCCACTTTGGGCAGACTGCCTTGCCCAGCTCCTCCTGGCTGGGTATGCTGGAGCAGCTGGGGGAAAAATGGAGGAGAGAAAATGCTCTGGCCAGCAGCCAGAGCATCTCCCTGGAGGACCACGCCTCTGTTTGTTCCAGAGCATGCTATTGTAGCATGCACTGCACTGCTTTTTTTTCCAAGGGTTTTTTTGTTGGGTTTTTTTTGCTATTAGGAAATCCCAGTAGCAAATTTTGCCCCCGCACTGCACATTTGCAGTGCAGGGCACATTTTAATATTCCGTGCATGCGGTTTGTGGAACTACAGAAAGGTTTGTGGAGCCACAAACCATACATGTCTGTATGTGGGGACATGGCCCTGGACTTCTTCTTATCTATGACCTTGAGGTTGGATTTAGGCCTTGCCATTGGCCTACCCTGTTGCACATATGCCTAGTGCAAATTAGGTGGATTCAATAATGCAGGTTATGCATATTCAGTACAGCTCAATCTTCTGAATACTGGTTGCTT
The DNA here is from genome assembly GCF_052110815.1 of Crocodylus siamensis. NCBI lineage: Eukaryota > Metazoa > Chordata > Crocodylia > Crocodylidae > Crocodylus > Crocodylus siamensis. Next base: position 61,315,597 of record NC_143402.1, read on the forward strand.
GTTCCAATAATAAGGGAGTTGTATGAAAATAACCTTTTAACCATGATTCTCTGAGCCATATGTTATTGCTTTGTGTTGATCAATATTCCTGGAGGGGTTCATGAGACAGTTTTATTTGTCACAAGAATTTTGTCAGTCTTCTGCAAAACAATCTGACAGGGCAATATAGCTGTGTGGACCAGACCTTAAACTTAGCCCAATTAGCATTACACATCCCAATTCTGTAAGGACACTCATATTCCTCTAGTCTGCTCTCTGCCCCTCTGTGGGCCCAATCAGTATCCTAACAGTGGGTGGCTAGCAGTGGTGGGAAGGCTACTGTAGCCAAACCTCTGGTAGCCTCAAGTATTATAGCCACCATATTCTGTAGACCTGCCCTAAGCAGAGCTAGATACTACTCTTGTCATGGCAGTCTGGATCTTTACTAACCCAGCTGCTGCTCTTAGAGAAGAGACAATAGTGGAAAATTTTCAGTATGAATTCTAGCGTAGATGCGGCCCCTGCATCTCACATGGAGCTGAGAGGGAGCATGGTAGCATTTGCCGTGGTTTCTAGGAATGTGGATCAGCATTTTGTGTTATCTGTGTTAGAATTACATCAGCCTTGAGGAACTTTATATTCATCCAGACATCAGATATTGCTCTCTGGTCTTGAGCTCAGCCAATTGCCGTATCTCACTCTCCCACTCATGGACACCCCTTTGATGTTGGAAAGCCCCATCTCTCATTTGCAACACTTTCTTTCTATCTAAAAGCTCACCCTATCTGGCTCAGGGAGCCCCAAAGCAACCACCTTTTGCTGGGAAAACAAAAAGAAAAACTTTTACTGAGTCATTTCCTGTTCCAAGCTGAGCGAAGTGCCCATTCTGGTAAACAGTAAGTTAGGTGATGAGATTTATTTCAGCTGTAAACAAATTTGCTGAGTGATTCTTGTATGAGATTTTTATTTAATAAATTGTTGGCCCAGGTCTTGCTTTTGAATGAATATTCATGGTTCCACATGACTTCAGCTGTCATGTGTGTTGACTCTGATAGACTTCACCATTTTCCCCAACTGATTTGGGACTAGGTACTGTACACTCACATGTATATACACACACATGCACAGTAGGCACATATCTGCCCCACAAACCTAACATAGTAGGCAATGTTGGTCTTAAATATGTCACATTACTCCATGCAGACTGCCTGCTGAACAGGAAGCAGTATAACTATATTTGCATGATACCACAGGTAGGCTAACCAGCCTGCCCCAGTGCTGCACAACCACAGCTCCATTACTTCTGGTTCAGGAGGTAACTCCTACAGACCAGTGCAGAGTATTTGTGGGTATTGCTACTTGGCACAGGAATTTTGTGGTATAGACATAGCCTAAGAGACAGTCCTGGCCCTAAATTGCTTATAGACAAAACAGACTCTGGTTTGGCAGGAGGGAAATGAATAGGAATAGGGAAGTGAAGTGACTTGCCTACAGTCACATAACGTAACAGTGGCAGAGTCAGGACTAAAATGCAGGTGCCATGACACCCCAGTTTAACCACTGGATAATGCAGTTAGAGGCCCATCTATAAATATGCTTGGGCTTTCATGGGAGTATCTTTGCAATTTATTCAAGGAGGCTACGAGTACATTCTTTACTTTGCATGTGTCCTTCTAAATCATCTAGATTCTATAGAGTAATATGGGTTTGGCATTATAGATTATATTGTGACTTGGAGTTACGTTGCACTTTATAAGAAAAACAAAAGTTTGGCGTATGGAGATAACACTCCAGATCAGGTCCCTAGCATAAATTAGTGAAACATTTCACTCCATAGCTCTGCAATTTCACACCTCTAAATATCAACAAAAACTCCAAGGATTTGATGGAAAAAATGGTGTTAAGTCTCATGGTGTTTGAGGAATTTCCCAATATGCACTAAATTAACTTTCTGGCTGCACTAAACAGGGTGGTAGAAAACTGCCCCCATCTGAGACAGATGCAAGGTGAATGTTCCAAGCAGCTGTTTTGCACATGAAACCAGGCGGAGATTAACACCTTACCTTTGCAGTTCTTGCTCCAGGACTGAGATAAGATTTTCTTTACTCAGGAGTCACAAGCCAAGTTTAGGAAAAAGCTCTGTTAAAAGTCTCTTGATTTTCCTCTGGTGAAATATGATGAAACAGGAATTCAAGAGTTGATGGCAATATATTGCTCATAGAGGGTGTTTAAAAAGGGATACAATTTATCAGCCAAAAAACCCTTCTTCGTCATCCTCATCTGCTCACATTAGCTTTGCATTTTGCTTTTTGGGCCAAACCCTAAAAGCCTGGCTCAAAGGAAGCTGTCATTGAATTCAGTTAGGAAAAAAAAATCCCATTCCTATGTTCTGATATTTACATGCCTGAGAAATACTGCAGGAAGGGGCAGAGAGATCCAAATAGGCCTTAGCCTCAGTCAGGGCTGAACGAAAACTCAGCTGGAAATACAGGATCTAGCCCTTGTTTTCTTTTCCAGTTAACACAAGTCTAAACATTGAAATAGATGACCAGTGAATTCCATTACACTCATGAAGCACCCCAGCAGGAATCAGCTCATTAAAGCCATTGGGCAGATAACATGAGTTTGTTTTCAAATAGGCAAAGCCATCTGTCCATAAGGATTTCTCATGCTTCACATGCCAGCCCTGGCCAGGGACATACAACATTAACTACACCAAAAGAAATTGTTGAATAAATAAATTATAAAGGCCTCTAGGGTATCTCTCTGGGATATTATTTTATGCACTAGAGCAGACTAGGTTAAAGGAGCATGTTCTTCCATTATTCAACTCCATGTTTTGCCTGGAAAGACCTGGCATCTCTATGAAAGTGAGACCATGCACATAAACCGTCATCCAAAGAGGCAGGACAAGACCCAATTTTGTTAAAGTCACCTCATTTCATTTTTAACGAGAACTCTTTTAAAAAAGTAAGTAAATTCCATGCTTACAGATCTGAGACATTTATAGAACAAGACAAAATACTGCCAAGTTACTAGTTAAGCTTCCTCTGTGCTACTCATTCAGTACTGACTTCACTCTGGACCCACAGTATCCCCTGCTATTGCAGACCTGTACCCCAGTCTCGCCCCATCACTGCACATTAATCCTCTCCTGCTATTCCAATTCAAGACCTCACACAGTTTTGCTAATGCACCTCAATCCTCCGCTGCGGCATTCCTTTATTGTTCCAATTCCAGCCCTCCCTGTGGCTCTGCCAGTATACCTCAGTACTAACATATTACATGCCAGCTATCCCAATCTTGAGATGCGGTTCTCTGCCAATACGTAGCGGCTGTTGTACTGTATGCCATTTTACATTCAAGGATTCCAAAGAGCTTTGCAAATATTAAACAATTAATCCTTACAACCCCCCTGTGAGTTAGCGAAATATTATCGTCCTGGTTTTTCAAGTGTAGGAAAGGAGGCACAGAGTCATTTAGCTTCTTGTCCAAGATCACACAGAAAGCCCATAACAGAACTAGGAATACAGTCAAATTGCAGGATTATCGACCTCTCTCATAAGATTTGTTTCTGATCCAAACATCTCAGTCTAATCCACTTTGGGGCTTATTTAAACAGAGATGTCCAGTCATGCTAAACTGTACTCTTTTGACAATGCTAAAACAACGGAGGTACCATATTAACTATCAAGCGTAGGTGAGATTTGGAGGTTTGTGCTCAAAGCAGTTGTGGCTGGACTCTCAGTTAAAAAGTTTGTAAATCTCATCTAGAAAAGTCTCACCCTGAAAGGAAGTTTGAAGTCCTGGCTGCATAAATGTCTATGGGAATTTTGCCATTGACTTCAGATTTTTCTCAGGATGCTCAGTGGGTGAATGGTGTTGCCTTTGGCATTACAAGCTATCCTAGGTAGCAGTAAATTTCCAAAATGATATTAATACTAGCTTTTCATTTAAACAAATAAGAGCCCATGCAGGGCCAAACTGCCCTCTGAATGCATGCCTGTTCAGCATAGGAGAGGAAAGGAGCACAGAAATAGGAAACTGAATAAAAGAGCTCCATCCCAGACCTTAAAGCAAATCCCTCCCCCAGGTATGTTTGCACCACAACACCAATACATCACTCCCTGATAAAACCTCGCAGGCCCTCCTGTTTTTTATGGAACACACCAAGAAATGCAGTGAAGCCACGTGCCTCCATGGGAGCATCTCCCTGTGCTGATCACTCTTGACACCTGTGCCTCTGCAGCTGCAGGGAAGGGAATCAGTGTGTCTTCACTGTCACATTTCTGGGTTTCGTGTGCACAAGCTGGAGCCAGGGAGCAGAGTGTGCACTGGCGCTCACTTCCCTAGATATGCTGGCAACATGGCGTAGACATAGCCTTAGTTTAAACAGATGCAGCTCCAGTGGCTTTAATAGAATTGCACCTGGTTGCACTAGATTCAAAGGCGGCCCTTACTGTGTAACACAGGGCATGTCACTTGCTTTCATAAGCAAATAATACCTCTCTTGCCTCCCTGACTTGCAACTTATACAACTGCATTTGAGTCTGCCAAAAATTTCAGACTTTTTTTTTTTGCCACAAAAGCAATGTTTCAAGTTGACTGAAAATAATTGTGAATTGGGGCATTTCACATTTTTAAACATTCAGAGAAGTCAGATTAATTCAGACATTTTCTAAAGAAAATGTTTCAAAGTTGTTTTGAAACAATGCCTTCCTTTTGGCATCTGCCTATATTTTCGTGGTTTCTAAGACCCGCCTAGTCAATGCCTTGGCTTGGGGATGATCCTACTTTGAGCAGGAGGTTGGACTAGATGACCTCCTGCAGTCCCTCCCAACTCTAACTTTCTATAATTTTATGATTTTAAAAAACCTAAAGGGATTAAAATGTTACAAGTGCAGCAAAGTGTGTCATTTCCATTGATTTTTCATTTCATCAGGGAAACGAAACACGTTTCTTTTGGGTCAACCCAAAAATGAAACTTTTAGAACATTTCACTGTGACCAGGCATCAGCATGGCCCAGTCTGCACAGCTCTCTGGGTTCTCAAACTCACTGGGGGAAGCGCTGTGTGTCAAAAGGCGTGTGATTTGCACACTTGAATGCATTTGAACATCCATTCAAAATGAATAGTGATTGGGAATCCAGTTTTTTTTCCCATTTTGTTCATATGCACAGGGCTCTAGTCGCATTCAGGCCTTCTATATATTACCATAAAACACATTAGTAATTATAAATGCTTATAAATGGTCTAGAGATCCTCAGCTTCTGTCTGAACACAACCTGTTACTAACTGTGCGAGGGCAGAATTTGTCAAGAAGCACTCTTTTCTGAGAAGTCATTTGCTAAGAAAACAGTATGTGGCATAACAAAAAGTCCACCCAAGTGGTTGCTATAGCTTGCTCTATACAGCTGTTAGACCAGGGGTGTTAAACTCACTTTGTGCCCCAGGCTGGATTTGGACAGTGGGGCTCCTTGCAGACTGGTTTGGCCATGGGGTAGTGGCAGCCACTATAGCAGCAGCAGAGCCCCCATGGTGCATTGAGACCAGTTCACAAGTCACTGCCATGACAGAGTAAAACCATTTCACAAAACATAACAGTGCTGCCAAACCCATGTTCTTCACCAAAATGTTTTCAACAGAAAAATTCCTGTCAGCTGTAATCCCTGCCGTTCCTTAGCTCGTGCCATAGATAGGGCAGGCAGAGCCAATGCGCAAACTATTCCAGACTCATCTTATCCATCCCCTGCGCAGCCACGGGTCCAAACCACTTCTGTCCTGGAGTTCTCAGTAAAGACACAAGCACTTTACTTGGGGGTAATTTTCTGCTTCTTAATCCTATTCTGTTATATGGAACACAGAAGAACTGTACATGCCACGCTATTGTCACTGATGCTTTTCTCAAGAGCCCATCTGGAGCACTAGCCCTCTGATCTTGTGCCCTTAGCCTTCCCCACCCCCCTGCCGCACAAGCTCTGTGACTTAGGTTTAGCTGGGGGAAAAAATGCCTTTCTCTGTGCACCTGTGTCAGATGTGAAAGCACCCTCTCCATTTGTAGCCCATAGAATGAGGTGCATGAAGAACCTGCAGACATGTTAGCATCTCAGCCTTTTTGAGGAACATCATATACACTGCAGGCAGGGTGAACAACTCCATATTTCACAATCATTAATGTTAGCTTTACCAGTAAAATCTATTGTATTGTGAGCAGAGCCATTCCCACTGCCCTTAGGGATGCTGTTGTTCAGGGACACTGAAGTAAGTGGGGGTTGTAACAAGGGCCAGTTGTTTGTTTGGAAAGGTTTTTGCAAAATGAAAGCATCTTGACTCAGGGCTCCTTACAGCTGTGGCACTTGAAAATGATTGTACTGCCCTGGTATCTGACGGATGGATTTTTAAAGACAAAAATATCCCAAATGCCAAGGAGGCAAATTGTTTATGAGTTGACCCTTAATGCATCATTTTTTGTCTCGCATCGGTTTAATTTTGTTACTTGCTTGCTTAGGCAGAAATGTACTCTGCCTAACAAGTAGCAGCAGAGGGAAGGTAGTAATCCTCAAAAAGGATTACCAGTAACAAGTAATGCAAGGCCTTTCAAAAGGAGTGTTTTGGAGTATTTGCATTTCAATAGAGCAGAAAGCATCATTTCTCCATTGTGTTTCTCCAGACTCTCTGGAACGCTCTATTCTTGCTGTTTGATTAATTACTTCATGCTTAAACTCTTTTAAAATACTACTACTTCACTACTACTACAAAGATAGATGTGCAGTTCTTCAGATAGGCTGAGTCTTAAGAGTCTGTTTTGTTTTACTCTTCCTTTAGCCATTCTAGCTAATAAGCCACAAATATGTGACACTGGAGTTTTCTGGCTGTAAAATAAGGTATTGGATTCTAAAGAATAAAGCAGTGCCACAGGTTTTCCTACCTCTCACCCCTTCTCTCCAAGCAGGACCGCAATTGCAAAATTAGAAAAGCCGATGCAATAAAAAGTGAATTTTTCCAAATGGGCAACATGATTAGAAATCAGCAAATTAAAAGTCTGATCCAATATAAAACTGAATGCTTCCAAATGTAAAAACCACTTGACAGTCACCATTATTACATCTGTCTTTTCCTTTCCAGAAGGATTTTCAGTTTTCCATGTGGAAAAATGCCTTTTTTGCCCTCTATGTGTTGTAATATATAAGACCTGAATTGAATTGAGCCAGAATTTTCTCCTTTCGGAAACCTTTGTCCCAAACTCAAACATGAAACATAAGCTGGTTTTGTTTCTCTGAACTCCAACCCCTCCCAAAGGCTATTTATATGAATAGTTTTTTGCTTAGGTAGCCAGTGGAGAACCAGGCATGAAAACAGAACTGGACTTGAGTCTCGTTAAATCTGGGAACTTCCGATTCTACCTAGAAAGGAGAGTGAAAAGGTCCATGAATATGAATAATGATCAGTTTTTGAAACAATGAACTAAATTTTTTGAACCTCAAGAGAAGTTCAAGTTTGGTTCCAGTTCCATGTGAAATGAGTTCCCCATCCCTGAGGCCAGGATACATATGCTAACTGTGAAACTGATGTATGTTTTCCTGTTTGAGTGATGAATAAATACTGAGGGATGAAATACCATTAGAATCATACTTATGCACATAGAAACCACTAGTTATAGCTAGGGACATACTTAAATTGTGGTTTCACAATTTTTGCAGAAACTGGAAAAAATGGCAGTTTCCATGATCACTGTGAAAAATGGTGTGTCCCGCAATTTTGTGCAGAATCGCCTCCAATATAAAAGGTTACTGGAATACAAAGACCATACCTGTAGCCATAGAGCATATGATTTGGGAGGGAGCTATTCAGAGGCTAAGCTAGTGGTGTAGACTCAGCAGGTGCCTATACGTGTGCAGTGAGGCTGCTCCAACGCACTGTAATTACAGCACATAGGAGCAGAATTGATTCATTGAGTGTACTGGAGCGAGGTAATTACTGTGCTCCAGCAGACTCCAGTGTCATGTGTATCAGCACTCCTGTGCTGAAAATGGCATTCGATAAGCTTTAGTTAAAGCACCCATGCCACCATTTTTCAGTGTGGGGACCTCGATACACAGGATGCTCCAGGAGCTTTAGTTAGAGCAGCTCCCGGACCCATGTTAAGTAAAGCCTCCCCCTTCCCTCCCCGCTCCTAGAGCACGTGTATACATGCCTGGTAAAGGTGCCAGTCAGGAAAGTGAAAGGATTGCAGCACCCTTTTTTAAGAAGCCAGATGCAATGCTGCAGCAATACTGCAGTCTGCAGCTGAGTGATTGGCTTCTTGACCTGTCAGCAGTGAGAGGGGGCTCGCTGTGAAAAGACTACAAAATTGGTTCCACAAGCAGCCCACAAAGATCCCTTTGTCTCACTAAAATTTAGTTAAGTCCCTAGTTATAGCAAACTGTAAATGGGTCAAATGAGAAATCCAAAGCTTAGCCGAACGTCTTTGATCCATAACTCATGTTGAAGTCAAGAATAAAAAAATCAGTTTGAGAGAGGAATATAAATGGCCTGAACTACAAACCAAACTGACTTTATTGGGATGCAAGCAGGTGGGATGGTGGATACTCCATTTTTTCACATACAAAACACGTTTTTCCCCAGAATCAGGCCCCTGAAACTAGGGTGCACGTTTTAGCACGGAAGCTGTTTTCTTGCTGGAAATATAGCAAGCCTGTAGACACAATGCATGCCAGGCAGCTTGTGTCTGCTCAGCAAACTGAAAAGACAGAGTCCTGTGTTAACCATCCCACAGCCATAGCTATTGGCTGTGCACTGTAGCTTGTTCCCAAAGCAGCAAGGGAGCTGTTGGTAGTATCTTGATGAGGCTTCTGGTATGGATACAACACTTAATTTGCAGGAACTTACATAAAGAACTATTTACAATACAGAATTGTTAGTCTTGTTACTACCCTTTGCAAGGGTCTAGAAACCATCTTTGTGGGACATAAAGTAAGTCCTTTTGGGAACATAGAGAGTCCAGGAATTGTGACACTGAAGGAGACTGTCCTGATGCCACACTACATGGACTCTCTGTGTTTCCAGAAGGACTTACTCCATGTCACACAGTTGGGCATGACTATGGAGATAAATTTATTTCTACATTTGACCTTCCAAAAACAAAATATGTATTTTATTTGGGGGTGTGCTGTATGTGAGAAAATACTATCAATCCAAATTGCTCCACATTTTCTTGAGCCTTTGCACTTCCATCTCATTGTTAATAGCAGGAATGCCAAAAGAAAATCCTGACACCAGTATTAGCTGAATTTTGCATACTAAAAATTATATACATGCATACATACATACGTACACCCCCCCCCCACACACACATATATATATACTCCCACACACATATATATACATATATACACATAATAATTTTTTTTTTTTCTGGGAGCTGTTGTAACTTCGGGCCGTTGCATATCACTTGCAGAAATCACTTAAGATCTTGGAAATCTCAAGGGGTTTGGCTATCACTATGAGACTGTCTTTTCAAAGAAAGTCATTTATGTTTTGGAGGAGGGACATGTGATGTCACTGGGGGAAATAGCTGCCTAAAGGAGCCATCCAGGACAAAGCTAGCATAATCCAAAGACCTTGCCTCTCCCTAACCCCTTTAGGTTCCAAAACACCTTCTCCCCCTAGATATTAGATGGGAGCTACATATAAAGACTGTTATGAGAAGCTGTTTTCTCCAAAGAAACTTAAAAGAAGAACTATGAAGAGCAAGCAGGGCCAGGGGACTCAACGATGGAGTTGAAATTGAAGTAAGCAAGGCTGAAAAGCAGAAGGCCAAAACAGTTCTTGTTTCTGCAGATGACTTTAGTGAGTTTATAGCAAGTCACTCAGATTCATCATAAAACTAAATGTTGATAAAATTGGAGTGGAGGAAGAGGCTGGGGGAAAAAAAACAAATTGTTTGTTAAAGCTGTTTCTTGTTCTTGTGGAAGTGGGGGAGAACTCCAGGAAGTTTAAAACCAGAAAAAGGGTAACACAATTTTTTGAATACCAAAAAATTCCTCAGGAAAAAAAAAGAGATTTAATCTTCCAGATAAAATTTAAACCAAAATACAGAGACAGCTTTTTTCCTATGGGCAAGACCAAAATTTAATTCCCACACCTTATACAGACTGTGTAACTAATGAAGCTGCTTTCATTACAGCAAGTCTGATTATTCTCTCAAATCTGCCCAAGAGAAACCTTTCTTGGCCACCGCAGCTGCCTGAAGATGGAAAGCAAACCACAGGACCAGAAGAATCTGATAATCCTTGTCATAAATTGACCCTAACTTGTGTTCAGAAGAAGTGATTTTGGTAGCCATTCATCCTAGTTCCTTTGTCTTAGCACACCCCAAAATCATCACATTTACAAGTCATCTTGAATGAGTACCTGTGTTCCAGAGAAGACCAGTGGTGGACTATCAGGTAGCTGCAGGGGAGACTGCCACTGTATCTCAGGAGTTTGCACAGTGTATGAATTTGTTAATCAAACTGACTCTTCTTCCTTCACTTCCAGGAGCCCATCAGATTCAACTGTGAAAGAAAACCTATTTAATCTTCACAACAAAGTTCAACCCAAGGCAGCTCCTCCATCTGCCATTGCAATTGCTTTGATCCCGGCTGAGAACAGAACATTTAGCTCCTACCAGACCAGAGGACCAGCACACAAAGCCCAAATCAAAGGTAAGTCGTGTCTCTTATATACATGTATTGGTCATCAGACGCCTGTGTGAGAGCCAGTGTAGGATTCCCTGTATGAGTACTGGCTTTGGATTGCAAGTTAGGTGGCTGGAGCTGAAAATCTGAATAAAGCAAAACTCACTTTCTGGAGCAATGCACCTTTTTAAGAGCCATAAAACAGCTATAATCTACCCACAAAATATGTCTAATCACTACTGCATTGAACCATGGTATTATTTTCATAATAACCCTGTTTTATAGCATTTTACATCCAGGTAAACTGTAATGAGCTATTTCCCACAGTGGAGCTATGTCCCACGCTTAGGAAAATCTCTTCTGGTTAACATCCATGCTACAGGTTAATAAATGCCACAGTGTCATTTCCTCGATTTGCTGGTTTTAGTGAATGCCAAAGGGCAAAATACTTAGCAGGGGCTGAACAAAGAGAAGGAAAACAAAAGATTTCAACACTCATTGTACCGGGCTTTGCTACCTTCCATCAAAATTCTTTTAGGGTCCCTTTGTACTTGGGTTAAGTTTTGAAGAGGCCCTCCTCTCTACTCCAACTTCCTGTTGGACAGGCCCAGCAAGTTGTTTTTGTGAGAGTTCAATTTCTGGGAGACAATCTAAAAAATTAAGCATGGTAGCCTTTTAAATGGTAAGGTCCAGCTCAAATAGAAGTTATGAGTTTGACGCAAAGTTTACTAGGTAAAGTTTCTTGGCTTTCATTATTCAGGAAGCTAGAGCACAGGAACAATCAGATCACTTCCTATCTTTAAAAATCTATCAATATTTTCAAGTGCATTCCTGTAAAAAATGATGGCTTAAGGAACCATGATGCCATTTTTGCTTTTCAAATGTCCTGTTTTGTTTGTTTTTTCATTTCTGTTAAGTGGTTGTTGTTAATGGCTATGCTGTGGCTGTTTAAAATGAAAGAGCCAGCCTTAACATGAGTGGTGTGTGACCAGTGTAGCTGCCCATCACTCAAGATCACGCGAGGTACAAACCAGAAAGTCGGTAAACCTCTTGGGGTATCTTTAGAAACTTACACCTGAATTAGTGCAGCACTGCACATGAAACAGTGAGTCCTGCTAAGAGGTGGGAGGTGTCTTTTGTGGATCTCACATAGGACATGAAAATTTACAGCTCTGCCAAAGACAATTTGCACTGTTTACCAGGAATGAATGATTCAGTGGAGCAAGTGTCCAGTGTGATTAATGTTCGGAGTGAAAAGCTTAATGAGAGTAGATGCTATCAAAGTTGTACTCTTTCTCAAAGTATTTCATTATAAACTTCCTGGATGCTAACTTACTGGAAAAGGTCTTCATGCTGGGATATGTGCCTCTGGGGCCACTGAGCCAAATGTTACTAAGAATGATACTGTGCCTCAGTAAAAGAGAGAAGCAGCTTTTGTCTTTCCTTTTTTTGCATTTCTGCATATGTTGACTCCAAAATGCTACTTTTAAATTTTGAAGAGGAAATTCTAATAGGTAGGATTAGACTAACTCAACTGGCCTTGAGTAACGGTAGAAGTCATTGCCATATATCAAAACTTATTTGCCACCTCGCATCCATTGAACTGGAGTTTCTACAAGGATATCTATGGGTGTTGGCTGAACAGCAGCAATCAATCTCAGCATGCAATGGAAACGGATAATGCTCCACAATGATGAATTGGCCCTGCAGCACTAGGAGAAATAGGGCCTTCCATATTAGATTACAATCTATCTAGGCAGTTTCTTGACTGGCCACCCCACCAATCAGAAAGGAAGCCGGGACAAGTGGGTGTGATGGAATCTCTGGTGAAGAATGGTTTTTGTCAAGCCAGCTCAACCTTCCATTGTGTCACCATTGTCCCAGGCTGTGGACGGGCCACTGTTGAGAGAAGTGGCCTGTGATGGATGTTACCCTGACCTAACAGCAGTAAGGCCTCCAGGCCTTGACCCATGCAGGTTCCAATTAGCCAAAATTAGTCAGCTGTGTCCAGGGTTTGTCTTCCTTTAAACACCTAACTGTGAAAGCAACAGCCCTTTTCTCTGAATCCCCCACTCAACCCTTTGTGGCCTTATCCCCCTCCCCCAGGGAGCCTTCTTCAGTTTTGTTTCTTCCCTTTATGAACTATGCCAATCATTAAAGAAACTTAGCAGCCTGGGCAATTCTTAACTCATTAGCCCTTAAAGTTGTTGGACTGAAGAAAAAACCTAAATGAAGCGAAAGCTTAAGCACGATAAAAGGATGTTAATGTTTTACCTCGGTGACAATGACCAAATCTGTGGGACAATTATTATGTATTTCAATGGGTTTAGTGTTACTTTTCCCTGATGTGAGGTCTTCTATGCAGGAACTAATTAAAAATAGAGGAGTTTAATCTGGAGCCAACTTCAGAGGTTGGTTTGAACCCTCCCACTGTGAGCTTTCAAACATGGAAGCATGACTGTTTATATTGATGGGATCCAATATCCTGCTCTAGCAATGGCATGTTTTACATTTTTGGCAGGCTTCGTGCCTGCAATTATGCTGAACTGTGACATTAATAATTCACTATCTGATCTGCTCTTTCAACATAAAACTCAAGTAAAGACGACATTAAGAGCTGCTTGGATTCCCCTCCTCTATCATCCTCCCATTGTGTCTCTTAACATACTGTCAAATTAAAACTAAATTCCCTTGGAATTAAGCAAAATTGCATTCAGAAGGTCAAAAATACATCCACTTCTTTAAAGGGACCCAGAAAATGGCCTTTTTTTAAAATCAGTCATTTGGTTCTTAGTTTAAAAAACAATGAGCTATTTTTTGTTCTGGTGATTGAAATTTTATTGCTTGCTATGTCAGAAGGGGAATAAGATTTGTCTACAGTAGGAAAGGTGACAGAGGCTAAATTCAGAAACCTGCCCTAACTTTGAACTGTTTCCTAGAATAGATGAGTAGTAACATTTTTTACCTTGATTTAGCTAGCTTTACAACTAGGCTATCTACACTAGAAAGAGTACAAATTTACAAGGGCCCAAGTAATTTAGGAGTAGAGCTAGCAAGACTCATGCAATGGTACCTTTTGAAGTTTCCAAATTCTTGGTCTACGTTGAAACAAAAAGCCAAACCATTCAGCAAAACAGAATTATATTAACATGTAGCTCTCATTATAATGGACCCCCATAGGACCACGAGAAAAGTTCATTAAATAGTGTGTTGGCTATAATAAGCATAGTCAATTTTCTGCATCTTAATAATGAAAAAAATTAGTTCCTGCTGCTGGGATTTTTAAAAGCAGGGGTCTGTTATAAACAGGGTTGCTATAATGAGGTTTGACTATACCTGCTGTTGCATCAAACCCGAGCTGTTCGGCTGGTACTGCCATTTTTAAGATGCAGCTTCAAGTCCCTGTTCTAGCTGCATCAGAGTACAGGTTTTCATTTCAGTCCAGTCCTGATCAGGTACTCGCACTGGCATCTCCTTTACCCCATTCCAGTGCCTTAATTGCTGGGCAAGGGAGATAGTCTTTCTCTGCTCTGAGACTGGCAAAACTCTTGTGTCTTCAAAATGTTGCAGCTTGGATGAAAGTGTAGCTATCGCCCAAGTACCCATTTGTTGAAAGTGTTCTGACCAGCTCTATTTAGGAAAAAACATTTTTTGTTTTACAGTTTTCCCTCATAACCCACTGCTTATCTCTGCTCACTCCCTTCCCCTTCCAACTGACAGAAAAAACAGGGGTGGAGGGGGGGGATAATGTAACTATTTATATATTTTTTCAACTGGAATAAAAACCTAACAAAACAAGATTTAAATTCTGGATTGAAAGCTGGTTTTTTCATACTAATGAAGAAAACCCAACCAATTAAGCTGAAAATTCTGTACAAAATTCATTTTCATTCATTATTAAATTAATTTACAGAATATGCCGGTTTCTCCATCTTACCTGCTTTCATTTTGCATTACAGCAATTGCATCCTTAAGCTCATAACATTTTCTGCTCTGTACTCAGGAAGAGAGATTGGTTTTCTATCTCATACTCATTCACTTCTCTCTATTATTTATATTACAGGATCATTTGGAAGCCCCAAATGAAATGGAAGCTAGGCTTTGTACAGGTACATAGTGAGAAACAGTCCTGGCCCCGAAGACCTCAAAGTAGATAAGAAAGACAAAGGATGGGGGGGAAAGGAACATTTCTGTCTTTGTCACAGATAGGAAATGGAGAGATAAAACAGTTTGCTGAAGGTCAGAGACACCAAGCTGGGAAATGAACCCAGATCTCTTGTATCACAATCAAGTATCTTAACCATAAAATCCCCTTTCCCAACAAAACTGGAGGCTTGTTTGGCAGTGCCATTCAAACCCATCACTACATAGCAGCAGACCTCCAGAGAGCATGTATAAGAGGAAACTTATAAACATTAAAATATACTTTATTTTCTCTTGGCTGTTTCTTGAAAGAGTGGAACATTTTGAATAGGGCTCAGTGGTTTAGGTGGATGTGGTCAGTGTTGAATCCCAAACTTCTTGAGTCCTGGTTTGACAGACAAAAAAGCTCTCAAAGCTAATTTCAGGGTAGCCAGCAGGCAACCCAAGTTCCTGGAGTTTTTCTTCAGACTCCAGGTGGGAAGGCAAGACCTGATTCATTTAGAAGCAGTAGGTCTAATAAAACCTCCAAGTGCCAGTATGTTGACCCTGGACAATGGATGAGAGAGGAACATCATAAGAGATAGGCTACATAAGGCACTGGCAGACAACAGGACAGAAAGAACCTGTCTTAATTGCTCCATCCACAAAAGCATGGTCCTGCTACTGGACAAGAGGAAGGGGATGGCCTGGGTGAAACAGTACTTCCTTTTTATAGGACCCAGACAGAGATTAATGGACAAAGCAGAGTGATTGGGCCTGAACTCAAAAGTCAGCATTGGAGAGAGGTAATGGCATAGGACTGTTGATCTACCACTATCCTGAGAGCCACCAGTACCAGCTGCTTTGGAAGGTCCTGAGAAGCCTAAAGTGCAACACTAGGGCATAGTCTGTTTCCACAAGAAAACTCTTCCTGACTCCTGTACTGCGGCCAAATCTCCAAATCTGAATCAAATCAGGAGGCTGATATAAAGGTCCAAATCAATTTGGAAAAGATTCAGAGAGCTTTAGAGATTTGGGCAGTCCCTGGTCACCGCCACAGGGAGCTGGACCCAGACTCCATGCTGATAAGTAGGGGGCAGAGGAATAGGGGCTGGAGGAGGTGGGAGAGGACCATGGGGGGGCCCCCACTAGGCCCCATCCCCCCTCATGGCTGCCCAGCTTTTGGCCCTTTAAAAAAAAGCCTCCACTCACTGGGTTCTGCCTGTTAGGGGACGTGATCCTCACTGCCCCCCACTGCCCCACACTGCATGGAGGACTCTGCCACGACCCCCCATCCCTCGCCCACTCTCTTAGCCCCCCCATGGCCGCCCCATCTGCCCCAGCTCCTGGCCCTTTAAAAAAAAAACAACAAAAACCCACATTCACTGGCTGCTGCAGCAGCCTCAAGGCTTCTGGGGGATCATGGCAAAGCCCCCCACACAGCGTGGGGCAGCGGGGATTGCCCCCCTGCCTGGCAGCAGCTGGTGAATGGGGCCTTGTTTGTGTTTTTTAAAGAGTGGGGAGCTGGGATGGGTGGGGCAGCCATGGGGTGGAGGGACAGGGAGAGTGGGCAGGGTCGGGGAGCTTGTGGCAGAGCCCCCCACACAGCATGGGGCAGTGGAGAGCAATGGGAATCGCCCCCCTGCCTGGCAGCAGCTGGTGAGTCTGGGGCTTTTTTTTCAAAGTGCCAGGAGCTGAGGCAGGCGGGCAGCCATTGCTGGGGCTGGGAGACTGGGCAGGGGATGGGGCCTTTGTGATTCGGAGATTCAGCTGATTCAGCAGCAACCGAATCTCCAAATCAGATTTGGCTGTGTTAATTCAGGGCAGTGATGCGCATCACCAAATCAAATCATTGTCCCCCAAATTGGCTGAATCCAAATATGAAGCTAATACTAGCTGCTTCACAGAGGCCTACTGCTCTGTGCTCTTGTCCATAGCTAGGGCATCCTGCAAATAACACTAAAGTTAGTTTAAAACTGAGTTTACGAATGACTCTACCAAGTTAACTGAAGTTCTGCTGTTTGTCTCCGCCTGCTCTTGGGTTTCTCCATCTGTACATGGTTACAGCAACTTTATAGGAGGTTTTTCTAATTTTTCTAAAATTGTCTCTACAGTAGTGGTGATAATATTTGAGATGTACTAGCAAAGATTCCTCTGCTGTAGTATGAAAAGAACAGCGATACAGAAAGTAACAAGTGTAAAGCCGCAATTAGATCACTAAAAGATTTCCCAGAACAACATTTGTTCCACTTACAATCAGTATCATTGGATAATGGTATCAGTGCTGACCCAGCTAATCCACAGCTCTGAGAGAAATGGAGTTTTAAAAATCAAAGAAGGCTGCTTTGTATCTTGTTCCCGGGGATAACACTGACTTCAGAATCAGAATCACTGACTTCAGAACAGCTCAACCCTGTTCAAGAGACGATCTGGCTTCCAGTCCAAAGTATCAGATTATCTAAATGACCCAGTCCTCTGCAATCCAAAAACCTCTTACTAGCCCAGCCCAACTGTCTTAGGCTTGCTCACTAAATCTTGTTCTTTGGAAGCAATGCCTCTGCTCGTTCAATGAGTTAATGCAGCGCTGCTAAAACCTGATCCTCTCCCTGTTAATGGACAGGCGCGAACTCTGTTGTGTTAGTGGCCATGGCTGTTCAGAGCGATTAATGCTGTTTAAGGAAAGCTTGAATTACTGACTAATGGGACATTCACACACACAGTTGTCTTTGCTGTTGCTGGCTGCATAGCTGCAGTTTGGCCAGTTTACACAGTCTTGGTGGTTTTCTGCTTTGCCCATTTAGGAACATTCCAAAGCTGCAGGGATTCCCGTCTCCCTTCCAGAGGAGGCAAATCTAACATAGGCAGGCCAGGAGCAAGCCTCCTAAGTGTGGGAAACAGGAGACTCCAACTACAGACAAGCAAGCATGTAGCCAAATCAGGAATGTAGCCTGCCACAGAGGACCAAAAAAAAATACTGGCCATTTTATCAAGCTTCTCACTTGATCCCTGCAGCTCCCTGTTACCCTTTTTCCTCCCTTCCCCATGCCCGTATCCCCTCCTCCATGCTTGGCACAAATGCACAAAGAATATCTTCACTGATTCCTGCTTTGGGTTCCTCCCCTGACATATTCTTTGCAACGTTCACGGCCTGTCAACCCGGGCTGGTAACAAAAGCCGCACTAATTGGAATGTTCATGGAGATAGTTCGTCTCTCGCAAGAATAACACACGCCGGCAGGAGTAGCAGGGGCTGCCGTCGGAGCGCCTTTCTTCCTAGTGCCCCACACCTGTCCTTTTTCACAGCTGGATTGCTCAGACCTGGAATCTAATCTCAAGAGAGGGGGGGTTTTTTTTTGTTTTTTTAAATTTTATCTTCAGAGAAAAACAAACAGGAGGGGCACTCATCGATCTTCAGAGAGAAACATTAGCCAAGCCAAACACATGCCGGGGTCTGAAGCAACAGGATGTCCATGAGGTAATGCTTGGATTCACCTTGCCATCTCCATTTACACCAAGGACACGCTGAAGAGAAGATGAAGAGTGGCTCTGGCACAGAACAAAGGGAAACCTGAAAAGTGCATTGGCCAAGACTAGTACAGATTGGTTTTAGGATTTCAGATTGACAATGGAAAATGGGTGCTGCACTCCTGTTGATAATCAGTGCGTGCCAATATGGTATTATCCTGGAACCCTCTTAGAAGAACTTCCCTTAATCTATTCATTCATGTGGGTACTTTCAGCGGGCTCACCACTCATATTAAATAGTTTCTGCAATTATTTAAATTACAGTAGTGACCTGACCAAGCCCAGGAACCCATTCTGATAGGGACCACACAATAACTGCAGTCAGCAATGACCAAGGGGCTGCTCTCTGAATAGAAAGGTCAGGCAAAATATGAGGAAGTTGAGGGGCTGAATGGTGCCACCCTCACTGTACTGTTGGGGAATTGGGACATGGAGAGGTTAAGTGATTTGCCCAAGGTCACAGAGTGGCCCTGTGGTAGAGCTAGGAATGAGGTTCAGATTGCTCAGTACCTTATCTGCAAATACAGTCTTCCTCTTACCTAAACCTAGGAGGTTGGATTTTAAATGATTCAGGTCAATGTCTCTTCACCTGTAGGGAAAGAACACACAGCACAATTCAGGAGGTAGAGTACAAAGATGGTTTTTACCTGGGGAAAGCCTTGTGCTCTCCACATATAGTATACAGAATAATTGTTCCACTGGTTTTTATTTCTCTATTGATTTTGCACAGTTGGTTAAACTGAATTCTAGTTGTTCTCAACGAGCAGGAACCCCATGAACCAGTAAACCAGAAGGACCATTTCTGTGTTACAAAGCCCACCAACAAACTGGTAGTGGATGAAGAGTTTCTTTGCAGTTCTGATACAGGCAGTCCTTGGACTTATGACACAATTGGTTCCTGAAAACCGCATCTTAACTGGAAATGCCATAACTCCGAACCGATTTTCCCGTAGAAACAATGTTATAAATGGGAGATTGGTTCCTGAACCAAGGCCCAATACTTTATTTTCACCAAAAATAACCCAGAATTTTGTACTCAATCAATTATAGATGAATGAAATACCTACGTTAATGTATTTATATTGTAAATAGCAATCATATTGATTTGGAAGGACTGCTTTGAGGTGACTTTGCTGGACTTTTTGAAAGGCTCTTGGTTGGCCTTTTTGAAGGGTTCTTGGCTGGAGTCTCTTAGGAGTCTTGTCTGCAGGTTTTTCTGGAGTCTTGTCTGTTTTCTTAAAGAAAGTGTCCAAGAACATTTGGACAGATGTTCTCCAGGGAGATGGGAGACGCAGAGAACTTGTTCACTGCCGTGGTGTAGCGTCAGGTCAAGCGCCATAAAGTCAAAACTGATGTCAGAAAGTCAAAGCAGGGTGTCCCTGTAGTTAGATTTCAAGGTTACACTTCATTCATGACAATGATTTTTGCACCTTAAAAGCTGCCCTGCCCCCACCCCGTAACCTCCAACCCCAACTGTTTGCACGGACAAAATTGAACGAAAGGTACTTAAATAAAAACCCTTATAAAATCAGGCTGGCACCCTTTCAAGGATGCTTTATTGTAGAAGATTTTCAGTTTTTCCCACTTCCAGTTGAGCTATAGATGGTACAAAAACAGTATTGCGACCCTCCTACCTATGTCAGAGAACCAGGAAGAATAGATGCATGAACATTTTGAAGTCCACAAAAGTGTACAGGTTTTGTTTGAACTGCGGGTTCAGTCTAATTTTTGTTTGATCCAAACCATTTTAACCAGTTTAATTCAGAGTATAAACTGCTAGCACAAACCTCAAGAGTTCATTCACTTGTCATATCTTCCATGCTTATTTTGCCTCAGTTTGCAGTAGGACTGTTTAATTAATAGGCATTCATTAAGGCTGGATCTTATGTTAATTCATAAAGAGAAAGCAAACAAACCTAATATGACTGTCCGTGCATTGATTAAAACAAATGCCCAAGAGAATACTGTAATGAGGATTCAACACTTACACAGTCTTTACATTAGAGACCTGTCATTTTCTAATGATGTGCCTCATTAACCTCAGGCACTGTGGGCCTGCAATCTCTGCTCAGATACTTTATGATGCTTGAAACCATACTGCAGGTAGGACACACCACGTCACCTATGGCAGTACCCTTCCCCAGTACACAATCCATTTTAATTTTTAAGAGTTCTTAGCTATTATTTTAATTCCAAACCCAGTGTTTTCCAGATGAAGGAAGATGTGCCAGTTTCCAAAAGGGAAATGATTAGTTTTATATCTAGTTAAAAGTTTCCACTGAAAAATGTTTTTCAAACGAATTTTTTTCCCCCAAAAAGAAATAGCGAATGTTTGCTTCCTTTGAAATACTTTGACTTTTCAGTGAAATAAATCTTTGCTCCGTTTTGTTTCAAATTTTTAAGTCATTACATTTGTTTTTAGTTCCTAGACTAAAAACCTAAACTAAAAGTTTTCTTGAATTGAGTTTTTGTTCAAAAAAAGAAAAATTATGAAGTATCTTAATGAGAAAAGTTTAGTTTTGCTCATAGTTCCCTTTTCCCCTCCCCATAGCGTCTTTGTTTGCCCTAACAAATTTCACGTTAGGAATATCCCCCATGACGTAACTTATATCTTCTAGCTACATGCTGATAAAATATATACATGCAGTGAGGATCAAGAGGAAAATTAGTTACCCCCACCATTTAAGATCTTAACAGACCCTATTTTCACATTATTTTAAAGACATATTTGTGAGAGTAAGGTTTAGGGCTGCATACATGTGACGGACAACATTTTTTTAAAGAAAAATTGGCTCTAACAATTGTCATCAAACTTTTGCTAAAAGTGAAACAAAAAAGTTCATTCACCAAAACCCTTTTTCTGATCGGTGCTTAATAACTGTTTAGCTTATACTTCTGACGCATTTCTTTCAATTTAAAATGGCAAAAAACATTAGAAACACTAGTCCATGTCTGGAGCCTGCAA
Source organism: Crocodylus siamensis (assembly GCF_052110815.1). Lineage (NCBI taxonomy): Eukaryota > Metazoa > Chordata > Crocodylia > Crocodylidae > Crocodylus > Crocodylus siamensis. The sequence continues at coordinate 61,336,866 of NC_143402.1, forward strand.
AAAATAGTTCTGTTTTCCTTTTGTGTGAGGGGATGTATGTGCTCACGCTGTAAAAATCAGGGAAACATTCAGGTCTAGTCTCCAAAAAAATCAGATTTCTGATAAAAGTCCCAGCCCACATCTGTACACTAGAGCCTTTAACAAATGACATTGGTCTGAAGGAGTCCGCCACCAGAGTTTGGCTTAGGTTCGCACAGACGGGGAAACAAAAAGCTGTATTTTAATTTAATTTGATTCATTGTAGGCTGCAAGAAAACAGTGGAACTGAAACCAAACCCGCGGCTCTTTCCTGCAGACAGCAGCCTCACGTTCTAGTCACAGGACACGGTGAAGACAGCCCAAATGTAGCAGAAGAAAGAAAAAGCCAGGAGTCACCGCCTGTGTTTATTTTCTCTCGATCTGTAAAGTAAGCTGCCAGACAGAATCACTTACCTCATGGGCCCACGGCCGCACTGCAGCGAGATGTCTGCAAGGGGAAAGGGAAGACTAGCAAGCTCCACGGTCTGCTTGAGCATACAAGGGGCAGGCTGTTTTTTCTGAAGGTTGAAAGAGCCCGTTTAAGTTGTCCTCCAACTTTGCCTCCTAAAAATGAACTTTTGACCTCTTTTTTTACTTCATTGTTCCACGCAGCGGCAGAAGTACATCATGTAAGAAAGGCAGTTCTGCTTTGATACCTCTGTGAAGTCCAAAACCGGGAAGCATCCCATTAGCAGTCCCGTTCTCACAATTTTGAAGACAAAGGTTTTAATCCAAATAAAAGGGAACATTGGGGCATCTAATCGAAATCGCCGGTGGTTCAGCACTCACTTCTTTCCCCCCTTGACAGCTCAGCATAGGATTACAATGTACGTGGAGCAGTGGAAATTCTCCACGTTTCCCTTTATTAACCTCTAGTTGCCTCTGGTCAAGACACTATGTCATAGAGTAATGAGTCCGTGCAATTCAGATTAAAAAAACATAATTGCTGTAACTAGAAGCTAATTTCTTCAGTGCTGTCACCCAGATTATTCATGGTGAACCAAGATCATTTGCCCACCAAAATGGTGGTGTGGGATCAGGGGAAGGGCAAGGAAAAAAGAAGGAAGCCACAGAGAATGTAATCATTCTTTAAAAAAAGGACAGATCAGTATTTATTTTATCCTCCTCATCAGCGCATCCTGTTAAGCCCCCATTTCCTGTATGTTCCCACCCCTCTCAAGAAAATCCAGAATCTGGCAAGGCCCAGCTCTCAACCAACTCAGCAGCTTTTTCCCTAGTGTGATTACTTCATCTCTTGTCCAGCTCTGAAGCTATTTTTCCTCCTTGGCACTAGGGCTGTGTGAAGCGTTGGTCACTGATTCAATTCGACGGAGATTCGGCCCAACTTGGCAGCCGAATCTCCGAATCCGAATCACATCAGGAGACCCAGTCATCTCTCTGAACTGAATCAGAAGCCTCCCATTTGATTCAGAGAAATTTGATGATTCAGCTGTAGACACAACTTGATAGTTTTTGCTACGTGTGAGGTATGTAGAAAACACATATCAAGCTGTGGCTATGGCCGAATCGCTGACTCTCTGAATCAGCACCGAATCTTCAGATTGAGATTTGGGACAGTGTTCCCAATCAGCGAATCGAATCACTGTCCCCCAAATCAGGCTGAATCCGAATTGAATACTTCCCACTTTGCACACCCCTACTTGGCACTCCTTCGCTGTCCAACCTTGCTCTAGGGCTACCTCTCCTCACTCAGAAATGAGGTGGGACTGTCTTATATAGGCCCAAGATCACTCCCATTGCCAGTGGCCTCTGAAAGAATCAGTTAACTGGGGCCACCTGCTTTGATTCCTGCCCCCACCCTATCAGAGACATAACAGGCAGCAGCTGCAGGGGCCAAGCCAGCAGCAGCGGTGGCCACAGTTCTTGTGTCACCCCAGAATAGGCCGCTGCCCCAGTCGCCCATCCCTTGTTATACTGCTGCAATCCGTATAACAGTTCATTCTGCAATGAGTTCCTAAAAGCCCAGGCTTCTAAATCTTTTACTAAAGGAGAGCTGCTATAGTAGCGTTCAGGTTTGATGCATGAGCCAGTGCTATTTTTTTGCTTAACCAGCACTTTGAAGATATTGGTACATCTGAACAGGAGGGAGCAGGGACTATGTGCAAGATGACAACCCTGGCTCCTTGTTAACTGATGTCCTGGCCTGGTAAAACAGCGCCTTTGTATACCTTCCTGTGAATCTGACCTATCAGAGGGTACAGTCGGGAAGTGGTCCTACCTGGCAAGTATAAGTCCAGCACGTAGGACCGTCTTTCCCAGAAAAATGCAGAGGTTTAGGCTGGAACTTGAAGTGAGACTTAGGTACCTAACTTTCTTGGGCCTCCCTAGAAATCTGAACTGTAATGCCTTATTTCTCTAGGCATCCTGATAATAGCAGCCCAAATAGTTTCCTGTATAGATTGATATGGCCTGGTTCCCCTTATTCCTAGGGGTCTCCTTGCCTATAGCTAGGGGACTTCCGGTATTCTCTGGATCATGCTGAGGACTACAAACCTGGAACTTTTTTGGCGTTCTAGGTTGCTGCCAGAAACAATATACGGCAGACTGATGTGGGATGCATTATGTTGCTTCAGGACTGCTAGAGAGACTGTGTCTTGGTGCAGAAAGAACATCTTTGTTCAGTCAGCAACCCCATGACAGGTGTAAGCTTGAATAGAGACATCACACTGTCTTCCCCCTACATGCCATGTGCTATTAAATGGGAGTAGCAATTACAAAATCTCCATGTGGTATTCCTTTCTGTCTTGTGAATAGATCTGGTGACATTTTTACTTCAAAACATTTTTGAAAGTGAAGTGACCTGTCTTCAAAAGAAAAAAGGCCTGAAAATTTTCAGTTCTTCATTAAAAAAAACCACAACAGCATTTTTTTCAAGTTTAGCATTTTCATCCTCTCACTTCTTTCTCCCTTTCCCCTCCTGCCCTGCCTTCACTCACACGCTCCTTTGTTTTCAGTTTTTTCTTTCTTCTCATGAGTCCTTTTCCCCATTTTATGACTGGAAAAGGGGGTTGGAAGAGAGAACCACAGTGGAGCATTGAAAGCAAATATGAAAACACTCCAAACTCGAGGGCAGTTCAAATATTGTACATTTTGCTGGAAAACTGAACATTTCTTTATTTTTATTTGCACAAGAAACCACTTTGTAATCTGCTGTACCTGTTCCCATTTTAAGGATGTACGTGTTGGCATCGTGTACTATGGATGTCCAAGTGGTGGCTGCTGAGGAAAAGAGGAAATTATAAATCAGAGAAAAAAAGATGGTTGCAAACCATGCAGGCCAGGCGAGGGAGGCATGCTGGCTGGGCACCCCCGGGTGGCACAGGTCCATGCAGTGCAGTTGTCGCTAGACACAACCAGACCTACAAGGAAGACCAAGATTAATCAGATCCATTATTGCCTCCCCCTGTCAGTGGCCTGTGAAAAGACGACTAAGGTGAATGGTGAGGCCAAACTAGGGCTGGGCAAAAACTGACAAAGAAACTTGAAAACATATTGGTGATAAAATACAGTTTTGTTATTTAAAAAATGAAATCTGGGCAGATGTGGCTTACGGTCATTCCGCTTTTCTGCTGGGGTCGTCCCCACTTTCCCGTCAGATCTTAGTGATCTGCTGATTTTATTCATCAAGACTTTTTTGTGCAGTTTTTTTTCCCTAACTTTTTTTCGGGGGCTCGCAGAGCCTGCGGTGACACAGGTTGGCACCCGACCCAACGCGGGGGTCTGCACTCTTACAAAATGGCCAAAGCCATTAACAGGCACTCTGGCTTCAGAAAGAGTGAATGCTGGCCTCCCCACTCTTCCCTGGATGCAGATTTCATCCTGTGCAGCTCTACTTCTAGCTGTAAGCTGCCAGGGAAATGTTAAATTAGGAGCATCTCCGGAAGGAAGAGTGGCATATCTGAAGTGCCTCGCTAACAAGTAAAGGCCTTTGGTTAGTTGCTCTTCTATGACCAGGATAAATTTTGTAAGGGCAGCAGCAGGTTTCATAGTGGGATGTTTCCAAGACAGCCCGCTGTGTAACATTTGAGGACACGCAAAATTCAGACATAAAGAGCTCCCAAGCTGCTCTGAGCAGCAGTGAGGGCTTCACATAGCTCCAGCTCCTGAGTGCTGTGAGTACTCTAATCTAGAGCACTCGGGTATTTGAAATCTCAATTATTTATGTGTTCATGCTGTGGGTTAATGCTGACTGACACTAAAACACTGCCTAGATTTAGCTTCATAAAATTTTTATCCCCACTATGAACTACAAGTCTTTCTCCAATTTCATTTAAAGGAAACGGAGTATCAAAAAGCCTACTGAGGAATTCATGAGCAACCAGTTATGGCCCCACTCTTCCTCCTAGCCAAATCCTGGGACTTGATTACCATGGCAACATATCATAATTTTAATGCCCTTCCTGGTTGCAGTTGCACAGAGACAAATACATTTGCTTGCTTCCATATTAACCACCCATCTACTTCAGGTTGGGTGTAAGGTTCATGGCTGTTGCTTCCTACCTCATGGCCTACTAGGGTGTATATATGTGTCAGTTCATTCTGTTTGCAAAGTGTTTGGAAAATGTAGTGGAAAATCAGCAAACTTAAGCAAACACATAGTCTCATGTGCACTAATCTCCAGGCACTGCACTGTATACCTGTGAGAAAGGCATCTGTGTGCAGTCAGACAATTTATAGTGGCACAGTACAGTGAGGTCTTTTGTAAGAAACTACATGTTCCTTATCTGGTTTGTGCCTTAAAAAAAAAAATTCAGTAAATGAAGGCAACATTTACTGCAGCTGGATTAAAATTGGACTTCAGTCAGAACCACAACATAAATTATGAGCTTTTATGAAGACATGAAATTATATATCATCATCGCCTAATTCAATGAATTGTCTTATTTTAGAAAAGAAATCCGCAAAAGTGCAATACACCCTTATGGGGTTATAATCTACATTTCTCCATCATATTATAAACAAAATAGATGCTTTCCTGATTTTATCTACTGTATGGCATGTGTATGTGCATGAACTATAGTATTAGTCTTTGTTATAGCGCAGGTAACTGTAATTGGGATGCAACTACTATAAATGTCCTTTCTCAGAGAGTTGTCTGATAAGCAGATTTGAACCTACAGAATCTGGTAACCAAACAATATATAATCCCAGCTCATCAAGCATCCCTCTGACACAATGACCCATCAATGAACTAAAAATGCTTTATATATTTCTCCTTCTATGCACTTACCTACCAGCAAGTGCTGCAAATGACAAGTACAGGCAGCAGTGCTTACTTCCTACTCTATTCACAGTGCTGCTCATACTTCTTCATTAGAGAAGGCAAGCATGATTTATTCCATGGTAGTTTATTTGACTACGTATAAGCACACATGCTGCTGTGTCCAATAGAGCTGTGCAGAGACTGGGATTTCCATCTAATGGGAAATTCCACAGTTATGAAATTTGTTTTCCTTGGAGGGTTTTTTAAACAAAAAAATGGTTTGGGGTAAATCAAGGTCTGCCATTTACCGAGAACAAAACTGTCTCGTTCCAATGTTCTCACTTTTTTCATTTACAAAATTATGAAAGACATTCCATTTGTAATTGAAAATACATTGTCAAATGAAACGGGGAAACTCTCCATTCCTATATTTCAAAAGGAACTGTTTTAACTGTATCCAAATGCTTTGTTTTACTTTTCCCCAATACAAAATGTCATTGCAATTGGCAATAGCATAATGAGCAGTGGAAGACTGGGACACATCCCCAGGCGCCCACTTAGAGGGGTATGGCAGCTGCCATCACCACCCACCCAGATGCTGCAGCCAGCCTAGTCTGTGCTTTCACTGCCACCCAGGATGCAGCCCCTGGCTGTTAAGCCTCTGGAAATCAGCAAGCCCCCCCTGAGAAGTTTTGTTAAAATGATATCTTCGAATAGAGAAAAACATTCTCTTATTTCCTTCATGAATCCCTCTCCCCCAAGATGCTGGTTACTTCTGGGACTGATAAGAGAATATGCTTAGAAGCAAAGCCTGCTCCAGCCTCTCACTTGGTTGGTGAAAGAATCTCTTGGAGACTCATAGTAACTCTTTGCTAAACTTCAGTCTTAAGTTGGAGGGAGAGTTGAGTTGGTTTCCCTGCTTCTGAAGGGGTCATCCCCTTCCTGGTCAGTGCCAAATGCTCCCTGCCATGAAGTTCATCAGCAACTCTTCTTGAGCCTTCAGGATGTACTGGATTGCATCAGCAGCAGGTATTTTGGATGGTGTTCACATGAAGAACGATTCCGCAATCTGTCCTTTTTACCTATGTCCTGCTGCAACCTGCATGCTGTGCTGTCCCATCCACGAGCTTCAAGAAGGATGAATATTTACAACAAAGTTTAACTCTTGGTATGCTTCTTGCATCAGTTATGCTATTTTATTTTGGACATAAAAGCATTGCCCAGGCCTGTACCCAGCCTGTCTGACAGAAATGAAGTCAGGGAACTAAAGTGGACCCTATTTACAGGGATTTTCTGTTAAAATACCACACTGATCTACAGTTTCTAGAGGCAGGAATTCTTGTGAGCGATAGCTTTTATTGAACCAACTGCATGGTTGGGCAGACACAGGCAAAACTTCGGGTATCAGTAGCCTTCCCCAGTGGACTAAATAGCAAAGCTGGTGAGAAAATATTTTTCCAGTTGTTTCTAGACTTTGACCATCTTCCCACTCCCACCCCACCCTCCCAGGGAAAATACTGTATTCCTAAAAACATTTCTGCAATGTATTTTCAGGTTTTCACTTAACCTCCCCCACCCCCTGAAAAATTAAAGTTTTGTTTTGTGCCAAAGAATTTGTTTTGGGGCAGGTAGAGGGCTGGGGGGTTATTTGTGTGTTGATCTCCCCCCCCCCTTTTTTTTAACAAAACCTGATTTTGTTCTGCAACATTTTCCATTTAATATATAAGATATTTTCTACTGAGGGAAAAATACATTTTGGAGAACAGTTTTCAATCAGGTCTACCAAATAGCAAGTTTTCCTCTTCCCTAAGGCTCAGATGCCACAAACACTTTGAGTTGTGCTTAATTTTAAGCACAGGAGTAGAGATTGAAGCCTGTAACTGCATGTCTGTATTTTAATCTTTATCTTTAACTGTAAGTATTCTCCCTCACACAGCAACTTTTGTGAGGGAATGAAAGGTTTGGGAAACTGGTTGGTTTTTTTTTTCCTTATCTTAAAATAAAAGTTTTTCCAGATAACCATAATCATAAAGCTAATACTTCGATGTTATTGGTTTAATGGTTTTGTGAACTATATACTCCCTTTTTCTGGAAAACGTGGTCTCTGCTCTTCTAAAAATCAGCCCAAATACTACAGTGACAGGCACCTTGCATAAACTTGTATAACCCAAATCTGAAAGGAACTTAATTATGCATTTTAACTCCTATTCAGCAAAGCACTTTTAGGAATGTGCATCAAGTATATACTTAAAGTTAAGCAAATGAATAAATATTTTCCTGAATAAGGATGTTTTCCTAGGGTGATAAGAGTCAATAAATAACTAAACCTAGTACAAGTTGCTAGCTTAGCAGTACCAGATGCAGAGAACTAGATCTTTAGCCGGTGTGAATCATACTCTCTTCAGTAAAATGTTGATTTTTGCCAGTTAAGGAGCTGGTCTTTATTGAGTAGTGTAAAGCCACATACAAATCAGCCCCTTTCCCACCACTGTAACTGACCTCTTTTTTCCCTTTTTCTGAAAATGCCCCAAAGAAAAGCTTTTGGTGCACCTGACTTGTTACAGGCAAACTGTCACTACAATGAAAACAGTGAAGCTTTTTTAAAAGTTTAAACTGTGTCTATAATGCTCCCAACCAGGTCAAATCCTTTTTAAAATCTCCATCCCTCTATTTATTATTCAGTGATTAAGGGCTTGAGCAGGGAGTGGGGAAAGGAGTTCTGCCTTAGTACAGGATAGAAAAAAATTAGCTCCTGACTGAGACATCAAGTTAATGTTTCAATTTAATTTGAACTTTTATTTCTAAATGAATATAAAAATCAGAAATACAGAAACCCAGACAAGTCTATATCTCTGGCAAGGCTAGCTGTCACCACATAAGTGAAGGGTGTACTATAAACAGACTTTATGCATGACGAAACTGCTAAGGGCTGTGCATTATACACTCCCGTTTTCAAAGCTCTGCCACCTACGAGACCTGGCCAGCAGTGTGGACCAGTGCCAGGTCTAGTGACTGCTCTGAAGTTGCAAGTGAAGTACAATACATATTCAGAATCCACTTCCAAAAACTATGTATCTTATACATAAAAAAATTGGCTTTAGCAGTCCTTCAGGAACATGGATCAAATCTAGCTCTTCAAAATACACTTCTTACTGGTGCTTACTACTTATGTGTTTCCTGTCACTCTGGTTGGAGTGAACAACCAGGGTATTTAATGATGGGGATTTGATTAGAAGTTATTTCTCTGACTGATATTTTCAAAGGCAAGAAAGAATCACTATTTTAAATACCATCCAATTCTATTTAGACTATATAATAGTTTGTGGGACAGCTAGATAGAGCCAGTTACAAATTGGCTGTCCTGCCTTGTTTTTCAAAGCCTCACAAAAGCATGGGATTCATCCTCTCCTTCTACGGTACTGATCTTTTTACTCTGATCATATCTGGTTCAGGGAAGTTCCCTGTTTCAAGGCTGTCAAAAGCTCCAAATGTGAACTGCTACAAATGTGAATGCAACAACATACACTTGTGCTTGTACTAAACCTGACAAAATTCATGACAGAATTTCCCTTTGTATATCTAAAAGCACAAGGGCATCAAACGTTGTGTGATGCATATCACCACCTTTACAATGCATACCTGTGTATGTGCACACACTTGTGCATAACTATATGCTCTAGAGCAATTTGTGTTTATGAAGCTTTGCAGGTTTATTTTGCAGCACTTCTATATAGATACTTTACCAAAGCTACGCAGAACAATCGCCCACCATTTTTTTTTTGTTCACAGAAGCTTTCATTTGACTTTGGAATAAAAAATATGGATCAGAAGGAAAAACCTCCTATTCAAACCACCTCAAGCTAGAAGGAAGTTTAGGTGTGGATCTGGATGACCCAAGACTGGACATAAGGAAAAACTTCTTTACAAGCTGAGTGCCAAGGGGTTGGAACAGCCAAGGGTTTGAAACAGGCTCCCCCCAGAGGTGGTATACTCATCCACCCTGGTGATCTTCAGAAAGCGTCTTGACACCCACCTTGTTGGGGACAGCTGACCCTAGCAGTATTTTCTGCCCAAGTGCAGGGGGGCTGGACCCAATGATCTTGGTAGGGGCTGGAAGGGACCTTACAACTATGAAACTATGAATCTGTGAATTGTACCCTGTGCCTACTATGGGGCAAGTGAAAACCCTTGAACTGACTCTTTCCAGATTTAGGTCTGGGTTTCTTTTTGATTCGTGCCCATAGTAACATTCAGTCACGAACAGAGACTATTTTTCTATTTATGATCTAGTTTCCTATGAAGTAGGAAAGTGCCATTGTGCCCATGGAGAGCTAAAGCACAGACAGACTCTGTGTAGCTCTATCTACACTGATGCACAGAGCTGACCTTAGGGTCATTCTCAGGAATATAGCTACCAGTTATCTATACTTTAGGCTCTTAACACCAGGGTTCAAATTGCACTTTAACTCTTGGGGGAGTCAAAGGCGGCGGTGGGAGCCAGAAGGCAGCTCTGGTACAGGCTCCAGGCAGCTATAGCAAAAAACACCCGGCAGCAATGCGGGGGAGAAGCCACTTTTCCCCCATGCTAAACAGCAGTTTCTGCCCGGCTGCCGGGGGGGTGGTCATCTTTTATGGGGAGCCCCACCCCCCAATTCAAACCCTGCTTAGCACTCAATGTGCAACACCTATTTAGCAGCCAGCCCTGGCTTCATTTGTCTCCTGACCTGTCCTTTTCTGCAATGTATCTAGAATTTAGTGATGTACTGGCCTCAACCACAGGAAGTGCACTAACAACAACCTAACAGTACTGTGTTCCTGATTTCCAGTTTTTACCCCTTCCTTTCTCTACATTTGAGGACCAGAGACAAGCACTGAAGACGAGGCAAGAGACTGCAGACTGTCAGTAGACGGGCTCTGCTTTGCAAATAAGAAAATGCAATGAGAACCATTTGGTGCAGGTTACAAGTCATGCTACAGACGAGAGAAAAAAACCCCTTATATAGCTCAGCCTTAAATATGTGTAGACATACACTAGATGATATGCCCACCATTACACAAGGGGCACCGATAACTGTGCTCCAGGAGTGGGGCACGGGGAGAGGGAGGTGTTTTAATTAGGGTGTTTCTTGGGAGCCAGTCTAATAAAAATGCCCTCAGTGTCTCATGTTTTCAGTGTCCCCATGTTGCAAAATGGCGGCGAGGGCACTTTAACTAAAGCTTTATCCACGAGCTTTAGTTAAAACACCCCTGCTGCCATTTTGGAACACGGGGACACTGAAAACATGAGCTGCTGCAGCACACTGGAGTGGCTTGCTCCAGTGCAGTCTAACCAGAATGCATTGGGGCACATGGAAAAGTGCCCCAAGAAGTCTGTGGTGGATCAGGGAAGTGAAAATAGCTTTTCAAAAGTCCAAGGTAGCACTCAGTTTGCTAAACCATCCTTTCTGTGAAAAGTACAGGATACTTACTGTTCCCACCTGTTTGAGCAAGAGCTATAAGGGGGCAGTGCATTTGAAAATCAACCCCAATGTATAAAACTAATTTGCAAAATTCCCAGAAAACATTGCATTGGGTTTGAGATATTCTTAAAGTAAGAAACAACAGTATGAGCCAAGTTACTGTAAACTACCTGTATTTTGGTAAATGTGGTACTCACACCTTACAAACAAGCCAGAGACTTTCATAAAATCTTGCCAGACAAACGTATCAGACTACTGCCCTCTATAACAACATGAGTTTTTGTTAAGTATTTTTTTTACATGCTGATTTTTTGGCAACATGACAACAAAGTTAATCAGACCTTTCATTTCTCTAGCTGGCTTTAAAGGATTTGTAATATTATACTCATATATTGGAAGGCAGAAGGAAGTTGTTTGTCCGATTCAAAATCTGTTATTTATTGTGCATTAACAGCACAATCTCCTTATGCAGTCAACAGCAGGATATTTTATCAGGGTTGGGAAGCGAGTGAAACCCCGTATCCAATTCTACCAAGTGACACAACCTACTCTGATCCTTAGAAGCCACCTCACGAATACTAAAGAGCCAGTACATAATGGCCTTTAAAGAATATAGTTTCCAATTAGGTCATTGGTTTCAAACACAGGGTATACTAAATTAGTAACATTTGGTGGTAAATTTCTTTGAAGTTCTCATTAATCTTTCTCTTGGATTTGAACTTTTCTTGGCCATGTTCCTCATAGAATCTGGATCCTAGTTATGTCAAAACACTGATTAGCCCCACAGTTTGAAGGCAGGGGGGATTAGGTAGGGCGGGTGTTAGATTTCATGAAAGGCCTATTTACCTAGTCATTTAGCATGACCAAATGGGAGGGCAGCCAACAAGGGCAACGCCTTGGAAAAATTCCAGGGTTGCTACCTCATTAGGGATCTCCACAGCAAATGGTAGGGTTGCAGTTGTGATAATAACCAGCGTTAGAATTCAGCTTCTACTAGGAATAGGACAAGGTGACTTTTGTCTTGTCTTGTTTGGCACCATGACACAGACTAGGGATCTACCTTTAACTACAGGAGGTACATTTATCATGTAGCAGCCCACCTTGACTCTACCACGGTTAGTGGGAACAGAATTTGGTCCCTTATATGAGAATCTTCTGATAGCATTTTACATAATGCCCAGTTCAAAATCCCACAAAGTCCATTGCAGTCTTTGCATTGATTTCAGTGTACTTTGGATCAGGCCCTTATCCTGATGCTCTATCACAAGAGGAATGAAGAAAATCATTGAGGTTCTTTAACCTGGCCCCTCATCTAGAGAAGTGCAGAGACCCAATGCACTATCTCAACCAAGGATCAAAGGGGTTCTTGGTTCAAACGGAAATAACATTTCTCCCATTTTCCAAGTAATATTGCTTTGCTCATGGGTAGAATCCAGTTGTTCTACAGGAGCCTAATTCTTAAATCCATCTGGAAACACTATCGGTGCAGAATTGGCAGTGTGCATTTTGAACAGTATTTCCTGTGGCGATAATTCTTGACTTTAAAATATCTCAAGGCACCCCACGGGTGCCCAGGCACCAAAGTGCGCCTCAGGGTGCCGCCCAATGTTAGCGCTATTACTTACATGATTTACAAGATAAGCCCAGAGATTTCAAATAGAAATTCATAGTGTTAAAAACCTTGTGACCTGTTGTGTTCTGAGTTTTTTGAAAGAGAATAATTTCTCTATTGGTTTCCTGTAGTCAAAAATGAGTAAAAATTAAGAGATGACACGTTCTGAGGGGTGCCCCACATCTACGAAGGGGTGCCTTGAGTCTTCCTAGGGTACCTTGAGTCTGAAAAGTCTGAGAACCACTGTCCTATGTTGACCATATTAAAAAAGTTGCTCGTAAAAAGATGCTGTGTGCTAGCTGTGTTAAGGTTAAGAATTTGATGTAAAAGTCACTAAAAGCCATGGGACTTATCTAAGAAACCACCTCTCATCATGTGAGCTATTGCCACCGTTGTGATGTGTGAGCTGGAGATCTATTAGTATAAGAAGGGGTGGACTGCTGATCTAGTAGGGACCTTCATCTTTGCAACTTAGTTCTTCCCTTGCTCTGTAAGAATTAAACTTTGTTATCTTTTAAGACATATTTGAAAGGTTACCTTTCAAGACATGTTTCAAGGCATCTTTTCACCCTTGCCTGCAAGATGACGGATTTGTTTGAAATCCTTCCAGATGCTGAAAGCAGCATAGGGGCATTCTGAAGGAGAGTTTGAACTGAATTTTCTTATATCTATATTATCACTTGAATATTTGATCTTGGGATAATTGAAGGCTCTGTAAATTTAGTAAGGTCTTGTTTAAATGTTTGTCAAGAGCACCCATGTCTTTGGAGTGGTTCAGAGAGAAGAGTGTACTACTAATGGCAATAAACAAATTATAGTTTAGGGGGAGAAGTGAAAATAATAATGATTAAAAATAAGTTAAATTCAATTTTGGAGAAAAGAAAAGTTTGGGTTTTGTGCGTGTATGAAGGGGAAGGTTCAGCTTGGTTCTTATTTCATGCAAAATCCCTTCCTTCACCTCTTGGAAGAATGTAGCTGTCAAAAAATCAAAATTGAACCAAAAGCTTCCTCCTTTTTTGCTAAAGTTCCTAAAAATTAGAGAATTTAGAACGTGGTTCAGAAAACACTAATGCATATGTTTAAATATAAGCATATGAATAGTTTCAATGACATCAACACGAACAGTTGATATAAATCAAGTTTAAACATGTTCCTAGATGTAGGTTGGATCGTGACCTCACAATTAAACCAGAGTAAACATTAATGATCATAATTAAGGTCATTAGGCTATGGTGGAAAAAGCAAGAGCAGCATATTACTGCCTGGAAAAAAAACACAGGTCTGATTGACTGACCATGTTCCTTCTCTAAGGCTGGCGACCACAGGATTGGTCTTCTGAAACCCATCCTATAAAAATGGAATTAGGGGAGAACCAAGCTGGCCACAGTTAAGTGAACCTGAGGCAAACTTTCCATAGAAAATATATTTGTCTTTAATAAAATTTGGCTCAAATCACTATTTCCATATTCTGAGGTTATGTAATGTCCCTTATATAGTGATGTCACATTATGGAAAAATAAAAAAGGGGAAGAGAAATAGCACAGAACAGCCCTTTTAGAGGGATTATGGAAGTCTATCATTTCATGATTTTTTTCTTATGATTCTATACAAAGGCAATATAAAGCCTCTCATATTGTGCATTGTGCTTCCATCTTTTGAAATGTTAGCTAATCATCAAAAACAACACTAGGCTTCAGTAAAAGCACTGTTAATTTACACTGTACGGTCTGCCTTCAAGACAGATGGTCTAAAGCCACAAAGCATAGCATCACAACACCAAACTTTTAGATACCTTGCCACCTAGTGAAGACCTCAGTTCAGCTCCTGACCACTAGGCCCAAGTTTGGGATGCCTAACCTCGGTGTTAGGTGACTCCAGGAACTCTAGGTGCCCGGGCAATGATAAGGTCAAAAAGGGAGACACCCAGTGAATTTAGGCACCTGCAGGGTTTGGCAGCAGTTAACATGTCCTCTGTGCCCAAGTCCCTCACTACCTCTAGTCTTGTACCTAATGTCTCTCACTGGGTGTCTGCACATGTGCTCCAGGGTGTGTGGGGAGGGGGTGAGAGGGGGACTGTTAATTAGAGCTATTCAAATTAAAATGCCCGCAGCACCTCATGTTCAGCGTCCCACGTTTCAAAATGGCAGCAGGGAAGCTGTAACTATGGCAGCACCGGAGCATCCTGATTAGAACACTCCAGCAGACTCAATTAATTAATTAATTGGTTGCATGGTGTCTGACGCAACGGGGCAACAATTTCTGTTCAGGTCTCTGGAGCTCCTGGATTGATAGCTCCAGTAGCACTCAAGAAGTGATAATGAAACTTTTAAGGTTGACCGATGCTTTTTAAATGTCTAGGAGGATGAGGGAGGAGAGAATGAGAGATAGCATCACCTTGCTCTTCCCTGCATATGCCACCTACCCACCCACCCTGAACAGATTGCGCTAATGCTTTAGCCCGTAGCCTGGTGTTAAAAGAGCGGGACATGAAGTGTAGTAGCAAGAAAAAGAAAGTTACTGTTTTCCAGGGTAAAGCATTTCCTCTGGTTCAAACCCAATTAAAAATCATTAGGTGGCCTACAACATTGTCTCATCAGGCATGTCATAAAACCACTGTTTCAGCACAATTTACAGTCTTTTGGGGAAGACAGAACTTGGTTATTTAGTAACTTCTCGGCTCACCCTTCGGAAGGTCAGATCTTTTTGTTCCTTGCCAGAAGAGTGCAAGCTGTAAACTACAGGAAGGAGAGCGTATTGGGATGGAGTTTATACTGCTTTGCACCTGGGAAGCACAGCAAGCAGGAATATAATGCAGGGGAGTACAGTATTTAAAGGCAGAGTATTATGGGATTGATGTATTGGGGTGTAGCACACTGCAGCACTACTGTAAAACTACGGGCAGAATTGTATAGTACAGATTACATTTTAAGATGACCATGCTACACGAAAGTTAACATTTGATAGAGGGAATGATTCCCCTAGTCTCCCTCATCAGACTTTCTCCTGTCAGAAAGTGGAAAGTTGCAAATCACCTTGAGATTTCCCAGCTAGAGCTGCTGTCGTCTCCGCAGAAGGATGTTTTGGGTGACTCCATGCTGCAGCTTGGTTCACATCCTCTAGAGTTACTGCACCTTGCACAATGGGGCAGTGGTAGCAGTGGGTTGTAATAAGGTACATACATTCTGTGGCCAAACTCTACAAGAAGGTAGTGGGTAATTAAAATGATTGAGTAAAACAGGTCAAAACATTCAGAACAGCTATAAAAAAAAAAATTGGAAACACGTTTCTATTTATATTTTTGAAAAAAAAAATCAGCTACTCAGACCAGGAATCAGCACAAAAAACATGGAAATTTTGGAATTTTGGAAATGCGACAGATTTTGACCAGCTCTGCGAGATGTGTTCAGCAGGCTGAGGTACTGGGGGACTTCTGCTAGATGTCTTGAAGCATGAGTGACTGGTGCCTCCCTAATCTGGGGGGGGCACTTGCAGAAGCCGCTGACCCTGTCAGGCGAAGCACTAGCCCTACTGACAGCATCAGTGTTAGCCATCGGGTGGCGCCGGCCCCACTGGGGGGGGCACGTGTACCCCCATGCACCCCCTGCCAGTTGCCTATGCCTTGAAGAAACACTGGGTTGAACAACCAGCCCTATGCTGTATCTCGTTCTGAACCAACTCTGTGCACAGCTTCAGATCTGGAGTTTGAGGATTGAGGCAGACTTAAAAAAAAAAAACCCTCCAAGGTCAGAAGGGTCATCTAGTGATACAAAGAAACAGCTTCTACTCTTGATTGACCAAATATTCTAGCATTTTATCTCATATAAAAATCAATACCAGCTAATCTATTACTGTCATAAACACAAAGGGACAATAACCCATGGTATCAAACTTACCAGAAATCTTTATTGCCATGCTCAGAATGTAAAATGAATAGCTTTCACTTACTTACTTCCCTCTCCTCTCACCTCAAGCTTGTTTCTTCTGAACAATACTGTAACTTTACTGGCTGAACCTAAATTTATTTCCAGGAAGCTTGTCGAGTCCAGGACAGATTGCAGATGAAACAAGAATTATCAAAAGAAAGAAGAAAAACATTTTGCATAATCTAAGCAAAGATGGCATGGCAGTCAAATGAAATTCTCCAATAACTTCCTTGCTTCACTGTAGCTTGATTAGCCTGACAATCAACATCTTATTATGCAGCCCCACATTCTTCTGCAATTTAAACAGGACATCAGCAATGGTGTGTGATCTTCAAGGTCATTTTATGGAGAGTTGTCTTTAGGTTGGTGGTCGCTAGTTATTTAAAAATAAAAATGACAATTTCACTAAAGTAAATTACATCTTGGAAATATAATAAAATATAGCAAGTGCATTGGAAATGATCAGACAGTGGATCTAAACTTGGAATACATTAGCTTTCTTGTGGTTGTTGCTTAAAACAGCCTTCTGAGATATGCAAGCATTCCAGGCTAGTCCTTAAAAGATTTTTTTTATCTTTATCTCCAGGTACATGGGTTTCTAATTATAGTCAGCTAAAAAAGCAATCTTTTGCTATTGTATGTGGATGTACAAGTGTATTTAGAATATGTTTCCTTGAATATTCTTTAACTTGCAAAGGGAATTCATCTCACCTCAAAGAGCCACTGCCACACAGAAGCAAATATTAGATTCTATACCTTAAAAACTCCCTTAGCCTGGCATGCAATTTTTTTCATTTCATTTTTCCATATTCTTATCTAAAGAGAATTTTCCCCTTTACATTGTAATTGGCTCCTTCTTTCTCTATTCATTCAGTAATTGCACACGGCTTCCCAATCACTTCCATGGTGATTAACTGTGATGTCACAAATAAAAGTTTGTGACATCAGTGAATGAATCAGATTATTTATGAACAAGGATGTATCTATTATTTTTATTTATTATTTTATTTATGGTGAAAAACAATACAAGGTAAGCATTCAATAGACCTTCAAGAAGGACACTTTGCTCACAATCTAAGCAAAGAAAATTAAACCGAGCTTAGGGGAAAGAGAACAACAATAGGCAATTTATATAGTAGTTAGCTCAGTTCCATATAAGCTGCACTGCAGAAGGTGTCTCAGAAAGATAGGGGTCTTGCCAATACATTCATAGAGGTCATACCACTCAAAGGAGGCCTGAGTGGCTTAGATGCTAAAGTGGTTGTTTGAAGAGCTGACAAAAATTTGGACAGGCTGGGATAGTAGTTAGAGCACATTTAAAGATTTTTATATTGGTAATTAGATCAAATCTTGATGCCCTTAGCAACATTTAGCTGATACTGCCGAGTGATTTGTGGAATAGTTTGATTCTTATTAGCCACTGGTGTCCATGCTCTTCCCAGTTCAGGTTTCTAAAGAAACCCTTCTGCTGAATATAAAGGACCAGACCCTCATCCTAGTTTTACATGGATCTAGGCTAATTTCCATCACCTGAGATTTTCACCCAGTGCACGGATTCAGAACAATCCGCTTTGAGCTTTAAAGCACCCCTAGAACAGAAAACAACAGCTTCCAGATTACAGTCCACCTGGGAAAGGTCATCTGACACAGTTATTGTTAATACCACAGCATCCTTTTGGGCTGGAAAATGTTGAGACTTCTCAAGATTTAGCTACATTTCAGTTACTGCAGCTCAGCTAGCTATACCTGAGCTAGCTCTAAATAGTTACCTGGAGTACAGCTACCATTGTAGTTTCAGAAGCACTGAGCTCAGTGGGGGCTACAAAAACTGCCCAAGCTGGGTAAATACTCAAGGTGGTTGAGCCATACTGGGTGCTGTGCTGCTACTTAGCCAGACAGTTGAAGTGTATGTAGCTAGCTAGACCTCAGTTGAACAAGCTGCAGTAACTGCTGTGTAGACTTACACACATAGCCATTCCCCCTTAAATATAAACCATTACATTTCTGAAAGGTACCGTTGCTCAGATTCTTGGTGCTTGCATTTGTTAATGCACCAATTTATTGTTTAAGGGAAGGGAAAAAACTTACAATTGTATAGGAGTTTTTCCTTGCAAGAATGACAGCTTTATATGCTAATATTCCTTCTAGCTACAGTGCACATGCAAAGAATTTTTGAGCAACCTAACACCATGTAAGTGTGTGGTTTGCAAGCTTGAAAAAAAGAAAGCGCTTGGTGTTTTTCACTGCACAGACTTTACACATGGCTGAACTTTAAGCACATTGAAGTTAATGGAACTACTCGCCTGCTTAAAATTAAGCACAGGTGTCACTCTTGGAAGGACCACGGCACTCAGTTTCGAAGTGCTGAATTAGATTTAGCTTTGCATTTATGAAAATGGTGCTCAAGGCAAAGATGTTATGTTGAACTTGTGCAGTGCTGTTCTGCAGGTACTTCCAAAACGGCATCACCATTACCCTATAGCACAAGCAGGAAACCTTTCAGCTCTTGATGACAGTAAAGCTAAGATCAGTTTCCAGCTACAGTATGTTAGTTCAGAAGGTAGCTTTGCATCACCTTCTGCTTCCTGCCCAGATGTGACTTCATGTAGAACTAGGTTTCCCATTTCCCTATCATCTTCACATTCTGTAGCCTCACAAAATTCATTCCAGCCACAATGCATTTCTGTACCAGAAGAGGAAAAGAAATCTGAAACTTTCATAACCTTCAAAGGAAAGTGGCCATTTCATGCACAAGCTCAGCTTTGGGACATAAAATGAAGCAGAAGTACAAACTTAGACTCACTAGTTTTACACAGACCCCAAAGTAATGCCTGGAGGATGGTGGCAGAGAAGTCCTGGTATAACAAGTGGATATATTTCTTGTTGAGCCCACTTGATCCCAGCTGACTTCTTGCTTATGGTGGGGGGCTGAACCTGATGATCTCTCGAGGTCCCTTCCAGCCTCTAATGTCTAGGAAATCTATGCAACTCCAGCAGGCATAAACTTGAAACCTCATTTCAGATTCAAGCTGAAGCTCAATCCAGTCAGCCCAGCTGCAAAGGGCACCTACGTGTAGAGGCAGCAGTAGGATGGGTGTAATACTGATCATCCCTCCCATTTCTGTTGTCAGCTAAGGAAACTACTGTGCTTAACCATGTTTGCCCAGTGGGCTGCTAGGCTCAGATAAACCTTATGACCTTTGTATAAAACATGTGTGACTGACCTGTGGCATGTGTGCCACTAGTGGCATGAGCAGCTTCTGCATGCGGTACATGGCAAATCAGAGCGGGGATAAGCAGCATAGCAGCAGATATGACAGAGAGCAGAAAGAGCAGCAGATCAGGTAGGGGAAGGGGATCAGCGGCACTCAGGGAAACAGTGCTAATTTTTGGCAAGCCTGCTGAAAAGGTTGGCCCTCACTGGCCTAAAATGTCCCAAGAAAAGACTAAGAAAGGTGTTTGTGCCCAAAAGCTTGCTAAGAAGAATTTTTCCAACTATTTGAGTTGGTCTAATAAAAGATATTGGATTTACCCAAAGAAACTTGTCTGCCTATGTCCTTAGACCAACACAGCTACAACCTACACCCAAGAGAAGACTAATGCACTCTGTTGCTGGAGGAAGAATATATGCCTTAAAGACTGAGGCTGGGTCTATCCCAGGTATTTGCTCTGGTTACAACTGCCATTGACTGGCTGCCAATGACTCTGACTCTGTGAAAATTTGTCATGTAGCTGCCATAATTTGGGCTTCTGTAGTTTACATGAATACCCCACACTTGCAGCTTTATGTCTCCCTCTAGTAGCGGGAATGTCATAGAGCTGTAAAAGTCGGCTACTGCATCTGAGCTTACAGATATGTTAATGTAGCTCAAGCAGTAGGATCAGTATATTTTAAGATCCACAGCTTCAGGATTCAGACCCCAGAGGAACTCATCAAGAGACGTGATTACAATGGCAAATTACACCCTTGCTATGCTAGAAGGACAGCTACAGCACTGACTGAAATCCTCCATGCAGACAAGACCCCAGCAAAACCATGTACTTAATTAAGCGAGGAGGTGATTAATGTGGATAATACATGCCACATGCCATGCAAGATGCACTCAGTGGAAAATCCACTCACCCTGATGAAACTCCAGGCATTGGAAAATAATGACTGAGGCCATGTGTTTATAATGAGAAGATAAACTTGATACCCTTGCTTGCTTGTCACAGCAGCCACAAAATCAAATGAAATCTATGAGTCTGCCAATATCTTTTGATCAACAGTGCTGTAAACAGTGCATCCCTTTTGTTAAGCAGAGTTTTGGCTTCTCCGTTTTTTAAATTAAGTTGGAAATTAAGTAACTGTATATACCCAATCTCAGTCCATCTCAAATGGAGCCCAGCGAGACGGCTGGTGTCCCTGCCTGCAGCCTGTAACATTAAACAGGAGAAACATTCTATAAAACGAATTCATTGGGCAGATCCACTGCCCAGTGGCAATACCTGGCAGATGAATTTCCCCATAGGGCTTTAATAGAGATAAGCCTGTGATGAGGTGTGCTGCAATCTAATAAACCACAGATTTCCACCCAGCAGAGGGAAAGCTCTGCCCTAAAAACAAGTATTCCTGGATATAGAGCAGTCTAAGCAGAGGTGTCACATTCCATAATGCAGAGCTCAGCAGGAGCAGATGGGAAATGATCTCTATATAGTGCCTTATAACCAGCTGCCAGAACGCAGACTTTGTTTGCAAAGGAAATCGCAGTAGGTTAGGTTGTGGCTCCATGGCATTGGGTTTCACCTAAACAAGTTTGCTATATTGAAACAGTAGCATAGCTGAGGAGGGGGCAGCAGTCCTGGGTGCTGCCTTTGGGGGAGCAGGAGGCACTATCAGCAGCAGCACTGCAGCAGCTGGCGCTGCCCTGTGTGCTGCAGCTGCCCAGGACACAGAGCTGCCCTGTTACACTTCTGCACTGAAATCAGTGATAACAGTGCCCCACCTAGGGCCTTGTCTGCTCAAAAGAAAAGCCACAAATGTTAGGAGTGTCCCCAGCAACTAGTACAGTAGGCCCCAAACTTTCACTAAGGGCATGGGCAGAAATGACGGTTTGTTTCGGGCCCCTAAAGCACTTTAAAAATGCCCAATCACATAAGGGTTCAGATGAAGGTACTTCAAAGCAAAAGCAGACAGGGTTCTTTGGGTGGATCTGATACCTTTTAAAAGATATCAGATTCACCCAAAGAACCTTGTCTGCCTATGTCCTTAGACCAGCATGGCTACAACCTACACCCTTGCAAAGCAAAACACCTTCATTAGTGTCTATCAGTGTGCACCAGGAGCAGGGTTGGCCTAAACCAGCCCAGCCTCGCCCCCGGTGCTGCATTCAGAATGGGGTCGGGGGGAGGGAGGGGACAGGGGAGGGATCTCTGTCTGGGGTTTGCCCAGCCTGCGCTGGGGTAGGGGTGGATTGGAGCCCTCCATTGGGGGTGGGGGGGCGCCAATACAGGCCTTCAGTGCAGGCTGGGCAAACCCCACATGGAGAGCCCTCCCTCCCATTCTAAAGGCAGCACCAGAGCTGGGAAGGGAGAGGGACAGGGCTAGGAGAGAGCTGCTGCAGACAAGCAGCCACTCCAAACCACCGCTCCATCCCCCAACCCCCCCAGACCCAACAGCGAACATCTGTTGCATATGGGGGGATGTTGTAACTCATGGTGCTTCCTGGAAAGAGCCATGAGTTACAGCAGGGAGCCTGCATGTCTGTCAGTGCCCTCAGTTTTCTCATCACTACTACAACACAAATATCAAGATGCTTTTGCCACCATTGCTAGCATCAGCCTAATGCTACCAGTGATAGTGATGTGGAGAGCCCTAATGTAGACAGGCCTTTGGCTGCCATTGGTTATTTAAGTATCATATTCATTTACACCAGCTTTGGGAAGAGTTAGATGACTTAAATGCTTCAAAGCCAACAGCAGATATTGGCCCATCAGCACATGGGCTGACAGTTAACCCTATCATAGACATGCAACCTGTGCTAGAAATGGGGGGTGATTTGCAAAAAGCCTCTGTTTAATCCCCTGTTTGGTCTTTAACCCACTGTTTTCCTTGTGGACTTTCAGAGGGTTAATGCAAATGTTGGGTTTATCCCAGGTCTGGTTGTTCCAGGCTTTGACTCACATCAAAGGAGACACTGGACCGTCATTTATACCCACAACATGAATGACAATTAACTCAGATTAGGCC
Source organism: Crocodylus siamensis (assembly GCF_052110815.1). Lineage (NCBI taxonomy): Eukaryota > Metazoa > Chordata > Crocodylia > Crocodylidae > Crocodylus > Crocodylus siamensis. Next base: position 61,359,331 of record NC_143402.1, read on the forward strand.
ATTTTTTTTGCAACCTGGGCTAAAAAGCTCACAAATGCAGGATTTTTATGTGCCTTCTATTGTTTCTGGCTTCCCGTCTCACTTGCACAAGGAAGTGCAGAGAAGCAAAGAAGTGAGAACAAAATTTAATGTCTTTGAAAAAGTTCCTGGAACTTTCTATCTGGACTGCGTTCGAGGCAAAAACCCAAGGCAACCAGGTTCAGTCATCCTTAGTAATTTGAGTAGATCAAAAAAGTGTAATGTGTTGTTCCAGTAACCTAACCACAATGGACCTTCATCAAATTTAACCAAATGAAGAACTGGGTTGGCTGAAATCTGCCACTCAAGCAAGCTTTATTGCATTTATATATAGAATCATTAAAAATAAATTAAGAATGGGGATGACCATTTGTCTACCCAGAGGCACAGAAAAGATGTTAGCCTGTGATAGTTTGAAAATTAGCATTTAATAAAACTGAGAGATGCTGCCTGAGACACTAAAATACTTTAGAATTCTGTAAATAATGTAAGTAAATTAACAAGAGATAGTGGCATCAATGAATAAACCATGAGGCAAGTACCTTTCTGTTTCCTCTAAAGCCTTGAGTCAAAAGTGACTAGATTCAGCTCTTTTGGAAAAAAAAAAATGCAAGTGTTTCAGTAGTGATGGGAGAAACAGATAATTCAGAGAAATATCTGAGGCCTAATCCAAAGCACATTGAAATAATTTGCAGCTGGGGGAAATAAAATGATTAATCCAGGACATAGAAAAAAAAGGTGCTCTGTCATAAACTTCTCATGCAACTTTGGACAAGACCATTCGTTTCATGGGGTGTCAGTTCCCCATCTATAAAACAGGGTCAGTAGTGCTTCCCTACCTCAAAAAGGTGTGTGAGGACGAACACACCAAAGATGGTGCAGTACTTGGATGCTGTGGAGTAGGGATCATGCAAGTGCCAAAATTAAACAAGCTTTGGATCAGGTCTCTTAACATTATACAAATGTTTTTGGTTTGCTAAGCCAGACTGGAAGTCTTGCAAATACAGACTCTCTTAGAGGTGTTAGCTTTGTCAGCCAGGCTTGAGAAAAAATGAAAGCAGCAGCATCAACCAGGAGACTTGGGCTTCTGATCCTGGAGAAACATGTGAAAGGGAAGAAGAGGACTGTAATGGATTAAACAGGCTGGCCAAGCATTTCCAGGTCTCTAACATGTTTAGTCTGAGTTTTGGACAAGGGTTCGGATTGGTTCTTTATTTGATTAAACCAGATAGACCATCACTAATCCAAAGCTCATGTTCATATCACAGTCACCTAACTATGGTCCTTGACAGGCAGAAATTGCCATTTTTCACCCTGCCTGACTGCTGCTGCCGGTCTGTCACCATCCTAACATCCCTTCTAAATTGGCCCCTTAATTGGTCCTAATTGCCTCAGCTCACCACCCCTAGTTGTACTCCTGCTCCCTAAGGAAAATAACCTTATGGTCAATTCACATCTGACAAGGGTAAGGAAGGATCAGGATTATTTTACAGATAAAATTTAGCAAAATATTATATATGTTTTGCCTGTTTTTCTTAATCTCACCAGCCCAGATTTTCACCAGGTCCAAACTGTAAGTGTTGCCACACTATCTTTTGATACACGCCCAATTGATATATACAATCGAGCTTGGCACAGTGCTGTGATCAATACAAGAAACAGTTATGAAAGAATCTGCCACGGAGAATTTACAGGTAAAAAGACCCTGGAGTTACACAGCAACAAAATTTGCCCCATTGTGTCTGCCCAGTCTAGGTAGGATTTCTGTTAATTAGTGTTGTCGTATTTCCATATTGACCACAGTAGAGCTCAGTTTGGCACACGTTCCAATCTTAGTGAGTTTTATGATCACACACATGCACACACAGCTGGCACAAGCAGATCACGTACACACTATGATGTAGTCTTTCATCAGAGTTTTAATGCATGTGATCAATTCCTCGCCCCCCTTCCCCCCCCCAGTTTTTCCCAGGCAAGATACTGCCCCAATGATAAACTGACTTAGATACAAATTTACCCAATCAAAACACTTAATGACCTACGGCTCTTTTTAATATCATGTTTATCTTGTGGACGTATCTGGAAACACACAGAGCCTGGTGTTTTTGCTTTGCTAATTTGCCTGTGTGTTTCCAGTGCGGTGTGAAATGGCTTTGATGTGCAATATCAGACCTGGCTGAAACTAATTGGTTGCACTGGGGTAAGTGAAAAATCAAAGTGACAGAGAGGTAAAGTGATGCCATCAAAGCCACAAAAACAGGTCAGTGGCAAAAGGGATTAGTGCCTCGCTCTGAGCACACAGCTCAGTCCAGCAGATCTCTCTGAAAGTGCTCAGACTTGGGCTGGGGAAATCATACAATAGAACCCTATATAAAGTGACTTTATACAGGGCTTTCTCCAGAGATTGATTGATCTTAAGACCCAGGAAGTTTCAGGGTGATTGCACTTGTTGCAGGTGGTGACGTAATAGCTACGAAACCGTCATAAGCAAAGGCTGCTCTTTTTCTTGCACTTACCCAGTCTGTGGAGAACTCACAGCAAACCTAATTCCTCATCGATTGTCTCCATGTGGTTAGTGCTGAGAGCTTTGGAACAAACTCAGTGCAGTCATTAAACTGCTAACATCAATTACTGCATCGAGAAAATGGAAGGATATTACTGAACTACTATTACTGTCAATCTGCCTGCCTGTACTTTCTGTGGTGCAGCCTTCAAGCAGTCACATAAATCATTGCATGAAATGGAATCGAGGGAGGGCATGTGGGCCTCTCGCTAGAAAGCAAGCTTTTGTATGGCTGACAGGGACCAGACCCGTTCCCTGACCTCACCCCGTCCCAGGCAAAATATTAGTGTCTCAGCAATCCTATTTCATACCGACACAGCCAGGACCAGTAGCCAGGGCACTGGACTCAGGGTGAGAAGCATGGGGTTTCTAGCCCTGATTTGGCCGCTAAGTGAGATTGTGAGCAAGTGGCTTCAATTCTTTCTGCCTTAAGTTTTCCCATTTTTAAAATGGGGGTGATGCTAACCCTCTTTTTGAATGTTTTGAATTCTGTAAATAAAATCTACTAAAAGTAATGGCAACGTATTAATAATGTTACTGGCAAGAGCCTCGTATTATGTATATTTCACAATGAATGACAGTCCTTGTATTTCCATGGTGTTCACGTCAGGCTTTGCACCATCGCTGTACCCAAAGCCACTGTTTCGTTTTCTTTCTTTGGGAGGTTATGAGCATCCAGTGGTTGGGATGCCTATTGAGCAGAGTTGGTCAGAACATTTTGACTGACACGGTTTTCCATTTTTCATTGGTTTTTGTTTTTTAATTATCAGTTTTAAATTCCGCTTTTTAAAAAAAAATTAGAAGGAAAATATAACTATTTCAAAATACCTCATTTCAGCATTTGTTAATGAAAGGTTCAATCTTTTTATTTCCAAACAGTGGGTTCAGGAGTTCACGTGATACTTGTAGTTTTAGAAAATTAACAATAAAAAGGGGACAAAATCAAAATGAAACAGTCCAAAGGATCTGAAAGCATCATTAAAAAAAAATCATCATGTGGGGATTTCTTCCCAATTTGAGATAAAAAAAGATTTCTGTAATCTCACAATTGGGGGGGAGCGGGGAGGGAGGGGAAGGGGAAAGGGAAGTGGGGGAGGAATTAATTTTTCAATAATATCTGTTACAGAGGGAAGCAACGCACATCTTATGCCCCTGCTGTTAAAGAGAATAGTGAGTTCAGCAGTGTGTGTCTGGCCTCATTTAACTGGCTCTACACACATAGCAGTACACATACATTACATACAGGGGCATCATTCCTGCCTGGGCACTGGGCTACTGCCATGCAGCACACAAAACTCACTGAGCTGGGAAATGCGTACCTGCTCCTACACCAAGATATACATACATAGCCAGAGACACAACAAGCAGTTTCTCTACCCAGCAGCGGCCGAGCCAGCAGCAACAGCACCAGCCATTTTTCCTCTAAGTCCGCATCCAGGATCAGTGCCCTGGTCACCCACCTCTAATCCCACTCCTGCACTCAGCGGCAGCTTTTCCTTCACACATCAAGTTTCAGGAGTGGATCAGTGCTTGGAGGAAGCCCTCCACCCCAATTAAGAGCCTTTCCAAGAAGGAATGGTTCTCCTTGGAATTTCAGCCCCTTTAACTTCTAGGTTAGGGACATAAATTACACATAAACTGGTATAAGTGATTGGAAACCAGTTCAAATCTGTAGCACAACAGAAGTTCAGTGCATATAAACCTTTTTTCAAAATGGCAAAACCAGTTTAAGATAAACCTGGATGGATGTAGTATCAGACTTAATGAATTTAAGTTAAATTGGTTTATTGAAATTCTGTCCCCGATCCCTTTCAGATTCAAGTTAACTCAAAGTCCTCCAGCTTCCCAGGATGCATTGCACCTCCTCTGCAAATCCCCCCTCACAGGGTAGGAGGCAAGCCTTGGCCCAAGCTGTCTGCTCCAGCAAAGCAAGGAGGTGTGCTCTAGTGTCCCCCAGCTTCTGGCCTGGGCCACTGCAGGTATGTGGCTGCATTTCCAGAATCACATGTTGAATGTCTGTTCACTTGCTTATCGGTTCAATCTACACAGCTTAGACTAACCTGCGAAGATTGAATCAATTCAGCCTTGGGCTTTTTGACTGTCTGTACTTAGCCTTACGGAGGTATTTCTGGGCAAGCGGCATATATGAAGCTTCAATTAATGTATTTTATAAGTCAAAAATCAATTCAGGCTGTCCTGGCTCAAGCAGAATTTTGACATGAACTAGGACTGGGTATGTTGTTAGCCAATTGCTCATGAGTTTGTGCTCTAAGAGAGCCACAATTAAGGGAAGTATAGTTATAGAGACAAGTATTCATTAGTTACTGTTCTTGGGCTATTACTGACCCGGTTTGGACTGTAAGCTTCACATGGAAGGGACTCTGACCCTATATATGCCTGCGAAGTACTATGCATAGTGATAGCATTATAGAAGTGATATAGTCTCGTTCATGCAATCAGATTCATGTGCAAAATTGTGGCTTAGACAACAATTCTTTTGTTTTAATCATTTCCTAGTGACTTATTCCTAGTGAAGAAAGTGGTTTTATCCGTACAGTGAAAAATTTGAGAACCTCTGGCCTAACAGCTTCCTTCTGGGTAGAATTAAAATAGCAGCCTGAAGAAAATACTGGACTTTTTATATGTAAGTATTGATACTCTGCAGTAGTTGCAGGCTTCTTATAGTGAATTCATTAAATAGAAAATTTACTAAATTTGCCATCATAATCAGACCTTCCACTTCCTGCAACAAAAGAGACTAAAGCAGTAGAGAACCTGCTCCTTTAGTAAGAACTCTCTTGGAGGACGACAGAGGCTGCATCCATACCCCTTACTTGTGTACACCTAGTATATTCTGCTCAGTTTGGGGACTGTTTGTGTGTGCCTGTGTATACAAAGCACTCCACTTCTACGTGACTACCCCAAGCCCCTACAAGTGACTACGGGCTTTCTTCCTAGATCTCAGGACATTGGCAGAAGTAGTGGGCCACCTTTCCTCCACCCTTCCAAGAGCAGAAACCTGAAACACATAGTGTTCTTTTCTGAACTTTGGCTTTTCCTTGGGCTTTGACGTGGAAAGTCATGACTTGTCTAAATAATGGCTTGGACCCATTTAATCACATTTCTAAAGCACCTAACAAGTTAATACAAAAGATCGCTTAAGAGAATCTGCATCAGGGCAGGCACTGTTGCACATTGAACAAATTAAACTTTTACAATCATATGCACCTCTGTTAGCATCGTTCTCAAGGCTCAACAAAAATAAAGGCACAAGCTTTCTATTTTCTTTTTTATTATCCATCTAAAAAAAAAAAAATGAAAGAACCCGAACAGCCATGGGATTAAGGTCTTTTTATGAGGCCATCCTGATTTGCTATTGCTCCGTAAGGACTTTATTAATGCCATTTACTGCTCAAATAATAACTAAGGTACACAGTTCTCAATCGGCTGGAGCTTTAGAAGAGTCATTATTGTGTTGATCATAGCAAAGCCTAATTCTGAGTGGTTGCATGCTGGTGAGGCCAACACAGCAATCGCCCTGTGTCCTGGCAGTAAAATCAAATTAAATTAAAGATCCCATTTCACCAAAGGCCTAATACTAATTTGTGTAATGTTTCCATTAAACAATGCTGTCTACAGAAAATGTACACTAAAGCTCTCTGCTGGCAATTTAACAGGAAGAAAATTCCAATAGGAAACATTATTAGATTTCCCTATTAATGCTGCTCAGTATGCACACTCTCTTAACAGTCGTTAATTATATTAGCAGGACTGCAAATTCAGTCCTGTTGGAATCGTGCAAGTCACTCATGCAAAAATCAATTCCGAGCTGGAATTTCTGGAGTGAGAAAAGGCAAAGTGTAGATAGGCAATTAGAAGTCAAGCACTATTCTGCTCCCACATTTTCAGTAATGACACTAGAATCTCCTCACATACCAATGGGCATTTTGCTTTCACATTTCCAGAGGAACATTTTTACCAGTTTCTTGGTCTAGCAAAATATTTGCATTAATGGTCATGACAATAGCTAACTCTTCTTTCCTGGGAAAGAAAACCTTTAACATAAAAACCAGCAAGGCAGCAGAGTTCTATTTTTTAAATAACATGCTTTATTTTTAGGAAGACACCAAATGTATTCCAGTTTTTTCAAGGAAAGCAATTAAAACACATATTTATATCCTACTGAAGTCAATGGGAACTTAAGTACGTGCTTCAGCTGAAGTACTAGGTAGCTAAATGCTCTGTTAAATCAGGACTCATTTGCAGAAAACATTTGGCACATAATTTCAAGCAACCAATAAGTGCATGACAAATGGCCATTTGCATGTATCAAATTAATTATTCTCTGCAAAATATTTGTTTTTTCCCCATTGTTTTGTAAATACAATTTTTGTTCAATTGCACTGTTCACTCAGGCAAGAGAAAAGGCTCTCACACAGGCTCTGGTCTTTTTTCTTTAGGTAAAAGCTGTATAAAGAGCTTCTATAGATCCTGCATTTGGTTAGAGGATGATTCCCACAGCACAGGCATTGCACCTAGTGTAGTCATGTGCACAAGTGCAAAGTGGGTAAGCTTCTACCTGATCAGAATAATAGCATTTTACACTATCATCTGAAAGCTATCAATTGCCAGATACCTCTGAAGGTATGGGCCTTGGTCACCTAACCTCAGCAGCCTTCACATTCCCTGTGAAAATGAGCCATGTAAATGGAATATAAGTAACTGCACTAGATGCAAAGTAAGGAAGGATCAGACTTATAGGGATTTTGTACTTAAACATATGAGCATACTGTTTTAGGCAAGGTAGACCACATCATTCACACACACACACACACACACACACACACATATGCACATGCATGCACACATACACGCACATTCTGTAAAGGATTAATTATTAGTACCTTATATTGAAGTAAATAGTGAGCTGACAACTCTGGGCCTCTATAGCACACTCCTACTTTAATCCTTTTAGTGTTCTGCACACTAAATACAGTAGGTACTTTAAAAATATCCTGAATCTTATTTTAATCCTTCCTTTTAATCTAAACCAAGATTATGTCTACCAGATGTGTTGCATCGATAGTTAAGATATATTTAAGAAGAAATTATGCTTTACTACTCCTGGAAAGAGTGGGAGATTTTTAGCACTGTGGCATACAACAGAAAACACTGATCTGACCTCTCACTGTTCTTGCCTTTGCTAAATAATGAGATTTCTGTTTACCAACACTTTAAAACATAGTTATGCCTTTGGTGTACTTGGTGTCTGAGCACTCATGTTAAAACTTCAGGTCCAGATCATTTAGGGTCTTATAGGTCAAAACTGGGACTGTGACTAGAATCCAGGAAGCTATTGGCAACCAGCGCAGACTCCGGAGTTATGTCGGAAGGTGACACACCAGAAGGTGACCCGTCAGGTTCTGCACCAGCTGCAACATCTGGGTGGTCTTCAAGGACAGCTCCATGTAGAACGCACTGCAGTAGTCTAGCCTTGAGGTTACAAAGACATGGATGATAGGAGCCAGACCAGTCTAAAAGAAGGATTGCAGCCTCCTCACCAGATGGAGTTGGTGAAAGGGGCTCCTAGCCACCACCTCCAACTGAAGATCCAGGTGCAGCAGAGGATCCAGGAATACTCCAAGGCTGCAGACCTGAGTGACAAGGGGAGGCTGACCCCATCAGTGAGAGGTGTTCCAGTTCTCCCCAAGTTGCATGGTCTACCCACCATCACCTCTGTCTTTTTCAGATTCAGGTTTCAATTGGTTCACTTATATCCAGTCACCAACTGTAGCCAGACACTGGGAAAGAACTGAGACGGTGGGACCAGGGCAGGAGGGAAGGACAGGTAGGCCTGGAAGTCAGCATACTGATGGCACTTCACTCCAGATCTGCACAGCCGTGTCCAGGGGCCTCATGCACACATTAGAGAGGAGAGGCGCAAAGATGGAGCTCTAGGGAACTCCGCAGGAAAGGTCCCCGACAGGATGACAAGGACTTTTAGAGAAGGAGGAGGGGTTTTACAAAACTGGCAGGGCCTGGATTCGAGCCCGGAAGAGAGAATTTCTGAGTGCACCCCTTGAAAGAAATCTGACCGTTCTCCCTCCTTTGATTTCTTGATGCTGGGTTTGAACCAGTGCTGACCTAGAGGTGAAAGGCCCTGTCCTACATTACCAGTCCCCTCCAGGCAGGCACATTCTTGCATTTGAGAGAGCTCACCAAATAGGAACGGCTATTTCCCCTTAAGACACTGCTGGGAAAAAAGCAAGAAGCAGCTTGTCTGAAAATAAGATTTCTGTCAGTTTTTAAGCCAACAGACATGAAGTGAAAGCCCCCATTAGTGGCCTGTCTCCTCAGCAATTGCTCACGGTCTGTCATTTTGCCTAAAGTGTCATTTAGACTAATTGGCCTTTTTCAAAGACTGGACTCCTTCTTATGAGTCCCCTTCTCTAACTATATTCAGCCCTTGACCCTCTCTGGCTGCCATGCCTCTTGGGTTCAGTGCATCCAAGTATATATATAATGCCAACAAACCAATGCCTGCTCAACTCCAGGAGCTGTTAACATGCAGTATTGCACACCCTTGTGATTATATCCTGAGTCTCATGGTATCTGGTGCTTCTCTTTAATCCCCAGTGTCTGGATTCATATGATCAGGTGTTCCCAACATTTATGTGCCCAAGGGCACATTCAAATTTAAAAGAAAAAGCAGCGGGCGCTACTATGACAGCATTTTTTGTTGGAATAATGATTTTTACGGATTGTGAAAATGCACACGAGCACCTGAATAAACCTCGGCGGGCACCACGGCACCTGCGGGCAATGCATTGGGAACTCCTGCATGTGATCATGTAAATGTTCCAACTTTCATTGCCTTAGCTTGTTAGTTAGTTGTTAACTATTACATAAAAAAAGCTGGAAATCATAACCCCAAGCGTATCCAAGAGCTCAAAAATGAAAAGGCAGATAAAAAGAACCCTAATGTTTTTATTTATATCTGATTTGTTTATATGATTTTGGAGGTCTTACTCATAGGTTTTGAACATCTGAGGTTAGTTGGTAATACTGAGCATGCAATGTTTATGCTATTTCCAGGGACACGGAAAGACTTCATGTCTCTTCAGAGTACACAACATAGAGAGTTAGGATTCACCAGATCCTGGAAAGGGAGATTGGGGGTCCCCACAGTTCCCTGGGGTATGAGCAGATATAATTCAACGGCAGGCTGGAGATGTCCCAAGATAAACATAAGACCTCCTACTGAAATGGGTCAGTAAGCCCATTAACGCATTCAGAAATCAGGAGCATACAGCCATTTGTTGGGGTGACTTTATCTGGGGCTACAGGCATGGAGCTGGGTGACATGAGATAGTGCAGAGCCACTGGAGAAGAGGGAGCAAAGATGGGGTCATGCTGGAGGGCAGTTCATTCCCAGAACATGCGAGAGGCTCAGGGTCGGCTCAGCACAGCCCACGCACTTTTTCATCCTGTTCTGTGATCTAGATAGCCGTCAGGGCCGCAGAGGGAGGAGGAAGGATTCCTGGCCTCTAGTTCATTCTGTGCCACAGGCTTTCTGCGTGTGCTTGGACAAGTCATGTTTTCTTTATCTGTAAAAAGGAGAAAGAAAATTCGTATCCGCTATGCCTCAGATTACTCAGCATCTGAACAGAGGAATCACGGCACAATGAGCACATTTAACAGAAACGAGGGAGAAAAAATAGTAATCTAGACTGTGAGGCAAACTCATGCACATCCCTGCAGCCAGAGAGAGAAATCAGCTTTTGTACAGGGCTAGTTATTTCTAATGATGCCATCTCCATTGTATTTGGGTACCATATCCTGGCCATCACCTGGCCACCCACACACAGCCTTATATTGAAATTCTGTTAGCTTTCTGCAGAAGAAAAAAACAGTAGTGAAGCCCTCGGGCTTCCAGAGACAGCTCTGCCAACATGCTTCCATTTATAACATCAAAGCAAGATCCAAAGCCAATTAAAAAGACATTATGCAGCATGGTATCTGCAGGTGTCAAAAACACACAGTGAGCAGGGCTCCAGCCACAGCTAACTCTACTGAAAGAAATACTGAAACCCCAAATGCACAAAGGGGTCTTGTTCTATCCTTAATGCCCCCCTGACAGTCAGAGATACCAAGCAATGGCTTGGTTGGATGAGACTAGCGCTATTCTCCTGGTAGCCAGGTGATGACCCCAAAAGAGGTTTGATATGCGTAGCAATGTCAGGCATTTATAAACAGCCCTCAGAAATAAGTAATATGCAGAAAGCACACATAGCAGGCAAATAGCCATTATGGCGAGTCAAAAGACTGAGAAGAGTAATAAGAAGTTTGGCGGGGAAATTCTGATTTTGTGCAAAGCGATTAGTTTTTCCCGAGAAGCTTTCAATTCAGGGGGTAAGAAAGCTTTTCCTTTGATTGCATCGGGATAGGGGAGAGTATGCACAGACTGTGATAGGAAGGAAGACATTGTAAGCAGCAGCTAAGAAACATACATAGTCCTGAACCAAAGCCCAAGACGCAACCAACAATTATGTCCTCTAGGAATGTTTCCTTCGGGTTTCTCACACGGTCTCCTGGGCTCCGTTCCACTAGCAAGCTCAACTCAGAACTCTTCGCAGCATCCAGGACTTTCGATCAGCATTCTCCTTATGATCAATGTTGTGGACTGAAGCGGGAAGTTGAACCAAGAATACAAGAAACAAATTTCTAATATAGGAATAAAGTCACCATGGCTTGGTGTACAAAAAAAATCCTCTTTATTTTGGCTGAAAATCCTTCCACACCCTGCTGCATCTTTGCTTTTTCTTTGGGATAGCACAGATCCACATTTGATCCACATTTGTTTGGGTGTTTGGGCTGCTGTTCTGCCAAGAAAATAACTGTGGCGCCTTCGTGCAATTCCTCACCCCATAAAAGTATTGGAGTATGTGATCCAAACTTCCAGGAACATTATCTAGACAGAAGCTGTTACTAATCCATGTGCAGAACACACGGTGATCTTTATCAACAGGTTCTAGGATTTCAGGCAGATTAACCTTTGTGAGGTTCATGCCCTGCTTATCATTCCCCTCATTTGAACAGGGAAAGTGCCTTATGAACAACAGACACACGTTCTCTGTGCCAATGTACAGCTCCTATTAGCATTATTATCCATGCATCTGTAGCCATCCAAGAGCTGACCTGGCCCGACCTTACTTAGCTTATGAGATCACAACCCATAGAGGTATGGCTGCAGGCCAGTAAGAAAACAGATGTCAGATATAGACACCACTCATTGATACTTTATTCTCATTTATTATTTATCTACTATGTACTCTAGGTCAATTGGGGTTATGCTGTTGTGAACCCTTCAACTAACATTTTTATAAGAAAAGCCTGCCTAAGAATAACCATGAAAGAAATTGAAAGGCATGTTAGACAATGAAGGAGATAATTCTCACTGGTAGATTGCATTTAAAAGACTATATATTTCTATGCTTTTTAGTAAAGAGCATAAGACGGACTTCGCTTCAGAAGTGACAGCAAAGGAGTAAAAGCAAAGGGATGTGTCTCCTAGACATGGCCCAAAAATAGGCCACTGAATCCACGCCCCAAAAAGGAAATCCTTGAATAAGTTGCCCTTCTTAAGCCACTAGTGTGTGCACAGCTGTGTGGCTTCCAGCAGCTCTCCATGGCTACATCAGCTGTATCGGCTAGATGCAAACTGTGATGTGGTTTAAACACCAGCTGTTTAAGGGGCTACAGATGGTCTGGCCATGTCTGCATATGCCTTCTGCTGGCTGCTGACCATTGGCAGAAACCTTCTTTTAGTTTGAGAGGAAGGATTATTATGACAGCAGAAAGAAGGGGTTCTGCTGCTCTAAAGCAGCTTTCACTATGGATGCACTCCCAGTTTTGCTGGCAGAACATGAGCTGGTCCAACTAAACTTCATAGCATAGATGTGAGTAATTAACCTTCCTTGAACATCTGGTTATTCCTAGGGGAATCAAACAGTGATTAAAGACTGCACTGTTTCACAGCACAATTTCATAGCTGGCTCGCCTAATCTGGTTTGACTGCTATTTAGAGAAGGACTTGAGGTGTTGTCTTATATCATCTCGTTTTTTCCACATTTCCTCTTCATTTCCTAAGGTCACAATAGCACAAAGTCGGACAACCCAGAGACTGACCACCTCAACATGGGATCTGAGAAACCGATTCCCTCTTCCTGTAGCCCAGATGAACCCTGGTGCAGGGTGTGCATTGGGATGACCTCTTGGCACTTCTTTGTCCTAACCATAAAACGTCACCTTGAGAACTCACCCTTAGCACAAACATCCTGCATGGTTAAGATCCAAACTCAGATCCTGCTGTCTAATCCAGAGAAGTTCCTTGACATTGCTTAGAGCTGAGGTGACGCTTACTCCCAGGCAAAGGAGACGGCACAAGGCCAGTATACCATGTAAGACCCACTTAATGTGGATTAAATAAACATGCAGCTCTTCTGCTGTCCCTTTGCACAGAGTGGTTCATTCTTACCCATAGGATTAATTTACTCAGTCTTGCACTAATTAGGTAGTTAACCATGTTAGTGTGAAGTCAAGCAGAAGGCAGGACAGGGTGACACCTTAGAGAATAACTGGCTCAGAAAGGTATGAGCATTTATATGCAATGGCCTATTTCCTCACTTAGAGAAAGAATGGTTTCCTGGGGTGATCTTGGGACAGCAGCGGCACTGAGCCAGCCGTTCAGAGACTGGCCAGCAGTCAGAGCACAGCTCTGGTGAGGCAGGGGCCAGTTTCTGGCAGTGCACACTACCGCCACGTGCACTGTGCCACTTTTTAGCAGTGGGTTTTTTGGACAGTGGGATCTCCTGGTATCAACAAAAAAAAAATCATCGTGCTGTGGCACGTGTGGTTTACAGCCCCTCAAATAGCTTTGAAGTGCCACAAACTGCACGTGCATGCTCATGGCAACGTGCCCTAAGGTGCCAACCATGCACTTACAGGTTATAATGCAGGTCAGAAGAAGATATAGGGAGGCAACGATGGGCTTGCCTAGTTCCCAGTGAGAGTAGCTTCAAGCCTGCTCTGACACTGCTTCCCACAATGATCTGTGGGCCAGAATAAGCAGGGGAAGCTAGTCACTCGCCTGAAGCATTTACTACCATGAGTTATTGGGAGCAGGGCCAGCAAAGAGCCCTTCCACCAGTGCTGTAGCAGCTGGGCGAGTGTTCTCAAGGGGACATTTCCAGTCCAACAGCCACTGATAATCAGGACATTAGGGCACTGAGTAAAGGTGTCCAACAGCCACTGATAATCAGGACATTAGGGTATAGATTTGAATCCATACATGTGATATTTTTCAGCCAGAACCCTTTTTTTTTGTTGCCATAAATGCAAATTCAAAGACACTTCAACATTTCAGGAATGTGTGTGTTGGGCTTACCAAACTGTACACAGAAAAAAAAGCCTAAAAGTTTCTGATCAAGTGAAAATATTTTGTTTTGGTATTTTCAAAATCAAAAGAGATTATATTTTTCAATTTGAACCATGATTTCTTTTGAAATGTGCTTCAAAGATCTTAAACATATCTTATCAAACACTTGACTTCTAAATGACTTACTTTGGGGAGAAGAAAAGTCTGTGTCTCAATCATTTTTTCATTTTTCTCATTTGCCAAGTAATTCAGTTTGGGTTGACTCAAAAAAAACATTTTGAGGTTTCATAACTCTTACAGAATTGACAACCCATTTTTTTGTGCAGACCTATTTTAAAAGCTCACTGATATAGGAATCAAGAAGACAAAAGATGATGCAAGAATCAAAACTAAAGCAAGCTGCACCACGGTGAATCAGCCACATATGAGATGCAAAGTGGTTTTTTTCCCTCTGTGATGACTCCACTTTTGTTACTTTCTCCTTGCCCTCCTTCTGCCTCAAGTCCCAGCTTCATCAAATAAGGATGATAATATTTATGCACTTTTTGCAAGGAGGGAAGAGGATTAATTGATGTTCGTTAAGAACTTTGCCAGCCTTGATTGAAAGGTGCCATCTCAGTGCAAAATGCTAGGATGATTGATTGGAAAGTGTAATGCAGTGTTTCTTCTCCATAATTATAATTTCATCATGTAATAATAATATGTAATGATTAATTGTGTCCCTTCACAGCAACAGGATGAAGTTGTTAGCAAGAACTGATTGATAACCTAAGCCAGAACTTGGATGGGGACAGTTTTCTTTTACATTTTGAAAAAGGTGAATCAAAATGACTTTTAATAAATAAAGCTTTTCAAGTTCCCAGATTATGAAAGGGTAAATAAGGTCCCCTTGCAGCAATGACAGCTGCAGACATAGCAAAGAGGGGGATTAGCACAGACTGGTCACTGTGCTAATGGACCGGCTATTGCTCCTACAGATGTTCAGCTTCAGCCTCAGGGGTGGAGAAGTGACGGTGTTGTCCCGTATTCTGCTCAGGGAACCACTAGGGCACAACCCAGCTGCTGAGGCCCTGAGCTGACTTTCTAGGCTTGGCCCTACAAGACTACAATTAGAGATACAATATATAAATTGTATAATACAGAATGTTTTAAAATCACTTTATTCATATTCCCCTTCCAACGTCGGAGTTTAGGATCTGTCCCTGAGTGATGCTAGACACCAACAGGCCCCTTCCAGTCTTCTGCTTTTCAGCTGAACATCATCCTTGGCAGTCAGGGTGGTGGAAGGAAGGCAAAGATTGTAGTCGCCTGCTGTGAAATGACAGCAGTCGCTGAAGGCAGAACTCTAGTGTAGCGGGATCATGATCTGTGACCAGGATGTCTTTGCCACTTCCACAATACTCCCTGAGCTAATACAGTGATGATGATGCTATTTTTTGGCTTGTCTTGTGTGCTTAAATTTTAAAGCACTGTGGACCTTCCCTTACAACACAAGTGTCCTCCTCTAAGCACAATGAGCCAGAGTCTATTCCACCAGCTGGGCATCGAAGTGGAGTTAGGCACCTAAATGCAATTCTGTTCCACTCTTTTCAAGACCCTGAAAATTCACTGACACTCTGCTCTTGTAACAGCCCTTCATCTTACCCTTAAGCCCGAGTCAGAAAAAAGGAGTGAGAAGAGGGACCCACCCACCTTTTGTATTAACTGGTTTTCTTGGACTCACCCAGGGTGGAACAGAATCATTCTTAGGCATCTACGCGGCACCACTTACGGGTCTGACAGGCGGAATAGAATCTGGCCTGATGGGACCTTGATCCTCTTTAAGACTTCTGGGTAATACTGTATTAATTTTCCTAAGCATAGGTAAATGCAGAATCATTTCTCCAACCTATCACCACCTTCAGGAATTATTAGGTTTCCAGTGAATTGCAAAGAACAAATGACCATAGTCAATGTGGTGCAGTAGCCACTCAAGAACATCTATAGCCCAAGTGAGTTCTTCTGCAATCTGACAGGGATACAGAGCTCACACTCTGCTAACATCTGCCAAAATGTTGGCAAGCAACCATCTGTCTGTAACTGAGCTCTCAGAAGTATCTGCCTTGAGGTGAACTGCAGAGAAGTTTTACAAATGAAGATACTAGATGTTTGTCACGCACAACTAGAACCACTTGCTCACCTGATGAATTCTTCTTCACTAGCAACTACAAGTACTGAGTGCAGGGCTGAATTTGGTTCTGTGCCTGTGTTTGGTGCATATGGACATTTGTATACACCATGGGGGCTTACTTTGTAGGGCCATGCGAGGCTTCAGACTGTGCTTCGGATTCGGAGCAGATTTGGATACTTCAGACACCGAAGCGGCATGTCCAGACGGAAGCACCGACTTCTTTAGGCTTTCCAAAGTGGTTCAGAGCTTCAGGGCCTGATCCTAACCTGCCTTAGGCAGTGGGGAGGGGAGGGCGAGCTGCAGGCGGGCCAAGTGGTCCCTGAGCTGCAGTAGGGGAAGCTGATGTTTCCCTCTGCAGCAGCAGTGGCACCCCCCAGGCATCACCAGGCCAGGCAGTCCCAGGGGGCATTGCCGCTGTGGAGGGAAGCACCAGGCCCCCATGCAGCTCAGGCAGGCAGGCAGGCTCCGCGGAGAAAGAAAAAGACCAGGCCCGCCTTTTGTTTTTTGCCTTCAGTGGAGCCTGCCTACACGGGCTGCCTGCACAGCCCCTGAGCTGCACAGGGCCTGGTGCTTCGCTCCGTGGGTGTAAGGTAGCAAATTAAAACACCTTGGAGATGTTTTATTTTGCTGCGTCCCAAAGTCATTTAACGCACGTTAGGCCGCTGACATGTGTAAACAGCTGCACCATTAAAGCGGTGCAAAGGGGCTGTAAGCGGCTTTAAAGGCCAATTTTGTGGTGTGCACAAATGGCCTATTGCTACTAGCTGACATGGAACTCGTTACCGTCCTACACTGAATGGAGCTGCCTCTCTACTATGATGAAGTACCATCTTCTTCTGCAGTACATTATCGAAAACATCCTCTCACCCGCATATGAGTGCAGGGAATGAGCATTCCCCTCCCTCCTCCCATGTTTAAAAAAAAAAGAAAAAAAAAACGGTGAGCCTCAGATGAGGAACTTGCTGAAAGTCCTGCAGGAAACCTGCGGCACAGTTAGGAAGAACTTGTAACTGGACAAAGAAGCAGGAGTTAGTCTCATGGGAAAAACAGTTCCTCTTCTAATATGGATGCACAGGTTTTGACACAGCCCAGGAAAGACTACATGAGCTATCCAGGATGACCAAGCAAACATCCAGAAAATATGAACCGAGATCCTCAGTTTGGCAGATTTGTTTTGCTTGTTTCGTGAGGAAGTTTGCTGGAGTAATCATCCAGACTTTAACCCCAGGGTGCCCCAGGGTACAAACTGAGGGAAGTCTTTAAAGAAACGCGCAAACTGTTACTTTATTAGGGGACAGGCTGTCAGATCCAAGCTTTGATGTGTGGCCAGCCTCAGATACCCCGACTGGCCAATCAGCTATGCCAGTGAAGATGCCCCAGGGCTGCCTCTAACCCATCCTGGCGTCGGAGGTCTCAAGAGCAGCAGCAGAAGGATGGCTGCTGTGGTTCTGCATTCGGAGAGCGTACGATTGCAGGAACAAGAGGGAAGGGCGAGCCAAGGAGTGGTCCAGCTGTGGCTTACTGCTGCCATGGTGCGGACATGCCCTTTCCAGGCTAGATCCAATTTTCAAACCTGAATGAGATGCCTTGCTTCTTTTTAGGTGTTGAAATTTCATTGAGAATCTGATACATAAATACTTTGGAAGTGATGAGCCATAGGAGCCTAAATCCGATTGATCTACGCTCTATTGATCTCACACAATAAAATATCAGTCCTTAAGTGCCCAAATCATTTTGAAAGTGAGATTGTAGATGTGTTTGTAAACTTTACGCAGGATCTTTTGAAGATCCAGTAATAATCAGAATTTCCCCAGTAGACCAGAACAGGTGAACATCTTTTTTGAGGAAGGCGGGGGGCTGGGGGGGGGGCAGGGGGAATTGACTCCAAATTACTGAAACGATGTGTTTCACAAAATTGACTCAGATAAAGTTGTAAGGACCTCCTGGTTGGACCAGCTATGGGGATTGAATCCTAATTGTTGGCAATAACTACAAACTGCTACCATGTGAAACTAACTTCATTAGCTGTTTGTCATCCAGTGATGATCAGCCACAGATAGGGATATGAACATATTTCACCAGTATGTTTTACACTTCCTCCCCCAGCCTAGGGAAACTCATCTGAAACTCCCAAAAGCCACAACAATTCAACTCCATCTGCTCCTACGCCATATGCAACTCATCATGGTTCCACCATATTTTCTGTTCTTTTTTCCTATTTTTAAATGGTACTGTTCAGAACATACCGAGGATATTGCTCAATTTTGTTACAGCTTTCTACATGTGTACTTAAACAACTGCATTCTCAAGCTTGCTCTCAAAGCAGTATAAAGAAAGCTTACGTGTAACGAGATCTTTGCGCTGTTGCTCCTCCAGGGCTGAATAATGCTATCCCAATACAGGGTGTGTGAATTTCCTGAGGCCTGACAACCAGCTGGATTTCTAGTACAACTGTATCATTTTATGCAGCTGCAGCCATGCCAAGGTATATGTAATTTGAATCCAATCCTGCCGGAGCTATGTAGCTGCTAGGGATGGAGTGGTAAGGAAACAAGCAACCTGTCCAGGTACTCTCCCCAGCCCCACCTTTCCCTAAATACCTGCACTTACCCGAAGTACAGACTGCAGATGTCTTAGTCACTGCACTAGAAGAATCTGCATCTTGGTCAGTGGAGCTATGCAGATTTATACCAGCTGAGGATCTGGCCTTGTGTGTTAGTATTTGGAGAAACTACCTAGGGGAAAAATATTGCTTTGTCAGATTCTCTCTCGCTGGCCTCAAACTCCCTGTCCCAGACATCCTCTGGAAAAGCGGACAGCATGTATTGCAGATGGATAAGTAATGCATACATACAGCTGGGCATGACTGATACACAAGCATTTGGTTAGGTATTTGCTAACTTAGGCACTGCACTTTAAAGGGGCTCTCTCTCAAAGCTGTTCCAAAAAGATTTCCTTTTCAAAATGTTCTAGTCTGATGACAGATTACAAATGAAGGAGCCTTGGAGGGCTCTTCCATTAATGCCATGGGGTACTTTGCAGTACGTGTCCTACAGGTTTCTGTTAAAATAACTGCGACTGGGTCTCACTTGTCTTCAAGTTTGATTTTCATTCATCTTTTCAATAAAGATAAAGCAACAAATTTTGGTTCTATTTTATTAACTAGAAGTGTACCCCGACTAACCAGCAGTCAGCAAATCTTTCACTGTTTTCCTATTTGCCTGCTCAATAGTGGATGAGCATCTATTACAGCCATTAACTGGGAAAAACTACCAGTTAATTTGTACTACAAAGACTGGCCCTTTCAGGTGCATATGTCCAAAGGTTGATCCCTTGTGGGCTGGCCAAGGTAGTTGCCATTATACCATCAGACTGTCTTCCCCCTGGAACTGGATAAGATGAAGGGCTGGAGAAAAATTCTCAGTCACAAATGTGTTTCAATATAAATATTCCCCCTACACACTTAAAGTTTCTTGCCAAAGCAGGCAGTGTCCACAAAAAATAAAAATTGTTGAACAAACAAAATCACGTTTGCTTTCAGCAAAAAATGTTCATTTTGGAGCTGACAACATTACAATTTTCAGGTCTGGCTTTGTCAATGGCAAGTTGAAGTTTTCTGCATACAGCTGAGATGAAAATTACAGGGGGTGGGCTGGGGGGATTACTTTCAAAAGAGATTTTCCACAGAAAATAAAACCATTTCCAACCAGCTATAGTTGCAATTGCCCAGGCCTTGATGGAAGAAACAAAGCACTGAGAAATCAAAAGTATCTCTTCGAATATATTCATCAGTTTACCTATAGAAAATATACTGATGTGCAAAGCAAGGAAAGCCAACTATGGTGTATGACAGCCATCGTGGTTTTCTGCGAGCAGCTTGGCCACACTTGCTTGATATTACTTGCTTTAAAGCTCCATGCGTTAGCTTAGAGCGGGGAAGGATAGGGTAAACACCAAAGCAGTGCTGTTTCTCCTACAGCAGGTCCTTTACAGTGCTGTCCCTTAAATCCTCCCTCTCCCAGGTCAGTGTTGCTTAGGGGCTCTGGGCAGGGCGTATCTGGCTGGCTGCACCATTGCCCTGTGCCCTGCCCTCAGTGGCTGCTCAGCCATTCACAGACCAATATGCTTCTACCGTTAATGACTGTGATAATGCACATGTGACACCCCTCAACTTCATTCATGCTACTTTCCCCTTCTGAGATCAGCTTTAGAAAGCTGGCAAGTAGCCTGGCTCCAGAAGAATGTGCGAGAGAGAAGAGGGGCCTGTTAAATGTAAGCCAGCTGCCGCCATCCAGCCTCTGAATGCTGTTGTAAAAAACACTTTAAACGGGAATGCCAGGCTATAGGTAACCTCTCACCATTTTCTTATTCCAAACCAGCAAAGGATGGTGGTTTGCTGTTGATTTGCATTTCATCATATCCATGCTGATGTTCCAGATGCATGTATTTTCTTCTTCCATCCATGTGATGGGGCGGGGGGGGTTCTCTGGTAAGCGGTATCACTGACATGCCTTTCCTATTCCAGGTCATTTGTCACAGGGCTACAAAGTTTCAGACTCGACTGATACCACATCCAGTAGCAACTGTTGGTTGTTTGAGTAGACTGAGAGCTACCTGGAGGAGACACAGAGGAACTTCTCCAGGTGCCTTGGAGCTGCAGGCTTTGTTTTATTGTTTGAAACAAGGGAACATCTCAGAGGTTAGCCCCAATGTACATGACCACCCAAGGTCTGAATGCTTTACAAGACAGATCATCTTCAAAATAGGACAGGAAATCTCATGGGAATAGACTGTCTCTGGAGATTTTGTGACTTCTTTAGATATCTGAGTTCACTCATTAAGAGGACAATGACAGAGAGAGCTCATGACTGCGGATGGAAAGAAAGCAGGCTTTTAAATTAAGGGCTTAGTACTCAGTTATAGCCACACTCTTCTTCATGAAGTAGGGAAGACAGTAGTATTTGTACCTCCATAAACTTACAACTGGCAGGGGTTAAAGCCACGGAGCAGACATGGTTTCCTCAGCTCAGTACCAACACAAGCAAAAACTGTGGTCCTACAATACCAGCCTATTAACTTGGAACTAAACAGAGCTGCCAGAGGGAAACCAAGGTAGGAACTACAACCAGTTCTCCAGGCCTTAGATTGCTGATACTAAAAAGTAGGAAGACTGAAGTCTACAATAACCATTTAACACTGAGGGAGACTCAGGTGTGTAAGGCAGAAGAACCAAGGCTATCACTGCCAAAATCAAAGTGTAGCCACGCTGCTTTGGTCTGTTTCTGTTGGAGCAGCCTATGGTCCTGCAGAGAATGGGAAGTCCTCAGGCTTCTTGCTGATGGCCTACGAATGGATGGATAACATCCTTTCTGGAACCTGCAAGAAAGTGCCGGACATGTTTCTTACAGTCCATTGAGTTTGCTTTCTACTGGGTGAGAGGATATTGGGTGCACTGGACAATCATTAGAAGTTGTAAGTGCAGGGGGCACATGCTAGGAAAAGCTTCTGCTTTTATGGATAGAAAAGGTCCCAGTCAAACCAGACTTCGGGAAATAAGACGCCTGCAACAGAATTAGTGTACGGTTTTGGGGGGGGAAGGGGGTCAGAGGGAGGGGGGTTGTTAAGGCATTTTTTGCTTCAATGCCAGAAAGAGATATAAAAAATAATTCATGATCAGATTAATGAGAGAGAGAAAGTCATTAGAAATCAAAAATGAGATAATCTTGCTGTAGACATGAGTGATAGCAGTAAATAAATTATATTTGGCTGACACAACTTAATTAGTTGGAAACATAGTGCTTTTTTAAACTTGCTTAGGTTAAGCTTTTAAGCTTTGGTGCATAAATTCCAAGTTAAGTATCCTAGATGTCAAGGCAGCCAGATAGATCTTTTCACTCATGCCATTATTTTGATCACATACTTTAAAAATTAGATTTAATAATTTTAAAATTTTGGTTGCTACCAGAACATAGGGCATATTTTTAAATCAGAGCACAGCATCCAGATCCTAGTTTATTCGTGAGGACAGCTGTTGTCACTGCTGTGGAGCCACTCTTGATATCACCGGCAAAAGACGAAGACAAATGGCGTTGTCTTAGTTGTTGTAAATGGCTTTAATAACTAATAATGCTTTGCACTTCTACAACACTTCTCATCTGAGCAGCTCAAAGCACTTAACAAGCACAAATTAAGCCTCACAACTACAGCCAGCTGGATAATTGGTAGCAAATAACATTCCTTGTGGATGTTGGCAACTTTTCATTGAATAATTGTTCACAAATGCTCATTTCCATAATTCTGCTTGCAAGCCCCTCCTGGAGTAGGGGAACATTAACCCCATTTCATAAAGATGGATAGGCCAAGGCCCAGAGAGGTTTACTTGGCTTGTCCAGTATTATGCAGAGCCTAATTCAGAAGTCTGTTAAAATCAACAGAAGCCTTTTAAGTCCACAGTGAGCAAGATGTAAAAGGAGAAGATAACCTCAGAAGTCTTGAGATCAATCCATTTGCTGTGTCCATTAGATGATGTCCCCTCTCACACTGAATTAGTAGCCATAAACTGGCAACACTCTGCAACACTTATTTTATTGAGTTACTAAAACTATAAAACTATGAGGAATTGTTACTGGCTGCTCCAGAAAGCGAGTTTTCCTTTTAGTGGAAAATAGCATCGACTGAGAGCTCTTTTTTTTTTTGAATTAAGCTGTTTAAAAATGTACAGAGCACTAACTCTACATAGTGACATTTGAAATATTTATAATTAGCTAGTAAGTAGCATTACCTCTTAAGATAAATATGTGGAGGAAAAAAAAGTAGTACTGTAGCCCTTAACCAGCCAGATAAACTGGGGGATAATACAATTAGCATTAAATAACGTACCAGTGGACAGACCTGGGGCAGAATTTGATTTCACTTTGTGCACCTAAATGGCAGTTTTCTGTCACACAACTGGCCTTTTTGGCACATATGCCCTGTTTATTAATCTATTACTGTGCTGCGTGGACACACGCATACTGAGCCTGTCATGGGCCATGCAGCGGCCAGGCAAGTATGCCGCTACATATACCCAGCTCGCCTACACGTACAAGTCATGAAATTGTATCCATACAAAACCCCTGTCATCATCAGGTGCCCGATGGAGGAGAGCAACAGCAACCCTCCCATGTTTTAACCCCAGTGGCTGGGTAACTAGGACACTTGGGAAGCAGGAGATAAACGGCACTTTTACATGTACTCTGGGGGTGAGAGGGGGCAGCGCTTTAATTCGAACAGCTCTGAGACCTGTTCTAATTAAAGCACTGCTGCATTTTGTGTATCTCATTCAATGAGCGTGAATTCAAGCACCCCCACTGCCATCTTTAAGTGTGGGGACGCTGATACACGAGATGCAGGAGGCTGCTGCAGTGCGGTAATGGCCACGCTCCAGACGACTCAATTAATTGGGTCTATTCTGACACGCTGGAATTCTGTGCTTGTGTCTAGGCCCCCCCATAGGTACCAAGCTCCCCTCCATCCCAAGGGGTTTTGAGCCTGTATCACTTAAACTTTCCTGTATATTACCCTAACCACAATACCACAGGTTAGGCTTTTCCCAAGCCACTCTCCATTGACCTGTTGACCCCATTACCAGTCACTAGATAAGATGGCTGGAGAGCAGTTCAGTGGGGAAGCAGCTCACCAACTGGGAGCAAGGGTCTAGGCACGAACCCACTGTCTGCTCCCTTCCAGAACAACACTCATCTCACTGAGCCATGGACCCTCAAGCCTCCTCACTACTTTTCCTCCAAAGCAGTGCTTCACCAGCTCCCTCCTAGCAGCTCTCAGGAAGCCTCCAAAAAAGCAGACAAAAATACAAACTAAGCAACTGCCACCCCCCTGGTTGGTCATTGTAGGTCCTTCCCAACTCTCCACTCTTCCACCAAAGCAAACTCACAAGACTGCTTCTCTGAAGGTTTGTCCTTATTTCAAGGCCTTTCCAGAGAAGTTATTACCATCCCTGCATCATTCCCATTCTTTCCCCTTTGCCTGTCTTCTTTCTAGGCCTAGTACAGAGGCCATAACCCAGCAGCTTCCTCCCCTAGCCCTGAATGCCTTCCAACTCCTTCCTGAGCCTGACACATCCTCCAGTGGTAATTAGGCTGGGCTAGCAGAGCTCTCAGAATATTGTTAATCCCCTCATGGTATGTGTTGAGTGAAAACCATATTACCCTATATTATGCAATGCTGAAACAAGACTGTACTTGGTCTTTGCATCTGTTACTTTGCAAGGCAAAGCTGTCCTGGCAGTTTTACCGAAGCCCAGCACAGCAGGACTTGACTTTACCAAAAAGTAGCTTTCAGTTGGACAAGCTAAACTGAAGGTCTTTGTGTCTATTTATGCAGGGGCAATAGGTCATCAACTTTACCCTGGCTTCTCTCATTAGCTTCTTTGTCTGAGGATCATCCATACAAAAACAAACATTACAGTAACAGCCAGAAACACAGAGCTATCACTTTTCAAACTGCAGTGTCCCAGAGAGTTGCTGTCTCACTTTTAAATGCCTCTCCAAAGGGGTGATCACCTTGCTTGATTTCAGCTGAGATGTCTAGTCACCACATTCTTTGGAAAATGCCTTTAACATGCCCCTTTTGGGAGCAAGCTCATTTGGCCCCACAGGCCAGATCTGAACCATTAAGTATCTCAATGGATAACCTGAAAGCTGAGGCACCAGCATTGATCCCCACGGTTGCGGGACTTCACTGCATTGGCATATGGCTCTGGAACCCATGGGGTTAGCACAGCCACCATTTGCTCCCAAACTTTTCACCCGACACTGATTCTTAGTTTCCAGTGGCACCAAAATCCCCCAAATTCAGTTGCAGGTAAAGGGGGAAGGCCGCAGGGAGCTACAGCGTTGACCCTCTGTCTTCCAGAGCCGCACTATGGAAGCAGCCGTGGTAGTTTATTGAGCTCATGGGGATGGGCTGTCTAGTCCGATGGAAGCCACGTCCGCAGGCTGGCTCTGACCCATGCACTGTATGTTTGACACCCTTGCAATAAAAGATATGCGTGCCTAAAATTCATGAGTTATCACATCTTATCTTTAGGCATACAGCTCCTGGGTGGAATCCTAAACCCCAGGGTAAGTGCTTCAAATAGGAATCAAAACAAGCAGCATGCTGAACAGGGAGCCATCTAAATTTGTATATTCAGCATGCAGCTGCTGGGAGCCAGTCAACATATACTATATTTACTTGAATATAAGATGATCCCCCCAATAATTAGATTTTACGTATGGAAAATGTATGAATTTGTTATAATTTTCCAGTTATAGAATCTAATTAGTGGAGGCTTGCCTTGAATTTCTCCCCTCCCACTGCTACAGCAAGGAAAATAAATCTGGCGGGGGGGGGGGGGGTTGTCCTCTGCCCACCACTTCTTCCACCAGCAGCCCCTACCCCACCCCCCTTACTATTAGGCCCTGTTCTCTCTAAACATATGGAAGCAAAAAACAAATTTGAAAACACTTAGAAATAAATATGCCTACATGCAAATTACTATGGGCACCCATAAACTTAATTCATCCAGAATTGATGCCTTTTACCCGTTTTGAAACTGCTGCAAATTTTATCATAGATCTTCCATAAACCTATTTTAAGCAGTATTTTCATGCCTACTTATAATATAGCACAAACTATGCATGCTAGTAAACTAAAACCAAAAGGCTTCTGATTTGCCATATAATTCATTGGGCTGGACCCCAGCAGCCAACAGTGTTTCAGGCCATAGTGACCCCATAGCTAGCTCAGCACTGCTCAGTATGTGTATGCACTGCAGATACCCCCCACAAAGCATCCATGTGCTAATTAGCCCCATACTCGTGACTGGAACCAGGTGTTTTTGTCATGAGTCCTGGGATCCTCCAAAAATGTATATGCAGATAAGGCACAAAGCAACCTGATTTGGCTTCACCTCACGGAAGGCAGGGCCACAGTGATTATATACAACAGGCTGGGGGGGGGGGGAGACAGACAGATTCTGGGTGAACTGTTTGGGTTCCCATGTGGTGATGTCTGCCAGGCATTTATGGCTGGTAAATAAACAGGAATCATTGGCTATGGGAAAGAAAGGCACAGCTCAGCTGTAGAAGTGAAGAGGAAACAAAAGTGTATTCAGCATGGTGGCTTACCATGACTTGAAAAAGAGTCAGTGTTGAGGGGGCCCGAGCACATTAAGTGTTACCATATATGTTATTCAGGCAAGTTACGCTAGTCTGTCTTATTTGAAATATTCTTATTTGAAAAGTATGGGTTTATATCTAATAGTACTAACATTGTGAGGCACTCTTGAAATGATCTCAAGGTACCCTGGTTGAGAACCATTAGCCTAGACTATGTTTCAAAGAGCTGAGCAGGAAGATCACTGGTACTTCCCCTTTTATATCAAGGGGGGTGGTTAGAAACCTTTCCTTGGAAAACCACCCAAGGCCAATTTCCTTCTGAGCTTAAAGGGGTTCAAACCTCCATCTCATCCCCCAAAATAATATCTTAACCACCTGGTGCACTCTGCAGTCCTCCTGTTGAAACTGTGTCACTGTGCAGAGACTCATTTTGTCAGGTGCCAGATCTGTAGTGATGCTCTGAAAACACATACTGGCTCAAGGCCCTTAAGGGACTTAGGTGGAAGAAAAGCTCATTTCTGGATTCAGGTGCAGGTATAAGCTAGGTGTCAAAATCTTCATCCCTGTTCAATCTGGAGAAGATCTGGACAGAAGCAGAAGTACACTTGGGAAACTTCAAATTAAGAAGTGCATCCACCGTATTTAGGCACCTCTGGGGTTAAATAAAAGACCTCACTTTCCTACTTCCCTAACACAGCAAACCCAGTAACACCAAAGACCCAAGTCCTGCATGAGGGAAGCTAATGACAAAATTCCCATTGCCTGTAATGAAAGTAGTATCAAATGCAAAATTCATTTTGATAAAAAAATAAATTATTGTTTCAATTAAATTGTGATGGCTTTATTAATGGTGTCTTTAATGTTGCTTACACATTGCTCTGGGTACATATTACTTAGCAGGTACTCTTCTGAAATCCCAACTTGTTTATCATTAGGCATGGCCCTTGATTCTGGCTAGAGAGACCAAATTGCCTGCTCTGGTCTTAGATTTTTTAAAAGGTGCGGAGAATTCTTCACTTTCCTTTGAAGAGCGGAGAGCAGTAAACACCTCAAAGAGCAAGCCCCCTAAAAGCCTAGCTGTACACTATTGAAGATAGTATGCGTTTTGAACGGGAGTTGGGACAATTTTGATAGTTACAAATCAGCAAAACACTTTGGCATGTCCCTTTTCATTAGAGGCCACCTCTTCAGGAATGCAGCCCTGTTCAGGATAGGAAAATAAGCATATGCTTAAATCCCACTGATTTAAAATTGGACTTTGAACACATGCGTTGGTGCTTTGCTGAATCAGTGCCCATATGCTAACATGAAATTTCATTGACACCAATGGGAGTTGCAAGTATCTGAAGGCAATCAAATACTTGGTGACCTAAAATACTACTAAAATAAACACTGGACCCAAAATGCTATTAAAATAAACAATGGAAGTGATACCATACCAATTACAGTTGCAAGTACCCGATGGCAAATCAGATACTGGTGACCCAAAATGCTACTAAAAATAAACATGGAATATAATGTTCTTCATTTACCTCCACACATCCAAATGAAAACAAATAGGTCCATGACTTGGTAAAATATATTTTATTTGTTCATACAAATAGTATGAATTATCAGAATTCCATTTTCCTAGAAACATTTTTGTGTAAAATTAATTTGTGTTGTACATACCACAAAATACTTGATTTGCCTTTTTTGTTTGGGGCTTTTTGTTGGTTTTTTTTTTGTTTTTGTTTTTTGGGGTTTTTTGTTATTTTTTTCAGGGTTTTTTATGCTTTGTTTCTTAAACAAACCGGCTATTCTACCATACCATATTACAGACAACAAATCGCTAATATCTGTACTGCACTTCTGAATACAAGGCTGAATGAAACTCAGCCATAAATTAATGTTACAATATGAAAAAAAAAATTCTAACCACACCTCTGAGTTTAACTTTTTCTTAAGAAAACAAAAACGATAATATTGACTCCAGTATTAACAAACCAGATGGATACTGTAAAGGAATTCATCTTGGTTGCCGTGTTGGTTAGGTAAGGCCTTTCATATTATGGTAATTGGTCTCATAGGGCTCCTATACACATGCAGGGAGGTTGCTCCAATGCACTGTAATTACAGCGTGTCAGAGCAGACTCTATTAAGTGAGACTGCTGCAGCATGGCAATTACCGTGCTCCAGCAGGCTCCAGCATCACACGTATCAGCGTCCCCACACTGAAAACTGGTGGTAGGGTGCCTTAAACTAAAGCTTGTTCAACGAGCTTTAGTTCAAAGTGCCTGGCCACCATTTTTCAGTGTGGGGATTCTGATACGTGATGCTCTAGGTGCTTTTAAGTAGCATGGCTCTTGGAGCTATACTAATTAAAGTGCCTCCCTTTCCTACCGCTGCTAGGAACACATCTATAGAAGCCCATATAGACTGTGTTACAAAAGATGGTCAGCTGTGATTAGCAATTTGCTTAAAAGTATTTAAAAGAATATTAACTTTACGTGCTTCTGTAATCCAACCTGGTTATCTCATGAAGCTATTCAGAAGCAAGGCTCAACCTAACAAAGAAGAAGAAACAACGGACCCTAAGCCAACATTGTGACAAGTTCCGTACAGCTGAGGAAGGTATTAGGAGATGTTTATGGTTACCAAGCATGTTCAGCTCTTGAAGAAACCAGTCTGAAATAAAATAAAGACATGGCAGCATGGATACCAGAACTTTGCCAAGTATTGGAGGGGGAGGGGGGAAGAAGATATCAAATGCTCGGGCAATGCCACCACATCACCATAAAGTGACATGGTTTTCACGAAAGCTGAACAAGCAGCTGGAGAGCTTGACTGGTTGCCTTGGAGAACGAGAAAGAAACAGAAGACTTAATTCCACACACTGCATAAACTGTCTAGTAGGAAGACACAAGTATCTGTAATAACTATTTTCTTCTGGTACAGTACTACTTTTCCAAAGTAAACACTTTCTCAGTTATTCAAGAGTGTCAGGCTAGTAGGCCTTTATGGTAAACTGGACATGCTAGTGTATTTAGTACTTAGTATTAGAGATAGGACCTAACGCCCCTTCTCCACAGAGCTGAAGCCAAAAAATAGAACTCCGACTAAACGTGTCTAGATCCAAAATGCCCCTGAAACTTGTGAAAAGTTTGCATCTGAATTTTATGCCTTGCTTTCCACTGTATAGATTACCTGCAACAGACTGGACACCACATAAAGAAGACTTCCTTTATACGACTTCTAAAATTGACTGACTTGATCCAAGGTCGTGCAGCTGTATTGCTGGAACTGCCCATGGCAAACCACGACCAGCCAGGAAACAATCCCATTTCCACCTGTGAAAATGTCACCATCCACTTGGGAGTAGGAAAGGTTTAAAACGCAAATACAAAATTTGTTCACACAATGGCAGACATTTGACTATGCTAAGCATCCGTATCTCCCTCTGGACCAGGGGATTTTTGCCTCTTGCAAGGGCAAACTTGTATACCACTCTCTCATCCCTCACTGATCTTGATGTGGTCTTCTCCATCCCAGTGACATTGCTAAACGTTGTTACTTCCCATGCCCTGACACCACTCGCGAGTGAAACCACCCTAAGGGCTTATCGGGGCTCTAAACTGGGCAGACCTTAGGTCCAGAAAGGAATATAACTGAATCTGTTCTTAAGGACACCACCTTGTTGCTCCTCTTGCTTACAGACCCAGAGGGCCAGATTGTTGGTCTCAGTCCCATTTGTGTAAACCTGCTCAGAATTGGGCCCAGAGAGAGCAGAGGCCTGGTAACTGAATTGTGCTGAAGGAAAATCGTGCCTGCATTTTCATCATTAAACAGCTGTAGAGACAGCTGTATAGGACAGGCAAAAGCAAAGAGACTGTTAAAGAAAAAGCCGTATCTGGGGAATGCCACAGAACACACACCGCCACAGCTGGGCATTGTTTAGTAACACGGGATTACAACTGTACTTGCTGTGGATGGGGGAGGAACAGGGGTGGAAATCAGACTAAGTTATATGGATAACGCACATGAAACTAGTGCATCAACACAAAGAAAGCCATGTACTGCTTGCCCATTAGTTCACTTGCTATTATTGCAGTATTATCCACACAGGATTTTTACAGTTTTATTACACTGCGCATATTATGCAAGTACTCATGCAGGAACATCAGCATGTTTATTTAGCAAATACCATGGTACTCCTACTACATACATTTGAAACACTCCTGCATAACACTCAATTTATACAACTTACTGAATGAAACCTATGCTCCGTGTTAGAGACTATAGAAATATATGTGTGTGCGTTCACCCTGTAGCTGCACAGTAATGATGGCACAGCTTTGCTTTTATTCTTTTCTGCAATTGCAAGGCTTTTTTGCAATCGCTATGTGACTGAAAGGTCCACTGAAGACGCGAGGGCTTCAGCCCAGCAAAGACACGGAAGGTGTAGAAAGATTATCCAGAACACCCGAGTCTGCAAAACTTGGCCAGAACTCTCCTTAGAGAAGGATTCCCTCTCACTAGCTACTTCTGCACGGGCTGGAAATTCTGCAAAAGCAGCTGCTCTAGTGCATTTCAACCTTTTTGTTTCCATTCCTGACTGGCACCAGAAACTGGGAGAGTAGAAACCTGGATCCGGAAAGCTCACGTCCTCGGAAGGCATTCAGCAAAAAGAGCAAAAACTGGGTTCTTATTTTATCCTCACTATCCAGAAGAACGCAGCAGTTGCTTCTCCGAGTAAGAACAGCACTCTGAGTAAGAACAGTTCCCTCTCAGATACCACTGGTGTTTGATTCTGGATCTCTTAACCCCAAATTTCTGGAAAAGTAACTGCACAAGAATAAGTCCGGCAGCAATGGTAGGCAGCAAGCCGTGTATACATTTCCCTGCATGGTTCTGTGGATTCCTCTGAACCTTGCCCGGGACCACCCTCTCCTACTTCAGCAGCAGTCCCTTTAGAATGGGCCTTTGGCTAAGAGGTTACACCGAAGAGTGATGTAGACAAATCAACATCCAACAGGGACAAAACTGAGGGCCCACTCTCATTTCACTGGTGACCCACTCAGATCTCCAATTACAGTAAGTGGCAGCAGGGCCTTACTTTATCTCTTTGCCACTAATGAGCACTGAGATTGATCCCACCCTCCCTCCCTCCCATCCCCCTGAAATGGCTCCTGTAGTTCTATTGATTTCTTTGGTGCATCTAAGCAGATTGCTCTGCTTGCATACTAGACTAGTGCTTTTTAGAATGGGCTCTCCACCATACATGCATATGCACATAAGAGTGGGAGATTCATTTATTCTTGAGTATTTCATATCAGCAATAAGCATGTCATCTCTTTACTAAGGACAAGATTAAGTTTAGGAAAGAAATGCATAGAGTTTCCAGAAACTTGTTCTAGATGGGCACACGGGGTATGGTGCATGAGGGAGTGATCCTCCTCATTAAAATAAAAGAAAACTGAAAGACTGATGAGTCTGCTCTCCCCTTGGACAGAGGCCTCCCTCTGTTGGTGCTCTTTTCCATAAGAGAAGCTTCTGCACCAAGCAAAGCCTATGGAGGACACTAAAACAAAAAAATGAAAATCAGCAAGACTCTCAGGAGCACTAGCAGCTGCACAGCTTGGGAGCAGAAATACTGAATACTGATGGGTTTTGCACATCACACCTCTCCTGTAAAGTAGCTGCAATGTTAGGTACAACTATGTTCCACAAGTAGTGTAACCGCTCCCTAACCCAGGGTTATTCTGATGGCCTAAAGGAACATGGCTGACCAAAACCAGATCTAATGCAGTAGAGGGGGTGTGGTGGGGGTGGGTAAACAGAACACTAGTGGAACAGACTTAAGAGTTGCAAGATGAGAGCATTTATAAAGGCCTAATACCCGTAACAAAAATAAAGTTGTGCTTTTTTCCACCCCCTCCTCCCATCCCCTTATTTAAATACTAATTTTATTTAGGAAAAATGGAAGCACCAATTACAGCCAAAGAAAAAAGACATTAGAATAAAATACCGCGGAATGTTAAACAGGTTATGGGCTAACATTCTAGCCAGTGTGGTTAGGCAGCTTAGTGAATTAATTGCTTAAGAATTAAAAATAAATTATTATAAAATAGATTTCTGTACATTTTACATACATATATCTCTTTATATAAGCAAACCGTGCCACACGGGTAATTACAGAGGAGTGCGACTGCATCAGCCTCAGTCCCAGCCGAAGTCGTGCCCAGTCATCTGGTAGAACTTCATGTTGAAAGGCCGGTAGAAGTCCCGCAGTCTCTGCACCACCTCCTGGTCTATCTCGGGGTGGGGCCTGCCTTTCGTCTTCCCCAGACAGTGGGGTTTGCTGCTGCCTTCAGCCTTTTTCAGGCACGGAAAACCCTTGGTTTTGTTGAAGTAGAAGTGTTTGTCTGTGATGATCCTCTTGAGGCCCAGGAAGTCCTGGACCCTGCCCAGCTCCCCAGCAGGGTCGCTGATCAGCCGCTCCCCACTGACAAAGAGGATCTGCCCGATGGGGAAGTACAGGAGCCAGTTCTCCAGGTGCTTGGCATAGATGCCAATCTGGATGGCGCTCCACGAGGTGTCGATCAGGCCTGTAGTTCTGTTTTTGAAGGTCAGGCTCTCAAAGGTGGGGATGTCAGGCTTCTTAGAGAGAGTCTGTGTGTAATCAGATATGGCTCTGGTTACAGGGTCCCTTACGACTACGATGAGCTTGGTGCCCTTCGACATGGCGGAGATACGAGCAGGTGCCTCCTTGGTGACGAAGTAGCTGGGCGTTTTCTCCATGGTGATCTGCCCGTCCAGGGTCCTGGGCATCAAGTCTCTGCCAAACAAATACATGTTATTTAGGAAGGGCAGATAACTGGTTCCCTTGCAGTGTAAACCTTTACAAGGCCTGCTACTAGCACACCATCATTTCGACTCGCTTACAGGGCCTGATATTAGATTCCCAATGCCCACACCACAGTAGTAATTTATACTTTATTTGGTTCCTTCTATGCATACAATATGTTAGTCTGCCTCCATAAGCTGTGAAATTGCTGAGGTCTCAAAATTATATCAGTTCAACAAAACACTTTGGAAAAAATATCTGCTAAAGCTGTGGTGCAGAGAAGAGGCATTCAGCTTAAAATGCTTATATAGTTATGAGGATTTTTGGTTGTAGCCATGTTGGTCCAAGAACATAGGCAGGAACCTTGCCTGCCTATATAGTTATCAGGCACAAAAAGGTAAATCTAATTTTTCCTTCTTGTCCTTACCCTGTCATCCCTTCCCCCAACCTTCTTCCTTCTTTCAGTGGGAGACTACACTCGGCGAATAAAATGCTAGAAGTGTGCAACACGCGTTGTGAATGTGCAACCCCCCCCCACGATTTGTCAGCATCAGCTCCACTATATTTATTTACTGAATTATGAATTAATTTAGGATTACTCTGGCACCTCTTATTTCCGTTCCTCCAGCTCCCATGATAATTACCTAAATAAGCTGTAGAAAATTCAACTGATGGCCTCTCCATTGCACCTCTGAGATACTAAGTCAGCATTTGATATTGTTCACTCCTGTATCATAATACATTGCATCAAGGACTCAATGCTATTATTGAAAAACAGGCCTATTCAAAATATATCACAGCGTTCCATGCATGTCTTTCACTGTATCACATCTATTCAACTGAAACGTGTTGAAATATCATTAAGATGCATCATAGCTATAACATGGCCTTTCAGATCTACCTGCCACTTCCACTACAGACAACATTTACTGTCCAGAAAACCCACTCTCCTTAAGACAAAGTATGAAATGGCCATCAAGACAACCGAGAGACGGCTGGTGGCCTTTGTACCTCGCCTGAATACGGTAAAGGCCCTCTTGCCAGCTGTGCATATAGGCTCGTATAAAGGGCAGGCATGTAGCAGGTCACTGGAAGTGTCACAAAATCCATACTTAAGTGAATACAGAGGTGCTCATAACCAGGCCACTTGTGGAAGCAGACTTCTCTCTGAAAGACCTATACTTCTCCCATGGCAGAGGCCAAATTTCAAAAACTTCAGGGCAAACGCAGCACATTTTACCAATGAAGTGGCTACCCCAGATACTGCCAGATAAAGGTGAGGGAGTTTCCAGTTAGAAACCAGTTTACTCCAAGGCCAAAAGAAGTCTTGGAGAAATAGAGCAGTACTTTTCCTGGGTCGGCTGTTCTGCGGTTTGGTAAATCACACAAGGTGAACAAAGAAGGGCGCAAGTCAACAACAGTACTGAGAGCCGCTGTTAAATGTAACTAGAGCAGATGCAGCTTTTGACAGACTACTCATTAACCAGCATCTCTTTCTAACATTAATCCAAGCCCTGCAACTTGCACTGGCTGCCTATCACTGCCCAGACTGGGTTTTAACATATTCATTTCACCTCGGAAGATTAAAGCAGGGATGCTCAGGTGCTCATCCCCCAGCCCACGTCACCTGGCCCTTGGGGCCCCCATGGGTCTGGAAATGTGGGCCCATCAACTAAGTTTCTGGACCCACAGGGAACCCCAAGCCCTACACGTTTGGTCTGGTGCCCAATCCCTGTGTGCAGGGCTGGGTGTGGGGTGGAGCCAGGTCCCGATCCTGACATGAGGGGGACTGGCACTGGGCCCCCAGGAGCTCATCCCAACGTGCTGGCGTAGGGGAGGGGGGTGACGCCAGGCCCCAGGAGGCCAATTCTGGCATGCTGTGGTGGGAGGGAGCAGTGCCAGGTCCCTGGGGACCAAGTCACAGAGCACAGGGCAAGGAAGTTGTGGTGCTGGGCTCCAGAGCCCAGTCCTGACACACACTGCTCAATTTTGCCCGCAGACCTGCCTGCCCCACTCATCTGGATCATGGTATCAAGGATTGTGGTATCAAAAGACTGAGCACCACTGCACCAACAGCATAGGATCCGCCTGTTCTGTCCCTGAACGTGCTCCTGTTGCTGTGTTTAGGAGAGATGCTCAAGTTGGAGCGAATTGGTAGCAAGGGTGGGGAAAGTCAAGCTAGTCTGCCCAGGCTCTAGCTCTCTGGAGCTCACTTCTTCCCCAGGGCCTGCTCTCAGTCCTTTGAGAAGCTGGGAAACTAGCGATGGTTAAATAGTGATGGTGCATGGGACTCTGAAACTATGCACAGCGGGGACGTAGGTGGAAGCCAATTTCCATTTTATTTATGGCAGTCCAAACTGAAAGCGAAAGCTCTGCCTATTGTAGTTTTAAAATAAAAAGTGTCAAGAACATTGACTGAGAACTCCATTCTACTTTGGAGAGCTCCAAAACAAATAACTATTAGGAAGGACACATAGCTGGTAGAATGATTTAATCTGTATCTCTTCAGGATGCTAGGAGTGAGGTCTTCATTGTAGACTATAGTAGTTATTTCTCCCAACAGGTCTACTGGATTCCTGATTTTAAAAAAAATAGTATTGTCCAAAGTATACCACATCCATTACCAGCACACTCACAAAATAGCCAGAACTTGCATTTGCATATTGTCATTGAGTCCTCAACTCCACTTTGTTTCAGCAAGATATGTGGGCACTCAGTTCTTTGCAGGATTAGTCTCAAAGCCTTCCACCCAGCAGTCCCCTGTTGAGGGAAGGAGTCTCAAAAGCAAAGTCATCTGAGCTCCCCCTACTGGGCCTTCACCGGCTTTCTGTAAAAAGATGCTCTTTCTAGAGCTATGAACTTTCCTACGGAAATGCTGGCACAATAACAAAGACAACAGTAAAATAGACTTGCATTGCTAATTTTTCTGCATTTGAAGATCAGAAGTCTTTTCCAGTGGAGATAAACAGAGCCAGCAAAGAGAGAAATGTGATATTCCAGCCTCTATAACAGCCATTATAAGCAAAAAGAGCAGCAAGAATAAATGAAGGGCTTCTCAAGAGGTGCATTACCAGGACCTAGTTCCAAAGCAAAAAAAAAAAAGATTTTCCCACAGTACCAAGGCACTGTTTTTTAATAGTTGCATCTTAACACCAGGGTCCCACCACTAGGAATCACAGCAAGTATATTAGTTTATCTTACTTTAAAGAGACATGTAGAATCCATAAGACAGCGAGTGTGTTTGGATATCATGGCCTGTTGAGACTAGAGGTTAGATAGTACTGTCACAACACCCTCCTGCTTCAGAAAGTCAGGATACATGCCCAATTTCATTTTTGCCCCTTCTCTAGCTGAAATCTGCACCACGGTTTTCAATATTTTCCTAGAAAGATTAGTTGGTTTGCTGACAACTTGATACTGGAAACAAAGTTACAGGCCTGAGATGTTCACAGATGGAGAAATTGTTGATACCTAGCTTAAATAATAATGGCTTGTAAGTAAACTGCTGGACTGACTTACAGGTGAACCAGAGAGCAAATGGGTGGGAGCATGGCACAGAGTCCAATTTCTCAACGCACTGACATTTGTCCTAAAAGCCTTCAATGCAAGTTATTTCACGTTTTAGAAAACTGCATGGCTCTAAGGCTAGGGACAGAAGTTACATATAAACTGGTATATAAGTGATGGGGAACCAGTTGAAATCTGTAACGCAACAGAAGTTTAGTGCGCATAAACTGCTTTCAAAATGGTTGAAGCTGGTTTAAGATAAACCTGGACGGATGTAGTATCAGACTTAACTGATTTAGGTTAAATTGGTTTAATCGACTCTGTCCCAGACCCCCTCCAGATTCAAGTTAACTTGCAATTCCCCAGCATCCCAGGATGCTTTGCACCTCCCTGCAACCCTCTCCCCCACACTTACAAGGTGTGTGAACTAGCCTTGGCCCAAGCTGTCTGCTTCAGCTGAGCAGGGAGGCATGCCTGAGCACCCCCGGTTTCTGGCCTGGGCCACTGCAGTTACATGGCTGCATTTCCAGAATCAAAAGTGAATGTTTGTTCACTTGCTTATCAGTTCAATATATGCAACTTAGACTAACCTGCAAAAATTGAATCAATTCAGCCTTGAGGTTTTTGACTGTCTGTACATAGCCTAAAAGGCTCTGCCAGGGCTGCAGAGATAGCAAGAGCAAACCAAAAGTAGGAGACACATTTGTGAGAAGAAAGCAGGACACAGGTCGGAAAACTGTCAACTGCAGCACTGCCAGGGACACACAGATGATGTCAGACTAGACCGCATCAGGGCTAAAGGATGTATTGATTTTGTCCCACTACTATTGATCCAATGTTGTATTCAGGTTGAAGTGGCCAATGCTCTGTTTTAACTACTCCCCAACTTGTCCAGGCTGCAATGCTTCAGCTTGATCCACCATTCTGTAGGGGTTATGTTCACATTAGAGATTTGGGTAGCTTCAGTCTCCAGTTTTGTGCAACCTGCAACTCTAGGAGTCTGGACAAGCTGCCAATATAGGGGGAGACTGAAGCAGAAAGGAAAGTTAAGCCAAGGGAACCGAGTGCCTAATTTCTTTTTGTACCCTTGAAATTCTCATCTTGGTTTGGAGACTAGATTCATAAATTTCAGAGGAAGCTTTCAGAAGCCACCGTTACCTGGCCATCCCTTGGAAAGAAGGATTCTGCACTGAATGCAATGGGCAAAGCTGAAAAGGCAAGTCTGCCTAGGTCCACTGACTCCCACTGAAGTGCAATAATCTACACTGGACTGCTTATGACTGGGGGTGAACAAACTGCAGTTGTACTTCTGAAGAATGGAGGAAGATGAAGGAGAAAGAGACAAGAGACCTGGAAGAGATGGCACATGTTTCATGATACAAGCACAAAAACAACAGCTGAAGATTTGCAACTCCATGAATGAGGACAGGGAAGAAAAAGGGGAGGGTCTGGTGTTGAGGTGGGGTGTGAGATGGGGTGGGGGTGGGTTGGGAGGAAACTAGAGGGGGTGCAGTGAACTGAGTGGTTAACTGTTAGTGAAGTGCTTTGTGAAATGTTTGGTCATGATGCTGACATGTACAACCAAACAACCGTATACAAGACTATTTTTTAAAAAGCCAATCCCCCCTCCCCAAACACAACAGTTTACATTAGCTGCAGATCTGCTTGGTCAGCTCCTGTGGAATAGCTTCTCAACAATGCAATAGGGTTGCTTCAGAAGAGCAGAGCTATGAATTTTCTGCAGGCGGAGAAGAGCTCCTAACTCTGAGCTATTAACATGTCAAGGGAAACAGAGGAAAAGCTTTTCCTTTAATGAATTTTACTTCAAAGCTTGCACCCATCGTGGGTGAAATGATAGGCTTAGCTTAAAGATGGATTGGCCTACTTTACCTATTAACCACTTAGACTAATGTAATAAAGGCTCTCTTTATTCAAACAGTTCTAATCCCCAAGCCCTTTGCAGTCCCAAAATCTTTATTAAGGCGGCGAGCTAAAATAAATGCTAAAATGCTGCAGTTTTGGAGGCAGGGGATTTGAAGGGGGGGGGGTTGGTTTTGTTTTTTGTTTTTCTACATAAAACTTCTCTAATGTGAAAAAGGGACTTGGCGAGAGAAATTTACAAGAAGTCAGAATGACAGGTGGCCACATGGTAATCCGATCCCTGAAGCCTAATGCCCTTTGTGGCAGCTTTTTGTCTGCACAGAGGGACTCTGAGCTAATCTGTTGACACTTCTCAATAAAGAATATTGAGAGAGGCGAGGGGTGGTGGGGGGGAACGGGACCCAAGTTGGGGTTTACAAACTGTTGATTTGTTATTCATTTGTGACAAGTGTGCAGGTACAGCAGACCTATGTTTGCAG
The DNA here is from genome assembly GCF_052110815.1 of Crocodylus siamensis. Classification (NCBI taxonomy): domain Eukaryota; kingdom Metazoa; phylum Chordata; order Crocodylia; family Crocodylidae; genus Crocodylus; species Crocodylus siamensis. Next base: position 61,398,372 of record NC_143402.1, read on the forward strand.
GGTGGACAAAAGCCTCCTAAGACTTGCAAGGCAACCTCGACTGAGGAGCTGCAGTGATGGAGCAGGCTTATGTTAGACCTGGTGAAGGGACTGCCATGGGCTTATTGCAATGGGTCACAAAAGTTTTTAGCATTAAGGTACCTCCCCCCCCGCCACCATAATGTGCCAGCTCTTAGCTTTCATTTGGTTTGCTGACTGCAGAAAGATAGAGCAATTCTTCTGTTGCACAGAACTCCGAACGATCACAATAGGTCAGCATGTTTTTGGTGTTATGGATTCCTACTTGAAATCTTTGGGTGCCTATACATGAGCCAGGAGGCTGGTCCAGCACGCTGTAATCCAGCGTGTCAGAGCAGCTCCAGCAGCCTCCCGCGATCATCAGGTCCAGCCACCCTGCTCTAGGGCAGGAAAGACTGCCAAGATCAGATGACCCCAGCAAAATGTGCACCCAGTTGTCTTTTGAAGATCGCCAGGGAAGGTGACTGTACCACCCTCATATTTCAGCGTTCTCATGCTTCAAAATGATAGCAGAGGCACTTTATCTAATGCTTTTTTGATGAGTTTTAGATATCTCCTGCCTCCTCACCCTTTTGAAGTGCAGGGATGTTGATACAGGAGATGCTCAGGCTGCTTTAATTAGAGCAGCACCCCCTATCCCCACCACTCCCAGAACACATGTATAAATGCCCTTCGTGTTTATCATGTGAACTGTGTTTGCACAGCTAATAATGCTAACAGTGTGGCACCCATAGCACTCCTGAAAGGATCAAGGCACCGGGGTGCCAGGGCATTCTGAGTATCATTGGTCTATTCTATGAAGAGACATGCATACAAGAAATTTTGCATGTACACTAGGGTAGAGGAAGATGGGTGGACAGTTGAACCCAACTTAAAAAACACATTTTAAAATGCCGGTAGCATACAGAACCCAAATCACTAAACACCGAGCATAGATGATATAACCACAGCGTTATGACCCCAGTGGTTCTTACTGTCAGGAATCCTATCTGGAAATGTTTCAATAACACCCACAGCAAAACAGATTCAGTTAAGAGATTCCCCAGACTCGCGTGAGGTTGCCCAGATGAACTTTTATTAAGAAAAGCAGCCATTTTCACTTGTTCCTGCTGCTCATAGAAGTGGCAGTTAGATCCCTAGTTAGGAGTCCCAATGTCCAAGTCTCTTTGCAAATTTAGTCCCACACACCTGTTTCCCTACCTGTGTATGCTTTTATCCAAAGTACTATTAATGCCACCTGGAAGGAGCTCTTCAGCAGAAATCAACTGCCTTGAAGTATTTTAAGGAGTTGAGGAAGCTCTAGTGAATATGATCCAGACCCTATGCATCACTGAAGGTCTGGCAGAGGAAGACACATTGGGGCACGTTGGAGCAGGTATACGTGTTGTTTTATCCCTCGGTGACTCGTCTCAGGGTTATCTTTTCCAGTTGTTCATTATCATGCTAGAGAAGCATCCAGGCTATTCTAGCTTATGCACAGGTCCAGGTGCATAATGGGGATTAGAAAATAGCTCTGAACCCTTTTCCTTTATTGCATCCACTACTAAAGATAGAGCCAACCAGCAGACATTACCCGGTATCGTGCACCCTTTATTGTTTTTAATTCTATACCTTTTACCAAATTCTTACTGTTACTGAAAGTCACCCCCAGAACAAGGATGGAGAGATTAAAAAAAAAAAAAAAAAATCATGATCTTTGCTTAAGGCCTACAGTGCTTATGAACTAAAGTGGTGTTTTTGGTACAATACTGATTTTTGGCATTGGATGGTCTGAGTCTCTTATGGCAACCAACCATGGAGCAGGCTCAGACTGCATCTTGCAGCTCTAGTCTTGTGGCCTGAGCAATAGACAAAGCTCCAAGAACTCCTGAATACTAATTCTAACGCCATCTCATGTGATCTTGGGTCAATCATCCTTTCTGTCAATCTGTCCATGGGCATCAACTTCCTCATATCACAGAGGGGCATGACACCAGCCACAGTTGTATTTAGAGTGTTTTGCAGTTAAAATACTATAAAAAGCACGTAAAATACCTGGATGCTTATGAGAACCTATAGAGCTGGGCAGGAAACCACACTCTTAAGCCCATGGCTTTGCCTACTTTGGGTCTGGCTGCACATGGTAGGAGAATGGTCTTTTGCATTGTATTTCTGGATGTTGTTCCCAGCCCTTCCCTGGCAATAAGAAACAGAAGAAAAGGGATATGGTGAATTAGACAAACTGACTGGCTGCAGGTCAAACTGTTAAAGTTGAGACCTGTAATCCAGATCCGTGTGCCTCTCAGACGGATGTCCATGTGGAGCTCGCAAAACTAATTCTGCCAAATGAGTTGTTAAAAGAAAGAGACCAAAGCAAGAAGGAGACTGTCAGGGTCTATTTCTTGTGGAAAGTATTCAGATACTGCCCCAGTAACAGGACGTCCAGAAAACGTAGCAGCAGCCTTTCCTGTAACACTTCTGCTTGTCCTCTCCCTGGTCTTGATATGCACACTGGTTCACAACTGAGGGCAAGAGCTTGCAATGCCTTATCTGCTTCTATAGGACTCCCCCCCCACACCACTCTTTGGAATTGCTGGGAAAGGGGGCAGCTGGATAATAGTCTTCCACTGCTTTATTGGAGGCAACAACTGAAACCCATCCAGTCATACTGCGGATTCCCATTCAAAATAATCTTCAGCTACTGGAAATGCAGATGAGTTGACTTCTGCCTCCCTCCACTGCTAACTTTTCAAGAAAATAAAAAATTGAGGGACAGGGTACATCAGGAGTTAAATTTAGCCCAGAAGAGCTAAGCCTGGTGTTCCTGGAAAAGTTGGAGTCGCTGTAAGAGAAGGAAGAAAATATACCCCCGTTGCTAGCACCAAGCAGCCATGCTGTACATTTCATCCACTTTGCCAGGGTGATAACCAGTTGTTCCTCATCTCCAAGATAGCAAGCTGCTGACAGGAAGGAGGAGAAAATTTACAATGGTTATCAGTACAGCTGAGGGCCAGATTAAAAAAAAAAAAGCCAGCTTGCAGACCCATAATGGCGCCTGGTAAGTCTGGGAAGCCAAAAAATAAAGCAGTAAGGCAACTTTCTGCAGTCTTTTGTCTTCAGTCAAAAGAATCTGTTCTTACTCGCTGCATCCTTTCTGCACATAAATCCTTTGCCATCTATAATGCATTAATTGTTATTTTGCTTCCACAATGACTTGCAAGCTGAGACCCTGCCCACACGGTACCTTTGGACTTGCACTGGTTCCCACAGAAGAGGATGATGAGACTTTGTAGGCTCTCACCCTCCATCGCTAACTGGTGTAGATGGCACGGCCAGAGAAGGGACAGAGCCAGAAGAGCTTAATGTCACTGAGAAATACTTGATCACAGCTTGCTTTAGTGTCACACTTCTAGAAGGGCTGAGTGTCTGGGTCCAGTCCAGGTACAGTTCTTAGAAAATGTTTGAAAAGAAAAAAAAAAAAAACCCCAAAAAACCACGTCTACAGATAGTTTCACTAGGGCGTGGGGCATTAGAAAGGATTTTAAAGTGCTTCTTGTTCAGTCCCTGTCCCTTCCCATAAGGGCATAACATAACTTTTATTAGTGGTCATCATAAAAGATGATTTATTAAAAAGTTAAACTGTTGGCACACAGCTCAGCTCATGTATTGCCGGTCTATACCATCATAAGCGAGTGAAGCTCTTTTCAATACCTAAGAAAATATCCAAAGCAAGGGAAACAAGGGCTGGTATGCAGAACCAGATTTTTCAAGTCTGTGAGAAAAGTTTCACTCTCACCCACTATCAGTTGCTGAAAAGAAACCTACATTAAAACCCCCCAAAACACAAAACAACCCCCCTATAACATTCATTATTTAGCTAGCCACTCAAAAAGATGTTTGAAGTTTTAACGGCTGCTCTTTTCTCCAGCTTGATAATAAAATAATCAAATCCCAGAAATCTGGAAGAAATACTATTTTAAAGCAAGCATCTGACAGGCCCAGTGAAAGAATGTTAAAGTAATAAAATGTTTTAATTGCATCAAGGAGGCTGCCATCAGCACCAAGGTCAACTGCCTTTGAAATTACCACTTGGCTTTTGTTCCATGTTCTTGTGGTGGCAGATGGAGAGGGGGAGGAGATGAGAAACCTGCTTAAGTTTGGCTTTGGGTTGAGACTGCAATATGGTTTTTCATATATATTTTTCCAAGTAATACCAACTCTGGGTTAAGCTAGCACCTCTCCTTAAAACGCAGCATACGGACCCTTACAGTAGCAATGCTACTTCTCAATCTTTTATTACCGACTGGATGGACAGCTTGTGTGCCTTCATCTCAAGTGGGAGCCCATTGTTCAGGTTGGCAAATTATACAATAAAATGAATTACTGTGAACCAACCTCGGCCTTTTTGAAATGGATGTAACTCAATACTGCTCCGTCAAATGCAGACCCTGTAACCTACACAAAACAGATGATGGGAATTAATGAACTTCAGAGGGAGGGGGGGAAATAAATTGGGCCTGTAACTGAGATGATTTCTCCCTCCAACAAACACCTCTGCCAGTTCTCCCCCATGTGTCATGGAAGTGGAAGAAGATGCAATGACCCGTCCAGGATTCTGGCGTAAGCTGAGGAAGAGACTGTATCCAAGCTTAAGACATTCATAGGTATACAGTCTGGGTGCCACTGTATGAATCACTTCTGGCCCAAGAGCCAGGATTTGTTCGAATCCTACTGAAACCTAGAAGAGGGGGAAAACAAACAAGCAAACACTCCCCCTTGGTAGGGAAAGTGAGGCACAGGGAGGAGAAATGGCTCAACCAAGTCACTATGCGACTAGAACCCAGGACCTGCGGTTCCACTAGACAAGGCCTCCCTGGTCAAACTCTTTCTGAACCAAACTGTACACAGCATTACCGACTCTGAAAAATCTGACATACAATGCACAGTCCAGCCACAAACTAGCCCCAAAATACACCAAAACCATGTTTGTTAAAGTTCACAACTTTGGGGATTTTGCAAGAGCTCATGGGAAATTTAGTGCATACTTCGACTTCAAGTTTTAAAAGGAAAAAAAAAAAAAAGAGAGAGAGATGAAAGGAGAGAACCAGCTGAATAGATAGGGATTACCTGTGCAACTAGGAACGGCTGGCTAAGTGTGCCTTTGCCTGCTCAACCGCTTTCCCCCTTCTACAATCTGGGAGCCCTCCAGCTCAGCCCGAAAGGGCTGCTAACCTCTTCTGAAGATAGAAAGAGACACCTCTAAGCCATCTTCAGAAGAGCAGCGGCTTCGCAAGCACAGAGGATGAACGAAGGCCTCAGTATAAGTGTCCATGATTTCAATAGAACGACATATTTGTCATAATTGAGGAAGAGGGGAACCCCCAGAAGAAAGCCCCTTCTTGCAGGGCTTCAAGCCTAGGGGAGCAATGGAGAACACGCTCCCACCTTTGGATTCTCCTGGAAGCCCTAACCAGGTCATCACTTCTCTCATTCTTGGTCTCCAGCTAATCGGTTACATGACGTTCAATAAAAATAAGCTGTCACTGCAAAGCAGTTCAGAGATTTCATCTCACCACATGCTGCAGTGCAGACACACCTATGCCCTTAAGGGAAATATGGAGGTGGAGGCACATCTTGGTGGCCTGATTCTCCACTGCCTTGCACCATCTTGTTAGCAAAGTAGGCAGGAAACAGAACCACTGTGATACAGGAGCGTTAACACTTGCTGCAGTCTGGTGACAGACTCTAAACCCATGCCGAGTCAGGACCACCGCGTACTGAACTACGATGGGACGAGACATGGGAAGCTTCCTCCGTCTCCATCTGTTCTTCTCACACTTTTCAGCAGCAGCTTCAATGGAAGGAGACATTATAACTGCTCAGCAAGGAAATTTTCCTCCTCCCTTTAACCACCTGCCTTGCTGGAGCCAGTCAAGATATTAGTTGCCTCTGCTGGCTCATTATGCAGCGCTTTCTTTTTACATAAACACCGAAGCCTCTCACTGCTCTGAGTCATATTTAAAAGCCCTGAACTTCCACTAAATAATGATCTTCATTTGCTGGGAGGGGTGGGGTGAGTGGGGGGGAGCACTTTACATATCAAAGGGCTGCTTTGGAGGGATTTACAATAATTTAAGATGAAGTGGTAAATATTCTGTTCACTTCAGTTCATCTGCAATAATAATTATAATCCCATTAGTGAGGTTCCAAGAAAGTGATTGCATTATCTACAGAGAAGCTCGCTAGATGGTTTCTTTCTGTTTTTTTGGGTGGGAGGGAAAGATGGAAAGCCAGTGAAGTAACAAAACATGCATTTGCCAGTTCCTCCCCCTTTCCAAGAAGGATTTGGTCTCCATTGTCCTGATACTTCAATGGTGCTTTGGGCTGAAAGCAAAAGGCTTTTGAGTGCAGCAAGGGGGTGGAGCCGAAATGAGCATCTTACTCCTTTTGGTCAACTCCAGCTTCCTTTCATTCTTTGCGGGGAGCCCCAAGTTGCTGTTTCACTTAACAAAGACCACAAGTTCCTGTTCCTGGTGGGGGTGGGAGGGGAGCAAAGGGGACAGGGGTAATGCTTGGATTAAAAGCTAATTGCTGTTTATGGATGAGTTATTCAGAATACCTCTCATCATGATCAGGTTTTGCTGCCCACTGATCAAGTCATGTGACAAGAGTCATGAGTCTTCATTTCCTGAAAATAAATGTTTGGATTCAATTTCCAGGAGAGGAGATTTCTGGAACAAGCAGATGATGGTTGGGGGGAGAAAGGGGGAGAACAACTCTTCTAAACCCAGCTGGAAACACGACTGAGCTAAATAGCAAACTGGAGTCTGTTGGAAAAAGAGGTTTTGTCCCAGAGGCAGATGTCTGAATCACCCTCCAAAAAAAAAATCTGTATGCAATAGCAGACTTAAGGACAACTTTACCCCCTTGCTCCCCACCTTCATCAATACTATGATTACACTGCAGTAGTCTTATGGAGAGTCCCTCCATTGTCCTGTGGCTTCAGATATATCAGAATTAAGCCTAATAATGCTGTGTGTTATACGGTACTCTAATGAGGCCTCCTCCTCTCTTTTCAGAGGTCAACTGGCATGATTCAAACCCAGAGCAAACCCTTTGTTTTCAAAGCTTAAATGACAGAAGTTAATCTCTGGCCTCATATCGCCAAAAGCAGTATCCCACTTACATGCTTCATTTGTAAAATGAAACAGAAAACATTTTTTCAAAAATCCAGAATTATGTTCAACAACAGAGATTAGATATAACCACCGTAACAGAGACTTTTAGACTAATAGGCTATGGCAGCTAAGAGCCTCCCCTCAACATTAAATCAACGTTAAAAATATAAAGCTTACTTAAGTTCTGTTAAACAAGGACTCAGCCATTCTTCACATTTCCATTATTACATAAGTAGCCTGGTTCTTTGAGCATAATCATGAACCCTGACATAACCAGTTTGACATCTATTTCACAAGGAGCTGTTGCTTAATGCAGGGAAGGGTTCACCTCTCCGGCTGCTCTCTCACAAGCACCATGCAGAAAAACTGAAACCAAAAAACAGCAAAACGTGGACTGACCCAATGGTGACAATCAACATTCCACCCCCCTACCCCCCCCCCAAAAAAGTCTTGATTTCTCATCTGTCTAAACTAAAATAAAACAAGCCAGGAAACAAACCTGTGAAAATAAGCCTGGCTATCACAGGCTTAAGGAAGGGAAGCCTGGCTTGGAAACAGTTTAGAGCAGTGATCTCCAAAGTGGGGTGCGTAAGATGATCCATTGGGGTGCAGGAAGAAAATATTAGCTCTTCTATATAAATATACATATATTGGGGGTGCGTGCTCAAACATTTTTTACTGATAGGGGTGCATGATCAAAAAAGTTTGGAGAACATTGGTTTAGAGAATAGATTCAGGAACATTTTAAAAATGTACAGCTGCTGGAAATCTAAGAGACACCACTTACTATCTGCAATAAGTACTGGGGAAAGGCAGCCTTTATAGAACAGGGATGCATAGGCTAGTAAAGATAGCCCATACTATTTGGGGGCTCAATCCTTACTACCCTTTGCAATCAAAATGCAAAGGCAGAAAACCCACAATGCCCCTCTTGTTGGCATCCACGGGAGGTAGACTGCCTTTTTTATTTACAGCTGTTCTATAAAGATACAACTCTTTGCCACCATTGCTTCTAGCCTAGTTAATCCTACAGGAATGATGTTAGCATCAATTCTTTGCATTACATGGGCAGAAAGAAGCATTAGCAGTCTTGCGATGACCAGCTCTCATCGAAGACTAAGTTGAGGGCATGCCAGCATGTGAATGTACAATGGAAGATCAGTTTCCAGAGGCTTGTAGTCTTATGGAAGTCTGCAGACGCCTAGTTTACATGCAGGTTTTATATCAGCATAATTGTGATTAGGAACAGTCTACCAGTACCACCATAACTCCATAGCTGGATTCATGTCAATATGAAGCTGTCAGTGTGGTACAGTCTACTTCTAAGCTATACAGAAGTGCCTATATAGCCTCACTGACATAGCTAAATACCAGATCTCTGGCAGAAAAAAAAAAAAAAAGCCACCTGAAATTCTCTTACTTTCCTCCACACTCAGACTTGTTTTGACAGACTGAACCAAATGAAGTTTTATCTCATACGATTAAATCCCCAAATGAGACAGCGTCACAGTCCAATTACAGCTCATTTATACTTCGCCTCAGTCGGCAATAGGAAAAAATGGCTGCAAACAGCAGATTGTCAAATTATCCAGAATTGCAGCAAATTTAACAGATTATGAAGCTGTGGGTTTTAAATTTGCCTCTTCTGCTAGTGGCAGCATCTCAAACACATCAGCAGGGAGCCTAACAGAAACAAGAGGACCTGTAAGAATTTTTGTTAAGATTCAACAATAAGCAGCTTTAGGGGGAAGTATTCGACAAGCAGCAGGTCATTAGCTCAAGTGTTACTCATTCTTTCAAAAATGAATCAAACCCAAAGTAAAGACCTCTTGTTCCCAAACTGCTCCCCCATTGACTAATTTGTTTCCTCAAATCTTAGCACAGCACTATGCTGTTGGCTGCGATGCCTTTCAGATGGAAGTTAAAACCCAGGCATCGACAATTTGCCTATATTGTCTCAGTTCCCTCCTTCCCATGGTCCCTGCAGAGGGTACTTATCTTGCAACAAACCAGTCCTTTTATAAAAGGGAATGCATTTAAGAAAAAGGTTTCTCAATGCAGGATGTCCTATTAACTTGAGAGTTTGGGATAGCATGAGCTAGGTAAAGAGTTAAAAGGTAAAGACTCCTGGTTAATCAAGTGCTGCTGAAGTTCTGTCCCCAGGTCTCCTCATTAGGTCCACTGTAGGTTGAATGTTGAAGAGGTCCATCTGGCCCATCTTCATCCCACCCCTCGGCAAAAAATAACTGCTTTTAGGAGGAAACATTTCTACAGCTACTTCAGTTTGGTTCATAGAGTCCTGTTTACTGGCTTTGCCCCTTTATACCAATTTACTGCCCCTTTAGACAAGTTCTTATGAATCCAGTGCCCCATCTTCCACAAGGGAACTGATAATTCTGTGGCAGCTATCTTAAAAGAAGTTTCTCTGGCATCCTACACCTCAGCGCTACCTCAATTTTACTTATGTATAGGATCAAGAGGTGCCTGAAAAAACAAGGGAGTAAAAAATGCAAACTCTCTCGTGAAGAGTCCAGATGGTATACTGCACCCCAGTCTGGGTCAATCACTCCTCCATACCAGTTAAGTAGCCTCCTTATTGTAAAAATGCAGTGAACAAGTACAGCAACTCCAGAGAGATTGCTCAACAAGTCCAACGAGTATGGCACTGGTGGGAACTGGATTTTAAGAGGAAGAAAAACAAAGAGTCAGGCTTTAGCCAGGTCGGTGTCACCACACAAAGCCATATTATGCCTGCACTGCTGCAGCCGTACGCTATGAGGAGCTGGGCACAACGCTACAAGGGAGGCCAAATGTGTCGTCACAGTAAGCTCCAACACTTCTTGTAGGCCAGGCAGAGCACCTACAACATTCATTCTGCCTCGAGTAGCCATCCCTTTCTGACAAGAGTTGAGAGGACAGTTATGCACACTACAGCATTCAGTTAAGATATCAGCCTTATTTCCTCTCCACTCAGTCTACGGCACAGGGAGGGAGAAAAAAAAAAACCCAACTGCCCTGCCCTGGCTGATTTAATACAAGCTACAACTCTGCCCCCCCCCCTTTTTTTTTTTTATGTATTTATTTTTTGAAATACACTATAACTAGGTATTTTAAAATGGGGGGGGGGGGGGACATCCCAGGTTAGAAGAAAGAGGAGCTACCAGATCTATCCTCCTTCATCAGGTGATACTTCCTCCCTACCCCCCCAAATGGGTGAATCCTCCCATCATGCCAGCAGCACAAGCCCCCACCCAAGTCCCCCTGCTGATGCAAGTGGATAGGCAGCAAGCTCCCCAGGCCTCCCCGTTACACTTCCGAGTCAGCGACCCCAGGCACTGCAACCAGAGCAATGGGGTGAGGGGTGGTGGCCAGGCAGGAGCCCACAGGCTGCACTTAATCACTCACCAGTTGGACAGCCCTGACTTAACACAACTGGGTACTGCGTAAGTGTGAGCAGACAACATAAAAAGAGCAAAACACGTGTATTGCCTCACTGATGCATTTCATAAATGAAAACGAGCTAGAACCACTTCCTAGCAAATGCAGAAAGGGCTCTGAACACAAACTAAACGCATGGTAATCGGTGTGCCTGGCACACAGACAAAAAGAGCTGACACAAGACAACCAGGTAGCAAGTTGTACAAGGTAACGCAACCCTTTGTTATGCAACTATTGAAGTGGCTCAAAACACTTGCACAGGGACTGCATTTTTTACTACGTTGACAAGTTTCCCCTAATAAAGCCCAGTCATCCAATGCTTCGGCTTTAAGGCAAGGATTAGAGATTCACTTCCCAGTAAAAGCAGAGTCCCTTTTCTGTTCACAAAGATGCATCACCTTCTACAGCAGTGGTTAGCGACTGATCCTGGCCAAGGACACACTTCAATGCGTGCATGTTGTTTCGTCTGTCCTCAGGGAGTGCATGTTTTTAAACACTAGGAACAAACATTAGGCAGAGCCTTCGAGTAAAACAAGTGTCCAGCATCCAGTATTCAAGCTGTACAAGCTCAGATTTGCTAGAGCTGGAAGACAATGGATTTTGTACCATGCTCTACACCTCCTGCAATGCCCCTGGGAGTCCTCTTTTTACGATGTCGACTTCAGTTCTGGGGAAAGTAAACCTCAGAACAAGGAACAAGACATATGCAAAGGAGCAAGTTTCCTCAAGGAGCAGCATGAATGGTCAGGAACAATGCTGCATGGTCCACCATGTGCAGAGCGGCTTTCTGGAAACATGAGCATTTGACACCAAGTTCCTGTCAGGCTGAGTCGCTTTTGTTTCCATCTCCAGCAGGAGATTCCTGTCTCCCCTAGCCATGTTGTTTCAACCGCCGTGCACTATTCAGCGCTGGGCTGGCAGAAGACAGGCCACCCTTAGCAGCCCCCGTCCTTCCTCCCTCCCCCACCACGTTCCTCTCACAATTAGTCTCTGTAATTCCAAATGAAAACAATCCTTTCCATTCCCCACACCCACTTCTGCAGCCTCCATAATAGAAAAGATACAAAAAACCCACCCCACTGCAGAACTAGCCAAACTGCTACAAAGGAGTCATGCAAGACCTTGTGCAAGGTTAAGAGCCCTGAAGAGGACTGGCTGCAAGTGGCAACCATGTGACAGGTCTGCTACAGACCATTTTCTTTCCGGGGACTAGGTGCTGATGGAGGGAAGCAGATATGTGCACCCCCCTGGCTGAACACACTGGAGAATAAATCGACTGATCTGCAGACCAGCCATTTCATTTATCCAACAGCACTTCCCCCCGTGGGTCTTAGCTGTGCTCCTGGCACCAAGTGTCCTCAGTACTGCACTGCTTTTACTTGGTTGCTGAATGGGAACCAGTTTGCTGACGCCCACTGAGCCAGATGAGTTTCAGAGCACTGCGCCAACGGCCATGTGTGGGGGGAGACCCCCATGGTGGTGCAGAAAGAAGAGAGGTTAAATTTAAAGTAACACAAAAAAAAAGAAGTCTGGAGGTTTTCTAAAAGCCTTTGCACCAAGACCTCTGTATTTTAAAGCCAAGGGCCATCTTCAAGTACTCAATTTGGCACTTTAAGTGTACCCATTCTGCAGAGAGAAAAATACTCAGGCTTTTCTGAAAAACAGACCCTGGCTCCAATGGGGCAGGAGCTATCCTGCTGCTGTTTATCCAATGAAGTACTGAAGTGCAAAGTACAGAAAAGCCATTAGAGGCCCACAGCAAAAAGCCAGTGCTCCCTCCCTTTCAGGGCCACATCTGTTCACTGAGCCCCATGGCCTCCGGATTACACTCGCCCTCTGGCTGCCCAGGGGCCAGAGCACATTCTGGACTGGTGGCTAAAGTACTTTTTTGGGAAATCGAATGTGCAATATCAAACCTCCTCTGACTGAGGGGGCACAGGATCAGGACATCTCGCTCCAACTACTAGGCTGTCAGGCTAGAAGGTGCAATGGTCTTGGTTCTAGTCCTTCAAATCCAGTAAATTGTGTATTCGTTGGTGAATGAAGTTTGGGGCGTAGCTATGTACCCAGCGGGTGCTATTCTTCCCTGGCCTCTACGCAGCCGTAGTGCAGCCTTCCGAGCATGCGCAGAAGGGAAGTGCAGGGTAAGCACAGCTACACAAGCACAACTAGGAATCCAAACACTACATGCCCAAAACTGCAGTAACTCCGTTACATAAGTGACACTTTGAGAGATAACGGTGAAATAGGATTTAGCCCAAACAGTCAGATGTAGATGAATATCAGCGATTCAAAGTCCTGCTCTGTCATCTAGTGCTACCCATTTAGTGCGTGTTACTGCAACCAACTCACCATGTGGCCTTGGGTAAGCCACTTAACCCTCTGCAAAATGGGGATAAAACTCTGACATTGGCTGATATGGGAAATAATTCTATGAACACAAGCAGCAAGCATTTTTAGGTCAATAAATTCTTTTCCAGGCAATGTTTGTTTAATTGTTTATGGAACAGCCGCCTCTTCAGTGTTGAGTTAAGTGATACTTCTTCCTTACAGCAGTACTGGTATTTGACCAGCTCTGGTACTTGCATATTGTGTTGAAAGGTTTAATGCTTTGGGATCCCTAGATGAAAAGCACAGGAAAAGTGCATGGGGGGAGAAATCAAGCTGTTCTTCAGAGCTGTAGATCTACAGCTCAAATCATAGATGGTCAAAGGCTCAACCCAAGGTGGTCTACTGCAAGCATTCATTATTTTAAAAACTCAGCCAATAAAGCAGCTCAAGATTTTAACACTGTTGTTGACACTTTATTCCATGCCATCTATCCAACTACTGTAGTTCACTAGATGCTCTCTCTCCAGGATAACCATGTGCTCCACTCAAAAGGATAGTCACGTTTTACTCAGAGGCAGGTTAGGGGATTGAGGTGGAGATCAGCGTTCAAGTCTGCTTTCAGCTAAAGTTGACCCGGACAGCACATATGGTACCGAGATGAACTATATTTGCTACCACCTGGCATAAAAGGTCTAGCAAAGCAATACACCGTTGATCCTCTCAGTGCTGAGCCTTAAATGCATTTTAATACAAATGGGATTGCCTTCTCAACTCACTCATTATTGGATTTGTGATTACAGTCATAAAGGGAGTAGCCACTGTCTAGGAAATTAAATTAGCTTTGTTGTAAACAAAAGAAAATCAAGGCCAGGGAATTTTTGGAAAGACGTTCCTAGTGCAAGACTATCAACTTTGATATCCAGTTACTGAGCCAGCTTCTACCTTGTCCATCTCCTGTCCCTCTCCCCTAACCAGATAGGCAAAATAAAAAGACAGGTTTCAAAAGAGAGGTATGGGGGGGGGTATTGGGATTGCTGCCCAGGCAAATGATAAAGGGTGCTGCTTAATAGGACTAGAAGGTCACAACATAGCTCCGATTTGTCTCTGGATGGCAAAAAGAAAATGCCAGATCAAAAGAAAATAAATAGCCTTTGGAGAGAGTGAAACTCCCAGAAAAGGAGGGAGACAGGCACCAATTACATAAACATTAAGGAGCAGGTGTGTCTGCAGAGTTCCCTCATTAATTATGTGGGCTCATGACTGGCATAAATTGTAAATTAAAGAATAGTCAACTAAACATTGTCAAGAGGTCTTTAAAAAGATGAGACTCTCCCATGAAGATGTTCTCTGCTGTAGGTAAAGCAGATGTGAAGCAAAGCTTCTAATTACATGACTACACTAATTAAAGACTCTCCATATCCATACCAAGGATCTGATCTAGTCTAGTAGACCCAGAGTATATTTAAAAGGGCTCCCTTTTGATCTCGTCTCTCACTTCTGGAGTACCCAGGTCAGCTTCATGATAACCCTGGCAGCTCATCCTATTCACCAGGACAGTCTGCAGGTGGTTAAGGACAGATGTGGCTGGAAGGGCATTTAGACAAAAACCAGATCAAACGCCCAGCATATATGCCTTTAGCTTTTTATTCTGGACATGGTACCCACAACTGGGAGTGATGAGAATACCTCATTCCATAACCAGCATCTTCACTACACAGTAGTGCACATACCTTTCAACAGGTATCAACCTAAATGCTAAAAATAAATCAGCTCAGAATTACTCCCTACTCCTTTATTCACAGCTGTGCTAAGTACACAGGTGGCTTGTATGTAACAACGTAATAAAACCCAAGTTAATGACTTTTTCCTAACAGTGGCCTCTGAATGAGTGCTTTGTTATTCAGATTCAACCAAGTGTCAGATTAACAAAGCAACGGCCATAAGAGATATAAAATGGGTTACCATTGATGTCTTTCACATATCCAAACATATGGATGAACTAAATCTGAATGGTAATGGACTCACCCCCTCTTTGATCTTTACACCCCACACACTCTCAAATGAGACAGAAAGAGAGACACCAGGCTCCCCCATGCAGCAGTGCTGCAGGTTCCCGAGGCCCCCAGGACAGACTGGACTGCTGGCCCCAGCCTCCCCTACCCCACCTGGAGAAGCCTGCTGCACACTAGAGCCCGCGTGGCATGGGCGGTCCCCAAGGACAGGGTGTGCCGCTGCTACTTGTCCCTGTGGAGACGCACATTCCCACTTGTGGGGATGTGCCCTCGGTGTCCAATTCTCCCATGTTTAACCATGCAGAAATCAAATGGGGGGAGTCTGGTGTCACTCAGGCCAGAAGAGCAAGCCCTGTATAGGAGGTTCAAGTGGCCTTCACCTTGTCCAGCAACCTCCTATGCCTGACTGTTCAAATTGCCTACAGTGATCAGGATAACCTCTGTTGGATTTAGAAGCAATGATTCTCTTTCTGGAGGCTGTTTAAAAATAATAATAATAATAATCATCATAATAATGAATTGAGAAATAACTGAAAATTAAAAAAAAAGTTATTCCTTCAATATTTGCTTTGGGGGTTTTGCTGTGAAGTGGTTTTGCCAAGACTTGGGTAGATCCCAAAAGGCAATTAAAACAAAAACAAAGAAACAAAGTTTTGGGGGGTGCAAAAATCTCAAGGTTTGTCAGAGAAGTCTCACAGCTCTGCAGGAAGCTCTCACCAATGTCTGCTACCTCAAAATCCTACACACAAGAAGACTGCGGCCCCACAACTCCAAGTTATTAGTTTGTAAGTTTGTAACCCGTGACTACCTAAGGATGTGTCAAAGTTAGCGCAGCGCTGTCCTGTGCCCCGGGGCAACTAGCAACTTCCCTGGCAGCAGCAAGGGTCACAGACTCCTGCTGAAAGGAGAATCAGCACTCGCCGTTCGCAGTATTGGGCACAGATACCAAGTCAAGCAGTTCTAGTTGTATCCAGTGGAGGGCAGGAAGACCACACGCTATTCAGCTCATTACAGCTTAAACAAAACCACTGACAAAAGGTGGCTGCAAAAACAGAAAAGCCCAACTGTCCTGAAGTGTTCGCCAGAAAAAGCGGTTTCATGCAGCTGTATTTTTTGTTCAACTAAGGCATAATCACTCAAATTCTTAAACGCTGCCAGTGAAGTTCCTTGAGGAAATCTGAGAGAGTGCAGCAATTGTAGGAGCTGGTATGCAAAAATTGGGAGAGGCATAATGCTCCCACCCCCCTCTTTAAATTAGAAAATTCACAGGCTGCTTTATACACAGCTTAATTAATTATTACACTACATTTAGCAGAGTGACCTTGACATAGCCTGAAGTGAGCTAATAGCAGTTGCATTAAAGATAGTTCGGCAAAGGTTAGTACAGAGAGAGATGTTTCAAAATACAAAAAGGCCTGATGCTGCAGAAGTGTTAGTGGGAAGATGACTCACATTTCAGCAGAAACATATCTAAGCAGCACTGACGAACAACCTCTAATTAACAGGCTTAAAGTACAGACAAGCAGAGCTCCCAGCCCGTATCTTTTTGCCACGAGACCCGGCTTGAAATGCTAGCTTGCTTATCTGAGCCTTATCTTTGGTGAGTCGGACATCTCCTTGGGCTCCCCCTGACCATTAACTGTATTCCATAAGTCTTTCAGAAACGCCATCCAGGATCCAAGGTTGAGTTGCTACTCAGCTAAAAATTGATATAAATCAGAATCTGACACAAAGCTGGTAGCTAACAAGTTGTTTATAGGGTGTGGGAGTGAAGGAAAGAAGGGAGCAATATCATTAATCTACTTCTCATGCACTCCAATAAAGCATAAACCCATTATATAGGTGTGTGCGCGCGCACACACACACACACACACACACACACACACACGCACGCACGCACTTCTAACTATACATGCACACATGCATTATAAACAGTATTCCTGAACTCAATTTGAAATTCTGCTAGTGTACAGCACACTAGGAATTTCTCCTCCCAAACACCAAGCGATTCTGGTTTGACAAGAATGGTGCATAGCAGCCTTGTTTTTATAAAAAGCTAACCTGTTCATTTCAGCATTGTAATACCTTCCACTGGCATTTATATGAACCCCAAAGATCAGGAAAAATTTGCTCTTGAGGTGCTTACATGACTTCAGAGCCCAAGTTCTTTTTCCAAAGAAAAGTGATTTTTAAGTGGATGTTGGGCTCTTATGTCATACTGTTGAAGATCTTAGTCAAACCACTAACTGATCCAAGAAATCCATCATGTGGCATGCTGCAGCACTATGGAAACTTTGTACAAACTTTGATCTAATTCTCCTTCCTTTTTTGTCACAAATTCAAACATACCACTTGCAGTACAGTACTTGTGTAAGTCAATTGTTACCACTTCCCATATTGGCTCACCTCTGGAGTTACACTGGGAATAGCAGCTGTAGCTACTTGACACCAGTTGTGTGTAATATTGTATCATGTAAACGAGTTGAGGTTAAGGCCTATCTGCAGTAATATCAGAAAATCTGGTACTGAGAGCAATCATTTCTCCAGATTTAGAGACAAGATGGTGCTTAGATTCACCAGTTCTTAGCAGCTTCGAGAGTTCAGACTATTAAGGTGTGTTGTGCCTTAATCCAACCTGCTTCACTGAAGTCTCTAGTTTCAAGCTTGAGCTACTTGACCCATAGGGATGTGGGGAAATCAAATGGAAGGAGACCTGAAGCTCAAGTAGCACTAAAACCTTGACCTACTAACAAATTCTCGCTGTACCGCCAATTAAATTGCTCCCGATCTAATCAAATGTTGAAAACAGTATTAGACCCATATTTCATACAACAGGTGTCACTGCATTTTGGCAGCTAATTTCTGATTTAAAGTACAAGATACGGTTACTGCAAACACATTGCTATGTTTAAAGAATGAGACACTTAGGTGCTTACTTATAGCAGAACAATGCTAATTTTATTTAGTGAATTTTCAAATCCAGCAATTCTTTAAAGGAAAGTGAAACATCTGAAACCCGTTGGCCTTGCCAAAGTTCCAAGCAAAACATTTAGGAGATAATAAAATACCTTACTGATTCATTGTGGTGCCAATTCAGAGAAGAAACTGGTTCAAAGTTGCAAGGCATTTTAGAGGACACCAACATAGTAATTTGAAAATGGCACAGCCTTGGTTAAAGTTAAAAAGCAAGTAACACATTGCAATGCATCTTCTATTGTCTGCTACCTTGATCACCAGCTTGCATAATTCAATAATCTATAACTCATCTGCTGGTCAGTGTAAATTATCATATTTGTAGCCCTTTACATTGTTTTAAGAGCTATTAATGCACGTGTGTGCACGCGCATACACTTAATAAATATTGGAGAGGGTTGCCTGTGCCTCTCAAAACCTGCAATCACACATTCCTGCTCAAAGAACTGTATTTAGGAGGGCTGAATCCTACAGCGCTTAATGTAACAAAGCTCCCTGTGCCCAAACGCAGTTGGAAAGAGCAATTCAGGAGCCGATTCACTGTAATGGCAAGAAAATGACTAGCCATAGCAGCAGTATACTTTCCTCTTCTGAAAAGGTTCTTGTGTGGCATGGAAACTTTCATGTTTTAAAAGTATATTTTGTAGAAGGATTAAGAGTACTAACCCTTGCTACACTCAGTTCTGCCAGTCGCAGGGTGCATCTACACTTGCACCTGACTGCACAGTTGTTACTGCACAGTCAATTAATGCTTGCTTTACCAAGTACTAAGCAACTGCACAGTAACTGCTGGTAATACGCTGTCCCAGCATCACATGGGTCATTTCTGACCCTACTGCACAACAGCTTGTTGCTACTGTGCAGTAGTGGCGGTGTCATGGTTTGTGCCTGCCGATGCTATGTCACTATGGCACCTTGTGTGACCCAATATGAAAGTAGTCACTAGCTTTGGACTGATCACTTAAAATATTTTTTAAGTATGTCCTGAGCCAAATCAGCTGATGTTAGTCCCTCAAGGGGAACAGAATGTAGCATTTTAACTGAAGCTTTTTATTGAGACAAAAAAAAAAAAAAGAGAAACTTCTCATTTAAACTTTTTTGGTTTACCTGGACTAATTTAGGGGGATAACGATGAAGCTGCTTGGCACTGGCCAAGGGGGAGAGAGCAGAATTTTTTTAGATTAATTTTGACTTTAAAAAAATAAAAATAAAAAAAAATATCAAGGCACAAATGACTCACTAGAGTAGTGATAACTGTGTTACTTTGCTAGACAGAAGAAAAAGAAAAGTTAAATGGAATTGCAGGCAGCATGAATTTTTATTTAAAATCTAAGGGTCTAATCCTACTCCATAAATTTTATTTAGGGTCTGCCATTACTCCAATAATGTACTTTGACATGAACAGGCCATCAAAGGGACACTAAGAAGGAACAACATGCGCATTTTTGCCAAATTCTGCCTACCTCCTGGTATTACCCAGCTAACATTGAAGCCATCAGTTGTGCAAAACATGCATCCTTTACTTAAGGATACAAGAAGAGTCTCATTTGAGCAAGCTGAACTAGCCGGAGTAAAGTTCAGCATAGATAGACCTCAATTCTCCAATTCTCTTAACTAAAATAAAAATACACTTCCCCAGCTGTTCATATTTAACATCAGTAGTGCTGCACAGAGAATCAGTTTCACAGCTCTGCTGACATGTCAGGAGAAGGGAGAAAATTTAAACAGGCACACACACTACATAAATATAATATATTTTTATGCACAAATATTACACACACAGGCAGAGAAATAATTTCTAAAGCCAGAAAGACTGGCAAAATAAGTCTGAGCCACGTGCAGTACTCAAACCTACTTGTTTGACAGCAGTCTTTCAAATGCTTCTAATCTCGGATTCCATTGCGAGGCAAACAGATTTTTTTTCTGTGCCTTTCCTGACCATCCCTAAAGCCTTGCGAATCTGTTTAAACACAAGGTGTTCTTTGTGAAGAGATTTGAGTCCTAATCTTGGTTTCAAGACAGCCCAAGTTTTCTTACTCTCAGATCATGCTACAAAACCTCTCTTAGGTCAAGCATTTGCTTGGAGATCATCCTCAAGGAAATTCTTCTAATGGTCACACATCACTGGTAGTGAAGCTATTTTGGTGATTGATTAAATTCAATTTATTATTCATTTTGAATATACACAATTAGCCATGTCATGGTAGTGTGGGCCCAATGATCAATACACATCACTGAAAAGAAGTTAAAGGAAATGGAGATTCTACTTCAGGATATGCGGCCCAAAAAAGTCCCCCCACCCCCCATGCCATTTTATATCCATATTCAGCAAGGTCTACATCAAGCTACTTCATATTTAAAAATGAAACTATTTATAAAGTTATGTGCAGTGCTTCAGTTATGAACGAGTAGTGTCTTCTGCCTCAGATGACACTCGGTTTAACTACTGACCATTCCTGCAACTAAAGTGGTTGCTCACGTGCTATAAAGAAACTATTTAGATATCAAGAACCAGAAGACACCTAGAAAGAGTGAATTGTGCCAGTGTCCTCCCAGGCATTGAGGTATTTTGCATGCCTTAAGTTGAAACACAGTAACAACTGCAGCCCAATTCTCTAATCTCTCAATGAACTAGCAAGATTTTTTTTTTTTTTTTTTAAAAAGGCATTAAAGTAGAATAAAGAGACTCAAAATTACTGGTAGTATGAAGATCACCTGCACAAATTTCTTTCTATGCTTCAGAGAATAGAGGCAATTAGATTCAGGCAGCGTGCTTGGAAGGTTAATATACATTTGTAGGGACATCATTTCAGTCACTCCTCAAAATGCTGCATGGTGACAACAGGTAGCAACTGATAGCTGTGATAGCTCCCTGACCCTCTAATTAGACTGCTGAAATAATGTGACCTGGTATTTGTTGTTCTTTAGGGCCCATATGTTAACTGTCCAACACAACTCTGGCCTATTAATTATCCCCTTAACCCATTCATCACTAGTATTAATGCCAATAGAAGTAAAAAGGGCTCATACTGAAAGATAATTCAACTTCCTACTATGGGGAGCATAGACTCTCTGCTGCTAAGCCACCCCAAGGAAACCAAATACTTAAGACCTGTTCTTACTTAGTGCTGAATATCCAAGTTAAGAAAAAGTGGAGGAAGCGCCTTTAGGGCCAAGAAGTGAAGCACATGACAGGCTGAAAGCAAGGCAGAAACGTGACTCCCTTGCAGTTAAATGGAAGGCTTTAACTTGTTCTAACACCCCAAGTAACCCTAAAAGATCAAACATTACGCTGCAAAGAATTCTCCCCCACCAAAAAAAAGTCACCAAATACTACAAGAGTTTCTCCCGTCAGTTTTATGCCAGTCCGTGACAAAGTTCCCTTGCATGCCACAAGATCACACTAATCAGATTAGCAAGGCAGATCCACCATCCAAATAAGTCACGCCCAACGCATGGCCAACTTTGAAAAGTTCAGCAGCTTGACAGGTGAGGCTATGAAACCTGATCATGGCAGACAATGTAGTTCCCCTCAGCGTCGTGCTGGGAAGAACTCGTCACGTGCGTCATATCGGGCGACATGCTTGAAACAGAGTAGAGCACTGAAACCCCAGCAACACGAATAATCTTTGCCATCTGTTTGAACAGCTCAACCCTCCTCAGATCTAAAGGCATGATCCCACGCAAACACAAGGGCCTTGCTGACTGATCATAGCAGTCCAGCCCTCCTTTTTGGGAGCCATTTTGTTCATAACTTCACTAAGTAACTAAGACAATGTCATCTGGGTCTCTTGGAATTTGACTGAGGGCATTAAATGCCCTGCAGAGCAAATTTGTTTTTTTGGAAGAGACACAATGATAGCTCCATTTAAAAATCTTATTGGACTCTTGCCTGCAAACTTTAATGAGCGTGTGGAGAAAAAAAATCCTGAGTTGTTACTCATTTAAAACCGTACTGTTCACAGTATAGATTGCGAGATCTACTTTTTCTTTTTCTCTAAAAAAAATGAAAGGGGGGGGGTGACCCAAAAGGGGGAAAACAGGTTTAATGCAAAACTGGTCCAAAAAGAATAAAGCCTTCTTAAGAAATAAATTGTAGTTTTTCTTCCAACTAAATAGAATTCGAGGTCATGTATTACAAGAGCTAGTCTTCCTTGCACAGATGCTATAGTTCATATGCAACAAGCTTAATCCAAAGAATTTGGGTCCAGTCCGAAAGAATTTCTGTGAGTCTTTAAAAAGCTCAGTCTTGTAAGCATCTAACTGCCCCCAGAGACACGCTGGCGGTAGATGGTACTCAGCTCCCAGCCTTTGTATCAATGGCCCTACCAGTCAAATACCCTGACGGACGGAGCTGGGAGGAAACAGCTAGTCCTACACCGTTGTCATCGCTGTAAATCAGGTATTTACAGAGCAGCAGCAATTGTGGGTAGTCCTGGGCCGCACTGAAGTCAATGCGAGTCTGAGATTAACTTCATAGGGCCCCTGTAATTTTAGTGAGACTTCACCCAAACAGGAATTGGTTTGGCGCCCCCATCCATCCTGTTTATGATTTTTAACAATAATCTTAGGACCAATAAGAGACAATTTCTTTATAGCAATTATCACGTTTCTGTGGAAAATGCATATGAAATCCCTCTCCATTCTACAGTTACTGTGAAACAGCTCCACCTTTGTACAACAGAGTCCTAATCTTCAGCTGGGATTCCTAGAGGTTACCATGATAGAAGAAAGAAAAAAAGGAATAAATATAGCTTTTAACATGCTTGAAGGAGTCACTATACATGCATATGTTCTCAGAGGAGAGAATGAGAAAAGCAGGAACTGTGAACGTGCAGGAGAACTGAGGCAAGCTTTGAGTCATGGCCTATCCGTATTTTGCAGAGCACAATGCACATTCATGGCACTGTTACTTAACTAGCTCTGCTGCAATGCACATTAAGGCACTTTCCAAGATTATTCAGAGCAATTCAAGAGGTGCTTGGTACTGCAGAAAACTGGGCCTACAGTAGATCAAATGATTCCCAATTTATGTTGCCTGTTGGCTTTTGGGTCCCTCGAATTATAATTTTGGAGAGACAGACCTTTAGGTCCCTAGTAATATTTAAAAATGCCTTGTTATTGCACAAAAAAGGAGGGACACAAGGGAATAATAAAAAAGGAATATGACCTAGGCTTTTGAGTGACATTTTTTTTTTTTTTTTTTTTTTTTTAAAATCAACCTATAAGGAAGCAATAGTTCTGTATAATGAAGCATGAGGGTTATTTCCTTCTCCCCACGGGTACACACAGATTATTGCTGCACACTGCAATTTAAGAAAATCCCAAAGAGGAAACTTATTAAATATCAAAAATTCCATAGTCCACTTATAATTAGTTTGCAGTAATGGCTGGATCTTGTTTCTTTTCTGTCATGGTAAATATTTTCATATGAAGCAGCTAACATGCTGTATTCATTACCCAAAAAAAATGCAACACGTGTACAGAATTTGTTGCCATTGGATCTCCAGCTATCTCCTTATCAAAAATCCAATCAATTTATCCTCTTGTCACTTTGCTACTTCAGACACTATATTTGTCAGCACCACCTGATTTTACTTTATTTTGGCAGTAGTAGAAAAATCACGTTATGCTTTGCTTCAACAACCCCTTTACCTAGCAGACAATTAGACAGAAAAACAAAAATCAATTTTGCATTTTGGCTCTCCCCCTCACAGGCCATTACACCATGCAATTTATAGACAAAAACTTCAGGCACAAAAAAAAAAAAAAAAAAAAAGAAATCAATTGATACGATTAATCAAATGCTGTTTGAGAATGGAAGCTTTCATCAATGTAATAAGCAAGCTCTATTTAAGAGCAGTCTCGCTGATGTGTACACAAACTTCTTTAACTCCAGAGGGATTGTTCTATTCTAGAACCAACTTTTTCAGCAGTTGGTACTTTTTGTTAGATACCGTAGCAAGTGTCCCGGTGAAATATTGCTAGACCAAGACAAAGACTCTTTAGGGCCCAACTGTTAAGTGTTTAAACTTTTCATTTGCATAGAAAGGACCCAATCCTGCAATACTTATGCACATGATAACTCTACAACTGCAAGAGTCCCACTGACTTCAGTTGGGTTGTGTGTGAACAGTTTAAGAAAAAAAAAAAAAAAAAAAAAAGGAAAGGAAGAAAGAAAGTTAGGAATTACTCCAGCATATCTGCATTTAGCTCAATAGACATTTTATAGAAAGAATGTTAAAAAGTCACCTTTATAAACAAACATGACCTAAAAAAAATGAAGGAATAGATGTGTATTGATTTGATAACAAAGTAATAGAAAAAGTCTCAAAAAATATTATAGAAGTGTTTGATCTTCAATGAGTCTTAAAACCGCTGAAGTCCAATCTTGAGCATCTCAGTTTTAACCCTAGACTTTAAACAGAAACTCTTGCACTTAATTCAGCTAGTGTCAGGATTTCACAACACACAAAATTTAAATTTAAAAAGACGCCATAAGATTTGAAATAGTTCTACATAGTTTGGCAAATCTAGCCTTTTACCCACTACAGTATTCCTGCAAACAATCAGGGTGATACATTCATGCACATAAGTAATTTAGAAACCTAAATGCCACTGAAGTCACTTTAAAGTGTATTCTGAACATGTAAAGACCAAACTTTTGAAATTGTCCATTTGAAGTAAGGAGCCCATTTGTACTGGTTACACGCGCAACTGGAGCGACATCAGGGCCTCTGAATACAATTAGCTTTTAATCAGAGAATTCTATGTGAATGAATCATTCAAAAACTGATACGAATACATTTTGATATTGCTATTTCAAATTTCAAGTGAATGTTTCCTTTAAATATTAACTTTGACTTGCTGCATATGGGATAACAAATTAATTTATCATAAGTGTTTTACCACCCCCCCCCCAACTTGTAAGAGATTAATCAACCATTTTATGGTCTAATTTAGGTACCTAATTAAAAACAGAGTTCAAGACAATCAACACCATTTTTCTAATAAATCTTGACAGCTCTTTTTGCTTTGTAACATGCAGGCTCTCCTTTCAAAATGCTGTATAATAAATGCAGTTTCTTTTTTAGATCAGTTTAACAGCCCTGGGGTGGGCTGTACACTTTGACTGAAACTCTAGATTTGGTAAAGTGAAAGTGATTTCAGAGAGATTTCTTTTTAGCTAGATCTTATCCGATTCCTCTCAGTAAGCGCTGCATAATATATGTTGTCGGACTTTAATTTCTGTTAGTAAAACAGGAAGTGGGGCACGGGGGTGTCTTTCTAACTGCAGTCAAATTAAAAATGTAGAGAGCTTAAAAATGCCACGCAGATTTTTACCTAAATTCACAAGGTGGAGCTCATTTTCCACTTCTAATTTTTATATTCCCTCACACTGTTTTTTTTTAAAAAACCTGTTGGCAAAAGTTCTTTCAAAAATAAAAACCCAACATACAAACATATTAAAAGATTTGTGCTGCATCACTTTTTGTGCTACTTATATGCACGTTTAACTATGCAGGCGAGTATTTGCATTGTATATGCAAATGATCTTTTGGGGACACGGCTAAACATGGGCTTTAAACATCTGACCGAGAGACTGGACTTCCCTCCCCTTTAAGGGTCCAATCTTGTACATCCCTGTGCACATTAATAATCATGCACATGGAACCTCTCAGATGCAGACGTATTTGTGTATTTATACGCTTGTAAATAAAGCAATAAAAATTGTAGATCAATTACACCGCATTTTATGATAATGCTCCCTGCTAAAAACTGTCACCAAACGTATATTTTATTGCTCTGAAACTTCCTGCAGATAAAGAGAAGTTTAATCTCATAACCCAAACAATTCTACACCATTTTTACTCCAGAGAAGGCAGCAATTCTATTATTTTCATAATGCTTCCAAACGAAGCAGCCTGTCTGTTAAATAAGAGTCCCAGATAGGTGTGTCTAATGAGTGGGATAAGAGATGCTAGGGAAATTCAAGTGGCAGAAGTTCCAAAATGTTGTAAAATACCTTTCAAAAAGAACAGCCAGTAATATGCTTTAAATCACAGAGCAAACTGCAAGTTTTCTTTTGTTGTTGCTCTATATTTTCAGTACAGGTCAAAAATAAAAGCCTGGCTCTGTTAAGACTGCCACACTGCACAGTCTTGTTTCAATATCAGAAAAATGTGTAAAGCATCCTAACAATGCTAAAAGTAAGGTTTAAGATACTGAAGAGGGGGGAGGGGAGGAAAGAGAGAGGGATTTCAGAAACAGTAAAAGTAATATCCATGCAAACTGATATAAAGATCAGTTATGCAGTCACCAATACAACTTTTATTTGTAGCTTCTGTGAGTAACTGTGCTTTTAGCATGAATTGCCTATTCTCTCTTCTAAAAATAGATTCCAGTTAAATATTTGTGCAGATTAGACAAACTATTGGGCAATATTAGGAAAACAAAAAGCACAATGTTAAATGCCCACGGGTACGTGTAACCGTTCTTAAAAAATGTGCCAAAAAACAAAAAGCTGATGGATGCAAATGGGGGCCATGAATCATTTAGAACAAAAATATTTTAAACCTGGTCAAAAATAGGAGTGCAGGGGCTCGCTCTTCCCAATTCTGAGTCTTTCTCCTATCACAACAGTAGGAAAGGTGTGTGTGTGGGGAGGGGGGGTGGAAATAAAGCAAACTTCTAACAAAACTATCACCCACAAGTCTCTTTTTGTTTAAAAGTTAACAGTATCTTGTCAGGCCAAGTGGAACTACCATCATATTCTAATGGTTAATGCAGATTTCAACTGCTTTGCTACCACAGCGCCTCTAATTATCAATCTACAAAATCATTACCTACCTAACGGTTTTAAGCAGGGCAGTTCACCAGAAGAGACGACTTACAACGTTCCAGCCTGTCAAGTGTACATTATACAAATCGGGCAATAACTTCTGAATACCCCAAACAGATAACATGTGTCACATGGCAGAGTACAGTCTAAACCTTGAAACATGGTAATAAATGTCTCTTCCGCCCACGCTTCCATCTTAAGAATGTTCTGCGCGCAGCATTGTTTGAGACGTATAAATACTAGGCATTATTTATGTGCTTAGGTTACTGCATTCATACTAATAATCCCTGGATAATTTAAGGTTTCCAATTAAAAGGCAGTAACAAGATTCTTCATTAGTGGTACACTTCTAAACAAAGACAAAAGAAAAGCCACCGCCCCCCCCCAAAAAAAATAAAAAAAATAAACACATACAAAACCCATCACTGCCCAACTTTCTAGAAAGCCCAAATCGGTTCTATTTTTCAGAGGAAAAAAAAAAAAAAGAATCACAGCGCCTAGCTGAGATGCAGGTCCTGCACACTCAGCCCACTAAAAGTTTCCTTTGCTTAAGTTAAACTTTAAGCCTCTCTGCTTCTAGTTGGAAGGGACTGGGTGGATGGCTTTTCACCACTTATCAGGAGGTGCTGGGATACAGACTGCCTTGCTGGGGGTGGGGAGGGGAGGAAGGGAAGCAGTATTTTAATAAAAAAGTTCACATTTTTCCACCCAATTATCTTTCCCGGGCTGCAGCAGGATCCTAACGCTGCTCTTTCACCAAAGATTAGTGCAGAAGTTAAATGTTTCTCATCACCCTGACAGCTCTGCTCATTAGTTGTGCTGTAGTTTATGGGGAGGATGTTTTAAAAAAAAAAAAAAAAAAAAAAAAATCTAGTGCCTTGACTCTTCTTCATGTATCTTCCTTGAAGGTAATAACTGCGACAAGATCAGTCTCTCCTCAACCTCTGCTAATGAAGTTGGCATTACCCTGCTAAACAAGTAATAAAACAAAGAACTTGACATGGCCCCGATTTGAGTTTGGTGGCTCCAACACCCTGAAAAGAAAAAAGTTTTCTTCCCTTGATTCCCAACTACTCCACACGGCCAGGAAAAACAGCCGGCAGGGAACTAAACCGAATGAGAGAAGATGAATCCAGCAAATCTTAATAAGGACAAAACAGCATTTAAAGAGTTATGACTTCTGCACCCCGTCTTCAAAGGCCATCAATAAAGCAGCCTGCTCCCAAGAGTAACTGGGCTTTGGTTCTCATTCCTTATTTTGTTACTTTTTTTTTTTTTTTTTTTGGAGGGGAGGGGGGAAGGGGGAAGGGAGGAGGGGGGGATTGGGACCCAACAGGTCCCAACATTTCAAGAGTCTGCAAGAAACTCTTAAAATGTGAATTAAAACAAAATTTGGGGTTCCCCCCAAAAAATATTTATAGCTGGTATAAAAAAAAAAAAATTATATATACACACGTGTGTGTTTAAAGTGTTGCTGTTCTTAGCTTCACCTATTTTATTTTTGTGCCCTCTCAGGGAAAGAAAAAAAAGTTTGCAACTGAGAAAGATAACCTCTTCCCTCCTTTGGGGGTAAATTGCTCAGACTCCAACAGAAACCCTCCTTACTTGAAGAAGTCTTGTTTCTGGATTCAGGACATGATATGCCCGAATGTGTCGCAACACTGGCCAGTTTGCATTTTTACTTGAGTTTTTCCTAGGGAGAAACGAATCGCAGCTGCAAGATCCAGACAAGCAAGTTCAGGAGCAGTGCGAAGCTCATGATTTACATTACCTGCTGCAGGGCAAGGTTAGGAGGAGAGCATTTTCCTTTAATTCCCCCCACCCCCAAGGACAGCATGGGGTTTCTCTGCCCGGCTGAGCATCGGGGTGGATGCATCTGAGGATAGGTATAGCCATGCGGTGCGGTTTTTTAGCACCGTGTCCACACACACGCAGCACTGAGCGCCCAGCCCAGGCCTCGATGGAGAGAGGGGCCGAGGCCGAGGAAGGCGGCAGGTGATCAGTCCGCTCCTCAAGCCGGTTTCAACTTTCCTCCCTACAGTTCTCCGCGGCCGCCCAGCGCCCCGGGCACGGCTCCTCTCGGGGCGAAAGCTGCGTCCCCCCACGCGCAGCGCGCTTGTCCCGCCGTGCGGCCGAAGCCCCACGACCACGCCGAGGAGCGGCCGCGCGGGGGCCGGGCGGAGAGGACAGAGCCGGCGGGGGCCGCGCTCGGCTGCCCCAGGCTCCGCGCGCCCGCAGGGTCCCGCAGCAACCGCGCGGGGCTGCAATGCGCTCTGCCCCCGACAGAGATCACTGCCGCCCGCCGCCGCGCCGGCCCCGCGGGCCCGATCCTGCGCCCCGCGCACCGGCCGCCCTCGGGGGGGAGCGGGACCCCCGGGCCCGATCCGGGACACCAGGGGCCCGTCGGGGACGACTGGGGGGGGGGGGGGCACCGCGCAGCCGAGGCTGATCCCCACCCCCGGCATACACCCCGCGGTGGCGGGTCCGGGCCGCAGGTGCGCGCCCGGGGGTGGGGAGGACACGACACGTCCCCGGGGTACCTGTACCAGGCGAGGCCCCGCTCGTAGTTGCGGTCGAAGAAGTGGGGCTCGGCGCCCACGGCCCTGACGTCCGGGTGCACGCGCAGGAACTCCAGCAGCGCCCGCGTGCCGCCCTTCTTCACGCCGATGATGACGGCCTGCGGCAGCTGCTTGGAGCCGGAGCCGTTGAAGAAGCTGGAGATGGGGCTGGGCGCGTCGGGGAGCTCGTCCGGCGGCGCCTTGGCGGGCGCCCGCAGCAGCAGCTTGGGCAGCCCGGGCGCGGGGGCGGCGGCGGGGGGCGGCGGGGCGCCGAGCAGCACGAGGCCGGGCAGGGCGGCGCAGGAGCCGGCGCACGAGTAGAACATGCAGAGCCAGAGCGCGAGCATGATGAGGAGCAGCAGCAGCTTCCTCCTCACCGGGGCGGGCGGCGGCGGCGGCTGCGGGGGGCCGGGGGCATCGAGGCGGCGGCGGCGGCAGCAGCTCAGGCGATGTCCCATAGGCCGGGCAGCATGGCTCGGCGCTCCCGCCCCGCCGGGCAGCACAGGCTAGCGCCGGGGCGGCGGGGCTCCGCGGGGCGGCATCCCGGCTGTGGCTCAGCGAGCGGGGCTCGGCATCGCCCTGCCCCCGCCGCGCGGCGCCACGGCCCCCCGACGGCTCAGCCGCGCACTGCCCGGCCCCGCCGCAGCCCCGCAGCCCGGTGAGCAGGGGCTGGAGCGGCGCCTTGACAGGCAGCCCCGCCGACCTATAAGCGGCGCGCTCCAGATGCTAATGAGCCGGCCAGGGCAGCCAACGGGAGGGCGGGCTGCGCCGACGGGGCGGGGCGCGGGGGCGAGGAGGGATCCTTATTGGTTCAGGAGGCGTTAAAGAGCCGCGGGCAGCGCGGGGCTGGGCAGTGCAGGGTGGGTGCACCTTTGAGCGGTGCTGCCGGTTGTGTGGGCGGGGGCTGAGCCCGTGTCGGTTGTGGGTGCGAGAACCCTGAGGGAGGGAGGGAGCCTGCTGCACGTCGGGCGGGACAGCGCACTGGCGGGCTCGGCCTGCACAGCCGGCCGGGAGGGGCGCGGAGCCGAGCGGTGGCACCAAGGGCTCCGCACATCCGTAGGACGGCGGAGCGGGGGGAGGCCGAGCCCCGCGCGGAGCGGGAGCAGCCCTCGCGGGATCGTCCCGGCCGCCAGTCGGCGTTTAGCGGCTGCCAAACCTAACAGCGCCCCCCAGCAGGCACGGCCGGCTCCCGCCGCCTCCACTTCCCGGCGCCTCCCGGGCCGCGCCTCGGCTGGCGGGAGCGGGGAGGGGGCTCAGCCCTTTACTCGCCGGAGACTTTCTAGGAGCAGGAAAGAGCTGAAGGGAGAGTCGAGCCGGCACCGGAGAGCAGCCCGGCGGGGCCCGACCGCGGACGGGCACCCCCCCACACACGGCCCCCTCCCCCCCCCCCCACTGCTTCTCACACAGAAACACACACGGGCCCACCCCACCCCCGTGTCTCACACAGAAACACGCACACACACCTCTCCCCCCCCCCCCAACGTCTGGGGTCGTGCTGGAAGGGGCGGGGGGACGTGTTTTAATGTCTTAAAATAAACACCTCACGTTGCGATTGTGGAGGAACTATCCAGGCTGTAGCATTATTACGGGGGCGCTGAAACTCTTCCTTCAGCAAAACCGGGCTAAGGAGCCCTCCCTGGAGCTTTCCTCCCCGCGCTGCCGAGTCCGGGCTCCGGCGCTGCCCCAGAGGCGGCTCCCGGGGGGCCGTTGCTTCTCGGGGGGGGGCGGACCCCGCTCGGAGTCTGGCCGGGGGCGGATCAGTGCCAAGACTCGTTTCTAGCAGGAGCTCAACTCCTTTGCATTTCTTCGCAGAGCAGCAGAGCCGCCCCCCCGCACACACAGCCATGTCCCATCGGTTTCTGGCCCCCGCGACGACGGCGACGGCAGCCGCGGGCCCGCAGCAGGAAGGGCAGGGCACAGCCCCGAGGGGACGGGCTGGGCCGGGAGCAGAGAGGAGCCACCTGCCCGCAACACGCGCGGGACCCCCCTGCCGCCCGCCGCTCCCGGCCCGGGCTCCGGCGCCGTCCGGCTCCCGCAGCGGCAGCCCCGCGGCTCCCGCCCGCCCGGGGCAGGACACGGGGGAGAGGGAGGGGGCGGCCGGCTGTGCCCGGGAGCGAAGGGCCGGGCCGGGGCGCAGCCGCGGGCAGCAGCTGATCCCGTCGATGCCCCTTTTAATTAACCAAATCCGGAGCGCCCCCAGCCCGGCTCGCTTGTCCCGGCGGCGTCTGCCTGCAGCCGAGACGGAAAGTCTCCCTCCGCCCCGGCGCCGGCGCCGGCCCCGCTTCTCTGCCCCTCGCGGGGGCGCCGGGGCTCGCCGGGCACCCACGCCTCCCGGCCCGGCCCGGCCCGGCAGTGGGGCGGGAGCGACTCGGGGAGACGCAGCGCGCGCCTAGCGAGAAGGAGCAGGGACGTGTCCGGTCGTTCCCCGGCCTGGCCTCGGCAAACTGCGATGCCGGGAGCGGCGAGAGGCAGTTTGCACCTGAGAGCTGGTTTTGAAGGAGTCCTACCCGGTTTCCAAAGGGATTCCTCTGCACTGCTCCCTCCCGCACGGAACAGGACGCCCGGGGCAGGGGCGTGTTGCACTCTTATCCGGGCACTGCCCGGGTGCAGATGAGGAAACCTGTGCCAAACCTGTGCTTCGTGGAAACCGGTGTGGAGAACTGTGGAGCCTGAGAGCGGTTTGCTCTTCCCATCCTGCCAAGCTAAGCAGCTTCACAGGGCTGGGGATGGCACTGGAGTAATGACCAGTGTAAGGAATAGCTGGGATCTGGGACAACTGACACTGACTGATGCCTCGTTTTAAGGAATAGTAGCATTTAGCCAACATTTATCCAGGCTTCCACATGATGGATAGCACAGGACCCCAGTACATCAGCAAGGTGCCTGTACACAGAATAGAAATAATGTCTAAATAATGGCACTGAGAAGTGCCCTCTCTCTAGCCCTTTCACAGGTCGCATTCCCATTAAAGTCAAGGGAAATGGTACCAGTTGAGATAAGGTCCAAAGGTGACCTCTCTTTTGTTGTCATTTATGTTTTGTTTCAATGTCTGCTCCAAAGTCATTCCAATGTGCTTGAATGGGCATGAATCCCAAGAAGGGAGTAAGTATGGGATCAGGATTTGTTTGGTATGTTTACTGTATCAGGAAAAAAATGTCCGTGTGTTTGAAACTTGTCATACATATCTCACATTTATATTAAAATGTAAACATCTTGACTTTTGTTGGTAAAGATCCCGCAAAGAGAAGCCTTTTACAAACGCTCATAAAAACATATAGCAAAACGATAATATCCATTTACCACAATAGAAATGTGCTCTATGACCCAGAGCTCATACAGGAAATATTAATAGATTGATAGTTTTTAAGGCTAGAAGGTACCATTAGCATCACTTCATCTGACCTCTTGCAAACCTCTAAGGAAACTCATCCAGTAATCTGTGCATCAGGCCCATGACTTTTGTTTGAGCTACTGCATCTCTTTAGGCAAGAAAAAAAAAAGATCTCAGGCCTGATTTACATATACTCAGCAATGGAGAATCCGCCACATCTCTAGCTGAGTTTTTGCAATGTTTAATTACCCATGCTGTTAAATTTTGCAGTTTATTTTTAGTCTAAATATGTCTCACTTGAGCTTCTTGCCATTGGATCACGCAGGGGGGTTTTTTCCTGCTGTATTAAAGAAGCACCTGCTATCAGAATGAGTTCCCCAAAATATCACATTTCCTAGCATTTCACTGAAGGCTCATAGTGAGACTGTAAGAAAAATGGGGATAACATTGGATTATCATTCTGGATAGAGCATGTGTTTTGGGAAGAGTAAAGACAGAATCTCTCTGCCTGGTTGTTTGTTAGTTGTTCCCCTTGGGATGATGCTGAGCACTGAGAAAGCCCACAGCTCCTACCTTAGTGCACTGCAGAGAGCTCCAATCTCACTGTTTTGCTCTCCTGGAAGTACAGTCTTGCAGTCCAGACACTGGTCTGGGGATCATGAGACCCTGGTTTCATGGGCAGACCTGGGATTTTGAAAAGCGGGATGCAGATGATGTACTGCAACATCACATAACACAACGCACTTTCCTCCAAGTAGAAAATAAAACAGAAATCTACAAGCCTTACTAATATGCTAGGGGCCTGTGGCTATATTATTCAGTTTAAGATTAAAGCAACCATGAATATCACCTTATCTGAATGTGCACAGATTTGCTAGATTATATATTAAATTGGAAAACACAACAAACTAGGCAAAAGTAGTCAAAACCTATTGTTTTATTAACCCTATATTCAAGATAGTTAAATGCACGTCTCTTCTTCTGATTCATAAAACAAAATCTAGCCTCCTTCAGCATCTTGACAGTGCATCCAACGCTTCGATCAATCGTTTCCATGAGTTAATATTCGCATGAGTTAAATGTTACCACACCTGAGTTAAGGTTTTTAGCTACAACAGTCGGCAGGGATGTGAAACAGAAGAGAGATATTACCAGGAATAGCTACCAGACACCAAAACTACAGAAGGAAGGATAACTTGATTAATGAAACATGAAGATCATTAAAAAAAGAGCGGTTCATTAGCAGAAATCAGGTACACTATAATAAGCCACGAAGTCAATCGACTCCTTTAGCACTGCCTGAATAGAAATGCTGCTGCGCCTCCCAGGCAGGTGGTCTAAAAGTTTAGGTGGAGCAGGAAAGAGAGCAGGGTGCAATCACACCACTGCACCCCCCCTGCCCTGGATCTCCTGCTTCCTGGCTCAGACACAGGCGGAGAGAGAAAATACTATTTGCAGGGCCTGAGCGCATGCACGTTTGCATGCACACGCGCGCACACCCACCAGCAGGTGAGTCTGTTGTGGGGAAGAGGTGTGTGCGGGGGGAGACTGAAGCTCTCATGATGAGGGAGGGAGTGGGGCAAAGGCCAAGGCAGGGGTGAATGGGGCCCCAGAGCCGGGGCGGGTCATGGGATGCTCGGAGCCTGGGCACCTCGTTCAGGGGCATGGGGAGGGCTCCTGCCACTGTGCGCACCTCGAGAGAGGCCTGGGGGCATGTACCTCCCGGATCTGTGTGCAGGACTGCTGTTGCAGACTGGGCTCTGTGCTTCGCGCGTGGCAGGCACATGGCATCGCACTGCTCCCGAGACATCAGCAGCAGGGCACAGAGCCCAGCCCGCCTCTGCCCCATGCACTAATCTGGAGGGCATATGCCCCCGGGGCATCTGCCAGGGTGTGCACAGCAGTGGGAGTCCCCCCCCCGTGCCCTTGGATGAGCTGCCTGGGCTCTCAGCATCCCATGACCCATGTCGACCCCAGGGCCCCATTTCCCCCAGTCCCTGCCCCTGCAGCCACCTGGAGCCTGCATGCGGGCAGCCCTGCTGCCCTACCTGCTGCCCCATATTTGTGGGGGCTAAGCCCCATTAGCTCCAGCCTTCCACCACCAATGGCTATAGCCTTGTTTTGAGACCTGGGGCAAGTCATTCACATCCAGATCAACACAGGTACTGTAACACAGGGTTATGGTCCCTGTAGCGCAATCCAGAGTCTTGGGGTAGATACATAAATACTCTGTACACTGTTTGGGGAAGAGAGTTAAGTGCCACATAATGGGATCCACAGAAATGAGAACATTGAGCAGGGAGTTGCCCAGGGTAGCTAACAGGGAAATGGTGAAGACAAGCATGTGCCTTAAATCCTGCCCTGCCCTGCTCTGCCCTGGGTGCCACCTTTTCTCCAAATATAGGTAGGCATGTGAGCCTTTTCTTGAAAAAAATGGAGCAGGTCTTTCCCTTTAAAGCACAATCAGAGGGGAAGTTACCACCTCCCTGTTATCCAAGGGTCTACTGGTTACAGCACTCATGGAGGACAAGGATGTAGAACATCAGGTTCAATTACCTACCCCGTTTACAAACCCACATCTTTCCCGCTGCCCAAAGGACAGCATCATAAGACCTGTTTGGAAGATGTTTTTAGTTATTATTTTGCATAAAAGAGTTAACATTTACCTGAAGCAGAGATGGAGCAAGACTGTCACCTGATAGCAAGAACATGCAGCTGGGACAAAAGAGCCTGGATTCATATTCATTCTCCAAGAACTGCTCATGCATTTTGTATTGAACACTGCTTAGAGCAAAAATTAGAACCCAGACCTCCCTTCTCACAGATCAGTGCCCTAACCACAAGGTTACAGTCAGAGTCATTCTCACTCTTGCTTCTTCTCTCTGGCCTAATGAATCTTTAACTTTTATCCTGAATAGATTAGCTTCAAAAGGAGGGATTAAAAATATTACCTCCCCCTCTCCTGGCCCAGAATAGCCTCACACCTGCTAGTTAGGGCTGTCTTCTAGGAGGTATCAGAAGTGGGTTTGAACCTTCTATAAAGGGCAGGGAACAAGAACTCCTTTTCTGTTGTTGTTTTTTTGCTTTAAAAGAAAGTGGTAGCTGTCTTTGACTTCTATGCAGTGCCTGATCTGTTAGGCATGCTCTGAAGACACCTAGGGTGAAGTTACATATTACACAGACTGTATTAAGGACATTTGAAATGCAAGTGTCCGCATGTTAAAACTTGTTAACTCATGCTAAGTGCCCTCTGAACATCTCCAAGTTGAGCCATTTCAGATGAGGGTTAACTCTGGGCTATGCTACCTAGCTCATGTTAAGGTAACTCCAGTCTGCTTCACAGAGATAAAGAAAGCAATCTGCAGTCCTTCAGCAGTTCAGGATATACCACTTCCAGCTTCCCCCCAGAGCAGGGATAAAGCCCAGGGCTAAGTACAGACAGCGAAAACCTTAGGCTGAAGTGATTCAGTCTTTGCAGGTTAGTGTAAACTGCAGAGATTAAATTGAAACAGAAGTGGACAGACATTTACTTTTGATTCAGGCAATGCAGCCGCATGCCTGCAATCGCTCAGACCAGAAGCTGGTGGGGGGGCACTAGAGCGTGGGTCTCTGGCACATCCACTATGAGCTGTGTGTTTGCTTCTCTGGGATTTGTAGTCCAAAATCACAGCTGCAGGACTCTGCAAACTTGCTCATCATTTCCTCTTCATGCTTCCAAGCGCCTCTGGGATTTGTAGTCCACAACTGCAGCCAGCAGTAAGTTTGGTTGGGAGAAGGGGTGTTTAACCCCCTCCCTGGCCCCAGACCCCAGCCAGAGTTTGCCTGAGGTGAGCAGTCCCCCTCCCTGAAGACTGGATTGCTTCCCCAGCCAGGCTTGCCCCCCGCCATCAGCCAGCCCTCACTGCTCCATCTAGGAAGCAGAGGCGCAGGGCTACGAAGCATACCGGGGGACTCTGATTTAACTTGAAGCAGGAAGGGGACAGAAGTTTGATAAACTGGTTTGACCCACATCAGTTAAGTCTGATATTACATTCAACCAGGTTTATGTGCACAGAAATACCATGCTGAAAGACTGACCATTACTGTCTCAAAAGGAATATAACCACCCACTTGTCATAAGTACCATTCTGAAGTCTACTATCTAGTTACTGACTCATGGCACAATCATGGTATCCCACTTGCTGGAGCTAATACAGATACTGGGGATCAGTCTTACAAAGCTTGTGAGGATGATGTTTCTCACATGGAAAGTCCTTAAGTAAATACATTAAAGCCACGGGGCTACTCATCTGCTTAAAATGAAGCATATGTGTTTGCTCGACTGGGGACAGCTTGAAAAATCAAACTAAACACTTGCTTGTCCAGGAAGGATTTAAATGAATTATAGGACATTTCTGAGGAACTTGATAAAGCAGATGGAGAATTCAGAAATTTAGTCAAGGGAAACTAACACACTGGGTGTGACAGTTAGGAAGAGCTGGTTTATTTCGATGTGACTATTCTTCCCTGATTAAAAGCACATTTGCTTATTGTATTTAACGTAGTACCCAGGAACTTCACCTGAAATTAGGAAACTGGTAGGTTTCTTTTCAGAGCAGTGTGGCCTCGCAGACGGATAGAGAAACTAAGACTTGGAAAACCTGTATTTTACTTCCAACTTCGCCACCTGTTCTCTGAGGGATCTTCAGTTAAGTCACTTTTGCTTCTTAAGCCTTACTTTCCCCACCTGTAAAATGTGCATAAATGATCCTGATCTTCTTTTCAAAGCAATTTGGTATTATTCATGAAAGCACTACGTAGGAGTTAGCAGTGGTTATAATGTACTAGTGGTATGCAGCCACTGACTGAGGTGATAGTCTACCTCAAAGATCTTACAATATAATTAGACAAGACCAAAAACCCCCCCCCAAAAAACAAAGAACAGAGAGTGAAATGGAAAGGTGAAGTGACTCAGCCAGCAGGTTAATAGCAGAGTTAGAAGTAGAAGGTAGGTCTTCTGAGCCCTAGCCAGTGCCCTGTCCTCTGGACCCTAATCTCTTCACTTGAAGCACTAAAGAACTTATTGCATGAGATCCTTTCACACTTCAACTATTGTGTGAAATTATGAAATATTTCCAAATGTTTCTCTGCATCACTGTAAATCAAATTATTTTCCCAGCACCAGTGATGGTAGGAAACAAGCTGTGGAAAAAATACAGATATAGAAGAAAGCTATTGAATCTCTTGCTAATTCCTCTATGTGGCTTAAAACTGTAGACACCAGCATGCTGCTTACTACATCAGCAGGCTGACTCCACTAGTTGTGACAGCAATTCAAAGCAAATGAAATTAGATGGGAGAATTCCTAGAGACAATGTCTAAATCAATACTATTGGTAGCTCTTGATCAACATATTATGCAAACTGGCCTGTCCTTGTCCAGGTTGGACTGCCTTTAGGTAGGAAACTGTTACAACTTTGCAAACTTTACTGTTCCTTTATATTTGTAAGGACTCTTTAGGGGCCAGCAGATGTTCTGTAACTCAGTACTGAGCAAACACATACCCTGTGTGCAACCTCGTACAGACTTTGCTCCTGTTCTTACTCCCATAATATAAAAAAAAAAAGTTATTTTGCTCCAAACAGCTTGCAGCTCCTTGCACACGCATAATAAGGATAAAATCAATACAACGTCACAGACAGTTGAGGCCTTAAAGCAGAGGTTCTCAAACCGTGGTCCGCGGAACACCACTGCCCACGAGCTCCATTCAGGTGGTCTGCAGAAAGGTGACCTAAGGCTAAAGCTGACAAACCTTACACCTGACTTCCCAGAACTTTGCTCAAAAAAACCAGGCACATCCATCGCATTAGAAAGGTAAGACTATTGATATTAAAATACGAGTTGTGTGCTTTGATTTATACAACCAAAAAAAAAAAATTATTATGTGGTCTGCCGAGACCCTCAGCAATTTTCAAGTGGTCCGTGAAAAAAAAAGTTTGAGAACTACTGTCTTAGAGCATTGATCTGAATCGTATAAAATTTAGTTTGGCTTTTAAGATAACTTATCACCCAGACATTGATGCAGTAGAATCTGTCTTCAGCAGTTCCTCAGTAAAAAAATTAAGCAGTTGCTCAATAGAAATGTATCCCTGGCACACAGCACTACCCATGTGCCACGTCCAGGTGTTGGAATCCTGGGCTGCCCAGTAGCGTAAGCCTCACTTGGCTCTCCTGGGAGCCAAAACGGGGCTTTCCAGCAGGGAGGGCCCCTTTTACACTTACAAACCCTTTGCAACCACCAATAGAATTACTTACAAATATTTAATTATATACAATTTAATTATATACAGAACAAGATATAACTAAAGCAGATACAAATTACAAATGGCTGCCAAAATAACTCTATATACAGTACCCAAAAGGAGCACTGGTGGTATGGAGAGTCAGTTGGGTGCCTACGGGGTTCACAAACTGATAACCTTTCAGGTGTGATATAGGTTAAAGAAAAAGCATAAACAGTAATTATAAGTTGAAACAGATAAACGAATTGCTTGGTATTTACATGAGCTAGTGGTTATTTATTTATAAACACTGCTAATGACCTTTATTCATAATGAATTTACGCACAATCCCCAGCTCCTCCCATTGCACTGTGGTGGGTCCTTCGTGGCTAGGGTCCTCCCGTGCCAGACCAGGCGTTACCACACTGCTTGGAGCTGCTCCCACGTCTGGGTCCCTGCAACACACTATGTCCGCTGCTCGGGGCTGCAGCCCCTGCACAGTGGGTCATGCAATTTGGGCTGCACAGGTGAACACATGGGCACACTGGGTTGGGCTCCCGCAGCCTGTGCCCTCCCTTTAGATCATGCACACACCGACAAATTGGGGCCAGTTTCCCAAGTCTCACCTCCCCTTGTCTGAGCAACAGGGAAGTGCTGGGCCAGGCTTCCATAGCTGCGCACCCCTCCTTTAAATTACGCACATGCACTAAACGAGGGGTTTGCTACCCACAAGCAAGCTCACCTGCTTCTCAGAGATCACCCCAGTCCCTCCTAAGCCCCAGCTCAAGTCCTGGAGCTGTGAGTGCTCCTCTGACCCAGCAGCAGCTCCCCACGGCTCTGGGGGGTGAGTCACTGCAGCCAGGCTACACAGCCCTCTCCCCACAGCGCACCCTTCTCTTCCCCTCTCCCTGTCCCCGGGCAGGGAAAAACTCCCCCCTTTTAAAGAAACCCTCCCAGCCAATCTTGGGGCTGGGATTTTTGCAGGCTCTCCCTAACTGTCTCTCTCTGATTTCAAACCCCTGGCCATGGCTTTTCCATTCTTTACCACTATTAAGGTGCCCCTGTACAGGACAGCCTCATTTTGCCCTGAGTACAGGGTCCCCATTGGGACACATTTCCTTTGCCCCAGGACAGTGTCTCTTAAAAGATCCTTGTTGTGGTGCACCTTCTGGTCAGGTAAGCAAGCAGCCCTTCAATGTTACAGAAATTATTTCTGCCATCTCTGTTCAGGTCTAACATGTAGCCTCTGCCCTGGAGACCTTAAGATTTGACTTCGGTCAACTGGGGATCGTTTGGTACTGGCCTTCAATCAGTCTGGAAACTTGTACAGGTTTTACTGCACCAGTAAACTCAAAGGAAATCAAAGGTGGGGGGACTATCTGTTAGTGTTTAGAGTAGGGGAGTAATGCAGGCAGTAATGCCAAGGATAACCAAATGCAGCTCTGATGGAGTCCCACAGGTACTGCTCCAGTGCAAATAATCTTGTATCTATTCTTGTCTATCAAGCAACAAAACAAAACATATCTGAACATGAATCTTGGATGTCTTCAACAGTACTTGCTAATCCACAGCTGCACCCCAGGCCCCCATACTGTCCCAGTCCAATACAGGAACTGGCAGCCAAACCAGGATCATCCATATTTTCTTTCTGCCTCTGCCTTCATTAACCAGCTTCAGAGTTCTGTTCTTCTTCCCTCCCTGCCCCTTCCCTTTAACTCAGGGGAAACAAAGTGCTTTATAGCATGCCTCACTGGAAAGTTGACAGGGGCTACACTGAACCAGGGGCAGAAAGGGTGGGGAATACACAGAGGGACTCCTGCAGGAAAACGTCAGGGGCCAGGGAAGCAGGCTAGCCAAATTGTCACTAGCTGGCCCTAATTACATGAGCTGGCCAGTGGCCTAACTACCCCTTCCTGGCCCCAGTTGCCTCCTTGTAAGCTGCAGCCATTCCAGTTTCCAGCAAGCAACTCAGTAAGTCAGATATCTCTCTGTCTAGCTTTGGGTTTCTGACTCTCTGCTCTTTGTTTCCTCAGTCCCACCTATTTGTTCCTAGTTTCCCTGGTCCTGCTTGTTGTCTTCTGGTCTTCCATGCCCGGGGTCCTGCATTCTGACTTCATCCTGGTTCCAGACTGGTTTGCCAGGTCCTTGACCCCTTGTGCTCTAGACCTGGGTCCTCTGATATTTGTTTCCTGGCTAGCCAGATAATCACCTACATCAGGGGTAGGCAAAATACAGCCTGTGGAGCCATTCTATCCAGCTCATGGGGCTCCTAAAATTTTTAGAAAATTAAATATTAATCTGCCCTTGGTTCCTGTTAAAAATGACAGGAACTAAGGGCAGTAGGACCCAGGGGAAGCCTGGCAGTCTCCCACAACAGCAGGGCCCGCCCAGCCCTGCCCCCCCAGCTGGAAGCTCCAGTAGGGGCTTCTCACCTGGGACCACATGGCTGCCCCGGCAGCGCTGGAACCTCAGGTGAGGGGAGGGGGGGACCCCGGGCAGGGAAGGAGCCCAGGGAAAAATGGCCTGGGGAAAAGCTGAGCCTGGGGTGGTGGGAAAAGTGGCCCCTCACCTGCCCCATGGCCGGTGACCTGCACTGCAGCCACTCGCAGCCTGTGTGGGGCTGCTTGTGCCTGCTCAGGACAGCCCTGTGGGCTGTGAGCACCTGCAGCAGGGACCACTGGCCACGGTGCGGGTGAGGGGCCACTTTTCCCTGCACTCAGCTTTTCCCTGTACTCAGCTTTTCCCCAGGAGCCTTACAAGTGCAGAGAAAAGCGGCTGCTCCACTGCCCTATGGCCACTGCTCCCTGCTGCAGCTGCTCGCAGTCCACATGGGGCTGTCCGGAGCAGGCACAGGCAGCCCCACGTGGGCTGCAAGTGGCTGCAGTGCAGGGCGCTGGCCATGGGGCAGGTGAGGGGCTGCTTTTCCTCTGCTGTGCTCAGCACCACCTTGCAACCTGCCCCCGGTGCCGGTCTGGGCCCCACGCCAGCTCCAGGCTCGCCCGTCGGGGCTGTGTGTGGTGACAGCAGCTGCAG
This sequence comes from Crocodylus siamensis, assembly GCF_052110815.1. Lineage (NCBI taxonomy): Eukaryota > Metazoa > Chordata > Crocodylia > Crocodylidae > Crocodylus > Crocodylus siamensis. The sequence goes on from NC_143402.1 coordinate 61,440,325, forward strand.
CCTCCCCCCCCACTTGCCGCACCAGGCAGCATTTGTCACCCCCACCTGTGGGCTGTCCAGCATGCAAGCTCCAGGTGGCCAGCAGCAGCCAACACTGCCCTGTGCAGCAAGTGGGGTGGGGGGGCGCAGCTGCTGTCACTGACGGGGAAGCCCCTCAGCACCAGCTTCTTCCCTGCTGGCAAGCAGGGGGTCAAGGTTGTGCACTGCCCCCCCGGCTTGTACCATGGGGCTGGGGGGCACTGGGTGTGAGTGGGCGTGGGAGCCAGCAGGAGCGTGGCTGTAGGGTCCCAGCTGGCACGGGCTCTATGGAGCCAGACCAGCTCCGCCTTCTCCCAGCTGATGCAGCTCAGCCCAGCTCCACAAACCCCTGCCAGCCTGTGCCCTGCTTTGGGCCCCACCGGTGCTGGCCCTGGGACACTGGTCCCAAGATAGCGACCAGGGGGCAGGGCACCTTTCAAGGGGTGAGGCTACCCATGCGGCCCTTGACAGCTTGCCAAAACCAGGCAAGCAGCCCTCCTCCCAAAATAATTGCCCGCCCCTGATCTACATCCTGGTCCCATACAGCTACATCTGCCTGCTCTGGACTCCCTGGCTAATGATGCTGGTTTGGATCCCTGCCCTTTTTTCCTGACTCCTCCTTAGCCCATTGTACTATACAGGGTATCTGGCTATGTCCTGGTCCTCTATTGACCTGTGCCTCCTAACCTGCCTGCTCTTAAACCCCTGACTTCTGCCTCTAGTTTGGACTCTTGTTTCCCTGACTTTGCCTGTTCCTGATTCCCTGGGTTGTGACCCTTCCAGTCCTGTCCCTGACATGAACTGCCTGTTGGGAGTCTCATAACCTAGGAGAACCCAAACCCATGTGTCTCCAAGAATACAGCCTTGTGGTAATGAAGACAGAAGTACCTACTCAGTAGCATGGCCTCAGGCTGTTTAGGACTTTGTTGTTAAAAACAACAACATGATTGGCATAGTATTACACCAGGCAAGACCACTGGCATAAAAATCAAATGCAAATCCAATTAATCAAAAATTGCGGTCAAAATACTTAGATACCTGATAGGTGAATGGTCTGATACCACTGTAGATAAGCTAATCAGATTGAAAAAAGATCCAGGCACTGGCAAGAAAAGTACCGTGTAAGCTTTTATGTGACTTCTCAACCCCCCAACCACCTCTCTGAGAAGCAGGGACAAAGAGAAGATGGTGCATGCTACACCCGGGAAATGAACTCTCAGACCCCACTAAATAACTACAGCAATCTCTTGGAGTATGATCTGTCAGTGTGAATTGTTCTGCTGATGTTCTGCCCTGCCCTGCCCTTTTGTTTCATTAGTTTAGCAGGGGTGTTCTCTCCCAAGCATGATGAAAACACAATCAGGCATGTGTGCTAGATTGTGTGTCTCATTGCTGCTTTCCTGAGTAGAAGCACAGAATATGCATATCATCTGTGACCAGTACAAAATCATCGTAATTTGTCTCTGTGGAGTTTTTATACTTCTTTCTCCAAATGCAATGGGCCAAATTTACTGCTAACTTAACTGCACTGACTTTAGTAAGGAAGAGTGTTTAGGGTGCTCCAAGGAGGCATAAGTAGGAGTGATGTGATAGAACCAAGTCAGGGAAAATATAGACTGACTGTCAAGATGAGTCTCCTAACAGTGAAATCTATAGACTGTGGAAGTTCCTCATGGGAAGCAGCAGGAACCAAGTTGCTTAAGTCATTTAAAACAGCACAAGAGAATAGGAGACTAGAGAACAACCCAGCTTTGGCCAAAAAAGACTAGATGACATAATACTACTTTTTCTTCTCTAGTTTCTATATCTTATATTGCTTTGTTCATGGATTCATTTCCATTTGACTGAGTTTTTTTCTTACCGTCAGTGTAATGTGCTGCTGCTTATTTCTTCTGGACACATTTCAAATCCTGAGCCAAATTCTGTCCTTGATTACAATACCCATGCAACTTTAGCTCCTCTTCTCTGGGAGCATCTATACATGCAAATAATCTGGGACTAGTTTATTCTAGAGTAAACTGTTCTGGGCATGTGTTTACACATGCAGGGATATGGGAGCAGATTTGCTGCTCCTAGCAGCAGACTGATCCTGCTCCCTGCAGCCTAGTACTAGGCTCCTGCAGAAGCCAGGGGGAGCTCTAGGCCACGGGTCAGGAGACAGTTCTCTTGTGGCTGGGGCTGGGTCATTGTTTCCTGCCCCTGGCAGTTGCCTGCTGTTAGGGTGGGCTCCACCACTGTAGCCCGGGAGGAGACAATGTCCCCCTGCGTTGGCAGCAGGGAGCTCCAATCATGGTTGCGGGGCCAGCATTGAGTCTTCTCTTCCAGCACCACCTTTCCAGTTGCAGGGCAACTGTAACACTGCAACTCTACAACTGTAAAATTGGCCCTGGGAGAGAAGGATCTCCCAGTCCTGGCCCCATGATCACGAAGCAGGGCCTGGGAACTCCCTGATGCTGGGGCAGGGGGACATTATCTCCACCCAGGCTCCAGTGGCAGAGCCTGTCCTGGCAATAGGCAACTCCTGGAGGCAGGAAGCAATCTCCTGCCCCATGCTGCCCGGCTGACTGGGAGTGCATTTGCTCCCGGTCAGGCGTGTGCACATGTGCTACTGCGCAGTAAGTAATCTCCAGTAAATTTGCTACTTGCATTTACAGGTAGCAAATTTATTTGCGATTAGAGCCAATTACTGCACAATAAGTAACTGCACATGTAGATGGTGATGCTTACTGCACGGTAGTTAGCTCTAACCTCAAGTAGTGCCTTGTGTAGATGTGCCCTCTGTTTCATTGTTTGTGACCCTCTTTTTGGGTCCTCAAACTTCTTTTACTGAATTGCTAACATTTACAGTCTCTGGTTCCATATTTGTATAGCTGTACAAAATTAGTTGGTCTAATTTAGGAATAATGACTTGGCTCATTCAGGGCTAAAGATCTGTGCACCAGAAGCAATAAGATACACTTGAAATTTAATTGGAGAAAAAAAAAAAGAGTTAGGAATGGAAATCTTTACGTCTCCCAAAGATCCTTCAGGCTGATTTGTACAGAGCTTCTGTTGGAATACTGTAATGGTAATTAGCACATTATGAACCTCTTGTTTCCCTGCTGATTTTTATTTCTGATAAAATACAGTGTGTGTATTGTGTTGTGTTTTGTGTATACACAAAGTCATGTCTGTATAATAAGTTACATATACATTTAACACAGTGACTTCTGCCGTTTCTTGCTTATGGATCTAATATAACTATTAAAGATTAACATTCTCGCATCATATCAACATTAACAAGTAAAAGCTTTGCAGCTAACAACCTCCTACCTCGCACATTTTTCAGATAATTACAGATTAGAACGGGCTAATTTGTATTTTTGTAAAGCTGTCAGAGATCTATGTTTGTTATTATTGTCTCCTAGGTTGCCAGTTGCATAAATACATATGTAAACCTCTTTGATCTTTTAGTATAATGACACAGATTTATCAAATGTTTGCCTTTTTCTGTCTCTTTGAAAAGCCTGATTTATTGAGTGCGGTCCTTACCTCCCTTCCTCTCTTGAAATATGAAGTGTTTGTGAATAGGCGAGGTAATATTTAATATCCTGCCAAGAAACTTTGCACTTCCTAACAAATGAACTACAACCTAACCAAATGGTTCACATCTGTTTAGCCTCTTCTCTTTTTAACTAAACAAATTAGCATTAGAATACCTGGGAGACATACAAAATCGCTTTCTAGATGACAGAACACAGACAATTATTAGCAAGGGGAGTAACTGTACTGAAAGAATCAGGCATGGATCTAGCAGATGTTTTCACATCTCCTGTAGTGTCCATGAATGACCTGCACCACAGCGGACATGTTGCCACAACCTTTTGAAGTGGGCTGGGGAGTCTATTCAGAATGCCCCTTCTGAATGAAAATAAAGGCAGTGACCTCATTTGGTTAAATGTTTCATTTCAACCCCTTCCAGCAAAGAGATTTTTTTTCCACTAAGTGGCTAAAATAAAGAACCAACCCCCAGTGGAGTGGGACTGTTAAAATCAAAATCCTCTGAGTTACATTTCAGTGACAATAAAGGAACAGCGAGAATTACAAATTCTTGATTAAATCTCCTAAAAAACCCAGCTGTGTGATCTGACTCACAGTAGGGTGGGATGGTCTGTCTTATACTTGCACTGCATTGCTACATGCAGCGAAACAGTGGGCACATCTACACAAGATGCTTACTGCACACAGTAGCCTAATAACACTGAGTAGTAATGTGCCGGTCAAAACCTGTGCTAATATGCTACTGCGCAGTGTTATTAGGCTACTGTGCAATGAACATCACAAAAAATTGTGCGCTGGCATTACTGAGCAGAAACTGTAGTTACTGCGTATTTAGTTAGTACTTCATAAAGCAAGTACTAAACTAAATGTGCAGTAACTACTGTGTATTAATGAATGCATAGATGCATCCAGTTTTTAGCTAAGAACTGAGGAAGCAGAGAGACCAACTGGATCATACACACTTCTTTGGGGACATGTAGGCACCAAAATGAATGTTGCTTCACTCTTCTTGCAGAAAAGAAAAAATAACTACTTGTGGGGCTTCGCTTCCTCAACTATAGAGAATAATCAGGAGATGCTATTCCTGCCCTATTTAAGGGTAGGAATACTGCATATGGCCCAGTAGCTGGAACATGGGATGACCTGGAGTCTATTGCTGACTTTACTACTACCTTCTTATCTGAAATAGTTCAAATCACTTAACTTTACTGTGCTGTCATTTCCTGCTCTGTAAAATAGGGTATAACACTTACCTCCGTTCCAGGAAACTTGCAAGTGCAATGAATCTCCCTGCAAAGTGCTTTGAAATTCTACATTGAAATGCCTTACGGAATTGCATAATTATCTGCCCATTGGCAGCAAACTTAGTATCCATTTAAGCAGGCTAAGGACCAATATCTTCCTCACTGATATTGAAGGGACGTGTCTATCATGCAGTCATTGTGATGGGACTCCTGGTGCTAGTCATGTGGCTGGGATGCTAAATAAGAATGCAATAGGATCCAGAGAGACGAACTCCTCTAAGCTGGGCTCTCTGATTGAATTCCTCTTTAAAGGATGAAATCTAGCTTTTATCAGAGCTAACACTTAATTTTTGTTTAAAAAAAGGAAAGTTTTTACAGCGTTCAAGCCCAACTGAGATGTTTCCATTTGCATTTCATCTGAAGAAAACTGAAATGAAAAGTGATTTAAAAAATTATGAAATTCCCTTGGCAGTATGCACCTGCCAAGTTTGCATGTCGGACTAGAGCAGTGATTCTCAGCTACAGTGCAGAGAGGGTGCTACTCAATATTAACATGCATAGGTCTGCAAACACCTACATGTGATTCCACAAGGTATACCCACACAGACTTCAGAGAGGAATCCATTCAAACAGGAAAACATCCTGAACTGTTTTGGTTTTTATGAGCTCTTTGCAACAGAAAAATTGCTTGATCTCTATTGGACCCTTGATCCACTAAGTAGTACAATCTGCCAGGATCTGCCAGGTTACTAGATTCAGACCCTAGTTCTTGCTGTTTAGGTGAACACTTTCCCCACTTCAGAGGCAACCCCCTATCTCTCTTTGAAACAGTGGGAGAAACCACCCAGTTAATTACCTTGTTTGCATCTCCATTTCAAGTTCCTCCTAGTTTTATTGGATAGTGTGCTATCTCTGTCCAGCAAAAAATAGTCCTGAGTGGCCTATGCCAGCGGTTCCCAACCTTTTGAGACCACGGACTGGCAACTGCAGACCAGAAGTGGCCGCAGACTGGCAAACTGTGGACCGGCAGCCAACCCTTTTTTATACTCAGTTAAAAAGTCCACAGTATGCCGGTCACTTCCGACTTACGGTCCAGCAGCCAACCCTCCTGTGGACTGGCAGCCAACCCTTCACAGCTGGTACCAAGCCATGGCCCAGGGGCTGGGAAACTGGCCTGTGCTAGTGGCACAGGTCTTAACTTTTTGGATTCTCAAAATACAAAGAAATTCCTCTGTCCCCAACCAATATTAAGCCAAACCAGCAGTCACATAAATTCATATCCAAAGATTTCTTTGAGAACTATTTGCATTTCGGTTGTGAATACATGACAGTGAGCTCCTGTTCAGCAGGCCACGAAGACATGGGGATGGAAGACAGATACCTTGACACTGTCTGACCTTTCCTTTTCACCCACCTTCATCTGTCAGGTTGGAGGTTTGTTCAGATCTGTAGGACAATGCACATTTTGGTTTTCTTTCCTTCTCTTGCTTGCTTTTAGATAAAGGATTCTCACACAGGTTTGTTTGTTTTTTTTGGTAAACATTAGTAAAGAGCTTATTTTAGAGCTGCATTAGGCACTGACATGCACAACATATACTGTATATTTAATGTAGATATGTATTCTATATTATATGACATAGACTATTATATAGTGTATACTTAATATAAAACTATAAAAGTTTAAGGTTATTAGATGCCAGGGTGAAGTTTGCCAGTGTAACCTGAATCAACCCCAGTGTGCATCTGCATTAAGAAAGTATTGGCCAACCTCTTGTGGGAAGCCTGGTGCTGCCAGGACCAGAAACAAACACTCTCAAGTCCCCCTCCAATGCTGAAATGTATGAGAACATCCCTTTCACTCTTGCAGCTCTGTCTCTCCTTCTGGATCATGGCATATGCATGAGAGGTCATCCAGACCTTTGACACATGCCTAGGCTGGAGTTTGGAGGAGTAGCGGCTTCTGTGCATTGAATGAGCGATGAGTCCTGCAGGGAAAAAAATGCATACAGTCATGTAATTAAAAACCGCTTCTTCAAGCCTTGGAGAGGGGAAAGAGCTATGTTCTTTATTTTTTTTCTTCATCCATTGCATTTTCCTACGTGGAAAAGGTGATCTGCTACTTTATCACCCTCCTATACAGAACACAACATACAGAACACAAGTGCAGTGCCTGGGACCATGCAGAATGGTTGGCCTGCAGAGATCTTAGTGAGGCAGGAACATGTTCTCTCCAGATGCCATGTTTGGGAATATCAGTAACAAGCTCCAGTGAACCTCTGCAAAGTGCTGTCTTCCAGGAGCTGGCTGAATCTGGGGGCATTTCCCCAGAATGATGAAAAGCACCAGCCTGAACAGAGAAGAGTGCCAAATCCCTCAGTCCTGCTCCAAAGCCTGGTTGTGCCAAGGCTCTTAAGAGGAGATACAGGGAAAAATGCATGAACATGGCTGAAAAATAGCTAGTCTTAACTTAACAATCCTGTTATGTGAAACAGCAGGACTATTTCTACTGAAACATTCAAAATCCAACCTTCAGCCTGAGGCAGAGAGAGATTGGAAAAGCTTCAGCTCAAACAGCTAAAGTCTGGATGCTGAACACAGGAGGAAAAAGTGTTAAGCCAACTTAATGATAGATGTTGTGAGCTCATTATTAGACTGGAACATTTCTATTGATGTCCCTCAAAATGGTGACTGGGCACCTTACGTTGATTTTGATCAGAGGAGACTGGTACAGGGGCAGGGTTTTTTTCTTTATTTTTACAATGCTTAGTAAAATGGGGACCTGTGCTGTGTTGGGGACTCCCAGAATTGTTGCAGTACAAATACATAATGGATCTAACATGGCTCAATGACTGTATCCTGCTATTAACAGTGATCCAAAGACCAGTTGATGAAGAAGCTTGTCTCTACTGCTTTCTGTTCTAAAGGACACTTGAAATCAGCAATAAGAACAAGCCATCTAGGCACACTGTAGGAATCTCTCTTAGGTCTGTACAGAAGTCCCAGTACTATAACACAATGATTCTCACAAACACCTACAAATGAATCACAAGATAAACTCGGAGTTTTTAAATAGGAATCCATAGTGTAAGAAACATTTGGTCCTGTTGAAGACTTTCTGAGTTCTTTGCAACAGAAGAATTGCTCTATTATTTTCCTGTGGTCAAGAAATGAGTAAATGCTAAGAGCTGGCATTTTCTAAGGGATGCCTTGATTCTAAAAAAGGTTGACAATCACCATTATATTTGAGCATCTCAATCTTCAATGCACAAATCCTCAGAAATTACTGTAAGTACTATTGTTCCATTTTAGGGATGGAAGACTGAGACAAACTAAGATAAAGTGACTTGCCTAGGAAGCCTGTGGCACTACTGGTAATTGAACTAAAATCTCCTGGTTTTAGGGTAATTCCTTAAGTATTAGACCATTCCTCCTCTGCTAAGAAAGAAGAGGCAGTAAGAAACCATGGCTGTTTGACAGGCTAGAGACAGAGCAGAAAGCAGTGCTACAGGCTTCCTTACTATCTGCCAATGACCTGTGGTCCAGTCGGTCCTTGCCTCCTCTGATGGAAGTGATTCTTGTGATGGTGATGGGGTACTTGGACTGATAGTCCTAACCTGAGCTCACACAGGGCTCTGAATATAAACAACTTGGTGGTGGGAAATGGGCAATTAAAACTGGCAATTAAAACATAAGTTGGGGACAATCTGCAATAGCATTTCCTTGGTTATTACCATCAACAGAGCTGAGCAGTACAACAGCAATGCAGGGTTATCTTAAGTCTCCTACAGAGAGTCTATATTATGAGAATGCCAGATAATTTATTTTTCTATCCATAACAGTAACTGGTTCTGATTGTATTGGTACTAGCTCTGCATCTTTCTGGTCACAAGAGGCTCCTATACACATGCAGGGAGGCTGCTCTGACATGCTGTAATTACAATGTGTTAGGACTGGTGCAATTAATTACCCTGCTCCAGCAGACACCAGTGTGATGTGTATCAGTGTCCCCACACTGAAAAAAGGTGGCGGGGCGCTTTAAACTAAAACTTTAGTTCATAGTGCCCCGTCAGGATCTTTCAATGCAGGGACACTGATACACGTGATGCTCTGGGCACTTTTAATTAGTGGCTCTTGGAGCTGCACTAATTAAAACATCTGCCATCTCCTCCCTCCCTCCACACCCTCCCCGGAGCACACCTATACACCCAAGGAGGGTATAAAGGTAGACATATATTTTGTGTAAGCATTGAAATACAGTGGCCTGGCTGAGTGAGAACTCAGCTGGAGCTGGGTGAGCGAATGTGTTACTTTACTGGGGCAGATCGTGTCTGATATTGATACAGGAAACAAGAATAAACTGTGTGGGGAAAAGCAGAAGGAAGCAGGGGACTTGTGTGCGAGGGGATTGAGTTTCCTTATTCATTCCTCAGTGCAGTGTAGCTCCCACCAGCTGTGTCACTTTGCTGGGATGCCTGTTCTGCTCTGAGGCACCATGGCTGGTTGTATGAAACCAGATGATACTACTGCTTTTCCATTTGTGTGAGAGCTCAGAACAATTTGAAAGCACTTAACTGAGATTCCCAAAAGGTCCTGCAAGGCAGTTGTTATGATCAGATGAAATGACCTGCTAGAGGTCAGAGGAAGGAAATAGTGACAGACTCAGGAATAGAGCCCATCCTGACTCTTAGTAACTTTACTAGGCAAGACTCCGACAATTGCTCACAAAAGCTTATGCATCTTTAACGCAGCTAATTTGTAAGGTGCATCTCTACTTTGCTCCCTCCAAATACTGAAAGAGTCATAAAGAATGAAGAGAAGGAGGACTGTTGAACTCAGGATTCTCCATTTAAAAGGAGAGTAGGCATTGGACTGGAGCTGGTATGTGAAGTTTGGCTTTTTGCATTAAAACTGCTATGACTTCAGGTTATTGTTAAATCACATTAGAGCAGCATCGTGAGGCCACAAACAGCGCCTCATTGTGCACAAGCCGGAAGTGTTTAAAATCTGAACAAGACAAAAAGTCCCTTATTTTACAGCAAGATGGTGTGACATACTAATAGTCACATGCAGTGTTTGTGTCAGAGCCTGGAATTAAACCCAGAGCCCCTGAATCCCAAGCCAGAGCCTTCTCCACAAGACCGTCTTTCAACACATGCCTATACAGAGGGTAGAGGCTGTTTGGGGTAAAACTAGTTTTCATGCCTTGTTGAACCACTGGGCCAGGCTCCCCTTTGTAAAGTACGGAAAGCCTCCCAACAAATAACTTTTTCAGCCAAAAGCCATTGTAGCTCCTCTATGGTAATACCCAGCTAATGGCAAAAGAGGAGATCAAGGAAAAGGCAGGTGCTGGTGAGTTTTGCTTTGCTGGGTGAACTTAGGACAAGTCACTTTCTTTTTCGTGCCTCTGTTTGCCCATCTCTATATAGTGGAGAAAAACATTATATATGACAGGTAGGCATTATTATTACTACTATTGCTGATATAAGCATTATCAATACCTAGATAAGTGTACATAGTTCAACAGGATGTTCAGTGCCCCTTTTCATATCCATGATGGCACCAAGATACTGTAATCAGCATCTTTAATTGTCTACTGGATTATCCAGCATGTAACTGAGAAAAATATCATCATATTTAGATTATAAAATACTTTCAATGCCAGAAGATCCCAAGGCATTTAACAACAGGCAATAAATCACTTCAGCTATGTCTGAAATGTAGCCATTTCTGGAGTGCAGCACAACTCTACCTGTATCTTGTGACTGGTAAAGCATATTTTCATAAGACATCTCATCTTTAAAGGTAAGATTCACTGACTTTCAAAAAATATATTCTAGATGAGGCACAAGAGATGATCCATATACAGGACCTGCTGTGTGGGATTCTCTGCACTGTGTTATGTGGCAGGTCACCATAGATTAATATAACAGTCCCTTCTGGACTTAAAATCGATGAATGCTACACACTCGTGCAGTGGGTTTCAACCTGTGGTCTGCAGACCTCTGGGGGTCCACAGACTGTGTCTAAGGGGTCCACAAAAGATGACTATGATGAATTAAAAGTATGTGAATACCCACACTTACAATTCATAGAGGTCTGCATCTCCATTCAAAAATTTTAGGGGTCTGCAAATGAAAAACGGTTGAAAACCACTGCACGGTTTGGATCAGGAGGTCGAGAAAATGTCTCTCTCCCACTGAGGCTACAAGGGGAGTTTCAGGAAGATGCAATTCTTGGGAACAGTGCCCTGAATTTTGGATTATTGTCATCTGAGTAGCACAGTATTCCCAAGCCATGCTGGGCTATTGGTTCTATGATGCCTTAATGGAAGACTATCACCTTCTGAATTAGCAACATAACATATATTCTGTTACCCCTATATGGTCACTTTGCAACTGAGTTCTGCCCAGCCCTGTCACCTGCTCCCAGAGATGACTGTAGCAGGGTGCAGGGCCCAGGGCAAATCAACCTGTGTGGGACTCAGATGCAGCGGTGGTTGTGGGGGTGGTGAGCGGCTGGACGCGAAGCCAGCCTGGTTTCACAGGGCCCCCCAAAGCATGGGGCCTGGGGCAGTCACCCCAATTTGCACTCCCCAGGGACAGCCCTGCCTGCTCTCCACATTCTCATGATCCAGCTAAGATGTGCACAGATTTATTTCATTTTGCAAGAAGTGCACTCACCACTAGATTCTCATTTTCAATGCAGGCATTTTGCAAAATAAAAACAACCCCTCTGCCATCCCATGGGCAGATCTAGGATTTCCTAAAAAGGGTGGGGGTGGTACAGAACACTGCTCTCACACTGTGGGGGGGATGGGGATGAGGTGTGGCTGAAGCTCCTGGGTCATTAGGGGACACTAGGTAGATGGGTAGAGAGCAGGAGATGGAAGGAGAAACTTGCCCCTGCTGCTGTTCCAGGGCTGATAGTCCCAGGGGAGGCTAAGAATTACTTTTGCCTGCTCAGGGTGCTGGTCTTGGTGGTGAACAACAGTAGTGCACGAGTTCCTCCTTCTTGTACCTGCTCCCTGTCCAGCCCCCACCCACATTGTTTCGCTGCCTGGGAGCAGGCACTGGGAGGAGGAACCTGTGTGCTGCCATCGCTGTTCCCAGTTGAGCCCAGCAACGCACAAAGCTACCTGCAGCTCGTGTCTGGGGTAGGGCAGAAGTGGCTCTGAGGCTCTCCCCACTGCCCAGGTCAGCCGGACACAGTGGTGGAGCAGGGGTGGATTTCTTTTTCCAGCACCTGCTCTGGGCCACCAGGGAAGGGGTGAGCACAGGTGGGAGTAGATGTAGGAATAGGAAACCTGCCCACGGCCGACTCTGTCCCATGCTGAGCTCCACATCCTGTGCAACTGAGTCCACAGCTGAACCAGGGTAGAATCTGCTCTGGGGCTCCCCCTGCATTTGGGCCAGCCAGGGACAGCAGAGGTGGAAGGGGGGTGTCCACACTGTCGCACCATCCTGGGTCCACCCCTGGCCTGTCCTCTCAGTATAGGCAGCCCTGGAGTGGAAGTGAAGAATGCCTCTACCCCTAGGAGTTTCCCAAAACTAGCAGAAAGTAGCTTCTTCATTAGGCTAAAGAATGCTGGCATGAAGACTGGGAATCGTTTCAAACAAAGGGCTATTTCACACTCCATGGCTTTTGTACAGTGCATGTTTTATTGCAGAAAAACAAACTCAATGCATTTAAAAAAAACTGGAGGCTCCATTAGATGGCAGGTCATTTCCTCATGTTCCTATGACGTGGTCTCCACAGTAAATGACTTGAATACTATGAAGACAGTTTACTTCAGATAAACAGTAATCTGAAATCACTTGCGAAAAGTACGAATCTCACAACTGATTGTTTAAATGTCAAGTAAAGCTCCTGGTTCTGTTCTTGAAGAGCACCCCTTCCAGCAGAGACAGTGGTCAGTGGAGTCATTCCTGATTTACAGCAGTGCAATTCAGACTAGAATCTTGGCCTGTGTCACTGAAATATCCTGTGAAATTTTTATACCAGGATGATGAGGACACAGTGGCAGATCAATGACATTTCTTGAAAGGCTTAATAAGGCTAGATCAACTATTGTTTCCCAGAACTCAGAAGCCCTTGGATCTGGTGCACAACAGCACTACACTGCAGAATCCTGCAATAGGAGTGGAATACTGCTCAGACCTGCCAACAAGCTGAAGAAAAAATAAATTGTGTTGAGGCAACACTGGACAGAAAAGAAATCTTTTGATTGTGTGATCACACTTCATTTACTTATTTATAGCGATCAGACAAAAATCTATTCCTGATGCAGAATTTAAGTTGTGGATGGCAGCCAGAATCAAATGCAAGAGTGGGCAGATTTTCCATGAGATGGGAATGGGAGCAGAACTCATAAATACATAGTCCTGCTCTAGACTGGTCCCTATCCATGCTGGAAAAATCTTCACGTGAAAATGCATCAAGTTTTAACACATGCCAAGCACCATAAGATGAACCCAATCCTTGTCTAAACAGAGTGTTGTTTTGTTTACCATTATTTTAGCTGGTCACATTTACATTGGTCTCACACCCCTGATTTAGCTGCAAACTGCAACTGTGATCACAGAATTATCAGTCCTTGTCTACAAGGAATGTTTTAACCATGCCAGGTGACATGTATGATGCATTTTCCTAGTGAGGATGAGCTTTATTGTTGCACAGCAGCTTTGATGGTTGCATCAGCAATTTGAACTTGTTAGTTTCTAAGTTCAAAACAGCTGGAACAAAATTGGCTTTTCCTCAAGGGTGATGAAATATGATCCTCACTAAGAATATACCCCACAGCAACCTTGTTTTTGAACCACAACTGTACCATGGTACCCAATACACCTGTTATATTTCTTAAAGTAAGCCTACAATTCAACTAATTATAGGAAACACCTCATGAGCAGACGGTCTTAGACTCAGCAGGTTGGCAGAGTACACATTAGCATATAAAACTCTTACACTTGGACTCTAAAGACCTGATCCCCAGCTGATGTAAATCAGCAGAGTTCTACTGAAGTCAACATGGTTATGTCAATTTGTACCAGTCGACAATCTTGCCCCAAGTGTTCGTTTTTAAGATTTCTCATAAAAACTTGGGAGAGTCAGAAATTCCTTTGTGATGGCAATATAATAACAATTGAGCTACAAGAATCTGAAAGCAATATATTAGGAAATAACTTTGTTCAGCTGGAGGCTCTTTACATGCTAATGTGCAGTGTGTAGTAGGATGCCTTTCAAAATATTGAAAAAAATAATAGAAAAGAATCTGGAAGCTTTGAAAACTTATTAAAGTGAATTTAAGCCTTGTGAAAGGTGCCAGGCTGACAGTCCCAGGTACTGAAGCCTTCTGTTTAGTAACAGAACAGGGACGGAATAGACTGTAGCAACGTGAACTTCCCTTTGCCCTCTGGTGTTTGGGAACACCAACAATACGTCTCTAGTTTCAAGAATGGACGCCCACTTCATTGGGAAATGAGAGGAAAGAACAACATTAATGCCAAGTCATCTTAGCTTCTTCTCTAAGACTGCCAAAGATGCTGGTCAAATGAGGGAGACAAATGAGGGAGATGGAGATGTTTTCTAATGTGGATCTGTTTTTACTAAACATGAGTCCAAGACTCACCAAATTTGTTTCACATGGACCAGTAGGAAGCCATAAAAATTATGAGTCTCTGACCTAGACTGGATTTTAACTCATGACCTAAGAAGTGCAGTAAAGGGACCTGAATTCCATTCACCAAGCTCTGCCATTAATAAAGTCCCTTCCCTTTAAAAAAAAACTTAGAAAACGATTTATATAAAGTGGCTACTGGGCACAAAAGATTATCTTCAAAAAGATCACCCTAATTTTCCCTGCATATAGTTACTGACATACTCTCTGTTTGACAGTGAAACAGGGATGACAACACCTAATTGACATTAAGGCAATCTGATTTCAGTATCTTGCCAGGATTTCAGCTTGGAAGCTTCCCTTTATTGTCATTCTCTATTTGAGATTTCTTAAATGTGAGCATGAGAAGCAGAAGCATTGGCAAGTGCCACAGACTGCAGAAAAAAAGACTTCTGGAGCTGCTACGGTCCGCATCCCTGTAGAACCGAAAGCCGAGGTAGGAAATATACAGATTGATAGGGAGTGAAATGACAGGGAAAGTCCATGTGGTGACGTCGAGGACAGGGGCCATTGTTGAGAGTCCAATTAAGGCCAAACAATGACGCAGAGCTACCCGCCTGCACATTGCTGGGTGGGTGACGGACATCATACAGTATCCTCCTCGGGAATAATCCTCGCGGAGGTTCCAGCTCAGGGCATTGAAATGAGGGAACTGCCAGGAGTAGAGAATTCCTCCCAGCAGTAATGCACCTGCAAAGCAAAAGAGAAAAACACTCATTAGTCTCATTAGAGAAAACACACTCTCAAAAGAGTGCTCACCTGGACCACTGCAAAGAATGCTGGAGACAAGATTTCAATGCTAGTGTTCACGTTACAGCTCCTGTTCATGAAACAGCATCTTGTTCTGTACAGAAGCCAAATGGACGCTCTGTTTATCAGCAAGAACTTGGGATTTGTTAAGGAAACTTGTTTTTTAATCTGAAAGTGTTTCTTCAAATTACATTCTCCCGATATATGCCATTGCTGATGCACCCATCACCTAGAGATCTAGACTACATTTCAGTCTCTGCCCAGGAACAAATCACTGCAGCTCAAGTTAGGTTTGGGAGAATGTTTTCACAGAGCAGTCCCTGAGACCCAGTTTGCTCTTCCCCAGATTCCCTAATTGGACCATCCATCCAGAGAAGTAAATGCACCGTAGAAGGGAAAGGAAAAAATTAACAGGAAATATGAGGCCGATATGCAGTGAGAAAAGGAGATGTAGCTATAAGGGCTTGTTCTGAGAACTGTGATAACAATGACAGTGATAACAGCTGGCTGGCACTTTTGCCTGCTAATTTTATTAACACAGTAAATTGTTCCTGGAAGTAGAGGTCTCTTAATTGCTTCATCATTGTACCCTGCAAAAACTAACTGCAAAACTTGCAAAACGGAGTAGAAGGGGGAGAGCTGTTTCCTTCCCTAAATCAACTCTGAATGCTGATTTTAAATATAAATACAGCTCATGTACTATAATCTTCATAATGTCCTAAACATGCTTAAGACCTGATACAAAGCAGACTGAAGTTATCTGGAGCCTTTCATGACTTCACTGAGCTTTGGAATAGACCCTTAAACTGGGCCACACACACTACTACCTACTGTAGATATGGATATCCCCTGAGGAAGGTTCTCCTTGGTGAGCCATTTTGAAACTTGCCTCGTAACATTAACCTTCTTCATTTCTGTTTTGGTATCTAATTAGTGTCTTCTCATCTGGATGCATTTATTTTTTCTGGGAATGAACTCTCACTTCTGAGCTACAACACTTTCTGACTCATTTGACAGAAACAGCAAATTTTGACTTCATCTGGGGTAAAATTGAGTCCTTAAATCCATCCTTCCTGAAAACTCTCACTTCAAAGGGTAGTAATCAATGGCTCAATATCTAGTTGGCAGCTGGTATCAAGTGGAGTGCCCCAGGGGTGGGTCCTGGGGCCGGTTTCGTTCAGCATCTCCATCACTGAACTTGAAGATGGGATGGTGTGCATCCTAAGCAACTTTGCAGGTGACAGCAACCTGGGGGGAGTAGTAGATATGCTGGAGGGTAGGGCTAAGATTCAGTGACCTAGACAAACTGGAGGATTGGGCCAAAAGAAATCTCAAAAGGCTCAATAAGGACAAGTGCAAAGTCCAGTTCTTAGGATGCAACAATCTCATGCACTGCTACAGGCTGGGAACCAACTGGCTAAGCAGCAGGTCTGCAGAAAGTGACCTGGGGGTTATAATGGACAGTAAGCTGAATATCAGCCAACAGTGTACCCTTACTGTGATGAAGGTTAACAGCAGGGAAGTGATTATTCCCCTCTATCTGGCAGTGCCAAGGTCGCATCTGGAGCACTGTACCCAGTATGGGGTCCCCCACTACAGAAAGGATGTGAAGTTGGAGAGTCCAGTGGAAGGCAAGAAAAATGGTTCGGGGGCTTGGGAACATAACTTCTAAGGAGAGGCTGAGGGAACTGGGCTTATCTAGTGTGGAGAAGGGAAGACTGAGGGCGATTTAATACCTGTCTTCAACTACTATCTGAAGGTTGGTTACAAAGAGGATGGAGCTAGGCTGTTCTCAGTGGTGGCAGATGACAGAGCAAAGAGCAATAACAGATGAGGGACGAAGGAGGTAGCAAGCTGTGGCAAGGGAAGTTTAAGTTAGGAAAAACTTTCTCACTAGGAGGGTAGTAAAGTGCTGGAACAGGCTACCCAGTGAGGTTGTGGAACTCCCATCCTTGGAGCTTTTTAAGACCCAGCTACACAAAGCCTTGCCTGGGATGATCTAGTTAGGCATGGTCCTTTGAGCAGGGGGTTGGACTAGATCAGCACTTCTTAACCTGTGGGTTGTGACCCAAAAGTGGGTCACAAGAATATATCAGAGTCATGAGCATGTGCCAGAAAAACATGCGAAAGTGCAGGTTTCTCTTGCAGGCTGGCAGCATTGCACCCTGCAAGGGGCTGCTTGGGGTGTGGCCAGCATGCGGCCAGGCAGGGTCATGGGAGCAGCCCCAGCAGCTAGATGAAGGTAAGTGTATGGGGAGCAGGGGTTGGAGGGCCAGCGCTTGGAGACTTGGAATGAGGGTGGTGGTGTGTGCGTGCGTGCGTGTGTGTGTTTGTGCATGTGTGGGTGGGATGGGTGTGGTGGGGGCAGGTGGCTCTGGGGGAAGGTGGCTGGACAGCCGGGCATGGAGGCTTCAGCAGGGCAGGGGGGATGGGGCACTGTGCGTTGGGCACCAGCAGGGCCAGGAGAGTGTGGGTTGGGACAAGCCATCAGTCTTTGCAAATGGATCCTGGTACAAAAAAGGCTGAGAACCACTGGACTAGATGACCTCCTAGGGTCTCTTCCAACTCTAATTTTCTATGATTTTCTGAAGACTATAATGATAAGTTCAGAACAGGAGTGACAAAGACTAATTTACTTCCTTCTGTGAATCTCTCAGTGGCTTATGTCTTCTCTACATCTGGTTTGGTTGTAATTTTCTTCTATCTTGTCTTCTACCAGACAGTATTGTTGTAACATACATAACCTAGGCTAATACAAGGCCTCAGCTCTAACCATGACAACTGATGAGGGATGCTATGATTGCTCCATCAAAAATGTAGCTGTGAGGATAAAGTTTTAATTGCCTATGAGGTGCATTACTGTCTGAGAAGTGGTCTAATTTATTTCTGAAGTTATGAATAACCTTCTCTCTTCTGTAAATTACAGGTCCCTGAAAGCTGATTACATTAACCACAGAGGCAAAGGAAGGCTACTACAATGGGAATACAGATCCCTGGATAATGCAGACAATAGAAAAATTACAGGTACCAAAGGGCAAAACATCCCAGTAGTCTTCTATCCTTTAGGGGTTTTCCCCACCTTTCTTCTAAAACCTTGTAGTCAGAGACAGGACACAAGATTCAATGAACCACATATATAATAATACTTCAAACTTACTAGTGAATTTCTTCTACAAAGTCTTTAACAGAAATTAGCTCCATACCACTCATTGGGGCAACTGAGGCAGAGCCACACACAATTTGTTCCTGGTCCCCAGTCCTGTGAATAGACCCAGTCTTGGATCTGGCACACCACGTCTTACATTCCTAGATCTCTGGCCTGTAATGTGGTTTTCACTGATGTAGTAGTTCAATTTTGGTGTGCAGCCAACCTCCAAAGGCATCCAAAACCTCAAGCATACAGAAAAAACCTTAACAAATTTCCCATTTAACACCACATTCACAATTTAAAAAAAAATCTTAAAGTAACTTTCAAACACAGAGCAGGAAGAACTACTTGAGACAAATTGCCATTTACAAAGATTTGGTTTTCACATGTGCAACTCTGGAATGTAACCACTGTGATTACATTACAACTTTAGAGATAACTGGTATTTTACAGAAAAGCTAAACAGTAAAACAATTTAACACACTCAAGCCTAGAGGTAATTTCCCCTCCTGATTTCATGTGTAAACTTTTTGTTAGTTTCCCACATATTCTAGATGGTTTGTGACATTTTTTTACCATGACTGACTTTGTTGGGTTTCCACAGATTTAAGTGTCATGTACAGGCTGCTTTGAAAGAAAACCATGGTATATACAGTAATGCCAACTCTCATGAAAAAATCATGAGACTCCAGACTTCCAGGTCAAATGAACTCTGACTTCTGATCTCCTGATAGAGATCAAACCTCAGATTTTTTTCTTCTGGTGCAGGTAGAGAGTGCCAAGATGATAAGGCTGTTGAGGGGAAGGGGCAGATCGAGACCCCCACGGTGAGGGAGGGAGAGGGGCAGGAGCTGGGCCAGGGGAGGTGTGGGGGGCACATGCTCCCTGGATGTGTGTGCAGGGCAGAGGTGGGCTGCCCACTGTGAGCTGGGACTCTGCACCCTGCTGCCTTAACCCTAGGAACCGCACGCGCACACTTCAAAAATAGCACCTCATGATTTACGTTCCAAATCTCTTGATTTTTAAGACTCTGACTCATGGTTTTTGACACCGTGGGGTTGGCAATACTGCATATAGTGTCAAGACAGGATACAATCACGTATCAAATGAACCCAGGCTAAGAATATAATACAGTCAAGCCCACAGTGCACTCATTGGTGGCTTGACAAACATTAATCATGTCAGGTACACCAGGGAAGTTTGTAATCTTTGTTACATAGTGTATTAAACTGGAGAATTAGCTCATTCAGAATACAATTCAACACAATGATTTCTTTGCAGCGCTCATAATAACTCTGGACCCTAGGCATAACCAGTGTGAATATGCTTTCTTTCTATGGAGTTGGTAATTAAAGTGACACCAGACTAGCTAGTTCATAACCATAATGCATGCTGCTGGCATTTCCTCACAGTTAGCAAAGGCTGTGATCCAGGGTCTGGATGGTTCATGGCAGTTATAATTACTGTTGGCTTTTTTAGAGTTTGAGATGTCCAGGAGCTTAGAAATACCACAATCTTCATAAACTCTAGCAGCTTCTTTGTGGCATTTGTTACAGCTCTGAGTACAGATATACCAGTCTGCAACTGATGAGGATCCTTCAGCTTCTATACAGTGTTTACGCATGTGAGACCACAAATACCTGGCTCACAATTATCACATGCTTTTTGGCTTCTTTGAATAATTTTTCACTGTCAAAAGTTTAGAAGTAGCTCATGTATGTCCACTGCAAACTCTATCAGCTTAGATATCAGCTATTAGAAATTTTGACAATCTGAAGCAGATTTCTGTAAGATCTCTGAAACATGAAGTTCACTATGGAAACAGGATCCACCTCCCCAGTGCCATCACACCTTTGCAGTCATTTACTCCAATTCAACATGGGTGTAAAGGGTTTTCTGACTTGGTGTTATCTATTTACCACTTTGTACTGGATGAAACAATCACAGTTTAAAGGACATCGCAACAGAGAACGAGGTCCATAATGTCTGCGGACTTAGAGGTAGAATTTGTGCCAAACATTTAAAATCTATTGCTTAAGACTAAAAAATTAGTCGTCTCTGTTTCAATTTTAAGCAGATTTGAGCGGTGAAAATACTGTATTCAAATCCAAGACAAGGTTTCCTTCCCCCTCCCCCCCATCAACATGGAGGGGGGAAAAACTTCATCTTAGATTTGTATATCCACCCAGGGCAGGTGGCAATTCAACGTGGACCCCCTGCCCTGGGCTCGGAGCCAAAACCAGAGCTGAGCCACTGCCTATGCTGGGCAGGGGTGGCTTGTGCAGCAAGGGATGGTGCATGCAGCGAGGGGAGTTTGGGGGAGACTGTGCGGGGCATGGAGGGCACACTGGGTACCACCTGTGTGGTTTGAGGTTAGTGCAGGAGACATTCCCCTACCCAGCCTGGCCCTCTTTTCATACCTTCTGCTCTGGCTTTGTCTCCTCCAGCTCTGATCTGCCTGGCCAGGCAGGATGGGGCTCAGGTGGGCCAGGGCTGCTGCTGCTGACTGCCCGGAAGCAGAACAGCAGAAGTAAGTGGTGGGGCTAGGGGGGAGACGCAGGGGGGAGGGGTGACACCAATCTGGCAGATTTTAATTATGGGGGGAGGAGGGGGCCGTATCTGATATTCAGATAAATACAGTACTTTTATTACCTAAACAGAGGATGTTAAGGACTTCATTTTCAAACATTTTAAGTGAGATGTATCCAAAATTGTTAACTCTCTCTTAACCAATTTTCTTTGTATCTGAAGACTATATTTTTATCTGGTAGGTCACTGAAATCCCTGAAACTGACTGGAATTGCACTTTGCCCAATGAAAAACAGCATTTAAAAGTAGTTCATAGACCCTCATAGTGAGAAATTTTAAGGTACCAACAATAAAAAATGTCTGGCTAAAATCGACTCTGGGCTCCTACATGGATACACCTAAATGGCTTAGTTTTCAGTACGGAGTACCTGGCCGTTGAAAGCCTTCTTTGCCAGGTGTCAAAGTGGACAGCAGAAAACCTCTGGTCAGATTTTAAAATCTCAGCCTTTCTTCTTCTTCTCTTTTTTTTTTTTTTTAAGTGACATTAGTGTCTGCAGAATGTTAGTGACATGAACATGGCAAATATTCTGCAGAAAGGGAACAGCGTAGCTTCAAAATTGCATTTCCCCCCCAAAACTGTCCAGTGTTCTTCAGGATCCCTACTCACTGGATAGCCCAGATCTTAGGGCACTGTGATAATTTGCTGTTTGGGCCCATTTAGTCTCCAACCCTCAGCTAAGAGCTGCACCTAAAGGTAGCAGTTGTGAAGATAGGTTTTATGATGAGAATGACTATTAGGTACTGCTTCTGATTACTGACTCACTTCATAGAGAGCACGGAACAGTCATCAGATGATAGCAAAAGTCTTGGCCAGTACCAACTTGGTCCCATGTTGGGATCTGTGAGCTAGAGATAAAAGCTTCTTTTCCCCATTACTTCTGATCCCTGAACTATGCTTAGGAAAGGATCTATACTCAATTTAGATCATTCTGGGAATATTGGCCCACATGTATCAGGAGGAAGAGGAAGAATGATATTCTATCTGTAGCACTGTTTTGAGCAGAGAAATCTGAATACAACTCTGCTGATTTTTTTAAGCTAACTGAAAGCTGTATTTTGCATCTCTGCAGTGCCTTTCATCCCAAAGAACGTTACTGATTTCCATATTCTCTCTGCTGTATTGAGATGACTTGACACATAGTCATCTTTGGGGTGAAAATCAGCTCTTAACTCATGCTCAGTAGTTTAGGACTGGAAGTAAAAAAAAAATCTTCCAACTGAAGCTCCAGAAAGAAATTTCTGCAGGCAGGCTGTTTTATAAGTTGATAGGCTAGGACATGTGTATTAAGGTTTTTGCACTTAACACAGTTGTTGAATGTTTGTGATTAAAAAACCCACTGCTCTATGGCTCATCTTTGAGCTGGGACCTCTAGTAACAAGCTGTATTCCTCTTCCTATTAAGAGATGACTCAAAAAATCTTTTACTGAACAAACTGTACAGTTGGGAGGGATATAGACAAGTTTTTGAGAACTACTGAACCCCATCTCAGGTCTCTGAGGGGAAAAAAACACAGAATAGCACATACATTACACATACATTATATCGCTGTAAACATAACAAAAGCATGAACAGCTTTTCTTGCCCTAACCCGCTCACTGTTCTTTGGCTGATGTGGAAAGCTTTCTTTTTTATTAAAACATGATGATTTAAGAAACCATGGCAAATTTTGATTTGTAGTAGGTTAAGGATGGACTTGCTCCCTTTCTGTCTCTTCATTGACCCTTCCTATATATGCCTGGGAAGTGGCCAACCAGGGATGTAAAATGGTTAAAATATCAGCTCCAAAACAGATGTTTAAATCTTATTGCATTTCCCAAAGCTGGTGTTTACTGCCTTAGCAACTTAAGAATGCTGTTTTGCTTAAAGCACAATTTTAGTAATTTTTTTTTTGCCTTGAATAATGTGGAGATCTTTTAAAATTATTTCCAGACTTTTGCAGAAAACCAACACATTAGGGGAAAGCACCAGCCTTTTAGGAAACTCAGTCTGAGCTCGGTTCATGTCAGAAGTGAAAGGGTTAGGAAGTCTAAGCTTAGCTTTTAATGGATTGAAGACAGAAAACCACCACACACAATTCTACTTGATACGGCACAACTGGCTTTCTTAAGTTAAAAGATGTTAAACAAATTACTCCTCTTTAATCCAGACAAGGTAAATTAGCAGTGGGAATCTTGAATTAGTCCAGTTGGACCCACCTGCCTGTGAGTAAATATGATGTTCTAGCCTTTGTATCTTGTGTTCTTCCTATAAAGATTGAGCATAATTCATCCTACGTTATTTGATGTGGTCCTACACGGTTGTTACACCAAAAGAGAATGTACTTGAAGCTCCTCAAGGTACATTTTTATCCCGTTTTGTGCTTACTAGGAGGTTTCCTTTGAGAATTTGTGAGTGTGCAACCACTGTAAATCTGAAAGACAATTTTAAATTCTGGCTAGGGTATTTACTTTTTCTCCACAAATTATGACTCAGGAATGAGACTCAATGCAACACCAACCCCAAAATGTGTTCTTTTGAGGATGTGGGGATAAATATTATTCTTGGGCCAACATGAGTGCTGATTCTTTCAAAGGGAATGGGAGCTCCCACTCCCCTGTGTACATATGTCATAGGGATGACTAATATACATACACACGTACATATAAATTCAACAC
This sequence comes from Crocodylus siamensis, assembly GCF_052110815.1. Taxonomy (NCBI): domain Eukaryota; kingdom Metazoa; phylum Chordata; order Crocodylia; family Crocodylidae; genus Crocodylus; species Crocodylus siamensis. Next base: position 61,463,942 of record NC_143402.1, read on the forward strand.
TGAACACACATATTCCATACGTCTCCAAATGTGATAGTGTACAGTGTCACTGTTGTTGCTTATCTGAAATACAGATATTTCTATTTTAACCCTACAGCAGAATTTTCTTCTTGGGAAGGTGAAACAGAGTGGGATATTTACAAAATATCTTTCTTTCATTAGATCCTCTGACAGGAAACGACTGTTTGGAGGATAAGAGTTGCCCTGCATCGGATTATCTGCATAGAAGATTTTGAATGAGGATGTTTAAAACAAAAGCACTCACTTTGGGAAATAAAGCAAACTGCAATTTAATGTGAAATTTCCACTGCTCTGTTTCAGGGCAAGGTTATCAACACACAATATAAATCTTAATTTGTGACTGTGGAACAACGGCATCTAGGAGTTCGGCATTCAAAAGTCTCAGCACAACTAACTGGTGACAGAAGTCCACTGTATGTTACAGCTCTAATATTCTGTGCAATCCTCAGGTAGAAAGCCTACAGCTGGCACTTTTTTCCTACTACAAAACAACAGAATATGCTATTGATTGTGGCAGTTGACATGTGAGCGGTTGAGTAGCCTTGAGGAGAAAAAAAATGTATCTCTTTTAAAGCTTGGTGTTGCATTTATACAAGGTCTCTACATTGCACACAATAGGACTATCAATGTAGCCATATGAGACTCTATGCTCAATGATAATTATGTGCTTTCAAGGTTATATGGTTATGTAAACTAAGGGCAAGGAAAAAAAAACCCCTCTAAAACCAAAAAGGCTTCATGGTCATGGGTTTCAATAGCTGTTTCTTTTGAAGGATGACACAAAGGACTTGTGGAACAGGCCAGTCTCAGTGGTGCAATAGACTTCTCTGCAAGAGCAAATAAAGGAAAAAGGGTGTTGTATCTGTATAGGGATTGCAGGCAGGACAATAGGAGGTTCTTCAATGTTCACTGGAGATAGGTAATTAAGTTAGTATGATAATTTTTCACCACAGGGCCCTCTTTGGGGCAGTCTTTAAATAAAAATGTATTATAAATTTCTCTAGGTCATTCACCATGTGTACACAACATCTTTGTGTACATGTGTATAGACCCATGCACACTTTTTAGTTTGCATAAATAATAGATTATAGACCCGCATATCTGTTGTCAAATGCCTTACAGTTGAAACACCTATACATTTACGCTGTGAGGGGTAATGCAAACAGAGCCTTTTCTCTGTGGAAAACATGGATTAGGGAGGAAGACCCATAGATGTGGAAAATGGTGAACCTAGTGCTTATTGCTAGGGAAGAGGAGGGAAAGAGATGTTTTTCAATGCTCTCTTTGTTTCATTACAGAATTAGTCAGGCCTGTTTCAGCAGGACAACAATGGCATGCTCTTCTGATTCATCTTAGCTAGCTTTGGTTGTATGCTGATTGTCACAAATGTGACCAGGTGGGTAATGACATGACTGAGGCATTCATCAGTACAAGCATGCTTAGAGAGCATCTCAAAGCAACGGTTTCAGTGCAGTACTGCAAATCCCCTTCGCTTCACAGGGGATTCTAATCATGGGTACTTTTAAAAGTTCCCTTCTGCTTTTCTTTGCGGCCACTAGATTCACTCACTGAAGCCAACAAGTATTTCTTGAAATCCAGCTGCTGCTTTGGTGCCCCCTACTGGAAACGTGGTACGGAGAATGGGGCTTGGGAGCAGCTGCCCCACACGGTTCAATATTCTTCATCTGGAAGATGAAAGCACTAGGCTTGTAACAGCTGTGCACGATGCATAGAACTGGGATAACTGAATTTATTGGACTTTGATTTCATCTTTCAGACCGAGTCAGTCCCCCAGGTGCCTCAATGGTGGAATTGCCACTTCTTTTGTGTCTCCCATGGAGAAGAAAATAATCCACTGACTTTTGTCTTCCTAAATTTAAAACAGCTGCCTACTAGCACTGCCCATCTGCCTCAGCTTTCACCCACCGAGAGCAGTTCTGGGCCCCTAGCTCTGTGTTCTTGTATGTCAATGAGACATTAATATCTCTGCCTTGCCATGAAAAAGGGTAAGAACTTATCGGCCTTTCTTTGAAGAGAGGTGCAACCCTAAAAACTAGCTTTGTTAGGAAGAATTTTTAGCTAGAGCCTCCTCAATCTCCTCCCACTCAAGAGCGTTACAAACTAGGCTCGCTGTGGCTACTAGAAGCTCTCACAAAAGACCTGTGCACATGTCAATAGAGATTTGAAATGCTATCTGTTAAGTGAAAAAGACAGTTTGAAAGAAACAAATGCAGAGGTTTGCAACATTTATTTGGTGCTCAGTTATGCTTTCCCTCTGCCCCTTTCTTTCTGGCAGACAAGGGCTGTATTCGGAAAGGTATCAGAGACTCGTTTGTCAGGTCTGGTCACAAGCCCCCTTCTCTCTCCCCTTTTCTTCTTTTTTTGTTACTAACACCATCCATCTGCCAAATGTCACTTGCTGATAAGAACTGCCCATTTTTAAATCCCCATTTGTAAATAGATGTTGGCTGACATAATTAATGTCTACCACACAACACAATTTGAATTACAAAGTAAAGGCAATTTAAAAATCAGGCTCCACATGATTACCATTGATACTCAGTCTATAAATTCCATAGCCCCAGGAATTATTTAAATTTCAGAAAATGAATGAAAATCAGTACAAGATGTCTGTCAGGAAGAGAGACCAGAAGTGGAGCATCTGAGATAAACTAAGTAGTCTCTTGAGATAAACATTCTTTGGTGCAGTAATACCTATGGCTCCAGGCCACTGTGGGTCTGTAATGTCTCCCATACTGTCAAGGCTGTTATCTGCTATGCCCACTGCCACCTACTCAGAATAAATCCCCTTAACTGATAAGCACATTATGTTGAGGACTCCTGCTTGTCACTTCTATCTAACTGGGTGGCTTATATGAATGTTATGACACCGAACTCCTGTGTTTTTAAAACCCTGAGTGTATTTTAGTTGGTTGGGATCAGGCCACCATTACATCAGCATATGGGGTTCATTGAAATGAAAAAGCTTAAAAGTAGCTCGTGGCTTACGGAACTTGGAAATGTTTACTGTAAACTGCAGTCTGCCTTGCTAATTAGAAATAATTAGTTAAGATGAAGGAAGACTTTGAACAAACAAGCCGCAGCAAATCTAGAAGCACAAATGTGGCTGCTCTCTTTTGTGCTAAAATACATTGCTCCATGTTATTTCCTAAATCCATCTGTACTACAGGACAAATGGGCACTCAACAATAATGTATCAGAGGCAGGAGGAGTGCTTAGCATAGGTCTCACACAGAAGGAGAATCTCAAACAAAAAGAGAAGCTCCATGAATGTTTTTTTCTTTCTGTCCTTACCTTATTGCTCATGGTTTTAAATGAATTGCATTGGTTTCTTGTGATTCTCCCCACAGAAAAGCTGAAAGGAATCATTTTAGACTTTGGATTTTATTAGATAAAACAAATATCCTTTTATTTTACTGGATGTAAATGGCACCATGATAGAACAATTGAAAGCTGCTTTCAAGGAAGCAAACAAGCTACCGCAAACTATAGACTGGCAGCCAAGCTATACATAAATAGATCAGATACGTGGTGGTGATATATTACATTTATCATGCTCCTTTGGCCACCTCACCTGCATCCTGCTCACCCTTGAAAGTTACATTAACATTCCAAATCTCTCAGCGGTTTCAAGCAGCTGGCATTCAACACCCCCCCCCCACCCCAAAATAAAATAAACCCATCCCTTTTTAGAGAAATGTTTCCTTTTTTTCCCCTGAAACTTGGGGTCTTCCCAAAATTACCATGGACTGTGATTTGGGAGGACTGATACCTACTGACAGGATTAATGGTTGGTATCTCAAGGCCCAACAGGACTAGAAATAAAAATGGACAGCCACTGGACCTCCTTTGCAAAGTGCTTTCAGGTGTATTGCTGAAAAGTGCTTAATAAGTCCAAAATGTTATTATTACTGGAGCTAGGAGGAATCAAATAGATGTGCAATATTAGCTCTTTTCTTTGAAAGTTTTCAAGACACTGGACTTTACAGCTGTGACACCTTAATGTTCATTTTTTTTTAAAATAAAACAAAGGTCTAAACAGGCAGGGAAAAAACAGGCTGGTCAAATCCAAAGGCTTTTGAACTAAGCCTGCTTCTTTCTCTCTGCTGAAATATAAAAATTGTCAATGCTGTTTCTAAAATTCTCCTTTTAAGTCCTGAAATGGATCTTAGGCAGCTTCTTAAATTATGGTAAAGGACTAGGGTTACCATACATCCGGGTTTTCCTGGACATGTCCTCTTTTTGGGTCCTCCCATCTCTGTCTGGGTGGTTTTTTAAAATGTCAAAAAATGTCCAGGGTTTTGTTCTACTCACCATCAAAGTTTTCCTGGCACTTCCTGGCTTGCTCTAGCAAGAAGCTGCTTGGGGCTGGTGGGAGCGGGAGGGGGGAGAGCAACTGGCGGCAAGGGGCATCACATGTCTACATGTGCACACACACGACTGGCATGCAGCCAGGCAGGGTGGTGGGAGCAGCCCCAGCAGCTGTGTGAAGGTAAGTCTCTGTGGGGTGAGGGTTGGAGGATCAGGGCTTGGGTACTGTCTAGGGGGCTGTGTCTGGGTGCCTGCTGGTACTGAGGGAAGCTGTCCTTGCTAAAAAGGAGGCTTACACCCAATGGAAAGAAGGGGTCATCACCAGGGAGGGCTATTCTGTAGTTGCTCGGGGATGTAGGGGGGCAGTTAGGAAGGCCAAGGCAGAGATGGAACTGGGACTAGCTTCCCAGATTAAGGACAATAAGAAGTCCTTTTTTAAATACACAGGGGGTAAAAAGAAGGTCCCGGGTAATGTGGGGCCCTTGCAGGACGCATTGGGAAATTTGGTCGTCTCATCAGACGACAAAGCTAATGTGTTTAACGATTTCTTTGCCTCCGTTTTCCTAAGTAGGAACCAGAACAGCCACCTCCCTGCTGGGCCCCCCTTGGGCCCCGGGGGAGGCACACCTGGGCCACGGGTTAGCGAGGATTTAGTTAGGGAGCTTCTGGAGGGGTTGGACGTATTCAAGTCAGCCGGCCCGGATGATCTCCACCCTAGAGTTCTAAAGGAACTGGCCGAGGTCATTGCAAGTCCCCTGGCACGGCTTTACGAGCACTCATGGTGCTCTGGTGAGGTACTGGAGGACTGGAAGAGGGCCAACGTGGTTCCCATCTTCAAAAAAGGAAGGAAGGAGGACCCGGGAAACTATAGGCCGGTTAGTCTTACCTCGATCCTAGGCAAGCTGTTTAAGAAAATTATGCTGGCACACATCCAGGAGGGGCCAGCAGGGGACTGCATGCTTAGGGGCAACCAACACGGGTTCATCAGTGGCAGGTCATGTCAGACCAACCTGGTGGCCTTTTACGATCAGATCACCAGATCATTAGATGCAGGGGTAGCAGTGGACATAGTCTTTCTGGACTTCCAGAAGGCTTTTGACACTGTCTCTCACCCGGTTCTCATTAAGAAACTGGGGGGGCTGTGGTGTAGACACCCACACAGTCAAATGAGTCACCAACTGGCTGGAGGGCCGCACCCAGAGGGTGGTAGTGGATGGAACCTGGAAGGACGTGGGCAGTGGGGGTCCGCAGGGCTCTGTCCTCGGGCCCGCATTGTTCAACATCTTCATCAGTGATTTGGACGAGGGGGTAAAAAGCACCCTGTTCAAATTTGCTGATGACACTAAGATGTGGGGGGATGTGGGCACACTGGAAGGATGCAACAGGCTACAATCAGACCTAGACAGGTTACAAGGGTGGGCGGATGAGAATAGGATGGGTTTCAACACAGACAAGTGGAAGGTGATGCACCTCGGGAGGAACAACCAGCACCATACCTACAGGTTAGGGAACTCCCCTCTTGTCAGCATGGAGGCGGAAAAGGATCTTGGGGTCTTCACTGACTCCAAGATGAACATGGGCCGGCAGTGTTGGGAGGCAGTTAGGAAGGCCAACCGCACCCTGTCATGCATCCACAGATGCATCTCAAGCAGGTCCAAAGAGGTGATCCTCCCCCTCTATGCGGCACTGGTCAGGCCGCAGTTGGAGTACTGCATCTAGTTCTGGGCGCCACACTTCAAGAGGGATGTCGACAGCATGGAGAGGGTCCAGAGGAGGGCCACTCGTATGATCAGGGGACAACAGGGCAGGCCCTCTGAGGAGAGGCTACGGGACCTGAACCTGTTCAGCCTCCAAAAGAGAAAGCTGAGGGGGGATCTTGTGGCCTGTTATAAACTAGTCAGGGGGGATCAGCAGGCATTGAGGAAGTCCCTGTTCCCCCGAGCACCACCAGGAGTGACCGGGAATAACGGTCACAAGCTGGCAGAGGGTATGTTTAGGTTAGATATCAGGAGGCGCTACTTCACGGTCAGGGCAGCTAGGGTCTGGAACCAACTTGCAAGAGAAGTGGTGCAGGCTCCTACCCTGGGGGTTTTTAAGAGGAGGTTAGATGAACATCTTGCTGGGGTCGTTTGACCCCAGTATTCTTTCCTGCCATGGCAGGGGGTCAGACTAGATGATCTGCTCAGGTCCCTTCCGACCCTAGAAACTATGACATTGGGGTTGCAGCAAGCAGGAGAAGGCACCTACCCCACCACCATGGAAAGGGGGTGGGGCGGGCCCTTCAGAGGCAGCAGGAAGCTACGTGGCCTGGCTGGCAGCACTGGGACCAGTGCCCTGCCTCATAGTGGCAGGGCAGCCAGGAGACACTGCAGGGCCAGGGGAGCAGGGGCCTGCAGGTTGGGAGTGAGAGGCACCAAGGAGGTCGGGGGATTGTGGGTTGGGAGCATGGGGCACAGGCAGTGGCAGAGGGCTGTGGGTCAGGAGTGAGGGGCATAAGCAGGGACAAGGGGGCTGCGTGTTGGAAGTAAGGGGCACCAGCATGGCCTGAGGGGCGGGGTACTGTGGGTCAGGAGTGAGGAGCACCAGCAAGGCTGGGGGAAGCTGTGGCTTGGGAGTGCAGGGCAGGGATAGGGCACTGGCATATCACTGCTTCCCCCCACAATCATATTACTGCTGTCCCCCCCAACATGTATCCTCCGTTTTAAAATTGGAAATATGATAACCCTACAAAAGACTAGCACCGTCTTTCAGCAAAGCTGAATCATGTCAGTGATATTAGCTGGCCTCTAATGTAAAGAAACGGACCAGCAATGGTTAGCCACTTAGCTCCCCAAAGTGAAAAGTGAAAGAAGTTCTATATTTAATGGCTACCTTAGTCTTAGACTACCAGAAACCCTTACAATAATGTGATTGCTGTGAGAATAGGAGAGAAAATCCACAATAAAATGTAAACCCAAGCAATACCAGTGAAACTCAGAGTAGCTTTCTTTTCATTAGCTTTCTGTCTGCTCCTCATTGTTCCTCAGCTGGATAATCAATCTTTTTTTAACAAGGTGCAAATGTATTTTCACACCTCGAACCTAAAAACTAGGTTAGGTCTGCTAGCTAATTACACATTATTAATGGGTTCCACAACTCTGGCTCTGCAGGTTTCAGAGAATAGATGCACATCCATATATAGATGTGTATATGGGCATGCACATAGAAGCCTTCTTATACAGAGATCAAATTCTGCAATGTGTTGAGCACCTTTAACTCTCATAGGAGCCCTGAAGAACTGAGCTCAAAAGGCAGACCTTTTACCACTGATAATCTACTTTCTTCATAAAAGGGAATGCAATTGTCATATTGCAATGCACTGAAGCAGTCAATTCTAAGTCAGAATTCTCCACGATTCTCTCTGAGTGGGTTTCACTGTGTAGGCTCTTATTGACCTAATAACACTTCTTTCAATATTGAGAAAACACCCTGGCTTTGCCCAAACTGACAGTGAAGTAAATGCAGCAAATTTAGAACTGATACTGTAAAGTTACTTTAACCAAAACCTACCTATAAACATAGGAATCATCATACAGCATCAGATCCAAGGTTGATCTAATGTAATAACCTGTCTCCAATAGTGGCCAAAATTATATTTTAAATTAAATTATCATCTTTTCACCAACAGAGGGCTTTCTAAGAGGTCTGACAGAATTTTCAAAACATAAGAAAACACTGTCTTTCCTCAGGAGGCACAACTGAGGGAATTAAGACAAGATGCCAAATACTAATGTGTGTGATTAAGAAACTTTTAGCCTAATTCCAGCTGAGAGTTATATCATAACAGAGTATACACAGTAGCAATTCAGCTTCATTTCCACGGCCACAAATGTGTACCACAAATGAGGAATAACAAGATGGATTTTGCATGGATTCTGAGTACTCTGGTTTAGAAGACTAGTATTTGAAGTCATTAACAAAGTTTTAAAAATATTACAGTAGTGTAAGAGGGATGTAGTAGTCAAGACAGTCCAGAAATTATGTGAAAAGCAAGGACTTCTTACAGTGATATCTTTTTATGGACCAGCTATGTAGTTGGGATAAAGGTAGACAAGCTTTTGAATGCAAGGCACTCTCTCCGAGACCTGATAAAGAATGCCTTGCATTCGAAAGCTTGTCTACCTTTATCCCAACTACGTAGTTGGTTCAATAGAAGACATCACCCTAAGAAATCCTACAACCTACACCCCTGTAAGAAATCCTTGGCTCTCTTAAAAATGTTATGCATTGAAAAAGTAAAGTAGTTGCATTTTACAACTTCATGAGCTCTCGTGAAAATGCAAGAATTTATAAACACTACGTTTACATACTTATCTATTACAGACCGAAAAAATGTTTTAAATAATACTAAAATGACTATTTTTTCCTAATAGACCCATTCAAACTTTTTAAGTTTCTCTAGACTCTAACAAAATAGTTTTGAGGCTTTAAGATCCTAGCTGGCAGGGAGAACAAGCTCCAATTGTCTCAAAGTTTAGCTGTTGAACAGATCAGTGTTTTACGTGCAATGTAAAAATAGTTCACAGTTACTAAAAAGAAATCTCTGAACTCTGTTCGTGAGGTGGGGAGAAGAATATTTACAGTTCAAAAGCCCAAATTAAGCAATCTACCAATACATTGGCATTCTAGGATAGTTTCTGGCATTTGGAGAGATAGTGAAGACATAACTGGACTCTGCCAGTAGAAACACCTGAAGTTAAGCCCAGTGTTTCTGTTCCAAAAATATGTAGGTTGTTTCACTGTAGTCCAGATACTGAAGTAAAGCTCTTCTTCCTGCTTTTGATTTCCAGGTTTCCTAAGCATGTATTACCTGGGAGTGATGCTTCCCTAGATCCTGCATCTGCTACTAATGACTTATAAAAGGTAGAATGACAAGACCTGTGCTTATTTCTTTTGCCCTAATGTGGTGCGGTGCTGTAAGGGCATGCTTGCCAACATAAACAAGCCTTTAATAGCTAAGAAGAATATAAGCCAGCCTTTGTAAGTACTGTGCTTCAATGTATATTGCACCAGTAATCACTAAGCCCTATGCTTAAGAGAAACCCATAGTTCTAGGTTGCTTATTTTTAGCTGCCCCAAATGCAGCAATGCAAATCCTTCCCCCTTTACTCCTCCCCAAGAAAAAAAAAAAGTAAGGGATGTATATTTTATACTCACCAGGATCAAGACTGCCAGTAGCTGCAGTCCAGCCCATGATGGGAGGAATGGCACCAACAACAGCCCCCACCCATGTGTTGGCAATGCTCATTCTTTTCATTGGTGTATAACAACATGTGTAGAGGAAAATGTTGAAGGCTCCTAGTGCCCCAGTGAGAGAATTTACTCCCAGTGTCAACAGGGTGATTCCTGGAATTGCGCAGGAGGCAGCAAAGGACACAGCAAGGAGTGGACTGTAAAAACCAGAAAACATGGTTAACAGAAAAGCTGACAGCCAAAGAAACTATGCAATCAAAGGCTACATCTGCTCCCCTCATATTGTGTATAGAGCAACAGCTAAATTTAAGGTTGCAAAACTTTTTTTAGTAAAAACAAAACAGTTTCTAGAAGCCTGTAACATTTTTTTAAGGTGAAATTTCTATACTCTACCTTTCAGCTAAAGCAAGCCTTTCTGGAGAAGCTGGCTATGATGGCTTTAGAGTTATAAATGATGGAAATAATTACACTATTTCTTATTCTTGTGACCAGTGCTGAAAATTCAGAAATACCTGAACTGTGTAAATGTATACTATTCTAAGGCTATTAAAATAGGACTCATTTAAGCAGGAATAAACATTTTTCATGATGTACCTCAAATGGCTAGAGTTTCCAACCTCAAAGCTGGCTTACATATGGTGCTTAACATGTTTGAGGGAATTTGAGCAATGAAACCAAAATAAGATTTGCCATTATCTGAGAGCAACAGCAAGTGATCTACAGCTTCCTAGGTTTTGCTAGAAGCAGAAGGCTGCAACTGGATTTTCATTAGTCCTATTTTCTGGAAGTCAGGCTTAGGGGAAGAAATTGCAAGCTCCTGCCAGTCCCAAATGGAAATTTCTGCAAAAATGATCGGTGGTGAAATGGTTAATGCTGACATCTAAGCTGCCATAATAAACACCCAATATGATTAACAAAGGCTCTTTAACCCATACTTAGACAAATTGTTTTGGTTAGTTCTCAAAACCACATTGCCCGTGTCCCATGCCTGTGTCCCAGCACTGGCACACAAAAAAGGGGCCTGTATTTCTGCTGGCCTGCTTCAGTTATATACCATTTTAACTCCTTTTGACCACAGTGGAGACGCACTTCATTTACACTTGTGAAAAAGTTTGAATCAGTTGCTTCACTTTGCTTTTTCTAATGGAAAGGAGCAAACAGAAACTGGGGGGATGACTATGGAAAGAAGGCAAGTAATGTGAAGTGAGTTTTGGTTTGGTAAACTCTTTACTTCATACTTTAACCAGCAAGACAGGAATAGGAAATAATGTGTTTGCAATATAGCTAAATTAATTCTGGTAACAAGCTTATCTCAACATATCTTAACTCTTAAAACTATGCAACCCTCACCTTCCATTAGCAGGTTTTCATTCAGTATTTTTCATTCTATACTTAATAGCATACTCTTCTCCTACTGCCAAATCTTACTGTACATCATACAGAAATATGCACTGCAACTAATGTTCCACACTCTGCTCCGAGAAGTCCCACTAGCAAAGATGAATTTTAATAAGCCATTGCTATTAAAAAGCCTTAACTGTTCTGTTTTGATTGTTATAACCCTAGTCAGACAAGTCACATCAGACAGAGCCTTTTACAGATTTCTAAAATAATCAGAACCTTTAATATAAGCAAGTCTCAAGTTAAAATGTTGGAACTAAGTAAAAATCTGTCTTCAATTCAAAATAAATTAACTGAGCCAACAAACTGAAGAAATGAACACAGATAATACTGCCAGCTCCTAAAATCCAGCAATACATTTTATGTTATAAAGTGTAGAGGGAATACACTTATTTCCTTCAGTGTTCACAGTAACCCATCCCAATGTTTTTGATAGTTATGAATACAGACAGGATACTGCATTGTCATTCACTGACAAGATGAAGATTTGCAAATTTTGCTAGCGAGCTACACTGTTAAAGTATTGTATGAGATTGTGCCCATTAGTTTTACTGGGAACTAGATTCTTTTATTCAGCAAACACCATTTACATAGTAAATTGCCCCAACACTCTGTCTATACATTACACTTTCTTAGCATGTCCCCTGCACATTTAAGAAACCCTGAATTTGGTATAAGCAAATCCAACTCACTGAGTTCCCAAATACGGTAGAATTAGACTGTAAGTTCCTGAATGATACAGTGGTTATATATAGAAATGAACTGGTAGGAAGACAAAGGATCAGCTTCCACCCTCACACCTCGAGGAACTGCTCATTCACTTCTCTTGGTTTCCATGAGCATAAATGAAAACAGAACTTGGCTCAGAGCAACGAACACTGCTCTTCCTAATTAAGAGAGTGGAATCTTATACAGCTCCTCGATTCAAATGAAAGCTACATCGTTATAAATTGCCACAGGAAATGAAAAGTCCAGAAGATACATGTGTGTGTATAGTGGTGGGTGAGGTAAAGCGGCTGATGAATAAGCCTGGCATGACAGGATAGATAGTAAGCCTGCTCTTTTAGCACTGTTTGCACGGAGCAGCTCAGCAACAACAATTCTTAGTTCTTGCATCAGAGATAAACTATATCCAGCATAACACCCCCATGCCATTTTTCATGTTTTTTAAACCGGTGGACACAAGAACACCCTGAAGATAAAAACAGGGTTCACAATTAGTCTCAGCGGTGGTTGAATCTCTTCTAGTTACAGCATGAGACTGGGATTCAGGGCTCTTGGGTACCATATTGTCTGGCCTCAGGTCGACTGTGTGGTTCAAAGGGTTATCCCTGGCTAATTAATTATTGGCAAAATGAAGTATAAAACGGAGTACGTTCATCTAGCTTAGTGGTCCTCAATCTTTTTAGACCCAAGGCATTCCTCCATAACTTTTCTGTTTAGTGGCATCCTTGAAAGGATCTCATGGCACCCCAGTTAAAAACCACTGGTCTAGTTTATGAAGGATTTCTTGGGGAGGTGATATCTTTTATCAGACCAAATGCACGTTAGACAAGCTTTTCAATACAAAGCATTCTTATTTGGGTTATTAGTTCATGAAATTAATTTAGAAACTAGTTAAATACTACAAATGGAGACAAAGGATTGATTAACATGCTTGCTGGTATGAAACATTGGACTTAACAAATAAAGAGGCTTGCATATGCAGTGAATTAATTCCCCAAGTCCTGAACCTCATGGAACCTTGCACCCACACCAGGTGATGCTTTAAAAAGTCTTCTGAGCTTCACCCAGCCTACCCACCTGATGCTTGGGAAGATGTCTGACTGGAATGAACAGGGTATAAATTCCTACAGAATGGCTTCTCTTTTTTGCTGAATTGTTAGATTAACAACATGAAAAATGAAACTCAAGAACCCGTATTTTTAAAAAACGAATATTGGGAAAAGACACTTCCATATGCTAAATTAATTATTAAAAATGAGGCCTACATTTAAAATTATTAAAATTATATTTCAAAGTATTAAAAATAAATCAGTCAGAACTTTTGCAGTAGAGGCAATATCTTTTATTAGACCAACTAGATAGTTGCAAAACATTTTTTTTTATTTGCAAGCTATCTAGTTGGTTTAATAAAAGATAAATTGCCTGTACCACAAGAGTTCTGCTCTTGCTTGTAGACTGACACAGCTACAACATACATCCCTTAAAAATCAATCTACATTTAAACACTATTTTATTGAAGGTGGGCTTCATAAGTAAAAAATTGTTCTGAGTGGCCATTTCACTGACAGCTATGCTTTGCAGTATAGACGATGTGTAGATAATACTTTAAACTTACCAGTTTAGGCAAAAAAAAAAAAGTATTTAATTCCCTCTGCACTAACATGACACCATGGCATAAACAGAACATTCCTTACAGATAATCCTTGACATCATGTAAACTAAACAACTCATCCATCTTTCCATATATTTATAACATACTGGTATCTGAGCACCTTACCAATTTATAGGACAAAAAGAGTTGAATCTTTATTTTTAAATTCAGGATAAATCAGGGTTGTTTAGATCTATAATTGTAACAACTTTAAATCTACTTAGCTATGCACAAGCAGTTCTGAACAGCAGAACTCCGCACCCTTCTTGACCCTAAGGCTTCCCTCAATCATAAGCGCTATAGCACCTACTCACTTTCCCAAGGAGACAGCAGACGGCACTGCAAAGAGAATCACTGTTTAGTACAATCTTCAAAATTAGAAGTGGCATGCATTGCATAGCCTTCTTAGCACTTGAGATCCAGCCTTGCTTCCTACGAACAAACATGATACCTACATGAGGACGGAGGAAACTGGTTATACTAAGAATATATATTGTGACCAGAAGACAGAAAAGTAACTTATTAAAATGAGTGAACAAGAGAACAGAACAGAAGAAACAAAATAACTTATAAAAGCCAACAGAGTATTAAAATAAAATTAGTCATCAGTGACTTGGGCGAGGGGGTAAAAGGCACCCTGTTCAAATTTGCTAATGACACTAAGATGTGGGGGGATGTGGACATGCTAGAAGGGAGGAATAGGCTACAATCAGACCTAGACAGGTTACAAGGGTGGGCAGAGGAGAATAGGATAGGATTCAACACAGACAAGTGCAAAGTGATGCACCTGGGGAGCAACAACCGGCACCACACCTACAGGCTGGGGAACTCCCTTCTTGTCCGTACAGAGGCGGAAAAGGATCCTGGAGTCATCATTGATGCCAAGATGAACATGGACCAGCAGTGTGGGGATGCAGTCAGGAAAGCCAACCGCACCTTGTCATGCATCCACAGATGCATCTCGAGCAGGTCCAAGGAGGTGATCCTCCCCCTCTACGTGACACCAGTCAGGCCACAGTTGGAGTACTGCGTCCAGATCTGGGCGCCGCACTTCAGGAGGGATGTGGACAACATGGAGAGGGTCCAGAGGAGGCCACTCGCATGATCAGGGGGCAGCAGGGAAGGCCCTACGAGGAGAGGCTACGGGACCTGAACCTGTTCAGCCTCCACAAGAGAAGGCTGAGGGGGATCTAGTGGCCTGTTACAAACTAGTCGGAGGGGATCAGCAGGCACTGGGGAAGTCCCTGTTCCCCTGAGCACCGCCAGGAGTGACCAGGAATAATGGTCACAAGCTGGCAGAGGGTAGATTTAGGCTAGATATCAGGAGGCGCTACTTCACTGTCAGGGCGGCTAGGATCTGGAACCAACTTCCAAGAGAAGTGGTGCTGGCTCCTACCCTGGGGGTCTTTAAGAGGAGGCTAGATGTACACCTTGCTGGGATCGTTTGACCCCAGTACTCTTTCCTGCCATGGCAGGGGGTTGGACTAGATGATCTACTCAGGTCCCTTCCGACCCCAGAAACTAAGAAACTATAAGCTATAGACAGAGCAATGCCCGCACACCTCTCTCCCCTCTCCAGCAATATCTCACCTTAGTCTTCCCTACTAAATGCCTGTCCAAATAGGAAGGGCTTACAATGCTTCCAGAAGATGTCCAGCCTCAGGTTCTGGTGGACCTCAAGGGGAAGGGAGCCCCAGAGCTGAGAGGCAACTGCTGAGAATGACTTCCCATGTTTTCACCAAGAGAATTTGGTACACTGATGGCACTTGCAGGAGGCTGCTCTTGGCTGACTTACGTTACAGGGGGTCTCATGAGGATTACCTGATACTATTCTGACAGACAAGGTTCTTTGGGTGAATCTGATATCTTTTATTAGACCAACTTATATAGTTGGAAAACAATTATCAAGCAAGCTTAATAATTGTTTTCCAACTATATAAGTTGGTCTAATAAAAGATATCAGATTCACCCAAAGAACCCTGTTTGCCTATGTCCTTAGACCAACATGGCTACAACCTATACCCTTGATACTACTCTAACATCCTCAGGTGGGACACATTACATCAGCAGTGATCATTATTATTCACAGGTACTTGAAATGTATTGCTTCTAGCCATCCGCAAGTATTGCATTTTCTACTTCTCAGCAATTGCCCAATAAACTGTATGGATTATATTGATATCTCCACAGCTGGTATCTTCTTCAGCCCATTAAATGCTTGTTTAATGTAGTTTTCTAAAAGGAGCAATCAGCACTTTGTTCAAATCTGACACAACCTTAATTTAAAATGAGAGCAGTATCCTTCAGGCAACTGATAATAATCCATGTAATGTCAAAACTTCTGCCTCAAGTCTTAAAAAAAAGTCACAAAACAAATAGCTTGATTATAAAGGAAAGGGCTCAATTTTTGTTAGTGTTATGGACAATTTTCAAGTAAACGCCTAATATTTAAAGCAGAAACCCTGGAGGTAACAAGAATCTGAAGAACACCCCAACTGGCTCTCTCTCTAAATTTATTCTGGGTCATTAACATGGAACAGGCACTGCATCAATGAAGCATCTGATATAGTATCAGACTGTGGTTATCAAAGTGCCATTGTGGGCACTAGTATTTGAAAAGGGTGTGCATGTCAGTGAGAGAGAGAAGGAAACTTTAAATGAAAGGCAATGAAGCCATACTTTGAAAAATGACTGTGTAAAAATGACAGATTTGGATTCGAACTGCACATCCACTTGGTGTATAAGAGCCAAATGACGATTTTTCTAACTGCTCTCAAACTCAGCCTGAGATCTGATAATTCAGCTATGTTCTTTCTGTGCCTCAAACTACCAGCACTTATAAAAATACTGCAAGCTGGAGTTGGGTGACTTTTGCTGATGATGCATGAGACAGAACAGAATTCAGCTCACTCTGTCATTGATATGTCAGTTCTGCAAGGCTAACGAATAAAAGCAAATTCTTATCTGGGATGTGGGCAGATATGAGTCAAAGACAGACAGCTCAATCCTTAGGGCAGATCTTTGGGCTTCCCATGATCCTTGAGAGTTGCTGGGGACAAAATTGAGCCCTAGCTCAAATCAAAGCAATCTAAGGAACATTTCAACTAATGTTTGTTTAATGGTGATAGGTGGGCAGAGTTCAAACACACTGGGAAAAGGGGTGGGCAAACTAAACACCATTCAGGAATTCACTTTTTTTGGGGAAATTATCCAGATGCTCATTTAGGACAGCTTTATATTTGGAAAGGTGGCCAAGGATCCATTTTGGAAAGCGCGTCTGTTGACTAAGAAGCTACTTTTTTTTAGGGGACAATGGGAGGCCTTTCTAGTTATAATCACACTACAGAAAAAATGCCAAGTAACTGTTCTAAACAAACTGCAAATCTAAAATATTGAGCACCTTTTATGTGCTATGCAAACTGGATGAAAAATCAGAAGCCAACTAGGCTGCCCCCTGCTCCTTCTCTTCCACTGTAAATGCATAACACACCCAAAATGCACCAGTACTGACTCTGAGCATGCTGTGGTGTATGCATAAAGTGGAGAGAATAATCAAACAGCATTCACAAGCCAAAGAAACCTTGCTGACATTTATTACCAGTAGAGCTCCTCTGAGGCAGCTCTCCTTCAAGTGCACTCCAACGACAGGGCCCAAGAGAAGAGGGGCTTACTCTTGAATTCATCCAGCTCAGAGCTGCCCCTGACACAGCGGGATTCCAGACACTGTCAATCATCCTGGGGAGAATCACTCAAGGATAGCGCGCTGGTGAGAGTGGGAGAACAGGGAGCAGGCAGGAGGGAATCCCATGCGAGTGCAGTTCAGGCTCCTATGCCATATGCAATTGGTAGGCATTCACTTGGAACCCTACATATCACGTGTGGTAGATGGTGACTTTAGAAAATGATGCAGCCCCTTCCCCCATAACTCACAAGTGGTTGCAAAGTCTCTGAATCCGGGGAGCTTATTTAGATGAACTGATTATATTTTTATGGCTGTATTTATTTATTTTTTTAATTTTAAGTCAGGACTCCTGGGTTCTAGTCCTTGTTCTGCTACTAGTAGCATGTCCTGAACAAAGTTTCTTTTCCTCCATTCAATTAATCCATTTATGTGCTTCATAACAGCACCGGCAGCTTAATTAATGAAAATAAAAATTCCTCATTCCCAGATCTCATCAACATACACTTTCTACACAATAATTTTAGGCAAAACAATTTGTGAAGAGGACATGTACAAGGTTATCACCTTGACTCAAGTTAAAATTATTACAATTTAAAAATCAAGAAATGACTGAACTTGCAAAAGATTAAGAAAAAATGTGTTAAAAAAAATCAAGAAATTAGACTGTTAGATTTTTAAAAGAATCTTAAAAACTTAGGATTAAGGTGCAAATCTCAATCCTTCTCCCTGCTCCCCGCCATCTCACATACATATTTTATACATGGATACCCTGTATGGATTCTGAATAAATGCATTCATGTGATTAGCTGTTATATGTAGCGCATGCTTAGACACTATGTAAATATGTAAAGGAGCTTATTTTGTGACCCTGTGTTAATGGGCAACTGTGCATGCAAAGTATATTTGCGTAAGAGTAAGCTTGAATTTAAGTGCCCATTTGTGCCTGCTTGCATATTTTGCAGATGAAATGTAAGTGCTTATATTTGAAAATGCAAATACAAAACCAACCCTAAAAAGGAATAAAACAAGTTCCTCTTCGTCCCTTGCTTGCCAAAGCCAAAACAAAAAAGCCCTCTGCACACACATTAACCCATTTCTAAAAGGGAAATAAAACTGTGCCCCTTTTTTATCCCTTTATGAGGCATACAGAACACCTTAAAGGATGTTTCTAAGTTGATTTTCTAGATCAGACATGTTGTTATTTGGATTGTAGTAGCTCACGAATGTCTCAGAGAAGACTGGGACCCCATTATGTCCAATACCTTACAAATTCAAAGATAGACAACTCGTTTGGAAGCACTTCCATCTAAACTAGGGGTGGGCAAAATATGCCCTGCGGGTCAGACCTGGCCTGCAGCAGGTCCCTTGGTCCCGCCTGGCCCATTCCCCATCCATCCATGGTGCGCCCTGCTGCCCCCCTGGGCATGCAGTAGGGCTGGGGTGATTCCACAGCTGGACTGCCTTTCTAGGCAGTCCAGGTGCTGGTGCCTCCCTCTAGCTGCCTCCACCCCCCAGCCCCACGGTACCAGTGGGGACCCGCACTGTACAGCCCCAACCCTGCATGCCCTGAGCCTGCTCTGCTTGCCCACTCAGGCTCAGCAGTGGCAGCGTGGGATAGAAGTTGCTACTCAGTGTGGGGTAAAAGTGTCCCCTTCCCCTCGCTACTGCCAGCACTTTCTGATGTAGCTTCCTAGAGCCCATGCTGGGCTACCCTGTGTCTATGCTGTGTCACCGCCTCAGGGCTGCCTGACAGGGCAGTAGTAGCAGTGCAAAGCATATGTAGGGCAGCCCAGAGGACTGCAGGCCAGGAAACTACACCAGGAAGTGCCTGCAGAGGTGAGGGGCCACTTTTCCCCAAGCGCTAAGCACCAGTTTCTGTTCCACGCTGCCACTGCTGAGCCTGGGTGGGCAAGCCCAGAGCAGGTGCAGAGTATGTGGGGTCAGGGCTGTGCACGTGGGTCCCTGCTGGTACCACAGGGCTGGGGCTGGCAGTGGTGGCAGCTGCAAGGAGCTGCTGCCACCTGGGCTACCTAGGAAGGCAGTCCAGCTGCAGAGCTGCCCCAGCCCCGCTGCATGCCCAGGGGTTGGCAGGATGCGCCACAGGCGGGCAGTGAAGAGTGGGCTGTGCCTGTGTTCCAGCTGATCCTCTCCGATAAAGGTTGAGTCTAGAGCGGGAGTGGGGCACGCTGGGGCTACACGCTGCTGGCAGTGGCATTGGGCTCCAGGCTGTTGCACAGCAGGGGCTGAACGGCTCAAGGGAGTGTGTATGGGGGACTCCCATGCACACCCCACCACACCTGCAAACCCCACAACCACACCTTCCCCACACACAATCACACACCTTACAAACACTGCACCCATCCATACCCGCACGCCTCTGGGGGGAGCTCACTGCTACACTCACGCACCCCACCACACACATGCACCCCCCCAGCCATCTGCCCCCTCCACACACCCATCTCCCCACAAATCCCATACCCACCCACACACCCCCATAAGCACCCTCCACAAGCTCCCCATACCCACCCACCCCTATACACACACACTTACAGCCCCCCACAAATCTCATACCCCTCACCCCTTCCCACAGTATACAAGAATAAGACTTCATTTTGAGCTATTATGCAATCACCTCTATGTACACAACAAAACACACACATCAGGACAATTTTTTTTTTTTAAAATACAATTAAAATAGGCTATTGTCAATGTTTGAATTTTAGTATATGTATATTTTTTCCTGTTCCAAGATGGCAAATTGCTCTCTCAAAAGGAGTACTTCTGGGGGCAAGGGGAGGGACTTCAGGGGGCAAAGGTCAGAGGTTAGGGGGGCAGGACTTATGATCCCAAGATGGCAACCAGGGGCCGGGGCACTCGTCAAGGGGGAGGGCTACCCCTGCAGCCCTCAACAGCATGCCAGATCTTGTAACGTGGCCCTCCACCTGAAATAATTGCCTGCCCTGATCTAAACAGACAAGACAGACAAGTTAAGAAGAGAGAAGCAGAGAGGTTAAGGGACTTGCTTATGGTCACACAGCAGTTCAGTACCGGAACACTTCCAGTCACTACTCCAGTGCCCTATTCACGATACCACACTAGAACTCAATAACACAATTAAGCTCTACATGCCGTGTATTTCCCGAGAGATTTTATGGACAAATGGAGAATTGAGATGGTGTTTTCAGTGATGTCACAAAGTGCTTTTATTTTCACCTCCCATTGCTTTATTTTTGGTAACACCCATTTAACTCAAATTCCTAGAAAAAGATGACCGTTGAAGATTCAACATATCTGCACCTTTAACTACGGGCACAGAACGTTCATGCACTTATTCAAAAACCTGCTAACTCCTCCAGCAAAACCAGGGAACAAGAAGCTTTACCTCCCCAATGCTTCATAATGTGAAAAAAAGAGTACAGTGCCAAAGACCTGTTCTTTGTCTTTTATTTATTTAATTATTTTGAGATAAAAAAATATATCAAGCCACTTTTTTACATTGAACAGAAGCTATAAGGTACACATTCATTTTCATCTGCATATCACTTTGTTGACGTCAACTATCCTCCCCATTTGAAAGATGCAAACCACAGCTTTTAATAATCAAATCATAAAATTACATGTTTTTTGCAAGATCAAAAATATGTCTGTTTCACCTGATGAGATTTCTGCTTTGTTCATTTGAGGTACAGTTTCCATCATAAATGTCACATTTATTTCCCTCAGAGCTGTAATTTGTTTGCTGCTGCTGAAAAAAACAATGCTAAATTATCATTGACTTCATAATGCTGTATGGTGACAGGTAAATGATACTGAGACAATAAAGGTGAAATTGATGGTTCAGATTAATCTTAATATTGCTGTTCTAGATGAAAATTTCATCTGCATATGACACTGTCAAAACAATTTATTGTAATAAGAGGGCCAGTCTTACACATGAGGTGCAATACATTCTGCTACCAGTCATTTCATCATGTATTAAAATAGCAGAGATACACGGACGTTCCAAGCATGAAGGCTATTTGAATGTTTCAATTCTTCAGTTTTTGTGAATTAACACCATAACCCATTTTCTTCTTTTATTTTGTATTTATGAGAAAACACTATCCCCAAGAGAGAATAATTGGCTATTGTGAGCCTCCTAAAGGCCAGTATGTTTTCCGGAATCAAGTATCAACTTGAATGTAAGAACCAACCTCAAGTATTTAAAGTATTCAATAAATGAAGATACACCATCCAAGCCCTCTCCTCTGATTCTCATCAGATGCAAAGCTGCCTTAAGTGACAGTGTAGAATAACACAAAGGCTGCTTCATCACAAAACTGCCTAATCCAGGCTAGAAAATCAGATCCCCTGTACTGGTATACACAGGCTTTCCTGGTATCTAGTGTAGCTCCTGACTTCCTGCTGCTATGGCACACCAAGCACTCAATGGCTGTCCGCAACCAGCCCCAACTTTGGGGTAAAAAACTGTGACTGCCATGCCTAGCCGTATGCTATTCAGAAATAACATAGGCATGCTCTCTGGCTGGAGAACTGCAAATTAGCCAGGGAAGAATTTGAGAGATGAAGCACCCTGAAGCTCCTGAGCTTTCTCTAGCAGACTCCGAAGTCTCCTATGGAGATCACTTTAAGAAGTGAAGAAATGGCACGGGTTGCCAAAAGCTGCACCAAACAATCCCCCACATACCTACACTGATGGGAGATAGAGAAGAAGACAGACCGATGATCTTAGGAATAAGATAATCACAACAGAAATGAGATCTGTAGAAGCCTCTCTGCTCCTACATCTTAGGTCGGGGTATTCAAATCCCAGCCACTCCATACTGTGTAATCTGGCCCACGGGGCTCCCCAAAGATCTTGTGAGGTACTCTGGGGGCTGTGGTTTTGTAGACCTGATCAGGTGCCTAGAGTGGCACAGGGCCTGATCCTAGCACCCAGGGGCCAGGCTGGGCCCCTGGAGCCTGATCCCAGCACCCAGGGGCCAGGCTGGGCCCCTGGAGCCTGATCCCAGCCAGCAGGGGGTGGTACAGAGCCCTGGAGCCCGGTTCCAGCCAGCTGGGGGCAGCATGGAGGCCTGCACTGCTTCCACCTGGCCAGGATCAGGCTCTAGCTTCCTACACTTCAACCCCTCCCCCCACCCCTAGCCAGGATTGGGCCCTGGCAGGGTAGAAGTGGCCCAAGACCCAGGGCCTGATCCTGGCATGGAGTGACATGGGGCCTGACCCAGTCTACGGAATGGCCCAGTGCCATGCATCTGGCCTGTGGTGTCCCAAGAAAGTGAGTACCTCTGCCTTAGAAAATGGACAATGTAAAGTCAGCATATCTGGCTAACGAAGACTTCTGTTGCATTACTGTGGAAAGCACGTTTGGCTGCAAGATCTTCCTTTTAAGTAGCACTGGGTCACCATGAAAGGATTTTTGAGGGAAGGCTAAGAAAGCACTTGTATAACTTCTAACCTCAAAGTAACAAACACAGCATTCAAAACCAGTCACTAATCACAACAGGCAACTAAATTATGGCAATCCACCAACAGTAAAATTAAATTCTAACTTTTTTGCACAAATCTTTTTGGACTGTGGTATTTATATCTTTAGTAATAAAAACCATATTCACTACACTCTCAACTCCAAAAGTAGTACAGTAATAACAACAATAATGATGGAAACAAACTGGAATAATATTCTGTGGACCAGCAGCTTTATCGTTTTTTTAAAGCTGTAACTTTTAGATATGCAAAATCAAAATCCTGTGGGTCTGGCAGCAAGATAATGTCTGATATAAAACAACCCAAACCCAAATTTAAAGTGCTTATACAATTATGCATTATAAGCTCCTCTTAGTAAGATTTACACACTGTACTATAAAACACTTAAGCACCATGCAATGACAAATATTTTTTACATTCAATTACAATTTTAATCAGTGATTTGTTTAGTTTCTAAAGACAGATATTTCTTCCTAATTAAAAGAAAAAAATAGCTTTTAGTGTTGGCAGATGGGATTTATTGCTACAAGAACACATTATTTGATTGCTGGTGCTTCAGTACATCTTATGTAGCATCAATCACAGGCTTTACTAAATACGGGGAAGTTGCTCTGTCTCTCTTAATGTCACCTTTCATGGTTCCAGTGCAATTCTATATTATGAAAGATATGAAAAGCTACTGATTGAAGTCTGATCTTGCAAAGAAGCAGAATTTCATTAAGCTAAACAGTATCTATCAATAAGCTAGAACAGCACTATTTTACATTGACTATTTACTATTTACATTTACTATTTCTTTACACAAGAAATATTTGTGTAAAGCTTGGGAAAAATCCTAATAGATATTCATTTATTCTCTCATTCAGTTGTGCAAAAAGGTTCATGACTCATGATGAGGACTGGAGGACGATTTATTTTAAAGCCAAAATGCAAAACCAAATTACAGTTTTAATTGAGAACACAACCCTTCCCCCTACTTCCCCATCAACTCAGGGCATCAGAATATGCATTATTTTTTCATTCCTGCCTTAAATTTGAGGAAAAAAACCTTTTAAAGAGGGGTAAAAGACAGCAGAAACTGGTCAATGCCTTTGACCAATTATTTAACTTCCTCTCCAAATGTAAAGAAGCAGTGTCATGGCTCCATCAATATATATCATCTCCTTAATCTTTAAGTCCTAGTAATCGGACTCCATAAATTCTGGCATAGAATCTCACTGAAAATATGGCTGCAAAATTTTTAGATCCAGTTTGCACTGCAAGACCCAGCTACAGCATTACCATCTTCTGACCCACCTACAACACAGTTGCAGTCTGTAACTTGACATGTGGTCCAAGTTAGCTGAACTTCTGCTCTATATCACAGTGACAAGATGGTTGGGGTCTTAGCTTTCATTGAAGCACTAACTGGTTTTGAGAATGTAATAATTTTTTAAAGTTCCCAAGGAGTAAAAATATAATGCTACAATGAAGAGCTGAAAAATTAACTAAAATAAATTATATGCAACAGGGAGGAAAGATCCACACAAAGGGCATAAAATTACTATGAAACTTTAAAAGGCCCAAATTACTTAGTGGTCTGGTGTTTAAAGACATTTATACACAGAAATCAGATCACTATTATAATATTGTGTGTTCTGATGGAGTTTACAGACCCAACTGTCTTACAAATAGCACTTTGAAGTGCAAGGATTTATAAATAGGTCTTTTTTGAGCCACTAATACCTTTTTTGTGTGTTTAGGCTGGAACAAAAGCTTATTGGCACCAACCTGTAACTGGTTTTGACTGACATCTGGCCCAACTTGCAGGGAAGGGGGACTTTATATTGAGTGACACCTTTATGTCACAAAACATTTAAAATGCTGAGTGTGGCATTACATAGTCCTGCAGTGGATAAACATACAAATTTGGCTGAAACCTGATACAGAGTTGTTTTCTTGATTTTTGGCTTTCAGTTTCCAACTGAGCCCTTGCTTTGCTATCTAATATATTTGTTCAGAAGTGTACTTATTGTAAATAAATACAGGCTAGGATAAATATCCTGTGTCTGTGTCAATTCATTTCTCTCCCAATGAGGAAATAACCCATGCATGGAATCCAAGCTTTCCTGTCATGGCAGTATATAGCTGTTGTTTAAAAATGTAATTGACACTGTATTTTAACCAAATTGGCAGCAATTAGCTTCCCCAGATCCTAAAGAATCTGAGCTGCAGATGTTCTGTCTCCTTTGCCAGAGTGAGCAACTTTAAAACGATCATAAACAAACAAGCCTAGTCTAAAAAAGCTATTTCAATCTAAAAGGGACACATCTCTCTTTTTAACGCTTACATAACTCAAAATTGGCTCTATCGATTCTGCTGAAAGTTTCCACAAACATGTTCAGCTTGGGCTAAGACAAAGCATAAGGGATTTCAACTCGAAAGCAAATTCTGAGAATACAATAACTGGAATGTTTCTAGAGCTTTATATTATGGCACAGAACGTGTTCATATTTGTACCAGTGTAGCTACATACAACTGATGGCAGGATTAGGTTTTGTGTTGTTTTGAAAATAATGAGATTCTGCAAAGATACAAGCGTTTGCCTGTGAAGGTCAGAGAGAAGAGTCAGGACCACAGAGAACATAAATCTGGGATGAGCTTATTATCACACAAGTTTAAGGAGACTTGCAGTTACTTGCACTTGACAAAGAAATTCACATCCTTATGCTGCCGGTCCTTTGTTATTAAACAGAAACTGCAATTGGCCTTGGCACTTTATATGATATAAAACATTAACAATCAAAAAGGGCCCATACTTATAAAGTGTTTATGTTCTTATTACATTTGCTATATACACCAGAAAACTAATCATAACAATTCTTAGCAACCCTGCAGAGAGTTAGTGTGTTCCTAGTTATATGTCTTTGTTAGGTAAGAATGATAGGGTGAGTAATATTCACAGCTCCCCTGCAGTCAAGAAAATGTAAATATTTTTTCTGAAGTGCTTACAAGCCAAACCTACAGTAAATTTGAAAAATGGCCTCCATAATATTTAAACTACATCCTGGTCCACAGCCTAACATAATGGCAACTAAATAATACATTTATTTAGTCTAAAATTTTCAATCTTCTATTCATTTAAAAACCAGAAAATAAACAACAGAATGGGTAATATATCTTCACAGAAAAGTAAAATGGATTTGGAGTGATTACAGGATAGGAACCGGTATTTTGGAAGTAATAGAGAAAAGTCTCATTAGGCTGATGATGGTGGAGAATTTTGCAGTGCTAAAATATTTATAAACTTTTTCTAACACAAAGTGGTGGAGAAAAGTTGAACAGTCATTAGAAGACTTAACATGAATAGAATCACAAACTGTAAGTACCTTCACGGGAAGAAAATAAAATAAAGGGAGGGAATTAATCACTGTATCAAATGTGGTAGGACAAGGAGCAAGTGCCTGAAGCTGAAGGAAAACCTGGACTCTAGAACGGGGCAGGCAATTATTTTGAGCAGAGGGCCACTTACTGAGTTTTGGCAAGCCATCGAGGGCCACATGACAGGCAGTCCAGGGCAGATCAATGTTAATTTTCTAAATTTTTTAGGGGCCACACAGGCTGGATAGAATGGCCTGGCAGACCATATCCAGCCCCCGGGCTGCATTTTTCCCACCCCTGCTCTAGAACATTATTAGCTGTAAGAGCAATTTAACTGTTGAATCTAATCATACTGCAACGGAAGCAAATGATCTCCTCTCACACTAAGTACCACCTCTAATTTCATGCATGCATTATTCTTCACTTCCTGTCTTAAAGTATTGTGTAGTGTTCTTTAATCATAGAAAATAGTGCTAGAAGAGACCTCAAGAGGTCATCTAGTCCAGGGGCTTGCAGCCTTTGCAACCAGGTCTTCTGATGCAGGCTGTAAATCTTTGTTCCCCCCACACTTCCCCTCCCCTCCACCCCTCAAGCATCCAAGCTGCCTGTGCTTACCCTCATTACAATGGGCCTGTGTAAGTGCAGACACAAGCAAGCACCAGGGAAGCCTGCAGATGAGGACACTGGAAGGGACAGGAGGCCTGGAGTAACTGCATTCTGCCCAATCCCCTGTGCTGTTCTGAGCTGGGTTGGACCTTTGTGTGCTGAACCCTGATCTAGTCCAATCCCATGTTCAAGGTAGGATCATCCTTCTTTAAATTATCCAAGAAAAATGTTTAGGTATTTGTAGTGTTGCAGTGATGAAGTCAGTTGGTCAGACCTGAAGAATACAATGCGTTTGAAAGCTAATCTAATCCTAATCTCAACCATGCAGCCGGTCTTATAAAAGACATCACCCACAAAAATCCTTTCCTGCACTTACAAACTTCCAGCGACAGATTCCACAACCTCTATGGGTCATCTGTATAGTACTTAACCCTAATAAAAAGTTATTCCCAACATTCAGCCTGAATTTTCCTTATTGCAATTTTAGCCCATTGCTTCTTGTCTGCAGACAACGACTAGTTGACCATCATCTTTTTTATAACCTTCTTAGTTTTCAAAAGACAGTTATCAATTTCCATCCTCAGCCTTCTTTTCTCCAGACTAAATAACTCCAGCTCTTCCATCCCTTTCTCATGCATCATGTGTTCTAGACCTCAAATCATTTTTGCTGCTCTCCTCTAGTTTTTTTGCAATTTGTATACATCTTTCTTGAAATACAATATGCACAAACTCCAGGTAAGACCTCACCAGTGCTGAACAGAGTAGGAGAATCACATCCTGTGACTTGAATACAATTCCTTTTTTTGCCACATTATTAAATCTGACTCATTCAGCTTGTGGTCCTTTTCTGTAATACTGCAGCCTAGCCAGTCACTCCCCATTTTGCATTTGGGCATGACAGGCCTGTTCTAAGTGTAGCACTTTGTAGCTGTACGAAGCAGAAGTAAAAGTTATTACTAAGGGGTGAGTGTCAAGGCACTATTGCCACATCTAGATTAAAATAATTGTATGGGAGATCTGTAGGGAAGGAGTTGTCTAGAAAAAGGCAGATGATGAGACTGATGAACCAAGTTAAATTTATTGTTGTGCTTTCTATATTATAAAATTATCATGTATGAATATGACTGTGAAGAGTCAGATGACATGAAGAGCCTGGGGACCTAGATAAAAATTCAGTAATGAGAAGCAATAACAAAAATCTTACCAATGTCTTCAGGGAAAGGACAGAACAGTCAGTCAGATACCTGAAATGTTTATACATTACTGTGAAAAGCATAGGAAACAAACAGGAAGAATTTGAGGTCCTAGTGCAATCACAGAATTATGGTGTAATTGGGATTATGGAAACATGGTGGGATAATTCACATGACTGGAGTATGGTCATGGATGGCTACAGTTAGTTCAGGAAGGAGAGATGCGAAAAACACCCCTCCCTAATCAAAGCATCCTGCCAGGGCTGGCCATGCCCCCCTCAGCTCAGCACTCTGGAAGGGAAAGGAAGGCTGCTCTAATGCCCCCCCAGCTTCTAGCCTGAGCCACTGCAGGCATGTGACTACATTTCTTCAGTTCAGAGGGGATGTCTGTGCAATTACAAACCAATTCAGACTAGCCAGGTTAGACTGACCTGCAAGGATTGAATCAATTCAGGCTCAGGCTTTTTGAACGTCTGTCCCTATCCTGAGAGGCATGTCTGAGGGGAAAAGAAATCCAGGAGAGCTGGCTGTACTTCAAGGAAGCTAATTTTAAAGGTGCAGAAGCAAGCTATCCTGATTTGACAGAAGAATGGGAAGTGCAACAGGAGAACAGCCTGGGTAGACAGCAATCTCTTTAATGAGCTGAAATTCAAAAAAGGAATTTGATAAATAGGTGAAGCTTGTTTATAGTACTAGGGAAGAGTGTATGTGCAACACATGGGCATGTGGGGAGAAAATTAGGAAGGCCAAGGCACAATTTGAAATGTATTTGGCAAGGGACATACAAGACAATAAAAAGGAATTCTACAAGTATGTATGCCAGAAGTAAGAGGAAGACCAGAGAAACCATGGATCCCTTATGAAATGCAGAAGGCAATCTAGTTATGGATGATGCAAAGAAGGCTGAAGTATTTAACACCTTTTTCATTTCAGGTCTCCAGAAATAGGGGCAGCTACCAGATGATAAATGCAGTTGGCAGGAAAGACAGAAAGGAGACAAACAGCCTAGAGTAATGACAGAACAGGTTGCGGATTACTTTGAGAAGCTAGATGCATTCAAGTCAGCAGGGCCAGATAGGCTGAACCCTAGGGTACCAAAGGAATTAATTGGTTAATTTCAGAGCTGTCAGCTATGCTCTTTGAGGACTCATGGAGGTCAGGTGAGGTCCTGGATGATTTGAAAAAGGCAAATATAGTGCCCATCTTTAAGACAAGGAGGATCTGGGGAATTATAGACCAGTCAGCCTAAAAAGATACCTGGAAAGACCACAGAGCAGGTTCCTCAAGGAATCTACTGTGAAGCACTTGGACAAGAACAAGGTCATTAGGAACAGCCATCATAGATTCACTGAGAATATGTCATGCCTGAGCAATCTGATCTCGTATGATAAAGGTGACAGGTTCTGTGGATGGAGGAGAACAGTGGATGTCATGTATCTTGATTTTAGGAAGGTTTTTGACACCATCTCCTATGACATTTGCACTGACAAGCTATAGAAATACAGACTAGATCAGCGGTGCTCAACCTTTTTGTCCAAAGGGGCAGATGGACAGTGCCTGGTTTCTTCACAGGCTGGATCTGCTGGTGGACCCATTCTGGCACTTTGGACAGGCATGGTGGGGCCCATCCAGCTGCGTGGAGCAGGATGGTGGCGGGGGGAGGGGCGCAGCCCAGTCCTCATCTTGCTGTGCGGGGGAAGGAGGCTCGACCCAGCCTCAACCTGGCTGGCTGAGATAAAAAGGGCTGTGGCCCAGCCCTGTTGGGGAAGGGGGACCTAGCCTGACCTCATAGGAGGAAGGTTTGGTCCAGCCCTAACTTGGCTGGGTGGAGATAAAGGGGCCTTGGGGCAGGGTAGGGGTGCAAAAAAGTGTCATAGGCCAAACCTGGACCAACTGCACAAGGGAAGGAGGCATGGCTCAGCCCGATCTGATCATGCAGGGGGAGGGTCATATTTCTGCTCCAACATACCCCTTCGGGCTTGGGATTTTGGCAGTCAGGATGGGGGGCAGTATTAACTGTTACTGCTCCCCCACTGCCAATTTCCCCAGGCTTGGGGACCCCCACAAGCCAGACTTGGCCCATGGGCTGGAGGTTGAACACTCCTAGACTAAAGTAGCAGCTTGGTTGGATCATCTTGCTCAACATGGAGTCATTAGTGGCTCAATGACTAGCTGGGCTGAGATTCATTCAGGAGTTCTGGGTAAAAGATATTAGTCAGGATGAAAATGTCTTTGTAGTTTTAGCCTACAGCTTATGCTTTCTGCATTGATTAGTTCAATTCAGTGATTCTTAGGGAGGAGCACCCCAGTGTGCCAATGCCATACAGTCTTTCTAAGAATATACTGCAATATTAGCACTGTTAGGAGCTAACCATGATTCACAAGATAAGATGCACACAGACATTTTAAAAGGGGATCTATAATGTCCAAAACATTCTGACCTACTATGGTCTTTCTGAGTTCTTTGCAATGGAAGAATGGCTCTATTATTTTTCTGTAGTAAAAAATTAAGAAAGGTCAGAGCTTGCATTTTCCAAGGGGTGCCTTGAGGCTACGAAGGTTGAGGACCACTGATCTAACATATGCAAACACACACTTTGCAGTGTTATTGGTTTTCTCTTTATTTTAATTGGATCTTGGTGCATCAATTTCTAACTTAGGGACACTGTTATTGGCTGTCCAGGAAAGAAAGAAAGAAAGAAAGAAAGAAAGAAAGAAAGAGAGAGACTTTTCTGTTCAAGATAAAAGGAATGCAGGAGCTACACAGTAAGCTTAGACACCCAGCAAAGGTAAAAAGAGTCCAAACCTACTCATTTTGGGCTGAGGACATTAGCTACAATCAATATAGGGATGGGAAGAATCAAATAATTTAGGATGTGCCAGGCTTCTTTCCAGTGCTGCCCAGGAAAAACTGTATCTTTAGTTCTTTTGTTACTAATATCAACAGGTTGGAACCAACAGTTTCTCTATACATGTCAGAATTAAACGTAACAGGCTTCTGAGAACACAAAGCAAAACACTCTTGGATTTAAAAAAAAAAGAAGCAGCATGATTTGGTGTGAAGCACTTACGAACACCCCCTGAAATATAACTGCTGGGATAAATGGAAGACCTCAAGACACTCCATATTGAGCAATGCATTAAGGGAATGTTCTAAAAACTTTTGGTTTCCTCTGCACTGAGAGATAGGGTGTTTATATTTATGGACCAGCCTTTTATATTATTTTGTGTGTTTTGACCTGCGAGACAGTTCATCATGTAGGTATGAGAGAGGAATAAAATAATAAAATGAGTATCCAACACCACAGTTTGTGATTGTGATCTGCTATAGTCACACAGCTAGAGCAGTGGCTTGTACTCCTTTATGGAATGATTTATTATGCAGAAATCCATGTGATTCAATGTTCTTATCACATAGTTTCAAATAAAATGTGAGAGAGGGCTCTTTGCATATCTTTCCCTCAAGAATGGAGCTTCTTTAGTCATAAAGACTGAGCAGCAAAGACTATTCTAGCACAAGCTAATTAAAAAGTGTAAGAAAAAACTCTTGGTATCTGGACTTGCCAAGTTGATAACATGTAAGCTATGACCCGTATAAAGACTTGATAAACTCTGTCCTTTATAGAAGAAGTGCACTTTTAACTTGACTTACTGTAAACAGAATTCAAGGTATAACAGTTTATAATCACAGGCGCTCTGTAACAGACTTGTTGAGTACTGACATTTCTCAGAACACTTGACACAAATTGAATAATGATGCTGTTGTAGTTAGATAAGGTTCGTCACGATTAAAAGGGAATAAAACGTTGGGGCTTTGATTGCATTAAGCCAAAATTT
The DNA here is from genome assembly GCF_052110815.1 of Crocodylus siamensis. Classification (NCBI taxonomy): domain Eukaryota; kingdom Metazoa; phylum Chordata; order Crocodylia; family Crocodylidae; genus Crocodylus; species Crocodylus siamensis. The sequence continues at coordinate 61,495,470 of NC_143402.1, forward strand.
ACAAACACAAATCTGAAATGTTTGACAGATTTAGGAAAGGAAATCATGGAGAAAATACCAAGGTTACTGCACAGATAAGATGTGGTGATAGATTTTCTGATTTTTCTTAATGGGTTACAAGGGATGGATTCAGAAAATCCATTCCACTCTCTGAAGAAAAGTAAATTGTTTGTTCCAAATTAGTTTTAAACAACAAACTGCAAAAATTAGTGTCCAAAAGGTTTGTTCATATTAGGCACAAAATCAGAAGAATTAATATACAATGCTTGGCTCCTTCAAGTTAACTGGGCTCTACCCCCTAGTGTGGAGCTGACGTGGGAGAATACGACAACTCCATTAGGAGTCCATATCACTTCTCTGCAGTATTCCTCACAAGCAGATGGAGCGGCTATTTAGCCAAATGCACCGTGACTCCTGGTTTATACATGAGCATCTGGGATGTTTCCTAACGTGATGTGATGTACAATGTACTCAAATTTATCAACTGTCCCACTTGCAATTAAAGATTCTGATAAATAATTCTGTGGTAAAGGCCTCACAGCTGAACTGAAAAGCAGCAAGGCGTGAGGGGTCAAGTGTTTCCGCAGGATTTATATTTAACAAACAGAGAGCTGCCTACAAAGGAATGTCTCTATTGAGTTGCTGCAGAATTATTTTCAGACAGCAGGAGTCAGTTGAAGGCACAAGCTGAATAGCTAGTAACTTCTGCAGTCTTCGTTTTAACTGAATTGAATTTGAATGTAATATTGGAGTTAATAAAAGGGTTTTTTATTGCCCTGAGTAACAAAATATCTATGTAGATAGATATATAATTTCCTGGCTAATATATATTTTGATCTAAGGATAATGTGCAATATCAACATTTTTCTGTGAATGCCACAAAAATAATTTTAATACCTTAGAACCATTTAATCAACATCTTATGCAGACAGTGAATAGATAATTGAAATATAAGTACTGTCATCCATATCCCCTTTGGGAAATGACACAGTAAGCATTATATCATTCCATTAGTCCACTCTTTGATGTGGGTTTTATTCTCATTAAACTGTGTTTTAGCCCCAAGGTTTTTTTTTTCCCTCCCCCTTCATTCTCTATGACGCAGCTATAGCAAGAAAGAGAAAAAAATTCCCTGCTGCTTAAAATGCAAGGGCTACATTTTTACAAGTAATTGGACATGCCAAAAATATAAAGCTGCTTTTTTTATTTCTTGTTTACCAGACTCAGACGATGCCAACTTCCTCATCTTCTGAAAAAACAGAGGGATGAAAAAAGCCCAGCAGGGAGAAAATACACTTGCTTGTTTTCAAATAATTATAATAAAGGTTGCATACAGGCAGGATAAAAGTTGCTCGAAAAGGTTGCTGTGGTGGTGCCTACTTCGAATTGTGCCCTGCTTAAACAAGACAAAAAGCCTCCCACTGAAAAAAAGCAACATTTTTTATCATTTAAAAAGATCTCAGAACCGTCCCTTTAAAATGAAGCATTTTCTAAACAAAAAATTGGAATGTTTCCCTAAGGGATATGAGCATCTGACCTTTTAAAAATGATTATTTCTAAAGTAGTACAGATTTATGGCATTTTTGTTTTATTTTGTTTTAACTTCAATACAGTGAAACCTGCCTAGAATGACCACCCAAGGGACTGGAAAAATCAGCTACTTAAGGAAAGGTTGATCTTTAGCAAAAATTGTAGAGGAAGCCTTAGGGAGATGTTAAAATGCTGGCAACAAGGGAAGGGATCACTAAAATCTTAGCCCAAGTTTTAGTGTAAACCAAGAACATGATTCCCTTCTCATACATACCTATGTAGTTCTGTTATGTTCAACAGAATTGCTCCTTATTTACACTGTTATTGAGAGGAGAATCAATCTCCTTACATTAAATTATCAACAGTGATTACAGGCTCGACACGTTTATAATCCATATGACATTTCTTGAGTATGGTCTTGTTTTGCTACACAGGTAGCTGCCTCGCCACAAAATGACTGAATCAGTAAAATTCCCGACACTGGAGAATCAGGATTTACATACTGCTGAGCTATACCAATCCTGGATCTCAACACATTCTTAAATAAATATGGAAAATGCAAGGCATCAGAGTGTTCTAGTCCCTAGGCTATATATTTGCAAGTGTGGCAGCACCTCAGAAATGGAAAAGGTTGTTCTCAGATGATGTAAGCCAATCAATTTAGATGGATAGACTGGTAGTACAGAGGGCCTATTCTGTTGGATTCTCTAGAGTTTTGGACTTTATGGGGTAAATTGGTCAAAGCTGACACTCTAGTACTAAATGTCAGAAAGTGAAAAAGCTTTGGGTTTTCATTAATTGTATATAATTGTTAATAATGGCTCTAAGAACCTGAGAGAAGTATACAGAAAATAGCTGTTACTGCATATCCCAAGGGAGGAGATAGTATGCATTTCAGGCAAAAGATTTATCAATCTACCGTATTTACTCAAATATAAGAGGAGGTTCTCCCCACCCCTAACAATCAGCTCTTCATCATATATTCTCATACAAGGAAATCTCATTTAATACACTGTCTATTGTTAAACTGTTGTCAAAAGCGGCATATGCTCAGTAATGGAAACCAAATATGAAGTTGATTAAATACAGTGAGGCCCAATGAACTATATGGTCGATCATAAGTCTTTTGGCTTTTGACTAATATCATGCATAGTTGTACTACAGTATAAGTAAGTACAAAAGTGCTCCTCAGAAGTGTGTTTATGGAATACCTATGCCAAAACTCGCAGTACTTTAAAAAAAAATAAAATGCATCAATTCTGGATGAACCAAGTCTATGGGTATCCACATGATATTACTAATTTCAAAGTCAGTGTTTTCAAATTTGTCCCTCACATTCACGTGTTTAAGGAGAACAGGGTCTCAAAAGTAAGGGGACAGGGAGGAACTGCTGGGGGAAGAAGGACAAGCGGCCACTGCTCTCCCCATAGGTTTATTTTCCCTGCTGCAGCAGTGGGAGAGAACAAATTCAAGGCAATCCTCCAATAATTAGATTCTCTACCTGGAAAATTACAATAAATTTTCATTATATAGAACCTAATTATGGGGGGTATGTCTTATATTCACGTAAATATGGTAGATTCATATTTAATTATTTTCTTTGAATATCTGAGGCATTATCAGTGTCTTCTGCCAAATTAAACCCCAAGAATTTAATTTTATTAAATATAAAAAGTGACATAAGGCTAGGAGTGCCAATGTTTTACAGAGCTGTTTCCAATTTGTCAACTTGCATTGAAGTCAATTATTAATTTTCCAATAGATCAACAGATTCCAGTTGGGCCAAGACAATTCTGACTTCAGCCATACCAGTTACAACTATCTTAACCTTAACCTTCCACAGAACAGCCTGCTCCAATTTCTCGTGTTGTGAGGCAGGCATACGCCATGTCATTCAAAGTGGAGATGATGTCAGGGAAGCCTGACAGTGGAATCTACTACTTTATGCAAAAGCAGAAGCACAAGTCAGTTTGGTTTAGTACAGATCTAATGGTGGCAGTTACAAAAACCCACAAATATTAGCACAAACATGTATACAGATGATCCTAGACCACTGAAATAATAAATTATTTGGAAAAGTTCTGATAATATTCAGAGATGAAAATATAACTTCTGGTTCTCTTAAATAAAAGTATTCCTTTGCCACTATTACCTTCTTATAAGTGCTTAGCATAGCAAGTCTAACTATATTGTAGTTCATAAAAACAGGTGCTATTTAACAGGAACATATACAGCTCTACAGTAGCAGGAAAGTCAAGACAGTCACCTTCAACATATAATGGATCAGGACACTTATCTTACTAGAAGAGGGAAGAAACTAAGTCAGCTACTGATGCTAGTATAAGAGATTTATTTAAACTAATCTGCAAGAAAATTAAATCCATCATCTTAAAAGGGATGGGATAAATCACACTTAACAGGAAACTAAAAAAGAAAGGCTGCTGCCTTTCAATACGATCTAAGGTTTCTTGCACGTGGAAAATTACAAAAAACAAGTCATAGCAGGAAAAATAATATTAACTGTTTTTATAATAGAGAACATAAATATGTTGAATGAGTTAACACGGCAACTAAGTATGAGGAATATTTTAAGTTGTTTGTGTTTCCAAACAGGACTCGAGGGGTCAGAGTAGGGAGGAGGACATGTGGGTAGGCTGGAATGATGGATGGTGCTTAGTGGCATGCTGTGTTCAGTTCTACTCTTGTTATTTTTGCAACAGGATGTCTCTGATTACTCTCTTTAAAGAATAGAAGGACTGCTACGTCTCATTGCTCAAAGGATTTTTTTTTAAAAAGAAAGTCTTACAAATCAAGTAAAATGTTGTAAGCAACAAGCAGTCAATATATTGACTATCAAGTCCTGGTAATCACTTTGGCTGACATCTAGCAATGACCTCTTGTAGATATTCTTTGGAGCTCCACCAGTGCAGATTTTATATGCAAGAGACTAGGGACCGGGTTGGGGATTTGCAAAGGAGTGTGTGTATACACACCCTTCAGTTCTCATGGCAGAGACTTCAGTTCTGCAGAGACTTTCTGTGTAGTTGTATACATGATGTGGCTGGTTTTAGGGCCAGGCCAGAGAACCTCACAGCAGGGGCACGTGGAATCATCTGACAGCTATTTCAGCCATTGGGTTGATGTAGCTTCAGCAGACAGGCTCTTGGCAGCTGCTCCATAGAGTATGGAAGATATTCCTTTTTCTTTCCTTGCCATCCCAGAAATCATATTTACACAGCCCACTTATTCCAACAAGACTTGTTCTACAGAACTGTATGGCCTAGGATTTGTAACTTTCAGGATACCACCACCCAAGTCAAACACAACTACAATGTGATCAGTGTAAATACGACCTTCTAATTTAAAGTAAAGAAACCCATAGGGCTAGTCAAGCACCAGACAAATGATAGAACTTGCACTACATGTAAACTCCAACTTTGTCAAGAGACTAAGCCCTGTTACATGCTGAGAGTTATATCAGTGAAAACGATAGAAATCACAAGTGTTCCACAGTTAGTAAGAGGTGCTTATATATGGGTCTTAAGAAACTTTAGAAACAAGGAGGACACATATACATAAAAAAAGAGAGAGTATAAGCAAGCATTCCCAAACAGTTTTCTGATAAAAGCTCAGGGAGAAAGATTGCTTTCACTATGGATAAAGGAAGGAGAAAATGTTAGAAGCAAGTTAATTAAAATCCCCAACAGCTGCTTTTAACCTGCTATGGACTTTGAATGAGGGTCACAGCTTAAAAACACAAACAGAGGAGTTACTGAGGGAATCACTCATAATATACAATAAAACCTACTGTGTACTAATAGTATCATGAGGTAGCTCACTTAAACTAAATATGAAGAGAACTTTTTTTCACTTTTAAAGAAAAAGGACTATAAAAATAAGTTGAAGGTTTCAGTGCAATTCCTTAGTGCAGTGATTCTCAGTCAGGGTACCACAGCATCCTTGGGTGCTGTGAGCTCCTTTTAAGGGTACCATGTGGTGCCACTCAATATTAGCACCATCAGGTACACAAACACCTACACGATTCACAAGCTAAATCCAGAGATTTCAAATAGGAACACCTAACGTAAAAAAACATTCTGACCTGTTGTGGTCTTTCTGAATTCCACATTCAGAGCTTTCAATCTAGAACGTGTTCCATGCACTACAATGACTTTTACAAAATGCTGAGAAGTTTAACATTTTCTATAAAATGGAAGTGAGCAAGGGCTTTAAAATGATGCATAGTTTGTACTCATGTACCGCTGTGGGGGGTGTAGCTAGAATAACTGGAATAGAGTAGAATTAAAAAGAATACTAGACACTTCAATATAAAAGAAACCAGAGAAAGTGTGTTTAAATAATTTTTGGCCCGTCTCTGACACATTTAAAGCACATGGGCAAGATCTCTGTGTGCACACCCAAAATTTTTGGATCCATTCCCAGAACTAAGATACCAATCTTTTAAATACAGTTTATCCATCTCTGTCTAGTCTGTTTTGACTAGTCTTTAGCATAATCATTTAAGTGTGTTATTTAACCAGAATGGAAAGAAAGAAAGAGGTTCAAGGAACACTAGGGAATATGTGGCAAAATATAACAAGGCTTGATCACTTGCACTGGCCTATTCTCTGCTATATTCCAGAAGAAATAGCCTTAGTCCAGGTCTGCATGCTCAAAAGGCTACAGGGAATTAGGTCAACATCATTTAAGGTAAGTGACACTTTAAAGAACTTTAAATTAGCTGTTGACAGTCAGGTAGGTAGATTGATGAGCAACTATATGAGGTCCTCAACATCACCACTTTGTGGTGGAAGCAAATGGGGTGGGGGGGGGTTTAAAGGGTAATAAATATGCTTTTGCCAGTCTGTAATGCCCTCAAATTTCAGGGAAGTTTGCTGAAGGAGGCTGGAAACTTGTAAACCAACATGCTTTCCCTAAATCAATAACACTTAGGAACCTATTTTAAATACGGTAACTTGGGTCAGGACATATTACAGGAAATGCTAATATAAAGGGATAAAAAATTACTTTTCATGTATGTGGCTGGGATGAAGAAAACAGGCTTACTCAATTTTTAAAGGGCCAAATACAAATCCAGTGTACAAGTTATGAGCCCCAGAAATCAGTGGTATAATGGTATACAGAGGGTGTCAGAATTTAGCTTATTGTGCGGTCACCAGATGTCCTCATTAGAATATTCCCTAAAATGTGCTCTTAAATAAAATTAACTGAACTTCAGAATGAGTAATTAGCACCATCTTACAGAACAAATCGGAACAAGTTTATTGAAGCACTCTAAACTATTTACCGTGAGAGTGAATTTGCCTCCAGGGTTCACTTTACTATTTTGTCTCAATTTTCTTGTAATTTCATCCATCACTTTTTTTTCAGTCTTCCAAAGGTGATGGATAAAACACAGAAATAAATAGGACCAACTGTTCACAGAACCCTAAGGGAAAGCATAATTTTGTTATAAATAATCCTTGGCACAAATCATGGAAATGCTATACGAAAATTGTTTGTTGAATCGTTTATGAATCAGGGTTTCAGTGCAAGTTTGTAAATAAGGTGTGGTCTTTTAAAAAAATTGGAACCCAATCCTTGAGAAGCTAAACAGACACACAAACAAAAATCAGGGTCGCTTTGAGTTTCTTTTCAAACAGAAGCCTCCTGGAATACTAACTTTTTATTTGTATTTACACGTGGGGTGGAGGGAAACCAGAAGATGACACATGCTTTAAAATTATTTTCTTAAGACGTCACCATTTGGGTTTTATTCTGGTTTTGAGATTTACTATATTAAAACAGGAAAAGATCAGGTGGCACTCTATAAAATAACCAAACTATAGTAAGAGCTTCTACCTGGCTAACTTTCAGCACCTCCCCCTATAAAACATTTGACAAAACAGCAATGGCATTGGGCTCCAAACATTTTTTCTTCAAGAAAATAAAATGAACATAGACATTTGGGCTAGAAGGGACCTCAGAGGATCATTGAGCCAAGCCCCTGTTTTTTGTTTTTTTAATTTTATTTTTCTGTGGATAGTCCTGAAAAAATGTGACAAACTAGCAGAGTGGCAAAATCCAGTTGGATTTAATATATTACCTGAATTATTCAGGTAATGGTAACATTGTTTCCTGCTAGTTTTATTTTTGTCCTGTCTTCTCTGGCTTAATCATTAGAAATAAAGGTGCACCGATACATTGGTCCCATATCGGCTTGGCACCGATATGAGGAACATTAAGAGTATCAGCAATTGGCTTTTTTTGTCTGATGTGGCCCATAAATGCTTCATGCATGTGCACAGTTGCAGCATGCATGGGGCTAGGAGCGCAGCCTGGCCATGTGGTTCCAGCTGGAAAGTCTGTTTTGGGGGGAAAAGGTGAGAAAAGGGACACAGGGAGGTGCAGATCAAGGCCCCGTGGGGTGAGGGAGGGAGCCAGAGTGGGGCTGGGGCAGACCCTGTCCAGCATATAATGGACACACATAATGCAACATACAAATGAGACTGTAAAAACCTTTTAGTAAAAGTGTGTGGCGAGGGAGAAGAGGGGGGGTGAGAGAACTCAAAAAAATTTAAGAAGAAAAATATTTAAATATCTAAAATACAGACAGGTCTAATATATTATGATCTGTTTTGAAATTTGAAAAAAAATGAAGATTTTTCTACTATTTAAAAGGAAAAAATCAACATGCTTTAACTGCCCTTCATGCGCACACACAAAACTTTAGAAAAGGGAATTTTGTTCTTTTTAAGGATACAAACCAATAATGCACAAGTGTCATACCAAAATGTTTTACAGGAAGCCAACCTTGGTCAGTAACTCTATTCAACCTCTGAATGCCAGATTTTTTTTATTACATTGCAGTTTTCTTCGTGTTTGCTGCCTCCTCTCATAACGTGCATAACATGCTGTTCAATATAGCCGTGTCTCACTGCAACATCAGTATTTCTAAGGATAATGTACTTTGTACACAGGCTCACAAAAGAACTGAACTTTGTTCAACAAAACAGCTAGGGGAAATGATTAAAATATTTTGAGACATCTCTCAATTTTGTTGTAGGTTTCACCATGACATCCTGCTTAAGCTGTTTCCCCTCCAGTGTACAGGACTAAGGTAAAATTCAATAAAGATTTAATTTAACACAGAACAAAACATACGCCTATGTCAAAGGATGACATTCTGTTTGATTTACCAAATACAGTCTTGTCTGAATATGGGCTGAAATCCTGACTTCCTGATGAGTACCTTCCATCCAGACATGAGAGGTTTGATGATCATTATAACATCATTGCAATGTTTTTTTAGCCCTGGGGTTGTTGATACATACTGTCAACCTTAACTCCACCTTACTGTGTGTTGTTTTTCATTTGGGGGTGGGGGAGAGAAGTGGGAGGGATTGGAAACATATTTCCAGATTTGTAATATGTATGTGACAAACAACTACGAAATCTGACAGTTGGGGATCATAAAACAAGGGTGAAGAGAAGGGCAATGATAAACCACCCAGATATAAGAGTAAACATTTCTCAGCCTTAGCTTTTTAGAGAGATAACTGCTTGTAAATTAAAAAGAGCAGATTTTCAGAAAGTGGTCAGCATCCAGCAAGTTCAACAAAAAAAAATAAAGAAAAATATGGGAATGCCCTTTAAATTTCCATGTACTTATTGCGTCGTAGTTGACATTAAAGAAGGGCAAACCCAGGGGTAGCACCTGACAGGAACTTCAGCCCCATCCCCTCTTACCAACACCAAGGATAGAGGGTAAGCTCTTCACTCTGCCATTTCATCCTGCACCTAAGCTAACAGCACCCCCATGCCTGATTTCCCCCCACCCCCATTTTCAATCATCCATGCTGATTTCCAGCTAATAAAGTTAGTCTTCTAGTTAACAACCAGCTAGTTATATTGCCATGTTTCACACTGTGCCACTCCAGCAGGTTCAGATGCCTTTCCCATTCTTTTTACCAAGTGATTTTGGTGGAAGCATAATTTTAATTTAGCACATAGGGGGGCAACAACTAGTATCAGCTTCTTATCTGTAAATAAAATTCAGTTGTCCCTGTTACCTTGGCTCAACTGGAACAATGCAGAATGACTCTGGATTCCCATATCTAGAAAGGTCCTTGTGCAATGACCACTATCTGTTATTTGAGTTTAATTCATTACCCTGACAAATTCTCCATGTGGCTATTACAAACATTCAGAGTTATCAAAGCACAAAAAAAGTGGATTCACTCTCTTGACCTTTGGTCTACAAGTTGACAGATTTCCTTATCTTAACAACAACAGAGCAAGGGACAAGGCTAGAGATGCACAGAAAAGGAACATTCTCACTACAAGGAACAGGTGTGTGCAGCCTTACCTGATCTGTCCTCGCACCAGAGGTCTGTTCTTTGTCCTGTTCATATTTGAATCAAATGGAACCTCAAAGAACTGAATAAAAGAAAAAGAGGAATTAAAAGGGTGCCAGAGACCATGCCCATCCCAGAATTAACTGTCTCTGTTTGCAGGTGCTTTAAGTTTTAATTTTTGAAGGTACAGAGCCACAATTAAAATGGAAACTTATATTTGCTTTGATAGTCTACATTAATATTTTTGGCATTCCCTTAAAAACAAAACTACCTGGAGGACAAAAATATTTTGAATGCATTACATGTTTGAAGAAAAGCTTCACTTCAAATTCTACTCTCAATAAGTATAGCATGCACACACATACACATATACATGTAAAAGCAGTAATTCCTAGTTGTATATTGTGTAAACAGCCCTTGCAAAAAGTATGCTCCCTTTTTTTAAAAGAAAGATTAATGCTATAACTATTTTCAAGATCATTCAACTTCTGAGAACTCATGACCCACCCAAAACTCAATCAATTCTTGTAAATCCTGCTGCAACTACATTTAGCATATAGTGCTAACAGCAGTAAAAGAAGAAGCCACATGGAATTATTTAATGTGAGAACTCAATTTTAACCACTGCCTATGTGAAAATTAACATTGCCATCATACTATGACCTTCCCTTTTTTTTTTTTAATCTGACAAATACCAACCCTTTATTGTTAAAGCCAAACCCAGTTTTCCATATCAAAGACTTTATAAAGCTATTTAGATTTTAGCATGCAAAAAAAATTACAAACCAATCAGCACTGCAGAATCATGAAAAAGTAGGGCTGGAAGGGACCTCTCTGGAAGTCATCTAATCCAACCCCCAGCCCAAGTTAGGATCATCGTCATCCATGGGTTGTTAAAATATGCTTGAGAGATCCAAGGAAGAGCGTCATGTACCCCACTACAGATGAAGGCAACCTCTCTCCCCCCCCCCCACCTGTACCAATCTGGCCCCATGGTAAAATTCCTTCTTGAACCCAAATATGGCGATCAGTCCAACTCCAAGTGGAGGTGGAAGATCCTCTAGCCAGGAACCTCTGGGTTTTAGCCCCTCCAGGAATATTGGCATACCTTAGTCAAAATCCCTATCCTTGGCTTCAGCCAATACCCAGTGCTTCTAAGGAAGGTTAAAAAACTCCTGACGTAGCAAGAGGAAAGGGGGAAAAAATCCTTTCTGGTCCCATGCGGTAACCAAAGCCCAGAAGCATGGGAAAGTATAGGTATAGCTACTCCTAGATCATCCCTAATCAATCCTTATCCAATCTCTTCTTGAACACTTCAACGATGAAGTTTCCATTGATGAAGTTTTTATTCTACTGCCTCACTGTTCTAGCACTAAGTTTTTCCTGATACCCTTTTGGCAATGATTCATTAATCCAGCAAAATGTACTGGACAGCAATTTACAGGTATGGAATTAGCTCTACCTAATGAAGCTGGACTTTTGAGGCAAGATATAAGTTATGTGGGATATAGTTATGTAAAAGTAGTAGCAGAGTAACGAAATGCATTATTCTGGTCACAGATGTATTGAATACTGTTGCGTAGGTGATGAGATACCCTACTTTTGTTGGGGGAGATTTTATAATTTTGCAACCAGCCTATGTACCCACCCAAAGGTAAATTAAAAATATTTAATTTGGGGGGTGCCACAATATTGGCCTCACTACAGTGTAAAAAAGGCAGGCTGCTAGCCCCATCAACAAATCTGGAAACTTAATTAAATGCTGTGCAGGAGAAAATGATCTGCAAAACTGATTTTTCTCCTCACAAGGCAAGGATTTCTTAGGGTGATAACTTTTTTGGACCAACTGCATAAGTGGAATAGAGCTGGACAAGCTTTTGAATGAAGATGTTCATCATCCTGTCTTGCATTCAAAAGCTTGTTCAGCTGTATCCCACCTATGCAGCTGGCCCAATAAGAGATATGAACCTAAGCAATTCTTGCCTCCTGCATAATTCCTGGACCATCACGGACCATCACAGCTACAACATGTCTAACACTACCACTTTCTTCATTATACAATTTCAAAGTATTTTGTGCTTTGGCTCATGTTTAGCCAATGTTATTTGCTATAATCAATTATATAGTGCTGTTAATTTATGTAAATGTATATTACTATAGGAACTCAGGATCAATGCTTTGATATAACCATACGGAAGTAGGCAAGATACATGTCCTAAACTGACAACAATCTAAACAAGACAAGACAAATGATAAAAGGAAGGGAAAAGTGGCTTCTTGAAGAGTATTTGATGGGCAGAAAGAAAATGCTTTGGAGATGAGGGAAAAAAGAGAGACTGTTTCACATAACAGCATGCTCTCATGTTTCCAACAAGTTGAGAATGGAAGATGATGGGAATGGGAATAATCTAAACAGAAAGGGTTAAGTATAAGAAAGGGGGAGAGGTAACGAGAACAAAAAAGCAGGTAGAGGTAAAGCTATATAGTGCGTTTAGGTGATGGGGAAGAACAAGGAGTTAGAAATGGATGCAGTTAAGTATATATATCTATACTGCAGTCAAGCCAAACTAATCATGTGAATCAAAGCTAACTTTAACACAGCTCCTTGGGCAGCTCTAGAACTGTACCCATGGAAATACATGGTACACAACAAAACTTATCCTGGATAAACATTCAGGATGCTAATTTGCACTTTGTTTTGTGTTGTGGTGACTATAACGACATTGGTACCTGAGCTAGGCACTTTAAAGGTAGTAGGAGTATTCTTACACAAGCTGCAGACATAGAATCATAGGAAAGTAGGGCTGAAAGGCATCTCACAAAGGCATGTAATCCAGCCCCCTGCTAGATCATGCCTGACTAAACCATGTCAGCTAAGTGTCTATCCAACCTGCTCTTGATAATTTCCAGGGATGGAGATTTCACAATTTCTCTAGTTAACCTGTTCCCAAACTTAATCAGTGATCACCCTTGTAGTCAGAAAGTTCCTCCTAATCTTCAACCTAAATTTCTGCTGCTGCAGCTTGAGTTCACTGCTCCAAGACCATCCTCGACAGCCACAGAGAAAAGCTCATCTCTATCTTCTCTACAATTGCCTTTTCAGGTATTTGAAGGATGTTATCAAATTCCCTTTCAGTCTTTTCTTCTCAAGATCAAATCATCCTAGTTCTTCCAGCCTTTCTTCCTAAGTCTTGCTTTCTTGGCCCCTAATCATTTTTCTTGCTGTGTGCTGGACTCTTTCCAAACTGTTTATATTCTCCTTGAAGTGTGGGGCCCAAAACTGAACACAGTACTCCAGGTGAAGCTTCACCTGTGTTGAACAGTGGACAAATCACTTTCCTTGATTTCCAAGTGACACTAGTATACGATTGGACTCTTTTTTTTTGTTGCAACAAAAGCACATTGTTGATTCATATGCAACTTATGGTCTACTGGTACCCACAGGTATTTCTTTGCAGGACTGTACCTAGCCAGACTTCCCCTAATCTGTATTTGTGCATGAAATTACTTCATCCCAAGTGCAAGACTTTGCAATTGTCCTTGTCGAATTTTATCTGGTTGACTGTAACACTCCAGAGTATCTAATTCAGTTTGGTGTCATCTGCAAATTTGCTAAGCATGCAATCTCACTATTCAAATTATTAATGAAGATGTTAAACAATACCAAACCCAGGACAGATTCCTAGGAAACCCTACTTGATACCTCCACTTGAGTAAGCACTGAGCTAGTGATGACTACTCACCGAGCATGATATTCCAACCAGTTATGTACTCACTTTACCAACAATATCCAACCAGTTATGTACCCACTTTCATCTAGTCTGTATTTCCACAGCTTGCTTATGAGAACGTAGTGGGAGATGGTGTCAAAAGCCTCATTAAAGTCAAGGCATATCACATCCACTGCTCTCTCCCCACTGACAGAGCTTGTTGCCTTATCATAGAAGAGAACCTGGTTGGTTCTCATTCCTGTTGGTGAATCCATGCTGGCTGTTCCTGATCTCACATTGTTCTAGGTGCTTTACAAGACATTCCATGAAAACCTGCTCCATGTTTTTCAGTCAAAGACATACCCAAAGTCAATGGAAGGTAAGTCAGACAGTAGCAGTAATCATGGCAGGCATACACAGCACAAGAACAAGGATTTTAGCAGCAATGGCAGCCTGTATAATAGACCCATAACACAAGAACTGATACATTTTGTATTCGCCAATTGTAGGAGCTAATAATTTTCATACATGATTTCAAATGCTCCCTTCACATTAAAATTATAATACCACTCACCAGCACCATCATGGATCAAGTTAAAATACATTGTTCATTATAAATTCCTATTTTCTGTAGCTTCCACCCTGAAAAAAAATGTTCTGCAATGAACTGCAGTGCAAATGGTTTCAGACTGAGTGGCTCTTTTTCATTACACAAAAAACCAAACAAAACTTGATGAGCATTTGTATCATAGGCATACATGGTAGTCAATGTTGCTTAAGACTTTCTATTATAAGACCCTGTTTTTACTTATAACTTTGCCAAACTTTAACCATGCAGATTGACATTTCCGACATTGGGCATCTGAATTTTTCTGTTTTAGCCATTTCCAAGTGTAAGGTTATGGGAAAATACTCTATTTCCTTTGTTATGACATTTTACAAAAAATTCTAGTGCCTTTATGTGTTGGAGCTACAATTTGAAATTTGGAAGAAGGATCACTCTCCTGTCAGGAATGTGCATTTTGCCATGCCTGGGTAAATCTGCCCAAATTTGACTTATGTTACAAGCCCTCAAGAATCACAGCTGTGCCATTGGAGCTGTGTTGTCAGGGACCTGAACTGAAAGCACAGACACTGTTTCTTCTATCCTTTCAACATTTACCTTTTTGGCACTCAGGCAGAAAGACTGACTTTAATAAGGGAGAGGAGTAAGGAACACACATAGGGGAGCAGAAGCTAGGAAGAAAGTGAGAATTAGGCAGAGAGGAGGGACATGGACAGAAGCCAAGGAGAGGCAGAAGCAGAAGCACAGTCACAGGAACAAAAAGGTTTATAATCAATGGACCACACACCCCCTCCAGAAGTTGGAATTGAAACCAGGGCTCCTAAATCCACATTCCTTTGCTGTAAGCAAATAGCTGTGAAACCCAGTGGAAAAGTGCATGCCTCATCTCCCTCTTGTGGCTGGTCCACACAAACTAACAGCCTACTACTACTGTTACTCTGCTAACTCAAGGGGGAAAGATACGTGCTGTGAATCCAAGGATCCCAGCTCTGCTCACCGTCTATCTGAAAGTTAATACGGTTCAATATGGTAGAGTTTCTGGTTTTGTCAGCTTGGTTTTAAAAAACATAAGGAACTGTATTTAAAATATCACAGGGATGTTAAGGCTACAAACATTCAAGAGTTAGGAAATGAAAAATTAAGGTAATTAGGGTTGCCCATGTAATCTTATTTTGGGCCATGGTGCATATACATTCTGGTGTTGTCTCTTAATTGCAGACTATTTCTTCCAATGAATTCCTGCCTCGATCAGCACACAGGATGAAGGGTGCCCTTGGAATGAGTCTGTATTATGCAGTGGATGCATCTGTTCTCTGTTGCACAAACTGGAAGGTGTGTTATGAACAAGGCAGAGATTTGCAGGAAGAGCAAGAATGATCATATAGTTACGGAAGCTGGATACCACCTTGGGGAACTGGATTCTATCCCTGTCCCTGCTACAGAGTTCCTAGGTAATGCTGGGTAAGTCACTTGAATCAGCATTTTAACAGGTGATCTCTAACTGCATGTTTTTCATTTCCTGGATGCCTGACTTGAGATCCTGGGTCTGATTTATAGAACTGCTGAGCTCTCATAACTGCAACTGAAGTCCATGGGACTTGAGTTCTGAATGTGTTATAAAATTGCTGGTGGGGAGCTAAAATACAGTTTACATGATGCGCAAGGTGCTGTACAGGCAAAAATAAAGTGAGCACAGGCAGTTTTAATTTAAACTGCAGCTTGATTTTTCTACTGTCATGGTTTTATCAATTAAACATAGCATGCTTCACAAAAAAAAAGCTCCTACTCGAAATGCAGCAAAGAATTACAAATGTACAGAAGAGAGAAAATGCTTCATTTGGATTTGAAAAACTGATGATCGCTTCTGACAGCTCAGCATTTTGCTAATGGTTTGTTTCACTGTTACATTTCAGAGACAATTACTTTTAATGAAGAAAAAATGGCATTTGACATCAGAGTGGTAGAGCAGTACAGCAAAATTCCACAGTCCTTATGTTTCCCCCCCCGTGCCTGGAAAATAACTTTGGCTTAAAAGAAAAAAAGGGGGGGGGGCAGCGGCTATAAAAGACCTTTAAGGGCCCAATTCTGATTTCATTTACATTAGTATAACTCTGATTTCAGGAAATTTGCTTCTCATTTGTACTGGCAGAGAGAATCTGGCCCTTAAATATCTACCACAATAGTTCTCAATCTTTTTAGACTCAATACACTCCTTATTAGACTTGAGGCGGCCCTCAGAAAATGCTAACTCTTAGTTTTCACTCAGTTTTTGACCATGGAAAATAATAGAGCCATCTTTTCTATCGGAAAGCACTCAGAAAGATCACAAGTCAGAATGTTTTCAACACTATGGATGCCTATTTGAAAGTTCTGGATTTATTTTATGAATCACATTTGCATACCTAACAGTATTAACTTTCCCTGGCAACCCAACGCACCTTTCTCATGGCACCCCAGAGTGCCGTAGCACCAGGATTGATAATCAGTTATCTAAAACTCACTCAGTATGTTTATTGTACATTGGCTGAAATAAAAACTGTCTGAATTTATCTTCAGTCCTTCCTAAACAACATAAAATGATCATCAAATGAGGGAAAGTTAGATATTTAACATTTGCACTCAAAAGAAATTAAACATATCCCACTTAGCCATTTATGTAATCTGATAATACTGTAATTATTATATTTAATATAGCTGTTAAGCCACTGAATTTCATATATTTTTCAAACAGGATGTCTCCTTGCTCAGTTAAGTAATCAGACAATGACAGACTCCTATAATGTAGGCATGCTGACAGAATTAAAGTTGCTGCGTGACCCTTGGCTCTGGACTTCCTCACTTTCTTATTTAAATCACAATCTGAATATTCTATAAATGTCATTTGTATGCATGTAAATTACATATTTGATTGAACTCCAGTTATTAAGAAAAACCCTTTCATATGTAATACCCCAGATTTTTCACTGCGCTAGCTGCAATTACATGTCAGCAAGATGCCATTTATCAAACTTTTCACATTTTGTTCCCAGATGTTCAGCAAAATTCTCTCTCTCCACTTGAAATTATTTTCCCCTGATATTCAAGAAAAATGAAAAAAATGTATCTCAAATATCGTTCCACAGGAATGAAAGCGGGAACTCAAACAGATTATCTCATTATGGGCCTGCACAGAACTGCCTGGTTTAGCAAACAGTAAATTCAGTAAGATGAATCCTGGATAAATAAATATTTTAGCAGCTCTCAAGAGGCTTTTTCCTCAGGAAGTCTGAATGCATCACTTCAGCTGGCTAAAACAGAATATTATCTTCCCTATGTTTTTGGCAAGGCACCCATCAAAAGGATAGACATGGGGTTAAATCTACAGCAACTGAACACCCCATGTGTCAAGACTTGGCAATGGTTTTCAAAACCCTAAACTAAATTTTAATCAGTACACATAAACATTTTAAGAATGATGCTTAAAAAATTGCACTCTTACACTGTGGGGTTCTTTATGGCAGGCTAATCATTCTGTCTGGGTAGTTCTCACCAAGTTGATACACAGTAATTACATTCTGCGGTCCTCTGAAGTGCTAGATCAACCATCATGTTCCTGCGTATAATTATTTACAACCATGGGACTGTTGTCAGTTTTCATTCATATCGGTTTTCATTGTTATGTTTATAGACATGTTATTTAAAGATTGTTTAAAAATTTCATATCTTACCCTGAATACACAAGCAAAAGTATAAGGCTAGAATAGGCTTAGATCACAAGAATGAACTGCTCCAACAGTTAACAGATACCCATACTATTTTCAAGCAGCATTCTCCTTTGCCCCCATCATCATGCATTTGGAGCTGTTGCATCATTTTTCGCAATGGTATAAATATCAGGCTATGCTTCATCCACAAGAAGCTAACAAAACAGCTACGAAGTGATCAGACACTTGCAGGAATACAGGAGAAGGGACAAGGGAAACAACAGCTCTGTAGGTCTCTGACAACATTTTACCAGTGTTTTAAAGTCAAGTGTAGCCTGTAACAACACCCTTTTCTAATAATATACAGTTGCAAGATAGCTTACAGAAATAAGCTGCTTTAGTGCTTTCCCCAGCAAAGTTATTACAGTAAGATTTATAATTTCTGTATGAAATCATACATAAAAATCAGTAAGTGGCAAACATTTGCTTCCTCTGTACAAGGAGTTAGAATCGGGTAATCAACTCCTCTTACTAATTGTATTCAATCAGGCTTTCTGGAAAGGCAATTTGGGGGAAAGAGAAAATATGATTGAAAGGGTTTAAGTCACTAGAAACATGTTTGCTGCATACAGTGATCATAAAGGCTAGATAATAGTTCAAACTCATTGGGATGCAGATTTTCTAATAGCTTGATCTAGCAAATTCATGTAGTTTGGTATTACATTGTGACCTCAGGCTCTACTACTTGGGGTCTAATAGCAGCACTGGGAGCCCCTCATTCCTACTGAAGCAACAGAGGACATGAGCAAGCAGTCAGCAGAGGGGGTTCTGGTTCTAATTTCTAGCTACTTTAAAGCAGCCACATCCTATTAAGGTGCAGAAAACTGAAAATAGTCAGCCCCAATCCCTGTTAGGACTCCAGAGTCAGGGAATAGAAAGCCCTGAGCAAGTATTGTATTTATACACTAGAGTCACTTCTGGTGGCAACAAATTTAAATATAGAATTATTACAATACGGTTCCTTAATTAAAACAAAATAAAAAGATCTCAGTAAGAGGAACGCCCGGTCACATATTCTATCCAATGGTTCAGCCACACTTGCACAGCTGAACTTTTTTCCATACATCTCAGTACCCTGAAATCCAAGTCTACACCCCATCTATGCAGATCCCTAATCTATGACACATGGCTAACACACCAGCAGCAGGCTAGAATGGACAACCAATTTCCTATGTATTGACATAACATTTTACTCTAATGCTATATATGAATTTCTATCAAGGCTGATAATCCCATTAGAGGAGAGACAGAATGTAACCCTTCTATTAAAAGGAAACAATTCAATGCCACATAGAGATCTTGTGACTCTCTATGAGAAAGGGTAAAAAGCCTCCTGTGCCTGTATATCATTCAGACTACGGCTTTGGCATCTT
Organism: Crocodylus siamensis; assembly: GCF_052110815.1. Lineage (NCBI taxonomy): Eukaryota > Metazoa > Chordata > Crocodylia > Crocodylidae > Crocodylus > Crocodylus siamensis. Next base: position 61,514,748 of record NC_143402.1, read on the forward strand.
TTCACACTGGTAGGGGACTGGAACAGTCTGTCTGAGGCAAGGGTGGCTAACCTGTAGCACACCTGCCACAAGTGGCATGGGCAGCCTCTGCATGTGGCCCTGGGTAGGGGACAAACAGCAGACTGGCAAATAGGGCAGGGAACAGAAAACAGAACAGATGGAGCAGGGGGAAGGAAGCAGAGCAGCACATTGGGCAGGGGAAGGGGATCGGAGTGGCACTCAGGGAGGGTGCAGAGCTAATTTGCGACATGCTTGCCAAAAAGCTGGCTCTTACTGCCCTCGGGTTATCAGTTTCTACTTATTTTCTTCTCATTTGTTTAAGTAGGACTGGTTTTAAGACGCTTTGGAGACTAGAGTATGAGCAACCATTCTTAGTACAAGTGCTTAACACCAAAGTCCAAAACATTGGCCTGATCCTACGATGAATCTGATAAAGTGAACTTGAGTTCACAAAAGCTTGTGTTCTCTCTCTCTCATATATATGTCTTAGTTAGTTAGTTTATAAAGGTGCACATCTACCTTTCCTTCTGACTGACTTCAGATTAACACTGCTACTACCTCTCTGATCCTTTGGAGACAGCTTGTCTGTCAAAAGCACCAATAACTCTCAACAAAAACTGTTTTCAGGGTTTTGTGCCACATTTACAAGGATCACGAAATAAAAGCTACTTCATCAGCAAGTACAGTAAAATTGCAACACATCACATTTTCAGCAGTGTGTAGTACAAATCTTTGGCATGCCCATGCTTCTTGAACTAGATGATTACAGGACTTCACCATTTCTTCTCTGTCACAGAGAAACATTTGGAAGAAAGCAGTCATAGGATTACACTGAAGGAAGGGATGTTTCTATCTGGTACTGGTGTATGTCCATCTCTCATGCAAATTTCAAAAAGATATTTTAAAGTGTAGGAATTGGGGGGCAAGGGGGATCAAACTGGCATATCGGCAGGCTGGCTGAGTGGAGTTCATGGCTCACACGTAAATTTATATATGCAAGCTGGGATTTCTAGGAAGGTTAAGTACTTAACTCCCTCAGGAAATACATTTCTTAATATTCAAACTACAGAGGTTAATATGAGTAATTTAACCAAGATTTAGAACCATCTTTTTATATTAAATTTACTGACTTGGCCATAAATTCAAAAGGAATTTTATAGCATCTGACTGTTAAGATGCCCACTTTTTGCTTTATGGTAATTACCAATAACATAATGATAATAAGAACTTCTGTTTTGTTTTTAGTGATTGACCCTATCTTGGATATGAGGATTAGAGTGTATTACAATGACCTAAATTATACATTGCACATTCCCTTTACTTATATAGCAAGTAAGTTCAAAATTAACATTATTATTATAGTTCACCTGTTTGTTTCCTTTCAATCACATTTCTATGAAAACTACAACTAGCAATTAAAGAACATCACAAAGGTCTTTTAATTCAATTCAGTACAGGTGTGATTTTTAAAGAAAAAAGTTAAAAAGGAAAGGATGTTCAAAAGCAGACAGACTTAATACCACTCTCAATGAAGTCAGTGGCAGTTTCACTTCAATGATAGCAGAGTTGGGCCAAACCTGAGCAGCTTCAAACTTCCCCTCTCTCCACCCCCAACCTTCCCAACTACAAAGCAAGATGAGATTGTTGGCTTGGAGGTTGTATATTTGGATATCATAAAGGGTGCATGACACCTGTTTGTCTTCAAGATATGAAAATAAAAGCAAGGGAAATATTTTAAGGATTAGAAATGGCTTTTTTAAAGACTTTGGAAGTCACTGAAAACCCTCTGGCCCTGCAGTTCAAGCTAGTTACAGACCTGCTTTAATATTTTCCATTTCAAAGAAGAGTCTAATTAAGTCAAGGCCAATGCAAGCCTGAACAACATTAAACTATTAACTCACAGGTAGCTAAGACTTATGCATGTTGGCTGAAAAGCAAAACTACCGCATCCTGGGACAACCAGACAGATGTGTTAAAAGAAGGAACTGCCAGAATGCTTAATTTTTTTAAAGAGCTTCCAAAAAGCACATATCATCCCTGCTACAGTGTTTACAATAACTCTATCTGCATATAGCAGAAGGTGTGGTAGGCAATTGCTAAGGAAGTGCTAAGATGTCTCATTTCAGAAGGAATATTTTCGGTGTTGAAGACTTCAATTAGTACTTTACCTGTCCTGCAAGGTTAATAGCATTCATTGTGGTTTCAGAATAATGTGGGTGTATGTAAGGATCCTTATAAATGCTTACAAGGATCCACTGGCTGGATATCTGAACCTATACATTTTCCGCTGTAATTATTATAGTTAAAGAGAGCTAGGTGGTATCATGGAGATCCCCTGTAGCTGTGGGGAAGAAACAAATCTTACTTGTAGCTTAACAAGGGCTCCTTGTTTTGCTCCCCACCTGGTTTGTTACAAGACATACCCAACATCCTTTGATGGCTTGGGTCATTAAACTCTGAAACAAAATAAAGCCGCAAACACATTCAAATTACATCAAAAGGGGAAACACAGGGTACTCAAATAGCTTAAAGATTATATCTTAATTGTTGCCTGACTTTCTTTAAGTAATATGGTTGACTTCACAAGATCATGTGTGCCGGTGCACCCCTATCTTTGTTTTCATTTGATCTAAAGTACTTCACCAGGATTGACCAACAAGACAAGCACAATCATTACACTCTTGGTATCTGATAGCCCCCGCAGCCACACTTGCCAAACACTATCCTTTCATGCTATCAGAACCACCACTATGTTACAAGGAGCTTGAACAGTACACAACTATGTCAACACTTAGAAATGTCAAAGCGACATGACTTGAATTCAATGTCTTAATTACCAGTGCCCTGTCTTCTGCTTCTGACACAGTGATAAAGGCTTGACAGAGACAGAAGAATGACAGATGCATTCAGAAACGCAAGGCACATGACCGGTGAGGCATAGGGCAAGAAGTCTCTGTTACTGCAGGTGTGGATACGCCTGTGGTATTCACCTAGCAAAGACAATGCATAGGTAATCAAAAGGACTGAGAGAGACTAGGATTGTGTATGTATTGGAACACAGGAAAGACTTGTTAAAATACGGAAAGAAAAAAAAGGACAGACTCTACCTTTAGATACAGAAATAGCCTTTGGAAAAACCAATGAGCACACAAAGCTAAAGGGTATACTTTGCTTCTGTAGGTGAAGTTTATTTTTTGTGCTTAAAAAAATTTAACATTTGCTGAACACAAATGTATATCAAGATGACATTTCTCTTTTCTTGATGCTTGCAAAACAATTGTGAAAATCTTACATCTTCAGGGTGAAAATTACATACTGTTAAAAAGTTTTTTGCACATGAAATACAAGTTGAAAAGCAGACTCTCTCTTTATAAGCTTCTAAGTCCTGACAGACCACTGTATACTGCAACCACTGGAGTGGTGCATCTCATGTTCTGCTCTAGGTCTGAGCGAGGTTGGTGACCATTGCAAGAGCAAACCTGGATCTTTACATACAGATTTTTACAACAGTTCATCCTTACAGGGAAGAAAAAGCATAGTATAGACAACAGCTCTAGTAGGGAGGGACGCTGGTTTTCTAGTTGCTGCCAGGGGCCTCTAGTAATGTTAAAATATTTATTGTAAATTGTTCTCAGGAGGAACATACACATATTTCCCTCTTCTGTTTTAACATCAAAGACATATCTACAAACAAACCCTACACACCTCAGACTTTCCCAAATACCTGTTCAGAAAGATGGCTATTATAATGTGCTCTGAAAATCAATATATTTGGGCTTCTTAGACCACAGTGAATAAATTCTAAAGCAGTGAGTTCTTCATAGCCGCTCCAGGTAAAATCTTCCTCAGTTATTAATCATGAAACTGGGCCTGAGCACCTCTGCTGATTTAGACAGTAGCTGCATGACAGAGGGAGAACTGTGAGCTCAGAACAGGTCCCAGACCACTGAAAGCTTTTTACATTAGAAGCAGCAAAGGACAAATCCCAGAGGACTAGTCTGTTTTAATTGTGAACTGGTCTGCTCAAAAACACAGCACCTGCATTTTCTATATCAGCTCCAGTTTCCAAACAGAATTAAGGCCATGTGAGATGGATCCTGCAAGGTGCTAAACACTCTAGCACCGATCCTGCAAAACTCATAAGCATGAGTAGTCCTACTGATGTCAACAGGACTACTTCAGCTAAGCACGCAATTCAAGTGCTTTGCAAGATTGGAACCAGAGCATTCAGGATCTTACAGGTTCAAGTACCTAGAGAGTACTACAGCTGTTTTAATGTTGAGGGGATAAGGCATGCAACACAGTGGCAAGGTCTACATCCAAAAGGTATAACCTCCAATCAATATGAAAAATGTGGCTAGGAACAGCCAAAAAAAATGTGGCTCCCCATCAATTTGAAAAATGTGGCTAGGTTTGACTCCTCCAACACGATGGGGGAGGAGAGTAAGGGTTATAGCTGGGCCATGCATCAAGCAATATATTCCATTTTCAAGTGTGAGGGAGACTTGGAGGGACATGCATGGGGATGCTATGGGGTCAGTGAAATAACATCATGCTGCCCTTTACAGAGAGCAGACTGCTCACGTGATCTGGTCCTATGAGAACAAGTATAAACACAGCAAACCTGAACTCATTTCAGCATGCCAAAGTGTTCCCCTAGCATGCTATAGAAGAATTTTACAATCCTTTTATGTTTTTAATGCAACATTTGCCCGTACCCACATAAATCAGGCATCAAACTATTGAACTTGGATCAAATCTGCCTAAAACCATTTGCTTGCCTCCCTCTAATGTTGTATTTTTTCCAGAGGGCTATGATGGAGAGAAATTACAAGCAAATGCCAGATTCACCTCTACATCCTAGTCACTACTGACATTGTACTGTTTTCCTACAATTAGTTTTTTTTAACGGATAATTATGAAGAGATTCAATCAAATCACGTTTTCAACTACTAAAAGACTTCTTGGATTACTTTACAAAGCCGTTTTCTCACAGAGATTACCTTGCAGTAAATTTTATTTATCAGGAAGGCAGCAATCTACATGTACATATTAGTTTTAAAACAAACAGAACTTCAAATAATTATCTCTGCTGAAGATAGGAATTGCACTTAGTCAATACGTGGCTTAAATTACGGTATAAGCCATAACAATACATTAGATCAGATCCTCTGGGTGCAGTGCAGCTGCTTTGTGTAATACCATCAGTAAAACCTGACTCTAAGGATAGCTTAGCCAGAATTCCTCTGGTGGAATAAAGTCAACAATTGTGGGCTCCTACATCACCCCTCCCTTCCATCTCCACATATGCTAGCATAGCTAGAAAAGGGATGGAGGGCTCCACAGGCCTGTGCTAGGTTGGCCTCTACTACATTTTCAGCTGTGGACACTAAGATTTAATATAAATTAGAGCAAGCTGTAGAAGACTGCTCTGCCACGGTTCAGGGGACCAGCCCGGCAGAGAAAAGAAGTTCAAGTAGGATCAGGGAAGTGAGAAGATGGGCGTTAGCCAGGGGTGTCAAAGATGCAGCCTATGGAGCCGTATCATCTGCCCGTGGTGCTGCCCAGGGGTCTCAGTGACCCACAGGGAGCATGCAGGGCACACCAGATGGCCCTGTGAGCTACATACAGTGCCTGCTCGAAGGCACATCCCCGAGCAGCGGAATGCAGCTATTGCATGCAGCATGGTGCATGCCACTCTGGGGCCATGCTGCATGTGGCAGTGGATCCGGCATGGTTCAGTGCAACCTAGTGCCAGAGGCAGCTCTGGGACTATGCAGTGCAGCTAGCGGTGGTGGCAGCAGCTCTGAGGCCATACAATGCAGCCATGAAATAACCAAAGCAAGACTGGGCCACACATGGCACTCATTCTGACTACTCCAGGACATGAGGTAGAATGTAGGACTAATGTGTGGGTCCAGCCTGGCCGGCAAACCAGTCCCATGCCACTCATCTGGCCTACTGGGCTGGATGAGTCTGACACTCTTGTTTTAAACCATCTTGGCTCCCATACCCTAACTTCCATTTGCAGCAGTTTACTTGTACAACAAGATCAGCTCAGTCTTTTTATTCAGCTTTCTATTACTTGAAGTGAGAGTAATTTATTTAGCCCAGTAATCCACTACATGCTGCTTTGTCAGATACCTGAATAGCAATCTGCATACATTCATTATTCCCTGGTCTACCAGGCAATGTATACACTATATTTACTTACAGCTGATATTCTCTACTACTTCATTATCTGATGTTAATTATTTGTTACAAGGAAAACAAATGTGGGCAGATATGCTTACTTCTGGGTATAAAAAGGTAAGCAAGAATCAGATAAAGCAGGGGGTTTAGGAGGTTTTACCCCTTAAAAATAGTAGAGGGGTAAGGCCTTACCCTTTAAAATATTTAAGACGATATTATCAGAAAAGTCACAAATCATATTTTAAGATATGGTATATTTAGGGAACTATCAATGATAGAGAGCTTATCAACAGTCCCTTTATAGTAAAATTGTAATAAATTTCTTCATAATTTAGTTGTCAACAAAAATATGGTCGATTTTTATATAATTTTCCCTATTTCAACTATACTGCAAGAAGTGAATAGTATCACATTGTTTTCTTCCATTGCACTATTCTGAGTGTCAAAAGGTATTTAGTTTCTTATAATCTGCGAGGTGTTGAAGTTGAAAAAGGATGCAATTGTTAAAGGTACCTTGACATTTATTTGGCTTCTACGGAACAACATTAGTGGAATATCACATCTTCAGTTGAACAAAATGTAAAGAAAATTCAATTTTAAAAAATAGTTTGGCAATACTGAATATTAAAAAGAATAGCCCTCTTTTTTTGTCCTATGGAAATACTGTGAATTTAATAGAATAGCATCTTTTTTCTATTTTTGCCTTTTTCTTAATAATTCTGTAGTCCATAACAGAAAGTCCTCTCTCTCTTACAGAGTTTACTGACTAAGAATCAGTCCTTTATAACCCCATAAAACTTCTATGGAACAACAGTGATTTCAACCATTTTAAATTGGTTTCCTTAGAAGTTCTCTTTCTCCAAGAGACTGTATTTTTCATAGGCAATTTAAGAGATTATCAAATGAGGTAACAGAGTATAACAGACAAAGGATAAACAGAACAGAGATAGCCAAAATCTGGTTTATCAATTAGCAAAATATGTGAGGGAAAAGTCTAGCAGCCATCTGCTGTTTTCTTTCATTAACTATTTTTATCAATACAATGCACAAACTAACCGTTAATCAGGGTTAGCATATTATTATGCTCTCCTATTTACTCAAAGGGTAGATGACAAAGCTATATGGTCACAAGTCAAACTACAAAGACACTTAAATCCAATAAATAAGTCCCACCTTTTCTTCCCCTTCATCAAGAATGAAAGCAACATGACAGTCTCACAATGAGTCATTAGAAAGCACAAACACAAGAACCTGTTGTAGGGGCATCGCATCATCTGTCTTTTGAAAGCTGTCAAGAAGTGTTTGTCATTCCAACACTGCTTGCATCTCTCAAACTCCAAGATAAAACTCTAAGATAAAGTCCCCCATCAATCTCAGAGTGACTTAAGAAAGCTGAAAAATAAATAGTATTGAGTCACATTTCCAAGCAGGATTCCACATATTATTAATTTCAGCTTAGAAACGAGCAAAGATACCAAATCAGCTATTGCTCCTTTTCAGGTACAAACACTTGCTTAGAAAAAAATACATTTTTAAGGGTGATGCTTTCAAATGCTTTAGAAAAAGTTTAAACAAATATGTAGGTTGGTTTTGGTATTGAGCAGTACGAGAGTTTTCACCAAAAGAAGCAGGGCAATATAGGGGTAATTTTTCTTTTTTTTATCAACTGTAACAGGGGTTGAACACCACAAACCGGAGGCAGAGCCATTACACTAGCAAATCTGATGGAGTCTGACACTTTGTGCAGTTTTTTTTACTGCCTTTGAATTGGCCATCTCCAAAACCAAAGGAAGAGGACAAAATCTTAATTAGACATAAGGGATATCAGTTTTAAACACAGGGTAATCACTTCGGTCTTTTATCCTACATTCAAGAACTGTTAGCACAGAATTGTTTCTTGCTGGTAACAAGTTGTTAACTGAAATGGTACAAATGTAACACAAATAAGAAATATTTCTACACTGTCAGTGTGCAGGGACTGTAATGAACTAATTTAGCTAATAATTAGTGTTCTGCATTGCTTTGCACTTGGCTTCAATAAGCACATTTAGCAGCATACATGCACAGGCCTCAATGCTTACAGATGCTAAAAAAACCAAACCAAACCAAACCAAACCAAAAATCCCCCATGCTTTACTGGAAGCAGCAGTGCATTAGTTTGACCTGGCTCCGCAGCATCTGTAGATTGGGCAGTTCTGTGGGGCTTTTCAGCGTTTTTATGTAATAGCTGATTAATCAGCTATTAGATAAAAGAGCCAAAAAAGCCCCAGTAAGGTGCCTGATCTATACAGGTGTTGGGTGAGCCAAGCCCACTGAATCAGATACTTCTGGGCATCCACTGGGCTTGGCGCAGAGGCGTGCTGAGTTTGAAGTACAGCACCATTTTGGGGTTTTGGGGTTTTTTAAACGTCTGTAAGCAGCCTCTGAGGCCTGTGCATGTATGCTGCTAATTATTCTTAGTGCAGCTGAATGCAAAGTGCTTAGTAATCATTCAAAACTAACCACCACCCTTGTAATGGCAAGTAAATGCTGCTTCTCCCTTTAACATAAGCAAACTGAGGAACATAGAAGTAAAACAACTTGGTCAAAGTCATACAAGTCAGCTAAATAGCTGCTTATAAGCAACAAGAGGCACATGCAGACAAGCATAGCCATGCGGTATGTGGCACTGCAAACATATCTGCAGCACCACACACTGCACACTGAGGTGTTCCCCGCGCTGCAAGGGTGTGCTGCCCATGCGTGCGCTGCTCTGTTTTTTTCCCCATGGGTTTCTGACTCCTGGATATCTAGGGGTCACAAAAACCTGCGGGGGAAAAAATGAAGCAGTGCATGCACAGGCAGCGCACACTGCTGAAAAGCAGAGGTGGGCCACCCAGAGCCATGCTGTGGCTGGCTCTGCCTGGCAGGAAAGCCACAGCTACAGCCCCAGGAGGCCCCCAGAACCCCAGGTAAGGCTGCTGGGGCCAGCACAGTCCTGGCGCCAGCCTCCCCTACCACTCCCGGGATAACTCGCTGCATGCCAAAGCACACGTAACATGGGTGTTCCCTGGGGAAAAGCAGCTGCAACACAAGGTGCACCACTACTACTTGTCCCTGGGGAACCAAACGTCCGCACTCGTCTGGTTGTGGCCAAGGAGTCTTGGACAGAGATGCAGATTTTTCACTATTCACCAGATGCCTTAGAGCATTTATTAAGACTTTCAACAAATGCTGGTCTGAAACAATGCGACTAAAAAGAAATACATGGGCAGACCTAGAAATGTATTTATTTTACTTACAAACATTTCTAAGACTTAAAATAGACTAATAGGACTCCCTTCTATTTACTGGCTCTTTTAATTCTTAGTATTATCAAAATCAATGTTGCTGGACACCAATGTTGTCAAAAAAATTAGGTGTAAATTTCAACTGTTTAAAAAAACAAACAAAACATTATTCAGATCAGACAGTAAAGATGTACAGCTTTATTGACAGGGCCATCAACGTTTGAAGAGTTCTCTGTGGGGGGTGCTGTATGCACCTACTGAATGCTCATTTGGATCTAATCTCAGAGTCACTTCCACTGTCAGCATCATTCTAGATCTGTTGAGAGCTGGGAAACAGCAGGCCTTAACCATGTGAGGGGAATGTGAAACCCCCCACTCAATGCTTATATAAAAAGCACACAAAAATAACTGCATTGAGGAGACGGCATGTGCACATGGATACATTCAGGAAAGTTTAATGAATTCAGACCTTTAATTAAAATACATTACTTAAAGTGTGTTAAACCCCTCTGTGGATACAACTCATTCCAATATAAAGTGGCCTCAGATCACCTTAGTTTTCAATCGATTAAGCTAAATTTGGAATAAATCACTTTTATTTTGGAATGACAGTATCCATGCGGGGAGTTCTGAGGGACAGCTAGTCTACTTCACACTGTATCACAATCTGAATTCATAGACCCATTTAGATCATCAGCTTTTTAAACTCTTATCTTTATTTAATTTGGTTTTTGTGGAGGCAAGCCCTGAGACAGACAGGACAGCACTTAACATTCAAAAGGGACGTACAAGGGGAAAAAAAAATCATATAGGAAGCATGAAATAAAACTAGGATAATATATGAAAGAGAAGGTCTATATATGCTACTGAAAAATGTGCTATAGCAGAAAACAAAATCTAGCTTTATAAATATTGTGACTAGCTAGGCCTAGGAATCTTACTGAAACTTTACTTGAGAGCTTCCACTAAGCTCATCTGTTCATTTAAGATGCCGATTACACACATTTTTACAAGTCACTTACCAGTGAATACTGCACAGACTGGAAAAGTGATTTTCAACAAGACTATACTATTTTAAATATATATTTTGGGGGAGATACTGAGCATTCTAACTATTTGAATAACTCCACTACTGAAGCTTTCCTAGCAGAGTTCAGGTAGCAACAATTATCTATGTTCAAAACTAACAGACAAATATTACAAAAAAAGGCTCTCTGTACATATCTGCTGAAATGATATAAATGAAAGAAGTGGCTCATACTGTGATTTCAGTCACCAAAAAATGACACAACAACAATCTTTACTTAAGTGAAAAATAGTTAGGCACTTAACTCCCTTAAATTCACTGGGAATTTTTTTGCCTAAAAGTGCATTTATAAAAAAATGATGCAAGAGGCAAAGATTTCTTAGGGTGATATGTATTATTGGACAAATTGCATAGTTGAGACAGTTAGACAAGCTTTCAAATGCAAGATATTCTTCATCAGATCAATGCCTCAATACACATTCTGTACAGAAATACTCTCAAAAGAAGATCAGTATAGGGGGTTTCTAGTGTAGCTCAGGGATATTTTATTTACAGAAACATACATTTACTACATAAATATTTATGGTTCAGAGGTTTCATCTCCAAATTTGCACTGTTTTTCTACGTTGGGCTTAACTAGTGATATTTCCTTTGAATCTCCACATTTCCAGATGCTCTGCTCATACATCCTTGATGGAGAACAGTTGTGCTTATTAACAGACAAGCTGTTGACAACTCAGTAAAGCTTCTAAAAGCTGGCAGAGATCTAATCTGGCACCAAGATCTGATAACTTCAGAGGAAAGAGTGCTGGTGGCCTGCAAATACACAAAGTCTGAAGGAAGTCTAGTCAAAATCTTCCCTAGGTGTTCCCCATTTCATTCCAGAGAACTCAAACCAAATAAAGAGAGAAACTTGCCTGATTCAATCACTCAGCCCCATTCAGTTACTTAACAGAAGAGACAGATCTCCCTGTAAAGGGGAGGCAGAACTCCACTTGCCCCTCAGGTTCTAGCAGATCCTACTTTCTTAAAGATAAGCTGTAAAGGATATTTAAAAAAAAAAATATGGTGGTACCTATTTTTGCTCCTTTAAAATATATGGAGGAGTCCTGAAAAAGATAGTTTTGGAGGGATTTTCTCCCCTTCCTAATTTATCTGGCTTTTTCTCTTGGAAATCAGGAATACGAAGTCTGGTCTTCGCACCTTTGCTGGAAGACTTATTTTTAGGGAGTTGGTGGAGGGAAGGGGGAAGAAGGACAGAATCTCAGATACGTATATTGGTCAGGGGCAGATCCAGGAGTAGTGCACTGGTGCACTTGCACCACACTTACATTCCACATCCATCACAAGTTTAAAGCCAACTGCCTAGCAGTGGCAGAAGGATTTCTAGTGAGGCAGTGCTGAGGGAGTGAACTGACTTAACAGCTCCTTATAATTTGCTTGATTCCTTCTAAAGTGGCTCCCAACCTTTTTTATACTGTGGACTGGCACAGGAGAGGGACAGGGTGCATGGAGCCAGCTGCCTCCCTCCCGGGGATTCCCCACCACCCAGCTTTAACCCCACATGACTGCCAGTGGCAGACGCTGCTTGCCTGCCTGGACAGACAGACGGGGTCCAAATGGGGGACTCATGCCATGACCCAACAGGCAACCCTCCACGGCCCGGTACCAGGTTGCAGCGCAGTGGTTGGGAACTTCTGTTCTAAACTCTTCATTTCACAGGTGCTAATGACCCTCTTTCCTTTTAAATGGTCTTTAATGGTTCCACTGCTCCAGGTCTCCTTGCTTCTGCAATGCTGTCAGTTGCTCCTAGTAATGTAGCACCCATTTCACAGCCCTGCGGACAGTTTTTTAACTCTAGCTAAAAACAACTCCTGCGGAAATATTAACTCTGGTGAGCATTAGCTTAGCTATGGAAATCACTTTCAATGAATCATTGGAGGCACTGTCCAGATGCTCAAGAAGCCTAGATTTTTGTTTTATGAACTGAGAGCTGTACATTTAATTATAATGATTCTAACATATTTTAATTATTTTTGCCTAGTTTGTTGAAGTTATTTTAACATTTTATATACATACATATACATACACACACACATACACACACAAAATATGATATAGCAAATTAATGTGCATTCCAATACTTTTTGCTTTAAACTTAAATTGAATAGTATAGCTCTAGGCCCCTAGCTTATTAGTGAAGCTTCTAGTTTCTTTTTAACTGAAGAAAAACATGTTTGTGTTAATTGTGATGATGCACCACAGCATCTGCACCCCACTTTTCAAAATCCTAGATCTGCCCATGGTATTTCATAGTTAGTAGAGTCAGAAGGGACCTGAGCAGGGGAGAAAGGTGTGCGGGCATTGCTCTGTCTATAGCTTATAGTTTCATAGTTTCTGGGGTCGGAAGGGACCTGAGTAGATCATCAAGTCCGACCCCCTGCCATGGCAGGAAAGAGTACTGGGGTCAAACGACCCCAGCGAGGTGTTCATCCAGTCTCCTCTTAAAGACCCCCAGGGTAGGGGCCAGCACCACTTCTCTTGGAAGTTGGTTCCAGACCCTAGCCGCCCTGACCGTGAAGTAGCGCCTCCTGATGTCTAGCCTGAATCTACCCTCTGCCAGCTTGTGACCATTATTCCTAGTCACTCTTGGTAGTGCTCAGGGGAACAGGGACTCCCCCACAATTCCTGCTGGTCCCCTCTGACTAGTTTGTAAATGGCCACTAGATCCCCCCTCAGCCTTCTCTTGTGGAGGCTGAACAGGTTCAGGTCCCGTAGCCGCTCCTCATAGGGCCTGCCCTGCTGCCCCCTGATCATACGAGTGGCCCTCCTCTGGACCCTCTCCAGGCCACATCCCTCTTGAAGTGCGGTGCCCAGATGCAGTACTCCAACTGTGGCCTGACCTGCTTGAGATGCATCTGTGGATGCATAACAAGGTGCAGTTGGCCTTCCTGACCGTGTCCCCACACTGCTGGCCCATGTTCATCCTGGCATCAATGATGACTCCAAGATCCTTTTCTGCCTCTGCACTGATGAGAAGGGAGTTCCCCAGCCTGTAGGTATGCTGCTCTTTCTTCCTCCCCAGGTGCAGCACCTTGTACTTGTCAGTGTTGAATCCCATCCTATTCTCGTCCGCCCACCCTTGTAACCTGTCTAGGTCCGACTGCAGCCTATTCCTACCTTCTAGCCATACCCACATCCCCCCACATCTTAGTGTCATCAGCAGATTTGAACAGGGTGCTTTTTACCCCCCCGCCCAAGTCACCGATGAAGATGTTGAACAGTGCAGGCCCGAAGACTGAGCCCTGGGGGACCCCACTGCTCACATCCCTCCAGGTCGAAAATGACCCGTCCACCACCACTCTCTGGGTGTGGCCCTCCAGCCAGTTGGCGACCCATCTGACTGTGTGGGTGTCGATGCCACAGTCCCCCAGTTTCTTAATGAGAATGGGGTGAGAGACAGTGTCAAAGGCCTTCCAAAAGTCCAGGAAGACTATATCCACTGCTACCCCTGCATCTAAGGATTTGATGACCTAGTCGTAGAAGGCCACCAGGTTGGTCTAACAAGACCTGCCTCTAATGAACCCGTGTTGGGTGCCCCTAAGCGTAATCTCCCCCCTGGCCCCTCGTGGACATGCACCAGGATAATTCTCTCAAAATGCTTCCCCAGGATTGAGGTAAAACTAATTGGCCTATAGTTTCCTGGGTCCTCTTTCCTCCCCTTTTTGAAGATGGGAACCACATTGGCTCTCTTCCAGTCCCCTAGCACCACACCAGAGCACCACGAGTGCTCGTACAGCCGTGCCAGGGGTCCCACAACGACCTCTGCTAATTCCCTCAGTATTTGGGGGCGGGGGGGGGGTTGGGTCCGGTCCCTGCTCAGGAAAATGGAGGCAAAGAAATAGTTAAATATATTAGTTTTGTCATCTGGTGTGACAACCAAATTTCCCAGTGTGTCTTGCAGGGGCCCCACATTACCCGGAACCTTCTTTTTGCCCCCTATGTATTTAAAAAAGGGCTTCTTGTTGTCCTTGATCTGGGGAGCTAGTCCCAGTCCCACCTCCGCCTTGGCCTTCCTGACTGCCCCCATGCATCCCCGAGCAACCGCAGTATAATCCTCCCTGGTGATGGCTCCTCCCTTCCATTGGGTGTACGCCTCCCTTCAGGCTAGGAGACTCCTGGATGCTTTTGGTGAGTCATGGGGGCTTTTGTGCCCTCCTGCCCCCTTTGATCCATGTTGGAATTACCTCCCTTTGGGCTTGGAGGATAGTCTCCTTAAAAAGCGACCACTCTTCTTGGACACCTGGCTCCCCTCCCCTCTGGGACCTCTGTGCTTCCCTGACTGTTCTCCTTAGCTCATTGAAATCCGCTCTCCTGAAATCTAGGGCTGCTGCCTTGCTGTAGGCCTTTGCTACCTTGTGCTGGATGGTGAATTCCAGCAGGCGATGATCACTGTCGCCCAGGTGGTCAAGCACCTGCAGCTCCCGTGAGTATTGTGAGTACTCACGTCCTCACTGAAAGAGGAGGGGAGGAATTGAATTTTTAAGAAAGATACTCTGTCCCTCCAAGTGTTCATTAGACATTGGAGTTAAAAGCTGTTAGCAAAACAAAATTTAAATCAGCATGGATAGACATCCTGTCTTTTCCCCTCTAAATTGTGATGCCATTTGATTAGTTCTCCAGTCTTCATTTGCAATGTTTGCACTAGGTATTGTGCAAGGAACCTGCACCACTAAAGGCTTGTCTTGACTGCTAAAACATGTCTCTTTTTAGTTCACATACATTAACTGCACTGCGGTAAAAACTCAGTGGAGATAAAGTACTTTTGTTTTACCAAGAGGTAAACTTTTCAAGGTCAACCCTATATTCCCATCATGTATGTTAAAAAGATGATCTAACACAAGATTCTAATACAACAAGCAGTAGAAATATTGGAAACTGTATGGTTATTTGTCCACTACTGACATTGTAAGCCCTGTATCATTTAACTGTGTAAAGTAAAGCCTGTTCATAATGCTTAGCCCACTGGAGAGTTATCTACACTAAAGTTCTCATTTATAACCATTGTCTGTGGTGGACAAGTAAATGATAATGTTTGAACAAGGCCGAAGTCTAGGTTCTCATTTAGAAAATTAAAATTACTCACAAAAAAAACCAAGAAAGAAAACAAAAAAAAAAAATCAAACCTTCTTCACATAACATAAAAAAGAAAACAACAGAAAAACCACATTTAAATAAAAAGGCTATCTAGTGAAGATAGTTTCTTGTATAAATTTAAAGCTGGACTGACGCAAGTCTGCAAAAAAAATGAATATTTAAATGAGATGGGGAACAACGTAAAGAAATTATTTTTATTTACTTATGATTCTTAAAACTTTTTTCTAGTGACTGGTAATAATAAGGATTATTTTACCTTAACAATGAAGAAAAAATAAATATGAAAAGCATTTAGAGGAATTTTTTTCTTCACTTTAAACGGAATACTGGGGAGTAGGAATTTCCATACAGTGTTAGTCATTAAAAATATCTGTTTGAAAAAAATGGAGAGGAAATGGAAATTTATGTTTAACTAGAGAGTTATCAGAATTCAAAGATGTGACAGCACACCATAGATCAGTCGACCTGTTTTAACTGAGAATGTTCAGTGTCATTTTCCCCTGGAAATCAAGGTAGTCAGGAATTAGTTAAAGTCCCCTTATAGTCCATTTCATCCAAATGCTGCTTTCATGAACTAAGCAAATAGTCGGTCTATCGTTTGCAAGAATGCACAACCCTGAAATCTTAAGTAGGGGGTTTCCCCAACTCTTAGATTATCATACTATAGTCAACTACTACAAAGTATCCTTGATGTCTAGACCAAATGAAAAGATTAGCAGGTCTGCTGGAGTACTAACTACACCACACTTGAACTATTTTTCCAACTGACTCCTTCATAATTAAATGTCAAGTAACAGAAGGTGCTTTAACATTTATGTCACCCTCACCTATGAAAATAAAGTCTGCATGAAAAAAACACAGTATTAGAAATCATTCCAACACAGTAATAGCAACCCATCATCAGTCTGTGAAGAGAAATATAGATTTCATTGAGGAGACAGCTCTTGGGAATATCTCAGCAGTACCATATATTGGCACAGCAGAATACCAATCACATTAAGCTTCCAACTAATACAGATAAAGTGGAACAAGTCATAAAATCAACAAAAAACAACTTTCAGTCTGATTAGTGATAGCTGACTAATAGGTTTCAATTACAATTTTAAATTCAGCACTATCTATCACTCAGGTCTCTGTGGGTAGTTAATGCTGGACCTGTTAAAAGAAATGGAGGGGCTGACTTTAAAGGAGGCTTTTTACTCTTTGACATTTGTAGAAACCCAAGGTTGTTAACGTTAACTAATTGTGTTAATGTAAAAGAAGTGAGCATTTCTGTAATGTGGGCCAGAGCTGAGTCAGAAAAGGGCCCTGAGGGCAGGGTCTCTAATCTCACAGATTTTTTAAAAGTTGAAAGACTTGCTCCAGACAGGCCTATCAACTCTTTGGAGTGAGGTAGGGTGATGGATTTAAAGCACTTTGAACCACTCTACTTTTACATAATGCAAATAATCCACATTTTAAATTCACTCAGGGCTATCCATGAAGAGCAGCTTTTGAATGGGATGAACATTTGTTTGAAGAAGCGACACCACTTTACAATAATCATGCTAAACAATACCAGTCCTTTCTTGGTAGTAGTAAGGATATAAGTATTCAACTCAAAACTTCATGTTTTTTAGCTTAAGTTCTGAGTTGAATTGGTTTCTCTGGTAGAGGGCACTGTTTCTGTGGTGTATACAGCAAAATGATGTCAGACAAAGGACCAAAACAGACCTTAGGATCACTGAGTCAAGTTCTCTGCTATCACAGGCAACTATATCATATAATCTCTTTCATAAAGGATGAAAGTTTATAATGGTTAGAGGTTGTAGCCGTGTTGGTCTAAGGACAGACAGACAAGGTTCTTTGGGTAAATCTGACATCTTTTTATTGGATCAACCCAAATAGTTAGAAAAATTCTTCGCAAGGTTTTGGGTACAAACATCCTTCTCACCAGGCTGAGGAAGCATCTGCAGTTGGTGTGTGCTCTTCTTGGATGGAATGAATAGTAAAGCAGCCAGAGGCTGGTGTGCATGCAAGAAAACTAGGCAGTGAAGGTGGAAATTGAGGAGTTAGTAGGTGAGAGACAGGTTGGGGGTATGAATGTAGCTGATAAATGAATTTAGCTGGTAAATAGTGGAGAGGCACCTGGGGAGTCTGATATTAAGGCAGGTTATAATGCACCATAAATTCAATGTCTATGTTTAGTCCATGATTTTTTGTATCCAGGAGGTTGATGAAGGTAAGTTCATAGGCTCGTCTGTGAAAGGTGTTTTGTAAATTCCCTTCTAGGATTAGAACTGAGAGCTTGGAGAGAGAGTGGTTTTCTTGTGAGAAGTGTGCCCCCACAGGTAATTAGATCTTCTTGTCTATGATAGATTTCTAGTGCATGTTCATCCTGGTACACAGCTGAGAGACCAAACAACTGTGTACCAGAAATGAATGCACACTGGAAATCTATCTTTCTGCAAGGAAAAAATACAAACAAGGCATGATTTCACATGCACATGCACTCTCTCTCGTATGCTATTTGTCAAATGCAAACCTTGCCCTATTTAATATTACACCCTCCTGTAGGGCTCCCACTATTGTAGTAAGGCCTAGATACACGTTATTAAGATAGCCAGCCATTCTAGTCTGGGGATTCTCAGTGTATGGATGAAAACCCCATGATCCAAATTCTCAAACAACTGAAAAATGGAATGTGCAAAATCTCAGAAAGGAAAAAGAAAGTTTATGATGGTTTGGAAAAATGTTTTGGTCACACTGATGAGCAGAATTCTGCAGTCATCCAAGTTTTCATTGGTATGGACAGCAAATGTCTCAGAAGACAAACACCCTCAAGTAGACTGACTCAGGAAAGCTCTTCCTGCCTCTTCGCAGGGCCCTGTGGCTAGATAAAAGAGGTCCACAACACAACATAAAAGGCACGGGGTGGGGGGGGAAGGAAACTAACCAAATATTAGCCACCCTATTTATTGTAAAAGGTTAAGAATTAATATGTTAGAGGGGATTGCTTAATGGTTTGAGTATCAGCTATAAAAAGAACGTTACTCATCCGAACCAAAGGTCTGAATTCTGGCAGGGTCAATTTAAGCCTTTTATCCTACTGAGGCGGATAAGCAGAGTTCCATGAGGCTTATTCTGTGTGGGTCTTTTGGAGGAGATATTAGATACCCGCAAGGATGTTAAAGGGATGTATACTTTCTTTTGCTGTGCACTCCATTTGCCTACATGCATGACACCATCCTAAACTGGTGGTTGAAGTGATGGGTTTTGGATCTTTCTAAAACAGGGTTCAGAAATCTTCTATCAAATGCCAGGCTGAAGTAACACGGTTTGGTCCCAATGGCTAAGCACAGACAGTCAAAAAACCAAAGACACAATCGAATAAATCTACACAGCTTCCTCTAAGCTGCACTGGTTGAACTAATAACCAACTGCACTGACATTCAGTTTTCAATTGGGGAAGGCAGGGGGAGGCCTGCACTGACCGAAGCCAGTAGGCAGGGAGTGCTAGATTACGTCTCCCAGCCTGCTAACCATTGCCAGCTCAGCCAAACATCCCCAACCCCCTGCTGTGCCCCCCAAGGGGGTTAAGGCGCCCCTTGTCTGGCTGCTGGAGCCTCCCCCTCAGGGGGTTTCTCCTAACCTGGGTTCCCCTTCCCCAACCCAGGCAGCCCTCAGGATCTGAGAGGGATTCACCTCCTCCCCCTTCCCAGCTGCTGATTGCTTCAGCTGCTCCTCCAGGAGGGATGGAGGAGTCCTCTGCAGCAGGTGCCTGCTCATGCAGCCCAGCATGGGGGCACTGGAGAGCCGCCACCTTTGGGGGCTTCTCCCCACCCCAACCCAGGGCAGCCCCAAGGAACCGAGGGGAATTTTTCCATTCCCAAACCCCAGAATTGCTTGTCTTAGCTGCTCCAAGTCTCAGGGATAGCCCAGGGCAGCCTCAGGGAGAAGAAGGAAAGTCTCCTGCTCTCCTGCAACTTGTTTTGCCTCAGACTCACAGCAGTTGAGGCAAAAATGACTGCAGAGGAACAGGAGAATTTCCCTCCACCATCTGAGACTTGCAGGGGCTAAGGCAAGTAGCTCTGGAGTTTGGGAGGAGAAGAATTCCCCTCAGCTCCCTGGGACTACCCTGCACTGGGGTGTGGGGAAAGCCCCCTAAGGCAGGGGCTCCATGGTGCCACCATGCTGGGCTGCATGGGCAGGCACCCAGCTAGAGGGACTCCTCCCTCCCTCCTCTGACAGCTGCTGAAGCTGGGAAGGGGTAGGGTTGCCGAGGGTTGAAAAGCCCCCATCACAGGGACTTCCCCTCCTCGCACATGCTGTGTAGACCCCAGCAAAGGGGGATCTAGGGGTCTGTTCCCCTGTGGCTCCCCCCCGCCCCCAATTCCTATGGGCTGACAGATGTAGGAGGGAAGCAGGCTAAGGAGAAGAGGGGCGAGGCAGTCCCTGCTACACTGGAGGAGACAGCATAGCCAAGGACTGCAAAGTATCCTGGGATGTTGGAGGACTACAAGTTAACTTGAACCAGGAAGGGATCTGGGACAGAAGTTCCATAAACCAATTTGACCTAAATCAGTTAAGTTAATAGATTCATAGATATTAGTGTCAGAAGGGACCTTAGCAGATCATCGAGTCTGGCGCCCTGGGCAGGAAAGAGCACTGGGGTCAGCTGACCCAAGCCAAGTATACGTCTAGCCTCCTCTTAAAGGCCCCCAAGGTAGGGGTGAGCACCACCTCCCTTGGAAGCCCAATCCAGATTCTGGCAACCCTTACCATAAAGAAGTTATTCCTGATGTCTAACCTGAATCTGCTCTGGCAGTTTGTGGCTGTTATTTCTAGTTACTCCAAGGGGTGTCTTGGGAAACAAAGCATTTCCTACCCCTTGCTGTCCCTCACAATTAATTCAGAGACGACCACAAGATCACCTCTCAGCTTTCTCTTGTGGAGGCTGAAGAGATTCAGGTCCCTCAATCTCTCCTTGTAGGGCCTTACCTGCAGGCCCCTAACCATATGAGTCCCCCTCCTCTGGACCCTCTCAAGGTTATTGCCATCCCTCTTGAAGTATGACACCCAAAACTGGATGTAGTACTCCAGCTGCAGTCTCACCAGTGCCGCAGAGGGGAAGTATCACCTCCCTGGACATGTTTGTGATGCACCTGCTAATGCACAATAAAGTGTGGTTAGCTTACCCATCATTTCATCACATTGATGACTCATGTTTATCTTGGAGTCAACTATGCCTCTGAGATCCCTTTCTGCTACAGTGCTGCTGAGAGGGTCATCCCCCAGCTTGTAAGTATGTTAGTGATTCCTTCTCCCAAGGTGCAGCACTTTGCATTTGCCCCTGTTAAATTGCATCCTGATACTAAACCCAACCAGGTTTAACTTAAACCAATTATGGCCATTTTGAAAGCAGTTTATGTGCACTGAACTTCTGTTCTGTTACAGGTTTAAACCAGTTTCTGATCTCTTAAACCAGCTTATATGTAACTTCTTTCCCTAGCCAATGTAGCCTACTGCTCGTGACCTACCAGCCCCCCCCACCAAAATCTGATGATTACTACCTAATGCTGCCATAGGCCAGATCAAATCTCTTCACAATCCAGATCTGCACTGCGGGCCATAGATGGTCACCTCCTGGTTTGGAACAAAAGGCATTCTTGTGAATTTTGATATGACACAGACATACACAGGTGCACTTATGCTTATCTACATTTTATTATATAGAAATACGTAACTATTATTATTACAGGACAATAGAATAAACTCAGTTTTTAGTCTTATTAGTTGTAAAACACAGTATACCAGTTTTTCTTGCCTATGCTTTTAATTCATTGAGAACAAAAATATTTCTCCAAATAGGTTTTTTACCAGTTCCTGTCTTACAATAACTTATTTTTTTTAGGTACTATCATTTATGTTAGCTCCTACTTAAAAGTTGATGTTCTATATAACAAGCAACCTAGCAAAAACATGAAAATTACCAAGTATTATTTCCATTATACAAAAGAGGAAACTGAAGCACAAAGATTAAGTAAATAAGGTAGCCAGTTTCAGAGCTGAGACCCAACTCAGGAGCTCTTGGGAACTAGCTTCATGTTGGACCACTAAACTCTGATATCACTCCTGATTTAATAATCTAATTATACATAAACAAAGAGAACATACAATACTATCCAAACTATAGGGAATTATATTATTGTGGCACAGAAACAATAGCTAAAAACACAAAACTACTGAGTGCTAAGTGAAATGCAAAAGTATGATACTCTAAGTGGAAGGATATATGCTTATGTATTGTGTGTCTTTTGGTTTCTAGACCGTCTTTGGGGAAATTATGTAAACATGTGCCTAGCTTTAAGCACATGCTTAAGTGGGACTGAATCTGATACATTTGTTGATCAGAAACAGGGCACCAGTTAAAAATCTCACTACTTTGTGAAAGTCTGAACACATGGCAGAAAATAAGTCCTTTTACACTTTCCCTGTAGGCAAAATGAATAAAAAAGGAGTTATATTTATAGTCATCTGTACATCATGGTCCTGCCAGTCCGCTTGCTGGTGATAAATATATCACCAAACCCTCTTCCTCTTCTTTTTAGAGTGTGCTGGAACATAGACTCTTGTGTGTCTGCCTTTCTTTATTTTCACTAAAGAACTGTCATAAACAGCATGCCTTTTTGAGAATGCGATCAGGCAGAGTTAGTCAAAAGAGGGAAAACAGAATGAATATGGATATTTTTTAAATGGAAAGAGTATGGCAAAAAGCAAAAGGACCAAAATACTCTATAAACACCCCCCCATTTACAATCATTTTAAGGTGTCTTCTTTTAGAATTTCTTTAGAACAGAACCAGGAATCCTGTATAAGATTGTTATCAGGAGGGAGGTGCGGTGTGGATTGTTTCCACACACCATAAACTATCCTGGGACCATTTCAGACTTGTTCACAAGGGCTGGATAGTCTCATTCCAGACCTTTATTTCAAGACGACATTACTGCAGAACAAGCAAAGCCTGATAATTGATTTAGAAAAGAACATTTTAAAAAAAGAGCCACAAGGATTTTGTGGGCGGTATCTTTTACTGAATCAACTGCACACTCAGGATAGACTTAGACAAGTTTGCAAACACAATGCATTATTCTTCCAATCATATTTAAAAATACAATACTATAAGGAAGGTCACTCAAAGCTATTTGTTATCGAGTCATCATATATTGAAACTGGACTGGAACCTCAAGTGATATGAACTGGCATCAATTCAGTGGAGCTACATTAATGTAAGCAAGGTAAGGGAGTCAGTCTTGAACTTACCAGGAAACCCTTGGAGTAGATTCTTTACTTATGCCAGTCACCACAAATACAAAATGACATGTGTGTTGCTCACATACAACCTGATGATATGCCTTTTGATGGAGACATATTATCTACTCAGAATTCAGGCTACAAAAAGCAAAGTGCAAAGTGCAGCTTTTTATAAACTGATGTAGTTCAGTGGCACATATTTAAGCTAACATTCTAGTGCTTTGCTTCCACACTAATAACTACTGCTTTTTTACCCTAATGCTAATCTATCATAACAATTTCTATTAAACAGCTTAAATAATACTTTTGATGCACAAGCAGAAAGTCTGGACCTTTGTCTCCTTGAATCACTACAAAGTGTAAGTATTAGAATTTAGAATGGTTAGAAAACCCACAATTAAAGCACAAAAGGAGAAAAAAAAAAGTGTACACTAACAGATTCCGGAGTAAAAGAATGATATACTAGACAAAAATAAAAGGATATACCATATGTTGAGTAATAAAATTGGCAAACCTAGTAAGGTTCAAATACTGCTATTATACACATCTGGGCAAAAGGGGAAAAAAAAATCATTAAGCAATCTGAGAACCCCCAAACAAAGAAACTGTAAAATTCTGAACTGTAAAGCAAAGGAAACACACTTAATCCCTTAGGAGTTTAAGTATGTATTTCAACTGGGTTATCCCATCCCTCATAAGGACAGAGAAACACACAAAAACCTGGAGACACACAATATATCCACTGTAAGCCTGTAGGCAGAACGCCAACTGGCCTCAGTACCCAACAGCCCTGGCACCTGTTGGTTTTATCATCAGCAAAAGCATTACCTCTTTGTGGTACAGAGGGAAGGAAAATAGTGTGTTAAAGTGCCCATCTACCAACAAACAATGAACACGATGGAAACTGTTTATTCTTTATCAAAGGAGGGATAGATTTTGGTTTCCGGCCCTAATACTCTTTTATCATTGGGGCTGTTTGCACTGTTGTGTATTTCCTGTACATATATGTATGTTAGCACTTCACAATATACTCCTTGAATAGATTACAAATTATATAATCTGTCTCCTTTAGAAGCAGGGGTGGAACCTAGAGGAGTCCAGGATTATAATTCTAGACTATTCCTAGGAAAAGGGGCAAAATAAATACAACTAAACATATATTTTAGAACCTGATCTTGCCCCCTCTCATCTTAAGGAACACCCTAGTTTGCAAGTGCTCCCATAAAAGACAGCACACTTAGCAATGTAAGAGAGGCAGAGTGAATAAATTTAAATAAATCAAACTTCTAACATTGATCTTCCTCTATCTATGGGTGCTCTTAGTCTATGTTCACTGTGCCTGGCACCTCTTTCTACCACTTCTAATAAATCCCTAAAATTCTGTACATCAGGAAGCTTATTTATTTTTATGCTTTCTTGAAAAAAAAATTAACAAAGCTTTATAATCAGCGTGATAATCAGGAACAACATCCATTTTAATGGAAATGCAATCTTGTGTACAATGGTAATCTGAGATACTATAGTTCTGATGGAATGAATTATTAGTTGGTCTGTATTTTTATAATATATATATTTAAGGTGCATTTATTATTGTTAAAATCTAGCATGACACCTTGTGGTATATTCGAGGAGATGGAGATTCGCCATGAAGAAAATCTGTACTAAAGAAGAAAAGCATGTTTTGGCACACAGGAAGGAGGCTGGTTGGTGTATAAGAACAGGAAACTTTTCCAAGGCCATGAGGGCAGGAACAAGAGCATGGAAAAGATGTGAAGTAGTAGATGAATGGAGGTTTGGCTTGAATGAAAGGAGAGAGGAAAGAAAAGTAAAAATGCATTTCAATGTTAAATCCAGAATCTACCACATTTGCATCCCCAAGAAGAGTTGATTCAGTTGAGGGACTCTAGAACAGCACGTGTTTGGTCTTGAAAAGGTCACCAGCCATGGAGAAAGACCATCATGGAAGACCTTCATTTAGGGAGGCAACCTGGCATGATTTTGACAGCTTTCAACAGCTGTGATTGTGGCCCCTACTGTTAGCCTCTCATCCTATAGACTGATGAGACTGCCCTAGCTCCCCTGCCTGTCATTCTCAGCCCATATCAAATGCAAGAGAGATGGGGCAACTTTGGCAGTTAGCATGATAGACAGAGAGAACTGGGACCACAGGAGGAGCTGCTGAAAGGTTTGAAGTTGCTCATGTACCCCACAGCATGAAGGACACTTGCCATGCATAATGGGTAGGATGTTGGGTATTTTCCCAGTATCCCAGTTGGCCTGTATGTACAGCACTTGCTGCACGCTTCTTAGAAAAAAAAAAAAAAGCCCAATGAAATCCTATGATGTGATATAAGAACATGTACTGTATTTTGAAAGAGTAGTTTGTACATTACCACCTTGCAGAATGATCCAACACCCTCCCCCTGCCCAGCATACTGACAGTCCATGAAGGGAAAGCTTCTTGCCCATATGCAAAACATTTTCAGTCTTTCCTGTTCAAAACAGACTAGCAAGAAGTGTTTAATTTTCTAAAATGAACAGGGAAGGTGCTTAACTGCAAAGTTATGAACCAACACAAGAGAAGGAAGGGAAGAGCAGAGACATTTATATTTTTAAGTAAAACATACTTGTCTTCCTTAATAACCTGTTTTTAAAAATTGAATAAATGCTTTTAACTAAACAGTACCTGCCTGAAAAGGAATAAAGATTTACAAACAAACAAGCGAAAAAGGCAATTCTGTATCTGAAAACATTATTCAAAGCAATTGTAAAAACCAAAGCTTTCAAGTCTGGGTTTTACTTGCACCATGATATTGCTCAAAGCTTGGTTAAATTGTAACTTCAATAAGAAAATCTAAACTCTTCAAGTGAAACTGACACTGATCTGAAATCAATGGTGGATTAAGTGAGAACCAAACCACCTAGACCCAGACTTCTAAAATGGTCAAAATTTGCACAGCCACTATGCATTCTCTTTAATTTTGGAGCAGGTTGCCAAATTAGCCATATATAGACTTCACCAGTTTATAATCCAACTGAAAATGGATCACCTGAAGTATCTTTTCCCATCACTCCTAAATTGAACTGGAAAAAGTTTATACACACACACACACACACACACACACACACACACACACACACACGTAGCTGGACAGATAGAGACAGATAGATATTGAACACATACATTTTAAGATCTCTTTCAAAAATACGATTTCAGAAACTTGCATATTTTACAGATTTATTTTCAGCAATTTCTCCCATCTTTGTGCTTTTATCACATCTGATTATATACTGTTACAATAAAGATAATAAAAAGTAACAGGCTAACGGTTTAGTTTAATTTAAAGAAAGTCTAGTTTACATACTGCGAAAGCACGGGCAATGTTGGAGAAAGTGCGAAAAATCAATTTTCTTCAGTTTCCATATATGTGGAAACCAGGATGTATTTTTTTTAACTGAATTAAGTCCCCAAATGAAATTAAATCCACAAAAGCTATGAGGAAATTGAGTATATACCAGATACTAACACTAAACAAATTCAGGAATTGTGCTCAAAAGAAAACCATATGGAAAAGGACTCATACAGAGATGTTAGCAGGAGTCTAACATATTATTCTTTTTATTCTGTCTTACAGCAAAAGTACTAATTAGGAAGCCAGCTTTGAAAATTTTTATTGGTGCAAATTGTTCCAGTTATAGAAAAGGGACTGCTAACACAAGTAAGTCTCCAAGATTGAGACGTAGGTAATTTGTTCCCTGAACACTGTAATGATTAACAGATGCTATTGTTTAGAAAAGCAACAAACAGGACAACACAGTTTTAATATATTAGAGACTAATAAGAAGAAATTAAGAATAATTGGTTATATTTTATGGATGGTAAGATCAGAAATTGAATACAAACTGCCAAATAACATAGTCAAATTCCCAAGATTCTGGATGGTAATGTGAATTTTCTGATTGGGGTGGCGAGTTGATTTAGCATGGAACAGAAGTCTTACAGTATATTCCCAATTTATTTTTGCAGTTCAAAAGTCTAAATCTAAATATTTCACTGCAAAAACAGATCTGATATCTTGCTGACTGGGTAAGATAATGAGGAAGAGAAAATACCTATTCTGAAATGAAGTATTTTGTGTACACACAATCTCAATTAGGATATCTTCCCCTAATTATTCATAGTAATCTCCATAAATCATACGTTCTCTTTGATTGTTCAGTAACTTTTTTGCAAGATTTATTTTAAGAGAAAAAATATAATATGCTGAAGATTGCAAATTGTTATTGATCTCAAGCTTTTTCAAGCATAAGAGAGCTTTCACGTGGCACAGATTTTGGAGACAGAATCCAAAACTAAACATCAGCATTTATAAGGCTTGTGTTTCTCCCAATTCTTCTTTTTTTTTTTTTCCTTAAAGCATTATAAAATGGAAACAGCATGTGATCCTTATGTGGAGCAAGGCTTCTTGAGGCTGCTATAATTTTTAGTACTGTGTCTAATATCTAAATAATGTAAGGGATTTGATGATGCAAATGTTTTAGCATATTTTCTATAATCTATATGTTAGCAAAATATCACATAAAAAACACTTCCCTTTTCGTTCAAGTACTAAAGGTATAGCTTACATGGTATAGTATTTTGCCAACATATTACTGGAGTGAAAAATAAAATACTGATATTTACATATCAGCTCCTTATCAGTCTCCTTATCAGCTACCCAATTTATATTTGCCTATTTCTGCCTAAGGAGCGGGGGAAATCTTACTTAAGCGAAAAATCACATGAGATTTTCTTTGTGGAATTTTTTATTTTATTTCCAGATGAATGGCATTCAGGAATTCTATCAAGTTTTGTGGGGCTGCCATGAATCGGCCCGGTCTCTTCCATGCTACGTGCAAAAGAGTACGCCACAGGAAACAACGATTTTAGGATAAATAAGAAGTGCAATCTATAAGCCAAATCCCCTCTGACATCCCTCTCCCCTCCACCAAAAAATGATGCGCATCTGAACAGTGAAACAGAATCTGGTCATTCAAGAAACTCATTGGAGAGCACATTGCAAGGGCATATGAGAACAAACAAATGGTTATCTGATTGTTTCAGGAAAAGGAAAGTGTAGGAGGAGGAAATACTGTTAGTTACTTTGAATGTACCTTTAGCAACTGGAGGAGGAGAGACTGTGAAAGGAAATATTGCAGCACCACAGGCCTCAAATGGATTGTAAATCTGCTGGCCCTTGGGAGCAGGTAAAAAGCATTTCAAATCATTAAATAATAAAGAACAGTGCTGAAATCTTACTAGTGACAGAATGTGCAATCAGGTGTTTGCCAGACATACTACTGAGACTGGCTTGCTAAGAAGCTGGTAAATAAGTTTCAGTTTCTACATGCAATTAGATTAACCTAATGTATTAACATTAGAAATCAAGATGTAGATTTGGGTTAAATTATTTAATCTTGCACTGAATGCCATCGTTTGGGATTTTGTCAAAACCCCTGTGGATTTCTTAATGTTTTTTCAAAAGTCTGCAATAAAACAATATAATGTTTTACATTTATACAGTACACGGTAGCTATAATTTATTTTAACAACTGTTCCAAATTAAAGTGCAATTTATATAATTATTTTACGTTCTTTACACTGTGGGAACATCACAAATAAAGAATTTATGGTTGTTGTCACACTTAGCTATAAATACATCTCAAAATTACATTACAACTCAAAATGTTATAACTCAAAACATTGGGAACATCAATATTAAGAAACTTTTCCATGATAGACTTCTTTATTAAATCATGAAACAGCTGAAGACTGCCCATGGCGCACACTATACACAGCAAAATACAGGTAGATTTAGAAATCAAAAACAAAAACAAAAAATACCACACACACTCTTGATTGTCTATGGACCTGAACCAAAGCCACTGCAAGCCAATGAAAAGGATACTATTCACTTTTCTTGGATTAGAATCAGGTAATTTTTATAAGTATATTAGTAAAATATCTCAGATACCAATGTAGCACCACACTCTTGATATAATTAACTATTATAAAACGAAATAACAGCAGACACAATATAATTAAATAATTTATACTGCAGCAGAAGGAAAATGCTAGGTGATAGAAATGAAAGAAAAAGATGAGCTTTCATGTAAATTCTAAAAATGAGGAGAGCTAATGAAGAAAAAGTTATAGAATTGAGTTATACAGTTAGCTAATGGAACAAAGAGCTCTCGATAAATAGGAACAATTACAATTTATGTAGAAAGCTCACAAATTATATTTAAAAAAACCCCCAAACTCTCCAGTGCCTTATATTGGAGATTTTTTAGAAATATTTTTTGCACAAGCATACACTTCAGTGCTTTGACAGGCAAGTCAAATTAAATAAGAGTAATTAATTCTAAATGAAATGTAAAGTTTTCAACAAATTGATTAAACTCATCTTACACTACATGATAGCCAGTTTATCCTTAGGAAATGAACTAGCAGAGACAATACATGCATGTATTGCTGGATCAAGGCCTTACAATTAATTTTACGTTCAGGTTTTCATGAGTAGTTTGAAAGACAGAAAATACGGATGTAGCAATCTTTTTTTCCTTAAAAGAATTTTGCACATCTTGCAAATGATTTTCCTTGGGTTAACTGATTTTTCAAAGAAGACTACAAATAAACAGCCCTATCATAAGCTTAAAAATATCAGTAAAGTATCCTTATATTTTTTGCTTATGTGCCTTTGATGACCATATTTCCCTCCAATAAATTTTTTGACCATGATGAGTCTAACTCTAAGGAGCTAAGTTTAGGGGATAACAGTGGGGTTAGAAGAGAGAGCTGATGGGAAGGAAAGAATTTTGCTAGTTCTTTTGCTCTAAAATATGAAATCCACAAATTTAAGAACATTTTAATTGAAATGACTCAATTGATACTATTTAATTTTTGGGCGCTACTATATTTTACATTATTATTTTATCTTCTAACTTCCTATCCAGCCTTAGAATCTGGAAGCTAACAAACGAGCTATTGTTTTATAGGTATGCATAAAATGTCAAAGTAAACTAATGGTGTAAAAACCTCATTTGGAGAAAAGGTCAGTGTTCTTCTAGGAGATATGTATCCAAATGCTGCTTAATAAGAATCTTTTTAAACTTAACTCACAATTTCATTGTTTTGCAACCATTCCTTGTACTCTTTGATCTGACTTCTAGCACTATGCTAATTTGTCCAAGAGCCAGGCAGCCATGCAGACTATTGGCTCCTATAACAATGTTATCGGCACCTTGCTCTCAATACCACACCCGATGTGATATTTATTGGAAGGAATTTTTTGCATGAGCATTCATTTAAAGGAAAATGTATTAAGTGCAAAATGGCATTAAGGAAACAAAGCATCTAAAAGGCTCAACAACTCTGGTACAAATGTACTCATGAAAACAGTCTTATTTGGGCAACAAGACAATTAATAGTTAGCATGATGGTCAGCATTAAGTGCTTGTAGTGCCACGCATTCATTTATTATCTTCCAAAGGAAATTATTTTTATATCTGTAAAGCTTATTCTGTACCATAAACCTCCAGTTAGAGCTTTCTTTACCTTAATAAAGCTTACTTCCAAAATGTTAATGCAGGCTTTTTCTGTATCAATTAACGCTATTACAAGGGGGTGACCTCTCACCTTTGTACACAGTGATTAAGGGCCAGATTTTTTATAGATTTTTCTGTTGGTCCAATTTTCCCCAGCCATCTAGATGTCTAGCAAGCACTTTGTACTATTTGCTCTACTTACTGTTAGAAGAATTTAACCCTGTCAATGAATGCCAACCGTTCATACAATGTAAAATTGCACCAGAATCAATTATTCATACAAATTCAGCAGCAAAGATATTATGTTCAACTAGAAACAGTATATTTACAAAAGGGGGAATAAGGTGGGGTGTCAGATTTGGTGGCCAAGATCCTGTGTCTATCCACACAGGACAGATCTCTTGTTGTTTCCCCCTTAAATCACAACTAATTGCTGTTCATAAAGGACTTTAAAACTCAAAAATACATTTAAATGACTAGGATAATTATAATAATCATAAAAACAAGCTAGCTGTAGCAGAAATGCCTTTAGCAGATAAGCTAGGACTCCTGCCCCAAAAATCTTATTATCTAAATAGTTTATATAAATTCATTAGGGATGATTTCTTCTACAATTCTGGTTCCACAATTAATCACAGGTGACCACTAGACTCCTAAAATTTTTAGGTACAAGCGAAAACATGGTGCATTTATGTCTCCATAGCTGGTCACAGATGAAATAGGCCCAAGGGTTACAATTCTGTTGCTTAGTCACGATTCTTTTTTCCAAAGAGATTACATCAGTAAATCTGGGTAAGGATGACTTTAAACAGCTATACCTAACGACAGCATCTAAACCAAACTTAGGCTCATGAAATCTCATGCTATACATCTCTAATTTATTTATAAGGTACAAATCTTCCCTGTCTTTTGCCTGACTTCGAACTAACATGATCAACTACCTTTTTAAAAATAACTTACTACATTTTGCTAAGCTGAGATCAGTTTGCATGAAAACAGGAGTAGGAACAGAGGACGTCTTTACACATGCTCCAGGGTGTGTGTGTGGGGGTGGGAGGGCATTATAATTAGAGCAGCTCAAATTAAAACACCTGCAGCACCTTATGTAT
Organism: Crocodylus siamensis; assembly: GCF_052110815.1. Lineage (NCBI taxonomy): Eukaryota > Metazoa > Chordata > Crocodylia > Crocodylidae > Crocodylus > Crocodylus siamensis. The sequence continues at coordinate 61,546,382 of NC_143402.1, forward strand.
TCAGCAACCTGAACTTCAAAGTGGCAGCAAAGGCACTTCCGCCATTTTGAAACGTGGGGACACTGAACGCACATGACCCCGAAGCTGCTGAAGTGTACTAATTAGAACACTCCAGCAGACTCCATTAATTGAGTCTGCTCCCATGCATTCTGTTTAGAACACATTGGAGCCGGCGTCGAAACTGGAGTCAGTTAATTCTTGAATCAGTTTCAATTTACGCAGCAACAGGACTTGTTTTAAGCCATGCCCAAGTATAAAAATACCTACCCCATTAGAGAGATTCTCTTTCACACTGAAAACCTCAGTATTGAAAAAAAATGTTCTAAAATTTGAGGCAACTTTAAAGTTAATCAGACATACACCAACAGACATTTAAAATAAAATGGAAATCAATGACACACAAGAAAAAAAACATATCCTTATTTATACTTCATTTTTTCCAAAAAGAAATAGCATAATGCAATACAACACACATTTATTTAACATCCAACAAGGTGAATACTTGCACTGCTTTTGCTTTTATTTCTCATATTGGACTAAGAGAACAGCATTATCTAGGAGGCCATGTGTTTTCTGGGAAGCTGTTACTTATCTACCCACGCAATTGAAAAAAATGTAATGTTCATGAGTGAAGTGATACATTTATTCTTTAAATATCCTTATCATTATCTTGTCCGGTTATATAAAAATACAATTTTTACTTTTATTTTAGATGGACTTTTTGCATCAAATTTTAAAGCATGGTGAGAAGAGAGAGAGAATCCATTCTACACAATAAATGTCAAGCAAAAATTACAAAGAACATGATTACAGAAATAGAAAAATAAGCTGTGAGGAGAATAATTATATTTCCTTATGTTTTCAAGCTTTTCTCTTCCCCCACCTTGAGCTGGTAGTTGGCACTGCAGTGAAACCTTTACTAGAATAATACTCAACACTTCTGAGAAATCTCAGCACAAACATTAGTAGAACTACTACAATCCAGAGAAATATGGAATTAGAGAAGTTGACGTTTGATGGGCAAGGGATAACAAGGTGGAAAAAAAAAAAAAAGGCAGGCAAAGTTACCGAAGAAGAAAAAAGATAAGCAATGTATTGGAAGAAAAAATTCATGACAGCTTTGACACGTGGGTCCTATTTTCCCCTTGGTGCACACGTATTGCCCCTCATACCATAACGAGAATTACATGCACACATTCAGGACTGCATGAAGCAAGAAAAAAAAGTCTCATTTGGACCTTCAATAATGTTAAGTAGCAGCACTCCACAAACCAGGTTCATCTGGACAAGCAGATATACAGCAAAAGAAATGACACGGAGCAGAACTTTAGAAGTAAACAAATCACTTCTGTTATTCAATTATTTGTATCTAACATTTTCTAAATTGTATCCAGGTAAATTTAAAATATAGGATTGACTAGGAAGATGTTTGCAAAGTTGAAAGGATGAAATCTGTTCAAGGTTATTCAAACATTTAAATAAATAAAAGGGAAAAGATTACCAGTTCCTTTAGTGAATTACATTTCTCCAGTCCTTTGAGGATGATGTTTGCCTCTCCTGCAACACTATTATCACCCTTCTTTTAATTTTTAAGAAAAAACTAATTTTATTTAGCTGTTTTAGAGAGATACATACTTGAGACACATTCAGGTTATTTAATGGATTATTCCTGACCCTTTTTGAAGATCCTGGAAGAAAATCCTGGACACACCAAAACATTAATTTTGCAGAAGAATATTTTTCATTCAAAAGAGTGTCTAACTTTACTCCAACTATACAGTTGATCCCATAAAAGATATCACCCCAAAAAATCCTTGCCTTTTATGCAATTCCTGGACTATCATGGCCGCAACATCATTCTAACATTACTAATTCTACAAGTTGCATTTTAAGCTTATACAAAAAAAACACGGTGGAAAGGTTGTTTTGATCACTTGTGGCCAGCTAACATGTTTGTAAAGCTTTTTTAGTTTACTTCAAAGTAGAAATATAAAAAAGGCCAATGTTTATATCGCACAGAATGTCTAATGTCTAAAATCAATCATTTGTCTACTCAAAAGATAACTCCTCAGATTCCAGTTCCTGAAATAATAGCTACATCAATCCAACAGAGCACAATGATAAGAGGATTGATTGTTAAAAGAGAGATTTCAGTGATTAAAATACTTTTGTCTAATAGCAAAATTACTCACATGCTTTCATTTAACGTCATCAATATATTACTTCTGCAACTGCCATAGTAGGAAAAAAAACTTGTTACTTCAGTGCAATAATGCAAACTTCAAAGGAGAATAATTGAAACATAATAGCTGATTAGCTGCAATTAATAGATATATAAAATTAAATAGATTTCACTAAAGGGATTCATTTTAGGTATTAAGTCAAAGTTTTAAGCAGGTCAGCAATAGGCTTCCCACTTCTTTGTTATTCAGACTTTCCCTTTTATCTATCTAGCACAGAAATACAAATTTTTCAACATTTCCAAAGGTGGATATTAAGGAACGCACTTGTTTGCATTATAACCATTGTTTTTCTTATTTAACGTTAGCAAAGTAAAAAGCAAAATCTCTTGTATGTAAAGGTTTAGAACAGAAGGGCTATGCAAAATCATAAACCGTTTAAAACTTAAATGTAATGAAAAATGACTTTTTCTTTGCCACAGAATCACCAGTAAGGAGTACATGCTTTCCACTGCTTGAGCTGCAGGCTGTTATTTTCAGTGCTGCTTGTCAAAGCATTCAATTCATCAGTTTTCAAAATCCACCCCAACAACAAACTGCACAAACACATGGTCTACAAAAAACTTGCCTGATCTCTTTTTACATGCAACGGTGTCATTCTGGAGATGAAAACATCTGTGGCCCACATACAAAACAAAATAAGGCTTCTTACAGAGCCACGCTGTGCTCTGAAACTTTATCTGACAAAGGAATAAGCTTTTCATCTCCACTGTTTTACAGCAGTAAAATATTTTCTAGACACCAGTCCCTTCTCACAAGACTAACTTTAAAAAATGCTTATTCCTCATGTATACAATTACGTTGTTTTTTAAATCAAGGACAATAAAGTAAATGGTTTGCAAACTACCTCAAACACATCAGGTTTCTCATGCACAACTTTCCACCGGAATGCAAACAGAATATTAAAAAGACTCCTAACTGGTGAATGTACCGAAGATTGACACCCAACTTCAAGCCAGCAAGCTAAAACATAAAATTAAAAGCATTTCTTTGCAGCTGATTTTTACAGAGGCAGTTTAATACCTAATGTGAAGAAAATGAAGAACTGCAATTCTTTACCAAATGAAGTCTATTACATTTAAAAAGCTTTTGAAACAGCAGGGTACTATAGGTAAAATCAGAACTCTAAAATCAGAGCTTGAAAATTACTGAGATTGAAGGGAAGGCCATACACCCTGCCAGCCACTGCTTACTCAAAACAAAGACTATCTCCATGATAATAACCTACATAGGAAACAGATAATATTAGATTTTATTTTGATTTAAAGCCACTGAATACTGAAAAGCAGAGATTATGTTTTTAATACAGTTATATACAGAATGCATATGTTATATCAGCTATAAACATAGTAGAGTTATCCTCTTTAATAGGCTATGCTGTGTACAGAGTTATCCTCTTTAATAGGCTACGCTTTTTGTATAAATTCCTCAAGATCTATATCAACTCAAATTCCTTTACCTCTGAAAAACTGTCTGTGTGTAAAAACTATTAAGAAGGGAACTGTAAACAATAATTAAAATATATATATACACAACTGATCTTCACACATTCAAACTTAATTTATAAAATTGTATTTAAATCCAAAACAAAACACATTTTTAAAGTAATTGTAAAAAACTGGATTTGAAAACAAAGTGTTAACCTAAATTCTTTCTCCAAGTTTTAAAATATTTTTCTAGAACTGTTGTAGAAACATTTAGTAACATATTTGGTATTTTTCATCTAGAAATTATTTGCTGCCCATACAACACAAAAAGAAATCTAAGAATCAGAACCATTTTACTATTATAGGGCCCAACGTGGTAGAAACTTACGGATGAGCAACTTGAGGGTATGTCAACGTATCTTATTAGTAAAGTCCATTACTTGTATTATTAAATTATTTTAATATGCCAGCTCCCCAAAGACCATCTTCATTCAGGAGAACCCCTACAGTAACAAATCAGCAGGAGTAGCACAACGTAATTAAACAAGGGTGTATACAAAGCGGAGGAGGGAAGCTAGTAACAGAACAAAAATATAAAATATAGCTAACAAAACCCCAAACAAATTCTTGAAACTCCCATGGAAAATAAGATTTTAAAAATGCTGGGTGATATCATGAAGGAGGCATTAACCATTTCCAATACAAACACCAAAAAATCCTACAGTATGTTATGATTCATGACTCATAGTTTCATAGGTTTTCACATGGATCAGGCTCATTTAACAAGCTGAAAGTTACATGTATTAGACTAGATGACTCTTGAAGTCCCCTCCAACCGTGTGTGTGTGTGTGTGTGTGTGTGTGTGTGTGTGTGTGTGTGTGTGTGTGTGTGTGTGTGTGTGTGTGTGTGTGTGTGTGTGAGAGAGAGAGAGAGAGAGAGAGAGAGAGAGAGAGAGAGAGAGAGAGAGAGAGGAGAGAGAGCGAGAGAGAGCGAGAGCGAGAGAGAGCCCCAGCCAGAACCAAGAGCCCTGTCAGGTGCAGGAACTCTCAGTCCTTGCTGTGTGTATGGGCCTGGGGATTTCATGCATCCCCAAGCGTTGTGCATCATGGCTGCCACAATCCCCCAGACACAGGGGTTTCACTCTAATTTGCATGTGTAGCAGGGTCTCCCCTGTGGCTGAAAGCCCCATCAACCAACACGGCTCCCAGCCTCAGGGATGCACCATGACCAAAGTACAATAGCAGCCAGCTATACACTTGGTACACATTTTCAACGTCTAACTTTATAGCTGGTTGGAGCTTTTTATTATGTGATACATATTTTGCACATGTAGCTGGTTGTCTTAAGGTAACTGTACAATTAACCAATTAAATGCACAATACCTGTAACTTGTAGAGGAGGCCTTTAAAAGTCCAGGGGGGATTTAATTATGTGCTGAACTAGTGACCTCAATAACAAGTTGAGCACTTTTAAACACTATTTCCCCCCTTCTACACTAGCTATAAAGTCATGTTTAAATTCATGTTAGTTGAAATATACTTTCAAACATTGTTTACCTTAAGATACACAGTCAGGTCTCCTGAATTTAAAGAAATAAAGGCTCAACATATCCCAAGTACAACAGAAAAGCCTCACCTTGGGAAAGCCTCCTTAGGGAGATAATGCACTACTCAACATCCCCGCCTTGTATTGATAAAATGAAACACATTCTCTAAGCTTACTCCCTTCCCCCATGAATGAAAATTCAGCTTCATATACTATAAAGCATTTGCTGTTAATGATATGCATATGAACCCATGTAAATATATGTGCACTGAAGTTCACCTTTAAGTAATTTTCAGAACTTTCAGAGGTTTTCCTTCCCACTTGGATAAAAGACTTGAGTTTGCACCAAGTTCAGAAAACTGATTTTAATTTTGTAAATTAATCAGGATGTTGGCAGGAAAGGCCTTTGTGCTGAAGTAAGATATAAATGAGGTAGCATCTCTTAACCTAGCCTGTTCTCTTCCAAACTTATCAAAAAACAAGTGGCATCTGATTAACTCTAATTTCTAAACAAGTCTCTTACATGTGCACGAGTGACTACAAACTAGCACAAGTAAACTGATAGGAATCTACATCAGTATGATTTAAACATCTTATTTATGAAAGTTCTGAGAACAAGTACTGCATTCTGAGCCTACAGCAACTTAACTCTCTTCCACCAACCAGTATAAATGGATTTTATGAATGGCAGACAGATCTCTCTGTCAAGGATGATACTCAGTTTTGTCAGATTAACAAAGTGCATGTACTAGAATTCTAAGTGGATGACCAGAATTAATACACATTCATTAAATAATGTTTGGCATTAACCTATTTCCCACAGTGGATTTAGAAGGAACCCACAAATACCAAGTTTACTTGAATAGAGGACAACACCGATTATAAGACGACCCCCCAATAATCAGATTCTATATATGGAAAATGTATATATTTGTTATAATTTTCCAGGTATAGAATCTGATTATTGGAGGTTTCTCTTGAATTTGTCCCTTTCCCACTGCTACAGCAGGGAAAATAGATCTGGGGGGTTAGGCAGCCCTTTGCTATCTGCTTCTCAGCTTTTTCCCCTGGCAGCCCCTTCCCTCGTTCCTTACTGTCAGACCCTGCTCTCCATGAACACAAGGAAGCAAGGAGCAACTTGAAGAACGATAACCTTGAAATTAAACATGGCTATAGCAATTTGCATATACTAACCATGCACTTAACTTATCCAGAATTGATGCATTTTTTTAAACTGGTGCAATTCTTAGCACAGGTATTCCATAAACACTTTCCATAAGCAGCACTTTGGCACCTATTTATAGACAATACAAACTATACGTGAAACTGGTCCCAAGCCAGTTGATTTACCACATTGGTCTGGGTCCCACCAGAGTCAACAGCATTTCAAGCCATGATAACTCCTCAGCTCAGCACTGCTCAGTATGTGTGTGTACTCCAGATATCCTCCACAAAGGATTCATACACTAATTAACCTCCAACACAGGACTGGAACTGGGTGTTCTTACCACAAGTCCTGGGATGCTCCAAAAAGATATATGCAGATGAGATCAGGGTAACCTGGAGTGGCTTCACCTCACAGAGGGCAGGGCCACACTAATCATATGCACCAGGCTGACAGAAGGGTTGACAGCTGGATTTTGGGTGAAGTATATCCAAGGTTGTAGCTCACCATGATTGAAGAAAAGAGCCAGGGGTGAGGGGACTGTACTTAATGAGCACTACCATATGTCTTATTCCGATGGACTATACCAGTCTTTTCTTGTGAGAGGTTCCCATCAGCACGTTTAACCAATGTGAGCCATGTGTTTTATAGTCATGCTCAGTGTTGGCCGCTTCATAGCTGATTTCCACTGCTGACCACATGCTGCTTTTGGCAGCAGTTTAATGATAGACAGTGTATTTAGTGAGATTTCATTGTATGCGATTATAAGATGAGGGGGCTTCCTCCAACTTTTGTAAATTGATGGATCTTAGGCCGCCTGTTAGTCTTAAGACAAGATTTACTAGTTAATCATATCTTAAGTTGTGACTCAGCCACATATTTAATCAGTTAATGGCATGATAAAACAAGGAATAAGCCAGAAAATTATTCCACAAAAATATGTAATAACTTTGTGGCTGGTTTCCATCACACCATTACTCACAATGCGAGACCAGGTGTGCCCCCAAGTGGGGAGCCAGCAGATGATCCGGCCTCCCAACTGCAGGGGTTCACCATTAGCTCCCATGGCTAGGAGTCCCATCAGCTGGTATGGGCTGCCAACCACAAAGGTGCATCATCCACCCTCACAGCTGGGAGCCCAAATCAGATGACAGCTCCCAGTGCCAGGAGTGCATATAGTACACCCCTCCAGCTGCGATCCCAGATCAGCCCAGTCCTAGGCACAAGAGTTTGCTACTTCCCAATGCAGGGAGAGCTGGAGATCATGATCCCAGATTCCTCCTGCACTGGCAATAAGACATGATGGGATCTGACGTGCAGTCCCATAATCATGCCTCCTGCCATGCATGAGACGCATGGCAGGAAGTGCAACTGTATGGATCACATATCAGATCAAATGCCCCTTTACCTGCATGCCTGGCAGAGCTCTTATGAACACCAGTATACAATATTCTGCACAGTATGCTGTATTTTCTCACACAGCTCACAACTTTTCATGAAGGCAAGGTGGTAAAACTTGGCATGTGTATTATATGTACGAAAACCAGATCCCCACAGGTCTAGAAATTTGGCAATGGGGCAGCATTAATTGCCATAGCTCTGGAAGCCATGGCAATTAACATTGCTACTGTTCTTCAGCTCCAAATTTCCACACTTGTGTGGATCCCCCTCAGCTGGATAACATGTCCCGTTATTGGACTGGGATGGCATACAGGGTCAGTATGCAGCCAGGGAAGGTGCACAGGCCTGGACCCAGCACACCAGCTCAAACCTGGCATATGGCCCTGGAGCCAGGATAGGGTCAGACTCGGCATGCTGGGTCGGACGAGCACGTGGCCCTGGAGTTGGTGGACAACTTGCAAGTGGGGACAGATGTAGTGCACTGCATTGGAGCTAGGACTGAGAGCAGGCCCAGCTTTTTAGCTACTGTTACTCAGTTTCTGCACAGGATGCATTTTTGTTCCTCATCCAGCCTCTTAAAAACAAGGTGCATTATATACCGTGGTGTGGCGTGTGAGAAATATAGTAAAAATGTAAGCTTAGAGAAATGAGAAATGTTGCCATATGTGGAGATGGGTGCTTTTATAAACTGAAAAGTTATTGAAAAAGTGTCAATATATGCTTATGATGTAGTTTCTACAGAATTATGCAGCAATACTGTTTACTCAAACAGTAGACACAAGCTATCAAGATGGAGAATTATCCATGAATGTGCCTTGCTCATGTTTCATCAATCACTCACTCACAGCCAGTCTTTTTGCATTTAGAGCTCCCCAGGTTCAATAGACCTTGTCTAAAGTCACGCACTAAGGATTCATGTGCTCACTTATTCTTCCACGATCTCCAACCCAACTGCAATTTTGCAAGGTGTAAGAAGCTGGCATTACCCCGCAATGACAACATGCTTTAGGATTAAAACCACACCATCTTGTAGTTCTTGACTTACATTGTTCACAGACAAAATTGAAGCCAATGTGAAAATGTTGTAAGGCACTCCGATTACTGTGAAGAACCACTCTGTTTCATTGTCTGTTTTTAAGTTATTACAGATAATCAACAGAACCCAGATTAGATACTGTGGTTAGCAACATTGGGAAAACAAAAAGGTGGCCAAGTTTATATGTTAAGTAGCTCAGCTCTATGAAATCATTTTTCACAATATTAAAACTAAAATTGTTTTTCAAAAGATAAGATTGTCATCAGGATATTGTATATGTCTTTTAAATGACTTTATGCTCCTAACAACACTTCATACTATCAATGGGAATTCTTAAAATCTGTTTTTTCTCTTTCATTTAATATCTTTTATTTTCTTATTTCTGCTCAATTCACTTTTTACATTTCACTCAGCTTTGACGGTGCAACTTCAATAAACAGTTCCACGTGCACTAGTGCAATGCTGGTATTTTGGGGGAGAGGATTCCTGCTGTACGAGGCAATGTTCAAAGTCAATAAACGTAGTTTTTAACTGAAATAATCATTGATCTCAGACCATATTTGTTTTTTTTAATAACGTTCTTTTTATGTTAAATATTTATTAATAAGAGATATTGAAGCAGCTCCTGATATATTTAGCAAGAGGGTATTTTTACAAATACTGACGCCAGTTTTCAGACACCTTAAATCTTTGTTGATTTCACGCATTTTTGAATGAGAGCTGCTGACTAGGGAAAAGAAAAATCATAGTAAGTCCTGCATCTCTATGTTGGACACAACAAAAGTACAAAAATCTGTTATGTAGAAAAGCCCTGAAGGATAAAAGTGACTGTGGGTCACTGGAAGCCTCATTGGTCCTGCACATGTGTAAATATTTGCAAGCTCAAGGCCATAAGGAACACAACTGAAAAACAGCGTTTTTATAGTACTATAGCTAGCTAAGACTTCTGAATTAAGAAGTCTCATTTCTCTATGAATACATCATCATCTAAATTTTGATACTAAGCTGTTTTGACAGTGTCCCTTTAAAGTTTATTCACTGCAAAAGAAAGGGTGGGGAGGGAGGGGAGTCAGTCAGATTTATATCCAGGAACTGCAAAGTCTGGGCTATGGGCTTTTTGCCTTTGCAATATGCTGTTATAATTTAAAAACCACACACAGAGCTAAAAACTCAGGCCACTATTAGAAATGTAACTTTTGAATAAATTAAAAACACTCATGAGGAAGAGGACAGAGAAAAATTTATCTGAAATACTCAAGTAATGCTGTTTTTTAATCTTTAGGTAGATAGGCAGATTGCAGTATGGGTCTTTACATATATGTACAGGTGTATGTGTGTACAGTATATATTTGAAGTTGAAAGGCTGATAATTGTCAGCTTAATACAACACATTCACGACAGTTACCCGAAGCTTTTTTTATGTGTGCTTTCTCTTTCTGGGCAGACAACAATTAGATTAGTGGTTTTCCTACATTAAAAGGGCACTATTGTTTTGAAAATGGAAGAACCTCAAAATTTGTTACAAGTGATTTCAAGTGTTAAAGACAAACTGAGTCCCTCTGCTAGTATACAGTTTTAAAAAATGTTTTGGCTCTTCCCCTGGTCAAGTAGAACAGAGCCATATAATCAAATGGTAAATGCAACTACTTGACTCTCTTGAGGAAACAAAGAGATTGACTACACAAAGAAGGTAAATATTTTCAGACAGAATTGTGGTTTTTAAATTAACCATGAATCTTTACACTTTTATTTACTCTAATTATAAAATCAGAGACATTTAGATCTTAGCAATTAGATCATATGATGGTTGACTAAATCATGCTTTTTTTTGTTGCTATGTCATGATTTCTTTTGGGATGCACTGTTCTCATTTTACCTATTTTTCATTAGCAGAATACAATACTTCTAGGATATTTGATTCTTACCAATCACTCCTGCTCCCATTAAAGAAAATGGCAAACATCAATCTGACCAGGATTTAGCGATGAAAGTAACTATATATGCATATATTACTACACTGAACTATGCAAAACAGCTGAATGAATTAGGCATATTTATAAATTTTTTTTAAAGGGATAGTATCAAATTATAGTCATTAAACAATGTAATGCTTTCTGATAGAATCTGTTCTGCTAACCAAAGTATTTTTGTGTCTCTCTAAATTATAACTGACATGAAAATAAGATAGTTAGCATCTAATACAGTGCTGCTGAAAGCATGTAATGTGGCCAATACTCAATGCAATCTATTTTTAATATAAATGAATAGTGCTTCTAAATACTGTTGGCAAATTTGTTGGCAAAAATCTGTAGCAGAATTAAGACATACCTGTTGCAAAAGCATGGAGGCAATTAGTTCAGATAACACACTTCAAAAAATGTGAAAAAGCCCCAGAGATTACTGGTACAACACTTAATTGCTACAGGCATGTTGTACAAAACTAATGTGATACGCTCCCCCCACAATCAAACACAGATGCACGACTAAAAAAGCTAATAAAAGGAACATTAACCTTTAACCAAAATTATAACCATAGTTAAAACTAGTCAGAAATGCAGAACAGAATGTTATTTCTAACTCCTTTTCCTATGTAGACAACCTTAAAATGTTATCCATTCATTTTTATTTTATGAGGGCAACACTACCCATAAAACTAACATTTTTGAGGTTAACACATGGCTAATATGGAGCAACAAACAATGTTTTGACTAGGAATGTTGCTGCAAAACAGGCAGAATATGGTACCCATCTCCTATACATATTTTGAAAGTTTAGATGATAAAGTAGATCTAAATCTCCATTCACTATAACTATATCACTTATATTAAATCGGGATACATTTAAATATGAATATGCAAAAAAATCTACTGTAACTTGGTACACACTGAAATCTGAAGAAAAAAATATTTAAATGGAGTTATTTCAGAACATACATAAAATTTGCTTGAATGCCATAATTAGTAGCTTACACTAAATCTTTTAACTGTTAGATAGAAAGTATTCAACAGTTTGCTTGCATACTGAGATCTAAATGAATGTAATTTGAAATAAACCTTAAAAATGAAGAAGAAATAATAAATGGCATCCGAGATAACGTGTTTAAAATAATAAACAGAAAATGGTGCAAGATGCAGACAATAGAGAGAGCAGGAAAAAAGCCCCCAGCAATGAATCAACAGAAGTGCCTCTTATTAACTGCAGCACCCCATTGCAAGCATTTTTCTAATTGACACTGAATTAGCATTTACTATCCCAGTAAGAGATATACATGGCAAATGCTTTAATGGAGGCTGCTTGATGGTTTTGGCTCATATCAGAGGTGTAACAAACAAGATTTAGTGAGCAGAGCTAGATGCGGCGTCACAAAAACTGCACAGCGTATGGGTTCTCTCCTCTTTGCCCATACGGTGAGCTATGCATGGAGTTCTTGCCCTTGACCATTATTATATTGGCACCTCTAAAACAATGCATTAATTATGCATTCACCAAGAGTTTAGAGACGGTGCTTAATATGATTAGTGCTGCTGTATACCCTTCTTAAGTGCTGACATGTATTCTAAAAGCTGAAAGTACAGTGTATGTCTTCTACTACCCAGAACATTAGGTTTGAAGTCTTCTCAGAGGGTGAAAAGATGAAATCTTTTCACAAGTGCAATAAGAAAAGGCCAATGCAAATTCACATACTACTACTACAGTATTGGGGTTATGTTATATATATTTTACCATTCACAGTGAACCAAACAGAAAATTATATCCCTATATTTTACAAGATTTCAAAATTGTTTTACTATAAAGAAATGCAAGAAGCTACCTACCTTCTAAATATGGTCTTTCACATTTTATACAATGAGCAATTTAGTCTTCCTGTTAATATTTTCTAATAGTAAATCAAAATGTTTTTGTTTTGTTAGGCACTGATAGGATGTCATTTTTTTAAATGCATGTTTAAAAATTATTACATTTAAGCAACAGATTAAGCAGTATATGCATAACTTACCTTGAAATCTACCGTGACAGTACTGGGGCTTTCCTGATATACCTACCACTAGGCTCACTTTAAATGTCTATCAAGTTTATTTCCTTTTTTGTTTTTTGAACTCAGATGCACTTGTTTGTTATAACTCACCAAAACGATTTTGAAACCTAAAGTCTATACTCAAAACAAAAATCTTTCCGGAGTCTTATAAATCAATTTGTCACCTGATTTTTTTTGAGCATTATCTGCAGAACTTTATGCCAAAATTAGATCTGGCATACTTTAACTAAAAGCTTGGCAGGAGCAGAAAGGAAGCAAACTCAGAGTTATTTAAATACAAAGGAAAAAAACCCCATAATTACATTATTTTTTAAAACACAACTTGTAGCTAGGTTTCTCAAAATTCTTAGCCAGTACACTCAGTCAGTGCGATCCAATAAGATAAATCTGGAGTGTTGAGCTGTGCATTGATGAGCTATGCTGAACATTGATGCTTTGGAAAGACCACCCAGAAAGGCAACCACACGCAATAATATCCCTGCGCCCCCCGCCCCCCAGTCAACTAATGAGAGCTCATCATAAACTAAATCTATTGGCTGAATATTGAAATTGTCAGCAGTAATTTAAGGATGGGATCTGCACTCTATAAGACAAAAAAAGGTAAGTGTACTGTTGTCAGGTAGAAGACAACATTAGTGTTGTCAGAGCCATAATAGGCACACTAGTCCATCAACTCTTCAAGTCTTTTTATCCTAACTTGAGCCCTCTTCAGTTCTATTTACTGAAGAACAATTTATACGCCCAACAAAGCTGACTATTTGTAAAACCATTTTCTTTTTCCTGGACAAAGCAAAGATGTTTATCTGTTGCTAAAAATAAATCTCTAAGTTAGTTTCCAATAAATTTCTTATCAGCAAATATAAAAGTTAATGTACACAAATATTTCCATCTTCACAGCACATTTACTTCTATTGCATCTGTTTTAAGACATCACAAAAGATTCAGTGTTGAAAGCTAACAACCAGACCAATACCCTACTCCTTCCAGGTTTAAGACCTGGTGGTCACAGCAGGAAGACAGCATGATTCCTTACCTGGATGCTAAATTATCCATAGTGGTATTTGGATACAACAGGCAAGCTAGTTTGTTTCTGTACTCTTCGAGGCACAAAGGGAAATGCAACTCACTGATCACTTCTATGTAGAATTGGAAAATGAAGAACATGACCATCATGCAATTAGCTGCACCCGTTACTTTAAAGCAGACAAAAACTTCAGTAACTAGGCACATTCTATGCCCTATTGCTGGGTGCTGCAGGAGACATATCTACAAGTAAAGAGAATTTCTGTTTGGAAAATACTCTAAAAAGATCTTTATAGTCATGGGCCCATATGGTTTGACTTAATATTGACTGATTAAAGATATTTTGACTAGTTCTGCAGTTAAATTACATGCACCTGTTGTACACATATTAGTAGCACCTATACCCTACTGCAAACTTGAGTACACTGGCTGTGGACATAAAACCCAAGCAGATTACATTTCAAATGTTTAGAACTGGAACAGAGTAGATTTATTCATCAATTTCACAGTTTCCTTGGGATAAACCATTTACATTAAAATAATTCCACCTAATATGCTATAAAATAACATTTAAATACTCTAATTTATACCTCTAAATACAAATTGTACAATTAATTTTATGATCTGTGTAAATTTTTTTTTTAATCAGCCTCTAGGCTGCTTTATGTACTTTTGGACTTTCCAAGGGCAAGCTGTGCGACCTATGAGAGAAAATTTCCTTCATCCTTATAACATCTTTACTTTCCATAATTAACTAAAATAACTTAATACAATATTTCAATTTCTGGGGTGTCAGATTATTAATTATTAACAGTTGCTTTGACCAACTATTGCTGTCTAATCCTGATTGGAGATGACTGGCCATGTGGTAAGGGCACTAGGTTTGGATTTAGCAGACCCAAATCCAATTATATGTTCCATCACAATGATTTTGGATGGGTCTTTTAGTTTCTTTGTGCCTAAGCTCCCCATCTGCAAAATGGGCATAAGAAGGGATCAAGATAAATGCATTAAAAAATTGTCAGATATTGATATTGGGAACAAATACGTACCCAAGATGGGAAAGGCAGTTGCTTATTTGTGACCTCAAAAAATATTTTCCCTTTCAGGTCACTGTAGAAAACCATTTTTTGAGGGGGTGAGGCTGGGGGGTGGAGAGGAAGATGCAGACAGGAAAAAAAAATAGTAACATGCAACTCCTTATTAACAAAAAATATTTAAAAAATAAGATAAAATCTTGAAGTGTTAAAGTGTACCCAGGATGATTTAGGAACAATGAATACTGCATCTGCTCAGGCAGTTGGACTAGGTGACATGCAACATCCCTTCCAACACTACAATTCTATGAAAAATGATGGTATACAGGTCCACGACAAAAAACTTATGGCAAAATTCCCAAACATGAGTTTTAAACAAACACCTGAGTATATGGCCTGATTTTCAACAGTGGTGAGCAATTCTCATTACATTTGTCTGCATTGCAAGGGATCTGTATGTTCAGGGTCACATTTTTGCCCTTACTATTATCTAATCTAACCTCAGAGACAAAAAATAAAAGTGATAAGAACCCCTGAAAAATCAGATCCCTCATATGAGTTCCTAAATATGGATTTCGGACCAGATCCACAAAGGAACTTGTGTGTTCTAAGTGCCACAATGCCTAACTTCTAGATACCCTTTTTCCAGAGTTGAATCCACAATCATGAGTTCCTTACAACATACAAGGAGAGTCAGGCAAGTAAGAATAGGATTTTCAAAGCGTAGGGAACTACCTTCCCAAAAGGGGACTTTGAAGCCCTCAGAATGAGGAGCTCACATAATCCAGGTCTTCCACAATGTAGGTAAGAGCTCTAACCACTGAAATTACTAGCAACACTCCCAACTCCACTTTTAGAGACACGTCTATGAGTGAAAGTTGCTGTGGTCCCTGTGTTTTGTTCAGGACCTCAATCCTATCAGTGAATGTCAGATTTAAGCACCAATTCAATTTCAGCTTTAATTGAATATAGGTGTTTGTTAGAACTGTTGATAAAATATTTTCAACAGAAAAATAGTTTTGGGAAATATTAGGGAGCAAAAGGTACATTCATTTATAAACCTGAATATTTTGCAATGCAAGAGACTGAAAGAAGTACAAGCAAACACTGTAAGTCCCTGCATTATGACATGCTACAAAAACCTCTCCTCTTGCCCCAGATTCCTTCCAAACAGACTGCCATTCATGCAGACTTGTACAGTGCATATGTGAGGATAACTAATATTCTCTTAGGATCTATAGAGAGATTGACACTTATGACACTTGTGACAAACAGCTCAAAATGGACTCAGAACTAGACATGAAAAGCTAATGATGACTCAATGGAAAAACAGAGTACTTAACGATGGAACTAAATGGTTTTGGGGGGGGTTAATATTTTTTAACAATAGTTTTTCTTTCTTTCTTTTTTTTTTTTTGTTTAGCAAACGAGTTGCAGCAAAGAGAAGAGGAATGCTTTTCAAATTGGCAGTATTTGAAATCAGGAGTATACAACTACAACTCAGGAGAAGTGGATTCAACACCTGCCCATGCCATGTACTTCCTGCCCTGGACTGTGGGCAAGTCCCTACTTTGCAGCACCGCAATCCATTTTGACCATTTTAGCAATTAGGAATCTGGTTATACAAAACTGCATTTTGTCTGGATGCTAAGTGTAGCATGACTATCCCAAATAAAAAAAATCAGTTATAAAATTGGATACCATCATTATTAAATCAATTGTAGCATTTAAGATCAGACTCAAATCAAATATAGATGACTTATTTTGAAGATTCTGAATGACATCTGGTGAAGTCCAAATATAGTTTAGTAAAGGACTGCAAAAAGATGACTACGTAATAACTGTTACATCTGTCATTAATTTTCACTTGGTTGTATCTGCTCTCCTAGTCTGCATTTAATTTCACCTTGACTTGTGTTTTATTACAATCCCAGTGCGGATCCCATCAACCGAAAAGACTAATCATTGCCTAAGAAAATGCAGTAAATAGCAAGGATATAGTTTTCCTTTACCTTGGAAAACTGTAGCGTGTTCAAATGATTTGCACAAAATAATGGTCTTTAAAATATATCAACCCCTTTTACATTCTAGGAAGACACATTTATTAACCAGAGCTTGCCACATCCAGGCCTGGCAAGGGTTAATTAAATTACACTCCTTGAACTGGTTATTGAATGACGTTGAAATGGCACAGAAACATTTTCTGGCACAGTGCAGGCTAGACGAACTTCCCCTAGTGACCATAATTTAAAGCTACCTTTTAAAGAACCTTTTAAAGCTCAATGTTACTGAGAACTGCTGATGCTTGTAATTGTATCTCGTTTGCCTCCCCCGCACTAAAATTTACTGAACTCAAAAGTATACATTTAACACCCAAGGGTCCTACCTGTCTTTGAGGAATTTTTATAAAGTAGATGGTAACCTCAGGCTATTCAACTACTTTGTAATAAGACATCAATGGCACATATAGATATATTCCTTTGATCAGAACACTACTTAAAAAAAAAAATATTCCTTAATTCTTCACCCACCCATGTAAACTTAACCTTGGAACACAACTAAGAAAAAAATAATAATACTACAAAACCATTAATAGGATTCCTTTTATTCTGTATTCTCTTCATAATATGACTTTTTTGATATTTAAATAATGAACATGTGATGCACTTTTGCTGCTGAGAGGCTCCGGTCCTTTTTAACTTTGCGTTTTAAATCTAAAAACAACTGAAAATTAAACTAAAGGGAGAAGACAGTAAATAAGATAATAACTATGTATATCATTAATTAGTAAGAAAAATAGAGCATATTTACATGAAATTACCTAGTATAGTGGGGGGGGGGGGAAGAGGAGGAGTCAGGGGTTCCCCTTCTGTGATTTCAATAATTTGGAAGCAACTTTCAAAATATTTATTTTCTGGTTTTCTTTTGTTTTTTCAGTTTAGAACTCAGGAGGTTATATCATTTGTAAAAACTGCCAATTATAATTGCAAACATTTTATTCAGGTGTCCCGCACAGCAGATATAGTATTGTTTTCCTACTCTTCCATACTGAAAGAAGGCTTGAAAACAAATGACAAAGTTTTACTCTCTAAGCACTCCTCTCCAGAAACAAGAGGGTGTGAACATCTGTGAAAAACAAGTGCAGAAAGACGACTAAGATATGCAGATAAATCATTAGTTATATTAAGATATGAAACAGGCACCCAAAGAATGGCATAAAATGTAAATGAACTTTGGGATCTGGTCTCTTAATTTGACAGCTGTTTGACAACTGCAAAATGGAAAACTGACCTCAGACAACTGTGTATAAATGAGACTATTAAGCGAAGAATTTCACATGGAATGATACAATATACACTGCAGTAACTCCTCACATGGGAATAGATAAATGCAGACTGGAATTTTTATTGTCTTTGAAGGTGCTGATGTTAAAAAGACTTAAATTTCACAAAGAAGAGTTGTGCGTTACATTATCACAATTAATGACACTTTCTGAAATACAATGCCTATCACATACAGAAGTACCAAATTAGCTGTACACACTTTTGTAACTCATAGGTATTTAGTAAAAAAATAATTTTAGGCAATAATAATCCAGGACAGGCAGAAGCATGATACGTTTCAGTCTCCAAATTAACAGTTGGATCAAACTCAGTCTGTAGTAGACAAACACCGCAACCAAATGAAAGCCTGTTTGATGTATTTTGTGAAACACATCAGTAGTCACAATTTAGTTCCTTGTAGGTAGGCATCCACGTCACAAAAATCCACACCTTATCTGGCGCCTTTATTAGCTTCTGAAGAAATGAAACACAAAATGGACTGGATTCTGCCTTTCTGCCTCTTTAGGTGACCATTTCAGGATAAAGCACACTGGTAGAGCAGCAAAAGGGAGCTTCTCCTACTCCCATTGAAATTCTCTACCTTCTCCTTTGGGTTCCTTGGCAATAAGAACAACTGGCTGTAATAGAACTTTTTCCATGAGAAAACATCTATTCCATTTCAAAATAATTAAACATGGTACTAATTCCTTTCTCTTTCTCTCTTTGGGATGTATATTTTTTAAAAAGGGCATACTGTCTTTTTTCATTAACATAATAGAAAAATAGGCTACACAGCTTCCCGAAGAACAGGCAATCAAGGCACAGATCACTGTAGCAGGGTCCACATTTGAAAGTCAAGATCTCACCCTTCCAAGCAAGACAACTGGGAAATACTACGTAATCTTAGGCACTGCTACTATGAGGGTACCCAAAGAGCTACTGACAGATTTTTAGACACAAGAAGTACCTAAACTGCCATTGAGATTTGGGTATCTAAACTCTCTTTAAAGTATCTTGCCTAATCCCCAGTCTCATTCAGATGCTCTAACTAGCTCAAATGAATGAGATACATTACAGAAAACAGGTAAAAACAAGTTCCTTCCTTTTTCATGTCCTTGTGTGGCAAGGGATTTAGCAGTATTCACAGATTTGTTGCAATTTGAAAGGGCTGCACTGAAGTGCTTCTGCTAAGGCCTAGAACTTGCAATCTCTGGGGTGTCAACTGTGCATCTTACCACCAACACCAAAAGAACTGAGTCATCAGCATAATGGGGTCACTGTAGCAGACCCCTCCTCACAAGGTTTTCTGGCAACTTCACATACACATGAAACAGTAGGAGAGATTACAAGGTAGAACCTAGCCTAGCAATGCATGACAGAGCCCTCAAGGCAGAAGAGCAGCTGGTCAGTGAAATGAACTTGTCTGTCTTCAGAAAAAAGGAACAGAAGCAATTCACAGGCATATGATAAGCATTCAAGAGATGAAATGCCAGTCACCAATTTAGGATCTGCAAACAAACAACAAGTTTGCTGAAGGGAGCTGACATTCAGAGTAACTACTCGATCTATATCCACTGGTAAGGATAGTCACCAGTTAATATGACCAGTATATTTTCTATGCAATGTCTTAAACCAGACTCAACACAAGAGTTGAAGCAGACTGAGAACTGAGTCAACGAAAAAAAAAACAACCAAATTTCAACTACTGTTAAGAGCTACCATATTTTTAATCGTTTTTTCTTCAAAAGAAGAATTTTAGAAATAGGCAGCTATTAGCAAAGAACGTCAAAAGTGAGGTCTACTTTTTTGAGTGGATAGCTAATACGTTCTTTAAAGGAAACTGACCTCCTGCCCTTCCAAAGAGAGCTCAGAGGACTACAACCAAGAGAGGACCGAGTGGCCCACGAAGGGCCTTTCAAAATCAAAAGGCACATAGGTCCAACACAAAGGTTACAGCTCAGATATCCGCAGTCACCCCAGAAGGCAACTGTGCTTGAAACTCTAGCAGAGGAAATGTTGTACTTATCCTGTTCAGACACTACTCTGCTACCAAGGAGGATTTGAATGATCTTATCCACAAAGGAAGATGAAAATTCCTCACAGTGAGAAAAACTCAACTGTCACCAAGTGGAGACAGCCAGGATTAACCAGGCTGTCCACCACCCCGAACACTTCCGCTGTCTGGAACCTGGTGAAATCTGCAACAGAAACATTAGGAATCAAGCTGTAACTGTCACAAGCAGCAAGTTCAACATGGCAGAGTCCTTAAAGCCACGTGTAACTTTACTCTCTATTACTAACTCAGTTGCCCTGTTGGCTGAGACCACTTCTCATAAACATTTTTATAAAGGAGATCCTTCAAAGAGAATATTTTGTCTTGATTACCATTGAAGAAACACAAGATTTACTTATTCTAACTCCTAAGGCATCTTGTAAATGATTATTTTTAAAAAAGCATCCAATTTCAGAACATAAAATGAGCCCGAAACCAACTCCACTGAGTCTGCTTTCAAATCCCATCACCTTTATGATACTCTCTGTAGTTAAAATAGATTGTCATGTCTCTGATAGTAGCATCAACATAAATCTTGACTGTAATAAGAAACAAGTCTTAAAAAAAGGATTACAGGAACAGAGATTTTCATCTGGTAGAAGTCTGCTTTACTTCAAGATTTTACATCATTTTAGTTGTGCGTGTAGATATATACACACACAGAGACATATATAAATAACTGCACAGACTGTTTTCAGAGGCTGTTAAACAGAGCCTTTTTAAAACTAACCTTCAAGGAACCTGGGAACATCAAGAATAATTTGCAGATTTATGTTGTTTGGTCTGAAGTCAAAGTTTACGTTTTATTATATTTGCTACAGTTTTTTTATTTTAAGTTTTTGGGCATATTTCCTGTTCTATTTCATGTCTCCATTTAAGAATACTTTCAACATACACAGTTCTTTTTATCTATTTAATACACCTAATGATACTGCAAATGAAAACTAGCCTCTGGCTTCAGTTTCTTTACATGAGCAAACATCAAAAAGCAGAACACAGATAACTGCCTGGAACTGCGGTCCCCTCATTCATTCACTGAAGAGCTTATTTGCTACTATGCTTAAAATCCATTTAAAAAGTCACTTGCAGTCAGTGGGTATCTGATAACTACACATTCAAAATTTTGAAGTAAGTACAACCTTCTCTTAGGAGTGGCATTGCGGTCCTAAGCATGCACGCTGTTTAGTTTACGTTCCTATGGAGGACTAAGCAGCCTGAGACACCAGGGAGCAGTAAATAATTTACGTATTTGAAAATAGGGAATTTGAACTTTACCTAGTTGAAGCAAGAGATAGTTAAAATCTTTTCTTCAAGATCATGTCTTATTATTAGCAGTTACTGGGGGAGTAGCTCTTTTTAAAAAATCCAAAAAAACTCTCAAGTTCTGGCAATAAGGTATCAGAAATGTGCCTTCTGCAACTGTGAAAATACTTGAAAATTTGGCCAAGTTATAAAACTATGGGAAAAATCACAGTTTGAACATGCTCAGCTAAGATTTGCTACATCTTTGTGGACAAACTCCCTGAAGAGTCCATCTGCACGCAGCGTCCTCCAGTTTGGGGCTGAGCAGGAGAATCTTTGCAAGCGCAGCTGTGAGCTGCTGCCACTCGGGTCAGTCACTGGAACTGAGAACTGGGAGATTACGTCTCCTCCGTTTGTACTGCACTTTCTCCACTGGGACCAAGCAGTACAGATGAGGGAACTGCCTGATTTGAATGAAGAACGGAGAAAAACTGGACCTAGGTATGAGGTAGAGTTATGCTGGCCAGCTAGAGAGAGGAGGAAATGATTTGGGCAGGGGGAAGGGGAGGGGAAATTAACATTTAATACCTACTTGGTAAACTATGAAGTAATTTCATGGAAATCAGTAATAGTTGGTAGAGTAGGGTCAGAAGAGACCTGAGCAGATCATCTAGTCCGACACCCTGCTATGGCAGGAAAGAGTACTGGGGTCAAATAACCCCGGCAAGGAGTTCATCCAGCCTCCTCTTAAAGACCCCCAGGGTAGGAGCCAGCACCACTTCGCTTGGAAGTTGATTCCAGATCCTAGCTGCCCTGACTGTGAAGTAGCGCCTCCTGATATCTAGCCTAAATCTACCCTCTGCCAACTTGTGACCGTTATTTCTTGTCACTCCTGGTAGTGCTTGGGGGAACAGGGACTCCCCCAATGCCTGCTGATCCCCTCTGACTAGTTTGTAAATGGCCACTAGATCCCCCTCAGCCTTCTCTTGTGGAGGCTGAACAGGTTCAGGTCCTGTAGTCTCTCCTCATAGGGCCTGCCCTGCTGCCCCCGATCATGCGAGTGGCCCTCCTCTGGACCCTCTCCATGTTGTCCACATCCCTCTTGAAGTGCGGCACCCAGATGCAGTACTCCAACTGCAGCCTGACCACTGTCGCATAGAGGGGGAGGATCACCTCCCTGGCTTGAGATGCATCTGTGGATGCATGACAAGGTACAGTTGGCCTTCCTGACCACTTCCCTGTACTGTCGGCCCAAGTTCATTTGGCATCAATAATGACTCCAAGATCCTTTTCTACCTCTGTACTGATGAGAAGGAAGTTCCCCAGCCTGTAGGTATGCTGCTGGTTCTTCCTACCCAGGTGCAGCACCTTGCACTTGTCTGTTGAAACCCATCCTGTTCTCATCCGCCCACCCCTGTAACCTGTCTAGGTCTGATTGCAGCCTATTCCTCCCTTCTAGCATGCCCACTTCTCCCCACATCTTAGTGTCATCAGCAGATTTGAACAGGGTGTGTTTTACGCCCTCGTCCAAGTCACTGATGAAGATGTTGAACAGTGCGGGCCCAAGGACCGAGCCCTGGGGGACACCACAGTCCCCCAGTTACTTAATGAGAATGGGGTAAGAGACAGTGTTGAAGGCCTTCTGAAAGTCCAGAAAGACTACATCCACTGCTATACCTGCGCTCAAGGATTTTGTGACCTGGTCATAAAAGACCACCACGTTGGTCTGACAGGACCTGCCTCTAATGAACCTGTGTTGGTTGCCCCTAAGTATAATCTCCCCTGCTTGCCCCTCGTGGACATTCACCAGGATAGTTCTCTCAGAAAGCTTACCCAGGACCAAGGTAAGACTGACTGGCCTACAGTTTCTCCTTCCTCCCTTGTTTGAAAATGGGAACCACACTGGCCTTTTTACAGTCCTCTGGCACCACACCAGAGCACCACGAGTGCTCGTAAAGCTGTGCCAGGGGTCCCACAATGACCTCTGCTAATTCCCTCAGCACTCTGGGGTGGAGATCATCAGGACCTGCTGATTTAAATATGTCCAATCCCTCCAGAAATTCCCTGACTAGATCCTCACTAACCCTAGACCTGGGTGTGCCTCCCCTGGGACCTATGGGGGGGTCCCCGTGGGGGGGGGCATGACCCAGTCCCTGCTCAGAAAAATGAAGGCAAAGAAATTGTTAACAAGTTAAACCAGTTGAATTTGCATTGGGCTGGGCTTCAAGTTGTCTTAGAAAAGAACAGAAGGGATATATAGGCTAATGTGCTTCTTTGAGTGACTTCACAGTCCATCTAGGCAAGAAGAATTTGAGTTAAGGATACTGTCCATATGCATCTTTGTTCACACTAATCTCAAAGTGTGTTTAGCAGCCCATTAGCTAACCTGACTCTTCAGTTATGTTCCAACTCAATTAGATTATGCAGCGAAGACTGAGCAAAGCTTTAGAACAAAAGTAGTGACAGTCAAATGATATTTAAAGGATGAATTTATTGCAATGGCAGTATATTAAGCAACAATGAAAACTTAAAATAATTAAAAAAACAACAAATAAGTTAACTGAAAGGGATTATTTTAATGCTTTGAGACTGTTTCAACCAGATATCCCCTGTAGAAATGGTATTGGTTAGCTGCTTCAAGGAACCAGAAAAGAATTTTCTTTAACTCTTGTGGGTCATACCTCACTGCATGCTCATTACTTTTTAAGGCAGTGTACACACAGCTCAACTGCCATTTTAGTAACTTTGCACAGTTTGACTAAAGGCACTAAACTGCATAAATATAGCACCATTCAGTTTCTACAAAGATAATGACATTTTAGTAATCTTTTCATCCCCAAGGCTATTTAGCCCATCTAATAAAGTTAGAACTCAATGTTTTCTTGCAGTACTGAAGAAATTCTTACCAATTTGTAAAATATCAAACAGCTATATACATACTTACAAAGCAAAAAATTATTTTCACTTTTCACCTTACAAGTTTAGGGAAGTAGTTCCACCGCAGATCAAAAGGGTAGATAAATCTTATTAACTACTACATTTTCCCTTTTGTCTGGTGCTCTTTCTACATTCCATCATTACAATCCTTTGAAATTCCTTTGTTCTCTCTGCAATCAGTGCTTCCGGGGAAAATCTGACATTGGATCTAAAAGGAACACCACACAACTGAGGTTTTACTGAAGATTAATCATATAGGTAAATTATTCCTTCTGTCCTACCCCCGCTATTTTAAATAAAACCTGTTAGTAAGGTGCTATCCAAATATCACTTCCTGTAGCATGAAGATGTGTGTTATCTTTAGCATTCATTTATCCAAGAAAATTAAGTGCTTTCATCAGTTACTATCCAATATTAATTTGGAAAAAAGGAATTATTTCAGAGGAGAGCATGTCATATTCTTTACATTCACTTTGAGAAAGTATATTTCTATCTAGAGTTGGGGTGACGTTGTAGCCTCTGACACATTTCTATGTAGGAACTGCAATGTACCCATAATTACAACTACTTTTTTATATTTGGGGCATAAGTGAAGGATTAACAAATATTGACACAGTACTTCCAGTTTAATCTGAATATTTTCTAATTGAAATGTACTTTTCTGTGAATTCATTTAGACCTAATCTTTGTCACACTAGGAATCCATGGCCTTTCCAAAATATGGAAAAAAAAATCACCAGAAAAAAAGGGTACAATTCTTTAACATGGAAAGAGATATCACACAGTTTAATAAGGAAACTAAAACAAGAGCTTACTATTTATTGATTTTTGCAAGGTGTATTATAAACAGAAAATGAATCCGAACAAAATATTTCCATTTAACTGTTCACTAAAGTCTGCAGCTGTGGCTTAATGTATGAGAAGCATGAATAGAGACTAACTAGAAGCAAGAATGAAGGAGTTAATTTTACTTTTACTATTCAGTCTGAATATCCCACATAGATGAATTGGGTCCAAGTACACTGTCATTCTAGGTATGGGCACCAAAATTTGTTCATTTTTCTTTGTAGATGTCCCATGTACAATATTCAAGGAAGTAGCTTAACAAATTAAGTTTTTCCAACAATTACATGTAATAATTTATAACATTTCCCTAGATCCTTTATCAAGTTTCAGTCAGAGGTCAAATAATTTATCTCTCAGAAATATAATCTCTGCATTTAAAATTTATTGTTCACTCTAAGGTTGGTTCTCATTAGTGCTCATCATTTTCATAGCTCATGAAATACATCTCCGCTAGCTGGGCCATTGCTACTCAATAGCAGGGATTTCTCCATGCTAACTTGATCTAGTAGGGTTGCTATTACGAATCATTTAACTGAGCCATACGTTATGATTCTCAGTGACCACTAATGAAGGTTGCCTAGCAGTTAAAATATCAGAGCAGCATATATCAGACCACTTTAGAGCACAAGATAGACTTCCAATGTTGCACTTCTCTTGCACTTCTCTTATATTTATTATGTACTGTAAATTACATCATAGGCCGCTTCCAACCGTGATCTGAGCTAAAACACCAGGTTTTAATAACCACTCCTGACAATCTTTTGATCACCAGGGGAAGAAGGGTAGGGGGAGGGCACAGATGAAAGGCAATTCTGCCTGCTGCAGGCCTTCTGCTCAGTCAAAACAAAGGAAAATTCAGAGAGACAGAGATGCATCAGGTGTTAATCTCAAGTGAACAACTCAGCATGTGAGCCGACAGGCTCTCTCCCCGTTTTATATTACAGAACAGTGATGTGACTGAAAGAAAGGCACTGCCAGTTAACATTAAATACTTTGCTTTAAAAACGTATTCAGTTTCTAAAGCAAAGTATTTTACTTCTGAAGACAAGTCATTTTAGAAACTTTCTGACCTAACAAATATTTAGTCAACACTTTCTTTTCCAAACCTACTGTACTTAATTTGTTTTTGATTTTTTTAAAAAAGATATTTCTACTGAATGGGATTTCTACTATGAAGCAAGAGAAACCACAGCCTCAAAACTATGTAGAAATGAACTGAAGACTTAGAAGATACACTACAGTGAACATGAAGAAAATAAGGAGAGCCCAGACCAATGATCCATCTAAGTAAGTATCCTGTCTCGGACAGTGACAACAGCGGATGGTTTAGAGGAGAGCACTGAACAGGGTATATCTTTTAGCCCCATGAGCCAGATGAGCAATGTGGACCCAGCTACAGGCTGGGTCAGGGGCTGAGGTCTGACACTGCCCCTTCCTTTGCCCAGTGTACCAGGATTGGGCCCTGGGACTGGGTACCACCCCCTTCCACTCCCTAAGCACTGGGATTGGGCCCTGGGAAGCAGGTACCACCCCCTCCAACCCCTCCATGTGCTAGGATTCGGCCTTGAGGCCAGGCACCACCTCCTCCCACTCCCCATGCTGGGATTGGGCTCTGGAGTGCTGGTACTGCCCCATGCAGACTGGTGCTGCCCCTTTATGCCCCCAAAGGGCTGGTATTGCATCTTGGGTGGGCAGTACCACCCCCTACTGCCCATAGATTGGGTCTCAGGGGGCCAGTACTGCCCCCTCCCACCCCCAATACACAGGGATTAGGGTCTTGGAGGTTTGGCACTGCCCTCCCCAGCCCTGTATGCTGGAATCTGGGCAACAGATCCTCCTCATGGATCTGGAGATTTGGCAGCAAGGGAGCAGTACAGGTTTCCCTTGTTTTATGCGGGTTCTGCATGTAAGAATTTGCTCTTAGGCAATGACAGTTTTTATACCAAAAATTCGTTATATTCAAGGTAAATTCACTCTTATATGATCGGGGTGGTGGAAGCCCACAGTCAGCTGCTTTATTCAGTGCATTGTGGGAGTGACATGCACCAAAATATAGTCTCCTGTGTAGACATGTGCTCCTTGCTTGTGGTCTGCAACACATTTCTGTAGTTGCCATCCTCATTATGGTTTCTAAGTGCCCCACTAGCTTATCTCCTACCCCTCTCCCTGGTTCAATGAAGCCTTCACCACCATCTCTTCACACCAACTAAACATTCACCACCATCCTACGCTTGTGTGTACTGTCTGCTGTTGGTAAGTACCAAAATTGTCTTGTAAAAGTGGTAGAAATGGGTCTGGGGGTCAGTACAGTCAAGATCTTGGAATGCATCTCTATTTGTTGCATTAAGTGGGTTCCCTTTATGTGAATTCAAGTTATGCACCTTTTTCAAGAACACATGTACACCATAAAGCAAGAGAAACCCATATAACCACTCCCCTGCTGCTAAATTTCCAGATCCGTGAGGAGCCCCAGAGGCCAGACAACACAGCACTATGGGCTGAATCTGGCCCATGGACTAGAAGTCAAGCACCCCAATCTAGAGTGATTTATTCCTTATTCATTACCCTCACTGGCATCCACCATCATTGGTTTAAAGATGCCAGAGGATACATCTTTGACTGTTATTTTTAATACCTATAGATCTACCATTCACAAGTTTGTCTAGCTCAGCATTTAGCAACCTTCTTAGGCTGTGGACTAGAGTGACACAGTCTGGGTTAGAGGTAGGCAGGCAGAGAGTGCCAGGACCCAGCTGCTACCTTAGCTTTTTCCTGCAACACATGGAAATCACCCACAGCTTGTACTTTTCTACCCAGTGGCATAAGAATAGCACCTACAGCAGGCCATTTAGCTTCCTGTCTTTTAACCAACTCCCAGTCCACAAAAGAACATTCCCATCAATCCTGTGGCAAATCAGTTTTTTCAGCAAACAATCCTGCATTGACTGGAGATGGAGTGGATGATCTAATAGAGGGATTTTCCACCTCTTCCAACTTTTAATATCTGTGATTTCCAAATACGGATTTTTAAATAGCTCCTCATTATAAAGTCAAAAGGGTCACAGAATTATGGAATACAAGAACCATTCCTGCTTTGCCTTCTAATGGTGCTCTTGGTAGAGGTGCAGCAATATATCGTTTGCATATTGGATCAGCAATGATAAAAGGGAAATTTACATTATCAGCTATTGGGTTTGTTTGGCCATTATGGCCAATAATGTTCTCTGATAAATGCAATGAATTATGCCTTCTGGCCAGGGGCCCCAGATGCCTGGGTTCCCTCAGTAAATGGCAGGGTTCTCCATGAGGGCAGGCAGCATTCTAGACTGCAAGAAGTCCTATTTGAGGCTGCCAGGAGCAAGTTGGGGTACCATGTGCACCAAACATGCACATGGCCAGGAAAACAGATGGGCAGCATGGAGAGCAGCTCCCTTCAGGTAAGTCTATGGAGAGGAATATGGGGGGTGGGGAAGTGGAGGGGGGGGGAGCAAATTGAGACCTCCACAGTGAGGGAGGGAGTAGGGCAGGGGCTGGAAGTACTGCCCAACCAAGGCAGTACATGGGACCCAGAGCCAGGGAGCGGGACAGAGCCATAGGTGGCTTGTCCAAGGGACATGGAGGGGACCCACTCCAGCCTGCTGCATGCATCCCACCAGGGGAGGCATGTGCCCCCCAGATTTGTGCACGGGGCAGATGCAAGCTGCTCACTGTGGGCTTGGGGCTTTGCACTCTGCTGCTTTTCCCTTGGGAGCCCCACGCCGGCTGTGTGCTCCCTGCCCACCTAACAACAGCGGGGGTGGCGAGTTGTGCCTCCCACAGGTGGGCAGGCCAGGGTCATGTGGCTGGGACTCCCGAGGCAAAAGCAGCAGAATGGAGAGCCCCAAGTCCATAGTAGGCTGCCCACATCCATCCTCACCCTGCTCTGCCCCATTTAAATGCATCCCTGTGCTTGAACTAAAGCACCCCCACCACCATTTTTAAGCACTGGGACACTGACTGATACATGCAACAGAGACTGCTAGAGTGCAGCAGGAAAGGTTTATTTATGTCAGTACATTTTAAAAATACTGACATAAACAAACCTTTTTAGGGGCACACTCCAGCAGCCCCTGGCATCGCATGTAACCAAAATGGTTATCGAATCAATATTGGCGCATATGGGTGGTTGATAACTGGCTATCAGTTTCGGCCAAGAAAATCTATATCTGTGCACCCCGAGCTCTTGACTGTTTTTCTATTCTATTTCTGTGTTTCCTGCTTGTTTTGTTTTCTAATTCATGTTCCTTTGCAATCTTAATATCTGTCTGTAATCATTGTCTATTTTACATATTATTTTATTTTAAATCTTACCTAAGTATTTTTGGTTTTAGTGCAAGATTTCTTTTCTTTACCGATTGTTTCAGAATCAAACAGAGGCTGTAAGGTGCTCTTCAAATGAGCGTTCCAGTTCCTAAAAGTTAGTTTGCATGAGTAGATCCTTGCACAATATAACCTGCACAATTAGGCCTGAAACAGAACACCTTCATTTGTATAAATAAAGTCTGTTCTTATGCAAGTAGTCTTACTGGTTTCTATGAAACCTCTCACTTGAATGAGTTACTGCAGGATTGCTCTCTCAAACACTGAACATCTCTCTCTCTCTCTCCAACAAATAAAAAGAACATGCATGTATACCCTACTTCTTCCCCTCAACACAAAGGCCAACAGCATAAGTAAATTAAAACAATAATAAAAAAAATCAAAATGTCAAACCCTCCTGCTCCATCTTGTCAAGTCCACCACACCATTTTGTTTATGGTGTGATGCTGTGTGGTTTCCCCTCTCTTCCAAATTTCCCTCTCTGGACAGAAGGTGGTAGGTTGCAACAGCTCCCTTCCCTAGCCTCCCACCCTCTCTCCAGGGCTGCCTGACACGTGAAAGACACTGCAGACCCTCACTGATGTCTCCGGGCTCACAATCAAACTACTGTTTTGAATTACACAGTACTTTTCCTTCCGCAACTTGGTGCGCATGATGCAGCTTGTTTTAAAAGCTCCTGTTCTGGGGGGGAAATATTATAAACCAATAAATATGGTTATTCTTTAACTTTCATAAAGTGCTTGGAAAGTCTCTTTAATCAAAGCTATTAAAACAAGAGCAAAAAACAGTGAAGACTTAGAAATACTTCTGGTAAGGGAAGAAACAGTAAAGAAAGAATCAGGAAAACATTTTTATCTAGATTTCTACATGGCACCCATCACCATAGCATCTGAATACCTCATAGACATTGATGAATCTGTTCTCACAGTACTCTTTGAGGTAAGGCCATTTTTCAGATGGGAAACTAGAACAGAGATTATATGATTTACATAAGGTCACCCAAGGGATCTGAGGGCTGGCAACTGAACCCAGATCTTAAGTCCCATTCCACTGCTTTTACAACAAGACTGTCCATCCTCCCCCTTAAGCTTATGCTTTTAAGAGATCATTATTGTCAAATGATGTTGACATTATATTAAGAACAAAAATGAGCAAGTCTTTTATATGTACAACCCATCAAAAAACAGAAATATTGCAGTTCCTAAATACAAATACCCATCAGATCAAAACCCTGAAGTGGTAGCAATACAAACTGCTCTTAGATTTGTTCTTGCCATATGTTAATGTATTTGCTTTATTTCTTATTGTGGGCTTTACAACTTTATTCGAGATACTCAGTTCCATCTGCTTTCTTTTTCAAGTTATGGTCAGTTAAATCTAACCACAGCATTTTATCTTTCAGTTACTAAACTCAAACCATTTTAAAACATCTTGCTTTCATCTTTACAGCCCTCTCCCACTTTTAACCCATGCTACAGTTCCAGAAGAATGTACTTGACTTAAAACATGTATTTGATTCTTTTAACGTTTTAATGCTGTGCCTTATGTTGTAAATATGTCTTCACATTTTATCTACTCCTCCATAAATCAGAGGCTGGCACCAAATTATGGGGTTTTTTATACAGAAAATAAATTAGAGAATCCACAACTGAAAAAACCCCTTATTCTTCTGCTTTCATAAAAAGATCAGAGAAACAGCCTTACAAAATAATTTAGCTCACTGTCTGAATCTAAAGACAGCTTGAAAAAGTGACAGGAAAGCCATGTCTACATGGCTCAGTGCAGTGTCATACCAGAGCAAAGAGCGTGGGTAATGGCACTGCACAGGTCTATGTAGATATATGTTATAATAAAGCCAGGGGACAAATAAAGATTAATTCTGGTCTTCACTAGGCTGACAGTAAGACAACTTTCTGCTGATTCACCATTTGGGGGAGGGATTGGTTATCTTTTTTATTGAACAATGTTTTGGTAAAACACTTCCATTTTCACATTATCACATAGCATACTGAAAGAGTCAGTTAGCTGGATACTAATTTGACCTTAAGAGAAATAAGTCCCCTCATTATTTCAGTTTCCCCAGGTGTAATAGATGGTATTTGTCTACCTACTGCAAACATAAAGGTGTGAGGATTAATATTTAATTAAGCAATGTGCATATGCAAAACCATTATACAAAAATAATGTATTATGAATAATTACATTTATTTTGTCGCTACATAAATCCAAATACGGTACTACTTTCTTTACATTTTATAACAACAAAAAACACTGGTTTCATGAAGACTGTTTCTGTCTCGATTGGCTCACCATCTCTAAAACAAGTGTAATATTCTGAGCTTTTCTTTGAAGGATTTTTTTTTAAATTAAACACATAGTAAACACAGATATCCTTGAAATGAAAGAACATTAATGTAAAGCACCCATCTAAAATAAAAAAGTTATTCCAAAACTGGAAGAGGAGAGTGGAGCGCAAAGAATCAGAATGAAGGAAAGCAGTTTAACAGGTGGGACTTAAAAGCAGCAACAAGTTGTAGTACCCTGTGAAGGCTGAAAGATATAATGTGGTGTTGTATGATGTGGAAATGAATCAGGGACTACTAGGTTAGAATGCCACTAAAATGGTGGATTAGGTGAGAAATACAACTCTGAAGTATGGTGATACTGAAAAGTGAGACAGAAGCGTAACAACTGGTGGGGGGACAAGAGAAATACTATCTGTTGTCCTGCACCTTTCTGCAGCAATTCTCTGTTTCATTATCCATGACATTATGTTAAATCCTTAACACGAAAAGAACCATCAAGATATTCACAGTATTCGTTCACACCAGTAACACTCATGATAAGATTTTCCACAAATCTTTTATTGAATCTATTTCTACCAAATTACTGCCTAACATAAATCATTCTAGAAAATGTCTGAAAAAATATTTTATAACCACAGCTTAGGATGACTTTCTAAAGCATTCCTGGTATTATCCCCCAGTGCCAGCCCAACCTCAAAAGGATTTTGGCCACATTCTCCAAAACATTTTAAAACTGATAACTTTTTCCAGTATCAGTATTGTGTACTATTAGATGCTCAGCTTCCTACACTATACCTAAAAGAAATAATTTAACAGACCCCTCCATAAAGGCTTATTATTTCTATTTCCGGTCAAAAAAACCCAGTTACAGTTTAAGTCTTGGGATGGAAAAACTAATTTGTGTAAGGTTATAACTTCCCTTAACTAGATCTAAAACTATAAATATAACCAAGTTAAAGTGCAATAAATGTATTTATGGGGGAGAGGGGTGTGCATGTGCATGTCAAGACAGAGACACACATTTCACATGTATACCTCTCTCTCTCTAAAATATTTATATATATAAAATATATTTATATACATTTATAAATTAAGTGAAAGGCTCACAATATTTTGTGTTTTTTTGGTAAAGTTGCTGCTACTGGAGTCAGATATGACCCAGGAATCTCAGTTTTCATTATTAAAAATCTGTTTCTCTTCTCCATGACAGTGGTGAACAATTTAATAATGTTATCGCTAAGAGTCTAAATGAAGGAGGCAAATAAGAAGAACTTAAGGGAAATATTCTTTAAAAGGCATCCTTGCTATTTTGGAACTTGATTCCTGATTTTTGAACACAGGGTGTCAGCAATACTAAGTGTCAAAACCAGTGTGCCACCCCGCAACTCCCATACAATAAAATAAGTTTAAAGAGAAGCCCTCAACATCACTTGCACAAGATCAACTATATAAACTCACAATACAAAACTTTGCTACAATACTAAGAGACTTAACGAATGAAGGGACTGACCAGTAGTACATGGAATGGATCATACAGTGACAAGATTTTGCTTATCAGCATATTAGAGTCGTTAGATCCACCACACAAACGTCTGCCACTTCAGCTAACAGAGTAACTCGTAACAGTAGGAAGATGTCATCCTTTACATGGAGAAGCTACTAAAGAGACCGAGTCCAGTAGGTTTTGCAGCTATTTACTGACAGCAGCTGAAAGCCGAGACTCAGAAATCTTGGATTCTGTTCTTGGCAGTGCTCTCATTTTGAGAGACAACTGTATACCAAATCCTCAAACTAACCCAAAGCTCTTCTACCCCTCAAGCCTGTCACTGTCCCAATCCCCAATGTCCCTCCCTGTGCACACCTGCCCCCCAGTGGTTCTTCATCTATATGGGCCATCTGCAAACTGGGAATGCCAACATTTGACCAAATGCAGAATGATTTCCATGTGTATAGAAAGGGTGTCCCCGACACCACTGCAAGCCTCCAGCTGAATTCAGGACCCTGCTCCAAAGGCTGGTGGTGCTAAAACTTTTGAATGAAACAGTTGCAGCAATGTCTTTTAAGTTATTCTTCTCTAATATTATTCTGATTAGATAAACACGTGGACTTTTTTTTTTTTTTTTTTTTTGAAGTAGTAGTATAAAAAGGAAATAGGCCTGAGACAGGTACCTAGCATGAAGAGTTTTAGCCCCAAATGGTTAAAGATTGACAAAGTTATAAAATTGCTGAGAGGAGAAAAAGAAAAAAACCTTGTTGCCACCTGCGCAGCCTACATAGTCAGGATGCTGGTATAAGAAAAAAGACCAATTTTAAATGGCCTCAGATAGCATCACATTTGGCTCCCTGTAAATTATGCCCCATAGAAACAGAACTTAGGCTAATGGAAGTCATCTAGCTGGCAGGCTATAGAAATAACTTAAGTCACTGCAATATTCTATCAGTCATGATTTGAAAGAATGATGGAAATGGAGCCAAGCCAGATTTCAATACCATATGTAAAATAGTGAAAAAGTAAAATTAAATCTGCTTAGGAAATAACTTTAGTAATTTATTATAGAATAACAAGTAGTAAAAACTAGTGCATCATCTCATTTGACTACTGCATTTCGCAGCACAATTCACTTGCTTCTTTCTACTACTATCTTATCTCACCCCATTTTTGACACACTGCAATAAATGTGTGTGTATGACTCCGTGGGGTCAATACTGAATCCAAGGATTATAGGAAGAAAAGTAGCTTCATCCACTTCCTTTTTCCTAATCGTGCCAGTCTACACTATCATCCATAATGGTACATAGCATAACAGTTACTAACTGAACTTCTTCTCTCAAGGTTGGTTCTCATTGGTTTTAAGGTCAGTGTGCATTGACGGTGCAGCTATCCTGCAAACTTGGGCTTTATATCTTCTAATGAGGGGAAAAGTTGTTTTTCATAGATTTCATAGACATTCAGGCTTGAAGGGACCCCAGAGGATCGAGTCCAGCCCCCAGCAAGATAAACATCCAAAAGTGTCTTGAAAGCGTTCAAAGTGGGTGCTTAAACAACCTCCAGCAGCAGTCTATTCCAAACCTTGGGGGCTTGGACAATAAAGTTCTTCCTTATGTCCAGCCTGAATCAGTCACAGTGGTTTGTGATCATTCGATCTTGTCATCCCTTGGGGCACTCTGGTGAACAGATGT
This sequence comes from Crocodylus siamensis, assembly GCF_052110815.1. Classification (NCBI taxonomy): domain Eukaryota; kingdom Metazoa; phylum Chordata; order Crocodylia; family Crocodylidae; genus Crocodylus; species Crocodylus siamensis. The sequence goes on from NC_143402.1 coordinate 61,581,539, forward strand.
TCCTGCAGATCCTGGTGAACACCCCTACAAAACTTATAGGTGGCTACCAGATCATCCCTGAGCCTGTACTTTCCCACCCCTAGTGTTTCATTGAGCTTCTTTAGGTCTATCCAGGAACAGATGTGCCTACTATGTGTATTACCTAGTATTATACACAAGGATGCACACATCTCAGATTAGAAAGACACTTCATTACACTCCCATTCCTCATCCTAAATGCATCCTCACACATTTTTGGCAGCCTTAGGGTTGGCACTCTTTTGTGCAGGGCTGGGCATATAAAACAAGAAACTACAGCATAATGAGCTCTGCACCAATCATCTGTCTAGAGAGAAAAAGACTACTTAAAAATTCCTTTCCAACCTCCTATGTATATGTTTTTGAGACCTCTATAGTGGCCACTGTTTCAGTTTTGAGATGGTTAGTGTTGAAAAAGACATCAAGTACCTGTATCTTCCCTTCTGTGTTTTTCTTCTAGAAGAGAGATTAATTCCAGTATCTTTAGTGAGTTCTACTATGAGTGGTTCTGCCTAAATAAATTTTACTTACAGTTTCAACTGGATAAATTATTTTTCACATCTGTCCAAAACCACAGAGAAGACTATCTTCATGTGATCAAAACTCACATCCTCACCCTGTCTTCTAGTGTTAAAAATTGTAGGTATAAATATATAATAGGGATGAAAGGATCAAGAGATATGGGCAGCCCTAGAAGGGACAGCCATAGACTTGTAGCACTGTAGGAAGCAGGACCTCATGCAGCAAGCTTTTATAGGACAGAAGGGAGCCAGTAAGGGAAGCCGAGTCAGAGCTACCCAAAAAGGACAGGTATGAAAGTGCTAAGAGGAAGATCTAGGTCTGTGAACTTCCAAAACAATCAGACGAGTCTGCACACTTTGCAATGCTTATTCACACCAAAATTCACAGGCTTTTGCAGTTCAACAACCTCCAACCAAATGAAGAGAGTTTTATACCAAGTAAAATGATCCACTGATGTGTAATGCATGGAACTGTCATGACTTCGAAACATTCTTCTATTCAATTATTTTTTTTGAATAACAGAAGCTGCCAGGAGAGAGAGTCTACCTGTTGTATTAACTGGCGTGTCACTTGCAAATCAAGGTAATTAGTATGCAGTAGGCTAGTACATGAATTTACACTACTTTGCACTAACTCCTGAGTGAGCTACTTTAAAAACATTAGCAGGAGAAATCGGTGCAGAGTAGCTAGTTTGCTATAAAATCAAATTCAAGTTTACTGCACATTAACCTCCTGATGTACAGAAGCCCTGGAAATGGCAAACTCCAAATTATACTTGAAATTCTTAGCATTCTCAGGTACCCCAGGTGTTATCAGCAGTTCCTAAAATGGCTACTTTTGAGACAAAACATAGTAATGGTGAATATCTGGAAACTGAAAGCTGAGAAAAGAAGTCCCTAGTACAAACCTAACTATTTGCTAAGATGATTTACCAGAATCTCAAAAGAAGAAAGGTAAAACAACTGTCTCCAAAAAAAAAAAAATCTATTCTCTTTTTAACTTTATAGCATCCAGTTCCAAAGGGAATCTACTGTCAATCCATTTGAGATTATTCTGTTAGGGCACACACTGAAATTGGAGTATGAACAAAACCAGAACAACATGGAAAATACAAGAAAAAATGAGAAAGAACGGCTGTTGGCTCATCTTCAAAACTGCATCAAAAGCAAGAACATTGGATGCACTTAAAAAGCTCATTTAAAAGTCAGCTTTCCCATTCAGATTGTATAAGATATGCACCCAGTAATCAGAAGTTGAAAAAAGCACTTTGTATACTTTTATTAATCTTTATGGTTGCTTTGTAAGCACTTTCACATGAAGATCTGAAAACAGTTTATGAATACAGGTAACTTATTATTCCTCTTACACAAGACAGCACTGGTACACTTATTTTACAGGCTTTACTATGAGCCCATTGAAAAAAACTGGCAAAACTAAATTCAGTGGCAACTGACTTGGTGTCTAAGTGAGTCTATACACGTGCTCCAGGTTGGGGGATGATGGGGAGAGTAGCGTTTTAATTAGAGCGGCTCTCAGGAGCCACTGCAATTAAAATACTCACAGCATCTTAAAACCTACAACATGTTTATAGGCTCGGCAGTGCTATGCTGGTTAGCGCTACAGATGAAAGGGACTTGGGGGTCATGACTGACCACAAGATGAACGTGAGCCTTCAATGTGATGCTGCGGCTAGTAAAGCGAGCAAAACCCTGGCTTGCATCCATAGATGCTTCTCAAGCACATCCTGGGATGTCATTCTCCCCTTGTACTCGGCCTTGGTGAGGCCACAGCTGGAGTACTGCATCCAGTTTTGGGCTCCACAATTCAAAAAGGATGTGGAGAAGCTTGAGAGAGTCCAGAGAAGAGCCACGCACATGATCAGAGGTCAGGAAAACAGACCTTATGATGAGAAGCTGAGAACCATGGGACTCTTGAGCCTGGAAAAGCACAGGCTCAGGGGTGATCTGGTGGTCACCTATAAGTTTATAAGGGGTGCTCATCAGGATCTGGGGGAATGTCTGTTCACCAGAGCGCCCCAAGGGATGACCAGATTGAATGGTGACAAATCCACCACAACCGATTCAGCCTGGACATAAGAAAGAACTTCTTCACTGTCCGAGCCCCCAAGGTTTAAAATAGGCTGCTGCCAGAGGCGGTTCAAGCACCCATTTTGAACCCCTTCAAGACACATTTGGATGCTTATCTTGCTGGGATCCTATGATCCCTGCTGACTTCCTGCCCCTGGGACAGGGGGCTGGACTCAGTGATCCTTCGGGGTCCCTTCCAGCCCAAATGTCTATGAAATCTTGTATATTCAGTGTCCCACACTTCAAAATGGCAGTGGGGGCACTTTAACTACAGCTTGTTTGAAGAGCTTTAGTTAAGGCACCCTCACCACCATTATGAAACATGGGGACGCTGAATACATGTGATGATGAGGCTGCTGAAGCATTCTAATTAGAACACAAAGCAGACATCCATCATTTGTTCAGGCACCCTAAGTGACTTGACAAAGGTCATGAAAAAAGACAAAGAAAGAATTAAGAATATAAGTCAGGATTCTTACCACCTATTCCCATACTCAACTACACAGTTCTACTTCAAAGCATTTTCAATGGACACATTTCATGTCACCAACACAAGCATTATTGCTATAAGGCAGGGGTTGTCAACCAGGGGCATGTGTACCTATAGGGGTACTTGGAAAGGTGATAGGGGGTACATGCATGCAGGCAGGGACAGAGCGGGGGGGGCAGGGAGGGGGAGGCCAGTGGCAACCCTTTGTGCACAGAGGTGGGGCAGGGGTGGTTCACACATGACAGGCACCACTGCCACCCACCACCCTGCACCACTGCCTCACAGGAACAGGGCCAGGGGAGGCAAGGGCAGCAGTGCCCCTCTACGGGCTGCACAGGTGGGTTCCACGGGCTGCTGACAGGTGGTGCACAACTGGCTAGACACGAGGCCCATCAGCAACCCAAGAAGCTGCAGGTGCAATTGGCCATGGGAAAATGGGGTGTGGCAGCCGTGCTGGGTGGGGAGGCAAGTAGCAGCGGCGGTGACCACCAAGTGCGAGCTGGCCCCTGTGCATTTGGCTGCCGCCACCAGAAAGGGTACAGGGTACACTCGTTTAAAAAGGTTAAAAACCCTGGCTACAAGGTTTAGAACTCTGTCAGCAGCTTTCTGAGTAAGTATACTCCAGTCAGCTTCTGTATTTCAAACAGCAATGCAGAAACATACATACAGTTCCACAGGTGATCATATTGTAGGCTTTGTTGGAGTATGGATAAATAAAACCATGAATTAGTACATATACAAATCACACAGAGGCCCTGCTAACAGCACTGACCAAAGTAGGCCTCACTGACAAAGGAACGAGGTATACCATATGTAGCCTACCAAAACGCTGAGCAAGTTTAACTGTTAGGCCTTATAGGCACCTCACAAGGCCAACAGATAGAGAATGACTGATAAAAACCAGTACAGGACACCAAAACAGGATCAGACTAACCTGGTAAACAGACTCCCTATCTGGTGACAAGGTCACACTACCTGGTTAATATTGGGATGTGGATATTCAACAAGGCCAAATGCAAAGTCATGAACTTGTGATGGAATAATTGCATGTACAAATACAGACTGAGAAATAATTGCCTAGACTTCAGTACTGCACCAAAGGGCCTGGAGGTTACATTAGACCATAAGTTGAATATGAGCCAACAGTGTGCTCTGGTTGCAAGAAAAAAACAACAGTATACTAGGGTGTATTAACAGGAATGTTACCTGCAAAACAAAGGAAGTGATTTTTCTGTTTTATTCAACACAGATGAGGCCTCATCTTGAGTACTATGTCCAGTTTTGGGCTTCACACTTCAAGAAGGATGTGAACAGTTGGGAAAGACCCCAGTGCTAAGCAACAAAAATGGTTAAGGACCTCCGAGGCAAGACTTACCAGGAAAGGCTGAAAAGAACTAGGGCTATGAGGATGGGTTTATCTCTGTGACTGTAGGGGACAGGACTAGGGCCTCAAGCTGTGGCAGAAGAATTTTAGAGCGGAGTTTTGACTACGAAGGTGGTCAAGCAGTGGAGCAAGTTATCTAGAAAAGTTGTGGAATCACCAGCCACTGAAATTTTCAAGAGCAAGTTGGGCAGACACTTGACTGGGGTGGTTTAGTCAGGAATTATACTACACCGAGCAGGACACTGGACTAGCTAACCTTGTGAGGTCCCTTCCAGCTCTGTTTTCCTATGATCCTATATTTTAGTATTTTTAGGTTATGCATGATCTAAACCTGGAGCTTTATTGGTCGGCATATAGAAAGGGTCCTAGGAAACCTTAATGCTGTATACTGGGCTTGGGGGCAAAAATGCATTTTATGCTTGTACCATACCTACAAATAACTTGGCTAGCACTATGTACTTAATAGTCATGAATGCTTGGGATTAGGCTTATAAACAATAAACCTGGTTGAGCTTTTGTCACAGACCACCGAAACGGAGGCATGATATGGCTAGTAGCACCTAACCCCCCCACCAAAACTGACCCCAGACAATACTGGCGACCAACTCTGAAAAGACACATTTTTATACTTCTGCACATCACATATTTCCTGTCACATCACACTACCCATGTAGAGTCAGTGAAAACGTTTTGAACTTTCAGACATCATTTTGTAGTACAAACAAAGATGATACACTAACTTGATTGATGGAGTTGGCAGCACAGGAAGCAAGTCCGGTTCCAACAGAGGCAAGCAGGAAACAAGTGAAGTCAAAAGGGACTGGAGCCATAGCAAATCCAGCTGATGCGGTACTCACAACCAGGGCTGTAATACACAAGTGCACAACGTATTTCACCATCAAAACACCAATAATATATTATTTTCCATAAATGTACCCATTAGAGATCAGATTTGTAGGTCCCCGAACTACAAAGGTTAACCCTTTACATTACTATTTGTATCACATGAGCTCAAACCCAGAGCAGAGTCCCACTGCCCTACAAATAAAAACTTAGCCATGCTCCAAGTCCCAGGCTGCAGTGGGGATAGAACCTGCCAGCACAGAACAAGGGTAGTGGCAGGGGTGGGGCAGGAGGAACACAGACTCCGGAGGTCAGGGCAGGGAGATGGGAGAAGGGGAACAGAGGCCTGCATGGAACTTAATTATTGGAGGCTCGTATTAAATTCATCCCCACCACCACTGCAGAGGGGAAAGCAGTAGTGGTGGGGAAGGCGGGGGAAGGTGCTGGGGGCAAAACAGTATAGAGGGAGACGGGGGAAGGGGAACAGAGGCCAGAGGATGAGGGAGGCAGACAGAAGCAGGGGTAAGTGGAAGCGGGGTAGGGGTGAAGAACAGGAGGCAAGGGGGCAAGCTGGCTCCCCTCCCCTCACTGCCTGACCCCCACCAGCTTCCCCCCTTCTGCTGCTTTCCCCTCTGCAATGGTAGTGAGGATTAATTTAATATGGTATGCCTCAGTTTTTTTGTCCTTGTGGTTTTTGACCCCTGGATATCCAGAGGTCAGAAAAATCCACTAGGAAAAAAAAATGGAGCAGTGCATGCTCAGGCAGCATGCCTTGCAACACAGAGAAAGCTGGACTGCGGTACATGGCGCTGCAAACTTGTTTGCAGCACCACATATCACGCAACTGTGCTAGTCTAACACATGATGCAATGTCACCATAACAACGCACTACAGCAATGCAGCTCATTGCTATGGTGGCATAGCGTCAGCAGGCACAAACTGTGATGCAAACGCTACATCATTGTAACAAGCACCTTGCTATAGCACACGATTATGGCAACATAGCTGCTAAAAATAACAGTGAGCTTGCCAGGATGGCTCAGTAACAGATCTACAGAAGTAACACATTAAGAGACCACCCCCTTTGCCCAAATGCTAGTACATGTGCAGACAAACCTATCACATACTAAAATTGAGACAGAAGTTGTGCATGATCACAAATGGGTTTCTAAACAAGGGAAGCATGTATGAGACATCCTCTCCTAAGCAGTCCATACTTTGGCAAAGTTGGAGAACTCCTGTATTAGACACTTCATATCGGCAGTTAAAAGGTGGTGGTTGTTGGCACAAGTGCATTAGAGTCTATAGCCAAAATATTCAGAACAGAGTGCCTAAAGGTAAACTTCTAAGAGCAGCTCAATTTTCAGAGGTGTTGAGTACACCTAATTCTATTAGGAGCTGTAGGCACCTGTGAAAACCAGGCTAATGATGTTTAAGCACCCAAGAAAAAATCTTCATATTTAAAAAATTCTTGGTTCTCTTAGTAAACAGTACAAGGAAATATGAAACTCGCTGAAATTCGCTGTTTTTCAACTTATTAAGTTAATAAAATGCAGAGAAGAGATGATGGTGAAACAGTGGCGTTTGCATTTCTAAGAGTGATTACATTCATTTTTTGGTATTATAAATCACACTTTCACTTCCAGACAAGAATTTAATTAAAACTTATCAGAGAGAGCACTTTACACTCATTCATTACAGCACAACACCAACTCATTTACAGACGGAGAAAGGTGGAGCAGATTGGCAAACAGTCCATGTAACATTACCATTACACTGACCTCAAAGAAATTCTAATACAGTATAGCCAAAGTGCTAATTAAAGTCTCCATTGATTTCTCTAGATTAATTTCAGTCAGTCATTTCAGTGTGACTTATCAGGATCTCGTTAAAAAGCCTGTAGTACATTTTCTCATTTAACCAAGCTGAAACAGATATTTTTAGATGTTTGTCCAGTGCTCTGGACTTGACGAAAAGTTCTTGCTGCCTGAGCCACATTTTCAAATGCAGCATGTTACATCACCATTGCAGCAAGTTTATTTTCCTTTTCTTGTGGAGGCAAACATGAATTTTATAATCTACTCTGCATTCTTCTCATGAAAGAAACGTACATGTAATTGAGATTACTTCAAATGAGGTCATTCACTCTGTGTTTGTTTTTTGATCCTTGTTAGCTTAGTGCTTTGGGGGCAAAATTAACTATACTTTATTGTATAATGGATGGAATTGATTTTTTCAAGATTTGTTGAGGAGGCCTGGCACTGTGTGTACTTTTCAAGAATAAGTCTGGATTCAAAAGTTACGTTCTCAAAGACAACGTTTTTCTTGTATTGAACATACCTAGTTTTATTAGAAAAAGGGAAAGCATTTTCCTATGGACTATTTAAGATTGGAATAAGCAGCACACTGTGCACTGATAAGTAAAAAAGAGATGTATTACGGTGTTTCCAGCATAAGAATACACTCAAGGGACTATAACCACGAATTTCTTTTTCAGCTTCACTGTAACGTGATCTTTCTTTATAAACCTTGAAATTTGTGTGTACGTCCCTATTACATACCTAGCTTCAGAAAACAAAGGAAAAATATACAAGATCAAACAATTCTGTTTACCAACAATTTTTTGCCTTTGTTCTGGTGGCCATATACATTTCATTACATTTTTTTTTTAATGCAGCTTGTACCTCTCTTATCAGATAATAAACAGAGTGGGAAAGCAAGAGGAAAAAGTGTACTTTAACAATTTTACTGTCTTTCTAAAACTTACTATGCTCCTCAAGGAAAAAACAGCCTCCTTTAAAGCTTATATATCAGAAGAGATGTGCTTCTTAGACTCACACACTTTGTTCACTGGAATGCTAAATACAATGTCAATGTTGGTGCTACCGGACTCGTCTGGAGTACGCTCAAGAAGATTTTCTTGCAAATTACAAGTTATACATTAAAAGACAAACTTCTAAAGCATTCTTGATTTTAGAACAGTATTTTGAAACAAATGTTATTATCATTTCATACAGACATTAAAATGCAATATTATGAAACAGCTGACTGTGATAATCACAAACCAGTTTCAATTCACTCTGGGCTATTTATTTTTCCTACTTTCTCTATGTAATGTAAAATAATTTGTTAGAAAGCTATCGTTTTTAGGCTTTGTTTGCAAAAGGACAACAATAACTGCAAAATTACGAACTCTTATCTGACAGGATTTAGATAAAATTAGTTCAAGATCAAATAACAATCTAAACAACGAAAACTGATTTGTTTTAATCAAAGCACCTAGCTATATTAAAGTGATAATTTAAAAAAAAAAACCAACTTCTGTTCTCAGTTATAAGAGCAGAACTTCACTTAAACTTCAGGGAAACAAATGGAATCTTCCCCTGGTGCAATTAAGAGAAATATTTTAGCTTATAGATTCTTTTTTTCCTTCTTGTTGTTCTACTTTGGGAGCATTATGTAAATGCTATTACACCAAGGTGGATAACTCATTTCCATTTACAGATAGGAAAGAGATACAGACATGAAATTTGATTTTTTGGTGGTCACTCAGCAGTTGATAGCAGAAATCCCATTTTTGTTGCCACCTGCTGGACTCTCTCTAATTTGTCCACATCCTTTCTGAATTGGGGGACCCAAAAATAAACACAGTACTCCAGATGTGGCCTCACCAGTGCTGAATACAGGGGAATAATCACTTCCCTGGTAGGAGTGTTGCCAGCTGGTCCAATGCATCCCAGAATGCTGTTAGTCTTCTTAACAACAAAAGGCACACTCCTGACTCATATTCAGCTTGTTGTCCACTGTAACCCCTAGGTCCTCTTCTGCAGAGCTCCTGCCCAGCCAGTCGGTCCCCAGCCTGTACTGGTGCATGGGATTGATCCATCCCTTTTAAGTGCAAGACTTTGCTCTTGTACTTGTTGAACCTCATGAGATTATTTTTGGCCCAGTTCTCCAGTTTGTCTAGGTCGCTCTGAATCCTAGCCCTACCTTCTAGCATATCCACTACTCCCCACAGCTTGGTGTCATCTGCAAAATTGCTGAGGGTCCACTCTATGCCATCTTCCAGGTCGTTGATGAAGACATTGAACAAAACTGGCCCCAGGCCCAACACCTGGGGCACTCCACTTAATACTGCCTACCAACTAGACATTGAGCCTCTAAGCCTGAAGCTCCAGCCACTTTTCTATCTACCTTACAGTCCATTCATCCAGCCTGCACTTCCACAGCTTGCCTGAGAGAATGTTGTAGGAGACTGTATAAAAAAAATCTTGCTAAAAATCAAGGTATACCACATCTACCCGTCTCCCTGCATCCACAAGGACAGTCACTTCATCATAGAAGGCAATCAGGTTGGTCAGGCACTACTTGCCCTTGTAGAATCCATGCTGACTATTCCTAATCACCTTCTTCAAGTGCTTAGAAATGGTTTCTTTGAGGATCATCTGCTCCATGATTTTTCCAGGGACTGAGGTGAGGCTGATTGGTCTATAGTTCCCTGGATGCTCCTTTTTCACTTTCCTAAATTTGGGCACTATGTTTGTCCTTCTCCAATCATCCAGGACCTCTCCTGGAGTTTTCAAAGATTGCAGAGCCACTGGCCATAATAATCTCATCAGCCTCCTCCCTCAGTACCCTTGGGTACGTATCATCCGGTCCCATGGGCTTGTATATGTCCAGCTTTTTTAAATAGTCCCTAACTTGTTCTTTTGCCACTGTTGACTGCTCATCTCCTCCCTAAACTGTACTGCCCAGTGCAGTAGTCTGGGAGCTGACCCTGCCTATGAAGACTGAGGCGAAAAAGACACTGAACACTTCAGCCTTTTTCTGCATCTTCCATCACAGGGTTGCACCCCCCATTCGATAAAGGACCCACACTTTCCCTGATCCCCCTCTTGCTACCGACAAACTTGTAGAAACTCTTCTCGTTCCCCTTCACATCCCTTGCTGGCTGCAACTCCAATTGCACTTTGGCCTTCCTGACTTACTCTCTGCATGCTCGAAAAATGCTTTTATACTCCTCCCTAGTTATTTGTCCAAGTTTCCACTTCTTATAAGCTTCTTTTCTGTGATTTAGTTGACTAAAGAGTTCCCTGATAAGCCAAGGTGGTCTTCTGCCATACTTGCTTATCTTTCTGCACATTGGGGTAGTTTATTCCTACATTCTTAGTAAGTCTTCTTTGAAGTATAGGCAGTTCTCCTGGACTCCTCCCTGCTCATATTGGCTTCACAGGGGATCCAGCCCATGAGTTCCCCACGAGAGCCAAAGTCTGCTTTTCTGAAATCCAGTATCCTTACTTTGCTGCTCTCCATCCTTCCTTTCCTCAGGATCCTGAACTCAATCATCTTGTGCTCGCTGCTGCCCAAGTTCCCATCCACTACTACATTCCCCACCAATTCATTCCTGTTTGTGAACAGCAGGTCAAGAAGAGCATGGCCCCTTAGTTGGCCGCTCCAGCACTTGCATCAGGAAGCACCTACGATGCAGGTGCTGCTGCTGCAGCCAGGTAAAACTGCCTTGCATGCAGGGCTATATGACATGTACTCTTTATGAGTTAGAAAAAAACGACTCAGGCCACAGCTGTTTCCAGTCCAGCTCACCCATGCTTTTCCTGCAAAGAGGTGTGCAGGACTGTTCCACATGCTCTAATAATCAGAATACTTTAAGACAACCTTGCTCAAAATGACATGCACATTCTCACCTCACTGTGCCACTAAACAACCCTGAAGCAAGCCAGAGCTGCTTAGACAGTTACTCAGACAACATTCTCATTAGACTAAGAAAACAGAAAACACAGAAAGCCTCATCTCACCACTGTAAATCCAGAGCAACTCTGTTACAGATAATTAGGGACCTACCAAATTCATGGTGGAAATAGAGTGTGCGGTAGCTCCTTTAATCTTACATGTCCCTCACGCACACCTCGCCCCCCTTCCCCCGCAACTGCTGATTAGTGGAGAACCCCACCACTCCCTCTTGATCATCAGTAAAGCTAAAACCACAGGTTTAAACATGACACCGTTTTTGCCTACCCACTAGTCAGCAGCAAACAGTAGGGCTGTCCAGGGCCCATCAGCCAATCAGTGATGGGAAGCAAAAATGGTGCCATATTTAAAACTGCAGTTTTCGCCTCCCTGCTAATCAACAGCAAGCTGCAAGTGGGCCCTCTCCATCAATCAGCAGGGAGGGCATGCAGAGGAACCTGCAAAATTAAAGGAGCCACAGTACACCCCATTTCCACCATGAATTTGATAAGTCCCTACAAATTATGGAACTACTTCACTTTTACACTGATGTAAAAGAGATTTGAGCCTGGCCCACTGTCAGTTCCCTACTAAAAGTACAGACTATAAAAAACGAAGTAATCAGAGATAAATTATTTTCAGCTGTTATTAAATAATTAAATTATAGGTTTGAACTCCTCAAGAACTAGATCTAAGTGAAGAGCAACATATTTAAATTTCCTGAAAGGGAGGAAAACACAGAAACATAGAGCTATTTTGAGAGAGTCTCCAGACAGTGATGGGACTACATATTCAAGGAGATTCCATATGGATATAGCACACAAACTAAGAACAGACACTTAGTACACAAGCTGCTTTGTTACCAATAAAACAAGCATTCAGTAACTAGAATAGAAAAAACAAGCATTATTATTCAAACTTCAGTAGTTTATGATTATTAAAGTGGTACTTTTTTAATACTACCACAACCATAAATCTAAAATGGGGAATTGGAACACATTGTTTTGCAATAAGAACTGATAAAAAAAAGTCTGAAAATCCTTTGGGGCAGAGATGATTTTGTATAATATCTAAAACATTGTGTTACTACCTCAATAAAAGAGGCAAGGATTTTGGGGGGTGGTATCTTTTATTAGATCAACTGCATAGTTAGGATAAAGTTAGACAAGCTTTCATATGCAATACATTCTTCTTCAGGTCTAAAAAATCCTTGCCTCTGACATATTTCCTGGACCAGCACGGCTACAACATGACTCTAACACTACCTCAATTTAACTAATAAGTAGCTCAAGGTATGATCGACAAAAAGTATCTCTTTGGCATACCAACTGAATGAATGACAGGTTTGTAAAGCAAGAGAAAATGTTACCTGTGGATCACACTTATAGTATGTTTAAACATCACAGAAGTAGTGGTGGAGAAATCAGAGAGCTGTGTTTGATGTATTTTGGCAGAGAGCTCCTTCAGAACTCTGAAGGAGATGTATTCATATTGCAGTATTTCCAACAGGGAGCAATCAAGGACCCTATTCTGATAGGCACAGTAAAGACATGCAGTAAAAAAACAGTCCCTGCCCTAAGGAGTTTGGATTCTAGATTAGCATTATCATAATTATTTGAAGAATGACAGGTTAGTCTCATATACTACTGCAGCTCACATATTTGCTTTGCAGGTATATGTTAAATTATTTGATCATTTAACTGGTTTCCATCAACAGAAATCAGCATACTTAAGAATCCGTTACCTAGATACCATCCACATTAATAGCTAGAATTTGCATTACTTACATGGTTAGTAGGTACAATGTTCACTGCTTTACACTGTATATTTAATTTGGAGGGTGTAACTTTATAAGTGAAGATTAACAAATGTTTAGTTTTTAATTTTTCTATTTTGTCTATAAATCATAATTGTTTTTATCTTTGATTACTGGAGCAATATTAGTTAAATATAAATGCAATATAAAATTAAAATGAAGAAATTCAACTAAAATTCTTAAGGGTATGTTTGTGTTGTACATTGTTAATATTTTCTGTCATCACCTTACCTTAATTTATTTATTTATTTTTATTTCTTTCAGTTCCATATGAATTATGAGGCAAAGCTGAACACAATGACATTTTTTAACCTTTCTTTTGTAACTCAAAAAAGCATCAGACATATGCTTTAGGTTACAGAGTGCCAGGATGGTAAAATCCAGCTGCCGAGATTCCCGCCAACAGAGAACAAGGTAGAAAGGGAAAAAGGAAGGAAATCTCCACCAAAAAAGTAGATTATGCTACAAGTAATTAAAAGCTCCCCACTCCAGTCATTTTTATGGCAAAAGTATATATATTTAAAAACATATGAATCTTTTCCTGTTGTGAAAGCATAGTTTCAATGGCAGCAGCATGAAGACTAAGGTTTACATGAAGCAGGAGGGCAGAACAATTGCTAAACTCATTTCCTTTCAAATGCAGTTGGTAACACAAACTGTCTTTTTCCTTCCACAATGAGAGGACAGGGTATTGGGAAATTCTTTTTAGTGCAACATTGTGCAAATCTTACTTTATAACCAAAAAGGTATTTAAAAAAGAGCAATTTTTCAAGAAGATATGCAGGATACAAGATCAAACCAGAACATAATGGGTCAGACCATTTGAGGCTCTGCCCCTTGTAACATGAGAACTAGAGTGGCATAATTTACATCTTCAAAAAACCAATTACAACACTATACCCTCCAGGAAAAAAGAGTGTTTTAAGATTACAGGGAAGAATGACTATTAGCTGTCTATAAATCTAGCTCTGAACATTACTTTCAATAATCTTTTAGCTCTTTAGTTTCCTGAAACATAGTATGGCTTGAGTATATTGAGCAGACCTTTGTGGTCTTACCCAAGTGAAAGAACTTCAGTATCCTGAAAAGGGAACTTCAAGAGCACCAGTAGTTCTGAGACATAGCACAAGGGCAGAGGAAATCTATGAAAAATACTAGTTGTGATTGCATAAGTAAAAAAACAGCACTTGCTCTTGATGCCAACACTTTGCACATGAGGCTGCTCGACTGACAATGGCTCCAGGAGGCTGGTGAAAATGGAATCAAGTTGAATCCAAGAGTACGGCTACGGCCACATCTGGCATTTGCTAGGATTTCACCTACAAGCATAGGTTTCCCAGTAAAAACTTCTCATTTAGACAAAGGAGGCCACAATTTGCACAAAAGGAATCTACCTAAATTCAGGGGCAAAAATACTTTTCCAGTAGAGACAGAGATAGGTACTAAGGCAACTTAACTACTAACTCAAATTGAAGTCAATTTGAAGTGTACTAGGTGTTGACAGAGAGGAAGGAAATAGAATCTGGGAGTCAATCTTTCTGAATTTTTTTTTTGCCATGTGTACATTATACCACCTTGAACAATTTAGAGAACCCCTCACGTTCCTCTTCACCAAGAGTTATGAAACTAATTCTACTTAGTAACAACTTTGGAATCCTTCATCTCTAAGGGATTCCCATTACAATGCCTTTATTTGATAGTTTATTAAATTTCTACAGTGGCATCTAAGGTAAGGAAGTCATTCTTCTTGATCATCAGGTCTGGCACATTTTAGTCCTAGATTAGAAAAGACAGAAAGATAAATACGAGCCACCAATGTGATGCTGCAGCCAGCAAAGCAACTAACACCCTGCCTTGCATCTACCAATGCATCTTAAACAAGACCCAAGATGTCATTCTCCTGCTTTATTTGGCTTTGGTGAGGCCACAGCTGGAGTACTGAATCCAATTCTGGGCTCCTCACTTTAAAAAGGATGTGGAGAAGCCCAAGAGTCTAGAGGAGAGCCACGCACACAATCAGAGGTCAAGAGAGCAGGCCATATGAGAAACTGAGAGGCACAGGACTCTTCAACGTGGCTAAGTGTAGGCTCAAGGGTGATGTGGTGACAGCCTACAAGTATATCCGGGGTGTTCATCAGGACCTGGAAGAATGTCTGTTCACCAGGACTCCCCAAGGGAAAACAAGGTCTGACGGTCACAAACTGCTGGAAGACCATTTTAGATTAGACATAAGGAAGAACTTCTTTACCGTCCAGGTATGCAGAGTCTGGAATAGATTTTCCCCAGAAGCAGAGCAAGCACCTGCCCTGAACACATTCAAGATGTGCTTGGACGATTATTTTGCTGGGGTCCTCTGACCCCAGCTGACTTTCTGCTCTTGGACAGGGGGCTGGACCAGATGATCTCACAAGGTCCCTTCCAGCCCTAATGTCTAAGAAATCTATGAAGGCTGTAACACAATAGGCCTTTGTAAAGAACACACACCATGATTTTTTATGGATCTATTTGGATTTTAACTATATTCAATAGGTGTGCAAAGCTTCAGGTGGCGATTCGATTTAAAGGAGATTGGACCCAATTCAGTGGCCGAATCTCCAAATCCGAATTGAATCAGGGGACCAATTCAAAAGGTCTGAATCAATTCAAAGCTCTCCAAATCTCTGGAAAAGATTTGGAGAGCTCTGATGATTCAGGCAGTCCCCAGTAGCTGCAGCACAAAGCTGCAGCCGACTCTGAGCTGGTAAGTACTAGCGGCAGAGGAAGGGGAGTCTGGGGGAGGGGACCATGTGGGGACCCCTGCCAGCTCCCCGAGCCCCCCCACTCTTCCCCCCAGTCCCAGAGCTTTAAAGAAAAGCCCAGTGCTCACTGGGTGCTGCTGGATGGGCGGGGGGAATCTCTGCTCCCCATGCTGCATGGGGGGGCTCTGCATAAGCCCCCCGATGCCCCCCCCATGGGTGCTCTGCCTGGGCCAGCTCCAGCCCTTTAAGGAAAAAAAAAAAGGGAGAAAAGCCCCAGGACGCACTGCTCCTGGTGTGGCCTCGGGGCTTTGGGGGCTCATCCAGAGCCCCCCCACGTGAAATGGTGCAGTGGGGATTAACCCCCTGCCAGCAGGAGTGGTGAGAGAGCTTTTCTCAGGTTTTTTTTTCTTGAAGAGCTGGGGAGGTAGGGGGGCGCCTTGGGGGGAATCAAACAGAGCCCCCATGCAGCATGAGGCAGTGGGGATCACCACCTGCCCAGCAGCACCTGGTAAGCTGGATTTTTTTTTTCCAAAGAGCTAGGAGCTGGGGCAGGCGGGACAGCCATTGCCGGGCTGGGGGAAGGAGGGCCTGGCTGATTCGGAGATTCAGCAGCAGCTGAATCTCCAAATCAGATTCAGCTGAATTGATTCTGGACAGTAATTCAAATCACTGAATCAAATCACTGTCCCCCAAATCATCCGAACCTGGAGCAAATACTAGCTGCTTCGCGCAGACTTAACATTCAAGTTCAATTTCTTATGGAGGGCCTGAAGCTCTTCAAGAGGAACCACTTAACAAAAGCATCTTGTTGAAGAGACACCAAGACTGGGTGGCCCACATGAAGCTCATGGGTCTATGCATGAAAAGTACTATAGAAGAGCAAATTACTATTGCTACTCAGCAGTGAGAAAAAAAAACTATGACTGTAGTAGAATGAGTTTAACAGGCTACAAATAGCCAGCGTGTCATCATTTTTTAAAATTTGTTAAAAACCCTAAGCTCTTTGAAAATGTCACTAGAGAGGCGCACAAAGCTACATTACTGAAGCCTTCAGCGACTCCTGGCAACAAAAAATGTCTGTTAGTTTCCCAACAGACTTCCTATTTTCCTCAACATTCACTGACACCACTGCATACCAGTAGAGGAATGTGTCACATATGTAACTAAGGTGGAAACCAGAGTTTATAGTTTCATAGTCTGTAGGGTTGGAAAGGACCTGAGCAGATCATCAAGTCCGACCCCCTGCGTTGGCAGGAAAAAATACTAGGGTCAAACGACCCCAGTTCTTGTGTTCTACTGAAGAACATTGTCAAGGCTATCTGGATTTCTCCAAGGAGGTGACAAACAAAATTTAGATCAAGGTCCATATGTGCAAAATTTTGGATGGTCTCATAGATGCTGAAAGCAATAAAATATTTTTGTTTAAAAACCAGAGGAATTCTGAAATAACCACATTAGATTTCTTGTGGAAAACAAAGGCTACGGCATGAAATACTGCAGAACCAAAATTCCAAGAAGTAAAATGATTTCAGGAAATTTGTAAATTTATTAAAGAAGAATCATTATGAAACTATAATGCTGTTTTAATACCAAGACAACGCTCTGGTTTGGTGGAGGAGAGACCAGTTTAGAATCCCAAATATTTTATTTTTATATTTTGGCTCTGCCATAGATTTAATGCGAGGCTTTCATCAAACCATTTAATATCTCTGTATATCAATTTCCCCATATATAAAATAAAGAGCTGCTATCTATGCCACAAAAGCGATTTAAGTGCTATGTAACTACTACGAGAACATGACACTGAAATACAATAATGTTTGCAAGATAGCAAGACTGATAAGTAATTGTAAGAACTATTTAATAAGTTGTTTGCTTAGCTGGTTTGGGGGGAAAAAAAGAAGACTAGATTTTAGAAATTTTTGGGGCCAATACTGAAAGCCAATTTTATGAAGGCATATTGGCTGATACCAATCCAATTTCCAATACTAGCCCAGCAGCTTGGAGAGCTGTGTAGAAGATGGTAAGTCTGGTGTGGTGGAAGGGGAGGGGAGAGCAAATCAAAGGCCCCTATGGTGAGGGAAGAGAGGGGCTAGGGCAAGCTCTGCCCTGTTGGGGTGGGACAGGCACAGGACAGAGCCGCTGCTTGTCCAGAGGGTGCGGAGGGCAGGGAGCACACACCACAGTTCCCACCTCTCATCAAGGAGGGCATGTGCCCCCAGATCTGCCTGGGTCAGGGCGGGAGCTGTGAGGGGCTCTTCATTTCAGGAAACTAAGATGAGAATACCCAAAGCTGAGTCAGGTTTGCTAGGAATGCATCCACTTTAGCCTTTTTGTTGCTTTTAACATAAAACTGACCAGAAGCACTACTAAACTGAAACACAAAAACTTGATTTAAAAAAAAAAAAAAAATTAATAGCAACTTTATAAAAATCCTCTATAACTTAACAGAAGTTTCTCATTAAAATAAGAGTATATTTTGTATCAATGATAAATTCAAAACTGAAATGGGAAAAATTAAGCCTTTGTTCCATCTGCTATTTAGCTCCAGTGTGTCTGGTCCTGTCCCAGAAATGTGAGGAAAGGTACTGTGGTATTCAAAAGCTTATCTAGGTCTATACCAACCATGCAGTTGGTCCAATAAAAGATATTACCTACAAATATGATTGTCTTTTGCAATTTCCCTGGACCATCATAGCTACAACATCATGGCTACAACTTAAACAATACTAAAAATAGTAAAAAGTGATTACTTCAGCAAAATGGCACCAGTATACTTTATTTGCCTTGCTTGGATTATAGATTTGATAATCCGCTTTTATACAGACTGGCAGTGAAAATACAATTAGAGAACTCTCAAACTGAAGTCTGTGAACTGCTGCTGGTATATGGAATATTTCCTTGTGACATGACAACTGGTTACATAGCTCTGGCTTCTACTTAGTTCTTGTAATTAAACTGAATTAAAAATCAACTAAAAATACATTTAATACTTTTCTAAACTATCTTTCTTTATAGGAAATTGCCATAGCTGACCTAGGTGTGTTACGTTACTGAATTATCTGCAGGACGAAAAGTGATAAGGAAGTTGTCCACAAGAAAAATTGTACATAGAATCACAGACCACTTGAAGCAAAAAAAAGTTGGAGAACTTTGATTCACAGAAGCTGGAAAAAGTTCTCAATAGTACCTGTAAGTTTGATTTTGGACAAACGTGCTAAAATTCCTGGTAAATCATCCAGCTCTAACTTCATTTCTTTCCATTGTTTTTCTTCCTTGGATTCTTCTATTCTTGATGTTGCTGAGTCTTCTATTTCTGCAGCTAACTTTGCTTTGCTGAACTCAGCTCCTTTTGATGCCTCAGGCAAAGGTAGGCAGGGAAGTAAAACTGGCTTAATCTTATGTATAACCGTTTTTTCATGCCCCAAATGTTGCCTCTCCTGGAAAGGAGGTGCAACTGGATCTGGCTTCGGTTTTGCTTGCTGGTAGAGGCTTTTGTTGCACTGTGTTACATACTGGATAGAAAAAGAGAAATTAAGTTTGAGGTACAATAGTTTGGTATTTCTCAAACCTTGTAGGTTTACATCCCACCAAAAGCCTCCCTACTTGAGCCACCACCATGTTCTTCACCACCAATTCCCCTTGCGTGCAGCAAACAATGGCAGGAGGAAGTGGCAGTGTCTGAAGTGCATATGTATGGGAGGGAGAAGGAAGGGGGGCAGGAATACCGTAGATCTGCAGCTGTGATATACATGTGGCTCCCCCCCGCTAAGGAATCTTTATGTACCCCAAAAGGAGGACACATGCTTGCTGTAATTAAAAAAAAAAAAATCTATTCTTATCAATAAATTCTGGACATCACTAACATTAATAGGAATACTAGAATGAATTTCTTCTTATTGCTATACAATGTTTATGATTAAAGAAGATAACTTCATGTTGCTGACATGATAGACACTGTTTCCAGTACCGCTTCAATTGCAAAACAATACCCACAATTGCACAAAATATGGCAAAAGCCTGGTTTCCATTCAGGTATAAATAATGCTAGCTTAAGCTTGGAGAGCTACTACCAGCATAACTAAATAGTCCCTTGCAGCTGCAGTTGCAAGCACTGCTCCTCACTTCCTATTCTAAACTACTGGGTATTTATTTATTTTAATTATTCATTCTACAGTTTGCTCAAGCTTTAAACAAACATAAACATAAGGATATATATACACGACCACCCACAGTCTAATCTGCTATCATTAAGTGCTAGCTGTGTTCCAAGACACAGACACTTCTAAAAAAAAAATAAAAAAAAAATTAGAAAGTAAAATTTTCCCCCTCACGTTAGTCTTCTTTCACAACTAATTTTAGTTTAGTCTGCCTGACCTGCCAATTTCAGAAAATGTTCCAAAGGAAAAGTATGTAAAGATGAACACTAATGGGGTGTTACTGCATACAGTGCTTCATTTCTCCACCTGACTAGACAGATGGCAAGCTGAAATTAGCTTTTATACAGTCTTCCCCCACTCTTTTATAGCACCTGTAGTTAGTATCATGTAAATAAAAAGGCACATATAGCCTCCCTAACATTTCAGTTTTCTTCTCTGAAGCTTTCCACATATTTCAGTAATTTCAAGCCCAACTTATCAAGAATGTGCCAGCTTTAAAAAACTATGGGGCAGCACTTGCAGGATTTAAAAATGTAGGTTAAATGTAACAGCAACAATGTAGGTAAGGAAGAGAGATGTAGTGCTTTTCACCAATGAATGACTAGTTGAATGCAGCTCAAATCAAAAGGCAACAAGTCTGACAAAAATTTGGTGACCTAAATGCAATGTTCTCTCTAAGGAGCAGTGGTCCGTGAGCGCACCACCTCAGTCCGGCATGGGACACTTACCAAAGAGAACTGAGGGCTGGAAGCCAAGGGGTGGGGCCACGGGCTGGAGCTGAGGCTGGGGGCCAGGAGACTGGAGCCTGGCACAGGCTCCCCAGCTCCGGAGAAGTGTTCTGCTCCCCATCATCAGGGCCAGGGAGTGGAGCACTTCCCTGGAGCCAGCGGAGCCTGTGCCAGCCCCCATCCGTCAGGGCTGGGGAATAGAGCAGTGTCCTGGAGCCAGCAGAGCCTCAGCGGGGCAGGCAGCGGCTCCTCCCCAAGGTGAGGCAAGGCAGGGATGAAGGCTGGGGCGGGGGGCTGGTGGAGGCTCTGGGGAAGTGCTCCACTCCCCATCCCTGATGCAGGGGAGCAGAGCACTTCCCTGGAGCCACCAGAGCCCGCGCCAGGCTCCTGCCGCAGCCTTTCCTGGTGTGCGGGCTTGAAAAGGCTGTGTGCAACCACAATTTTAGTTGTGCACGGCCGCGCATGCATGCACCTTAGAGGGAACCTTACTTGCATGTGAAACTGGCAGTGGTATCAATCTGTTTCCACTGGATTGGTAGCCAAAAAAGTATCAGTAAAACTGAAAATATTTGGTCCTTTTGTTGCAATCATAGCAGACACACTTGAGAAGAGAGGTGAAGTTAACCCATAAACTTGTGGATAGAAATTGTTCCTGAAGCACAGGGTTGAAGCACCCAAAGGGACACTAAAGAGAATCTTGCATTACCACTATCCATGATATATTTGTTCACGGAAGAGGTGGTTTCCTAGGTTTGTTAGAGACAACTTCAGCCTTTGTGATACTGGAGACTAGTGCACTGAATATTTACAAAATATAGAAGAACTTAACCTGATACAGAAGAATTTAACCTGCTATTTTCATCAACTTAGGACCTACCTCAGTGGTTTTACACACAAATGAAAAATACTTGTCTTTGCCAAGATTCTGTCTATTCGAAATGTAAGAAATCAAACAGTAAACCTGGTTTTATAATTTGCATTTTAAAAAGTTGGCAAAACTAGATAAGGAGAATTCAAGATCCATCTTTGGAATGGAAAACAGTACCCCAGAAAGCAAGTTACACCCACAACTTAAGTTACAAATATTTGAATTCTGTATAAGGGGAAAAAAAGGGGGGGAAAAAACCCAAAAACAGTCAATATGGAATAATGCCATTCTCTTAACTTACCATTCGTTTGAGGAAGCTAAAGTGCTGAAATGTAATCCATCTTTTACTGGCTAGCCTGCAAATTTGTATAAGCTTGCATGGCATATGCTGTATCGCTCTTTTCTGAAGGTGCCAAACAAATAAGCCTACAGAGAAAAGAAACACTATTTGGACTCCAGTTGCTTTTTCACAGCATGGATGAGAAACAAACAAACCCAATACAATGCTTGTTGTGCCCCATAACACACAACACCTCTACAGGAGGGCTAAGCAAAACAGCTATTTAACTGAAAGAGATGCTGAGTGAGACTGCAGGATGCTTTCAAGTTCTGGAGGGAAGGGACGAGTATTTTACTTCCCAGTGATGCTTGGAGCTAGTCTTATATAGCCTCTTCCTCTACCACAGCCTCCACATGCTGTTAACTTACTTACCTTACCAACAAGCTGAAATATTTGTTTAAAACAAGTCCTTCACTTCACTTGTTTAAAGCAAGTATAAAAATAGCATTTGAGATAAATTTTTATATCAACAGGACTTTTTGCCAACTATACTAGAGATCTGTGTAACTGATATCCTAAAAACCTGATTGAATCACGCATCTCATCGATGATATAAAACCATCATAAAACAGGAGAATTCAGTATTAAAAGTCATGCTATAAAAGGTCTCATAGGAATAAGGAAAGCAAAACTATGAAAAAACATTTATGAGTCTGGTGTACGTGCTTCACATGCCGAAAACAGTCCTAACGCTCTGCTGACCAATGACTAGAAATGCAGGTCCAGGGGAATACATGACCTCATGATTCATTTAGCAGGAAATCATCACAAGTTACTAGGGGGAAATATTTATCATAAATTTATGACTTGCACATGTCTTTCTACAAATACTGAGGTTCCTTTCTTAAAGAAACACTAAAGTAATCTGTTATAAATACATGGTTTTCATGGGATATGTTACAACTACCATCAAGAAGAATCAAGGAAAGTGTGTATGTTTCTGCACAACAGGAAAGATGAAGAATTCAGGAACTTTAAGCAAAGCTTTGCAGTTTTTAAGCTAAACATTATTATAATCAGCTCACTGCAGATAAAAGGGGAAAGTGTATAGAAAAGAAGAGTACTGTATCTGAAATACTGTTAAAATGAATGCTATTTTGCACAAGTGTTTTAATCAGAGTGCATGGCAATTCAATTGACAGGCATTTTCCAGGCACATTTTTAATGGGCGTCTTTGCTGCAGTCAATAACTTATTACATGAACGAAACAACATTCCCATTTTGATCCTTTAAAACAGAGCTACTTCCTAAACAGAATTTATATAGAGAACATTACTAAAACTCTTGCACGTCACCCCTGTCAACATGAACAGGAGGAATCTTTTATCTGAAAGTAAGTTTACTAAAACTGCACTGTAGCAACAGAAGAGTGGAGACTGTTTTAGAAAGCAGTGGTACAAAAGGCACCTCTATAGCACCGCTCCGTAAACCAATCTCTCAGAAAAAAGGAAAATCTCTCTCTTTGTATGGGCATGTAAAATAATGGGTGCAGGGGGGCAACCTCCAAAAGGCCGTAATCTAGATCGAGAGCCCCATGAGCTATCCACCGAGCCAATGGGATCCCTACCCCAAAACACGGACCCTACACTTTCAAGCCCTGACCCTACGCCTTCCGCACCCGAGGAGCTTGGATACGTTCCTGAACTGCCTCAGTGAGATGCAAGTACGTAAATCTGCCACGTGTCACTTTAAGATCCCGCCTCCAAAAAGCAAAGCAATGAACAGAAGAGGAAGTCAAGAAAGCACAAAAGCAAAAGTAAACGAGACATCGACAGGTGGGTTCAAGGTTTTGCTCCGTGTCTCCTTCGGTGCAAAGAAGGCGTGCCCGTCCGGCCGTCTCCCGCAGCTGTCTCAAGCGGGTGTCAAAAGTCAAGAGAAGAAGACAGGCGCCTCCTCACCCCAACACGGGCTGGACCCGCCCTGAAAACTCCTCAAGGACCAGACAAACGTCTCGCCCCACCCCTCCTTCCCCCGCACATTGCCCTCCACACCCCACACCCCTCCACAGCAAAGGCTGGAGGGAGCCCCCCTCCCCCGAGGCAAGATTACTCCCCGCCGGGAGGTACCTGGCACAGCCCGGGCCGGGCTGCAGCAGCGCGCCGCATTCATGGCCCGGCAGCGGCGGCGGCAGGAACAGTAGCGTCCCCCACTGCCCTCGTCCCTCAGCCCTCGGGCGCCGCCATCTTGGCCGGGCCGCGGCGCACTGCTTCCGGGTTGGCACTTCCGGTCGGCGCGAATGGCGCCTGCGGCTGGAGGTGGCCGCTCGCTGGGGTAAGGGTACACGGGTTTCGTCACCACACGGCTCCTGGGGCAGGTACCACGCAAATAACTCGGTCGGGCGCGGGCAAACCAGTCCTCCAGCGGAGACGGGGTACGGCTGAAGGTCAGCGCAGCCCTCGGGCGCCGCGGTACGTCAGCGGCTCCGACAGGTCGCAAACACCATGCAGCGGCAGTGCCACCAGCACGTTTTCCAGTTCGACCTGCAGCACCCCCAGCGAATATTTGTCACGTAATTCATTTATAATAATGTATTAACACCAACCGGTGACTGCTGGTTGGACACGTACTGCAGATCGGGAGCTGCTGGTGTGCATCTATTTTAGACCAGGCGCAGTGTTTTTAGGCTGGTCTGTGTGTACTGAACTTTTGTAGGGTTATGGGTTTGGAACAAGTTCCTATTGCTTAGACCAGTTTATTTGTAATGTCTGCATAGGGAAATGCCGCCTGAGTGGGGGGGGGGGCATGTACCCCCCCCAGTGACCAGTCATTGACTGGGGAGGTCCCCCCACAGCCAGTTTCACTGACTGGGGGATCCCTCTCATGGCCAATCGTGCCAACCGGGAAGTTCCCAATTGCCACTGGCGCTTGCTTCCACCTGCCCCCTTTGACTGTCGCCTAAGCAGGGAGTGCTGGCTTTCAGGGGGTGCACCAGCACTCTTAGGGGGTGCACATGCACCCCTTACACATCGGCATGTCTGTACTTGGTGTTTAGCCAAACACCTTATGTTACACTTTAGCAAAATTGCAGCTAGCTGCAAACCCCAACACTGAAGAGGGCTCTACAAGTTTCCCGGGTTAGGTTCCTGAAAGTTCCCGTGTTTGGCAAGGCAAAAGGCTTATGGAAAAAATGGCAGGTGGTGGGCTAATGCACAGCCACAGAAAACCATAGTTACTCAAAACTCTATGCCATGGTAGGCAAAATGGTATATAGAATATAAAGCATGGATGCTCAAAACTGGTTGGCAAGAGAAACCTGTATATCCTGAGCCAGATGGTCGCACTCCAGTTTTAATGGCAGGCTTCGCTGCAATACATCTATTCATTTGGTCAGGGAAGTGGCTGTTTGCCATGCAAAACGAGTGCCAGACCAGCTTTCCAGCAAGCGCTTGACTGTGTGCCCACTGGTAATAGCTAAAAGTGAGAGCTGCTTAGTGCATTATAAAGTTTACTGGGGAAGTCTGATAAGTAGCTGCATCACAAAGCTGGCTGGCATTTAAAGGATGGAAGTACAGCTATGCAAACCATACAGTTGCCTGGTCAAGAGGCCCAGTTTGCATTAGGGTTATGTCTTAGTGTGATTGTCTAGTAAGGAATAAGGCCTGACATTAAAAATTTGCATGGGGTCTCCCACAGTAAACTGTGTCACTACCTGGAAATATAGATAGGAATGCAGGGTGCGGGGTAGGAGATCTCAGACTTCCCTTTGCTCAAGAGGCCTGTCAAACCTTTCAACCTTCCCTGTCCCCAGCATGGTCAGTGGAATGAATATTGCCTCTGTCACTGTTTATTACTTCCTCAGACACATCCTTAGACTCCTCATCACTAAACATTGGCAGGCTTATGCTCTAGCAGTGATTCCATAGTAAGATGGTATCATGGAATTTGAAGGAGTAACCACGTGGCATCCCTAAAGCATCTGAGCAAGGCCTGTCAAAAGCATCTTTTTGCCTGGGGGGTCTACCCAATGAGGGTTTAGTCAAGGAGCTGAGACAGGCTAGAAGCTTGTGCATTTAGCTTGGCTCAGGAGTTTAGAATGAGATATTATGCTTGTGGTTGTTCTGACTTGCTGGTAGAGGATAAGAGAAAAAAAGCCAAGAACCTGAATAAGCTTTTCTTCAAGCTGGAGTCTGTAGTTTATTCTGACATTCCTAAAATCATAGAAAGGATTGAAGTGGTGAAACAAATCACTATTGAGAGGCAGATAGACTTTAAAAAGTTATAGGATAGACAAGGGAGAATAATTTTTTATAGCTAATAAAAGTTAAGTTTAGATCATTTTCATGTATATTTAAAGTATTATATTTAATTGTGTGTATATATTTAAACCTCTCATGATACGTTTGTGTTATCTGTAACTAATTAACCATTTGTTGTTGTTTTTTTAAAAAAGCATCTTTTAAAAATCAAAAAATATGATTAAAAATGTGAGTTATATAAAAAAAATCTGCTTTTTTATTTATTTATTTTTTAAATCATTGATTTTTTTTTTATCCACCCTGACTGCTTCCCTCTTACCACCTGGAAGAGCCTATTGGCACATTACTTCATTTTAGAAGGCAGCAGATTTGACAGGCCGGAGTTCAGCAATTCCTCATGCTGTACTGAGACAATGTAGAAGACTTGTCTTAAAACAGGCATGTCAGACTCATTTGGCCCTGCAGGCTGGATCAGGACTGCAGTGTTCCTTATAGCTTGGCTTCTGGCCATGACTGCCAGCACTGCTGTGTTGGTACCAGCAGCCAAGAGGTTAATGCCACTCCTACTCAACCCCGGAGCCGCACTGTAAGTGTGGCCAACAGCCAGAATATGAACACTGCTGATTTTGGTCACCAGTGGTAACTGAAAACACCTGGGTGCTGGCTACACAGAAGGGCTGGCAAGCCCTCTTGGCTCAATAGGGATATCATGGCCCTCTTGAAAAAGAAGAAAGAGGCATACAGGCAACCCTTGCTTAACATGATTTCACTTACTGCGGTTTCGTTATAACACCCATTTAAAATACCTACCTAGTTTCACTCGGCACTGAGTGCATTTCATTATAATGCTCAGCAGGGCGTGGGGAGAAGCAGTGGTGGCAGTGGCAGCGAGGGAGGTGGTGAATGGCAGCCAGCAGGAGCCCAGGGAGAGGTGGCAGGAGCCTGGGTCCGTTCCAGCATGTCGTGCTGGAGTGGGCGGGGAGAAGCGGTAGCAGCAAGAAGGGGATGGTGGGGGGCATGAGCTTGGAGCCCAGGCTGGCAGGGCCCAGGAGCACAGGGGCTGCTCTGGCATGTGGTGCTAGAGTGGCCAGCAGGCAGAGAGTAGCAGCAGGAAAAGTGAGAATGGGCAGGTGGGGGGCATGAGCATGGGGCCTGGGGCAGCAGAAGCACAGGGCCCAAGGCCAGGCCTGGCAGGAGTGCAGGGCCTGAGTCAGTACAAGCGAGCCCACAGAGCTCCCCTGTCCCTGGACTGCAGCCCAGGCCCTTTTCTGCTCCAGTCGTATACTCACCCATGGGGTGGGGTGCAGACACCGTCCTGCGCCTGCAGGGATCTGGCAGAGGCAGCTCGTCCCAGTGCCGGGTGCCCTGGAGGGAGCTCCTACTGGGCAAAGTGGGGTGTGGGCTAGTGGGTGGCCCCGCTGCTTACCCTGCCCCAGAGCCCTAACTCAGGCCCACAAGAAGGAGAAGGGGGAGGACCTGGGCAACTATAGGCCAATAAGCCTAACTTCTATCCCAGGGAAAATCCTAGAAAAACTCATCAAGGAGTCTATGTATGACTCAGTCTTAGAGGGTAGGATTCTGAATGACAGCCAGCATGGCTTTGTCGTGAGCAGGTCCTGTCTTACCAATCTCACCACCTGGACATGGGAGAGGAGGTCGGCATTATAGACCTAGACTTCCAAAAGGCCTTTGATGTAGTATCCCATGACATCCTCATGGGAAAGTTGGAAGACTGTGGGCTTAACTGCTCGACGGTTCAGTGGGTGGAAAACTGGTTGCCAGGTAGGACCCAGGGAGCTCTCATGAACAGATCTTATAGTTTCATAGTAGCTAGGGTCAGGAGGGACCTGAACAGATCATTTAGCCTGACCCCCTGCCACAGGCAGGAATGAATGCTGGGTTCACAAGACCCCAGACAGGTGATCATCCACCCTCCTCTTGAATATGCCCAAGGTAGGGACGAGGACCACTTCCCGGGGAAGTTGATTCCAGATTTTCGCCACCCTAACTGTAAAATATTGCCTTCTGGTCTCTAACCTAAACCTATTCTCCATCAGCTTATTACCATTGTTCCTCATCACCCCAGGTGGTGCTGGGGAGATAAGGGCTCTACCTATTTGCTGTTGATCTCCCCTGATGAGTTTGTAGGCAGCCACCAGGTCCCCCCTCAGCCTTTTCTTGCTGAGGCTGAACAGGTTCAGGTCCCTCAGTCTCTCCTCCTAGGGCCTGTCCTGCTGCCCTCTCACCAAGTAGGTGGCCCTCCTCTAAACCCTCTCCAGGCTGGCTATATCCCTCTTGAAGTGCAGTGCCCAGTACTGGATGCAGTACTCCAACTGCGGCCTGACCAGTGTTGCATAGAGGGGGAGGATCACCTCTCTGGACTGGCTTGAGATGCACCTTTGGATGCATGACAAGGTATGGCTGGCCTTGCTGGCTGCGGTCTGGCATTGGTGGCTCATCTGTGTTGTCCTTGCAAGATATGGCCAGTGGCGTTTCTCAAAGGTCCGTGCTTGGTCTGGTGCTTTTCAACATCTTTATCAATGATTTAGATATGGGGGTTAAGAGCCTCTCTAGGCAAGTTTACAGATGACACCAAGTTATGGGGGAGTGTGGTTTAGGCTGCAGATACAGGTGGACCTGGATAGACTGGAGAGGTGGGCGAATTTGAACCAGATAACGTTCAACACAGAAGTGTAAAGTGCTCCATCTGGGGGCAAATAATCCCCAACATAACTACAGGCTTGGTGGCAACAATTTGATTTGCACCATGGTCGAAAGGGACCTAGGGGTAATAGTTGCATGAATGACAGCATGAACATGAGCTGTCAGTGCAATTCTATAGCCAGCAGGGCAAACAACACTCTGGCATGCATCAGCCAATGCATCTCATGTAAAACCAAGGAAGTAATTCTTCAGCTTTACTCAGCACTAGTGAGACCGCAGCTGAAATACGGTGTCCAGTTCTGGGTGCCGCACTTCAACAAAGATGTGGAAAAACTTGAGAGGGTCCAGAGAAGAGCCACCCGTATGATCAAAGACTTGCAAGGCAAGCCATATGAGGAAAAGTTGAGGGATTTGGGTCTCTTCAGCCTAAAGAAGAGAAGGCTGAGAGGGAACTTGGTAGCAACTTACTGCTACATCAAGGGAGGACATCAAGAGCTTGGTGAACAACTGTTCCAATCAGGGCACCCTTGGGGAAGACCAGGAGTAATGGATACAAACTCCTGGAAGATGCTATTCAAGCTCAATTTTAGGAAAAACTCTTTCACAGTCAGGGTGTCTAGAGCGTGGAACAAACCCCCTCCATAGGTAGTGCAATTGCCTACTCTGGAAATCTTCGAGAGGAGACTGGATAGTCACCTCACTGGGGTCACCTGACCGCCAATTGCCTTTCCTGCCTAGTGCAGGGGGGCTAGACTCAATGATCTTTGCGAGGTCCCTTCCAGCCCCTTACAATCTATGAATCTACACTGATACCCCTGTGACTTGGGTGAGCAATGACAGCATTAATTCCTTGGGAGCTGGCAAACACAGTGAAAACCCCACAGGCCAGATGACCCACCTCTATGGGCCAGAACTGGGTTCATGGCTCATATGTTTGACACCCTGGCTTTAAGGTCTGGTTCTACTGAAGCAAAAGACCCTCAGCACTTCTAGGAAGCACTTGTAAAGATCTGAGCCAGCGAGATGCCATCTGCTTTGTAAGATTCTAGACATAAATACACGTCCCACTTGTTTAAATCACTGGCCCACTTGGATTTGATTCAAGTAGGATACTGTCCTGCTGCTGGAGACCAAGGTTATACGTGATTTTAGATCAACACTGATTTTTGAGGGGCCTGTAATTCCTAGCTAATTGTCAAGATGGGTGATTGTTTTTGTATGCATCACTCTCCTCAGCTATAAAATAAACAACACACCCAGAGGTACATTTTCAGGGTGATACGGGGGGCATTTACCCACGCGACTGCCATTAATGTTAATTATAGAGCACATATTAACAGCATTATACAATCCTTTTCCCTGTTAGCACAATCATAAATCTGACTGGTGGGGCTTAATTAGATCACAGCAGCTGAATACGATAGCTTGATACAATAAAGGGCAAATTCCTGGAGACAGCGCACTGTCATTATGCTTTAATCTCAAAATTGCTCCCTCTCTAACTCGAGGTATAACACCAGCAAGGCTGCTTGCGAGATTGATCTGTTGTCACAAAATGATTTAAAATCTACTGTATAACTACTGTATTTCGCTTGCTTCGTGGAATGTGTTGCTGAAGGTAGAATTCCACAGAGACTTGATATACTTTCAGATACAGAACTTCGAAAACCAAGTGCAAAATAAATAAGATGGCATCCTACTGTTATTGTGGTAGCCTTTACAGATCATTTCAGAATCATAACTATCATGAAGCTTAGATTAGTTAAACACAATGTGGGAAGCTGTGCTGCATTTAGCACAGTTCAAGTACACTTCTAGTCAGGTCAGCCTAAGCCAAATATACCTACCTGGCCGTGTGTGACCCAACTACAGGACACCCAAAATGAAGGTCACCAGAACATATTGGAAACACAGAAATACATGGGAAGAACCAAGGTGACTCTAAAGTCCAAAGCAGTTGCAATTGCAGGATATTGATTGTGTGGGACAGGCTGCCTGAGTTTAGTAGATAATCCCAGCTGAATGCATCAGAGGGAAGGGATATAGACCATTAAGTCCCTTCCATGCTGCCTGTGGAGAAAGTACTTTCCCAGTTTAAGGCCTGATCCAAACCCTATTGATGTCAGGAAAACTCCCGGTGGTTCTGATGAGCACTGAATTAGCTACTTGCATTGCTTAAATGAGGGGAGATTTTTAATTGAACATGAATGCAATGTCCTAGCATTTTTGTGTTGTGAGTTAGTATTCCTGATGTAAAGGATTTACATCCGTGGAAGTCAATACAGTTATGTTCAGGTCTAAAATGGAAAACTATTGCTACCAATGAAGTTTCATGGAATTTGATGTACTATGTTGTTCAACAGAAGACAATGGGAAGCCATTGTCAGAGCAGGGGACACACACAATTTGGCAGTAACTGAGGCTTCCAAGAGGTGTTAGAGATAAACCTGGCAATGCATCCACTGGTTCATAAGGAGTGATGCTTCTAACAACCTAACTGAAGTAAGAAAAAGCCCAAATGTTTCCTTTGTGTCGTGCTTTGTGCCTTCCCCTGTTAGGAGTTCTTTTGGTGCAAATTCAACTGGATTCAAAATTTGTAGACGATTCCAGAATTGATAAAGGAGCAAACACACAAGTGAAAAGCAGCACACAGCACAGACTGTAACAATGATTGGATCAGGGATATTGTTGCAAACAAAGGGAGGGGAGTCACTCCTAATAAAAGTGAAGTTCTGCCTACAGGCAGAGGAAATAAACTCCAGCTCCGCAAGCGTTTGGTATAATCGAACAGCTTCACCCATCACATTGAATCAAGCAAGTTTATTTCCATCATGGGTGCCTCTTTCACATATATTCTAACATTGCAGATTCATCAAATCATTTGCCATCCTTTGTCCATGAAACTGTTCTTCTCAAGCACAACAAATGGGCATTTGAATCAAACCTTGGCCTTGGAAGTAGTAGTCCATAAAGGACAAGACCTGACTGCAAATCAGGAGTTGAGTAGCCCCACCCACTTTTTCTTTTCTACCTCCCCTTGGATGTTAAAAGTTTTCCCAATCCCTGATGACATGTGGAATTCCCAAACTGTCTAAGACTCAGAGGGCCTAATGAAATATAAGATTTATTAAAAACAGAGAGAAGAAATCAGATTAAAACTGAGTGGCTCGCATAACAGAGCTCTTCTTATACTTAGGCTCCTGCAGTGCTGGGCCTGAGTGTAACTGTTTCGTGGCCATTCCTTTCATGGCTGGTAACCGAGTAAAGGAGAGAACAGTGGGCATATTTACACGTGTGCATTTACTGTGCAGTAACTAAAATCACTGCATAGTATGGATGCACATCTACACATGCACACCTGTACTACACAGTAAACATGGCAACTTATGGTGACTTGAACATAAATTTGATACCTGCGTCATGCAGATATCAAATTTACACCACTTGGTTACTGCACAATAACACATGTGTAGATGCTTTACTGTGCAGTAATACTGTGTGTGGACTGATTTGGGAATAGCTTTAGTCCCAAGTCCATCCTCACACAGCGTTAGTGTGCTTTAATGCCTGCACATGTAGATGGCAGCCTATATCTGTTTACTACACAGTAAGTTTAAGCCGGCGTAAATGCATGTGTAGACATATCAAGTGTGTATATCATGTAACATTTGAGAACTGACTATCACCAATTTAGAGCTCCCACAGTGACAAGACTAATTTCTCTTTCTTGATAGCATTTCCCACCACCTCCCCCAAGGAGAGGTGAGAGAGCCACTCTCTCCCTCTACAGTAACAAGCACGTGGTAGAGCTGTGACTCAAATGTTGGTACTCATTCCATCCATCTCCTAGGCATAATCTGCTATGGTGACATCCCATTCTGCAGCGTGCCAACCTCAAGGAACTCAAAATTAAGCTTTCTCTTCAGTTCCAATTATCTACAGATAAACAAATGTGTTACTAGCTCCTGCAGTAATTGTGCCATCCCTTCCTCAAGATGTCAGGTTGTCACCTGGATGCCTCAGTCTTATTCCTTGCTTGTGGATTATTAATTTGTACTAGCTATTCCTGGTTAACCCTTTAGAGGGATCTGCTTTCTTGGCGCTTGCTTAAGCCATGCACCACAAGCTCTTCTGTTCATGGTTCCATTCATGAATCTTTTCCTTCTGCTGCTTTTACCAAGTTTCGTACACTCAAGACCTGTTGCTTATTTTATAAGATGAGCTGCTGTTTCTTTAAAGTCTCATCAGTTATCTTGCCAGGAGATTTTTCTATCTTAACCCCCTAAAGAAAGTGAGATAACAATAAATGGATTTTCTCTCTCTTTCTCTTTCCCCGTGTTACAGCATATGACGCCCCATCAAAGTCATAGCGCTGACTCCAATGTCACTTTTGCTTCTTGGATTCAGCCTTTATTGATGTTTATTGTCTCACCAAGGTTCCAGTATGTATATGGGTGTTGCAAGCTGAAAAAACTGGTAGTGGAGGTGCCCACAAGATGATCTCAATCTTGAGAAATGGTCCACACCATAAAAATGTTTGTGGATTGCTGCCTTATAAACCACAGGACTCTGGGTGGTCCGTTTTTTCCTTTTTATCCAGCAGTGAAAGGGCGCAGTTGTCATAAGCCTATGTTCAGCCAGAACACAAGCCATTTGTACAGTGATACAAATCTATTCTGCAAAGTAAAACCAAGGAAACAGTACAGACAATCATTTGATCCTACCTGCAAGAAAGATGACTGTTTACAAACTTAGGCGTTTCAAAGAATTCAGATGCACTTCATAGAACTAGAGGTAGATCTTTATGTTTACATGCATCTCAACCTGAAACGGAGCTATAAACCAACTCTGAAGGAAATCAGTGGAAGTCTCACCCAGACGTGAGTGAAAGCTGGGTCAGTGTCTTTCATGTGATGCTCCAACACTTTTTAAATTCCTAGATAGTTGAGGTGGGAACAGATTACTCCACAAGCCGCAATTGAAGCTGTGTTCCAGGAAGGACTTCCCCGGAAGCTGTATAATACTAATTTCAGTTTGTATGCAAGACTGTCTTTAAAGACAAGTCTGAGGAATTTTCAGCACAAATGGCTACATCACCAGCCTGGCTTGCACGGTGCCACAAATTATTTGTCTCATGAATGTTATAGCTTTCCAACAGTTTTCACATACTGCTCTTTTGTTACATTTCCTTCCCCACCTTTTATTATTTCAAGGCTTTATACAAGAAGCATCACAATCTGCTTAATACTAGTTTGTTTGGACAGTTGTTCTGCAACAGAATTTGTTGGATTCAGCAAAAATGCCGTATGCTCTCATAGCAGCAGCACCAAACAGGGTAAGTGCAAATGACTGACTTGCAAGGGTAACAGCACCCCTGAGCCTTGTAATTATGCACAGTGATGCTATTATATAACCGATCTAGGGATTTCATAAATTATTCTTTTTTACAGTTCTGAGAACACCCAAGGTCAGATATGGGAAAGCTTTAATGCCAACGTTCTTTACTATAGTGACATTGTTTTAAAATAAGACCTGTTGGGTTTTTGAAGTAGACTTTCTGGTACTGAAAATTTAGCTGCCTCAATCAGCTCTGAGTGCCTGAGTATGCATGGTTTTCAGCAGCATCTCAAACAAACTTTATAAAATACAATTATAACAATGTGCCACAACATTTATTTCTTGCAGGGGAGGGGCGAAGTATCTACATACACATATAGCTACATGCATTTGTGAGCAAGGGCCACCAGCATTAGCTAGAACTGGGCACTATGCAAACTCGTTTCACTCAAGCTTCGTCCACACAGCTTTGCCAACACCCTTCCTACCTTGAGCTGCAATATATGGCACGCGGCCAAGCTAACTGTACATACTAGCTGGGGCTGTGATCTTCTCACATCTCATAAACTAAGCAAGATTGGGTCTCATTAGTACACTATATGATCCCTATGGAAAACCTAGAGTGCTGCAAGAAATGGTGCTGGTAATACAGTAGTTGGCACTCTTCCTTCTGAGTGCTGAACCAGTGCCCAGACACAGCGTTAGGGGCACTGTCCTGCAGAAGGCATTATCTTTCAGATGAGAAGGATAATTGAGGTCTTGACCATTCATAATCTGTTTTATCTTACAGTCTCTCATAGTCTCTGGCTAGCTGCTTTCCTGCTGTGCTCTGCCCCCTCACCAGCTAAGTTTCGCTTTCTTTCACTAAATTACCTTCCATTTATATTACCTTTAAACTTGGCCCTTTCTGTTTAATAGACTGGAAATCTCTTCCAGGGTTCTAAGTCCAAGCCCCTCTCTAGTAATTTCCCTTTTAGGAAATAAGTGAGAAACCAGTGAGAGAAGTATTCCCTGCCACAATGAGAGGTGGAATGTTTTACATTTTTCTAATTTTTTGCATGCGGTGATTTAGCGTCTAGGAATTAAGTCATGTAAGAGAGAGACATCAAAACTTCCAGGAGGTAATCCAGCAAGACCCTGTCTTACCCCCCTCAGATAAATTTTAGGGGCTAACTTGTGTTAAGACGTACTGAATAGTTCACACTCACTTAAGAGCCCTAGCAGGTGTTGTACCTCAGAAATGCTCCTTGTTCATGGCAGGTATAATTCTATTGTACCAGTAGCAAGTTGCAACACCCTGGATGGATTTGGCTGCAGTGGTTGAAGTGGGGTGGAAAAGAGCATGGGTCAGATTCTGTTCCACCTATTGGGCATCTAAGGTATGGATGCACATTCATTTGTAGTATGGAGGCACTACTCTGCTGCCACTACTACACATGGTGGTTTATCAGTTGATAGGGCTGTTGTCCCCACCCCATCAGAGCAGCCTTCTGTCACTGCCACAGATGCAGTGGTAGCAGCAGTCTCAGAAGGGCTCTGTGACTGCAAGCTGTTATGGAGCCAGCTGCTCTCTTTCCCACCTTAGGAAGGGAATGAGGGAGAACAGAGGAGTGTGGGATGCTGAGGGTGTAAGAGACTCCCTATAGCTCTACATGTAACTGTGCATGTTACATGTGGTGCTACAAAGAAGTTTCTCTTTGAAAGGGGAACTTCTTTGTGATACAGCAGATGCTGTGAATTTGCTATAAATGTAATGTGTATCCATGGCCCAAGTGTAATTCTATTCCTTCCAGTTCAAGTCCCTGAAAATCCATTAATGCAGGGCTGTCTAACTTCTATGTAGCCAGGGCCTGCTGTGTGAGCCACACTTGCAGGGTCCATGCAAGTGTGAGCCATGGGCCCCTGGGCCGCACCCCACCCTGCACTATGCATGTTGGCCATACCTCTGCACCACTGCACCATACCACAGGGTTCTCTTGCACCATGGGCTGTACCAGCCCACTCCCTCTGGCTGGAGCAGGAAGCGAATGCTGATGTGGAGGGTGCCCAAGGCCCTGGTCAGCCAGAGAGATCAATAAGGCAGCTGCCAGGTAGGAACCTAGAGGCCACACCTTAATTCAGGGGCAGGCAATTATTTTGGGTGGAGGGCCACTAACTGAGTTTTGGCAAGCCATCAAGAGCCATAGGACAGGCAGCCAGAGGCAGAAGCTCTGGCTTCAGAGCCGCCTTGGAGATCTGGCCATAGGGTATAATGGGGAATCAATGAAATATCTATAACTTTGTTGTTTCTTGTCCTATTTGAATGAAACTTGCAGGGATGGTAGCCTCTGCTCAGCACATGAAATCTGACAAGTTTCAAGAAGATCAGTGCAGGGGTTTGGGGGAAACTTACCCTAAATTCCTGAAAGCCAAACTCATGTCACAGCTGTGCATCACACCACAGGGGGGTGAAAACTGCAGGGCTGGTAGCTCTTACTGAGGCCACAAAACCAGCCAAGTTTCAAGGAGATTGGTGTAGGGGCTTGGGGGGAACTGCACCTCAAGATACAGACAAGCAAAACTGGTGCCATGGGTGACAGTGCGTGTGTTAAGGCACAGCAGGGTGACAGCTGCAGGGACAGTGGCCCCTGCTGTGACGCCTGCCAGCTGTGGTGGAGATCGGTGCAGGGGGAGGCTGCGGCCCTGCACCCCTAGCTGCTGACAGGCAAAACTGGTGCCAAGACTGTCTCTGTCTTGGGGCCATTGATTGTCTGCATTGATTCTTTCCTCTCCTTCCTAGTTTTGTAGGTGCTACTTGATGCTTGTTAAGTCGTTATGTAGTAACTAGGTCGTGTGTATTGAGCTGGTCCCTGAGTCCCTGGTCCCTGAGTGAATCATGATGGATTGAATGGTAACTGGGAACCCAGGAGCTGCACAGCCAGGCCTGCAGCAGTGTCTCCCCTCCCGCCCCAAGCCAGACAGTCAGTCCCACAGTACCCATGGCACCAGTTTTGCTTGTCCGCAGCTTGAGGGGCAGTTCCCCCCAAACCCCTGCATCAATCTTCTTGAAATTTGGCAGGCTTTGTGGCCTCCATAAGAGCTGCCACCCCTGCAGTTTTCAGCCCCATGTGGTGTAACACATAGAAGTGACAGGAGTTTTGCTTTCAAGAATTTGGGGTACAGTGGCCCCACAACCCCTTTACTGATCTTCTTGAAACTTGGCAGGCTTCATCCTCTCTGCATAGTCTACCACCCCTGATAACTTCATCCAAATTGATCAAAAACCAAAGTTATAGATATTTTATTTTTTCCCCACTATACCCTATGGCTGGATCTCCGAGGCTGCTCCAAACCACTTTGGGAAGCCAAATGAGGCCAGCACTTTGATCTGGATGTGCTGTTTCAGACCCCAAAGCGTCCAAAGCTTCTCCAGATCTGAAGCTCTGTCCGAAGCCTCATACAGCCCTACCAAGCATTGTGATACTTTAAATGAGTATGTTCTCTAATAGATCAGCAACGTAATAACAAAACAACATTAACTGGGATGACATTAAGTCAGGAGTACCTGTATAATCCAAGCCAGGAGGGACGCACCCATCCCTACAATTCACTTCCATGAATGTTCAGATCAGTTGGGAAGTGCCCTTACTCATTCCCTCCAAGTCAACACCATTGTCTATACTCTCCAAGAAACCTCTTTTTTAGCAAACCACTGGCAAATCCTTTAAAGTGCTTCAAAATCTCTTTTAAAGATATTCTCTTTAAAATCCTTTAAAGAGAATAATGGGTACCCTGTAAGCCATGCAAACAAGTACGACCTCCATGGGATCAGTTTGACCGTTCAAATGAAAGGGCACCCTCTACACATGTATCGACAGCTTGTTTTGAAATGCTGTTGTGTAGTAGCTGCGTGTGTTAAGGCGTGCGTTAATGCTGAGATTATTTCCCTTGTATATACCATGCAGAAAGACATTGACAATTTGAATTCTGATGCTCTTTTAAGAAGCTTCTTGGACATCCCAGGGACCTTCACTACCCATGTGTTTTAGGCTTCATTGGGAAAATAGCTCAGGAGACAGTGACACTCTACTGTCCCCCCAGAAATGAAATACTTCCAGGAAATAAAGTACCTGAGAGTTAAGGTGCAATTTTGGTTTTATAGAAAAGGTTTTTAAAAAAAAATTACAAGCTTCCAGAAAAGGCACTATAACCAATCAAATCATAGAGGGGATCCTTAAAAGCATATCCTTGTAAAGTTATCTTCTAACATTTGCTGCAGGAGCAGACAGTCCCAAAAGCCAAACCTTGGTAGCATTGAATTCAGTAGTAATTGTGCTATTGAATTCAACAGGACCAAGATTTAGTCCAACAATCCCCAACCAGTACCTAATGGTTATGAGTTATGCTGTGTACTATGCACTATAGTAGTCTTTTTAATCAGCAGTTTGGTAAGGGTTCTTGTCTTCATAGTTTCATAGTTGGTAGGGTCGGAAGGGACCTGAACAGATCATCAAGTCTGACCCCCTGCCATGGGCAGGAAAGAGTCCTGAGGTCAAACGACCCCGGCTAGGTGTCTATCTAGCCTCCTTTTGAAGACCCCCAGGATAGGAGCAAGCACCACTTCCCTTGGATGTTGGTTCCAGATCCTAGCTGCCCTGACAGTGAAGTAGTGCTTCTAATATCTAGCTTGAGTCTACTCTCAGTCAATTTATGGCTGCTATTCCTCATTATTCCCGGTAGTGCTCGGGGGAACAGGGACTCTCCCATTGCCTGCTGGTCTCCCTTGGCCAGTTTGTAGATGGCCACCAGGTCCCCTCTTAGCCTTGTCTTGTGGAGGCTGAACAGGTTCAGGTCCCATAGCCTCTCCTTGTAGGGTCTTCCCTGCTGCCCCCTGATCATGCAAGTGGCCTCCTCTGGACCCTCTCCATGCTGTCCACATCCCTCTTGAAGTGCGGCGCCCAGAACTGGACACAGTACTCCAGCTGCGGCCCGACTTCTGTGAAAGTTTAGAAAAGTGACAGTGATCTGTTGATCCAAAATTCACCTCACACTTATAAGTTCTAAGTTCTTCGAGAAGCAAAGCTAAGCAGCCAACTGGAGCTAATGAAACTAAAATAGAGAATGAGCGAGTGAGTGAGTGATGAGACAACTTCCCTTCATGAGTGTGTCTTCTTGATCAAAGAAAAGTAACATAACACTATTTGCCTTAGATACATGCAGACAAAGGTGTTTATTGCAAATCATGGAACAAAACTTGTCAATTCTGAGACTTTTACCTCCAAATACGTGTGTGTGTGTACGTGTGTGTGCACATGCGTGTGTGGTCAGGTTCACATTAGTCTCAGTAACTAACAAGCTTAGTCTAGCATGTGTCTGACCTGGCAATGAAGAATGAGTAACACTCAAAACCCCCCAAAAGTTTTCATAATTTATCATTAAAAGTTCCTGCTAAGAAAGAAAGAGGCAACCTAAAGGAACATCCTTTTCATATTCTCAGTAGCTCAGATATATTGTTTGAAGACATCACACAACCATCCCTTTTGAATCAACGCATAACAAAGTAGTATTCTTCAAACCCAGGACTGGAATCTCTTTCACTCTGAAGCCACTTTACACACATCTGGCTGTATAAAGGAACCTTAAATTGCTTTTAAGTATGAGTTATGCCCACTTTAAATCCCCCTTTCCCTGCCATTGCAGGGAAGCCTTATGGCTTTTAATATTACCTGTGTTACCTGACTCTAATAATACATTTTTAAAAAGCTGACTCTTCTTGGTAGTACCATACTCAAAGGGTTAAGTTTTGCAAACAAGTTGAGCAAGTAAAATACAGCGTGTGTACCCCCAGGGCATTTTTTGTAGTCTGTCAGGCACTTGTTAGCACACTAACCCATTCATTTTTTGATGAATTTGTGGTGTGTTGGATGTGAGCCAGAAACTGAGCTGGGAACAATATTTATTTATATCTACACACAATAATTCATGTCTACCCAGATCTTGGACTTTCCCTAATCCACACAGTATTTCAAAACATTTGCAGTTCTCTAGCATTGGCTTTGCTTGGCTCAATGTAGTGGAAAGAAACATAAGACACTGAATGTTGCTGAATGCTTTGATTCACTGATAGAGAGTGAAGTTTCTTTGCTGGCTGTTTTATCAGCCTATAATTTTGAGATTCTTTGGAGGGGTAGAGCTGCATTTTGTGTCTTCATGAGACATACTGCACATTTAGCACTTGTTTTTCAAGGAGAGGTTTTCACCTCAGGCTTTGCAAGTTCTGTGCTGCACAAGGAATGGCAGTTTTGTGGGCCACTGAAGCAAACTGGTAGGCTGTGAATTTTACTTTGTCAGGAGTTAGTGTCTCAGAATGAAACAGTAACTAGGACTTGGAAAGGAGGGGCCAAACGTAGCCTTGTGAAGACACATATGTGAAACCAAGATCATCAGTCTGACAGACCAAGGAGAACTTTCAGAATACTGATCTCCAGCCACGATGCTATACTATGCAGGACAAAGCATGTCACTGGAGTTGGGAAAGGCTTCGTGGCACTGTGTGGAGTGACTGAAGTTAGTTTAAAAGCCTGCTCATTGCTCTTATGCTGTGACAAGGGACAGA
This sequence comes from Crocodylus siamensis, assembly GCF_052110815.1. NCBI lineage: Eukaryota > Metazoa > Chordata > Crocodylia > Crocodylidae > Crocodylus > Crocodylus siamensis. The sequence continues at coordinate 61,622,070 of NC_143402.1, forward strand.
AGGGAGAAAAGAGAAGGTAGAAATTGAAACATAAAAAAGATAGGGATGTATAAAGGATTGCACATTCCTGCACTGCTTAGGGGTGGATGCAAGCAGATACAACTTCCATTGAAGTTCATATGAGATGCATCTGCCTATGCCAGGCACCAAACACTAGTAAGTATAATGCCGTCTTGCATTAGGTTTCTGAGATGCTGACCTAATAAGCTGTTTCTGTCTGTGAATCATAGAAAGACATCTTCCAACAAGCCAGCACTAATATGGCCATCATCATTTACTGGCATGATACAACATAAACATTGTTCTGTGTTTCTGGAGAGTAAGTCAGTAACACTAAGGAGGCTACAAAATACCTGTCAGATAGTAGATGATATGGGGCAGGCCTATTACATGTAGAGAGGCTGAGAATGTATCATTTAATTTCTTTCTGCTAACGAGTGGTATCCCCCTGGCCTGGAATGGGGCGCATCCGAGATGGATGTTACAGAATTAAATCTTTACCAAGGCAGTCTCCTCCCTATATTTCTCATATAATGGAGGATGAAGTACCTTTCCCCAGGAACTTTGCCAGGATGAGGGCTGGTGTTGGCACCCATATACTGACATTCAAAGGAAAGGCTTAGTTCAAATAAGTTCTGAACCCATATGAAAATATGACACTATTCCCTAGAATATGTTAGAAGAATGGAATCAACTCCATTCACCAGGGCAGTAGCTTTCCAACAATTCCTATAGGGTCTTTAGCCATCACCAGTGCCTTTGTGGATAGGGGCATTAAAGTGCTCAGAGGTGCTATCGCAAAATGAAGGACTGGGTTTAAGGCAGAGTCAAACAAGAGTGATATCCAACAATTCATCAATGCCCCTTTTGGCTTTTCTAGGCATGTTTCTTACAATATATGTTCAACATCATTTATTAACCAGTCCTAATCCATTTACCAAGCAGCTATTTGTTTTCAAAACAGGCCAGAGTGACTTATTTGTATATACTAGTCTGAGTCTTTTGGGACATATGTTCTTTTTTTCAGCAGATCTTGGCAATTCTCCCTGCACTCCAAATTCACGCATTACAAATAATTACGCTTTGATTTTTTTCTGGCTTTTTATTTTTAAGTCTTGCAGAAATGAGCAAAATTTAAGCTCATTTTATGTGGAGAGGTTTAGAAGGAGTTGCATCATTAAGAGCAACATTCTCTGACCTGGATTTAACTAGTATATAGCTTAATTCCCTTAGGACGCCTCCATTACTACAGAATTTAAAGAGCTTTTTGAACTTTAAAAATCCTCCTAGAACTTATTTCTTTTCAGAGTTCCTCTGCAAAGGATGCTTTCTTGAATCACAATTTTCCCCAAGTGCAAAAAAAAAGTTTTACTCTCTTTCATGCTCCTGTTTTTAAAATGCCATTCATATTTGTGACAAATACAGCAAGCTCAAAATCCTTGTAATAAGATGCGTTTAGTAACAAATATTCCTTCACTACAATTTTTGGCAAAGGATCTTTTTTACTACTACTATCATTATTAGTCATATTCGGCATTAAGCTAGCATCCTGTCTGGCCCAACCAAGTTCAGAACCATCTTGTATTAGATACTGTACGTACATATAGTAAGAAAGACTTAACTGCTTGGATGTGGGAATATGAATCTACACAGACAAGACCCAGTGGGAGAAAGAAAGAATCATTATCCTTATTTTACTGGTGGGAAATTGGGGCACGGAGGCTACTTACAGACATGAACCCCCCCCAAAACAGAGCTTTACTTTAAGCTTGGCATACCCCTGTACTGAGCACAGCACATACCCAGAAGAGGCATCACATTAGTTTGGCCCAGCTGGCTCAATGTCTGTATAGATTGCACGCTTCAGCAGGACTTTTTGGCACTTTTATTGAATCAGCTATTAGATAAAAGCACCAAAAATACCCGCTGAAGTGACTGATCTATACAGATACTAGGGAGCTGGGTCGAATTAACACACTTCTTCTGGTAAAGTACGGTTTTGGGGTTTCAGTTTTTTGTTATTTTTCCACATCCATCAGCAGCCAGAGAGATGAACTTGCCTGACATCATCCAGCATGTCAAGCATAGTGGGAATAAAATGCAGATCTCTTGCGTCCTTGTATAGGTCCTTTAACTTCTTCATTTCTGAGCCTTTTCACATTCTTCTGTAGCTCTGAATGAAATATAATCCTAGGCTCAAGCAATCCCATTGCCTGATTTCCTATGAATGCAGTGTACTTTGGACACCAGTGCTTTTCAGTACCAATTGTTTTCATGATAAGAGAGCACATCCAGTCAATTCTTCACTGACAAGAATAACTGATTGGGGAATCCCTGTGGGATCAGTGTACATGAGTTGGTATTAACATTAAATGGTGGGTCATAAGAACTGATTATGTATCTACAGATTGGCCTCAAAGAGACCTTTCTTTCACACTGAAAAGTCTGCAGGTCTAAATCCCCTCAATTATAACCTTTCTTAGGGGCATATTGTGCCATTGATCTGTGTTTTAAACTCCTACTGATTCCAAGCCCAACAGCCAGCGTTATATATCCCATTCTTATCCCAGACAGTGATTTAGCTGTGTGGGCACCAGGATGGGCATTATGTGACATATGCATTTTCTTCTTCAGTACAGGTGTCAGCCAGCGGTGCTTGGAGAAAATGGAATTGATAGAACTTCTTGACCTAACCATCTGGGTCCCTGGTTTGTAGATTGTCATCCCAGCTGCCACAACTCCCTATGCTAATGCTCAATAGCTCTGTGGTTCATTCTCTATTAAAGAGAGATTATCTAAGCCATCTGCCAAGAGCAGAGTAGGGGACATGGTGGTCCCAGTTGGAGGGCCCAGTCTGAGCTATACCTGTGCATAGAAGGAATGATGGCAAAGCAGCATAGCTTACAGAGCTACAGGGAGGAGACTTGTAATTAATTGTCCATATAGTACCTCTTTCCCTTATTTTTCTTGTTAATGACTGATTTTTAAAAAGCAGTTCAGCAGCTCAGCCATTTTAAAGTCACCATTAAATTTAAATCTTCCTCCTTATTTATTGATGGAGCTACTTTCTCTCTAGCTTTTCTCTTCCCCTTAATATATATCTAAAAGCCCTTCTTAATGCCTCTGGGAACATTAACTCATTCTGCTGCCCTTGTCTCATCCCTGAAAGCCTTAACTGGTTGAGAACATTCTTGTTCGATTCCCTACTCTATTCTTCCTTTTTTTGGCATTAAACCTTTTTTTCTGCCTCAGACTGCCCAGCAGCATTTTACACAGATATATTTGGTGGGTTTTGTACCTTGATTTTTCCTGTTTTTATGAGGGCAAGTGTTGCCTGTTGCACCATAATTAGGTTGGGGCAGATCCTCACTTGGTGTAAATCATTGATGCAACAGTTCCCCTGACATCAGAGCCAAAGTGATTTACTCCAACTTGGAGCCCATCCCATAGCCTTTTGAAATATATTTATTTTTCTCATTTGAAAGGATTTCTCTTTTTCTTCCTCTTGCATCATATGTCCACCACATTCTACAAATTCCCCCAAATGCCTTTGTTTGAAATCCAATACATTTGTATATTCCTGTGTTACAGTATTATAATGCCACCATTTCTTCTTATCATTACTACTATTGTTATTGACAACAGTTCATGTCACACATTGTAAAAGACAATTTCTTTTCCAATGGGTTATAGCCTAATGGCACAAGACAGAAAGGAAATATGCTTATCCCCATTTTGGGGACAAGTTGGGGAACTGAAATAGTAAGATGAAGGGCAGGATTTTCAAAGGCACCAAACATGGTTTGAACTTTATTTCCCTTTTAAAGACAATCAGATTTGAGTGCTTAATTCCCTAAGGTGCCTTTGGAAATCTTAAGCAACTTACTCAAGGCCAAAAAGTCTGTGACAGCTGAGAACTGGACCCAGACCCCCTAAATACCATCCCAGTATATTAAACATAAGTTCAGGGAGACCAGCTGCTATTCTTTCAACTCTCTCTCTCTCTCTGTCTCTATATATATATATAAGTAATATGTATATATTACTCTCTCTCTCTATATATATATATATAAGTAATAAATGTATTTATTATTCTTTTTTAGGTGGATTTTTTTTTTGTTTTCTGTCTGAGGTGAGGCCAAATTAGCCAAATCAGTTTTGAATTCTATGGACAGAGCAAAGCTTAATCAGCCAAGTCTGTGTGGTGCTGCCACCTACAAGTATCCTACCTCCCAGACTCTTCATACATGCATGTACTTGTTCTGCTTAATTCCAGTCTCACAGTGGACACTGTCACCAAGTTTCCTTATTTATATGGTACCTCCAATTCTGAGCTCTCTGAAGAATAGCTCATGGGAACTGCAGACATCTGCTGTAAAATATTCTCTCCTCACCTTTCTCTTCTCTTTCTATATATAGATCATGCCTGTCAGTATTACCATGTACCCATTCTAGCTGTACCCTTTCACTGCATGCTCGATCCAGCATTTTGAGCCCACTGCCTCCTACCCATTCACACAAATCTGTGGCCCATGTCTGAAGATGTTTTAAGCCAAGACTAGCTTACAGGGGTAGGTGTATAGCTAAGAACCCAAGTTTGGTTTAAATTACCTGGAGCCCATTCAGCAAGGAAATCACTCAAATGCTGATAATCCCCTAGGGCCCTTCCTACTATTCTTCCTAAAGGGCAGACAAATTCTCCTGGAATTGTCATAACTGACTGGGAAAGAATCCTAGAGCATCTCAGCCCCCAAGTACCATGGAACAGACTCCCAGACATACCCATACCTGTGAGTGCAGTAACACCGAGGACACAATGGGCACATCTACATGTGTGCCTGACTGCACAGTTATTACTGAGCAATCATTTAGTACTTGCTTTAGCAAGGGGGGGGGAAGAAATATTTTATTTGCCAAAAAAATGCAGTTTCACTCAACCAAAAATCTGTGTGCAGTTTTATCGAGAATTCAGTAAATGAAGAATAACTTGTGGGAGTTGTGTTGTGGCACTATCACCTTCAACTTGTGCTCTATAGTTCCTAGATTTATAGATTGTAGAGCTGGAAGGGACCATAGTGGATCAGCATGTCCGACCCCCTGTCCTTGGCAGGAAAGAGGACCAAGGTCAGATGACCCCAGCCAGGTGACTAAAGCCTCCTCTTGAAGACCTCCAAGTTAGGTGATAGTATTACCTCTCTTGGAAGCCCATTCTAGATTCTAGCTACCCTTAGTGTAAAAAAATTTTTCCTAATGTCTAACCAAAATTTATTCTCAACTAGTTTGCACCCATTATTCCTAGAAAGCAGGTTCTACCAAGATTTGAACTTGGACTGGTGGATTCAAAGTCCAGAATGCTAACCATTACACCATAGAACCAGGTTCATTTGGTACATACTGCTAACAAAGACATGATGAAGATATAGCCCCCTTCCCACTCTTCACCCCCTCAGGTGATGGCTCTAATCACCAGACCATCAAGTGATCCCAGTGATAATTTAAATATTTTATACAGTGTAAAACAGCTGCAACAAGAACAACTGAAAAACCCCACTCTGTAGTGCCCTGTAGCTCAGTGGATCAAATATTTCCCTCAGTGTGGGAGATGTGGTTTTAAAGCCTCAATCTGAATCAGAGAAAGAAATTGAACCTGGCTCACATCTTGGGTGACTGTCTAAACCAATTGGGTAAAGAGGAGCATCACAATTTTGTCCTCAATCACATAAGTCTGGCACCCCTTGCTTTTATTAAAAGTTGCCCAAAATAAGGAATCAATTGATCACCAAATGATTTAACAAACTGAAATTTCAGGAAGCTATTTTTAGTAGGTTCAGAGTTATTGCTAACTCAAACAGCCCATAAGCACAGCTGATGAAGAAGTGTCTCACAATCTGGCAGCCTCTCCTCAGACCCCAAGAAGGTGCTGCCAACTTCATACTGCTCCCTCAGGACCACCTTTCAATCTTGCTTCTCTTTACCTCTCATGAGTTTCCTCCTGTGCTGCCTCCAGCCTTGGCTCTTTTACCAGACCCTGAGAGAGTCCTTAGCCTAGTATTACAGGCACCAGTCAAGCAAGCACTTGCTCACCTTCTTGAGCCTTTTAACTTCCTGTGGGCCAGCTAATTATCCTCTGCCGCTGGGCTAGCCTTCTTAGGCAGCCTACAGTCAGTGTCTACTACCTGCAGTTGGGCTGTAGTCCCTGCCAGCCTGCTGAGTACTACAGTCTGTGCTGTGCTATGCTGTCTACTGCAAGCTCCTGCCAGCTAGCCTGCTATACCCTTCCATTTAGGATTGACCTGAAGTTATGTTTTACATTTTTTATACAACCACTAAGATAAAAAATCAGCTCTGTACATTGTTGTGTAATTTACCCTTGGGGATCAGCATTGCAAGAGCACCCCCAGTATAAGGCAGTACAAAAATAAGTTGTATATCACCTCTGCACCTGTATTCCTGCCAACTTGTGTGCATCTTGGGTATGGCTGAGGATCTAGCCCTTAATTTCTTTTAAAATAAAAGCTTAGATTCTGGAGAGTGACAACTTACTGAAACTTCATAAGTTGGTCTGATTTGAGCCCTACTGCAGAGGTGTAGAAATGTGAGAAAGATATTATTTTTATATCAACTAAGTGGTTTTGAACCACATGAAAGGTTCAGGTATATTGAGCTTTAGGTTTCATTTTTGGATCATATCTTTTTTTAGCTAAGCTAGTTTGTCTGTTGCTAATAAAAACTTCTTTCAATACATTGACCTTCAATTTAGGCAAGTCCTCATGAATCTTATGTAAAATCCTGGTAGCAAACTGATAACTACTGAATTCTCTTTTGCTGCAAGAAGATAAGTTCTAGGTCAGCACTTGAGAATAGAAATACGTCTCTCAGAAGAAACAGAAAGTTTTCAGATTAGTAGAAAGGGGATTCATACATGTGTCTGTATGACCAGATAGGCTGGGAGTGTTTGGAGCACATGCTTATAATAGCAAGTCCAATAATTTTCTTAAGGTGCAGAAAATCTTTGTTTAAAAAAATAGCTCCAATGGATTTTCAAGTATAAACAGGAAAAACAATTATAGTCAATGCTCTAAAACTTGCCACGTAGTAGGAGAAGTGTTTTGTATATGCTCACTGTCCAAAAGTTCATTTTCCTAGGGGAGAAGTGTGTCCTCTGGGGTGTGAGTGATATAAATGCTGAGGCCTTCCATTCACTTGTTGGAGGAGGTAAGCTATTGCTTTTGTTACTAGGAGAGCCAATCAGAGACTTTTTGCTGCAATTTTGCTTCACCAAAGCATATTACTGAGACATACTGGTTTTAATAACATTTCTCGTTGGAAAAGGTGTAGAGAATGAGGCCTTCTTGCACTACATAGTCTGATGGTGTGGGCCTGGAATGAGAGAGACTAATTTTCAAGCCCCTGTTCTGCCTGATTCACAATGGTCTGGGATGAGAAACTGCTCTACATTAGGTAGAGCAGAGACTTGCACCTGGATCTTCCAAAGACAAGGTCAGCATAAACCAGGACATAAGCCCTTTCCCAAAAGGGAAAGCTCAGGTTTTGACCTGAAAACATACATTTCAACACAAAGCTACTCTCAGAAAACCATTAGGAAGGTTTTGATTTCATTCCGGTATGGAATGATCATAAATTTTGAAACCTCAAACGTGGCTGTGAAATGGAATGGTTGTTCACCAGTCAACTCTAGTCTCAAGCAACTTTTCTATATGGAAAGTGTTGTAAATTACTCATGTAGAGGAAGATTGATTTCCACCTAGGCAGATGTGAAGAAATTGGCAGGGACTTGATATGAGTGAATGTGGGCTTGGTTCTGATCTTAATTATGTAAAACCTGAAGAACTCTGCTGAGGCTAATAGGGTTTCACTAGTGAAAGAGAGAGCAGAATCAAGTCCATGATGTGTATACATGGGGAAGAAGATGAGGTAGGTGGAAAACTACAATGGAGAATATGAGCTTGGTTTTCTATTGCCTGGTACCTTGGGTAGCAATTTACCTCTGTGTAAATTAGGTGCAAAGGTGGGAGAAAAAAAGCCACCAAATCCAGTTTGCCCAGGTGACAATAACCACACAGAGTGCAAGATAATGGGGAATCAAGCCACACAATTCTGTAATAAAGCTATACATTGTTGGTGCTGTGTTGCCAAGATTGAGGCCAAGACTTTGAAACTTGGATGTTAAGGGTTAACAGTCATATTTTCTTGTATACTACATTGCCTCCAATAAGACACACATCTTGATTTTGGAAGGGAGAATGCAGAATGTTTTTTTTTTCCAGAGCCATGATCAACCGTGGGACACACAGTAAGTCCTGGAAACATGGAGGCCGTATCCACGTGCAGTGTGGACATTAGGCTTCTCGAGGAGAACTAGCACCAATGCACCTTGCGCTGTGGCTACTTGTTCCCAGCGAACACCTATGCCATGTGCGCGTGGGGTAGGGGAGCACTATGCGCTGCCTGTGCATGTGCTACTTCGCTTTTTTCTTTGCAGGTGTTTTGACTCTTGGATATCCAGGGGTCAAACAAACCCTCCACACTGTTCCCTTGTAACACAGAGAACAACTGAAAATGCAGTATGTGGTACCATAGACATGTCCCCGGAGCCACATACCACATGGCTGCACTCATCTGGACATGGCCAGAGTGTCCAGAAGTGTGGCATCCCAAGAGACAGTTTGAGTAAGGCAGCAGGAACTTCCTGGTATGGCAGGAGAACAACAAAGATAAGCCCCAGACCCTTGCAAAGGCAGCAGCAGGACTATTACTTCTTTACTGTAAATAGTTCTCAATAGACGTTCCTATAAAGATTAAAGTGGTTTTCGTACTCCAAGCCTCATGAAAATATTACAGATTGCATAAAGCATCTCACCTGCCTTGAGCCAACTCAATTGCTGTTTCAGTCACAAGTGATAATGCTCACAAAATAGCTACTTCTGTGAGAGGGTTAACACTGGACCCTGCCCCTTCTGCTTGGTGGACCAGGGACAAGTGGGAGACATCTGGGCAGCCATTTAAGCAGTATATGCATATCTCCATTCCAGTGAAGAAGAATCACCTTCCTCACTTCATATACTCATCCCAATACTAGTATGCAGGTAAATACAGTAAAGTTTGCTATTCACAAACACAGAGTTCACATCAGCTCCTGCTGATTTTAGCATATACTCTCTGGGTTCCAATTCTTGCAAATCAGACTGCTAATGTAAGTGTTCAGTTTGGAAAAGTTTGGCTTGAGTTTCCACCAGAGTGGAGGAAAAATAGATTTTTCTTCGCTTCCCTAGAAAATAGCCATCTAGAGAGAATTTACCCTAAAATTCTCCTTCATAATGATGAAGATCTGAGGCAAAGAAAAATAAATACAAAAACACCCCAAAATGAATCAATGCTCTTTTTCAAACACCTTTTTACAAATAATTCCTAATGAAACATGGCCAATGCCACTGACACGCAATTGGAACTGCTTCAACTCACAGGAAAAACTGTTTGATAAATGGACAACTTTTATTTTTTTTTGGTAAAGCTGTAGACAAGTGTTCTCTGCTCCTCCCACAACTTCACTCCCCCTTTGAGCTTTTCACACAAACTAGTTAAACCCTCCCATCAGAAACAAATCTATTCCATATTAGTAGCACACTGTTTAATTAAAAGTTTCCATATGCAGGCTGTGTTTGCTCTCCCTGGCCTCTGAATAGGGAAATTAAATGCATAGCAACAGTGAAGGGCTTTCAGCTGGTTTTTTATGGGGAAGGCTGCTAACTGGCTCCACTGCAGTTTACAACACTGACTGTACTATATAATCAGACTGAAAAAAAATCTGAAGCCAGTGCAGAGGCTATGCTTGCATAAAAGAGCTCTATAATAAGCCCGCTCTGAAATCTCTCTCCCTCTCTCGCTAAGCTGTTGTCACAAAATATAACAAAACAAAAAAGTAAAACAAAAAAGTAACCCTCATAGCAGGAACTGTTCCTTCTATTGAAAGAGTTGTTCACTTCTGCAGGTCAGGGAATTTAGGATGTGCTAACAGGGGCAGAGGGCTAAGAGCTGATGCTTTCCATCACAGTTTGTGAAGGGAGACTCATTTCCTTTTATTATCCATGCCCAGAGCCCAGAGCTCTCTGTCCTGACAGATCGCAGCAGACATAGCAGAATCTAAATTGTTAATATAACTGAACTCTGGTTCTCAGGTCTGCTCTTCACCAGTCCCACACATATGCACATAACCCCCCTGGCCAGCATGTTTTGCATTGCTTTTTGTGCATGATCCACAAAAGAGGCAAATCTCTTTCAGTTGCAAGTCAGTAGCCTTGCTCTTTAGTTCAAGCCATGAGGGTTCACCCTTTCAGCTCTAGAGCTCCTTGGTATGCTGTTCAAGTTGATTAACCAGCATACATCCAAATTTTCCCAGACATGTCTTCCTTTTTGGTCCCCTGTCCTTGTGTCCAGGCAGGTTTTTAAAATCTAAGCAAATGTCCAGGTTTTTACTTTGCCTCTGCTTCTCCCAGACATGAGCAGATTAGATGCTTGTGGCTGGGAGCAGCAGGCAAGGTGATTGGGTGTTGGGGGTCATGTGTTCTGCACACAGGCCCAGGCAAACTTGCAGGTGCACACAGGCAGTAGCTGCATGGCCAGCAGAGCTGGGGGGACAGGGAGCTCTGGGTCAGGAGGGGCACCAGCAGGGCTGGGGGGGCAGGGGCTTAGGAGTGAGGGGCAGAGGCAGGGCGTGGGCATATCACTGTCCCCCCTACAATCATACACCCCGCCCCCTCCCCCCACTGGTGTCCTCTTTTTTGATCCTGGAAATATGGTAATCCTTGATTTGCACTTTATAGACTAATCAAAATATAAATATATGTATGTGATATACATATGTATGTATGTGATATATATATATTACATATGTGTGTGTCTATATATGTGTGTGTATATATATGTAAATATATATGTGTGTGTGTGTGTATATATATATATGTGTGTGTGTGTGTGTGTGTGTGTGTGTATGTGTATAAATATATATCACAGCAAGCTTTCATGAGCTCTACCTTACTTCATCCCTCAGCAGCACAGAAGTGGAAAGGGATCTCGGAGCCGTAGTGGACTCCAAAATGAACATGAGTCATCAGTGTGACGAAATCATCAGTAAAGCTAACCGCACTTTATCATGCATTAGCAGATGCATGACAAATACAGCCAGGGAGGTGATACTTCCCCTCTATGCAGCATTGATCAGACTGCACTTGGAGTACTGCATCCAGTTTTGGGCGCTGTACTTCAGGAAGGATGTTGATAGACTCGAGAGGGTCCAGAGGAGGGCCACTCATATGGTTAAGGGTTTGCAGGCCAAACCCTGTGAGGAGAGACTAAGGGACCTGGATATCTTCAGCCTCTGCAAGAGAAGGCTGAGAGGTGAAATTGTGGCTGCCTACAAATCCGTTAGGGGGACACAGCAAGGAACTGGAGATGCTCTGTTCACCAGGGCGCCTCTTGGGATAACAAGGAACAATGGTCACAAACTGACAGAGAGCAGATTTAGGCTGGACATCAAAAAGAACTTCTTCATGGTAAGAGTGGCCAGAATTTGGAATGGGCCTTCAAGGGAGGTGGTGCTCTCCCTTACCTGGGTGGTCTTTAAGGGAAGGCCGGGTCGGCATCTGGCTGAGTTCATCTGACTCCAGCACTCTGTCCTGCCCAGGGCAGGCGATCAGACTTGATGATCTGTTGAGGTCCCTTTTGACCCTAGCATCTATGCATCTATGATTCTATGAATCTATGAATCAAATGTTGTGAAAGGACATGCAGAGAGCACAGTATAAGAAGCATAGAGAAATTACAATATAAAATGTAAGGGAGTGGCAGAGAGCGAGCGAGCAGGGAGAGTGGGGAGAAGGGCAGCCCTGGGAGAGCCAAGCAAACACACATTAAACCCATGGGAATAAAGGAATGACCAAAGCTAACCCAAGTGATGAAATAAGAATCCATCGATTCTATTTAAACTGTACTTACCACAATCTAATCTGTGGATGCTTTCTGGTTCCACAGTTCCCTGTTTAGATTTGTTGATGGCCGTCATGCAACTAGGGATTAGCTAAGACTCAAGAATTCTTTGAGCCGCAGATGTTTGGGTCTGCTTGAGAGTGTGCTACAGGCTTCACTACATGCCTCATCCAGAGGATATGGTTGTGAACTACTTGATCTTTTCTAGGACTGTGGCTATAGCACCCTTTGAGTCCTCTGTTCACTGAGTTCTCTTGCACCAGCCACATGGAACTTGTCTGGATAAGAAAGCTGCCCCATTTTAACTAAGGGCCTAATTTTAAACTTAGTGAAGCCCAAGAAAAAGGCTAGAGCTACACAGACATTCATATTTCTGTTTAAATCACAAAATCGGCTTTAGCGAAATTGAAACAATTCCCTTGTAAATTGAACTAGCTGCACAGGGGTTTACACCACTTTAATTAAATTGGTAAACTTAGATTTAATTTAAATGGAATCAACTCTCTCAGGCAGACATCACAACTTTTCTGCTTCACTTTACCCTTTATAAAATGGAGTTGGTGATACTTGACTTATTTGCATGACACCAGAGCAGGGGTGGGCAAATATTTGGTTGGTGGGCCAGTTAATGAGTTTTGGGGACCTGTTGAGGGCCACATCCATCTCTCTTTCTCCATCTCTCTGTCTCACTCTCTCCCTCTCCTCTTTTTTCTCTCTCTCTGTCTGTCTCTCTCCTCTCCTCTCCTCTCCTCTGTTTCTCTTCCACTGCTTCCCTCTCACCTTCACCCTCCCTTCAGAGCCTGGCCAAAGCTGTAGTCTGCCAGGAGCCCCCGTGCTCAGCTGTGGACCCGGGCAGGAGCTTCTGTGCACCAGGCGGGCAGCACCATCACCTGTGGGCACAGCCAGCAGGTTCTGAAGCCTCAATGTGAAACCGGCCGGCAGTGTCACAGCTGGTGGTGCTGCCCGCCCAGCATGACAGAAGCTCCTGCCTGGGTCCACAGCTGAGCACTGGGGCTCCTGGCGAACTACAGCTTTGGCCGGGTTCTGGAGGGAGGGACGGAGTGGGAGAGAGACAGAGAGAGGGAAAGAGGGGGACATTGCTGCTTGCCCAGCACAGCAAAATCTTCTGCCTGGGTCCACAGTTGATGCTGCTGGCAAGCTTTAGGTCAGGGCTCTGGGCAAGAGCTTCCACCACACTGCGTATCAGCTGTGGACTCTGCCAGCAGGTTCTGCATCCAGACTCCTCAACCTGCTGGTGGCATCCACAGCTCCTGCTGCCACCTGGCCGCTGTTGTGGAAAAGTGCCCCCGACCCCAGGTCCGCAGCTGATGTTTCTGTGTCAAGGGCTGATGCTGCTGGGTGGAAGCAGTCCTGCCTGCCCGTCCAGCACCACATGGTGGCCAGAGCTGCCGGCTGCCCATGGGTCAGGACTGTATTTGGCCCATGGGCTGTATTTTTCCCAGGCATGGGCTAGAGCTTGGTGAGCTTCTCAACTGGAATCTTTTCAGATAAAAAGATAGTTGGGCATAATTAGTTCATCGTGTTTTATAAATTCAGTCTATTTTGTCATATTTTTCAGAGGAAGAAGGAGGAGAAGGAGAAGACAACAATGACAAAAGTAGGGGTGTCCAAATAATTGATGTTTTGGTCCAGTTGCTGAAAGAAAAAAATCACTTCAGCTTGAACTGAAAGTAATATTTCCCATTTTTTCTTGGCAAAATGAAAAACTTCATTTTGTTCAATGTAAAAAAATTCCACTTGATCTCCCTCCCCTTCACAAACAGTTTCATTTCATTTCAGTTACTGTAAGAAAACCAAGAAATACCACTGGAAGGCTGGATTTACAAGATGAAGACTGGCAAGACCCTTTTACTGGGTAACTAGAGCAGACACCCAGGATGTGTGCGCCATAGGTCCCATTGCCTTCTCAGCCTGAAGGTGCCCTCCCTTACAGCAGCATGCTGTTGGTCTCTCCTGTGGACACTATTCCACTTTGTATGCATATTTCACAGTAGGAAAAATATGGGTCTTTCATCTTCCAGGTGACTGGTCTACACAGAAGGCTAGAGAGTCATCCTAATCATCATGGTCTCCATCTCAATAACTATTTAAATAGTCTACTGAAAAGTGGAACCAGCTGCAACAAGAGGGACCAAGGAAGATTCCTTCGGAGAATAAATACCCTATAGTCTGGTTAAGACTCTCTCCTTGGAGCTATGTGTTCAGCTCTTATGTGGCAATGGAGGGAATTGAACATAGTGTCCAATACTTGGGTGAGATCTCTAGCCCCTGAAACACTGGATGACTCTTCCTCCAACAGTTACACGAATCTATCCCCGTTTCTCCCAGTTTAACAAACTGCTGTTTCACAAGAAAAATGTAATTGGTTCAACCCCACTCCCAAACCAAACAATTTTTTTTCTGAGCTCTCAGCACACCAAAAAAAATACCAGTCATCCACATGGCTTTCCTTGACATGGCATTTAGGAAAGGGGCGGCATTGGAGGGAATTATTAGTGTCTAAATACTGTTTTGAAGTTATAAAGCACTGGGTTTTTATTTATGGGAGGGTTACATTAAGGACCATTCAGTGAGTACTCATCACGTCATCATCTGAGTGAACAGACTGATGAAATAGAGCTTCATGATGATTTGCACTGTGTGACTCCTTGCATGCCAGTTATTGTATGGCCATAAGTATTAGGCCTGTGCGAGTTGGCAGCGACCCGATCCAGCTTTGGATCCGGCTGCTTCAGATGGCCACAGTCTGATCTGAAGTGCCAGACTGGGTTTCCACTTTGATCCAGCCAAAGCGGCTCCAAAGCTTCAGAGCTGCCTTGGAGATCCAGCCATAGGGTATAAGGGGGAATCAATGAAATATCTATAACTTTGTTGGTTTTTGTCTGATTTGGATGAAACTTGCCAGGATGGTAGCCTCTGCTGAGAGCATGAAATCTGACAAGATTCAAGAAGATTGGATCAGGGGTTTGGGGGGGAACTGTACCCCAATTTCTTGAAAGCCAAACTCATGTCACGGCTGCGTGTTACACCACAGGAGGGTGAAAACTGCAGGGATGGTGGCTCCTGGTGAGGCCACAGAGCCTACCAAGATTCAAGAAGATAGGTGCAGGGGTTTTGGGAGAACTGTACCCCATAATCTTGAAAGCAAAACTCCTGTCACTTCTATGTGTTACATCACAGGGAGGTCAAGACTGCAGGGGTGGTAGCTCTTACTGAGGCCACAAAGCCTGCCAAATTTCAAGAAGATCGATGCAGGGGTTTGGGGGGAACTGCCCCTCAAGCTGCAGACAAGCAAAACTGGTGCCATGGGTGCTGTGGGGCTGACTGTCTGGCTTGGGGCGGGAGGGGAGACGCTGCTGCAGGCCTGGCTGCGTAGCTGCTGGGTTCCCAGTTACCAATCAATCAGTCATGATTCACTCAGGGACCAGGGACTCAGGGACCAGCTCAATACACACGACCTAGCTACTACATAACGACTTAACGAGCATCAAGTAGCACCTACAAAACCAGGAAGGAGAGGAAAGAATCAATACAGACAATCAACTGCCCCAGGACAGAGACAGTCTTGGCACCAGTTTTGTCCATCAGCTGCTAGGGGTGCAGGGCCCCAGCCTCCCCCTGCACCGATCTCCTCCACAGCTGGCAGGCGTCACAGCAGGGGCCACCATCCCTGCAGCTGTCACCCCGAACACATGCAGTATCACCCATGGCACCAGTTTTGCTTGTCCATAGTTTGAGTGGCAGTTTCCTCCAAACCCCTGCACCGATCCCTTTGAAGCTTGGCTGGCTTTGTGGCCTCAGCAGAGGCTACCATCCCTGCAGTTTTCACCCCGCTCTGTTGTAACACCTAGATGTGACATGAGTTTTGCTTTCAAGAATTTGGGGTGCATTTCCTCCCAAACCCCTGCACTGAGCTTCTTGAAACTTGGCAGACTTCATTCTCTCTGCAGAGTCTACCATTCTGGAAAATTTCATCTAAATCAGACAAGAAACAACAAAGTTATAGATATTTCATTGTTTCCCCATTATACCCTATGGCCAGATCTCCACGGCGGCTCCGAACCGCTTTGGAAGCTCCAAACCGCTTGGGGAAGCTGAACGAGGCCAGCGCTCCAACCCAGATGTGCTGCTTTGGACCCCAAAATGTCTGAAGCTTCTCTGGATCCGAAGCTCTGTCCGAAGACTCGCACTGCCCTATTAAGTATGTGTAGGACAATTGATGTTCAGCTCCCGGCTGAGATCTGAATTCAAACTTTCCCTCAAGCTGAAGCATCTTCATTTGCTTCAGCAGAGATAGGGTTTACGTAGAGAGCAGTGCGTTATCCTAGACATAAAGTTTGCAGTTCTGACTCAGACAGAGCCCAGCAGACTGCTGAAACCAGCCCGTGGGGAAATTCTGCAGTCACTGAACTGACTGCTCCATATCTTGAGACAAAGTCTCATAGACAGTTACTGTGTAGGGCCTGCGGAGAGAAAACCATGCCTTGTGCAGAAAGATAACCATGTCGTTCTTCTCCTTAAAAGATACAAGCTGCACATGATTGTGGATGAAAATTAAACTTCCATTCCCCCTCCTTACTCAGAGGCCAGTGCTGCCTGCTCAGGTTCTCTTACTCCTTGTTGCATTTTCACTCATATTTTCCCTTTTCCCCATTTTGAATTTGGAACATGTGTAGCAGGCTGCTGTCTTGTAGAAGCTGGTAGCAGGCTGCACACAGCAGGCTGTAGCTAGGGACAACTGGACGGCCATCATGGAGGACCGTCCGGTTGTCCTCTGTCCTCTATTGATATGAAACCTGACGCCTTTATGTCCTCTGTTTTTGTCTTGAAGAGAAAAATAGAGGACATAAAGGTGTCAGGTTTTGTATCAGTAGGGGACAGAAGACAGAGTAGCAAAAAACCAGAACGTGCTGTATGATGGCCACCCTAGCTGTAGCAGTCTGCAGGCTTGCAGAGGTTACAGCCTAGCTGTGGGCACTGAGACCTGTTTGCAAGTCTGCCCAGGAGGACTGGGCCAGCTGATAGGAATAATTACCTGGCATAAAGGGAAGCTGGAAGGCTCCCGGGGAAAGCAGAGTATGCTCTTGGGGTCTGGAGAAACACAAAGGACTGTGAGGACTATGTTTACCTTTGTTGATCGATTTGAGGATTTATGTTCTGGCAATTCCTGTGAGGCAAGTGTGCTCAGGAAAATAAACTTGAGTTGAGTTTTAAAGACTGTCTGAGCCGAGCAATCCCCAACCTGCTACAATGAGATTTTTAGAAAGGTCTAAAACAAGTGTGCCCTGCAGAATACGGGAGTTGGTCATTCACCCCCATAGGCTCTTTAAGAAAATTATAGCTAGAGCTAGCTTTGTCTTTCCTCTCAAAGCAGTGAGATCAAACACATGGACGGCTGTAAGCCTTGTTAATAGCATTTGGGTGCTGGTCAAAAACCCAACAAGAGTAATTTGAAAGATTCCCATTTAGATCAAATCAGAAAGTTTTTCAGGTCACTCATTTCCATCTGCCTCAGATCAACAACGGCTGTTGATTGTTACCTCGTAGTTGTTGGGTAAGCATCTGAAATCTGTCCGTGATGTCAGTCTAGCTCCTAGTGAACCCGCATCCCTATTAGAGTGGTATCTTGTCTGACTCAGAAGTGTCCAAAGACTCACACCAGAGGGAACTACTGGGTGCTCTAAACTCCTGAAAATCAAGCTACTTAGACAAGCTGCTAAAGTGTGGCATCTGCTTTAGAAATTCATAGTATTAGTCGACTTTGAACGTGGTACCTTTATTAGCATTTATATTTGTTTTAAAAAAATCAACCAAGTGAGAAAAACACACATAAACATGACACAAATGGGGAGCAGAGTACAAATCTGAGCCAGATATTAATAAAGTCTGCCACTGAGTTTAAAGAATATTTCGAACAGATTTGTAAAAAGCTCTGCTATTTCACATAATGTTAAAGGATTTAAATGATTTTAAATGCTTCTGTAGAAATCCAGGTCATGTTTTATTAAAGATGCCAAGTCTGTCTAATGTCTCCTGTATAACGTATCTGCTCTGTGGCAGCAAAAGCACAGAGATCATTAGGTTCATCCTTATTGCTGGGAGAACACAGCTTTTTCAGGTTTCTAAACTCTACTGTCATTAATATTTTAACATTTGAGGTACCACTGAGAAATGGTCCCTTTCACAAGGAAACCAGATGGATTAGAAATTAGTAAATTGTTTAAAAGAGAAAGTGCTGGATTCTAACTATCTAGGGATTCAAATTTAAATGAAACTAATTCCAGAGTAAGCTGCAGACCAAAAATAACTAACGATCAATATAATATATCCACTAAATACAAACATTTTACTAATGAGGATTAGAAAAAAACTTCCCCTGTGGATAGGTTATGCCATAAATGTCTTTCATGAGGGTTCTTGTACCTTTCTTTGAAGCATCTGGTACAGGCCATTGTCAGAGACAGGATATATGGATCAGCAGAGATTGGATTACATGGATCATAGGTATGATCCAATATGGCCATTACTGTTTCTAGAAAACAGCCATGTAGAGACTCCAGAT
Source organism: Crocodylus siamensis (assembly GCF_052110815.1). Taxonomy (NCBI): domain Eukaryota; kingdom Metazoa; phylum Chordata; order Crocodylia; family Crocodylidae; genus Crocodylus; species Crocodylus siamensis. Next base: position 61,640,656 of record NC_143402.1, read on the forward strand.
TTGTTCCTTGTAAATGAAGAAACACCACGGAGAGGTTGGCCCAGTGGGTTTACATGAGGGATAAATCTGACCCATTACCTGCTGGAACATCCGTATGTATCCAGACACATACCCACAAAACCTTCAATCTCAAGGTCAGTTTCAGAAGTTGAGAGATATTAGAGGCAGAGACAAGGAAGAAAAGCAGGTGGTGAGATTTGGAGGGTGATTCAAAAGAGAAGCTCACGAAGGCTGTGGCTAGTAGCACATGCTGCAGAGGGGAACATGAAGCTGTTCCTGTGAGCACAGCAAGGAGGGAGGGGTCAAAGAGAAACAAGGTGCATTTCTAAGAAGTCCATGTTGAGATGTGAAATCCTGGAGGCCAGTTTTAAACTGAATCCTGAAAGGAGTGGGAGACCTAATAAAGGTGTTTGCCCTCTGAGGAGGGGTGTGGTGTGATACCTACAGACCTGCAGTCAACACTTTGTAAGGATGCCAGATGTTCTGCAGTCTGTGTTGTTATCATTCGCTTGTGCACAGTAACTCTTTTGAGTAGTTATCCTCTGCCTTGTTTACCCATTAACACACCCTCTGCTTTATGTTCCAGAGCACTTTAAGATACTTTGTAGGAAAGGCGCTGTATGAATTAAATGCTTGATTAAGGCAATAAAGTGATTGGAAGAAAACAGCTCAGAGAGGAAGCAAGATATCTAACTGAAAAACTCTACAGGGCATCATCCAAGTGCTGACAAAGATAATGCAACTTCAGGTAGCAGGACTGAGCCTGCAGCCAGATGCACACCATACAGGAGACACAGGTGGTGGTGCAGTTGAGACCTGAAAACTGGTCCTCCATCTGGAAGACAAGAACGTCTGTGTAATGTTGGGCAGCTCATTTCTCTGTGTCTTAAACTTCTTCTGTAAATTGGAACAGCAACACTGCCTTATCTCCTACTAATGGCCTCCCCACAAGGGCCCCATTGTTCCAGGCACTGTACACATAGATGAAAAAAAGCCAACTCCATTCCAAAGAACTTTAGATATATTAAAGCTTAAACAGACAACCCAGAGAAAGGAAGTGAAATAAATGTTTTATACATGGAGAGACTTGAGGGTTACAAAGGAAGGATGGCCAGTAGCTAGGTGCAATTCTGGGACTAAGAAAACTTGAGAGCAATTCCTTGCTTTGCCTCAGTTCCCCTTCTGTGAAAAGGAGAAAGTAGCACTCCCTTATCTCACGAATGCTGTGAGTATAAATACATTAAAGGCCATGGGATACTGTAGTAATAGGGGCCTTGTATGTATATAAAAGAGGAGAGAGTGATTAAATGATTTTCCCAATGTCAAAGAGGAAAAGAGTATGTTAGAGCAAACAAGTGATGGTAAATATCCTGAGTCCTAGTCCATTGTCTCCTTACTAACTCTTTACTTCTTTGAGATATTACTGTTGTGTAACTGGTAAGATGGCTAAGAATGGGACAAAACATTTCATAGAAAAAAACAGATAGGTTAGAAGTGCAGCCCAGAGACAGAAAGAGTTAAACACACCGATCTGTGACAAACCCAGGGGAATAGCAAAAGATCACAAAGGATACAAGAAGCTGCTACATCAACATACACCAGAATACTCCTGAGGGTTGCCAAAGCTATGGGAAGACAGTTGGTGATAAGATAACAGATGTTCTATCACAAGGACAGCGGTAAAAGAGTAATTACAGGCAGAGATGGTATCCTAGTGTTTGCATGTGCGTGTGTTTTTAAACACTGGATCTGAAATATTTTGGCAAGAGATCTGGTAATCAATTTCCTCCCCACACACATTTTATGACCCATTCCATTTGCTGTATGTGAGCTGCAGTTAATTGTTGCACTGTTGCTTTGAGGCTCGATGTGCGACTCCAGATACACATGAATAACGTGAGCATAAAAAAAGAGCAAACTGAAAAACATTTCTGAACTGTACAACATGCAAATGGGAAGAGCACATAAACAGGCCCAAAACGAGTGACAGAGACTGTAAATGAATGAGCTCTAGCGGATACACTGATAAGATAGTTAGGACTGGCATTTTTATTCTACTGGCAGGATGAGTAGCTTTTGGGAAATACAACTGATGTACTGTCCTAGTTTTGTACAAGTGAACAGCCCACACAAAGATATTGATGCCATTCAGTAATACCCAGGACTTCTACTGCAGAAGGAGAAGGCTACAACATTTTCTTTCTAGATTTGTTGGTCAGGCTATCAAATGAATCATGTTATGCTGTCCTGAAGTGAATGGTACTGGCATTTGGCTACCAATTCTGTAGCAACCTTGAACTCTACTTTCCATTCCATTTCAGGTGAAACAGATTTATTCTTAGCTTGCCTGCAGAGCTGTGGCTCAGTATTTATTTGTAAGATGCCTGGTTCCTTGGGTAGTAAAGTCATGAGTATTGAAGGTTTGTTTTGGATCCCATCTATGTTGCAAAGGAAGGGTTTGTTGCATCAGGTTCCTTCTGGGTGCATTTGCTGTGTGATATACACAAAAGCCATCTCTGTTTGGAGTCAATGAAAATTCCATTGAAAGGTTGTATTAAAAAGCTATTAGCTGTGCTAATATACATGTAGTAAAAAAAGACAAACATTTTAGCTAAAAAGCTGGAGTCTGAACCAGATCCAAAGCTATGTGAAAAATGTATCTTATTAATGAAATATAGCACTGAAGTGAATGGGATTTTTATAATCACAGTGAATTCGCATCACCATCCAATTCTGGCTGGAAAATTATCCACCTTCTCATCTTTTTAGAAGGTAGCTCACTAGCACCACTGTCTAATGTGTCTCTTTCAAACAGCTGCCAAGAGGAGATGTTAGAGAATAATGCTTTCCACACTCTATTCTCTGCAGAGACCTGGATAATAAACTCAGGTCAGTCAACTGATAATACATTAAATGGATCCAACTGAGGCTTAATGAATGAATCAAGCTCTTCTGAGATTCCCAAATGAAAGGTGCTATACACACATGCAAAAAGGTGGAGTCCCCATTTCATAGTTTCATAGTTAGTAGGGTTGGAAGGGACCTGAGCAGATCATCAAGTCCGACTCCCTGCTATGGCAAGAAAGAGTACTGGGGTCAAACGACGCCAGCGAGGTGTTCATCCAGCCTCCTCTTAAGACCCCCAGGGTAGGGGCCAGCACCACTTCTCTTGGAAGTTCGTTCCAGAGAAGGCTGAGGGGGATCTAGTAGCCGTTTACAAACTAGTCAGGGGGGATCAACAGGCATCAGGGGAGTCCCTGTTCCCCTGAGCACCACCAGGAGTGACCAGGAATAATGGTCACAAGCTGGCAGAGGGTAGATTTAGGCTAGATATCAGGAGGCGCTACTTCACGGTCAGGGTGGCTAGGATCTGGTCTGTGCACGAGTGCTCAAATATTCTTGCCAGTGACTGCGCAGTGACATCAGCCAGTGCCTTCAGCACCCTCGGATGGAGCTCGTTTGGGCCGGCCGACTTAAACGCATCCAGTCCTTCCAAGTGACTCTGCACTATCTCAGGGTCAACGCTTGGTAGTTTGGCGCCCAGCTGTTGTCTCTCTATGATCCCATTGTGAGACTTGTCCTGCCCCTCATTTAGGAAGACTGACGCAAATAACTCATTGAGGAGTTCAGCCTTGTCCCCCCTGTCTGTCACCAATTGCTTTTGCCCATTTAGTAGTGGTCCTATATCACCCTGGGCCTTCCTTTTACTCCCTATATATCTGAAGAACAATTTTTTGTTATCCTTAACTTAAGATGCCATCCTCAGCTCCCTGGTAGCTTTGGCCTTTCTAACTGCCTCCCTACAACAGCAAGCTGAGGAGGCATACTCCTCTTTAGTAATTTCTCCCTGTTTCCACTGCTTATATGCCCCCCTTTTTGCCCTTATATGCCCCCCTTTTTGCCCTTAGGCTGCTCTGGATTTCTCTGGTCAGCTAAGGAAGACTCTTGGCCCCTTTCCCCCTTTTCCCCTGCATCAGGATCGTCTCCGTCTGTGCCTGAAGCATCGCTTCCTTGAGGCACAGCCACCCTTCCTGGGCTCCCATCTTGCCAAATCTCTTACTCTGCAGTGTAAATGCCTGAGCTTGCTGAAGTCAGGCTTCCTAAAGTCTAGCACCTTCCACCCTACTAATTACCTTTCCCACTGTACGCCTTATGGTGATTTTTATTTTTTGGTGGTCACTGTCCCCCAGGTGACCACTGATCTGTAGGTCCCCTACCAAGTCATCCTCCATTGCCAATACCAGGTCCAGTAAGGCCTTTCCCCTAGTGGGACCGTGTACCTCCTGTGTCAGGTGTAGGTCATCTGGCTGCATATTCTTGTTCTGACAGAAATAATTCCGTCCACTGACCTTTAAGGCAAGAGAGAGTTATCTTTAGCATCCAATTATACCCAACTGTGTTGCCACAGTGAGGGGGAGTTGAGGAAATGTTAATTGATTTAGATAGATATTTGGATTTTTCATATTTAAGAAAGGGAAGGAGGAGGATCCAGGAACTACAGACCAGGCAACCTCACCTCAGTCCCTGGAAGAATCATGGATTGGATCCTCAAGAAATCCATTTCTAAGCGGTTGGAGGAGAAAAGGGTGATTAGGAACAGTCAGCATGGATTCATCAAGGGCAAGTCATGCCTGACCAACCTGATTGCCTTCTATGATGAGGTGACTGGCTCTGTGGATGCGGGGAGACTGGTGGATGTGGTGTACCTTGATTTTAGCAAGGCTTTTGATATAGTCTCCTACAAAATTCTCACAGGCAAGCTAAAGAGGTATGGGCTGGGTGGATGAACTGTAAGGCGGATAGAAAACTGGCTGGAGCATTGGGCTCAAAGAGTAGTTATCAATGGCTTGATGTCTAGCTGGAAGCTGGTATCAAGTAGAGCAACCCAGGGGTTGGTCCTGGAGCTGGTTTTGTTCAATGTCTTCATCAATGACTTGGAAGGCGGCATAGAGTGCACCGTCAGCAAGTTTGCAGATGACATCAACCTGGGGGAAGTAGTAAATATGCTGTTGGGTAGGCCTAGGTTTCAGAGTGACTTAGACAAATTGGAGGATTGGGCCAAAAGAAATCTCATGAGATTCAACAAGGACAAGTGCAAAATCCTGCATTCAGAACAGAATAATCCCCTGCACTGGTACAGGCTGGGGCCGACTGGCAGGTCAAGAGTTCTGCAGAAAAGGAGCTGGGGGTTACAGTGGACAAGAAGCTGAATATGAGCCAGCAGTGTGCCCTTGTTGCCAATAAGTCTAATGGCATACTGGGCTGCATTGGTAGGCATGTTGCCAGTAGGTCAAGAGAAGTGATTATTCTTCTCTATTCATCACTGGTGAGGCCACATCTGGAGTACTGCATTCATTTTTGGGCCCCCCACTACAGAAAGGATGTGGACAAATTGGAGACAGTCCAGTGGAGGGCAACAAAAATGGTAGGAGGGCTGGGCACATGACTTACGAGGAAAGATCGAGGGAACTGGGCTTATTTAGTCTAGAGAAGAGAGGACCGAAGGGGGATTTAATAGAAGCCTTCAACTACCTTAAGGGGGGATGTCCTCAGTGGTAGCAGATGACAGAACAAGGAGCAATGATTTCCAGTTGCAGCAAGGGAAGTTTAGGTTAGATATTAGGAAGAATTTTCCCACTAGGAGGGTAGTAAAACATTGGAAGAGGTTACCCAGAGAAATGGTGGAAGCTCCATCCTTGGAGGTTTTCAAGACCAAGCTAGACAAAGCTTCAGCTGGGATAATCTAGTTGGGGATGGTCCTGCTTTGAGCAGGGGGTTGGACTAGATGACCTCCTGAGGTCCCTTACAATCCGAACTTTCTATGATTCTATGATTTGGAAAAAGAAGCTTTGCAATCTTATTTAAACAGATACAACGTAAACGTGTGGGAGTTCAGTTCAATGTCCCTCACCACCTCCCAAATGTAGTTGCTTTGTTTCAGGGGTGTAGGTTGTAGCTGTGTTGGTCTAAGAACATAGGCAGACAAGGTTATTTGGGTGAATCTGATATCTTTTATTAGACCAACTTAAACAGTTGGAAAAAAATGTTTAAGACAGCTTTCAGGTTTAAAAACACTTGGTCAAGCTGAGGAGGTCTCTGCAGTTGGTGTGTGTTCTTCCTAGATGGAATGAAATGTAAAGAAACCAGAGGCTGGGCTGGTATGCCTACAAGATAGGCAGTCAGTGAACATGTAAATTGAGGAGTCAGTGGGTGAGAGACAGGCTGGGTGGGGGGCAGAGAAGGGGAATGAATAGCGGAGAGGTACCTGGGGAGTCAGGTGTCAGGCAGGTTATAATGTGTCATAAATCCAATGTCTATATTTAGTCCATGATTTTTAGTATCCAGGAGGTCGATGAAGTGAAGTTTGTAGGCTCGTCTCTGAGAAGTGTTTTGTAAGTTTCCTTTGAGGATTAGAACTGAGAGACTGGAGAGAGAGTGGTTTTCTTGTGTGAAGTGGGCACCCACAGGTAATTGGGTATTCTTGTCTTTCATAGATTACCAGTGTGCGTTCATTCTGGTATGCAGTTGTTGTTTGGTCTCTCCCAGTTGTGGGTTGCTTTGTTTCCACATTATGGGGTCCCAAGCTCACTTTATAGGCTGAAATCCTAATGAGAGTGAATATAGCTGTCTCTGAATGGCAACCAAATATTGGGGTCCTCAATTCACATTATAGGTGAAAGACCAGTTAAGATTTAATGTAGTGACCTCCTTTCAGAGATGCATAATCAGGCCCTACAAATGAGAATCACACAGTCCTAATCTGATCTCAGTGGTTTGTAAGTATTGGAAGGTGAGTAGAGAAGATATGCAGTGGTCATACTGAATTTCCACGTGTTGGCCAGATGCTTTTATTGGAGCCCAGTGCATTAGTTTTACTGTGATCTGCTAATTGTTTTGACACCCTGGGAGTTGAAGAACACTGATGAACACTTCGCTGGTTTGAAATGTATGTTTTAGTTAAATGACCCCAGGGAAGATCAGAGTCAACTTCACTGCTTATAAGGTCTGCTGGTCTCACTATGAGGTGGTTAAGGTCAGTGCTATAGAAGACAAGCTAGTATTTAGTTACTTCTATATATAAAATGTACAAAGAGTAGGAATATCCATCCCAAGTGGTGAGGCTTCAATTCAGGAAATACTTAAAATGCATGCCCTAAAAACAACAGCACTTGAGCACATGCTTATTTTTAAGCACATGTTTATATCCCATTGACTTGCAGATGGTTTAAACCCAGGCTTAATGATAAGCACATGCAGAAGCACTTTCAGAACCAGGGTCTGAATGCCTCTTAAAAACTGAAAATAACCTATTTGTCATATTAAATTGCCTCTATGCTCACTGCTTACAGCCTTGGCAATGACAAGAAAACCCTTCTAGAAAGCTCTCGCTGAATTCACAGATACAACTTCTTCTAGGTATCTTTTTTCTTTGTCTCCACATACCTAAGCGCATGACTTTGTTCTGGCAGCCAGGAATTTTGTTCCAGAAAAATGAGGTCTAATATTTTGTCCTTGCTTTCTCTTTTCCTAGCTTTTCCATTATGGGACTAATGATATATTTTGATAATTAAACTACCATAAATACAAAGCACAGTAACAGCAAAGGACTTTCTCTTTTGGATGGAGTTAGCATGGTTCAGTGTGCTGTAACAGTTTTCAGAAGTCGATATCGCTGAATAGGAAGAAAAGCTGCTAATCAAGGGCACTACCCATTTGCAGACTGAACAGGCTTTATTCCAGTCTGCTGCTAAATTTTTGATTGTTGTTAGGTTAATGGTTGCAGTAGTCCGAGTCATGCTACCTTTACACTTAACGACTATGGTATGTAACTATGGAATCAGCCTGTGAAACACCCTGCCACAAGATATTATTGAGGCTAACAGCTTAGATTAAAAAAGGGACAGTTTTTTAAATATGGAAAACAAATACATCCAGGGACACAACAATAAGGATTGGGAAAAAACAGCCCTAAAGTTTGGAAGGGATTTAAACTCTCATGGATCAGGGCTCAAGGCTAACTGAAAGGGAAGAGCTGTATGTTGGCACACTTACCTTCTGAAGCAATGGCAAATATGCTCTTTTCCTGCCCTTTTCTAACTGAAAGGTTAAGAATTGCATTTGATAATTGTATGCATTTGATAATTTAATCTTTCTTTAATAAAAAAATTTGATAATTTAATGTTTCTTTAAGAAGAAAATGATGAACCCTCATCCTCAGGGAAGAGCTGCCCACAGAAGAAGAATTTTCTTAACCTTGTATTGCAATGCAATGAAAGAAGATATCCTACTTCCTCTTCTCTTGGTTCAGTATGGGGTTGGCAGTTAAATAGCCCAGATTTTAATGCTGACTTTGCCATCAGTTCATTGATTGATCCTGATAGCTGGCCAGTCCTACCAGTCTTCCTTACTTGACTTCAATATGCTTCCTCAGCTGAGAAAGGATATCAGGCTCTAGCTTTTAAATGCTCCTAGATTCAAGTATTCTGTGTACCAGATATGGGAGTGTTATTATTTGCCCATATTTGCAAAGTGTTTTGAAAGCTGTAGGTGAAAAACACAAGGACATACTACGTACAATAATCTCTGTTTCTCATGTTCAAAATGCTCTCATCTGGATGGAAGTTAAGGCAATCCAAATTTAGGCAAGAAATAAGTGGCAATTTTCTTTATCAGTGTGGGTAGGTAACTATTGAAACAACTTCCCAGGGATTGCAGTGGATTTTCCATCATGGGAAATATACAGGTTTCCCTTGCCAACCTCTAGGGTTAGGTTCCTCCCGTGGTTGGCAAGACAAAATGCTTATGGGAGAAATGGCAGGTGGCAGGCTGATGTGCAGCCACAGAAAACTGTGGTTACTCAAACTGAATATCATGGTAGCCAAAATGGTATATAGAATATTAAGTATGGATACTCAAAACCATGGTTGGCAGAACTGTGGTTGGCGAGGGAAACCTGTAAGTTAATACTGGATGTCCTTCTAAGACAGATGTTCTAGTTCAAATAGGAATAGAGTTTGGGAGGTCCTGGGGCCTGTGTTATGCAGGCAGCCAAACTAAATGGTCATAATGGTCCCTTATAACTATGAATTCACTTCAGTCATTACTGAAGAAGGATCAAAGAGTAATTTTGGGGTATAACTCCAGTGGCCTTACAGGACAAGACAAACCGTACTATTGGGAATTTGACCTTGAAGAGATTTAGCTTTCTGACATGTACTGTGGGGAGAGGTGTGGCAGATGCACATATTAAATTAAACAGAAGCTGAGACTTGATGATGGAAAAACATCTCTTGCCAGCAGTTTGAGCTCAGACTGATTACTGAATATCATCCATGCTAATACCAGTGTTACTGAATGGAGTTTTTAATGATGTCACTGTTCCTGTGATTTCAGTCAGCTTCTTTGTATTAATTTTTAGTGGTTTAAGCACATTTGTTTGGAATTTATAAGGCAAAGCATTTTCTTTTGCATATCTGTGGCCACCCTCTGACATACACACACACTGCTGAGCAGAACTGATGGGGACTTAAGCTTTTGATCCCTAGTCCTGTGAAGAACCACTGGAAACTTGACCGATTCCTGAGACTGATAGGAATTGGATTGTACAGATGCTGGAGATGCTGACTCAGATGCTGATTTAACAGTAGTTTCAGAAAACACGTGTTTGCAGACACCCCTTTCAACTTCTTTAGCTACTGTGGGTTTTCTTGGCTTGATGGAAGGTGACAATAAATAGAAGAACCTCAGTAGTTCAGGAAGGAGATCCAGGACCTCTTCTGATGGACATTGAGGTTAAATGATAGAGTCTACTTTGTTCAAGGAGGATATCCAGTAGCTCTTTTACCAAGAAGACAGACTACTGAAAATGCATAAGACCACCTACTTCTAGCCACAGAGTTCCCAGCGAACTATTCCTGTTTGCACTTAGCTGCTCCTTTTCTCAAGGTCTACAGAACCGTCTCTTCTGAAAACCGCCCTGTTGTTGTAACCAGTTTCTTAGGTTGCTCATGCTTTGTATATAAGAAAAGTGACTTTTGGAAGACCATTTAGGTTAAAGATAAAGTTTCCACACAAAGGAATAACTTTTCATGAATCTGCCACAGCACATTCATTTGTCTAGCAAGTTTGCTCCAAGCCACTGCTATCTGCTTATCAAGGTCACATCTGTTTAAATGTGCATGGGGATACACAGCCAGCCACAGAGGAAATATTGAGTTGTGATCCTGTTCTGTGTCATTATTATAGACCTCCTGCTACTTATTTTCATTACTCATGGTTTAAAATTAAGATGAAGGAGAGGGGGTGGCTGCAGTGGCCTTAGGTTATAATTAGAGGTCGGAAGATCCTAGCTTGTCTTAGCTTCCTACACACTCAGAAATTAAGGGTATTTTAATAATAGTGTCCTTTGGATGTAAAGTTCAATGAAGTCTTAATGCTACCGATGTGAATACCTAACTGAAATATGGACTACACACAGCCTAGGGCTCTAAAGCCACAGCCTCTGCGTGGAAGATGGAAACACAAGTCACGAGGGTTGCATAAAACTGGGGTGGAGATCAATTTCTCTCTGACTTTATTTTCTCATTATTTGAGTGGAGGTAGTAACACCAGTACCCAAGCAGAAGATTTGCCATTGGAAAGACAAGCACCTTTCTTTATCTTTTCACCGATCCATTGAACTGCGAGCAAGTCATCCCCATATATACCTTCACAGCTCAATGCTCAGTCTTTCCAACTGTGCACGCAGCCTGTAAAAATGCCTTTGATAAATCATGTATATTAAACCTAAACCCTTCAGCATTTCTGTCCCAAATATGATACTAATGGGGGTTTGACTATAATTTAGTGTGTGAATGGGTCCAGTAGGCCCTCAATCCTAAAACCTTGTCTGCTCGTTGCTTTCTTGAGGCTAAGTGATGAGAGTGAAATATGGAAGCAGATGGAGAGGAAGTGTAGTTAGCATTCATTCATTGCTTATGTTGTACAGACTGTCAGAACTAATGAAATTTTATGACAGACGGGAAGTGATCAGCTTCCTGGTGTTATTTATCTTTCCAACTCCCGGCTCTACACTTCCAGCGATTTTTCAATCGTCTTTAAAAATGCCAAGATGACTAAGCATAGGATCCCCCTGCCCAGAAAGCCATCCGATTGTATGAAAGCAGAAGTATAAAAAATCACAATGGTGTGCAGGAAGAGTAAATACTCTCTGTCAGTTGCCCTGGTTTCTTTTTCCCATCTTCCCTCCTGAGTTCCCCAAACTTCAGGAATATCCACTAATCAGGCTTTTCCCTCTTCTCCCCCTCCTGCCATCTCTTCTCATACACTGACAGATGTTTGCAAAGACATTCCTCAAGCAGAAGCACTCATGGATGGCGTTTTGGGCATGGGCTGCCTCATGCAGCCCCCAGATTTGTATAATTTATTATGGCACGTGCCAGCAAAGGATGACAGATTCATTTGTAATAGCTTTGTAGTAGATGATGCAAATTGATGCGAAGCATATGAGCGAAGCTAGCTTCACTCTCCACCTGTTAATGACAGAAATACATTTTCCCCTCCACAGCTCTTGTGAATTCACGCACAAAATATATCTTTCTTGTGTAACAGTGGAACTTGCTACAGGCCTTGTCTTCAGGGACGCCGAACTCCAGCAAGTCCTGTGAAAGAAGGAAGCTGGAAAAGTGAAAGGCTTTTGGAGGCAGTTGTCTCTGCACAGTTTGTGTGGCTGAATTGTTATTCTCTCAGGTGAACTGCCCTTCAGTTCTGCCAACCCTGCATTTTTCACCAGTGTTAGATTCTCTTAGAAATACATGGACTTCTTAGCACAGGACTGTCCTGGGGAAAGAGGCTCTTTGATTTTGCTCAGTCTGCCTTTAGACCAGTAGACAGTTCCATCTTCCTTCATGTCCTGAACCCAAGTTCAGATCCTCACCCTAAAGCAAAATGACATTGCAGCTCCAGATAGTAAAGCCTGGTTGATGTTGCGCAGCATCCTTTCCCTCTGAGGACTTTCCAGGGTCTTTCCACTGTGTGCTGTTTTCTTGATCTGAGGAGCCTGGAATAAAGGTCTGGAAGAGACATGGATGTTTGGGAGAGAGGAGGGAGAGGTGAGGTGGCACCTGTAAAAAATGGCTATCATTTGGTACAGTGTAGCACACAGCCACTTTACCTCTAGTCATCAATGTATGACCCCACTACTGTATGTATTTATGTAAAGAACTACTTAGGTGTTGACCTGTCATTACATCAAATTGAAACCCTGTCAGCCTAAGAAGAAAGGGGACATTTTCGCACCCAAGCCAGAAAGGGATTGGAGGACTCCTACCTGCTTTCAGCAGAGGAAAGCTATGTTTCCCTCTGGCTCCTGCTTTAACTACTAGTTTTAGCTTTGGATGCTGCTGAAGCTATAGATTCACACAAAGAACCTGAAGTTTAGGATAGTTACTATCTCTAAGCTTCATTTTTTCTCCTTATATACCCCAACTCAGTCATCTATCCCAAACTCCACGCTATGGATTCTCAGTTTGGATTGTGTTGCTATGCACGCAAGTTCAATATATTAAGTAGTAACCAATACTAACTCCTTAGCTGTGAAAATGCAACATGAAAAGAGAGCTTGGATACCACCTCCTCCAATCATTTGGTACTAGACTCCACAGCAGGGCTACTCTGAGCTAAGTCAATGGCATTTGGAGCTTTTCAGGGCAGGCAATGACAATGTCTAGGACAATGCTGAAAGCCTTAAAAGGAGAAGCAATACTGTTCACCTAGTCTTTACATCATGGAGCCAAGCCTACATTTGCAGTAAAAAATGTTCTCTCTCTCTCTTTCATGCACAGATATACTAGTCAGTGCAATGTTGCAACCTGCCATTTTGCCTGCTAGTACCTGGTTAACTCCATGGCCACGTCCAGACAAGCATGGCCATGCAGTATGTGGCACTGTAGACATGTCTGATACTGCATGTTCAGTTGCTGTCTGTGCTGCAAGGGAGCAGCATGGAGGGTTGTTTTTTTTTTTGGGGGGGGGGTTGACCCCTGGATATCCAGGGGTCAAAAAAAAACCCCGCAGGAGAAAAAAGGCCGAGTGGTGCATGTGGCAGCAGCATGCACTGCCCAAAGCCAGAGCCTGGCCAGCTGGAGCCACACTCCGCTGCTGACCGGGCTCTGCACGGCAGGATCACTGCTGCTGCAGTCCAGGAGACACCCAGGACCCCAGGTAAGGCTGCTGGGGCCAGCACAGTGCTGGCTGCAACCTCCCCTGCCCCACCTGGGGTAACTTGCTGAGCGCCATAGCGTGGCATTGCTCCTGGGACAGGCGTGGCACAGGCATTTCCCTGGGGACAACTAGCAGTGGCATGCATTTTGATATACTTATGCTAGGTGAAATGCTGGCTTTCCTCCAAGCTCCTCCTCCCCTATTGTTTTGAGGCCTACAAGTGAAAATGTTAGGTCTATCCCCATACCAGTACCTAGCACATCTGAGAGAGTCAGGCCACTTTGATGCTGATTTCAGTAGAGAGGTCCTGGTTCAGAATGGAATGGAGCATTTTAACAAATGCAATGGTAGAAGCTCCTTTAGAAGGGTGTTTGGAAGAAGCTTAATCAGGGGAGTAGACTCTAATGCAACTGCATTAAGGAAAAATGTTCCCCTGTGGAAATCCACACCCTAACCATTTGCTTGATTATCCATGTGCTCCTAGGGCTTGCACAGGTGTTACCCCCCCTATCCCCTTCTCTAACAAACAATCCTAAAATACAATTTCCTTGCTTGGGTGCCTGAGGAATTCTGTACCAGCCTAGTGGATATATGTTGCTTCCTCCTGGCTGTGAAGGAATTGCTTTGAATCCCTATGACAGATATCCCCAGTGCTTAAATGACACCTTCAGGGGGAAAAAAAAAACCCTTTCAAAGCCTCTTATGAGATTAAGGGAGACAAGAGTCACTCTTGAGCTTTCCTGCCCTAAGAACCTCAAAGATTTTTCACTCAGCTGCAGATGAGAATGAAATGACAAACAAAGCCTGGAAATTTCCTGACGGTGGGAGGCCCCCTTGCACTTAACATCATAATCTGGGTTGAGTCTTCTGAGCAGGCCCCATCTCCTTCATCTGTGTTAGAGATCAGATTACTGCCCTTTTACACTGGTTTGCATGGAAAGAAAGCTGTGGGAGTGGGGACATTTCCCAGTTCCCAGGAACAATGAAGGGGGAAGTGAGTAGCCAGAACAATAGGTATTGCACTTGTAGCTGTATAGTGTCTAATATGCTTAACTGGCCAGTTCTGCACCAGCCTGGTATCTGACATAGCTGGTACTGTGAAAGGAGCAACTGTACCACCCAGCTCTTCACAGCAAGCTACAGACATGATCTGTAAACTGGATAAGTATTATCCTTTCTTACAGAAAAATGACTAGAGCCTTTTAAGCTGTGTCCGTTGAAGCCAAGGACAGCCTACGATTGACTTGTAATGAGCTTCTGATGGTTAGTTTTTTATTTTTTTTTTCAGTCTCCATTTTCTGCAGAGACACAACCAAATGCAGAAAGTCAGTCAGCCATGTACCCCCAGGGGTAGGTAGACTCATTGTTTCCAGTGCTAATGGGTCCACAAAACCCTTAATCTCTATGGAATCTGAGTGCCAGCATGCATTGCTATCTTTGCATTAATCGGCAGATGAGCATTCGTTCCTAGAATCACATGTCCTAAAAAGGAAATTGGCCAAGAGACTAGATGCAAAACCTGCCCATACCAGTCCCCTGCCCTTCCCTTGTCCTTGCCATTGTCAGTGGTTTTCAAGGTACCCCTTTCTGCAGTAACTTCTGCCCTCTCTCCTCTCTCATTTATCATAAAGTGAGACAGAGTTTATTTAATTCCAGGGGAAGGCAGTGTTTGAGACGTAGGGCACCCAGCAGCATTAGATCAAAATTCGGTTTGTTCTAAGAGAGGGAACTTTTGCAATTGATCCTAATTGTTACCAAGGGCTAAATGGCAATTCTTGGCTGCCCATACTCATGAGGTTTAATTCTCTAATTGAAATTTCATGGAAAGGCTGCACCTTTCTGATTAGTCTCCCCACTGTGAATGCGCTCTCATAACATAGACATCTGCCCCCTGGACTAACCTTTCTAGAAGCTGCATCAACAAAGTAATGCTAATAAAAATATCCATCTGTGCTTAAAGATAAACAAAGCATTAATACACCAAACTGTGGCTTAGATTATATTAGAGTCGGCTTTAATGATATTACACATCTGTTAGGGTGTATTTCCCGTCCGGGCCCTCTCTCTCTTAAAATATCCTTCTGAAGAAATGAGAGCACAATTCCCTCTGAGAACTTAGCATGCGTCACCAAAGCAACTGGGCCTGCTCTAAATGCCCTCTTTCCCCAAGACGCCACGCTGAGAGAGGTCCCGGGGATTAGAGTCTGTAACCTAAACATTATTGTACTTAAAAGTAAATGTTCCACGACACTCTCTACTTGGGTTTCAGAGCTTATTCAAAGGTGGTTTTCTTCCCTTCCTTGGCAGCAGGGCAAAAAATATTTCAAAACCCAGAAACCAGACACTTCTCAAGGCTGTCTGCAAAATTATGAAAGAAGTTCAAGCCTCTGCAGAAGCAATCTGAGTTCTCCAGCACAGCTTCTCAGAGCATCCAGGCTTTTGTCCCAGTGGAGTGGGAGCAGCTTGATAATCTTGATGTATGTAAGTCAGAAGAGACTAGTGTTTCGGGCTTATCGTTCTTGTCCTTAAAGGTGTATCTGGCAAAATTGTAAAGAAAACTAATTAAAAAAATAAAAAAGATTTCAAAACCTATTTAAACATATAAATCTAATTACTTCAATTAAAAAAAGCAGAAACATGTAGACCTGTAATGTCCTTCAGTCCATGTTAGGCGTGGAGTCCTTCAGTCCATGCCTGGAGGTAAGAGTACAGAGCCAAAAGATGATACATTGGGTCTCGACCTTGGCTGTGACCTTGGGCAAGTCACTCTCCACTTCTGCGCCTGATTTTTCATCTCTAAAATGGAGATAATGACCCTTGTCAAGTTTCCATCTTAACAGAAACTTCACGTTAGACTACTTAGTGCTTTCCATTTGGATCTCCGAGTGCTTTGCAAAGTAGGTATAAGGCGGGCCTGTCGTATGGACAAACTGCGCAGTTGTCCAATGTAGTAGAATTGGAAGGGCAGCATTTCTAGAGTTGATTAGTTAACATAATTAGCTCTGTGAATGTGGGAAAGGGAAGACAAACGCAAGACTTCCAGGCTTGCTATGACAAAAGTAGTGTAGCAATTCCTAAGTATAGCAAGTTTTACCAGTCCTTGGGCTCAGAGGCAGTGCAGTATAGCACACTCAGTACTGGATGAGGAGTCAGGATGTTGATTTCTACCATTGATTTGATCCACTGCATGGTGCTGGGCAGATCACTTTCCCCCTCTAAGCCTTTGCTTGCCCTTTGCCTGTCTGGTCTATTTGGCTCCTTCAGGCCTAGGGCTAGGTGTCAGTACAATGCCTGTTGTTTGGGCCCTCCGCGTTCTGTTATAATACAAGTACGGTTCATGGGCCAGGAAACAGAAGCTTTTTCATACAGTTCCACTGAACTCCCCTGGAAGACATTTATTTTCTGGACCAATCATTGTGGATCATTGTATGATTAACTGGACCTTGAGATGCTCAACCGAAGTCTTTGAAGTTCTCCCTCTCCTGGCACCGGCCAGCTTTGGATCCTTCTACCTGTCTGGTGCCTGGCAGGTTTCTGAAGCTGAATTATTTTTTCCTTTCTCTATTGCACCCTAATTAACCCCAGCCCATTCCAACTGCTTTACATTCTGATAAGAGGATAATTGAAGATAAGTCAGTTGGACTCAAACTAATTTGCTTGGAACACACAAAAAAAGTTCATTAAAGGCAGAATTCCATCGTGTAATCTTAAAACAGCAGTACCCTGTGTTGTGCAACATGATTAACTGACGTTTCTTCACCCAAATAAAACAGGAAATTTTCACTTACAGTTGACAAAATGCATTGCAACCCCTTCTGTGGAGAGGCTACGCTGAATTATTTAAAAGGCGTTGCTGGATGGTAATACAATAGCGTATAACAAGTCCTAAATATTTTCCCTCTTTAATTCTTATTCTATGGTAGTAACATTGGACAAGATGTCATTTTTGGGTGATGTCCTTTCCATATTATGAGAAAGATTTCTTTAAAAAAAAATAAAATGTTGAGGTAACTTGGATTCTTAGGAAGGGACTAGTGGCTTGAAACAACCCCAGGGTACAGGGAGACATTTATGACCAGTTTCTCCTACACACACAATACAGGTGACAGTGTCCCTCAGTCTTGCTGTTCCATTTCTGTTTCCTGCTCAATCCAAAAACAAGCCTGCCAGAATACCTCAGCCATAGCCTGGAGTACATCTGGCCCTTTCTTCAGGATAGGCTGGTACCCTGCAGAATGTGTTCTGACCTTGGAAATCTAAAAAAGGCCAGGATCTGAATTTTACAAATGGCCTTTTTATAATGGATCAAATCATGAGATAATCCTGCCCCTAAGTACAGGACATCTGAATCTGGATTCTCGCTACCTCTAAAGCCTTTGAGAGCCACCTCCCTCCCTTCCCCAGATATGCCAACACACATTTCAGCCCTCCAGCTATTCCAGATTGGAGCTTATTCCAACCCCCACTGGCTATACCAAATGGCAGAAAGTATTTATGATGTGGACAAGCAGCTGCCAAAGTCATTTTTCCCATGTGACCTGCTCTGGGAACTGTGTGTAACCAGTTCTACAGCGGTAAGTGCATTTTCACTGTCCACAACCACTCAGGTACCCCACTTCCCCAGAAATATTATTTTGTGAATGGCTACACAGAAGCTTAAAAGCAGCTCTAATCCTGCAAATGTAACATCCAGAACAGCAAGACAAGATGCTGATCTTTTTTTTGGTGGATAACTAACACTGTGGTATTTGATGCTTAAAATAGTCCCAGCGGGAATGAGGAAGCAGATATATTCCCTATTTTAGTACCAAGACATAACACTTGGGTTTGGTCAGATCACCCTGCCAGTAACCTCAACTGAAATATTGCATTTTTCAAAGAACTTGCTGTGACTGTCAGCTATCTGGCAGACATGAAAGCAATGTTTCTAGTCCCTTCCCAAGAAAATCACAATGAAATCAAGATAGGGAGGTAGAGATGACTCAGATTGCCCATGGGATATAAAGCCTTTCATCCACAGCCCAACAACAGTTAAAATGAAACCTAGTGAAGAGTTACCATCTGATGGCTTCTAGGCTGACACACAGAAAACTATTTAGTGGGATCTGCAGCACAAGACCATTGAGAGCTTTGTTAGCTATTCTGGCACAGAGGCTAAGGACTGAATGGCTCGTGGAAACGAAGATGCTCAGAAGTGGTTCCTGATGTCACAGTTTTCCTAGTGGCAGGCCACTATGGGGAACACCGCTTTTCTGAGTTGTTTCTGTGGGTAAGTGGAGGATTTGAGTCTCCAGAGATGCAGCTTTGCAACAGCATTAATATTTTGATTAAAAAGTCTCTTTATGTAGGATTTGATTTAAAAAGTTCCATACCATCGTACTGAGTTCCCCTTGAGAGACATGTGCACGCTATGAATAAAGTAGAAGTTACAAACACAAATAGTATGAAACAGCAGCTCTCTGCTAGGAAGGAAGGACCAGTGGTTAGGGCACTAGTTTGGATATCCAGAGACCCGATTATTTCCCCTACTTTAGCACAAACTTCCTGAGTGATCTTGGGCAAGTCAGTTCATCTCAGCTACTCATCTGTACAGTGGGGAAGACAGCTCTGTCCTGCCTCACAGGTTAAATGCTGGAGGTTAGATGTGTAAGACATTGTGAATCCCCATGTGTTACAGTGCCCGTCTGAGAGAAAAATATTTGGTCTTCCTTGCCCCCAGCTCTGCACATCTTTTAATTGCTAGGTATAGGAATAGATACATCGTACAGTGAAAAATGATATCTCTTTGAATTGAATGATTTAACCCAGGAATCACTAACTCGGACATTTCTGTGGTATGTTTGGAAGACACATCTTCCCACAGATGTATTACTGGCAGTACTGCCTCACTTCAGAACTTACTTTCCTCTTCTCAGATATATTTGGATTATATTAGAAAATAGAAGGTCCCATCATCATCTGGACCCCATTTAAGGAGCTGTATAAACACACAGGAAGAGACAGTGTCCCGTTTGAAGAGATTCCCTTCAAAATGATGAAAGGAGAGATAGGACAGAGGGGACACAGATAAGGGAAGCAACTTGCACACGGTCACAAATCAGGTCAATGGAAGAGCTGGAAAGAGAACTCTGGTCTTGACTTTTGGGCAGTGTTCTAGCTACTAGACCACACGTCTATCTGGATTACCCCTTATATCTGGTAGCACATTACTTGAATCCTCTCTCTCTAAACCCAAAACCAAGGCAGGACTAATTCACTATGCAAGGACATATCCTATATTATGAATGCTGTGTGCCCCCGGATGCTGGGGGCGGGGGGGTGGGCATGGTGAGTTGCTGCAGGCAGTGTCGGCAGGAGTGTGGCAGCAGTGGGTGGGGAGGTCCCACAGGTGACTGCAGCAGTGGCAGTGGCAGGGGGTGGGGGTGGCAAGGGCCAACCAGTGGCTAGTGACCACCCGCAGACACCGCTGGCAGTGGCAGCCAGTGGCAATCAGGGACTGCCCACAAATGCCGCCAGTGGTGTCAGTGGTGAAGGGGGTTGAGTGGTAGCTGCCTGCAAGCGCTGCTGGCAGTGTTGGCAGAGCTTTTTGCAGGGGGTGCATCACCAAGCTCAGGGGGTGCATGAGCACCTGCATCCACCCCCTACATGTCACCAATGTCCTATATGCTTTTTAGTAATGTACAAGGGAGTGAATTATACCTGGCTACAGCTAGTTCATGCATCAGCACTTCAGGAATGCTCTACCTAATATATCCTGTAGCAAGGAAGTAATTGGTATGAGCCCAATATGGATGTTGAGTTTGTAGTGTCATTGCTGTAATTGGTTTATTTTAAAACCTGCAAAAATGCTTAGAAACCAAAGTGACCAAAACCTCAGGAATAGGATGGATAGTTCGAGAGGCTTCAATTACCTATGTATTCTCAAAGATAAATGGGAAACAGTACTGTGCAGCCCTCTGTTTACATTATTTGCTAGATTAATACAACATGGGCTGTTACTTTCCCATCTGGATACCTGCCACTTGTGTATTTCATTTTCAGTGCAAGTTGGGATGTAACTCCGTTGTGGCCAAAAGGCTTGTTTTCAATTAACTGCCTCGGAGAAGAGAAGATATCTCAGAGGAAACCACGGGCTGGGGAATAAGAACAATCCAGGTTAAATAACTGAAAGCCCGCTTCTTAAATAGAGAGCCAGATCCCTCTTACTGACACTTAGAGATTAAAGGATGCCTTGTCTGGTCCATGAGTCATGTATACTTGTATCTAAAGTATCAATGGCATTTTAAAAAATCACCAAAATATTTTAGCAGTTTTTCAGTCCATCGTATTATTGAAAGATCTTAGGTGGTAACTCAGTTCAAGAGAACTTCATTCCCATTCTGAGCATTGACAATGGCCATTAGACAGCAATTCAGGGTCTAGACCTACAACAGGATTGCCCAAGAGTAATTTACTCCATAGTTTATTGTTGTAGAGACACAACTCTACTGTTTGCTATCCCCTGTGCACGCTCTATGGTGCCCGGCCACTGGCTGGCAGGGGAGCTAGTCTGCACTGAGCAAATGGCTAGCGCTGGATGAAACTGAGTCGAGGAGCAGACGCATGACCAGTATACTAGTGTAACATACACTGGTGTTACTATTCATTTTCTGAGGGATGATTTACCCCAGAGCAGAGTAATCTATAAAAGTGTGAGGCTATGTGAAATACATCACGTCCATTTTTACTACAGCATAAAGTTACTCTGTAGTCAAAATATTTTTGTGTTTGCAGCCTCACTGAGGTTACAGAGGTGAGATCAGAACTTGCCCATGTATGTCCTTGCTCTTCACATTTTAAAGGTCAAGAGATGCTATACTCTGAGATGCACAATGTTTCAACAGCAGTTCTTAAGGAGTGCATCATTTGACAAGTCTGGTCTTAGAAGTCTACTGTGGGAGCCAGAGTATCTGGAAGAAGTTTGGCTGACTCTCAAAGGACAATTCTAACCATGCAAAAGATGCTCATGGGATTCCCAGTGGATGAAGAACGAGTACCAAGAATATCTGAGAATGATATACAGGATACAGGCTGAGCCATTCTCAATGGGTGATTGCTCCTCTATATGGCCAATCAAACCAGTGGGTCAATCAGCCATTGAGAATAGTGGCTTCTCTCTCGAGCTCTTTAAATCAGGACTGAATGACATGCATTAATCAAATACAAGTTACTGATTTCAATACAGGAACTGGATGAAATTCCCTAGGCTGTACTGTACAGAGGGGAAACTAGAAGAACGAATGGTTTCTCCTGGGTTTTAAATTTAAAAGCCTAGTATGATATGCCCCCTCCTCCAGCTAATTACACCTCATTCTTTCCATCTTAATTTTATGAGGCTTCATTCACCTCAGTCATACCTATTCACACACAGATATAGCCCTGGGATAGCAGTTGTGCCCAAATGTATCCTCTCTTGGTGATGAAAAGTAGTAGACTGCATCTGTGTGGCTCAGCCTGTATCCTGATGGATTATTTTAAGTTGCAGATTTTAAATGCTAGGTTTCTTCAAAGTATTAATTTGTCTTGTGATCCAATGAACATTCTGACGAATGCTTCTATCCCTATCACATTCAAACACGCACCCCTTTAGAAGTTAATAAATCCATTTGCTGCCAAATAACAGTTTTTTTCCAACACAGCTCTATCAGAATGATAAGAGGTTTAATGTCTTGGTTTTTTCTCTTCTTCTTTCAGAAGCTAAATCAGGTGTAACTATCACAGTGAAGTGCAGCATTTTCCCCCCCATAACGTCACTATTATTACCATTTCCTTTAGTATATTCCTACCACCCTGTGCTGATTGTAACAAGCCATTTTCTATTAATATGAGTGATATTTCTTTTGCTGTTTCATCTAGTTCGGGATGACAGAACCATGCAAATGATTAAAAGCTGAACTGTGCAAGGTAGTTCTTTTCTTCTTTTACCTAATGCCATCCTAAATAACATTTGCATATCTGTGCTACTTTTCCTTCTGAGGGATTCTGAAGCACAATGCCTTCTTAGTAGTCTATATGAAGTGATCACTTCATCCTCTACTGGAATGGAGAACGCCATCACTGGGGCATTCTCCTTTTCAGTGGATTAACACTCAGTAATGCCACACGGCCATTTTAAGACAGGAAGTGGAGAATACTGAAGACAATTATGATGGATGCCACTTTGGTTGACACTGGGGACCTCCATAGCTACAAAGCTGGGAATAAAGGGGTGAGGCTTCTTAATTCTGGCTATAATAGTCTCATATTGTCTGTGGATTGGGTAGTAAGGGGAAGCTGCAAAACCATTCACCAGTGGTTTACAGATCATAAATTAAGCTACAGGGAAAATGTACAATAGAAGTACTTACAATGGAATCTGCCTATAGTCACTCTTACCCTGATAAGGCTTGATTCTCATGAAACCAAAGACCCATTTCTCCCCTCTAGCAGCATACAGGGATTTGAAGGTGGGTTTTTAAGATGTCCACACTGTCTTCTGACCATGTTATGGATCTCTGCTTGTTCCTCTCTGCAAACCCAGTTAGGTAAGTGATCCACAAAGACTTACAACTTGGGATACTTTCAGGTAAGCAGACAGTTTGCTGCACCAGCCCTTTCTGAGCTACTCATATCACACACGTGTGTGTGACTCTCCAGCCCAGTTTTATAATCATTCTGGTGTTCTACAATTTCCAGCAATCCTGCTCCTTACTGAACACCCCCCTAGTGTGGTGTGTACTTTGAAATGTACAGCTTTTGCCCCAAACCCAGAGATCTGTGTGTATGAGTCATGAAAGAATGCTCTAACCATTCAGAAACATAGCAAACCATTCAGAAACTGAGAAATTTGGGGTTGAGTTTGGTTCCAGAAAGGAGGACAGATTGAATATTCTTCCCATAGTATTTGAAACAGATCACTAAGGTCTTACCTCAGGCTTTTTCATAATATGATGCTGCCTCTTAACCACTAAAGCGGGCCCAAGAATGAGATTGTTCTCTTACTTCCATCAGAGAAAAGCTAAATTGACACCACTTGTAAACAACTGGTAAAAACTATTTTTACTCCAGTGTAACTGAGAGCAGAAGCCAACCCTTAAAATGCTTACTGGTCAGGCTAAAACCAAGCCCATTGAAGTCAATGGAAAACCCCCCATTGATTTTAGTTATCTTGGTATCAGGCCCTAAATATAAAAAATGTGACTAATAAGATGAGGACATGGAAAAAATATGGTTGGAGTCAGGGAAAGGACTAGGATGGAAGGCTATAAAAACTGAGAGCCTTCTTACCACAAATGCTCAGTAACCTTAAACCACAACCTGGCATCTGGATACAGCATCTTCTCCCTCTAGAAATATCTCAGTTTCCCAAGTCTACAATTCCCCATTTCCCCCCACCAATTTCATTCCAGCATGCACAGACTTCTCATTTTTCATGCAGTACATGTGATGAATCCTAAAGCAGTAATCTCTTTTTGCATGGTTCATTTCCAAATTCATAACTCCGAAACGATTTCAGTTGTCTGCAGAAAGATCACAGCCAGCCACTTGGAGTAGCAAAGTTGAGTTGCACTGTAATCACAGTCTGTTCTCATCATTTGAATGCATCAGTAGTTACACAAGGAAGTTTTGACTCTAACATGCACTCTCTATTTTTTTATCCTTTAACCTAATTTTAATCTTTCTTTTTCACTTGCTGCTTCCGTCTTCACAAAGCAGAGCTTTCACTGTGTGTTTGAGCAGAATGCATTAAAACAGAAAGGAGATAACAAGACCTAATAACCCTCTTTATCGCAAAATAAATAAATAAAAGAACAACCTTTCCATTTAGGTGTTGCAGATATAATTGAATGTTCCTTTGAAAATTCTTTGATCAATGTAACTTGTTAAACTTTTGCTTTTGTCTCAAATTTAGCTTCTGCTCTTTTCATGTTGGATGAAAAGCTCAGTTACTCCAGCTGGCTTTATCTTAAAATGATTAGTCGGGTGCTCTCGTCAGCGATGGTTTAGTTACATCTTGCAGGCACTGATAACAAAAGCTAAAATCTTGTAGCATGAGAAAGGACAGTACACACTGAAGAAAAGGAAAAAAGGCAATTTTAGAATAGAATGGTAAAATATTCCCCACATGCAAATGCATGTACAAATGCATGAAGCATGCACACAGACTTGCATGGACATTTAACAAAAGCATTTCCAGACATGTACACATCATGCTTTTCACATTTGAAGTTTAATGGCAGTTTTACAGCTAGAGGAATATTTCTCTCAACAAAATCAGAATTTGTCAATAAAATGTCAATCAGTATAATCTGGAATGACTACTTTTTCAGCTACACAACAGGGAATAAAATAGGCACTCCCTGGCCAAGTCAAACAAGGGACCCTCTTGCCCAGGACTCTTGTCTCTAGGAGTGCCAGAAACTTCAGAGTAAGGTGCAAGAAACTCATCATGGACAAGTTATTTAAAATTAA
The DNA here is from genome assembly GCF_052110815.1 of Crocodylus siamensis. Classification (NCBI taxonomy): domain Eukaryota; kingdom Metazoa; phylum Chordata; order Crocodylia; family Crocodylidae; genus Crocodylus; species Crocodylus siamensis. The sequence continues at coordinate 61,665,367 of NC_143402.1, forward strand.
ACTAATCCCCGGGTGCTGGTCCTGCAGTGTGGTTTGCCTGCCCCAGTGTTGGGGAAGGAGGGGCAGGATGCGGGGAGTTGCAGGGGTGCAGCCCCTCAACTCCCCCCCTATCTCCTTCCCCAGCACTGGGGCAGGCAGACCACACTGCCTGCCCTTGTGTTTGCTGCTCCCCTCTGGTTGCTGATCCTTCACACTCCTTTTCAAAATCCTGGATCTGCCTCTGGGTGTTTCCAGAGCCCTTGTAACAAATAATTTGGAGCCAACACAGAGATGGGGGCTCACATTGTTTCCATTCTTGGTCGATACAGAGAGAAGTATACGACCGGGGAAATGTAACAAAAGCAAGTGAGGCTCTGTGGTTACAGACGTAATTATAGCATTGGGTCAAATCTGCCTGATGGAAATTATACTGCCTAGAATAAACTGTTGGAATGAAGGCTTTCCTTCAGGTCTCTGTCAGGCTAAATTTTAGGATCCTCAACTTTTACTCATTGCTTACTCAGGAATGGGGCTTTGAATAAATCTTGGCAAAGTTCAGAGAAGCTGGCCCCATATGATTTGTGTTTTGCTGCTTGCCTAAAGCATCAGGGAATAATCTGAGACCTTTTGAACACTAGATGCCAGTGCCTGAGTTTACAAATAGGACTCTGTACAATGATTCATGATTTATACAGGAGGGATCATGTTTTCTAACACTGTTCCAGTCACATATCGTGTAGTTAGAAACATGAATATTTACTTGACAGCTTTTTTGCATCTGTAATGCCACCAGTGATAGAAAATGCTTCTTTGATTAGAAGATTTTTCATAAATTTATCAGCCATTTATTTAAAAAATGTTCTTAGGGCTAAGGATAAGACAAACAGGCAACTTGATTTCTATTCTTAGCATTGGCAGTAGCTCATCTTAACCTTGATTAAGTCATTTAATTTACTTCTTTGGGTTTCCTCCTTTGTAAAATGGGGATACCTGTGGAGTATGAGGTAACTTGATTAGTAAAAGCTTGTAAAGCTGGTTGCCATCCTTGAGCAGAAGGTACCACAGAAATGTAAAGAGAGTCTCATGACTAGCTTTACCTTCCTGCTTTCCATTCTGTATGCAGTAGCTGCATGATGCTTATACATGAATTTACAGTGCAGTCTTACCACTCCATGTAGCAGAATTGAGCACCATCGTTATCATTGCTCAAGGATCCCATGATCAGATCTGTTAAAATTTATACCTGAAATATGGTTTTCATCCTAACTTTCAGACCTGCAAACTCAGCTTGGCTCAGAGCATCAGATGGTGCTCTGAGAAATAGTATCGCTTGCAGCATCCGTACCTCATCCTTGATGGTTCTTCCCTCCCACAGCAGGGATTATGGACACAGCAGCAAAGCAACCCTGCGTGCTAGAGTGTAATTGTTAGGGGATGTAAGGAGATGACTGACGTTACAAAAAACGGGTTAGTGTATAAACAGGACCCTCACTGGCTCTGTGACTCTCTAGGCCAGGAGTGGGCAACATGCAGCCCGCGGGCCAGATGCAACCTGCCAGGCCATTCTATCTGGCTTGCGGGGCCCCTAAAAAATTTAGAAAATTAATATTTATCTGCCCATGCAGCCCTCAATGCTAAAACTCAGTAAGCAGCTCTCCCCCCAAATAATTGCCCACCCCTGCTCTAGGCAAAGCAATTACACGTGGATAAGATCACCTTCTCATCCAGATACTAGCAGCCCAGCACTTTCAAGAGGAAGAAAAGACCCAAATCAGAGGTAAACTCAAGGTCTTGCTTGGTTCTTCCAGCCCTTTTGGTATAACTCATGTCCATGAATGCATGGCTCAGAAGAACAGGCCGGTCCCTGGAACGTGGACGGTCCAGAATGTGGCCTACCCCTTGTACTCTCCCTACAGTTTATCCAGAAATAGGTATCAGCCATTAAGATATCACCAACTAGAAAAGCAGAAGCCTTCAGACAACTGCCCCCTTGCTGCAAAAAACCCCTTCAAATGTGAAATCACATTATAGCTATCTCTGAAATCTCTGTTAGCCCCAACTCACATGCTGACAATTAATTCTTTGAAGGGAACAGCCTTTTGATAATTTAATCTTTCTTTAAGAAGAGAATGATGAACCCTCATCCTCAGGGAGGAGCTGTATGTCGGCACACTCACCTTCTGAAGCAATGGCAAATATGCTCTTTTCCTGACAGAAACAGAAGCAATAGTGAGGGTAGCATAAAGAACAGAGACCAGGACTGTGGTTGCGGTCTGGTACAGATGGGGCTAGGTCATAAAAAAACACCTGATTTTTGCAGGAGGGTTGTTAAATCTTACAGGAATAGTGCCCAGAAATATTTCAGCTGCCCATTGCATACTAAGTCTGGGAAGACACGGGAGAATCACAGCAGTTCTCAGCTGAGGAGGGGTAAGGACTGGAGTGGACCTCAGAAACCTCATAATAAATCCACACGTATTCTGTGGTCTGACAAGTATTTGCAGGGTGACTGCTTCTGAGGGACAGAGGTGAATCCAAAGAAATGCAAGTCAGTTCTTCTCCAGAAGCTGGACAAACATTATCTAAAAGCAGAGAAAGAGGGTTTTTTTGTTTTCTTTTGTTTTTTCTGAAGTCCACCCTTGTTTAACAGCAGCCTCAGCTGTTATTCTCTTGAATAAATAGCTGCCTCTTATACGTACTAGCTGTCCATACCCTTCCACAAGGCATCACACCCTTTGCTCGCCTGCCACTGCCCCGGTTTGAATGTGGCGACATTCTGGATGGGAATGCTTATAACCGCAATGTTGTTCCACCTTCTTCCCACCAATTTTTGTCCTAGTCAAACCAGAGAAAAGTCAGGGTTTCTCAAGAATGGCCCTTGTGTTGCAATTGCTTGCATGCATGGAACAGCATGGTGACATGAGCAATGTCAGCTCTCGGTCAATATTTTCAGCAGGACAGTGGAACTCACCTTTGACCCAGTGCTCCACTGCCCGGCATCTTGCATCGACATCCTGACCATTACAGCATGCCAACATACTGATCCAGCGTTACTTCACCCATTCCCTTCATTGGCAAAAATGTGACTACAAGGTTCAGAGAAACTAAGAATCACGTCCCTTGGGTTCAAAAGAGCTCAGTGAGAACATTCTCCCCTTCCGCAGATAACAAAGGTATTCAACTGAGATTACATCTGAAATAATAGTTCTTCATTCTTATATCACACCTGTAATCTGGGGAACTCAAATTGCTCTACAAAAGAGACAGATATTGTTACCATCATTGTACCACCAGGGAAACTGAGGCACAGAAAGTGGAAGGACTTAATCAGGATCACGCAGCAAGCCAGTGACAGACCTGAGAATAAAACCCAGTGTCTCTTGACTCTCAGCTCAGCATATAACCTACCACAGCACTCCAACTCCTCGCTGAAATGACAGTGCCACTTCATATGGTGTTGCAGGCCTGCTTAATGCGTTCAAACTGTTGGTACTTTGGAGGCCACCTTTGGTACTTTGGAGGCCCGGTGCAACATGCGCTGTACACACCGATCCTCTGAATAGCTGTCCCATAAGGATTCACACCAGCTGGATCTGGGATTCCATCAAACTAACAGCTGCGAATGGATTTGGGAGGAAGGTCAATTCATTTTGCTCTGATTAGATTTTCTCTTTCTGAATGGACCTCAGCTGATTCAAGGGCAAACACCATTCCTAAGCACAGTGAATGCAAAAACACACTGCTCTGCATTTATATAGCAGTGTGAGGAGACATAAAACATAGGAAGCCTGTTCCCTGAAGAGTTGCCACTCAAAGGCATACACAGATTAAGGAAAAAATCTTTTTAAAGTGTTGTCTCACTAACATATGTCTTTGACATTGCTAGCATTACTACAGCAGAAGTGAGCATCCAGTATGAGAGGTCTCTTTCATACAGCAAGATGTGGCACAGCAAGATCTTGAAGTCAGATGCAAATCTTAAATGGAGTTAACGAGTGATGAGAAGGGAGATTTTGAAGGGGTGTGCTAAAATCTCAAGTGGATGGAATCAGAACTAGAGAGCAGGCCTGTCCAAAGCAGCTAGTATTTGCTTTGGATTCGAGTTTGGCCAGTTTGGGGGACAGTGATTTGATTCAATGATTCCAGTCACTGCCCTGAATCAATTTGGCCGAATCTCCGAATCAGCCAGGCCAGGCCTATCCACCGCCCGGTCCCCCAGCCTGCCCATGGCTGCCCTGCCCACCCTAGCTCCTTGCACTTGGGAAAAAAAAAGGCCCAACGTACCACGTGCTGCTGGGCAGGGGGCAATCCCCACTGCTTCCCACTGCCCCATGCTCTGCATGACCCCCCTGACCTCCCCCCTGCTGTCCCAGCCCCCCCCCCCGGCTGCCCTGCCCACCCCAGCTCCAGCCCTTTAATAAACTCCCCCCCCCACCAAACCCTGCACTCACTGGTTCCTGCTCGGTGGGGGCGATCCCCACTGCCCCCCACTGCCCTGTGCCACATGGGGGGCTCTTCTGTGAGTCCCCTGAAGCCCTGAGGGTGCTGCAGGAGCTGGTGAGTTCAGGGTTTTTTCATGTTATTTTTTTTAGAGAGCTGGAGCTGGGGCAGGCGCAGCAGCCATGGTGGGGGGGACGGGGACTGGGAGGTGGGGGGAGGGGGGTTCATGCAGAGCTCCCCATGCAGTGGGGGGCAGTGGAGGGCAATGGGGATTGCCCCCCTGCCCGGCAGCACCTGGTGAGTGGGGGCTTTTTTTTAAAGCACCAGGAGCTGGGGTGGGTGGGGCAGCCATGGGTGGGGGGCTAGGGCAGTGGTTGGGGTTGAGGGGGCTGGGGGAGCAGGCAGGGGTTGGGGCCTCCCCTGCCCCCTACTTACCAGCATGGAGTCCAGGGCCAGCTCCCTGCTGCAGCGGGTGGGGATTGCCCAAATCATCAAAGCTCTCTGAATCTTTTCTGAAGATTTGGAGAGCTCCAAATCGATTCAGACCTTTTTATTGGTCTCCTGATTCGATTCATAGTTGGAGATTCGGCCATCGAATCAGGCTGAATCTCCTCTGAATTGAGTCAGCACCCAAAGCGTTGCCCAGCCCTACTAGAGAGCACTCCAGAAAGGATGGCGTTCCTCCACCATGCGTTGCTGGACTAGTCAGAGGTATTGCCAAAGTGCCTCCGGTTTGTTTTAGACAGGTCAGAATAGTTGATGCTGAGCGTCCCCACCAGCCCTAAAACTCTATCGTATATTTTCCCTCTTCTGTGTGAATTTAGTGCTCATGAGCACTGCCAGATTGATGGTACTCAAGGGCTCTCTATATCTACTGAATTGGTATGCCCTTGACAGCAGCAGTACAAGTTACACCAGTATCCTGCCAAAATGCCTCAGCCCTGGGCTGAAGGAGTACCTTGAAAAATGAGATGGTAATTCAGTCTCCATGGCATTTTAGTCCTTGGCCTGCATGCTGTGATCACCATGTTCTTGTCAATGTTTAAAACTGATAAAAATGAAGTTTGAAGCTGAAGTAATTTAGGAGGAGAGGGGGAAAGAAATGTAAAACTAAAAACTAGACTTTTTTTGAGGCGGTAAGCATTCCCTGCTCCCATGAAAGTCAGGTGTGTCAAACCAAATGTTATTTGATCAGAAACAGTTTGTGGGGGTTTTTTTATTGATTTAAAATTCAAATACATTGCAAGTAAAAAAAAAAATGTTTTGAGATTAAATGTTGAAAGTTTCATTGAATACCTTCAGCTCCAAATTTTAGACTTTTCTGGATTCAGGGAAGGGTAGAGGTTTTTGGGATGTTTCATTAAATTTGGCATGAATTTATAAATAATTTGTGTTGACCCAGATCCCCATTTTCCATCAAGTGTCCAGGTGTCATGTGGAGAGCCCCCAATTCTCTGCATGCAGGGAGCATATTTAAATCTTCTGGATCAGGTTTATAAAATATAAAATTCACATTTTGCTACATGACAACTGTACCACATGAACATTTTTGGTCCAGACATAAACAATTCAGCTATGTTAAAACTAACTAGAAACTTAGTCCAAAAAAGAAAATACCCACAAAAAACAAATATTTTATTACCCATGAGATATGTAAATATTCAGCTGTCTTTTGGTTTTCAGTATTTCCATTTATGCTTTCTGGTTTCATCAAGGATTGGAAATCTGTGTATCAAAATACCATAAGGAGGTGTGTTCTGTGATTATAAAGATCTTGCAAGAGTTTCAGACCAAGTCAGTTTAGATATAGGCTGACAAGCCTTGGGAAATTATCTGAATGAAACCATCAGGCCTACCCACGTTCAGCAATTTCTAGCTTTGTAAACTTCTGCATCACTTAGAATCCAATTACTCATGGAGCCGGTAATATGATACTAAGCAAAGCAGATCAAAGTGTGTCAGATTTTGATTACTGATAACTTTAAAATTTTGAACATGTGAATTTCTGAATGAATGTTGTTAATATTTTCTCCATTTTTCCACCAATAATAGAACTGGATGCAATGTTTCAAAAGTAAAAAGGTTGGATCGGTTGGAAAAGTTTAAAAGATATTTTTTCCAGCTGTAGTAAGATCTTTTGCATCTAGGTCAGAAAATCAAATCCAGCTCAGGTCAGTCATGCAGTGATTGAAAATTGTTACTGTTTGGTAACCTTTTTCTGACACTTGTGGAATAAGTTTCAAATACACCACAAAACCTAATACCATGAGGGTCACTAATTGGCCTCCTTGATGGCCATTTCAAAGAAGCCAAGAACTGAATGGATCAGGAAATCAAATTTCCTTTCCAGCTGTAGAGGGGTTACCCCAGATCCATATGAAGGCAAGTTGATTGGGTGATGTGCCAAAGCTTTTATCATTTGAACTGTAGTAGTACCTAGATGCCCAGTCATGGATGGACTCCCCACAGAACAAGACAACAGTTTTTGTCTGTCGCGGGGCACTCCCGCGCCCCGCTCCTAAGGAGAGACCAGGAAGAAGAGAGGCCTGAAACAACACAGATGGGGGTTGCTAGGGCAACCAGGCAGGTCATGTGGCCCAGAGAGGGGCAGGGCCAGGCCCTTATAAACAGCTAGGCCAAAGCCTAGGGAGCAGTTCCCTTCTGGCTGCCGCAGAAGCAGGAGCTCTGTGGCTGAGCTGAGCGGCCAGAGTTGGGGGTTGCAGCCTTACCCCTAACAGGCTGCAATGATGCAGGGAACAAGATCGCCCTGATGAGAGGTAGGGCGGAGCGTTGGCTTTACGAGCAGGTAGGCTCTTCGTTGATTTTGTTACAGCCGTTCGGGCTTGGCTTTAAGTTACAGTTTACACCGGAGGACCGGGTGAGGCTGTAGGGGAGCGAGGAGGCCTCAGCGGGGCTCCCCAGCAGTTTGGGGGCTCCGGGTGCCCAGTAGGGGCACGGTGCCGGGGGGGCACAACGGTGGTGCCGGAGTGGCACAGAGCACGGGGTTGGACCCCGGCCCGGAAGGGGGCCAGGCACGGCTACGGCCACCTGAGCCCCAAGCGCGTGAGGCGGGGAGCGCGGTACACAGGCCCCAGAGAGAGGGCGAGGCCCGGAGAGGGCGGAGCGCCGAGAGCGCGATACAGGCCCCAGAGAGAGGGCGAGGCCCGGAGAGGGCGGAGCGCCGAGAGCGCGATACAGGCCCCAGAGAGAGGGCGGAGCGCCGAGAGCGCGATACAGGCCCCAGAGAGAGGGCGGAGCGCCGAGAGCGCGATACAGGCCCCAGAGAGAGGGCGGAGCGCCGAGAGCGCGATACAGGCCCCAGAGAGAGGGCGGAGCGCCGAGAGCGCGATACAGGCCCCAGAGAGAGGGCGGAGCGCCGAGAGCGCGATACAGGCCCCAGAGAGAGGGCGGAGCGCCGAGAGCGCGATACAGGCCCCAGAGAGAGGGCGGAGCGCCGAGAGCGCGATACAGGCCCCAGAGAGAGGGCGGAGCGCCGAGAGCGCGATACAGGCCCCAGAGAGAGGGCGGAGCGCCGAGAGAGCGCAGTACAGGCCCCGGAGAGGGCGCAGAACAGGAAGGGGACCAGACAACGTCCCCCGGGACAGCTGCGAGGCTTGGGGCGTGCTAAAGGGGAGGTTTTGGAGGCACGCATTTGCCCATAAGGCTGGGGGAGAGGACCCCACTTTGGAGCGGTAGTGAGACCATTGAGGTGCCGTTAGGTGCGAGTAGGCAGCCTCCCATACTGAACCAATAAGATCTAAGACGTGGCGGGCGAGTAGAGGGTGTCAGATCACCCTAATTGGCACGGCAAAGGGGCGCTCGCGAGCTCACGGCCGCTCGCGGGGCCATCCGTGACATTGTCCAAAGGAGTTTATCATCTGTAACTTATCTGTCTATAAAGACAGCCCCAATGTTCTTAGTCTAAAGTCCACTGAAGTTGCTGCAGATAGTCTCTTGACTCCAAATGGGCTTTGGATCAAGTGTTCAGTTTGCAATTGCCAATGTGGCACCTTTCCCTAATTCTTAAATGTGATAAAAACTGTTATTAAAAAGCCAAAACCAACTCATTGCAGTAAAGTACCCCTTCAGATAACTGAAATACATTTTCTACATTAAATACCAATAAATGGATGTGACTATTTCTGCTTAGGGAGTAATTCAAATCGAAAGACCATTAAGAACAGTGGCAGCCTTTCAACTGAATTCAGTGCACAATGGGTCATATAGTTTATATTTTCCTACGCATACTCACTTATATAAATAAAGCCTATGCACAGCATAACATTTGTATTAACCTGATGCTTACATTATTTTGGAGGAAAGATTGTGTATGTTTAATATAAGGCATATCCACTGCCTAGCTGGAAGATATTTCCAGTGGCATGTTATGCTTGGATGGCCTCCTACCATAACGGAACAGCCACATCTATTAGAATGGGCCAGCAGTTCACATGCTCCTTGGAAGCTTACTATTGTTTCCCCTCTTTTTATAGCGCTTACCGAGCAATGTCTTATGCAATCATAGATGCCCCGCTTTTCCAAAGCAAGCCGTCTAGCAATTGCTTTCAATTACACACACTTGCCAAGCTGCATTTGCTTATTTAAGCTGGGCAGATTGGAACAATTTACATTAGGCCTTTATTGCTGAGCCACCTATTTTTCTGTTGTTGTTTCATTTTGTTTTTAATAAAGTAATTCTCAATCTGAGCAGTGATGCAAGGAATAAAATGCTACCAGGCTGAGTTCAGCAATACATACGGTACACACGAGCTGTTCCATTATTAAACAATCAAACCAACCTGGTTGTTCGGGGATCTCTTGACTTCAGAGATCTTTTTGTCTCTGCATTTAATTTAATTGACAGCTTCTTGTAGTCTTTGAGAGAGGATGCAGGAGAGCATGGCATTTATCATAGACATACTGGCTATGGGTAAAATATTCAAATGTGTAGACTACACAAAGGTTTGGAAGAAGCTGAGAACTCATATTAGCATATGGACACTTAATGGAAACTGGTATCCTGATAATACTTTTTATCTTTCTCTTCACTGTAACTTTTCTGAGTGAGAAAGTATTTTTCTTTTTCCTCTTCCTTTCCCATTTTCCTTCCCTTATACTTTGCTGCATCCAAAGAACAACTCCCCCAACCTTCCCACTCTTGTCAAACTGAATGCAAGCTGAAAGCATCACATAAATTAAAATTCACATAGACTATTGACTGTTGTTCATCAAGAAAAAGAAAGTGTATTGACCATGGAAGCCAACAAAAATCTAAAATACTATAGTGCAAGATCTTTTCTTTGGGCTCCCTGCTGACTAGACTTTCTTTATTAATGAACACGACATAGCATACTTGCCAGCTATGTCGCCATAGCAGCATGCTCCCCAGGTATAGAGTGACATAGCAGTGAAATCTAACCATGTGCCTCACACACAGAGAAGTAACCACCCATACTGCACCATGCTTGACTATTTCCAAAAGGAAGTACTAAAGCACAGCACTGTAGCAACGTCACCATATGGTGACTTGTAGATGTGGCATTAGGGTACCAAATCTTATTAATTCTCAGTGAGATTCAGGACACATCTATATTACAGTGAAAGTGAGCCATAGCTGGGATGGCCTAAAGTGTCTCCCATCCACCCATTCCTGTCTGCATGCTCTAAAGCCTGAAAAATACACTGTTGAAGGGAGTCTGGTGTCATTACCAATGACCAATTTCAAGCATACTAGAGACCAAAATCTCAGATGCAGCTATAGAAGGACAACCCTGGAGCATCTTCAATGGTGTATTTCTGGGTGTGGAGTAAATGTGCATGGCATGCTTAAGTTGTCCTGTCTGTGGCTCACCACTGGTATGGTACAGTCATGGCCTCAGGCTCTTAAGTGCCTAAGCTGTCTTTGCAAATGGGATGTAGAGTCCAAAATTACTGAAGATTTATAGAAAGTTTACTCATTTTGTCTACAGTACTGGAAAAGAACAACTCCCCCAAAGTCATGCACAAAATAGCAGATTCAAATGCTGGAGCTTTGATAAGTTTTTCCCTTTAGTTTGTTTGCTTTAAATCAGGGGTATCAAACATTTGGCCACGGGCTGGATCCAACCTGTGGAGCACTGCCACCCAGCTCCTGGTGCTCCCCCTGCTGCATGGGCTTAGCCTGGCATGTGCATCACACATGGCACCTGCCTTGGCCTCTTCAGGACTGCACTGCATAAAAGGGTATATGCAGCATGGATCCTGGAGAGACTGGAATGCACACTGCATGCTGTGCAATCTGGCTGGCAGCATGTAGCATGGATCTCGGAGTGGCTGGAATAGGTACCACACTACACATGGTGCCTGCCTCATCGATACTGCACCACACATGGCATCTGCTCTGGGATGCATGCTGTAGATAGTGCCCACTCTTGCCTCCAGCAGATGTGGTGCCTATTCCTGCCAATCTGGGACTCATGCTGTACATGGCCCTGGTGAGTGCCATGTACAGTGTGATTCCCAAACTGGCTGGATTAGGCACTATGTGTGATGGGGTTGCCAGAGCAGGTGCCACATGCGACACTGTCTGGCCAGGGTAGGCACTGTGCAGCATGGCATCCAGTCTGTCTTGTCTGGGATCTATGCTTCACGTCCCTGGCTGGATTGCATGGCATGCAGCACCCATTCCAGCCTCTCTGGGATCCATGCCATAGGCAGTATGGGCCCCAGACTGACTGGGGTGGGTGCCAGAGCTTCTGTGTTGGAGATGGGGGAAGGGAGGGGGTCTGTGGACCCAATCCAGTTAATGGACTGTCTTCGTATCACTCATCTAGACCTCAGGGCTGGAAGAGTTTAACACCTCTGCTTTAAACAATATATATACACCAGAGGAATGGCAACTGGCCCATATAGATAGATAGATAGATATAGATCTATATAACATCATAAATAACAGATAACAAAACATTTCTACGTGGCAGGCTTGCCTAGCTTTGCCCTGTTCCTTGGGCTTAGAGAATTGAGAAAGCGATTGGTGGAGTGAACCCACCAATCAGAGACCAGCAGGGGAGGAGCCTGGGGAGGAGTCCACCCTGCTCCTACCTCAGGGCAAGGTGAGGAGTGGACCTAATTGAAGACTGTACTCCACCTCCCCTGATTGGCCAGTCTTTAATCTTGGGGCGGAGACCCAAAAGGACATATAAGGAGCTGCATGCACAGCACGAGGTGATAAGGGACGGAGAAGAAAGAAGCTGGGCTGTGGAAGAGCTGGGGGAGAGCTACCCAGGGGTGCTTCCAGTTGCCCTGAAGAGCCTGAAGACTCTGCCATCGGACAGGAGCAGCAGGCGGTCGTGTCCCCAACCCTTCATTGCGAGAGAGCTCAGCAAGCCAGTGCAGGCGTTGCTGCACAGAGGGCCCGAGAGGAGCTCCTTGAGACAGCTCGAGTCTCCCACCCTGGCTTGAGGCCAGCACTGGTGCAGATGCCGCTGCACGGTGAGTCACTGTTGGGCTGAGAGCCCTTGGAGGGGGCAAGGGGTGATTTGCATCCCATTCCCTGCTGCCAGGTGTGAGGGCCCATGGGCAGCACCGGCTCCACAGTGCAGCAGGCCTGTACTGGAGCCCCAGCCCTGAGCATGCATGAGGAGGTCCAGGCCCACAACCTGCTGAGAAGGCCGAGCCACCTGGGCGTGTGAACAAGCCATGCACCCCACACACGGACTGTGACAGAGCACCCGCTGCAGGAGGGACGGAGCCCTGGGAACCCTTGCTGGACCCCTACTCGCCGGGAAGCATGAGTTCTTGGGCAAGGGGTTTCCTACCGGGGAGGGACACAGTGGATAGCCTCATCAGAGGGGGTTTAGGCTACAAAGAGAGAGACTCCTCTAGAGGAGGCGGGTATTTGGGATTACCATGCCTTATATTTTGGTGTGTTTATTACTTGCTTGTTGTGTTTTCTATTCTGGAGAGTTTATTAACTGTTTATTGTGCTTTACATTTTAGGTTCCTGACCCATCAAGTGCTGGGGCATACTTGCCCTCTGAGGAGCTGTGGATGAGGTTTCTTTCATGGGTCTTGGGGGCTGCTATCCTTACCTGTTCTGTTATTTGTGGACTTGAATATATTATATGTAAACATTTATCTTTATCACCCACCCAGTTTATTCTATCCCCTTCCCTTTTATTCTGCATCTGAAAAAACCATGTATATAGTTAAGATATTGTGTTCTGGTCTTCCTCTATAGAGACACTGGAGACAGGGAAGCTGCAAGCAAGCTGTAGTTTCCACGTCCAGCATGTATACCCTGCTGACCTTCCCTTCTATTGGAAAGTGGGGTACACACTCCAGTACACCTGGGTTACATATAAAACAAAACAGCAAGTTCTGTGCTGCTTCTTCTCAGGGACTTTATGATACCTCTGTGCCACCCAAGCTCCAGGCTACAATAGCCCCCATTGTAATATAGAAAAGCCCTCAGGGACAGGTGTGACTTAAAGCAGCCTCCCCAGGGCTGTCTATGAAGTGCACAGCAGACCAGGACTCACACGGAGTGCAGCATGATAAGCATGCCCCATCCCACTCCTTCCTTCCTTCAGCCCCTCACCTCACATGAACTTGCAAGGAGCTGGCAAGCTCTATGCTGCATCTGTTTTTATTATTATTATTACTACTACTACTACCGCTAGTACCTGTATTACAGTATAATCTTAATCATGGGCACCCAAGCTGACAATCTAAACATAAGGCAACAAAAACAGATGGATACAGACAAAGCAGGGAACATGAGGAAGCAATAAGACAGCACCAGTCAGTGTGATAGTGATCTCAGCACACCAGTGACCTAACTTTAGTCAATATTTCTGTAAGCTTCATGGCAAGGAAGGGTTCTGATGTGGTAGCCTTGTGGATACTGGTAAGCAGCTCCTCCCAATGTAAGGAACAAAGGTATATTAATGCTTGTTTGAAAATGTAGCAAGTGGGTGATAGAGGCTGGTATCAGGGCCCTTATAGACTTTGACAGAAAGATACAGGGCCTGAAACAGCAACCGGAAGCACACCCAAATCTCTGCCCCCTATTTAGCCTCCTTCACTAAAGTTTTTAAGATCACCATGCTGGTTCCTTAAAGTACTTTCTCTTTGTGTAGGGGGGGAAAAAGTGTTTATTAATAAAGTCTAGTCAGCAGGGAACCCAGAGAAAAGATCTTCCACTACATTATTTCAGTTGATAGCAGAATAATGCAGATAGATGGCATGGAAGCAACTTAGCTGTCTGCTTGTGGCTAGAGTACATCTTTTTAAAAAAGCTTAATAATACTTCAGGTCTAGCTTGTTACAGCATTTCTAGTTAAGTTCAAAGCCTAAGAGTTGGAGGCTAACATTAGTGCAAGGATAAGCAGGTGATAAATTGTTCTCTTTCTTGAAGAGGAGCTAAAGTAAGCCAGGATTTTGGCAACTCTGTAAACAGAGGAGTAGAACGTAGTAGCATTGTACCAAGTGCAGGATGGGGAGGAAGGAGAAATACGTGCTATGGGCTTATAAACTGAGGATTGCAATGGTTCATGACAGGCCCTCAGGTATTAGAGTGGATTGGAGGGGGGATTTACTACCTTGGTTTGAGTCAGATACAACAGTATTTTAGAACTAGCATTCACTTTACATGAAAATTTTCAAATATAAAGAAGAATTGGTATGTTCCAAAGTTTTCACCAAAAATTCTAATTTTTCATCAGAAGAGGGTTGTTTTCTATTGTTTGAAAGAAAAAAACCATTTGTTTAACGTGGAATGGAAAAAAAGTTTTAATTTTAGGCTCTTCCTTGTTGATGGCAAAATTGCTTTTTTTAGAAACAGAAATTTCAGTGGAAACATTTCCTTTTTGACCAAATTTTGGGGTTTTCATTAAAAAACCCCCAACCTTACAAAACCAAAAACAGGAAAAAAAAAATCCAAAATCCAAACATAGGTTAGATTTTTAGCTGAATTTTTTGTTTGGCAGAGGCAAAGAAATTTGGTTTTTAGTTTTATGTTCCTCAAGAATCTGTGAACGTTACAAGATTTTTTTTGATGAATCCAAAGTCTCTTTATTATTATTTTTTTCTGCAGGAAACACCCACTCCCTGACCTGACCTTATTTTTTGACATTATTTGCAAGCAGTCACTGAATAGTTTAAGTGAACAAATGTAATCTATAATCCAGGGCACTATATGTAAATGCTTTGCTTTGCTTTAGGGTGTGATTGGTTATTTGGGCCACATGTATTGTTTCACCTTCTGAATTGGATGACTGAGAATAACAGATGGCAAAAAACAGAAAAGTAATAAAGCATCTTCCAGTAGGAATGTCCACACATCATTCAGGTGAATCTTTGAGAAACTGTTCATATTTGTCAACATTTTCACAAATAATCCAATGGTTGTCTGAATTAATAACGTGTGTGTGGGTGTGTGTGTGTAACCACAGTATGGTTCAAAACCTGCAATTATGTTTAATAAAACATTTCAAGGTTTAAAAACCTGGTTTTCTTCCAATGCTGAATGCAATTAAAACATTTTGAAAGTGTTGACAAAAGAGAAACTGATTCAGGATGCTGGGTTGGGATGTGATAGATGCTGGTTCAATTACTTCAGCCTAATATAGACCCCAAAATAAAGTTTTAACATTAGAGTGAGTCTCTCTTGCACCAAACTTTGAAATAACTCTATTTCATTCTAGAGCAGAGTGAATACAATATTTGAAACCTTAAAATGTTTCATGAAATACATTTGTTGTTCATGAGTGTTGAGATGACCAATGGATGATTTGTGAAATTGTCCAAAAATACAGATATTGTATCCTGAATGATGTCCATGGATTCAGACTGGATGGTGCTTTACCATTGTATTCCTCCTTGTCTCTGCTAGACTTGAGAAAACATCCTGACAAAATTGTTGTAGAAACCAAGTATTTCTGCAAAACACTTCAGTTACAACAATAAAAAAAAACAAGCTTGAAGATATTTCAGGCACCACTAATTTATAACCCACCATACATACCCATGGAATTCACCCCTTTTTATTTGTCAGTCTACTGGCCAATCACATTTTTTGCTGATAGATCAATTTTAATCAAATTGCTTTTTCCTTGTGCAAAGTATATCCCTTTTGAACATGAAGAATTTATCACCCAATGCAGAAATTATAGCACTTGAAAAGCTGATCCCATTCTTTCCCAGATCTCTGGGAAAATAAGACATTTGGAAGTACAAGCTAATGCCCTGTCCCTTAAGCACTGAATCATATGCATACTATTGTTCATGTGAGGAATCCCACTGAAATCATAGAATCATAGGATCATAGAAAATTAGGGCTGGAAGGGACCTCAGGAGGTCATCTAGTCCAATCCCCTGCTCAAAGCAGGACCATCCCCAAAGGCTTTGTCTACCCAGATCTTGAAAACCTTCAAGGATGGAGCTTCCACCTCTTTGGGTAACATGTGCTAGTGTTTTCTACCCTCCTAGTGAGAGAATTCTTCCTAATATCTAACCTAAACTTCCCTTGCTTCAATTGCTCCTTGTTTTGTCATCTGCCACCATGGGTAACTGTACAGCTCCAGCCTCTTTTGAACCCCCCTCCAGGTAGTTGAGGGCTGCTATTAAAACCCACATCAGTCTTCTCTTTGCTAGACTAAACAAGCCCAGTTCCCTCAGTCTTTCCTCATAAGTCAAGTCCCCCAGCCCCTGAACCATTTTTGTTGCCCACTGCTGGAGTCTCTCCAATTTGTCCACATCCTTTCTGTAGTGGGGGGCCCCAAACTGAACACAGTACTACAGATATTGTTTAATAGAACAGTTTACTTGCATAGATTACTAGTTACTCACTTGATTGAATGTTTGTAGGACCAGGGCATAAATGTCTAATGCCTTGTATTTAGGACACAAGGAGAAAATAAGTGCTCCATTTGTGGCTTACAAAACTAAATCAATATGGCTACAAAGCAAATGGTAAAAGGGAGTGGGGCACGTTAGGAAGGGTGTGGTCAGTCACTTCCCATTGGACCAGCTGTAAGTAAGGTAGGGCTCCAACGATTCAGTTAACCTTCCTTTTGTTTTTTGTTCAGGCAGGTTTGCCCCTAAATTCAAATGAGCCCAAAGTCTCAAAGTAAAATTACACTGGAGCCGACTGATTTTGCTACAGTTTTCGCATAGCCCACACTAACATTAATTCACTTTAGTGTCCATTATCAAACATCCCTGTCAGGTGTGTATCTGCAGGAATGAATGATATAGAAAAAAGTTGACAATTGTGAGAGAGACATATACTGGCCTGTGGTATACTCATTAATGTAACAATCAAAGCCGATAGTTGATCACTGCACCCTTACTGCTAATTACTATGCTTTCCATAACACTGTGTAATGAAGTATAAAGCATCATTCGCTTGGATCCAAATTCCTTTCCATTCCCCACAAATGTTCTCTGATCTCTGATTTCCCTGTAAACTGCTTGACATCAGAAATAATGAGACATCCTTTCAAGAGTCATTCCTTTTTATGTCATGAATGTTAATTAGGGTCCCAATCACTCATTCCAAAGGACAGTGTCATATCTTTGGTCCTTGAAGGGTTGGGAGCTACAAGACTGATCCTGAGATCAAAGCCTTGAAGAACATAAGGAATGGGACTCTTGCATAATCAAGAGATGGGCCCAAACCAAAACCCTGGATCCAGGGCGCTCTTGAAATGAGTTGAGTGTTCAGAAGCTAGTCACATGGCTGCAGTTTGCATAGAGACCCACAGTTCATATACTACTTTGAATTTGATTTTTCAGAAATGGACTGGCAAAAGGAAAGGCTTTCATGCAGTGTTTCTAGTTGTATTTGCTTCTGCTCCAGTGGGAAATGCCATATGAAAAGACTAACATCTGCATGTCTGCTTCGGATATTGGCTGGAACCAGTGTGAAGAAAGAAGCAAGAAGTTAATCAAATGTTTAAAAACCAAAGCCTAGACTTACGTGGCCTTTTATTCAAGTTTTGGTGGAAAGTTTGAGTCATTTTTTATATTACTAAAGTCAGCTGCCCATCAACATTGTAAACTGCATTTCACATTAATTAGCTTTTCATTATTGGGATGCCAGAAAGTAAGGAAATTGGATACTGCATTTATACATTTCAGGGACTGCTTTCACTGCCATCTGTGTGGAGGGTCATCCTGCCTTTTATCAGTGAGTTTAGTCTTCAAGATCTACCTTATCTGGTCTCTGACATTATGAGAACCTGAGCCTGGGTTGATTTTCTTAAGCATGAACATAAATGGCAAGAGCAGATAAAGGGTGGCTTATACCCTACATACTGGGCAGAGGAAGAGGCATCTCACTTGCTTAATGTGTATTTTCTAGGACAAAATATTCCATCATGTTGAACCAAGATGGTAGCAGGCCCCAAGTCCCTACCATTTGGTTCCTTCCTGCAAACTCACATTCCTGGAAGAGGCTTGTCTCCAGCAGCAGGCTGAGGGTAAAAGCAGATGTTGCCAAATGAAACGGGTTAATCTGTGACAGAACGTATCCTGCCACAGCTGATCCATTTTACTGGGCAAAACATTGGGCATGTCCCCCTTACCTGAGGATTCCCCACATCCCTTACTGCCTCCTACTTCCTTGCCAGGACCTGAGTCAGTGCCAGTTCATGTCTCACATGGAGGCATGGGTCCCAGTGTGGAGTGCCACGAGACCCACACTGACCTGGGCTTCACTGATGTGACGTGACCAAGAGTATGGATATCTATTTGCTCACTACTTGTGGCACCATACATTTTTTTATGGCAGCACAAATATGGTCTCAGGTGATGTCTGCTTCTGCCCTGCAAATCAGCCATTTTATTTGAGAATGTTAGGTCACATTCTCAGCCGATGTACTTGGGCACAG
This sequence comes from Crocodylus siamensis, assembly GCF_052110815.1. Classification (NCBI taxonomy): domain Eukaryota; kingdom Metazoa; phylum Chordata; order Crocodylia; family Crocodylidae; genus Crocodylus; species Crocodylus siamensis. Next base: position 61,683,660 of record NC_143402.1, read on the forward strand.
CTTTACTGGAGGCAAAGTACTTCAGGCCTTTTGGAAAAAATTCTGCCCTTGCTTAAGTGGGAGAGGATATGGTGATATTAAGAGTCATCCTGATGGCATAGGGCTGACTGGAATAGGGAAACAAGATTATCTTCTTGGGTGCTGTGCATCCTCAAGCAATACATGCTTGGTGGACCTGGCCTTTGTCACAGTTGATGATATCTGACACAGTGGGACCACATGCCTAACTGCTTATGGCATCTAGGATTCCCAGGTGGTCACCCGACCTAGTACTACTCAAGCCCAGAACTGTTTAGAGACTGAGATCAAATGGGTGCAAACTGATATGGCCAAAGGGTTACATAAGCATTTGCTTATTTTATTTCCTGACCTTCAGAAAAATGTTCCTTAGACAGCTTTCCTGGACTTCATCCCATGTGCTATGTACTCAAAGTTATCTCTGGTCCCAGTTTAGGTAGCTAGGTTCTGGGGAAGTCAACCACCTCATTTTATTGTTGCTGTGGTGCATAACTTCAAATATCTTCTAGAGCTTGCTGGAAGTTCAAGCAAGGGTTGTTCCAGTTTGTCTACTGGCAGAACATTAAAGGTGATCTGTCTTGCAATTAGGGAAATGTAGGTTGTAATGAACTCCAATTTAAGGCTGTATCATGGGAAAGGATGCCTGTCTTGGCTGAAATAACATAGCCTGGGCTTCCTCCCTCTGTCCAAAAGGAGTGAACCAAAGGCACTGAGTGGCTGGTTGCTCAACATGACAAAATGCTGCAGTGCTATTTTTACAAGGGAGCATAAAATTGTTGCATTCTGTATGTTATGGTATTTCGTAACTACATTTTTATGAACCTAAAATAGCATCTTGCATTTACTACTTGGGATAAATTGCTACCATATTTGCCAATTGCTTTAATACTAGCTATCTAAACAGCTGCTGCTAAATGCAAGTAAATTATATTTTACTTTCCTTTGAGGCTAGATAAGAAGGTGGTGTGTCTTATTTTGTACTGCATTTGTCAAGAAATCTGGTGCTCTGGAAGATGGTTGTGAAATGACAATAAGGAGGGGGGAGGCATTTTTGGATATTAGTGTAAAGGTTGAAACTGTTTTAATAAAACAACATACAATAATGCCAGACTCAGGTGTTAAAAGCTCATGAGTCAAGCACCCTGCAAATCCTAAGATTGGCTTGAAAATCATGATTTTGTTAAAAATGAGAATTATTTTCTGAACCTTTTACATGCAGTCAAGTCAGTATCAAGCTTTTCCCAACCCCGAGGGCTAGAAATGTGTTTTAAAAAAAATCAAAGCTGAAATCTTTATATATTCCTATAACCCTGGGGAGTTGAGCCTTGATTAAATAGTCATAATACTCTTTATAAAATAACAATTACAAGGGTTTTGAGCACTGATTATATAAATGCATTTTAAGAGACTCTCACTTCTGTTACCATGAGATATCACTCTCCTTAATGGGCCTAATCCTAAATCCTCAGAAAACAGTGGGAACTTCCCATTAACATCAGTAGGTTCTGGATCTGACTTATGGTGAAATTTCACACTATCTTAAAGCAAACATGACCAATATATGGCCCATGGGCCAGATTCAGCCCACAGAGCTTTGTCATCTAGTCTGCAGGGCTCATGGGTGTGGAAATTTGGCAGCATTGCAAACTGTACTGCTGCTCTCCAAGCTGCAGCAATTAACCATGCCACTGCTCCCAGAACAATCCTGCCACCAAATTTCCAGCTCTGTGAGGAGCTCAATGGACTGAACACAGAGAGCAGAACTGCATTATCTTGTCTGAAGGGTTAGATATTTGGTGGTAGCTGCTACAGGTCCACAAGCCACAGCAATTAGCACTGCTGCCACCCAGTTTCAGCCCTATGAGCCAGATGACACAGATCTGTCCGATGGATCCAGCCCACCGGCCATATGAGTTAGATGTCATGGTTTTAAACAGGTCCTGAGTTCCTTAGAATGCAGCAATTACCTCTTGCCAGGAAGACATTAAGTCAAGCACCTTAAACAAGCATCTTAAAATTCTTAGATGAAAGATGCCATATAAATGTAAAGTATTATGCTGGTGGCTTTATGAGATCACAGTGCTGTCCTGTGTTTCTGGCTCGCTGACCTGGCCTATTTCTTGTGCTTTCCCTTACATAAAGTTTTATTCCCCGGTTGGCGCGCTGGCATTGGCAGTGAATTCACCACACGGGTGAATGTCCACAAGCATTGTGGACACCAGAGGAAGAGCTCGCTGTTTATTTGAGTACAGCGTGTCAAATATTGGCTCATGCAAGCTGCTCAGGCCTGGTTGTTAGACTCTGGGCTCCCTGCCCAATGTAAGGAATTAAAATTAAGAGATGGGTGTAATTAACTCATGACAACAAATCCAAGTCCTCCCTGAGCCTATAGTTTCGTTCTGTCAAAGCCAAGCTGGATCAGATACAGGAGCCAAGTGAATGGTAACTTATTTAGTCTTTTTTCTTTAAAACTTATGGGTAAATTTACTATTTACCCAAATCAGACACTCACAGTGCTGCGTAGAGCTAAGGACAGCGTGGGTACTGCCTGTAGAAATCTCTCTCTCAGCTCTACCACAGCACCAGGATCCTGACTTTTGGGCCTCCACACACCTCAGCCCTTATCTTATAGTCCACATGTCCCACACGTCTCTGCCAAGGTACCTCATTCCTGACCAGCAGCACCCTCAGACACCCACTCCTTATCCCCCATATACCTCTACTGGTGCACTTCATCCATGACATGCATTGTCCAAGGACAAATTCAAAATAGACGACACGAAATATTTATAACAGCACATTGTGGAACTCATTGCCTTAACATACCAGTAAGGCCTAAAGCTTAACAGGATTCAAAGAAAAGATTGTCCATTTGTAAGACTACCAAGACTATCCAGTTACAGTAGCAAACGCTAAAAAATAAATGAATGAGAGCTTTGGTAGAAATCTAAACCCTCATAATTCAGGGATTAAATTAACCTCTAGAAATAGGCTTGAGATATGGGGGGAGGGGGAGAAATTTTCCTTGGAAGAAGGTATTCCATAACTTCCTACTTCAAGGTTTCTTCTTCTGAACCAGAATATATTAGGCTGATACTGGAGCCAAGAAATTGGAAGAGGTGGGCCATTTGGTTGATCCAGTTCTTATATTCCTTACTGTTTCTTCCCCAATAACCCAAGTTGTATGCTTCCCCTCCACTTTGAGGGTATGAATGAACCTCAGCCCTTTGCAGTGTTTCCATCTTTCTAGACATTTTTGCCATACCTATGTTAATAGAATCTGAGTATATATTTTTCTTCCTGAACTTCCACACAGCTCTATCTATACAGTCTAACAATTTACACCCCATTCCAAAAGCCGTTTTGTACCCAGAACCCATTTTTCTGTCTTTATTTTGATTTAAGAACACTGGCCATAAACAAGTAAATTGAAACAATTTTTTTTGCAATGACCCATATGAACCACAGCAGCATCCACATAGGTGATGTAATTCCCCAAATAGAGCTGGTTGGGAGATTTCTTCCAGCACAAAATTCCAATGAAAACAAAGTTTTTGCCTGCATTTTTCTTTGAATATTTTGAGGGGTTCGCCAAAAATTGGCAACCTGAAAATGAAACCAATTTTCTTTTTAAAAATTAAAGCAGAACAATTTTTGTACCTGAACATTTTTTTTAAATCACTAAAGAGCAGGACATTTTTTATTGAATACTTTTTGTGGAAAAATCCCCATTTAATCCATCATTTTTCACTGTTAAAAAAGGTTAAATAAAAAAAAGGAACCAGCTCTACCCAAAGGAAGCAGAGCCAAATGCTTACTTCTATTGTGTTCATTTATACTCTGGGGAATTCCACTGACTTCAGCATAGTCGTCCTGGGTTTAACCTAGTGGAGGCCAGAATTATGCTTCTGCCATTGGCAGCAGTTTTGGAGAACAAGGCACGCTCTGCCTCTTTGGGTCATATAAAGATCATGCCCATTGGCACAGCCTCAAGAACGGATCAATTGTGGCTAACCCCAGGCAGCCTGTTCCCCCCTCAGCTTCATCATCGCTGACAGTGAAGCCACTGCTTCAGGAGCCATATGAAATGGCCAATTCTCTCCTGGGTCATGCTTTGCTCTCCATCTAAATCTGTTAGTAATGGATTCTATTTGAGAAAGACTGTATTATATTATTCTTATGATTAAACATTGGCGAGAGCTTGCAAAAATTTGACCTCATTCCAGTCACTTTGGAAAGGGCAAGAAACCCATTAAGGGTGAAATGAAGAACTTTCTAAAAAGAGAAAATGATAATAAAACACAGCTTAAAATTTCAAGTCTGTAATAGCATTTTGGCCAGGTTCTGACCATGGTTACACACACTGAAATTCTAGGTGACACCATTGACTTAAGCTGAATGCTGCTTGTTTACCTTGATAAAAGTGAAACAAGAAATCAATCCCATATGTGGAGCTTTTAAATTGGGAAATACAGTGAGGGCAGGAAAATGTTTGGTGAGCACTTCTTTCTTAACTGCCAGTCTCTGAGTAACTGTGTACAGTCCAGATGGGCAGTATGGACTTGTAGACAGGGTATGGGAAAAGGAATCAGCAGATCTTGGGTTCTGTTCCCATTTCATTCATTCATATGCTATGTGGCCTAAGGCTTGACACTTACCTGCTTCCTCTCTCACACTTTGTCTGTCTTGCTTTATAAGGGCTTTGGACCTAATTTATTCAACATATACTTTTCCTGATGTGGCACTCTGTCACCCTCTGGTGTTGGCTGGGCAACAGGTAGAGGTTGATAAGCTTGCTACAGGTTCAGGACCTGCATTCACAACACGTTTACACCAGTGTAATTGGCCTTTACACAGGTGTAAATGACAAGCAAACACCTAATGTGTGATCCTACACCATAGAAACCTGCTAGAATCCAGCATGTGATGATGTCCTTGGGGAAAAGGGGAAGAAAACAGCCGTCATAATATACCAGTATAAGTTATACTTCTGCAAGTGTGTGTCAAAAGTTATCCTGGGATAGATGTTTGCTTAGTGCAAACAAATTGCTTGCTCCACCATTTGTACCTACTGATGAAACACTGTAATAGTGTCTACTGCAGCTATCCCATGATAACTAGTCATCTCTCTACTCTTGAGCTTCATGTAATTTATTTCAGTGTACAAAGCCAATAAGAGTTACACTTACATTAATATACCATGTGTCCAGGGGTTCCTAGAGCTAGGAGTTTTGGTTAAGCAACAGAAGCCCCACTCAGTGATACAAAGTATATGTACATACAGTGTTTAGCTGCACAACAGGACCCTAACCTCATCTGATACCACCAAGAGCTACATATATGTGACAGCTGAAGGATGCAAACTCCAATGACCTGATTGTAATAACCTTATTTAAGGAGAAAATCCACTGCTATGCAGGGGCCAGCAGGTATTTCTTATGTAATAAAAAGAAGGTGTATTTGTCTCTTGGGCTCAGTGCTGACTATCTGGATGGGGGTGAATTCCACCTGTGTGCAGAGCTGCAGAACCAGGCCCCAGAAAGGAAGTGGGATCATTTAGGGAAGGGCTGTCAAAATCTCCTGAGGTCCTGGACTGGTTTTGAACTGTGTAGCTCCTCACAGGCTAGATCCTACTTGGGCCATAAAGCAGCTGTTGTGGTTACTGTAGTGACAGTGATGGCAATTGCAGTGGCAGTGGCGAAGGATCTGGAGGTGGTGGGTCCATAGATAGCAGCAGTGGGTTCAGAGGCAGGAAGGGACACAATGATGGCATGGGGGCATCTGTAGCAGCAACCCAAGCTCACCACTGACAGCCATGGCCAGCAGGGCCAAAATGCACAGCATTCTGTGGCAGGCCACCCCCCGCAGCGTCCAGTAGCCTAGTAGGCTAGGTTGAGATGTTCCATGGACTCTCTTGACACCCAGGATTTAGGACATTAAGAAGTGATAAGACAAAGCTTTCATTCTGAATAGTTGCAGTAGGGGTCAACCCTGCCTTTGCAGTGATATTATCTAGATGTATATCTGTTTCAGGGCAACAGGTCTGAGGGGCTGGAAACTCCTATGCCAGGGATGGAGGGGTGCCAAGACAGTGCCAGAGGCCCTGGTGAATGGCCCATGGAGGGCCAAAACCAGAGAAAACTTACCTGCCACAGGTGCAGTAGCTGGAGGGACAGAATGGCAGCCAGCACTGCTCACACAATTCTTAAGCATGCTGTTCATGTGGCTGGGACAGTGCAGGGGTGTGACATCATCAGCCGGTGCCAGGAGGCAGCTATAAGAGCCAGTGTGAGACAGAGAAACAGGAAACAGCAGTGCAGCAGCTGCAGGCTCCTGGCTGGCACATCCAGGCATGCTACATCCTGGAGATGCTGAGGAGATGCCAGGAGGTGGCACTAACTATACCAGGAAGGACGCCAGCAACCGAAGAGAAAGGAGGAGCCAAGGAACTGTGGACCCAGCAACCCACAGGGATGTGTGCATGGGAGGAACAGCACAGCCTCCCTGTTTTCTGCTTTATTTCCATGAGTTCAATTTTGTTCATTATTCTGAGGAGACATTGTTTGGCTGCCACTGCTGGGGCTTGGGAGGCCAGGAGTTCCTGGAGACTCTGGGGCAGAGGACCATACCTGGACAAGGGTCAAATTGTCTGTCCAACCAAGGGGAGGAGTCCCAGGGAGCTGGACTGCATTCTTGAAGCTGACTCAGACTGCAGGTGACATTTGAGTTTCTGTTTAAGTTTCATGTGTAGAGCAGGGGCAGGAAGTAATCCTGGCCACTCCACTGTAGCCCTGTGGCTGCTCATTGAGCCAACCAACCCTGCCTAGGGAAGGCAGTTGACCTGGCCAGGGTAAAAGGGCAGGCCTGACCAGGTAGGAGCCCAGGCCATCAACCATGCAGCAAACATCAACAGGTTGGTGCATGGATGGGGTGTAGGGAAGGTGGAGTTCCAAGGGACGTCCATATGGAGTGTGCCTAAATGAGTCCATATCACACAAGAGCCTCCCACTTCTACTTCTAAGACCAAGGCATGGCAAGAAGCAGTGGGAGTTTCCCTTAGAAGGCAGCACCTCGCAGACAGTAGTGCTGAAGGTTGCTGGGGCCTGAGTTTGGGTCCTGAGTCACTCGGGAGCAGTTGTTTGGGCTTAGGTGGGTACAGTATCCTACTGAAGATTTTCCATCTTTGTGATGCCATAATGGGAGCTGTGTCCCTGAGGCAAAGCTCATGACCTAAAAGCAAAGGCTAGGAAAATAAGCTACAGTGGGTGATTCCTACAAAACATTCCATTGCTCATTGAGAATCCATTTATGGAAGTTTTTATAGCAGTCTTTTAGGTCATCTTAGGCCACAGAAGAAAAACAATATCCCTAGGTACTGAATATGGGCCAGCACCAGGGCCACAGTGTTCATACACATGCAAATAAAAAACAGGTCTAAAGTACGGAAATACTGTTATAGAGCTTAGGGGCCTAAGCAAGATTATGGCTCCATTTCCACTGTTTGGCAAGGCAAAGGGGTCCTATGTGTAAAGAAAAATTGAGCATTCTGCGAGTGGAGGAAAGATGTGGTGTTAGACATAGCCTCATGTTGATACCTCCATGGTGCACTGTCCTCAGTGACTTCCTTAGCACTATTCACTCACCTCAGTGCATGGCTGTCCTTTTATGGGATATAAATGCCCTTTTGGAGCTTCTCTTTTATGTCTTGGACAGTCAGACAGCTGGAGTCCTCAACTGATCCTTTTGTACTGGCAGTCAGTGGCTCCGTCCCTCTCTTCAGTATGTATCTGTAATGTTTTCCCTCCTAATTGAAAAGGAGATGGCACTAAATTCCTCCAGTGAATTATTCACTGCCAGCCATTTGCTCAGGTTCATTGAGTATGCATTCAGGCTTTCCTTTCTATTGGCTCCAGCCTAGATAAGCATGAATGGTAGCTGAGAAAAGATATTGCTATCTAGCCTGGATGGAGAAAAAAATGCCATTGAAAACCAGCCAAACTCCTCTTCTTCCTGCTTTTTCAGAAGAATCCTGGCGCCCTCTCTGAACTGCACACAGGCATGATGAAATTTCCCTTAAAGTATATGGCCGATGGGGAAAATGTCCCTGTTGTCACTGCCAGCTACTTGGTGGTAGAAACCAACTTAAAGGACAATGAAAAGGCAAACAAGGTGAAGACATCCTTTTGCCTGGTGGTCTCTGAAAAGAAAAGGGAGCTACACTTGAGATCCAAGGACTTTCAACTATTTTCCTTCTTCCCTGCATTTACCGGGCTGTATTTTTAAGTGGCATTTATTTTTTTCAGATGTTTCCTTCCCTATAGTAAGATGTGGTCTGATATTTCACTCAGCTTCAACAGAACTAACCATAATTTAGGCTGATCCAATCAAGAGCAGAATCAAGCCTAATATGTGCAGTGCTGTAACCTTAATAACCTCACGCATAGATAGTTCTTTCCAATAACCCCTTAAGCTGCCCCTTGCTTTCCCTAGACTGAATAGCATAGGATATGCTGGGAGGAAAAAGGATATTTCTTTCTTTAACATCTTTTGGTATCAGACCTCTTTCTCCCTATTATTTCTCTTACCTGACTTTGCTCTTCAAGTCCAGAGCATTTGGAGCTGTCTTTCAGCATAAACACACAATCACATCGGTGCCTCTCTAAAAGGTTGCCTTTTTTTTTGCTTTTTGCTTTTTTAAACAAAGCAACAAGCAAGTCACTAGAAAGAACGTGGCATGACTGGCATTTCCCAAGGTTAACACGGAGACACTTTTCAGAGACAGCACTGCTGCTGCTTCCATCAGAGCATGTGGCATGGACAGTGACAAGCTGCCTGTAGCATCAGCTGGAGATGAGAGACTAGGAAGTCAAACAGAATCCTCTGAACAACAGCATCATGGCAAGAAAGTAGAAGTTCAAAGCTGTAGCTCTCCTTATGAGGAGACCGCCTGGCTATGTGTGACACTAATTTATTGTCATTTTGTCATTTTTTTAAAATTATAGTCAAAAGGTTTTTTGTATTTGAGCTTCTTTGGTCAGATTGACAGTGACATTAACTTTAATCTCAACCAGAACAAAAGAGTTCAAGAAGCCTGTAGAGCAGTTTTGGCCTTGTGACATATTTCCTCATCTGACAGTGGACTAAATTCATCCCTGATGTAACTCATTGACTTAAAAATGAGTGTGACCCATTGTATCAAATCTACATTTCATGTAAATCAAGCTAGTTCGGAAGCCATGCTAATTAATATTAGCTGAGGATCTGGTCCATTAAGTTTACCTTGGTAAAGAAAGTGCATTTTAATCATGGTTAAACTAGGGACAGGAAATACCAAGGGAATCAGGCATCACAGGCCATATGTTAAAGCAGGCCAATATGATAAGTAAGTGTGCTAGTCAGATTATGCGTTAAGTACTTGATCCAACTCCTACTGAAATCAAGGAAAAACCTCCAGTTGACTTCAGTGGGTGTTGATTCAGGCCCTAATTACCTCGAGCTGTTCTCCAGGCATGTTTTTGCTTTATATCAGTTGCAATGAAATGTGCATGCTTTTCAAGGTAATTTCAGTGCAATTTCTCCATGACTATCTCTATCCATGATGTGTCCCAGTGCTTACACCAGAAGTGCCTGGTGCCAGAAATTGAGTCTCTTGGCCTCTCTCTCCATAAGTCCAGTATTATCTACAGCAGTAATTCCCACCTCCACGGGCTTTTTCCTGACTTAATAACGCTCTAAGATGTTTACTGAAATAGACACCCCCACTTGCGGGAACTGAAGAAACCGATACGTTCACCATGAAATTTGTTTGTTTGATGGCTTGCATGAAACAGGTTGGTGGACCCAGTCCATTTCTCCATGCAGTGGCATCCATTGTGTAAAACCACCACTAGGATGGAACTTCATCAAAGCCCCCAAAGAAGCCAAATATTAAATGGAAAAAGGAACTAAAGTACAATCTGCATCATAGAACCAGGGGTGGCTTCAGGATTTTGTAGAGGGGGGTGCGCTGCAAGGGTGGCTGCATCTGCTCTCAGACTCCCTGCCCTCACCGGGACAGGCAGATCATGCCACAGAAGTAGCAGCCTGGGCCTTTTTTTGTTTTGTCTTCCCTTACTTCCACTCGCAGCTCCTCCTCTCCTTTCCTTACTCAGGAGCTTCTCCCCTCCCATTTCAAACCCACCCCCACCTGCCACCGCTGCTGTCCCCAGCTGCCCTGGCAGTGGGGGAAGCTTCAAAGTTGCTTCTGCCCTACTCCAGCCTGGGTACAACAGCAGTGACAACAGTAGGCAGGTTCCTCTTTCATGAACCTCTCCCTGGACTGGTGGGGAACACTTGGAGGAAAACCTGCCCACTTCTGCTACCACCCCTGGAACCCCCCAGCCCCAGGGGAGCTGCAGACAGCAGGAACAGTGGCAGTGGTGGGAGTCAGGGGACTGGCTGGGGAAGTGAGGAGATGTGCTCCTGAGCATGGAAGGGAAGGGAGGGGTGGAAATTTTCACTTGATTTGGGGACATAAAGTCTCCAGCTATTGCTTCTGTGGTGTTAACTGAAAGATGGGGGGGTGGGAAAGAGGAGGAGAATGTGACCATACCAGTGCACTCCTCCTGGATCCTCCCTTGTCCAGAACAAAGTTAAGGTACCCTGTCAGGGTGTGTGGAAGAGTGGGAGAAACTTACAGAGCTCCTGACTAGGTTTTAGTTATACTGAATTTCAGAAGCACTAAATTCACATAGTATGTTAACTGAAAATGCTTAATGAACCTGCCACATTAAGCCAAAAGAGAAAAAAAAGGTGCTCCATGCGACACCCTGTCCCCAGCCTCCAGGAGAGAGATCCCTCTGAAAAGCTATGCCAGTTTCCACCAGCTGAAAATCTGGCCCTTGGCCTGCGCATTCTCCTGACATTAGTCAACACTGCTTCGTTCTAACAGTATATGTCAAAAAAGCAGTTGGCTGCCTCATAGTCTGAGTATGTGTTAGAAAGAGATTATGGGGTTTCAGAAGCAATTATCTTGACAAAAAAAAGTTGGCCGTACTTCATTACAGACAAGTTCAGCACTGTGCAAGGGACTAACTAACACTAAGTCTTATTTTGATGGCTTAAGAGACATGTATGGGATACATCCATGTCTGTTTGTCCCCTCAGAGTTTGGAAATAAACGTAATCTTGTTAGTGTCAATAAATATTGCCTAAAGGATTCTTCTTAAAGTAAATCCTTAACAGTAATAGTTAGGGATGAGTGAATACCAGAAGGTCCAGCACTAGGTAGAGGCTGGGTCCTATGATGGATTCTACTGGCAGAACCCCAGATGGGAGAAAGCGTGCCAAGGGACAGGGCAGCAAGTACAAAGCAGCTTCAGTTTTCATCCTCTGCTTGCCCCCCGCTGCCATTCTTCAATGGATTCATAGATTCATAGATTATAAGGGGCTGGAAGGGACCTTGCAAGATCATCGGGTCCAGCCTCCCTGTACTAGGCAGGAAAGACAACTAGGGGCAGGTGACCCCAGCAAGGTGACTGTCCAGTCTCCTCTTAAAGATCTCTAGGGTAGGCGATTGCATCACCGCTGGAGGAAGCCTATTCCACAGTCGGGACACTAAGGCTATGCAAAATTTTGCTGGGTGTTTCATTTCAAAGCTGTTTCGATGCATTTTGAGTGCAAAACAGTGAAATTGAAATGAAACAAAAGCCTTTGAAACAGCTTTGAAACAAAATAAGGGCATTCAAAACGTTTTGAGGTTTGAAGCTGGGCTTACTTGGCTTCAGCGCTGGTCTACCAGCAGTGGTAGCCTCCTGTCATCTGGCATGCAGATCCAGGGGCCTGTGCCCCTGGGAGGAGTCTTGCACAGCCTTGCAGCCCTCCCAGGGGTATGGGCCCCTGGATCTGTGCGCAGGATGTCAGCATGCTGTCACTGTTGGCTGGGGCCAGCGGCAGCACCAATCTTCCCAGTGCTCGGCACGGGCTGCACCCAGTGCAGGTCCCAGCCACCAACAGCAGCCTCCTGTTATCCAGTACGCAGATCAGGGGCCGGCACCCCTGGGAGGGCTGTGGGGCTATGCTGGACTCCTCCTGGGGGTGCGGGCCCTCGATCTGCATGCTGGATGACAGGAGGCTGCTGCTGCCACCTGGGACTGGTGCTGGGTGCAGCCTGTGTCCAGCACCGCGAATACTGGTGCTGGCATTGGCCTCAGGCAGCAGCGGGAGCCTCCTGTCATCTGGCACACAGATTGGAAGCCCACACTCCAGGAGGAGTCCAGCACAGCCCTGCAGCCTTCCCCAGCCCCACGGTACAGGCAGGGAGCAGTGTGCAGCCCCGACTCTGTGTGCCTCGTGCCCCTCCTGGGGGTGTGGGTTGCTGATCTGCATGCTGGATGACAGGAAGCTGCTGCTGCCACCTGGGACTGGTGCTGGTTGCAGCCCGTGCTGAGTTCTGGGAAGATTGGCACTGCCACTGGCCCCAGCCGGCAGCAACAGCATGCAGATCTGGGGGCCCACACCCCCGGGAGGAGTCTGGCACAGCCCCACAGACCTCTCAGGGGTGCAGGTCCCCAGATCTGCACAACGGATGACAGAAGGCTGCCACTGCTGCTTAGGGCCAGCGACAGGACCAATCTTTCTGGCGCTGGGTATGGGCTGCACCTAGTGCTGTTTCCAGGCGGCAGCAGCAGCCTCCTGTCATTCGGCATAAAGATTGGGGGCTTGCACCCCCATGAGGGCTGCCGGGCTGTGCTGGACTCCTCCTGGGGTGTGGGCCCCTGATCTGTGCACTGGATGACAGGAGGCTGCCACTGCTGCCTGGGGCCAGTGGCAGCACCAATCTTCCCAGAGCTGGGTGCGGGTGCGGGCTGCACCCAGTGTCAGTCCCAGGTGGCAGCAGCAGCCTCCTGTCATCTGGTACACAGATCTGGGGCCACACGCCGGGAGGAGTCCAGCACAGCCTCATTATACAGTGAAACAGTTTCAACAAAATGAAACGGAACAGTGCTTTCGAAATTAAACAAAACTTGAAACAAAACACTGTCCCATTGAAACGGTGAAACAGAAGTCAAAACAAAATGGTGCTGTTTCGTACAGCCCGACTGGACACCCTAACTGTGAAGAAGTTTTTTCTACTGTTAAGCCTGAATCAGTCTTCCAGGAGTTTGTGGCCATTACTCCTGGTTTTCCCCAAGGGTGCCCTGGTGAACAGGTGTTCACTAAGCCCTGATGTAGCACTGCTACCAAGTCCCCTCTCAGCCTTCTTTATTTTAGGCTGAAGAGTCCCAGGTCCCTCAGCCTTTCTTCACATGGCTTGCCATGCAAGTCTCTGATCAAATGGGTGGCTTTTCTCTGGACTCTCTCAAACTTTACCACATCCTTGCTTGAAGTTCAGCACCCAGAACTGGATGCAGTACTCCAGCTGTGGTCTCACCAATGCCAAGTAAAGTGGAAGAATAACTTCCTTGGCTTTGCTTGAGATGCATCGAATGATGCATGATGGAGTATTTTCTGCCCTGCTGGCTACAGCGTCGCACTGACAGCTCATATTCATACTGTGATCTATTATTACCCACATTATTATTAGCCCCTTTCAGTCATGGTGCTGGTCAGTTTGGTGCTGCCAAGCCTGTAGGTATGTCAGGGATTGTTCGTTCCCAGAGGGAGCACTTTACATTTCTCAATATTGAACTTCATTTGGTTCCAATCCTCCCAACTTGCTAGCCTGTCTAGGTCTGCCTGTATTTGTAGCCTATCTTCAAGCATGACCACACTCCCCCATAATTTGGTGTCATCCACCAACTTGGCCAGTGAGCCCTTCACCCCCACATCCAAATCATTGATAAAGATGTTGAAAAGCACTGGACCAAGCGCCGACCCCTGAGGGACACCGCTGCCCACTTCTTGCCAGGACGACACAGATCCGTTGATTAGAACTCTCTGGGTCCTACCCCGCACCCAGCTTCCTACCCACCTAACTGTTGTGCAGGTAAGCCTGCAATCCTCCAATTTTTCCATGAGAACATCGTAGGATACCAGATCAAAGGCCTTTTGAAAGGCAAGGTATACAATATTGACCTCCTCTCTCTTATCCAGGTGGCAAGTTATCAATCTCATCTCCTTCTATGACCAGGTAAGACAAGACCTGCACGCGATGAAGCCATACTGGCTGTCACTCAGAATCCTACCTTCTGCAAATGTATCACACGTAGTCTCCTTAATGAATTTTTTCAGGATTTTCCCTGGTTTAGAAGTTAGGCTAATTGGCCTATAGTTACCCAAGTCCTCTCTCCTCCTCTTCTTGAAGATGGGCAAAACATTGGCCCTTTCCCAGTCCTCAGGGACCTCTCCAGAGTGCTATGAGTTTTGAAAGAGTTTAATCAGGGGTTCTGCAATGACTTCAGCCAGCTTTTCAGCACTCTCGGATGAAGTTCATCCAGTCCTGATGACTTACATATGTCTAATTTTTTTAATTGATCACACACCAGTTCAATGTCAATAGTAGGAAATCAGTTATTCCCATATACCCTATCTGGAATGATATTCCCCTTGGCCCAGTGAAATACCTAAGCAAAGTAGTCATTCAGGAGTTCAGTTTTCTCCTGAGTGTCAGTAACTAGCTGTCCTGAGTTGTTGAGCAATGGCTCCACGCTCCCATTTGTTTTCCTCCTGTTCCCTATGTACCTAAAGGACTTCTTGTTGTTCCTGATTTCTGTTGCTAAATTAATTTAAGTCACTGTCTTAACCTTTCTAATCTGCTCCCTACAAGTGCAGGCCATTGTTGTATGGTCCTCCTTGGGGAATGTCCCAAGCTTCCATTGTTTGTACGCCTCTTTCTTCTTTAAGAAGACCATGAGTTCCCTGTTTAGCCAAGACGGCTTCCCAGCTCTTCTACTTTCCTCCACATGGGCATGAACTTCCTGTAATATCAGACCAGACCTAGTTTTCCAGCTCCTAACTACCTTTTGCTACCTATTGCCACCACCCAGGGTCTCCCATTTACCTTGGCCCAAACTGAGCATGCCTCAGAAAGACTACTGACTACATTAAATGATACTTTGGCACTTCTACCTCCAGATTTGGACAAAACCTGGGAATGCAGAAGTGGTGTGAAAGGGCACAAGGTTTGCCATGATGATCTCCACATCTGTGAGATGCAGTTGTCCCATGCCTACTTCAAAACTTTGTGATATCTGAACTGCCAGCCAAACAGATGCTTGGTTGGAAGTTGTTCTCTGCATATATTTGTTTGTAGTTTGTAAAGGGTTAATGTAACTTCCCTCCCAGCTGAAATCTCAGCCTGATGTTACTGTTTATCTATATTACCCTGCTTGTGTTTAAATATCGTAATGACTCTCATAACGTGTTTCCAGCTGCTTACCACCCCAGATAGCCAGTTATTAAAAATAAACTTGCATAAACATGACATTTCTCATGCATAGCTCAGCCATTTTGCCCTAATGCTCATGCTAAGAGGTCACAAAGCTCTATTTGTCACATCATCATGTGTTCCTATGGGAATGAATATCATGCCACAAGCAGAGGATTATGGCTTATTAGTGTGTCTGGGTAGTGGGGTAAGGGAGTGGAGATGATGCAGAAGAAAATGAATGCAGTAAGCTAGACAGGATCCTTTGTGTACAGGTAGTTCTCCAGTATTGGTTAAAGGCCCAATTTCTCTCCCATTAAAAGCATTGTTTTTTTAGTTGATTATGTATATCAGTGGTTACAGTGCTACTTTATGAACTTAACAAAAAGTTCATTGGGTCAGTGGGTGGGTGGGTGGGGGGAGATCAATTAAAGAGTAGTCTGAATGGTTAGTCCTTCTATTGGAAATGAGTGTCTGTGAAGCTGTGTAGCTATAGATCATTATTCTGGAAAGGTCAGTTATGAAAAAATATTGATTTCAGATGTTCAGTCTGATTACATAGCGGTAAAGTGTGACATTAAAATCCTGGCTGCTTGTGTCTCTGGATTGAGGATCAATGGTGTGCGTGAGCGTGTTTTAAATAAGGAAGAAAAAAGAAAAGAAAGTGAAGAGCGTACTTCCAAAGGCATTACATACATGTCCTGAGTAAGCTCTTATTTCACTAGGATACTGGTTGGTGCCTGGTTATGATACTTAAGTAATATTATCCAGTCACTTAGGCCTAGCACTTACAACCTACCTGGAGGAACTTCCTGATGATGCTGGAGAAAATATTTGTGGAAGTTTTTTCTGATACCCATTGAAGAAAACTGGGAAAGACCCAGGATGTTTTTTGAAACAGATTGATGTTTGATCAAAGTAGATTCCCTCCCCCCCTCCGCAATAGATTTTAAATTTATAATTAAAAAAAATTCAGAGAAAGATTGTTTTCTCTCTTTTGACCAACTCCATTGCTTTCCATGTAGAAGTACTACCCTGTGGTGTAATAATGTGGCAGCCAAGGTGGAGTTTCTAAGGTAAATCCAAGCAAAGACTTCGCTCATTTATAACTCAAATACAGTCTTGCCCTAGAAACAGAAAGAAAGACCAGCACTTTTTCTCAGGACCATCTACTCCAACTATAAGGTGCATTTCAATCTTGTCTTCTATAACCCCAGCACACAGCAGTATTATAGACATTAAAAAAAATCTAACTCTACCAAACGGAGCACAACTTTGCATACAGTCAATGAAAGGACAAATGAACACCATGGCATGTTAGTCATGTCATTTAATGCACCACTGGAATGTGAACAGCTTATGGTGATGGTGATGGTGATGGTAATGGAAAAAGACCTTGGAAGTTTTTTCAATGGGAGCTATTCACACTCATACAGTGGGCCTATATTTTGCTGGCCTTTTGCCAGTGGCTCACTACAAGATGCCAGTTAGCAAAAGATAGAGTTCACAGCTTTCTCCCTTGTTAGCCTTGGCCATGGTGAGCTTTGGGGTGTGGTTGGCCATGTGCCACCATGCCCATCTATCCCTCTCTGCATTAGCCTGGTAGAAAGGTGTCTTTGTCATTAGGAGTTTCGATTTAGAATATTATGGATATATAGGAGCACAGAATACCCATCTACAGGACCATCATTAATTTGGTACCTGGTATGCCTTGGTTTTCTCCTGGGAAAATCAGGAGCAAGTTCAGAACACAGAGTACAAGGCTAAATATTATTACATCATCCCCCACTGGTTAGTATCAGTGGAACTAGAAAGACTCTCCTAGAGTATAATGGCAAATGTAGGGTCATGTAGGAAGGGCTTAATTTAGGAAGTTTTCTTGCACAGAAGTAATTATATAAAGTGATTTTTTAGATGGCTTAGTGGAAGTATGAATTAGAATCAGTGAAATGTTCATAAGGAGGTCTTCCCACTGATTCTCATGACTAGACTTCCCCTGGGGGGTATATGGCAGAACGTACCGTAACCTGAATCAACCCTTGAGGATGTCTTTAATGTAGGTAGATAGGCTGGGATTCTGAAAGCAGAATTTCATTGGGTCTGTCACAGGGAGAAACAAGGAAGAAGACCCCAAGGAGCCAGGGGGGAACCCTGGGAGCAGGAGCTGGCCGTGGAAGAAAAAGGGAAAAAAAAGAAAACAGAAAAACGTTTACCTATAGCTGGAGCCGTGGTGAAGCCAGAAATGGCGGTGGGACCTGAACAGCTTGTTAGCTGTGTCTTTATACAGCTGCGGCCAGCTGATAACATCAGCTGCAGGAGCCAGCCAGCGGAGATAAAAGGAGCCGCTGGCAAGGAAGAGGGGAGGAGACCAGCAGGAGCACCAGAAGGGAAATCTCTCCCAGAGTCCCCACGAAGAGGAGGAGCGTGGGGATTTGCATCCTGCAGCACAGGAGGAGAGAACAAATCCCTTTGTGAGGAAAACGCCGCCAGCAGCAATGCAGGGGGCAAGAGGGCACCTTACTCAGAACAGGAGCCGAGACCCAGAGACAGAAGAGAGCAGGACGGGCTTGAGACCCAGAATTACCTGCAAAGAGCCAGGAGAGTTGGCAGAAGCCAGAATGCCAGACCAGGTGGGACCGTAGAGGGCTCAGACAGCCTCAAGGAGGTACCGCAGGTGGGGGCTAAAGGGTACAGTCAGCGGGAAGGGCACTAGCTGTATAGAGCCACCCCACCAGGAGACATGGGGAAGATGTGCTGAGAGGGATCACCAGGGGTACAGTGAATCCTCAGGCTTGATAAAGAGCAGAGGGGAGAACGTAGAAGCCAACAAGCTGACCCAGACCCAGTCTAGGGCTTGTTAAGGGTCTTAGAGGCTGGAGCTGGTTGGAGTAGAGCAGTTGGTGGGAGCAGGCGATAGAAGGGGGCGAAGGCCATCACTTAGTATCTCATATTGCTTCATCAATGATATTTTTTTGTGTGTTTTTTTCTGTTGCCCACTTTTGGAGGGGTTGCTGGGTGAGGAGCCTAGGTAGTTTACAGCTATGGACAGGGCTAGTCAGCTGTGAGGTGTAAGGGGGAAAAGTGGGCCTTTGGCCTGACTACTATATAGCCTGCTAGGTAAAGGGCATGCAGCCTCAACTGTCGGAGGGACTTGGCTGAAGATCATCAGGATTCAACAAGGTGGGGTGTAAGGGTGAGGTAGAAGGGAGGTGGAGCCTCGCAGAAGATCGTCGTCCAGCAGTCCTATGCACAAGAGACGCCAATAGTCTAACCTCACCACTCGGATAAGATCAAAGTCGTGGCAGGAGAGATTGGGGAGAGACTATCTGGCTCAAAGACACCGACCTGGCGGGACCACAGGGATGGACAGGCAGACAACCCCAAGCATCCAGGGACGCGTGGCGTGTGACTGTATGTATGAAGCCAGGCGGGTACAGGGTCCAAGAGAGCTGGATACTTACTCTCTTTAGGATTCTTGAAAGTCTTACTGCCATCATAAATTATGTGGGCCAAAGCCTTGTGTGGCTCAATCCCATTGAAGTCATAGCAGGTTGGAACTTGGCCCTGTTTGTTTCATAAATGGCCTGCCAGTTCTGATCTCACTCTTTGTACTGCTTTGCCATGTAACTTCTTTAATCTACCACCACACTAAAAACTTAAATGAAACAACTAAGCTTAATAACTTTATAGTTCTCCCCTTTTCTGGTGGAACCTCACAGCTATAAAATGTATTTTGCACCATGCTCAGCTGCATTAAAAGGCTACTGGGATTTATTTTTAGGTTTTTATCTGTGCACCGAATTACCTAGCTTGTAACAGTCAAGGTTTTGTTTTGTCACCTCAAGGCCTAATCATACTGGGATTTGCTGACATTAAGAGTCAGCAAATATATCTACATATATCAGCTATGTAGAAATGCTTTCAACTAACACCAAGTATATAAAGGGAAAAAGGAATGCTAGTTCCTTTCTGGTGCAAATGTTGAGGGGACTAATTATTCCATGTCAACATCCTAATTTCCAGCACTTTGATCAGAATGCTTTGAATTGTAAATATTGCAAAAAAATGTCATCTATCAGTTTTAATGAAAAGGATATTTGCCCACAGAACACCATGTGTTATGTAGAGAGGCCTGAAGTCTTACCCTGGATGGCCCCAGGAGAATTTGAATATTTTTTCAAAGAGGGTGATGTTGTCAAAGGGAATGCAGATCACAGGCAGCCAGGAACAGGGTGCTCACCTCCCACAGAGTGGGGACACTGATCCAAGAATGCACTGAAGTACATGCTTAAAGCCATCCCTGTTCAGCAAAGCACCAGAGCACATGCTTTAATATGAACACGTTTCAGCCCCATTAGATGCAATGAGATTCAGGCCCTTGTCTGAAGATGAACTGATGAATTAGGACTGGGCAGAACCGCACAGCAAAATGAAGGTGTAGTTGTGCTGTGTGCTGACAACCCAGGCCTACTACCTTTAAGCTAACAATATAAGCCAAAAGCAAGCCCCTGACCTTACTGCAAGGGGCACATAAAATATATGAAAACAGATCCTCAAAGTTTCTCAAGGATTTTCTTATTTTGTATTTTGCTTAGGTTATTAGCTCTTTCCAATCCACGTTTGTACAGCACCTGGCACAGTGGTGTCCTGATCCAGAACACAGTTATTCACACTTGTTGTTTGCACCTGGACAACTTTGTTCACTTTCAAGACCTCTGGTATTTCAGTACTATTTTGAAAAAGTAATACAGCCAAATATTTGTTTATGTTATTTGAATACAAAATGTCCAGTTTTTCAAAGTCTTGGGCATCAAAAGAGCAGAAATGTCTGTCATAGGAATAGGATAAAATGAGCCAGAATTAAATTGTAAATGAAGTTGATAGCAGAGAAGGCTGCAATACAGATTCCACAACCAGGAGGTCAAAAGCCTGGGAACACTATAAAGGCAGTACAGGAAGTCCTGTGGAGATGTCAAGAGTGTAGCTGTTCTGCATGCAGATATCATTAGGGGCCACGGGGTAGCAGTGG
Organism: Crocodylus siamensis; assembly: GCF_052110815.1. Classification (NCBI taxonomy): domain Eukaryota; kingdom Metazoa; phylum Chordata; order Crocodylia; family Crocodylidae; genus Crocodylus; species Crocodylus siamensis. Next base: position 61,704,053 of record NC_143402.1, read on the forward strand.
ATGAAAGGAGAGCCCCAATATTATGGCAGTTGAATTTGTCTCCTTAGAATATATTTAATATATCTGTATTATTCTGTATATAAAATGAGAGATCTGTCCAAACCAAGCTCGTTGTGGTGGAGCACCTGTGGGGTGCTCACCAAGTGGCAGGGGCTGCTGTAGGCTGGGGTAGAGCCCAGCAGGGAAGACAGCCAAGTTAAGCCCCTGAGATCTCATTCCAAGGGGGGAGGTGTGGGGCAGAGCTCGTTTCTGCTGCTCGCCACTTGAGGGCTCTCACAGGCTTCAAGGGGAGCCTGCTTTGGAGCAGCAGCAGGGGAAACCTCCCCTGATTACCCTTTTAAGGGGGGAGGTGTGTAGCAGGGCAGGCAGTAACATTGCCTGGCTGCAAGGCTCCATAACATCCTAGAGGTAAGAGAGGAGCTGTAGGGGATGGCTAGGAGGCTCCTGGTCCTGGGCATGACCTAAAACTGTACCCTGCCAGGAGTGGGTGGCCTGGTGGGGCTCTCAGTGGTACGGGAGCCACCAGGAAATGCCAGACCAGTTATCACCCCACTGAAAGGCAGGTAGGGGCACCTTAACCCCAGCTCTCACTTTCAGGTGGGTTAAGGAACACAAGAGGTAGCTGGGGGCCAGGCACAGCTGAGGCCACCTGAGCCCTGTAGGGTGCAAGACCCCAAGAGACCCTGAGGAGGGAGAGTGGGGGCAGGCATGGCTATGGCCATCTGAGCCCACCAGGGAGTGAAGCCCCTTGGCCCCAAGTGAAAGGGCAGTGTGGAGCCCCAGTGAAGGGGGAGAAGAACCAGATGGCTGAGGGCCTAGTACATTTTATATACACATAGAATTGTCCCCAGAAGGGGCCAGAGTAAGTTTAGACCCAGTCAGGTAATTGGCTGGCCACTACTCCTGTGAGGGTCACGGGAGAGGCCCAAAAGAGGGTACGTCTTCCACCCAAGGTATGACCTAGGGAAAGCCTACGGCTTAAGGGGCCTGATCCAAGAGGAAGCAAGGCAGTATAAGTTGTTGAGATGAGAGAGAGACCCTGTGAGAGAGGGTGGAGCGTGTGAGGCCCCAGTGAGAGGAGGGCGGTATGGGTGTGTGGGTCTGAGGCCTGACAATGAGGCCTAAGCTTGTTCTGGCTGTAGGGCAGGAGCATATTGTTAGCTGGATGCCATCTGCGAGGCATGGGCTGCAGTGTAGGGGAGGTATGGAGCCGCAGATAGTGGCCCCTGGCATTGGGGCATGAATGGGCAGCCTTCCACCTTAATTAACAGCTATTAATTAATTAAGAACAAGGCATGGCAAGAGAGTCAGGTGGGTGGTGTGCCCATAGGCAAGTGGGGAACATAGCACTGTGGCTAGGCAGGGAGTCCCTCTTCTCCACACTCCTTATATCCAAACTCCTTTGAACTTTAGGGCCATTTGAAATTTCAATCTGGCTCCATATTGGTTTTTTGCAGCTGGCCAGCCTACAAGGCTAGTCACGTGTACTTCTAAACTTTGAAAACCTTTATTTTAACTCCACCTTCAGATCTGGTAACAACAAAATTCAGCACATCATTGGTATAACTGTACATTTTTCGTTTTTTCCTCCACACACTTTATGGAGCCTAAAATGCCCCATAAAGCAGCCTTTGCTCCTCACTGAAGCAGCATATTGCTCTCAAGATCCACATTCTAGTGCTAGCAGACAGCTGCTGCTGTCAAGTGTTGGGGGTAGAGAGGAGTGCTTCCCTTGGATTACTGCTGCCCCAGACAGCAGTGCTGATATGTTATAAAGACCATTAAGCCAGATCCTCAGCTGGTATAAAACAGCATAGCTCCTGGGATCATAACAGCTAATATGTATAAACACTAATAACAAAAGCACATTGCACACCAGAGTCATTAAAGCACATGATTTAACACGGTTCCCAATATTTTCCTAGTCCAGATGTGCCCAAGGTGACATATAGCACCTGGTACATGTGGCAGCACCTGAGGGATGTTTTAACCTCACACACCAATTATGGGAGTGAGCATGTCAGCAGCTGATGGATATGAAACCAGCTTCTTGCTGTTCTACGGGGTCCTTTCATGTTACACTCTGACCCTGAGCTCCCTGTGAGACTCTCTTAACTCAGGTAACACCAAGGGGGTCTAAACCTTCTCTTACTTACATTAGTATAAATCAGGTGCATCTCTACTCCACAGCTGAGAATCCAAACCACTACCTTCTTAGACGAGGAAGGTTGCACTTCCTGAAAGCTGCATTATTTTTTCATAGAGCTCTGTTAATTAAAGATTAAAATCATGTGTTAAAATACTGAGCAACTGTGCAGCACCTATCTCGCAACCCCTTTATATGACAATAAAAAGTGTTAATAACAGGAATCCATGCCACATGACCATTAAAATGATCATCTCAGAGCCATTAATACAGCAGATTTTCAACAGAAAATGTAGTATTAAACCCCTATCTAGACAGTAAGGGGCTTTCTCAACCTGCAAAGATACAGTTGTGTGTGGGAGGGTGGTGCTTTAATTAAAAATCCGTACTTAGCTGGCCCAGCACTGCACTTACGGACTCACAAAATGGCAATTTAAAAAGTAAAATACTACACCAAATGCAGAGATATCTCATGGATAAAGGGACCCTTTGTATCGCTGCTGTCCTGTAAGTGCCACTTTCTTTAATTTTCTCTTTCCCAACAGCCCTAAAAGATATTTTAATGCAGGAGGGATGTTAAAGCAGTAGAGACCATGATATCAAAAACAGACTGGTACCAGATAAATTGCTGGAATGAAGTTGTAAGTCTCCATACATGACGGACTATTGGCAGTCAAAGTCAAAGGAAGTACATGGATGCCAGGAGGTAGATTTCTAGAGCGTTGCTGTTTTTATTTATTGCTGGTATTGCAGTAGGCCCTATGAACCCTCATATTTGGCCAGAATATTATTGTACTAAAACAGCACAGAAAGACAATCCCTGATCCGAAAAGCTTGAAATTTAAGATCATGCCTGTATTACAGAGCCTCTGCAGATACAATGCCAGCAGGCCCTCTTGTGGAGAGGCAAGTATTTTCCTGTGGATGGCATTTTTCTATCACAATACAACTACCACCCCCCAAAAGTTGAGGGTATTTCTAAGTTTATAATGTTTATAAGTTGAGCTAACAAGAGATCCCTTTTGTCAGCATAATTATGACCACATCTGGATTTTATTGGTCTGGTTATACCAGCTAGAGGCTGTGACTTTTTCACACGACAAAGCTGAAGTAGTTATATCAGCAAAACTTTGTAGTACACTATGTGGAGGTGAGACAATAGGTGAATACAGACAGCTGGAGGGATTGCAAAGAAGAGATAAAACAATCCTGATGTCAATAGTGTGTGAATGCTTTAACTGCATGGTACCCAATGACATTAGGTAGAGCTGTGTAACCTGCAACAGATCCTCAGCTGATGTAAAACAGCTTAGTTTCACTGAGGTGGCTGGTTGTCTCAGTTCAGACCAGGTAAAGACCTGGTGCAGGTGCCTCTCATGTGGCCCAATTCTCTGAATTGGTGACAAACAGAAGGATATCTTATTTATTGCTGGGAAGCATAATCCAAAATATGAATTGTGCACTGGATTTTTAAAATAAGAAGAACATCCAGACAGGGGCTAACAACCTGTCTAGCCTCAGGAGAGAGATCAAATCAACCTGCAATGCCATCGCCATCACGTGGGTACTTTAAACAGGATGTGTCCCTTGAGACTACGCAGATCGATGCAAGATGGCTGTGTAGGAGGAGGGAGCAATAACACCAAATATAAAAACAGTCCCTAGGACAAAGGGGCTAGACCTTTCTGATTGGATATGCACCTTAACATGACTCAGAATAAAGTTGATAAACCAAAGGCAGAAACAAATTGGATACACACAGCCTAGGGCAGGCATTCACTCCAAAGCCAGGAAACTCAAGCTAAGACTTTGTCTGTATTCAGCTGTGTCTATACTACAAACTTCCATGGGCAGACTTATGTCTGTATATAGGTCTATTACTGGGAAAAAAAAAACTTATGAACAGGTGTGCCCCTTCGCCCCATGTCAGTAGGACGTGAGTATGGGCTGTACCTATAAAGGCACTATTCCCCTGGTCCAAGACCATAAGGTATGTGACCTCACTTCTATTGGAGGTGCATGGCAAAAGGGAAAGCTGTCCAGTAAGAACTTAACATGGATTTACACCAATTCTACACTTTGCATGTGTAATATGTAGCAAGCACAACATTTCTGGGGTAGTCTCCTGCCTCCTAATTGTCTGCCTTGGCCTGCTTCCTTTTCTGGCATCTTAACTCCCTCCCCCATCTCTCCTGCCACCCACTGATGTTATTAGAACTTAATTTGGGAGGTGGCTCTCACATAGCCAGGGGGGTACTCCAAGTGTCCTTCCTTGCACTCTTCACCATGAGGCATCTCCTAGTCCAGTCCAGCCGAGATGCCCACCTGAAAATCCCTCATAGGGGCTGAGAACTCTCTCTCCAGCCCACAGTTAACAGTCCCTAGGGCCTAGCACCTCTATTGAAGTCCTCCCTGAGCAGGTAAAACAGTGAAATAGCCTGTTTTCAACTTTCAGTGATAGCTTAGTTTTACTAACATACACTTTACCTCCTCTCTGAACCTACTCTTGACACCCACTTCTGCTCCAGGCAGAACCCGCAGTGCCGTGCCCTCCCAGAGTACTCTCAGGAGCCTCCTCAGCTCCCCTACAACTGCCCCCAGCCTTGTGGTACAAGCAAGAAAAATCCCCCCATAACATAAAACTGCAGTCTCACAAACACCAGGGTACTTTCCACCCTGTCCACCGGGCTCACTCACTACCTTGGTACATTGCAAGCCTCTCAGGAGCTCCTTCCAACTCTATAACCAGAGCCAGACTACTAGCACAGCCCCCAAAACCTGGCTTATATGGCTGCTAAGCTCCTCCAGTTAATATGCAAAGTCAGGCATGTCCTTAAAGCTGCTATTCTCATTTTCCCGTATGTTTAGTAACGTGGCAGGGGCCCCTGTTACAAATGGTGCATGTGACATGGCTGTACGTAGACAAAACGAGAGGCATGTGTGCATGACACTCTAAAGCGGGCTAAATGCTTTTGCAGCACTTCAGTGGTGTCAGTGTTTTCACACCTTGGAGGCATACTGCACATTAATTCCAGCTGCTGCAGGAAATTTGGTGGCGTAATGCGCCTTAAATGATTTGGGGCACAGAAAACTGAAACTCCTTCTAGGAGTTGTAGTTTGCTGCACCGACAGACACGGAGTGAAGCACTGGGCTCCATGCAGCTCTGCAGGAAGCCTGTGCAGACAGCCTGACAGCAGCCCAGAAAAGCAGCTCCACCCAAGAAAAGCAGCGAGCCTGAGCAGTGCAGGGGCCTGGTGCTTCCCTCCATGGCTGTGGTCCTCCCTGGGACCGCCTGAGCCGGGTGCCTGCGGGCCGGTGCCACCTGCGGGGTGGCCGTCACTGCTATGGAGGGAAGCACCTGCCCCCCCCACCCCGGAACTGCCCTGCCCGCTGGCAGCTTGCCCTCCCCTCCATGCCAGAGAGGCATGCAAGTGAAGAGGGTATGAATGACATGGGGGTTTAAAGGGCCCTAAATTGCAGCGGTGCTTTTTAAAACCCACTGCTTCAATTCAGGGCCCCTTCCATTCTTCCTTGCCTCACACTTTGTTCACCAAGAAAAAGTACCTGGACTCTGATGCTAGGTCAGAAGGGTAGTACTTTACACCCACTTCACAACAATTTAGATTTGTGTAAATGATAACACAAGGTGAAAAGCAACAGTGACGGTAGGACTGTAATGTTTTGAATGTTGTTTTGTTGTAACCCTAAATACAGCTCTTTTTATTAGAGACATTTTTGTTTTATGCACCCTGTAATCTTGGGTAAATCATTCAATGTCTAAGCCTCAATTTCTTATTCTAGGAAAAAGGGAATAAAGAATGCCACCTAACCTAGCACAGGAACTGTGACAGTGCAAGTCATAAGCACTTAAACAGCTAGAGCTTCACTAACTCTGCTCTCAGCAGAATCTAAAGAATTGTCTATCTAGGAACTCTTCCCTGAAATGCCGCTAGTGTCTTTTTGCTTGCAAGATGAAGATATCAGACTTACCTTTTCAGGGCAGAAACCACCAAGGAATATTAGCTAATCCTTTGGTAGAAGTTCTCCTACACATCCACCATTGCTGTTTCTGTCCAGGGCAGTTGACAGAATAATATAGAGAGGGAAATATCTTTAGAAAAAATAAATAGAACAATATTGCAGTAGGTATTAGACATTCTAGGAAAAGAAATCCTGATAGTCTGAGAGAAGGACATGCAAGAGTTACCTGTTTATAATGTCCAAGCATGACTGGATTGCGAATATAGTTGTCAAAGTCTTGGATGGAAGGGGCTGTAGACTGTTTCCTAATGTATCAGTTGTGCCATTGGCAGATGATGCCTTCATATACCCAGTGACACTGTCACAACCTACTTCAGTGTTCAGTAAAAACAGCAGAGGATAAAAGGCAGGAGTTTTCTGGAGAGAGAGAGGGCAGAAGATGCAATTAGGGTGTTATATAGATGTTTTACACTGCCTTCTATTTTACTCCAACAATTCTACTAGGCTAGATTGTGCTATTAAGCTCAACTCTAAGCCAGGAGTGGTTCAGTGTTGCTAGCTCAAGCAATTTCATGAGGCCATAATGCAACCAATACATCTCTGATTTGTTCAGTATTCATCTGCTACTCTGCAGCTCACAAGGTTATTTATCTGCTAAGCAACTTTGGAAAAAAATTTCAAAAGTACCTAATGATTTATAACTATAAACCCTTTTGATATTAGCTCCATCCCCACAATGCACCAGCTGGCACAAAGGGTGTTATATTTCATTGTCTGAACTGTTAGTCAATGAAACTTGACTCATTGGAAGTCTTCATAGATTTCATAGACATTAGGGCTGGAAGGGAATTCGGAAGATCACGGTCTTGCAGCAGTCTGTGACGATTTGACCTTGTCATTCCTTGGGGCGCTCTGGTGAACAGGCGTTCTCCCAGATCCTGATGTACACCCCTTATATACTTATAGGTAGCCACTAAGTCACCCCTGAGCCTGCGCTTTTCCAGGCTGAAGAGTCCCATGGCTCTCAGACTCTCTTCATAAGGACTCTCTCTCCCGCTCTCTCTCTTGTGCTCCTAAATACATTAGGCGCGCTTGGAAATCTCACCACGTTTAATTATGTACTGTCTGTCCCATCAGATCTATGCCAACAATGAATAGCTCCATTGAAATCGGTAAGACTCACAGTACTCAGATTTCTACTCACCTGAATCTGCTTTCAGGGCTGGGGTTTAGTTAATAATTGCCACAATTTGCATTTCCACGATAATTAGCAATATAAGGGAGGAGAATGTGTGAGTGACCTCTTAGGAGTAACTGACCTCTTCATAGTAGAACTGGTAATAGGCAAACATCATGGTTATTCTCTTCCTTGAAATACATCCATAAATCATTTCTTTAGTCACCCTTTTACCAGGAGATAGGCCAGTGCAGAAGAGGAAGGGATGGCTACAGATGGATCACTTGGGTAGATAGGTGATAGGCACAGAGATGAAACTATTAACTTAATGGCACTTTGGACTCATGTACTCTATATCTTTGCCCATGAAAGTTGGACATCAAAGATCTCCACTCATAAACAGAAGTTGAGGCGCTGACCCAATTTGAGTATTGTAGTATCTCCTTCAAAACCTGGTGAATGCCTTGCCTTTGTGCTAGAAAAGGTTACCTTTGCATGTATTCACTCTCCTGAATACCTGAGCTTTATGAAGACAAGGTTCTTTGGGTGAATCTGATATCTTTTATTAGACCGACTTAAACAGTTGGAGAACAATTTTTAAGCAAGCTTTCAGGCTCAAAACCCCTTCCTCAGGCCAATTACTCCATGCTAGGGAGGGCAGCACTAATTTGTGGTTAACTTTGGAACTATCTAACTCACAGATAAAAAAAAATTAAGCAGAAAATGTCCAAGGATAAAGGGAAAAAAAAGGAATGTGCAGTTACAATAATTAACCACCTACCTACAGACAGGACACTGTTCAGAGCTATCTGCTCCTTTCTGAAGCAGTTCAGCTCTTTCCAACTCTAGGGTGTCCCTCCCAGCCTTGTCCTCTCTATTCAATGAAATTCTGCCTTGTTCTCATAGAAGTACTGTATTTTGAAGTAGAGCTGGATGAACCAATTCAGAAAATATTCTAAATTTTTAAGTATCCTAAAAATACTATTTCAAGTTTGAAGTAATTTCACCTAGGAGCATGCAACCTGCTCTCTCAGAGTGCCAAACTTGAAGAGAAACTCTTAGAAACTAGAGTCCCCAAAGCCCTGAGATTGCAGCAAGAGATGTGAAGCCACCACATAGCCAGAGAGAAAATTCAGGCACCAAATGCCCCACTGTTTGACTTTCACTAATATTGTTTAATTATGTTGCTACAAGGCAAGAATTCCCATTTGTCGGCAACTGGGAAAGTACTTAAGGTGATGATATTGTTCTGCTTGGGTGGCCTGTGCCTGAAGGTAATCTTTCAAAAGCAGCTGCTTTAAGTGTTAGTTAAATGGTACCTAGGGATTAGCTTGACACAGGTGTCATGTTTAATCTTATTCATATATCAATAAAACTGGTACCATATGTGCAGGTTGGTTGGCAGCACTGAACCTCTGAGACAATCAATATTTCCATTAACAGACTCATCTTCTCTGGTCAAAACCACTGCACTGGACTGAACTTCAGGCTTTCCTGCTCTGACTGTTTCTACAACCTCTTTGTTTTTCAATTGGCTCCTCAAATGGTTGCTCTCTGGAGAATGAAATACCAACATTAACATCAATATTTCAGAGTGTTTGCCATTTGTTTGTGAGGTGAAACTCTACAAGGATGCATTAATATTGAGGGATGGGGTCAAGTATCTTTTAAACATACAGTAATATCATTTTGCACTTATCTAGCACCTTTCATCTGCAGATCTCAAAGAACTTCACAAATATTAATATACTTACAGCAAGCCTCGGTGGCAGGTCTTGTGGTGCCAAACCAATCCTAGAGATGGGTTAGTTGGTTTAGAGAAGTAAAGTCATTTTTCCAAAGTTACACAGCAGACCTCAAAATAGAGCCCCAGGAGTCCTAAATCTCAGTTCTCAATCCCAACTAGTCGGTCCATTCCCTTCTTGTAATCATAATGGCTTGCTAATGACCAGTTATTGAAGGGTACAGTCTAGACTTAGACTCAGAGCCTCAGGGGACTCTTTAACGATTTATTTGGCTAAGTCAGGGTGAGTTTGTCTTCTAATCCACTCCATCTGGCTTGAAAGAAGTTTCTGGGGTTTCATTTCCTTATTTTATATTTTAGTTTTGTTAGAATCAAAATCTAGTCCTCATAGGCATGTTGATATCTGCGAGTGAATCACACACACATTTACCACCTATTTGCAAGTTCTTGTAACTGGCATAATTAATTTACAAGAACAGTGAGATTTTTTCACATTAAAGTGGCTGCTCTGTTCAGTGCTTGTCCAGCTGCCAGCAGTAAGACATATCATTTATCTTAGGGGAAGAGCCTCCACACCCCTTCATCTCTGATGGCAAGGCCACTCATAATCCTAAAATTGAACTTAATTATCTGATCTAATTTTCTATGGTTCAGGGCCTAAACTAAACTTTCACATGGGCTGCATGTGCAGATGACAGTCATGCTCCAAGGAAAGGAGTAACTTAGGCACAGCTTTTCTGGCCCTGGCCTTCCACATCATCTCCTGTTAGTTCCACCATGAAAAAGCCACAGATTTCGGGGAGTTTCTGATGGTGTAACTGAGAATAGGATTTGCCTGAGATGTTCCTTCCTCAGCCAGAAGTTAAGCAGATTTAGGCTCATTCATATCTTAGATTTTAACATCTGTTAATGGGTGTGATAAACCTGGCAATGTTCACAAAAGGCCAGTTTGGAAGATGGGCCAGAGTCACAAACTATAGCTCCAGACCTACATTGTCCAGCATTTAGGGGTGTTTGTTCCAGGACGTTGGTGATGGTGTCTACAGGGATAAGAGTCAACCCCAAAGTTGATATCCACATCTGAATCGCCACAAAACTTGGAAGCAGAGTTTGGATGCAGAGTTTTGGCCTAGATCATCTCTAATACTTGAGATGTGATCCTCTCAGCTGGTCAGGTAAGCACGGTCCTTCAATTCTGTATTATCAGAGGCCTGGGCACTATAAATCACATGAGGGAAGATGGCTGGGTTTTAGGAGGAATCCACAGGTGAGAAAAAGGACCTGTTGGGGTATAGCAATATAGAAAATTCAGCAATGAAAAGTGGAGAAGGTTTTGGGGTTGTTGAATGAACTGTTGTTCAGCAACAGGGACATTGCTGGATGGGAAGTGCAACAGTTTGAACAGTTACCTCTGTCAATCCCTAGCAAGACTTCTGTTCCACTAGAAATGATTACACCGAGCAGGTCATACTCAGTGCTGCATGATTTCTCTCTAGCAGGAACTTTTACTATGAGACTCTCCTGCCGTGCCACCGTGTCCAGGGCTAGGGTGGAGCTCTAGCTCTCTTACACTTTTCCTATTTAAGATTGTGGTGCAAACTGCTTCTGAGGCAAAGGCAGCGATAGGAGTCAATGGACCTCTTCCTGGTTGTCCTATGTATATCACTGTTTGGTCTTGGAATAAGTCAGTGACTCTCTCTGTGCTTTGGCCTTTCCATTGTTCAGCAGAGACAACTCACCTTCCAAACAGAGGCTTTGGCCAAAGTTCCCGAATCCCATCAGATGTCCACATGGATGTAAGATGCTGTGGAAGTACAAGGATTAACTACTCACCTTTTTCCTCTTTACTTCTTTAAAACTAGGTTTGGCAGCTCTTACAAACCGCACTCAGGGTCATTGCTCTATGGATGGCATTTTGAGATCTGGAAAGAAAAACAGTAGCTGCCTTCTGAGTCGTGTGATCACACTAGCAGCACAGTGGCAGCCAGAAGACGCTGCTGCCCCATGCATCCAGCTGCCTTGTTAAACTCTGAGCAGAGGCTTTGCTAGCTGGGATTTATTTAGGTCTGTCTTATATGGCTACAGCTTAAAAAATACATTTTATAATGCTATTCTTCATAGCTACTCCACTTATTTCACTGCATGAATCCTTCTGCTTTCCATCTTGGAGAAAAGGTGAACAAGGAAATGTCTGAGCAGAGGAACATTCAGGCACGGCTTTGCTTCTTGGCTGGGATTCATCTTCGGACAAGTCACCAGACAAAACCAACCCCTAACTTACCAGGAAAGACAGATTTAACACTCCCAAATGAAACGTTAATGCAGGAACAATCCCCCATAACGTCCACAGTGTAAATAATTTACTTTCCTTCCAAGCACTGAGGAAGATTAATGGATGGGAACAAAAAAAATTCCAAGTTAAAACATTTGCAGGCCTTGGTGCCATTGCAATAATAGGCAGCACGTGTAAACACTGCAGGGCCTGTATCCATTTAGAAGGGGCTCTGGGACCACACAGCGTATGAGAGTTGCCAATCAACAGGCCCATCCATTCTATTAGGGGCCATTTGTTGTTTCCATTTGGAGTGGGGAGGGGTTTTGCTGGCAAGGGTTAAGTCACCCAGTTATTTGTTATGATGAACTCTCTGAAAGGAAGAGATTAAAATAAGGCCTAAGTGTTTCTGTGACAAATGTTTAATGTCACCCCCAAGATTTATAGCACTTCTGTTCGTCCTCCGAAAGCTTTTAGTTCAGTGGCAGAGGTTACTGAGGGCTTGTCCACTGGCTGCCAGCTTCACTGTTTTAGCACTGGCCAGAGAGTAATCCAAAAACTCAATAATGAGTAATAGCACTTTCAGCTCCCCATCATCATTTGTCCTACATCCATTATTGTCCTAAGAGACCAATCTTGCTGATGTAAATGGTTCTGGCAGCTGGTGTGTCAGCATTTCACACCTCCACAGCTGTTAGGATTGCCTTGGCAGGCAGATCTCCATCCCAACGCAAGCCCTGCAGCCTTTGCAGAGGTGTGCAGGTACTGCCCCAGGGGCAGGCTGGGCCAGCACTGTGTGCACTGAATCTCTGTCAGTGCAATGTTACAGCTGAAGATTGAAATGCATACAAGTCCTGCAGCAACTGTAACTCACCTCTTGGACTGTGACATGAATGTGATGCTTTGCGCTACTGTGAGCATTGTTAATGTTTAGGGCTCCTACTATAGCAGCAATACGTTGGAATTATGGCAGGAGTGGGAACCATTCCTTCCAATTTTCAGGCTGTGCTGCATGTAAAAATTTCATGGCAAATGCTATCCTGCTCCCTCCCTTCCCCCTTCCTTCCCCCCACAAGTGCAGAAAGCACGAGAAATAATGCAAGTGGGTGATTCAGCTTGTGGAAATCTGCAAAGGGCATCTGTGATCTGGGCATGCTTCAGGTTTGCTTAGTGGGGGTTTACTCTGTCCCAGTGTGCAAAGAGCGTTTGGGTAGAAAACAGGTTCCAAGTAAATCAGAAGCTTAATATGAGTCAACAGTATAGTATTTCTATACAAATGCCAATAATGCATGGGGATGTGCTAAAAGGAGTGTTGCATGCAAGTCAGAGGTGGTGCCATGTTAGTCTGAAGTCAGGCAGAAAGTAGGGCAAGGTGGCATCTTAGAGACCAACTGCTTCAGAGGGGCACAGCCTTTTGGTAGACAACAAACTACTTCATCAGATGCTAGGCCTAGGATGCACAGTTTCCAGGGGCTCTACTACCAACTGGAGAAAGTACAGCTCTGGTGATAGGCAGGAAGGCCCTCACTGCAGTCCAGGCTGCTGGTCCACTGCCACCATTCCCCATCCTGCTTGCCTCCCCCGTCTGTAATAACTGCCTCTGTTGCAGCTCATGTTTTCAAGCTACCTTAAAGCAGCTTCTAAAGTGTTACAGCTTTGTAAAAAAGAATCAGGATCCCAAACAAGTACTTACTAAAACTGGGAAATTCCCTTTAATAGAATCTCTTCCTTTGCCCCCCTTTTCTTTCCCAACCTTCACCCTATCATTTGCATACCAGACATCATTCCCTTTTTCATCCATTTCTAGCCAATATTCCTTCATCCACTCTGAAATCCAGAACTTAATGGTATTTTAACAAAAATTTCCCACACAGTCACATAACAGATGTGCAAATAGCTGGCATATAAATAATATGCAAAAAAGCCTAGACTCCTCTAGTTAGTTCTCCTTGTTCATCCACAGATGCCAGCAGAGAGAGCTCCCGCATCTGCCCATCTATATCAGGATGTCAAACTTAAATGAGCTGGTGGGCCAGCTGGTTTCTTACAGGCCAAATTTTGACCGGACTTCTACAGGCCAAATGACTCATCTCCGTATCTTGCCCATGGGACTTCTTGTGTGGCGGTTGAAGCCACTGTGTCAGCACAGCCAGCATGTGGGGGTTAACTACTCACTGCCCCACCATAGATTTGCATGCTGCATGGTAATTGAAAAATCAAAAATTCAGCAGCAGGTAAGTGCAGGGGTGACTGTAACTCCCTGAGCGCTGGCCATGTGGGCAGAGCAGCTCTAGGAACTGCAACAAGAAGCACTGCCGGCTTAGCCGTTCCTTGTCACAACCCACTACCACCATAGTCTGGATAAACCCTCCATGGGCACTTTTTAAACCAACTAAATCCTGGCTGATGTCAATTGTTAAGAGATGTCCACACACAAAGTTGAAACAGTTTAACTCAACATCCACTAAACTTTGTTATTATCTCAAAGGATGTAGCATTCTTGTGACACTGGAAAGAGAAAAAGGAGGAGCAGGATGGTTCAGTAGTTAGGACACTAGCTTGGGATTTAGGAGAATCAGGTTTAATTCCCAGCAATATTATAGATTCTTTTTTTAACCCTGGACTTAGTTCTTCTGCAGTGTAATTCCTCATTGTAAAATACACAGTGCTCCCTTACTACGTGGACTGCTTAAACTGCTCAGATAGTACAGTGGCAGGGCAAAATAAATACAGTTAGATGAGCAATGATTTAACTGTCCTTCCCTAAGCACAGAGCCTTTGGACCTGATTGGGTGAGGCACTGTACTGCATCCTTTAAATGCTGAGGCTGTTTCCACAGTCAGCCATGTGTGGGACTGTGCTCCTATAATGTTTCCAGTGAGACGCCTGACTAAACTGCAGAGCCATGGCTAGCTAGACTGTGATCTAAGCATGTGCAAAACAATGCCTTGCTCGATGGGGCAGGAATGGCTCTGATATTCTTTGCCTACCCATTTCAATAGATAAATGTTTTTGCTGTGCTCCTTGGCTGTGCATATACAGGTGCATGTGATGGCACATCATGCAGGGTCAGTGCAAAGAAAAGTTACTCATGACTAAATTAAGTTTAAATTAACTCACGTGAGCTCCATAATGTGCTAGGATAGCAGATCATAAACCACACTGCAGAACTGACTATGCCATTCCCAGTAGGTCTGTTATAAATCCTACCATCCATCAATAAGCATTTCTCTTGCCTGGAGAAAGCTAATCTCAGGGTTAAAGTCAGAAAGCCCTTCCCTTGCCGCCTTACTGTAGCCTGTCTTTCTTATACAGAGTGAGACAAATTCCTCCCTGCTGTAATATTGCCAATGTCCATGAAGTTACTCTAGGGATGAACTTCAGCCCAGTGAGTATCATATGTTTCTGTATCAGTAAATCATAAAGGAAGAAATATCCTCTTTTATTCCAAATGACTCAAGTTTCCCTATCTCCCTTGACAGGACTGGGGGAAAGAGGTTAACAGGGAGCAGCTAGAATTAATGATTTAAGAGGAGCAGTGGCAGAGTTTCAATGGCTCCTAGGTGCACCTAAGCATTCAAATGTTTCAATGTTTATCCACGCTCATCTGAAACCATTTGGCCTTATTTGTCTGCTGCCATCTCACTATAAAATGTGTGGTCTCATCAGCTCTTGCAAGCTTAGGAAACTGGTAATTAGAGATCACCAAGTGGTATAGGGAGTGATGCTAATGTTTTTAACTTTTATTGAGCCACTGACACAACATGGTATTTGAGTATTCTGGGTCTGCAAAAGTGACATCTTCTCAACTGGCTGCAGAACCAAGGTCCTGATGTGAATGGACCTTGGGTGAATGGACCAAATTCTTGCAAGATAGTTGATTATCGTGAACCTCTGATTTGATGCCATATGGATTACCTATATGCCAATTTTGGGACCTGGCAACATATAAGACATGGCAATAGTGAACCATGATAATGGCTTCCTGAACGCAAAATGCTGATTTACTGAGCCCAAAATGTTTGGCTCAGGGATGTCCAACTAGTAGCTCATGGATTTGGGTACTGCCCTTCACATCACTCTTCTGCTGCTGCCACAGTCTCCAGGCTGCCCCTCCCTCCTCCAGGCTGCAACAGGGCAGGTCCCGGGACCCCATGCAATGTGGGGATGCCAGTGTAGAGTGGTGGGAGAGGACACCATGCAGTGCAGCATAGTATGTAGTTTACATTTGCGGCATGTGGCCAGTGCACTCAGAAGTTGGACACCCCTGGTTTAGTTGGGAAAAAAATGTGTGTTTGATGAGCTATTGTAGAATCCACAACAGGGTTTCCGGCACAATGTCCAATGACAGGCATTCCCAGTTCAGCACAGATTTGTATTCCTTGTTTTGGACTATCTCTGCCAAGTAGGCTGCTCCAGACCACAAGATTAGGTACAAGTTCCTCAGCCAGGATCACTAGTACAAGAAATCTCGTACCCCTTTGTTGTCTGTCATGACAGGTATGTTGCTGGTGGTCCCAACCTTACTGGACCATCTGTGCATTCATATTTTTCCAAGGGCAACTGCTAAAACCCTAATGATATATCTCTTTGAGACTTATGCTCCAGGCACCCAGTCACAATCTGGTCTCTTTTCAAAACCTCAGTTGGAGCCTGCAAAATTACAAGACAGCCTCTTCAGCCACAGATCAATTACAAATTCTACCTTTGCACCGTTTTTTGTGCTCTTTGTTTAAAGATACAATGCTCCACTTTCATCTTTATGTGAAGAGCAGAATTCTTCTACTTTCTATAATACAATTTGCATCCTCTGCCTCTGTTAACTGAGAACTATTAAAAATATTAAGTACTTCAGAACTTGCTGTTGTCAAAAATCAGACTACTATCTGATGATCCTCCTATTGCAGGTCCCTATAACTTGTGCATAGAGTGCAGTGCTTGTTTCAGCCTTCTGTAGTTGTTCTCCACATAGCCAGAAGTGTGTCCCAGGTCGTCCAGAGTTCAGCTCCCAGATTGGTGTGTGGGATAGGTCTTGCCATGCTTATCCTGTTTCTTTTGATTTACACTGGAAAAATGAGGGGAAAAGGGGGTGGGGGGAGAATCAAGCCCAGATGATAAAATAAGTAACATTGCAGGGGAACAAAGCTTTGCTTTCCCTAGCCGCCTCTCTCAGTCCTTCTCTCCCCATTGCACTACATTCCAGCTGCTGCTTTTTCATCCACACCTAGCGATGGGTCCCAGCTGTGCATCTGCATCCCTGCTGCTGGGAGCCCTCACCAGCCCACCTGCTGCTGCTCTGAGCAGGAGAAAGGAACGTCTCACTGGCTTGTATGGGCTCAAGTCCCATTGTTTCTCTTCAGTCACAACCCTGCCTGGTGAAACGTGGCACTCCTTTCCCTGGAATGTCAGCAGCCCCTCACCTGTTGCCTGTGCATCACTGCATATTCTGCTCCTTTGTGTGGTATCATGGCCAAGGGAGAGAGAAAAATGAACTGGAAGGGAAAACAGGGAGTGTCTGATAGATTTATATACCTGCCAGCTGATTTAATATATCAGTCTATATATAACAGTCAAGGCTAATGCAGAGTTATCAGTGCTGCTATTGAACCAGTGGGCAAGAAACTAATAAACAGAAAGAAGAAGGTGTCAAAAAAAAAAAGGCAAGATAGGGGACCGGAGCTGCGGGGGTAGAGGGGTTGACTTTTACTGATATGCTCAGTGTAATAACTGAGGCAAGCATTTTAGTGTACAACACAGAACCAAAACGTGCTTTTTTCATGGTCTGCTTTTGACTTAGTCTGTGTTGTGCAGTAATCATGAATTTGCATCTGCGCAGCATCTTCATTTAAGGACCTATATACCATGGTAATGGGCTCTCTAGAGATGTCTACAGCAGCAAGACAGGGTGTTAAAGGAATATTTATCTTTTAACCTTCAAATACCTATAACACTTCTCTACAGCCATGTAGTCTCTCTTTCCTGGTTTGTGTATTCCTAACTTGGGCACAGTTCTGAGAGGCCCTGAGTGCTCAGCATGAGCACCTCTACAAAGCAGGCCCAAAGGGGCCTGAGCTTCCAAGACAGCACAAATCAGATAACACTATGAAACTTATTTTTTTTTTAAAACAGAGGTCATTTAGTCAGGGTTGTTACTCTAGACTGCTTTATTCAAACTCCATCTTGCCTTAATACTCTATGAAAACTGGAATGTAAGAGAAATAGGTGGAATGCCTGGATGGTGGCTTTGGGTTACTAAGAGAAACAAAGAACCTGGGTTGGTACCGACTTTTCTGTGGTTGAGACTCTGCCTTCTATGAGTCAGACTCTGCTTGGATTTTCTACAACCTTGTTATAGGAATTGTGTGCACACTGGCACATGTACATTTGCATATGGAGAGATACACATATAAACTTACTACTGCATCAAAAAAGACAAAAGCCAGATGCTCAGTGGGGTCCCAGTCTGAAGTTCCCATCGTTCACATCTGGAGTCACAAAATCTAATCACAGTTTAGATCACACAGGAACATCTTTTCATGGTTCTTCATCTCTCTCATTTGTGCACATCATCAAACTTCCAGGGTGTTTAGCTGCAAATTGGAAGTGTTTGTTCACCATGAGTTCAATAATGGGGCCTTTTGCACTGCCAAGACTGAAGGGCATTGGAAGGGCTAAGAGAAAAGGGATCAGTGGTGAGTACAGAAGTACAGTTATGGAGGTTTTTGCATTATTGGGGCTGTAGTGCACTGGCAAGAGACACAGATAGATTTTCATAAAGAGAGGACAATCTTTACATGGTCTTCATACATGTGGCCACTTATAGGGAGCCACCTGGCTGTGGGTGGGTTGCATCCTGTGGGTAGAGTGCCTTGCCATGGGAGGCAAGCCAGTCTGGAGGATGTCCTGCTGCCCTACAGGAGTGCTGCTCTGATATGCCGAGCAATAGGGCTCTGCGAAGCTTCAGTTCCTGATTCAATTTGGTGGAGATGTGGCCCAATTTGGTGGTCAAATCTCTGAATCTGAAGTGAAACAGGAGACCCTTTAATCTCTCTGAATTGAATCAGAACCCTCCAAATCAATCTGGAGAGATTTGGAGATTCGGACATAGAGACAGCTTTAAATGTTTTTTTCTACATATCTCAAGAAACCAGTCACCTCGTAAATGCTGTGATGCTGGGGCAGATGGAGCATCCCACAAAAGTGCGTGTGTGTGGGGAGGGGGGGTCTCCAGCATGCTCGGCAGCAGACCTTGAAGTGGACCAGAAGTACTTTTGGTCCACTTCAGGTCTGCTGGGGAGTGTGCAGGAGGCCCTCCTGCACCCCCCTGGCTTGGTGACTGGTGTCTCCTGGGTCTAAGGTGGCACCTAGGATCCCCCATGGCTGATTGCCAAGCTAGGGGGTTGGGGGGGGGGCCTGCACCATTCCCAGTAGGCCCAGAAGTGGACCAGAAGTACTTCCAGTCCACTTCTGGTTTGCCGCCAGGCATGTGGCCCCCCCCCCCCACTCCTGTAAGATGCTCCATTTGCCCCAACATTGCAGCATCCATGAGCTGCACCTGGTACCTTGAGGTATGTAGAAAAAACTTTTAAATGTTTGTCTATGGCCGAATTGCTGATTCTCCAAATCAGCATCAAGTTTTCAGATTCAGACTCAGCCGAATTGAATCAGGGATCTGAATCAACTAATCGAATCCCTGTCCCCAATTTGGGCGAAATCCAAACTGAATATGGCCCATTTCGCATACCCCTACTGAGTAATGTATGCATGCCTGTGTGCAGGGAGCAGCTGGTACCAACTTACCTGCATCCACTGCTACTGTTCTGGGGGGGCTGGCGGGGCGCAGCAGGATGCAATTCCTCTGTGCAGGAAGGCGGGAAAAGGGTCCAAGAAATCTTCATGGCTGAGCGCAGATAACCAGGCTGCCTGAAGGCAAAGAGAAAAGCGTGCTGGCAGTGGAAGCAGGGGGCAGGGACAAAAGAGGAGTACACCTCCCTGACCCGAGCTTGTAGGGATTTGGTAAGGAAGGCTAAAGTAGCACTGGAGCTTAGATTAGCTTCTGGGATTAAGGATAACAAAAAGTCCTTCTTCAAGTATATAGGTAGCAAGAAGAAGTATCGGGGTAACATTGGACCCCTACGAGGCAGGGCAGGGCAGTTGGTGATGGATGTACGAGAGAAGGCAGAACTCTTCAACAAGTTCTTCGCCTCCGTGTTCCTGTCTCCTGACAGGGGATTGCTCTCGGGTGACAGCATAGAAAGGCCCAGGAAGGATGCGAGTCCCCTGACTGTTAGTTCAGACCTAGTTAAGGATTACCTGGAGGGCTTAGATGTATCCAAGTCGGTGGGCTCGGATAACCTTCATCTGTGGGTGCTGAGGGAATTGGCTGGTGTCATTGCGGAGCCATTGGCATGGCTGTTTGAGGCTCCTGGTGCTCGGGCCAAGTTCCTGAGGACTGGAAAAGGGCCAATGTGGTCCCTATTTTCAAGAAGGGGAGGAAGGAAGAGCCTGGAAATTACAGGCCGGTCAGCCTCACTTGTATCCTGGGGAAGGTCTTTGAAAAAATTATCAAGGGCCACATTTGTGAGAGCCCTGCCGGGGAAGTGATTTTGAGGGGTAACCAACATGGGTTCATGCCAGGCCGATCCTGCCTGACTAACGTGGTCTCTTTCTATGACCAGGTAACAAAGAGCTTAGATGGGAAGGAGGAAGTCGATGTCATCTTCTTGGGCTTCCAGAAGGCCTTTGACACAGCGTCCCACACACTTCTGGTGGGCAAGAGGAGGGACTGCAGCACTGACGAATGCACAGTCACATGGGTAGCAAACTGCCTCCAGGGGCTCACCCAGAGGGTGCTGGTGGAGGGGTCAATGTCGACCTGGGAGGGTGTGGGCAGCGGAGTCCCCCAGGGCTCGGTCCTTGGACCAGTGCTGTTCAACATCTTCATTAGTGACCTGGATGAGGGTGTGGAGAGCACCCTGTTCAAGTTCCCTGATGACACCAAGCTGTGGGGCAAAGTGAATACATCAGCAGGCAGGGACCGCATCCAGGCAGACCTGGACAGGTTAGAGAAGTGGGTGGATCTGAACAGGATGCGGTTCAACAAGGACAAGTGCAGGGTGCTGCACCTGGGGAGAGGGAACCAGCATTATGGTTATAGGTTAGGGGCTGACCCTCTCGGCAGCACAGAGGCAGAGAGGGATCTTGGAGTCAGGATTGACTCCAGGATGAATATGAGTCGCCAATGTCCTGCATCAACACGGGCATCTCTAACAGGTCCAGAGAGGTCTTGCTTCCCCTCTATGCGGCGCTGGTCAGGCCGCAGCTGGAGTCCTGTGTCCAGTTCTGGGCGCCGCACTTCAAGAGGGACGTGGGGAACTTGGAGTGGGTCCAGAGGAGGGTCACTCGTATGGTTGGAGGCCTCCATGGCCAGCCCTGTGAGGAGGGGCTGGGGGACCTGAATCTCTTCAGTCTCTGCAAGAGGAGACTGAGGGGGGATCTTGTGGCTGCCTACAACTTTATCAGGCGCCAGCAGCAGGGACTCGGGGAAAGTCTGTTCACCAGGGCCCCCTTGGAGTCACCAGGAACAATGGCCACAAGCTGAGGGAGGAGAGGTTTAGGTTAGATATTAGGAAGAACTACTTCACGGTAAAGGTGGCCAGAGCCTGGAATAGGCTTCCCAGAGAGGTGATGCTCTCACCTTCCCTGGAAATCTTCAAGAGGAGACTGGATAGGCACCTGGCTGGGGTCTTATGACCCCTCCCCCCCCCAGTGCTCCGTCCTGCCCATGGCGGGGGGTCGGACTCGATGATCTATCTAGGTCCCTTCCCACTCATTGAGTCTGTGAGTCTATGAGCAGTGAGGATTTTCTGTTGGCTGCACTTTGGCAAGCAAAGGGGCAGCCTGTGGAAGGGGGTAATGGTTGCCAGCTGACTTCAGTGAAATCTTTTTAGATAACATAGATTTCTCCCTGGACATCTCCTGAAAAGACTGCAGGCTGAGCCCTATGATCATGATTCTCCCTGGTTTGTACCTCCTGTCCATCATTTACACAGGTGCAATGCAAATGCAGAAATCTGCCCAGCCAGAATCCTGCATTCACTTGTTCCTGGGGTAGCATTTGCATGCACTACGCACTTCCTTTGAATAAGTGTAAATGCAAGATCTCAGGCAGCTGAGAATCAAATTGCTTATTAACAGTCCCAGCAGAGGAAACAAAGACCAAACAGGCTCCAACAGTTGATCTAACGTTTCAGGTGGGGCCGCTCCAAGCAAAGGGCTGGCTAGCATACAGACCTGCACCCTGCTGTTCTCTCTTCGCCTTCTCAAGGTGGCTCTGAGGGGTAGTGTTGGAGTCAGTTAATACCACATTTATTACCCACGCTTGTGGATGTCATTGCATGCTACAAGGCACTCAATCCAGTAAAGCCCAACAGTGGAGAAATACCAATGGCATTAACCTTTCCATACAGTAAAATAACCTTTTTTAATGTGCATTATTCAAAAAGGGCTATATTAAAAGCCTGGCATCCCAGTGGAAGTAAATCTTCCCATAATAACTCTCCCCATTGGGCCCAATTGCAAAGAAGTGCTGCATTTTCAGGAACAGCTTGTCCAAAGGTTATTCTTTCTTTATGTTTTTAGCTTAACTAATGGCTTTTCCCATTGTTACTTCCCCATAAAGAACCTGATGGCAACAACGAGGCAGCAGAAAGAGGGTTTTAATGCTTAACTCTCATGCTTTGTTTGGACCTTGTCCCCTTTAGCCATCAGATTTTAGAGTTGGGGAAGGTTATTTTACAGGCTCTAGGTCTGTATACAGGTAAAGTGTTAGTAGGCAAGATGGCCGAGCAGTGGGCTTAAAAGCATAACATATAGATCCTGGTGTCATAGGAACAATACTATTTGTTGGCCCACAGGGCAAATGGCTTCTTCTGGCTGCTCTTTAGAGACAGCTCTCAACATGGTATCAAGCCAATAGACTTTTTACTGCTTAACTTCTTACTGCAGCTCAGCAGAAGCACTATGTCACTTCATTAATAGCTGTGAGCCATTCTTCTGGTGGATGTGATGGGGGATGAGGGAGGGGAAGAGTGTTCAGACTGATCCCTAGCAATAGGTGACAGCAGATTTCATGCTTCAGTCAAGAGGTGAATCGATCCTTTTGGATGTAGACACTGATCCCACTCTGTGCTGCAGCCTTTATACCTACATGGAGACACTCTGCACTCTTCCGTACAAAAAATTGCATTAAGGAAACATCAGCATTTCACAATTTAGCACTCAAAGGTCATATATCACCTTACTCTGACCTCTTGTTCTACGATACATAGCTTCAATTTGCAGTGTAAATCAATTATGCTATTGTAAATCCAAAATAGCTCCTCTGGAGTCAGTGACTCAGGTTCTCATCTCCTGTACAGAGAGGTAAATCTTGTCTTAAATTTAATTACTTGATACATATGACACAAACACCCCACATGAGTCTTTGTCTCCCTCTAGCGTCCAAAACTCACGAATAGTTAAGAACCAGCTATGGCCTTAAGTAAAAAGAGTTCATCCTTTAGCTCATGCTGATAAATGCAAATGTGCCAGGGTCAGTCTTTGCAGATGCCCAGGATCAAGGGAACCACTGCAGTCACTTGCAATTTCTTGAAGTCTGTTTTGAACAGGGATCTCTCAGAAGGCTAGCACTGATCCATTTTCTGCTTCTAAACTGATAGGACTTACATGGAACAAAATCCACTAGTGACATGAATTCTGAAGTAACTGCATATCAGCTTCAATTTGGACAGAAAGCAGAGGAAAAGTGTCAAAATCATGCAGATTGGCTGGTTAGCACTACAATTTTCACTAGTTATTATTAGTGTAGGTTAATAAATTATTTTTTATCCTATGGAAAAAATGTCAGACATGAATCTCCTCTCCCCTCTTCTCCCCTCATTTTTACTTAACTTTTGGCCAACATGTTTTGGGTTTCCCAGGAAACCCAGTTTGGTCAGTGTTTAGCTTTTCAACAAACTCCTCAAACATTTTAGTAAAAAAAGACAATTTTTCATATACCTCTTGCATTTACTCAGGAATCTGTTTCCTTGTAGGGAAGAGAAAGGGTCTGATGGACCATTTTCTACCAATGAGTTATTGTGTGAGGACAAAATTCACCCCCTTGGTGGACCTGCTTTAAAGATAAGAGAATTAAGGGGTAGGAAAGGTGTAACTGAGAAGAAATTTTGGTGAAAGAGAATTGCACCAGGTTGTATATGGCCGAATTACATTTTTGGGCATAGCTCACAGATTACCCTTTAAGAATGCATCACGCTGATAGCATCACCACCTGTTATGTATCCTGCAGAAAATAAATTACATTTAAAATAGATCTCATTTTAGATCTGGAATTTCTGGCACCCTTAGTCTGTTAGCAATAACTGGCCTGTTACACCTCAAACTGCTCATCAGATTCATGTTGCACAAACAGATTTATAACCTTGCTGGAAAAGCTGACAAGCAAAACTCCAGCCTCATTCACTAATGTCTTACTAAATTGAAGAAGTCATAAACCACTTTAAAAAATGAAAGTTAAGACAGAAGGTTCAGAGACAAGTGACTGAAATTCCAGGGAAGAGCATCACAAAGGAAGCAAAAGATCAGGGACTGGAAATGAATAAAAGCTGCTGTATCTGAGAATAACATAAGGCTAAGAAAAGGCATTGCCGATTAATTTATTAGAAGGATCAAAATAAATACCTAAAGACTTGAGGAATATGCTATAGCAGAATTTAAAAAAGAAAAGAAAAGAAAAGAAAAGAAAAGAAAAGAAAAGATTGAGCCAGAAAGAAAAGGAAGGGTGGAGTTACTTGCTGTAGGGACTGGGTTCAGGAACATATAAATCAGTGATTCTCAACCAGGGTGATGCAGCATCCCAGGTTGCCACTGGATTCTTTTAAGGGCTCCACCGTGTGTTGACAATATTAGCACTGTTAGGTATGCAAACACCTACATACGATTCATAGGACAAACCCAGAGATTTCAAATAAGAATCCATGGTGTCAAAAACATGCTGACCTGTTGGGGTCTTGAGTTCTCTGCAACAAAAGAATTTCTCTTATTATTTTTGTAGTTAAAAAAAAACAAGTGAAAGCTAAGAGCTGGCATTTTTTGCCTTGAGTCTTGCAAAGGGTACCTTGAGCCTGCAAAGGTTGAGAGCCCAGCAGTGTGTACACTAGGAGCGGCTATATAATTGCTGTCTACATGACCTTTATTTTGGATTTTGAGAATGACAAAGCAAGGAAGAACCAAAGACACTCCACAGGAGAAAGTGAAAGAATGAGCACAATATACGTGTCTCATCTCTGTCAGTCCACGCTGAATGGAACATAAAATGCCCACTGCTTTTCTAGGTAAGAAACCTGGCCAGTGCTGCCAACCTCAAACACTTCAAAAGTTATGAGTTAGGGCTACAGGTCATGGTATCGGCTTTGAGCTACAGTAGCATAACTGAGGAACGTTGACTTGGGCAAGAGCCGTAGATGCTGCCTTTGTATGTGGGGGCATGGCGGGAGAGCAGGGTTGTAACCATCTAGTACCTCCCAGGGTGCCCATGGCATGCTCTGTGGTTAAACTAGGTCAGCAGCCTGGAACTGACCTCAGTTTTCCTCCTGCCACATCTTCGGTGCTTAGGTGTCTCTAGATATTAAGAAGTTGCCTTCAAAAAACAGAGTTGGGTGCTTGCTCTACCCTGATCATCAGGCTGCTGGTCTGCTGAGATCCTTACACCCCAACCTAAGTGGGGCTTCAGGTCCCCACATCACACAGCCCCTCCCTTGCCCCCCCAGTTTGCAGTCCTTTACCAGTCACAATGCCCCATACATTGGCAGTGCCTCCCCATGCACCCCTCTGGGCCCTCCATCCACCTCTACAGCCACACAGGAATATGAATAACCATATATCATCAACTACTTCAGTGCATGGGCACTCCAGTCTTCCTTCAGCCCTATCAGGCCCTTAGCCATACCCGCTTGGGTCACATCAGACCAACCCCTTCCCCGTCAGGCCAGTCAACTGTGGCTCATGGCCCTACCACCTCTGTGTCCAAGCTTCAATTAAGCTTCCCACAGCTGCGGTGGGGGGCAACTGCTTCTCCCCAGGCCTCCTAATTCTACGCGGTGCTTCTAGAGTCAGCCTGAAGCTCTAAGCCTCCCCTCTCCTCTCAGTAGTGGGGTAGGAGCTCCATGACAGGGGCGCAAAAGCAGCTGTTAGCCCTGCAGCAACTGATTGTGCTGCCACAATCAGCATGGAAACATCTGGCCCTGCCCTGTGAATTGCTGTTGCCCCAGGTGCAGAGCTGCCTTGCTACACCTCTGTTGAAATATGCCTTTTTTAAAAACAAGTTTGTGGTTCTCTGATTTTTGAGCCTTAAAATTGCTCTTGATCCAATTTAAGTTTTTCTCTAGGAAGAGAAACCTTTTTTTTTAAAGCTAGGTGAGATTTTCACACAATGCTGTGATTACAACAGCGAGGGCTTAAAATTCCTCACGCCCACCAAATATCACTAGACTCATGATAAAAATCTCATGATGGAAAGTCTCACAAGTTGGCAATGCTATTTATTGATTTTTCAGTGCAATAATTAGAAGCAAAATACAATAGCTACAGAGAAATGCACCACCAGGAACTTGCATCCAATTTTAGAACCAAACTTAAGCTGAAACGGCTCTGAAGTTACAAAGCGATGAATATGTTTATATGACAGTTTGAAGAGTCAGCACGCACCACCATCTCCCCTGCACTGGGGAGTTTTGCTTAGTGACAGACTCATGCACCTGTGTAGAGGAATAGTTGCAGCAGGAAACAACAATTTGGTCGTTTTAAGTAAGATGCAAAAGTCTGGCCATGCTGACCCCCCAGGTAGCAGATTTTGAACCCTTTAAGAGATGGGTCACTGCTGAAGGAAAAACCGTGTTGTCAGACCGCTGTTAGAGGACTGCTTATATAAATAAAGGTACTGGAGGATTCTTTATAAGGCCTGTTTATAAGGCTACTTATACATGTGGTGACATTAGCACCTTGCTGAAGAACCACGCTTAGCAGATGGCTTTTTAGGAAAGGGAAACAACTATACCAGGAAAAGTAGAAGGCTTTGCCAATAGGACTCAAAATTCAGCATGGGGATATATCAGGCTCTGCCAGTACAATACAAATTGTTTAGAGTAGACCAGGTCATAGAGGAAAAGGAAACCGCAAGAATCTCACGCTGCTATGCTGGGTTTCCTCAAAGCAAGGCTGTGGTAGAGTGGTGAGGCAGTTGTGCAAAAAGACATATGTGCTGTTGCTGTCTAGGCTGGATAGAGAAGGGTGAAATATTTTTAATATTACAAATAGGATGACATTCTGAAAATTGAAAGTTAGGAGGCACTTCCCAAACTTAATAGGAGTAAAGCATTTGCCCAAGGCTACTTTGGGAGGCTTTGGTGTCTCCTTCCCTGGAGAATTTTAAAAGAAGATTAGACAAACATCTGTTGTTGATGGGCTAGTTACACTTGATCGCACCTTAGTTCCAGGATTTGAATTACACTTTGACTCTTGGGGGGGTCTGCAAAAAAAATGGGCTGCCCATCATGATGCCTTAATAAAATCAGAGCCCTCCTCCCCCCCTTATGATTTTAAAAAAATTACAGGGGGGCTGTCATTTCTTATGGGGCAGCTCAGCCCACCTGAGCATCTGTGTAAGTTGAAACCTGCTCAGCACAAGGGTTTAGCCAGGAAAGTGTCTTAAGGACCTACAGTTCTATGGTTCTGTGAATATTTCCAAACCCCTTCCATATTTCAACTAATTTTAGAACTGGTTGTATTTCCTGAATTTCAAAAATCCAGGTGTAAAAAAAAATTGTGATTTTTCTCCACTGCCCAAATTTTTACCAATGCTTTCCCACTGTTTCCTATGTTCTATGTACTGAGACAGTGCCAGTCTCTGTGCCAGCTGGCTAGAACCTTACACATGCCAAACATTCATTTTAAGCTATTGTAATTCATTTTATCTATATCTCCATCTAACTAAGATGAAAGGGCCTGAGCCATGAGGCCTTCAGTAAACAAAACAAAGCTATGGCAAGTAGGAACTACACAGCTGATGCACATGGCCACCCACATTTGTTATTGGCTGCCGAAGTAGTGTGGAGGGCTTGTCGATGCATTGCCCAGCATGCCGGGCTCAGAAAATCTCAGTTCTGATTGGTGGACTATTTCCACCAATCGAGTGACACTTGTGGAGGGGCTGGCCCTGCCCCTACCCAGGGTGAGCTGTGTGATGGCCAGAACCAGAGGGATTAATAAGCAATAAATATGTGCTTCTTGGAGGCATTTGATACTTTGCCTAACACGTAATATGAGCTAATATAAAGCTTGTAAGTTCATAACCCGCAAATGTAACTTGTCTGTCATAAGTTTAACCAAAATGATAAAACTCACTGTTCGTATTATTCATGGAACTGACTGGGCCCCAAAGGCGAAGCAGTAGCTGCAAGATTAGCTGACCTAACAGTTTTTGCTCAGGGCTCAGCCTTGACGATAAAAACTGGATCCAACCTCCTGGCGCACCCAACACATTCTAGGAAAGCATGTCCAAGAAAGCATATTCAGAGAAACCTAAAAGGGTTAGGGCTTAGGTGGAGTAATGTCAATTTCAAACCTGAAGGTGCTGCATTGTAATTTGCTTATTGGATAAACCCAAGTCTAGGTAGTAACTTTTATGATAATTTTTAATACCTTTCAATCCCACAGGGTAACAGCTATAGGGCAAGATTGTGAGTGGCTCTAAAGCCAACAGATTAGCATAAAACTAGGTATAAAAAGCATGTGCATCAGGTGACCACCAGGAAGGAGGGAACAGAACAGTCATTGTTGATCCAAGCAAGGCTCCTGGTGTGCGTGAGAATCAGATCCTAATCAAGGGAACTTCCCTGGTAATCCCTCCGACATCACTGATCGGGGATGCCTGACTTCACTGGAATCACTTAGCACGCACCTGGCATCGAGGGACTATCGATAAGCTGCCAACGCATGTCTGTCTATCTGTTGTTTTGAACAGCCCAGTGGCTGATACCCTCGCAGTGCCCAGTTGGCCTGCGACAGAATTGATCCATCCATCTGTTGTTATTATTTACTATTAGCTCTTTAATACTGCATTATCTGCTTATCGCATTTATCTTTCTGTTAACTGTTGTGTGTGTAAGCTATAATACATTTGCCTTTGCTTTACTCCCAACTTTGCCTCCTTGGTCCAAAACTGAACCAAACAGCCCAGTGGCTGATACCCTCGCAGCGCCCAGTTGGCCTGCGATAGAATTGATACACTCAGTGCCCAGCTGGTCTGTGACAGAGGTGAAAAGTCGAGACCTGGTTGAAACCTGCACCTTGCTTCAACCTGATTGGTCCCTTTGCAATCTGGTGGCACAGCCTCTGGAGGGGATAAAAAGAGCAATATGCCCAGCATGAGGAGGAGGAGATGCGTCGAGAGACAGAGAAGAGAGCAGGGCTAAGAAGACCTGGGGGAGAGGAGCCTACTGGGCAGATGCTGTTGCCCAGAAGAGCCCCTGAGAATGCCTCTCCCTGGACAGGAGCAGTGGACGGCTCTAGCCCCAGTCAGTGTGCAGCTGGGAGCTGCATGAGCAGCTCAGGTCCTCAGCCACTCAGTTCATGCAGCAGTGCACGGTGCCCTGCGCCTGGGAGCTGCACATAGCAGCTTGAGTCTGCAACTCCAGTGTGTGGCCAGGGCCTCGGTGCACACAGTGGTGCATGGAGCCTCAGACTCTGCGAGCTGCACGAGGTCGCTCAGGTCTGCAACCTCGATGTGAGGCCAGGAATCTGGAGCTGGCCAGGACCTGTCCAGGCACTCAGCATGTGGCTGGTCTGAAGCCCAAGCAGGGACCTGGGCCTTGGGGCTGCAGAAGGTGGCCCAAGCCCCCAAAATTGAGCAGTGGGCAGAACCCTCAGTGCCCAAAGCAGGGCACAGGGCAGTGAGGGGCTGATAACCCTGCAGGAGCCAGGAGACCTCAGGTCAGCGCCAGCTGCAGGAAACCCCAGTTGGGGGTGGGGCATGGACCCTGCCTCTCCCTCTGGATCTGTGAGTTTTTGGGGAAAGGGTTCTCACAGGGGAGGAAGCCCCTTGAAAGCGGGACATAGCTGAGAACCCTGTGGGGAAGGGGTCCTAGCCAAGCCCTGAGGGGCTGAGAGATATTGGGGCCTTTCCTACCTCCTCACTGGACCTGTGCCAAGGCTTCTAGCCCTCACAGGGGAGTCTCCAATATTCACAGTAATGTGAGATACCCAGAAGGGAATGAAATGCCTTATATTTTTATATTTCCTATGACCCCAGCTGACTTCCTGCCCTTTGGGCAGGGGGCTGGACTCGATGATCTCTCGAGGTCCCTTCCAGCCCTAATGTCTATGAAATCTATGATATTTTGTGACTAGCGCCTTACATTTTGTTATCTCTAATGTGATTTGTCTTTTAACTGTTGTATATGTATATTATTATTGTTGGATCCCCTTTTGATTCCTTACCTGTGGTCTGCTAGTATTTATTGTTTACTTGTCTTTACCTGTGGGTTATGTGGACTTACCTGTGCTTACCTACTGCAGATCAGTTGATTATCTGTGCCGTGTTCGAGACCTCTGGTGGTGGTATAAGTTCTTAGTCACTAATTATAGAATATAGCATCACTTGTAAACTGTATATATTTATTAGCATTAGATTTTTTGTTTTGTTTTGGGGTTTGTAAATATTTTATATAGATGTAAAAATATGAATAAATTGGTACATAGTTAAGCCATTTTTGTCCTGGCCTGACTCTACAGAGAATAGAGGGATCTGAGCAATATTGCAGATCCCTCTCACAGCACTCCTGCCTGGCCAACCATCCTTTCTATTTGGAGAAGGGAGCACATCCTTGGGTGCACCTGGGTTACAGTAGAACTCTCCTCCGTCACTGCTGCAGTTCTCAAACCTGCTAGATTTGAAGCAGCCCTTGTTAGATTCAAGGTACCCTCAGAAAATGCCATGTCCTACCATTCATTCATTTTTTGGAATACAGAAAAATAGACCAATTTTTGTGTTGCAGACTCACAGAAAAATAGACCAATTTTTGTGTTGCAGACTCAGAAAGACAGAGGTCAAAACGCTTTTGAAATCTCTGGGTTTATCACGCAACTCATGTATAGGTGTTTGTATACCCAACAGTGGTCATACTGCATGGCACCCTGCAGCACCCTGTCATGGCTCTAAGAGTTTAGCTATGCAATTACTTTAAAGCATAAAGGCCCCATGATAAACAGTTGCGTGCTGGTGCCTTCCAGGAGTGTCTTACCATGAACACATACATGGGCACATACAAAGTAGCTGGTGCACTGTAATAGTTTAAGACTCTCTGTAACACAGGGGTGTTCAACTGGTGGCCTGCAATGTGTTAACATGTGGCTTGCAGACCCTTAAAGCTGCCTCTCTTACTGAGGCAGAGGAGGACCCTGAGATCATGCCGCAGCCTGTGCAGGTCGCCACATGTGAACAGAGGTGGCCCAGGCGCAGGGGGCTGCATGCCAGCGGCACTGCTTGGGGTTAGTGAGTGATGTGCACTACCAGCACAGCCCATGTGGCAGGGAAGGATCCCAGGGACCAATGTCACAGCTTAGGACCTGTGCAGCATACAGCCCCTAGCCACATTCAAGCTGGTCAAGCCTGCTGTAACACACAGACAGACTCCGTGTTTGCAAGAGCAATACAAAAAGACAGAGTTCTGCTTTTCACTGTCATGCTCACTCTTCTTCCAATGGCCAGATTCATTACAATTGAGTGAAATTTTAGAATTTTCTCCTTTGGGCCAATGAATAAATAAATAAATAAATATTTGGTTATACTGAAACATGTCCCATATTGGTGTTTAATTACTCAGTTTTTATTCCACCAATTTTTAAAGCCAATATAATGTTCTTTTTTTACCTTTTGAAATGATGGTTGAAATGATGGTTCATTTAAAAACTAAAAGTTTAATTATGGTTACAAAAAAGTAAAACTAAATCTTTCCTTTGGGGTTGAACAAAATGTCTTGTTTGGGGTACAGCAATTTCTTTTGATTTTTTTTTTCAGTTCAATAAATAAACCAAAAAAGATCCATTATTCACCCAGCTCTAGAGGATAGAGATTACTGAAGAAAAGTTAATTCCGCCTCTGCTCTGCTACTAAAAAAGCAAGAAATGAAGGATATGCTGATTGACGGCAGCCAACAAAGCAGCCAGGAGTTTTGAACAGCACAAAGATAGATTAGCTGCAAATTCTGGCACAGCAGATATACGCTTCTGCTTTAGCTCTCTAATTTCAGCAGTACTGTACTTCTCTACAGCACTGTAGAGACAATTAGAAGGAAACTGAGGCACATGGAGGTTAAGTGACTTACTCAAGGTCATACTGGGAACCTGTGATGGTCAGGAGTCCAGATGTGTTGTATCCATTTTTATGTGCATTAGAAAAGTAGCTGGAAGTCCTAGCCAGGGAGCAGGAGCCCTGTGTACTAGGCCCTGTGTAACAAGGAACAAAAAGATGGTCCCTGCCCCAAAGAGCTAACATTACAACAAGAGACAGATAGATACTGAGAAGAGAGAACAAGGAAATGCTGAGGTGATACTGATAATCAGCATAAAAGAAAGGAAGGAAGGGCCTTGAAGGAAAACAGTCCTCATTTAAGAACCTGGGCTCCCCACACAAGGTACAAGGAGAGCTAGGCACCTGAGAATGGTATCCTCAGAAGCCAGGGATGGACAAAGCTAGTCAGTATGAAACCCCATCTCCCAGGTGATTGCTTTAACCTAGATGCAAGGGCAGGGGTAGGCAACCCTGGCACAGGTGCCAGCGTGTGGCATGTGAAGGCATTTTGCTCGGCATGCATACCTCAGGGCGGACAGTGAGGAAGGGGCCAGAGATGCACTGCCACAACAAGGATCGCACCCCTTGCAGCTCCCCCACTGTCCGCCGCTGGCACGCCAACATCTTACAAGTCACGGTTGCGGGTGTTTTTGGCATCCTGCCCTAGGGTGTTCTGGGATGAGCGTCTCTCAAATCTTAGAGCATGAAACTGTTCCACTTTGCATAAATACTTGAGATTCCCACCACTACCTCCTTCTGCGTCATGTGCAAGGCACATGCGTGAAATATGTCTCCTGGTCAGGCTTTACAGGTGAGATGGGCAGGGGAGCTGCCAGTTTGGGAATCCTACTGGGACTTGGACATTATGCTACACAGTGACAACAGAGCTTGGGCACTTGTCCTGCAGCAAAAAAATGTAGGTGCCTCCAGGGTTAGGCAGCAGCTGAACAGGAGATCTTAGAACGTAAATTTTTTACTTCAGTGCCTAATTCTTCTTGTGGATCTAACTCTAAATTACTTGCTCCGCATCACCCAGGGAGTTTGTGGGAAAACAAGCCTAGAAACCAGATCTCTGAAGTTTCAGGTAGTGCCCCAACCACGGGGCCATCCTTCTGTACACATGGTACAGCACATCAGCCAATGTCTTTTGCATCATGTTGAATTGAATTGCTGCTACTACACCTACCCAACGGGGCAGATTAACCACTTATTGTTTCCTTTGGCTCCCATCTGGTTGGCTGTTTCCACCTGTCTTTACTTATATTCTCAACTCTTTGGGATAGAAACTCTCTTTCCATTCTGTCTCTGTACTTCGCACGCCAGGATCTTGGCCTATGACTGCGGCAATTAAACTATAAATACAAAAAATAACAATAATAATCAGTCTACACGATTAAAAGCTGGATATATGATAACATGTTCCTGTAAGTGAAAACAACATAACAAACTTCTGCTGCATCAGTAGCCCTATCCATTGTAGGATCTCGTGGACCTGTCCTGAAGCGGGGAACCAAATTCATACCTTCTTCCAAGCTGTAGGCAAATAAGCAGCTTACCCACGAACTCCTTCTTCTGCTCAATGAATGACTGGTTTTTTTTCCTTCCATTCTTGGCAAGAGAGGGTCTATGGACTACCCCAGCTCTAGTTCCTTTTGCCTTTTTCTATTGGGGTTTGGTGGTTGGCATCACTTTGTACTTTCTCTGGAGTCCACAATGTCCCTTACAAATAAATAAATACATATGATATGTACACAACTTTTCTGTTTACAAATGCAACCTTCAGGGAGTATTTTGTCAACATTTATTCACTGTTTAGATTGGAATCATTAGTGACAGCGCGAGTGCTACTTATATGCAGCACTGATGATTAAAGCAGCAAACAGAGACATATTTAATGCTGTCAGGATTCAGCATAGATAGCGGAATAAGGAAATCTCACTGGTGAAGGGTAATTAGCATGTTTCCATCTTGAATGAGAGAGCCCTGTGGAATAATTCAAAAGTGCCACCAAGAGGACTGTATGATTTATCATATCAATCTTCTTCCACACATGTGTAACTCACACTTTAAGAACATAACATCTTGTATTCATTGTGAGACTAGATTGCTGTGGAATTGTGTATTTAACTCAGCAAATCATTTTAATGAAAGCAGGATTTCTGATGGTTTAGGAACTCTGCCATCCTTTCTGCCAATCAGGTGAAAATGTAGGGTCCAGTACCAACTGGGGGAAATGAGCACAGCTCCATTAATGTATGTGTAGTTACACCAGTTACATCCTGAATGAAAACAGGACCTGGTCTGATCGTACTTACATTGCTCTGGCATGGATGCGGTTCCACTGGCATTAGTGGTGTTACTGCTGATTTTACACCAGTGCACATTAAATTGAAATTAGAGGCAGAAAAGGATGTTCTGTGTCTGAAGAGACTGGAGAAGCCGAGCCACAGGAATATTGGCATGGACACTGTTGCTCAATAGTGCAACTAGGACCGAGCGAGGGAGGCCCAGCTCCCCCTGAGTTAACTGTGGCTAGTATGTCCTCTCCACCATCTCCCTCCTCATCCCAGCCCTGGGTGCTCAATGAACTCTCTCTGTCACTGTTGCTGCTTGCTGAAGAAGAAATGAACACTGCTTGCTGGGTTTTATTGCCTCTGCTGCTCAACCCTGCAATGCATTTATATGGTAGATAAATATTTTGCAGTGTAGTCTCCAGCTGACTCTGCCTTGGGTAGCTGCATCCCCACTCTATTGAAAAAACCCCTCATTGGATCAGCTCAGGGAAAGGTTTGATCATTATTGTACCAGATAAGCACCAGTGGTGGGCCTTCCCCATCCTCACCTGATTTTGCTTCCAGAGGAAAGTGAACTAGAGCTTTTTTGGCATATTCAGGAACTGCTAGCTTCAGTGCTCTACTCAGTAAAAGCTTTCTTATTTGCCTAGTATAAAGTGAGGAAGCTGTGTTCAGGAGTCCTGAGATCAAATGCACTGTATGGCATAAATGAGTTCATGGCAGGAGCTAGGCCAGTGATTTTCACATCAGGACCCTACATTGCCTTCTTGTCAAGGGTGCCATGCAATGTTAACACTGCTGGGTGTATGAACATGAGTCACACGATGGACCCGAATTTCAAATAGGAATCCACAGTATTAAAACCATTCTGACTGGCGGTCTTTCTGAGTTCTTTGCAATAGAAAAATTGTTCTTTTCTTTTTCCATAGTTAAAAACACGGGAAAGATAAGAGCCGCTATTGTCTGAGGGGTGCCTCAAGTTTATAAAGATGGAGAACTACTGAGCTAGGTGATGTCTGATCTCCCTTAGCCCAGCATAAAACTGATACCAAACTGCTCACCACAACTGGTCATTTGCAGAGGCATCGTAAGTAGTTTCTATGCCTTGGATGGTAGCAGCTGTCACCAATCTTGCCACTCCCCTCCCCACCCTGCCTCAAAATGGCACCCAGGGCTACTGCCCCTATTGCCCATCCCGAGCCACGCTGCTGGTTCATTTGTTCTAACATTCAGGTACGATGATCTCTTGCTTCCTAATGTCTGCAAAGTGTTTTAAGGCTCTTGCATGGAAACAGCTAGAGGAATGGACCCTGTCCTATGTGTAAGAAAAAAGGCTGCAATTCTTCAAGTCCCACAGGGCTTAAGTACCTGATTGCCACTGAACTTCAGATTATGTTCTTGGAGGATCTGGCTTAGAAAATATAAACATTAATTTAAGCTTGTTATATATTTTTCCTTGGCAGAAGGCAAAAAGAATCTCAAGGAGCATTTCCTAAGCACCAAGGCTGGGGAGGAGGTTGTGAACTTAGAGGCTTGCTGATCCTAAAGTCCAAAAGATTCCTAGTTTAACACAGTACCGATGCCTTTACAGCTCACCTATGCTCCCAGTGACTCCCACCCCATGATGTCATACTGCTTGTACTGAATTGTTGCCTGGCTACCTAAGGATATGTTAGTAAAGAGTAATTATCTAGGCTTGAATCTACTTAAACAGACAGATACATTCTACTTGTGGAGGTGGTGGATTTTCCATCACTTTCAGGTTTTCAGCTCTCTCTAGAAGATATTTAAGAGCTCAGATAGAAGTTATGGGCATGGCACAGCTCTCTGGTCCATTTGATGCAGGAAGATAGATGGAGATGAGCCCTTCTAGCTTTAACATTGGTGGATCCATGTTCTGAGTTTTCTAGAACAACTCATCCAGGATGGATCTGGGAAAACTTTTGATAATGGATCTCATCTTTTGAACAGAGGTAGCCAACCTGCAGCATTTGTGCTGTAAGTGGCATGGATAGCCTCTGTGTGTGGCACACAGCAAGCCAGAAAAGAGACAGGTAGCACAGGAGCAGAGAGGGCATGAAGCAAAAAGCGGAGCAGCAGATCAGGCAGGAAAAAGGGGATGAAAAGGCACTTGGGCCATGTGCCAGGCTAATTGTGGCATGCCTGCCAAAAAGGTTGGTCCTCACCAGCCTAGAATATGTCACTGTCAGAACAGAGTTATAGGCCGTCTAGATTATCAGCAAGACTGCCTACTAACAGACGGCCAAAATCAAAGTTCAAGCAGCAAGCCAAAGGTTATGAGCCAAAGAACCCTACCTAAAACAGGCAACAGGAGATAAGGTTGGACAGGAAATGGAGGAAAGACCTTAGCAGATGACAATGTCTGAGAGAGAAACATTAAGCAAATGCTTGCTTGCAGTCTGTTCCGATATGGCAAGACATGCCATTTTTGAGATCTGGGATAAAATCCCTCAGATCCCACTTCACCATTAAATTAACATTTGCCAGAGGCCAAAGAGAGACAGTGGAAATACTAAAGCTTTCAAAACTAGTAGCAAGCAATTAGCAGCAGCAGGATGACTGTGAAATACCTAGCTCACGGTTCTGGCTCTGGCTGGCATCTTTCCCCAGTGGAACAGAAATAACACACTGCTGTTTATCCAGTTTATCCAAAGAATATTTTATACAACATGTAGAAAGAGCCTTTGGAGCAGAGACAGAACCGAAGACCACCTCCCTCCACGGCAATCCCAGTGAGCCACCATTCCTCCTCTCTTCCCCCTCTCTTGCCTCCCAGCTGTGGTGCAGAAGCCATCCACCTGTGCAAGTACTCCTTGCTGCCCTTCTTAGCCCTGGGTTTCCTGTCCTCCCAGACCTTAGTAACTGAGGCAGGGATTTCCTGTTTCAGCGGACCATGCACTTGTGATGGCTCCATGTGACTTCAATCAGGAATCATAGTTTCATAGTTGGTAGGGACCGAAGGGACCTGAGCAGATCATCAAGTCTGACCCCCTGCCATGGCAGGAAGAATGGTGGGGTCAAACGACCCCGGCAAGGTGTCTATTTAGCCTCCTTTTGAAGACTCCCAGGGTAGGAGCAAGCATCACTTCCCTTGGAAGTTGGTTCCAGATTCTAGCTGCCCTGACTGTGAAGTAGTGCCCCCTGATATCTAGCCTGAACCTACTCTCAGTCAACTTATGGCTGCTATACCTAGTTACTCCTGGTAGTGGTCAGGGGAACAGGGACTCTCCCATTCCCCACTGGTCCCACCTGGTAAGTTTATAGATGGCCACCAGATCCCCTCTCAGTCGTCTCTTGTGGAGGCTGAACAGGTTCAGGTCCCGTAGCCTCTCCTCGTAGGGCCTGCCCTGCTGCCCTCTGATCATGCGAGTGGTCTCCTCTGGATCCTCTCAATGCTGGCCACATCCCTCCTGACATGTGGCACCCAGAACTAGACACAGTACTCCAACTGTGGTCTGACCAGTACCGCATAGAGGGGGAGGATCACCTCCCTGGATCTGCTCGTGATGTATCTGTTGGATGCATGACAAGGTACGGTTGGCCTTCCTGACCGCGTCCCCACATTGGCGGCCCATGTTCATCTTGGAATCAATAATCACTACCACTAGAGCAAGAAGTGCACCCTGGGGAGGCACCTGCTGCTGAAAGGACTGCTAAAAGCCTTGCTCCCTTCAACAGAAGTGGTTTATTGTGCTGGCTGAAAGGAGGGGTCTGCTGCCCCAGAGGACCATTTTGTGTTCATGGCCCAAAGTTCTGCCGGCAAAACTAGAGACTAAAGCTTCTAGAGACTCATGAGTCTCTTTTCTCTGACCTTTGTGGTCATTAAACCCAGTGAAGAGTGAGCAGAAAGCAGATGTAAAACACAACTGAATCAGAACGGCAGCATTTTAAACCACTGGGCAACTTCTCTGCCTGGATGCAAATGAACAATGAATAAAAGTAGTGGAAAATTAGATCATAACGGCTATTCCTAACGTTGTCTTGCAGTCAGCAGATAAGTTTCCATCCCCAGTGTCCTTCAACTGCAACCACCTGTTTGCAAGAGGGGAACCCCCCCCCACCCCATTTTACCTGTATAACTTCTGTACTTGCTTTTACAGTAAAGCAGTTGTCACACAAGGACTGCCACATTCAGATACAGATGTCTGCCAAGTGCAGGATTGGACTCTTGTTCTCAAGGACCAGTGTTGCTGAAGATGGAGGATAAAGGGACTAGCACACAAGTACTGGTGGCCAGTAATCGGTGCCTATAATATTAACAATAAATGAGTACATGCCTACCAGTTTGCAGATTAAAAAACCTTAACTAGTTAATGAGTCATTCAGGGCCTTGCTCCTCATGCTGTTATGTTACTTACACCATCACAAAGTGAGTGTGAAACCAGGAGAGTTGTTGTTCACAGCTACTCTGCATGAACTTCACACTGCTATAAATGCCACCAATAGTCAAGGCAATGGAGAATCCAGCCTTCAATAAAACAGGATGGGTTCTCCTATAACACCTCAGGAACTGAGGAGAACAAGTTTGACCAAGTATTGACTCCCTATATATTTCTACATCACTCAATGACCTTCAGTGGATGCATATACAGCCAAGGTAGAAAAGTTGTGCTCTAGGCTACAGAGGCAATTAGACCTATGCTCCTAACTCCCCCAGGCATATTTGAAAATGTCACTCATCATTAATAATATGTCTCACTCCAAGAATACCTGATGTTGTGACCTAAATTTCACTAAGCCAATAGCTGTAAATGTGCACAGTTTATGTCCAAAAATGGTCATGTGCAATAGGCACAAAACTGCCCAATCAGTTCAGTAATTGGAAAGGAAATATCTCCCAGCCTTGCTGAAGGGCAGCTCCCTCAAAACAGGGAGGCATCCAGTGCATGTCATTGCAGTAGGCTGGCATCACTAAATGCAGAATATGTCCCCACGGAGGCCACAGAGTAAGTCAGATGCTTCGGGTTTCGCTTTAGTATTTTGCCATTTGAAAGCATTTTCCAAGGTAAAATATAACAAAACAAAACAGAACCAAAAATGCATTATCCCTGCTTTAAGTACAGCAATGCCATGATTTGCTATCAAAGCCAACTGGGAATTTTGCATGTAGAAAAACTATATGATTGGTCTGTATAGAATATGGCCCTTTGTCCTTTTTGATTGTGATACACGATTAATATTGGGTCTCCTGGACTGTAAGAGTTGGCCAGAAATGTACTGCCTGGTTTGTTTTACCAATGATCTCCTCGCACACAATGAACTGAAAGATTTGGTACTCCTGGGTGCTGCAAAGAATATGTGCAAGGAGAGACCCTCACCATCTCATGCTTCTCAGGAAAATCTGTGCAGCTTCAAATATTGTCAGACACCATTAAGCAACCAGAGTAATCCCCAGGCATTTGATGTTAGGGTATCTGATGCTCTGCACAAGAAACAGGGCATCAGCAAGCACAGAACAGCTATGAAGCTTCAGCTATGCAGAGCCAGCTATACCTCTGCTGGATGGAAGGCCCGATCCTGTTTCAAGCCCAACTCCTACTGATTTCAGGCCACAGAGAGGAGTGCAGAAATAAGATGGCCCTGAAACAGCAGATCAATGTTTCACTGAGGTGCCCATATAAGCTGTGTAATGCCTAAGCCCTCACTCCATTGCCATATGGGTGCTGCCACAAGATTTCTTCCTGCTAATAGTCTTAGGTAACATAACATGGAGTCTTAGCTCGAGTGGCAGAGATCTGTTTTGGTGCTCAAGGCTAGGGACAGAAGTTGCACATAAACTGGTATAAGTGATCAGAAGCCAGCTCAGATCTGTAACACAACAGAAGTTCGGTGCACATAAACTGCTTCCAAAATGGCCAAAACTGGTTTAAGATAAACCTGGATGGATGTAGTATCAGACTTAACTGATTTAGATTAAATTGGTTTACTGAACTTGTGTCCCCAGATCCCTTCCAGATTCAGGTTAACGCACAGTCCCCCAGCATCCCAGGATGCTTTGCACCTCTCCCACAAACCTCCTCACCCTCCTTTTCGGGGTGCTTGCTGATGCTCCGTTTCTGTGCAGAGCATCAGATGCTATGGTCAATATTTGGCCAAACTGGAGCATCAAGTCTGAGCAGGCCCAAGCTGCCTGCTCCAGCCATGCACAGAGGCATGATTTAGTGCCCCCAGCTTCTGGTCTGGGCTACTACAGGCACATGGCTGCATTTCTGGAATCAAAAGTAAATGTCTG
This sequence comes from Crocodylus siamensis, assembly GCF_052110815.1. Lineage (NCBI taxonomy): Eukaryota > Metazoa > Chordata > Crocodylia > Crocodylidae > Crocodylus > Crocodylus siamensis. The sequence continues at coordinate 61,744,328 of NC_143402.1, forward strand.
TTCATTTTCTCATTGGTTCAATCTACGCAGTTTAGACTAACCTGCAAAGATTGAATCAATTCAGCCATAGGCTTTTTGGCTTATACTCAGTATAAGTCTGTACTTAACCCAAATCTCCACATTCAGACCCTCCTGATGTCTCATGTGGAAGATCATTACCCTCATAGGAATAATCATCCTATGTTTAGGACACAAACCTAAGACTTAGGAGATCTGGTTTAAAGTTCCTACCTTGCCACAGATCTTGTGGGAAAGTAGCTTAGGCCCAGATAGCAGGTAGGCCTAACTCCCAATAAAATCACTTTTGAGGATCCAGGTCTAAGCTTCGCTGCACCTCAGTTTCTCACTTCTAAAACATGGATAATAGCAAATCACAGGTGTGCTGTGAGGCTAAATATATCAGAAGACAGTGAGATGCTCAGATAATGCCTTAATGGGTGCAGCATAAGTAAGATTTTTTAATCTTAAAGAGTGTTAATTGGAGTGTCTTGTGCACATGTGGTTACAGAGATGAGGTACTAATTTGCAATGAATAAATTGTTGCTGAATTTTGCCTGTCTCTGCTCCCACATTCCATGCCAATGAATGCTTCAATTGGTATTAACTGAATTTGTTTTCAAATGCCTTCAACTAACTATTTTTTGTCTCAATGATAGCTGCAAAAGGTTCCTCCTGGAAGCCTGCACTGTATGGATTGGTGCAGAAATCATGTGGTATCATGTCTGTAATTCTATTGGATGACAAATGTATCATACAACAGGCTAAGTTTCAAATCCAAGGGTAAAACGTGACATTTGCAGATGACATTGGCCTTGGTTGCCTAGAATCTGCAGCGTAGAAATAGAAATTGCAGAGGAGAAAGACCCTGATTCTTCACCTAGTATCAGCACCTCAGACATTTTCCTGGCTCAAATCCCTATAAGAAAGCATAGAAAACATCCTGTAAAGGCCAGCATATAAACTGCTGGCATGCAGTTGCGATCTTGTACCACACAGGATTAAACCACTGCTCTCCACAGCATCAGACCTATTAAAGCAACTGGGGTTGGGGGCTGGGATGTGTGATTCCAACTAATGGTAACTTCGGGTGATTTTCCTTTTGGTGCTTTCTAGGCAGGGAATTTGGGGAGCCATGGAAGAGAGGCTCTATGTAACATGCTGCTACAGAGCTAGAAGGATAGGTAGAAGAGTAGGATCTAAGCCCACTCTACGCAGTTATATCAGCTTAGGGAGTTAATAGCTCTTACCCCATACATGATGCATCTAGCCTGTAAAACTTTTGGTATGGATGGTGCTAAGGCAACTGAAGAGGGCTTTTGTCAACCTAGCTTATATTGTTTGGAGAGGTGGTATAGTAAAAAGGAAGAAAAACCCTTCTTCAGGCATATGCCACATCTCCACCATGGGGGACCTTCTGATATAGCTATTAGTTACCTAGCTAGATGCTCTGCAAGCTCCAAGGGACATCAATGGAAGGCAACGTGGGGTGGTCTTCTCTCAAAAGGGATACTCACCTCTGCTGGACCCCCCCTCCCCCCGCATTATTTCCGGATGACTCAAAGCATGGGCGACTAGTGCCTCTAGAGTCTGGGGGGGCACCAGTCATCAATCACCGACCAGAGGTGGGTCCCTCAGAGGCTGATCACCAACTCTGGAAGCACTAGTGGCAAAACTGGAAGTGCTGCCAGCGCTTCTCTCCACGCCATCAATACTTCTCTCGGCCGGTGCCAATCTCAAGGGAGGCATTGGCCAATGCTTCACTCAGCGCCCCCACTCCCCAGCCAGTGAGGGCCAATCTTAGGGGAGCAGTCCCTGCCCCCCTGTGTTCCCCCCTACGCATCACCTATGACTCAGAGAATCTGTGCATTGTGTGAGCTGCACCTCTTGCCAGTTTGCTTATGTGGAGAGGAGCGATGCAAAGGCAATGCTGTGTATAGACTCCTGAATTCCCTAGCTCAGAATTAGCCCATCCACCAGTCAGGGCAGCCCTATCTCTCCATTTCTTTCAGGTCAAATAGATTTGGTGCTTTTGCTTTGCTCATGCAAACCAGGGAACCGATGACTTATTTCACAACTGAAGCCCGGCAACAAGCAAGCAGAACAACCAGCTGCAGCAATGGGGAGGGACAGTGAGAGAGAAAGCTGCTCTCTGTTTAAAGCTCCCAAGAGCTTCTTAAAATCAGCGAGTAAAGGAATGAGCTTAAGGAATCTCCAGGATGCTTCTGCTACTACAGAGCTCTGGGTGCAGCCATATGCAAGCTGCCTTTGTTTCAGGATAAACCCTTCCTTTCAGTCTGCTAAATTACCTTAGCCGTGCATAAGCACAGAAGGAAAATAGACAGAGAGGGGACAGATTAATGGACTGGCCTTTAACCTTAAACCCATTCTAACTCACTGGGGAAATGTATTTCTCCATCAGCAAAAACTGGAAAACACAGGGAAAAATCATTTGCTTCTAAAGACAATTATGACAAGACATCTAATGTGTCCACGGGGATAAAGAAAGTGAACCACCACCTACCGCCCTTTGCTAGAAGCTTGCCAGCAGCTGAGTGGAGCTGCAGTGCTAGCCTGTACTGGGAACTTGTTGTCCTCCCTGTCCCTGGCAAATGGCAGTCTTCTGGAGAACAACTGCTACAGGGCAAAGCAATAGTCAAGGAGCCAACTAGCATGAAGACAAGAGCTACAGGTTCCTTCTCACCTGTGGCAATGGTCTGTCCCCTGGCTGAGACACTGAAGACTGAACCAAGGCCCTTTTCAGTGTGGTCACACAACTTGATCGCTGTAGAATAAACTGCCTTTAGAGTAAAAATAGTCAACTGACAAAGTACAACTTTACTACAGAATGGGTGTCTCTTCTATGGGACAAAATGACCCTGCCAAACAATTGTAATAACTTTACCGTGGGATAACTCACTGCATCAAGGGTTGGCAACCTACAGCCTGTGGGTCCAGAGCTGTGGCTTCAGCACTATTCAGTGGAGGGGACTCTCCCTGCACCAGACCACAGTCGGAGGGCCAGGGCGCCAGGGGGGTGGGGCTGCTATTCTACACTGCAGGTGGGCACTGGACAGAAGCAGTACCAGGTCCCAGTGCTCACCTCCCTCCAACCTGAGCTGAGTTATTCTGCTTTTCTGCTGGTAAAACCCTGTACTACAAAGTAGGGTTGTGTCTGCCCTCTCAATCAAATTTCATGTTGGGGTAGCCATTTGCTCACTGGAAACAGCTTATTGTTGGCTCTCATACCACCTAGTGGCAAGATGATATAACCTACTGCACGAGAGAGGTGGTTGTGTGTCTATTTTCTTTCTCTGGAGTAAATTTACTACAGAGTAAAATCTGGGGTAAAATACTCTATAGGACTCAGTGGTGTGTCCACACCCTAAGTTGGGTCTCTAGAGCAAGGACTATACAGTACCTGAACCAATGGGGTCTGGTCCTTACTTGGCCCTTGGCCAAGTAGCTTCAGTCTCCTTTGTGTCCTTTGGATGTCTTTTCACTGCCCTTTCATCTCTCTACCCATCTGTCCAACTGTCTTGTCTTTCCCCTTTCCTTGCCAGCACCTTTCTATTTTAGGAATATATATATATATGTCCCCTTTACTAAGATAGCCACGTCTGGGTTTATCGTCACAGCTTCCTATGAGGCAGGGTAGTGTAATTAGCCTCATTTTATGGGGGTGGGGGAGTGAATCTGAGTGCCAAGATCAGTCTGAAACAGAGAAAGAAATTGAAACCGGTCACCCAAGTCCCAGACTAACACTCCAACTCCCAAACTACCTTTCTTCCTGCATTGGGACCAGTTCTCAGAAGGTGTAAAACAACACAGCTCCATTGCTTAAGCCCACTGTTCATAGCCTCTATCACTCACTTCCATGGGGTAAATTTGTGTAGAATGAATGCAGGTAACAGGAAAAAGTCAGTTATCTGTGGACAGGCGATACAAAGTCTCTCCTGGTCTGAAGCATCTAGGAAATTCTGTGCAAGGGAAGAGAGGAAAAAATAGTAGGTCTGAGGGACAGAAAAAGACATAAAGCTTCAAGATTCACAGAGCTGGGTACCTGGCCTAGAAGCCACCTAATTCAGAGGAATTCCCTAACGGGCTGCCTCCCCCTTCTGAAATACACACCCATTCATGGGAAAAGCTCAGCTTCTCCAAGCCTCCCCTGGGACTCTTATGAATGTAGGGCCTCTCCCAATAGTGAAGATAAAGAGGTAAGAGGAAAAACACTCCATCTGATGCAACTTGGCATCTCTTATTGGCAAAGACCACCACACTTTCATGCTGTCTTGTCTCAAGAAGACAGGAATGCTCTCCTGTCCTCAAGAGTGATTGTAGCCAGACAACTGCCCCAAGCAAGATTCAATGCAGGTATTCATCCGCCTCATTCCCTGGCCAAGATAGCTGTCCGCATCTCTTAATTCACTAGCCTTCTCCAGAGCCAGGGAAATTAAGGGTTCTCCATAGGTGACTGTCTCTTTAAGATTTAACCCAGGAAGTACCAACATCTGCTCTACTTCCATTCATCCCAAATTTCAAAATTAGGGTGTGAACACTTCCCCAAGTGTTTCAACTGCATTCATTCTGGGGCTGTTTGATAATTATTCTTTGCCAAGCAGAAAGATGGAGCATGAATTTTCAATGCAAGGTAAAATTTCACTCGGGGGGGGGGGGGGAAAGGAAAGGGCCACAGCTTTGTAATTTTACTCCCCACCTAACAACAGTGGAGCCCCTGCAAGTCCTGCCACAACTACAACAAGCAGCTCCTGTTCCTCTTGGTGGAAATTCTCCTGCATTGATTCTGCAGTACCTGGATTTGGAGACCTCTGAAATATTTTTTATAGGCTTTTCTAGAGGTGGGAGTAGTAGCTTGAATGGCTGATGAAGATTTGGTGAAAAAAAAAGAAAAAAAGAAAGACTTGGAGGGAGACCATACTGAGTGCTGAGTAGTGTGTTATCATGCCTCTTTCTATTCTGCCATCATTCCCATACACCTGTGCACACATAGACACAATCCTGCCTTATTATTTGAGATAGACTCAAAATAAATAAGAAATACTAATAATACCACACCAATCTGGCTTCTTTAGAGCAAGAGGAAAATCTAGTTAGCAATTCTGTTAGCCTTCGTCCTCTTTGCAGTCACCTATCTGCTGTAAGGATCAAATGTTGCAAAGCCAAAATATCATCAGAATGGCTAGGATGAATCAGCAATCTGGATAAAGCTAAAGTGTCTTGACAAATGTTATCATAAGATTTCCAGCTGAGATCTAATAGATCCAGAATAGCACTCTAGCCTTTTAAGTGCTTCCCCACAGAAAACCTTTTGGAACTTGCCCAGCAGTCCTCCCAACCCCAGGAGCTCTGCTTTTGCACTTGTTATAAAGGCCCTAAATGTTTTCAGGTGACCTGCTGGCACTGATGGAATCTGCCTGAAGACAACACTCTTGATTGTGGGGGAAGTGAGCAGAGAGAATTCACTGTAGATTGAAAACTGCAACAGAACAGCCTTAACTTCGGCATTGGACTGGATTCAACCTTCAGCATGAAAAGAAAGGCAATATACACACTGGCTCATTGAGCCATCCATTCCCCTCTGCAAATATTTATGCTTTGAGCTTTCCCACTTAAAGGCCTAATTGGAGTCTAGGTGAGCAGCACAGTAGAAGAGAGCCTAATAGAGACATTGCAGTGCTATTAGCACAGATGGTTGTCATATGTATGCAAATAAGGAGCAAATTGAATTTGGTGTCCCCTCTCACCAGCTGTCCTATCAGCGCTGGCTCCTGCAGCAGCAAAAGACACTACCACTGCTCTGCTAATCTGTCACCGCAGATTAATTACAACTAACACATTAATCATCATTTGTTTCCTGGTACAAAGGAAGTATCTTGTTCTTTCAAGTACATTCTGTTTGCATGGGGTGTTCTGGGCCTTTTAAAGAAGAGAAAAAGGAAGGACACAGCTTCATTAGTAAAGGGAGCTGGGAGTGTGAGGTGGCCAGGGTGCTCCAAGGCCAGGGCTCACAGGCTGCCTTCTGGCAAGCCAGTCCTAATTCAAAGGAAAAGAGAGTGAGCCCCAGCCGCCTGTCAGGGAACTCAGGACAGTTGCTTTGCTGTACTATCCATCTTGGGATGCACATTTCTCAAGCTGGCATAGTCCCAAACCAATGGTGTCACTCCCCATTCAAGTTGGAAGTTTCCTAGGGGGTAGTTAGCATCAGTGCAACCCTTTAAATACCATCAAATGAAGCATCTCTAATGGGTGTAGTGGGATTCAGAGGCTCCCCTGAATATCATGTATGGCCTGCTGCTGCCCGTGAAAGCCATGGGAAATCATCCATTGACATTAATGAGAACAGGATCAAGCCCTTCTTATAAAACTGAAACTTAGAACCACCTCACAGAAGGTCCCTAAATTCCTCATGAGAGCTGCTCAGAATGAAATGTTGGAATTTCCTGTGAAACGGAAAGTAGGCAAAGTTTTTTCATTATGCAACAAAAGCAGTCGTTTAATCTTTGTCCATTTTCCTAACGTTGTTGACATCAACCTGTTCCTATGAAATGTTCAGATTCTGACTAAACTGCATTTTCCAGTGGAAACGTATTCTACTGAAAAGTCTTCACCTACATTTAAAGCACATTCTGTAGCTTCCATAATTCAACTCCTAATTACCAGAAACACCCAATTGCTGTTTGACCAAAGAATTAGAATCCAGCCTTACTTCTGAAAGATATTAAGTACTGTGACGTGGCCCATGACAAGAAACAAATGTAATGATGCTCTTTCTTACCCAAATCATATGCATCCCTCCAGATGCACCAACAAGCCCAATCTGGAAAAATTTCAAGTGGGAGAGGCCACTGGGGCTGACACAGGAGGAGTGATAGCCTCATTAACATCATAATATGCAAGGGTTATTAGTACAGGTAGCTATTTTTAACCACCCTGATGCCAAGTATGGATCAGTATGTTGTAGTCCATGCTGCCTTCCCTTATAGAGATGTACACTTTAGGAGGATACGGGGCTTTTGTGAAATCCTAACTACATGGTGCCTGGTATTGCAGCATCATTCACTTGAGACAATCCTTCAACTACTACAGAAGTCCAGGTGTGGTCATGAGCTGGGAGCCTAATCGAGACCTCAAAGAATCAGCCAATTATCCACATCCCTAAAAAAATATTGCTCAGTTTGGTTTTTGGACAATGTAGTTGACTCTGGATGCAGCAGCAAAGACTCAGCAGCTTCACATCTCATGCTGGCATTTCATAGGATCCTGGTACAGAAAGCTGCAGAGCAAGTCACACTAAGATGCCAGATTATGGCAAGCCATGATTGAGCACCATCCATTCAAAGGCCTCAACATTCACAAGACTGGCTTTAATATCCTGAGGGTATGCAAGTGGCTGGGGGCAGGGGGGCAGACAGCAGGAAGGGCAAGCACAGGCATGGGAGGCGTAAGGGAAGGGGAAACAAGAGCTGGGGTCTGGTGCTGACTGACTGCCTCCTCCCACCCCCAACTACTTTCCCTGCACAGTAAGAGAAAAATATTTAAGATGACCCCTCAGTAGCTAGATTCTACACATGGAAAATTATAGGCAATATATAATTTTCCATGTATAGAATCTAATTATTGGAGAGTCACCTTAAATTCAAAGTCACCTTGGATTTGGCTAAATTCGGTAAGTTTCTATGTGTCTAATTAAGCTGACGTTGCATTTCAGGTAAGTCTAACCGTACACTGCCTTCACTACGGTGTCATACTGCCTCCTAAGAGCTGTAGTTTTCAGTGCTCCGTATGTCATTTTGCCCGATGGACTGTAGTCACATGACTCTTATGATGTGTCCTAGGGTTAATCAGATGGGGCATCCCCTGGTGCACCAGGGAAGGCTTCGTCTGGCTGGGGATCGAAACCCATAGGGGAAAACGAGACACTTAGAACGTCAAATCCCATCCGGCAGTCGATGCTGCAGGTCCGTGCAATTTGATATTGAACTGATGTCAAGAGAAAAGGTTTAGTTCCACAATATAATGGAGCCAGAGGTTCCTGTGACTTGAAGAGGGAGATTGCAGCAGAAACGTCCACAGGCAGCTGAACATGTGCTAGCCACAGGAGAGTAGGCGGTTAGGGACCTATAGGCTGCAAGGGCTTACTGCATGGCCAGCTGCCTAGCAATAAGACAGTAGGGCAGAGCCTGGGGAAGGCAGCAAGGGAGCATCTGCAGTTTAGCTGCAGAAACAGCAGTAGGCTGCTTTGCAACTGAGAGGACACACCGTGGCTGGTCAGCATAACGCCTGCCCAGAAGGGGAGGAGCTCAGGGCATAAAAACTTGGGTTCCTGCGGCAGGAGGGCAGTGCAGCCCAGACCTCTGTGAGGTCCAGACCGCTCCGGCTGGGGAGGAGCGGGAGCAGGAGGTGCAGTGCAGTGTAGGCCATGTCAGACACTTCCAGGGCTGAAAGAGGCAGTGAGTAGGGAAGGAGGCTTCTGCAGTAGCATGGTGGTCCAGAAGGGGCTTTGAGTCTTTTAGCTGGAAGCGGCTGCTTGAATTTGTGTTGCATTTAAGTTTGGTACTAGAGGTCTCAAGTTGCAGCAAGGGAAGTTTTAAGTTGGCAATTAGGAACAACTTTCTCATGGGGACAGTAGTAAAGCTCTGGAATGGGTTACCCAGAGAAGCTGTAAAATATCCGTCTTTTGAAGACCTGGTTAGATAAATCCTCAGCTTGGATGTACTAGTTGTGGATGGTCCTGCTTTGAGTCAGGGGTTGGACTAGATAATTTCCTGAGGCCCCTTACTACCTTAATCTTCCATGATTTCTATGACTGGGTGATAGCTTTAGGGGTGGTAAGAAAATCACACAGGGATGCCTGAGGGTCCTGCCAGGTTTTGAGTCTCGTCAAGATAGAGGGAGGTAGAGGCAGACTGAGGCCAAGAGGGCCACAGCCTTAGGCACAAGAGGGCAATGCAGGTGGTTGGAGGTTGACAGGAGGCTGGGACTGAAAGGCCAGGTCGGAGCAAGTGGGCTCAGGCTACAAGTCTACGGCTGGAGTAACCTTAAGGCTGAGAGGGCCAAATCCTGTATAGGAAAGTGAATGGTGAAAGAGTGGCACCTGCAAGGCATAGACATGGCTGTGGGAGGCTGGAGGCCAGGATTAATGCCCTTAAGGTGATTTAGTGTCTAAGGGCAAGGCTGGTGCCAGCCAGGCATGAGAAGCAGAAAAAGAAGAGGACTGAGGCTCACTTCCGGGTCCTGGGAGCAACCTTCCTACAGGACAAGAATATCCACCAAGGCATGGCAAGTGAGATGAACGAGGGAGGATACCCTGAGGAGCCGAGGTGAAGCAGGGGTAGCTTGGTGGCAAATGGTGTCACAGCCACCCTTGGGGCCAGGGCCTGCTACACACAACTTGAAATATTTTGAATCAGGTCAACTGACCTGTAAGGAAGTATTTTGTGTGAATTTTCTATTGGAAAAATGGGAACCAATCATCAACGCAATAAAAATATGACTGTGCACAAACTGCAATTCATGTTGAAAAATACTCTTTGTGTAAAATTCCTGGCCAGCTCTTCCCCATGCTCCTGTCCCAGCTCCGGGAGGCGGCAGTTTGCTGAGGAGTCCCCTAAATGTTCATATGCTATTTAGCCTGCAGCCCAGAACCAATAAGGTGCATTGGAAGCTGAATCTCTTGTCATTCATTAAATGAGAGCGCTTGACATGACACAAGTTCATTGTGCCTCATACCACTGACTCATTACAACCAGCACAACTGCAACAGGCAGTCAGCTGTAAAAGAAGAGTGATGATTGGTGAAGTTACCTCTAATGTCATCACAGCTCAGTTAGGAGTGGCACGAGCTGTTGGCTATAATAAAGCTAAGCATAACAGGTAGACAAACACCTAAAATGATGTAGCTTATTTATAACCTGATTTCTTCAAATATAGCCTGTGCATGAGATTCCAGTGAGTTTATGTCCTACCTAAAAAGATTTTTACCGTTGCGGACTTGTCCTCAGCCCAAAGAAGGGTTCATGTGCCTGAAAGCTTGCAAAGAAAGAGAATTTTTTTGCGATTTCTTAGTCGGTCTAATAAAAGGTATCATCTCTGAACCAAGAGTTTTAGAGTTCTGCATAACTATACATCGAAGCATTAATCTGCTATTGGGGGAAAAAATAAAAGAATAAGTTTTCAAATAATGCTAATTAATACAACTTAATGGATTTACTAATCAATTCTCAGGAAATTCTTTTTGTACTAAAAGAGCAAATGCTAAGATTTTGAGGCAAATATGCTACTTTCTGTATTCATAGGAAAGATAGAATTCCATCTGCAAGTATAAAGTCAAATATACCTGGGAAGCCAACACCTCCATAATAATGTACATACATGTATTGTGCATATGATCAAGTTAGATTAACATAAAGGGGAAACTGCAGACCAGTTTGGCAGGTTTAAACTTGTGCTTCCAACAGCCTGTCTGCCACCTGACAGCTCCTATATAGCACAGGACCACAGTAATACCACTAGTGATCCTATTTCTTGCAGATGACTGATAATGAGATTGCATATTAGCTCCTGCACCCAAAGTAGGACAGTCGGAACCACATCACTCATTTAATCCTTAATGAAAGAAATGATTGTCAGAGACTGACATGCTTACATACGTAAGGCCGAGCCATTTATCTATACGCGTTCCTAAGGCTAATAAAACGCCGCCATGTCACACAAAATTCTTGTAACTGTAAATCAAAGGACTACATGTGTGGTGACTGGGATAACTGTGAATGGTCTGACTAGACTGATATTTCTGATAGGTTTCTTGCATGATAGGTCATGCATGAGGGGGATGTGATCGTTCTTCCAAGAGAGGTAAACTCTGGCATCAAGATGTCTACTCCTTAAAAATTGCTTGCTTTTCACTTTCTACAGGTCTGTCACTGTTCATAGCACAGAACCCCAGACTTCGTTCTGTTTGGCATGGCCTTGGCCAAGGCTGGCTGAAATTGGGAAGAGTTTTTCACAGGGATCAACAATTTGTCTTTCATCACCAAATCCAAGTGCTACATTCAGTTGCACCTACCAACAGGCGTCTGAGCTGATTTCATAATTCAACAGTAAACTGTTGCTGAAGTGCCTTGCAGCAACTTGACTCTTGTAAATATGTCACAAGTGAGAATTTCCTATCCTCTGTGTACCTACTTTATTCCCCTGATCAAACTTAGAGAAGATCAGATACCAAAATAAAACTACTCACCAAATAAGGTAGTTAGTGAGTAAATTTGTTAGGCTGTAATCTAACTCACACAACATCAGAAGAGCCCCTGGGGATACCTTTCTTTCAGCTTGCCTCTAAATTCTGTTCCCAGCTCAGAATTTACTTAAGGACTAATGGAAATACTGCACTTACCCTTCTTATGCCAAATAGTGCACATAAGGTATGTGCAAACACCAAACAGTGCAGTCTGCTATAGGGAGAAAGACACTGGGGGGCTGATTTTTAAAATGGTCTTCAATTTTAAGTGACATGGCTTAACACCGTCCCATTTTAAAATGGCAGTTGAAATATAAACATGAAACACTGAAATATAAACGTGAGACATGCCAACTACAGTGCAGGTGTTGCAAGCCTCAGTCCTGCCTTCTTCGAAGGACACTATCAACCTAATTATATCCCATTTCTGGAGAAAAATATTTAATGTTTTATGGCTACCAGCGGGACCTGAGATCACTATTACTTAAAGAGATAAAAGAAAAACATTGTCTCCGTTTTTCAGTTGGGCTTTGGACAGCTCTCTCCCTAGAGCAGTTTCACTGCTGAACTATATTCAGTTTCCCGTGGTATATGTGGGGGTCTTTCACATTTAAAAATAGAAAACTCAGCTGAAAAAAAATGCCAGAAATGAAAGGAGGAATCAGGAGCAGAGGCAGCACTGGCTACTGAGTTTTTAGCTCAGTTTTTGGTAGATTTCAAGTGAAAAGCAGCACTTATACTTCTCAAGTGAAACAACCAAGCTGGCTATTTATTTCCCGTTGTTCCAGCCTTGCTAGTTACCAAGAGCTCTAGCTAGCATATACTCAAGCTGACTTTAAACTCACTGGATAATCTGGAGTCATTAGTACAGAGGAAGGATTTTTTGAGTTTCATCCTCAGTAAACAATTTCTAATGACGAGGAAAGCTCAGGGTGCATCCCAGCAAGGTGAAATAGTTATAGAAATCCTGAATGATATGCTTTACAGGAGATAATATTATTCCAACAGCCACCCTCAATGTCCTGTCTTTGTCCTGAAAGTGGCCTTTGTAGTTAGTTTGCATTCCAGCTGAGAGATGAAGTCTCCCTTTACCACTTGAAACAGATTTGGATGCAAACACACACGCGCGCACAAGTTGCCACCACCGGTGCCCATGCCCTGCTGTCTGGATAAACAAAAATCTATTTTGGATCAAAGTCATCCTGCATCTATTTTGCATGCCTATTTGTAGGATAACAACATGTTAAGAAAAATGGGCTGTAAATTCAAGGCAGAGCCTTTTCAGTGATCCTCCAACAGTGTCTGGATGCTACCCAAGTCTCTGCTAATTGGCCCCATGAGATGCTCCATTTGCCACACCCTAATCAGTTTTCTTTCTAAGCCCAACTGGGAGAAACCCCCTAGATAGAAGGGTTGGGGTTTTTTTTGGTTTGTGTACACACAAAAATAACACAGCTTTGAATCTATGTGCTCTCTCCTCTGCCAGCCACATACAAATGAAGGGCCAAAAGCAACTCTGAGAAGTCAGCAGATTTATTCCAGATTTATACCAGCCTTTATGAAAGTGTGTATTTTGTCCCTAAAATTAGGATTTGCCCAGGATTAGTTAAGAAAGGATGAAAACAGGGAGCAGGTGGGAGGAATGGAGGCAGAGCTGGTGTATTTTTGACAGGGGGTAATAAAGGATTACAGTTTTAAAGAATGGGATTCAGGGGTGTTCATGCTGTTAGCATAATAATGAACTGTCAATTGAAAGGTGGGCTGGATGACCTGTGAGTCTGCTCTTCCAGGGAGATTTAGAAATCCCCCTTGTATCCCTCAAAATGATACCCTGTCTTCCACAAAGGCAATATTATTGCCAGCTTAGACGTAAGAAGGTTGCTGGCAAAATACCCATTACTTGTGGGGATGGCAGACTAGAGTTTTCCCAGATGGATTCAGCTCAAACACTTGCCTCGTAAGGGTGAGTCTCCCATGATTTGGTTGTTGACTAAAGCAGCAGCAACCAAAGAAAAGCAGATTAAAATAAAATGAACAATTACACTGATGTTCCTCTTTTCCCAGTCTCCCCCTCCACTGCACAACGTGATTCAAGTGTTTGCTCTTACATTATACTCCAGACCTGATTCTTTACTACTCCTGAGACTTGTGTATTATTCTATATTTGTTTGAATTTTCATGTGAATTTGTTTCACCTATGTCAATGGCCCTCATTTGTTTGCTTCCAACATTTATTTTAGCCAGTGAGTTTGCTGGCTGAGATGTTCTTGCAAACCGCCCTTTTACAGCAAACACAAACGGAGCTCGCTGAATAACTGACATTTTCTTTTAAGCGACCAATCCTAAAAAATAAAACAAAAATAATTCTGAGTTGAGCAAAATGAGGTTTTTTTCCAGTTGTTCAAGTGGGAAAGAAACCCGTGAAACAAAATGCATTTGAATAAAAAAGAAAATGTTACATTTGATCTGAAACAAAATTGTCATATTCTTTCATTTCCCTATTAAACTTGGATCAATTCTGAGACAAAACAGGGTTTCATGATGCAAAAGAAACAGTTTGTTTGTAAATGTCAAAAATGAAACGTTTTGATTTTTTTCTTCAGTTTCTTTTCTACTAATTTGATACAAGTGCATGAAGGCTTCAGTTGATCTGAATATTTACATTTGGTGACAAATGTTTCATCCAGAAATTTTGCCCTGGTCTACTGGAAAATACTGATGTAATCATATATAGGTTGGGAACACTTTGGACTTGTCTAAAGCCCAGCAGTGGTGGGTCCTGGCAAGAATGGGGCTGAGCACACTCCACCCACATCCTACCCGCCAATGTTTCCCAAACCCAGAAATGTGTTAGGCTTTTCTGAACTCCTCTCCCCATCACCTTTCAGACACATTCATGACCAAGGATGTAAACAACCCCTGCATATTTTGGGGTTTTGAGTGTACCTGCAGATGCAGATGGTTGGGGAACCTGTCCTTACCAGGACTCACTGTCACTGAAGCACAGACTATACCCTAGAAAACTTGAGAGGTCCACTGTCAGGCACTGCACAAACCCCTGTTAAGAGACAGTAAGCTTTCTGGGGCACGAATGATCGAATTAGACAAGACAAAATGGAGCAGGGGCTGAAAAAAATTCTCCTAATTTTGCAGTTGGGAAACCAAGGCATGAGGAGATCAAATGACCAGCCCAAATCATGTGGCAAGTTAGTGGAAGAGTAGGGATTGGACCTAAGTCTCTTTGAAGCCCAGGATGATTTACAGACGGTTATCAGAGGATTTATATTAATAAGCGTTCGCATTAGAAAACTGGCTCTCACAGGTAGCTCAAATAAGCACAGAACGGAAAACCCCCATGAGACCTGTGTGTCAAGTCACAGCTAAACAACACCAGGGACAGGCCACCTACCAGCCACTGGCAATTGAGAGCTTCTGACAAAGTTGTGGCCCCAGAATCATTCATAGGAACTATTTTGGAAATGTTCCTACAATATGAATTCATGTGATAGAAATCATGATCAGCTGAAAGGCATTATACAGAGAAAATTAGGCAAACATGAATTGACTATGGTATTAGTTTCTAAGTATTTACCTAATTTCACTTGCCAGGTTCCAGATACTAGACTTTTTTTGCATCTTGTCCCAAATAGGTTATCACCTTGGTGGCGAAGAAAAAACACTACCTTTACAATGAATATAAAGGGCGTTTTCTATCAAGACCCCGGGCATTGATAAAACTTTTGGTTTTCTCTAGCTCTCCAGGTCCCAGGATGTCTACCAGGCTGTTTGAAACTTGCCTGTGTTACCTGCACCAAGGGCTATGACAGTCATGGAAGTGCAGCTTACAATACTGGACATGAAATATTCTCCCATGTGAGTCTTTTAGGATTTTAAAGGTAAGTCTTAACATGTTTTTTTTTTTCTTTTTGCAGTATTATGTCAGGGAGTCTTATTTGCCCAGCACCCTAAACCAAGCAAGCAATATGTCTGATAAAATGAATGAAATAGCATATTATTGTTTTCACTGGGACAGGAAAAAAAATGTGCACGCCTCAAAGTAATAAAGCACTTTACCTTGACATTTTCAAAATGCCTAATGGTGTTCAATGTCATTTCATTTCAAACTCCAGGTCCAGCTTTTCAAAAGAATTCTGTCTCCATCAACTGTTTAGCATATGTACAGTAATTGGGTCCTCATTTTTCAAAATACCTCGTTTCCCAAAAAGAAACTTTGGGGAAGAGGAGAAAGAGTAAAAAATGCCTGCCAGATTTAAGACAAGCCCCATTGTGAATCATTTGGATCTTGTGCTCCTAAATGCCTTGGGTCTTGTTTACACACAAACGATAGACTGCTTTAACTCAATGGGTATAGGGAAAGTGGTATACTGCTCCTTCTGGGGGTGCAAATATACTCGTATGTAAATACGCTAACACTGTTACAGCCATTCCTACATTACAAGGAAAACAAAGGGCACCGGTATAAGGCACCTTTATAGCTGTATAGTTGTATCCACAATAGACACTGTGTCACTTTTAATACAAAAATTATACCCCTAACACTCATGATTTTATTGATACAAAATTATATAGAGAAAAGGCACTTCTGAAAATCATTGCTAGCCTGGCCAGTGTAACGTTTAGGCAGCCCCACACTGCTGTATCATGTTTGCTTGAAACAGGAACAGGGGGTGACTGCCTAATCCACTCAGGCACTGGCAGGGGTCACCAAGTCTCTGTGGCGCTGTGGGTTAGCTGATCTGCGTGGGTGGAATGCCCCAGAATGACAGCTTCAGATGACCCCAGAAGTCATTTCCAAAGCAGCTTCAGCCTACGCAGCCACAGCAGGAAGCAGAGAAGAGCTGTCCCCCAGGGAAACGTGAACTGAAGAACAGAAACCACTAAGCAAACGCATGAATTATTCTAATGCGGGCATATTAAGCTCATCAGGCCCCTTGGGCAGAATAAGGAACATGGGGCCAGTCTATGGGCCAGAATGCATCAGATCGACCCCACACCCCGCGTATAGCATGTGGGGCCGGGGCTAGCATACACTGCATGTAGTACACAGGCTGCTCTGGGGCACATCACACACAATGTGCAGATCCAATCTGAGGCCCACCGGCAGCACCGCATGGCAGGCCATATCTTTGGCAAACCGGGTCTAATGAAAGTGAGGAAGAAGAAGACCTGACCTGCAGCACATTGTTTACAGACATCGTTCCAGTGACCTCTGCCTGCGCCAGCTGGAAGTACACTGCTCTCTGTAGCGTATCTGCAATAATCCACTTACCAAGCCGGAATCTGTAGATGGTGTGTGGCATGGGGTGCAGAGCACGTGTAGCAGCCTTTGTAGCTCTATCGTCATAGGTGCTGAGTACCCCATGTGAACCTAAAACAGAGAGCTTCTGCTTCATTGGGTGCGTCTGCATGACACCTGAAACTTTCTTTTAGCCTTTCCTTTTCTACCTCTGGTGCATAGGCTGAACATAGCTGGCTGAATTACCTAGGCAAAAACTACTTCCCTTCCAATAAAATGGTTTATCTTTACCTTGACAAGGTATGTAGATGTTTCATGCAAATGGCGTTTTGCTCCTAAGCATATTCACGGAAAGGGAGACTGTCATGGGCATCTCTGCTAAGATCTTTTTATATGGAAGGTATCTGTGCAAATACATGCATATGTATTCACTCCCATGTGTGCCTGAGAGTCAGGCTGTCAGAGAAAAATGTAAGGGGAAAAAGAACTCAACTCCGGTGTATGGCCCTCTAAGTAGAAACTGCTTTTGCAGTATAGTTCCCTGTCTCTATGACTTTTCCCCTCACAGTAATTTCATTAAGCTGCAGGCAAGCACCTGTTGGACTTTCACGCATAGTCTACTTATTCACTGGCTAGATACAGCTATTCAGAAAGCTTGAGGCAGAATTGATCTGAGTTACGTAGTTTTCTATAAGCGGTGTAGTTTAGATCGGTACAAACAGAGCACACATTTGTCGTATGGCGGTGGGTGGAGTTGGAGGGGCAAATCTCAGACCGGCTTCCATCATTTTTAAACCAGTCTACGTGTGCCGAGCCTCTGTTCGGTTACAGGTATAGACTGGTTTTGTGTTCCAGTCACTTATACTAGTAAAAGTGTCATGTCTGTACCTGGCCACTGTGTGCAATGTCAGGAAATGAAAAGAAGTGTGGAATAAATGGCAGCAGAGGACAAATGAAAGCATTTGACTCTCATTCTTTGGGTTTTATAGGAGCATTTTCTTTTAATTGAGTGGACCATTGTTTACTGAATGTAACCTCTTGCTTCCCCTTGTAAGTATTCTACCCACTTTAATTAAGAGGGAAATGAAAGTGGAATATTCCATCTTGCAGAGGGGGCAGGAGGGGACACAGCTGAGGCCTCTCTCCCTAATACTGCACCACACAGCTTGAGATAATCAATTGTCATCATTCATACTCACTTTGCAGCATAATATCAGATGGGTGGCAGTTGCACTGGCTAAAAATAGCCCAAAGATGACAATTATTATGAGGCAGGGTTCTTCTGTGCCATGTACAAACAGATCAGATTGTACCCTAGGTTTCAGATTCAGAATGACAGATCATCCATTTTAGCAAGTGTTCCCCGGAACACAAATTCATTCAAAAAGCTAGCACGCTGGCGGGCTAAATGAAATTGGGGCCTTGGGATGATAAGGGGAGATGTTTGCCAAATATCTGGATTGAACAATTGGTTTATGACTGCAAGAAAAACGGCACTGAGAAAATGCAGCTCAGAGATAGAGAACAATCACATGCATTTTAATAAAAAGCAGGGCAAAAGCGATATGCTGTGAATTTCTGTATGTATATGGATAGAAACTTGAGAGGCACTTTTGCAAGAACAGTATCCTAAGCTATGTAGGAAAAATAGAGAGGGAGTACGAGTGGGTAGAACAGGGAAAGCAAGGGACTACAGTTGGGAGCACATGCAGAACATGAAGTTTTGCAGCATATTTACATTTATGTGCACGAAATGGTTAGTTGTCTATGCTCAGACATATTTGTCATTTGTATGTGGCCTTGCTATGTTTGGTATACCCAGCCCACCACTTATTTCCAATATGCAGAATGAGTTTGTGTATGTGCTCAAGTGTGATTTTCCCTTGTGCAGAAGGTTAACACAGATTTTATGTACTTCCACATAGGACTGGCATGGGTCTTAGTGGAACGTATGATGCACAGGAGCCAATTTATGGCATTTCTTTACATTGTAGAGGTTTTATGCTAGCTGCTGAGGGTTTACATGGACTGGCTGACACAAGATTAGTTCATTTTAAATGTGTAGTTTTACATTTGATTCCATATGCTTTCATCACATTTCTTTTGTTTTATAAGATGTGTCTGTGATGGGGTGAAGGCCCAGGAAGGGAAAGGAATTACAACTTTTCTGACAGGCTGGCAGACTTACAAACCTGCAGGTGACTAGAGATTTCTTCTGTTAAATCATGTTCGTATCAGATGCCTCAGTTGTGCATGACGGTATAGAATAAATATTGCTGGGTCATCCAGCCAGGCTATAAGTGAGGTTGGGTGCAGAAGTAGCAAGAGATGGAGAGAGATCTAGAAGGAAAAGCCAAGGTTGTGAAGCAAGCTCAGGGTGGAGTTTCTGTGGCCTGTCTATTATTTGAGAGCTTTCCTGAATCTTCTCAACTCAATAGCAAATTTCCATAACTTTCAGTAGGTTTTAGATCCATAAAGCCAAACTCCAGGGCAGGGATAAACTTGAATTTTGTACAACTTGGGGAAGGTTTTCAATGATAAGAATAAGAGTTAGGTTCCTAACGTCTACTGACTATGTGCGTTTGAATTCTCTCCTTCTCTACGGTTCATTCAGGACAAGGAGAAAGCCATACCCATTTACAGTGCCCTTGCACTCTGCCAGTATGGAGATAAGCAGGCATTTCCCATATGATACTGATAAGCGTCGTTGGCCAGAAGATATGTAAGCCTACAGAAATAGGTCTCTTGTCCCAGCCTGTCTTATGGCTATAGTAGGTCTTATAGGTGCTTTGAGTCTATGGCTGGTCTTCACAATTTTTGCTTGCGGACTGTTGCCCTTCAAATGCTCTGAAAGTATGCGGTATGAATATGTGAACTAAACCTTCTCCACCTGAATGATACAGATCAGCCCAAAATATTATTTTGTTTTATTTTTTTCTCTCATTACAGTAAGATTCCCCACTCCCAAAATCTGGGATTAAAGAAAATATTTTATTCAAGCTGAAGGGTATCATTGTGTTTTCATGCACCTGTAATTAAAGCAAAGGACAGACTGCTTCAGCTACCTTCTCCCTTTTGTCCAGAAGCTCAGTGGTTAACATACGCATCCACAGTGCAAAAAACACAGCATCAGGTCCTGTTTCTGTCTGAAGGGATTTGAACCACATCTCCCTCCTCCTACGGGAAGGGTTCTCTGAAAACGGGCCACCACTCTCTCTCCTGTGAACACTGTGCCACTTTTATAGACTATTTAAATATTCATTGAGCCAGAAAGCAAGCATACGAATGAATCTACTGCTTAGTGGAAAGGGTGCTCAGCTGGGAGGAAGAATGGAGTATATGAAGCTGATACTAAAAGACCAGCAGTGAAAATGAGTATGTTAATATTACTAATGCCAACTGTTCAAACATACTGTGGCAGGCCCCCAAAATGTTGGGATTTTAAAAAACAGCAACTGTGACTTCTTTTCATTTGCCTTGCAATGTTGTACCATTTAGAGAACATGTTTTCAAACTTTCCCCACAACCACAACAGACTCCAGGAGTTGGGACTTTAATAAAAGCATCACGTTACAAGATTTGTAAGTGTTGTTGCAAAGGGATTTGAGCTGCAGAAATAAAAGAAACAGAAAAGACGGAGGTATTTTGTTCCCCATAATCTCTTGTTAGGTGCTACTTATAACGCAAGTAAAAATTTCCAGACTGATGTGTTAATAGTAGATTTTACTTTAGAAGTGCTCCAAATGCTGTATCCTGCTGTTGCTTAACTGTGATGTAATGACAGCTGAAGTATAATGCCTGACTGATTGTGTGATGCATGCCAAAGTCGGGGCCATATGGCCTCATCTCGTATCTGAGTAAATAGCTGAGGTAGGAATAAAGCAGAATCTTAGAATAGTGCTCCTAAATTACAAGAGGAAGGAAGTATGAGGATGGATTCATAGGAATGTAGGATTAAAAAGGATTATCTAAGTCATACATATTCCAGTGAATAATAGTTTGCTCCTATGTAGTTCTGTGTTCTTGCCAGAGCCCAATTTCTGCCATCTTTTATGGATAATTTATTTGCACTGGTATAATCATGTGCATATATCTTTTCCCCTCCCTTTATTCTTTGAACGTCTCAGTCATTATTATTTGCATTGCATAATATTTGCGCAGCCCAGTTGTGGGCTAGGACTCCAGTGTTTTAGGTGCTGTACATACTGAGAGCAAAGGTATTTGCTTTGTTACCTGGTCTCTTTCTATGACCAGGTAACAAAAAGCTTAGATGGGAAGGAGGAAGTCGATGTCATCTTCTTGGACTTCCAGAAGGCCTTTGACACAGAGTCCCACCCAATTCTGGTGGGCAAGCTGAGGGACTGTGGCATTGATGGATGCACGGTCACATGGGTGGAAAACTGGCTCCAGGGGCTCACCCAGAGGGTGCTGGAGGAGGGGTCAATGTCAACCTGGGAGGGTGTGGGCAGCGGAGCCCCCCAGGGCTCAGTCCTTAGGCCGGTGCTGTTCAACATCTTCATTAGCGACCTGGATGAGGGTGTGGAGAGCACCCTGTTCAAGTTCCCTGATGACACCAAGCTGTGGGGCAAAGTGAATACACCAGCAGGCAGGGACCGCATCCAGGCAGACCTGGACAGGTTAGAGAAGTGGGTGGATCTGAACAGGATGCGGTTCAACAAGGACAAGTGCAGGGTACTGCACCTGGGGAGAGGGAACCAGCATTATGGTTATAGGTTAGGGGCTGACCCTCTCGGCAGCACAGAGGCAGAGAGGGGTCTTGGAGTCAGGATTGACTCCAGGATGAATACGAATGCGACGAAGCAATAGGCTGAGCCAACCGCACCCTCTCCTGCACCAACAGGGGCATCATTAACAGGTCCAGAGAGGTCTTGCTCCCCCTCTATGCGGCGCTGGTCAGGCCACAGCTGGAGTCCTGTGTCCAGTTCTGAGCACCGCACTTCAAGAGGGACGTGGGGAAGCTGGAGAGGGTCCAGAGGAGGGTCACTCATATGGTTGGAGACCTCCATGGCCAGCCCTGTGAGGAGAGGCTGGGGGACCTGAATCTCTTCAGTCTCTGCAAGAGGAGACTGAGGGGGGATCTTGTGGCTGCCTACAACTTTATCAGGGGCCACCAGCAGGGACTCGGGGAAAGTCTGTTCACCAGGGCCCCCCTTGGAGTCACCAGGAACAATGGCCACAAGCTGAGGGAGGAGAGGTTTAGGTTAGATATTAGAAAGAACTGCTTCACGGTAAGGGTGGCCGAGCCTGGAATAGGCTTCCCAGAGAGGTGGTGCTCTCACCTTCCCTGGAAATCTTCAAGAGGAGACTGGATAGGCACCTGGCTGGGGTCTTATGACCCCTCCCACCCCCCAGTGCTCTGTCCTGCCCATGGCGGGGGGTCGGACTCAATAATCTGTCTAGGTCCCTTCCCACTCATTGAGTCTGTGAGTCTATGATTCTATGATATGGTCCTTGGCAATGTAAACAGACATTCATAATACTGTCTTCTCCCAGTGCTGAGTTTGGGCCTATTGAGTATAGATTCTGCCATGTGGCTTATTTATTACATATTATTTCCAACAGAAAGTGTTTTCTATTGTTTAATTTACAACATAGAAGGAATCAGATCTGCTTCATGCATGTGTAAATGAAGTTACTTCTCCCTAGGTATCAGCAATGAACTAGCAATGACTGCTGAATAAAAGGGGCTGAGATGATAGACATGGCTTGTATAGAAAACCAAGACCATAACAGCTTGATGCTATTATATATTCCCTGGCACTTACAAGTAGAGTGCAGAAATTCTATTTTGAGTAACTGCATTCTGCTGACCTACAATTTCTTCCAAATTTCAAAATTTAATCACAGAATCACAAAAAAGTATGGCTAAAAGATCCTTCAGAAGTGGAATTGTCCCTATCCAAACCATCCTATACACATCCATTGTTTAATTCAGTACAGTGCTCAACATTTTACCCCAGTGGGCTGGACAGGCAATGCCCCCCCTGTCCAAGGGCCGGATCCTGCCAGGGGTTACAATCTAGCACCAGGGCTGGCATTAACCAGCCATGCAGAGGCAGGTGGTGCAGCACCAACTGCAGCCTCGATCTATGGGGGAAACAGGCTGTGGCTTGACCCCATGGGGAAAACAAAGCATGGCTTGGCCTCTGAGGGGAAAGGGGCATGGCCTGGCTCTAGCCTGGCCCTGTGGGAGGAGGGGACATCACCTGGCTCCACAGGGGGAGGAGGTATGACCCACCCTCAAACTGGCCCTGCAGTGAGGGAAGGGGAAATGGCCTGGCCCCCAACTTGGCCTGGCCTGGTGAGTGTGAGGGGGTGGGGGGGAAGAGGTCTGGCCCAGTCTTGATACAGATGTAGGGGAGGGGGCATGGCCTGGCTGCGCCCAGCAGTGTGAGGATTTGGGAATTTGGCAGAGGGAAGGTGGCCATATTAAAGGCCACCACTCCCCTGCCACCAAATTTTCCACCCCATGGAGAGTCAGATGCAATGGCTCCACAGGCTGCATTGGGCCCACAGCCAGAGGTTTAATCTATTAGTTAAACTACACAGTTTGCCCTAACACAGCCAAAAGGCATAACCACCTAACGTGCCACAAGTGAGGCAGCAGGACTATGGTGGCCAATATCTTACAGCTGTACGGTTTTTAAAAATATGTGCCAAAGATCAAACAAAGAGGGCCGTGTCCCCTGCTACAGAGGAAAGCAAAAACCTTTACAATCTGCACCAATCTGACCACGGGACAAAATTCCTTCTTGACCTCAAAAATGGCGATGGGTCTTATCCTGAGCAGAAAGGCAAGACCCTCTAGCCAGGAAACTCCAGGGTTAAGTCTTAACAGTACTGGCACACCCTAGTGAAAATCCCCAGCCTTGACTGTAGCCAACATCTAGTGCTTCCAAGGCAGAAGAAAAAAATGCAAACCCTGACATGTAATAACAAGCAGAGAAAGAATTCCTTCCTGGCCTCATGTGGCACTGAGCAAAGCTCAGAAGAATGGGAAATCCACTCAAATCCAGTAGAACATAGGCAGAGCTACTCCTCGCTCATCCCTTGTCTGACTGCTTCCCAGTCACCTCCAACGACTGCAATCCTACAGCTCCCTAGGCAGTCTAGTCCTCTGCCTCGCTGTTCTAATAGTAAAGACGTTTTTCCTAATATCCAATCTAAACCTACTTTTTTATAACTTCAAGCCATTCGTCTGTGTCCTGCTCTCTTCAGCAAAAGAGAAAAGATATTTTCCCTCTTCTTTATGGCAGCACTTCAGATATTTGAAGATTGCTATCTTGTCCCCTTTTACATGCTTTTCCCACAAACTGAACATGTCTATTTCCTTCAACTTTTCCTCATATGATTTAACTTTCAAGGCCTTTATCATTTTTGTCACATGCCTCTAGACCCTCTCTAACTTCTTCTTGACCTTTTTAAAATGTGAAGCCGCTAACTGCACACAATGCCTAACCTATTGATGCATCCCCAAACTGCATTCACCCTTTGTGCAGCTGCATCACACTGCAG
The DNA here is from genome assembly GCF_052110815.1 of Crocodylus siamensis. Classification (NCBI taxonomy): domain Eukaryota; kingdom Metazoa; phylum Chordata; order Crocodylia; family Crocodylidae; genus Crocodylus; species Crocodylus siamensis. The sequence continues at coordinate 61,768,375 of NC_143402.1, forward strand.
ACTCATACTGAGTCAGTGATCCACTAAGACTCCTTGATCTTTCTCTGTAATGCTGCCATCCAGCCAAGTATCATTTCATACTTGTATTTTTGGTTATTATTCCTGAGGCATAGCACCTTGCATTAAACTTCAACTTGTTGACTCCAGCCCAGCTTTCCAATCTATCAAGATCCTTCTAAATTGCATTCCTATTCTCCAGTGAGTTTGCAGTCCTTCTCAGTTTAGTGTCATCTGCAGCCTTGCTCAAGAAGCTCTCTATTCCAACATCCAAATCATTAATAAACACAGTGAACAACACTGGGCCCAGGACAGACCTCCTGCCATTCAAATGTGGATCCATTTCTTGAGGTTATTGAGCCAGCTGTCTATTCAGCTTAAAGTAGTTTTCTCTAGTCCACATTTCTCCAATTTGTTTATAAAAGGGTCATGTGGACTTTATCAAAAGCCTTGCTAACAGCTATATCCACTATATCCCCTTCATCTACTCAAGCAGTTACTTTTTTGACAAAGGATATCTAATTTGGAAATTATCACTGAAAAAGCACATTTTGATAAAAGTTTCAGCAAAGATGTGCCTTTTTATGGAACAGTTTTATATACAATATCCTTCACTTCCTGATCTGACCTGTTTTATAGGTTTTTAAGTGTCTTGTTGAAAGCTGGGGCATTCCACCCCATAAATGGTTGCATTTCAGTGATGATTGGAGTTATCCCTGTCATGTTTTCCATTAACAAAGTTAAACTTGTATTTTAGGGTTACCATATGTCTGGGTTTTCCTAGACATGTCCTCTTTTTTGGACCCCTATGCTGCATCCGGGTGGGCCCTCAGAATGAGAGAAAATGTCCAGGTTTTCTGCTCCCTCAGACTGGCTGCTTGGGGCTGGGAGCAGCAGGCAAAGTGATTGGCTGTCGGGGGTCACATGCTCCCTACACAGGCTCTGGCAAGCCAGGTAGAGAGAGAGAAAGAGTTTGTGTGTGTGTGTCTCTGTGTGTATGTGTGCGCGCGTGCAAAGCAGGAGCTTCTTGGGCAGCAGGGCTGGGGGAAGGGGTCTACAGGTCAGGAGTGAGGGGCACCAGCAGGGCTGGGGGGTCAGGTTCTTGTGGTCAGGCATTGGTGACGCATGTGCACATGCACTCCCTGAGATTGGCCGTGCACCCCCCATCAGTGATCTGGTGCCCCCCCAGACTTGGGAGGCACCAGTCACCAATAGGGTCAGGAGTGAGGGGCACTGGCAGGGCTGCATGTCTGGAGTAAGGGATACCGGCAGGGGTGGGGGGCAGGGCAGGGCAGGGGGCTGCAGGGCAGGAATGAGGGGTGCTGGCAGGGGTTGCAGGTAGGGAGTGAGTGAAGGGCAACACCAGGGCTGGGAGGGGGCCAGGGGTCTGTGGATCAGGAGTGAGGGGCACGGGCGACAGGACGGGTGACTGGGTTGGGTGTGCAGGGCACTGGCAGCACCAGGGGGTGCCGTGGGTCAGGAGTAGGGATGTGGCTCGTCAGTGAGGGGCAACAGAATGGGCAGGGCGCCAGCATGCCACTGCCCTCCTCCAACCATCATAATCCCTCTGCCCTTCCCCCCGCACCATAGGTTTCCTATTTTTTGGATCTGGAAATATGGTAACCGTATTTTATTAGTTTATATTTTGGAATGAACATATATAACAGGGAACCCAAACCCTGTTACCTGCATGCAACAGGGGGAGAGGAGAGGGGAGCAGACCCCTTTGGGGAACCAAACTTTTGGGACCCACAGGGGAAAGAGGATACAGCAGGCAGCTCAAAAGAGACTCAAGCATGGAGGCCAGGAGCTGCTGAGGAGCTGGCAAAGGCTGCAAAGCTGACGAAGCCAGGCAGCGTATTAAGCTAGGTAGGGACACCTGGACAGCTCTCTCTCCCTTGGGCCAGCAGCCAGGTGAAAAACAAAAGCAGGGCTTAGGGATATAAGCCCAAGCCTGAGCTGGGAGTGGAGCAAGGCTCTAGCCTGCAGGGTGTGGGAGGAACTCCTGGGAGCTGGGGAAGGAAAGGCTTCAGACAGCAGTAACCTCTGCTGTGACCCTGGAGGGTTAGCAGTGGCTTGTAACAAGGTGATTAACCCATTTTGTTCCAATTCTTTGTTTTGGAATTAAGTTAAAACCCTAGAGGATGGGGGAGTGACTGTGGGGATGGAGGAGGCCATGAGCAGGCACCCTTCACAGCAGGACTGATACCCAGAGAGCCAGGGCCCAAAATAGTAGACCTAAGCTTAGGTCTTAGCTAGAGAAAAGGGACCAAAGTTGAACAGGCTGAAGGCTGAACAAGGGCTGGGGCCTCAGGGGCTCAGTGCAAATTTTGCATAGAGAGAGAGCGTGAGAAGGTGAGTCCCTACAAAGGGGAAGACAGAGAGTAATCAGTGAGGCGTGGCCATGGCTATGGGGGCAGCAAGGAGGCCACAATAATAGCCCTAAGGCACTAGGGAATGAACTGCCTCAGTCTCAAGGGCAGCCTGCATCTGAATACATACCTTTTGGATTTATTTACCTATAGGAATATATATTTTAATCGTCATAGGCCTAACTCCCGAGCAGCAAGGAAGAAGACGGTTTAGGCCTTGCTAACACATGGAAGCTTTTTTGGTATAGATGAGGTGTGAATTTAAATTGAAATAGTTAACCTTGATATCCTTTATATGGGTGCCTGAAATTGCAGGCTTCTGGTCTCACCAAGCTAGGTCGTCTCTTCCAGTCCTATACCAGAATAACCTGCTGTTATTTCCCATAGGGACCAAACTTCAAAGGCTTGTCCCCATAAGGGAACTTGTGCTGTTAAGAAGATACAAAGGTATCAGAGACTTCAGATACAGACTACTGACCAGCCCAAAACAAAAGACAACAAAGGTACAGGATAATATGAGCAACATGCATTTACTAAGCAAATAAAGGGTGAGATCCATTTTAGCTCTACCTTCTGCTCCGGTGTAACCATATCCCACATTAACAACACAAAACCAGAGCTGTTCATATATTATGCAGTATTACTAACCTGCAGTGAAAAGCATTGAAGTGTAATACATGTGAGCAAAGGAGAAGATGACTGTGGTGGGGGGGGCGTTATTTTCCTTTAATGTTAGTTGCCTTGTTCCTGAGGTTGTTCAGAACTGGGCTGATGATGTCCAAGCAATTTGAACCAAAGCAGTGGGGTTTCTGCAGACTCTCAGATTATTTAACCTAAGGAGGAATGGAGGTGAGTGTTTGGTGAAGGAATCAAGATGGCTTAAAGCAGAGAACAGTAACAGATCTGGAAATATCAGCTTGGTTCATTTCTCAAATTAGACCCACTCAGTATTGGTGCCATTGTGATGCGGATGTTACCAAGTAATGATACCTTGTTATCACTTCTGATTTAGTGCAATAACAGCACAGCATCACCACATAGTATCAAAAAGTCTTCTCATTGTGACATAATTGTACAAAAGAGCATCGACATGTCACTCAGCTCATAAATAGTACTAGCCAATTGCCCATCAGGAATGATGGGGGGGGCAGGTGAGGACAGAGCACCATCACCCACCACCTCGCACCGCCACTGTTTCATGGGAGCGGGGGTGGGGGCAAAGCTTGCTCTGCTGTCCCCTCCATCCCCCTCGGCCAGCACCCTGTGCCGCCATCACATCCAGGGAGCAGGGCTGGGAGAAGGAAGCTGTCCGGAACACTCTTGGAGCACTCCGATTGGTCGTTGCAGTCAGCATCCTGATTGGCTCCTGAGACAACCACTCAGAGTGCGAATAAAGCGTTATGCACAGACAGACAGACAAAGGCTTTAATTCTATTAGAATTGTACTAGCCTTGTGCTGTCCTGAAATGTAGGTTCAAATCCTGGCTTTGCCCCAAACTCCTTGTACAGCTTTGAAGCTGGGTGATGAGATATAGCCTTCTATTGATGCGAAACTGGCCCTTGGCAGGAACAAATGGGGACTCTTGTCTTCTGGTGGTGATACAACAGTTTATATGAAATGAGATGGCCTTAATCCAGTTCCTGTAGGCAGTGGTCTAGCTCATAAGAATGACGGTTAACAGTAACACAACGCTTTCAGGCAACTTTTCTTCAGAGGACTCCAGGGCAGAACAGGCACGGAGCCTGAACTCCCGTAAGCATCTTAGAGATGGGGCAGTGATGTGAGAAGGTTGTCCTGTTGGCCATGCATGTGAGGGATCAGCTCTACCACTAAGCAGAGAAGTCCATCCTTTAGGGTTGTCAAATGGTCATTTTTCCACATGTCGTAGAAATATTAACTCCTTGCAATATTTTTGTTTAGAAAGTGCCTGTAAAATGGAAAGCACTTTTCTCATTCATCTGATGGTGTTAAAAATAAGGTTGAAACCAATTACAAGAGTCACACAGAAAGAAGCAAGTTTGCTTTAAGATTTATCTCTGAAGTCTCCAGAGATTTTTCACAGATATCTCACAGGCCAAACCCAAGCCTGCCTTAGTTTAAAACCAGCCATATTCTTGATAGGGTAGCAAGAGAGACCAGTATCTCCTCATTCTCATTTTTAGCTATGGCACACAATAAGGTTATGTTCAAGATATAAGTCCAACAAGATTCATGACTTTAATTTTGGAATATAATCCTCTGATGTTCATTTTTTCAAGCTGATAAACATATCAGTAGAAGAAAATTAAACTGTCTTCAAATAGAGCTCGTAATCCTACCTCCAGCTTCAGACATCCTAATGTCCCCACTCCCCAACCTACTTATTTGGCATTCTTCATTTAGGAATTTATAAGACACAAAATTGACTGTGCCTATTAATTACTTTGTTCCAGCCCAGCTCTTGCTGAACTGCACAATACACTTAATAGTATGATTCATAAAAGTTCTTTGGAAGTGACTCAAGAGAGGTTTGGGATTTTCAAACAGTTTTTTGAAATGTTAATGTTTGTTTAAAAGCAACAACAAACAATTTCAATTGGGGATGATTCGGTTAATAAAAGGGTTCTCAAAACTACAGCAAGGGATTGGAAGCGAGACGTGGGGAGAATGGGAAAACTAGTGCTTTGCTGAAATAGTTTAGAACAGGAATTGAAGCTTCTTTAGAGGAAAAACATTCCAGTTGGTTAAAAAAAACAAAGAACAATTATTAAGAGTGTGGCTTTGTCTGGATTATGATTTAAAGATGTTGTATTATGTTAGATAGCTTATTCTGACTCATACCAACAGAAAGTCTAGTCAAGACAAGGCAAGTTGAATTGAGTTAAAATCTCCTATGCCTGTGATAGGAAGGAAGGATGGGATAGTGGTTATGATGCTAAGCTAGGGATACAATCCTTAACTTTGACCTAAATTTCTTGCTCTAGTACAGGTACTCCAGATAACCTTGGGCAAATCACTTTTTGTTGCAACTTTCATATGTAAAATGGGGATAGTAGCAGTTCCCTTCCTGACAGGGGTATTTTGAAGTTAAAGACATTAAATGGTGTGAGTCACTTGGACACTGAGATATTGAGCGCTATAAAAGAATGACAGAGGGAAGATTTAACTTGACTGGCCTCACATAATTCAAAGTACAATTGCTAATACAATGTAACACCATATCTTTTAGTCGTAGTCTACAAGAGGAAAAATAACGCTTTGCGATGATGTTATTGCCATTCAATATTGTCATTTAATTGGAGAGAACATAGGATCTGGACTTGTGTTTCTAAGATAAATTAAAAGAAAATGATACAGTCTAAGTGATTTCTCATCATCATCATCAACTGGTTCTATCTGGAAAAACTGCACTGATATTTTTTAGATGCATATTTTCTTAAGATAATGCTACCTTTGCAGCTCTAGTCCCAAGCAGAATCCACGATTTAAAAAGCGTGAAAATTAAAAATGAACTTATGTTAACTTTACAGACCCTTAAAAATTATTTGTTTCTAAACAGCAGAGAGGGATGTTTATTTGGTGTTAGATTTCCTCCCCCAGTGCAGTTTGCTCCCTGTTAAGATACAGATATCTTACACTTTTGATGGTCAGTGTCTTGGCCAATGCACACCATGGTTTGAACCACAGACCACCTGTATAGAAGTGCCTGAAGCATAGGTAAAGTTTCTATAGGTAAAGTGCCAGGCTATGGAACAATGAATGTCTCCAGACCTACCATGTCCCCAGTTCTTCCAGCGCAGAGGGACGTCACATTATCTACACCGCTCAGCTTTCTGTATACTAAGGGTGTTTCATATTCAGAGACCCATAGAACTATTACCTAATCTTCACTACACCCATGTAGGAAATAAGCATTATCATCCAAGTTTTTCAGGTAGAGAAATTAAGTCACAGATATTAAACATATGGCCCTGTAACAGGGAACCGTAGCTCTGTTACTAGGAAGCACAGCAGCCTCTTTAAGGCCCAAGTCTTCAGAGCACGGTCTGCCAGCAGAGCAGGGGTTAAAGGATAGCCCTGCAGGCCGGTCAGCAGACTGGGGCTGTCACACAACTGTGGGAGAGCTCAGGCCAGAGCTATATAAGCCTTGGGCTGAGCCAGCTGAGAGGGCAGCTTGGTAGGGCTGTGTGAAGCTTCAGTCCCTGATAGGATCTGACGGAGATTTGGCCAGATTCAGTGGTCGAATGCCCGCATCCAAAGCAAATCAGAGGACCCTTTAATCTCTCTGAATTGAATCAGAACCCTCCAAAAGATCTGGAAAGAGTCAGCGATTCAGACACAGAGACAGCTTTAAATGTTTTTTCTACATACCTCAAAGTAGCAGGCAGCTCATGAATGCTGCAATGCTGGGGTGCATGGAGCATCCCACAGAAGCACAGGGGCTCCCCAGCATGCTCAGCAGCAGACCCAGAAGTGGACCAGAAGCACGTCCAATTCTGAGTCCTCCAGGGAGCACACAGAGCCCCCCCTCCCACACTCCCCCAGCTCAATGACTGGTGCCTCCTGGGTCTGGGAGGGCACTCAGGGTCCCCCTGCAGCCAATCGCTGAGCTGGGGGGATAGGGGAGGGGCCCCCCTGCATGCTCCCTGGAGGACTCAGAAGTACTTCTGGTCCAGTTCCGGGTTTGCCACCGACCACGCGTAGGCCCCCCCGCACTCCTGTGGGATGCTCCATGCGCCCCAGCATCGCAGCAATCACGAGCCACACCTGCTACCTCAAGGTATATAGAAAAAAATTTTAAAGCTGTGTCTATGTTTGAATCGCTGATTCTTTGAATCAGCATCAGATCTTCAGATTTGGCCAAATCAAATCAGGGACAGTGATCTGAATTACCTAATTGAATCACTGTCCCTGATTCAGGCCAAATCCGAATCAAATAGGGCCCACTTTGCACATTTCTACAGCTCAGGCTGTGGCAAAACGTGAACTCCTGACAGCTACAAGAAACTGTGAAGCAGCCCTGCCAGTGAGATCACCAGGCAGAGTGATCCAGAGACACGGAGCCATGGCTAAGCGGGCTAACTGCCTCTATTATTTTTTCTTTCTTATAGCCCAGGATCTTAGTGTTTATGCTGTAGTTTAAATTTGTGGTTTCTGGATGAGTCTATAGGGGAGGTGGAGGCTTCATTAGTGCCCACAAGGGCCAGAGAGCCCAGTGACACGGGGCGCAGTTGCATAGAGCCACAGGCCCAGAGATGAGAATAAGATTGAATAAAGCTAGTGCCTCAAAGCCAGGCCCAATATAGTGGGTCTGAGCTGGACAGCCTAGCTACATAAAAAGGGGAGGAAGCTGTGTCAGCTGAGACCCCAACAGAGTGAGCAGAAGATGCAAATAACATCTGCGAGGCATGGGGCATGATAAGGGAAGGTTGGACTCATGCAAATAGCCCCTCAAGCATGAGCTCATCATCTCCAGGTATTTGAGAGCCAAGACCAGATCTGAGAAGCCTTGGGGCAACCTCCCTTTTAAGAACCCAAAGGAACAACAAGTCTTGGCAGGAGAGTGAAGGTAAGTCTGTTCCTGGAAGAAAATTAAAAGTAAAGAGGGACTCTGGGGTTCCTCCAGGCATTCTTGAATGCCTCTGGGGATGGCACCCTGTTACAGGCCCAAAGCAACACACAGAGTAAATATCAGAGACAGGACTGGCCTATAGAAGTCTGTGAACAGATCACTAAACCTAACTACTTTCTAACACTTTTGTACACAAAACAATTGTATTTGAAGTAACTAGTCTGTCTGAAATAATGGAGTGATTACTTAGCAATGCTTTGAGAGGGGGAGCTCCCCCTTCACGTTCCCCTTACTCCCCCCTCATCTATGCTGCACAAATGGTGAAGTAAATTTACTAGCCAGACTCTGAGATAGTCCTACGCTGCCAATGCACTGGGACATATTCCACCCAGCAATAGCTCAGCTCCCCTCAAGATGCCCAATATAGTCCACCCTTTCAAATCCCTTTGACTTTTTCTTACTTACTCAGTGGCATGAAGAATGGTCAGCTCAAGCACCAATCAATCACCACATCATCTCTGACCCTACAGTCACTCAACCAAGATCTAACTGACCACATTGTTATTGGGCACTTCTCAACTATTTTCGAACTGGACAGGTTCAGCATGCCTCACATCCAAACCAATGGGGCCTTCTCAATGACAACAAGTGCCCTTGTGAACAAATTCAAACCACGTTCCATATTGTTGACTTGTATCCATTTATAATGCTGACCTTCAAGCTTTTCACACTGGTGATTACATTGCTTTAAGATGGCTGAAACAATATGCCATAACTGCATACGCTAAATCCCTCCCCCCTGCTTTGAGACATACTTTTGAAAGTTCTCAGCATCTGCTGTCTTTGAAATCAATGGGATTTTTGACTTTAGGAGGAGTAGGATTATGCCATCTTAAAACACTACTTATTGAAGTTCCCAGAGGAAACTTGGTTCTATACTGTAAGGCTTGGTTCTATACTGAAGGAAACTACTTGGTATGACATTGGACCTTTGAGCCTGAAAACTGGCCAGACTACCGGACAAACGCAAGATTTTTAACCTGTAACCCTCTGGCCTCTATGTATGGCTTAGTTCAGACTATTCAACTACAGTTCTTCATGTTTCCACATTGCTTATTGCTAACAAAACATGTATTCCTTTTACCAAGTTAAGAAATACTGTAGCAGTAACTTTGCCTGGTTGCAAAGCCCAATTACACATTTTTAGGGAAATCATTGCACATGTGACTTTTGCAAAGTTCTGACTTGAAGAACTTCAAGCAAGTGGCTGTTCTACAAGGCCACAAAGCAAAGAAAAGAAAAGTCCTGACAGTTTATTTCACAAGCACAATAATCAGAAGGACCTGAGGTTTATTTACCCAGCTGGAAATGGGCTTTGAGTCTATTTATTCCTCAGCTTTGCCTCAGGTGCACACTCCCCCATTAGGGCGAAATATCATGAAAACGACAAATACATCTGAGGTCACTTTTGGCTAATTAACATGGCAACAAGTGCTGATTAATTAGTGTGGGCCTGAAATTAGCTGCAATAAGTCTTGCAATGGCACAGGCCATAGATTTATGATGGTTTCTTCTCCAAGACAAACAACATTTTAAAAATATTGTTTGTACAGGAACCTCCATTCACTCTGTAAATTACTACCTGGTTTTCTTGGAACTCCAAGAGAAACTATTTTATTTCATTTAAACTTGTAGTTTTATTTCTTTTACCTGATGGAAAAACTTACCTCACACAGCATCTGGTGAGAATCGCTTGCCCGACAGTCAACCTCTACATTTTCGTACCTTCATTTTCAGACTTGGAAAAGACTCTGGAGATTGAGAGCATGATTTTTAGAAGTGCCGAGCATCAGCATTCTAGCTGAAATTAGCCAGAACAAGGGATGATCAAGTACCAGTAAACATCACTCCTAAAGTCCTCTAACCATGGACATGGGTAATGTGTACAGTAGTAATGCAAGGTTATTTCACATTATCCTGTTGCTGTGCTTCAGCTATGACTTGAAAGAACCACTTAATTCTCTGCCTTAAGGGAATTTATATAATACACACGGTATTTGAACACTGCCAAGCTTGTAGTGTATTTACTCTTCAACCTAAATTTCTGTCACCAAACACGGTTTTCTGTCCGCATGTCCACTTGGCTCCTCATCAGCTTGCCTGGTGGGCTGATGCAAAGATTTTAGAAATCTGGGGATTCATCTTGCATCCTACTGAAACCAAATTTCAAATCCTCCATGCAATGGATTAGCTTTCTTTTCTTGGCATGCCCCTAGCAGTGATGATTAAGGCTGACCAAGAAGCAGATTTCAGTTTTATATATATATATGTGTGTGTGTGTGTATGTGTATGTGTGTGTGTGTATATATATATATATATGTAGATTTTGGTCTGGGTGAGACTTGAACACAACTGGGAAAGGAGGGGGAGAATTTTAGTGACCTGGAAGCTCCACAGACTGTTGCGTGAACTGGAGGTGCCCGAGTCAGAGAACATGAGTGAGTTGTTAGGGAACACACTTACGGAGGCTCCAAGCCATCTAGTACAATAATGTGCAGGGCTGGGTGCATGCAGAGCTGGTGTGAGTGTGGGAAACTTATTGGCTGCATGCCCAGGTTTGCTCAGGAGACAGCATAGACATAGTACTGCCAGTATACCTCCTGGTGTTCCCAGTCTGAGGGCAGACCTACCAGGAATTTAGGCAGGATGTCTTCCAAGTCTTTCCTTGGTTTCAGTGAGGCTTTGTCTAATCACTGATGTGTTGGGCTTAATAAACTGGCGTTTTTTGGTAGAACCTTTCTTCTCTGAAAACTTCCTACCAGCTCCAACCACAATGCCTGTAATTGCTAACAACGTTGCTTTACCACTGGATGAGGCATTCCTCATAATGCTTTGTCCATTCCTTTCATTAACAAGGCAAATTTGCTGATTAGTCAGGATCATGCTTGAGGGCTGCTAAATTGGTGTGTCTGACTGAGCAGCTGCTTCAGGTTTCTTCATTTAATAGCCACCTAGTCCAGTGGTTTAGGAAGGGTTTCAGGTTCAAAGATGATACTGGCCAAAAGCCTGCAGTGTCAACCAGTGTCAAAAGAGCCACTGTTCTATTACTTGTAAGTGCTCTGTAACACAACAGCCTTATTTTGCCTTTCTATCATTATGGACTGATAGGGCGTCTTTCTTTCTGTGTATGGTGTTAAGAAATCAAAGGTTATTAAAACTTATCTTACTGTTTCTTTGAGACACTCTTACTTGTCAAGTCAAGTACACAACACACTGGGCCCCTTCTTGCTGCTTGTTGGGATTCTTGTCTTTGACAAAGCACATTATGTCCTGCCTTATCTTTAGACTGATTCAAAGCTGTAAATCAGTGGAAAGATTGCCATTGACTTCAGCTAGATTTGGATGAGACCTTTGCATGATGAAGAAAGTATCTAAAAATTATGATGAGAGTAGGGATTTTCAAATCTATTAGCACAGTGCCAACCCTACTACCATTGAAGTAAGTCATTGGGAATGCTACCCCCCAAATGACTATTAACCACAAAATCTGCTCTCAAGTCTCCAGCCCATTTGCTCATGCTATGCTGGAGCCCGTTTCCTACTGTTACTGACATCAGCACAACCCTTATGGGGGATGGCAGGAATTACAGCCATGAAATCACTCTGGGGCTATTTGTTATCCTCAGTCTAATGCCTTGTAAATTGGAATTACAACACAAAAAATCATCTCTCACCATGGTGCCTGACTGAGCTATATTAAACCTTGATGATGATGACTATGATGACAATTATACATAACCATTTCCATGTAATATTGTCCTTATTCAGGCTTTTCTTTGAGCCAAATCAGAAGATTTTCAAATGATTATGATTTTAGCAAGTGATGCCTAGAGAGAGCCAATAAAAGCTCGCCTTAAATTTGTCACATTTTTCTCAATCTTTATTTGTGAAATGGGTTTTTTTCTCTTCCTTTTCTTCTGCTTTAAGCTGAAAGGAGCTGGCAAGCATAGGTGTCGCCAAGAGCCAAGAAGCATTAGAACCAGCCTGGCAAGGATTCTCAACTCTTTGATGGGCCTCTTTTCGAATGAAGATTTATGTGAGTCGGCAGAGCCCTCATTAAGTGACTCGCACCATTAATAAAAAGTTGCATGTTGCAAAGGGTATGTTTATTTCTGTATTGATAGAAGCCAGGACATCTGAGCCTTGAATCAGAAGTAGCCGAACAAAAAGCAATGCTGTAGATGGAAGCTTTACAGAAGACTCCACAGAGCGCAGCACAACTGTCTGCATTCTTTGCTGAAGTGAAAGGCACTAAAGATGATGCATCACCTCATTTCATTTTTTGGCCGTGATATAAAACAAAGGTCCGAACCACCTGGGATCATTAGAGTTCCCTTAGGGGGTTAGTTTAGTGTCCTGGTCTAATTTCAGCTCAGGCAATTACATTCTGCTCGCTTACGGTCTCCTGATAGTTGCAAGCGAATGCAGTATTCTGCTTCACTACCTGTTCGAAACTGTCCTATAGCATAACTGCTTGCTCCTAAATAGCTGCTACATGCTCTTCCCCAGAGGGGGTGAGCAAAGTGATGCCTGATCCTGAATTGTCTTATGGATCCTTTCAGCTGAAAGGTGTTACCCTCATGTTAGACATTAGTTTATCTTTAATTGGGAAAATATTTCATTACAAGCTACCATAGACTAAAGTCTGCCTTTTTTAAATCTGTCAGTTGTATGATACAGAAGCTTTGTTTAATTTGTCACTTAAAGGGCAACACAAATAATGCAGAATTATCAAGGAGTGATCAGTTATGAGGAGTTGATGACTGGAGAGGTGAGGAGGAAAGAAGAAAGAGGGGAATTGGAACAATGGTATTTTAAACCATAGGTACAAATTATACCATAGGTGAATTAACCAGAGTTTACTGTAACTGTTTAGCAAATGTCAAGTTACATTTCTTAAGGGCTTCAGAAATACATTACAAACTCCAATACCTTTATGTGACTAGGTAAATATTATTGGAGGCACTGAGAAGTCTAGTGAATCAGAACCAAGCTTAGGCAGAACCAGTGTTCTCAAATTCACAGCTGCATAGGCCAGATTAAACATATAATGAACATCTGGATCTAAAGGAAAGCTGTTGGGGTATAGTCACAGACCGACACAGGTAAGGAAATTACAGGCTTCAAGTATTCAAAATACACAAACTTTCTGTAAGATGTAGCATTCAATGTTCTCCTGTTCTTAGCTGTACTCTGGTCTTGCTATGAAAAGCATAAAAAGTGCCAATTAGCGTAAGATGAACTGAAGTGATTAACTCATTTCATATTGGCCACTGCACAACTATCGCATGGAAATGGCTTCTGGTCATTTCCCTTTCTGGCTGAAATTGAACCAATGACCTGGAAATAAATGAGAGAAACTGCGCCTCATTGCCAGTGTCCTGTGCCAATCAGCATTCTCACTAGGACACTATTATTACCTTTCTACTCCTGTTCACTGCTCATTTTCTCTCCTCTCCTATGCATAACACTGCTCAAAGAAGATATTTGCTCTTAAATGACATTTCCATCTTGAAAGAAGTAATCATGGCATTTTTACATGTCTTCCAGCCACTGCCATTCCAGAAAGACTTCATCACAGCCCTTTCTGGTGCTTTTACTCTGGCAGACTCCCTTCACTTCTGTCTGACATGGCAGGCTCTATATTGCCACTTTTCCTTGCAAATGACCCACAAGATGCCTCTCCTCTGAGCTTCCCGATATACCCCATTGACCTCTTCCCATGCTCCAAAATCCATTTGGCCTCCTTAGCTTTATATTTGATGGCAGGTTCTGAAAGAGTGTGTTAAAAGTTAGAAGAATCTCTCTAGACTCTTGCAGCACCTTCATCAACAGATTTTATCTGATTGCTTCACGATCATTAATGCATCTATTGTCATGTCATGGCAGGGAAATTTTTCCCCTGTTTTACAGATGACGAACAGAGGTATCTGAGAGAAAGAGAGGAATTACTTACCAGGGTCCTACAGGAAGTTTGTGGTTTAGCTAAGAATAGAATCCACATCTGCTGAATCCCAGGCCTCAGATTTGGACTTACTCACTTGGCCAGCCTTCCTCTCCAATATAATGGCTTGGCAGAGCACAGGTGACAAAATCCTTCTGTGAGCAGAGAAGGAGCTTGCTTTTCAAAATACCAGTCCTCCTCCCAGGGGCTATGAGAACAGGGAGCCAAATACTCAGTAGGTAGAAATCAATGCAGCCCATTGATTTCAATGTTTTTATGCCAGTTTATGCTAGCTGATGATCTGGTACAGCGTGCTTCTTGAATTCAGAGTTACAAGGCAATGGGGCTGCTTTTTATCCGGGATGAACAAGTAGATTCAAAAGCAAAAAGTATGAAGAAAGTCCTGTTCCAGGGTTCCCGTGTCCTTCGTCCTATTGATATCTTAGCTACTGGTAAAATGGAAATGGGGCATGTCTCAACTTCCTACCATGAGGCTTTGTTGAATATGTTGGCCAGATCCTGTTCTCGAGTGATGCCAGTGTAAATCCAGAATTCCAACTTCACTGAATTCACACTAGATTGCACTTGGGTAAATGAGATCAAATTCTGACCTTTTTCTGGTGCTTCAAACCTAGCGACAATTCGCCACTCCAAGTGGGAATTTATTAATGAAAAGTCTTTCAGTTGAATCTTAAAAAAAATCCTTGTATGCAGCATGGAAAAGCAGTAATAGATTCCAACAAACTTTGTTTGTGCTGTGGTTAACATATTGTAGAATTGGGGAATTAAATACAATTTATAAATAGCAGGGCTCACATATGTCTGAGGCCCCCTGAGAGCTGGGCCACCTGCTAAGAAATCAGAGCCAGTCACATCTGAATTGCACACAAGACCTACAAGAAGATACCCTGAAGCAGTGCAGAGGTGAGCCCTTTTCTTCCAGAAAATATACAAGTGGCAGCTAGTTGCAAAGTGTTCTTTGCAAAAACTATGCCTGTCATCTTGGCAAGGTTGTAACAGGCAGAATCTGTGACACAGATCCTAGGGTATAGTTAAACCACATAAACTTCATATTTACATGTGTATATGATGTGAACAAAGTGGCCTAAAGCTCACCTTTGCCCTCCTTGGATCTTGCTGCATCAGGGTTGCTCTACTATACACTTTGCAATAGTGCCCTTCAGGAGACCTGAGGGTGGGAGTGGCCAGAGAGTATTCTATACGTCTTTTTTCACTCACAACATCCAACTTGGTGGAAAGTTGGGCTAATTAAAATGGACCTTTCTTCTGTGAAAATGTCATGTTCTAGTAAGTTTTTAGTTTTGTATAAATGAAATAAAAGAAAAAAATTAAAACGTTCATTTGAAACATGATTTTTCATTTTAAAATGTTGAATATTTGATTATTTGGCTCAAAGTATAACATTTTTCTTTTGAGATTTCTGTTTTTAAAGTTTTCTCTATTTTCTTGTTTGTTTTGTTTTGTTAGCTTAGTCTTCTGATCAGGCTCAAAAGATCAGCATTTCTCCCAGGATACACCTTCCATTTTCTGACCAAGTCTCATTCTACCAAAAGTCTTTGTTCATTGTTAGGTGAAAGTGAATGTTATGTGATCAGGAAGTAAGGATAGACTCCAGAGATATACCGATGGAAGCAGGTGTACACTGGCACCCAGATATAAAATCGCATCTTGTGCAGATATTCTCAAGCAAGCTTTAAACTAGCTAGCACAGGTAGAAATAACAGCACAGGTTTCAGCAGAGGCTGCAAACTCTGCCCTTGCTGCTGGTCAGGTACTCAAGTGGCTATCAGGAGTGAAGCTCCATGCTGCCATGACTACATTGTTAGGGGTACCTGAGCTAGCTGGTTTAAAGCTGGCTTCATACATCTACAAACACTGCAATCACACTGTGTGGGAGAGTGGAAAAGAAGATGCAATTGGAAAGGCAGAATCAGAGCCATAAATAATGAGGGCTTGAAAAGAAAATGAGTTTTCAGGAGAAGCGAATGAGCAACAATGTCAGAAGT
The DNA here is from genome assembly GCF_052110815.1 of Crocodylus siamensis. Classification (NCBI taxonomy): domain Eukaryota; kingdom Metazoa; phylum Chordata; order Crocodylia; family Crocodylidae; genus Crocodylus; species Crocodylus siamensis. Next base: position 61,784,327 of record NC_143402.1, read on the forward strand.
GGGGAGCATATCGAGAAAGAAAAGACTGGAGAAGAGTCATGGCAATTTGGCAGGAATTGCTCATTAGTGAGTAGTAAGGTCCGTTTCATAGGAGTGAACACATAATACTATATACATCAATGTATAAATCAGGCACAGTCCCTCTCCCTTCTCCACATGTAGAGAACATCAATAGCAGCTTTATGCAAGCAGCAACATAACCTACTGATTCAATCAACTTACATGGTGTCAGGGGAAGTGAGTGCAAATTGCTCTGTCGGCTGGACATTAAAGCAAGGAATGATATCACTCTTAAAATAAGAAACCTAACGTAATGCGCTTCAATAACTGAATAATTGCAGCAAGCAAAGAAGAAGGCTTTGTGAAAGGAGATCACTTAAAGCTGTAAGTGAGTACTCATGACATCACAGCTAATGCACAAGAGGAACTTTATTCTCAAGGCTCCACAAAAATGGCTTGTCAAGCAGCCAATCCCTAGATAACTTTGTGGGAGACTTTAGAGAAGAGTTAACAGGATGATTGATTTGCAGCTGGAAAAAATTAGAGAGTCTGAAAAGTGACGGGCTGGCATAGTTTGCAAGATGCTAACGAATCCCCCCCGCTTTTTTTAAAGAGAAGGTCAAATGCTTCCATCAGTATTTTGTGCCCAAATTTGAAGCTTGGAGCATTTCAGAAGGTATTTTGTGGGGTTCTCTTTATTTTTCTGTGATGAGAAACAATTGCAAAAACCACATTAATAGCTATTTAACCCTGTAAAATAGATCCAATTAGTCTGTAGCTATGTATGGGAAAAATTAGGGGGAAAAGCCAAGCAAAGGAGGCAATGTTTTGAAATTTGTCACAAAGACTCTGATTATCAAGAACTGGTAGCTTAAACTTTCTATTCTAATTTGCTAGTTAAGGATTTAGTCAAAAAAACATATGAAATGTCTCAGGCTTTCTCACTGCTGCCTTCCGCTGCAGCATGTTTTCTTTACTTGTTAGGAGACATTTGTCAGTTTTGTCTCAACTCTGTATATATTTTACAATGATTTTTCTAGCACTAGAAAAACTGAAGTTCCTTTCACAACTTTTGGAGCATGTCCATCATATTTCTTAATGACTGATTTTGTTGAGCACTTGTTAAGATTAAAACAAATACTTCATTGTTGATGGAAACTTAAGTCTATGGGCATTATACATCTATATAAAGAGACGCCCTTTATACTCTACAGTTTTAGCTTGAAATTTCTCATGCTATATAAAGCAAATCCGCAATCAGTTGAAGGGAGCCCTTTGCACCTGGCTAATTGACATGAATAAAAGAAGACTGGTCAACATACATGAGCAGTTACGGAAACACAATGTGCCACGGGGCGTGTATTCAGAACGTACCATCAGATTCATAGAGGAAGTGCCATTTTTCTCTATCATTTAATTGGGTGTAATCCATCAGTTATGAAACAAAAGAAGGATAAATTCTATTTCTGGAGTTAGCTTAGAAAGTTTCCCAAGGCTTAGTAGAAGCTGTTGCAAATTGTATTTAAGTCAGACTACACAAGGAAAAAATGCATAAAATGCACAAAGTTACTGGAAGTGACAGAATAGTGACAAAAATAGGGGGTGTGCTGAGTTCCAAGCAATGAGGAAAGTAGAAGAAATGTAACAGCCAACATATAGCTTGATATAGCTACTACATAGTAATATTCTACAGTATATGTCAGTGCCTTAAGTTGTAAAGATCTCAAGATATTTAGAAAAAATGACTTTACCTTGTAAAAAAGCAACATAGGTTAATAATTTAAACAATCTCCCTCAGGCAAAACCATTCAAACAATGTCTTTGATTTTATACCTAGTAGATCTCAAACTATTTTGATCTGGAGTTTTTCTAGATCCAAAAACTCAAAGAAAAACTTAGTTAAAACTCCTATTTCACCTGGTGCTGCAGGAAGGCGACCATTGCCTGCTTTTCTTATGAAACTGTAAAATAACCTGGGTTGCTGTTATTTTATTTTTATTTGGCACAATAGCGGTGCCTAATTCTTTGATGGTATAATGAAACAGCAAAGAGCTTACAATAAAAAACCTGATCAAACACAAAAAACCCTGTCAACAGGCAAAGAGAGAAGAATGCTTGAAGATGTTTGTTCAAAACTCAAAATATGAATCACCTTCAGCAAACTTATTTTAACACATCCCAAAATTAGGGGCGTGTGTGTGTGTGTGTGTGTGTGTGTGTGTGTGTGTGTGTGTGTGTTTACACATGGTCATCTAAAAAAAATCCAGCAGTCTATTGAGTAAACCCAACTTTTTGGATTTTATTGGAAGGTACCTATCTATGTCAAGAGAGCAGCACCACTGTCCTACAGAGCACAATTTTTGCCTTGAATCCATACTAATTTCCTTCTTTGACAGGAAAACTGGCAGTAGGTAAGGGAAAGCAGTGGGTATTATATGTCTTGATTTCAGTAAGGCTTTTGATGCTATTCCACATGACATTCCCATAAAGCAAGCCAAGGAAATAAGATCTATATGCAATCAACAGAAGATGGATGAACACCTGGTGGAAAAAACTGCACTTGGAGAGTAGTTATTAATGATTCCCTGTCAATCTGGGACGGCATTTCAAGTGAGATTCTGCAGGTATCTGTGCTAGTCCCAATTCTATTGAATATATTTATTAATGGCTTAGATGGTGGAATAGAGGAAAAATTAATAAAAGTTGTGGATGGTACCAAGTTGGGAGAGGTTTTAAGAACCCTGTGGGACAGGATCAGAATTCAAAACAATTTCAACATCATAATAGATGGTTCAAAATCAACAGAATAAAATTCAGAAACGACCAGCACAAATACAAAATGAGCAGCAACTAGTAAGGCAGCTCTACGGTGGTTACAGTGAACCACAAAGTAAATGTTAGTCAACAACATAATGCTCTTGGAAAAAAGCAAATCTCATTATAGGATGTATTACTGGGACTGCTATAAGCAATAAGAGTTAATTATTCTGTTGTACTTGACATTGGTGAGGTCTCATCTGGAATAGTCTATCTATCTTTAAAAAGATGTAGACAAATTAGAGAGAGTCCAGAGGACAGCAACACATACAACAGTTTTAAATCCACGGTCTGTGAGAGAGATTGATGGTACTGGGTTTGTTTAGACTGAAAGGAGACATGATAACAGTCCTCCAGTATGTTAAAGACTGTTGTAAAGGGAAAGATGATGAATTATCTTCTGTGTCCACTGGAAGAAGGAGAAGAAGAAATCAGATAAATTTGTAGCAAAGAGGATTTAGGTTGAGTATTAGGAAAATTTTTCTAACTGTAACAGTAGTAAAACAGTGGTGCAGGCTACCTAGGGCGTTGTGGAATCTTCTTCACTGGAGGCTTTTAAGCAAAGTTGAGAAAAAACATCTGTTGGGGATCATTTAAGGGGATGGAAAAATGGGTATCAGTTGATAGCAGTGTAAAATATGCAATTATGCAATGTAGAAAAGTCATTGTAACTTCCATCAAGTTCATTAAAGGTTTCAGTTAAAATGGCTTAGCTCACTCATACTCCTATAGAAGCATACTGATGTAACCATTGCATTGCAACAGCTGGTGCCAGAGCTGCAACTCACACCTACCCTGTTAAAGTGATTAGAAGATGTTAGGGGTGTGCAAAGTGGGCCCTATTCAATTCGGATTCGGATTCGGCCTGAATCAGGGACAGTGATTTGATTCGATTCATTCACAAGCTGCACCTGGTACCTTGAAGTAGGTAGAGAAAACTTTTAAAGTTGTGTCTATGTCCAAATCACTGATTCTCTGAATCTTCAGATTCAGATTTGGCCAAATCGAATCAGGGACAGTGATCCGAACCAACAAATCGAATCACTATCCCCAATTCTGGCCGAATCCAAATCTAAATCCAATTCCGAATCGAATAGGGCCTGTTTTGCACACCCTATGATATATATAGGCATCAGTTGACCACAGTGTCTTCTTCATATATTTACAATTTTAAAGCAACTTAAAATCCTACCAGTGCCCCAGTGACTATAATAAAATAAATTCTAAATGCTTATAAATTTTGGTATTTGATTTTGGGGTTTTTATCATGGAAAATCAAGCTCCCCCTGTCCCCTTAGCTCACCAGGATGCAGGTCCAGGCCCCTCACTCCCAAGCCACAGCCCCCCAGCCCTGCTAGTCCTCTCACCCCCAACCCACAGCCCCCTGCCCTCCCCAGCCCTGCTGGAGGGGGCCTCCAGCTGCCAGAGTTACAGGGCCATGGACCTGGGTCTGCAGCCCCCTGCCCCCCGCAGCAGTACCTGCGCCCCGGCTGCTGCCCATGGGAGCTGGTGGCTGCTGTGGCTCCAGCAGGGAGTGAAGCATAGGACCCAGCTCCCCATCCCCTGCAGGTGGCAGAGCCAGAGTGGAGCCTATGGGTAGGCAGGTGTGGGCTGCCTACTGTGGGCTGGGCACCCAGCCCCCCCCCCCCCCCCCCCCCCAGGGCTTCCACAGCCCTGCAGGTGGGACCTGGCATGGCAGGACAGAGCAGGGCCAGGCAGGGAAGCTCGATGCTGCCTTTAGGAGCTCTGCACTACCATGGCAAGGTGCCCCCTGGCTGCCCGGCAGCAGCAAGGGGCACAATCCCCACTGCTGCCAGGTGGGCAGGGAGCACCTTGCCAAGGCAGTGTGGGGCTTGCAGCAGCAAGGACCTTCCCTACCCAGCCCCACTCTGCTCTGTTGCAAAGCCCCAGGGGCAGCAGGGCAGGGAGCCTGAGCCCACAGTGGCCAGCCCACCTCTGCCCTATGCACAAATCTGGGGGAGGACACTTCCACCCCGGCACCCCTGGGAGCGCACACAGCAGCAGGGAGTCAGCCTCTCCACCCCCTGTACGAGCTGCCCGCAGCTCTGTCCCGCTCCCCGCCCAGGCCCTGTGACTGCGCGTTCCAGCCTCGGGCCCCAAGCCCTACACACCCCCCAGCTGGGCAGCAGCCCCAGCCCTGCTCAACTCCCTGCCTCCTTATAGGGGCCTCAATCCCACCCCCGACCCCCACCAGGCTCCCCTGCAGGAGCTGGTGCCCCTGGCCTGACCATCCTCCTCCTACTCCCCCCCAGCCCCTTGCCAGCTGGAACTCTGCCAGCCCGCAGAGAGGTGTTTGCAAAAGTGGAAAATCCACGTGTTTCTCAGTTAAAAGGAAAAATCCTTGTTTTTTCCATTTTTCCATGGGAAATGGAAAACCTGGATCCCTGGTTATCATCCTATCCCTTGTACATTCAGAAAAGCAGATGTTGGAGTTCATGGACACTCATCACCGAGTATTGAAGGTGCAGCACCCCCCCGGTACCAGTGGCTTATCAATCAGGAAAAGGGCTGTCTGCAGTACAATCATTATATGGTTGTTTATGTGAGAGGAGCAAGAGTCGAGAGAGAGAGAGACTAAATGGACATCTGAACCTCCTCAATCTGTTCAAGGCTCCCTCAAAAGCCAGAGGTTCTTCATCAGTACTTCACCTCCCCTTTCAGCCACTCGCTGGACCTGATCAGAAATTTTTCTTTAGGAACATAAGAACTGCCATGTACTGGACTGGATTGTAGGTTTGATCTTGTCTGATAGGCAACTGGTAGTGGGAACATGGTGGGGCACGTGCCACCCCCCTGACAGGGCCGTCCCCGACACCACCAGCGGCTTCGGCGGGTGCCCCCCACCAGACTCAGGAGACACCAGTCACCCGTGTCCTGTCTCATACAGCAGGGGGAAACTGGGCAACTCTGGGGTCATTTTCCTGTCCCTTATAGACGCGCACCTCTGGGCGGTTTCACTGGGCAGTGTCCACTGACCCCTTGGACTAGTTTGAGGCACTGTCTGGTGTGCTCTGCTCTGTGTCCTTCCTTGTTATAAACTTGTGATTATCACTGCCATCCCTGTTTTTCTTTTTAGTTGTCCCAAGCAGCTATGCCTCTAGAAGCCTCCCCATTAGGGGACATGTATAATTCGCCCAGTGGATCTCCGCCTATGTTTCCCTTGGCATAACAAATAGGCCCGTCACATGCAGCAGGGGAACCTGAGTGAGCGTGGGGCCATTTTCCTATCACTCCTCCACCCACATCTCCAGACAGAGTTTTGCAGGGCAGCATCCTCTGGCTTATTCAAGGGGCAGCGGGTAGGGGTTGGTGTACTCTATTTGGGGTCCTCCCTTGGAGCGCTCGTTATAAACCATTGACCCACACTCCCATTCCTGTTTCTCATTTATTGTTCCCAGGCATCTCTTGTTGTGCTCCCAATGGCATCCCTACTGAGGAAGGCTTATAGTTTTCCTGGTGGGCCAAGGCTGACCACTCTCCCCACAAGAGACAGGTCTGTCTCATACAATGAAGACAGTGGATGCTGAGAGAGAGGGTGAAAAGGGCATCCAGAACTGTGCATTCTCTGCCCCTCTCCCATTATAACTTCTAGCATTCAGAGGTTTAACAGGTTCTCATTCAGATTTGGTTTTTTAATGTTTTTTCTCAAAAATATTCTGCCTTTGTGAAAAATGTATACATATGTTCTTTTTCTTGTTACATTTATTTTGTTTCCCTTGTTTTTCCTCTCTTATTTTTTTAGAGGAGGGCAAAGGGGCCAGGGTATCATCACCAATTTTGATCTGGTAGCTCAGTCACAAATAGAGATCTTTTTTCAAAAATCAACACTTTTCTGCTTCTCAAAATGATAAGCCAAATAACACTTGGTAAAGCAGCTCAGGCTGGGGAATGTGGGAAGACCGCTTGTGAGAAGAAAGATCGGAGGAGATGAAAATATCTGACTTCCAAAATTCCTTTTGCTTATGTTTCAATACTCTGTTTGCAGATGATGCACTAAATGGAAAATATTTCTGCCAGCCTTACAACTACTAGAAGGAAACTAAAGGCTGCTTAATGAAGTGGAATATAATTTTCATGTTTTTTGGGTCCCTCCTTCTCCCCCAAACCATTCACTTCCATTATTAAAAGATAATGAGCCGAACAGTTTCCCCTTTATAATCAACCCTTTCTGAATGGAGAGTCAAAATAATAATTAAAAAGAATCCCATCTACGAAACATGTCTGAGGATAATAGGAATATCCTTCACGTTCTCTCTCGGGGGTTCCTTACTGCCATATATCAGACATCATGCTGCAGAAATGTTAAGGGCCAATGAAGAGGCAACCTTTTTATGAAGTTGTCTCTATGATCCATCAAAGCCAAGCTTTGCGATGCAATTAAAATCTCTTCAGTGTAGAAATGATTCAAGTGGAGCCATGTGAAGGCCAAGATAGATGTGAAAGCAGTGTTGTCAAGCCCTTATTTAGTACTTCTTGAATGTTAGCATATCGTGGAACCTGTCCTTGAGACTTTCCCGCACTGTCCAGATCTCCATCTGATCACTGACCGTGCCTGGTTACATAAGACAATGTTAGGGACCGTGCTGGTCAAAAAAATGGGCAGGGAGAGACTTTTACAAAACAGTAATAATAGCAATATGATGACAAGGGTAATGAAAAAATTCTACCCCTTTGTTTTTTGTTTAAAAAGCTGATAAAACATGTAAAAGGGCCCAACCCCACAGACTGTGCACAACACAGCTCTGTAGGGTGGATCTGGCCTGCAGGCTGTAAGTCTGATAACTGGGTTAGACAAGGACTTGTATAGGATAGTTTTTGAGATCGGGATGATCCTGCCTTGAGTTGGGGCTTGGACTAGATGACTTCCTGAGGTTCCTTCCATTCTACTGTTCTTTGACTCCATTATTCCAAATGATGCTTAAAAGTTTTCCTGCAGTGGGACTGGAGGCAGAAAGTGTTTTCATGTTTACATCTATAATGCCACAGAACTGATTAAAGCAATGATTAAATCCCACATTCTTTATCAAGGCTATTTATTTTGTCTTCTCAGGGAAAAGGCTTAGTATTTTTTAGGATCAAATGTCCCCTCACTAATGTCCCCTGCTGGTGGTAGCTCCCACTGCTCTGAATTCTCCAGCCTAGTTGGCAACTGTTCTACTGTGTGTTTGCTACTTGTCCAGTTTCACAAAAAATTTGGTTATAAAGAAACCAACAGGAAAGATGTGAAGCAGGTATGCAGGATTGCAGAGAAGAGCCTCAGTCATGTAATCTAGCTGAGCTACGTGGCGACTTGAACTTATCTATAATCAGAAAAAGAGTCAGTGCTGGAAGACTGGTAAAAGTTTTACACAAAAAGCTGCATAGACCACAGGAAATAAAGATATTGCTGTTCATCCATAGATCTCAAAATATTTTACCAAGGAAAGGTGTTATGATTATCTCCAGTGTAAAAATGGGGAAGTTGAGGCACTGAAAGAGAAATAACTTATCCAAGGTCCCTTGGTAACTGAGCTAGGAATTGAACTTGCATCTCCCAAGTTCCAGCCTTCAGATTTGAATCTACCCACTCTTAACAATAACAATAGATAAGGATCCACCAGTAAATATTAAATATAATTAAAAGTCCGTGGCAGACGTTATTTCTAGATAAACCTGTCCTGACTCCATTATCAAAGGCCTATGCACGCGAGCATGGGTGTGAAAAAAGGATGCAGCATAATGACAGGGTACCTTGGATTAGTTTGTACTGATGATGCCTGTGACTGCGGAGACCTTGATATCTGCGTGGGGCTGGCATTGTATTTGTGTTCCAAATGTTCCTGTGGGTTTATGTTGGCTTTATGGGCCTTCCTGATACCTGAGGGAGCTCTTCGTGGAACTGAAATGCGAGAGCTGTTTTCTGCAGGGTATTCCAAGTTCATGTGCCATGAAGAGACCAGCTCTGATTTCATTTTTGTTCACAAATGGCTCCCTGGGGCCAAGATGTCTGCTGAAAATACATAACAAAATGTTTGAGCAATCTTGTTGTCCTGGGCACTTTGTCTGCAGAAGGACTGCACAGCTCTGATACATTTACATTCATCCGGGGGCTGCAGGAAACTTTAATCTCAAGTGAACAGCATATACCCCCACTTCTTTAAGTCCATCTGTACTGGTAAAAACACCTATGTGCTTCCTTAAATGCTCTGCCGTTACAAGGACTTACTGGAGAAGCCATTAATCCATCCCCTTAATAGCAGCTGTATGTTCATTTAAAGACAAAACCCCATTCATATTTAGAGAAAAAGATTGGTATTAGCAGTTATTTTTCTCAATCTGTCCGGCTTACCTGTTCCCCTACTGGCTTCAGTACCCCTAGTTTTAGCTGTTACGTCTTCTGTTCCCTGTCCTTTATATATATAGTCTTCTTCTCACCTCTCTTTAAGATGTAAAATCAGAATGTGTGAGTATGTCAGGTCAAAGGCACAACTCCTTTGATAATGGATTTAAACCGAGGATAAACTCTTGCGTTCAGATACGCCCCCTTATCCCTCAATGACTTCAGTGTGTCTGGGGATAGAAATAGCTTCTTTGGCTCTTATTTATCACTGATTTAGTTCTACTAAAATAACTTCAGTTAACTTCAGAAATGAATTTGGATATTATGGACTCAACCCTCAACTCAGCCAATTATATTTATATTTGGCCTAGCTGCTTGTAAGAAGGAACATCTCTCTGCTGTTGGAGAATTATGGAAACAGTAAGAAAAATGGGGAATGTGCATTTAAGGCCAGTTGCTGGGAGTCTAGGAGAGGTGGACATTAGGGGATATAAACCCCTGCTCCAAAAGCAAGGAGGGTGCAGGTTGACCTAGGGCGAGCTGGGAGCAGGACCTGTGTTCCCAGGAACTGATGGAAGCAATACCAGGGGCTGGATAAGGCAGAAGGGCTGTGGCAGGGACAGCCACAGCAGTTTGGCATGGAAGCAGGAAAAAGGCACCTCGGCTGGATTGACGCAGGTTAACTGAGCCCACCAGAACTGTTTGCAGGGTGGCAGAGCCACCCGGGAGTAGGAGGTGTTAGGAACTCTAGTCGGCTGAGAGGGAGAGGCAATAACAATATTAAGAAGCCAAGCACTCATCCCTGCCTAATTCAAGCTATGTTGTTCCAGCCTACTTAAGGTACCCAAATGGGGCAGGTTGGGGGGTGAGGGGATTACCCTGATGGATTGCTGATTGGGGCCAGGGAGCCCATTGAACTGCTAACTGGGGCCAAAGAGCCCAATCAGAGCCAGAAAGCCGATGAGATCGTAGGGGACAGGGAAACGGTGATGAAGAGATATGCATGTGAAGTTGCTCCTCTGCTACAGGGCTGATACAAGAAAATGTGTTGTGCATGTCCTGATCTCAGAACATGAAGTTGGAATTCCATAGCATTGCCCCTAAAGGCCGTGCTTGGATGCAAAATTATCAATAAAGATATTAAAGTGTTCAGGGAACAAAGCCTTTTTGACCTCTTTACATCAATCCCTTCCTCCCTCCCACCATGCCACTATGCAGCACCTCGTTGCAGGAAAGATAAATAAGGAAAGTGTGAGTTTTTCTAAGCAGCATACTTTTTTGTCCCCTGGGGAAACAGACCAGTAAGTAACAGCTTTCCATTCTGGAGTTTTGGGTGCTTTTCAAAGCTATAACATTTATTTTAGGTTTTTCTCCATTAGGTTTCAATTCTTAATACTTTGTAAGAAGTTAAATTATCCAAGAGAACTGGCACTTGCCTTTTGAAACACAAAAAACCTGTACTTGCCCACTAATCACTTAGGAAATGACTAATCAAATGAAGGGACTTTATGGAGAAGCATTTCTAAAGGAAAACTTTTATCAGAAACTCAAGAGATCCTGGAATTTTCTAATTCTAATACCAAGACAGATATCATACACATAAAATAATTTACTTAACTAATTAAGACCATGTAAGATGATTTAAAGAGAATATTTTAAAAATCTAATTGGCTGTTTATGTTGCTTTTCCTTCATGCATATAGTGAAATGATAGTAGGCCAGACAATTTAATCTCCTTTCTAGTTAGGTTTACCCTCTGGAGCTCATTTACTGTAGTGCTACTGGGCTGTGACCTCCATCACACAAGTATTTGAGTACTTTGACATTTTGAATATCAGTTCTGTAAGATGGGGATGTACTTCACTTTACAGAATGGGAACTGAAGTACAGAGAAGCCTCTAGAACCAAAAAAGGATGCCAGTGGAACTTAGGTGGAACTGAGGCATCTAAATCCAAACAGGGACCTTGAAAATCCCTGTTCAGCAAATGGCCAACCCTTGAGACCCTAGTTTTAGAGGTGCATCAGTTTTTGTGTGCCTATACACATGCATCAAGTCTGCTGGAGCATGGTAATTGCTGCACTCCCGCAGACTCCAGTGTCACGTGTACCAGCACCTCCACATTGAAAAATGGCAGCAGGGGGGGCTTTAACTAAATCTCATTTGATGCTCTCAGAGCCGCTCTAATTAAAGCACTCCACCCCACCTCCTGGAGCACTTGTATAAATGCTCCTTCTGTTTAAAGTTTCTGGGATGAGCAGTGGCAGCTAAGAGCTGAGGCAATTAATGCTGCTACCTCTCACCACACTGCCAAATTTCCAGACTCATGGGGAGCTCCACAGGCTGGATGACATGGCTTTACCCATAGGCCATATCTTGGTCAATCCTGAACTAGAGTATCACAATGCCAACATCTACAGTTAATTTCACCATTAAGGTCTTAGAGATTTCCATGTTATGGGCAGCCTGCTTAAAGAGACTGATACCTGAATGGGAAACATTAATGAATGATGTTGTTAAATATTATTTTCCTGATTTTTTTTATTCACCATTCCTTTTTCCCCAAGAAGGCAGAAGTAGATGAGACTCTCTGAAGTCACTTGGGGACTTCAATATTGTCAAATGTAATTAATGAGATAGCCATTGGGATACTATGATGATGAACAGAGCTACAAAAACAGAAGATAGATAAATAGGTGAGATTGCATAGATTAATTGCTGTATGCATGGTATAGAGGATGACCTTTACACTCTGGAGGGAAGAATAATAGTTCTGGCTAATAGGATAGATTTAAATTCCCATTAGTCTAGTCTTACTGGTCTGGAGTGACTGACGTAGTATCACAACTGAGGACTATTTTGCACTCAGATTGCTAAAAGTCACCTTAGTGCAAGCAGATTAACCAGACATGCAACAACAAAGGGAATTCCATTGTGGCTTCTGATGCCAGGAGACATGGAGCCACATGAGCTCCTTCGCTTAAATAGTAATGGAGATGAGATGTTATTTTGCTCCATAATGGATCCAGAACTAAGAGCTCTCTTCTAAGTTGTGTGAAGGGACTGCAACTGCTATGCATATGCAGCTCCTAAACCCACCAGACCTGGACATGAATATGAACCAAATTCTGCCTTTGGGGCCTTTGTACATAGAGGTTCACAGAAAAAAATAATTCAGGTTAACTGAAGGTGTGTTTTTAAAGTAAATTAAACTTCATATACCTTATGTAGTCACTTTATTCAGAATTAGAAGGTCTCAATTCATTTTGGTTTGTTTTCATTTTGAAAGAGAAGTACAGCGAACTTTCAACAACCTAGAGCAGGGGTAGGCAATGTTTTTTGGCCGGAGTGCCAAAAACCCCACAATGTCTACCTTGGAAGGTGCCGGAGTGCCGGCATGCCAGAAAAACAAAATGAGGCCAGGGAGGAAGGTGTACGTGGCAGGACGCACTGCATATTAGTATATTTAATCATCATAAACGTTGCCTTTGTTGTTGTATATTCCATTTTTGTAGAGCATGTTGCAATGACAGAGAAAAAAAAAGACGAGAAAGAAGAGAGAGAGAAAGAAAAAGGAGAGCAGAGAGAGAACCAGACGTGCACACGCACACAGAGAGCCACATGCACAAACACAGAGAACCAGAACACGCCCAGAACAGACACATGCCCATACACACCCAGAACTAGACACATGTGTGCACACACAGACACACAGGACCAGACAGAGGCAGACGAACACACAGAACCAGATGCATGGGCACACGGAGCCGGGCTCCTGGGCCACTGGACAAAGTCCGTTCCGAGGCACGCGTGCACGCGCCGGTATAGAGCTAATTCCAGAGCCCAGAGCAGATGTTTGCAGCCTCCCGGCTGCAGCCAGCCCAGGCTCTGGGTAGCTGCTGCCAACCACGGCAGGGCTGACAGCCTCCCTAGAGCCCAGGCCAGCAGTGGCGTGATGAGCAAAATGGCCTCCTGTGCCATGCTCGGCACACATGCCAGAGGTTACTCACCCCTGACCTAGAGCAATGGTAAGGGGACTTGCTAGAGATAATGCAAACTACGTAAAAGTGTTAATTATTCTTCAAACATTAATAATGCTAACTGAATCAGTCACAGCTATCTTTCTCCTGCTCCACCCTCTCCCCCGCATTTATTGATTTGGTCTCATCCACCTTATTCCCAGCTGGTGCCTTAACTAAAGCATTCATGATCTTGCTGGTATATCATGCATGGCAATGTTGATTAGTAAGAAAAGACTCGGGTGGCTTGGTCATGTCAAGTGAACACCCGAGCACAGGATCCTGAAGAATATGCTGTACTCTGAAGTTTGCAAAGGGACTAGAGAGAAAGGCAGACCACTGCACAGATTTCAGGATGCTTGCAAAGATGACTTAGCATCCTTTGTAATCTCTGTGGATGACTGGGAAAGGAGTGCAGAATGCCGCTCTGGTTGGCAAAGTCAGCTTGCAAATGGAGCGAGATGCTGTGAAGTGGACTGGATCAAGTTTTGTGCCGACTGGTGTCAGAGGAGGAAAGAATCTGCTGCTTGGATTCAGAGCATTGCTAGTGCGAGCGTGTGCCCTACCTGTGGGTAGGGCTTTCGCTCATGCATCCAACTCAGCAGCCATCAAAGAGCTTATTGGCAACTACACCATGCTCTGTAAAGAACGACAGTGCCAACTGATCTCATGATCATATCCAAAGGTACCACAGGGACCTGGTCACCTTCCTTAGGCTGTGGGAGCAGAGAAGTGAGCCACTACTGCTACCAGTTTTGCCACAGCACCTCCATGCCTCAGGTTGCTGCTTTGCACCAGGGGCTCTGCCACCTGTGCCAACCAAAGTTGCAAGTGCTAGGTAGGGACAAGGAAGGATCAGTGGTCCCTTGCAGGAAAGCTGTCGTAAACTGCTGTGTGGGCCTTCCACTCCTCACTGTCGGCATCTACCCCTCCTCGCTGCTGCCATGGCTTGCTGCCACTTTTCACCACTGCAGCAGGCTGCTGTTTCCCTCCAAGTTGTCTGTGCAAACCCAAGCGTTTTAGACTTTCACCTCCTCACCAGCAGGCTCAGGGATCTCAGCTCTTAGAAACTCAGTGGTGACAGGCTTCTACCTAAACCCATAACAGAGACTTAAGCACTTTTGTTTGAGGATTTGATGTCCAACTGCGATGCCATCCCCAGTGTAACTCCTGTGCAGAGTATCTTCCATTTCCCATATGCATTGTTTTTGTCTTGGAAGTGCGGACCACCCTACTGCAGATCTCTGCACAGATTACAGTGAATGCTGACTCCACAGTGACCTTTGTGAAACTTTCCATATATAATATTTATGTGCCTATAAATTCCACAATTTTGGAAGCGAGGGCTTGTGGACACAAAGATCTGACCTGCCTGTCTTTTTACATTTGCACACTTCTTATACAAATAGTAAAACCAAGCCTAAGTAGCCTCCAACCCTCCAAATATGCATACTAATGAAAGTGTGCTAAGAGAGTATGCACAAAAATGACCATGACAGAACATAACCATATTTTCTGCAAATGATTTCAATTTCTATGGCTATATGCATTTCATTTTGGTGCAAGTGAAATTTGAACTGTCATTTTGGTTCAAGTTTATAAGTTTCAGACACAGTTAATCCATAACCTAGATAACCCACTTACAGAAAATTGACAGTCAATTGTAAACTGAAATCAGATTTTAAAATGTTCACACAAGCATTTAATGTAGTCCAAATAATCTGCTTTAAAAAAAATCAAAATTTGGTGCCATGAATATGTTTACAGCCAGTTGTTACTAAAATAAAACTCCAACTAATTTTATTGTGTGTTTAATCTGAGATAATCTGGATTTTGCCCATGGAACATAAACTGTTCCCTAAGTAATATATTACAGCTGAGGAAATAACAATTCTTCTTAGCTGGCAATTATGGGGAAAAAAAATTTAATGTTGTAGGTCAACCTGAAAATCATTTTTTCAATTTTTGTTTTTGCATATTGAAAAGATAAAAAGCTGTTTGGGGACAAAATACATATTTGATTTTGCTTTTGCACCTTATTAAATATTTTTATTTTTCATTTCAGGGGAACTTGAAAATTAAAAGTAACGTCAAATAAAAATTTGAAATGTTTAATTTTGAAAAAGTTTAGATATTTTGACAGAAACCTTTTCCAGCAAGAAAATGTGGATACTGAGATATTTTGTAAATTTATGTCCAGTGTGCCATTCTTTTTGTTTCAAGTGCCCCCATTATGAAATCGTGTTTCATTCGGCTCTGCTGTAGGTATTACATAGGGCTGTGCGAAACAGCAGTGTTCCGCTTCAGCTTCCATTTCAGCGTAACAGTGTTTCTTTTTGAGTTTTGTTTAATTTCAAAAACACTGTTCCTCAAAACTGTTCCATTTTGTGGAAACGGTTTTGCTGTTTCAACGTTTTGTGCATAGGCTATAATGGGGAAGCAGAAAACAGCCTACAACTTTGTCATTTCTTGCCTGATTCTGATGAAACTTGCAGGGATGGTAGCCCCTTCTGAGGGCGTGAAGCCTGCCAGGTATCAAGGAGATGGGTGCAGGGGTTTCTAGAAAACTGTACCTCAAGCTGATGACAGGCAGGAGCATGGGGAGCAGGAGCAGCATCCTGTGATCTGGCAGGCAGGTTGGGGACCCGTACCCCTGGGAGGAGTCTGGCAGAGCCCCCGCAGCCCTCTGGGTATGCGGGCAGGCCCCTGATTTTCCTGCCAGATTACAGTAGGCTGCTCCTGCTGCCTGGGACCCAGCACTGGGGAACTCAGCCAGGCTGGGGGAGGCACCTCCTGCTGCCAGGCTCTGTTCCCAGTGCTGGGAAACTCAACGGCTAGGGGAAGCGCTGGCTCTGCCTGCCTTCTGCCACCGGGCTGAGCTCCATGGGGCTGGTGGAGCTGATCAGAGCACAGCCCAGTGGCAGGAGGTGGGCAAAGCTGATGCTGCACTCTGATCAGCTGCACCAGTCCCATGGAGTGCAGCACAGTGGTGGGAGATGGGAAGAGCCAGGGCTGAACCACATGGGGCTGCGGAGCCGCTCAGAGCACAGCCCTGGCTCTCCCCTGCCTCCCACCACCTGGCTGCCTGCTTCAAAATCTGAAATGTTTCAACTGGCCTCATTTCATTTTGTGACTGCTTTGAAGCCCTTTGTTTCATTTTGATTTTGCTGTTTCGAGCTCGAAGTGAGTTGAAACAGCATCAAACCAAAACAGCCAGTGAAGCTTTGCACTATTACATGCCAGATTGTCAGCTTGTAAAGATCAGTGCAGCCCCAGACAAGTCAATGGGACACTTCTGACACAGAACTGTAAGGATCCTGGCCACTCTGTTTGTTTAATCAGGAGTAAAGTTCCTCCCAGTAAGGAAACTATATCTGTAAAGAAAGAAAGACATTTTCACAAAAAACCCTGAAAATTGTGAAATCATTATCAGCATTCAGGTTTCAAAAAGAAGCAATTTTTCAAGAATGTTTTGTTCTGTTGGTTTTCATTTTTTTTCAGAGGAATATCCCTTCTCTTTTTTCTCTCTCTCTCCATTTTCCTGCCTTTTAGCACTGAAAAAGAGAAGAAGAAAAAAAGGAGAAGGAAAAAAAAAGGGGAGAGAAGAAAAAGTAAAAAAGATGGGGAGCAGGAGCAGAGGGAGCAGGGTCCATGTGTGCCACATGTGTACCCACCTTACCTCGGCAGCGAAGGCAGTAGCTGCAGAGGAGACAGTGGCGGGGGCAGCAACAGCTGATTTCCCCATAAGGTAAATGGGGCAGAGGGTACAGCCCAGCTGAGGCGGATCTGGAGGGGAAGCCCTCCAGAGCCCTCTTAGCTCGCCCGATAGGGAGCCACGCTCCCGAGCCTCACGCGGGCAGCGTGCTCAAACAGGCGTGCTCTGTAAGGGCGTGCCGGCTTTTGTGCTGGCGTTCACATAAGGCGGGTGTGAGGTAGCTGCCCAGAGCGGCACCTCCAGTGAGCAAAAGCAGCAGACACAGCTCTGCAGACAAGATGCAGACACAGAGTGCAGCTGCCAGGGGCCCTGCCACTTACTATGGGCTCTTCTGAAGCCTCCACCCAGATGGAGCTCATGGCAGGGTTGGTGGCCCCTTGCCCCTGTCTGTAGGGGGGGCTTGGTGGGGTCGGGGGGGGCCTGGTGGTCCCCTTGCCTGTCCCTCCTGTGCATGACTTAGGGCCCTGGAGGAGCAGGTGAGGGAGCTCCAGGCTGCAGTGAGCAGGCTGAGGCGGATCAGGGATGCAGGGGATGAAATTGATGCCTATTTCTGTTCTCTGCATTCCCAGTTGCCCACTGTACAGCCCCCACAGGAGATGCATCCAATGCAGGAGTGGCAGAAGGTATCCAAATCCAGAGCCGCTAGGCCTAGAGTGGTGGAAGCTCCCCAGGTTCACCTGGGGAACAGGTTCGATGCCCTGGCAGCAGTGATGGAGAAAGACAGAGAAATTGGCTCTGGCGGAGACGATGTCACTCCCCACATGACAAAGAATGGGCAGAGAGTGAACACCAGCAGGAAGAAACGCCGGGTCCTCGTCATCAGAGACTCCATCCTACGAGAACTGGAAGGTCCCATCTGCTGGCCTGACCCCATGATGCGAGAGGTCTGCTTCATGCCGGGGGCTTGGGTTAGGGATATCACGGAGAGAATCCTGACCTACATCCGACCTGCAGACCAGTACCCCAGGGGTGTCATCTATGTGGGGATGAATGACACGGCCGGGGCAACCCTGACCGCATTATGAAGGATTTCAAGGCTCTGGGGGACAAGCTTAAGGAGACGGGGGCGCAGGTGGTATTCTCCTCTTCTTCCGGTGAGTAGGTGCGGAGGGCGACACGGGGCCTGCATTGGCGAGGTCAACCAGTACTTATGCAGTTGGTGCCGCCAGGCAGGCCTTGGGTTCCTAGATAATGACCCATGCTTTTGGGCGGGGGACTTGCTGGGATGGGATAGGCTTCACCTCTCTCCTAAAGGTAAGCATGTCTTCTCTTCCAGGTTGGCTGATCTTGTACAGCGAGCTTTAAACCAGCCTTGCCGGAGGAGGGGGCTGCAGGAAGATGAGGAGACACCACCTGAGCAAGACAGGTGACAAATGCAAGGAGTGTCCAGGTAAGAAACAGGGGTCCGGACAGACTCTCAAATTGGGGGGTGGCACATGCAGCGAGGCAAGGCCTTAAATGCCTATATACCAATTCTCTTGTATGGGGAATAAACAGGAGGAACTCGCCCTCAGAATAGCCAGTTCAGATCCAGACATAGTAGGGCTTACAGAAACATGGTGGGATTCATCCCATGACTGGGCAGTTCACATTAGGGGCTATAGGCTTTACAGGCAAGATAGAGATGGAAGGGAAGGTGGGGGTGTGGCGCTTTATGTCAAAGAGCAATACACATCCTCTGCCAGCAGAATGGGGTCAGAGGAGGAGCAAGCTGAAGTGCTCTGGGTCAAGATACAAGGGGGCTGTGGGGAGAGGGATCTAAATGGTGGGGGTCTACTACAGACCCCCCAACCAAGGGGAGGAGCTGGACCGGGAATTTTCAGGCAAGCTCCAGAGGCATTTAAGGCAAGGGATGTAGTTGTCATGGGTCATTTAAATTACCAAGACATCTGCTGGGAGGAACAGTCAGCCAGGTTGGACCATTCCAGGAGGTTCCTGGCTGAGATACAGGACCTCCACTTAATTCAGGAGGTGCAGTCCCACCAGAGGAAATGCCCTGTTGGACCTGGTCCTGCCCACAGGCGACGACCTGGTAAGGGGCCTCCAGGTTCTTGACCACCTGGGTGATAGCGATCATCGCATGCTGGAATTCACCATCCAGTGCAGGGTGTCAAGGGCCTGCAGCAAGGTGGTAGCCCTAGACTTCAAGAGGGCCAACTTCAACAAATTGAGATGAGTGGGAGAAGCACTGGGGTTCTCGAGAGCAGGGGAACTCAGTGCCCAAGATGAGTGGTCATTCCTTAAGGAGATGATACTCAGGGCCCAAGGGGCGAACATCGCAACAAGCAGCAAGGGAGGCAAGAGTGCCCAAAAGCCCCCCTGGCTCACCAATGGCGTCCGGGAATGCCTGATTGTCAAAAAGGCGGCGTACAACCAGTGGAAGGGGGGTGCTGTCTCCAAAGAGGAGTATACCTCCTCTGCTCAGGCCTGTAGGGGGGCTGTCAGGAAAGCTAAGGCAGACATAGAGCTAGGACTAGTGTCCAAGATCAAAGATAATAAAAAGTCCTTTTTCAAATATATCGGGAGGATGAAGAAGGCACTGGGAAATGTGGGGCCCCTGCAAGATTCTCTGGGCAATCTGGTGGTTGCGCCAAAGGAGAAAGCAGACCTCTTAACCAATTCTTCACCTCCGTTTTCTTGTGCAGGGACTGGGACTTCCCCACTGTGATGCAAGATGGACTAGAGGGGAATACCTCCAGAGCTCAGGTTGGGGAAGACTGAGTTAGAGAGCTTCTGGAGGGGCAGGACGTGTTCAAATCAGCGGGTCCAGATGCTCTCCACCCCAGGGTGTTGAGGGAGCTAGCAGGGGTTATTGTAGGGCCCTTGGGATGGCTTTATGAGCACTTATGGTGCTCGGGCCAGGTTCTGGATGATTGGAAGATAGCCAATGTGGTCCCCGTCTTTAAAAAACAGAGGAGGGAGGACCTGGACAACTATAGGCCCGTCAGTCTTACCTCAATCCTAGGGAAACTCTTTGAGAAGATCATCAAGGCGCACATCTGCGATAAGCCAGCTTCAGGGATGATGCTCAAGGGCAACCATCATGGTTTCATTAGGGGCAGGTCATGTCAGACCAACCTGATTGCCTTTTATGATCAGGTCACAAAAGCATTGGATACAGGTGTTGCCATGGACGTAGTCTTTCTGGACTTCAGCAAGGCCTTTGATACCGTCTCCCACCCCATCCTCATTAAAAAACTATGTGACTGTGGCATTGATACCTACACAGTCAGATGGATTGCAGATTGGCTGAAGGGTCATATTCAGAGGGTGGTGGTGGACGGGTCATATTCGACCTGGGGAGAAGTGGGCAGCGGAGTCCCCCAGGGCTTGGTCCTTGGGACCGTGTTGTTCAATCTCTTTATCAGCGATTTGGATGATGGAGTGAAAAGCAACCTGTTTAAATTCGCTGATGATACCAAAATTTGGGATGAGGTGAGCATGCTAGTAGGGAGGGGAAGGCTGCAGCAAGACCTGGATAGGTTACAGGGGTGGGCTAACAAAAACAGGATGCGTTTCAATACTGACAAGTACAGGGTGCTGCACTTGGGCAGTAGTAATCAGCAGCACCCTTATAAGATGGAAACTCCCTTCTTGAGAGCATGGAGGCAAAAAGGGATCTTGGAGTCATTATTGACTCCAAGAAGAACTTGGGCCAACAATGCGAGGTCATGGTTGAAAGGGTTAACTGCACCTTGTGGGTTAACCGCATCCACAGGTGCATCTCAAGTAGGGCCAAGGAGGTGATCCGCCCCCTCTATGTGGCACTGGTCATAGATTTCATAGATTTCATAGACATCAGGGCTGGAAGGGACCTCGGGAGATCATCGAGTCCAGCCCCCTGCCCAAAGGGCAGGAAGTCAGCTGGGGTCATAGGATCCCAGCAAGATAAGCATCCAATTTACTCTTGAAGGTGTTCAATGTAGGTGCTTGAACCACCTCCGCTGGCAGACTGTTCCAGACCTTGGGGGCTCGGACAGTAAAGAAATTCTTCCTTATGTCCAGCCTGAAACGGTCTTGCAGGAATTTGTGACCGTTCGACCTTGTCATCCCTTGGGGCGCTCTGGTGAACAAACGTTCCCCCAGATCCTGGTGGTCACCCCTGATAAACTTATAGGTGGCCATCAGATCACCCCTGAGCCTACGCTTTTCCAGGCTAAAGAGTCCCATGTCTCTCGGCCTATCATCATAAGATCTGTTTTCCTGACCTCTGATCATGCGCGTGGCTCTCCTCTGGACTCTCTCAAGCTTCTCCACAACCTTTTTGAATTATGGATCCCAAAACTGGACACAGTACTCCAGCTGCGGCCTCACCAAGGCCGAGTACAAGGGGAGAATGACGTCCCGGGATTTGCTTGAGAAGCATCTATGGATGCACGCCAGCATTTTGGTCGCTTTACTAGCTGCAGCATCGCATTGCAGGCTCACGTT
Source organism: Crocodylus siamensis (assembly GCF_052110815.1). Taxonomy (NCBI): domain Eukaryota; kingdom Metazoa; phylum Chordata; order Crocodylia; family Crocodylidae; genus Crocodylus; species Crocodylus siamensis. Next base: position 61,805,648 of record NC_143402.1, read on the forward strand.
CATCTTGTGGTAAATGATGACCCCCAAGTCTCTTTCTTCTGTAGTGCTAACCAACGTAGCACTGCCGAGCCTATAAGGGTGCTGCAGGTTTTTCCTCCCAAGGTGGAGAACCTTGCATTTATTGGTGTTAAACACCATGAGGTTCTCGTCTGCCCATTTGCTGAGCTCGTCCAGGTCAGCCTGGATCACCTGCCTATCTTCTGGCGTGGATGCTTTGCCCCAAAGTTTGGTGTCATCGGCGAACTTGGCCAGTCCACTCCTGACTCCAATGTCCACATCGTTAATGAAGATGTTGAACAGTATGGGTCCCAGGACAGAGCCTTGAGGGACCCCACTGGTCACAGGGCACCATGATGAGTGACTGCCATCAATCACAACCCTCTGGGTCCTGCCACGAAGCCAATTTCCCAGCCAGCAGATCGTGGTGGAGCCAAGGCCACAACTGGGCAGTTTGGCCAAGAGGTGATCATGGGATACCAGATCAAAAGCTTTTTTGAAGTCAAGATATATGACATCAATCTCTTCTCTCTTGTCCAGGTGATAGGTCACCTGGTCATAGAACGAAATGAGATTGGTCAAACAACACCTACCCGCAACAAACCCATGCTGGCTGTCCCTTAGGATGTTAGCCTGGGCCAGTCCATCAAGGATGGCCTCCTTAATAAACTTTTCTAAGATCTTCCCCAGGATAGAAGTCAGGCTAATGGGCGTGTAGTTAGCCGGATCCACTCTCCTCCCTTTCTTGAAGATCGGCACCACATTGGCCTTCTTCCAGTCTTCAGGCACTACACCAGAGCACCAGGAGTTTTCAAAGATGTGTGCCAGGGGCTGGGCTATGACACTCGCCAGCTCCTTGAGTACCCTGGGGTGCAGATTGTCAGGGCCGGCTGACTTGAAGATATCCAGCTTCTCAAGGTGTTCCTTCACGAGGTCAGCATTTATGGAGGGTAGGGGATCCCCATCACCCAGATCTCCCTGTCCCACAGCAGGCATGGGCGTCCCATGGGACTGAAAAAAGACTGACGCAAAGTACCTATTTAATAGGTTGGCTTTTTCCTGGGCGTCAGTTGTCAGTTGGCCCATCTGGTTTAGCAGGGGTCCAACGTTGCCCTTGCTTTTCCTCCAGCTCCCCACATATCTGAAAAAGGACTTTTTGTTGTCCTTGATGCTTGAAGCTAGTTGGAGTTCAGTTGTAGCCTTGGCTTTCCTGGTTTGCTCCCTGCAGGACCGGACCAGTGCAGAATAATCCTCCTTGGAGGTGAATCCTGTCCTCCATCCTTTGTAGGCTTTCCTTTTTAGCCGCAGGAGGTCCACTAGGTCCCTGGAGAGCCAGGAGGGCTGCTGTGCCTTCTTGCTGTCTTTCCTCCTTGTTGGAATAGATTTAGCTTGTGCACTGAGGATCGCTTCCTTGAGAAGCAACCACTCTTCTTGAATTCCCATCTCCCTGGGGTCATGGTCCCTTAGGGCCTGACCGACAAGCCTCTTGAGCTTGTCAAAGTCGGCTTTTCTGAAGTCAAGGACTTCTGTGTTGCTGACTGACTTGCCAGCTTTACGGCGGATGGTGAAGGTGATCAGCTCGTGGTCGCTGTCACCCAGCTTCCCATCGATCACTAGGTCGCCGATTAGGTCGTCCCCCGTAGCCAGTACCAGGTCGAGCAGCGCTTTGCCTCTCGTTGGCCCATAGACTTCTTGAGTCAGGTAGAGGTCATCCACGCACAAGAGAAAGCTTTGCAACCACTTGGATTTTGCTGAGTGATCTTCCCACAAGATGTCCGGGTAATTGAGGTCACCCATGACAACCAAGGTCCTGGAGCAAGCTGCCTCAGTCAGTTCCCAGGTGAACTCCTGGTCAAGCTCAGGACTTTGAGTGGGAGGTCTGTAGTAGACTCCCACCGTTGTGTCCCCTGTGCCGTATTCCCCATTAATTTTTACCCAGAGGGTCTCTAGCTGTCCATGCTGGTTGCCAACATCAGCTTGCAGGGACATGTAGCTTTCCTTCACAGAGAGAGCTACACCCCCGCCCCTTTTGTCAACACGATCCCTCCTGTACAGGGTATAGCCCTCTATACCCATGGTCCAGTCATGGGTGGAGTCCCACCAGGTCTCCGTTATCCCAATGACGTCATAATTCTTTGCACTGAGTAGGAGGATGAGCTCCTCCTGCTTGTTGCCCAGGCTCCTGGCATTAGTGTACAGGCAGGCAAGTGTGCCCTTGGGGGCTCTTGCCTTGCCCACAGATTGTGCCAGGGCTGGAGTACTGTGTCCAGTTCTGTGCGCCGCACTTCAGGAGAGATGTGGACAACATGGAGAGGGTCCAGAGGAGGGCCACCCGCATGATCCGAGGACAACAGGGCAGACCCTAAAATGAGAGACAGCGGGACCTGAACCTGTTCAGCCTTCACAAGAGAAGGCTGAGGGGGGACCTGGTGACCATCTATAAACTCACTAGGGGGGACCAGAAGGGTTTGGGAGAGACCTTGTTTCCCCTAGCGCCCCCTGGCATGACAAGGAATAATGGACACAAGTTGTTGGAGAGGAGGTTTAGATTAGACATCCATAAAAACTACTTCACAGTCAGGGCGGCTAGGATCTGGAACCAACTTCCAATGGAAATGATGCTGGCTCCTACACTGGGGGTCTTTTAGAAGAGGCTTGATGCCTACCTGGCTGGAGTCATTTGAGCCCAGTTTTTCTCCTGCCCAGGCAAGGAGTTGGACTTGAAGATCTACAAGGTCCCTTCTGACCCGACTTCTATGTTTCTATGGTTCAAGGGGAGGGGAAAACCCTTCTGATAAAATAAAACACAAGAAAAAGGAAAACTGGAAAAAAAAAATGTTTCCCAAGGAAAAAATGGACCATTTTGAAAAAAAGGAAATTTTTTTTTTAAACAAGTAGTGGTAATTTATTTGCAGCTTTCATTAAAACAATACAGTAAAAATAACAAAAATTATATAACAAGAAAATAATATATTTTATGGTTATGTTTACATAACATTTTTTATTTTATATACATATCTTAAATAAAAAGCTTTTCTTCAATTACACATTTTCAATCTGAAAAATTGGTTCAGGCAGCATTATTCCTGATCATTAGTCTGCTAATGTGAGACTACAGTGCCTATGGATTGAGCTGCTCTTTGCACAGGAGTGAAGATTGTCCCTTGAGACAGGGAGGAAGGGAGAGATGTTGTGTTTTGTGAGTTTATTAGATAGTATGTGATCATAGAAGTGGGTGGGAGGAATTTTCTTTTGAGCCAAGGGCTAGACTCTCATATCATCACTGAAATCCATGGGACTGCTTTTTTACACCAGTTGAGACACTAGCCTTAGGTCAAAGACAATCTAGTAAAACACAATTTTGGTAGGTTTCAGACCCAATTTCACTGTGTTTGGAGAACAGGAAAATCCTGAAGTGACCCACTTACATACCAAGCCTCATCAGCTTCCCCACTGACACATCCAGGGCAGCATTACGCTTCTGGATGTCACCTAATTGTGCCCAAATGAAGCAGGTTTTGTCTCCCCCTCCCTTCCCACCCAGATAAACCCACTCCAAGTGAGCTGCTACCCAGAAAGTGACACTCAGCACATTTAGTTAATGACCGATGAATGCTGCTATAATGTAACTTGATGGGATTAGAATTTGCCATAACCTTGCTCATTAATGACACATGGTTAAAGGTTATTAATTCTAAACTCACTCGCAGTCACCATTAAAGAGTTTTACAGTCCACAAAGCAAATCAGGATTGGACTTGAGGTTCATCCTTCCTTGTGATGAAACAACTTCCCCACCCCCACTCACTCTGTCCCTATTACTACCCCTCTGAGCCCCGCCCCCTCTCCTCCAGTTTGAAAAATAATTTGCATTCTTCCTCTGGAAGCATTAATTGAAAGAAGAACAAATGGAGTCACAGGCAATTTGAACAAGCCTCATTACTGACAGGGTTTGTTCGGCATCAGAGTCTGCAAGACAACAGTAGTAATGCACTGACCCAGCACCAAAACTATGGTGGGAGAGATGTCACGGAAGATAGTGTTTTATTGTGTGACTTTAATGATGAATATTCCAGCAAAATATTTGTTGCTTGCTACACAGTCCAGTGGGCATTTCCTCCATTAAACCATTACTGTACAGCAGCCACATGGAGACTACCAGTAGTCTGAGACATGATGCCCTGCCCCCTACTCTGCCCAGCTATCATGCTTCTGGGGATCCAAACAATGCCACATTTCAGTATCAGGAAGTCCACCCGCAGCAGGAGGCTTGGTAATGCCAGTTATAATTAAAACCTCTTCATTTTTGCCTTGCCTGGCTTTGACCCAGCCTGGGGAGGGTCCTCATTCTACAATGGTCAGGCTTCAGGGATGAGCCAACTGACAACCCCTTATCTCCTTGAAAGAGGGCTTCATCCAACTTATTTGATGCACTTTCTAGTCCTCATGTAAAACCGAAAGAAATAGTATCAACTGAGCAACGGAAAGATTGATCAGATTTGCACAGGCTCCCTACTTCCTTCTCCCATTTCCTTTTTCTTTGCCGATTCTTCTTATCTCTTGCCTTTCTTCCTGCTATCTCCTTTCCTTCTAGTCTAATTCCCACCTCAGCCTATTCTTCTGAACTTTTAGTATACATGCACTTGCTTAGTAGGAGCATAGATCCCTGGGCAAACATAAGCACACAGGCTAAGTACAGACAGTCACAAAGGCTGAGGCTGAATTGATTCAGTCTTTGCAGATTAGTCTAAGCTGCAAAGATTGAACCAATAAGCAAATGAACAGACATTCACTTCTGATTCAGGAAATGCAGCCACATGCCTGCAGTGGCTCAAGCCAAAGGGTACTACAGCATAGCTCTCTGGCATGTAGCCAGCCTGGGCTGTGTGTTCGCTTCCTCTTCCTGCTGCCCCAGAGTTCTCTGTGATTTGCAGTCCACAATCACAGCATCAGGACTCTACAGGGTTGCTCATCCCTTTCTCTTCCTGTTTCTAAGTGCCTCTGGGATTTGTAGTCCATAGGCACAGCCAGCAGTAACTAAGCCAGCAGGGCAGGGCAGCTCCATACTCAGGGGAAGCAAAGTTTAACCCCCTTCCTTGGCCCCAGACACAAGCTGGGGTTTGCCTGGGGTGGGTAGTGAGCCAACCAGTGAGGTGAGTGAACCAGGTCTCACTGCTCCCACTAGGAAGCAATGGGCTGGGGCCAGCCCTGCTTTCTGGAGCAGACAGCCTAGCTCGGTCCATTTAGCTTGAACCAGGAAGGGGTCTGGGACAGAAGTTTCATAAACTGGTTTGATCTAAATCAGATCAATCAGCTACTACTTTCAAACAGATTTATCTTAAACCAGTTTCAGCCATTTTGAAACTGGTTTATGTGCACTGAGCTTCTGTTCTGTTACAGATTTAAACTAGTTTCTGATCACTTAAACTGGTTTATGTGCAACTTCTTTCCTTAGCCACAGTGAACAACAAGGTGTCAGAGGTTAGTCATTCCACCTAATATACTGCAGAAAGGTGTTCAGATGCTATGGGAATGAGAGCCATAAAGCATCATATAGAAAAGTATTTGAATAGATAATTCAGTCTACATGTCCATTTCTGTCTGTCTCAGCCTGTCGATCTGTCCCCCCATATTGCGTTACTATATTATTGTCTTCTAGCTGGTCAGTTTATTGTATTCTATAAAACAACATGACCAAAATCCTCCAAGGAAACAGAGGAAGTCAGCCTGGAAAGACAATGATGTGGAGGGCACAGAAAGCAAAGTGGTTCCTTCAATATATGATCCCAAGACACAAAGTCCAGATCCACTCTTTTGGTTTAGGCCAGGGCTGCCCAATTGGCAGCCTGTGGGCTGATGTGTCCTAGGAACAGTAACCATGAAGCCTGTGGACCCCTGCAGTCCTCTCTCCCACTGTTGTGTGGCAAGGGAAGGGAGGGCCCAGGATGGGGTGCTGTGCACTGCTGGTACTGCCTGCACGGTGTGGGGATCACCGGCATAGTCCATATGGCAGTGCAGGGAGTTCTTGGGGAGGGGGGCAGCATCTCATGCACAGTGTGTGGCCTAAGAGCTGCATAATGGTGCCAAGTATAGCTCCCAGATGTGCTGAAGTTGGTCTAGGCTTACCTCTCATTCCTACCAACAAAGTGAAGAAAGTTACTTAAAAAAAAAAACAGGCAACTGCCAACCATACTGCCCCTGAAGTTGGTGAATGGTTGCCATTGATCTTAATAGGTGTTAGACCAGCTACAGGAGGTAAAGTTCATCCCATATAGAGGGCCAGCACAGGTCCTAAGCTCCACTTGATTTCATAACTAGAGGGGTACATATTTAAGTGCCAAGGGCAATACCTTTGAACAGTTTTCTTTTTGCTTGTATTTAAATCAAACCTCAGAACACAAGCATAACCTAGAGCAGAAAATGCATCTGGGGGGGTATGCAGCACTGACTTCAATAATGTGTATTCTGGCTATGCAGCAAATTGGTGACAAGATTCTTATTCAAGCACCCAGATTATATGAAAGTGTCCCTAAAGAGAAAACTGTAACTGCTTTCTCTAAACTGCTTTCTCTAAACATTTACAATCAACAGCATTTTTGTGTATAAGCTCCACAGTGGGAGAAGAACAGAGCAGCTGCACTCTTCATTTCTGACAAAGATTGTGTATGTACCAGATATTTTTAAGCATTTATTTACATTTTCTTTTTAAAACTATTTTAGTTCCTGAGGAGACAGCCAAATCTGGGGTTGGTGTAAAGAGGAGAGGCTAAACTGAAACCAACAGGATTGCATTCACTTCCATTGTTCATACATTGTCCTTTATCTGTAGAGAAAAATAAATTGCTTTCTCTTTTCCCTTTATCCTTAAAAATACACATATATCACTGTTATATCATTTGAGCTGGTATCTGTGAACCAGAAATTTGCTACTCCCCAGTACTGCCTGACTAACTACTCCTCTAGTACCTTCCCACAAATCCACTCATATTTGTTTATTTATATACTCTTATATTACCTATTATATTACATTCCCCCAGAATTCACCAAGAAAGAATGAATAAAGCAGCTCATTTTGCTACAATGCTGAAAACCATGCAACCAGTCTCAGAAGTCTTTGTGACTCAGACGAGCAAGTCCAGTGCCAGTGCCATCACAGTAACTTCAGTATTGCACTGTGTCATGATGTTGTCATTCAAGCTAAACTAATTTGTAAAAATAACTTGGATGTAGGTGACTCAAGTCAGCAGTGAAGAGAAACCCACTCTGAAATATGTCCTTCTGACACAATCTGGTCTTGAGGATATGTAATGGGGCACTTCTACACGTATACTTTAATGCAGTGCTTCTAAAACTATCTGATGTGGTGGACTGGCAATTTTTTTCCAGTGGGCCAGGGACCGGTGCTCAGTTCAGCTGGTGGCAGCAACTGTGTGAAACAGCGCTACGCAAATGCGTGACCATTTCTTTCTCTTTCCTCACCTCGCACGACATGACGTCACCTGGAATACTGGAACGTATGAACTGTGGCGCTATGATGTATCAGCGTTATGCTTCTGAAAATATACTTCTTTCTTTCCTGGCAACTTGCTGCAAACCCACGACCGGTGGCTCGCAGACTGGCACCGGTCCATGGACCACCAACCACCACTTTAAGGAGCACTGCTTTAATGCACATTAGCTTATCCTACTGTGCATTTAAAAAATTGCTAATATTCTAATGTGCAATAGAATAGGCTACTGCACATTAAACATCACTAAAAAAGTATGTGCTTTTGCTACTGTGCGTTAGGGCAGTCTAATGCACATTTATGTAAAACCTCATATTGCAAGTACTAAATTTAATACACAGCTGCAAAAGCGCATTAATGCACATGTAGAAGTGCCCACATTCTGCTAAACAGGTCTTGCATCTCAGTTCCTACTTGCAACGATGGCTAACAACTAAAGTTTCTTTTCGGATCTAATAAAATATTTATTGAACACGAGATTGTGGCCCGTCAGACTGGGCATTTGGGCTTGGACTTCAGGGACCTCTATTTTTAATGCAAAGCATCAAAATGTTCCAATCTCTTGCCTATTAGAGATGCTGCCTAATGTTCTCTGAAACAGTACGTCTACACCCTGGTACTAAATTACTATTCAACTGAATGAATTCTTATTGGCCACACAACCTATGCAAGAGTTGTTAGGGCACTAAAAAAAAAAAAAAGAGTCTTCTTTAAGTGTGTTCCAGGAGTAGTAACAAGCCACCTGCAAAATTGTTACATGTTGTGTTTAGGTTTGATCCCTTATGTTTATTTGCCATTACTGTATGGTCTTGATAAAGTGCTATGCTGCTACATAGCATGATATCATCTGTGCCTTCTTTAAATTTGGGACATTGAATGAGAAAGCATCTCTGTCTCTTCTGCTGTGTTGGCTGCACATTCCTGCCTCACAGGGTGTGTCTACACAAAATGCTAGCTGTGCGGTAGCCTAATAACACTGTATGACAGGGGGTTATCTTGCAGTCAATAAAATGATTGGCCCACCCACCTGTCTAGGGCAGTCCACCCACCTGCCTTTCCTGCCACGCCTTTGATGTAATTGAAAAAGTATTGTTTATAAGGTGGGAGGCTGTCCATTTAATACCCAATGCCAAGGGCATTATACATGGCTTTGTACCACCCCTACACCAAGTCACATGCCTCATAGATGGCATCATTATTTAGCTCTGGCACCAAGATGGACCTCATGCTATGCCCGCCTGACATCTGGACCCCATCTTGGATCCCTCCTCCTCAGACAGTCTAACCTCTGCCCTCATACTAGGCTGCCAAACTCCCTAATCCCTTTTTCCCTCATGGCTGTGGCCCCCTCTGGGACTTATGGCTTCACTGGCCCTGACCTCACTTCTAGGTCAATCACGACTTCCGGCCTCTAGCCCTGGCCATCCCCCATAGTGTGCACTCTGGCTCTTCGACCATTCTGGTCCTGGCCCCAGCATGGGCAATGCAGTTATCTAGCGTAAGTACAGAACTGCTCGCCCTCACACTCCCATACACGTCTGCCTTCTAAGGCCCCTCCTAACACATCTCACTCTACTCAGACTGGCCTATGCACAGTCCTTCAGGCCCATGCATGTGCACCCTACTCTATGTGGTCCACGCGTGATTCTTCAGGCCTGCCATACAGACCCTACTCTACATGCCCCCTCTCTGGGGCCAACACTGTGCCCTTCACTGGGGATACTATATCGCCCCCTCACTGGGGCTCTCAGGCCTTATGCCCCTTGGGTCTCAGGTCTGATGATGTGCCTGGATCCCTTACCTGTCCCCTCTATGGGGTAACCCACCAGGGCATGGGGGCTGAGGCTATCCAGCACCCCATACTCACCTTTCACTAGGGAGGCACTGGTGTGGCATTTCCTGGGGACTACCCTGCCACAGGAAGCCCCATAACACCATCCAAACCCAGCAGGGTATAGTTTTAGGTCATTCCCCAGGACAAGTAACCTCCTCCATCCCCATAATTCCTACCTTTGACCACAGCAGCAGCTTCAGCCAGACAATGTTAACACTCTGGCTCCCTCCAGCAACTGCAAACCTGGCACTGAAGGCCTCAGTTTATATTGAGGAGGCTCAGCCCCATCCTCCAATCCAGGAGCCCTCCTGAGGTTATGTGACCACCTTGTTAGGTCAGATTGCACCTGCAGGCTGCTCCACAGCCTGTTAAAGACTCTTAAAGTGTCAGACATGAAAGATGCCCTGCCACACACTACACAGTAGCGTACTGGGTAAAACCTGTTAACTTGTTAAAAATACTGCTACCATGCAGTAGTATTAGGTTAGTAAAAAGTCATACACTGGAACTGCTGCACATTAGCACCAGTTACTATGCATTGATTTAGTACTTGGTTATACAAGTACTAAACTTAATGCACATTAACTATGGTGTATTAATAAATTTGTAGACACAACCACTGGGTTGAAAAAGTGCCTGATGTCCTGGAGCACCCTCACTCCTAGCACCTTAATTTTACTAGTAATTCTAGCTTGAATACAATAATTTTAGGTCATTCCCCAGAACCAGTAACCTCCTCCATCCCCATAATTGTCAAAAGTTACCTCTAGTGTTTTCCCACAGCTCCCTATGCAGAAGTAGCCTTAATCAGATGTAAGCTGTGGTAAAAGCCCCTTTTCTGCAAAATATCCAGGAATCAGTTGGTGACTCATTAAAATCACCTTCAGTTCCATGCCCCAACACCCTTGGGAGAATGTTTTTCTGTAGGAATGTTGTTGAATAAATCAGGCCATGTTCTGCCAAAAGATGATCCTGGATGGATAAGTCTGTTTGTGCAGAATGGAGAGCCCCATCAGGGCACCGTCACCTGGCTGCAATCATGATCTCAATAAATGGTCCCCTTATTCAAAAAGACACCACTGTGAATTGGATTTAAATGTCATGAAGACCACAAGTCACTTACAGCCTCTGAAGGGGAAATTCCATTGATTCATAACCTACAATTTATTGTGGTACAAGCGGAATTTCTTTTGAAACTAAAATTAAATCTAATAGATGTGAATCACTATGAAACATAAATGAAGTCTGCAGGATCAGAGCCTTCCTTCTCTCAAATACACACACACACACACACAGACACACACACACACAAAGCATGGTTAATGCTACTTTGGTTTGTGCTTTGGAATTTCATGTTAAACCAGTGCTTCATAAATGCAGGCAAGAGAAATATTATTGAGACCAGGTGACAAAGGAAGAGATGAGAACAGCTGCTGACTTAATCTACTGAGATTTTTCTGGCTCTCTGTTTCTGCCTTGCATTTGAATATAAGGGATGTATTAGATGGCCTACCCAAAGCTAACAGAATTATTTGCATATCAGGCTCATTCAAGAGCCATTTCCTTAGCTTACAAGAAAAAAGAAAGAAAACATAACAAAACAGCAAACAATTATGTGATTGTAAGTGAGAGAAAGAAAACTCCAAGGAGGAGCAGATTACCAAAGTAAAAGCTACAGGATAAATATTGAATTCCCTGAGGCTTGCATAGAGGAGATGCATTGCATGGTCTATGAGGACCTCTACTATTTACAGAACGGCCTCTTAAGACACGCATACACACAGTTCTGGACAGACTGGGCCTGATTCGTTTCTTACAGTGATGTAAATAAAGAAACACATCACAGAGATTCATAAGAGTTGGTGTAGGATAAAATTAGTGTAAGATTCAGAATGGACCCATTAGCTATTTCTTTCATAAGGCTTTGGAGCAACTGGAATGAGAGTCACATACAGGATCTTTGGTCTTCAAACAAACACCCTCCTGATCCACATGCTCAGGGATTCTAATGATCTCTTTTCTGAGGCAATCTTTGATATTATAATTGGTAGGCCTGACTCAGAGATGTCATAAAAGAGTAGGTAAGGTGCTTCCTTTCTGATCTGGAGAGTCATGCAGAAGATCACTCCCAGTTAACTTAGGTGTAAACAGGTCCCTTGTCATTTAGACTGGGGATGCTGTCAAAGGTGATGTTCGCTGCAACATTTCTCTGGGTAGTGTTAGCTAAAGGGATCAGTGTATTTTAACCTGGATTTGAAATGGGGGGAGTTACAGGGGCTGTACCCGACCATAAGGGATGAGAGCCCCTCAAAAGCCCCCTGTAGCAGGACGCCCTTGGGGTGCTGTGACCTCCCCTAGCGCCCCTACCTACCGTGCCAAATAGGGTCCCGAATGCACCCTCTATCTTGCCAGCCACATTTTGCTGCTAAATATTGTTCAAGGGAGGCTGCCTTCCTGCCCTCCTTGGCACGGTGTCTTGCTGTACTGGGGCTCTGTTCAACTGCCCGCCTGCGCCCTCATGGGTGCCCCCTCGCTTCCCTCATGGCCCTCGCCGCACCGGGGCCTGTCTCCCATGGCTCCCATAGCCCGCACCGGGGCCTCGCCCGTATACCGTCACCCGCTCCAGGGCCCTGCCTCGTGCTCCCGCCCGCATCGGGGCCTGTCTCGTGCTCCCGATATTGCCCACACTGGGCTTGCCTTTGCCTTTATATGAATCACTCCCCCCCCAGGGCCTTGCTTGCGATTCCCTTCCCACACCGGGGCCTGTGCCTCGCGCTCGCCGCGCTCTTGCCCCCCCCCAACCAGGGCCTGTGCCTCGCGCTCGCCCACACTGGGGCCTGTGCCTCGCGCTCGCCCACACTGGGGCCTGTGCCTCGCGCTCGCCCACACTGGGGCCTTACTCACAACTCCTGCAATCGGGTCTCAGGCAGCCTCAGCCTTACCTGGCCCCAGACCCCTTTCTCAGGTCCTACACCCACTGGGCTTCTCCCAATTGGGGCTCAGGCGGCCTCAGCCTTACCTGGCCCCCAGACCCCTTTCCCGGGTCTTACGCCCCACTGGAGCTCCTCCCGATGCTGCCCACACTGGGGCCAGGGTCGGGACACCCCAAAACGCAGTGCCCTCTGCGGCACCAGGACCCCCCCCCCCCACACACTCCTGGGGAGCTCCTATGAGGCCTCCTCCACCCCTACAGCCTCACCCAGTCCTCCAGTCTTATATCACAACCAAAACAGAAAACACAAAGCCCCTCGGCTATAACATAAATCCTAAGCCAACCTGGCTAACCTTCGTCCATATCCCTGTCAGGGTTCTCTCCACCCCGTATCATCATGCCAACACTGTTCAAGCCGTCCGGCTTCTTCACTATGCCCGCCCTGCTTGCTTCAGCACGGCTCCTGCTTCTTAGGCAGCCAGAGGGGAACTGCCTCTCCATCCTCAGCCTTGCTGTTTATGAAGGCCAGGCCCTGCCCCTTCTGGTCAGCTGACCCAACTGGTTGTCTTAGCAACCCCCACCTGTGCTGCCCTGGTGAGTGGCAGCTGAGCCCGTATTACTATTATCAGTAGCAGGCATCTTAGTGCCCCCCCTATAAGAGACAAGAGCCCCCAGCCCACCCTGCACCTTTTTAAGCAGCTTAGGTGGTGACAGCAGCTCCTTTTGGCTTCTGGTGGCCACTGCTGCAGACCCCTCAAGAGTCCAAATGTAATTCAAACCCATGTTAGCTTGATGCACACCTAGCTTTGCAATGGACCTTTGTTTGAGGTCTGACTCAGCTCTCACACCAGATTGTACTTCAGAAGAACTGCACTAGCTTGTATAAAGTTATTGCTGAGCTATACAAAGAACACAATTGGGCTCGATAGCACTAAAGTAAATGGTAGCTGCTGAAGCAGCCCATAGACCAGAATCTGGCCTGCATTGAGATAAGGCATAATTTTGAGGTGGTTGTGTTCTACCAGACACAAGACAGGTTTTGCTAGGAAGCACCTGCCCTTCTCTGCCCCCCTCCCACAGGCTTTAATTATCCGGTGCAACAAACCAGGTATCTTTCACGGTTGGTCACCTTTAATGGAGCTTTGACAGTGGAAATTTAATTAAATAAACAGATCCAAAAACAAACTTCGAAATAAAGAGGAAATATGTCTGGAGTGTTAAGCATAAAAAATTTATCACTTAACGGTGACATTAACAAACGATGTTCATTACTTATTTTCCAAATGACCAGGCCTGATCTCTGATGGAGACGTTGGAAATTCTAGTAATTCTCTTTTAATCATTTTGCTTTGCATGATGAAAGATGGAAACCACTCACCAGTAAAGTAGTTCTGGGCTGAAGAAAAGATGCAGTTCTTAACTGAAAGGACTAATACAGTTTTTGTATCAAAATGTAGTGATGTTCCATATCAGTATAGATATGGACATAGGGAGAGCACAGTAGGGGGGTATTTCAATCACAGTATATTTTTAATACACTAGAATAACTGATTATCTTCGCCTTCATATGGCAGCATCCTTGGTTATGGAATAGAAATGTAAATCTATGTAATTCTGTTAGGATTAGTTCCATTGTAACCAATGCTTCTGTGTTGATTTAATCTAGCTTAATTCTGGCCTTTACCATGTACATTTGCTTCTATAATGTATTCATAGAAACATAGAAAATTCGGGCTGGAAGGGACCTCAGAAGGTCATCTAGTCCACCCCACTGCTCAAAGCAGGAGCATCCCCAATTAGATCATCCCAGACAAAGCTTCGTCTACCCAGATATTGAAAACCTCCAAGGATGAGCTTCTACCACAGGGGTGCACAAAATATGGCTCGTGGGCTGGATCCAGCCCATGAGGCCATTCTGTCTGGCCCACAGGGCCCCTAAAAAATTTAGAAAACTAATATTTATCTGCCCTTGCTTCCTGTCAAAAAGGACTGGGTAAGACCCAGAGGAAGCCCTGGTGGGCTCACACAACAGCAGGGCCCGCCCAGCCTTGCCCCCCCCCCCCCCCAGCAGGGGCTTCTGACCTGGGACCACTGGCTGACCCGCACAGGAACCTCAGGTAAGGGGGGGCAGGAAGGGGGAAGCGCAGGGGAGGACCCTGGGCAGGGAAGGAGCCTGGGGAAAAGATGAGCACAGGGAAAAATGGCCCCTCACTTCCCCATGACTGGTGCTCTCTGCTGCAGCCACTTGCAGCCCATGCAGGGCTGTCCTGAACAGGCACAGGCAGCCTCATGTGGGCTGTAAGGGGCTACAGTGCGGGCTGCTGGCCACTGGGCAGAGGAGGGGCTGCTTTTCTCCACCATGCTCAGCACCAGCTTGGGCCCCACGCCAGCTTTGGGCTTTCCCAGCAGGAATGTGCCATGGTGGCAGCAGCTGCAGCCTCCCCAGCTTGCCATGCCAGGCAGTGTTTGCCACTGCCGCCTCTGGGCTGCCCAGCATGCGAGCGCCGGGTGGGCAGCAGCAGCAAACACTGCCCGGGGTGGCACGTGGCAGGGCCGCAGCTGCTGCTGCTTGCAGCCCATGTGGGGTTGCCTGTGCCTGCTCAGGACAGCCCTGTGCAGGCTGCAAGTGGCTGCAGCAGGGAGCACCAGCCACGGGGCGGGCGGGAGGCTGCTTTTCCATGTGCTAAGCACCAGCTCCTTCCCTGCCAGTGAGCAGGGAGTCAGAGCTGTGTGCTGTCCTCCGCCTGTACCGCAGCACTGGCGGACACTGGGAGTGAGTGGGCATGGGAGCCAGCAAGAGCACGGGGTCTGCATTGGTGTCCTGGGGCCAGTGCCAGCAGGGCCAAAGCAGGACAGCAGGGGCTCTATGGAGATGGGGCAGCTCCGCCCTCTCCCTACTGGTGCAGCCCAGCTCAGCTCCACAAACCCCTGCTAGCCTGCACCCTGCTGTGCGCCCTGACGGTGCTGGCTCTGGGACATTGGTTCCAAGACATTGCGACATTGGTCCCAAGATGGTGACCAGGAGGTGGAGCACCTGTCAAGGGGCAGGGCTACCCATGTGGCCCTTGACAACTTGCCAAAACTGGGTAAGCGGGCCTTCACCCAAAATAATTGCCTGACCCTGTTCTACCACCTCTCTGAGTTCCAGTGTTTTACTACCCTCCTAGTGAGAATTTTTTTCCTAATATCTAACCTAAACTTTCCTTGGTGCAACTTGAAGCCATTGCTACCTGTTCTGTCATCTGCCACCACTGAGAAGAGTCTAGTTCCATCCTCTTTGGAACCCCTCTTCAGGTAATTAAAGGCTGCTATTAACTCCCCTCTCAGTCTCCTCTTCTCTAGACTAAATAATAGGGCTGTGCAAAACAGCATCGTTCTGCTTCGACTTCCGTTTCAATGTTTCAACGGAACAGTGTTTCGTTTTGACTTCCATTTCATTTTGAAACCACTGTTCTGTTTCGTTTCATTGAAACTCTTTCGCTGTTTTGATGCTATTTTGACATTTCACTCATAGCTAGTGCTGGGAAGATTGGTGCTGCCACTGGCCCCAGCTGGCAGCACCAGCCTCCTGTCATCCAGCAGGCAGATTGGGGGTTCACCCGTACCCCTGGGAGGGCTCCGGGGGCTGTGCCAGGCTGCTCCCGGGGATGCAGCCCCCGATCTGCTTCCCAGGTCACAGGGGGCTGGTGTTGCCACCTGGAAGCCTGCACACAGTGCCAGGAAGATTGGTGCTGCCACTAGCCCTAGCTGGCAGCACCAGCTTCCTGTCATCTGGCAGGCAGATCAGAGGCTTGCCCACACCCCTGGGAGGGCTGTGGAGGCTGTGCTGGGCTGGGTCCCTGCACAAGCTAATTTCCCCTGGACCCTGCACCCTCCTCGGGTTGGCTCTGGTGCAGGGCCCAGGGCAACTCGGCTCATACAGGGGCCAGCCCCTGCCCTGATCCCAGCTGATCCCACAAGCTGATTTGCCCCAGGCCCTGCACCCTCCTCAGCTCGGCTCTGGTGGAACTAAGCCCAGTGGGGGTAACTGGAACACAGCACTGGCTCTGCCTGCCTCCCACCACCCAGCTGAGCTCCATGGGACTGGTGGATCTGACTGGAGTGCAGCCTGGCGGGGGAGGCGGGCAGAGTCGGTGCTGTGCTCCAGTTGGTTCCCCCAGCCTCCACCAGGCTCAGCTCCCACCAGCTCAGTGGTGGGAGACAGGCAGAGCTGGCACTGCGCTCCAATCAGCTCTACCAGCCTCCACCAGGCTCAGCTTGCAGTGGCTCGCAGCCCTGTGTAACTCAGCCCGGTGGTGGGAGGTAGAGCACAGTGCTGGCTCTGCCCGCCTCCCACCACTGGGCTTAGCTCCATGAGGCTGGCAAAGCTGATCGGAGCGCAGCCCAGTGGCAGGAGGCAGGCAGAGCTAGCACTGCACTCTGATTGGCTTTGCCACCCCCACTGAGTGCAGCCTGGCAGCAGGAGGCAGGGAGAGCCAGGGCGGCGCTCCCTGCCAGGCTGAGCCACATGGGGCTGCAGAACTGCTTGGAGTGCAGCCCTGGCCCTGCCCTGCCTCCCACCACTTGGCTGCTTTGAGATTCGAAACTTCTGAAATGTTTCAACTGCCCTCACTTCATTTCGATTACACTGTTTCAAGCTTAAAACGAATTGAAACAGTGTCAAGACAAAACAGCCAGCAAAGCTTTGCACAGCCCTACTCAATAAGCCCAGTTCCCTCAGCCTCTCCTCATAAGTCATAGCCCCATCCCCCTCACCATTTTTGTTGCCCTCCACTGGACTCTCCAATTTGTCCACATCTTTTCTCTAGTGGGGGGCCAAAACTGGACACAGTACTCCAGATGTGGCCTCACCAGTGCTGAATAAAGGGGAATAATCACTTCCCTTGACCTGCTAGCAACACTTCTACTGATGCAGCCCAGTATCTTGCTAGCTTTCCTTGCAACAAGGGCATACTGCTGGCTCATATTCAGCGTATTGTCCACTGTAACCCCCCAGGTCCTTTTCTGCAGAGCTGCTGCTCCCCAGCCTATACTGGTTCATGGGATTGTTCCATCCTAAGTGCAGGACTTTGCACTTGTCCTTGCTGAACCTCATGAGATTTTTTTTGGCTCAATCCTCCAATTTGTCTAAGTCACTCTGAATCCTATCCCTACCTTCTATTCTATCCACTACTCCACCCAGCTTGGTGTCATCTGCAAACTAGTTTTAAGATAGAGCTTGATAAATTTATGAACATCGTCATATAGTGAGATTATCTGCAAAAGCAGGGGACTAAATTCCATGATCCTAGAGGTGCCTTACACCCAGATATTATTATGCTGCTATTTCAAAAAGACAATTAAAATGATATATATGTGTATATATCTATATATCTATACAGAGAGATATATAGATATATATACATACACACACACACCCCCCCCCAACCCTAACCCAGTGTGTGTGTGTGTGTGTGTGCACTAAGCAGCCTTTATAAAATGCACTAAGCAGCCTTTTTAGGAAAGGCTTGTACATAATCCTATGTAAAAAAGTATTTGTGAAAATTCCAAGCCAACACACCCCACATCTTCAGCCTCTGTAAGAGGGACATCGGCAAGTATATATCTAGTCATCAGCAGTCATATGATAGCACCCAAAAAACCTAAATCTTGTGCCAGGCTCTGTACAAACACAAAGTAAAAAAAAAGATAGGCTCTTCCCCAAGGAATTTACAGTCTGAAGATCAGCAAACAAAGGAAAATGAAGAAACAATAAAGCACTGTGGATCAGCCTGATATTCAGTGGTCTCAGTACATCAACATCCTAATTGTTGTCATGTATTTTGTGGGCATCAGAAGACAATTACCATTATACCAGGTAGCATGGTGATTTAGTTACTGCTTAATTTGTTCTGTGTATGCAACACAGAACATATAAAACCTGGTCCCAATTATATTGCTGGAGATTTTCCATTCACTTCAATGAGTCACGATTAGATTCTTGATCATTTTTAAAGCAGTTCTTTAAAAATATTTCAGGTAGGAATGCAACTTCATTATGCTATGTGCTGTTCAGCCAGCAAAAGAAATCACTATCTTTGCTTTTATTCTAGAAGCAGAAAAGACTAAGCGCAGGGTTTTTTATTTTATTTTTATATAAAGAAAAGTCTGCTTTATGTGACAAAGTTAACACTGACATATGAATCTGTCATTACAAAAGTCCTTCATTCTTTCTATCTCAACTCTGCTGTTTCGGTCCAAGCATTTTGTCTAGGATTTTCAAAACTGTCATTTCTAATGGGAACTGGAAATACAAGTCCTTTAGGTTAAACTAAACCTAGGAGCACCTTATAAAATAAAAATATTGATGCTTTATACAAGCAATGCTTTTTCCTAGTGTGAACGCAGCTAAGGAGCAAAGCTCTGCTCTGCCTTCTGCCTGACTTCAGACTAACATAGCTAACTAACTCTTCTGTTTTAGCACAGTAAAACTAACTTCTAGGAGCAAACCCAGCCATATTAGTAAGAGCAGAGTTTTGACAGTGCAATTGTGCCTAGGGCAATGATTCTCAACCAGGGTGTTGTGGTAGCCCTAGAGGGCCATAAGGTGCTGTGGGGTGCCATGCAATATTGGCACTGCTGGCTGTGCAAACACCTACACATATTCACAAGATAAATCAAGATATTTTAAATAGGTAATCCATAGTGTTAAAAAAATTCTGACCCATTAGGCGCTTTCTGAGTTCTTTGCAAAAGAAGAATTGCCCTATTATTTTTCTATGGTCAAAATACAAGCAAAGGCTAAGAGCTGGCACTTTCTTTGAAGTGCTTTGAGTCTAACAAAGGGAACCTTGAGTCCAAAAAAGTTGAGAACCATTGGCCTATTGTTCTACGGCAATGATTCTCAACCAGGGTGTCACAGCACCCTGGGATGCCTTGAGATCCTTTCAAGAGTGTTGCAGGTTTATCATACTATCATAGTGCTTAGGGTCAGAAGGGACCTAAACAGATCACCAGGTCCAACCCCCTGCCCCAGGCAGGAATGAGTGCTGGGGTCATAACACCCCAACCAAATATCTATCCAGCCTTGTCTGGAAGACCCCCAAGGTAGGAGAGAGCACCACCTCCCTTGGGAGCCCATTCCAGAGCCTGGCAGCCCTAATTGTACAGTAATGTCTCCTGATGTCCAGCCTGAACCTTCTCTCTAACAATTTGTGGCCATTATTCCTAGTAACACCCGGTGCTGCCCGAGGGAACAGAGTCTCCCCCAATTTCTGCTGGTCCCAACTGGTGAGTTTGTAACCAGATCCCTCTCAGCTTTCTCTTGTGGAGGCTGAATAGATTCAGGCCCTTTAGCCTCTCTTCGCAATGTCTGACCCGCTACCCCTTGACCATGCAAGTGGCCCTCCTCTGGACCCTCTCAATGCTGGCCACATCCCTCTTGAAGTAGATTCATAGACTCTAGGGTCAGAAGGGAACTCAGTGGGCCATCTAGTCCGACCCCCTGCTCCTGGCAGGCAAGAAAACGGTCACCAAACCTGGGGTCATATGATCCCAGCCAGCTGCCTGTCCAGTCTCCTCTTGAAGACCCCCAAGGATGGGGCGAGCACCACTTCCCTTGGAAGACCATTCCAGATCCTGGAAACCCTGACTGTGAAGAAGTTTTTCTGATGTCCAGTCTAAACCTTCTCTCCAGTTGCGTATGGCCATTGTTCCTTGTTGTTCCAGGGGGTGCCCTGGTAAACAGATCATCGCCTACTTCATGCTGCTCTCCCCTTATGAATTTGTACACCAACACAAGGTCTCCCCTCAGCCTTCTCTTGGAGAGGTTGAAGAGGTTAAGGTCCCTTAGCCTTTCCCCTCGTAGGGCCTTCCCTGCAGGCCTTCAATCAGACGAGTGGCTCTTCTTTGAACCCTCTCCAGGTTGTCCACGTCCTGCTTGAACTGTGATGTCCAGAATTGGACACAGTACTCCAGCTGTGGCCTGACCAGTGCCATGTAGAGAGGGAGAATCACCTCTCTACATGGCACTGGTTTGTGAAGCACCTATGGATGCATGACAAGGTGTGATCGGCTCTGCCGACTACTTCATCACATTGACAATTCATGTTCATGCTGGAGTCAATAGTGACTCCAAGATCTCTTTCTGCCTCAGTGGTGCTGAGAAGGTCGCCCCCCAGCCTATAGGTAGGATGGCAGTTCTTTTCTCCCTAGATGCAGCACCTTGCACTTGTCCTTATTGAATTGCATCCTGTTGCTCTCTGCCCACTTCCCCAACTTGTCTAGGTCAGCCTGGATCTGGTTCCTCCTCTTCAGGGTGTTGGCTTCACCCCATATTTTTGTGTCGTCCATGAATTTGGACACCCCTTCATCCAGATCACTGATGAAGATGTTGAACAGCATTGGCCCAGAACTGAACCCTGAGGGACTCCACTGCACACATCTTTCCAGGTTGACACCACCCCATCCACCACCACTCTCTGAGTGTGACCCTTGAGTCAGCTTGCTATCCAGCCTACCATATAGTCTAGTGCAGCACCCAGAACTGGACACAGTACTCCAACTGTGGCCTGACCAGTGCCGCATAGAGGGGAAGGATCACCTCCCTGGACCTGCTTGTGATGCATCTGTAGATGCACGACAAGGTGCGGTTAACCTTACTGACCGCTTCCTCGCATTGGTGGCTCATGCTTATCCAAGAGTCAACAATGACTCCAAGATCCCTTTCTGCCTCTGTGTTGACTAGAAGGGTGTTCCCCAGCCTATAGGTGTGTTGCCGATTCCTTCTCCCTAGATGCACTGCCCTGCACTTGTCTGTGCAATGTTAGCACTGTTAAATGAGCAAACACAATTCACAAGATAGACCCAGAGATTTCAAATAAAAATCCACACCCTTAAAAACATTCTGACTTGTGGTGGTTTTTCTGAATTCCTGGAAATAGCAGAATTGCTTTATTATTTTTTGGTAGTCAAAAACTGAGTGAAAACAAGAGCTGACATTTTCCAAGGTGTGCCTGGAATCTATCAAGAGTTTCCTTCACTCTAAAAAGATTGAAAACCACTGTTCTATGGGGACTTCCTTGGCCCAGCTCTGCTGGCCAGGGACCACACCACCTCTTACCCCTGTCTGACTGAGCTACCCCAGGTGAAGCCTGCAGTGTAGGCGTGGCTCTCAGCAGCTTTCAGAATCTCAGTCTATATTTTTTTTTCTTCCTTCTGGTGTCAGTCAAAAAAAGTACATATCCATGAAGTTACTGGTCACTGAAGGTGCTTGTGTGTGCAAACAGCAGCATTTTAGAGTTTTTGTGCATGCAAATGGGAGTGTTTGTTTACACAAATAGGCACTGTCACAAATTTTAGAGGTCTGATTTGGAAACCTCCTGTAAAATGCCAGAAAGCACAGAAAAACCAAGGTTAGCCTGGCTCAGTGTGCTGCCCTACCCATGTTACCAGCCTAACCCAACTGGTTTTATTCTATTAACCCTCTCAAACAGGCAAAATAGGAGCAATTTTACTTGTGAAACTGGGGATTTCTGTGTTTGATAGCTTAGCTCCCAGTGCCACAGAATGGCCATTGCAGAAACTGGGGAGAGCTTTTGTGACAGGTCATATGCAATCTTTGTTGTTTGCTGAGATTAGGCACATATACAGAATGAGCCTCACCATTTACACTTCAAAATGCATCAAGCCTTTGATTTATCTAAGGCAGCTTTATTTTTCGTATCCTCGGTTGCCAGCTTTGGTTCCATGCCATAGGATCCTAGTGAAGAAACATGATTGAAGCCCATATGCAGAGTCGTGAATCAGTGTCACTATAATTCCCCTCTAATGCAATGAGCATGGTGCAGCGCCATCATCACTCACACTGCTGTGCCACTTAAGTACTTAAAGTGTCATTATCACAGAGCATGATACACAGCAAAGTCTGGGCATCAGCAGTGCTGGAGTTCACAGAGCTATCCAGCTGGCTGGGATGATTCTGGAAAGTCCAGATCACTAGGAGGTATCAGAGAAACAAATTTGCTGAACCACCAAACATCTGTTTCTCCCCATCCTATCCCATCACTGTAGAAGAGCAGCATGAAAAAAAAAATCAAAATTGACAAAGAAAAAAAGACATTCCCTGCTATGAGGAAATATAATTGATAATGTGTTAGCCCTGAGGAAAGGCTTATTCGTCCTGAGAGTCTGTAGGAAGGGAGTAGCATATAGCTCCTGGGGTCAAATTGATTTTCAGGCTTTATCTAAGTGAATTCTAATTCCAAATGCCTTTAAAGGGCTTTTCTTTTTAGTGTAATGAATTCATATATGACTTACATAGCACTCTCCACCTGGAGCTGTTGAAGTGCAATTCAAAGATAGGTCAGTGTAATTATCTCCAAATTAGGGAGGGGGAAACTGAGGCACAGAAAAGACAAGCAACTCCCCCGAGCTCACACCCTGAGCCAGTCCCAGAGTTAGTAATCTTGTTGTGTCCCATTGGTTCGTATGAACTGCTTCCTTGCAAAATTCTTCTGCATAGCCGTTCTGCGGGAAGCCTAGTTTGTACCTAAATCTGAGACAGTCATGAGTGGGGGAGTGAAATTTAGGGCTTCTTGCCCATTTGCACACCCATGTTAAAGCGACCTGCAAATAAAAGCTGCTCTGAAGGAAGAAAAGGTACTATGGTTCAGATGCTTTCCTCTCCTTGAGGAGCAAGTGGGCAGGTAATGTGTGAAGCCAGCACTTCATTCTTCAGCCTCTCTAAATACATCCACGCAACAAAGCCACGTGGGAAAATGTTTTTCATTGAAAAATGCTGATATGTCAAACCTGAAACAGTGTGTGGGAAGAGTCAGTTTGAATGAATTTCTCCTTCACAAATAATGTTGGAAAAAAGTTTCAAAATTGTCACAATGCCCAGTTTCAATATTGTTTAAATACATTGTTTTATGGATTGCTTACTTGCAGAAAGCCTGAGAGTAGGCAAAGGCACTTATATGTTTGAAGCAGCCGGGTATGGAAGAGGTCCAGAGGTAGGTAGGTGCAGAACTGTGACAGGGGGTGACAGCATCTGCAGTAGGAAGGCTGTCAGCTGGACCCGGAGGAGCAGAGTAGGCCTGATTCGCCTACTTCCTCTCTCATCCCGAGTGGTAGAAGTATCCCAGGCAATGATGACATGAGTATTTGAGTTGCTGTGGATGGCTGAAGAGTACTAAATAATAGGGCACTGCTGCCTAGAAAAAGGGGTTGGGTAGATGCCCAGTGATTATAGGGTTCAGAGCATCTGCAACAGGTCCTGTGGCAGGATTTAACTCCCTTTGCCTTTGAAAACAACTGGCCTGCAGCCTGCAAACCTGGCAACCAAATCCCATAATTCCCAACAGGTTATATCACAAAGCACTCAGTGGCCAGGTTCAATAACGAACGCAGCAACAATGGGACCTTTGCCCTTGTGGTACCCTTGGAGGATGTTGCAGAGGTAGTAGCATAACATTCCTTAACAAATGCTGAACAAGTGAGTTTTGTTGGCTTCCTTCTCCTCTTACTGCAGAAACATTTTCCAGAGAAAATAATCATATACTAAATGTATATATGCAGCAAAGTCCAGGGCTCCTGCCCCTGCATGCTGCTTGTTTTGGGTTTTTTTCCTTTGTTTGCTTTATTTTGTTTTTCCGTTCATGAACTGCATGAATCATTAGCAATAGGTTGTATCTCAGGTACTGTTTGTCACTGAATGTTCAGAGTATACCAGGTCTCGAGTCACAGGTGTAGCTGAAAGTAGCCTCTGGTCCAAACTTTTTTGTCCCCCATCACCCCATCAGTACACTTTTCAGGAGTCTTCTCCTGAATGAGACAGAACTGTCTGGGTATGGGTATCCCAGCACAACAGGAAAAATGGCTTCTGTTCAGACACCAAGAATAAAATGCTATGGACCAGAATCTGCTCCAGCCCCTCCTCTGATACTCTAGCATGGGGACTGAAAAGGAGATGCCACAGTCTGTGGGACAATTTTCCCGACAAAGGGGATATAATGCCAGGGTGATATATGTTTGCAGTGTGGTCTAGTAGGCTGGGCACTGGGTAGGATTTAGGAGACATGACTATTTGAGTTCAGCCATTGACCTGCTGTGAGTTACTTCACTTGTTTCCCTTTTCTACCTTCTCTCCACTTCATGTATTTAGGCTGTAAGCCCTTGGGGAGAAGAACTGTCTCTCATGATTTGTTTGTACACTGCCTTTCAGCACTGCTATAATTATAGGCTGCAATATAATACAGCAATAGTGGGTTGTGTGTCACTTATGCCTATGTAGACCTCATACTGGCCCTGTACTCCAGGATGAATTGCCTCCATCCTGCAGAGGAAATGCTCTGACCTTGGAACGGGACAGATGAGTGGGGATTTGCAGAAACATGGCTTCCATTATAAACCTTGGCTTGATTTAGTTTAGGTTTCAAGAACCAAGTATAAACATCCCCAGCTGATGCACTTACTGGAAGCTTGTTGGCCAAGAGGGGTTTCCTCCATCGTGTTTATGGTAAAGCATTTTGTTTAAATAAGAAAACAAATGAAGAGCTTCCGGCATTCCTTTGTAGCCAGTCCTCTTGAGTATGCATGCCTCCAACATGTGGGATTTAGCACAAGCCAAAGGGAAATTATTACATGAGTCCCTTGTTAAAATATTGGCAGCATGACTCTAGTGTCATGAGACACTGGGGGAAGCTCTAGGAACTGAGACAGGGAGTAGAAAGGACCATTGATAACTCAGACTGCAAATAAAGTACCATCATGGATTGTCCATGGCAAATAAATGTATTCCCTACATTATATTCTTTCTTGTGACTCAAAACCACAACCTAATTATACCGCTGGAAGGTAGAAAATAAGATACTACTTGTATTGCTATTGAACTCTAAAGCATGGTATATCATTTTCTACCTTCTAGGGCTATAAGGAGATCTGTAGCCTAGAGTAAGTAGTCACATCTGTTCAGAGGGGTAGCACAGAGTTTATATGCCTCATAAGTCCCACACAACATAGAGCTTAAGTGAGATTTCAGTGGTGTGAATTTCCCAGAGGCAAGAATAAATTCACTCTGACCTTTCCCTGCATTATTTCTCTGATTAAAGGGGGGGGGGGAAATGGGATGAAAATCCCTACCAAGAACAGCTGGTTAACTTTCTCTCACTTTACAACAAACTTTAGGCCAAGGCCTGGCGGCTGGCAAGCACAGAATCCAACATCTGCAAAAGGAGAGGCCTCTGGCCTCCAGAACTCATAGGAATTGTCCAACCCATGGATAAAAATTCCAAGCTAGCTGCAATATTTATTGAGGCAAGGGCAAAGAACCACAGTTTATAGAGACTTGCCCCACTCTGTGGTACACACCTGGCCCTGTCCTGATTTAACTATGTACAAGACATGGATCCAACAGCATAGGCCATGACCTGGGACAGAGCTGGGAACATATAATTCTCAGGAGAATAGGTTGAAGTTCTGGGGAAGAAGACCCCGTCCTCATTTCGCCCATGCTTGCACATATACTTACTCCCCTAAAGAGTCAGATCAAAAGTTTGGAAATGGCACACTGACATTCCATATTGCCCATTAAATCATAAAGTTCTACCCGGGGCTGCCTCATGCTGACTAATACATAGCTGTTTTCATCAATAGGCCTTTAAGCAGGCCTACACAACAGACCAACAAAGCAGGCCTACAAAACAGACCAAAAAAGATTACTTCCATTTTATAGATGGGGAAACTGAGGCTCCAAGATAGGGAATGACCTCCATGAGGTCACCCAGCAGGTGGTGGCACGCCAGAATGGGCATTACTTGGAGTCCTCTGTAGAGGATAAATGCTGAACTCTCTTCTGACCTCTAGGTAAGGATGAAGTTTCATAGCAGAGGAGTGTGGGAAGAGTGAAGTGACTGTTGTCAGTCCCATTCAATCGGGCACTTTTCACAAGCACAATGTAACCACCTAAGCAGACCTCCTTCCTCTGCAAAGTACAACTGCAGAATTGTCTGAGACAGCTTTGACTAGACTCTTCATGTTGCTGTAGCCATGATCCTGGAAATATGAGTAGCAAGATTTGCTTCATAATATATTTTATTGGGCCAACTGTATAGCTGGGAGAGATGTTAGACTGGCTTTTTGACATGAAATGCCTGGGCATTTGCTGGAGAAGGCTAGCAATTCAAGGGTTAAATCTCCTGGCAGAAATACAGTTGAACAATGCTATAAAATATTTTATAGCATTTTTACAATACTGTGCAATGGGATTTAGGCCTTGAAAACACACACACACACACACACACACACACACACATACACACACACACAGTGGGTAGCAGTTGATCAGAGAAAGCATGGCAGGTACAATTTGCCCATTTTCCCTGCCCTCTGCCTAATGTTTAAAATGCAATCAGGAATACTTGTTCCCCGTTTCTCAGGTAAGTTTGGACTTTATTTCTTTTCCTTGCACATCTGTGCAGCTTTTATGTGAGTACCACATACTTATGGGGTGAGCACATGTTACATGTTGCTGCAAACAGGCCCTATAAATGTCAGAGCCAAGTGTGTCTAAATATTACAACATATTAAACACCTTTCAGCCTGATCCATAACCATATAATTGGTACAAAAATAACAAGACCTGTCTTTGAAAGTGACTCCATGTCCATTTGCTCAGTTCCGGCCTATCCTGACACCCAAAAAACAGAGCCTGTCAAGGAAAAGTGCAATGATTAGTCAGAATACTGTAGATTATAAAATACACAGCTACTTAATTTAGTATGTGTGAGAGAGAGAGTAAGAAAGTGAAAAAGATGAAACTTTTAAATAAGTTTGCCCCCCACCCCCAGAAATTCAGCACACTTCACTTATTCATCGGTAAATGAAATTCAGCCCTGTCACAGTAGGTCAACACAAGTTCGATGCATTGCTTGAGTCCTCGTAACAGAGTGTAAGCAATGCACAACTTTTGTGAAAGTCTTACAGGTATGCCTAGTAGGGTTGTGTGAAACAGAAGCATTCCATTTCGACCAGTGTTTCGACGTTTCGATAGAACAGCGTTTCGTTTCAACTTCTGTTTTGAGTTGAAATGGCTGTTCCGTTCCATTCTGTTCCGTCAAAACGTTTTGCAATTTTGACCCTGTTTTGATGTTTTGCCCATAGTATATAATGGGGAAGGTCAAAACAGGCTATAACTTTGTCATTTCTGGCCTGATTTGGATAAAACCTGCATGAATAGTAAGTAGCCCCTTCTGAAGGCATGAAGTGCACCAAGTTTCAAGAAGATAGGTGCAGACGTTTGAGGGAAACTGCACTCCAAAATCTTGAGAGCAAGATACGTGTAACATGAGCAACACATACCGCGTGTATGTGTTAAGCCACAGTGGGGTCAAAACTGCAGGGATGGTAGCCCCTGGTAAGGCCAACGTATCGTTGGCCCTGCTGGCTACATCATTGTACTGCCAGCTCATGTTCATACTGTGGTCAATTATTATTACCCCCAGGTCTGTGGTGACAAGTGATGGGGGATCTTCAGTCCTGCTGCCTGAAAAGAAGCAGCAGTTGCACAAACACCCATGTCACAAATTTTATCTGTCAGCAGCTAGGGGTGCAGGGCCCCAGAACCCAGAAGCCCTGCACCGATCTCCTTGACAGCTGCCAGTCTTTGTGGCCATAGCAGGGGCTAGCATGCCTGCAGCTTTCATCCTGCTGCGCCTTAACACATGCAGCGTCACCCATGTCACAAGTTTTACTTGTCCGCAGCTTGAGGTGCAGTTTCCCCAAGCCTATGCACCTATCTCCTTGAAGCTTGGCAGGCTTTGTGGCCTCAGCAGAGGCTAACATGCCTGCGATTTTTACCCCACTGTGACCTAACACATACACATGACACAAGTTTGGCTCTCAAGATTTTGGGGTGCTACCATTCTTGCAAGTTTCAGCTAAATCTGGTCATAAATGACAAAGTTATAGCCTGTTTCAACCTTCTCCATTATAGCCTATGGGCGAAATGTGGAAACAGCGTTGAAATGGCGAAACTTTCAACTTGCCTTGTTTTGTTCTGAGGCTGTTTCAACCATATCTGTTCTGTGTTGATTTTGCTGTTTCAACCTCGAAACAGGTTGAAACAAAACTGCTGGTGAAATTTCACACAGTCATAATGCCTAGTACAGGTGTTTCAGTTACAGCCACTATTTCATTTTTGTTTTGCAATAGAAAATGGTGCAGAAGTAAATCCAGAGAATGTGTCTCCACTTTGAATGCATAGGAAAGGTGGCTTTCAATGCAAAGTTCTGTCATACCGCTTGCAATGTTGCCTGCTACATGAATCTGAAAACCAGGACCCCATGCCCAAAACTCCAAGATTAGCTTAAAACTCTTTAGACTTTTTTAGTATTAAAGTTGGGGATTTTTGGCAACCATGCAGTCCAACAACTTTTTTCAAGTACTGAAAGATGAGATTTTCTCGTAATCTTTTCTTATTCAGGAACTGGGGCCCTAAGAAAAATTCCAAATTTCACAAGATTCTCTATAAAATTACCAGAGTTGGCACTTGTAGTGACCCATGCTAAGAAATGGCTGATCCCGTCATAGGCTTTTTAGATTGTCAGCAGATTGTTGGAGGTAATCAGGATGGAGTTTATTCCCTCGCACACAGCCCTGTTCAGCTATCCAGACACTCTGTGAAACAGCTTTGCATTTTCCTCATGTGAAACATCAGGTATTTGTGACTTCTAAACTCATTGCATTAAACTTCGTGGCTTATTGATCTGATGAGCATGGCAAATCCTGCTGTGCAATCCACTTGGTGGTTTTAAATTACTTTTGCTTTGTTAAATGACCCACACCCTCCATTCTTCAATATAAGCATGTCTTGAGACCAGCTCTGCTGGCTTGATGTACTCAGGGGTCTCAAATGTTTCTTAATGTACAACTGAGGGAATTGTGTTGGAGTTTCTCTAAGACTCACCTGAACTGGTTTTGGATCATTCATTTCCTTATGTTCATTCATTTTATTACAGTAGGGACCTATGCACCCCAACCAGGTTCACTGGTTGAATTGACGCTGGATGAACACAGAGGGTAGAATTTCATTCCCCTTTGTGCACCTACATGGCAATTTTCTCACTGTATAAATGACTTTTGCACAAGTTGTGCACTTATGCACAAGTTGTGATTCTGTTACACCTGCATTGTGGATACGTAAGAGTGCAGCTACCCACTGGCCAAGCAAGGATGTTCCTTAGTGTAAGTCTTGAAAAGGTGGGAGTGAGGGAAGAGGAAGGCACTCCAGTGTTTCAGCCATAATAGAGGAATGACTAGAGCACTTGCCCGGGAAGTAGGGGACCCAGGGTGTAAGCCTCTCTTATCCCAAAGGGGCTAGAAACTGAGCCTCTATGATTTTGCAGCCCAGGACTCTAATAAATATGCCAGAGGTTAATAGGCACTATCCAGGCCCCTCTCCAGCTCTCCTTTCCAAGCTGAGCCTTTGGCCCTTGCATTTACGAGTCACTGGATAAAATGGATGGAGAACAGTATAGCTTCTGTCTCATTGGGAGCAAATGTCCAGGCTCAAACCTACGGCTCTCTTGGCTGCACAAGGGGCCAGCTTTAAAACAGAGGAGTAAAAAATGGGAGGGCCTTGCTTCTTCCCCAGGTATCTAACTTTTGTCAGCCACGAGTCCTTGGCTGGCTACATTTCCACAGTTTATCTGTATTTACATGTCCATAATGAGTGAATGTATGTGGACACACATCTGCCTGGCCAGCGTGTAGACTACTGCTCATGCTCAGCCTACACATATATGTTCAGTATAAGGCATGCTTGCGTATATCCACAATGCACGGGTAATAGCATTGCAACCTGTGCCAAAAACACCAGTTATGCAACCAGTAAACTGCCATTTACTACCCACAGGGAAATAAAATTCTCCCCATAGTAAGAGAAACTTCTGCCCTGAGTTGTGTAATTACAGTCCAAGTACGCAAGAGAGAGGAAACACACTTGTTTAAGGACATGCAGTAGGTCAGTGACTGAGCTAAGCTCACCTGTGTCATAGGCTAGTGTAGTATCCGTGAACTATGTCCCTTCTGCTTAAGACATAATTGAATTCCATTTCTGCAATGAAATGGCCGTTGTTATACTCACTTAGCAACAGAGTCCTTTACAAACCTAGGATCAGACTCCCTTGGGTGGAGTTCATTGCAGGGTCTTTCAGCCAGGTCTGGTAAATCTCTGCTACACTAAAAGCTGCCTGCAGCTCTTACTTGCTTCATGGTATCTCCCAATTTCCCCTCCTAAGGGCTCTCTATGATGTGAGATGGTCAGACATGTTATAGACAGAGCTGTTTGAAAATCTTAGCACACTGCTGCAAAATTATTCAGAATTCCCTCCTAAATACAGTGAATTTTTATGGCCTCCCCTTCACCCTCCAGGATTTTAAACAGGCTGGTCAAAAACAAAAAGATTCCAATTTCACTTTGAACTCTTAGCCATCAAATGACCTGTTAATCAGAAGAAGCCTTTCCTGCTAGAAAAAGTGTTCACATTCAAGTTAAAAATTCACTGGCAGGTGAATTTTCTAGCCAAATAGATTCAGAGTAAAATTCATTGTGATATTTAAAAAAAAATCTTTCCCATACCTGCCTGCCATGGATAAGAGTCTTCTGGTTCTACCACACATGCTCTCAGAACCAGCAAGCAAATCTCTGGAAAGATGGTACAAATGGGAATAACATCGTCCCCAAAAGTAGCACTGCTCCAGAGTAACTTCTGTTCTCACAAGCCACATAGCTACTCCTGTGGGCAACACTTAGGAAGAAATACAACGAAGTATGTGATATTATCCAGCCCACATGCAAGGGTAAGTCCAGGGGTGCGCAGTGGTGCAGTCATACCCCCTTCAATTCTTTGATTGCTCCTGCTGTCTGTAAGAGTTGAAGGCCTGATCTTGCTGGAGTTGGGCAGGCATCCAGCAGCACCTATGATGTCTTCTCATGCCCAAAGGCCAAGGACCTAATCCTGACCACACACCCTGCTTTTCAAAATCCTAGATTCACTGTTGCCTGCAGGTTTATAATCATGGCATTTATTGGGTATCTCTAGGTAGTGCAACGGGTAACACAGTCCACTCTCATCTAGCCCAGAGCATGATATGACATGACCCAAATTCTTTTAATAACAGCTGCCCTTGTTTGTAATCTCCATCTCAATACAGAAGCAGTGCTCGCTAATCCCCACTACACCCATCCAGATGCCCTTGCCTAGTATTTTTTTCTCTGCAAATAACTGCCCCAGACTAATCCATCTCCGTTCTTCTCACCCAGATTGCTTCAGATTACAGGTTTCCCTATTCACTTTCCATGTCATCCTTTGTTTGGCATTCCTAATGTAGCTTCAGAACATATACGCCAGAGGAGCACAAAAAATATGTTTTGCACCCCAAAAAGCAAGGCAAGTCTTGCAAAACTCAGGCCAGTGGTGATGGCCAGTGGGGGGAATGGGATATGAGCCCAAGCATGGCTAGATTAACATGAGGAAATCTTAACATGATTAACATAAGGGAACCCTGCTAGATCATAAGCATTGTCAAAGCACAAACACTTGCTTAAAAGGCTCCTCTTTCCTCATCCACATTTCTACTAGGTCAGTGTGTGAAACTGGAAATTTAAAGCCTTTATAGAAAAAAGCAGCCCTGGATCCGTGAGAAAAATGGGATTTGAAAATTACTATTAGAGGATAAAACCATCTCCAGCACAAAGTGACTAACTCCATCATTGGACACATCAGTGCTCATTGTAATGAAGGATCTACATAATGGGCCACATTTTTAATCTAATTTATCTTCATAGAATGAACAAGCCGCCTTATCTATTAGTCTGTCTGCCTGTCTGTCCATTTATCCCACCCGCTCGCTCTCTCTCACATAGGAATTTATAGTGCCCTTCACAGCAGTTCAGTACATTTGCACACTCTCTGGGATTTCTTAAGACATGTGGCTATCGGTGCCCAAGCTTAGAATCGTGCTGCAGCCAAAACAAATTTAACCCTTCATTATCCAGTCTCCTCTGAAACACTTGTTCCTTATAGGAACCCTATTAGAAAGACTTGTAAGTGCAAATGGAAACCCTCCCCCCACCCACCCTGTCTCCCAAGCCAGCTGCTATCAGTGGCATCAGAACTTGGATTACATCAATTCTTTTGACATTGCCCAATTGAAACCCAGCTCCCCAAGGGAGGCCTGGTTTAATTGAGTGTGGTTATTAATATTGTATTATCAGCAGCCAGATGGTCCAGAGACAGGCAGTTTTCATACATTTTATTGACGTCCTTCAGAGGAAAATTATTTCCACTTATCTTTCAGCTTCATATACTATAGGTCCTACAAAGCTTTAACAGCAACACCTTCCGTAAAGAGCAAAGTCAACATCAGTAAGTGTCTGGCTAGAGAATCCAGCCTTAGAAGAAGTCTGTGTGGGTTTTAATTTAAATAGTTTTTGAAACTTTTTAGGGGTGGAGGGAGATGCTGGGATCCTCCTGCCAAGCTTGGAAAAAGTCTGAGAGTAACCTGTTTGGAAAGGCTCTCCTTTTCTTCTTTTGAGGCTCCAATAGCTTTCAACAGTTTATGATGCTGCTGCACAAATTGTGTTGCAGCTACTGACAACGGCATTTCCAGGGTAAGAGTATCCTGATTCTCAAAGGCATTTAGATCCCAGGGAGTTTGTGGGCAGCTCAAAAGCCAACATGGTGAAAAATGGACAGAGGGAAATGAGGGCTTTTAATAGCATGATTCTGATTAGACAAGTGACTATTAAATGGTAGCTTGGTTAGTGATGGGTTCTGAAGAGTTCAAGCTTGGATTAACACTCCAGTATTTACTTTGATGAACTTAATTCAAGTCCTATGCTTCACCCTTTGCAGATTATCCATAAACCCTTTCACCCACTGGGTCCCACCAGCCTCTCTACAGACCACACACACACATGCACTTTCTTGAAGACCAGCAGCATGGGGAGAAGTGGGAGGCAGCACTTGAGTGACCTAACGACCCCACTTGAATTGTGATCAGCAATAGAGGAGGCCTACCAGCCTGTCCCATTAAATCTGCTCCAGTCTCAGAGGCAGATGATGACTGTAAAGCTAGCTGGAGGGCAGAAGCTATTTTCTGGTCTCCCAATAATCAGTTAGCACAACAGGCTTGGGTTGGAGTAGGAGATGTAGGGGCCATATTGGCTCTTCTCTACATCACTCCATAGGAATAGGAAGAAAGAGGTCTTTCAACAAAACCTCTTCTGGTTCTTGAAGAAGGTCTGCATTTGGTTTGGTTTGAGGGATAGGTGAAGGTTTGGGAAGCTGGCATTTTTAACAAAATCATTTTACATAATCCCAATATCAGTGCCCCATACACAAACTATAGGTACTGTCCCCACCAATTTACTAAGAGGTAGTATGCGTGACTCTCAGGGTGAAGGTACACATTACACTCAAACCATACTAAATCTGCATGTAGCAGGGGACCTTTTCCCCTGTTACTTGGAGGAAGTAAGTAGAAAACAGAAAGCAGTTACCAACAAAGGGCTAAAGAAGCCTTGGCCTGGTACCAGAGCAAGTGCAGCTTGCAAGGAGACTAGCTACAAAGGGCAACAGGTACAGAAAGCACGGCCAAGTGGGCTGTACGACAGAGACTGCAAGCATTAAAGCACTGAATTGCTGAATAGAGTTAGCAGCACCTGGGCTTTATTAACAGTGAGCCAGGTCAGGTGATTGGAAATGGGGTGTGGTGGGAGGGGGAAGAGCAGGAGCTTTAAGGCTCAGACTGGCTTAGATTCTCAAGTGAGATGGAGGGGAGGGAGGGAAGGAAGAGGAAGAGGAAGAGGAAGAGGAAGAGGAGTGTTGGGAGCAGTGGATCCTGGGATGCTTAAGGACTGCAAATGGCTTGTTTTATCTCTTTGGAACAGACTGAAGTTACCTTAACGTAAGCTAGGTAGCATGGCCCAGAGTTAACCCTTTCCTTAAGTGGTGTAAGTATGAGACACTCAGAGGACACTTAGCATGAGTTAATGAGCTTCACTGTGACATCACATGAGGAGGAAAGTTAGGCTGCTAGCAGACGATAGCTGTCAAGTCACTCCAATAGGGAAAGGTGCTGTAGTTGCTTACTCTGTGGCTGGACCCAATAATCTGTAAGGTCCCTTCCAGCCCCTAGCATCTATGAAACTATTAAACGCTGAGGAAGCAGCAGTTTCTATGACTGAAAGTCAGAAGATCCCAGTTCTAGCTCTGATGCTAATTTTTGTTGTGGCAATTCACTTTTCTTCTCTTCAGTGCCTAAGTATCCTTATTAACCAAATGTTTCCATGGGTGACTCACACTCTTGAGGATAATACTGGGTTTATGGAGTGCTTTGAGACCTTCATGTGGAAAGGCCCCTAATAGGCATGATTGTTGCAGCAGTGTTACCAGCATTCAAATGATGCAAGCAAAACCATCAGGCATGTTCCTTAATCAAGGTTGGGACCTTGTTGTTTGCTTTTTCTCTCATTTGACTGCCTGCCCCTCTACAAGAAACACTCCTGTGAGTTCTGACATGGCTGTTGCTAATCACTAGATGACTGCTGCTCAGACAATCTTTTCTTAGGAAAGGCTCCCCAGGGTGTCCTATGGGACTAGCATACTCAGTGGCTGGGACTCTTTCTCTAGAGGAGGTAAATGGTGCATAAAGCCTTAGAGAATAAACTGCACTCAGACATGATGTGATATAAATACATTGTAACATCCATGCTATTCCTGTGCAAAATCACAGCTTCAGCCCAGCCTCTTTCCCGCTCCAAGTAGAAAGGTATAATTTTGGGGATTTTCTAGGCCTTTACCCAGCTATGTGCACTTTTTTGGTGTTTGACTGTACAGCAATACCCCCTGCTGGGAAGACATCTACTTTGCTAGGAAAGGTTCTCTTTTTGCAGCATGTACTGACCCAGCCTCTTCAACCCGATGACAAATTGTCCTCATTCTCTTTCTCCCCAGCTGTACTTTGATGCATGATTCACTAAGAAGAAACAAAGTTTGATTTGAAAACTGGAAGGCAGGACACAAAGTTGGAGAGAGTTTTGCAGCTAATGTGCTAATATTCTCATGTATGGTTTCAACCTTTAAGATGGAAGGAAGACTGGATAGGTCATGACTTCTGGCACATTTAGGGACAAGTGGGTTTTCTGAGGAAGTTCTTCACCTGGTTTTAATCCACTGATTTCAGTAGAACCATGCCAGTTTACACGTCTATAATTCTGGCTCCATATACCTGAATGTATGTGGTCTGATTTGCACATGTGCCTCAGAAACGACTTCACTGACGTCAGTGGAGTTGAACTGCTACATATGAGCAGAGAATGCAGGAAAGAAAGATTTCTTGGCACTTGGGTGAAAAACTGTATACTGAACTCCCCCATGAAGTAAGAACCATCACAAACCTCACTGCTTTCTGCATTAAATGTCAGATGCAGTTCTTCCACCTTCCTGCTCTAACATCAATGCAAAACAGGGTAAACATCTAAAAACTAGGGCTGTCAGATGATTTAAAAAATTGACCACGATTAGTTGCGCAATTAAAAAATTAGTTGCAATTAATCACGATTTTAATCACACAGCTAAAAACTCAAAATCATGCAAAATTATGCAGTTACATCATATGGTTGGGGTGGGGGTGGGGTGTGTGTGTGGGCAGAGGAATTTGTGATGGTATGGGGGCTGTGGGTGTGTGGGGTTTGGAGCCTGGAGAGAGGGGGTCCCCACATACCCTGGCAAAATTCGGGGTACTGTGGGTCAGAGTGATGGACAGCAGCATGGCTGGGGGGGAGGGCTGTGGCATAGTAACTCCCCTCCCACCGCAGGTGCTGAAAATATGATAATCCTACAGGAATACAACCCAGCATTGTGTAGTGCAGTGCACAGCAGGTAAGTCTGTGGAGGGGAAGGGATGGGGGAGAAGGTAGGGGCATCAGATCAAGGCCCCCATGGCGAGTGGGGCAGGGGCTGGGGTGGGTCATTGGATGGAGCCAATGGCAACTCATGCAAGGGTGTGGCTCCCTGGTGCTGTCCACACCCCCAGGGGAGGCATGGGGGGCACATGCCCCTCAGACTTGTGCTCTGTGCCCTGCTGCCTTTGTCCTGGGAGTCACGCACTGGCCACGCCACATGTCCCCTGCCCACCCGGAGGTCGAAGACACAACATGGCATTACACGGATCCCAAGGCAAAGGCACCAGGGCACAGAACCCCAAGCCTAGAGTGGTCAACCTGCCTCTATCCCACAAACAAATCTGGGGGCATGTGCCCCCCATTCCTCCACCAGGGGTGCATGCAGCCCACCCCTGCACCCCTGGATGAGCCACCTCCAGCTCCATCCCACAACTCACCCTGGCATCCCATTCTCCCCAGCCCCTATCCCTACCCCCATGCTCTCCCTCACCATGGGGGCCTTGATCTGTATCCCCTTCCCCTTCCGTCTTCCTATGCCCCTTCACCCCCACAGACTTACCTACTGGGTGCTGCTCTACACACCACTGGGTTGCATTCCTGGCTGCATGCATGCTGCAGCTGCTCATGTGTTGGCGTGCCTGTGCCTGTGCCCATGCCCATGCCCATGCCCATGCCCATGCCCATGCACATTCTCTACCCCCCTGCCTTCCTACAGCACCAGCTTCAAGCTTGAACCCAGGCTGCCCTCTTGGGCAGCCCAGAGGTGGCAGTGATAGTGGCAGAGCGCAGCCTGGGTGTGGTCTCCAAAACCATGTGTGCAATTAACGTGTTAAAAAAAATGAATGCAAGACTCAATTAATAGGGGTGTGTGAAGCAGACCATATTCAATTTGGATTTGGATTCAGCCCAATTTGGGGGACAGTGATTTGATTCTCTGATTTGGATCACTGTCCTGATTCAATTTGGCCAAATCCGAATCTGAAGATTCAATTCTAATTTGGAGAATCAGCAGTTTGGTCATAGCCACCACTTTATGTTTTTTCTAATACCTTAAGGTACCAGGCATGGCTCATGAACACTGATATGGTGGGGTGGATGGAGTATCTCACAGAAGTGTCAAGGGGGTCCCTGTGTGCTCAGAGGTGGCCCCATCTGTGCCTCCCCCCCAGCTCAGTGATCAGCCATGGGGGGACTCCAGGTGTCCCCCCAGACCTAGGAGGCACCTGTCACCAAGCCGGGGGGCGGGGTTCCCCCGTGTACTCCATGGTGGACCTGGAAGTGGACCAGAAGTGCTTCTGGTCGGCTTCTGGATCCACCACCAAGCACACTGGGACCCCTCCCAGGTTCCCATGGGATGCTTGTTCTGCCTCATCATCTCAGCATTCACAAGCTGCCTGGTACCTTGAGGTATGTAGAAAAAACATATAAAGCTGTGTCTACGTCCCAATCATCAAATCTCTTGGAATCTCTCCAAATCAAATCAGAGGCTTCCAATCCAATTCAGAGAGATCAATGGGTCTCCTGATTCAATTTGGATTCAGGGATTCAGCTGCCAAATTGAGCCGAATCTCCGCCGAATCAAATCAGCGACTGAAGCTTTGCACAGCCCTACCAATTAACATATTAATCGAGCACATTACTGCCAGTTAATTGACAGTCCTATTAAAAACAAAATAAAAAAAACCCTAAATCTGTACGGTGCACACAATTTTCCCCTAGAGAGGCAGTGAGGAAAAGAACAAACAAGCTATAGGTGGTGGATATTAGTCATGTGACTACAACACAACTGTCAGACAAAGGTACTCTGGTGATGAGGATTGTATACAACATTAGGCAGAATCTTAGCAAGGTTTGCATCCTGGTAGGTATTGTGGGGTTTTAAATACAGCCTGAGGGTACGAACTGAGGCCACATTCTCAAGGTCCTGCACCCACTCTTTGAATAGCACCTAACTAGAACTGGGACAGAAGTGCAAATAACTTCTCTTGTGTTTCAACTGGATCTGGCTGGTAAATTGGAATTTTATATAG
The DNA here is from genome assembly GCF_052110815.1 of Crocodylus siamensis. Classification (NCBI taxonomy): domain Eukaryota; kingdom Metazoa; phylum Chordata; order Crocodylia; family Crocodylidae; genus Crocodylus; species Crocodylus siamensis. Next base: position 61,843,898 of record NC_143402.1, read on the forward strand.
AAAAATTTGAGCTTTGGGTGGAAAGTTAGCCAATAACTATTTTAGCCAAAACCCCAAGTATATATTTTTTGAAATGCCACTGCTGTGTCTCCTAAGAGTTGTTGTTTTGGAAACCTCCTCCTCTCTAGGTTGGTTCACTTGTTGAACTATCATGGTGGACCACAGACAATCCTCTTAGTAACAGGAAAGCATGCACCATGGCAGTTGTATAGCTGTTATGCAGGATGGAAGATATAGTGAGGACTTATGCGGATTCCAGCTTGCAGGAGTGAATTAGGCCATGAGCTACTTGGACTGTAACTCCTAGAAGACACCATGGTAGTATTTCCTAATCAAAATATTTGTGGGCTTGGCGTAATTACTGGGAGTGTGGTATGGTTTTCAGCCAAAAGCTAATTTTGGGTTTTGGATGTGTTTTCAAAGATTTCTGCAGAAAAAGGGACATTTTTTCACAATAAAATGCTTTTACTCCAAATCATACATTTCCACTGAATGGCAGTTATGATGGGAAAATCCAAACTTTTTGCATGTTATATTCAGTGAGTGATAGAAGTGTAGTCTTACATGACACTGCCAACAATGGCTACCTCTTAGCTCCAGGAGCAGTCCCATCCTCCTGAAATATGTGAACCCTGTTTTTGTTTATTTTCTTCGTGTCGTGAGCAGGGGCTTGTCTGGGCCTGATGATAGTATTGCCAGGGACTGTGTGTGCTCTTCAGACTGTATACCCACTGTGAACATCATAAGCAAAATAGCAAACAGATGTCATCCAAGGTAGTTCATAAATATTTCATAACGTACTGTGAGCCACACGGTGAAAGACAGGGACCTCAGCGCCAGTTCTGAGCTTATTACTGAAGACTGACAAATGCTTCTAATTGGGTTGGTGGCAATGACAATATTATTGACAGTGATACAGAGGATAAATGGCTACAGCTTATTTGCTTTGCTGTGGGTGATCCATGTTAATAAAATGTAAATTGAGGGTGACAGATAAGACTTTGTGGAGAGTTTTCCTCTCTCCCCCTTATTAGATTAACCTATCAATATAAGTAAAAATGCAGGCATTAGGAAATAAGATATGCCTTTGGAGACAGATTCTTCTCTTAGCTACACCAGTGTAATTCTGAAGTAGAAAGGGTCACTTGGCATAGAAGGCACCATTAACATCAAAGGCACCATGCCAACCTCCCCTCCTCCTCAAGACTAGAGACAGACAGCTTTAAGGCTAAAAGAAAATTCTCCAAGAATTCAGCCCAATTACTTTAGGCTGGGATTTTCTAAGGAACCTGAGGGAATGAGGTGCCCATCTCCCATTAACAGTCAATGTGGAATTCAGTTGTCCTAGCCACCACTGAAATGCCACTTACTGCTTGCACAAAGCATAAGCAGGAGTGTTCTTCCACATAATTGCAACCAGCCAAATTCTGCAGTGCCAATTTAAACTAAAATACCATTTTATCCTGTATTTCAATTTTATAGTTTTCCATAAACGGGGGTGGGGGGGAGGAAGGGAGGAAGTGGCGGTATGTTATCAGTAGTTATGACAGTGGGGCTGTGTCCACACGAGCGTGGACATTTGATCCCCCATGGACAACTAGCAGTGGTACACTTTGTGTGCCCCTAATTATCCCTGAGGAGTGCCTGTGCCACGCGTGCTCTGGCACGCGGTAAGTTACCCCAGGTGGAGCAGAGGAGACTAGGGTCAGCCCCGGGCTGGCCCCAGCAGCCTTACCTGGGATCCTGGAGGCTTCCTAGGGCTGCAGCAGTGGCAATGCTGCCACTTGGAGCCTGGCCAGCAGCCGGAGCATGGCTTCAGCCAGCCTGGCTCATGTTTTGAACAGTACATGCTGCCCCACATATGGCACTGCACTTTTTTTTAGCAGGTTTTTTGACCCCTCGATATCCAGGTGTCAACCCCACCCTCCCGCTGCTCCCTTGCAGCTGAACATGCAGTATGAACTTGGCGGTATGTGGTACCGCAGACATGTTTGCGGTACTACATACCATACAGCCATGCTCATCCGGATGCAGCCTAGGTTTCCACTTTCTAATCTCTGCCATTGATCTGCTGCATCACCCACCCAAAAAATGGCTCCGGTGCAGTACTAGCATCTTAGTATCATATACTCAGATGATGTCAGATTTGATGCATTAATGTTTGTAAAGCACTTTGAGGTCTTTGGTTGAAAGGAGCTTTTATTACAATATCTGCCAGTTAAGGACTGTCTAAAACTAATAAACAGAGTTTAAGCAACGCGATTTTGGGGGATAACAGCAGCCTGGTTCTGTGTTTGTGTGCATTGCTCACAACTCTCCAGAGATGCTTGTTCCATTTACAGATAAAAGAATCTCATTTGAGCCCAAGTGAAGAAGTGTTTTCTTTTGTTTTTTCAAGTTTTGATTTTTTTTTTTTTACAGCAGTTCCTTTGTGAGACCTCAACCAGCTTCAATTTTTGCAGCTTGATTTTTGTGAGACGTTGTTATCCTCCTGCTGGAGCAGATTAACGGATTGCTGGAAGGATGCAATTTGAGTGCAATTAATTCTGCTTCAAGGCCCAATTCAGTGTTGCTAAATAGCTCTCGAATCCCCACATCAGGATACACAACATTCTGCTGCCCATTGAGTTCTGCCACGGGGCTGTACTTCTAACAGGGTCACTGCTGCCTGTGCCAGCCTTTTGTTTGCAGTCACACACTTTGCTCATATTATTGGCAGATGAAATTAGTATTTGTGCTCCTGCAGTATGCTTTATAGCGGATACTTAAGAGGTTTTCTGCTCAGTTACTTTTAAGCACCTTGTGTGCAGGGAACGAACACCAAACTAGCTAGCAGAATGCCAACAATGGCATTCAATTTGTTATCCATTTCGTCTCTATTTTGTTAGCTCAGTTAAACAGTCGGAGCAAAAATGTTCCCATCTGCTTAAATACAGTAGTAAGACATAATGGTAAAGCAAAGCAGATAAAATATAAGGCAGTAATATAAAGATAGTCTATTGCCTTGTCTATAGTAAGTCAGATTAAACTGGATCCTTTATTTAAACCCCCAGCCTCAAATCCTGCAAATCTTACACAGGTGGTTAAGGTTTATGCAGATAGAAATAAAGCACATGTAAAATGAAGCATGGGTGTGTAAGTTTTGTGCAAGTGCATTTGTGGAGACTCATCAGACTCTCAGTTCTTTGAGGTAAGGACCATCTTCACCACATGTGCATACACCAGTGCTTATAAATGGGACTCTGATCCAGGGTGAGGCATCTAGTTGTGCCAATATTATTATTATTATTAAACACAACCTAGTTGACAAGCATGTACCAATTCCACTTTACTTTGGAATAAATAAGTAGCAAATGCTGCTGGTACCTGTAACATTTGCTGTGATATTGAGGTTTTAGGGTGATTAGATTTTCAAAAGGGAAACCCAGGAGCATTGCACCTTTGGGACAGGCAGCTGTTTTCACAGAGGTTCAGGGTAAGGGCCTTGCTGGCAAGGAGGGGGTAAGGAAAGATGGATGTACATTTGCTCCTCTACAGCTTCACACCTGGTGGGGTTTTCAGTGGTTTTAAACCTTCCTGTTTGCACATACTGAATAGGCAAGGATTGTTGTGGATGATATCTTTTGTTGGGCCAGCTGCATGGTTGGGATAGACTTAGAGAAGCTTTTAAATGTGAAGCATTCTTCATTCCAGCTATGCAGATAATCAAGAAAAGATAACACCCACACCAATCCTTGCCTCTGGCATAATTCCTGGACCACCATAGCTATAACTTCACTCCAATACTGCCTAAGCCCTGAAAACACAGATATTACCAAAGAAATCCCACATTCCCAAGGCTGATTATATCAGGCTGGATGGAAACGTGCTGACTCAAAATTTTAGCCGAGATATTAACGGCCCTTTCCATATGACACAAGCAAGTCCCCATCACACTTTGTCTATTTTTATTCAGATGTCGCAAAGCTTGTCTACACTGGGCCTTTTCTCACAGGTCTAATCTTGTATGTTTTGCACTGAAGTGACGCACCTGTACTAGGGGATTGTTCCAGTCACCTCCACGGAAGCAGCTGTCAGTGAGCAAGACCCCAAACAGGAACTGATTCTTCAATGCCCTGTACTGTTTACAGCCATTAATGCCAGCACAAAGTGGGTGTATAACACAACTATTGAGATGTGGCAGAACTTTGTCTCGGTGTCAGTGACCACACAGGGTGCTGAGCAGAGGAGACAGGTCTTGACTGCAGACCAAACCTGAAAGACCCCATCTCAGCACACGTGTCTCCACTGAGAACCAAAGTGCACAGCTTACTGATAAATGTCAACTTCAAAAGGATTCCTCATCTCCCATGTTATGCTCCAGCACATTCCAGACATTCAGGCAACAGCCTGAAAAAATAGATGGGCCATATACACCATGCTTCAAAAGTCAAGAGGTTTCCCTTTTATAGCCCAAGAGGAGGAGCAAATTCCACAGCTGAGGAACCTCTGCTGAGAAGCCTCTGCTGCTGGCCATGGGGGTCCCAGTCCAGGAACTCTTAATGTGCATCAGATGCAACAAGTGCACAAGGGAAGAGACGGCTTCATTTTCACACTGCTTTGCACTGTGGGCTGGAACCCAGGGCCTGATCTTGTAAAGATCTTACTGTGCATCCTCATTTCACACTGGCATCAATGAACTGTAGAGATTAGGTCCCAAATTGGAGCTGTTGTGAATCTCAGAGGAGAAATTTCTCTTGCAGAAAGAACCAGAAACCTTGTGGCCTGATTTTATATCCAGTGTCCTAACCACATAGGACCTCCAGTCAGAGTCCTTCAAGGGAATCCCATCAGCATGGTGAGGGCATCAAAGAAGCTGCCTTCTTGTGCTTAATAAAATAAGTCCTTGCAGATAAACATACCACAGACTTCTGTGGCAGTCAGCCTTACTTGCCCGCACACAGGAATTTCAGGGATGAAACAGTACAAAACACCTTCCTTCCTTCCTTCCTTCCATATCTCATGAGCCAGGTACACAGGAGAGCTCCAAGTCCAGACATTACTTGGGGCCAGGCAGCTGCTTTCCATTTGCCGTCCTTTTTATGTGCTCTTATACCAAAATGCTGTGATGCCCAATGTAATTATTTTTGGCAGTCGGGCAAACAATAGTAGACAGCAGTCCTCAGATGCAGTAATCAAGGCAAGTGTGAGTGTGTGTTCATTTGCATGTATTCACACAAGTAGGGGGTGTGTGCCAAGGGGTTGTTCAGATCCCCAGGTCCAGTGTGACTCTAAAAAAGAGTGGCTCAAGCCATGAAGTCTGAATCCAGACCTAAACTTGTGCAATCCATGACAAGGGGATGGAGCCTGCATGTGGTTTGAGCTCAGGTCTCAGCAGTGGGAGGATAAGCTCTGCAGGGTAGGATGTTGAAAGGAAGCATAGGCAATGTCCCTGTTCATCAGCTGGTCCCCTGCAAACTCAGCAGCCTGTGCCTGTCACAGTGGAAAGATTGTTTCTAGCCAGCTTCTCTATGTAAAATCATGACCCAACCCCATGCTCCTGTGGCTGAGATGGGACAGCATCTGGGTGAGGGCTGGTTACAGATTGCCAGGGGCCTGAGGGCAGCTTCCACTCACAGATGTCAAACCATATGAGTGAAGAGGGGCTATTCTAAACTCGGTGACAGGACTGCCTCCAATGGGGAAATTGTTTCCTATCCCCAGGCAGTGAGGGGGCTGCCCATCCATCAGCAAAATGTGGGAGGGACCCACTGGAGAGGGCTTCTGAGGTCATGGCCCTGCCTCATCCCTGCCCTCTCCGGGGCACTGGGTGCTCCTGGGGCTTTGCTGGAGGAACAATCCTACTGCTTCTCCAGCAGCAGGAACTATAGCCATGTTGTCCACCCCACCCAGATTGAGGAAGGGGCTGGCATAATTTAAACTGAAGAGGTTGCTCAGGAATGACATGCATGTCAGATCAGCAACTGGCCCAAGGGATGTGAATGCGGTTGTGCAGATGCTTCTGCTGCTCCCTGACTATATTTTCCAGTCCTGCCCCAAATTCTCTGCTTCTCAATGCTTGCTGTGGGGCAGCCAGAGATCTTCACCAAGACAAGTCCACTTGCTCAGGAATCTCTGGATGCCTGTACATGGTTTCTAAAAGGCAGGAGGGGTCTTTATTCCCTCTCCCTCACTACTCATCTCACATAGGGGAAGGGTCCCAGCCTCACTCCATGAGGGCCCAAGCCAATGTCTATTGAAGTTAATGGGAGCCTTTCCATTGTTCTCATTAGGTGCAGAACCAGGCCCTATATGAAGGATGCATGTTAAGCCTTTTGGATAACTAGAGATCTGTCTATTCTATAGGTAATCCTCCTTAACAGCAGATCAGCCCCCGTCACTGACCACGCGCTCACGGTGAGTTAATTTAACTAACAGTCTCTTTCTGAGCACATTCAAGTCTGTGAGATTTCAAACTGGCTGATAAGGATGTGAGGACATATGTTAAAGCTCTGCCAGGAGGCTCCTGTTTCATAAGCCAGCTACAACCCAAGCAGAAATGCTGAGTTGTATTTATTCTGAACTAAGCAGGAGAGATTTCTAATAGAAAACCAGGCACCATGGACAATGTCACTTCTGGGCTGAGGTCTTAGTTTTTGCAGCAAGATGACCCTTTGCAGTTCCCTCTTTCATGCTGATTGGGAGAGGGAGAAACTCTTTTAAAAAGGAGAGGGAGAACTCTGCTGTCAGAGCCACATGACTGATCTTGACTCTGAAATGCTGCTCTTTCTATGTGTATGGATCTTCAAACTCCCTGCATGTGGGGGGAGAAAGGGGAGGGAGATAGGAGTCTGGGGCTGGGATTTTCTGAGCAGAGCTGCAGTGGATGTCTGCCATAAGTGTGGATTAATCATGACTGTGAGACATATGGTGAAAGCATCGTTTGACCAACAATAGTAAAAATACCATGCATGAAAACCAGATGATTCTGGCTTTTCCAGGGGCCTGATTCTGCACTCTGCTGCCCACATGACCTAGTGACAGGCATCTTAGGAGGTCCCAGTAACATCTGTCTTGATTGCCAACTGCTTCCTGAGCCAGCAGGTGCTCCCAGTCTTAAAAAATAAAACAAACAAACAAAACCCAGCTCTGCAGATTTTTCTTTTTGTTTTTTTGTGTGCTCTAACAAATTAATAGTCACTAAGACCATGCTGTAGGACAGATTGAGAAGTCTTGGAAATGAGGGAGTTCAAAAATTACCTGGGATCTGGGTATGTTTACTTTGTGAGCCGCCTTTTTTCCTTTAAAAAATATGTCTAGGTGATTTTGTGTCTAGGTGGTTTTGTGTGAGTGAGGGTTCAAAGAGAATAAAGGAAAAGTTGTGACCTTCTTTAGCTGTTAAAGAGCCCTGCAGAAAGTTCAGTCACAAAAAAAGAAAGTCTGCATGCTGCAGGGGGTCACCACAGATTTGAACCCAACTGTGCCTTCAATGAAGCTGATTCATGTGCTCAAAATTACATTCATGTTTTGCTGCACCAGAACCTAAGGGAGCGAAGGAGTGTGTGTATGTGCACATGCAGGCATATATATACTTACACACACACACATATACATATATATACATACATACATATGCATATATGTATGTGGGTCTGTGTGTACACACACATACATACATTCGAATATTATAAAAGCCTACGTCTGTCCGTCTGTCCGCAATGCTTTATTCACGCTCTAATTGGCTGACAAACAGCCAATCAGAGTGCAAACAAATGTTTGAACAGGAGCAGGCGGTGGTGACCTCCTCCTCCCCCTCTCACCCCGCCCCCTCTCCCTGGAGGCGGGGGCATGGAGTGGACAAAACAGAGGTGCCCCTGCAGGTGGCAACGATGGAGCAGAGGGAGGAGGGGAGGCCACCAGAGCTGGCCTTGCTGCCCCCCGCTTACTCCTTGCAGGTGACGGCTGTGGCGGTGCAGGGGGGAGCAGGATCAGGATGCCACGGGGGGTGAGGGGGGTTGAGACCACCGGCTCTGGCCTTGACCAACCCCTTCCTCCTTCCATCATTACCACCTGCAGGGCCTGACGTGGGACAACGTGGCGGGGGGAGGAGCGGACCAGACACGAGTTGGGGGAATAGTAGGCATGCCATGGCAGCGGTGGCAGTGGGAGGGGAGGAGTGGACCCAGGCCTAATGTTGTGGGGGAGAAGGACCAAGCCCCAGCTGGGGGAGAAGCCAGCCCACTGTGGGGGGGGCGGGGGAGAAGCAGGCCTGCCCGATGCAGCCTAATGTAGCAGCAGCTGGGGAAGGGGAGGAGCCTCCTCCCCCCTCAGGCCAACTCCTCCCCCACCCCTCCCACCCCCCATCAGCTCCGAGCCCACTCCTCCCATTTCCCCACTGCCTCTGGCTCAGCCTGGGCCCACCGCAGCGGGCTAGCTTCTTTCCCTAGGGCCCAGTCCTCCCACACATCAGGCCCTGTCCCACTCCTCCCCTCCCCTCACCACTGTGGTGGGGAAGGGGGAGTAGGCCCAGACCCCAAACAGCAGGAGGTAAAGGGGGAGTGGGCACAGATGGGAGGAGGGGGCATGGGGCTCCAGACCCACATGCTCCCCCTCCCCATCCACCCTGTCATTCCTGATGAGCAATTGACTAGTGTACACACACACACACACACACACACACACACACACACACACGACTGGTTTATAGATACACACACACACACACACACACACACACACACACACACGACTGGTTTATAGATACACACATATATATAAGCCAATCTCTAGTCTATTGGACACATGCAACTGATGTTCATTCAAATAAGAGTGATGGTCTGATAATTTGCATCATTATACCTGATTACTGATCTGGCTTTACCTAGGTCTCTTCTGTTGCACCTGAAATCCATGTTGGTGACTTCTGCTAGCAGTTACTTGCAGGTATATCACAGCTTGCATTATTTGATAGTTTAAGAATTTGATTAGCACACAGTTGAGAGCTTATAATATGGTCTCATTGATTTAATCCGGACATTTCCAAAGCTACCTGGGGCAGGACTTCTGAACCTGGCATCATGACTCCCACGGGGGTTACTTACAAGTCTCAGGGGTTGGGATCATCCTATTAACTCCGCTAATAAATGTAAAAGGGGTTCCAGTTCAAGTAAGATCCTTCTACACAGAGATTAGGAATCCCATTGCCTAGGGAATCCATACATGCAACAGCATTGAGATCCCATAGACAGTTTTAAAATTCTAACATGAAATGTCTTAAATTTGCAGGTATACAATTCCTTTTGCAAACAATGCTGAGGATCTGATGATATCTGTTTTCATGCAATATTAGAATGAGAATGAGACCTGTTGAAATGTTTCATGGCACACACAGAGAGAAAGTGTGAGAAACAGAACAGTAACCAGCCTGCTGGCCAGAGTACTCATCTGGCAACTCCCTGCTTATGAACATGGATCTTCCAAATAGGAAGTGAGTGGCTACCCCACTGAATGACTGGCTCTTCCGCAGAGGCGGGGAGGAATTACTTCTTATAACCAGAGACTTCAGGAAGGGCACCTGATGCCCAAAGCTTGTTCATTAGCTCTTCCAACTATACAGTTTGTCCAAAAAAGATGTTATTGAAAAACCTTCATTCTCAACATAGAGGGGCCGTGAGTGTGCAGACACTCGCTATGTTGTTAGTAGAACTGGAGTGCTTCTAGCAAAACTTTGTAGATTCGTGGAGGCCTTAACCCATCTTTTTTCCATATTGATGTCTCCCTCTGCCCCAAAGCTAATGCAAGAGCAATACAACATCCAATCCATTTCAATTGGGTCTTGAGGAAAAGATATATAACGGTTAGAAATGAAGCTGATGATCACCAGGATCCTGAGTTGCCCTCTCCAGATTGTAGTCAATAGAAAGCCTCTCACTGACTTTGAATGTCTTTGGGTCCTATATTTAAGTTAAATGTGCCTCAGACTAGTCATCTCTCAAATGAAGCTAATAATATGGTCCTTCCTCACAGGGACATTGTGACATTTGTAAAGGTATTGGAGATGCTTGGCTAAAAGGAGGTAAATATGCACACACTCTTTACTGCCTTAACACCTGGGAGTAGTCCAAACCTCTGAGCTGTGATAACACAGCATAGCTAAATGCTGGAAAGGACAGAGGAGGGTTTCCTAACCAGGAGGTTGTGACCATCCTGACTTTCCTGTATTACTCAGAAGGAGGTGGGTCTTGCTAGCTGGGATTCTGGCATGGGAAGCAGAGGGTTACTGAGATAGAGCTTAATGTGAAAACAAATGTCACCTTTCCTTGCCGTTGAGCTACCATAAAAAAAATTATGGCAGCACAAAGCGAAAGCTAAGAGTGCCCATACTTGTGGTCTCCTCACAAATGCCCAAATTCATGGTCATAACAGAAGGTAATAATAGTTTGTGCTGCTTTATTGTGGTGGAAGTCTATTTTATTTACAGTGAGATGGTGTGGACAGCCCAGAGCTGCCCTTGTTCTCCAGCTGCTCCACGTAGGGGTCAGGGGCTTGAAAGGCCTGATTCTGTGCACCCTGGAGATATCCATCCAGAATTTGGCTCCTCAAGTCCTGGGAGCACCTACCTACTTTCCTTACTTCCTCAGTTGCACCCCAGAGATGCCAGAGGCACATCTCAGTAAGCAGGAAAAGACTGGCAGGCACTCCCAAGACTTAAGAAGCCTGATTCTACCCAGGAAGACATCAACCATTGTCCTGCAGCATCAGCATGTGGGACAATGGATGACATTTGTTTTTCCCGATGAAGCAGATCATCTACACCAGGACAGATCCACTGTTTAAGAGCCCCCTTGATATACCCCAGCACATCTCATCCACTTCATTTGATAATGTCTATTTCTAACCTTACCACCAAGAGAGGAGCAGTTTTACAAGACAGATGCATGAAACCCTGAATTCAGAGCCCTGGGGGTGACTCCCAATAATTTGCTACCTGGAGAATTCCCTCCCGATTAATGAACAGTGGTGCTCTACCCTAAAGTCTGAAGAACATACGAGTTTTGCAGCAGAACTCATAACCGCAAGCCACCATCGAATGACAAAACAGTTTCTGGGGCCAGTGTGTGTTACGAAAAGCATTGCCTTGCCTGTGAACCACCAATGCTAAAATGGGTTTTGGGACTGCTGGGTCAGCTCAGTTCAGTCAGGAATTAAACTAGAGATCTTATATGCAACTGTACACTGCCAGAAAGGTCTGACTGGCCTTTGACCTGGCCATTCACAAATGGTATTGCTGATTAAGATTCAGACTGAGAGTAGATAACCTGATAGGACCTGCAGGTCTATACAGGGCCATGCATCCTCCTTAAGCATTTCTATGGCTGGAATATGTTAGTGTTTTAAGCACTGCAAATGAAGTAATATAGCGTCAAATATTATTGTCCCAGTTACAGTTTTCAAAGCAGGTTTACCAGCTTGAGTGGACCCCAGCTCTTTCATCCACTGCTATGCCAGTCAAATAACAGCTCATAATGACTTGCCATGGTGGAAAAAGAACAAACATCTTCCAAAAACACTCAGCCCAAACGTCTGGTCAGAGCTATGTACACTCAAAAGTCTGAGCCATTGGCACTGAATTAAAGGGGAGAGCTGAAGTACACTTCCATACATCCTTCCACAAACAAGCGGCTGCATTTTAGAGAGGGGCAGATTTGGAAGAAGGTATTATTGGCAAGCTGGGGAAGAAAATATTTATGGAGGAGGGACTTATATGTTATTATTTCTTTGTCTTATTTAAGCATATTCTGGGCTGTGGGGGATTTTATAAATCTATTATTTTCCAAGTGATGACAAGATGATCTGCTATCAAAATTACCGTTATTGATGTTGACAAAAGACCAGTCTTTCTGCCTTAAAACTCACCAGTACAATGCCTTTGCTCTGAGAATCCGATGCAAGAAGGTAAGAATGCCTTCAATAAAGCTCTTAAATGCTGAGGTTAAAAAGGTTTGACCTGAGGTTGGGGATCAGTTCTCTGATACTATCCAGTACCCAAAAAAACTTCCATCTCTTGAGTGATTAGTACCCAAAAGAAGGTGATTTGTTAAAGTTATGGGTGTGTCTCTTTTGTGTCCTAACCCAGGACATCTGGCAGGAGCAAGAGGGGTCTCTGGTAGCTGCCTCCAGCCCCCATTCTCAGCCAGTGAGCTGTGCATCATTGAAACACTGACCAACAATTCTTATGCAAATGGTCGAACGGTGAGAGCAGATGTGAAACATTTGGTTCTGTTCTTGTTAGCTTGTAAAGAAATAATAGGACTGAAGGGAAAAAGAAAGAGGGTGGGTGATGAGGGGGTGGGGAGAGAAAGTTTACAACAATGACTTTCTCTCTTGGTGGCCCAATGCAGTAAAGTTTACATCAGGCTATGCCAAATTCATATTGTTAAGTGAATGGGAATAGTCCTGTCAAACTTGAGGTAGGGGCAAATACACAAATATTATAAATACTGGGGGAAGTGTGGCAGTTCTGCCGTGTCCAGTGTGGGATCATCAATCATTTCCTCTCCATTCTGAGTTTATAAAGTGGTTTCTTCTAGTACTTAGACGGTTTACTCAGGCAGCATGGCCTGGCTGGAAAAGCTGACTGCATGCTTCAAGTATGTTGCATTTGCTATGGTGGCATTCTGGTGATGAGGTGCCCTGGCAGGTTTTGTTGATATTAACAGACCAAGGGCAAAAAGGAATCATGGACTCGGAGAAACAGGAGGGTAGAAAGAACAATATATGCTACAGATGACCCCTTCACAATCTGAAAGGAACACAGCACGTCAGTGCCCCCCGATCCCTCAGGGCTCGTTTGAGTCACTTTGTGTACATGTTTCTGGGGAAATAATAAATCTGCTAATGACAAAGTGATTTAGAAAATTAGTTGGAGTTTGCTCAAACATTTTTCTTATTGGCATCCAAGTGTTATTACTTTCAGCATATGTGTGGTCCATGAATCCATGTACTGTGTTCCTGCAAACATGTGTGGTATATATCTTTCCATGTAGGCATGCATGCAAGCATCAGCGTATGGATGTAAAGCATGCATGACATGTGTAGGTATTAGGGCTGTGCAAAGCTTTGGGTGGTGATTCAATTTGGAGGAGATTCAGTGGCTGAATCTCCAAGTCAAATCAGGGGACCAATTAAAAAGTCCGAATCAATTAAAAACCCTCCATGCAGCATGGGGCAGCAGAAGCAGCAGGGATCACCCCCTGCCCGGCAGCACCCAGTGAGTCAGACCATTTTTTTTTCAAAGTGCCGGGCAGGTGAGGCAGCCATGGTGGGGCTGCGAGAGTGGGTGGGAGATGGGTCTGGCTGATTTGGAGATTCGGCTGAATTGATTCAGGACAGTGATTCAAATCACCGAATTAAATCACTGTCCCCTGAATCAGCCAAATCCGAATCCGAAGCGAATACTAGCCGCTTTGCACAGGCCTAATAGGTATACATGCTAACACGTGCCCATGCTAATAGATATAGTCATATACATTTCAAGAATAAACACCAGCCCTAGCAGCACTTGAAGGGCATGTGACAGGGCAGGGAGCTGCTCTGGAGCCTCTGGGATCTTGCGGCAGTGACAGCATGGTCTGGAGCCAGGCAGACCCATGATCTGCAGCCTGCATGCTCCAGGCAGGGGCATGCAGGCTACAGATTGTGGCTCTGCCCTTGGTCCTTGCAGTGGTGACAGAGTGGTCTGGAGCCGGGCCCCTGTGCAGAGCATGCAGGCTGTAGATCACAGCTCTGCTCTGGCTGCAGACCATGCTGTCACCTCCACAAGACTCCAGCAGCTCCGGAGCAGCACTCCGTCCTGCCACGCACCCTGACAGCGCTGCTGGGGCCAGTCTCCATGGAACCCCAGCCTTGCAATATCACAGCGCAGCTGCTGCTGGGGTCTCCATGGAAACTGGCCCCAGCCATGTGGGCAGGGGCTGTCAGAAAATGGAGTCCAGCCACTGGCTGGATCCACCATTTTGCCTCTTCTGGAGTAGATGGTGACTGGGGCTTACTGGGAAATGGGGGTGCAACAGTGCAAAAACTGCCTGCTGGCTGGTCCTGCACTGTAGCACCTTGTGCCCCAGCCAGGTGCTCCGCAGCACATTGAGCAGGGTCGGAGCAGCTCCAGGCTGGCCAGCTGACCTCCCAGGTACCAGCTCAGTGTGCTGTGGTCCCAAGCACAAGTGTAAGTGCTGCACCTGGGAGCAATACACTCTTGTGCAAACTGCATCAGAGTTTATTCACCCACACTAATTTCATGTGTAGATGCACCCACTCATATGAAAACACACATTCAAACCATATTCACAGAAACATATTCTCCTATAGATGTCTACACATTGTGCATGTGCATGTTATTATTATTATTATTGCTTGTTTGTTTGTTTTTAATTTGGTAATATCCAGAAGCCCCATTCAAGTACCTGGAATATACAAATACACATCACTATCCCAACAAGAATACATAACCAGCTTGGATAAAAGCAAGACTTACAACTACTTTCTTGGAAGTAAGTGTTGCAAACTCAGCCTTCCCCAAAGACACTGTATATGGTTATGCACTGAAGAAATACCTCTTTCCCAGTCCTGCCCACTGCAGTGAGGTACATGGGAAGAAACCAATACCTCACTCCTTGCTTTCATTTTCTTCAAAGATCCTTAGCTCCATTCTTCCATCTGTTAATTTATTTCATTATTTTTCACTGGGCTGGGAAGCAAGCCAGTTTATTTATTTAGCATATGATGATACAGTCATCACAGAGCAAAGAGCATAATATTCACAATTTTATGTCCAAATTTTGCAGCCAGCTGATTGCCTAATCCTCAGGAATCTCATAGATTCATAGATTCATAGATGCTAGGGTCGGAAGGGACCTCAATAGATCATCGAGTCCGACCCCCTGCATAAGCAGGAAAGAGTGCTGGGCCTACATTACCCCAGCTAGATACACATCCAACCTTCTCTTGAATACCCCCAGGGTAGGGGAGAGCACCACCTCCCTTGGGAGCCCGTTCCAGAGCTTGGCCACTCGAACTGTGAAGAAGTTCCTCCTAATATCTAATCTAAATCTGCTCTCCTCCAGCTTGTGGCCATTATTTCTTGTAACCCCCGGGGGCGCCTTGGTGAATAAATACTCACCAATTCCCTTCTGTGCCCCCCTGACGAACTTATAGGCAGCCACCAGGTCGCCTCTCAACCTTCTCTTGCGGAGGCTGAAAAGGTCCAGTTTCTCTAATCTCTCCTCATAGGGCTTGGCCTGCAGGCCCTTAACCATACGAGTGGCCCTTCTCTGGACCCTCTCCAGGTTATCCGCATCTTTCTTGAAGTGCGGCGCCCAGAATTGCACGCAGTACTCCAGCTGCGGTCTGACCAGCGCCCGATAGAGGGGAAGTATCACCTCCTTGGACTTATTTGTCATGCATCTGCTGATGCACGATAAAGTGCCATTGGCTTTTCTGATGGTTTCATCACACTGCCGACTCATGTTCATCTTGGAGTCTACTAGGACTCCAAGATCCCTTTCCACTTCCGTGCCACCCAGCAGGTCATTTCCTAAGCTGTAGGTGTGCTGGACATTTTTCCTCCCTAGATGCAGCACTTTGCATTTCTCCTTGTTGAACTGCATTCTGTTGTTTTCTGCCCACTTGTCTAACCTGTCCAGGTCTGCTTGCAGCTGTTCCCTGCCCTCCGGCGTGTCCACTTCGCCCCATAGCTTAGTGTCATCTGCAAACTTGGACAGAGTACATTTCACCCCCTCGTCCAAGTCGCTGATGAAGACATTAAAGAGTATCGGTCCAAGCACCGAGCCCTGCGGGACCCCACTGCCCACACTCTTCCAGGTCGAAACTGACCCATCCACCACAACTCTCTGGGTGCGACCCTCCAGCCAATTCTCCACCCACCGGACTGTGCAGTCATCCAAGTCACAGCCCCTTAACTTGTTCACCAGTATGGGGTGGGATACCGTGTCAAAGGCCTTCCTGAAGTCCAAGTATACGACATCCACCCCTCCTCCTGCGTCGAGGCGTTTTGTGACCTGGTCATAAAAAGAGACTAGATTGGTCAGGCACGATCTACCTGCCACGAACCCGTGCTGGTTTCTCCTCAGCATAATTTGTCCTGCCAGGCTCTCACAAATGTGAGCCTTGATGATTTTCTCAAAGATTTTGCCAAGGATGGAGGTGAGACTGACTGGCCTATAGTTACCCGGGTCCTCCTTCCTCCCCTTCTTGAAAATGGGAACCACATTGGCCCTTTTCCAGTCCTCCGGGACTTGACCCGTGCGCCACGAGCGTTCAAATATTCCCGCCAGTGGCTCTGCAATGATGTCGGCCAGTGCCTTCAGTACCCTCGGATGGAGCTCATCCGGGCCTGCCGACTTAAAGGCATCCAGTTCCTCCAAGTGACCCTGCACCACCTCAGGGTCCACGCATGGAAGTCTGGTGCCTTGCTGCTGCCTCCCTACACTCCCAGTGAGCGACTTGTCGTGCCTCTCACTTAGGAACACTGAGGCGAAGAACTCGTTGAGGAGTTCAGCCTTGTCCCCTCTGTCCGTCACCAATTGTTTCTGCCCATTTAGCAGGGGTCCTATTCCTCCCTGGGCCTTCTTTTTACTCCCTATATATCTAAAAAACAATTTCTTATTGTCTTTTACTTGGGTTGCCATCCTCAGCTCCATGGTAGCTTTGGCCTGTCTAACTGCCTCCCTACAAGCACGAGCAGAAGAGGTATATTCCTCTTTGGTGATCTCTCCCTGTTTCCACTTTTTATGTGCTCCCCTTTTGGCCCTTAGTCTCCCCAGGATTTCTCTGGTCAGCCAGGGAAGCCTCCTGGCCCCTTTCCCTCTTTTACCGCGCACAGGGATCGTCTCGCTTTGTGCGAGAAGGATAGCTTCCTTAAGGCACAGCCACCCTTCTTGGGCTCCCATCGTTTCAAAACTACTACTCTGCAGTGCATCCTTCACTAATCGCCTGAGTTTGCTGAAATCAGCTTTCCTAAAGTCCAGCACGTTCACCCTACTGGTTACCTTACCCACTCGACGCCTTATGTTGAATTGTACTTTTAGGTGATCACTGTCCCCCAGATGGCTACCGATCTGTAGGTCCCCTACTATGTCATCCCCCGTTGCCAATACCAGATCCAGTAAGGCATTCCCCCTAGTGGGACCATGTACCTCCTGCGTCAGGTGGAGGTCCTGTACACAGGTTAGAAACCTGCGTGAGCGGTGGGACTTTGCTGTCTGTGTCTCCCAGCAGATGTCCGGGTAGTTTAGGTCCCCCATGACCACCGCCTCTTTAGCTTTTATGGTCTCTGAGAGTTGCCTCAGGAGCCCCAAATCTATTTCTTCCCCTTGATGTGGGGGTCTGTAGCAGACCCCTACCACCAAATCCTTTTCTCCTTGCCCCCCATGTAGCCTAACCCACAGTCCTTCTACTTCCTCATCCTTTGATTCTGTCTTGATGAGGGTTGATGTATATTGCTCCTTAACATAGAGCGCAACCCCTCCCCCCTTTTTCCCCACTCTGTCCTTTCTGTACAATCTATAGCCCTCAATATGTACCGCCCAGTCATGGGATGGATCCCACCAGGTTTCCGTCAGCCCCACTAAGTCGTAGTCGTTTAGTGCAACCAGGAGCGCTAGTTCATCCTGCTTGTTCCCCATGCTCCTAGCATTAGTATATAGGCACTTGAGCCCTGTGACTGGTGCTTTTGCTACCCCCTCGCTCCAAGTCCTAAAGGGCTTTTTGTCCCTAACCTTCCCGTTCCTTACCTGTGCCGTATTGCTGTCCACCCCCTGCCTTTCACGTTCCCAAAGCTCTCTTTCTTCAGGCTGGGCTGTCCTTGTGGGTGCCACCTGGTTTGGTGGTCCACAGCCTTCCCCACCCTCATCTTCCCCTCCCCCCGACGAGCCTAGTTTAAAGCCCGCCGGAGGAGATCCGCCAACCTGGAAGAAAACACACGCTTACCTTTGGGGGACAGGTGAAGCCCATCCCAGCTGAGCATGTCCCTCGTTGTAATGTGTGGGTCATTGTCCAGGAAGCCGAAGCCTGCCTCGAGACACCACTGCCGAAGCCGCCAGTTGGTCTCTCGGATGCAGTTCTCATGCCGTCTTCTCGATCATGTTTGGTGCTGAGCATGTTCTCTAAGCATATGGCAGAAGATGCAGCCTAAACTCTAGTTCCTGGCTTGCTTTGATTCACTTAGAGAAGCTGTCTTGGTAGAATATGGTAGTCAGGAAGAGAGGTGAGAAAAGCTATTGAAGAAATAGTCGGGGTTCGTGCAGGAAAATAGCTAACAATTTTCTTTGTATGTTATAGAGCACGTTGTCTAATCCAGAAAAATTAGCCACAGTTAACATGGTAGCTAATCCTGATCCCTTACTGACGTTCTTCCTAGTCTACATGCAGAGTAACATCTTTTCCTGTAATATCCCTTGTCTAATTGGATACTAGGACTTACCTAACTTACTGAGGTCATCACTTTTTTCAGTCCAGATGTACTCACAGGTATGCACACACAAATTTATGGATTTACGTTTTATAAAACAATAAACACCAAAGATTACATTTGACATTTACTATACATTTTTAGGGTTGGCCAGAAAACTGTTTTCCAAAAGGAAATTCAAGAGTGTTTAATTGGTTTTGGTTTTCTGTAGAACAAAATTGAGATTTTTCAAAATATTTCCCAAAATAAAACAAAATTAAAAAACAAAGCAAGAGCAAGTGAGTTCCCTGCCCCCAGAAGCCAAGTAGTTAGGATATGGACCTAAAATATGAGAAACTGAGGTTCATGTGCCTGCCTTCTGCCTGACTTCAGACTAACACCACCTTCCTCTACCTTCCCTAGGGCAAGCAGAGCACAGAGGTAAACTTGGGTTTCTCACATCCCAGGTAAGTCCCTTAAGCCTAGAGT
The DNA here is from genome assembly GCF_052110815.1 of Crocodylus siamensis. Classification (NCBI taxonomy): domain Eukaryota; kingdom Metazoa; phylum Chordata; order Crocodylia; family Crocodylidae; genus Crocodylus; species Crocodylus siamensis. Next base: position 61,862,832 of record NC_143402.1, read on the forward strand.
CTGTCTCTGTTATTACCTCTTCAACTTCCTATATAATAATTAAATATTCACTAGCCTAAAAAGAAAATGACCCTGCAGCTTGGAGCTAGGGCATTGACTCAACATGTGAGATACTTGGCTTCAGTTCCTGCTCTGAACTGAGTGAAATAAAGAACTGAACCTGGCTCTCTCTTCCCATGGGATGTCTTAACCTCAGGGACTTTGTATCTTGGAGGTGATTCTCTGTTTCTAACCACCAATTCCACCTTGGATCTAAGAAAACTTCCTGATTAATATTTTATTAGAACTGATGCATTTCCAGAAAATATTTCAGGACTGCCAAAACTGTATTTTTAAACAGGAAAAAAATAACAATCTTTATTGCAAAATGTTCACCCTGCTCTAATTGTGTTTTTAATAGAGAACTGTAAATGGAGATTTAGAGTTTAATTTTCCCTGGGTTGTTTTCATTGTTTGGTTTGGACTTTTTAGAATTGAGAATGTTATTAAAAAACAAAAACCCTAGATGGTATTTATTGTCATTACAAATTATAGTAAGTCACAATCACATTAAACCAAGCAAAATGGGACTACAGAGCACATATAAAACATCACACAAATAAAGGTAATAAAATAGACAAGTATCTGTTTCAAAAACCAGGAGGAGGGCAGCAGGAGTGTAACTACTCCATGTTCCAGCTAATATAGCTGTCTCAAGTGATCTCACAAAGCTATACTAGTGAGCCTTTTATAGGTGTCCCTTTCACAGCTCTTGTAAATATTTGCCTGCAATAGCTGAGGACTCCTGATAATGCTACCGATGTGTTGTTCATTTTGGTTTGCCAGACAAACTTAAGGAACCCACCATTCAGGGGATGGAGCATAGCACATGCTGAGCAGTGCGTTGCACTAAAATGTACACATAGATTGTTCTGTAGCTTTATGGGCCTTTGCAAAGACCCAGAAGACATCAATTTACTTGGAAACTGTTTTTTCCATGAAATATCTGGGTGTATATATCATCCGCTTCTGTGTTACAGTTAGTTAGATGCATAATATTTAGTTTGCATTAATGATAACACCCCATATTTTAAACTATGTGTAAGGTGCCTTCCATCCAAGGTGCTTTACAAACATTAACAGACCAGGTTCTTTGGGTGAATCTGATATCTTTTATTAGGCCAGTTTAAATAGTTCAGAGAAAAAATATTTTAGCAAGCTTTCAGATTTCAAACCCATTGTCTGGCTAAGGAAGCCTCTGCAGTTGGTGTGTGCTCTACCCAAAAGCTTGCTAATTTTTTTTTCCAGCTATTTAAGTTGGTCTAATAAAAGATATCAGATATATCCAGAAAACCTTCTCTGCCTATGTCCAACACAGCTACAACCTACACCTCTGCTACAAACATTAATGAGTTTGCACAAGCCTGTGGCAAGTAAAGGAGCTTTCTTATCCCCACTGAGTGCATGAGCTGAGGCTCAGAGTGGTTCAGGGCCTTACCTAAGCCCATACAAATCATATGCAGAATCAGAATTATATCCCAAGAGCGGTGACTTCCAGGTGCCAGGTTCTAACTAATAGACAGCACTTCCTCATCATATTAATAGCTTTGTAATGGAAACATTAATGGCTTAGTTGTGCCACTGAGGCACAGCCCACAGTACAGGGCTGCCTGGTATAAGTTGAGGGCATATCTACTATGATACAGATGTAGGATGGTAGGAGTGGAGCCATAGTCCCTTCTTCACTCTAGATCATCTTCTTTCTGCTGATTTATACCCTTGAGACAGTAGAAGGGGCAAGGCTAGCACTTGTGCCTATTGTTTATGGATGGCACAGACAAAAATGTTTATGACTGTTCCAGTGGTCTATGTACATGACCAAATGATTAAGTAGCCATTGTGGTTTGTGCCTAAAGTGCACTGGAATCCCAATGACTGAATATGAGTAGTGTGGTAGATGCTCAGCAAGGATTTCTAAAGGCAAGGTCCCTGCCCCAAAGAAGAACATACTCCTATATATAGGATTTAGTATTTGGTCTTTGAATGACATTGGTAACGTACAGGATATTGGCCTATAAATCACACAAGTGTGTGTGTGTCAGAGGCAGTAATTTTCTTGTTGGATGCATTAGTTTATTAGCATCATAAATTCTAGGTGCACTCTGTTTAGAAGTGATTGGATCCAAAGATAAAAAATGGAATGGCCAGAATAAGAAAACTTGGGGGCCAAATGTGGGCCCTGACTCAGCAAGATACTTAAGCATGTGCTTAATTATAAGAACTTGCTTAGTCCCATTGAAAATAATATATCTAGTTATGTGCTTAGGGTTCAGGACAAGCTAAAATATTATTCTGAATCACAGAATTATATATATATTTATATAAGTATATTTAAATTGGCCTCTAAATAAATGACCTAATTTTAGAGGTACTAACTTGAAGAAGATGAAAGCTCTTCATCTGTGTGTGTCATGTCTCCAGTTTGAGAGGTTGTGTTGAGTAATACACCCCCCTCCCCATGTTCTTAGTAGACACAGTATCCCAAAACTTCAGATCTCTGATGTATTCTCAAAGGGGCAGGAAGGTTCAGATTTCAGTGAAATGCTCTTATTAAATATTACATCACCAACAAAACTGATTCTTACTCATAACACACCTCAGTAACACACCTCAGTTCTGTATGTTTCCATGTCTGTCTCTAGTTTGCTTCCTCCTGCCTCTGCACATCCTGAAATATTTGTGCAGTGTCCACAAGACAACATTGTGTCAAAATCCCCATTTCCAGAAGTCCCAGAAAAGTCATTAACAATATTGCTATTTGGCTGTTCCAAGTTACTGTTTCAGGCTGTCTGCAAACTCAAGCAGTCAGAACCTGCAGTCTGGGTTACATGTTATCAAAGCTTTTCTGACGACTATAACAGACAGAGACTAACTTTTCAAAAATGAAAATGAAAGCTGGGACTCTGGTGAGAAGCTGAGAGTCCTGGCTGTGTCCTCTGCCTCTGGCTAGGCCTGTATACTTTGGGACTTCGGGAAACACTGAGATAACGGATTTCACAGAACATCTGAGCTATTAAAAGCCTGTGGAAACTCGCCAAATAAATCAACAGCCCACATATCAGAGAGAAAGACTAACATGGCTGCTGTGTGAATCTGCTTCATTTACAGGCTCATTTGAACTTTTGACCCACTTGCCCCCATAGGTTATATGCTGTATAACATAATGCAGAATTCTTGGCCAAGTTCTCTCTCCTTTATGCTTGTGGTGGCATCATGAATTCAGGGTGGTCTCAGGGAGGGCAGGATCCAGTTCTTCAGTGCTAAAGAAATCAGTATTCTGCTTACAATAAATAGGTAGCTGAAAGTCCCAGCATGGATTTTTTCTATACAGGAGCTGAAATATCTTTAAATCCTATTCAGTCTTCTCCTCTTACTGGTTCTTATTAATTCACGTTCTTGCAATGATGCCTCCCAAATGTCCTCTCTTCTTGTGCCAGCTCTCTAGCCAGGTTGGCCTTGTTTCATTCCCTACCTGGGAGAGGATATCAGATGAAAGGTGGGCAGAGCTGTTTTTTTACTGCTGGATACAAAATAATAGGAGCAAGGGAATGCTGCCTCCTGCAGTAAATAAAGCAAGAAGGGTAAAATTTCTTCTTGCTTGTACTCTACCCATAAAATTTGCCTCTGTTTCCTAGGGTACAGGCACCACCCCTAGTGTCATAGTCTGAATTTATTTGCATGTGGATGTATAACAGCCCTCAGACTAGGGCCTCAAAACCGCTTTTTCCAGTTTTTGGACTGGAGAGTGACCCTGAAGCATCACTCGTCCCAGCTAAAGAGTTTCAGCCTCACCGAGTGGTGGTGAAGGCCCAGGAAAGGGCAGCACGAAGCAGCTCTGTTCTCCCTCCTCTATTCATTTTCTTCTCTTTATCCACCTTTCCTCTATGGCTATCCAGAAAAATAAATCGGAACTTAGGGCCCTGCGACTTCACATCAGCCTCCTGGTTTAGCTATGGGACTTTTATTTGTCACTGCATGGTGCCAAAGAAAGATTAAAGCTACAGTGCTGTGAAGATGAGAGAATGGATCAAACAACATTAAAATTATTACTACTATTTTTGATGTGGCAGAGCCTAATCAGAAGCAGGGACTTGATTTGGTAGGTTCTGGATAGACACATAATGGGAAAAGGAAGTTTCAGCTCCCCAAAACATGCATTCTTACTACATGAAATAATAAAACACAGAGAAAGAAAGGAATAGGCAGATGAACTTAGACTATGACCAGATCCTGGCATGGTATATGTGAGAACAGGACCACTGAGTTCAGTATAACTGCACTACTTTGGCCTTCACCAGACTGGGGAGGGTGGGGCGGGGATGACACCCTACTATACCTGAGTTTCTTCTAGTATATAAGAGCATTTAATAGGAAAAATAATGGAAAGAATTAGTAGCAATGAATAATCCTGACCTATTTCCGATGAGTGTCTTCATTCAACTCTGTGAAACTGCTCTCAGAAAATCACTGGTAAACTGAGAGTTCATCTTTATTCATAGGATTCCTTCAAATGTTAAAGGGGGAGGCGGGTTCAGTTGGTCCCTGTAAGTGCTCAGTGGGGAGGGAGTGCAGGATCCTTTCTCAGTAGAAAGGATCCCAATATCTGAGCATAACCTGGGAGTCATACAGTCAGGTACCAGAAAGGTGAAGGACATAAATAAGACCCCACCTTCCATACCAGAAGGTGTTTTAGGGCTGGAGGAAATGCATACTGCTGGGTGAAGGCAGCTATTCCTATTAGTGCTCTGCCAAAGGTAACCCTGAAGTAGAGCTTGCCAATGGTTCCCAGGCCTTTTTACCTGTGCAGAGGGCCAATGAGTCATCTGATGGAGAGTGAGACCCAGCACCTTTATCCACTAGAATAAAAGCAATCTGAAAGAGGGAGCCCCATAGAGCTACGATCCATTTGCCTTCCAAGGAGCAGGTTTAAATCTGTCCGGGGCAGGGTCACACATGCTATGAGTTAGGTGGCCTCAGTGGAATTCCTAGAGGACAATACACATGTCCATACAATTTGGAAATAAAAAGTTCTTGAACTTTCAGTGTGATTTCAAAAGGGGGGAGGGAGGAAGCCCATGAGATTACTGAGATCAATAGAGGATTTGGGTAAAACAGGACCCTCTATTGACTCTTCTCCTCTGGGTTCTCAAATCCACAGGCTGCTGCTGGCCTGTCCCCATTAGCTATTGTTCCTATTCATTCTAAATGAAGGGGCTTTTGTTGTACAAAACCATACAGGGTCAGATTGCCCCTTGGTTATCAATCTGTCTCTCTCTTTTCTGTCCATTACTCCACCTCCCATGGTACAATGGGATGTTTTCTTCTGGAGCAGCTTTCTGACTGAGAGTAGTTCCCTTTGGCTGCAGACCTTATAATCACTTGGCAGGATATACTAGCCTCAGTCTTCCAAGTCCTCTTTCCCCCAAATTCCCAAATTAACCCCCAGTCCTGTCTACATTTGGGGTCACCAGTAAAAAAAAAAATCACAGAAGTTCCAGTGGGGGCTGGCTACTCATCAATGAGACACTTAAGGCTTAATGCAGTGTAACTCACAGTCATCCATTCCTATATAGTAAGGAAACAGCTTCCCTAACTGAATACTGGCAGCAAGGACACAGGCCTGTATTTTCCAAAGCGATTAATGTTATGAAGTACCTAAACTGAGCCTCCATAGACCCAATTTTCAGAGGGCAGGTGTTTTCCTGAAAATCAGGCCCTTTTAAGGTATTCCTTAGTTTTGCGCCCCCAAATCTAAGAGAACTGAAACCACCACTTTTGGAAACCTAAGTCATATTTTCAGGTAATAGAACAGATCCTTCTTCCAGTAAAATCGTGAGATTTGCCATTGACTTCAATAGGAGAAGGATTATACTCTTTCTTTGGCCCACATTTTAAGTAATTACCCAACCAGATGTTAATGAAATTAATGGTGTGATAAAACTAAGACTAAGCCACACAGTTATTACACAAAATAGGTGTAGTAACTTTATGACCAGTTCCTATTGTGCTGTTAATTCAACATGTGGTCAGGCTGATTGGTGCTCCAAGCCTCCTGAGCACATGGAAACCCTTGACTCCCATATGCTCCCAAGGCTGGGAGCCATGATCCACTGCTGCTCTAAGCCACAGGGGTGCATCTAAGCCCTTGATCAGGGCTTTGAGCCTTTGGGGAATAGCTGGAGTCAAGGTTTCTACTGGGCTAGAGCCCCGTCAGCTGACCCAAGCTCCCACCTAGAGGGATGCACCATGCAGCCTTGCAGCTGGGAGCCCAGACCAGCTGACACCTCCCAGCCACGGGAGTTTGCTACTTGCCAGTGCAGGAACAATATGGTGTGATGGGATCTGATGTTTGATCCCAAAAATCACACCGTCCATATTTGCCTGGGTCTTTAGGAAAAGCAAAAAGAAAGTTCACAGCAGAAAGCTCCTTTAGGTGGGGAATGATTAAGAGAGGGAGAAACTTAGGAAAGTAATGCGTGAGTGCAAACAGGTCTGTACAGTGATAATCTTTGAGCAATCTTAATGCTAGTGCCTGCTGCTGAGTGGAGCTGGTGTGATCCAGGGACAAGGCCAAGCACGTGGGATTCAGGAATCTTAGGTTCTGTTCTCAGCTCTGCCTCTGATTTGCCAGAAAAGTGGGTTAATTTCTCTGTACCTTACTTCTCATCCGTAAAAATGGCGATATTGATACTCAGATACCTTTGTAAAGTGCTAGGGAAATCTACTGATGAAAAACACTGAAGCCCCAATTCAGTTAAACTCTTCTGGCATGTGCTTAAATCTCAATGGATCCAACAGGCTTTAGATCAGACCTTATCCATCTGAAGAGCCAAGATAAAATTTACAATAAACTTCCTCTATTTTCTCTTTTGTCCTCTAAAAAACATTGTGGTGTAAGGGGAAAAAAATCATCCCATGGGATTCCAATGAAAACAAGAAATCTCTCTGAGAAAATAAAGAGACTGGGTCAGGAACCGTCTCTCAAGGATTTGCAGCATTTTATATTATTTCATTTAAATTTATGGTATGTTTTAGAATTACTGAGCAATTTAACCAAAGAAGAATGAAAGGGGAGAAACAAATTAGAAGGGAGAAATTCAGTATAACAACAGCCATCATTCAAGAGGAATCTGACTATTGAATGAACTCCCAGAGCAAATTAGACAAATCCAGAACCTGACAGTCTTCAGGAAATGTCACAGAATGTGTTAATGCTTTGCCACAATAACTGAATGGCATTTGTAGAGTCAACAACTTCTTTTTTGCTTCCCTTAAAGAAACGTTTCCTTAAAAGAGCTTTCTGTAACCCAGAGAGAATCACCAGGAAGTCCATGAAATCTGCTAGCCCAGGGGTTGGCAACATTGAGTACTTGGGAACAGTGGGCTGAACAAACACAGCTCAGTCTGCAGATAGGCTGCCACATGAAACCAACCACCAGGGTTGTGTGAAGCTTCAGTCCCTGATTCGATCTGGTGGAGATTTGGCCCAATTCAATGGCAAAATCTCCAAATCGAATCAGAGAACTCTTTAATATCTCCGAATCAATTCTCTGCCGAGCACATGGAGGGCCCCCCTGCACTCCTGTAGAATGCACCATGCGCCCCAGCATCATAGCAATCACGAGCCACACCTGCTACCTCAAGGTATGCAGAAAAAACTTTTAAAACTGTGTCTGTGTCCAAATCACTGATTCTCTGAATCAGCATCGAATCTTCATATTCAGCCGAATTGAATCAGGGACAGTGATCCAAATCAACAAATCAAATCCCTCTTCCTGATTCAGGCCACATCCAAATCCAAATCAAATAGGGCCCGCTTCGCGCAGCCCTACCAGCCACCACTGTTGCTTCCCCCGCTTCTGAATTGCTGCTTGCTCCCCAGCTTTGTGGGCCAGATAAAATCATATGGTGCACCAGATCTAGCTTGCAGTTTCCTGATACTTCCACTGGACTCTTTGAAAGTGTCAACCTATGTGATGTGGGAGACACTCAGATACTATGGTGATGGGCTACAGTAGAAAAACTTGGGAAAGACATAATAAATAGATGAAATGATAAACACAAAATTAAAATTGAAGACAAAAGAACAGAATAATTCTCTAAATAAGTCTGCCTTGATGAATAAATAGGTACCAATACTGTGCATTGCAACCAAAATGTAAAGTACCTGTTGCTACAAAGCCCTACATTCCTGAAAAATGATAAATATTACCCTTAAAAGGGTTGTTTTGCTGAGGAGCATACTTTATCATAACACTATTTAAATATAAATAAACTGTGTACATCTGCTTTTTCCAATTTCAAAAATGCAGTATTTAGCAAATGCAGTGTCTGTACCATAATGCATAAATGTGGAATACAGATAATGACAAGAATTACACCTGACACTGAAAAATCCAAGTAGGGCCAAACTCTGACAATCTCTCTGTCTCTCTTGCTACACACATGCAGACACACACATACGTGCGCGTGTGCACGCACACACACACACACACACACACACACACAGGATTTATGCTTATGCATTCTGTTCCTCCTTTGGGCCCAAACTTGTAAGGTGCTATGAAAATGCTATTATCATCCCTAAAGTGAAAATGTATTTTTTCATCAGCCTAGTTGTGGTTATGAAACTGTGATGCTGTTTGTTTTCTGTGTACTGCACCCCTAAATTACTAAAATGTAATCTTGATCACAGAATTGTTGCAGATAGTTAGAAGGGAAGCACCAGTATTGTTCACCCAAAGTGCTACAAATAATGAGTCAGGCTGTGCAAAATCATTAGATAGGCTTAAAAACCACATGGCTGTTTTGCTTAATAATGCATTTCAGTTACATTTTTGCCTCCTGGTATTTGAGAGAGATTTTCAAGCTTCACTTTACCTTCAAGCTTCACCCTGCCTTGCCGATTAGCAACTTCCATTTCTTTAGCTGATATGATCACCTAAGCACATACGTCCAGGAACTTGAAGAAAGACACCATGTTCTTATGGAGACTTTACTTTTTCTCTTTTTGGTTTTGTTTTCCTAATTCTGAAATGAAAATTACTCATGTGTAACATGCATGGTCATTCTATATGTCTGGCACACAGAAATAACAAGCTGCATAAAGAAACAAAGCCACATTAAACTGATCACATTTCTTATATAGGCCTGTTCCAAATTCCATTAAAATTAGGTCAGTCATTTCACTGACTTGAACTGGCTTTGAATCAAGAGCTGTATTTACAAAGTTATCTATTAGTCACCTACAGAAGCAGGTAAGTATCTAGTTAGTAGTTTGGTGCTTAATCTGTTTAGATCCATTTGCAAATTTTACTATACTCTTAGGCACTCAGATACTTCAGTAAGGGGTAGGTAGAGTACTTAAAGTACATTGCTTCAGTTCCAAAAGCATAAGTTAAAACTCTTTTCTGGAGTCACGTAAAAAGCTACCTCCAGCTGCTAACAGGTACCTGGTCATTCTGGATGAGGAGACAGAGATATGTAATCTTAGCCGGGCTGTTCCTCAGTGGGTGCATACACATAACACTAACTTTCTGACAGTTAAGCTGACTTAGCTTTTTTAAGTGTGCTTAACTGTCAGAGAGTATACACACACGGAGCAGAGTTGACTAAATATGGTGCAAGATAATACACCTCTGAAGTGTACTGAGTTGCATTAGTTAAGTCGACTGAGCTCACAAGATGGTTGCCACCACGTAAAGGAGCTATAAGTGTGCACACTCTGATGTGGCTTAAATCAACTTATTTAAGTCACCTTATTTTAAGTTGACTTAGTGCATGTATACGCACCCAGTGAGTGTGTTTTCATGTGCATTAATGCGCTTCTCCTAATGTGAATTACATTTAGTACCTCCAAAGAAAGGTACTAAATAAATGTGCATTCAGCTGCCCTAATGCGCAGTACCAAAGATGCACATTTTTAAAGTAATGCTTATGCGCAGTGGCCTATTTTACTGCACATTAGTGTAATTGCAGGGTTTTTTACATGATGTTTTAATGCACGGTAAAATAGGGTGCTGCACATTAAAACATATGTGTAGACATGCCCAATGTGCCTCAACCATGCTAGCCCAATGGCCTGTTAAGCTTGGATTAAGCAGACTAACACCTTTGTAAATCAAAACAATAAAGTCAAGGTCATTGATCTTAAAATTCCCTTACTGCAATGTATCTGAGGTAGGTGTAGATCTTGAAATACATACATTAGGGACAGCATTTTTTTTTACTAAAAGAAAAAATGGCGTTATTCATTTCTAAATAGACCTGATGAAACAGTTAATTCCAAATATCACTTGTTATTAATTTTACCCTATTTTCTATTTGCAAATATATACATTTATTATTCAACCAGCTCTGCAGATGGCTGATTATTATTCATTACAAATTTGGGTTGTTTTTTTTCCTCTTCATTGAATAATTTGCAAATATGCAAGCTTTACTTCCAAGCAGTTGAAGTTTAATTTCTTAGTGAGGTTCATACCAAATCCACACCAAATAAACAGGGAAAAAAGATCTAAGGCAAGTGTTTCATGTGCAAGTTTGTTAAAAAATTGTATAATCTACGACAAGCATTTTAAATTGAAAGGACATTCCCACAGGCAATGAAATAATGAAGTCCTTAGTATCAGGTGGTCAAGGCATGAAGCTGATAGCTGTTTCATTGACTCCCAGAGGAGAATTGTAAGTTTTGGGAGCAATATTCTGTTGCATGTGTGTATACTGAACACAAACCAAGGGCCGAATCCCACAACTAGATCTTGTGAAAGGCATGGTTCATTGAAATGAAGGGGCTGGATCTGATTTCAGGACTCATGTACTTTCTGTGTGGCTTAGTCTAATCGATGTCCCTAATCCTGTAAAGACTCAGGCTTGCGCCCAATTTACATGCAAATAACTTTCTCCAGCTGACTTCAGTGCAGCTGCTTCTACCTCCAGAGCTTTTCCTGTGCCTATTGCCAGGATCAGGACTGAAATCAGACATTTATGCTCCAAAACCATAGTGGTAGATGTAGCAAAGAGCAGACAGCTGCTGCCTAGGTGTACCCTCACCCCCTCCTGATTTGCCTTCGTGCAGATTCCTAGAAGTCCTATGAACTCCACCAAGTCATCTAGAGGTTATGTATACTGTAGCATAGCGAGGTACAGATTGGACATCCCTGATGGAAATCCAACGGCAGCCGTTCCCAAACTGCGCGTCGCGACCCCAAACGGGGCGGCACCGTCAGCGGCCGGTGGTCGGGAGCGAGGGCCCGCGCTGAGGAAGCGGAGCCGGCCCGCTGAGGAAAAGTTGGGGAAGCGCCGGCCGGTGTGTCCGCGCCGCGCCGCTGGGCGGGAACAACGCTCCCAGCCTTTTGCACTTCCGTCCCACCAACCGGTGTGTCGAAACCCCCTGATAAAAGCAGCCCCCCGCTTCTTGCCCTGCTCCGGAGACCTCTCGAGCCATCTATGGGAAGTGCAAACCGCGGTGATTTGTTTTTTTCAGGGCGTTGAAGTCCCACCCACCCGACCTGCTGGCTGAGAAGCTCCCACTGCGTGAGAAACACTGGCCTAGACGACGGGGCTGCGCGCAGTGCATCACAGAGCCGCTTCTGGCTGCCGGCGGGCCGCCTCCCAACGGCTGCCCGGGGCGCCCCGCGCTCCTCAGCGCCTCTCAGGGGGAGCGAACTGGGCAGCTCCGCGCCGCAGGGGGAGGCCCCCGGATTGGGCAGGGCGGCCCCGCCCCCTCCCGCCATTGGCCGGCGGCACGGGCGGCCCCGCCCCCCCCGACGCCGGCTGCGGAGAAGTTGGCCGTGCGCTGCACGTGGGCGCGGGGCGCTGACAGCCGCCGCCGGCCCGGGGCGCGGCGCAGCCCGCTCGCTCGGATGCCCCCGTGAGCGCCCTGCCCGCGCACCGGGGCGGGGAGAGGAGGAGCGAGGGGGGTGCCCGCAGCACGCAGCATGCGGCCGGGGGTGGCGGCGTAGCATGGCCGGGGGATGCCGCCGGGGAGCATGGCGGGCAGCGGGGCGCCTGCCGCCGCCGCCGAGCCCCTGCCCCGCAGCATCTTCAAGAAGTTCCTGGTGATGCTCTGCTCCCTGCTCATGTCTCTCTACGTCTTCTACTGCCTGGCCGAGCGCTGCCGCGCCCTGCCCGCGCCCGTCGTGGCGGAGGACGAGGAGGAGGGCGGCGGCGGCGGCGGGTACGTGGGGGGCTCGGCCGCGCTGGACGAGCGGAGGAAGCGGCTGCTGCAGCGCAGCCGGCGGCAGCAGCAGCGGCACGAGGCGGGGGGCGGCCGCGCCGCGGGGTCGGGGGGCGGCGGGGCCCTGGCGCTGCTGCTGGGCGACGGCTGCAAGCGGCTGCCGCAGGCCGTCATCATCGGCGTGAAGAAGGGCGGCACGCGGGCGCTGCTGGAGTTCCTGCGCGTGCACCCGGACGTCAGGGCCGTGGGCGCCGAGCCCCACTTCTTCGACCGCCACTACGAGCGGGGCCTCGCCTGGTACAGGTAAGGGCACCCCGGGGCCCGCCCGCACCAGGCTGTGAAATGCGAGCCCGCGCTCTCCGAAGGGGGGGCCTGATGTGCCTCTTACCCATCATTGTAATCCAAAAATTCCCATTTTCGGTCCCCCCCCACCTGCTCCTCAGCTGGCCCCGAGTCCCACAAAGACACTTTTGCTGCCCCAAGCCCTTGGCCATCCTGGAGTGCCTTCCCCTGCCGAGCAGGGGGGACATGCCCCATTCATGTGAAACTGCCTCCCTGGAGGGGGACAGTGCACGGCTTAACCCCATCAGACCCGGAGGAGGCCACAGCGAGCTCGACTTCATGGGAGGCTTCCCGGGGAAACGCAGGCAGCTCTTGAAATGGGTTCTGAAGTTTTAATTTCCAGCATGTGGTTCATGCAGAACAGGGACGGTTTGGGTTACTTCTTGTGTGGATGCTTAGTGCTGTTGTCACGGCTGAAATAAGAAAAAAAGAACGGATTTGTACACCCCCCACTCCTGCTTCTCAGTGAGACGTGCCTTGTAAACATGTTTAGGAAATAATCTTAGAAATGGTTTGTTTGGAAAGTAGTGTAGTTTGACAGCTACTTGGTCTCAAATTCATGCGTAGACCCAGTTTTAAGGAACTGGTGGGTTCTTCTTGCTGTTCTGATGATTGTAGACAGAGATTTTAAAACATCAAATCAAATCAAATCAAATCAAATCTTAAGCTTCAAAAGGCTCTGATACTGGAAAAGCATATCTGCTTAACTTCACCCAGGGAAATACTCCTATGGGACAAGCTGAGAAAGTTTGTAGGACTGAGGCCTAAATCCTATGTTTCCAGAGAAAACCAAGCTGATCATTTTTGTCACCAACGTGACTGAAAATGTCCTTAGATCTTTTGTTTTAAATGTCCCATTGCAAGAAAATTAAACAGTTTGGGAGGGAGGAGGTGAAAACTTAGTCCAGCTTTGCAGAACTCTGCGCCTGCTCCTGTCTTGTTTTTGCAGCATGTCTGGCTCATCTTTCTGTTTCACTGAGTTAAAGTTGCTGTTGCATGTTTAAAATGTTGTAGTACTCATCATGAAAATTAGATAAGATTGTATTTTAGTTTAGTTGTTAGCTTAGAGTAGAAATAAATTTGTCGTCTACTGCAAAATCAACCCACCCGCCAACCACAGACACTCCAGTCATTAAAAGTGTATTCCCTTCATTAAGTATAGAGAAAACTACTTGTTTTTCACAAACAATTTCAAATAATCTTATAATCAGTAACCAAACATGCACTCTAGCAAGTACCCCCAAGTGGCAGTAAACCATGTCAGGTTAAAACAGTAAGAAGCCGATGTCACTTTTTGGGGCGGGAGGGATTGGTTGAAGTAATTAATTTTTCAATAAAAAGAAGAGTATGTGGGAGCCTTTGCCTATGTGCAAACATAATTTAAAGCCATGGGGCAATATTACTAGTATTGTTGTTAAGAGGTTTCTCTCATGTGCCTTAGTAATTTAAAGTTAATAAAGTTGTGTCCTCTGGCAAGTTCATAGCAAAATGACTTGTTGGATCATTTTGACATAAATTGGCTTTCTCGTGAAAAGCAGAAACGCTGTGCTGTTACATCAGGTAAACAAGCAAAAAAGAGGGGCTTAAGTCACTGTAAATCATCTACCTAGTTTAAATTTAACTTTGCCTAATATTGTAGCGGGGGATGATACTTAGTTAAGATGATGACGACGCACTTGAAATCCGAAGTATAATATGACTGAAAATCAGAGTCCAGCTTGATTGTTCATACAAAGCATTTTTAAATAGGCAGCAAGCAATACTGTGTGCTATATATCATCCTGAATGAAAACGTACCTTTCTTCTTAATAGAACCCAAAGAATGTTTATTTCCCCCCCTTGAGAATAAAGATTTCTTTTTGTGTGGGTCGAAGCCATCTCTGGAATTATATTTTTAGTGTGCGCTTATCCAATTTTCCATGCGCTGACCCTGTATCAAAAAGGAAGCATTAAAAAGAAATGTGAAAACCTCGAGAACTTTAATCAACTCTTGACTTTGAAAAATAAACACGTGGTTTTGGGTCAGTGTCTACCACAATTTATGGTGGGTGTTCAGGAAATGAGTATTTTGACAGTGCACTCATTGACTCACTTAAGACAAGTTGGTTGCCTGACATCTAATTCTGGAAATTTTTTCTAAGCAAAACTGTAGAATCAGACAGAATAACAGCCATACATTTTCCTGCGCAATAGATTTCTTGGTGTAGCAGATACCATTTTCAAAGGGTTTGGGCATGATCTTGCAATTTTTATTCATGTGAGTAGTTCCCCTGCAGGCCCTTCATGTAATCTTTGTCGTACAATTTGGTACATGAATGCTCACGTTAATAGCTTTAGATTGTTTGTTCTGGTATTTGATGTACTGAGCTTTACTATTTTTTTTATTAGGTTGTGGAGATTGAAGTACAGTGAATTCTTTGTATGGGATTATTCTTTCTAGTTCTCTACTTATGTGAGAAATCCTTATTAGCATGTGCAGGCCCAGTGATGTCAGAGCTGCTGAATCAGCTCATCGGTAACCATTTAAATGGCCTTTTGTAAATAATCACTTAAAATATATATATATTGTATGTGTTTTATAGTAATCTTTGATTAGGACTCAATACTGGTAATATCACCATATGCGTGCCAATAACTCTGGATTGTTTGTCTTTGGAACAGCTGTCTTAAGTTTCAAATGTACTTTTTGTTTGCAAGCAAACAGACTAAACAGTGTCATTACAGCATATAAACATTTTAGTTCATGCTCATTAGATTTAGGAAAGATACATGGGCACTGAATGTTTTATCTGAAGTAATAAAAAGTACTTGGATATTTGCATTCATGTGAATTAGAAAATAGAAAAGCCTTAGCTGCTGATGTTCATAAATATTTATTAACACCACCAGCTAAGCAGCACAGCTAAAGGTGGGGTGGGGCACAATGGCTTTTACATGTTCTATGAAGTTGATGCCTTTGGTCCCTTGGGAAAGCTTTCAAGTTGAACTGTATATTGTCACAAGAGTGCACCCTACAGGCAGAAAAGAAAGAAGCAACATTTACAACAGAAGACTACGAAAAGCGAGAAAAGGAAGAACTAAAATAATGATTGCATCTTCTCAAGAAACCCTTTTAACAAAAAAGAAGTGTCAGGAGATGTAGGTACTTGAAGTATAGCAACATTATTTTTTGAATCCATGAATTAATTTGTAATACTTGTAGGACTGCAGACTTCTTATGCAGAAGACTTGAATGAAGCACTGTGCTAACACGTGAAAGTCCCCAGCACCTACTGTGGTTCCAAACAATAAATGAAACCAATCTAAAATGCTGTACAATAAATCAAGTGGAATAATCGCCTCTCCTGTTAGACTGCATTGCGCCTGCTTAAAAGGCAGCTCCCCCACAGTGAGGCGTATTTAAAAACAATCTTGGTGATTTAATTAGCTAGGTATGACACCTACATGAGCATTCACATGTGGGTTGAATATCAAGGGAAATGCAGTGCCTTCAGCAGCTCTCCATTTCAACTGTTCAAGTATTCACTTCAGAAAGGAAACAAGGGGGGAGGCAGCCCACAATGGTCTCATTGACTTTAAAACGCAGAAATCTCTGTTCTAGTCCTGAACAAGTCTATTGAGCTAACAGAGTTCAATAGCAGGTGAACCTGTATTTTACTAGAGCTGAGCTACCATCCCCCCACCCCATCCATAATATGACTGTATGCAGCCTGGGGACAACTTCAAGTCTATGGTGCTAATCCAATCAAGTAAAAATGTCTGAAATAAAATATGAATTTGTAGATGATATGGTGAGCCTTACTGTTTCTCTCTGATCCTTTTGTTAGCCTTGCACCAATTCAGTCACCCATTGGAATGTCATTATGTTGTCAGTCGCACCGGGAACATTTCTGTTTCAATCCCCCTGGCTTTGTAATGCTGCTGCCAGTTTTGCTAGAGAAAAAGCCAAACTAATGTCATTTATGTTACATAGTATCCTGCAGGAGATAAAAGATTACTCAAGGTTACTCTGTTAAATACAGAGTTTTAAGTATCAGTCCTCCCAAATGCTTTAAGCTATGGGAAGTTCTCTATCCTCTAATTAATATACTTTTTTTGCAAGGGGGGGGGGGGCGCTACCAGTATTGCTTGGGACCAAAAGTGCACTGACACTGTTTCAGTTCCTGAAAGGAAGTGTGTGTGTGTGTGTGTGTGTGTGTTCATGTAGAGGGGAGAAACATGTTTATAGCAGCTGGGAGCAGCTGTAAAATGCCTCCTAAAGCAGTTTCCCAGTCACTATGCCTCCAGCCCCAGTTCACACGAAGGGTTTGAAATGAAATCTGAGTCTGGGGGACTGTGGAGTTTGGCCTCTATTGTGAGGTTGTATGATAACCTGAAGGTCCCCAGGGTCTCATGGACAACACGGTTTAGAGGAGCAGAGTGGGAGTCATTTGCAACTCTGAGTGACCAGAGGAGGAGTATATTTGGGGAGGAGTATAAATTGGGCAGCAAGGGAAATGCTATAAAAAGTCCTAGTGCAATTAATGGAAAGTGGGAACAGTTCAGATTATGCCAGATGGCCCAACCATCATGAGAAAAGTACTGTGGACAGAGCAAACCACTTGATAGAGACAGCAAAAGTCCTCTTTCCCCTAAAGGGAAGATGCCTTTAGAACTGGAAGCCACAGCCACCATCAGTCAAATTGCTGTGCTTGGTAGTGGAGTCTTAAACATTTCCTCAGGGCAGATGTGATTTTCCCCCCCCCTCCCCTCTTGTTACCACGGCTCAGCTGACACTGTCTTTGGTTTCTAGTTGTTGATGTGTGCCCAAGATACTACAACTAATCGAGTTTGCATTAATAGGGTTTGCATGCTCTGCAGTTAGATAATTACACTTGGGCATTGACTTGATTTTGATTCTTTTTGTTTTTAATTTCCTGATTTATGCACAAACCTAACATGTGCTTGTTGTCAATGGTTTGATCATTAAGACCTTTTAAAGCTTCTTGAATCCGTGTGTTCAAGGATGGTTTAAATTTTTCCCTTTATTTTTCTGAAAGATTTTTTTTGTTGTCTCTCTTTATTTTTTTAATCTCAAAGCCTCTGTTGGGAATGCTGGAGTTTATGTATACAGGCTTTGCTGAAATAAGATATTTACATGTTTTGAGAAAATCCGTATTCTATAAACTCTTTCTATTCCCAAATGTGCTTCAGTTAATAACAGTTTTGTTTTCATAGGATGCAGAAGTTGTTGTGGAACCTCTTTATTGGGGACCTTAAGCTGAATATTGAAGATAATGGAAGAGGAGAGAAATCCTGAATTGTTATTGGTTTATTACTTGTATTACTGTAACACCTAGGAGTCCTAGTTATCAAGCATTGTGGGATCCTGGCTCATATTGTATAAACACAAAATAAAAAAATGGTCCCTGTCCCAAAAAGCTGATGGTGTAAGACAAGAGAAAACAGGTGGATTTGAGTGAGGGTGGAAGAAGGAAACAATGAGACAGCTTCAGTTAACCCAATGGACAGTGATCTCATCACACCAGCTGCCTATCTGCTGTCAAGGATTTTGTAGGTGCCATGGCAAAGGAATGCCTGAAGAAGACAATGAGATGGATTTTCAGACATTTTTAAGGAGCTCTTCTCAAGTGGGAGGGGCAGCCTGGGAAAGAGCCCAAAGGCGCTAGCTTGAAATTGTAATCCACAACATTTTAATGGAAGCGGGTGTTGAAGGCTGGCATCATTGAATGCATCATAAGGAGATGATAATCGTAATCAGAAGGAGGAAGTGTGTTTAAGGTACTAACCTAAACTCAGGAGATCAGATTCAAATCCCCATTTTGCCACAGACTTCCTGTGTCACTCTTGGCAAGTCAGACCTAGATCCATAAAGATGTTTAGCTATTGGTTTGAGATGAAGGCAAGTTAGGCATCTAAATGGTTGAGGATTTGAGCTTTAACTTCTCAGGGCCACTTGTACAATAAGAATAAGAGCACTGCCCTGGCACATACGAATGTCATGCAGATAAGTTCATTGTGAGGTGCTTAGTTACTGTTGAAATGGCATGGGGGTGGTACATGCTGGTATGAACCTAAGACAAGTAGGAAATGTGGTACTTGGGACTTCCAGCTATAATGAACCTCAGCTCAGTTTCTGTTTGCAAAACACCCTCACTTGTATGGTAATCCTTACCTGCGTTCCTACAACAATGGAACATGCTCTGGCAATGGATTTGCTGGCAAAGGATAGGGGCAGGATTTTGACTGGGGTTGGCGGTATGCTATAGAAGTGGACTATCTCTGACCCTCTACAGTTCCATGTTTTATATTACTTTATATAGGACCAGATTCACCTGTACATTCCAGCTCTTTTGTGCCACTCTTAAAACACAAAGCAACAATGAACCCAGCCTACCCATCCAATTAAACGAGAATTTGCAACATCAGAGCATATCTGTCTATATGGCTCAGAGTTCATGGTATTATCTGTACAGATTGCCTGACCAGGGCTAAGTTGGCTGGTTAAGAGATGGCAAGCCTTCTGTGCAAGCATAAAGATGACACACTCCCCTCATAATCTGCTCCACAGCCTTGTTTCTGATGCATGCGGAATCTGATGCTACCTTGAGAATAACATCAGCTCAGGATCTTCTCAGTGTATGATGTAGAGCACCATCTAGTGTATGTAGCTGGGGGGAAGGTTGAAAACCAACAGATCCCACATACCCCAACCTTTATGGGAACCAATGTATTTTGGATGGAATACGGTTTTCATTTTTAATGTTTTGTATGTGAGGAGGTTAAAAACCATATGGCGATAACTGAGATAAATCATCACTGTGAATATCACAAAGCGTATAAGAGGGGTCAGATATTCAAAGGAGCCCAGCTCCCATTTTGGACACATGCAGTTGGCCCGTTTAAAATTCTCTACACCCAGAAGTTCCCCTGCTGATCCTTATAACCAGGCTTTTGATGCTGAACTCTTTTGAAAGCCTGGTCTCCTATCTGGTTGTCTCAATGGGAGTGGAGCTGTTAGGATGCCTTGACCCTGACTTCAGGTGCTGAGCACTCTTGGTGATCTAGCCCTGTATGTAAAAGATTAAGTCAGCAAAAATTGAGCCCAGTCTCATAGAAGTCCATGTCAAAAGCTGCAGTTGGGAGCAGGAAGGATCTGGCTCATTATATTGGCATTACTTTAGGGTCTGATCTTGTAAGCTCTTCCTTATATTAATCACCCTTGTCCTGCTAAGTTCAAGGGAGCTCTTCTGAGTAACTGATGTGAATCTTTTCTCCCTGCATAAAATCCTGGTTCCACAAAGTCAATGGGGCATCTTATATTCACTTCAATTGAACTAGGACTTCTTCTGAAGCATAATAAAAGATCTTAGGCATGGTTGTGACAGTTGGTTTCTTTCCAAAGTGTTCAGAGCAGATGACATGTGATCAGAAAACCTGCAACTGAAAATGCAGTGCATTCACTGTCTCTCATGTACTCATAGAAACGTTGTAACTTTTGCATTTTTTTTTCCTGAGCAAATGTTCAAATAACCCAAACTGTCTATACAATGGAAGAAAGTGGGTAAGGGGAGAAGTCATTGTTATGGACATAAATCTTTACAAATCCTTATTAATTACAGGTATTATAGCCTATTTGACAACTTCATTGCCTCCATTTTACTGAGCAGGGACAGGACCAGGCCCCCCCTCAGGCCCCAGGGGAGGTGCACCTAGGCCAAGAGTCAGCGAGGATCTAGTCAGGGAATTTCTGGAGGGACTGGATGTATTTAAATCAGCCGGTCCGGATGATCTCCACCCCAGAGTGCTGAGGGGATTAGCTGAGGCCATTGCGGGACCCCTGGCACGGCTGTATGAGCACTCGTGGTGCTCTGGTGTGGCGCCAGAGGACTGGAAGACGGCCAACGTGGTTCTCATCTTCAGAAAAGGGAGGAAGGAGGACCCGGGAAACTATAGGCCAGTTAGTCTTACCTTGTTCCTGGGCAAGCTTTTTGGGAGAATTATCCTGGCACATGTCTGCAAGGGGCCAGCAGGGGAGATTATGCTTAGGGGCAACCAGCACGGGTTCATTAGAGGCAGGTCCTGTCAGACCAACCTGGTGGCCTTCTACGACCAGGTCCCCAAATCCTTAGGTGCAGGGGTGGCAGTGGACATAGTCTTCCTGGACTTTCAGAAGGACTTTGAAACTGTCTCTTACCCTGATCCCATTAAAAAACTGTGGGACACCTACACAGTCATATGGGTCACACCTGGCTGGAGGGCCGCACCCAGAGAGTGGTGGCGGATGGGTCATTTTCAACCTGGAGGGATGTGGGCAGTGGGGTTCCGCAGGGCTCACTCCTCGGGCCCGCAGTGTTCAACATCTTCATCAGTGACTTGGACAAGGGGGTAAAAAACACCCTGTTCAGATTTGCTGATGACACTAAGATGTGGGGGGATGTGGGTACACTAGAAGGGAGGAATAGGCTCCAACTGGACCTACACAGGTTACAGGGGTGGGTGGATGAGAACAGGATGGGATTCAACACTGACAAGTGCAAGGTGCTCACCTGGGGAGGAAGAACCAGCACCGTACCTACAGGCTGGGGAACTCCCTTCTTGTCAGTGCAGAGGCAGAAAAGGATCTTGGAGTCATCATTGATGCCAAGATGAACATGGGCCGGCAGTGTGGGGATGCAGTCAGGAAGGCCAACTGCACCTTGTCATGTATCCACGGATGCATCTCGAGCAGGTCCAGGGAGGTGATCCTCCCCCTCTATGTGGCACTGGTCAGGCCACAGTTGGAGTACTGCATCCAGTTCTGGGCACCGCACTTCAAGAGGGATGTGGCCAACATGGAGAGGGTCCAGAGGAGGGCCATTTGCATGATCGGGGGCAGCAGGGCAGGCCCTATGAGGAGAGGCTACGGGACCTGAACCTGTTCAGCCCCCACAAGAGAAGGCTGAGGGGGGTCTAGTGGCCTGTTACAAACTAGTCAGAGGGGACCAGCAGGCATTGGGGGAGTCCCTGTTCCCCTGAGCACCACCAGGAGTGACCAGGAATAATGGTCACAAGCTGGCAGAGGGTAGATTCAGACTAGACATCAGGAGGCGCTACTTCACAGTCAGGGCAGCTAGGATCTGGAACCAACTTCCAAGAGAAGTGGTGCTGGCTCCTACCCTGGGGGGTCTTTAAGACAAGGCTAGATAGACACCTAGCCGGGGTCGTTTGACCCCAGTACTCTTTCCTGCCCATGGCAGGGGGTCAGACTTGATGATCTGCTCAGGTTCCTTCCAACCCTACCAACTATGAAACTATAGAAGGGAAATGGACTAATTTGCAATTAAGGTCACATTCCTGGGATCTGATCCTGAAGCCCTTTTTCCCAAGCTATTTCAAGCAATCTGGGGGAAATTTAGGGTCTGTGCAAAGTTTTGTACAGTTGGCAAAGAAAGGCAATACTTTAAACAGGTTGAGCAGGGCACCAGCCCTGGGGACTGACTGTGAGGGGGTGCCAAAACCTACCCATGTCTGGGAGTCTTTGCCACAGCAGGAACATCCCCATGCTGCCCAGCCATAGGTGCAAGGTAGGCACAGCCCCTCACCCAGCAGTGTGACTGAGGGGTGAGGGGAGGTGAGTGGGGCAAACCCAATGCTCCTCCCCCCCTTGAACGTTTTGTCACAACAGGCACAGCCCTGCACCCGGTAGCATAACTGGAGTTGGGAGGGGGGCAAACAGCACCACTGCTGCAGGAGCCAGTGCCACTACTGCAGCGGTAGGAGCTGCCTTTGGTGTGCAGAGAGCCTGGGCAGGTAAGACCTCCATTCCCCTCATACCATGCACCCCTCCCGCTCCCTGGGTGCCAAATGAGCCCACTACGGTGCTGAAGAGAGGGACCTGATGCTGTAAGCTCTACTCTCCCAAACTGTCCTTGCTTACATGAGTAAACTTATTGGCTTTTGTGGGACTCCTCATGTGAGTAAGCTCTTCAGGACTAGGCCCTTTGTTACAGGTAATACATTTGGGACTATTGTTGGTGTTTTTTCATCAGACTATATGTTTCCGCAAGAGAAAAAGGGAAAGAAAGGGCAGTTCATCCTGGTGACATGGTCACTGCTCTTCCTTTTCTGAAGAGAAGTTCGTAATATGCTCATCCTGTTGCAACACCTTCAGATACAAAGATACCTTGTCAAGGTCTCCCAAATTCTCAAAAGTGATATTCTGAAAATCAAGTTGCTGGTTTTGTAATATAGTGTGCAGAGAGCCTGGGCAGGTAAGACCTCCATATACTATATTCTTGTATATAGTATAGTGTGCTGCAAACAGAGTTCCAACCCTCGCCCAGCAGGATGCTTTGCAAGCCAAAAACTCAGTTCATTTAGCATTTTAGTGGGTTTTTTCATCTGTACAGTGGAAGGGTCTGCACATCACTTGAGTAAGGTCACCCCTGCTAGTAACTTGATACCTTATTTGCAGAAAATAGTGCAGATAAGAACAAGAACATTGTTTTCCTTTGATAGATGGGAGCAAATTCTCCCCCTTCCCTAACCACCTCACTGGGATCAGGGTAGAGTGACATGAGAAATGCTCAGTTTCCACTTGTAAAAGGCCCTTGCCAATGAAGTCAGTTGAATAAGTCCTACTGAGTTCTTATTAGATTCAATTATTAGGTTAGTGGATTGGACCCAGAACCTCAGAGGCATCATCTCATCAGGAAGGAGTGGTGATTTGTGGAGGCTACAGCCGTTATTTAGCAGATACACTTACAGCAAGTACAATACAGTCCATCAAGTGCAGAGTTAGGGAGCTGTTGTCCATAGCGAACAAGGGACTCACTGGTACCTTATGAGGGACCTGATCTGCCACACGAGGGCTTTGCTGAAGACAGCTCATGCTGAATACCCTGCCACACAGAAGAAACATGTTATTTTATTCATAACCATTTTAAATGCAAGTTTTATTGTGTTCCCACAATGTTTCTAACAGCCCTTAAAATGTCTTGTGGAAGACATTGGGATGTTTCCCAGATCAGAGAGAACTGAACGTGGGGCATAGCTGTACACTTCTAAAGTCAAGGAAAACTTACTGATTTCAGTGGATGTTATCCTAAATTAGGACTGCCAGGATTGGGCCCTGACTGGATTAAAATGCCACCCCTTTATTTCTCTAAATGAGTTGTAAAATCTGTTGGGGTATCTTGAGTGCAGTTCTGATCTTTGCTCCAGTCCTGTAATTCAACTGGTTTCAGAACAGCCACACTAGAATTATTCTGATGTAAAGGAGACAAGGATTTGGCCCTGACTCTCTTTCCATCACTGAGCACTAGCTGAGGCTCACACCACTGGTCATTAGTACTCCTGACAGGGGAGTTTTTCAGTGTCATTGTTGCCACTCTTTCCCATGGGCTGGAATTATTTCCCCAACTCTCTCCTGTCTGGGCAGCTCACACTCTTGCTGACCTGCATTCAAAAGCTAGTTTTGGCCAACTGCTGCTTTATTTCTCAAATAAGCGGTGCTCTGGAGGGCACTAGGAGCCAGATCACAACCCACCTATTAGACATCTGTGTAGATTTAGGAGTCTATATATGATCTTATTCCATTCTGTTTGAGTCCCTGAAAAACTTTAAATGTCTACTTTTTGTAACACAGTAGGAGGATCCACTACCTTTTCATTAACATTTTTAAGGGACTTGAGCAGGGTAGAATAAAATCATATTCAGGCACGTAAGTCCAATTAGGCATCTAATAGGTGGAGTAGGATCTGGCCCTTGGTCACTAGCTTGACTGGGTGTCACATTTGCAAAGTGATACAAGACAGGTGAAGTCAGTTCCATGCTAGTATTAACTTGGATTTAGTCTAAGCACTATGTAACAGGTGGAGGCAGCATAATACATGCAGGTTCTGAGTTCAAGTACTCAGTTCCATGGATAACCAGGTATTTGAAGTGTTGTAAAAGAAACAAGCAAAAGGCAAAGCCCATCGGTTGGGGACACTATTCTGAGTGGCCATAAGCAGGAGCTGGAAGGAACTAAGATCTGCTCCTGCACCATTAAAGTCCATGGGAAACTGGCCATCAATTTCTGTGAGTCCTAGAACATAAAACTTAGTAACATAAAACCTAGGTGGGGAATGACAGGAACCCTGTAAAAGTACAGGAGTGTTGCTCCTGTTGTCTAGCTCTGGTTAGAGCTCGTAGCTCGCTCTTGGATGACAGCTCCTGTGTTCAGCTGACTTCTACAAAAATGCTTGAGCTACTACAGCACAAAATAAGGTTTTTAGGAGAGGGCTGTAACTTAGGCTATTAACAGATGCTGCCCAATGGAGCATATCAGCTGTGGCAGGATGCGTCCTACTAAAACAGGTCCATTTCATTAAGTGAAATGTGTTGCCCTTTGTCCTGCATTGAGCAGGGGTCGATCCTCCAGGACAACAGGCAACACATTCCTTGGTTACAGAGATGCACCATGTCTCTAAGCATAGGTCCCCAGCTTTCTCTGGTTATACAGATATGCCTTGGAGATTCCCCAGGGTGCATCTTGAAGCACTGAACTCCAGCTTTCCCTACTTACAGACATGCCTCCATTCCCTGAGGTGCGTCTCTAAATGGGAAACCCCAGCTTTCCCCACTTACAAAAACATGCCTTGGAGATTCCCTAGGGTGCATCTCTAAGTGGGGAATCTATGTTATCTGTGGATTATGCAAGATTTATAAGTATTAGAACCCAGAAAATACTAAAAAAACAAACCAACCCCCAATGTCCATAGAGGTTTGCTGGCTTGTTTCAAGGCCTTTGTCACCTGTGGTTGCAGCCCCTTTTGCTTTTGTGGTTTTCCTCATGGTGAGATCACATTAACAATAATTCACAGAAACCAAATTGTGCATTCATGCACACTCAGCCAATCTAGGAGTAGACATTGCCCACGTGACTGAAAAAAAATTATTACAACTCCCCAGTGCAGCTCAGATGATGACTACAGTGTATATATGAAGAGCTAATTGGTTTGATCCTTAAAAGCAACACATAATGGATAGAATTAAAATGAAGAAGTAACAAAATAAATGCAAGCAACTGGTGACTTGTTTTCAATCATGGTATGACTAGAAAGTGAGACTGAATTCATCAGATTAATTATATGTGATGAGGTAAAGAGCTGAATCTAATCAGAATATTCTTGACTACGTTTCTGTGACTCTACAGTGCAGCCACGACTTGTTTCCTACTCCTGTTAGTCCTGCAGCACGCAAACTCCCCGACTGTCCTTAATTCCACTTGTGCTTTCACTGCACCTGACTGCTACCTCCTTTACAGAGCCAGCTGGTTTTGAGGGACTAGTCAGCCTCTCTTCACTGTAATCAAGGGAACTAATTATTCATGTCCTTCCTCCCGGGCTCTGTGTAGTGATTTTGTGTTTCTCAAGACCATTGCAAAGTTGAGGTTATCCTGGAATCTCACTGTCACGGATGGGACAAGACAGCCCCTCACCCTGAGGCCAGTTATCACAGTCCTGAAGGAACTTCCAAGGGGAACCCTGGTTATCGCTGTTTGAGACATTGTTGGACACATATACATATAAATAGAAGCTGCATTTTCTTTGTGGGTAGCATTTCTTGGCTAGTTTCAAAGATAGGTCCTGTAAAAATGTGCTTAAGCTTCCTTTCTGGGCTTTCTTTCTACACAGAGGCAAGGATGAAATCAAAATCACTTCTCTTCATACCTGAAGTGCAGCATGAAAAGTTTATTTAGTAGCTGTGTTTCCCCCAGCCTCATGCATTTTAAAGTGGGCTAATTGGGATGAATAGCTTTATGGCATCAATAGGGCTGCACCTTATGGCTCTATTAGATGTTTTCGTTGAGAAAAATTACACCAGTGATAAGGGTGAAACTGAAGCCAGATCCTGGATCCTCACTCTACCAAATTTCTGGGGAATTCAGGACGCAGACCCAAATACAGCAAAATGAGTCCATCATAAACATTTTTTTAAAAAGCATGAAAGAAGTGTCAAGGAAATCCTGAAAAGTTCAGGAGTTCATGGTCAGTTTGGGGAAGTATGCTAAACTCTGTTGCTTATCTGAAGTTCTTGGCTCAGCAAAACTGACCTGGAACTTTCTCATGGAATAATCTGTGAGATGTTTTCCTCTTTTTGGCCACACTGGAAAAACATCCTCTCACTGCACTGAATTTTTTGGGTATCCTGTTGCAATTGCAGATGCCTGGCAACTTTAGCTTGGGTGTGTGGTTTATGAACTGAGTAGAGATTTCTAGAGCCCTCTTGGTTGGTAAGAGGTATGTTATGTCACTGCCTTGTTGCTCTGCATATGTGCAGTGCCTGGCTATAGGGAGTCCTGGTCCACAAGCAGGACTCCTAAGTACTGCCGCAGTACAAACTGTAGTGTATCCATCCTTTCGTGTGGAGCTAGAAATCTATCCACTCTGCTTTAGTGACCAAGAATGACTTTTCCTTAGCAATATTACTTTGCACATTAAATGCTCAGAGTACCAGGCAGGCAGACAAGGAATAATGAATCCTCAGTGTGTAAATCAGTGTGTAAGCATTAGTATCACCATGTTACGGCTGGGAAAAGTGAGGCAGGAAGGTAAGTTGACTGGATCCAAGTCAAGCAATGAGTGAGTGGCAAAGCCTGGATTAGCACTTGGGGGCGCATCTACATGTGCGCCCGACTGCCCAATAGCCACCATTACTGCACAATCCCAGCAGCACACGGGTCATTTCTGACCCTACTGTGCAATAGCAGTGAGCCATTACGCAGTAGCTCATTGTTACTGCACAGTAGCGTCGGCATCAGAGTTTGTGCCCGCTGATGTTACGTCACCGTCGCGATGAGCTATGTCACCATAGCTCATCACTACAGCAAGATAGCATCACAGGTAGATGCACCCAGGGCCTCTTAACTCCCAGTTCTGTGTTACCACTCATTGTTTTCTTGTCATGGGAGATTGCCATGGAAAATTAGGTGCAAAACACAGTGATGGAGATTTATTTGGAGGTGAGCTTTCCTCTGCATCAGTGTGTTTGTAGGGCAGCTGTTCCCAGCATGCTGTGGAGATGGCTACCTTTCGTTTAGCAGTGGGATCATAGTCCTCATGCTTGAGGTCATTAAAAGTTCTCAGGATTCTTTTTACAAGGCAGGGGTGTTAACCCCATCATCCAGGCTGAATTCCAGCTCAGGTAATTCTAGTCTCCATCCCTAAAAACAAACGCTGCCATTTCCAGTGGAGCTGATATTCTTTGTTCGCCTTTCACAAACTGCTAAGCAATATGTTACTGGTATAGACCAAATAATAGGTTTCAGCTCAGAAATTATTGAATTTCAGTGGTGGGGGAAGTGATCTTTTGCCTATAATCTACTGAACAATTCGGGATCCTTCTGTATAAAAAGCTCTGTCATAGCAAATGATGATATTACTAGCAAGCTCTGGCTAGAATATTAATGTTTACATACAGACATTTTTATGGTGCTTATCAGTGTTGTATCTGAATAACTGTGACTATAAACAGCTGGCACAGTTTAGGTTTAACTTCACATTTTAAAGAGGAAGGGCAGAATTAGGAACAGGGAGATGTCTGTGCATCCCTGGAGGGTGATCCTAGTCCTGTGATGGGGATACTGATGAGCCCAGAGGGGGTAATAGGATCTCTCCTGCATTTTAGGTGAATAACTCACGGTTCATTGCAAGCCACAGTCTGATCATCTACTAGGTGAAACAGATTCTGCCCAAGAAGTTGTAACAGCATCTGTCACATCCTTAGTGCTCATACCTCTCCCCCGCTACCATTTGACACTGAGATGCGGGAATGATGGTTTTTTGGTTCAAATGTTTTACTGGAAAATGGGAGCAAAAATAATTTTGGATCAACTTGAAATGTTGGATTTCATTTTCAGATTATTTAACCTGTTGTTTAATCTTTTGGCTAAAATTCAGGTCAAATTAGACATGAAAAGTTGAAATGATTAGTTTAAAACATGTTGAAAAGAAAAGTTTCAGCTTTTGAACTTTTTTTCTTTTGGTTAAAGCTATTTAGGTGAAGACAAGCTGAATTCACATATACATTTCAGTTCCCCTGAAACAGCATTTTTTCAGCAAATTTGCTATTCACTCAGCTCTAATGTGGTATTCTGTTGCTCACAAAAGCAGTTTAGAGTGAACTCTGATTACATTCTGGATAGACACGGGCTGTGTACACCACTCAGACAACTTTGAACCTCCCGGGGACAATGTGTATTATGGCTTCAGCAGCACAGGCTTGTCATATCAGTATCTTTTGTTGTCTGACTTTAGTTTCATAGCATCTAAGGAAGTGGGCTGGAGCCTATGAAAACACTTTCTTCTCTGAAGGAATTCATCCATTCGGTGCTGCCCTGCCCTGCCTACTATCTAACTTTAGACTAGCACAGATAACTGCCTCTCTGTCTTCAGTATCTGTATAGCTGCAGCCTTTATATTAGCCCGAGTGATATTGGGGCATCACTGTATTAGCTGTAGTGTAGAAGTGTCAACACAATTACTTACTAAATTTGATTACAACCTCATGAAACAAAAAGCCTCTGACAAGTAGGGGAAAAGGTTCCCTTTCCCAAGAGTCTGGCAGACACACAGTGCCCTGGTGCCTGCTGAGAAATGGTGAGAAAATCAAATCATGCTTTGCAGGCTGCAGAAGTTTCATACACGCACAGGAGTGTTGGCCTCAAGGAAGTGCAATGTTTCCATGAGGCCTATCCAGAGACTTTCCCCTGGACTATTTGGAAGATGTTTCTTCTTCCCACTATCGAAGGGAGAAGAATTGAATCCCAGAAATGGGCACTTTCCAGGCATTTTGTGGCTTGGAGTAGGGAACAACCATCCCTGCAATTATGTTTCCTTGACCCCATGTCTCCACAGTGTTTGGTCTCTGTGGGAGCCTGCCACAGTATGGTCCCAGCTGCCAGGCACCTCCTGGGTGTTCCAGCACTAAGTGTTGCATAGGCACAGCTGGACATCCTGGAGGACAGAAACCTGGAGCTGACTGGCATCACGATTAAGCGGTTAAACTGGCCGCACCAGAGAGAGGTCTCTCCACAACCCCGACCCCAGCCTCCAGATCCTTTTCAGGAGAGAGAAGATAATGGAAAATTCCCTGAAAGGCCTTTCAAAAAACTAGAACTCTTGGTTCCAAAATAATACCTTTTATTAGACCAACTTGGAAATTGCAAGAAAATTATCCTTTTCTGCAAGCTTTCAGGATCAAAGTCCCTTTGTGTCTTCTTGTCTCAGACCAAGACAGCTACCAAGTACACCCCTGAAGGGCTTTTGAAATCTGGGGAATACTTGAAGACAGAGGGGATTTGATACCAGTCTTTAACTACCTGAAGGTTGGTTACAAAGAGGATGGAGCTAGACTGGTCTCTCTGGTGGCAGATGACAGAACAAGGAGCAATGGTCTCAAGTTTTAGCGAGGGGAGTTTAGGATGGTGGTAACAGGCAGGTAACAGGTTACCTATAGGGTGCTGGACTCTCCATCCTTGGAGGTTTTTAAGGCCTACCTTGACAAAGCCTTGGCTGGAATGATCTAGTTGAGGATGATACTGCTTTGAGCAGGGGGTTGAACTAGATGACATCCTGAGGTCATCCCTAATTTTCTATGAGTCTATGACAAAGAGAAATCAGCATCATTCCCATTGACTGGATGCACCCAAAGCCCCAGTGCAGTTTGCAGAGTCCTAATATGTATCTTGCAGTTGCCGTTTCCCAATACCAGATAGGATTTGTAGTCCTGAGGGACCTTAACTATAAGTGATTTCCAAAGAAGCCAGAAGCAGCTTTGAGACTCGAGCTGGCCATTTTTGTTGTGACACTGTTTTGTGGAGGGTTTAGATATTTTAAAATTTGGTTATTTGGTTTAATTCCAATTTGGAATAAAGAGCCCAGCCTTTTTGCATTTCTCTGTGGAGGAAAATGGTTCACAGACTGTCCCCCTGGTGAGGTGGCTCCAGAGCAGCAGACCCTGGATGCCCTGGGATCCCCTGCTTGAAGGCCGTCTCACAGGTGGCCTGCCAAGGAACCCACTGGGCTGGGTGGCAGGCAAGTAACCCGACTGCTTGTGTTGTGTTGGAATTTCATTGGAATGGCACCATGTCTACAGAGTGTTTTCATTTCAATGGTTGACAAATTCTGATGATAAAAGAACATTTCATGACAAGTTTTCCAACCCAACTCAAGTCATGATGCATATTTCTGAACAAAATTTTAGTATACAATGCACATCCAAGATGGCCATATCATGTGCAGCATGGAATAGAGGTGCTACATTCAGTGCCCCTGAGATGTATGGCCACTAGATGAAGCTTCAGTGCTACATATAGTGAGCAGCCTCAATGTTACCTGCAAAAGGGGCCTAGTCTTCAGAAGTTCTGAGCAACCACAACTCCAGTAGGAGCTGCAGCTGCTAAGCATCCTTGACAATCAAACTGATGCTACTGTTTTTAGCCAGGTGTAGGTAATAAATGAGTGTGAAGTTTGTTGCATGAATACATCTTGCACATGAGACATAAAGCACATATATATACAGCAAGTGCTTCATGAAATCCATAGACTATAAATGCATCATTTATGGACATTGCACATAGGAATAATCTGTAATGCATATGTACACACACAGTGCATATATTATGCTCATTCCTATTCATAATGGAAATTCTGGTTGTAAAGTCCCATTTGGCTTCAGGTTACCAACTAGATGTTGGGACAGAATAGTGGATCTATTGTTCTGCTGCTTTTGGGACCTTCTGTTTTGTTGCTTTGGGGACTTACTGAGCTGAGAGAAACCAGCAGAAACCACGAGATACTAATTATTGAATTCTTTTAATAAAGTCTAGTGGAAATTTCACTCAGGATGTTATATGCAGTGCATGCAGTGAGGGATTGTGCCTTTTCAGTTTTTGGAATAGATGCTGTGAATGCCTGAGAAACTTGTCCTGATCAGTGATTAGGTATGTGACTTGCACCACTTCTCAGATAGATATTCTCCTGATCTTAAACAGATTATTCACTGGTGCTGCAACAAGGGACAGATTGACAGACACCGTACTTCTCTTTAACAATCCTGTGTGCCCAGCAGAGAAGTGGTGGCATGCTCCTTCTACCTTATATAACTGCTCCACTCTTATAAGCAAGATGTCTCTGTGATTCTTGTCCACTTCAACCTCTTCTTTTAATATCAAAAGCAGAAAGAGGCACCATAGGAGGACAGCATAATGCATTCACCTACATTCAGGTGTTCTTTTAATGGAATTCTCTTAAAGCCATGGCAATTAAGAGATAAAACAGCCAAAGTAACTGGTCATCGACTGAATTACTCTTGGCACTGCGCTGAGGGACATCCATCTTTCAGTACTTCTGACTAACGAGGTCACTTGTTCTTATGAGTATATTTAATCTGATCTTGATCTTCCTAGACTGTTATTGTTCATCATATTTTTGACCTACCCTGCACTCATGAACTCTGTTATGTGAGTGGTTGCTGACTGTAAGAGTCTTCCAGGAAGGAAACTCTTGAAATCTGACAAATATTAAATCTTTAACTTGTCTCCAAAAATTGATTGAAAGAGAGAGCGATTTCCTAGCAAATGTGCAGAAGAAAACCCTGTACACTCTGGCATATACCACCAAAAAACATTTTTACACAATCTGTGAACAACTTTTCTGTGCTTTTCCTTTCCTGCTCTGTTGTGAGCACCAGAACTCCCTTAGCCTCACACATGTAATTTGAAAAGCTGGCAGTGACTGCATAGTTGGAGTGCAAAGAGGAACAGATTAGAGCCAGCAGACCACTTTGGAAGAGATCTTGGTAAGGTGGGCTGTGGCAATGCATCAATGGCCCACTTAGCTGCATGTTAATTCTCCTATATCACGCTGCATAGGCAGTGTGAGAGGAAGATTTCATTCCCATTCTCCCTTCACTCTGCACCAGGCTTTGTGCAGTACAATACCATGGTGCTGCATTTCTGATTCACCCTTCTGGAGATCAGCATGATGACCATCCGTGCCATTGTGCCGAATCCACATCATTCAGGCTTCAGCCCTGCTTCCCTCACCCATTGCATCAGGGTTAATTAATTATGTGTCTGACACCTGTGTGAAGAGGCCAACGGCATTATCTGGGGCTATGGAGTGGATCAGTAAAGTGTACTCCTGTGCCCCTTGACAACAGAGACTCTGCCAATATTTGTCATTAGACAAATGCCTCCCTCTTGCTCTCTTATGTACTCAAGTAACTGGCCATTATCTCCCTTAATCCTTGTAATAACAGTGTCAGGGTGTCAAGGAGTCTCTATTGCTTAGGAGACCATTGAGAAAAAAAAACTGGATTGTGTTCCTGAAAAGGCCTAAGAAAGGGAGGGGCATGTGAAGGTCCCTAAAACGAGTGTTTAGGCAGGGAAAGTGCTCTCTTTGATTTATAGAGGGAATGCAAAACTATTCAGAGCCAAATCCTGCTTCTACTGATTGGACCAGGACTGTCATCAATAGGAAAAGGAACAGGCACTCAATATATGTTTGATTGCAAAATATTTTTGTATCAAGAGGGGACCTTTCCAGTTGTGTCCAAGTGATTTGGGAACAATAGTGTTCAAAAAAGAATGAGGTACTGAACCTGCATTCTACACTATTTTGTTAATTAAAGCCTCACATGGTTTTGTTAGCTTCTTCCTCTGATACTCTCCTGGGACAATGTCTTGCAGTCGTTCCTCAACCAAAACTGCTGCTAAAGCCAGTTGGAATTTTTCCTCGCTTAAAAAATTCCATTTACATTGGTTGAGTTATCTCTAATGTAGAAGCACTTACTGAATTAAATTAAGTTGGTTTCAGCCCCATTTTACACTAAAGTAGCATATTTATCTTAGAGATTTCTACAGTGTAAATTGATCCTTTCAGATATTCTAGGGAACATTTTCTTAATGGAGACATGGCCTCTGTCAGGACTGTTATTTCTTGTTCTGAGAAACTGAATAAAAAGTCCTCTTAAAATTCTGTGATCTGATTGGGATCAGGAAGATAGGTGAAATGACACAAATAATAAATTATTCATTGTGAATTAAGCATTCAGTTGGAGTTATCAGGCCAAAACCACAAAGCCCAGAAAACAAGTATTTTGTTGCTCCCATCTTGGCTAGACGAGGTACCAGCCAAGTGAAGGGTCACGATGGACATAAAAAAAAGATATTCCTTATCACTTTGGGCTAAATTAGAGCTGGCTAAGTACTACACAGGAATGTCTGCTACAAATACTTATTCAGACTTCTTTCCATCTTCATTTTTTCTGGAAGATCTAGCAGACTGATAAAAGAATGCTCGTGGCTACTGCGGCTTTCTAAGGAGCCACAAGTAGTTAGTTACACAACTTCCACTGAAATTCAATGGAAATTGCAATGTTCTTTGAAAAATTGTAGCCTTGCCTGTAATAATTTCTTCTAGATTTGTTAGTGGATGCAGTTATGTGCCATTTAGAAGGTAATTTCTTCTAAACTTGTGGATTTGATTTATCCTCTCCAGAACATGGATAGTGATGAACTACATGCAGGTAACAGACAAGTACACAATTCTGCCATTATTTTGTAGATTTGCCTATACCTAATTAATTTACAAAGAAGAATAATCCTAATAAGTAACTGCTATTCATGGTAACTTCTGCTGTAAATGAGCTACATACAAAAATATACCCTTTCCATGGCCAAGATGCTCTGCTAGTTCCATCTATCAGTTAAGAACAGCTGAAAGATGATATGTCCCCTAGGACAAACTTTGTGACATCTGCATGATCCTGCAAAGCATCAAGGAAATCTGCATTGCAAGGCATTGTTTCCTGCGGAAGATGATGTCATAGAAAAAAAGAAACTTTATACTTTATAAAAGGGGAACATTCATATGTATGTGTACATATTTACATAGGCATATGGTGAAAGGAAAGCTTTCTGTCAAAACTATTATTGATTAAATGAATGTCTTTTGCAAAAAAACTATCAGCCCTCTGTAAAAAGTCTTGATTTTTTTTTGGTTGAAAAATAGAATACATGCTGATTATATTATATCCCTTTAGTGTACCTAGTGGTCCAGCCCCTCCACCTGAATTTCATTGTCTATGATACACTGTGGCTGCAGGATTCCCAACATTCACCTTCATTAACCAAGAAAGGAAATGATGGTTAATCATAGGATATGCAGGCTGACCAGAGAGCATGCCTTATGGAGGATAATGGGAGCATGGGGCACTGAAACCATTGCTCCCCAAAGACCTCAGCTCAGCATTTCCAAATCAATTTCTTTCCTCTGAAAAATCAAAATTTTCTATAGAAATTTCCACTATTTTTCAACCAGTTCTATGTACACATATTTAATACTCTTCTCTGTCACGATGCTTACAAAACATTAACAATGGCTAGGCATAGATAGTAGTGTGCTAGAATCACTGCTTTTCGTGCCGACCATTTATTTCACTGTCACCCAGTGCTTTCCCGTTATCTACATTTGTCATCTCTTGGTTTAACCTTAGATTGTAATCTCCTTGGGGCAAGGAATGTCTTTTTGCTGTGTTTGTACAGCACTTATCACAAAGATACCCTAGGCAGTATGGTTGTCTACAGATGCCATCTACTGCCAGTGGAGAACACCAGACTGTGACCTGGGGTCTGTTCTCAACTCTGCCATTGCTCTGTTGGTTATTCCTGGACAAGTCACTTCACCTTCTCCAGTTTTCCCTTCTGTCTTTATAGCTTCCCTTCTAACCCTGACAAAATACGTCCTGCTCATTTATGCCTCCTGGGTACACCCAAGACCAGCAGGTAGTCAAAGCAGAGGGTTCAGGACCAGGTCAGAGTGGATTTAAGTGCCCCACCTACCACCCCATTTTCAAGTTGTCTCAGGACAGGGCACCTGGACCTCAAGACTGTTCTAGCCCTCTTCTCTGTCTAATAGCCAGTCTCTACTAGTACATCCCAGAAGGAGTGAATGATCAGGTCAGTGTTGGATCTGGAGTTGGGGAGTGGGAGAACTGTAGGCATGTCCTTTGATGTCCTTTGTAAAGTGCTTTGAGCTACTGGTA
Organism: Crocodylus siamensis; assembly: GCF_052110815.1. Taxonomy (NCBI): domain Eukaryota; kingdom Metazoa; phylum Chordata; order Crocodylia; family Crocodylidae; genus Crocodylus; species Crocodylus siamensis. The sequence goes on from NC_143402.1 coordinate 61,898,467, forward strand.
ACAACTGATGATAAACAAGTAACTGTATGCTAGTATTTCTATAGAAATGGTATCTGTGGTATAGCTTCTGTAATAATCTGTGTGTACTGTTCACAGACCTTTGATTTCCTGCATGTGAGGGAGGCTAGAATGCTTAGAGATTTGCTGCCCAGCTCCCGCAGTGCCGGGTATGGAGCTGGAAGTGCAGCGGGGTAGGTGAGCAAGAAAACGTGTTTCACCTTGGTTTCCCTGTCGGCATGGAACCTCACTGGATGCAGCTCGCTGTAAATGCTGTATGCTGCTTGAGAGAGGCTCTGCACCTCTAGATGGCTCAGGTCAGGATGGACATTCATCAGCAAAGCTGCCTGGGTGCAGCTTACAGTGTGCTTGCTCCTGCAGTTCCCAGCTGCCACTAGCACTGTTGGTCCCTCAGGTTTAGAAATAATAAATTCCCTCAAGGACTTTCAGAGATAAAGAATGGTATTAAACACAAGCTGTTAGCCAGAGAGACTCTGAAGGGGGCACTTCACAGTCTGACCCAAATACACTGCAAAGCATTTAACTGAGTTTAATTGGCTTGGATGCTCCCAGTCAGATTCAGCTTCCCCATTAGCTGGGGCAGTTTCATTTAAATCAGTGGAGATGTTTAATTTGGCTTTTTGTCCTTGTTCTTACTGAGCTCACTATGTCATTACCTATGTTGAGGTACCTGCATTACAGCCCATGGTATAACAAAGCCATGTAGGCACGCTGCATTCAGAGCTGTGTGGCTGTGGTTTAAATGGACCATTTGAGCTTTGTCTGCTAATTGAGGCTATATTTGCAGAGTTGAGGATTCATGTGCTCCTGTTATCCTAAACGCAGATTAGGAAACTGCTTGGCCAAGTAACAGCTAACTTTACGACCCAGTGTACACCTTGATGTCTCGGTTTCTAATTCTGGCACCTGTATAGTGCAGATATTGAAATGTTTTGGCTTCATCAGGAAAAGGTCTGTTTAAAAATTAATAACTCTCCCTCCTACCCATCTACCCCAACATACTCCCAAATAGGTTTCCCCAAAATCAAGGAAGGAGAGGGAAATCTCTGGTTATTGAAACCCACTCCTCCCTTTCTCCACCCTGATCATCAACTAGTACAGCCCAAAGAGAGGTTTCACCCTGCAGAGGTATAAAAAGTCTCTCCAAGGTAGAGAGGTAACAAGAGAAGGTATGTTGAAACTGAAAGCCATTTGCATGCTTAAGCAGTTGCGACTTCTCAACCTTCCTTGGCAGAAAGCTGCTGGTTTTCTAGCTGCCCTCATGAGTCTTCGGTACACAACATCATTTATTGTATGCTTGTGGGTTGTTTTTCTAACTGTACAACCATCTCTCAGCCCCAACCATAGACTATGGACATATGTGGAGATCTGCTTCCACTCAGCCTGGAGTTATCGTGTCAATTTTGAGAGTGACTCAGTCAATTTCACTCCATTTCAGCTTCAGATTTCACTCTGAAGCAGCCACCACTTCTGTACCAGCCCTGGTTTTTCCACTCAAACTGTAACTGGGGCAGGGAGTGGATGGTACCTGAAGGGTATGACAACTGGAATTTTGGTCCAATGGAAAGAGTTTGGAGTAAATCTGGGTTGGAATGAAGACTGATGTTGTTTTTGAATTGGTGAAAGTAGTGTAATTTAAATGCCACTACTTTCCATCTCTCAATCCAGGTTAGTATAGCCCCTCTCCAGCAACTGGCTGTCAGAAGTAAATGGAATTACGTGGTAGGGACCTCCCCCTTCCTGTACAAGGGTAACAAAGCAGCCGAAAGACTGAACACAACTCTTTTTACCCTGAAGGAGCTAGTGGGCAGGTGGATAGCTTTGGCTCCCGACATTTCTGTACCCTTTCTTGATATACAATCCCCCTGTTCAAGAAAGGGGGCAGTTCAGTTAAGTCTGGTTTGCTGAAAGTATCTTTCCTTTTCCTTTCTTTTATGGATTAAAATAAATATTGTCACTGTAAATATCAGAAAATCTACAGTTACAGGGATAGTCAGTGGGCTGGGCTGCACACACTCCAGTGATTTGAGCCTAGTTTTTGTGACTTGATATTTGATTCTTTGGCTCAGGTTTGGCCCATTGGAAATATTTCCCAGTGTTTTTCCATCAGTGCAGAATACCAAAACTTACAGCCCATAAATCCAAGATCTTGGCCTTCGGGGAGATGAGGGGGGAGAAAAAGGGAGATGGAGACAGAGGTTTGAGTACCCAAAGGTCTTGCATCAGGATTGTGTTTCTTCATTTTTTTTTAATATGTCTTTCACACAGGGCATTTTTATAGGGCCATTAAATCCCAGGATGTAAGGGAGATCAGAGGAGGAATGGAGGGGCAGTAATGTCAGGAATCAGATCAGGTTTCTTTCCCCCCTTTGTCTAGATTCGCTTCAGTGGTCACACTTGTGACAGGATATGCTGTGTCTAACCTAATGCACTGAGTTGGCCTAATGGCCAGAGTTGTCTGAGCCCTGCTGTGCCAGTCAAAATGAAGGGTGACATTGATTCCCTCCCCGCCTCCCACCCTTCACCAAAAGATTTCATGGAGATTCCTGAGGTCACAGGTTACATGGTGACATACCAGCCGTTGCTGAAAGTCACCCTGGATAGGTTGACTTCCTGATTTGGGGAACTTTCAGCTTTTCCCTTAAAAATCCTCAGACCGCTTTCTAGATTTCTCTTCAACCCATTCTTTGTCTTCAGACCAATCCTGTAGAATTGTCAGTGAATTTCATGTTAGCAGTTGGCCAACCATGTATTCTCACTGCAGTCAGTCTGTCTGTCTCTAGCTGTCTCATCATCCAGTCATGGCATATAGGTTTCCCCTGAAATTAGTCATCATGCCTGTGTGTCCAGTTACTGCATTAGTATGGCATCTCAAAGAGGATGCAGTAGTTCTCTTGCTATTAGATATGTGGCTCCTTTTCTTCAACTGATCATCTCTTCTCTTCCCATACCCGTAATTGCAGTTGTTTGGACCGGAACAAGATACAGGCATGGTTTTTCCCTCACTTCCTATCATGAATAAGCTTTAGTTTCTCTCTCTCCCCCACCCCGTCAGCTGCTAGAATTATCTTGCATTTCTAGATCTTCCAGGGCATCTGCACAATATGGTGAATGCATTAAAGAATTGCTCAAGCCAATAAGCTTTCTCAGATAAACGCTTCCAAGAAAATCATCGGCCAAAGGGTGGAAGGAAAGCAGTCCTACCTTATCTCCTAAGCTAAGGGGCTAAATGCTTGACATATCCTATTAGCATGCTTTGTTAAAAGAAAAGAACCCTGTGCAGTGAAAGACACCTACAGAGCTCAGTTTCCCTCCAGACTTGACCACCTGTCCTTTATTTAAAGGACAGTCCTCTTTCCCCCTCCACTGTTACTTGCCTCTGACCTGTGCTTTTCCAGAATGATCCAAAGCCCATGAAAGGCAAAAGGAAGCTTTTCATGGACTTCAAATTGGGTCCTTTGTACATCTTAATGGGAGGGGTAATCCAAATGCAAGCAGAATGGCAGCTGTGGGGAGGGGATGGAGGAAGGGGAGGGTAAGGGAGGGAAAATTGGCCAAATCTAAATGAGCTCAGAAAGGTTGGGTAAATTCAGTGTATGGAAAGCACTGACAATCCACATGACAGGAATGATACAGCTGTTGCCCTTCCATGCAGTGAAGGTGGTAAGCTGGTCTTAGCATTTGGGTTTCCAGAAGCTCTGGTGAAAGGAAAGAGTATGAAAGAAAGAATTGCAGCAGTAAGGACAGGAAGATCTTAAGGCAGGGTTAATGTATTTGGCAAAGGCAGAGCTGGGGCAAAGGAGGCATCTTGCTGGAGGTGGTGATAGGTAGAAAAGGCAGATTTGGAAAGGCAGAATAGCTCAGGGTTAGGCCCTTCAAGATTTCCAGCCTTTGGAACAAAGCAAGGATCTGCGTTTAGAACAAGGGATGAGATCCTTCTTCCATTTCAGTCAAAGTATCCAAAGGAGGCCAAGGAAGGATTCTCTTGACACAGGTACTGTGGAGGACAGACATAAGGTGGCCTTCCAAGTGCACCTTCACAACTTCTATTATAAGAGTTGGGTCAAGAATGGAGCTGGGGGTTGGGGGGGGGCAAGTCATGACAGCAGTACACACGGTGACAAAACCACAGGCAGTGCTGCAGTCTACGGGTCAGATGAGGGTGGCTGTTGTGATATAGGCCCAGAATCACCCAGAACTGCAAAAAGAGGAGGTGGCATAAAGCCAGAATAGTGCCCTGTTTCCTGGGCTTTGAGTTCTGTGTTGTACAGCACAGAAACTCTCCCACTAGGGTAGAGAGGACTTGAGTATGTGCCTGTTTCCTAATATGAGATTCTTTTCAAGGCCTGTGCTTCAAGAGCCAAATCTTGATCCCTTTGAAGCTTCCATTGATTTAACAGGAAGGAGTATTTGGTCCTGAGAACAAGTAGTTTGGAGTAAGGGCTAATGTCTTGATTGGAGATGAGCCCTAAAGAATGAACGCCCATAAATAAGCAACCTCAGGCAAGTCTGGGTACAGAGCCAAAGCTTTCTGGTCTAACCAACCCCATTACTAGCTGTTACCCAACGGAGTTTCCATGCCAGCTATGTCCTTCCATGGCTGAAGGTAGCATAACGCCAGTCATCTCTGGTGTACTGCTGCTGCAGGAGGCATAGGAGCATCTTCTGTTATTTTCATTTGTATGACAGCAGCATTTACAGTCCGCAGTCCAGATTAAAGCACTACTGTGCATGCACACATGAAGTAAAAGACACTCCCTGTTCTAAATGTGTTAGTGCCTAAAGAGACAAGGCAGAAGTGGAAAAGGGGCAAAGAAGTGAAGGGAACTTTCCTGTTGGCACATTTAGCAGATCAATAGTGGAGCCAGAAGTAGAATCCAGATCTCCTGAGTCATCTGTTCAGTGCTCTGCCCACTGGCCCATACTACCTTTCAGTCTGACTTTTAAGTATTGCTAAAAGCCATAAAAATAATAGATTAGTGAAAGACAGGCACTGCTCAGGTAGAACAAGTTGCTCTGACTAATCCAATCATCAGCATGCACACAGCTTTTCTATACAGGTGGATGAGAAAATGCCTAGGAAGGCTATCTGGATCCAGGAGCAGGTTGTTTCTAAATAAAACATTTTAAGAGAGGGAGGAAAACACTGTCTTGCAAACTCCTTTGAGGGTTTTTAGAAGTGGATAGAGGGATATATTTCCAGTGGGATTTGATATTTGAGAAATGGGTTTTTCACTGTTTGACCAGCCCACCATTTCTCCGTTAGAATTCCATCATCGAAGGCATAGTAAAAGAGATTTCCAGACATATAATACTTAACATCCCTCACTAGACAAATCAAAAACATAATATGGTTTAAAAAATTAGATTTGCCTCGTAATCTAATCAGTATTAAATAACAATAATTCTAAATCTGAGGTTCTATATTTAAAATGCATTTAATCTCTGGGGATTGACAGAGTTATTTAATATAATGGAATCACCATTACTATCTAATGAAGGTGCTCCATAGAGATGGGGTTTTTCACTGAAAATAGCAATGGTTAAATAATTAGAAGCAAGGTCTAGATCTTCATCTGAAGTAAATTGGCATGAGATTTGGGCCTTGTGCTCTCTTTTTAGTATCTCTACAACATCGTTGTAGTCAATACCAAGGGACAAATGGTTGTAAATTGTCAATAAATGTTAATGGTAAATATGAGGACTTAATAGAGTTCTAATCCGAGCTCTGTAACTAACTGCTCTGTGACTTCAGGTAAGTCGCTTCACTTCTTTGCAGCCCAGTTTCCTCCTCTTTAAATGGGATAATAATACTTCCCGGCCTCACAGAGGGGTTGTTAGGAGTCAATTGTTAATATCCGTAAAGCCTTTGACAAATGTTAAGTGCTCAGTGTTGTTCTGCTTTGAATGCCATTTCCCCACGATTGCTTTGAGTTTGCTCTTGAACAAACCCAGATTCCCTTCCTCCATAATCTCTCCTGTCAGTTTGCTCTATATATGTATAAAGCCGACCAAATACCCTTGGTTTTTATTTCTGTGCTGCACAGCACTGTCTGCATTTGGTTTTGCTCTACATTCTCCTTATCCCTTGTGCAAAGGTGGAAATAATTACTTGGGTAAACAACATCTTCTTCATTTCCAAGTCTGTTTATTTAGATTAGAGCTTTTCTGAGCCATCCTTTCCTTTTCTGGCTCAGACAGTAGTCATATATTTTTAACCCATTTTAGTAGCTAATTTAGCTTTGCATTTTGCTATATTAATTCCAACAAGCCACTTCCCAGCTGACTTTCCCTAAGGCAGTGAGGGCCATTACATCAGCTGAGTTTTTTTCTCCCCTGAACCTGTCTGTACTTTTTTTTCTTTGCATTAAGCAGTTTTCCTTATCTCCCTTTCAGAGAGAGATAGGATGTGTTCCCATCCGGATTTCCCTTGCTGGCTTCGTAACGATTTCTGAGTCACCTGGTCAATCCACTCATTACAGAGAAAGCTGATCCATATTGAGCCGGTTAGTTGCATACACTCTGAACTTTTTATATTTAAATATATTGGAGTTATATCAGCAGCAGGCAGGGACTCTGCTGCTGTCAAATGTCAGCATTGGCGTGACTGTATCTTGCAAAACTGGGTGAATGTTCCTTCCTTGTGGCATGTGCTTTAATTTCCTATTATTATTACTTTAATAAGACTGATACTTACTGTACATTGCTCATTTGCTCCTAAAATTGGAACCATTACAGCAATAACTGGCAATTACATCCTGAGCAGTGCAGTGCAGCATGTGAATACCTACCTTGTGTCTCCAAAAGAGAGGACATGGATCAGCTTATCGAGGATTCATGAGTCAGATGTTCAGCTAGGAACCCATCCTTTATGCTATAATACTAAGCTAAGACATTACACCTGACTTCAGAGAAACAGTAGAGCTGAGTGGAGAAAATTGTGATGCCTACAATTTGTTCCTGGCTTTGTCACTGAGCTTCTGATTGCCTTGTCCATGAGACCACGCAGCCTGTAGAATCGGTGGGTGCATCTACACATGCTATTGAGGTGAAGCAACAAACTCCGGTGCAGTTTGTGCTGGAGTTTATTGCTTCCAGGCACTGTGTTTCCATGTGTTCCCAGGATCGCAGCACATTGAGCCAGGTCAGAGCAGCCCCAGCTGGCAGGGGGCCTGGGGTTAGTTCATCCTCCCAGGGCTTGACCCAGCTCAACGTACTGTGGAGGGGCTGGCTAGGGCACAAGGGTGTTTCAGTGTGGGACTAGCCAGCAGGCAACCCCTGTACTAAAGTACCCTCATACCCCAGACAGCTCCATCAACATCTACATGTGCATTGCTGCATGCTAAATAACTTTGCTGCAGGATAGTACTTGTGTTTACAAGTAAAACCATATGGTGGCATTTATTAGTTTACTGCACCCTAATAGGGCTGCACATGTAAACACAGAGACTTTGCTTAGAGCCAATTAATCGGTTCTACAGTAAACGTCTTATGCAGATGTGCCCTGTATGACACAGCTTGTGGCCACAGTAGGACTGATAGTGTAGCAGGCATATCTTCTTCCACCAAGAACTTTTCATGATGCTGAAAATAAAAAGAACCAGTGTAAGCCAAGGTTCCTTGTTGAGCTGTGCCACTGGCCCCCCCGTTCCTCTTCTTTGTCTTACTGAATAGAGGCTATTCTCTTCCTTTGATCAGAGAGTAGAGCTTTATCACCACAGAGTGCCTAATTGTTCATTTGGCCAGTGTACTGCACACCTGCTGAGGAGGAGTAAATCCCACTCTTTCTGTAGACTCACTAGCCTAAATAAGTTATAATGAGACTTAGCTAAATAGACCCTAAGATGGTAACTAAGCCTCTAATTCAGGTGGGTGCTTGCTAATGAAACAAAAGCCTGGAGTATAAACAGGGAAACAAATTCTACCGCTCAAGCTTTTCTGAGCTTGGGAAGTTTCTTCAGTCAGGACCTTCTGTGTAGGGAAGTGAGAGAAGGAGGAGGACTACGACAGACAGAAGCCTGGCAGGGCTGGTCATCTACCCACCAGCAAAAAAAAAGGGTGACGGGGAGCAGACAGAAGACATGGAGAGGGGGCAAAGCCCCATGCAGCCCTGTCAGACTTGTCACTGGTTTCCTGGTAAGGGAAAGCCAGAACTGGCCTATATCCCCCATCGGGTCCTTTCATATGCAGACTTCCAGCATGCACCCCATTTATCATTAATATAGAAAAGTATAATAATATTAGGCTTTTATTATTTTATAATAACAAAATAGCCAGATTGCTAGTGCTGCAGTCTGGGGTTTTTTGTTTTCTCATAGAAAAGGTAGAGAATAAACAGTTCAAACATAGCCTTTTCTTGCCTCGCTTTGCCGATAAGCATTGACTCCAGGATGTTGAGGGCTTGCCCCTATGGCAAGAAGACAGGTTAGCCAGACTCTGTCATCCCTGTTTCTTCCTGTCTGCCAGTAAGCAGTTGACCACAGATAAAACCACTTCCAGTACTTTCTGCTAATGGTAGGGGCTTGAGGGTTTGCCTGCAAAGTTGGTGAGTCATATTCAAACTGCCAATACCGAGCTGAAACGTAGTATTCATGTAATGGGGAAAGGAACGCAGCTGCATCCCCCACTGCAGCCTTTGGGGTGTAGGAGATTTTCTAGTATCAGCAGAACTGGTGCTTTGTAAATGGACATATCTGCCTGTTCAGAAGATCTGTGGATAGGCATCCACTGCTCAGGTGGAATAATCTATTAATTAATCTGGCATTAGCATCTGGAGTACCCAGGACTCTAAATATCATACAAACAAAAAATATGAGAGCAACCGTTGCAAAGAGCTGACAGTCTAACTAGACAAGACAGAGGAAGGATGGGAAAGGAAATGAATAAAATGACTTTTGTTAGGTTACAGAGCAGGAGGATCAAGGAACAACACCCCTGACACCCAGACCAGTGCCCTATCCATAGCACCCTGCAGCTTCTCATTTAAGTCAGTGCACTTGTAAGATGAGCAGGAGACCAACATAGCCCTAAATGAGGTACTATGTGCCAAAAGAGGGCTGTTCCTGATGCTGTCCAAAATGAGATCCTCACACATGGATTCAAGAAGAACAAGCCACCTCTGGGTTAGTTAAATTGCAGCTCTCCACTTGTGAATGCACACCAATAAAAAAGGGAAGGCAAGTCCTGCTATGATAACAAGGAGGCTCCAGGAGCTGCTATTCATGAAAATGGTCCCCTAAGGGTGAGTCCTCAGTGACAGCCTTGAAGTCTGCATTCATTATGCACATCTCTTTCATACTGCCTTCATTACTCGCATGCTATCTAGTGTCATTAAGATATCAAGTTCATTTAGGTACATCCACATTGGCAGTTTAATTATGTCTGGGTACTACTCTGTATTTTATTCATGGACTATCTCAGGGCGGTTGTCAAACACAAGCCCAGGAGATAAAGGTTCTGTGGCTGTAGAATGCTAATGTCCTGCTAGTTCCCTTTTGACAAATACACATGCCGGTTATTACCAAACTGATTATTTCATTCATTAACACCACATATATCAGCTCCCTTCACCCAATATTATTGTGTACATTCATCTTTTCATAAACAATTACCTGACAAGTTTGGGAAAGGGAGGTGTTGGGGAATTAATGCTCTAATGGGAATTTTCTGGCTTGGGTTAGTAACAAGGTGCTGTGCTTGGAATGCCCTGTTAGCACGATCACTTCATTAATCAAATTAGGGACAATAACACATCATATGTGCACCATGTTTCCAAACAATACCAAATCAGCTTCCTTTGTGCTGGTGGCCTAGCTGATGGGGACCTGTTCCCAGTTTGCTTTGACCAGGAGCATAAAATAAAGTAAGGAGATCCCAGCGGGAAACTTTGAAAAGCATTCTGTTTAGAGACAGCGTTGCTGATATATTTCCTCCATTTCTTATCTGCTTTTTCCTTTTATTATTATTATTGTCATGAGGCACATTTGCATGAAAACAGGTCCTTTGTTTATTGTCAGCTCCCTTCCTCTGGCTTTCTCTTATTGCTCTCTCAGAGTTGTAATCCTCCACGACAGCATAACTGGTGACTGCAGGAATGATTGTGTCATCATGAACAGGCAGCCATCTGGGAAACCAAAAGCACTTTCTCCTTTTTTCATGTAAAGATTCTGACAGTGAAAATCCAAGGGCAGGAAAAAAGACCCGGAAATTGTATGGTACCTGTCAGCTTTGTAGAGACTGTTTTGAGACACCATAGCAAACATTTTCAAAAGGGACAAGTGATTTGGATTGCTTAAGTTCAGACACTAGAAAGAGGGCAGATGTATAAAAAGTACTGTCTCAGTGTACTGGTAGTGCCATCATTCTGCATCAACAGTGACTGAAAAATGGAAGTTCTGGTTGATAGGCAGCTCCTAAAACCATTGCTGAGCTAGGGATATGCTTCATCTAGAGCAGTGGTTATCAACTTTTTGTACCAGGACCCATCAATTCCCAGTTCCAATCCAGTACATAGTTTAAATAGAAAACAGCCCCCTAGCCCCGCTGGTGCCCCTCACTCCTGACCTGCTGCCTCCCACTCCAAGGTCCCAGCCCCCCCTGGCACATTGTCTATGCCCCTGCATAGATTTACCTGTGGGGAGCTGCTGTCCACTCTGCCCGGCTGCCATGTGCATGTGTGCCCAGCACATGGCACCCCCTGCCTGATCGCCCTCCTTCTGCTCCACCCAGCTCCAAGCAGCCCCTTGCAGGCTGAACTCTGCTAGCCTGCAAAGGCAAAACCACAGTTTCTCAAGTTTTCTTTTTTTCCTTTAAAGGAGAATTCATTTTTTAAGTTTGTTGATCCGTTTTTTAAAGTTTGTTTGTGACCCTGTCATATATTCTTGTAACCCACTTTTGGGTTATGACCCATGGGTTGAGAAATGCTGATCTATCTAGAGGACGGAGTAGCAATCTCGAACCCAGGATCTCTTAAATACTAATCCTTGCTGCTATCTATTGGCTGTATCTCTTCTCTGCCTTAATTTCTCCATTTTTAAAATAGATGTGTGTACTGTGGGAATACGGCGTTTGAGTTGTATTTGGTCAGTTTCCCCTAAATACACACCGGTACATTTATTCCACTGGATCATGTAGATTTGTTTCTGTGTTAATCCCATGTTAGTCCCTCTAAATTCATTGTGCCTTTGAACATCCCTGCTTGAAACAATCTGAAAAATATTTAGCAGGTAGCAACTGCAAAAAGGCACAGAAGCAGTAAAAGTCAATTTGTCTTTCCAATTCAAGCAAATATGCCTGGTAAGTAACATCCCATTGGCTGTTGTGAGCATGAAGGCAGGGTAGATATGCACCTATGTTGTAAGAATGACATCAGGGATGTCTAAATCTGCATATGGGAGTTAGATAAAATTTGAATGCCTGAAACCCCTTTTAAAAAGAGCAGTTTCAAGGAATAAGAGCCAGATCCAAAAAAGAGCTTAGGTGTCTAAAATGCAATTTAGAAGTAACTTAGACACCTATATCCTGCCTTGTATTTTGGGCATCACCAGTATAGACAGATGCATTGGTTGTACTGATACTGATATAATCTGTTAGGCTACTAATATAATCTGTTAGGTAGCGATTCAAGTGTAGCAAAACTCCAACCTTAACCTTGCTTCATTCAGTGATTTAGCTCACTCTTCATCACCACAAGCTTATGCAGATGTAACAGTTACAGTATAAGAATGCAGTCCTGGCTGAGCTGAAACTCTCAGCAGATGGCTATTAGGGATTTACAAATGATGCTTCCCTCATGGCTAGATCCCATAACAGCTTGTCTACACTACTGTGGTGGCAAGGACAGGGCCAGACATGTTCTGCCCGTGCCCAACTCACCTGCACCCGCTGACAAGCTCCAAATCCAGAGGTTTATCAGTGAGGCCACTTTGAGCTCAATCCCTTAGCACTCGCTTATAAGCCCCAAAGTGGCTTCTCTGATACACTTCTGAGTTTGTAACATTCAGTAGACAAGGGTGGGTGAAGTATGGACAAGATGTGCTTGGCCCTATCCTTGCTGAGACCTCTTGCTGCTGTGGTGTAGGCTAGACAAGTTGTGAGGGGCACAATCTTGTCGGCAAGGTCTGAGCACACTTACTGTACACTGACAGCATTGAGATCAGTCCAGGCAGAGCAGCCATGGCCACTCTTGTTCAGGGAGCACAGACAGAGAAGGAAGGATGGGGCAATAGTGTCTGCCTTTTGTATAATGGCTTGGTTTTTCTGCACTTGCCCAGGAAATTAATTATAGGGCTCTCTGCCAGAAAGGAAGAGTACAAGTATGCATGGAGGTGTAGCCCAATGATGAGGGCACTCTCCTAGCAAGAGGGAGTCCTGTATTCCTGTGGATAAAAAACAGAAATAGTCCTAGGATCAAGGACCAACATTCAGGACTTCTAGCTTGCAGATAACTTCCCCCACCACTAGGTTGCCTCCATATGCTGTCTTTTTGGCCCTGTGGATTGGCACAGTGCCAAGCTTCAATGAAACAGGTGTAAAGTACCCTGAATTTAGCCTGGCCCATAATCTGGTGTTTTGGGAACTCTACCGGGAGGTGATAGATGTAATCTAAATGGGACATGTTATGGTGCACAAATGCTAATCATTACTGTAGACTTTGGGAATGTCTTTGACCACACTTCCAAACCTTCATCTTAGAGAGGTTGCAGATTCTCACTGGGACTTTCCAAAAGTGTCTAATGATAATGAATAGGAGCATGGGACTTCCTCCTAAATCACTGAGGTGCTTTTGAAAATCCCACCCACCTTTCTTCCTTAGGAGATGATTCCCACCCTCACTGAAGTCTATGCCTCTCCCATTTGCTTCATCAGTAAATACAGTTATTGGCCTGTAGTGCTGTATTATGCAATGGCATCAAAAGAATAAATTTGGAGATGTGCTGTGTAACTGGAAGCATTTTTTTGAAATTCATACTATTGTGGAAATTATAAGTCTTAGATCTTATCTGTGCTAGCCACTTCTTCCTATGATTGCCCAGTGGTGGCAGCAGGGAGAGGAATGTTGTTGTAGACAAGGTAGTGGAGGCTACAGGCATGTTGACCCACTGGGCCTGCTTACAGGCCTTTCATAAATAGCCTATCATTTCATAGAAACCAGGTTTAGTTTCTGTCTCTGACTTTCTGTATGACCCCAACCTTAAGCTTAGATCCTCAAAGCTACTAAAGCAGCAATGTGTCCTTGTTGCCAAGGAAGCTAACGGCATAGTGGGCTGCATTGGTAGGTGCATTGCCAGTAGGTCCAGGGAAGTGATTATTCCCCTGTATTCAGCACTGGTGAGGACACATCTGGAGTACTGTGACGGGAGCCAAGGAGGCCTCAGACAGAAAGCCCAGAGCACAGAGATTTGTTTTATCTGTTTTTTCCCCCTGGGTTTACTTTGATGTTTTGAGGGTGGAGAGACCAAGGAGCAAGGCCAGAGCCTGAATGAAGAGGAGGAGGACTAAGACAGACAGAAGCCTGGCAGGGCTGGTCATCTACCCACCAGCAAAAAAAAAGGTGACGGGGAGCAGACAGAAGACATGGAGAGGGGGCAAAGCCCCATGCAGCCCTGTCAGACTTGAGACTGGATAAGATAGCGAGACAAGGTGCCTATAGCCCTTCCTGGTTTAAGTTGAATCAGAGTCTCCCAGCATCCCAGATGTTTTGCATCCCTGGGCTGAGCTGGGCTGTGCTGTCTGCTGTAGAGAGCAGGGCTGGCCCTGCCCCTCTTCTACATAGCCACAAGGAGTTAAGAGACTGCAGGCACAGCAGGGCCTACCTGGCTTCCCCCTGCCCCAGAACCTCTCACCACTCAGTGCTCAAGCTGGGATCCCTCCCTTTCTCCCTTTCCTCTCCCACAACACAGGCCCCAGCAGCACGGACCCTAGTTGGTATGTGGTATCCTAATTGATGCTGAGAGGTGTATGTGTGTGTGTGTCTCCAATTTCACTGGGACAGGCTGACAGAGCAGTGTCCACTTAGGGCTTTTTGGAGCTAATCAGCAGGTCAGCTAGTAATGTCCCTCCATTCCTTCCTCAGAAAAAGCTGTTTAAAAAGAGCTTGAACTAATGAGAGAAGATTTGTTTTCTTGATGGGCTGATAAACAGTGTGTTATCAGCTCCCCACTGGCTCCCTTGTCTGTCAAGTTTGCAAACAGTATAAAGAAGCAGGGAGAGGGAGATTGAACAGCTCACCATCATCAACAGAAGCACGCATTGCACACACACCCTTACCCCAGAGTGCTGGCCCAGGGCTGGAGCCTGGCAACACTCCTGTCCCTTGAGCAGTGAGCAGAGAAAAGCCTGGGATATTGCAGGCAGGGTGGGGGTTTACACCCCTCCCTAATCAGAGCCTTCTGCCAAAGTGTGCCCCCCCCAACTCAGCACTATGGAAGGGAAGGGAAGGGAGCCCCTCCCCCAGTTTCTAGCCTGAGCCACTGCAGGCATGTGCCTGTGTTTCTTGATTTAAAAGTGAATGTCTATCCACTTCCAAATCAGTTCAAGATTGAATCAGTTCAGGCTCAGGCTTTTTAAATGTCTGTCCCTAGCCTCCAGGTTTAAGTTCCTTAAAGACAGCCTCTCAAAAAACATCACAACTTGTCACATCATGATGTGGCAAGCAAGAGAGAGAGAAAGACAAGGGGGCTAGACTCGGGGACTAGAGTAGGTAGCCAAATAGCACCCCACCACAAGGGGATGGCCAGTTGTCTCCTTAGAAGCACTTTATTACAAGCAGCCCCAAACCTGCTCTCTAACTACAACCTAAATGTTCCAATATTGTGGCAACAAACATGAAATAATTGCACAGACTGAACTGACCTCATATTTTGAACAGTACCTTTCCTTTTTTTCCCCCTCCAGATGCAATATTTGTTCATGGCATATACCTCTGCTATTAACTAAAAAAGTCCTGAAATACATTATATACTCTATCTAATACAGGATTAAGCAATGACACATTCCTTGATATGAGGATGGAATAACTGAGTAGAGAGAAGTAGTAGAAGGGCCCTTAATTCTTGACCTTTTGAGCTGTGGCTAAAATCATTTAATAGACTGTTGGACATGAATGGGCTAGGTGAGATTGCTTAGCACAATCTCTGCTTTGCCATCCATTTCCTTGACCAGAATTTGCAAATTAGACAGCAGAGACTGTTTAAAAGCCTTTTATTTTCTGGAAGCTTTTACTCCTTTTGCACTCAACTTCTCCACAAAAAATAGAGAACCCTTTGTTAGCCATTAAAGTTTCATTTAAGAAAAGGACAAAAAATTGGCTCTGATTCTATGAAAAATTACTTCGGGGATAAACTTGTGTGACTCCATATATTTCAGATCATAGCCTGAGGTCAATAGCTCTTTTTATAATATGGATAAAGGATGTTTTGGCCTTGCAGCAGGAGGAAATATAATGATATATAAAGAAGTTGCTTCCCAGCATAATTTAAGGCTTCCTTTTAGGTATCTGCCCCTATCATAAAGCTGTTTATCGATGAGCCCAGACATAGACATAAAGAATATCTGGTAGTTAAATGCATGTCTCAGTATTTTCTGAAGACTGAAAACTGACAGGGAATTGTTTAGGGAGCTCTAAGCAAATCTAGGAGAGTGAAGATAAGTTGAATGTGGGGAAGTGATGGAAATTCCAATGCCTGGGATGTTTGAAATGATGCTGAACAAAAGCACTGGAGGGAAAGTCCATTGCAAAGAACAGTCCTAAGGGATCCTTTTAATCTCAAATGTATTATTACTGTTCATCCAAAATAAAGCAGGTCCCTCCTTATACTTCCTATATTTTGTATTTCATTTATTTTATACAGCCAAGGAGGAAGCCCTTCCACCTAACTCTTTATAAATCCAGTTACTTTTACATGCTAGAAAAAGTAAAGAAATCAGTCTCTGAAACTCCCTGAGATAGGCGTGGTACTGCTAGAGTGAATGTAAGCCCCGCTGTCTCCTCTAAAGTACTACCGGAGTTATATGCTGTCTCTTCTGTCAAAACCTCATCTACTCAAGTTTCAACTAATGGCACTTCCTCCTGTGAGCTTTCCCTGAGTCCCAGTTCCCACTTTTTGAAATCTAGTGGTTTCCATTCTCTTCCTCTGGAGGAAATAGGAATGTGTTTCCTTCCCCAGTGATTGTTCTCTCCATCAAGAATAGCTTCTTTGCACATAATTTTAGCACAGACCCAGTTCATAGCCCATCAAAGACCCATTTCCTTTCACATTAGGACTCCCAACCTTTCTAATAAAGTAGTCAAACTGAGTTTCCAGTCTCCTGGTTGACATCTTCCTTGCAACTTGGCCATGACTCTTCCTTTTTTACCTGCAAAATAAGATTTCACACAACTTGTCCCCAGGACTTCAGAGATTATTTGTGAAAAGGTTGTTGGATCAGGGCTGTAATTTGTATTTGAATAGATAGACTGTAATCATCTGTGAAAGCATTTTAGAATGCCCTCTTTACATGAATAATGCCTAAATAAGTGTGCGTGTGTGTATCTAATAACAGAGGCAGAGAGGAAAACAAGCAAACCATATTATGTATTGCAGGCAATAAAGTGGTTCCCATGGGACAGAGATAATATAGTGAAGGAAAAAAGAATGATAGACATAGTGGGCTGGAATTTCACTAGCTCTGTTGACTCCAGTGGAATTACTCTTGAGTCATACTGGTTTATGTGGTTAACTGGATCTGTAACGGATAAAATATAATAAAGAGCTGATCATATAATATAATTCTCTTGACAATATGATCACCGACTATTATATATGTATCTAGCATATATCTTAGTGAGAAGTAGAGTCACAGAGAAATGAATCCAGAGAGTGTGATAGGGACGTGCATTGACTGATTGCATCTCAGGCACATTAAGTTCAGTTATCATCAGAGATGGAATGAGCCAGTGATCTATATATGAGTCTAACTGTTTAAGTTATGTGGATTAGTCTAAAACTGGCTGTAATTTTCCAGGGTTGGAAAAGCATATTGTGCTCAGCAAGAGATTTTTGTCAGAGGATTAAATGTATTACATCATCATTTTGTGGGTCGGTGCCTCCATTTGATGCAGAGATCATAACTGCCATTATCATCGCTGAAGGGTAGACTAGTCTCCTAGGTATTTATATGCAGAAAGAGACATTGAGATTAAACGTTTGGTTTGTATTACCACTGCTGATAGTTGTTTCCACTAAATGAATGTTTGGCGTTGTGAGCATTTACAGAGGCTCAAGGTTTGCAAGAGTGGCTAGTTGCCTTTGGGTGCTCAGTTTGAGTTACCTTCCAGGAATATGTTTTAAGGAAGCACTAGACCCTTGCTTTCTGAAAATTGGTCACTAAATATGTATAAGGTATCCTAAGTTGGACACTCAACTCAGTCATTTTTGAAAATTCTCAGCCAAGATCCTTTCCAGAGAGACTCTGGGAAGTTCTCTCTAAATGTGCAGCTGGCTGTTTGCAATTTGCCTTGCCTTTTCTTTCTTTCGTAACATCTCAGCAAATTCCAGGAAGGCATCAGTTGTCTTTAACACCCAAAGGAAAAATCGAAGGGAAGGGTTCAATTACTTGCATGAAAAATGAGTCGCCTAACCGGGACCTATCCATTTGCTAGTTGTGCTTGTTTTAAAACTGAATTATAGAGACTACACATTTTTTCCTGAGACAAATGCATTAATTTTTCTCCAAACAGACAAGAGGGAAGCAGAGGGAAAATAAGATAATAAGAGTTTCCACGGTGATTTATATGCCTTTGTGAAAAATAATGGGGGCAGAGCTCAGAACACACCGGCAGCCCGCAGGGGTGGGGGGAGGGAACTGTGACAGGGAAGATTGCAAGGAAAGCTGCCAGGAGTCCAAGTAAGATTGTTGTTTTTAGATGATATAAGATCACTTTGTGTCTCTAGCCAGTTTGAAAAATATCTTTTTCTATATACACACATAAAATATATGCCATATGATGCACTTAAAATCAGCAAAGGCTATATTGTTTATATAGGAAAGGATTGTATTCCTAGCCTGCCTCACTGAGATACTTATTTTTTTTTGACTTAGGATAAACTGGGACCTTTAGAAAACAACATAGTAGATATAATTCTAACAGACTGGATCTTGTATGTATTTGTACAGGGTGGGAAAGGCACCCCCCCACCCCCCATCCCCTGACTGGTTGCGTATAAGGGTATCAGATTCTTACACATGTGAGCACCCGCTGTTTGCTCAACCTGGGGTCAGCATGGATTCTGCTGGACCATGGCTTATTGGATTAAAACTGAGCAGAAGCTGGCACAAGGGGTCAAAGGGCTGGATGCTCTACTAGTTTGCTTAGACCTATTGAGACTTTCACCTTCAAGCTGCTGGTTCAAATGTGACCTGGATCATCAGTGGTTCAAAGTTCCTATCATAGCTGGGCCTGTATGACATGTCTTGGAGGCCTTAATCCAGCTATTGCGGGCACATCTCAAAACATCCCCTGTCCAGTGCCAATCTCAGGATGATGGTGAATGGACCTTGAAAATGACTTCTTTTCTCTTCATTAGACACAATCACCTTTAGTGATGATTAGGTTTAATACGGAGATGTTTCACTGATGCCACCTTCTCTGGTTGGGGAATGAATTTACATCCACAGTTCTCAACCTGGCTTTTTTTATCTTCACTACATTCACTAGAGAATACAAAAGATGTTTTCATTTTTCCAGAGGAGATACTGCTGGTAATTTAGCCTGAGTCATACACTAAAGAGATTTGAGATTTCTGAAGTTCAGCTGAGAGAAAAGGTGTTTGTAGGGGTTAGGCTGGGCTTAATTACTGGCTTTTTCATAGACTGATTCTGTAACATAGGGCTAATCACTTATTCTCAGTTCCCTGCCTGTAAAATGGGAACAGCATCCAACTTCCATTGGATGCTGACTTGTCTAATTAGATGTTGAGCTCTCTGATGCAGGGACTATGTTAACTACCTGTCTATATAGTACCTGGCACAATGGGATCTCCCAGATATTGCTATAATACAAATAACCATTTGAAAGTTGACTGGGTTGACTGATACATAGGAATTGGGAAGAAAGATCTTTGTACCTGCATGGAAAAAACTGTGTCCTGGGTTGATGCAAGACACACTGATATGGAGAAAACAAAAGGGAAGTGAAGGGAAACTGAGCCAGTTCACAGTGCAGAGAGACAGTAATCAAGGTTACTCAGCTTGGAAGAGAACAGAGGTCTGTGTTGGAAACGGGGCAATGGGAGCTCTATTCTGCTTTGATAAAGTGCCCGTCCAAGCCTCCTGTTAACTGCTCTCTCTTCCATCTTTCATCGCTCTTGCTCCTCCCCACCTCCTACCCCTTGAACTTTCTGTGTAAACGTTTCAGCCTTGGCATCATTTATTCCCATTGAAATGAAACAGTAGGAGTTTAATTGGTTTATTATTCCAACATGAAGTGCTGAGATTTCAGCTCCTGCTGGAAGAAAGACAAAGCTCCAGACCTTAGCTTCTGCTCATGTTGAGCCTCATTTTTCCTTCTCTGTCTGGGGATAATGTTGTGGCTGAACTCAGCAGCGTAGGGTCACAGGGAGCATGGTGTAAGGAGGAGTGGCTGGCTAACAGCATTGGCAGTAGGCTAACTTACTAATCAACAATTTACCTAGGTAAATCTGTTGGTTCAAATCTAGCTCAAGCTAGGAGGGGCTCAATTTGGCTACTCTTGGGCCATCACAAGGTGACCACTGCGTTCAGCATGTTCTTATTGGGCAAGCCTCCATGCCACCAAATTAATTTATACTCCTGTTGGTCATCATAGAGAGCTTTGAGACTGATTAGAGCATGAGGATGGAAGTCCCTTCTCAGCCTTAGCCCTAGCTTAAATTTGAGGGACAATGGTAAGGAAGTGCAGGGGCTTATTTGCCCTCCTGAGCCCTCTGCTGTTGGCATAACTGACAACCCTCATCATTAATGGAGGCAGTCCAGCCCTGTGAATTCAGAACGATCGAGAACTCCAACTTACTAAATTGAAGCAAGAAGCCTAAACCTAGACATTTCCCACAACAAATATTCCAAGAGACAGTGCCCAATACCATCAAAGTGCTTCATGTTGATAATGTCAGACTGTCTAATCTGCTTGAGATCAAATCTTATTTTGATAAGGTGAAAGCATTTCAGTTAGACTTGTTCATGGTTCTGGTTCATTTGGTTTAGACTTCAATAGTCTATTAAAATAGTAACTATTTATATTAATCAGCACCCTTGATGTAGGCATAGGGTGCTCTTTATGTAAATATATTTATATACTGTATTCATGGAATACATATTTTCTATTTCAATACAATATAAAAATCTAAACAAAATTAATTAAAAAAAAAGTCAAAAAGAAGTTATTGAAACCAGGCATTTCACTATTATCAGAACAAAGGCGACATTTGAAATGAGGAATTTTTTTAATCAAAATTCTAGTTGAAATGGACAACATCCTGTGAAATGTTTCAGTTTTGGCAAAGCTGTATTTTCGGTGGAGCTGTAGTCTATTGAAGACATGTCAACCAGCTCTTCAAGGAAAAAGTATAACTTTGAGTAGCCACATGGGAAGGGGAAGAATATAATACATACACTGAAGCTGTGCCCTGACACCTGTGAGATCTCTGTGTCTCTTGCTTGTCCCATGGCCGTGGGAGGGAATATGAGTATAACTCCAGGCAGTGAAAACTGTCCTGCAGACAAAGTCTGCCCATTTCTGCCTTACTGTTCTGGGACGGGATTTTACCTGGGCAAGCCCAGCTGATCTGCTGCTTCTTTGCAGACATGCCTCGCAGAGACCACCTGCTGGCAGTGCCAACTGAAGCCAAGAGGAAAGCACTATTGATCATTTCACTCAAATACCAAGTTAAATAACTAGCCAATGCAGTAAGAATCAGCCTAGTCTGATTTGGACACCACCGTTGGTGTTTTGCCTGTCACTGCTAGTCCACTGTTTTTCTGTAACTGCCTAGGATGATTACTGCTGTATCAAGATAGAAGGCAGGTTCCCATGCATGGGCTGAGCAGGTGTATTTCCTTGCAGAACTCACATAAGCCAAGGCAGCTTGGGGAGAAAGCGTGAAGGACAGGATTCTGCAGAACTCAACCTCTCGTCCAGCCCTGCTGAAAGTGAGTTTTAGGCACACTTCGTAGCCCAGCCTAGATCTGCGATTTATCAGCTGCATCCGTAAAGACATCTTGTCATCCCTTCTTAGTCCCTCTTATCAATGATAATATGAATTTATATACAAGAGCTTCTGGTCTCACAATGGATTCAGTAGGACCAGCCTGTAAGTAAATCAAAGTACTAGGGAAAAAATCAACTCCACTGCAGCTTGCATTGGGAATCCAGAGGACACTGTCAATGGGATACAGTGCCTTTCACAGCTAGACTGCTATGTTTGGCCAAGCAATTAATTACTGGTATTGTCATCGGTTCAGTGACCTGCGAGAAATGCATGTGATGATTTCAGTTCTAGTCTAGATTGCCATGGTTGGCTCCAGTCAGCTATCTGCAGGTCCATAAATCCAGACTACTGCAATATAACTATTTGTTCCTCCCCATTCTCCCACACAGTAGCTAGACTTGATGCTGGACTTGGAGTAGAGTAGATGGTGAGGGTCATGAGCAAACATGCGAGTCTCTTGTGAGTCACGAAGCGTTTTTTCTTCCCTCCTGAGGACAAGTTTGTGAGCCTCCCTGAACATCTGGACCCAGTCCCATAATGGTATTTAGGTGCCTAATTCCTACTGAAATTTATGGGAGCGCTGTTATGGATCCTGGTCCTGGTCCTGTTCTCTGTCAGCTCCAGGAGGCATTTTATTTTCCCTCACAAGTTCTGCATGTGCTTGATACACCTATTTGAATTTACCATGGAGATGCAAACGCTCTCTCAAGAGTGGCCTGCCCTGGTTAGAGGGAGCTGCTTTGGTTAGGAGAGCCCGAAGAAAGCTCAAACTGCCTCTCCGCCTGCTGTGGCCTGCCATCCAGGGGGTTGTCAATCAGCCACTTCCCAGTAGCACCAAATCCCACCCACCCCAATTAAAACCAAAGCCATTTGTCCACAGTGGGCCATTCAGATGCACGTGACCCCTCCTGCTTGAAGAGAACCCCATGATTCCCAGTCCCAATTATCAACTGCAAAGAGCAGCCTCACTGTATAATCATTCATCTTTTAAGCGTTTTGGCGTCTGAATTCCATTTGGTCCAATCCCTCTCCCCAAACTCCCTCCCCTCCCTGCCTCCCCCAGCCGCATGCCTCTGCCAGCATAGTTAACTGGAACAATTAGTAAATGCTGACTCATCGAGTGAGTGAATGGAGCAAGTGTCTGTGTGAGGTACACAACTTCCTGAGTGGGCCTAATTGAAGCCTAAAGAGATTTTTCACAGATTCATGGGTTTTCAAAGGAGAAATTTGCATATTAATAAGAAGCTGTTCAGACTGATTGGCTTAATGTGTTTGGGGTAAGTATAATTAAATGTCAAGGGAGATATATCATGAAGTAATGAAGCTGAAGCTAATTTATCAAAAACGAGGCCTAGAGAGAGAGACATTTCCAATAATAAACAGTTCTTTAACCTTCCTTTTTAAGGTGATTTGCTTAGTCTAGACTGGGATGTATCGGGTTTTTTTAAGAAAGGTGGGATTTTGGGGGGGTTTTTGTTGTGTTTTCTTCAGTGTGGAATGAGAAGGAACATTTCTTTTCCCTAGTATAAAAGCCCAGATCCATCTGCCATACTGCCCAGAAAGACTGGGTCCAGTTTATGGTGTGCTTCCATGAGTCATTTCTTTCCTATACTGAGGGGAATTGAGTGTTTGAGGGTTTTGTCCCCTGCAAACTGAAATGGATTCAAGCAACTATATTTGCATCTAGATTTCTAATTCCTTGAAGTTTGGGAGGGTTTGGATTTGGACTATTTGAACAGTATACCTAGGAGGGTGAGGATGGTCTTAAGGTTAAGGGCATGCCAGTAGTGTTCAGAGGAAGAGCTTCTGTTCTCAATTCTGTATCAGGGGCTAATCACTAGATCCAAATCAACCTTGTAGGTGCAACTGAGGCACCTTCCCCAGAAGGATGATCCAAATCAACAGGGTTAGACATCTAGGATGTGTCTGTAGGGAATGGGGAAGCCTAGGTACCTCCCAAAGATGATCCAAATTGTCTGGTGCTGAGCAGAGAGGTACCTATAGCTGGTCAACAAGAAACACTAGGCACAAGGCTTTGTTTGAACTCTGAATCTCAGGAAGTTAGGGTGGGGAGGGACCTCAGGAGGTCATCTAGTCCAACCCCCTGCTCAAAGCAGGACCATCCCTACCTATAAGTCCTGCTCTCGCTTGGAGCTTAGACACCTGCCTCATTCTGCAGGGGAAGTAATTTCAGGGTAAAAATCATGCAGAAGCCTAGAGGGAGACTCCTACTCAACTGACAGCTACACTGAGTTAAGTAGAAAGCATAGTCTTGCCCAATAAGCAGAGGTGTAACTAGCTTTTGGTGTGCCCTGGACAGAGCCAGATGGCTAGGGGGGCAGTTGTGCTAGGAGTAGGAGAATGGGGGCAGGAGCGCCAGCAGGGTCTTACCTGTCACAGCATGGGTTCAGCCAGAGGCATGCCTGGCAGGGGGCTGGAGGCTCTGGCTGCAAGGGGCAAGGGCAGGAGTCCCATCAGCCTCATCCATGGTCAGTAGTTATGGGATTAACACTTCAGACACCACAGAATTGTATGTGAAGCAATGCTAGAAAAGCCTCTTTTGACAGGGGCTGTGAGAGGGTTAACCCTGCAGCTGCTTGGCTACACCAGTACCCCCTTTCCACCCCCTCCTCTCCTCCATATCAGTAGCATCTTCCACAGAGGAGGGAGAAGTGAGAGACTGAGGTGGGGCTCCTGCCTCTGCTCGACATGGCCAGAGCCTCCAGCCCTTTCTTGCCACTCCAGTGCCCTCCCCGCCGCCTTGTAGTGCCCAGGGCTCCTACCCCAGTCACTGACTCTTTGAGAGGGCTGAGAGGATTCAAATGAGCAGTTCCCACTTCCCAGAAGAATACGCGAACCACCAGATGAGGGGCCAGGCTGGAGTGGAACAGGCACCTTCTGTTGTTGTCTGGGCAGTCAGCAGCAAACACGGCGTGGGACTAGCTCAGGGAGGTGGGCACTCCCGTGGGAAGGGGGAGTCCTCGATTCTGGGCCCTTCTGCCATGTCCATTTATGCACTTTACATTAGATTATCCTTGGTTAACCAACAGTTGTAACCCTGATCACAGGGGCCAGATCCTCTTCTCCATGCTAACAGCATACCTGCTACTCTACAGTTTGATTTGGGTCTGGTCTTTAAACTTTCAGTCCCTTGATTTCTGTGAATTGGAGATAGTGATGCATCCTTTCTCCCATCTGGTGCATGTCTTTTCTGTTCAGGTTACAAGCTCTTGCTCTATTTAGATTGCACTGTCTCTCACTGTGTTTCTACAGGGCTCAGAGAAACAGGGGCTTAATCATAGTTGGATCATCTGCAAAATACCAATTTGGAATTGGAAATTGAACACCTGCACCCGATTGTAAGGAGGGTACAGGGCCTAATACATAGCCCCATCTCTCTACAGGAATCTGTGCAACCTCTTCACAAACCAGCCTATAGTATCAGTATTTTATAATACCCCTTCCCAAGTCATTACCATTCAGGAGCAAAACAGAGGATTGCAGAAGTCTGCATTTATGCTTGCTCCAGAGCTGTCAGTCTGTTGAGTTTAATAAGTACTAAAACCATCTCTCTCTCTGTCTGTGTGTGTGTGTGTGTGCATGTGTGTGTGTGGTTACTAGCAGAAGTGGCTAGCGCTAGTGACAACAAAGCTAGGTTGGTATCGTTGGCATGGTATCTCTGCCTTAAAATTGGAAAGGCAGCAGCAGGAGTAGGCAGCACCTAGACAAGGGCCTTCTGCTGAGTTCTAAGCATATATTTAGAAAAAAAATAGCTGACTACTATACTGAGCCTGGTTCTTCTCTACCGTGTACCTTATTATTACTTCATTTACACTTGTAAGGAATGAGTGTCAAAATGCTAATCTTCAGATTTGGTAGCAATTTGTTTCCACTTTGTACAGGTATAAATCAGAACTCAGGGATACAAGGCAGTGGGAGATTCAGACCCATTGTCAAGAATTGGAAAATCCTCCTTTAAGGTAGTAAAGTACATTGGGAGTCAGCAGATTAGAGAATAATAAAGGCATCAGTATAAGAATGCTGTACTGGTGTCAATTTTTATTAAGAAACATCACAACTGAGGGGAGAAAACTCCCCCCCAAATCAACCAATAGAACTTGAATTTATCTAAGCAGTTCCATCAGGGAAATGAGAAATCACTTCTAATTTGGGAGCTGGGTTAGTGATATTAGGATATCACAGCAGGTCTGATTTGCTTGATTGTTAGAATTAGTTGTTGCTCTGAAGATTTAGCAAACGACTCATGGCCTAGGACCCCTCCTGGACTGTTGGAGTCTTGTGGAAGTAATGGCTGGTGTGGACTGAGGCACACTTTGTCCTCACTTCAGGAGGGGGGAACCTTATGCCGTCCCAGCCCTGCAGCTGGAGAGGTAGGATGGTAGGATGGTCAGTAAATATGAACTAGGATTTTCAAAAGCTCTTGGAGCGCATACCTGAATAAATCCTTAGGTTCCTAAGGAAGTAATTTCTGAGATAGGTCCTAAAACATTAGTAGCCAATGTTTCAAATGTAGCCCTTCCTCTCATCCTATTGCAAGGTTCTTCTCCCCCAAAAAGTATGGGGCAAAGTGATTACACCCACTTCTGAAATGGGCTTTGAGGTTGACAGATAAAACTGCTAAGGATTATTATTAAGAGTAGCAGAATTATTCATTGTTGACCACTGCTGAAGGTAAGATACTCCCCTCAGGACTGACAGATCTTATGTCCGTCTTGCAGGGAGGAGAGGTGGGGAGGAGTATCTCGAAGTTTGAAAAGAAAGATTTATTTCTCTGTTTTTATTTCTCCCTTAGAAAGGGAAGGTGAGATAATGCATTTGGAAGGGGCAGAGTAACCAACAAGCCTGTGGCTAATGCCCTGATTTTCAGTATCACCTGAGAGACTCTAGCACAGTGATTTCTTTGCTGGGTGGTAGGAAAGCTGTCTCCGTGATGATGATGATGATGATGATACTGATGGTACTGTGGAGTCTTGCCAAAGAGAAAAGGCACCAACCCAGCTGCTGGCTCTTGTATACATGGTACTTATTTCTGCTCTGCCTTTCTGAGCAGAGGGCAGGAATATGGTGCCAGAATTGCCAACTTAGTGATTTGGTCCCTAGATCTAGTGACTAATGACAAAATGGATGGTTGAGGCTTCCTCCATTGGTTCACTACGCGTCAATTATTGCCAATTATCTAGTGACTTTTTAATGATTTTAGATCTCCTTCTAGCAACATCTAGCCATTTCTGAGGTTTTTCTGAATAAATCTCTGTGTTGTGAAACTGGGTAAGCTGCACAGAGCAGGAGGTGGGACTACTGATGCCCTCTCCCTGCACATGGGTGTACCTAGGCTCCTGAATTGCACTAATTCAGCTTTTGGTAGGGGGACTGCTCACAAACAAAACAAGGACCCAGGCAGCCCAGTCACCAGACAGGACTCCGCTACTCCACCAAAAAGATATAACATCCCAGGACAATTTTTAACTGTTCACTTTCTGCTGGCTGAAAAGCAGCTGCAAAACAACATCTACTTGGTGAGATGAAAGCGGCTGCACAAAGTACTTAGATTGTATAAACTTGAATGATTTTCTTGTTAAAGAAAAGAAAATCAATGGCAAGCACAGCTAATGGCATCCAAGGGCTTCTGCCTGTCAATAGCACTTAGGAGCTGACAGTCTCTGGGAGATGCCCAGATACACTTCCCAGAATAACCTCCTTTTGGGACCCTCTTGCTACATTTCCTTTTCCCAAACTAGCTGGAGAATGGTGGGACCCTGGCCTCTTCTCCTGTGGTCACTGTTAATACCTTCATTACAAAAGAAAAGACTACCATGAGCCTACTCAGGCCCTGGGCTCTCAAGTTACCTGACATCCTCAAAGGAAAGGATTTGCCTATCAATAATTAACTGGAGCAATTAGGAATTGTAATCTGTAATTAGCTATGATCAGTGCTATCCCCTTTCCCACCCCCTTCCTTTATGCCAACTGCTTCATCTCCCTGCCCAACCCCCTAGGATTTGCTTTACGTTGTTAGCAAGCCAGTCAGGATTCACTGCAGTGTCAGACCCAGCACCAAAGAAGCAGCAAGAAACATTTGCACTGTATTGTGCTTCCCATGAGGCCTCAAAAGCCAAAGAAGCTCAAGTTGGATTTGAAACTAGCAAAACCCCTAAGGAACAGCCAGGGACTGCAACAAATGGTGTTGGCGATGAGCATATAGATTTAGCACACTTACCTGTGAAGAAGTCAAGGTACAGCTGTATCCCTTCTGTAGTGCTTTTGAGCTCACCCCGAAAAGGCTATTTTTCCACGCACTCCCTCCCTGCACTGCCTTGGAGACAACCTCCAAGTACCACCTCTGGCATGATAGAAGCAGGGAGCAACCCCCAGGGTGGCTTCACCACCTCATTCCCCCTTTAGAGCATGAAGAACAGGAGCACAGGAGGGGAGCTGTGCTTCTCCCTGGCAAGCCCAATGTTTGTGACGTCTGATGACATATTTGTAAAGACCATTAGGTTGTATCAGTTTGGGAATGATTTTACTATGGAGGTAGGTGTGTACTTGAGACCTGTGTCCATTTGGAGGCACCAAAACAGGGGCAAGACTTTGCTACTGAAGAAGGGAAGGAAATGTTTCTGTTTAAAAATCCAGGTAACTACAGTCTCAAAACTGCACTGGGGACAGTATAGCAGAGCAGCAGCTAGGATACTGCTCTGTTTTCACACACGTGAGATTACATGGGGGGTAATCTGAAGCTCCCAAGACCACATGCAGAGAGATCAGCTGACTGACTGGTGGAAATCAGTCTAGTTCATTACTTGTGCTGATTTGTACCAGCCACAGATCCTGCCCAGAAGCCCTTACTATGATATAATGACTCAATGTCAGCTGCCAGAGGAAACTTCTTGTCTCAGGCATGCTAAAGATGCATGTTTCTCACCTTTCTCTGGCCTGCTGAAACCTGAATTTATAGCAGCGTGAAGCTGACCCAAGGGTCCATCTACATTGGAGTGTTTCAGGAATAGCTGCTGTTTAATAGCTTTATGAGTCAATACTCTTATTCTGGAATAAGAGCATCCACACATGGAGTTATTCACGAACAAAACGTTTCACAGCTCATTAGAAAAGAAAATGCAAACCTTCCTGACTCTTCACTTGGGAACTGGGCCACACGGTGAGTTAGTGCTACTGTTTGACTCAATTGGAGATTTGTGTTTAGTCCCTAACTTGGATCCTTTTGAAAAATGGGATTGATGCAAAACTTCCTAGGGTTATTTTCTTAACCGTCAGGGTGTTTAAAACCACCATGACCAGAGATAAACAGATCTGCCAGCTGTGTTCAACATCCTAGTGCTGGGGGGGTGTAGTAGTAATAACAAAATCAATCCCGCCATGCTGCAGAGGGACAGGTTGAGAGGAAGAAAATGGCTCAGTAAAGAATTCATCCAGCAAAAGTGAATCTAGTAACTCAGGCTGCTGACAGATGCTCATTTTCAGGTGCAGTGGGATCTGATCCTTGATCCCAATAATCATGCCTCCTGCTGTGCCACAAGTGCAAGGCAGGATGGGTGATTTTGGGACCAGGGATCATCAGATCCCAATTTCACCTTATTTGCCAGTGTACAGGAGCCTGGGGTCAACTGGCAAGTTGAAAGCTGGGTGCCAACAAGAGATGATGGTCATCGGGCTCTAGTGACCAACTG
This sequence comes from Crocodylus siamensis, assembly GCF_052110815.1. Taxonomy (NCBI): domain Eukaryota; kingdom Metazoa; phylum Chordata; order Crocodylia; family Crocodylidae; genus Crocodylus; species Crocodylus siamensis. The sequence continues at coordinate 61,927,415 of NC_143402.1, forward strand.
GGGTAGTTTCAAGGACCAGGACTGCACCGGGGCTTGAACTGGGCTGGTGCAGTCCCTACCGGCCAAGGACCAGAGGATTGTCAGTAGGATTGGGACCACACCAGGGTTGCTTTAAGCCTGGGTACAGTTCTGATCCAGCTGATGATCATCCGGTTTGAGCCCCGGTGTGGTCCTGATCCTGCTGATAATTAGTTGATTGTTGACTAGCAGAGACCAGTTTGAGGCCTGGTGTGATCCTGGAGCCAGCCAGCAACCAACTAATTGCTGGCTGGTGGAGACCACACTGAGATCAGTTGCCACACATTCAGTGTATGGTGCAATGGAAACCAGCCACAACATTAGTACACATTTTTGATATAATAATTGTGTGGCTTATTTCCTGTTTTATTGCACCATTAATTGCCTGACCATGTGACCAGATTACAATTTAAGGCATGATTAATTGGTTAATTGTGTCTTAAGTATAACAGCTGCCAGGAGCCTCAGTCAGAATCAGTGACAGGAATGGCAGAGCTAGGAATAGGTCTCTAGGGGTCAATTCCCAACTCTGTTACTAACCTACTTCCCTTTCTCTACCTCAGTTTACCTGTAAAGTCAGTGAAAACGACAACCACAGGGCCCATTGTCCCAAACCAGTAGCTAGTTGTTTCTAGAGTTATACTGCCTGCAAAGGAGAGTTGCAGGCCTCACTGGTTGTTGGTGGAGCTTATGGAGAAGTGACAGCCGGGTACTCTTTCAGCGTCTCTGCTGGGTGGCCCAGAAGAGTTCAGGGATATGGCTAGCTTCTCTTATCCAGCTCAGACTGTGTATATAACAATTCTGCTTTTCCCAACATGATGGTTGCCATCTAGCCCAGTGCTTCAGGGATTGAACCAGAGCTAAAGACAAATAGTTAGTGCTGTAGCTCCTATTAGCTGCAGATGAGCACAGGGAGGATCTGTAACACTTGCTCACCAGTGGCTTATTCTCATGTTCCTCACCAATGGTTTACAACTGTACAAGTGTACAAAGAAAGGTAAATTTGCCTGAACCCAGCAAAAATAGTTGCCATTACTTCCAGCCATTTTCTACCAATTTTAAAGTCACTGTGACATAATGCTGACATTTTCCTTCTTTCAACTGATCCCTGCTTCCCCCTCCCTCCTCCCCCACCACATATTTGGTGGACCTGAAGGCTTATAGCAGTTCTAAGAACCAGGCACATTTTGAACAATGGCCCTTTAAATTTTGCTAAAAGCTTGTCTAGGGCTTGGAAATACCAGAATTGGCATGAACGAACAAGCCCCGGATGCCAGTGGTTAGCCCTGTCAGCTCCCCGGTGTGCTGACAGTACAGCACTGAGCCCCTTTCTCCCTGGCTGAGGTGGTGACATTGTTGCAGGACCCAGCAATGAGCAAAGTGCTGACATGGCAGTTTATTTCCCATAAGACTAATTACCCATTCTCCCAAGCCCAAGACTGTGGGTTTTTTTGTTTTGTCTTTGCTTTGGGAAGGAGGGGCTACCACACATTCTCATGCTGAACGATGTGCTTCTTGAGGTGCATGGGTGGGCAAAGAGGTTGAAGCTGATGTAGGCTTGAGAGAGAAACTTTTTGTCAACAGAAACATGAAAGCATGAGCTTGCAAAAGAGTACACACTCCATGGAGCCAGCTGGGGGGAGTGGCTGAAAACCAAACAGCTGATTAATACGAACATTATGGGAAAGGCCTATTCAATCATGCAGTCCATCTCCGGGCCCGGACAGGATGGATTGTTACAGATAGTCCTTTGTACTTCAACTACATCCACACAATCAGGCTTCCGTCGCTTTTTGCAGTGTTATACGCTCCTGTAATTTCATTGAGAGTCTCACAATATTTGATGTTTGTTCTTTTTAAGTTCCGGGTCCCTGAGTCTGATGGATACATGGCAATATTAGATTTCTTTCTTCCTTTCTTGGAAGTTTCTAGCCTTCATGGCAGTTGAGAGAAGCATGAACAAGCCTCACCTTAAAGAGTCCAAATACTTGAAGACAAATAAGGAGAACTCAACATTTATTACTAGTTTAAAACAAAACTCATGATTTTTTAAAGCAAATCACAAGAATTTGGTGGGGGGGGGACAGATTTGTGATGTTTGAACATTTGGGTAGGCAACACAGTGACTGTGCTACAGACTGAGCAGTTTCATTGTTGAGAAACTTTCTGATTAAATAAAGGTAGCCTTCTTTGGCTACATCGCCTCTAATTATGTCCCTATGGGCACATGTACATGTCCCATACGACAATGTAGTGACATGTTACATCACCGTATGGCATGCTATGGCGACTTCGCGATCACTATACACACATGGATAACAGCAACGTAGTGGTGAAATCTAACTGTGCACCATGCACATGGCGCAATAACCACCCAGACTGCACCATGCTTTAGTACGTCCAAAAGGAAGTACTAAAGCAAGGTGCCATAGCAATGTCACTGTACGGCAATGTGTAGAGATGCACTGTATGCTTTACAGAAAATAATTCTTATTGCTGGGTATAAATAGACTTCTGAAATTTGTCACCAGTTCCATCTCCTTGTTTATGTCATTTCTTAGACACAATAGAGATGTCCAATATTTGCTGGAAGTGGGGGGATTTCATAATTCTCACAAAATTTTTCCTGATTTTCTTATTAATTGAAGATAGGATTGACATATTCTGAATTTTGCATTTTTGAAGTAAAACAAAAAAAAAGAGAGAGAAATATTTTCAAAAGTACAGAACCCAAGTTTCCCAAACTCCAGTCTCAGGCCATAATACCAAGACCAGAGGCTTTAAAGAACTGACCTCAACCCTGTTGATGTCCCTGGAAATATTTCAATCAACTTTTATGTACTTTAGATCAGTTTCTATATAAATAAAATATTTTAACAGATGGACCATTCAGCAATGGAGGAAGCAACTCTACATTTCTCTAGTTCAAGGCCTAAGGAAACAGCTTACACTGATCTTCTGAGTATTATGATGGGATGCCTCCCAAGGATCAGATGATTGCAGGAATTAACAGTAGGGGCACATTTATATCAGCATTTCAGCCCCAACTCAGATCAGACATCATTGAAAAATTAACAGTTTATGCTACCTTGACAGCCAATATTGAATAAGAAGTTGGTCTTAGACCAATTATTAGTAGATAGGAGTCCATGATGCAGTGAGTATCCTGGTTTGAAGGGTCTGTTTTGAAATGAAGACTGATGAGATACAGAGATCAAACAACTCTCTGAGTTGTCTAGTCCAGTGGTCTCCAAACTTTTTTGATTGTGCAACCCTATCAGTAAAAAATTTTTGAGTACGCACCCCCAATATATGTATATTTATTTATTTATAAATTATATATACGTACTACTCGCGTACCGTACATGACACGTGACCATCTGACATACGGACCAAGTGAGGGCGCCAGTGTCAATCCGTATATTAAATATTAGTAAAGCTTAATTTCTTCCTTTTTTTTTTAGATAAAAAAATAAATATAAATACAAGTTCTAATATTTTCTTCCCTCACCCCAATGAATCATCTTGTGCACCCCTTGGGGTGTGCGCGCCCCACTTTGGAGACCACTGGCCTAGTGAAGCAATTGAGTAGACAGGTCACCAAGCAGTCTTGGTCATCCCCACTTCAGTTTGAATATCTGAATTCAAATTTCCATGGAGTTTGAGGGAGTAAGTTCCAGCCTGGAGCCATCTCTGAATTTCCTCAGATCGGAGAAATCTGTCTCTGAACTTTATGAGGTTGGAGAGGTCCCAGCTCCATTGTCCATGCACCCAGCAATATCTGTCCCTTGAGAATGTTCTTCATTCCATAACCTTTCATAGAAGACAAAACAGTTACTTTTAATTAGGAACAGAGGAATGTGGGCTCTTTTGCTTGGTTTTGGTGTTTTTGTGTGGTTTTTTTGGTAGCTCAGGGCTGTTTGTTTGCTGGAAGTAAGTTGGCTTCCATTGAACAGAGATTTATGATTGCCTCACCTTGAAGAAGCAGCTGCTACAGACTGGGATCAACATTGAAACAAACAGGTGAACAGCCATGAACCAGCTCTTTATTAAATGGAAATGAAACGTTCACTTCCTGCTTAGGCTGCAGTAGCACATATGAATAAAAAAAGTGATAACATTTCAACTTTGCTAATAACCATGCTGCCAAAGAAATAACACCTTCCAAATAGCACTGCTCTATACACAGTGAGGGAGCAACAACCTCTGGCAAGGCACTGGTGGAAAGTCTATCAATCAGTCCATGCAAGTGATCTATCTGGATCTTATAATGGTGTCCAGCAGTGAACTAATCGCTGATTTTTAGTAGACATACAGGTGTTAAAAGAAATGGCATTAGTGGTTGCCTTTCCTAAGTCATTAATTAGCCAGCACCTTAGAAAGTTGCTCTGGGATGGTGTGTAGTGCAAGGTTTCATCTTTCTGATGTGATAGGCAGATAAAGTTTCTGACCACTGATGGCCATTCAAGATGCCACTGCATTTTGTGAAAGAGTAAGGGTATTTGTTATACCACAGGGTCCTGGCTAGATTCTACGTCAGAGATTTATAGTTTTTCTTCTTAAATTTTAGAAGGAATTACAATTGGATGGCGTGTTGCTGCCATGTTCCACATAAGAAATGGCTTGCAATTCAGAGCTGGGCAAATGAATACCAATACTTTATTACTAAATCCTTTAGGTATCAGCCATAGGACAATTACAACAATGCAGTTAAATGACATGCCCGAGGATATGGAAGAAGTTAGTGTCACAGAGAGTTATCGTTCAGCCTGGCTCTCGGTTTTTTGGTGAAACTGATAAATCCCACTTGGTCCTTTTTCATGGAAAGTGTTAAACATGAGCAGAAAATTGACCCTTGTATAATGTACCACTGGTAATGCTTTCTTGCAGGGAAATTCCCCTTTCATTACCTGTGAATTCAAAAGCTGTGGTCTAGAGTAACTCCATTGAAATCTGCAGGTCTCTCCCAGTTTATTCTGACACTGCGAAGGGACAGCAGTTAGTTTTATAAGTACAGCATGTGGGGCATAGTACGTAAGTCTTGCAAGCTTGTATGTCTTTAGATATACCGAATGTCTAAATGTCTTTGAAATTGCTTCAGATGAAATGACCCACATAAACAAAAGACAGTATTACTATGATGATTTAACTAGCTGTGGAGTTGACTTCACCCCAGGTTCTGTTATTCCAAGAGCTACATAAAAAACCTTTGCATCATTCTGTTTCAGGTTGTCTGCCAAGCCCTTCTGCTGTTTAAAAAGAGGTTAGAATAAGTATTGGATTACTTATCAGTTAGGTAAAAGGAGAGGAAGGAGTGCAGTGAATAGAAAGCAAGCTCTGCTGATAAGATGTTGCTTGACAGATACAGTGTGGAAACAGATGCTACAGGCTGCAGATGTAATGAGATACATAAATACTGAAGCTTGCTTGAATAAATGGAGGCGTCACCCTCTATAAAGACTGTGGGAGCTCTTGAGATCAGTAACCGTGTATTTCAGGACTAAGCTGCCTCTCAGTTTTATTTGAGAGAGAGAGAGGAGAAGTGCTTAACTCTGAAAATGAATTTTAATCAGGAACAGGACAAATGTATCTACTATATGTTGCAACATCCTGTTTTTAAAGGGCAATTGGAGTTGAGAAAACTGACAGCAGAGGGTCCTATACAGCTGTATTGTTCAGATTATAAATTGACTTGGTTTTCCCCTCAAAAAGAAGCTACACTCCTATAAAAAACACAGTTAACTTATACTTGGTATTGACCTATAATGGGAACAGTATGGTACTATTGTACAGAGCAGAAGATTCTGTTCCACACCGTTAAGGGCCAGGTAATCTGGCCTTTAAAGGTGCAACACAGGGTCGTTTGCTGTATCAGGATGGTAGTAGAGTGAGGAAGGGCTGCAGTGGCTGGGTGACCCAGATCCTGCAGTTCCAGGGGTTCTCACTGGTCTGCTGTACAGGAGAGGAAGGCTGGCATTAATTCACCTTCAGATCTGGACCTCTGGATATTTTGTTCCTTGGCTTTTCTCAACACTGCATTGCAATGCTGCATGGACACCCATGCTAGCTCAGGACTAGCCGGTAGGTCTGTGCCAGTGGTGCTCAACTCCCAATTCGCAGGACAGATGCAGCTTGTAAGGCCGTGTCATTTGGCCTGTGGAGCTCTCCACTGCTTTCAGAAAATGGATCCAAAAACTTGGTGGAGGGGGGGTTGTGGTAACATTAATTGCCACTCCCCTGCTGCCAAGTTTCTAGACCTCTGGGGAGCCCTGTGAGCTGAATGATGTGATTCTGCACAGTACTGCACAACTGGGTCTGCCAGGCGGGGGTCACACCCATGGACTGACCCAATGCTGGATTTGGCCCACAGACCAAGCCTGCATTTAGGATCCATCCTGTGGATTGGCCTCAAGCCACTCATCTGATCCAAGAGCCCCGAAAGTTGAGCATGCCTGGTCTATGCAACCTGGGGATACAACCTGCTGCACAGGGATACAGTCTCAGGTTCTGAAAGCAGTATAGCCGTATCAATGCCATGTTTGATCTGGACTAATTAGCCAGATTCCCAATGTATTCCAGCCAGTTTGGAGGGAAGGCATGGTCCAGGGCTTAGGAATGCCAGGATTCAGTTCTCTACTCTGCCACAGACTCACTGTGTGACCTGGGGGCAATCACTAGGGCCAGATTTTTCTGAAGTAGTTACAAATCTAAACATTTAGACAGGCAACTGCCAGTGGGAGTTAAGCAGCTCAATACTTCTGAAAACCCTGCAAAGTGCCTATCTGCATCTTTTGGCACCATACGCTTGAAAGAAAATGTGGCCTTAATTCTCTCTCTGTCTCAGTTCCCTGTTGATGGAATGAGGATAAACCACTGCCCCACCTCACAGGGATGTGGCGAAGAGAAACATGATAAAAATTGTGATTGTGACTCAGTATAGTAACAGGGGCACATTACATGCCTTCCAGAGATAGCCAGTAAGGCACTTAGCACCTCACAGAATCAAGCCCAAACCTTCTGCATTGAAACTTAGCCAGCAGCATCCATTTCTACTATCACTGCATTAAGTCTTCAAGGCTACTGGAAACAAGCCCTTGCTTTCCATCAGTTGAGGCAAAATCCCTATTTGCCTAAACTCAGAGAGGGAATGGGAACAGAAGAATAGTCATTCTACCTAGAGGTTTTCTTTGACAGTAGGCACATTTTGGAACATGTTCAGTGAGGAAAATACAGTTACCAGTCACAGGGCACATCTATACTTTCATTAATGCACTTTAGGTATTGCACATTTAGTTGAGTACTTGCTTTAGCTGAGTAACTAGAGTTACTGCACAGTAGCACCAGCACATTATTTCATGTTATTTCATGACGCTTGCTGTACATTAGCCTAATAACCCTGTGCAGTAGGCAATTAGCATGGTTTTAACTGCCACACTACCGTGCAGTGTTATTAGACTAATGTGCAGTAAGCATCTTGTGTAGATGCACCCACAGGGTATAAGCTGCAGAGAGCAGCATTTTTTTTTCCTTCCTCTTTGGTCCAGTGTTAAGCCTGGATTGTTCTCCTCATCCTTTCTGGGTTTAGATTTCTGGTTGATTTTTGGTAGTTTGTTGGGTTTTTTTCAGTTTTGCAGGAAAAACACTGGCAAAGCTATAGGACCTATACTGATCTGGCACTGAGCTCTCAGGAATGTCCTTGCAAGTGAACAAGATGCAGTGTTTATAGAACTGAAACAATCCGTTGGTGTTGGAAGAAAGTATTTTTGTCATCAGCCAAGGTAATGGATGTGTTAGGTATAGTAGAGAGATGCATATAATATATTTGACTTTTCATCCATACTCAATGAACAGATCAAAGGTAGAGCCAGGATAGAACCCAGTGCTCCTGACTTTTGGCATCCTATTCTTTCTAATGGTCCTGTGGCCTTTCTTTATGTGATGACAGCTCCTTTACCTAGATTTTTAAAAATATACTGTGGGATATTTAACGATAAACGATAAGGAATAAGATAAGGAAACGGGCTGGGGTAGAAGAGAACCCTTAACTCACTGCGTATTTTGTCCATCTTCTTTGGCATCTCTTCACAAAGTGCATCTCCTGTTATAATTTTGTATATGACTAAAGTTTCTAAACTTTTAGTTTGAGCATTTCCCTCATAGTGTGTCTCCTTCATTTCATAGCTGGCAGAGTGCTCCAGAGTTCAGTAGCATATGTGCCAATTATTGGAGCCAAATTCCATCTACAAACACAAGCCCTATTTGCAAGCTGCAACATGAATCCAAATCCTGAGATTCATCCAAAGCTGAGAATAATGCCCACCAAAGAACTCCCACCTAGCAAGAGACTTGGAAACCTCACAAAGACAAATACCTAGCAAATCTGTCCCCTGGTAACCCTAGGTAGCTCACACAGATGAGAGTCAACCTTAAGAAGTTAGCAGAGCTACCAGTAACTTTTTGTACGAATGGAAAGTTTCTGTGAGTGTGCTTAGAGATAGATGTATCAGCAGAGCTATCCCAAGGGAATCTAGCAAGGAAACCCACTTCAGTGTCCTTAGTGTATCCCTTCTCTTTCTGCAAAGAGGATAGCTTCTATGGTTGGGGGATTATTGCATCAGGACTGGATGCTCTTTTCTGGACAGTTGGTAAGAGTGGACCAAAATTTGATAAGAAGAGTAGATCGAGGAGCTGCATAGGGTACAGTCCTGTAAGATACTGAGCTCCTTGCTGAACATGAATTCCGAACTTGGATCCCTGCAAGGTGTCAAACATCATGCAGTGTGACTGGGTTTTTTGGATTGTTTGTATACAGGCAAACCCCAGTGAACATGCTCCTATATTTGCACAAAACTCAAATGGGACCTTTTGGATACTTGAAATAGTTTGACAATTTTTTCATTTTCCCACACCTCTAATCTGCATAGCGCTACAAACAGAAGGAGCCTAATGATCATGAGTAGATATGACAGTGGTTTTCTTCCTATTTACTTAACTGCACTCTCAGGTCCTCCTAGGACATGACAAAACATTTCTCTTCCTCCAGTTTACTAGGTGTCCTTCCAATAGGTCTTTGGTCCTATTCCTGTCTTCCATTCTCATCTGGTCCAAATCCCACTGAGGTAATGTAGAATCCGTTATCTCTATTTTGGACCCTACATCAAGTTTTTGGAAGAGGTTATACATATTTGTGACTCACAATATAATCTGGTATACTGATAATTTTTCTTTTCCCCGTACTTTAATAGGAAAATGTCCATCATGTGTTTCTGGTTGCTTCCATCTTTTTCTGAGATCAAAACCAACAATCATACATTAATAATGACCAATAAAAAAATGCTCTTCTCCATACCAGTCTCCTCCACTTCCATCCTCACTACCTATATTTCTCACCATTCATGAGATTCCCATTATTCTTTGTCAATACTTAGATGACCTGTCTTTCTCCACACTTGTTTCTTACATTATTAAATCTTCTGTCTATTATGCTCTCCTTGCACTTCATATTCATGCTTAGAAACCTAGACAATAGCAGCTATATTAAGGAGAGGAGGCCTAAAAAGTCTTCGGTCCTGACACCTAACTTCTTGCACTATTGTATATGGTAGGTAGTTAATCCTTTCTATATAGAATATCTGCTTTCTGAATTTGTCATTAACATATCTCTGCCTGTCTTTCCTTCACATCACAGACACAGTCTGGCTTTTTTTTTTTCACCTACTCTCTCATTAAAACTGTTTGCCTTACACCAGTGACAAACTTATTAAACGTGGGTGGTGCTCCTAGTTAGGCATCTAAATCCAAAGTGCAGTCAATGGAAGCTATTGGTGATGGACTTTCAAACAGTCCTAAGAGACTGTGAAGAATGAGTGTCACTTCTGTTCAATACAATTTTTGCTCTCAAGTCACTTGGATATATTTTTATATCACACCCCTACAGGTAGGATTTTCAGAAGTGTCCAAATTACTCAAACCAAGTTTTCCAATGAGATTTTTGGGACCAACCTGAAGGACAGATTTTTCTTTGGCACTTGATTTCCATTTTTTAAGTCCTTTTGGCTTTTGATGGGACTTCCATTCCTAAGACTGTGTACAGACATAATTTAAACCTTTTTAAAAGGAGAGGGTGACTTGCTACCAAAGTGCATATACCAGTTCTTGACTGCTACCTCTGTCCATTCTGATACTGGTATAAATGGAAGACAAACCACTGCAACTTTAACCATATCATATTAAAAAGTCAGAGTGGTTTAGCTTCTACTTCTACCAGTATAGGAGCACACGGGTACAATGTTTTCATCAGAGCATCTTACAGTGGTATAATTGTTGCTATCACATCTGCCCACGCTTTTAACTCACAAAGCAGAAGATTGTTTTTAAAGTAATTAGATGCAGTTAGGTGCATAGTGAAGTTTTCAGAAGTGCCTGCTTCCCTAACTTTTAATGAAATCAGGGAGCGCTAGGTAACTGAGTGCTTCTGAAATCACAGTAGGTGCCTATCTGGAATTTTTAATGCATTAATATGTGCAGAAACCTGCTCCCAGGCGCTTCTGCAAATGTGCTGTATTTTATATGTATCTTGAGTCTGGTGAAGGTTGGACTATTTCAGCTCCAACTGACAAGTGCTTCTCTCTTCCTCTTTGGTTACTTCTTCCATTGTGTTGCATCCTTCCTACCATGACCCATTTTTCTATTGGCATTTGTCAATATTATGTTTTTCTTTTCTATTCCTGGTAAAAACCTTCCCTTCTCCCTTCAGCATATGAAAACCCATCTCAAAGCCCTTTTCTTTTCCTCTTCCTAATGCTGCTGCTGCTTCTACTGATATATGTCTCTCTCTCGGTTTCTCTTGTAGTAAGTCCACTTGTTTGTTCTCATTCAGGACCATCAGCTGTGATTATTCCCGGCTCCTTCTGTTATCCCTGTCCAATGCTTTGGATCAAACACACTGATTAAGCAAAATAAAATAGACGGTCAATGTTGGTCTTGATCTCCCTCTATGTGAGGACCTGTGCTGATGCTAAGGGAATTTTGCAGGCTGATTAGAGAACGTGGATCTACAGAGCAGCCAAGAGACTTCACAGTCTGAATTAGGGCAGTTGCTTTTGTTTGATAGCATTTATTTCTCTTCCTTTGTTCCTTTTCAGAGCTACAGAAAAGGACAAGATTAAGCACCCGAAAGGCTGATGGCCTCTATTTTTTCTAATTCACTTGGACAAGCTTGCTAGAGGATCTTCCTACACCTCTTGAAGTTTTCCCTTATCTAAACTAGGTGTCTTCTTTAAAATGGACTAGGGCCATGTCCCTGTGGCTTCCTTGCTGAGCCTGGGAACTGCTGCTGAAGGCCTGCCCAGTACTTCCAACTTTGTGCACAGGCAGTTAAGTGTCAAAGGCAGCCCAAAGTATTCCTGGCCACGTATTCTAGTGCCATTCTCCCAAGCGTGCATTTTGGCTGGGGCACGCACTCAAGATAAGCCAACTATGTTGACCAAGTGTTGGGGTTGGGCAAATATGGAATGGGAGCAAGTGGAGGGCTTGTTTCTCAGCAGTGATCCTAGGGTGAGCAGAGATGCAATATAGACATGCTACCATGGTGCATCAGTAGTGGGGAAAGGGGTAGGGGGTGCTTTTTATGTGCTCCCATCGGAGCCAGGCAGCCGAGAGCTGCACCTGTGCCACCTTTTTTAAATGCAGGGACACTGATACATGAGATACTGCAGCACTTTAATTAAAACGGCTCACAGAGCCGCTTTAATTAAAGCACCACCACCCCTACCCCTGAAGCATGTGTAAAAGTGCCCTTAAATGCTATGATGTAATAAGCACTGTTTTTGAAATTCTGCCTTTTTTCCCATTTTTAATTTGAACTCCTTTGCTGTTTTTCAACTGCTTTATGGAAGTTTGAAATCTGTTGAAAACTTCAAATTTTCATTTAAAAAATGAAGACTCTTTTTAAAGCCTTTTTTTTGTTTGCATTCTTCATCCAGATCTCTATAACGGCATCTGCTTTCCAAGAGCTTTTTCAAGACTAATTAATATTTGCAGGGAGCTTTCAATCTATACAGCATTATGTAAGTGTGCAGTGCTGAGGGTGGAAAGGGTCTGCAGCTCATTATTTGCTAAATTAATTATTTGATCACTTCAGATTACTGACAAACCTCATGATCTAATGGCTTTTCTGTCCACAGTTCTTTCTGAATGGAAAAGTTAAAACTGAAATTTAAGGTCAGTTTTACAGTGAAATCCAGACTATGGCCTAAATATGAAGATACTTCTGTCTCTCTGTGGCCATGTGTACATGTTCTTTAATGACCCTTTTGCTAATGCACATTAAATTTAGTCCCTCTGGGCATCTATATACGTGATCCAGGGGTGGGGTGCTTTAATTACAGCAGCTCTCAGAGCCACTCTAATTAAAGTGCCTGAAGCATCTCATGTGTCAGCATCCCCATGCTTCAAAATGGCAGCAGGAGCACTTTATCTAAAGCATTTTCAATAAGATTTAGATAAAGCACCCCCACTACCATTTTGAAGCATGAGGACACTGATACTTGAGACACGGAGGCTGGCTGGAGTGTGATAATTACCATGCTCCAGCAGACTCAATTTACTGAGTCTATTCTGACATGGTGTAATTACAGCGCGTTGGAGCAGCCTCCATGCTCGTGTATCGGACCTCTCCATTTTGAGGTATTAGAAAAAGGTGCATTAGCCATTTTAATGAACATTAGCAAAAGCGCATGGGTTTTTTGTGATGCTTTAATACACAGTAAAATAGGCTAATGTACACCAAAGCGCGTGTGTAGACACACCCAGAATACCTCTGGGTCCTTTATAACTGAAGTTGCACTACACATTTTCTTAGCATCATGTCATTGTACCCTGTGCTACAGCTTCGAGTTCCCAAACCTTCATGCCTGGAGCTGATTGTCTGAAATGTGAATTTTCACTTCAGTGTATTTTTTTTACACTGATATTAAACATAAAATCTCAGCAGCAATAGCAGTGGTAGTAAATCCTAAATCAGATTAAAACCTCTCACCATTATCCCATGCTATTATTGTTGTTATTTATGTGTATTACCAGAGACCCAGGAACCCCAGTCATGGACCAGAATCCCCTTGTGCTAGATCAGGGATGGGCAAAAAACAGCTCACAGGCTACATCCAGCCCACCAGGCAATTTAATCTGGCCCACAAGCACCCACCAATTAACTGTACCCCACCCAGCCCATGTGCTTCGCTCCCACCCACCTGCATAGGAGGGCCCTGGCCCCAGCCCTCATGCACAGCTTTTGGGCAGGGCTGCTGCTGCCAGTGCTGCAGCTGCCAGGGGACCTGCTCAGCTGCCCCGGCTTCCAGCGACTCCTCCTTGTGTCCCCGCTGCAGCACTCACTCCAGGCAGCAGGTAGGGAAGCTGCAGCTGGGCAGGAGTGTGGAGAATGGGGCTGGGGGGCTGGGGGGAGCATGGGGCCCAGGGCCGTGCCCAGCAAGGCTGTGGGAGTGTGCAGCTTGGGTGCGCATGGTGTGGACGCGTGTGAGGTTTGTGGGTTGAGGGAGAGCGGAAGATATGGGGACCCTTCAAATGCTCCCCCCGTGGTGCACAGCCCCCACTGTCAGCATGACAGCAGCAGGTAGCAGGCCCTCGGGGTGCTCAAGGCCCACGCAGGCTCAGTTGCAGTTGCTGGATGGCATACGGCTCCAGCCAGTTCCAGGAGCTGCATGTAGCAGCAAGGAGCGGAGCCAGGCCGGCCCACCTCTATCGCACATGGCTCACATGCAGCTCCCAGCATTCATGCACTACCAAGGGGAAGCCCTGTGTGATGGAGCTGGTGGCCTGGCCCCGCTCCCTGCTGCCATGTGTAGCTCATGCGACTCCACTGGGAAGCAGGGAGCAGGGCTCTCTGCCACTTCTGGCAGAGTCCTGTGAGCTGCACGTGGCAGCTGCTCACTCTGATTCATTGTCTCACATCCACTATCCCTCTGTATAGATATATAACCAAGCGATCCATATGGAGCCCAATACAACTTCCATTAAAATCAATGGAAAGACTCTCTTTTGACTTCAATGGGAACTGGATCTGAGCCTAAGTCTTGTCATGCATAAAACATCTCATTTCTTTTCCTATCTTGATCTCTCTGATCATTTTCCACAGTCATATCAGCTTCTTTCATTCCCACACATTCTTTATTAAAAGCTGGAACTTATCTTTCCATTTATTGATTTCATCTGGCATCCAAAAGAAGGGGAAAACAGTAGGTTCAGGTCAGATAGACATGCCACAATAGTTAATCAAAGAGAATTTATAGTCTTCCTGGATCTTCAAGTCAATGAAGAGTAGCTGATTGGAAATACTACCCAAATTAGCCTCTGGTGAAAATCTTCAGGCAGTTTTTGGCTTTAACCTATACATGAGCGGTTGCGATAAGTTATTATTGGTCACCAGAGACTAGTTTCCCTTTTGCTATCTGATTTTACACAGAGTTCAGTCTTGTTTTCAGGAGCTCTGGAGGGAAAGGAATGTCTTTTGATAATGGGTTTTGTTTTTAAGGAAGTACCACTGGAAGGGTCAGAGCTTAAAAACAATTTTAAAGAAGAAAAGAATCAACTTTTTCCTGAAAAATATCTATTGCACTGATAGGGAGAGAGCTTGGTCATCAACGTCTTCTGTTTATGGAGACAGCAGAATGCACAAACAGCACCAAGGCACTTTTTCTCAGTATACCTTAGCCTTGACCTGGAAGGCATGGCCAGAAGGTACCCGAATGCCCTTCCTCTTTGTTGCATATTTTCGAACTGGGGAAGGCTCTGTGTTTCTACGATGCCATTTCCCTGCTCTGAATCTCAGTTTGCATGGAGGAAAGCTCCATTTTCGTTATGAATAGGAGATTAAGCCCTCATGCAGATTGTGTAATTTTGTAAGATGTTTCTGGGAACAAGAGAAGTGATGATAGACACATGCATCTACATGTGTGCCTTTCATGACTTATGTAACTCTTTCAGGTGCAGAAGTTCTGTTCTTTATAGCAGCTCCCCAGAGTTTGGCCAACTCTAATGTGGTATGGAGTGCCTCAGGGAGTTAATAGCCACCACATAGGGCTGGAACCTGAGTTGTGTTGAAATTTCAGGCTGTTAATCGTGCACAGGGAATTATCAGGCATTTTGGAGGTAGCTGCATTTTTGTGCTGTGTTGGGTAAAAGAAGCCGGGTCAGACAGTTTATTTTCCCCCTCTGATCCTTTCCATAAATAGAGTACTAGCAGCTTTACATAGGTGCAGAGTATTTGAAATGTAAATACAAATACAGCAAACAAGCAGCAGAGGCAGAAAAATGTTGTGAAGTAGGGACAAAGGACATCAGAATGTCATTACTCTGTCTCCGATTGCTAGTTGGTTTATTGAATTGTGGGGGGTTTTTAAAGCCTTGTAATGTTGTTGGCTCTCAGAGCCAAAGAAAATGCGTTTTGTTTTATCTCCTGCTCCCCACGTATGCAAAGAGCTGATAATTCTGCATTAACAAGCAGGTTTCATTTTTAACCAGGCTGTCACCTAGCAGTTCAAAGTCACACCATTGCTGCTCCCAGGGAAGCAGCACCCATTTAAATCATCTGTACCAGTGATGTCACTGACAGAGATGGGCTCTCAATAGAAGATATTTACATCCCGCATTTGGCTGCCAGTGGAAGGGAGAAATCAGCACGTGTGAGCTGCCGCAGAAATATGAGAAAATTTTAGGTTACAGCAAGGCTTCTCTTGCTTGTAAGACAAATACATTCAACTTATGAGCCCATTCCCACGTGGTCTGTCCCCAAACCAGCATTGTGTTATCCCTTCCAGATAAGAATTGGGAATTATTGTAAAACTACCTGAATTTTTTTTTAATAAGGAGAGAGAAAGACTCATGGTAGGACTGGGTCTCAGGATCACTCTGTAATGGTAACTAACTGTCCACCTTCCTGCAGCAGAGAGGAATGAACTACGCAACAGAAGCAGACATTTCCTCCCAATACAAATCCACCATGGGATTCAGGATTGCACAGGATAGGGCAGAAATGTCTGGCTTTTGGTAGGCAGTAGCAGTTCTGCTGATCCTCTGTGAAGGTGTTGTCAAGCAATGACTTTTCAGCAAAACTTCCTTTTAAACAAAACCCTCTATCACAAGAGCTTTCTCCTTCCTCCCCCTCCACTTCCAAACTCTCCACATGCTCAGGGATGAGTCTGGGAATGTTTCGATGTGAGGTCCTCATCACTTGGTTTCTTCTAGGAACAAGAGATTTATCTTTCCTGGGAACATCCTAAGTTCCCCCCAGGGGAAATCCTGGAGCCTATATCACGGCAAAACTCTAACTGGTTTTACTGTAACGGAAGTTAGTTGAATACAGAAAAGCCCAGTAAGGATTCAGGATGTATCTCTTTATGGAAAAAAAAAAATGTACAGATTAAGACCTTTGTTTTCAAGGTCACTGGGTCACAGTTGGACCATTCCTTATCTCAGATGGGTTTAAACATACATAAAGGGCACGTCTACACAGACACTTACTGCACATTAGCCTAATAATACTGCACAATAGAATGGCATGGCAAAAACAGTGCTACTAGCCTACTGTGCAGTGTTATTAAGCTAATGCACAGTAAGCATCACTAAATAACTGTGCACCAGAGCTACTATACAGTAATTCTAGGTACTGTGCACTTAGTACTTTATTAAGGAAATACTAAAGTAAATGCGCAGTATCTAGGGCACATCAATGAAAATGTAGATGTGCCCAGTATGATCTAAATTCAGTACAGCTATGGCACAGATGTGCATTAGTGAGTAGGTAGCTAAGCCCTGTCCTTGTATGCAGTGCATATAGGGGTAGTCTCTTCAGCTAAGATCATGGGAAGATTTTAGGTTGCAACAAAGCTTCTCTTGCTTGTAGGACAAACAGATTTCACTTCTGAACACACAGCAACTCAACACCTTCATCTAAGTTCTCAGGAAATGACCCCTCATAGTGAATTGGTATTGATGTGACTACAGGGGACATGCAATCACCCAGAAAGGCCTCCGAAGATGTACAGTAATCTAGCAAATGGGCCCAATTATACAAATCTAAGTCTTGCTCAAGTCTATAAACTGCTTTGACTGGGTTGTATGATTATATTCCCAAGTAAGGGACAAAAAGTGTAAATGCTAATTTCTGAATTGGCAAATTGGGAAAGAAAGTTGGAAGTCTTTCAAGTACATATGGTATTTCTCACATTCAATTTCCTATCCCAGGCTGTTGTGCAACCTTCCTGTGCAGCTGTTAAATAACTGCCACATTCTGCCCCCTGAGATAGCTGCATTTCAGTGATGGGAGCAATTTCTGAACATGGCTGAGAGAGACCTTTGCAAGAAAAATCACTATAGAAATGTTTAAATGTTTATTATGTTTGTCCAAAAGAGGTAAGGGGAGAAAAGAAAGAAAAACAGGTTTTCAGTGCTGCAGTGAAACACCATTAGCTTTAGCAAAATGGTTCCTTTATCATGTCTGACTATCACTGTAAGAGATTTATCTCCAGGTTTAGTATTAAAGGACCAGCTATTCACTAGGGACCCCAGAGAGTCTCCCTTACTGTGGCTCCCCTTGCCAAGCACTGATTTCATGATGGTAGCAAGCTGCTATGCCACAGAGGCTGAGACTCTCTAGATGACAGTGCACAGAGGGATGGGGAGGGGAAACCTGCTATATGGATCTTCTGGCCTTGTATCCAACTATATATAATCAGACTGGGGCTATTGGGAGCTGAAACTTCAGGCCTGCAGCAGTAGCTCCTGAATATTTAACATATTCAGCCACTACCAGGCTGAGTTTTTCTTTCTCCTCTCTCTTTGCATGCATCCCAGTGGCTGGAGCAGTCAATCCACTTGGTGGCTGTGCTGAATGCTTATCCTGTTGCTTAGTCTGAAAGTACGTGACTGACTAGATCTCATGTTCAGGAGTGAGTAAGAAACTTCAGACCAGGGCAGTATTGTTTCTGAATAAAGCGTTCCCATTGGTCACCCCATCCCAGTGTGCACAATCCAATTAACACATCTTCAGAGTGAGGGGCATAGAGACTGAACAGCCCCCTCATATTTCTCTAAAAACACCATTCACTAATAAGATTTTCCAGGCTGCGCAGTCCAGGGACCCTGGCATTTAAAATCATGCCACTCTCAGTGACTCTGGGCCTCCAAGAAAACCAAGCTTTGTGTAAACAATTTATCATGGAGCTTCAGCTTCGGTTTCCACTTCGTTCCCATCATTTGTCAGGCAGATACTTAATGGTCTGCATGCCCTTTAGAGGCCATGACCAGGTCAGCAGGAACCAAGCCAAAGATAAGCATAAACATCAGCTTGAGCGTGTGACGCTGCACTCTGCTGAGCTGTAGCTCTGAAGAAAAAGCCCATTTTCCACCACACCCTGGGGCATCTTACAGAGAAATGGGACCCTCCTCACAATGTGGTTCCTCTCATCCTGTTGTTTCTTCCTTACCTGATGGGCCAGGTGTGTGTCTGACAGCACCGTCATTGCAATGACTGGGTGATGACACACTCTGCAACCAACGGAGAAGTTGCAAAGGTGATTTGAATGCTCAGGAGGGCTGAGGGCAACTCTAGGTACAGTTTGCATTTATCAGGCCTTAGACAACTGGGCACACATTAGAGCTGGTTAGCACTGGATTCCTTTTTAGTTTATCATGAATATCAAGACAAGGAAGAATAGCCTAGTAGGCTGGCCACTAGCCTGTGACAAAGCTAATTGCATTAAAGATGGTGAGATGCTCATATCCTTCCAGGGGCCTCATCATTGTAGTATTGTAATATGTATATTACAAAGTACCCAAGACTATAGCAGCGTCTGTGTATCTTCACCCTCATCTCAACAGTTCAACACTAGGACTGATAAAATAGTTATGTTTTTATCACCAACCATGATGTCAGTTGTGATGATTTTTTTTTTGTCTGCTAGGAGATCAGCAATTTATGTCATATTCATTCCACTTCATATTGACCATTCGAAAGTATTCAATTTCTGTTGCTACTAACCAGAGTGGGATTTGACAGAAAAAACCACCATATCCTGGTTGAAACTGTTTTTATGAATGTGGCTAGCAAATGAACCCCATACATAGAGGCAATTTAATGTCACTGGTGATGCCAGTGGCACAGATATAACAAATAGATTATACTTGGTCAGTCTGGAACATCATACCATGTCAGTGTTCATGTCATCAGGCCATAGCACAACCCGAAAATGTGCCACTCTCATCAATTACCACCATAAAATAAATCCACAATAGATTTCTGAAATAAACTCTGCCTTGAACTGCTTGTTCCAGCTGTGATGAAATTGTTGCACACAAGGAGCTAGGAGGAGATTGAACTTTTTTTTTCACTGACCCTACAGAGTACAGGTTACAATAGGTGTCAAAATCCATTGATGCCAATAACTGTAGTTACAGCAGCCTTATTTATTGCTGCCACCTGCATGTAGATTCAGATTGTCTGGGGTGTCGAGTCCCGGCTTGAGCTGCCATTGTCACATCTTGTGGTTTGCAGTAGTTGGGATAAGAGGGAATGGGGTGGATTAAAACTGAGAAGATGTTTCACTTGCTGCATCGTATCCACCAGCTGCTTCAAGAGCTTCCCAAGCTGTAAAGGAACCAAAGAAGACAGGAAATGGGCTTCTCTGATTAGGAGAAATGTGGCTGATTACAGACAGCAAATTATCCTCTTTTCCAGGCACCAGCAGGTACCAGCTGTTACATCTTTGCAAAACTCAGGGTGACATGGGGCTGTTGCTGCTGTGGGAAACAGACATGGTTGTACAGGATGTTAGTGCTAGGATAGATATACTACTACTTGTTTTATAGCTAATCGTGGCCCACTTTTATGTTTGGAGTTCTTGGGACAAAAAGAAAAATGTGAGGTCATGCCAACTGTTTTCAACCACATTTCCAAGCTATGACAGTGTGGGGATTGTTTTTTATGTCCATGCTTGTACGTTGCAGTTTCTTCATCAAATGGGATGCAGTGTGCACAAGAAAGCTTTACTAAGGAGATTTAAGCAGAAGCAGGTCTTAGTGGCAAGTACTGTGCCAAGAGTCCACATCAAGAGCAGAGAAGGGAAAATGTACCTGCTGCTGTAAATATCTGTCCTTCTGACTAAAATCTGCTTATCTTCATACTGACATGAATGCAGCATAGAGGACTGAAGCCACATCTTATAGCCATGCATTGTGTGTGAATTCTGGCATACGATCCTCTTTGGAGAATGCTAGGAGTTTCAAGAGCATTCAGCTCCCTTCTAGGCACCTAAATGAAAATGTTCATATTCCCACAAGTCCTCAGAACCAGCCAGCCTTCTTGCTCTCAGTGGCAGCTCTCATGTGCTCTGTGCTTTTAAACATCTGTCCCAATGTTATAGTTTTGTTTGTTGCCACAAAAAAAAATCCCTCTTGAGAATTATACTACAGTTGCTCTTAATGAGAATTTGAGGTAAAATTGACCTCTGCCATCTCAGGCTTTGATCTCAGCAGACCAAGCTGCGGTTGAACTGACTTATTGCTTAGAGAAGAATATCTGTAAATTTGTAGGCTAGATTTTCAAGGGTCTTTAAGGCACGTGTAGGCAGTAGTGTGATTTTCTAAAGTGTGCAGGTACCAAACTTCCATTGCTGTCAGTGGGAATTTCTGGAAAACCCCACTATCTACATCTATAGGTGGTTAAAATACTGTCAACAGCCTTTGTCTGTATGAAAAGTAAAGCTTCACTGTCTCAGACTGGACATTCAAAATCAGCAGGCAGTGCTATTGGGCCTTAACTTCTCTTTCTTGAGCAGTTTGCAACTGTCTGTAAATTACCAAAAGATCCTTATCCTTGTATTGCACCGCAAGTTGTATCTAGCCTAAATATTCCAATCTCCATTTAGCACATCCTGTGCTCTTAACTCCTTGGTTCCCATAAAACTAAGCATTATAAAATGAATGCAGAAAGGGTGGGTTTTCTCTTGGAAACCTGCAGACTTCACTGGAATATATACTGAAAGAGTAGAGAGGATGTTACACCCTCATCTGTGTTGCAGTCCACTACTATTTTTTCTTGTTTTACCCCTCTGATCAGCTCAGGGTTTACCAGGGCTGATCGCTGGCAGACAGAAGTGAACAACTTGCATTATGTGCTGATGACACAGTCTTAATAGCTGATTCAGAAGAGAAGCTGCAAGGAATTTTAGATGAAATTATTAGTGAAAGCAAAGAGAAGGGTCTAAGCATCAACTGTACAAAAACCAAATGCATAGTAATTACAAAGAAGATGATCATTCCTATATGCAACATCAAAGTGGAAAAGGAAGAGATAAGGCAGGTCAATAAATTCAAGTACTTGGGAAGCTGGATAACATCAGATGTTAAATGTGATCTTGAAATAAAACAGAGTAGGGATGGCAAAAGATGCATTTCTGAATATGAAAAAGCTATTGACAAAAGTATAATTTCTATGGGGAAGAAGTTAAGAGTTTTGGATTGCTGTGTTATACCGGTCCTCATGGATGCATCAGAATGCCAGACAGTATCGTCAAGTATGGACAAGAGAATTGAAGCAAGTGAGATGTGGTTCTTAAGGCACATCATGAAGGTATATTGGACAAGTCACACTTCAGATGAAGATATTTGGTTAAGAGCAGGCTGCTTGAAGCTACTGATTAACATCAGAAAGAGACAGCTGGAGTTTCTCAGACATTATGAGGAAAGCAGAAATTGAAAGTCTGGTTATAACTTTGGAAAGACTGAAGGAAGGAGAGATCATGGAAGACAGGCTGACTTATCTTAAGAGTCTATCTAAATGGATGAATGTATAGATTTAGACTTATGTCAAGAGTCTATCTAAATGGTCTGCATGCCCTTTAGAGGCCATGGCCAGGTCAGCAGGAACCAAGCCAAAGATAAGCATAAACATCAGCTTGAGCGTGTGACGCTGCACTCTGCTGAGCTGTAGCTCTGAAGAAAAAGCCCATTTTCCACCACACCCTGGGGCATCTTACAGAGAAATGGGACCCTCCTCACAACGTGGTTCCTCTCATCCTGTTGTTTCTTCCTTACCTGATGGGCCAGGTGTGTGTCTGACAGCACCGTCATTGCAATGACCGGGCGATGACACACTCTGCAACCAATGGAGAAGTTGCAAAGGTGATTTGAATACTCAGGAGGGGTGAGGGCAACTCTAGGTACAGTTTGCATTCATTAGGCCTTAGACAACTGGGCACCCATTAGAGCTGGTTAGCATTGATTCCTTTTTAGTTAAAGATTGAAGGAAGGAGAGATCATGGAAGACAGACTGACTTACGTCAAGAGCCTGTCTAAAAGGACAAATGTATCGACACTGGAAATTCTGTATGCTTCAAAGAGAAGAGATCTGTGGAAGACCATGGTCACCAATGTCCTGTTTAGATATAGTACCGAGAGAGACTCCCCTAAATTTGACTGAGTTCATTCACTGGGTAACTTGTTTGTGCAATCAACTGCCGAGCAGTGCAGCTGGTTTGGCTGACCAGCATGACCAACAAGTACATTTGCTTTATGAAACTGAGTCAGTGTCGAGAGGTGCTGTAAAACAAAAGCAGTCTGTGGCTGTATGAAAATTTGTGGCTGTATTAAAATTTATTCTGATCTTGAGAGTAACTGGTGCCCTCTGAGTTGGATGAGAATAGAAAAAGGAACAATGTAAAGGAGTCAGGTCCTGTTGCAATGTATTCAGTAGAAGAAAATGCCTAAACCTCTGCTCTGATGTTTTTGCTACTTCCCATCTCTGCAGCACTAGGCCGTAAGATGACTCTCAGCCTTGTTGGGGCTGGACAGTACAACTGACATTGCTAATCAGCAGTCCCCAATCTAGTGGTCGGATTGCTTAGGCAAGTGGTTCTTACCCTTTCCATACTGTTATCACATTACAACAGAAAAAAACAAACTTTCAAGGGTGGTTCTGATATTTCTTAGACTCTGATGTCCAGGTTAAGGACCCCTGTCCTAAGCTGAATTCATCATTGTTGGCAAATTCAGTGAAGTTAATGGCAGAGATTAATTTGGCCTGTTTTGTGCATTGTCCCGCACATTGCTCAAGCTGAATCCTTGTCCAGCACGTGCAGCCTTCAGTTTGGGGACTCTGGCTTCTGTAAGTGTTATTTAAAAATGTGTTCCTTTAAAAAGTGTTTCTTAATCACCACAGAACTGTTTGTCGAGCCATTGCTGTCCTGAAGTCTTCCTAGGACAGAGCCTGCAACAGGACGTAGCATGCAGAGACGGTGGGGGAGAGGAGGGGAACTGAAAAAGGCCGAACTGAAGATGTACAAACATCCCTAAAGCCCCCTTTGAGGGGAGTTTTCTCTTTTATTAATTAAACAAGGCCCCAAAGATCCACTAAAATTAAAATAACAAAATCCATTTATTCTGGCACAGGCTATTTGCAAACATGTTTGCCAAAACATTTTTGTGGTTCTTGTCTTTTCAAGTGGCTCCTTTGCAATAAAATCCAGATGCCATTGGTCTGGGCAACTGTTTATGTCCATGAAAGATGCCCTTTGTAATTAATTAATCTCCCCAAAGCTGTGGTAGCACATTCCCAGTGGCTCCTGGCATGTTTCTTCCTGCCGACACTAGCAGAAAAGGCACATATTCATTCCTCAGGGCTGAAGAAAGCCTTTGTGTCACACAAGAAAGACATCACAAAAGGGTTAATCTCATAATTGGGAAGACACCGCTGAGATTGCGAGAGTTATCAAAACACAAACAGGAGCAAGCAAATCTTTTAATTTGCCTTGGTTGGTTGCCATTTCAACAGATCCTCCCTCCACTAAGCACAAGTAATCATAATTGTGACAAGCTAAATCAAACAAAGCCCTTCATGACTTCAGTGGGACCACGGCTCAGCCTGCTCTTTCTGGGAGGAGAGGTTCATGATGGATGATCTTAAACTCAGAAGCTTCACAAATACCTTTCCTGTCCTAATACAAACTCTCAGTCCCTCAAAAGCAAGGACTGTAGCCCCGTTATAGTCCCAGAACCAAATGCCTCCTAGAAACTCATGAAACCTGTGAAAGGGGAGAAGGAAATAATCATGGAATGAAACAAAAAGTGACTCAAATACCCAGAAGGCATTATGCCATTTTCTTGTTGTTCGCTTGTGCTCGCATTATTAGTATTATTTTCAATCCACGGTTTCTTTGCAGGAATCTTTTTAAGCCACTTGTCCATTTGGTGAGGCTTAGTTTAGTTAAAACTAGAGAATATAATCTGTAAATCCACTTAATCGGGCACACATAAACTGTAATACGTCGCAATACACTGAAAGCGAACGAACGCTTCTTCCCTCAGGATACCTCACGTACTGTACATGACACGTGACCGTCCAACATATGGGCCGAGTGAGGGGGCCATTGTCAATCTGTATATTAAATACTAGTAAAGCTTAATTTCATTCTTATTTTTTTAGATAAAAGATAAATAAAAATACAAATTCTAATATTTTCTTTGCACATCCCCTGGGATCGTCTCGCGCACCCCCTACTGTGCATGCACCCCACTTTGGAGACCACTGGTGTAGAGGCTCCATGCCCATGTCTGTGCTGTGGCCTAGCCCCACTGGCGTTCCTTAAGCACCCAAACACCAAATGAGATCTGTCTCCTGGCGCTTTGAGCACTGGCTGGGGAATCAGGAAACTGGCACTGTATCCCTGGCTCTGCCACTGCACAAGGCGTGTTCTCTGCCTGTGTCCTGTGCCAGCCCCACTGATGTGCCTGCTTACAAGAGAGTCACTGATTCATCCAACCCCACCACTCTCTGCCACTTCCAGCTGTTCAATTCAGTATTTCAATGGATCTGTTGACTGCAGCAGAATCACCTTTGGTCTTTAAAATATTCTGTACCTTCTCTTTTGCTCCCAGGGCTGAAGCAGGTTGGTACAACAGGGTTCCTCAAGGCTCTGCAAGGGGCAGTCTACCTCCCAGCCTCTTCTCCTCATCACATATGGAGCTAGGAGACACTCCAGTCCCAACCTTAGCTTGCTGCAGCACAAGACTTCTGCTCCTGGGAGCAGCCCTGTCAGGAGGGAGAGGCAGGTGATGCTCAATCATGTACAGGGAAATGTAGCTCACTTCACAAGCTGCCTTTTCCTGAAGGATGCGATGAAGGGATTGCATTAGAATGGAGCACCTGGGTCTTCTCCATGACTTGCAGGGGTTCTGCCCCCCATTTACACTGTGAATAGCTTTCCATGTTGTTTTGCCATCTCCCCCATGGATAGATTTGTTACACACTCACGTTTGGAGACAGCAGCTTATTATTGTAAGCATCAATGTGTGTTATCTTAGAATCCCCTCGGGGCACTGTACAACTATCGGGCTAATTAAAGGTTTGTAGTCTTAGCGATGTTGGTAATTATCCCTGCTGCTTTTGGGGTGAGTTTTTCCTTTCAGTCAGTAGATCTGGGTTCTTTGCACCCTTACAGCTAGGGGTGGCTGAGCTTCTCCATGATCAGCCCCCTTGGTACCACGTTCCTTTCCATTTTCTAGTTTATTATAACTAACTGGCTTTGGCTATAAAACTTGTGGAAGGCAGGGTAGACTTGCACCTTACAGAGTAACCAAAGGGTATGTGTATATAAATGTGTATGCATGCATGCATGCATGTCATAAGCTTTTGTGAGCCCTAGCTCACTTCATCAGATGCTGTGAAAGGACATGCCTAGACCAGCACATAATAGTTTATAAGCTGCTGTATACATGTATATCTACACACACAGAAAACTACCCTGCCTTCTACTTGCCATCAGACTAACATAGTCTTTCTCTGCAATACATTTTATCACCTCTTGGAGCATTTACCAGGTTTCTCATTTGAATTGGCTGCACACTACAGTTCAGAGGAGGTGGCGCACCCATGTAAATTAGCAGCCTTTCACAGGATTACCCAAGGGAAGGGTTCAGCAGTACCCTATGTTTAAAGGCAAACCTCCATTTCAGATGTAATCCAACCTGGAGTTGAGGAGGTTTCTTTGTGAACTTGAGTCATTCACTAGCAGAGTTTCTTCTACCTTCTCCTGGAACACCCAGAGCGGGCTGCAGCCGGGCTGACAGGATACTAGTTTATATGAACCATTGATTCAATCTAGACTAGCCGTTCCTATGTTGTGCTGCCCTCAGTTCATGCTTTCAAGGTTCGATGTGCAGCTGTAAGAGCAAGAAACACCCCTTGTTGAAAATAAAAGCTGAGATTCTCACATAATCCCTAGACTCCAGGAGTTTGAAATCAGTTGGAGTTGGGCTTCTCACTAGTTTAGGAGGATTTTTTTAAAGACCCCACAGTACCACTGGTCCTCAAACAGGGTGCCACAGCCATGAGATCCTTTTAAGGGTGCCAACACAATGTTAGTCCTGTTAGGTATTATGATACAAGATAAACTCTGAGATGTCAAATACTGTTTTCAAAACCACCGTGACCTGTTATGGTCTTTCTGAGTTCTTTGAAGCAAAATTGCTCTATTATATTTTCATAATAAAAATGAGTGAAATTAGTTTGTGAAATGGGATGCCACTACATTCAGAAAACTTAGGAAGAGCGCCTTGAGGCTGAGAAAGTTGAGCACTACGCACATACTATCTGCATCATTAAGTGACTCAAAACTTTTGTCATGGGCTTGCGTTCCTAATTCACATTGGAAAATGGATTTTTTTCAGTCAGGCCCTTTAAAGATGTTGCTCGTAGGTGGTCTATGACTCAGTTTTCTGCTTGCACAAGGGAATAATAGCATTTTCCTGCCTCAGGAGTTTTGTAAGATAAATACTGTGAGGCAGTCAGACACTATATTAATGGGACTGTGTAGGTACTTGGAAAGGATGGCCCTACCTCACTCCATCTCACTAATTTCATACCCCATTGAAACGTAACTCAAAATCCAGTCTCTTCTTTACTGCTCACAAAATACTGAGTGTTCACAAAAATTGGCTAACGCTAAACACTCCTGCCACTTTTTCAGCTCTTTACACCTACCCTCTTACTTTCTCACTGCATCTTAATGACTGTACATCATGATACCTGCTATGAAAGTAGATTACTGGTTTTTTGCACATAGCACAATTCTAGATTGGCTTTGGTTTTTCTGCATTACAAACGCACATTGTTCTCTAGTGCATTGTTTAGATTCCCATATGCAAAATCTAACTGCAGCATTAACACCCTGAAGGGAAAGAGTTCCTGTTTGACAGATGCTTTCGCATTCTCACCCAATGCTGTGTCCTCTCCAGCTACCTGAACTCCCTTTCTGAGCTGCCAGACAGCAGAGGGGATTTAAAGTCAGATTCCTTGTTCCCTTAAAGACTTCAGGTGCTTCCAGTCTAGCAAGTCACTTCAAGGCTTCCAGACTAGGAGACAAGACAGTATCTGTAAAATGGCCATTGGTGCAATTAGTTTTGCTGTGTGAGAAAAGCTGCCCTGAGCAATTCAGTTCAGTTGGCTACAGATAATCCTCAGGCTTGTCAAGGACCAGGTTTTTTGCACAGTGCGTCTATGGCACATGATACAAAATAAAAAAGCATTCCTCTTGGAACAATAAGTCGTCTCTATCTCAT
The DNA here is from genome assembly GCF_052110815.1 of Crocodylus siamensis. Taxonomy (NCBI): domain Eukaryota; kingdom Metazoa; phylum Chordata; order Crocodylia; family Crocodylidae; genus Crocodylus; species Crocodylus siamensis. The sequence continues at coordinate 61,955,060 of NC_143402.1, forward strand.
TTGTAACATAACAAATCAGCCTTTTTTTTTTTTGATAGATGACTTTAATTTTGCTGGTGTATTGCACAGGTTTGCAAACCAGATGTTACTGCTGCCAGACAGGAACAGTAATGTAGGCAGGGAGCAGTTTATCATGGCACTCTAGTAGTAATGCCCTGGTGAGGTCAGGGATTAGGGGTCAGTTGCTGGTTTGATTATTATCCCTGTTTTTCAGAGGCAAAGAGTATAGATTCCATGAGAGCTATTATTGGCACTGAGGTGAAACTCATTGGCAGTGCGACAGTCCCCCTACTTATTTTCGGCTTCCTCTGGAAAGAAATGGCTCATTTAGAGGAGATGCAGGCGTTTATATCAAGAACAGACAAGAAATGGAATTGAGGTGGATTTTTTTAAAACGTGCTTGAACCAAACCCCATTAATTTGAATCGCTGAAATGTTATAGGTGTTGGGCCTTGTTCAGAGGTGATGTGTAGGGCAATCTGAGTCTGGGAGGGGGAGTGGGGGAGAGTATAACATGGTGCAGTTTGCATTGACTGGCCTCTCAGTGTGCTAGTTACAGCAGGAAAAGTGGTGTTGTGGTTAAGGCACTGCACAGAGACTCAGTTCCTTGCCATCACAAAATCTCTATGTGATCTTAGGCAAGTCACTTATTCTTTCCGAACTAAATCCTGTTTCACTTGGCATGCTGATGTGACCCATACATAGCTGTGTAAGTGCAGTTCAAGCTTCTATTTTCCCCTGCAATAGAACAGGATTATTTTACTGAAAGTAGAACAGAGAATGCCCAATTTTAGCCCAATTGCCTAGGAGTCAGAGCATTTGCTCAGGAGGCAGGAAAGCAAGAATTTACAGTCACTTAGACTGGGTTTGAATCTGCATCTCCTACATCCTAGTGGGGTGCTCTAACCACCAGTCATAAAGGACCACAGGCTGGTCCTTGCCTGGAGCCCTCTCCTGTCCTTTTGAAGCTGGCCCATTGTACCTTGTCTTTAGTACTCATTAGATAAACAGGACAGTGGATCAAGCTGCCTTTGGATGAGGGAGACCTAGAATAGTGGTCATCTTCTCCCTGGATAAATATTCTAATCATTAGTTATTGAGCACAGGCCATGCACTAACTCTGAATCTCTCCTAACTTACACCTGTTCCCTGGTGCACCAGCATTTGTCACCTGTGAATTGATTGTATTTCCTCTTTCACAATTGTTTTCCTTAATCTTTACAAAAGGCAAATCTATGGACTCAGTAAAAGTGGTTCCTACCATATAATGGCTGATTAATAACAGCTCCTTTCCCAGGGTTCTTAAAGATCCTCAATGCACGTGGAAGGTTTTGGGCGGTTATTTGGTTGGGATTTTTTGGAGTATTTTTGGTTTCATTGCTCTGTGCATGTATCCTGTGGGTTTGCAGCATTTCAGCACCTGTTATTTGAACAGTGAAGATTCATAGATTGTAAGGTGGGAAGGGACCTCACAAGATCATCGGGTCCAGCCCCCTGCATTAGGTAGGAAAGACAACTGGTGTCAGGTGACCCCAGCAAGGTGACTGTCCAGTCAGTCTCCTCTAGAAGATTTCTAGGGTAGGTGACTGCACCACCCCTGGAGGGAGCTTATTCCACAGTCTGGACACCCTGACTGTGGAGAAGTTTTTCCTTATGTTGAGCCTGAATTGGTCTTTCAGGAGTTTGTGGCCATTACTCCTGGTTTTTTCCTCAGGTGCCCTGATGAACGATTGTTCACCAAGCACTTGATGTCCTCCCCTAGTGTAGCGGTAAGCTGCTACCAGATCCCCTCTCAGTCTTCTTTTCCCAGATTCCTCAGCCTTTCCTCATCTGGCTTGTCTTTTAAGACTCTGATCATATGGGTGGCTCTTCTCTGGACTCTCTCAAGCTTGTCCATGTCCTTGTTAAAGTGTGGTGCCCAGAACTGGATGCACTACTCCAGCTGCGGTCTCACCTGTACCAAGCAAAGCAGAAGAATCACCTCCTTAGATTTGCTGGATTTATTTGTCATAAGCACGTTGGGGGACAATTTTGCTTCATTCTTACATGTTCAAGGAACTTGGCTCTGGGTTTCTGACTGTACTTTGCCCTAATCAAAGGCTCCCTGAAAAAAACTGAACATCACAGGGTACTCCGGGAGGCATTGGGAGGCACTTTAATTGGCACAGGGTGCTTTGAACTAAAGCTGGTTGAATGTGCTTTAGTTTGAAGTGCCCTACCACCAGTTTTCAGCGAGGGGATGCTGATACACATGACACTGGAGCCTGGTGGAGCCTGTTAATTCCATGCTCCAGCAGACTCAGTTAATCGAGTGTGCTCTGACACACTGGAATTACAGCGTGTTGGAGCAGGCTCCCTGCATGTGTATAGGAGCCAAGAGATGGATTACAGATTTGGTCTCTCTCTGTATGGTTTCTTTGCATCTTTCTGACTTATCCTAATTATGTAAAGGAGCTCAGAGTCTGGGCTGATACTCTGATTCTCCAGTTTGAAGAAGCTGTTCACCAATGATGAGACCAGATATAGCACTCTTCATTTCAACAAAACCCTCACTCACGTCAATGGAAAATCTCCCTGCCATAGAAGCCAGGAGTATGCAGCTCCCTGCTTTTAGGCCTTACAGTACTTAAATACAGCTGGGTGAGTTGCTTCTGTAAGGGCTATATTAACACTGACTTGTTTAGTTTCTTGTGCATTATGCTGAATTATTAGAGCCAAAGGTGGATGCTTCCAACAGTTCTCACTGAAGTCAATGATAGTTTCCTAAATGGAGAGAAAGGAAGTGAATGTAGAATTTCTTTAGGTTGAAGGGAAGATAGGAATCATTGAGGTCAGAGACTGCTTTGTACATTTTAGCATGATATTGTGCTGCTGTCTTGAAAACACCAAAAGACAGTGAAATATGGGCTTGACCTTTTAAATTCCTTACACCCCACAGGAAGAATTGCCATTATTACAGAAACTCTGCTTTATTCTGTTGAATGTGAGCCAAAGGGGAGGACATCCTAACATCCACAAAGAGGGATTTAAAGGGACAGGACTCATACAATTTATAGATCCAGTTACTACTTTCTTGCCATTGCAAAGAAAGGTTCGGGTTTTTATTGTGACAGTATCTTGCTGTGTTTTCATCCCATCCCATCCAACCCCAGACCTTTGTACATTCCATGCTGTGAAAGCAATGTGAAAACAGGCGTTTGGAGGGCTTGGTTATAAGGCTGGTACATTGTCAGTGCTGTCACACCTTCATGAAACTAAATCTTTGAGATGGATATGTTTCTGGTTTGCTGTAACAGGAGTATGAGAAGTTATTCCAAGCAAGTGTGGAGGCACTTAGGTACCAGGTGGTGACCTCAGAGAGGCCAGAACCCTGGGACTCAGGGACTTCATTTCCTTCTAAGTCCTAGTGAACATCAGAGGGTGACATCAAAATATATGTGGTTATTCCTCTGCTTTTTGCTATAGTGCATCAACTAATTTTGGAGTATGATTCCAGTGAAGTTTGTAATGGGAGTCATTATTGTTAAGAGCAGATGTACTGCCATTAAATCAGCCTATTGAAAAGAAAGCAGCACATTCTTATTAGACGGAACACCAGAAAGACAGCATTACTAAGTCTGTTCTAGCTCCCACCAAACTCAGGGGTACTATTTCTGTTGCATCTGATAAATCTAAATCAAGTGGTTTAGTAACTTTTATTACTATAGCATGGCAGTCTTATCACTTCCATTTTGACAGTTTTTTCTTCCCAGATTCCCAGTTAGCACTGTCTTAGATTCCCAGTTAGAATTGTCTTAGACTCATACATTGAAGTGTTTTGCACCAGATTGTGAATAACCACAATCTAGACACAGTCCAGCACCCAGCACATTTCTGTTACTGATCCAACACAGGTGCACTGTATGAGGGTGGAGCTATTCACTCCTGGCTGTATTAAACGATAGGGCATTACATACTGGTGGAATTGCTCATCAGAGAGGATGAACACCGTTGCAGACAGCAAAGCCTTCAAAACAAAATGGGTCAATATAAAGTGTAGACAGCAAATGGCAAACACACTTGTTTGGGTTCACACTCTTCTCTGGCCTTTGGTGCAGAGCCCGTCATTCCCTACAGTTTCACAGAGCCACTCATAGGCATTTGATTAGATAACATCCTTATACCTGTAATAGAAATCTGCTCATTTCTAGATATTCCCCCTGTGGGCTATACTGTGCCCTTGCCTCACATGTACCACTTCCAGAGAGGTTAATGCTTGTTATTTCTCTCTCTCTCTTCTCAATAGAGAGTTGATGCCCAGGACCCTGGACGGGCAGATCACCATGGAGAAAACGCCCAGCTACTTCGTCACCAAGGAGGCACCTGCTCGTATCTCCGCCATGTCGAAGGGCACCAAGCTCATCGTAGTCGTAAGGGACCCTGTAACCAGAGCCATATCTGATTACACACAGACTCTCTCTAAGAAGCCTGACATCCCCACCTTCGAGAGCCTGACCTTCAAAAACAGGACTACAGGCCTGATCGACACCTCGTGGAGCGCCATCCAGATTGGCATCTATGCCAAGCACCTGGAGAACTGGCTCCTGTACTTCCCCATCGGGCAGATCCTCTTTGTCAGTGGGGAGCGGCTGATCAGCGACCCTGCTGGGGAGCTGGGCAGGGTCCAGGACTTCCTGGGCCTCAAGAGGATCATCACAGACAAACACTTCTACTTCAACAAAACCAAGGGTTTTCCGTGCCTGAAAAAGGCTGAAGGCAGCAGCAAACCCCACTGTCTGGGGAAGACGAAAGGCAGGCCCCACCCCGAGATAGACCAGGAGGTGGTGCAGAGACTGCGGGACTTCTACCGGCCTTTCAACATGAAGTTCTACCAGATGACTGGGCACGACTTCGGCTGGGACTGAGGCTGAAAAGAAATAATTTAAAAAAAAGAAAATTATAAGATAATATATATTTTTTTTACGTATCAGTGGAGAGAGAAAAAATACATAACTTTAATAGTTGTGCTGAAAAATGCTGTTTGTTCTGATTTTTCTTTTTGGCACAATGTCATTGCTTAATTTGTTTTCTTTCTGCTGCTGAAGGAGGGTTGGTGTGGCTGAAGAAGATGGCTGAGCGCCAAAATTTAATTCTATTAAAGTCAGCACAAGCTTGGTCATTTTTTCCATGGGATTTGGCACTGTGTCTGTTGAAAAGGGGGCAACATTTTCAAAAGTGCCTAAGTCCCGTAGTCAGAAGTGACTTCGAAACTTAAAGAAGCAAAGTCTTGTTAATAGGCAACAGGATTTAACCTCCTAAGGGTTTTAATCATGTTTGGAAAATGGAACATAGGAATATAAATGCACAATTTGCTTTTAAAAATATTACCCTGGAGCAGATTGGGACAATTTTTAAAGCACTGGCAAAAATTGAAAAAGTGATTTTTTCACTTATCATTTATTTTTCTTTCTTGTTCTTCGGGGGGGAGGGGGTTGGTCCATTAATGGAAATTTTTTCATCAGGTATAAACAACTATGTTTCATTTTTCAAAAACTGAGAACAATTTTGTCGTTATTGGTTTAAAATTAAACATTTTGGTTTTTATTGCCAAAAAATGGAAAGATATTCAGTTTTTGAACAAAAAAGATCCACATTTGTGAAAATTTAGTCACGTGACCGTTTCCAACTAGCCTCATCCAGAATAGCCTTGCCATAACCTTTACTCTCACCCTAATTCATGTTACAATCTCTTTCAAGAAACATTAAAGCCTTCTTCCACTGGGGTGCCATCCATGAAAAAATGGAGGTCGTGGTCTGGGAGGGTTCACAGCAATGGGAAATTTGAAGGATTGAGGTGATAACTAAAGGGGTCAAAGCAATGCATATACAATTACTACTAACACCAAGTTTACAGTAGTATAAGAGTGATGTAGCCATGATTGTCCAAAAATGGTGTGTGAGGCAAGGATTTCTTAGGGTGATTTCTTTTATTGGACCAGGGAGACCTGATGAAGAATATTTTGCATTCAAATGCTTGTCTAACTTTATCCAAACTAAGAAGTTGGTCCAGTAAAACATATCACCCCAAGAAGTCCTTGTCCTATCCATAGCACATTTCTGTTCCCTGGATTAAAAAAAAAATAGTCCAGTGTCTTGGGCAACATTTTTCATAAAACATCATATTCATTTTCAAGAAATGAGCCTGGTACTCACTCCTGAATCCACTTTGAACTCCTTCTTTCCAGCTCTTCTATTAACTGTCCCTTAAAAAATTATCCTAACCATGGCTGAAGTTGCAGAGCACCCAGAGAGACCTTTCCCCATCACCTCTGAAGAACCAAACGCATGCATTCAGTTCCTAGATTATTTCAAATAATTGAATGCTGAGGGGACTTTCTGAAGGTCTATGCACCAAGACTTTCTTCTGTGCATTATCTGAGCTCAGGTATCCTTACTCAGAGACCAGTAACAGCTGCCTAAAGTTCAATCGTTGCGGGTTAGGAAATTGTTAAATCATTTTTCTGGAATCTGCTTCCTCCTCCCCCCGCAAGCACAAGAGGTCATCACGTCACCCACCCCTCAGTACCTTCAGCTGATACTTTCATCTTCCTGGACAAATTCTTGGTTTAGCATATTCCATCTCTCAGTTTTAAGCTGGTTTTTGGCAGTGTCCCGTGCCACAAAAAACCATCTGGGTAAACATTTTATAATCATCTTATCCAAACAAAAGGGGGGAAGCAGTTATTAGAACAAAAGGGGGAAGCAGTTATTAGAACATTCAGACAGAGCCTAGAACAAAGCACAGCAACGGAGCTTACTGCCCTTAGCACACTGTCTCCCTTTGGGTCTTCATGCCCTTTGAGGTCCATCTAAGGGCTTGATTCATGGCTCGTTACAATGCACTCCTCTTATAAAAATCTTGGTTATTGATGGTCACACAACAGCCAAAGGAGTAGTGGTGACAGGCACGTAGCTGAATATGTCAGAAAGCAAGGATGAGCAAAAGAGTTTGTATCAAGTAAGAACACAACAGTTTTCATCCCTCTCTCTCTCTCTCTGTTCACTACTCCCCCAGCCCAAACTCCACACCAGAAGGTTTCTCAAGGGTCAGCAAGGTATATGTGTTAACTTTTCCCTTTGTTGAATTTCCCTGTCAACATTGTCTAAGGCTCCTTGTTCTAGTCAGGAATATCTGAATTAGAATAGGCTGAACAAAGATTTAAAAAAAAAGAAAATTCTGTTTCTTTTCTCATTGAAATTTGCATCCCCACCAGAACAGGCCCAAGCATACACTACTACTGATGTGCTTCCTACCCATGCCTGGAGGCACACTTCTAATTTTGGTATCTGCCAGTTAAAACACTCAAGGAAGAGCCTCTGAGGCTGGTCTTGAACCCACAGTTTATCACAGACAGAAGTGACAATTTTCACCCCATCTGACCCCTGAAAGTGCCCTACAGCTGTGATGTGCATGACTGCAGAGTGCTTTAAAAGGTCCTGATCCTGCCAAAATGAGGGTTCAGATGAAGGGGCTCCACTTACTAATGCCTAAGATATCTAAAGCAGACTAAGATTCCCATAAGTAGAGATGTGGCCCAGAAAGCGGGATAAATGATGCTAAACAGCATCAAGACTTGTATCCGTTGGGAATTTATCATATGATATTGTACTAACTCACACAATAGAGCTTGCAGGAGAGAGCACATAGTAAGTGATTCTCCCCGCCCACCCAGTCCCTTCCCTGCATCACCTCCCTATCACAATACAGAAATCAGTTGTAACTTATTACCTTCCATTTTCCCTGAGGCCCTCTCAATGGACAGCAGAGCAGGGAGGAACCGCTGGTTCTTGGCTCTCTTATGTTCCATTTTCTCCACCCCAAAGACATCAATAATTCCATTTTAAATCAGGTTAACAGAATAAGGACTTTTTTTTCTCAGCGTGTTAATTGCTGTTCTTGTTCATTCTGTTGCAGACAGACAGGATGTTAATAGTTGTTAAGCAAAAGGTTGTCTTGGGGAACTATTGTCATGACTTGTTAGAGAAGACCTAGAGGTGCAAGAGTAGGCTCCACCCTTTATGTCACTGCAAGTCTCTCCTAACATTTGCCAATGGGAAAAGGAATCTCAAGCACAAGTCCTTTTGACAGCAGAAGGGTGATGGACCAGCTTGTTAGCAACTGAGAGAAGGGTGTTTCCCAAGGAGATACTGTCAAGGAGTGTCAGGCCAAAATCTTTTTGTTGCAAAACTAAAAATTTCACAAAACTAACCACTACAGATTTCAAATGCACCTATGTGACTTAGGCACACAGAAGTAAGATCTTCAAAGGTAGAAATGGCAGTTCTCTGCCTATACCCATTGTCTTTCAATAACAGTTTAGCCCAGGCTATTCCGTACCTAGTTTTTGTGCCTGTATAAATGTCAGCAGTGGGTATGGGGTTGGGTTTTTTTGTTACTAATCTACTGGTGCAAAACCTACAATCAAGACCTTGTAGACAAGATAGCAATGCTTTTTTTTTTTACTGGTATCTAGGAAGACAAGTTCTTTGAGCAAATGTGACATCTTTATTAGACCAACTAAAAAGTTGGAAGTTTCCATTTCAAATAGCAAAATTTGATATCTTCCATGTTTCAGGGGGTTTTACTGGTATCTGTTATTCACTTTCCCATCCAGTTGCTGTGAAGCCTCTTTCTGTAGATATGTTTTCCTGTGCTCAAGGAGGTTAATACTACTAAGCTATATCAATACAGATGAGGCAGTTCAACTAAAGTGTGTAGACGAGTCCTTGGGCAACTAATTGTCTTTTATGCCTCGGAAAATCTCTCCTACTTATTTATTTTCAACGTTCCTCCTGAGTCACTTAAGTCCACGTCTTGAAAAGTTTTTAGGTGCTTTTCAGTGGGAGAAAGGCACCAAAATATCTTTGAGGATTTGGGATTTAGACATTTTTGAAACTCCCACTCAGTTTGAAGAAACTTTTAAATGAGTCTAAGGGAAGTTACACATCCAAATCCCATTGCAGTCTAGGAATTATGTACCTGAATCCTTTTGGCTCCTTTGAAAATCCCAACCAGAAATTTCCTTTCCTTTCCTGTCCTGACCTTTCCTGCTATGCTCTTTTTTTAATATATGTAAACATGCCCCTCTGCTGGAAATCTCAGCCTCCCAGTACTGGGTGTTTTAGCACTAGAAAGTGTAACTATACGTAACTTTCAATTTCATTTTATAATTAGAGTTTTATTTTCCCAGTGGAAAAAAATCAGCAAACAAAATGCAGGGGAAGGGAAACAAGGTATTTTAAAATCTTTCAGTTTAAATGAGCATACGTGTTGTTCAGAGGAGATGAGCTGTGGGCTTTCATTACCAGATGCCACTATTATGCCTTAGCAGTATCACTTTAAAATCTTAAAAGAATGGTATCAATACCAGGAATCAAATCCTGCTACTAGTATCTCAGATGAAACTCCACTGTGGTTTCATCTTATTTACCCCCACCATAAATCAGTCTGCCAATTGAAATGAGTGATATAGCTCTGTTTGTACAGCCCCTAGCACAGCAGGGATCCTGACCCACGGCTAGGAGTCTAAGGCATTTCCAGACTCATACAAACAAATAAGAAGAATGCGATAGAATCAGGGTAGGCAGGAGTTGCACCCTGAGTTGCATTCAAGTAAGCACAGAATTGGTCCCCAAGGTTTTAAGTAACTCTCAGCCGTACTAACAGAGGCAGTGAGTACTTGGAGTTGCCTTTGATTAACTTTCATGGGACGGTTGTTCAGCATCTCTCAAGATCAGTGCTGTGGTCTAATGCTGCTGAAAGACTCCAATGCACTTGCCTTTTCAACATGCCATCAGGGCAGGATGCATTATCCATACAAATCAGTGGTCATCTTTCTTTTTTCAGCACAGTTTGGACCAACCTTCCAGACCTCAACTCACTAACACCACCCTTATTCTGCCAGGCACTTAGGCACATGCTTGCTATTTCAGTGTGTGCTTAAATGCTTTGCTTAATCTGGAAGGGGCACTGAATTCAGCTCTGCCAAAATGGATCTGAAAAGCTTTCAATAACTTTAGGAACTTAGCTTGTGAAAAATAAATCTGACCTTTGCATTGATGGGCTACGAGAAATTTTTATGTTGCTGTGATTTCCTGGAAAAAGCTGCTACATCAGCATTAGTCTAAAGGGCTAATTGTGTATACCATAAACTCACAAGTTATTGTCATATCCAAATACTTTAAGCATTACATATGAATCTAAAAGCCAGTATATCGTAGGATTTCAATGAATGAGGCTCCTGTATTTTCATGTAACTGGTATTCGGGAGGGAGGGGATATGGTATTATTAAGTTATATGTCAAGCAATGACATGCTTGTTATTCGGAAATTTATACCCTGAATGTATTTATTTATTTTAAATAACTCTCATATCCAGCCTCCTCATTTCTACCCCACACATGTTAGTATATGAAATGTTAGGTCTCCAGAGTAGGGAAAGCATCCCTGTGTTTTCCTTTTTTAAATCTCTAACAATTTTTATTTGTACATAATGCTTTCTGGTTTTCCTTTGCTTTGGGATCCTGTTTTTTATTTTTATTTTTTCCCTTGGTGCTATTTCTGTCTGATCATGATTGATTTTAATTTAATTTAAGAATGAAGAAGCACACATTTAATAAAGTTTACGGGTATTGAGGCTGTGTTATCTTTTTGCTGATGGCATCAAGGCAAGGGGCTGGGGAGGGGAGGGGGGAGAGGTTTACAATATATATTAAAATGCAAAACTAGCCACTGGTGGCTGTTTCACTTGCTTAAAAATAACTCTTAGCAGCAGTGATCACCTCTACCTAGAGATGCATAACCTTGTTTGAAAATGTAGAACCATATTCCTCTCTCACTTATTCTGGCATGCTGGAGGGCACGTTGGGCAGTGCCTCGCCCAAGGCCTGGTGGTTAAAGCACTTTCCTAGGAAGGAGGAAATTAGGGTTCAATCTTATTCTGGGTTTGGGAGAGGGCTAGAGCTTCAAATCTGGATTTCCCACTCCTTGGGTAAACAGCCTAACCTCTAGGTTATTAGGCTAAAAATAGGTAAGGCCTCTTCCTGTACTGAACGCTCACTAGTCATGTTTTTTTGGTGAATAAAAGTTCAGGATTTACTCAGCTTTGTGCATGTGCCTGGGCAATCTCATCTTGTCCGGGCAACTCTGCAGCCAGAGTACAGGCTACTGAGCATGCACAATATGAAAGCACTGAGAGCACAAAGCTACACTGGCTCCCAGACCACATAAATGCCCCAAACTGCAGTTCTGTGGCTATATAAGTGCCACCTAGGCACATCAAAGTGAAATAGGATCTGGCCTTTAGTCCTCGCAGCCCCTCTGTGATCCAGGCAAGTAATATTTATCCCTACTTTACAAATGAGGAAATACTTGTACAAGAAGTACAAGGAGGTAAAACAACCTGCTTAAGGTCAGGTCCTTAGCAGGTTTAAATCAGCACAACCCTGTTGAACACTGAAGGTGAGATCCTGGGCCCACTGAATTCAGTTGGACCTTTGCCATTGACTTCAGTGGGGCCGGGGATTCACAGAGGCATTAGAAGATGAACATGTATAACTTTGGGTCCATTAAGTGAAACCGAAGGTGGAAGCAATTCACCAAGAAATATATACAGCGGAATAGCCATGGTGTATCGGGTTTTCTGTGTGGTCAAGTAAAGTGATATTCTGTTTACTTTTTTAGATGTATAAATAGATTAAGTCCCAGGAAAAATATGCTCCCAAACTTCATACGATTTTATTAAACCACTGAAGTTTAATATAATCTTTTGGCTTTTGTAGAAAAATGTTCCATTTCTTCCACGAGCCGCTTTGATTTTATTTTCTTTTAATTATTGCTATCCGGAGTTAACAGTGTGGGTTCTGCACTCCACCCAGCCAGGACTATCCAGATTATAACTGGGGATTTTGGTTTAAATACAGAAATAACTATGTGGTGTTAGCAGCCACTGATGCCTTATGGAAAACTCTGGAAAGCACAATACAGAGAAATAGCTGTGCTTAGACATGAACTAGCAGTCTGCATTCCTCATGTCTTATCCCTCATTCCTCAAGATACCTACACAAAGAAAACTAGCTTCTTGAAAGCTTAGCTCCTCGCTCCTACTCAATGTCTAGATTGCACAATGTGGTGCCATGCAGAGACCCCTGGACTACCACTTAATGAGCAAGTTCAGGTACCAGAAACAATTATGTCCTTAGCGGAGTAATTTAGTGCTGGCAAAGTCCTACTTCAGGTACCCACACACAGCACTGCATGCTCCTGCTATCCTAGACTATCACTTATTTTCTCTTTGTGTGTTTCTGCCAAAGAGAGGCAATGGTGTCTTGTGTTTAGAGCAAAGGAGACTCTTGAGTTTCTGGCTCTGCCTGGGAGCTTTGGCAAGTAATTTTGGGCCCGGTTACTGTAAGTGCTGAGCAATTGTATTTCCAAGGACCTTGCTGAAAGCCCTTTAAAGCAAAACAGAGCTATGGGGTGCTGCATAAGCCTAAATAGAGATGCTGGAACCAAGACTTTTTATTTAAAATAATCTTATGATTTTTAAACCAATCTGCTTGTGTCTAACTCATAATTTTTCAGGACCTAGGGTTATAGTATTAGGCGCTGCATAGTCTTTAAACACAGCTTGTAGGACACAAATAACAACCACCTCAATAAGTATTCCCTAGTTAATGTCTTTCAACTGCTTTCCCTGGTTGTTGTTTTTGGGACCTAACCTATAGTCTTTCTTGAAAGAGTGAAACAAATTATCTGAGAAATACAATGCATGTCATCGGACTGCCATATAACTGCTTCCTAAGGGGCTCCCCTTGCTATAAAGCTGACTTGCTAAGGGAGCAAAAAAAATTGAATACCTGCCATTTTTGTTTGCTTATCTACTTTTTCATAGAAACCCTGGAATTTATCCTTTGTTTTTCTGTGACTTGTTACCTTGGGTATAATATTTGGTCTTGTCTAAAAGGTATACTGACTTGATAGAATCAGGCCCTGTATCTTAAAGCCCTCTGATGTACACACCCTGTTGTCAGCTAGTGTAAATCAGTGTCGCTCTATTAATGCTTTTCGCTAGCTGAGGATGAAGCCCAGCTGACTGTATTTTCTCCAGATAATTTCTTTTGTTCTTCAACTAGGCCCATGATTTAAGGAATGCAAGCAACATCTAAAGGAAATGACTGAAAAGTATTGGCTGGGGAGCACTTACCTTCTCTTGTACAGGGCTTATGGAATAGAATCAATAGACTTTCTATACTGCTTATTGCTATAAACCCCTATAGCAGGGTGCATAGACTGCAATGGAAAAAAATATTCTCCTGAGAAGGATGTACCTAAGAACACAAAGGAATTCTGGCTTAATGCATTGCATTGACCGGTGCACAGTAAGTCACTAATTTAATTACCTAGTGTTCTGTGCAGTTACAGCAGCATTCTCTATTTTCTTTTAAAAGAGGGCATCTCATGAACTGCATTTAATAGGAAACGATTCAGCTCATATAAAAATTGCTACATTGGAGCTATCTCTGTATGATGAACGGAGGTGTGTGTAACCAGATCATTTTGGCTGGTCTCCTGTTAAATTCTCTATGCTAAGCAAAAACTAGGATTTCTTAGCACTTGGGAGGGAGACCTTGTTGAAGAAACCATGGGCTTATTACCATTCTTCCTCTCTGAGTCAGTGGTGAACGGATGCCCCGGCATGATGTTGGTGCCAGTGCACTGTTGGAGGTATCCACTCGGGGAGGAAATTTAAAAGAAATGCCCTAATCATTTGTGGTCTGTAAAGATTCCATTGCACTCTAACAAGAACAGAGTTGTTAAATCTTTTGTCTCCTGGCCAAATTTTAATTGAGCTAATTGCATGCAGCCTCCAGAAACCCCATTATAATTTTCAATGGGATATAGCATCCTTCTTCACTTCCTGCTCTGACCTGTTGTGCAGAATGTTTGCTCTGCAATTTAAAACAGTTGCCATCTTCCTCCCCAGAGGTGGCTGCATGAAATGATTCACATATATTCTACAAATTGCTTTTGACTCCCTTAGCATGCAAAATGGCCTATAAATGTCAGATATAATTATTATTGGTATTTTTGTTTTCCCTTGGAGGTCCTACCATTTCACCTCTTTACCCTCAAGGCCATTATCAGAGACACTGTCCTCCAGTCTGCGGAGGATTGGGTTGAGTGATTTATATTTTCAGTGTCTAAGAGCATGAATCACATAGTCTCCGAATTCTTAGCAATATTAAAAAGAAGTCACAAAAAGGCAAGTTCAAACACTCACTAGATGAGAGGAGCCTAGAACTTGGGTTTCTAACTTCCTAGACAAATAGGTTAGCCAATTGACTGTTGTGGGGGTGCTCCATAAGGGCTCTCTACTCCTTTCCTTTCAACATCTGGTATCTACTAATCATGACTTTGTGGTCAACTACATTTGCATGACTTAAATATAGATACGCACCCAGAATGGGCACGACTACCTGCCCGGCTAACGCGTAGCTGCCTGACCATATTCAGTCTATGCCAGCACATTTACATGTCCACAAGGCAGGGGTAATGTAATCATAACCCACATGCAAATGCAAGCAATGCTACTTATGTGGCTAGAAAGGTGCTGTTTGGGTGCACAAAGGGAAATAGAAATCAGTGGTGTAACTAGGGCAGGGTGACCAGGGCAGCTACCCTGGTGCCCCATCTTGGAGTGGGGTGGTGGAAAGAAATGGGTCCCGCTGCAGGCACATGATCTCACTACTGTTGTGGTGGCAATCAGAAGTTACCCCTTGGTTTGAAGCTGCCCGAGGCACCCAGCTTCATCATTACACCTCTGACAGAAGTCCTCCTTTATTGCTTCCCTCAGGTCCCAGCTGAAATAAGCTTCAGATTATATGCCTTCATTCAAGCTTTGGTCTATGCTTCACACCAACAAATCAAAGATACTGCCTTGCCTGAGTTCATAGTAAAATAGTGCCTTGTGTCATCCGCATGCCAATGGCATCAAAATTGAAATATGAGCAACTTACAGAATCACTTCCTTGGAGGACCCTCTGGGAGAAACTGATGAAGAGATGAGTACCTTCTTGATACCACCCTCTCAGATTTTCTTCCTGTGTGATTTCCTGCAGATCCTGTCACTGATTGTAACTATCATTCTGAAGATAGCCTCTGTGCAAGAGCTACTTAACGGCACTAAGTGGTCTGCCGTGGCATTAATGTATTGACAGCAAAGTGTCATAACACAATTTCCTATCTGACCAAAGAGGTGTTCAACTGTGTTAGCCTAAAATCAGGCAGAAGGTAGGATACAGTGGCACCTTAGTGACTGTTTCAGAGGCATGAGCTTTTATAGGCAGTAACCAACGTCTTTAGATGCTGATGGATTAGGTTTTCATCCACAAAAACTTACGTTTCTATGAACCAGTTAGTCTTTAAGGCGCCACCCTGCCCTCCCTTCTGCCTATTTGACCAAAGTCACATTACCTTTCTGTTTCATCTTTTGCCCCCTCTAAAAGATCTGTTAGTAGAAAAATGTGGTGGGCTTCATAGACTGGATCTGGCACAACGCCACTGAGCTCTGAGGGTACCAGAACACAACAAGACAGGCCTACTGGGCAAAGACCATTACTACCCACTGTAAGTAGGATCGCAACAATAAAAGATGGATTCCACATCTCTAAGACCTGCCCAGACCCAAAATAAGCCACATCTCATTTTACTTTTATGGCCAAGAAACAGCATGTGAATAGCTGTTCAAAACACAGGTTTCACACTTCAGCATCCTAAACCTGTCATAGACTTAACACTCCCACTACTTGCTGATCCTAAAAGCTGATAGTGAGAACACCACAATTATAATGCTACTTCTAATTATACTTATTTGATCTCCAGAGGTAATGCAACAGAAGAAATTATGTCAACTCACTCAAAGTTCAATAAACAACATTGTTGGGTGAGATTTAACCAGGATTTATATCCCTTTTATAACCAGCTAAATAAGAAGAGACCTTTAGCACTCTTCCCCTCTTTCAGTGACTGAAATGACCTATGAACATCATTTGGATTCATTAGAATCAAAATTGGAAGTTCATAATTGCTTGCATCTCAAATTGGGGCACAAAGTCAAACTCTCAAATATTTTGGTCTCAGAATAAACAAAACTTTTGAATTAGGGCAAGGAAAAAGTTTCATTTTGGACAATTATGAAATGCTTTATTTTTCAAACAAATTTTATATTTCAAATACATTTCAATTTCAAAAGGTTTACTCTAATTAGCTTATATTGCAAAATGGAAAATTGTGTGTTGGAAATACACCACTTCCATCTGAAAACCATTGGAAAATGTTTTGATAATGTTGACACTTTTTCCTAACAACTTTTTGAGTTGAGAAATTTGTCAAAACCCTCCTTTCCTGTGAAAAGTTCTGCTTTCAACAAATTAGCATTTTTCAATGAGAAAAACATGTTGAAGAAGTTCCAACCAGGAATATTTGCCAGCCTTAGAGCTGAAACTTTCTTCTTTGGAACCCTGCTCTGATTGTCAGCATCCACTGAAATGTTCATCTCCGACACCAGCCCTCCTTGCAGTTATAAAAACAGATGCCTAGCAACTGGAAATAGTGGAAAACAGAGTCTCTTCATTTCCTTTTTGCGTTAGAGTTCATTACAAGAAATCCAGAAGCCCCCTCGTGGAGGAAACATCTGCATTTGCTTTTC
Organism: Crocodylus siamensis; assembly: GCF_052110815.1. Taxonomy (NCBI): domain Eukaryota; kingdom Metazoa; phylum Chordata; order Crocodylia; family Crocodylidae; genus Crocodylus; species Crocodylus siamensis. The sequence continues at coordinate 61,971,805 of NC_143402.1, forward strand.
TTCTCTAAACTGATATTTTATCTCTTTTTTTCTTACTTTTTCTTTTTTTTAAAGGAGGGACACCAATCTGCATGTAGCATTAACATTAATAATTCCCACATGAATCTTGACTTTTGAAATATATTCACTAACTGTAACAATATACTAAATTAATTGATGGAACAGGTTGCAATTGGTGTGTTGTTAGGAACTATTATTTTAAACTTTTTGGTATCTGTAATGATTGGTCAGCCAACTTGCATGTTATTATTTCTCCTCCTTTACTGGCTGGCTGAAACCGAATAATGTACATTCAGGTACGAACGTTCAAGTGAATGACGGTCTATGCTAGAACTCATCAGCCTTTTGGATCTGTTCATAATTTTTGCTTCAAATTATCAGGGATGTTGTAATTTTTTACCAGTTCTGTTGCCCAATAATCCCAGATTATTTGGGATCCAGTGTCTTGAAAGAATAATTGAGAATAAGACCAGGAAAAAGAGCTTTGTTAAGAAGTAGCAGTACCATGCCATGTGTTGTGTTAGTGCATACTCGGGAAAAACTTGCCTTAAACCATTGAATACTGAAAACTATAACTCCTTTCTACTAGTGGCAAAGGTTTCATTATTGCTTATTTTTATTATTGTAGCTCCCAGAAGCCAAAACTAAGCCTTAAGATTGTGCTAGGTACTGTGTACATATACATAGGAAGAGATAATCTGTGCCTCTGAAAAATTAGGCTCTACACTGACAAATGAGATATGTTCTTCCATCAGACAGCTGGGGAACTGATGCCCAGTGACAGAGAGTGGGATTTTAGAAGCTGGACATTCAAATTCAGCTTTGAAAATAGAGGGAACCTGTGCGAGTTATTATCAGATCATTCAGTGGAGCAAATTTTCAAAGGCGCCAAGGAGAGTTAGATGCCCAGCTGATACCACCTTCCAACAATACTAAGGAATATAATGGCCTTTTGTGTCTCTGAAAATGAACGTACTTCCCTCCTGACCGGCTCTCTTAGGTCTAATGGACCCTGAAATCTACCAACCCTTAAACATGCTTTAGCCTTGCCCTATGATCACTTTTCCACTGCTTTCTTTTTGCCCCACTCAAGGGACCTCCTTGTTTGACACCCCACCTACCCCATGACCACGCTATCAAGCAGACTTGATGCCCTGCCCTTGGGAACAAATCTTTTCGGTGCCACAGTGAGGAATGGTACCAACAAGGGCTTCAGCCGCCAGGTTGCACTGCTCTTTTAGTATGATTATTATTTCCTGACTGGAATCGTGCTGCTGTGTAATAGATACAAACGTAAGCGAGCACTTGTGCACAGCTGCCCAGAGCCGATTACTGGGAGGAGGCAAATGTTGACTCCTGTCCTTTGATAAGCTGTCCAGTTGGTGCACCTGTCAGGGGCTGCAGATGGTAAAACAAATTAATTGGCAATCTTTGGGACATCACTGATTAACAGCAAGGAATCCCAATTTCCCCTCACATAGATCCTTCTCCATCCATCTCTCATGAATATTCTAGTTCCACCCTCCTTTATCTATCTGCGTCAGCTTTGAACTTGTAGCTGCATCTGCTGTGGGGGTGGAGGGGAGTGGGCAAGGAAGGGACCTGAAAAGAGAAATGCAGGGTCTCAGTGCTCACTGTGCAGCCCGCCGAAGCCAACAAGACCACTTCACTTAGTTTCTGGATGGCCTTTTGTCACCTGTGTGGACCCATGCTCCTTTGTGAAGCTGTGCTTCATGACCCTCTGGGTTTTGCTGCTACCCCATAGACAAGGACGGCCAAAACTCATGGATGGCAAGAGCTGGTCTGAGCAATTCCACCAAGTGAGAGGAAGGAAGAAACATTTCTTTTCCGTATTGGCCAAATGAACCACAGGTTAGACAAATTAACCAAAAAAGAATGAAGCACAGGAGGGACAGACCAGGCAGCTGAAGTCTGGTCCAGCTAGTAGGACTCACCGCCATCTTCCTCTCCTGCAAGGGAACCATCATAGAAACCTACAGCAGTATTACAATTCCCCCATCCTCCCCTATCTCCAGTATCTTAAGTTCACATTGGCTTTATCCTTACAGGAGCTCCCTTAGTCCACAGCCCTCTGCACCTTGCAGGACTCCTGCTCTCTTCTTTCTCCAAGCGCTTCCTGGCTCAGCATTACAGGTACCCTTTTGCTTTCCCATCTCCGCCTGCATTCTGTTTCTAGCAGGATTTTGAGAGCCTTAACTCAAAAGCATGGCACACAGTCCTGAAACTGGCCCCCACACCAGGTGGTTTTGCAAGAAACCCACTGGTTCACTTTCATATACCCCAAAGACACAATGCTCCTTCTCATTCCAAGCCCCAACAACCCAAAACCAACATTAAAGAAAATGCTGAGCATCCTAATCCCAGAATCTCCCATCTACTGCTTTATCTCCCTTCCAATTTGTTATCATAAAACCCATCTGTTTCCTTTGGCTGCCCCCCAGCTGAAAAATTCATTTCACAAGCCGAGCCACAGCCATCATTCCTTCCAGCACCAGCACACTCATCTGGAGGAAGAAATAAGGCAGGACACATTAAAGTTTATTTCTGAAGAAAATGGAAGTAACAACAGATTTGAAATGGTATTTGATGAGCTCGGCACAATTCATTTTAAGAATCTTCCCAGAGGAAAATGCTCTGCCTGCGTGCTGTTGGTTGCGTGCTGCTTTGCTGTTTATCTCAGTGACATACTCAGGTGGTTTTCTGACTCATGTGTTTATGCCAACTGGGTGAAGATCTGGGGGATGGCTTTTCCTCTAGTGCAATACTGTAGAGCCAGGGAGGTTTTTTAACTCTGAATATTCCAGAGGATGAAGGTACCAGCATCTGATACTGCATGAACAACACCCTCCTTGCTCACCGTGTAGCTTTCCATGTTGTTTCCCAGCTGAGAAATTTCAATCCTAGTGCAAAGAAATTTTCCTCAGAAACCTGGATTACTCAGTAGTGTAACAGTACTCACTACTTACAGAGTAGTTACTACTACTTACACTACTTACAGAGATCTCAAAATGTTTCGCAAGGGAGAAAGGCATATTTATCCCCATTTTAGAGCCCTGAATATTTAAGCCCAGTGAGGTGATGTCTCTCTGGCCAATTCATAGATCAGTAGCAGAGCTAGAAATATAGCTTAGCTCTCGCTGCCTTTTTATCACCTGTTCAGTGGTCTATCTTTTGACAGGCATATCTGTAACATACTGGTACAGCTCATTGCTGACACTTGTTCATGTCTTGTGAATCTAAGACAGGACAGAAGCTAAACTTCAGGACAGAACAATGAGGAATGTTTTTTTCCCCCAGCTTTTAAAGTAATAATAAAATACTTCCCATTTACAGAGGGGATAGTTTTTCAATGGAGATCAGCTCCTGTTCAGGCCCCTAAATAAGGTCCAATTCTTTCAAAAGACTCAGCACCCAGCACTTCTCAATCTATCAGTCAAGTTCCTTTACAAAAAAAGCCACAGTTCCTTGGGCTGCATCCCTCCAAGCACTGAAATGCAGCTATGTTTAGGGTGGCACTGGCTCTTGAGCAGAGCTGATATATAAAATAATGTTTAAGCTACATGGGAAGTACAACAGAGCCAGCTTCTGATCTACCATAAGGTGTTTTGAGATCTTATTGCACAACAGACTGGAGCTTGATTTTTAAGGGTTTCTCTGAAAATCCATGCATCCAGATTCCTAGCTTTCAGGTGCAAAGGTGACAGAACCATGTCGAGTTTCTTGGGATTTAACTTGTGTGCTGTCTATCTGACATGGCATAAAAGCCTGTGGAGGTCTTCATCACTTCTGCAAATCCTTTCTTGCATACGGGCAAAAGGTGAGTTACTGACCTGGCGTCAGTGGGGCTTAGCTGGGCAGCCAGCTGGGCTGGAGTCACGACTATGGGTTAAATCTAAACAGATCAACAGAGCAAAAGGAAAATGTGGATCAATATCTCTGTGCCTCAGGATGCAGAGGAAACTTCTCTTCCCAGGGCCCAGCCAAACTCCCAAGCTGCAAAGCCACTCCAAGTGCATTTCCATGTCGTGGCAGTGGTAATGGAAAGTGACAGCCGATGAAAGCTGCTATTCATGGCCTTCTGAAACAGCTCTTCCCCCAGATGGGATTCAGTGTGGCATGAGTCTAAACACACAGACCAAAGGGCCTGGAGAATGTATCCCCGCATCCCAAGGGGCTGGCTCAGGTCACGTTCTGTTTTGTGAAGGGGGTTTCCTGATTGAGCATCAAAGCAACTGGAGATAAACAAAGGGAGTCTTTATACTGCTCTTGCTATCTGCTGGGCACTAGGAGGAAACAAGCAACCCATCCTGCAATTCCCCTTCCCCTTTTCTTTTACTTTAGCTAGTATTACATTGCAGGTTGGACTTTGACAACCACCAAGGCCCAACACTTAGTTTATATCCCTGTGGGTTTGTTGGGTGTTCATGTTAACTTGCTTACATATACAGCAGGCAGAATATTTACTTCTGTGCCATTTGACTTCAGCTGGCCCCAGTAGCCCATGCATGAAACCTGCTGAATGTTTTGAACTTGAGCTCTATATCACTTCACTTCTGCAAAGCCGTATTTATGATTCTTATAGAAGCTATGAGTCTACAAAATCGCAGCAAGAGGCCTGGAAGGGACCTCAACAGGCCATCTAGTCCAACAGATCACACCGCTCTGAACCACCCCAGATAAATGATAATGTCTATCAAAAGTGGAAGTTCAAGGAAGCTGGTTTATTTGCTTTTTGCATTGTCTGTATGATGTCCTATACAACTGTCAACTGATAATGCATGATCTGAATCATGCAGGACAAGGAAACCATATGGGTTTCAATATAGCAAAATGCCAGACTGTACTGCAGGAGACAAAGAATGCAGACCTTCACGTGTGAGTGGAAGAACCTAGCCAAGGAAGCTGCGACTGAAAAAAACTTAGGGATGATGGTAAGTAACTCATGAACTTATGGTATGATGTCATGTCAAAAGGCTAATAAAATCCTGGGAGGTACAAACAGATGACAGGCCAAGGAAAAGGAGGCGTTACTTCACGGTCAGGGCGGTTGGGTCTGGAACTAACTTCCAAGAGAAGTGATGCAGGCTCCTACCCTGGGGGGGCTTTAAGAGGAGGTTAGATGAACATCTTGCTGGGGTCATTTGACCCCAGTACCCTTTCCTGCCATGGCAGGGGGTCGGACTAGATGATCTGCTCAGGTCCCTTCCGACTCTAGAAACTATGGAAGTTATTTTATGCCTGTATTTGGTAATGGTGTAAGTGCTACTGAAATACTGCATCCAGTTAGAATCATAAAAAATTAGGGTTGGAAGGGACCTCGGAAGGTCATCTAATCCAACCCTCTGTTCAAAGTAAGACCATCCTCAACTAGATCATCCCAGCCAAAGCTTTGTCTAGCTGGATTTTAAAAACCTCCAAGGGTGGAGTTTCCACCATCTCTCTGGGTAACCTGTTCCAGTGTTTTACTACCCTTCTTGTGAGAAAATCCTGGCTAATATCTAACCTAAACTTCCCTTGCTGCAACTTGAGCCCATTGCTCCTTGTTCTGTCATCTGTCACCACTGAAAACAGTCTGGCTCCAGCCTCTTTCAAACCCCTCTTCAGGTAGTTGAAAGCTGGTATTAAATCCCACCTCAGTCTTCTCTTCTGTAGGCTGAATAAGCCCAGTTCCTTCCTTCTTTCTTCGTAAGTCATGTGTCCCAGTCCCTTCACCATTTTTGTTGTCCTCTGCTGGATTCTATCCAATTTGTCCACATCCTTTCTGCAGTGGGGGGCCCAAAACTGGACACAGTACTCCAGATGTGGCCTCACCAGTGCTGAATAGAGGGGAATAATCACTTTCCTGAATTGGCTGGAAACACTCCTACCAATGTAGCCCAGGATGCCTTTAGCCTTCTTGGCAACAAGAACACGCTGCTGGCTCATATTCAGCTTCTTGTTCACTGTCACCCCCAGGTCCTTTTCTGCAGAGTTCTTCATAGATTTCATAGACATTAGGGCTGGAAGGGACCTCAGAAGTTCATCGAGTCCAGCCCCCCACCCCACGAGCAGGAAGTCAGCTGGAGTCACAAGATCCCAGCAAGAAAAACATCCAGGTTTCTCTTGAAGGTGTTCAAAGTAGGTGCTTGAACCACCTCTAGCAGCAGGCTGTTCCAGACCTTGGGGGCTCAGACAGTAAAGAAATTCTTCCTTATGTCCAGCCTGAAACAGTCTTGCAAGAGTTTGTAACCGTTCGAACTTGTCATCCCTTGGGGCACTCTGGTGAACAAATGTTTCCCCAGATCCTGGTGAACATCCCTTGTAAACTTATAAGTGGCCATCAGATTGCCCCTGAGCCTGCGCTTTTCCAGGCTAAAGAGCCCCATGGCTCTCAGCCTGTTGTCGTAAGGTCTGTTTTCCTGACCTCTGATCATGCGCGTGGCTCTTCTCTGGACTCTCTCAAGCTTCTCCACATCCTTTTTGAATTGTGAAGCCCAAAACTGGATGCAGTACTCCAGCTGTGGCCTCACCAAGGCCAACTACAAAGGGAGAATGACGTCCTGGGATTTGCTTGAGAAGCATCTGTGGATGCAAGCCAGCATTTTGCTTGCTTTACTAGCTGCAGCATCGCATTGCAGGCTCATGTTCATCTTGTGGTCAATCCTGACTCCCAAGTCTCTCTTGTCTGTAGTGCTAGTCAGCGTAGCACTGCTGAGCCTATAGACATGCTATAGGTTTTTCCTCCCAAGGTGGAGAACCTTGCATTTTTTTGGTGTTAAACACCATCAGGTTCTCATCTGCCCATTTCCTGAGCCTGTCGAGGTCAGCCTGGATCGCCCTCCTGTCCTCAGGTGTGGATGCTTTACCCCAAAGTTTGGTATCATTGGTGAACTTGGCCAGTCCACTTCTGACTCCAATGTCCACATCATTAATGAAGAGGTTGAACAAAACAGGTCCAACGACAGAGCCTTGAGGGACCCCAAGTAGTTCTAGTTCTACGTTTCCAGAAAGATGTTGTAAAATTGAGGAGTGCTCAAAGAAGATCCACATGAATGATTAAAAGATTGGGAACATGAATTATATGACTTATAGTGAGACAGTCAAGCATCTTGGTCTCTCTGCTTATCAGGGAAGGGTTACTTCATAGATTGTAGAGCTGGAAGGGACCTTGGAAGATCATTGGGTCCAGCCCCCTGCAACAAGCAGGAAAGATAACTGGGGATCTGGTAACCCCAGCAAGGTAACCATCCAGTCTCCACTTGAAGATTTCCAGGGTAGGTGATCGCACCACCTCTGGAGGGAGCTTATTCCACAGTCTGGACACCCTGGCTGTGAAGAAGTTTTTTCCTAATGTTGAGCCTGAATTGTTCTTCTAGGAGTTTGTGGCCATTACTCCTGGTTTTCCCCAAGAGTGCCCTGGTGAACAGTTGTTCACCAAGCCCTTGATGTACTCCCCTAATGTAGCAGTAAGCTGCTACCAGGTCCCCTCTCAGCCTTCTTTTCTTCAGGCTGAAGAGTCCTGGGTTCCTCAGCCTTTCCTCATATGACATGCCGTGTGAGACTCTGATCATATGGGTGGCTCTTCTCTGGACTCTCTCAAGCTTGTCCATGTCCTTGTTAAAGTGTGGTGCCCAGAACTGGACACAGTCCTCCAGCTGCAGTCTCACCAGTGCTGAGTGGAGGACAATCACCTCCTTGGTTTTGCTGTAGATGTATTGATTGATACATGCCAGAGTATTATTTGTCTTACTGGCTACAGCATCACACCACTGCCTCATATTCATACTGTGATCTACCCACTGAGCTCACACCCACAGTGATCTACTATGGTGATCTACCCACTGCTAAAACTGGCAGTCTTACCCCCAGGTCCCTTTCATTTGTGGTGCTAGTCAGTTTGGTACCACCAAGCCTGTAGGCATGTTGGGAGTTGGTTGTCCAGAGCTGGAGTACTTTACGTTTCTCAACGTTGAACTTCATCAGCTTCCAATGTGCCCAGCTTGCTAGCCTGTCTAGGTCTGCCTGTATCTGTGGCCTATCTTCAAACTTGTTTACAGGCTGTAAATACCTTCATGGGAAACAGTCAGTAGCACAAGGATTGATGGATAGGTGTCTAAGAGGGGATACCAGAAAAGAGCCTGGGGAACACTTCGGCCTCATGTCCCCTGTTCCACCCTTCCCCTGGCAGCAGCTCTGGCTCTGGCACATGCAGGGGAAAGGGCAGAGCAGCAATAATGGTGCAGCAGCATGCAAGTGATGGAGGGTTCAGTGAAGGGCATTCTGAGAAATGTAGTTTTGAACTGAGGTTTTCTGCTGCCAAGGGAGATGTCACTTCATTTTTTTGTTGCTGAAAATGTGGGGTTTTTTGGTCGCTTGACATGCAAGTTGGCAGCAGAAAAAGGAAGCAACATCTCTTCCAGAGCAGAAAACATTCAGCAGCTCCTCCAGCACAACACATCACTGCTGCTGCTGCTCTGGCCTCCCACTGACAGAACTAGAGCTGGAGCTGGAGCTGGAGCTGGAGCTGGAGCTGGAGCTGGAGCTGCCACAGGGAAGGTTTAGGATGTAGGGAAATGGGGGTAGGGATGAGGAATAGCCAGGGTGCAGTACTGGCCAGTTATGTCTCTAGAAACAAAAATGTGTTAACACAGTTCAGCAGATGAAGGTTTAGAAAGAGGTAGTGGCTGAAAGTTGAGCTGAACAAATTCACACTGGAAGTAAGATGTAAGATTTTAAATGTGGGCATAATCAACCACTGCAATCACATACTAGAGAGTGTGGTGGATTCTCTTGTAGCGGATATTTTAAAATCAAGATTGGGATACATTTCTCCTAAAAAGCCACACTCTAATTCAACAAGCACTCTTGTTCTGAAAGCAGGAATGGGGTCAGGGGAATCCTGTGACTTGTGTTATGTAGGATAGCAAACAACGTGATCATCACAGCCCCTCTTAATGTTCTCTCTTTTTCACTGCCTGCATATAACCTCCCTATGACTCCTAGATGAATGTAAAGAGGAAGTAGGGTACAGTAGTGTAACTAATAGGGGTGTGCAAAATGGGCTGTATTCAATTCAGATTTGGCCCAAGTCAGGGACAGTTATTTGATTCGTTGATTTGGATCACTGTCCCTGATAAGATTTGGCCAAATCCAAATTTGAATCCGAATTTGAAGATTCGATGCTGATTTAGAGAATCAGCAATTTGGACATATGCAGTTTATTTTTTTCTATATACCTCGAGGTACCAGGCGTGGCTCATGAACATTGGGATACTGGGGTGCATGAAGCGTCCCACAGGAGCGCGGGGATGCCCCCCACATGCTCGGTGGCAAACCGACTGGAAGTACTTCTAGTCCACTTCTGGGTCTGCTGCTGAGCGTGCTGGAGACCCCCCTGCACTCCTCTGGGACGCCCCGTCTGCCCCACCATCACTGCATTCAAGAGCCACCTACTACCTTAAAGCGAATCTTTCCAAATCTCTCCGAATCAATTTGGAGGGCTCCAATTTGATTTGGAGTGATTAAAGGGTCTCCTGATTCAGTTCAGAGGAGATTCAGCCACCAAATCGGGGTGAATCTCCGCTGAATCGAATCAGGGACCAAAGCTTCGCACAGCCCTAGTAATTAAGGGTGGGTGAGCAGGGCAAGGCTCAGGCACTGATTTAGAGGGGTATCAAAAGGAGGATTCCTAGGGAGTCTGCACTTGCCTCTCCCCACAACACACCAGAAGTCCTACTTCTCTTTGTCAAGGGTTTCATAGCTGTAGGAGGAGATGGGGGTGACAACTCTTGGGTGTTTCTTCTAGTCATGTGACTTGTTCTTTTAGGACACTATTTTCCAACCAGGGGGTTTAGAAAAGTCTGTGTTTAGTTCCCCACAGAAATGGCCTGATTTCCAAGGTTGCTAAGAATGTGCCGCTCACATGGGCTTCCCTAAGAACTCTGCTTCCTTTGAGCCTATAAAAATCAGGCTACTTATTTAGTGTCTAAATATTGATTTAGATGTTTAACTTTAATCATCCAAGTCTGAAAGTCTTGGCCTTTCCCTTTCTGTGCGGTAGTTTCCCCAGCTGTAATATGGGGATGTTAATTTTTACATGCTTCTTTCATAAGGGTGAGACTTAATGAATGTTTCTAATAACAGTAAAAGATACTGAGAGAGCCATTCCATCAGCCTATACACTGAGTACACACTGCAGCTGCTGTACATGCCATTAAAATGCCATATCATTAAAATAATTTTTAAAAGCTATAAAGAAAAATGTAAAATCTTAAAAAAACAAATACCCAAAGTGGCATCATTTTACAAAGGAGTTCCTGCAGGGATAATTAAAAACAGACATTTTAATAATGGAAAAATTAGCTAATGATAAGCAAATGGCAACAAGCCAGTTTTAGCAATCGGATGCACTTTTTCAGAATAAAACGATGGTGCTGAAACTGCTACAGAAGCAGAGGACTGGAATTCCTTTCCTATAATATAAACCTTCTGGATGTCAAGAGTTGATTGGTGCAAATACTTCCTCCTTGCCTTTGTATCACCTCTTCTGAGTTATTTACCATGAATTAGTAGGTGGGGTTTTACCCCATAAGTAAAAAGCAGAAAACCAAGCACTCTGCAAAAACAAGGGTACAAGGAATGATCTAAGATGGGCAGCCAGAAGGAAGGAAAGCTAATGAATGCCTCTAGTAATACCGTAGCCAAAGCTTTCCCAACCACCAACAGAGGTAGAGTTGGAGTGACATCCATTGCAAACAGCTCAGTTGAGATCTTGAGATGATTATCTTGTAGAGGTTCCAGGGGCCCTTGTTTAGATCCCAGCTCTGTGATACTTTTGTGTTTTAGCAGAAAGCAAGCAAATTAACCTCTCGGTTTCCCTTCATAAAATGGTGATGTGGTCTAGACTATATTGATATGGGGGCACAGCAGGCATTTGGGTCCATTCCAACACCTGGTGCCTTGGTGAGGCTGGGAGTTCATTAATCTGTTGCTTGAGAGTTGTTTTTTGGGCACAATAGGAACAATCTCTGTTGGAGTTTCTTGGTGCTACTGAAACACAAAAAATGACTGTGAATGCTGCAGGAACAGACTTTGCTCTTCAGGAACTGACTTGCTATTATTGTTTGAAAAAGCAGATGACAATGGCTCTTTTGTCTCTTTTTGACGCCTGATAAGGACCCCAAATAGGGAGTATCTTTCCTGTGGTTTCTTTTAAGAAGGCACCTTGTTCCTGTTTCTGGTGCCCTGTCCTAGCTTTCAGGTCACTTGCATTCTCACAGATACAAGAAGAGAGTCTATTCACCTCTGTCCCATGCCTGACACTGTTATTCACAGAAGCCATTGCATTCACAGATATGTTATGACTGACAGGCAATACTTTTGCACCCTGAGTAGGTTGCCTTAGAAAGGGTACACACAAAGCTAACTGCTGGTCTTGACCTGGTTTGCTACTTCTGAGCATAACACTGCAACGGAGGTAGAAAAAAGGAGAATAAAGATTTCTCAACACCTCATTTAGCAACGAGCAAGCCTCCTGTATAGCTCCAGCTAAGAACAAGGTAAATCCAAAGTATCTAGCTGACTGCATCAGCCAAAACCCTTTAGGGGGCAAATCTATAGATAGCAGGGCAGTTACTATATTATTAACTGTACTGTCTCACTGTTTCCTTCCCTCTCTGTACCCTCCTCTTGTCACTCCTTATAATTTAGATTGTAATTACTTTGGGGCAGGAACAGTCTTTTTGTTCTGTGTTTCTGCAATACCTTGGCATAGTGGGCTCCTGGTTCATGACCAGGCCTCTGTAATGCTACCACAGTACACATAATAACAATGGCAAGTGCTCAGCTTTCTTTTCCATCGTGAAAGTTTGGTGTAGTGCAGTAGGTGGTGCTGGAGTTTTATTGTAGGATGTGCAGTGATGGCTGCATTGGTTTTGATGGGAGCAGAAGCAATGGTGGTTGGGAGATGTTATCCCCTCTAAGGAGAAGGGCTCTGCTGGCATACCATTTTCCTGATGGAGCCTTCTCACCCCCACTGCAAGATTTTGAAAATATTAACAGCAACAACCAGAGAAACAAAATGGCTGTTTATGGGTAATAAACCAGACAGATGCCTCATGTGCAAAAAGTCAGCGCCTCTGAGACAGGCATCTCTAAATAAATAATCAACACGTCTTAAAGCTGAATGCACAATTGCTATTTGCATCATAAATAAATGAGGAGCCCTTTATTTATCCATTCTGGTGGCAGAACAGAAAACAAAGAGAGACTCCTCGGAGAACATACACCAAGGATTGTCATTACTTCGTGGCACCCAGTCAAGCTGCAGCCAGCTGTTTGCCTCTGTGTTTCTGTAGCTAAACACAGCTCGCTAATGAGGATAATGAAAAACAAACAAACAATTTTCTCCCTTGTCTTAAAATGTTCATTTCCTGATTTTACTGTCCTCTCTTTTAACTATACACACAGAGGGGTGGGGAGGAAACCTAGCTATCAATATTCAAAGGATCCTGGCAGGAAAAAAATCAACTAGTATGTTTTGTGTTGCCTTGTTTTGAGCAAGCCTTAGGACAACAGAGGTTGCTTTTCCTCTTTGAAACATATCTTCATCTGAGTGATCAACACAGTATATCAGAATAAAAGAGTTCACCTTGAGTTGTGCAGCTAAACACTCTTGCTGCATCTCTGCAGCAGCAGCAGCAACGCTGGGTATATTTCAAAATCACAAGGGTACTTTTCTCAGTGGTAAAGTTATTGTGCAGTTCAAATGGCACTGCTTTGCCCATAGCAAAAAAGGTTAATGGGATTCAATACCTTGCAAGGATGCCACGAGTTGAATTCACAGAGCTGTATCCTCAGCTGGTGCAGGATTCTGCTGGCTGCAGAGAAATGGTTCCAGTTTACACTGGTTTAGATTGGAGGGACAACTAAGAAAAGCATGTTTTGGATGACCATGATCATAACTTGACTCAAACTCTTAATTTCTGCCATAACCATGGACTATGCAAACTGCAAAGACCCCCATGGAAGGCCCTGGTATAAATACCACCATCAAACTACAGGGTTGCCAACCCTCCTGGATTGGCCAGGACTCTACCAGAACTGGCATTGATCTCCCGGTGACAAATGAAAGCAATCCAGGATATTGATATGGTGAATGGGTTGAACAGTACAATTAATGACATTATGTCGTGTTGGGAAATTTTTTTCCCCAAAATAGCTTCAGTCAGAGTTGGCAACCCTACTGACCTAGTCACAAAGTGGCACTTTTATACCCAACTTCTCATCTGAAAGGCTTAGAACCGGATGCTGTAACAAAAAGCACAAAATAGCCTTGATACGTGACATGGTTGTAAAGACTGGTGGGAGGGACCCAGTGCTTCATGGGCCCCAAAGTCCAATGATGGTCAAAACTTTTGTTTCCTCCAGCTGATGAGTTGGCCTGCTGTCTGGTGGGGGCTTTGCTGTTCAGGAATCTCTAGTGAGTCGCCATTTCCTTTTTAAAAAAGGAAAATAGGAACTTCTCCATAGTGCCTTGAAGTTTCCTAAAGGACAATAAGGGACTTTCCCCTGATGTAGGATCCAAGAGAACCACGTGCAGCATCCAGAATCTGAAAGCTGTTCTGAGGAGCTCTGTGGCCTATATTCAATCTGCAGCTTTTTCTTTGCAAGCAGATGGCTCCGGCTCCGGCTCCGGCTCCGGCTCCGGCTCTGGCTCCAGCAGTAATACCCACACTATGTGGGACTGACTGACTGGTTATATTGGGCCACAATATACAAATGCATTCCTTCTTGGAAGCAAATGGAAAACTTCATCAACAGAGTTCTTTGTGCTTCCACTACACACTGATGTGTGGCATTGAACCAAGGGAGCTAGCAGAGCTGGCCTTCAGCATGAGATGATTTGGGGCCTCGTGCTTTCCAAAACTCTTTGTAAACCTGGCAACTCATGTGTTGACCCAGCAGCTGGACAGGATGAGGAAAAAACTGTTTGCCAGATTGCTCCCTCTAGAAGCTGAGGGACCTGCAATTTAAGCCTTGTTTTGGAAGCTACCTACCTCTAGTAGCGCTTTAAGCCAAAAACTAGAAGTGTGAGGCAGGATATGCCAAATACCTAAAGGCAAGTAAGGTTTACTGAAGAAACGGTAAATGAAAAAACTGTTTCAGGTAATTTATCCCCTGCAGTGAGACTGCATCAACAGCATGTAGGAAGAGAGCAGATGAAGTCTGCCCTCAGAATAGAATTGATTTACTTCTGACTGTGCTTCCTCCTAGGCATCTTACAGGATGATGGATTAGATACTAGCTGCGAGCAGGAGCAGATATTAGTTGCGTCTTCGGTTCACCTCTTCAGGAAGAAACCCAGTAGAGCTCCTCCATCACACTTTACTTTAACAGAGGGCCCATCTACACGAGACACCACGTCACTGTAGCAACAAGCTTTGCCGGTGTAGCTCATTGCTGTGGCAATGTAGCATTGGAGTGCGCAAACTGTGCTGCCAATGGTACTGCGCAGTGTGACATTGGGACTGTGCAGTAACACTGGTTACTGCACAGTCATTTCGTACTTAAGCAAGTACGAAATGACTGTGCAGTAACCACTGCACAGTCCAGCACACGTGTAGATACACCCAGAGTGTACAAAACCTGGGCTGATTCCACACCTGGTTATTGCATAGCAGCTGCTTAATTTCTGGATCCAAACTTGGCACTGAAGATTGTGATACAACTCCTTCCTCCCCCTACCAAGAAGCTGACTGGAAATAAAATAGCTTAGTCGTACAGGCCCAGGCTGAAACCTCAGATCTAATGTTGTGATGGGGACAGAATCCAGATCCTGATTGGGTTAGTATTTTCTGGTGTAAACATGCTTATTTATTCCTGAAGATGTAACTCATCTGGGTACAAAAGGCCAGCCCCCCCTGACTGGACACCAGTATATGGATCTTGATGGGTTAGGAGCTGGGGCCAGCTCACAGAAGGGTGATGAACTTCCCCTTGTGCGCTGAAATGGCTACCACGTGCTGAAAGCTTTCATTTACTTGGAATCGTCTTGATTTAAGTGCCTCGGGCTTCTAGCTAATGTGCTGTTTCTAGAAGCCCACAATCAGGCATAACAGTCCGATTTGGCTATACCTTAACCATCCTGCTGCTACTGCAGGATTATTCACCACAGTGTATGCTTCAGTGCTTTGTCCAATCCCATTTCGACTGACTCAATCAACAGTGCTTCTGCCACTCCCTTTTGGGAGACTTTTCCACAGTTGAATAGAGCTCAACATTAGGACACTGATATTAAGCCTAGATTTCCCTTTGCTCAATTTAATCCCATTACTCCTTATTACATGCGACTGGGCCACCCTGAGTCAAGCAGCTCAGCTTCTCTGCTTACTCATTTGTGGTGTTGTGAATTCACCCTACGAAACAGGTTTCCTTGCTGAGGCACAAGAAGGAATCCAAGTGATGCTGAGCAATCTGTAGAAGGGGCCAGGCAGAAGAGGGAAAGACTGCTACCTGCCACAAGCGTGCACATTTCTGTCCCCTTTCTTCTGCCTGTAGACACAATACACAGTCCAAATGAGATCTTGCACCTCACAAGAAGCTCAGGGTTTGCTACCTCTTAAGAGAGCCGTTTAGAACAGGTGTTGTTTGACCTCAGTTATTTCTACCCACAGAGACTGCTACTCCAGCATATTTCTTATTTACCTTTTATTTAACCCTGTCCTTTTTCTAATTTAGGAGAGTGACTTGTGAAGTAGCAGGACACCTTTACGTACCCCAGCTCCCTTGAACACACAGAACAAGAGTCCCATTTCACTGTACATGCCCAATGATGGTAACATCGCTGCATAATTGCGGTTTCTGGCACGCAACACACTTAGTGACCCCATCCCATGTGCACAAACATTATATGACAGACAGGATTACAGCACATGCTCAGTAGGGGTGTGTGAAGCAGGCAGTATTTGATTCGGATTCAGCCCGATTTAGGGGCCAGTGGTTCGATTTGCTGATTCGGATCACTGTCCCAAATTGATTCAGCCAAATCCAAATCTGAAGATTCAATGCTGAGTTGGGGAAGCAGTGATTTGGCCATAGACACAGCTTCAAATGTTTTTTCTACATACCTCTAGGTAGCAGGCGGCTTGTGAATGCTGCTATGCTGGGGCAGATGGAGCATCCCACAGGAGCACGCCCCTGCCCCCCCCTCCCCCCGGTGCTTGGTGGTGGATCCAGGAGTGAACCAAAAGTGCTTCTGGTCCCCTTCCAGGCCCACTGCTGAATGTGCTGGGGAGCCCCCCGCGCTCCCATCCACCCCAGCATTGCAGCATTCACGAGCCGCCTGGTAACTCGAGGTATTTGAAGCTGTGTCTATGGCCAAATTGTTGAATCTCTGAGTTGATTTGGAGGCTTCTGATTCAATTCAGAGAGATTAATGGGTCTCCTGATTCAATCTGGAGATTCAGCTGCTGAATCCGGCTGAATCTTCTCTGAATCAAATCAGCAACTGAAGTTTCGCACAGCCCTAATGCTCAGTAAGCTGCACTCTGGCCAGATAGGCATGCAGCTCCATATGAGTTTTCTTGGGTAAGTCCAAATCCCAATATTGTAACCAGGCAAAAACCCATGACTAGAAGGTGGTAGACACTGAAGGAGAAAGAGACTTCTCCATTGTTTTAATCCTAGTGGTTAGGGCATTTACCAAGGACGTAGGAGAGCCCAGTTCTAGGCTTGCGTCTGTGATAAATGGTGCATTACCTTATTAGTATATACTTAAAGAGTGTAAACTGTTTGGGATGAGAACTTACTTTCTGGTATATGTTTGTACAGGGCCTAGTATGGTATGGACCCGGTCCATACTAGTCCTTGGTGTTACCTTGTTACTACTATACCTACCCAGTCTATTATTCCATTGGTGCTAATACTTCAGGACTGCTCAGAGTCTGCGCTTCTATTGAGCGACAGTGCTTACAGCAGTTGGGTACAACCTGTGTACAGCACACATTTAAGCAAAGCTTCTGGAATCATTTCAGCCCTACCTTAGTGTGCAGCCCACCCTATGAAGAAAAACCAGCACAAAGGTTGTCCGCCACACCAGTCCCACTCAAAGTAAGATTTGAATGGGATCTAGTAGTGAATAGCCTTTGTGCATTAGGGAGAATTTCATCTTTAAAACCTGTCAAAGACAGTGAAAGCACAATCTGACTCTTGATGGCTAAACTATGCCTTAGAGTGAATTTAATACCTAATTCTGATTTAATACACTTAAATCTGAAATTTACTGAAAGCCTGCATTCTTTTCCCAAGGTGCAAAGTAATAAAGCAGTCATATACTTAGTAATGAATTACTAATGATTTACTGATCTACTTTAACTCTGAAAAATTCCCAGTGCACTCTCTTTCTATACATAAGCACAAGATCTGTACTTCTTAACTGACGTTGTCCAAATACAAATTTGCCCAAGGACGTGTGTAGTCACTAGCCTGCATCTTGTTCACAAACTTTCTTCCAAAATCTCACTCACATATGTACAAATACTGTAAACAACAGGAGGCACAGGGACCCCCAAAAGCAAAAAATAACTACTTCAAAGACAGCCAACGGGACTCATAGGTCTTAATCTTATTGATCCAACATTTATCAACTGGTTCACTTTGTACACCCAGTTCCCACTGCTTATAATGGTGGAGGATCATGTCCTGACACCATTCTGCTGGAAATTAAGCACAACAATAGACGTTATAATGAAATTCTCACCAAGCTTTAAAAGTAGTGGCAGGGGCTATACTGCTAAGAGTATGCCAAGCACTCAGACTACTTATTACTGAATCAAAAAACAGACTAAGAGAGAAAGAGAAGAATCCAAGAGAGAAATTTCTTATTTCCAAGCCTTCCGTAGTTATCCTTGGAACAAAGAGAATAGCTATGGGCCACAAGAAAAGGGAAGGGTTTTTAGATACACTTTCTGAGGAGCAAAGTTAACCTTTAATCCACAAAACATGTCCCTGGAGAATCAAAGGCCTAAGGTTTAGCTCAGTTTCCTTTATTACATATCCAGCCTTATTGATCATTCATCTGTTTGCTTGAACCAAATCAGCAGGGGAATGTGGGGAAAAAAATCTTTTATCCTTTTACCTCTTTAAAATGACTCTCTGTTTTTCTGATTATAGTGTGAGAAATGCAAATGATCACACCCAAAGGAGGCTAAGGCAGCACATTCCCTCCCTTGAAGTTTGACCCATCCATAAACAGGAATAGCATCAGATGCACAATAATTTGGGTGAAACTAACCTCTTGCTTCATTAATAAAATATAAGAGAAGGAGAGAAAAAAAAGTCCCATTCTTGTATGAAGGCAAATCGCCTTTCAAGCCATCCAGACTCTAGAAAAACACAGCACTTGATTAGTATTGGCAAGAGATGGAGAAAAATGTTGGGATTCAATGTGCTATCATACTGATGTAATTAGAAACAACACCATTGAGGCCAATGGGCCAGCAGCCATACAGCGGTATTTGCAAGTCCCAGGGTGCCTTCCCATTCAACCCCACACTTGGTTCTTTGCTGTCTAGCTACCAAAACTTCCCTTGGATACCAGTGCCCACCCATTGCACTGAGTCAATAATTGAGCCAAGAATTGTACACCTGATGATACATCTGGGTCCCTGCAATAGGATATGTAGGAATCCCTTAACAAGGCTATTCATGACCAGTATATTTGAGGGAGATGGTTTTAATTAAAAGATGCAAGTGCTCATTCTCATGAAATTTCATACCTGTCTACTCTGCACCTGAAAACCATAGTATATACCTATGTATATATTTCTCAGAAGAACTCATACTTTTAATATACTTTTAATATGTAAGACACAAATATAGCATAATGTTCTTATCCCCTCAGAGCCTTGTCTGCCTTTATCCCCTTAGAGCTTTTAAGGTAGGTTTAGTGAGATATTTTCATCTTGCTGCTCAGAAATTTAAGCTCATATTTTCCTGTTCGTCAAGAATAGCCCCACTGAAAATGCAAGCATATCATATGGGTATATCTGAAACCTATCGCAGTAAGATTTGTGACAGTTCCTGTGGCAATATGAGTTTTCTTTGGAGTACTGGCTGGCAGGTGAGGAAGCCGCTAAATTATCAAGACTGTTTAAAATGACACTACATGAAACTTTTTCATTAAATCTGTTTTGCAAAGGAAATTAAAAAAAACCCAAAACCTCTCACAAAAAAACATTAACTTCCCACAGAAAATGTTGATCTTTTATGAAAAAAACCCAAGAAAAATGGAAATATTTTGACTGACATTCAATATATCTCAAGTCAAGAAACCTACAAAGGGCCTTAGGGAATAAGGAGCCTGACCATGGAGCAGGAGAATGAGACACTCAAACTACAACTTTCACAAGGTTCTGCTGCAGCACTTCCAAATTCAGGCTTTCAAGTAAAAAAAAATCTTGGGTCACTTCTGCATATGCATGCATGATGATGCAGTCTTTAACTGCATGCTCATATACTCTTTTGCCCATAGGCTCCCTGCTTCATGAGTTGGGGCAAGGGATTACAGGGAGAAAAAGAATGGTCTTATGGGTAAAGGTCTGAAGAACTGATTTCTGCCCCTGCCTGTGCCAGCATGTCTGTGTTATGTTGGATAAGTCATTTAGCCGAACATCCTCCACCTATGCCCAATTTTGATTCATCCCCAGAGCAGGCCCATCCCATGCACTGACTTATGCAAGGGCCCTGTGGAAAAATTGTATGTGGTCATTTAATTAAAGACTGTATCAAAATGCATCCATATATAACAGAGTCAAGTGAAGATTGCGAAGGCAACCTAGATTCTGGCATTTTCTAACTTCTCAGTGCATTTGACTTTATTAATATTCTTTTTCACATAGAAAACAATATGTCATTTTCCATATTACCCCCCCCACCAAGTAAACAGATATTCCATCTTATGGCATCATGATGGCATCTCTATAGGTCATCACTGAGGATGGCTGCTTTAGATCCACTATACAAACCTCTGTCACTTGAGTAAATGGAACAGCAGACAGAAAATAAGTTGTCATATTCTATGTGGACCAGCACTAAAAATGAATGTAGACACTTATCTTGACAGTGGGCTTCCAGATATTTGTTGATAACAGAGGAATGGATTCAGATTCTAGGACTGTGTGAAGCTTCAGGTGGTGATTCGATTCAGAGGAAATTCGACCCGATTCGGTGGCCAAATCTCTGAATCCAAATCGAATCAGGGGACCAATTTAAAGGTCCAAATCAATTCAAAGCTCTCCAAATTTTTGGCAAAGATTCAGAGAGCTTTGGTGATTCAGGCAGTCCCTGGTGGCTGCAGCAGGGAGCTGCAGCCACTCTGAGCTCATAAGTACTAGGGCTGGGGGAAGGGAGGCTGGGGGATGGTAGAGGGGACCTTGGGGGGACCCCTGCCAGCCTCCCCAACCCCTCCTCCCCCCCAGCCCCCCACGGCTGCCCCCCACCTGCTCCAGCTCCCAGTACTTAAAAAAAAAGCCCCAGTGTTCACTGGGTGCTGCTGGGCAGGGGTGTGATCCCTGCTGCCCCCCACTGCTCCACACTGTGTGGTGGGCTCTGCACCAGCCCCCCAACCCTCCTGCTCCCCCAGCCCCCTCACAGGTGCCCTGCCCTGGCCAACTCCAGCCCTTTAAGAAAAAAAAAACGAGACAAGCCCCTGGACTCACCACTCCTGCAGTGGCCTCGGGGCTTTGGGGGCTTGAGCAGAGCCCCCCCACCTGGCAGGGGGCAGTGGGGATCCCCCCCACCAGCAGGAGCGGTGAGTCCAGGGGCTCTCTCGGGTTTTGTTTGCTTAAAGAGCTGGAGCTGGCCCAGGCGGGGCACTGTGGGGGGTCTGGGGGCGCGGGGGAGGGGGTCAGGAGGCTCGTGCAGAGCCCCCCACACAACGTGGAGTAGTGGGGGGCAGCAGGGATCACCCCCCCACCTGTCAGTACCCAGTGAGCACTGGGGCTTTTTTTTAAAGTACTGGGGGCTGGGGTGGGCGGGGGCAGCCATGGGGAGGTTGGGGGAGCACATTGGGGGAGTGGCTCATTTGTGAGGGCATGGGGTCAGGGGAGGGCGGCTCTTGCCACTGCACTCACTCCCAGTCAAGCATGAGCGGGGCATGGGCCACGGGGCAAGGGCAGGCTGCTGCTGTGGACTTGCCCCAGGTGCCAAACTTTGTTCTTATGGCACTGTTCAGACAGTTTCCTCTTTCACACTGCCTGACCTGGAACAACTGAGAGTGCCATTACAAGGAAATGCCAGTTTCCCCTCTGTATCTCTACATGGGATATGCTCAGCTGCTCTGTGGAGGTCTTGCATTTCCTGCCCGGTTAGCACTAGGAGCTCTGTGTGGTTAGAGTAGGCTTAGTGGAGTTGAAATCTGTAAATAATCTACCACATCTCTAATGAGCATGTACAAACAATGACTTGCCAAACATTTGTAACTTGGCCCAATTTGGATGGATTTTCATAAGGATAGCAATTAACACATCCCTGACAAACTGGCCAACCCCTACATCAGTACACATCAAGCCCCTGCTCCAAAGCATGGAGGAACTAGGGGCGTTCCAAGAAAACATCATTAGAATGCTTCTGAAAGGACAAAGCTAATTTCTGTTCTTGTTCCCCAAAAAGGCTGAACTGTTTTGACTGAAATTTTCCATAAATGTTTTTCTAAAAAGCCAAATGCCTCTTCAGCCAGAGGCAGATATTCAGCCTGGAAAAAGTTTGGCAAAATTATGAGCATCTGAAAAGGTCTTAAAATGGGAAGTGTCAGGTAACATTAATAATAAGGGTGATTCCAGCCCTGGTTTAATATGTTTTTTCAGTATATTACACATCGTATATGTGTATGTATGTATATGTATGTGTATATGTATGTACATACATACAGTGATATGTATACTGTCAGTGATATATATATATTATCACCGACAGACATACTTGAAGCATTAGGAAACAGTTTCCTATGTCACTTATTCATTTCAATCTGGAGTAACTCCCTTCATAGAGTGACATTGCCTTACACTACTTAAGGATCTAGGACATCTACCTGAGACCCAATTCTAAGCAATACCCTTAGCTGATACACATCTGTGTGGCTCCATTGACTTGGGCAGAATTGTGCTGATTTACACGGGCTAGAAACCTGGCCATCTTTCTAATGAGAAACATGCAACCCCATTTAGTTCTGTACAAAAATATGGATGGCACTGAGTAGAGAATTCAGAGATCTGTTTTTAGTCACAATAAGAGCTAACCATGTCACAGTCAATCAAACACAAGCAAGGAGCAAATTCACCAGTCCAGATGAGAAGTGAGCTTTCCATTGGGCTACTCCCAAAACAAGCACAAGTGCCTGGGATGAGTAGTAATTGTCCTGATGAATGCCCCAACTACTCTACCGGACTCCAGCTAATCAGTTCCTAATGTTTTGTGAAAGTAGAGCTGCTTATCAAAGGAATGACTATTCAACTGCCCCTTCAGCTCACCTTCCCTGCCTTGTTCCAAATCTGAACTTGCCCTTGGTTGGAAACCCAGGGTTTTCCCATCAACCATAACATTTCCCTTGGGCTTTGGGGGGCATTTCTTAAATCTTTACTCACTGATGGTAATTTTGACCTACAGGTGAACAGGAACTGCCCCTCAAATTCCTTTCTGGTCTCCACACAATCTATTAAGGTGCTTAAACTGCTCTTTCCCCATAAAACATCTTTTTTTTTTTAAAGCTAACTTTTCAATTGCAGAAAAATAAAAATAAATGACATGATTAATTATTCTGAAAGAGGCTGTTTATAGCCTGAACTCCATAAAATATAATGCCTGATTTAATACACTATCCAAGAATGTGCTGTTTTTCATTTCTGCACAATCAAGATCTAAATCTCTGTCTCTGCCTCCTGTATGAGCTGGAAATGGTTTTATATTCCATCTTGCTTTAAATTATACACATCAAGTTTATAATGGGACAGAGCCCATTTTGTTGCCAAAACCTGCTCTGTTAGATCATCTATTAAACTGTATTTATTTTTTATGACAAACAAGAAAAATGACAAACCGGCTACTGAGCTCCTGTTAATGAGGACCAAATGCCTCCCTGGGCACCATTCATATTATGCTCATTTGTACAGTAGCTGAGTTAACTTCCTCCTCTTCATTGCCCCATCTACTGACAATGACCTAAGGAAAAAGCTGGGTTTTATAACCTGCATCAAAATCACCAGGGATTAAAGCCATTGCTGTCTGCACTCATGTTCTAGATCTGGGGTCAAAAGTGTTATCCCAGCTGGATACAAGCATGGAAATGTAGCCAAAATGGGGGTGGGGGAAAGGGCTGAGTTTGAAATAATGCAGAATGAGGGCTACTGATTTATGTGTGACCCTTTGTTCAGAATCAGGGAAAGTGAGAGGAACATTTATGAAATGGTTCCTCGGAGACCTGAAGGAGAACCTGGTCTGCAATAAAGCAAAGGCTTCAAGGTATTAAGCTGAAAAGCCTGCACCGTTACACCAGTTCAGGCCCTTGACTCTATGTAACTGAACTCATAGGGTGGTCTCCAGGTCATTCATCAAGTTACCCTGACAAAAAAGTTGCCCCAACTCTCAGGTAAAGCGCTCTGTAACAAGAAAATGTCTCGT
Organism: Crocodylus siamensis; assembly: GCF_052110815.1. Lineage (NCBI taxonomy): Eukaryota > Metazoa > Chordata > Crocodylia > Crocodylidae > Crocodylus > Crocodylus siamensis. The sequence goes on from NC_143402.1 coordinate 61,995,478, forward strand.
CTTGTCATTAGGACCTTAGATCAAGACTGAGATGAAATGATTAGTGTTCCTGGGTCAGGCTCAAGAGATGTGGGTTGAGTTACTTGCTTTGCAAAGAGTTTTTCCATAACCTTGTGACCTCAGGCAAGTTATTTGGGCCCAGCTGAATAAAGTATTTAGGTTCCTGATCGCTACTGAAGTCAGTAGGACATAGACATGCAAAAACTTGGGGCAATAGCACTGTTAGACTTCCCCCAGGTGTTGTGACAGCAGATGCAATAAAAATGGTGAAGCACTCTGATATAGTAGTGGTGATGGGGTCCCATTTCTGTCTATATAAATTAGGACCTGATCAAGGCAGGACCCATCTTTCACTATTTATTTGTGCAGTATCTATTTCAACAGGCATTTTTCATAGCTGGCACCTCCGGGCTCTACTATCAAAAACCCAAAGAATAAAATGCATCAGATACATCACAAGAGTCCTGCTATAGAGAAGTGGAGAGACCTTGGGGCATCATAGGAAATGTAGACCAAGAGGCCAAGGGTCAAGGAGATCAGTCTATAGAGGAGTATGGAAACATGGCATGCCTCAGTTATAACTAGCATGAGGCACAGAGCAGAGTTTCAAAATCACAATGTTGTGAGTTTGGGCCAAAATTTCTAAATTTTTCAAAAAGATTTTCCTAGGACTCCAGGATTGGAAAAGATTTCTAGATTATTAAGTTCAGACAACAGCTTCACAAAATCCTTTTCAGAAACTTTTGGGGCTTGAAGAAACTTGATTTTAAAATCCATCAGCTTATTTATTTTGTAAAGTCTAAGGCATCCCTCCCTCCTTATCCTTATTTCAACCAATTCTTGTAAATATTCTGGTTCAGGAATCTCATATTTGTTTTCTGTAAATAAACATTCACTTCTAATTTACTGTTTCTGCCAAGGTCCTGTTTCGATTGGGAAACTCAATGGCTACAAAATTCCAAACATGCAGTACAAAAGCAAACATAAGGGGAGGCACAATTATAACCAAAAGAGTTTCATTTAAACATGGGGGTGGCTGTTCTCTGAATATATTTTGCATCATTCAGCCAACATGACTCAACAATGTCAGTATGGAGAAGCCTTAAAAAAAAGATAATATCTCAGCTTAGTTGCACTGTGGAAAAGTGGAGCCACACAGAGATGAATCAGCTTGCAGGTGTTTACCCAAAGTTTATTTAAATGTCGTTCATCTGGAGACGAGTCTGGGAATCCATGAACGTTGCTGCAACCTCAGGTCCCCTCGCTATGTGAGGACCATTCTTCATGAGCATGATACACAGTGTTCTTCCCCCGGCCTGGACTTGCTGCCACCCTGGAGTCCCTGGCTAAACCGAGTTTGGGGGAAGAGGGCAGGAGGGCAGTGTTCCCCTGTATACGTCAGAAAGAACAGTTGCAGAGAGGACATTATTTCTAACACACTTAAACACCCTGCTCCCTCTTTCCCTCATGGAGCCCAATTTCTGTGTCAGCTATTTTATTCCCATCTTTTCCAGAGATGTTGTCCTCCAGGAACCAGCTTGCTAACTACTCTATCAGGTTTTGCATAAAGCAGCAAATCATGTGGGACCATGACAAACACGAGCAATGTAGAAGATACACATGCGGTTGGTTCCTTCCTCCCATTACCTTTGCTAGCCCTGCAGTTTGCCTGGTAAATGAGTCTCACCTGTGAATGTATGCAAAGTAAGGCCTTTGATCAGATACAAATTATCTGTGCAGATTACAGGTGTCTGTTTTTTCTGTGATCTGGTTACCTCAGTCTGTGTCATAGTGGAGACAATCTGAGATCTGAATCTGGTTTTCATCTCCATGTTTATTCCAGTTATAAGGGGATTGTGTCAACATAAAACTCACAAATGAAAATGAATATGGAGCTGTTTCAGAACATGCATGATCACCTGATGTCCTCTCTCTTCTGCCTAGAAACTCCATGGTGTTTTACTGAGTCCCAGGATTTCCTCTCTTATCCTTGGCCAAAATTATTGCTAATCAGGAAGGACTGCTAGGCCCTCTCTCACTATCATAGATGGTGGCTATCCTCCACCCCAGAGGCACCAGCATTTCACATCACTGTGGGATCATACATTATGAAATATAAAACAAATGTACTGTATTTTCTTGCATATAATTTTCACCTTTCCCTCAAATATCATCCCCTGAAATTCCAACAGGGTTAGAAGCACCCTGGTTTTCTGCTCCACAGTTTTCTGGCTGTGGATTGCAATTCAGGCAGCTAAGAGACTTAGTTTCTTTAATTGCTCATTGTTCTTCACTTTACAGGCTTTAAATATTGACCATTTTCCAGTCTCGCCAAATCATTCTGGATCCTAGCCCTATCCCCCAAAATATCTGTAACTACACCCAACTTGGTTTCTTCAAATTTGCTAAGCATGCACTCGATCCCATCATCCAAATCACTTATGAAAATATTAAACAATATTGGACCAAGGACAGACCCCTTAACACCCTGTCTCTGCTAGACATTGAGCCATTGATGGCAATTCACTGAGTACCATGATCCAGGCAGTTATATATCCACTGTCCAGTACTGTAATCAAGTCTGTATTTCCTTGCTGTATTAGCTTGCCAGTGAGAATGTCTTCATTTTGCCTTTCAAAAACAAGGTACATATTATAATTGGGGGTATGTTACATATGAGAAAGTACTGTATTGTTATTAGAGAGGGAAGCTAGGCTGCTCACTTTCATTTTGACCTTCTCGTTTTCAGTTTCTTGCTTTCATATATTCCTACAAAGCTGTTGTGCTTGGTTGGATGTTTAAAATCCCCAAGCTCCTGTATGATGGTACTAGTGTATGGTTTCCATTTTTTCTTTATTCCTTTCTTCCACAAAATCCTATTTATTTTTGCCACAAGTTAGTTGACCGTGAGCTGAGGAACAAGTCCCCAGTACTGTATATGCAGGGCAGTGCATACCATGCCATTAGACTATCACCTTATACATCCGATGAATAACAGACGTGGTTTAATCAAGACTAAAACAATTGTTTAATTGAGGCCAACTCGATCAAATTTCTTTAAAGGAATTACAAACCAAGACCTTGGCTTTGAATTCAGTTCCTCAGCCCTAACCACACAGGAAAAACATACAGAGCATGTATTTGTCCTCTGTGACATTTTAAAGAGAAGTAATCATCCATTTCTTTGTGTAGCCAATGAAGGGAGGACTGGAGTGAGTTATCCTAACATCCCATCTCACTCAGAGAGATTTCTAGATGTGTCTCTGCTGGAACCAACTGAACGATGCTCATGGAACAAGAATCTACATCTATCAATACCTGAATATACGTCTATCCCAGCATCCCAGCCTTGCCTCAGCCAGGAGGTGCGTTTTGTGCCAAATATGCGGGCCCATGAATAGGAGCATTTCCAGGAGTGCTGCTTCAGCATACAGGATGACATGGTGGATGGCATACTGAAGACAACAAAACACAGAAGGGAGTAAGAACATGGGAGCTTTGGAGAATAAATTCAAATTTCCACTCAGGAAAAAGCTATGAATAGTCTTCTGATAAACTCAAGAGATAGACAGGTATGGTGGGGAGCAGAGAGACGTGAAAGGGCTCCAGCTAGACAGAATGGGAGAATTGGCTGGTGTTGAATGGAAGCTATGGCCAACCAAACCGGGCTGGGGTTGATAGGAGAAAACCAAAGGGATTCTCTTGTCCTTATCTTACAGCTGGTATTGTAGCAGGTTGGAGTGGGGCCTGAGTCTGGCTCTGATGATTTGAGTACCAATGGTTTTAGGATTGTATTGTTAGTGTAGGAATCCCTACTTCAGCTCCTTAAGGTGTTTATCCATATCAGCAGCTTTTATCCTAACTGTACCACTAGATCCATCATCTACAGCCAAGCTCTATGCTACAACCATGTCTGCTCTGATCCCACTGACTGGTCTGCACACCTTAAGAGGTTTGAAGATTACACATTAATTACACCTTAAGGTAATGACAATTACCCTGAGGAACAGTGGCAACCATTCTAAATTTAAATATTTTTGTTTTCAATTTTTTTGCCAAAGCACTTTCCCAGGAAAACCTGATGAAAACTGGAAAAAAATCCAACCAGCTCTAGTTATGTGGCAGCTAAATAAGGAGTAGCGCAAATTTCAAGTGATGTATTAAACTGTAACAAGCTGATTTTAACACCCTGCAGACCAAGCACTGTTCAGGAAGATTTTTTTAATTCTTAGTGAAGACAGGTGCATTTTAGTATGGCACTGTCAGTTTGTGGGCAATTTGCAAACAGACACACACAAAAAAGGCAGATTTTGTTGGATAAGTTATTTGTTGTGAAGGATTCACCCTGATCTAGTTGAGAGGTCCCAGATTCTCGGAGCAGCCAAGACCCAGCGCCATGGATGGGTCACAAGCTAGCAAGGCTCCTTGAAACTAGAGGGTTGGAGAAAGGGCACAGGGACTCTTTGGGTTCCATTTACAGATTAAAAAGTCTGTTCATCAGTAAAGGGCATGCTTTCATCACCACTGAGCTTATTATTACTGTTAGTTATGTGACTTTTCAATTGGACCTCCAGTATTTAAATTTCAAAATAGTTAGTACATGTTATATATATTTCCTGTTTTGTTGCTTGCAATTGACTGAGGCATAGAGGAGGTACTTGATGATTTTGACCCACACTACACTCCCAAAAAGGATCTGCCTTTTTCAAAATTTGCATCATATTCAAGAACTAGTGAGATTTTAAGTTCTGGTGTCTACGGTAGTTTAAAAACATGTTTTCACTGAAAGCCAAGCAAATCATTTCTCTCTGGGCCATTCTAAACGCTTTCCAAAGACACTATAAATACAGAATCTCTTTCTGCCCACATCCTTTAATTTATTAATTGCTTTACAGAGAGTTTATGGGAGTTGCATCGCCAGAGTTCACTGCAAACTCTCATCCTACCATGCTGGATCAGAGCTAAAAGCAGGGGTTCCCTGCTCTCCGAATTTCACAATAACTGACTGTATTGCTTTCAACCACTCAGTGCAACTTGAAGCAAAAAACACATGTTGGCTGGGGGAGCTGAAATGGCTTTGGAGTCCTGAAGTCTCAAGGGAAGTAGTGTAACCATATTATAAAACTTAAGGACTAACACAAATAGTCATTGAAAAAAATTCTTCTGACCTTTTGTTGAAGAAAAATGGCTTTTTCTCAAAAAGGAAAATTTGCATTTATTAAAGTATTACAGTGTAAGGAGCAAGAAAATTTGGGGAAAATTTAGGTATTGAAAATAATTTCCTCCTGGAAAAATAAAGTTTTGGTTTTCTGATGTTTGATTTTTAATTCTATTTTCCTCCTCCTCTTTTACATTTTTTTTCCTTTTCAGAAACTTTTGGGGCTCCATTTTTCAAGGAGCAAGGTGAGGAAAAGGGAAAGTTGGGCATGAAGGAATATACGACCAAAAAATGTCCTGTTTTAATTTGCATTGAAAAATCAGACATTTTCAAAAACATCAGACATTAAAAAAATGTTCCAAATGTTTCATGAAATATAGTCCCAGCTCTGTCTTAGATGATGTCAGTTTTCTCGAATGCAAATGAATACTTAACAACTAAGAATTATTAAATCCATGAGTCCATGTTATTTGAGTGCAGACAAGGCAGGGTCCTTACACGGCAAGTACCCTGATGGGGGTCAGCTCTAAGGATGAGAAAACCATTCCATTTCCATGAACCTTTTTGTCTCTGATCTCTCTCGTGGAAACAGCCAGCAAATAGGGTCTGCGATGTGGGAAATGCTGAGAACTTCATACTGGTCTCCTACATCTGTAACAGCATGCAGTCACTACAGACTTGATCTGGTGCCCCTCATCTCACTCACATCCCCTTCTCACACACCAAAAAATAAGCTCATAAATGGTGGACAAGTTTGGGAGTGCTAGATAATATCTGATATCAGAAGGCAAAAGACACCAAGATCATAATTTGAGGCTCACCGGCCTAGAGAAAGATTTACCGCAGTGTCATCCAAGGAAGCAACAGGTGCTATTTCATCTAGAGAGAAACTGGACTCCTACCTAAAATACCACCTACAATCTATGCATGAAAAAATGGCAAAGTCTAAACAGATCCTGCAAATGACAGATTGGCAAGACTGTCAAACTTCAGTGCCCACATCAACCCCAGCCATGCTGATTTAGCTGCTGTGGGCTAAGTGAGCTCTTCTTGTGTGGACCCATTATTACCGCATACATTGCAAAAATGACAATGTTGTCTTTTTCCCTTTTATGTTGTCTTATGAAGCTAAACCTTCGTAATCTGCTCCTTCCAAACAGACATCTCCCCCCTCTCCTCAGAATATTCTTGGCGGCCGCTATATACCTCCCTAACTCTGGATTTTTTTTTTACCCTGATACCTCCCTAACAAAGCTCCCTTTATATCTCTCATTAAGATTTGGTTTTATGAGAGACAGCAAATATATTTTCTTTCTGTGCTGTAATTGTCTGCCAATGAAGTAGACATAATAAGATTGACAGACTCCATTCCTGTGGTTTATAATGCATACTCTGATGCTTACTGTTACAGCCATATGTCTTCATAGATATATGTGTTGCTGCAGCATAGCTAGCCTGCATCAGAGCTGTGGGGCATTGGTCCCCAGCTTTGTGATAGCCTTTTGCCTTGTGAGAATAACACCATCTCTAATTCTGGAACACAGTTGAAAGGCTTCAGCAAATTTGCAAAACATCCTTGCGCAAAGGCCATGTTAATGTTGTCTCTATTGTCACAACTTTAGTACAAGTGCCGTCAGGAAGGAGTAGGATCTGTCTCATTCATTTTTGGGTCACTATGTCTCTGGCTACGTCTTTTCAACTGTGGTCTGTGGACCGCTAGGGATCTACAAACTATATCTAAGAGATCTGTGAAAGATGACTATGATCAATCAAAAGTATGTGAACACCCACACTTACAATTCAAAGGGATCCGCACCTCCACCCAAAATTTTAAGGGGTCTGCAAATGAAAAAAAAAACTTGAAAACCATTAGGGGTGCACCAACAGAGATTTTGGGGACTGATACTGATAGCCAATTTTTAAGAAGGCATATCGGCCGATACTGATATAATTTCCGATACACCTGAGTCCAGCTGGTCTCTTGTAGTCAGAGGCGAGGGGGAGGGGGGGATTGGTGCACTCTAAGTCATGGCGCTTTATGCAAAGTGCCACACATTAGAGCAGGGCCCTGCATATCTGTCAGTGCCCAGAGTGAACAGATTGGAGTCCCAGAGGCAGACAGTGGAAGAGCTGCACAGCCCTTCTCTGGAGCTTTAATGGTTTGAATTGCATCTTCCTTCTGAAGGTGCTGGCTTCCTTCAGGTGGTTTTACACACAGAGGAGGTCTCTGCATGCAGATATCTCTGCCTGGGAACAGGAGAAAGCAACTTCAGTGTCACCATATCTCCTAGCCCCTTGCCCTGGGCACATGTCCCTCTATTACAACTCTGTGGATCAAGCAGAGAGCCATGGGTAGAAAGGGATAGAGCAAGAGGCTGCTGTCTGCACACTTGTTCCTTGCACATCTTTTGAATTTCTATGCACACATATGGGCATCCAGGAATTAAGTTAGCAACCCAAGAGTCCCTTTTTTGGCTGTTATTGTCCCTTCTTTGGCTGTTATTGACTCAGTCATTGGCCATGAACAGGCATTTATTTCTAGTAGTAGAAAAATAGCTCCAGAGGCCATAGCATAGTTCCAGCCCCATGGCTGGAGGGCCACACTGGTGAGCACTCCCACCAGGCAGCACCAGAGGGCTGCTCCCTGGCCCACCCCTATCTTTGGGGATAACCGTCCCTCTCCCCTGCTTGGGGCATGCTGCCAATCAGCTGTTTTGGTGTACCCCATTGATGCAAATGTGTGTGTCTGTATTACATACACATCCACCTTTGGATCCAGTATGCAGAGGGTATCAGTCAGCTACAGGACCAGCTGTGTGTGTGTGTGTTCGCATGCGTATGCGCACGTGTCTCTCACAGGTCCCCCTCTGCACCAGGTCTGCAGAATGTATGAGTCTGCTTCAGGCCTAGGTGCTTTTGTGTGTCTGCATATATGAGAAAGAGACATCTCCTCTACCTGTGCCTATACCCCAGCTCAGTCCTTTTTGGTTGGCTGACACCTACACACAGCAAGATTCCCTTTCCCATGCTTCTGTGGGATCTGTGGGAAAAGGAATGGGCTCCAAACTTCTTGATGCCTCTCTCACCAAAGGCACTAGCTCCAGACAAGCCCTCTGAGAGCAGCCTCAGACTCCCCCCTCACCCCAGCCCCTGCTCCTGTGGGAGGAAAAGGCCTAAGCCAAAGTCAAGTGGGAAGACTGAATACAGTGATTTTGAAGGGAGTGTTACATTGCTCCATAACACGTGCACAGGGAGGAGAACACATCTCTGAATAGCTCTTTTAAAAGTCACCAGACCTGGACTGAATGTAGGGAAGTATAACCCTGAGAATTATGCACAGTATTAGCTAGTAACTATTCCCTGAATCAGCGTAGGACTAGATTTCTACTAAGTACCATGGGGATCATACAATACTGTTTGTTTGGCTTGCTTGAGCATTCCCTTATTGGTATTTACCCCAGTCCTTTACTTCTAGCCGGTGCACCTGGACCTGGTGGAAATAACTGGTACTTCATTTAAAGACAAAGAAATAAAGCAATTTGATCTGAAACTGCAAACTGGAACAGGACTGGTGCCAGAGTTAGGATATCACCATGCAGAGTACCCTTTCTGGGGGTGGTTAGGGCCAGGTCTGAAAATGGCTTCAGTGGAGTGAGGCGTATTTACATCAGCTGAGAGCCTTGCCCTTTGCTGTCTACAGGACAGGATTCCTCTCATGTCACATATAAGTCTCTACCTTATTTCCCAAATCCTGGTTGTGTCATTCCCAGAAAAGTGACTGAATATACAGTACCGCAAGGCCCTGATAAAAACAAACCATTGTACCTTTAAGTCACAGCTCCAAAAAGAAAAGTCCTTTCATAGAAGTGAATAGCATCCTTTTTCTCTGAACACCATCTGGTTTCCAAGATGAAGGGTTCGGCGCTGGTTGAGACTCAGTCATCTGGACAAGAATAGGTCCCACTGTACTTATGCTTCTGGGCTCTGAAAATAAAAACTGCAGCCCAGTCCCTGGCTTTGCCCTCACTGTATTGAGTAAACAGAGCAAGTTCCACTAGGAAAACACCCAGCTCATTAGCTGTTATCTCTTTAAAACACAGAAACCACAATTGTGCATTGCAGCACTGTACTGGTACCACTGGAGTTAATGTTCCCTTTGAGCTTCCATTATAAAGCCTTGTTATTTTTCAGAGGGGGCAGAGCCATTGTTGCTTTATAGTGCACTTATAAACATTCACTGAGAAATGTACCAGAGAAAGAGCTATATTGTCCCTAACGTGGGAAAAAAAAACCCCAAGACCCAGGACTCATTGCGAGCTGGAACTCCTGGAGCTTTCATGAGGTCACGCCAGGGCTTGTCTTTCTTAGGCATGGAACAAGCTGGGCTTTTGGCCCTCCATGGGGGAAATACTGTGTTACCTACCCCATGCATTCAACGATCTGCGTCAGGCTCCTTTCCTTCTCCAAAAAATAATGAGATTGTAGAAACTTCCCTGCTTGTTAAGCTAGTGGATGTGCAGAGCTGGCTTTTTATGTCTGTTTTGGTGTCCGAAGCTTTAGGGAGCACCCTATACTGTCTCAAAGGTTATATGAGATTTTAAGGGTCAAATCTCATCCATAAAAACATAGACAAATGTGTCCATTCCACTGGCTGCTTAGAAGAGACCTCTCTTAACCTCTGCTATGTCCAGTGAAGGAGCTATGATCTTACCCTCCTGCTACCAGCACTGTCTTCTGTTCCCCCATGCCCTACTTCCATTACCCAGAAATACCTTGCTCCAGCTTTCCCTCTGCCACCCCTAAACCTGCCTCCAGCTCCCTGCTTGCTCTGCCCATGCTTTGATCTTCACACTACTTGAATCCTAAGAGTGTCCTGTTTAGGCCACCAAATCACAGAGCATCGGCCCTTTGTTTTGTATGTCTTCAGTCCCACTGTAAACAGTGGGGAGACACAGCCACCTTTATTAGGTGCAGCCCTCACTTTCCCACATCAACAGACTGTAGGGAAAGAATGCTTACCATAGCCCATGAACGGTAATGATTAATGGCAACCATTCTGAATAAGGGAAAATTTAGCTGCTAATCACATCAGTCAGATTTTAAAATCACCTCCCTTCCCCCTGCCTTCCCCTTATTTACAATAAATACATTGGCAAGAACAGCAGTGCTCCAGCTCTTGCCTTACTGAGGAAGCTAGAGGGAGTGGCATGGATGAACACACTACTTCTTTCTTAGGGCACCTTCCCTTTCTAGAAAAAAATATGTTTTTTCTGGCATCCACCTCCCATAGGATCCCTGGCACCAGGTATTCCAAACCACCTTCAGAGTTCTGCTTCCAGTGAATGATTAGGAAATAAGCTAAGGCAGTGGTTCCCAAACTTTTTTTTTTGTGGACCACTTTAAAATTGCCAAGGGTTCAAGCGGACCACTTACATTTTTTTTTTGTTCTGGAAATCAAAGCACATGACTCATATTTTAATATCAGTAGTCTTACTTTACAAGTACAGATATTCTCGATTGTTCCAAAACCTTTCTGCAGACCACCTGAATGCAGCTCGTGGACCAGTAGTGGTCCATGGCCCACAGTTTGAGAACATTTGAGCTAAGGTATCCACAAGGCCTGGGACCTCCTGGTCAACCTCCTCCTGGCCCTGGCCAAGCTGGCCATCTAGCTTATCAGGAAGGAGGCTCTGGCTGGGATGGTCCCTGGGGATTGTGGGGCCTTTTTCCTGGGCTTACTGTGTTCCTGCATCCAAGCAGAGTACCACTGGGCAGTAGCCAGCAGTTCTCTGGCCACTTTTGAGAGCCGGTGGCCACTGGCCGGGGTGCTCTGCTTAGTGTCCCCCAGGACGTTCACTAATTTTAACTCTTTGACTGCACTAACACTTCCTTTTTTTATTTTTTGTCCCCCATAATTAGTTGACAACTTGGCTCCCACTGCTGCCCAGTAGTGGCAGCCACAGTGAAGTAGTGAGCTAGCCTACACCCAATGTTGTCAAATAGGTGTGTGAGAGAGGAGGGAAAATCTGATGCTTCGATGGAGTGTAATGATCTTCAAAGCAACCCTCTGCTAGGCCTTACCCCTTCTAGCATCCCAGTGCTCAACGCTGAAACATTTCAGTTGGAAGTTAGTGTTTGGAGGAAGAATTTGTCATGGATGTGATGCTCCTAGGTTTGTGTCTGTTTTGGGTCCCATCCATTAAAGCAAGATGCGTTAATCAGACTTGAGGTTTCTAATAGTCACAGAGGCCAATGTTTCCTCTTTGCATTTTGAAGATAATAGTTAAGCTTTACTGAGAACTGCTTCTTGCTGAGAACTTGCTTTTCTTGTACTACCTATGAGCAAAACAGCAAATTTATTGTTCAGTGCCCAGGTGATTTGTTGCAGGGCTTATCTGTGCATGCTGCACTGGTTTGTTGTTGTTGGGTTATTGGTGAGTGCAGTTCTGTTCTAATTACTGTAGCTTTAACTGAGGGCATTGCAGCAAACAGACTGGTTTGTCATGGACCCTGCTTGTGTGTCCTGTTACACACCCCATTTTGCTGTTGCAAATGTTGCAGTGAAACTATTGGCATGTTACTACAGATGGCATTGTGCAGAGTATTTCCAGTCCCTGCTAGCTCCTGCCAGCAAAGAGAGCAAGGGAACAAGCTTGGGAACGAATTTCAATTTTAATATGTAAAATATGCTTTCCTACACATTCCCCTTGGCATAGCTGAAACTAGCCCTTTATGAGCTATTATACTAGGACATTACAGACATGCCTTCAAATGTGCCTCCATGCATTTTTACCTGATACATGCCAGAATGGTTTCTAGTCTATTAAGCAGATGGTATAATTTGAACAAAACTGGAAATATGCATTTGGTTAATATTCCAAAGGGAGTCATTTGGATCTACTGGGTAAATAACACTCTACTGGGCCAAATTTAGCTCTCAGATACCCCTGTGTAGTGCCTGCAGGAGGAGACGAGAGCAGAGACTGTGACTGATTGCTGTTCATAAAGGATCAGACATGAAATAAAGGAAATTCAATCTCATCCTTTCCCCACGTTTCAACAAGGAAAAAAACCTGACATAAACTAGCATGTGCTGGAACACCAGCATATATGGCATGATTCCTGATGACAGCATGGATATTAAAATCAATGGAGTTTCCTCAGTCTAACACGGGGCTAAGAGGAGAATCAAGTGACCTAGACTAGAAACATCCACTGGTATAAAAATCAGTGCAATGCCATTGATCTTACTGGTGTTGAAACACAACATGGTCAATTGGGACTAAGGAATCTGAGTTACAGTCCCACCCCTGGCACTGTCCTGCTCTGTAACTTTAACCAATGCACTTATAGTCCTAGTGCATTCACTTCCATGGTGATAGCTTTTGGAAACATACTCAACTTAGCTCTAAACCAGCTAATTCAGGAACTTATAGCAGCAAAGCTGCACTAGGACAGAGTTTAGCACAGGATACAAAACCTATCCAAGAAACTGAGCAAATATATTAGGAGGCTAATTAGTTTGTGCTGAACTCCAGTTTACCATGACTAAACAGTTTAAAGAAGGCAGGGTAGGCTCACCCCTTACAGACCACCTAAATCAGACATGTATAGCTTAAGCTCATTCAGTAGATACTACCTTCTGAATAATTTAAAACTATCTTGAGTGTGACTGCAGAAGCTGCATTGAGTGCCACATAGACAGACCCTCTATGTCTCTACACAGACAGAAGTGACAATTTTCACCCAATCTGGCCACAGACAGCAGTTTATAGGTGTGACCAAACACAAGTGCACAGCCGCAGACAGCTTCAAAAATGGCCAATCAAGTGAAAATCTGACTCCTCATTGTATGAGCAATCAGATGAAGATTTTTCAAAACATAGCCCCTTCTGTAACTTCTGTCTGTGCTACCTACCAGCCTTGAGCTGTTTTCAAAATAGGAGGGGGGGGAAGGGAGCAGAGGGGATTTGGTCTGGGGGGTTTTCACCCCTGTTGGGGGGGGGGGTGTATTGAAACCTCCCCCCGGGGTGGGGGGGCTCCAATTTACCAACCCCACCCTCCAGCACTGGCTGGGGAACCCCTAGAATGAGTTCCTTCCCTCCCTTTCCCCCTCCCAGCCTGAAACAAAGACAGGCTGGGAGAGAGCGGGGCAGTAGCTCCGGCTCCAGGCTGGCATTCCCCTCCTCCGTGGAACCAACACAGACTTCTGCTTGTTCAAACTGTTCCCAGTTACAGTGGGGCGCTGCACTTCTGTCTGTACCATCTGTGACTGTTCCCTGCCCCAAAGTTTTGCTTGGACTGTGTCTTGATATGTGTTTTGTAGAGTGGCTAGATGAGTATAATAACTAGATCCAAACTAATCAACACCAGCTGAGGATCTCGCTAAATATTGCTGGCTTTAAACTCCGTCTACTTATGCCCCTTTCCCTACATTGCACAAAAGAATATATTTAGGTTGGACTTCCTGCTACTGGAATGGCTTCTATCATGTGTAAAACCTGCTGGCTCCTAATATTAGCATTTGAAACTGAGGCAAAGAACAATATGCGCTGCTGGGCAATGGTGAATCAGACTCAGCAATGGCAGTCTTCATGCTGAATTTTGTGGCTTTTTCAGTTCATGCGCTAACCTGAACAGTGTTTAAATGTTGGCTTCTTTTTTTTTCTTCATTTCTTTTTGGTGCCTGTGAATTTAGATTAACAAGAAGGTTTGACAAAGTACTACTGTATATGTTAATAAACCCATTAATGTCGGTCTGCCTGACATATAACCTACGGAGTCTCCAATGTTTACTAATATGATTGTCAAAGCAGAGGAACATTACTTTTTAATGACATTTCATATCACTTCAGTTGAAGTAATACCCTGGGACATGATAATCAGAAAGCCTTTTAGTCACAAAACGATGCACTGAATAAAGGCCAGTGCTTGAAAGATACCCATTTTGTCAGAATTAAAACATTCCTGTTTGCTTCGTAAGTAGTAAGCACAATTGTGAATGGGAAATATGTTGTGAAATATTTATTGGAAGCAGCTCATTTCAGGTAAATGGGGCTTCAAAATGAAATGTTGGAAAAGGTTATTATTATATTCATTACATCTTTTGCATGCAATACATTTATGGACAATTTATACATATGATATGCTTAATAAACCAGCAGGATTTTAGAACCTCTCTTTAAAGTAAATTTCCAAAGTGGTACAGCTAACTGTTACCATCTTGGCAAAATTTATTGCTACTTTCAGTTGCTCAGAAAGGGAATGGCTGCAGGACAGAATGGAATCAATGTGGCTCTATCTACAGCACCACCTTTCAAGCTCTAGGTAATGCCAAAGTGCTTTACAAAGCAATGAGTTAGTTGCCAAGACACTAGTTGTTCAGTGACTGTATAAGCGGTCACTCTGCCCTTATTAGTTTACTCAGCCTCAGGCATTAAGGGCCCAATCCACAGTCCATTGAAATGGGAGTCTACTATTGCATTCAGTAGGCATTGGATCAAGCCCAAGTTTTTGTTTTAATCAGGAAAGAGGATGTTGGCCAAGACACTAGAGGGATCCTATACTTTGAGGCACTGTCTTCAGTTCCTTTAATAACCACAACAACAACAATATTATCTTATTATATAATAAACAAAAGGCAATGTCCAGAAAATGGGAAGGGATCTCTCTTGTTTTGGCCGATGTTCTCTCTCTCAATAAAATCAGAATCTGGAGATGTATTCATTGAACTGTGGACCAGATCCCCAATATGTAGGACTATGAGTGAGCAACGTAGTAATCAACATACTCACTGTTAAAAATGACCATCTACTATATTATCATGAATGACAAAGAACTGCCCAGATATTGAAAAATAAAACGTTAAATAATATTCTTTGTGTGTGTGTGTGTGTGTGTGTGTGTTTCCCTTTTCTATTCCCAGCCTGTAGGGGAAAACAGCTCCTTTAGTTTATAGGGTTTGGGTTTTTTTAATTGTAGGTGTGAGAGTGACTGGGTGTGTGTGTATATGAGAAAGTGAGTGGGGAGGCGATGGGAAGTGAGTGGGTGTGATGTGTGAGTGCATTCATTTGTGAAGAATTCACTGAGGGAAAGTTAAGTTAAAGAAATGAGCTTTGCAGTTAACTCTGAACCCATTGTCCACTGCCATGTTTGCCTCTTAGAAATGAGCCCCATAGACCGACAACACTTCTCTGTCACAAATTTCAAGGCTTGCCTCTACCTAGAACCTGGGTTCCCTTGGATTTCCTGAAGGTCCCTGCCATCATCACTAGAAACTTTCCTTACTGAAATAATTGGATTGTGATAAAGGGAAATAAATGCCCATTCAGAGCAGCAAGGGCTGCAATAAAAAATGAACTATGAGACCAAGATGGAAATCTGCTTTGATAAATGATGGATCTTTCCAACGAAGGAAGGATTTAGCAACACACCACAGTGTCCTTCATACTGCATGACAGATAGAGGGAAAAGTACTAAATCATAAATGGTAAAGAACAAAGTCTCAGTGATATTACCTTAACCAATCAATTAACCCACTGTTCTTCTCAATCACTCTTTGTGTTAATTACAGTGAGTCAGATCCTTACTGAAGCTGAGCTGTACCTTACTCTGCAAACAGTCTTGTTCAATACAACATGGCAATGCAACTCATTGCATAGTTGTGGCAGGAATTGGCCATTTATTAATAACAGCCAATTTCCTGAGTCTTGCTCTGTTTTCATGTAGGGGAAAACATCCCATTGACTTTAATGAGGGTGAATAAAAACAAACAGCTATACAATTAGTTAGCAAATAAACCCACTGAAATCAGCGGGCTGTATCATGCTGTCAGATTTTAAGCACAATTCCTCATTGACTTTGATGTAGGCTTCTGCTTAAATATTGATGACATGAAGGGACTCAGTGTACCTAACTCTGAGTAAGATACAAATCAAGCTGAGTACTGGTGGCAGAAGGTGGCCTCTAATAAAGATAATGGACACAGACCTTTTCAACTTTGAAGGTCCAACAGCACTTGATGGACCAGCAGTGGGCCAACTTCATTCCCTCTGTAATGTCACTAAAACCAGGGGGGGTTCTTTTGGGATAAACTTAGCCCAGTATATCTCAGTATCACACAGCTTGAAATGAAGGCACCTCTGGAGAGAAGTGCGGTCAATATGAGCCAGCATTGCCACATGCATTTCATAGGACAAAAAAGAAATTAAAAAAGAGTGGAGGTTTTTTCTTTTCAACTTGGACTGTAATGATTTAAGCTAGGATTGCAAAACAGATTTAATTCCCTTCTTTGCCTCTGCCCTGCAACTGCTACCAAAACATACCTTTCTGTTTAGTGAGATTAGTAAGGTACAAGGAGAGGTCCTTATTAGTTGAAGCTGACCATAGTACAACACTTGGAATGGATGGTGAACGAGCTAAGCGCCAGAACAAGATGTGTAGCCAGCAACTAGATTTGTTCCAGAATAGATTTGTTCTCTATTTGCCCTGGTAAATGTTTCATTTACTTTAACTTGTTGAAGACTCTGGGCCAAACTTTGCCTGTCTTTTCCATCCACTGGGGCCAATGATCCCAATTCATCTCACACACAGCTGTTACACCAGCTCAAGTCCCATGACTTAGTGGCCACATCTACACAAGACGCTGACTACACAGTAGCTCATGACTACCGTGCAGTAGTGTCATGTGGCAGGAAGCATGACGTGATGCTACTGCACAGTCAGCATCACAAAAAAGCCATTTGGTGACACTACTGCGCAGTAACTCCATTTACTGTGCAGTCATTTATAACTGCTTATAACTTGTTTATAACGACTGCGCAGCCAGTCTCTCATGTGAACGTGGCCAGTGTTTTACATCAGTGCCAGTGATGGGAGAAACAGACATCATGGAACAAAATTAATCAGTTGCACTGCTACAAAAAGCTGCACATTTTAGCACTGTGGCCTTCTACATGCCAAATCATGTCCTCCTCCACGTTCATTTGACTGGCAGCTTGAAGATGCCAAGTATCCCAAGTACTAAGAGTGGGATGATTTGGCAAAGTATTACATATTTACTTGAATGATAAGGTTACTTATTTGCAGACTTTTGCCCTCAGGCATGGCTCCAGATAATTCTTTGTTTAAAAAAAGGGCAATCTCAGTTCGGAAATGAATGCTAAAAACCTTCCTTAGATCTGCACATTCCCCTCCTGGTTCACACCCAGAACCTCTTGTAAAGCTATTGGGACGTTTGATATATGCCTTAAGGGGAGAAGCGGATGCCAACTTATAACCATAAGTTATAATTGCAAACAAGTTGCTTGCTTTGGTGTAAAAATGGGAAGCATACCCAAATAGTCTGGTTTCCATCAGCGTGTTATTTATATCACTGGCTTTAAACCACTGATTGCGCATGCTAGTGCTGGTTCTTTGGGGTTTGTCCCAGTACTATGTTTCCTTCTTACCAGAGTGATAAGTCCATGAGTTCTGTCTGGACACAACAAGGTTGCCTACATCCCATTCAGCTATGCATGCTCTGATAAGCCACCCTAGAACAGGCTAGTCATGAAACTAAGGATGGTGGGACCAGGCTTATTTTGACCAAAATACCAAACACCAAACTAGGGTCCTCTAGAATTAAAATCAGGACTGTTGCATCATGTGCTAAACAGCCAATGTTGCTAGCTGTGCCGGTATCAGTCTTGTATCAATATACATTGGCACCAAAGGAAACCTGTAACCATCAGTAGATGACACATAAACAGATCAGTAAGAGGTGGTAGGTCCTGGCTAGTACAGTTAATATTTTCTGGTAAACTGTACTCATTGGCTAGTAACCACTGGTTCATGCAGTGGCCAGGATGGCCTCTATTGTTTATTTGATTATATTTGTTGTCAGTTCTTAAAGTGCTTTTGGCACATCCCCAATTACATGCTAATCAAAGCCAGCATATCACCCCCAGGGGTAACACTTGATGAAATAGAGGCCACCTTCACTCCAGACACTCATTCAGAGATGTCTGAGAAGACAGACAGTCAGACCATGGGAAAAAGTATATTCCATAGAAAGAGGCTCCGCACAGAGAGTTTACTGCCAAAGTCTGAGACCATACAGCAGAACAGAAGCAGTCTCTACATACAAGAGGCAAGAACCCAAATTGCTCCTTGATCGTGTACCTAACAATTGTTCCTGTAAAAGACAATGACACTATGTATGGCTCCTATAAAGGGGCACTGACAATCACCACCAACAATTTCTCCCAGCTAAATTTTACCAGTCAAGTAAGACATGGGTCTAAGTCATAGATTTGAAGCCTCTGAATCAGTTCAGAAAAGATTCAGAGATTCAGGTAGTCCCTGCTCGCCGCTGCAGGGAGCTGGAGCTGAATGTCATGCCAGTAAGTGGGGTGGGAGGCGTGGAAGGAGCGGGGGGCTATGGAGCAGACCCCTGCCAGGCCCCATCCCCTGCCTGCTCCCACGGTCCCCCTGAGTGGCCCACAACCCTTGCCCATTCTCCCAGCCCTGTCAATGGCTGCCCCACCTGGCCCCAGATCCTGGCACTTGGAAAAAATTTTAAAAGCCCCACATTTAATGACTGCTGCAGCAGCCATTAGGGCCTCTGGTGGCTCATGGCAGAGCCCCACCATGCAGCATGGGGCAGTGCGAGGAGCAGGGATTGTCCTCCCCCACCACCCCCAGCCTGGCAGAAGCCAGTGAGTGAGGGGCTTTTTTTTTTTTTTAAGTGCCGGGAGCTGGGGCCAGGCAGAGCAGCCATTGACAGGGCTGGGAGAGCAGGCGGGAGATGGGACCCATTCAATTTGGAGATTCAGTCGACCTGGCGGCGGCCAAATCTCCAAATCAGATTTGACCAAATCGATTTGAGACAGTGATTTGAATCACCAGAATCACTACCAGTAAGCCCAGCAAGCAAGGAGAATTAATGTTCAAGTTCCAGAGTCCAGTTGCTTTGGTTAGGGTGTAAAAGCCAGTGCCTGTCAAACTGCCTTCCAGATACACTGATGCCATGTAAGAGAAATAGTGTAGCTACTGAGAAAACCTTGTTTTTTGCGTTCAGAGATCTCAAAGTGCTATATAAAGTCGCCCTGTGCAAAGCGGCTAGTATTCGCTTTGGATTCAGATTCGGCAATTCAGGGAGCAATGGTCTGATTTGGTGATTCGAATCACTCTCCCGCATCGATTCGGCGGAATCTGATTTGGAGATTCAGCTGCTGCTGAATCAGTCAAATCTCCAAATCACACAGGCCCCACCCCCCACCTGCTCTCCCAGCCCCGCCCAGCCCCAGCTCCCATCTGTTTGGGGAAAAAAAGCTCGCACTCACTGGCTGCTGCCAGGTTGCGGTGGGGATCCCCACTGCCCCTGCACTGCCCCACACCACATGGGGGGGCCTCTGCCATAAGCCTTTGACCCCCACCACCAAATCAGGCCAAATCTCCTCCAAATCAAATCAGCGCCTATAGCTTTGCACAGTCCTAATACAAAGTACATCAATATCATTATCCCCATTTTACAGATGGGGAAACTGAGGTGCACAAAAGTGAAGTGACTTGACCAAAGTCATCAAGCTGGCCCATGGCAGAGCCAGACATAGAATCCAGGACTATGTCCATGGTTCTCTCCACTAGGTCACACTGAATCCTTTGGAAACGAGGCCAAGAAAGTTCCTATTGGGGAGTTTTGCTTTTTTAATTGACTAAGTCTTAATTCATGCAGCTGGAACAGCACATTCTAAAGCAACTAGGGCAGGAGAGAAGTCGAATAAGCAACTCCACTCATTGAATATGGTGGCTTCATAATACACCGTCCAAAAGGTTACATTCTTCACTGATTAGATTTCATGGGAACACATTGAAGTCAGAAAATCCAGCCTAGGAAGATTCTGGCTGAAGCCAATGCACTTGAACAGGGTTTATAAGTCAGAGAAGTATTTGAACTTATATGTAGTAAGCTCTGAACTGGCCAGTACAGTATGCATCTTAATTTGATAAGGAGCTTCCCTGCGTCTCTTGCTTTGCGGTTTGCTATTATCACAATCCAAACTCAAAGACGCATCAAAGCAGGGACTCTGCTTCGCCTCTTACCCCTTTAACAACCCCTCCTCCCCTCCCCAACCAAGCAGCTGCTCTTCCAAATATTATAATTAAAGGGAAAACCTCAGAGAACCCTCAGCTTTTCCCCTTCTGGTTAGCCACGTTTCCCAAAAAGTAAATATAGACAATGATATTCAACGCCAGATAAAATCTTTGGGCATCTCCAAAATCCTGTGTTTGATGATCATGGCATCAGGACCCAAATCAAACTTCTTGTCTACCAGGCTGTGGCCATCCCTACCCTGTTGAATGGGTGTGAAACTTGGACAACATATTGGAAACATCTGAAAGCTTTGGGATGTAACTGTGAGGGCGCGGCGACTAGGGGCGGCCGTGAGCTCCCTAGCGCCGCCTACCGTCACGTTAGGGTGACGTAGCACCCTCAGAATCTCGCCCGCCACGACTTTGATGTTAAGAAATATGTTGTGGAGGCTGCCAGTTTCCCTAATGGACGGTCTTGTTAGTCGTCCCTATTCCCAGACGGGTATTTGATAAGCGTCCTGCCGCGCCCTTGTTCTCACTCTCGGGCACCGGGGCTCTTCGCCCACCTGGCGCCTCCTTGGGTCGGGCCCCAATCTCTGGCCCGTTCCCCACGCCCTGGGCCTATCACGCTGGCGCCCAGCTACTTGCTGGCGCCTCCTGGGTCGGCTCCTCCAGCGCCGCTCACTACCAGCCCCCTGGGCCGGGTTCTAGCCGGCGCCTGGCTAATCTCCGGCTCTGCCTGAGTCTGGAGCACTCTCGCCGCCCTAGCCTCAGTGCCCTCGGGCCGGCTCACTCTCGACGCCCTAGCCTCGGCGCCCTCGGGCCGGCTCACTCCCTGCACCCGGATCTCGGGTCTCTCGCCACCCTCGGGCTGGCTCACTCCCTGCGCCCGGATCTCGGGTCTCTCGCCACCCTAGTCTCAGCGCCCTTGGGCAAGCACTACCGCCGCCCTCGTCTCGGCGCCCTCGGGTGGCTAGCTAGGCTGGTCTCGCCGCACTAGCCTTGGCTCAATCGCCGCCCTAGTCTCGGCGCCCTCGAGTGGCTAGCTAGGCTGCTCTCGCCGCGCTAGCCTTGGCTCAATTGCCGCCCTAGTCTCGGCGCCCTTGAGCCGGCACTACCGCCGCCCTAATCTCGGCGCCCTCGGGTGGCTGGCACTATCGCCGCCCTGGCCTAAGCTCTATCGCCGCCCTGGCCTCAGCGCCCTCGGGCCGGCTCACTATCGCCGCCCTAATCTCAGCGCCCTTGGGTGGCTAGCTAGGCCGCTCTCGCCGCGCTCTGTCTCTGCCCTGCTCCGGGCCTTGCCCTCTCGGGCTGACTCTGCGCCTCCTGCGCTCTGTCACTGCTCCGCTCCAGGGTTAAACACCGCCCTTCTGGGCTGGGGTCTGTAACCCGCACACTGCGCCTCCCTGGCGCAATACCATGCCCAGCCGCACTGACACTAGTGCCCCCGGCACTGTGCCTCAACTGGGCCCTGGGAACCCCCAAGCTGTTGGGGAGCTCCCCTGAGGCCTCCTCGCTCCCCTACAGCCTCCCCGGTCCTCCGGATGTAAACTATAACTAAACACTCAAGCCATCTGGCTATAACATAAATACAGAGGCTCCACACGCCTAACAACTCCAAGCCCCACCAGGGCCCGCAATCCTACCTCCAGTCAGGGCGATCCTGTTCCCTGCATCATTGCAGCCGGTTAGCGCGATGAAGTAGTAGCCACTAACCGCGGCCGCTCAGCTCAGCCGCAGAGCTCCTGCTCCTGCGGCAGCCAGAAGGGAACTGTGTTTCAGGCTCTGGCCTGAGCTGGTTATAAAGGCCTGGCCCTGCCCCCTTCCAGTCATGTGACCGCCTGGTTGCCCCTGGCAACCAGGCACCTGGGTTGCCTGGGTGATTGGCAGCCCTGCCAATCACCCTCACAATCACGGAGCCCTTCTGTGACTCCGTGACAGTAACCATCAGCAATATCTCTGGGAAATCCTTCATATCGAGAGGAAAGACAGAAGAACAAATGCCAGTGTCCTGGTGCAAGCAGACACCATCAGCATCAAAACCATGTTTATATGGCCTTGGTTCCATTGGACAGGACATGTCATAAGGATGCCTGACCACTGGCCCCCAAAACAGGTTGAATGCAGTTGACTCACTAATGGTCATTGCTCTAGAGGTGGGTAAAAATTAGATTCAAGGACATCTTGAAGACAAATCTGAAGAAACTGTGATATTACAATGCCTGGGAGACTCAAATGTTGAATCATCCACAATGGTGCTACAATATATGACAAGGAAGTGATTATTTTGAGCAAACTTGCCTCGCTATGGAGGCAGACAGACAAGTGATCCAACACTACCAGGATCTGCTCCTTCTTCCCACAACTATTTCCCGTATTTGCAGTTGAACGTGCAGATCGTGGATCAGTCTTAGTCATCTGCAGAGTCACTGATTACTTCCCTATTTCCTGGAGGTGTTTCCTTGCATTGAGGGATTGTTGCCAGTAATGATGATGACAAAGTTAAGATTTACATGGCTGATTTTCTCCTACATAAGTTTCCCATTGCAAACATCTCATTCATTCTTGTAAATCGGTTTCTCAGGAGCTGGTTGTTGCAACCAAACCAAGGAGAGCACAATTTGGGTGCAGCACACTTGCCTTCCAGAGGTAGCTCACCCAGAGTATGTGTGCAAGGGCAGATACCAGACCTCCCCATGGTCTTTGGCCATTCCTTTCAGCAGCAGCATTGGATAATCAGTGAATTTAACAACACAGCAATAGAATCCAGCTTTCACCAAAATCCTCTGTTAGAAGATTTTCTAATTGGGCTTGTCAGACATACTGATATTGCACCAACAAAATAACTTTGGCCTTGACAGCCAAGGTTGTCTTTGAAACTGCTGCCATAAATAATGTAAGAGCTGGCAGACAGAACTCCACAGATGTAAGAAACAGCTTCTCCTAGAGAGCATGTGTGCACAGTGCCCAGACCTGGAAACAGCCTGGCTCCCCTCAGTGCATGCTGCTTTGGGGACTAGTGATCCAGCTCCACTGCCAGAGACCTACAAATTGGGCTAGGAAAAGCACTGGTTTTACTAAGGCTGCATTTGAGGGGCTGAGATTATGTAATATCACACTGTTCTCAGTGTGACATCATCAACACACAGGCTGGATGGTGTGGGAAGCAAACACCTCTTAGCATTGGTCAGCTGCAAGTGCTGCTCTGCTGCTGGATGGAAGAAATGGGTCCTGCATAGCAGTGGGCCTCAGGCTGCCTTCCCCTCTGCCTTGCTCCAGCCTTTCCCAGAGCAATCTGGACTCAAGGATGCCACATGTCATACAGGCTGTGATGTATATTTTGAAGCTATGGAATGGAAATCCTTCCAGATGGATCAAGTTTCATCAAATTGCATCTAGTGCACAGCCATCTGGATGCCCCCTTCATAGGTCTTGGCTACTGTACTTAAGTTGATACTCCATTATATAGTCAAGTCCCAGGAGGGTGTCTCTGTGTATCATTATTATCATTCTGCAAAAAGGTCTTCACCACTGCCTGAGGGATGCCATACAGTGTCTTAATGGGAAGGCACATGAACCAGCTCGGCTAGCTCTCCCCTGTGGATCACTTAAAGGAATGCTTAGTCTGAGCTACCTGAGCCAAATAGTGTCAACAGCCCTAGCCATGTATCTCCTGTTAAATTTCTGTGTCAGTTCAAATGTATTTAGCTAACTTTTGGGGAAAGAAGGACATTCAGCAATACCCTGGCAGGTTACAAATGGCCAGTTTCAACTGACAATCTTTTAAACAGTAACACTTAATGTGCATTGCTGTTGTTTGCATTACAGTCATGTCTGGATGCCTGACCTGAGATCAGGGCTGCATTGCATTAGGTCTTTTACTTGAAACATGGTAATAAACAGTCACTGCTCTAGAACTGAGAAACTAGATTACTGATTCTCAACCTGGGTGATTCAGCATGCAATGGAGTGTCATGCAATGCTAGCAGGGTCATGTGCAAAATGATTCACAAGATAAACCCAGATTTCAAATAAGAATCCATAGTGTAAAACCTTCAGGCCTTTTGTGCTCTGAGTTCTTTGCAACTGAAGAATCTTTCTATCATTTTTTCCATAGCCAAGAAACAAGTGAAATAAGAGCTGTATTTCTCAATGGGGGACTTAAGTCTAACAAGGTTGAGAACCACTGAGCAAAATAATCTGAGAAGGTCTTACAGGCTCTGGTAAGTAATCAACTGAACTGGAGGTCCCATTGCCATGCTGTTACCGAGAAAGCTAATATCCTTTGATATATAAGCAGGTTTGGGATAGGAGTAGGGAGCTGATATTATCTCCGTGCTGCACTTGTTTGTGACCATTACTGAAACACTGACCACTTGTGTCCATGCTTCCAGAAGGACTTTCGAAGGTGGGTTTAGAGAAGTGCCATAAGAAAACTTGAAGCACTGGGAAATCTGCCTTACAATGAAATATTTATGGGGCATATTCTATTTAACTTACTAAAAATGGTAAGGGGGTCACTTGATAACAACCTGTACCTGAGCAGAAGGTATCATAGGATCATAGGAAAATAGGGCTGAAAGGGATCTCACAAGGTCATGTAGTTCAGTCCCTTGCTCAAGGCAGGATCATCCCTGACAAAATCATCCCAGTTAAATGTCTATCTAACCTATTTTTTAAAGTTTCCAAGGAAGGAGATTCCATAACTTCTCTAGGTAGCCTGTTCTAATGCTTGACAACCCTCACAGTCCAAAAGTTCCTCCTAATTTCTCATCTAAATTTCCCCTGGTGCAATTTAAGGCCATTGCCCCTAGGCCTGTCCCCCACAGCCACAGAGAAAGTCCATCTCCATCTGTTAGAAGACTTTCTAAACCTGTGGACAAAGGCAGGACAAGACCCACTGCTGGAAGCCAGGGATAGACAAGTATAAAACAGTGAGAAGGTACAAATTTTTAACTGAAAGACGAATGAGGACTACTCACCAAGGGATGACACAGATTCTCCATCATTGGAAACATTTAAATCAAGACTGGATGTTTTTCTAAAATATACCTTGGTTCTGCCACGTATTTTGGGATTTGAGGCAGGAACCACAAAGTGAAATTCTGTAAATACCTGAGGTCAGACTAGATGGACGTTTATACATGTGCTCCTGGGGAAGTGGGGGCAATTTAATTAAAGTGCCTGGAGCATCTCATGTATCAGCATCCCCACATCCCTGCGCTTAAAAATCAAATGAGCTTTAGAGAAATCACACCCACCACCATTGTTAAGTGTGGGGAAGCTGATACACAAGGTGCTGGAAGCTGCTAAAATACAGTAATTACCACACTCCAGCAGACTCGATTAACCAAGTCTGCTCTGAAGTGCTGTAATTACAGCATGCCAGAGCAACCTCACTGCTTGTGTATAGGCACCCGATGATCACAATGGTTGCTTCTGGCTCTAAAATTTAATTAATAGACAAGACAGACAAAGGAATTATTGCTAAGTCCATTAAACAAAATGTTTTCACTGAGGCACAGTGAAATTAAGTGATGTGTCTAATGCAGGGGTGGGCAAAATGTGGCCAGCTGGCCAGATGCAGCCCACCGGGCCATTATATTGGGCCTGTGGGGCCCCTAAAAAATTTAGAAAGTTAATATTTATCTTCCCCTGGTTGCCTGTCATGTGGCCCTCAATGGCTTGCCGAAACTTAGTAAGCAGCCCTCTGCCCAAAATAATTTCCCACCTCTTGTCTAATGTCACAGAGTGAATCTATAGTAGAACGAGGAATTGAATCCAGGCTTCAAGTCCTTATCATGTGCCTTCACTGCAAAACCAGACTTCATTTCTGCAGGGCAGTGCTCATCTCCAGATCATCTATTACTTTTCCAGGAATGAGACCATGTTATTTGCAAGTGCTGTATGTGTATGTGTCCTTGGGTGGACGACTGGTACTACCTGAACTGGAGTTTACTCACTAAGGTAATGATGACTATACTAGGGGCACTTTGCTTGTATAGGAATCCTAGTAGGCTATAATGGCAAATTGCTCCTAGCAGGGACAAAGCTGTATCAAAAATGCTGCACTTCATAACCCTGTCAGTAGAAAAAAAAATGTGCTCCCTCTTCCTCCTCATCTGCCCCCCAAGCAAAGCAAGCTGTATCATGCAATCTTGCCTGTACAGCTGTGTGCACATTAGGGGTTTCTTCTGCCAGTCTTGCTTTGCCAGTCAGGAACCTCACTTCTTCGTGCCCTAAACCAATAAAGCTGTCTGGCAAAGTCCCTATTGTCAACATAACCTAAGGCTGGAGGTGCTCTTTCCGTGACTTTTCCCCTTCCTTTTTCTTCATAAACTGCATTCCATCTCCCATGTACCACACAGGCAAAGTACAGTGAGGTGAGCCAAGGTAAAAATGCTGAGGTCCTGGGATTATATTTTCATCACTTTTCCAGGAGGCAGGAAATAGTGTTTTACAGCAAAAACAAAAATGAGCCTATCCTGTACGAGTAGCACAAGAGAAACGTTCATATGTCAGTGTGACTGTGTAGAAGCTATTCTGTGGAAACTACAGAGCTGCCAGTCACTATTGAAAAGCAATAAACAGTAGATACTAGGTGCAGACACTTCCATTCTGGGCCTATGGGAAAGTCTAGTTCACTGGCACTAAGTGCATGAAATGAAAATTAACGGGAAAACCAAGTGAAGTTAAAAAAAAAAAAAGCTGAAGGCCAGACTGAACTGCAGCTTTATAGCAGCATATAGAGTAAACCTGGGAGTCATGCAAATAACTGATTTTTGGAGTTTGCCAGCCAAACCAGGAAAAAATAATTTAATTTTAGGTTAATGAAAAAGCTTTGTTCATTTTTTCAGCGACATGAAAAATAAAATAAAAAAAATCATGTTGGCTCCAATGAAACCTTTCATTAATTTTGTTTCATTTCATGTTTGGGTCTTTCTTTCCTCCTCTTTTTTTAAAAATTACAGTCAGGTAATTTCTAAACGAAACATCATTTCAAAATGAGCAATACAAACATTTATTTGGAGATGTCCATGTGAATCATTTTGACTTTCTTAAAAATTGGTCCTGATTTTATTCTTCTTTTTGGCTGAGACAAGCTGATGAATTTGACATGAATTTACAACTAATTTCAATTAGCAAGAATTGCCGTTTGAGTTGCAGTTGTTTGTGATGCAGGCAAGTGCTCACACACCACAGCGGCAGGCCCAACATATATAATACACATGGACTTTTTCCTCTTTAGTAGCTGAACCATGTCAAGATATTTATGGGCCTGCTACTGACTACAAGCTAGCATGGCTAGCTTATTATTTACATCCAAGTTCTCTCCTCACAGATAACTATTTTAGGGCCATCCTTGTGGGTGTATAGATAAAAGGTACCCGTCTGTTAGGGGATGGGACACCTATAATGGATAAAATACAAAAAATGCTGAGAAATTATTCAATGTATGATGGGGAACAAAACAAAGCAGGCAAGATTAAGCAGTCTGGCTGTTAATTCAGAACGCCGAATAAAACTTGAAAACTCCATGTGGTGCAAATTAGCACAAACTAATTCCAATCCGTTCCATGCTGGCACAAAGAAACTTCAGGTCTGTTTAAAATTGCACCTCCCTTTGGATCTGTGCTTCTCATATTCTACATAGATAGAAAGAGAGTGGGGAAGAAGTTGCATTAAAATCTCTGCCCAGATGGTCCATATTATTGATGCTCTGTGGAATATCAGCCTGTTGCCCTTTTGCCCTATGATAAATCACCGTCTCATTGAATGTTCTCAGGGAAGAGTAACACTCTCCTGGACTCTGTGTCAATTCACTTACTGGGTCAAAAAAACACCAGTTAGATGATGAAAATGCTGTGCCTGTATCAGTCTGTAATTGTCATCATCATCCTGTTTAGGGAACTACCCACATCTTTGAACAGTTACTCAATGCCCTCCTTCTGGGGGGAAAGTCTGGAGTCCATTTCCAGCAGCTGGCAGAGAGCTGCTTTTGCTTAGTTGACATAAACAGAATTTGTCAGCCAGTGCATCCTTGGTTTCTGCTTGGTTTAAAATTGCTACAAAATCCTTGAAAACAGCTTAGTGGCTGAAAACAGAGAACCTTGGAGCCCTGCTAATAAAGATGCCCATTCATCTCCTTGTGTCCTGAGTGGTTGCATCTAGATATGAGACCCAGACACACTGACATGCAAACACACTGAATGGGATCTTCTGTCTCCGCTCTACAGGAGTGAAACCACACTTGAATGAAGTAGCTACCGTGTGAGGTAGATGCAAACATGCAACTGCACACATTCAGGTTCTTCTGAAGATAGAAAAGTGAAGAAACATCTCACTGGGCCAAAGTCAATACAACTGGCAGCACTCCTGCATCTGCAGTGAGTACATTCATGGTGCTGGAACTGAAAATGGGAATGCAGTGGACCTGACTTTTATTTACACTAAGACCACTTTACGTCACTTGGGCAATAGGAAAGGACCCTGATCCAAACACGTTTACTTTACATTTAAATGAGCATGAATGAAACATCAGGCTGTAACCTCAGCCTTCACATTGCTCTGGGAATATACAGAAGTTTAAAGCAAATATAATTGCCCTTTGTGCTGCTAGAATGGCAGAAGACCTGGCCTATACTTACCCCACCAGAATTTCTGGAAGACACTGACCACCAGACATTTCTTGTGGCTCCACGTAAGTCCACTCAGCAGCTATGCCACAAGACCATGTACCCTGGGAAAGCATCAGTTGTAGAAGGGGCCATAGCAGCTAACAGACAGCACAGACATGTGTACATATGCCCTCTGCTCACAGATAGACAGTGACAGAAGCCTTTCTCTGCCAGTAGAAAGGAGGGTTCTGCCACCATTTTAAGAAAGCTGACCTCTACAAGCATAGGCGATTGGTGGGTGAGGCCCTGTGGGACCACAGTCTGATGGGGAAGGGAGCCCAAGAAGAGTGGCCATTCCTCAAGAATATGATCCTTGGAGCACAAAGGAAGCCCATTCCTGTCCATAAGAAAGGTAACAAAAGGGCTAAGAGATCCCCTTGGTTCAATAGGGAGGTCATGGACCTCCTGAAAACAAAAAGAGAAACTTATAAGAGATGGAAGGTGAAAATAACCTCCAAGGAGGAGTACACAGGAATGGCCCACACCTGTAGGGAGAGGATTAGAAAAGTAATGGCAGAAACAGAACTCAGACTGGCAACAGAAATCAAGGACAAAGACAAGTCCTTCTTTAGATATGTAATAATCATGGAAAAAACCAAGGGAAACATAGGACCCCTGCTGAACATAATGGGGCAGCTGATAACCAACACTCAGGAGAAAACTGAACTCCTAAATGAATAGTTTTATTGGTATTCCACCAGACTAAGGGTGTTAGAATAGGTGACGTGGGGGGGGCCATGGGGAGACATGTGCCCCCCCTGAGATTGGCCACCGCCAAAGCCTCCACTGGCTTCTAAGGGCACTCGCCCCCCCTCCCCCTGACATGGTTGCCATCGGTCTCTGCTCGCCATTCACCGCTGCCAACACTACCGGTGGCAGCTACAGGGGGTCCCCGCTCACTGCTTACCGCTGCTGACACCACTGCCGGCAGCTGCAGATGGTCGCTGCTCACTGCCATCGTGCCCCCCCAGTCGTGGGAGACACCAGTCATTCATGGGTGTTAGCTTGCCTGACAGGATGCAGGATGGACAAGGAGGGGCTGATCACTCACCTATAATCAGTGAAGATCTTGTGAGGGAATATCTAGAGAGGCTGGGTATCAACAAGGCAGCAGGAATGCATGAACTACACCAGAGAGCGCTGAATGAACTGGCTGATGTTATCGCGTGACCAGTAGCAAAACTATCTGAGAACTCATGGCACTCGGGAGAGGTCCCAGAAGGCTGGAAGAGGACCAATGTGGTGCCTATCTTCAAGAAAGGAAGGAAAGAGGACCAAGGGAATTACAGGCCAGTCAGTCTGACCTCAATCCCTGGAAAAATCCTGGAAAAAATTATCAAAGAACCCATCAGTGATAGGTTAACAGAAGGCAGTATTCTAAAAGACAGACAACATGGCTTCATTGTAGGCAGTTCATGCCTGACCAGCCTCATCTCCTTTATGACTAGGTAAGTCACCACGTGGATAAGAGAGATGAGGTTGATGTCATATACTTGGATTTTAAAAATGCCTTTGAATTGGTCTCCCATGATGTCCTCATGGTAAAATTGAGAAATTGTGGTCTCAACAACTTAACAGTTCGGTGGCTGGGAAACTGGCTCCAAGCTTGGGCCCAGAGAGTGTTAATAGTAAGAACTGAGTCGACATGGCTAAAGGTGACCAGTGGTGTCTGGAGATGGGTGTGAATAGCGTACTAGCAAAGCTTGCAGATGACACCAAGATATGTGGCAGTGCGGTCACACTGAAGGACAGGATGAGGACACAGGCTGACTTGGACAGATTGGTAAGGTGGGCATATCAAAACCTGGTATTGTTTAACAGTGAAAAATGTAAAGTGATCCATCTGGGGAGAAATAATCCATGACACTTACAGGCTCATGGGTGCTACACTAGCTAGCCCCATGACTGAAAGAGACCTAGGGGTCATGATTGACCACAGAATGAACATGAACTTCCAGTACAATGCTACCGCTGGCAAAGTGAACAACACACTGGTATGCATCAACCGACACATCTCAAGCTAGACTAGATGTCATCCTCCTGCTGTACTCAGCATTGGTGAGGCTGCAGCTAGAGTAGTGCACCCAGTTCTGGGCACTGCACTTCAAGAGGGATTTGGAGAAGATGAACAGAGTCCAAAGGAGGGCTACTCAAATGATTAGAAGTCTAGAGAAAAGGCCATATGAGGAGAGGCTGAAGGACATGGGACTGTTCAGCCTGGAGAGAAGAAGACTTAGGGGGGACTTGGTGGCAGCCTATAAATATAGAAGGGGCAAACACTGGGGACTGGGAGAGCATCTGTTCATCAGGGCACCCCAGGGGAACACTAGGAATAGTAGACAAACTGCTAGAAGATTGCTTCAAATTGGATATTAGGAAAAACTTCTTCACAGTTTGAGTGTCCAGAGACTGGAACAGACTCCCCCCAGAGGTGGTACAGTCGCTGACCCTGGAGGTCTTCAAAAGATGACTGGATGCAGACCTCACTGTGGTCATCTGACCCCAGCAGTCTTCCCTGCCTTCGAGCAGGTTGGCTGGACCTGATGATCTTGTGAGGTCCCTTCTAGCCCCTAACTTCAATGAGACTATGAATCTATGAACATTAGGAGCGTTAGGTGGAGCTTTGCCTGCAGAACTGAATTTCTGTCAGAAAAGCTTTGTAACGTAGACTAGGCCTCAAAAGGAATCAGCACCATTTTGCCTTAATGTAGTGTCGATTCGCTCTGTTCTCTCTTAGATCTCAAATGTGAATCGTTCCAGTGGCTTTGGTGCTCTGCAGCTAGGTGTCTGCATCTAGTTCTCAGCATTATCTTCAGGGATAGGAGCAGGCAGTTCAACTCAGCTGAAAACTGAACCAAACCTAAAACCATTGTCTGATTCCAAATATTTCCATTAATGTCAATGAAGCCCTGCCATTGTATTACAACTGAGAATCTAACCCTTAGGACCTCACCTACTCCTAATGTAATTTCTAAGCTAGTAGCTACCTTCCAAAGGTTGTTGATGATTCATTCTTGTCCTTTTGTTCCTCTTTTTGGCTTCAACACCACATTTAGGCCAATTTCTGCACTGCAGTATGGACAGATCCTGTATGCCTTGCATCATTAAACAATGTACTATAAAACATGCTATATGAATTGCAGTTCTGCATATCTTAGCTTTGCAGTCTGCTGTTTCTCTGCCTTGTCAATTGGTCCTCAGTTGAAAAGGAGGCTGCAGGATACAGGATGATATATATCATCAGTTCCATGCTTCTAGTACACTAGTCATTTTTGTGGAGATCTGGTGCCTTGCAGCCTGATACAATGACCTCTTTACTCAGCCTGAATGATTAGTCATTGGTTAGTACATTTGTGTCCTTTCTTTACCTGGACAGCTTGAGTGAGAAGGTCATCCTTTAAAGGTCTGATCCAAAACGTACTGGAGTTCATGGAAAGGCTCCAGCTGAGTTCAGTGGGCTTTGAATCAGACTCCATGAAGCTAGCAATGAGTATGGGCATGTCCTTCTTTTCATGAAGTTGTCAGAAAGCTGAAATTCACTCCTGTCCCTTTGCCACAGGCACATGACTCGAAATCTGCTGAAAGGAAATGGGTTTGTAATTGCAACTGTGCAAGGAAAGTTCTGCAAACAGAATCCCAAGGTGCCTTTGGGCACATCTGCTCCCATTTGAGGTCTTGGCGTTCCTAGTAGCTTTAGATAAATGGAAGCAGGTGAAATATGCCAGAGGAACATATTACAGAAGCGAAGGAATGAAATGTGATTGCAAAGGAGGGGGTCTGGTGAGGCTTCTCAGTCCCAGATGTAGCCTTCACAATTCCCAAAGTGCACCGACCATCTGTTATGTATTTAGCTATTTTTATTAGGAGTTTCAAAGATCCTTAACCCCACAAATATCAGTCCTCCTTAGGGACCACAGAAGGGTGAGGGGGAAAGCCAATGACAAGCAGTCTAAAATGTTTGGCTATCATAAGTCTTACATCTCAGAGTTGGACCTGCCATGTGCATGACCTGCACTCCTTGTCTCCACCAGAACCCAAGTAAGTTAAAGCAAGCCTATGTCTACTCATACACACAAAGCCCAGAGCTAAGCTCTTAGCTACAAGATAATCTGTTTGCATCACCACTGGGACAGAAGCTGGGTAACTCAGAAGCTGACCAGGTTCTCAGTGTGAGGACTCACAGCTGAAGCAGAAAGCAAGTGGCTTGGAGGATAAGAACTTATAACAAGGGGAGCAATGTGACGGGGTGGGAAGTTTCTCCATTAGGAGTGGGTAGTGCATGGATTTGGGGATGTTATTTGACCATTAGCTATCATGAAGACAAGGGAATTGGTTCTGTGTAGAGTGGCTCTAGGACAGGATGCATTGGAGCAACCATGTCTACAGATTCTGGGTCAGCAAAGACCTGGTGGAGGAAGAATAGGGCTATATAGTCATCTCAGCCCTCTCTGTAGTGTTAAACCCAGACATAGCTCTGCAGAAAGCAGATCTCCAGCCTGAAGAGGGAGGAAATCAAGAGCCAGTAGTCAATGTGGTAGATATACTCCCTTGAAAAGGATTGAGTTAATGCTTCTGAGAGCAGTATTAAATGTTGCCCCTGTGGCCTTTGTCAGAGATCAGAGATCCATTCACCACTGAAATAAATCACAGGCAGTGACTCACTCACCGATGCTGGTGTGGACTGGGAGCTCAGAAAGATCCAAAGGCAGCTGCTTCTGCACTCCTAGCTAAGAATGAGCTGAGCTTAGCCTGTATTTTTTCATGGATCCTCAACCTGTACTTGATGTGCTGGCAGAAAAGGGAGAAATGGGGTGGTCTCATTTCCTGGGATGTGTGTCAAGCATGTTCCCCCTTCCCGGTGTTTTCCCATGGGAAGTAAACAGAGGTGTACAAATGTGAGAGTTTGGTACATACAGCCCTGAGATGCAAGGGCTCAGGAGTTATGGGTAGCCATCCAGGAAGGAAAGGCATATTATGTACTTAAGTCTGGATTGTGCTTTTATACACAGACCTCTGGAAGGTAACTGCACTGCTGTGTGTTGGTCAAGGAAGTGCTGTGCCTCATGGACACATCTCATACCCAGAATCTTTCTTCTGCCTCCCTTTTCCCCTTTGAGACAAAGAAGTTACTGCATCCCTTAAAAGAGGCACCATATCTCCACCCCATACCCTTGCCAGCTACTTGAACCAAAGGGGAAGAGATTAAATTAAGGCTCTGTAATTATTAACTATTACCGGAACTGTGTCTTTCCCCACTTCCTGCACCTCCCTGTTCCCTCCCAGTTTACTTGCTTGAGGGATAGAGTGTCCACCTCAAGAGAGATGATGCTGTACCCCACTTCACATCTATCCCATGGTGCTGATGGGTCTCACTCTCTTGAGCAAAAATATGAAGTCAGGTCTCACTTTGTCCTTTTCCCTTGCTCGCCTGACTACTAGGGCACTGCCTCACCCTTGAATCGCTCCCTGCTTTTGGTAAAAATATCAGAGCAGCAGAAATATCCTTGGAGCTGCCCCAGGTAGTTCATTAATCCTGTCTGCCCACAGGCGCTAGAACAACTGACACCAAAGACACCTGCAACAGAAAGGGCAGAAAAAGTTAATGAAATGAATCAGAGACATCTCAGCAAGCTCTACTGTGGAGCCATTCCTTGCATGTTAACTGGCTGGCATGTCAGCTAGACCTGAGCATAACCCTGCATCAACTGGACATTGATTTTACACACTTCTTTCACTGTAGTTTGTGCATTCCCTGAATGTATTCCCCCAATGCCAGTGCTTCTCTAGCTCTGGTCAGTATCTGCCTGAGTCCCAGCTGAACGGGGAGCCAGGACCTGCCATGGGATGTTGCGTCTACATTAACTGCCCAACATTTTCTTTCTCTTTCAGGTAAATGCACAAGGGAACGTCAACACATTTCCCTCTTTCGAGTTTGTTAAATAATCCTCTTTCCAGCTTCTACCAGTTTAATGTTGCTTCACGGCTTTTGTTCAGCGGCAGTTAACAGTTGGCAAGTCTTATCCAAGAGTTTATGAGGAACAGTTTACAGGCACTCCCAAATAGTGCAGATGCTACACAGTGCTTCATTTTTTTTAATATCAGTATATTTT
Source organism: Crocodylus siamensis (assembly GCF_052110815.1). Taxonomy (NCBI): domain Eukaryota; kingdom Metazoa; phylum Chordata; order Crocodylia; family Crocodylidae; genus Crocodylus; species Crocodylus siamensis. Next base: position 62,030,499 of record NC_143402.1, read on the forward strand.
GGGGTAGGGTTTTAATTGGGCATTGTATTTCAAAGCCAAGGAGTAGGTTCTATGCAAAGCACTGGATAGTTTCCACATTAATTGACCATCAAATCCTTCACTTTTGCATCTGCATTTTATTACTAGAGAATGTATAGCTGTTTATAGGCCTTTTAACCTCTTAAAGCAAACACTCTTTGGAAGTAATGCTGCAGCAGAGACCATATTAGCTTTATAGACTTCATTTCTTACCCAAAGAGCGGAAAAAGAAATGTGGGAAGATGAAGAAAAGAACTGATTCCACAGCCAGCTACGGTAAACATTGCCATCAGGAGAGTAATACTGATTTTTACCAGCCAAGGATATGACCTTTGGTCTATAACCTGTATGTTCTTGCTCAGGTAAGATCACAGCTGTACTAAACAGGGCCACAGCCCCCTATTCAGATATCTATGATTTATCACTGGAGCTGTTACAAGATCAGTAGGATGATGCTTGGAGCAGTGTGGCTGTAGTGTGCATAAGTAAATGGGAGATGAGGTCTCACACTAAGGTAGAGAGAGAGCTGGAGCTGGAAGTACATGAGAGCATTGAAACCTCACTGGATCCAGGTATAAAAGTACCTGGGCCACAGGCCAGGTGGTCAGTGATGGGATACATCTCACTGAGCCATGGGAGAACAGAAAGGTGGGATTTCCACAGCAATCCTGCGTAGCGTTTCAATCTTCCACTAAACCAATGTGGCCGCTCAGGGCCATTCTAGCTTAAAAAAGATGCTAAGGGTGAAGTTATACATTACACTTAGACCACACTGAGAGCACTTAAAATTTGAGCATCTACACGCTCAAGCTCATTAACTCATGCTAAGTGCCCTTGGCCATCTCAAAGTTATGCCACTTCAGGCAAGGGTTAAGTCTGGGTCATTCAACCTAGCTCATATTAGCGTAACTCCAGTCTGTTATACAGAGATAAAATGAGCAATCTGCAATTCTCCAGCATCCCAGGATGCATCTTTCTAAGACCCCTCCCCGCCCTTCACCCACCTAGAGGAGAGATAGAGCCCAGGTGTGCTGGCTCCGAGTTACGTCCCTGCCTACCGGCCTTCTAGTGGCACATCAGAGCTGTGCAGATAAGAAACCGCAATAACACTTATCCTGCAACTGCTCACAGCACGTTCTAACGTTAACACAGCTTAACATTTCACAGATTTGGGGTGGTCTAAGTGTAACTTGCAACTTCACTCTAAGTCTGCCTGTGAAGACTCTCATTATCTACAAAGAAGGGCTAGATAGCTGCTGCTCACTGGGTGCAGGTGCACACAGGGCTTGAGTTTGAATGACTGCTATAGCAATTCCAATAAGAAGGAAGAGAAAATAGCATCCCCGGGTCCCATTCCAGCTCCTCCTGTTTGTACAATAAAGGAAAATGGTGACCAGCCATAATGCTAGCCATTAACTCATTCATTTGTCACCTCTGGGGTCAAAATTGAATTACCCCAGAATTAAATGTTCAAGAAGACCAATGTTTTCATGCCTTGCCACTTAGTGCTGTGCAGTGTGTCAGGGCGCAGATGGACCTGAGGATGGTCAATTCTCACCTGTCATGGCTCGCTACTTTTTCTTCACACAACAGCGCCAGGCCCACTCCCAGCAAAGATGGGCTCCTGATTAGCACAACTCCTTGTTGCCTTTCACTCACAGTGACCCAAAATGCTGCTGAACATGACTCACCTAATAGAGCGAGCCTCGTCATTGAAATATGAAAGCAATCCTGCATGGAGCTCTTGGCATTTCCTTGTGTCTAAGCATTTTACAGTCCTCCCAAGTATCTTGTATTTAGTTTTTTGGTAAGGCTCTAACTATTCTTAAATGTCTGGTCTTCAGGGTTTATAAGTTTATTGCTGTGGAATGAGCCAGGAACCACTCAAAAGCTTTAAATGGTGCTTTTAAACAGCTCAAATGAATTTATTGTGTTGGATGCCTGGCCAACAGAACAGGCATTTCAAGTGGAGAGGAATGACCCTTTATTGCACCTATTCTTGGCATTTAGTGTGCCCTAGTCTGTAACAATCCCCCAAGTCCAATTTAACCATCCTGCAGGCCATTGCCATGATGCAAAACAAAGAAAATGAACACCAAAGGGAGCGTGAATTAGAGAAAGGGAGGCTGGTTAGAGTAATGGTCAAGGCTGGAGCTGGGTTGGAACTTTACAATGCAACAGGTTATTGTTGGAAACGTTTCACAGAAAGGTAGCAGTTTTAAGAAACTTCCAGCAAAACCCCAACTTAGCTCTGGTGGAACTCTGTCTTCCAAGAAGGTCTCCATCCACTGCCTGGTTTCATGTCAGCTTACCTCACAGCCTCTCAGAAACCCCGACTTCCAGGACCAGCAGGTCCAGAGCAGCCCCACCACATTGACTGCTTTGGAGTTGACAGTACCAGGGATCAGCTTTCAATCAGCTTCCTTCAATGTGTGTTTCTGAACGGTATCACGGAATCCCCCTTTGTTTGCATCTTCTGTCAGAGTTTCTGTGGATGGTGGTCTCTTGCCTGAGATGCTCTGACATAAAGACATGCGGTAGACAGACAGAAGGGAAGGTAATAGATGATGTTGCAAGGTAGGCTCTCCAGGAAAATCCCAGGGCTCTCAGTCAGATATGAGTCAAAGGCAGAAGGTGGGATTTCATCTCAGGGGATGACAAGTCTGGCCCCCTTGCATTTTCACTCCTATAGGCCTCTTCAAAAATCCCAGGTGATATCAAACAGTTTAGCTGGTTTTTTATTTGTTTGTGATACACAAAAACTCCTGAGCTGTCAAGGCTCTGCTGATCCCATCTTATGCCATTGTTCAACAAATGGCCATTCACCTATTGCATGGGGGCATCACAGCTCCAACACTGTCCTGAGCTACATGTAACTCTCAGCCCAGTAATGCCAGGTTTCAGATTCACCCAGCTCCATTCTCCATCTCTTGTAATGCTGCATCCTGGGTGGCTTATCAGCAGCAAGGATCTAACCAAGTATCTCTGTATTTAGAGGCATGACCCTCTCCCACCTGACTTCCATTAAGCAAGTCTTCTAGCTATGGCTCAGGCCCTGCTGGAAGGGGAAAGAGATCCTTATTTAATGGGTGCAGCTACACAGGTCCAATGTTCATAGGCATTTGCTCAGTGAAGAAAGCAAGTAAATAAGGATTGTGGAAGGAGGGGAAGAGATGGATAACTCTTCTGAGGGTCCAGACTTGTCAGTTTGGGGGTTGAAGGGAGGAGCTGCCCCATGAGAATCAATAACTGGGGCTGGATCTGGCCTATTGCATGTTGTGAACCAGCCATACAGAAGTTAAGTACAGACAAATGGAGAAACACCAATGAGCTGATCATTAGCCTTACTCCACTTGGAAATGTGGAACCAGAAGATGCATTTTTGATGGCTTGAAAAACCCACAATAATTTGCTGCTTCCTGTGACTGGGACAGAAGGAAGCAGAAACAGAGGCAGATTTTAATGCCAGTTTTATGGCAGGGGTTAGAAAGTCATTGGATAAGCAGCTGGAATAGCCATTACTGGAGCGTGGGACTTAGTGCTTGTGCATGGCTGTACACCTTCCGCACTAAACCACTTCACCAAATATTGCTGTGCCTCTTCTTTCCTCAGGCATTGTGGCAGCATTTGACTGATGGTGATGGTGAGTTTGCAGTGGGACTGCAATAGTGTTAGGAGCCAAGAGGTCACCCCACATACCTGTGAAAAGAAACCTATAGAAGCCTTTCCTTTGCTTCTACAGCGAGGTAGCCAGAAGCCGGTTCAGACCTCAGCAGAAATTAGACTGTCAGCTGTATTGGCTAATAATGGCCCTTTGAACCATCCTCTACCCTCTTCCCCTGTCCCCTTTCCCCACAAAATCCTTCCTGCCCTCCTCATGTCCCTGGCAAGCCAATCATTCTCTCACACCCAGGAACCCTGAGATGCAGAGCAAAGGAGGCCCCTAGTCCTTCCATTGTACTTGGGCTCTTCTGTAAGGGCAAAAGTCTGACCCTTAAGAAATATGAGCTTTGGAGTCAGGAGATTCCCCTGTCCCATATGCCTCTTTCCAGGGCATGCACCACTTCTTGTCTTGTGTGGCCACTGATACCTCATGACCCTTCTCTCCTCTTCCTGAAGAGCCAGAACAATTTGTAAAAGCTAAGCTGCATCGAGCCTGAAGGCAGGCATTGGGTAAGGAAGGAGGCTGCAGATAAAACATTTTACAAGGCCAAAATATGTTGCCAGTTGGGAATGACTACTATTAGTATTCATGCCCCAGGAGCTCAGTGGTTCTGCCTAACCTGGTGCTGTTATTTAGAGCAGGAAAGTAGGCCTGTGCTGTTATTCGGATCTGGCTGCTTCAGATGGTCGTGATCTGGTCTGGAGCTCTGGACCGGGTCCCTGCTTCGATCCAGCCAAAGCGGCTCCGAAGCTTCAGAGCCACCTCGGAGATCCGGCCATAGGGTATAATAGGGAATCAATGAAATATCTATAACTTTGTTGTTTTTTGCCTGATTTGGATGAAACCTGCAGGAGTGGTAACCTCTGCTGAGAGCATGAAGCCTGCCAAGTTTCAAGAAGATCAGTGCAGGGGTTAGGGGGCAAACTGTACCCCAAATTCTTGAAAGCAAAACTTATGTCATGTGTATGTCTTACACTACATGGGGGTGAAAACTGCAGGGTTGGTGGCCCCTGCTGAGGCCACAAAGCCCGACACGTTTCAAGAAGACTGGTGCTTGACAGCAGGCATCATGCTCTCAGCAGAGGCTACCACCCCTGCAAGTTTCATCCAAATCAGACAAAACACAACGAAGTTATAGATATTTCATTGATTCCCCATTAAACTCTATGGCCAGATATCCAAAGTGGCTCTGAAGCTTTTCTGAAGTGGTTTGGCAGCTCCGAACCACATCAGGAAGCCCAACAAAGCCAGCGCTGCAATCCAGACATGCTGCTTTGGATGCCAAAGTGTCCGAATCTTCTCCGGATCTGAAGCACAGTCCGAAGCCTCACACAGCCCTACAGGAAAGTGAACAGTAAGGAGAATCAAACTACTTCAGAGAAGGTCTTGGCATGGTGAAGATGAAAACAAGCAAAAAAAATTATTCTGAAAATATTGGGTCAGATCTTTTGCTTAAGTAGTGTAGCTCCACACTGAAAAACCTGGACTTGGTGACATGTTGCAAACAGTCCAACCTGTCTCAATAGCTGGTGGGGGGTGTCATTAAGGCTTGGATTCCCAGAGGAGCTTGAAGGAATTAGGTATCCAAATCCCACAGCTTTTCAGTGAGAATTGGACATCTACCCCATTAGACCCTTTTCAGAATCCCAGCCTAATTTTTGTAAGATGTTCTCATGATAACCACTATGTCACCTATACAAATTGCCCATTCATGTGTGTTCTCTCATTTTAGCTATAAGGACTTTGGTTCATAACATTTCCTTTGGATTATGCAGAGGTTCTCCCTTCAGGCCATCAACTCAGCCAGTCATTAATTCTCAGGAAGTGCCCAGTGCCTCGCTGGTAATTACTTAAATATACTTCCCTTTCATGGTGTATGAAACAGGGACTTTTTTCCTGACATGTACCAATAAAGTTTATTTAAGGTAAGATGACATGAAGTCTTTGTGTGTGAAGACAAACTGCACCTGACTAAACAATGGGACCCATCAGCCATGGTTGGATGATTATAGAAGAATTTTTGTGCCCACTAGCCTATAACTTCATTCTACAGCGAGCAGAATAGGAAGCAGTCATCCCTTTTCGCAAAGACAGGAGGGAAACAGCTCTCACCTTAGATATGCAGCATGTATCCTCCATGCAAATCTGTCTCATAAATCACTGCATCCTTTCCAGGTGCACCACGGAGCAATTTGCTAGGAAAATAATGTTCCGACTGAAGGACTCAGCATACCACAGTATTCTTTATGAAGGATAATATCCAGGATGGGGGGTGGCTTGGACACCTGCCATGCTCAGAAAACAATCCATCCTCTCTGCCTTTAAATCTTGGACTCTGACTATTGCAGATGGAGGAGAATTTGCAGACAGGAAATGTCTATCAGGAAGTGCATTGCTGTGCAGCAGTGCAGTACAGCTAGAGCGTGTCTTCAGGGCATATGAAACCTAAAGGTCCCCAACATGAGAATCACCACAAGATGATCATGGCAGTGATGATAAATAATAGTAATACAATGCATTTATTCAGCTTCATTCACAAAAACACCCCGGGGTATCTTGCCTTTCAAACACAGCTGGAAGCAGCAACCAGCCCATACATCTGTCATCAGCACTGATTTTAATGATGCTCCTTTGACTTCAGTGAACCTATGCTGATTTACACGTGCTGAGGATCTGGCCCTAAAAATACAAGAGTTTGTAGAAGTTCAGGATAGAAGGGACCATTTTGGTTATCCTCTCTGACCCTTACTTTAACACAGGCCATAGAATTTCATCCAGTAATCCATGCATTAAACATAATTTAGCCCTCAGAATATAGTCAATACGACATCTGCCCAAACAGCTCACATCCCCCAAACTTCCCAAAATATTTTGAATGCAATGCAATATGTTGTCATCATCATCCTTATTAACCAATGTCAGAATAACCAGGATTTATTTTTGGTTCAATGTGACAGTTAGCATCTTTTCCATTGTAGTGGAGACCAGTGTGTGATTGTAGACTTGCTTATGTGTGCAGGAATCCTCATTTTCCAGGAGAACAGCATTTAATCCAGAGACATGATCACTTCAATCACAAAGAAACTGAAAATAAATAGGAAAAAAAATGGAAAGAGGAAGTCAACCAGGACAAAAATTATTTGAAATTTCCAAAATAAAACAGCAGTGGGCATCTATATGAAATTCTTATGAATCATAAAACAAAAGTCACATGATAGAGACCACCATCATTGTTTAGCATTAAGTAGTGTTATGTGCTAGTAGGATCTGGATAGTCTGTTGTACTTCTATCACTTTCAGAAATGGCATTCAGATGTCCACCTCAGAACTAGTCCAAGGGGGAATGTATGGTCTTACAATACTCCATAGGGAGCTACCTGCTGTTCGCCAGAACAATTCCATCTCTTTATCTCTAGAGTGAAAGAGATACCTCGAAACCATCCATGTGAGACTGAAAATTGTAAATGACTTAAAATGGTCTGAAAAACTGCAGGCTTGATCATTCGAGCAAAGGCTACTAATCATTCGGAATCCGTAGACAATCTCACCCTGCAGAAGGGAATTCCTGCCATTGACTGGACTAATTAGAGGCATTGAACTCTGCAGCAGTTACAGCTTGAAGTGCCTTAATACAAGGTGACACCCAGCGTACGCGTGGAGCACAGGCGCCCACATACGGTTCTCATTTCTAAGAGGGTTTGGCATCCATGGGGGTGTCCCATCTGCAATGTGCTTCCTCTGTTTAGCTCGTTGGGGCTTTTTGGAGTAGCAAAGTGGTGCCTAATTACATACCTGGGTTCAAAACCACTTACAGCTCTGGCTGGCTGGATATTCTACAGACGGCCCTGTTGATCGGGGACGTGGTACAACTCAATGCGAACAATTCTTTCCAAAAGATAGGCTTTGAAGCTGTAGCAATGGCTAAGACAGGAAGTCAGACTTTTCCTCAAAGGAAATTAAAGCAGAAAGGACCGAAGGGGCTGATTCTAGGTCTTAAAAGCTGCAGCATTGCTGTCAGGTCACAAGGCACACTTTCTTTCCTCAACAGCAGTGGCAGTTAGCTCCTCCTTTTCTGTAACATGGACTATTTCCAAGAAGCCTCATGGTTTGGAGAGTGCCTGAAATCAAGAGTGGTGGAGACTTCACAGAGTCCTGATCCTCCATACCCACTAGGCAGCCAATACTAGGGGGGCTGTAATGAAGGTAGGACAGTCCCTGGGGGGACAGCAAGATTATAACCCACACTAAGGTTGCATGTGTGTCTGTCTCCCCCACACCACAACTGGAGCACAGATGAACCTAGAGAAGTTTAGATCCAGGATTTGCCTCTGACTCCACCTCTGCTCCAGGACATGATCTCAGACCACAGACAAAAGGGGATACTGCAGGGATGTCTGGCTCATGCCCTGCTCTGGGAATCAGGTCATATTCCTTTAAAAATAAAAGACTTTCCTTCTGAAACCCGAGCAAGAAAAGGAAGCAGAAGGAATTTCATCCATTGAGGATGAAATTGCCTCTTTCCACAGAGCACGAAGGTACAGGCAGGGGACTGCAGCTCTTCCACCAGTGAGATATAGACCCACCTCTACTAATGAGAGAAAAGCTCACAACCCATGACCCATTGTATCATTGGACCCTCTACTGAAAGTGTCTAACCGGATATCATGTAGAGCTATAGCCTATTTCCTCATCATGTGCCTAAGTAGTATTTACATAGGACAGTTAAAAAGGAAGGGAGAGGAAGAAATAAGGAAGCTAGAGCGCATATGGTTCAATAATGTGGCTCCCATCCTAGACAGGAAAGGCTGTCGATTCTAGCCTGGGTCTCTGCTTATAATGGGACAGAAACTTTTTTCTATATCTAAAGTTTTGGAATTTACTTGCCATTACATGGGGTTGAGCTATTCTATTTCAGCTGGATGCCTACGAGGCCAGAATACGGGCTAATCAGCTTGCTCAGTTGGGAAATGCGGGGTGAGTGTAGCTACTCTGAATCCCAAACTGTCAATAACTGTCAAAAAAATGCAGTTATGTGGTTAGTAAATACCACTCGGGTATGTGAAAGAGACCTAGGATAAGGTCCTTTGTATCTAGTAGACCAATTAAGATTTTATGGTATGGACATATATCCACCAGGAGCTGAGACAAGACCTGCATACTCAATGGTTGAAATGTTTTCTTACTACCACAGTAAGAGACTGATTTTCTTCTATAGTTATTTTTTTTCATTTAGGTTGTAAACTTAAAACAAGTGTGATTCATACCCTGTCTGTAGCTGGTTCTTGTAGAAGATAATAGCTCACTACTGCTGACAACTGATAGAGCTTATCTTTTTGCTAATGTTTAAAGGCTGGTATGTTAAAATCTGGAAGTCCCAACTGAAATCTAAATGATGTCCCATGAAAGCGCCTGGGACAAATAGAATCAGTTCCTATTGTAGGATTGCTCATGAATGCTAGACTTGTGTTAAGTGTACGAGAAAAAAACTGGAATATTTGTTCTGATCTACAAACCTATGTGGTAGGCTTGCTGGCAGCAGCCCAGCTTGATGGCTTGAAAAGGCTCAGAGTGCTTGGTGGGGCATTTCCCACCAATCAGGAAAGGCAAGGGGAAAGGCTTGCCCTGCCTCTGCCCAGAGGCCAGGCAAAGAGCTGGACTGGAGAGGGACTAACCCCCTCTCTCTCTGATTGGTCCATTTACAATCTGGGGGCAGAGCTTCCAAAGAAGGTAAAAAGACAGCGTGCCCGGCAGACAGGCAGTTGCAACATGAGATGGAGAAGAGGGCAAAGAAGAGCTGGCAGAGTTGGCCAGAGGGGTGGACTGTTTGCCCCAGAAGAGTCTGAAGACAACTCATGGGGCGGGGAGCAGCAAGCGACTGAGTTCCCCAGCCTCACCACACAGATTGGTGCACAGAGGGTCCAGGACCAGGCCAAGACCCTGGAGCTCCATGAGTCAGCTTGGGTCTCCAGCCCCCTGCACAGGGCAGGGCACCCGGTGCACAGATCGGTACATGGAGGGTCTGGGGAGTGGACCAAGACCCTGAGGCTGCATGAAGCAGCTCAGGTCTCCAACCCCCTGCACAAGGCAGGGCACCCGGTGCACAGATCGGTGCGTGAAGAGTCCTGGGAGTGGACCAAGACCCTGGAGCTGCACGTGGCAGCTTGAGTCTCCAACCCCAGTACAAGGCTGGGCACACGGTGAATAGGGGCCCCCAGTGCATAGGCCAGTGCACAGGGCCGAGAGGGGGCCAAAGGCCGGAAGAGCCTTGAGGACCCCTTGCTGAAGGAGGAGGCACCTCAGCCAGAGGAATGAGAGTGGCCTTGACAGGCCTCAGAGAGTTATGAGTTGCCTGGGAAGGGGATTCCCATAGGGGAGGAGGGTCTCCCCACCATTTCGGTGGCTACAAGCTGGAAGGGAAGTCCCCTGATGGGGTAGGGCTCCTGGGTTTGAGGTTAACCTTTTGGGTGATTCAAGCAGGATTACAGGGGGGGCCCATAGGACATTGGGGTATCCCTTCACTCTTCTCATCACTGAGGCACAGCTATTGCTCCAGGGCAATGAGGGTTATTTTTTGGGTTTTTTTCTCTGGGACCTGTGCCTTTTAATGAGACCCTTGCTTAGACTCCTTTGATTCCTCACCTGTATATAGAGTGTCTGCATAGATATGTAAATAGTCTGCCTATAGTTCTGGTAACTTATGTATAGACATGTTAATTATTATAACTTTTATATCTTACTAAATGTGCATATAGTTAAATTTATCATGTGTCTGGGCCTTGCTCTATAGGGGAGGGAGGGAAACTGCATACAGCAGGCAGTTTTGCCTCCCACAGCACATCAATACCCATTACCATCCCTTCATTGGAAAAGGGGGTACCCACCCATATTAGTACCACCCAGGTTACAACTATACAAAGAAATATAATGATGTTACATGCAGATGGCAAGAATCATAGGGTTGGAAGAGCCCTCAAGGGTCATCTGGTTCAATGCCCTGCACAAATGCAGAAATCATACAATCATAAAATAAGACAGTTAGAAGGGACCTCAGGAGGTCATCTAGTCCAACCCTCTGCTCAAAGTAAGACCATCCCCAACTAGATCATCCCAGCCAAGGCTTTGTCTAGCTGGGTCTTAAAAACCTTCAAGGATGAAGATTCCCCCACCTCTCTGGGTAACCCGTTCCAGTGTTTTACTACCCACCTTGTGAGAAAGGTTTTCCTACTATCTAACCTAAACTTCTTTTGCTGCCACTTGAAACCAGTGCTTCTTGTTCTATCATCTGCTGCCACTGAGAACAGTTTAGCTCCATCCCCCTTTGTAACCACTCTTCAGGTAGTTGAAGGCTGCTATTAAATTACCTCTCAGTTTTCTCTTCTTCAGACCAAATAAATCCAGTTCCCTCAGTCTCTCCTCATAAGTCATGTTCCCCAGCCCCCAAAACCATTTTTGTTGCCCTCCATTGAACTCTATCCAATTTGTCCACATCCTTTTTGTAGTGGGGGAGCCTAAAACTGGACACAGTACTCCAGATGTGGCCTCACCAGGGCTGAATAGAGGGGACGAATCACTTCCCTCGATCTGCTGGCAACACTCCTATCAAGGCAGCTCAGTATGCCATTAGCCTTCTTCGCAACAAGGGCATACTTCTGACTCATAGTCAGTTTATTGTCCTCTGTAAGTCCCAGGTCCTTTTCTCCAGAGCTGCTGCTTAGCCATGTGGTTCCCAACCTATGCTATTCCTAAATGCTGTTCCTAAAATAAGCAGGCAGTCTAATCTGGGATGCACCGACTTATATATAAGGTGACCAGTAATATTCACCTTCATAGCTTTAAAAATAGATGGCAAAAGCAGTACATCTCAAATGTAGACCAGGTCTGAATTCATATTTAATAAAGCAATTATTTTATATTATTGAAGTACCAATTGATTATTAAAAACACATTTACTGTGGTTGGACCACAAAGTAATAGATACCTACTTTTGGCATAGCTGCTAAACCTCAGTAAATAGTGATTATTAGAAACACATTTATTGAGGCCTAACAATACTGAAAGATATGTATCAGTTACAGAGGTCTTAAAACCTGATCACTATTTTTTTAATCCATACTTACTGAGGGCTTATAGTTCTGCAGTAGAATTATGTGTCTTCATGTATGGTTTGCATGCCCAAATACCAGTCAGCTTAGTGCTCAACTGATAGTTAATAGTTCCAGTGTATTGAACTATAATCCCTCAAACGTGGCTGGTCTCAGGATAACGATGTATAGTCTGCAGAGCTTCTTCAGTGCCAGCAGTTATATCTTTGAGGCCATATACTCACTGACTTGTTCCACCTGCAGGAACAAAGTTGTCTCTTTGTGTTTCCAGAGGCAGTGCCGGCGGACACCTCCGCTCAAACCCCTCTGTGCTCCAAGGGCCATCTCTGGCAACACTGTTGTTGCAAACTGACTGTGATCAGAGCTCCAGTGATGCTCAAATTTTATGAAAACCAAATATCACACAGGAGGGCAGAAATACAACACTGCAAAACAGCCAACTAGGTGACCTGAAAACTGGTAAATGGAAAATCTTTCACTCAGAGGCAGAAAATAACCAGCACAAATCCAGTACGAAATTGGGAAAGGGTGGAAGACCACTAAGGAATACACTGGTGTGACTGGGATTACAGTGTCTTCCCAATTATTATTTTTCCTAGGAAATCTTGGGCCATGTCCTTCAGGGGTGTAAAATAATGTAGGCTTATTCAATACCTTGATGCTGTGCTGATTAACATCAGCTGTGGACCGGGTTTAACAAGTTGAAGTGTTACCTTGCATCAGAGAAGGAGGATTTTTTTCCCAGTATTTTGCAAGGATAACTGGACTTTAGAGCCAGATGCCACCCTTCTGGCTATTCTTCCTTCTCTCTGCCCACTTGGAATATCCGAGGTGAAGTTCATGAAAGGTATGAGACTGACAACACTGGAAGGTCCCAACATCCTTCTTAACTCTCGTCTTAACTTCTTAACCTTCTTAACTTCTTGGCAGCTCGTCTCTTATTTGCTAACATATCTGAATTCCAGATACTTATGTCCTTTTGTGGAACAAGTCCTTACTTGTTTTTAAAGAAAGTATTGTTATTATTGTTGTTGTTATTGTTGCTGTTAAGTCTACAAAATCCAACCCAATTAGGACTGTACTGGGTGATGTACAAATACACAGTAAGAGCACATTCCTGCCCTGAAGACCTGAGGGTAACACTGGACATGAGAAAAGGTGCATAGAGAAAGTAAAGCACATAGTGTGGCCAAGTGATTTCCCCAAGGCCATGGAGTACACAGTTAGAGAGCAAGAAAGAGAACCCAGGCCTCCTGACTGCTTTCCCTAGCCGTCCATTAAGTCATGGTACCTCACACAGGGAAAGAGAGAAAGGGAAACCACTGATGATTGCAGAGCTCCTTTAAGCCGGACTCCTGTGAAGGTTCATATATTCTAGTACAGGTGACATCATGGTTGCTGGAGCCTGATGCTGTAAAATGCATGAAACTATAAAATTTTCAACAGCAGCAAGCTCCATTGCCACTACATCTGTCAGCACTTAGCTGCCCAGCTAACTCAAATATTATCAGACTGCTGGGTAAGGAAATACATCCTACCTGACCTCAGGAGTTCTGAAGTAATAAGCAGTACCGCATGCTAGGGTTTCACCTACACACAATAAACAGAAGGGCCTTTAAAATGCCAGAGCAGAGTGTTGGAACATGTGCAGGACAGGTCTAGGAAAAGAGATGCTTCAAAAGCAGGCCAAAGATAGTTCAGTTTCCAAGACTGCCCCTCTCTCTGCCACTGCCCCTGGTTGTCACCATTCAGAGCAAAAGTGACAACAGACATTGTCCATCTACGGCTTGGAAAAGAATCTGGTAGAGGTGTTGTTACTGCAGAGGCATGCATTACACAAACTATAGTGGTAGCACAAATGTTCATTTCATAGTCCCAAAATACAAGGACAGGATGAGTAATCTTACCTCAGGGCATCTGACAGGAACTGAATCTAAAAAGGCAAAAGAAACTGTTGTCTCCTTTGCATTATCACCACCTACATTAAATGCAGGGAAAATAATCTTTTCTATATGTTTTATTAATGTGGTTGTGTGTCTGTTTGCATGTATTGGGGTGGTACCTAAGGGCTTCTAGCTGGGCCACACAACACAGCAGCATATGAACAGGGCAGTCTCTGCCCCGAAGTGCTTATAGTCTAAGGGTAGAATATGGATCTCATTGAAGTCTATGGCAAAACTCCCAGGTTGTAATGAGACAACAAATGGTCGTATGGGACAGACAATGCAGGCACGTGGTGGTAGTGAGATGGCAGTGGTCTCATCCAATCAGCTGCCTACCCAATCTCTTTCTATGATTCTTTGTCCCCATACAAATATTTAGACTGAGACTTACTCAGGGGGTAACTCTGTTCTTGGGAGGAACCCCACTGCATCTCACCGCCATAGTACCCGTTACTGTAGTCTCTGAGCAAGTCAGTCTTCAACACAGTTATCCTCATTTCAGCAGGCGCTGTTACCTTCATTTCTGTAACTGGAGCAATGAGGCACAGAAAACCAAACCCATGTCTTGTGAGGCTCAGACTAGAGCCTAGACCAGACTACCACCTAGATTAGCCAGGCTAGACCTCAACCTGTGGACAGGGCAAGAGTATTTGCAGCATGAGTGTCTATGCTACTGCAATGCTGAGCAGTGGTTTTGTTTTGAGTCTTCAGGTCTCTGTTTTCCTTCCTCCAGAAGTTTGGATGGAGTGAAGGGGCTAACACATCGAGGCCAATGTTGGAGGTATTTAGCAAGGGATGCTTCCTCTGCTGCTAAACTTCTCCCTACAAGTGAGTTATCAAAAAGAACATTTACACATTACAGGCTGATTTATGATTGGAGCAAAGGATGTGAGCTGGGAGGACTGTGCACAATAAGGAGAATGAAGTAAATGCAGGTAAATGAGAAGGAAGACCTTGGCCCTCCTTTTCTTCAGAGGAGTAGTTGACACAAAGGGCCAAGGTGGTGCATAGACAGCAGAGCCGGTGATATGTGAGTAAGTAGGAGTCTCTAAGTGAGAGTGAGAGAGTGTCTAAGTGTAAGACCGCATGGGACGGTGTGACTTACATGCCAGAAAGAGGTGTAGGTTTCATTAGCTTATGCTCCTTTCTGAATTTGGCCCTAAATGTCAATGTATTCAGTTCCTGAGTGGCCTAATCCCAGGCCCCCAGTGTAATATAACAGCTCCCTCTGCCAGCATATCTGTCAGTTGTTTCCATCCCTGCCTGCCAACAACCAGGCTTTGGTGTCACCTTGGAGTACCACCGAGCTATTGTGGTAATGCTGATGGTGCAGGCTGACAGAAGAACGTGGAAGCTGATGCTTATGAGAAGGTGAGAAGAGGCTAAATGAGAAAAAGAAAAAGGTACTAGCTTCCTCCCACCCCTGGGCTAACTTGAAGCAGGGACGGCATTTGGTTAGTCCACTTAATTTATTTTAATGTTATTGTGATCATGTTGTTTAGCTCATTCACCATCTCATGAGCAGACTGGTACTGCTACCATTGTGATTTTTCCAAATAGCCGGAGGGAGTTAGGTGCTCAAGTTCTGTCAACAGGAATTGGGTGCTTAATTTTCTTAAACCTCTTTTTAAAATCCCAAATTAGACAGACAGACAGATACATCTATTGTAAAGACCAGGGTTCTCTAGCTGAAATATGTTCAGAGATTGGACAGTTGCTCAGAAGCAGAATCTAGGAAAATAGGTAACTGTTTTTTATTATTCTGATGAAGACCATCCACTGCAGCTGGGGGGAATGTTCTGGGATTTAAGCCTAGCATATTCTTAGCATATGCTTGCCAGCTATTAATTTGCCACATCAATATTTATATTTTGGGCCCTGTCACATGCATGTAAGCACCACTAGAGGCTGCCACATACTGTACTTCATTAAACAACAGAATCCAAGCCAACGAACACATTTGTTTCTATAAGGAAGTCAAAGATAGACCTGGGATCTGGGTACCCAGCATTGCAATACAGCTACATTTCCATTGGATCTGATGGGAGGTCTCTGCAAACACAAGCATGTGGTAGACACTATTTCATCCATAATTCACCGTTTACTGTTCCTTAAATTCTCCCTCACATATGTGATTGTCCTTGAATTGTCCTTGAGATTCTGTATACATGGGGCCAGAAACAGAATCAACTGATGGAGTACTAAATGGGTAGTTTTCAGGTATAGTACTACTCCCCTGCATATAGCTGTATTAACATGCAAAACAAACAAATTATTATTATTACTACTACTATTGTTAATATCTCAAATTTACACATGGCGTAACAGATTTTTTTCCAAAAATGACTTTTTTTGCAAAAAAAATTTTAAACTATCATCAGCATTTTCTGGTTTTTGCTGGGTTTTGATTGCAGTTTTTACCAACTTTTTTACTAAAACTTGTATCAAACTTGTTTTCATATTCACTACTGATTATTTTTCATTTGTTGAGAATTGCATTTCCTTACTGAAAACAGACATCAACACACTGGCAGTTTCAAAACATTCCTGTTCACACTTAGAGTAAAGGCACAGTGCAAAATTAAACATGGAACCATTTTGAACACTGAAAATTGCAAACAGCTTCAACATTTTTCACATAATCATTTCCCTGTTTTCTTCGCGGGTTTCTCTCAGCATCATCATCCTGCTCCTCCTGTTTAACTCTTGCTGGTACAGGCACAAAAACGAAATCACATAGTAAATATACAGATATTGTGATAATGTGTGTGATCTTTGGAAGTCACTTGAAATAAATAGGAGTTAGATGCCTAAATATGACTGAGGGTCTGGGCTGTAACCACTGATATCTTTAAGAAGTTTTCCATGTTTTTCAAAGGGTTTTGAATCAGACACCTGTTCTTTGGCTGTTAATCTACAAAACAGGGATTAAGATCCCTGCCATATCTGGGTGATGGGAACATTTTACTGATATAGGTGAGACCCTCTGATATTTAAATCGGTCCCAATGTGAGGAAATAAGATCTTTCCAACCCTCTTACTTGAGTAAATGTAACCCATACTGCCAACCTCCCTCCCATCATTTCTTGAAGAAATAGATTGCATCTTCCACAGTGCCCCCGCATTCCCCCTGTTGTCTAGAAATGAGCGTTACCGGAGTGCTCTGTTACTGAGAAATGTCTCTGTGAATTCAGTGTCAGTTCACAGGGAAGGTGCCAGCAGATGTCACTTAAGAATAAGTAGCGTAGTTCTGGGGTTTTGTCAAACTGATAAAACTTGCTTCTGCGCATCAAAAATTGTTTCTTTACATGGAACGCTGAACATGGGATGTTGGATGAGGGTAAAATTCACTTTGGGCTTGTCTGTATGGCTTCCCTCCCAATCTGGGGTCCATTGCTGACTAATTAGCTTCACCCACTCACTCCCACTTGGCAGCAACAGAGACTTTCAATTGGACAGAACAGACATCTCAGGACTGGCACCACTAGGCTTCAGCAGGAAGAAGTGGGTAGTAGTAGTGTAACTAAGGCAGGGCAAAAGCCCAAAGCAGTGATTCTGAGGCAGGGGAGGCAGAAAAATTGGAGTTGCTAACTCAGCTGAATGCTATGCTGGAGGTACGGTGGCAACCAAAAGTTGCTTCTGCTCTGTGCATCACCACTGCCCCAGGTGCCCAGCCACCTTGTTGCACGTCTGGTGAGACAAGCTTATTTATTCAGGTAGGAAGAAGGAAGGAAGCCATATATACATACCTTTAATGTCAAGTTAAATCAATTGATTACATCCTCATCAAGTTCAACATACTTTGAAACAGGCCCAACTGAAAGAAGCATCCCACTGAAGCATTAGCAGGTGCTTGTTTAATTAAAGATCCCAGCGTGCTGCATGTACATGAAAAGACTAAGATGTTACTGCATGAGGAATCCTAACTTTGGCATTTCCTAATTTTTGAATTGTCTAGTTGCAACCTTACAGTCCCATTGACATCTTCTTTGATTCCTCTACGGAACAGGCAAAAAATAAAGGTAATAATAACCTATCATAAAAAATATAAATCATTTACCTTGCAGAAAGCAGTTCAGCTAAGACTATTACAGAGTAATCTGGCATATCAGAAAGGTTCCTATTAGAACTGAAATGGAGCAGCTTGCATGAGTTGCCAGTTGGAAATAAAATAGTAGTGGCATCATGATCATTAGCATTGCTCTTGTGATTAGGATTATTTTCATCAATGGCATTAACAGGAAGATTTAAATTTAGATAAAAGTAAATTAGATTTATCTGGAAGGCAGAAGGGATAGGAAAAAAAGCTTCGCTCTTTATCACTGTATCTGTTCACTAAGGGTCTGATCCTGTGCCTACTGAATTTAACAAGGTCCCCTTAGGCAGAATCAGTACCTAAGACCACAATGTCACCTCCACCTTTCATTCTACTGAGGAAAATCATTAACATGATAAATTCCAGAAAATGTTTCGTTATACGAGTTTCTCCAAATGATTCCCTCTGCCATATTTGCTCTTCTGCTCTCACAACAAAAGTTACAGAATGACACATAGGAAAGAATACCTACCCAAGCCAAGCAGCCCACTAGGTTAGCATGGTAAAGGCACACTAGTTTCTCTCTTAATAGTACACAAGGGAGTGATCTGACTTGCATCCCATTAGCCATCTTGGATTTCTCGGCCTGAATGACCCATCCATTTACAGCTGGGTCAACCAAGGGCAGCTTTTGACATAAGTCCAGAATCATGCCACCAGGGCTATAGCAAGACACTTTAGCTGCTGTGTTACCACATCTCTGGTAACTCGTAGACTATTATTCTTTGTGTTACAGTAGCCCATAGAACACTTTAACTGGGCTTCATTGTGCTGGGTACTGTACTAAGAGATCATGAGAAGAAATCCTTATCCTAATGAGCTTATAGTCTCTATAAACCAGGGGTTATAATGTAGACAGAGGCACAGATTGGGGAGGTGACTTGCCTAAAGCTGCCAATGAGTCAGTGGGAGAATCTGGAGTAACAACCGGGTTTTCTCGTGTCTTAATCTGGTGCCCTGTCCACTAGATCATGCCGCTTCTGAAAGGGCTGTTATACCTCAAAGCACAGGTATTCATGCTCTTTGTCCTTCTATGGTCAAATTATCTTTGCTTTTGGGCATGCAGTCTCTGTTCATAGAGTTATATCCTGTTTTTCTTCATGTCAATATAGAGGCCAACCCAGCACACAATAAATGATTGGGATTATTATTGTGAGTGATCATGCTGATGACGGTGAGCTCACTCATGTCAGTGAACATTATATTTACAGTAAATGTCTGCTAGATCAGGATTATTAGATGCAAATCTTTCTGGAAAAGGACACCATACTTCTGCCGTTTGTAAAGTGCTGTGCACATTTGTGACAAAATAGAAGTTTTTTCTAACACAATGATAAGGAGAACTGAGCCCAAGTTAAAACACAGATTTGCAGGGTGTAAGTATGGGCTGCAGAAAACCACCGCCCAGAGGTGAAATTTAAAGAGTTGGTCACATATTAGCAGAGAAATCAGCCTGCTGTCATCAGAGGTAAAAATGGCTTCCACATATAAAGGGCAAGACCCAACTGTGTTCTTTCTTACATTGTGAGCAAAAGAGACTGACCTCACTTCCTAAGGGCCTGACTTCCTCATTTTATTACTGAAAATGAATGGAGGCCTAAGCACTTTGTTGAGAACCCTGTTGGGAAGCACAGAACAGACCTGAAAGAAGCATAAATGGCATTTTTATTCCCTGAAAGGAACAAAATGTCTCCTTTCTTGGTCTGATAATATGCCATTTTGATTGCTTATACCAAAAAAAGGGCACAAAATAAAAGCTTCCCCTCAGACATCTAATGGTGAGATTGTTGGGTCGATTTGTTTGTATGTCATTCTGCAGTAAAGAGATGATGCTATGATTTTCATTTTGCTCAACCTATGGCATTCTTCAGAACTCCTCCCGCAGAAACTATTAGAGTCTGGAAAGCTCTCGACATGGAGATCATGGGATGGTATCAGACCATAAAATGATAGGACACTGTGTCAGAGCTCAGCGGTTAGAGATCCTAGGTCACCATCACAGTTCAGACCATGGAGACAAAGGGATGCCACAAAGCCCAGGTCAAGGAAAGTTGAAGCAATAACAATGTGATCTCTTCATTAAAATTCAGGCCACTACATTCCATAAAAAATCTCCTTTTCCCCTAGATGAATCTGTCCCGTTTCATCATTCTTTAGATTTTATTAAGATAAATTGTTCCTCTACCATACTTTGAAAGTAACTTGAACCAGCAGCCTCGTTCACCATTCCATGGGGGAGCTGAAACCAGGCCAATGTTTTGTAGCTGCTCACTAAACAGATATGAGGTTCATGACCTCATTGGGTCTCGTTTGTCTATTAGACACTTTGTCTCTAAGAGGCTTGCAAAGTACTGTATTATTCCCTCCTGTCTGGGCAATTTAGTCTTTATTGCAATTCTCTCGTTTTTTCTTGCTTTGTTCATTTCTTGCTTATCATTACATGTGCTTTTCCACCCCAAGCCAGTATCCATGGTGCAAAATCAAGGCAGAAATGGGAATGATGCTAGGGGTAATGCCACCCATGGCTGTAACTTGAGTATGTCCCTTTGTGCTTCTAGAGTTGCTGACTGTTTATCTTCTCCCTTTAGAAGTGCAGATAACTGTGATATGAACAAGATGCTTGTCATAAGAAGTGGAACGTTCCTATAGATTTATATAGTATAAGATCAGAACCCCAAATAGACAAGAAAATATAGGCAAGTGGTAAACAACCCATTTAAAAGGCATTCTTCATGCCATTGCATTGTTACGCCCCTCCAGAATATGTTTTATTTTGAGACAGAGAGGAGGAGAACGCACCAGTTCAAGACAGGTCTACACTATTATGTTTGCCAGTATAGTCATATCAACTAGGGATGGGAAACATCATACACACCCATATGACACAGTCAGATGAGAAAAACCCCGGACTGAAGGTGCCTTTGTTGATTTAATTTGTTTGGAGAGAGGAGGGCAGATAGCTATATAGGCACACACACAAAATCCTAGCTGCCTATGCCACATCACCACTAGGGAGCTTTGTCAATGTAGCGTTGCTGCTTTAAAACTGCAGTGGTTCCATAAGGTAGACAAAGCCACATCTCAGGAGCTCTAGCAAGATGAATTAACAACTGTCATCATGCCTACCCCTCCTGTCAGACAGTCCCATGCAGTTCAGTGAAGCTACCTAAGGAATAAATTACTACTCAACACAGTGAAGGAGGCATAATTAAGCTTACCATTTCTTTTAAAGAACAGACTGAATAGACACTACTGAAGTCCTGCTTTGTTGGGCTAGCAGCTACCTTGATTGTGTAGTGATGTAGTAGTAGTCTAAGACTGAAAATATATCTGTATATTAGCTTCTGTCATTTAAAGAAGTCTAAGCCACCAGAAAACCCCCATAGATGCCTTTCTTCAACTGACATAATTATAGCTATAGCCCCAGCAGCCCCATAATGTAGGCAAGCCCAATATCAGCAATACTTTCCATTGCAGCTTTCTACATCAAATTGCCTTTGGTACTTATGTGTCTCCTCCAGTAAAAGCACATTTTGGATGGGAGACTACTTTTTCTTTTTCTTTTCCTTTTGCTTTCATATTATGTGACTAAAGCACCTATGTAATGTTGTACGATGATTCCTTCATGACCCCAACCTACTGATCACTCTGTACCCTGAAGCATTGCGTTTGATAACATTTATACATAATTTGTATACATTTCATCCCAGTTAGTACAATTTTAGATGATGAGCCAATCCATCTCAATTATATTGATGCAAAGCTGGAGTAACTCCACAGCTCACAATAGCATCACTTATAATAGAGAGTAACTTTTAAACCTAATGACCTTATAGATTTTAGATTCAAAGAGTCAACCAAACAAGCAAACATACAAGGTCTGTGTGTGAGATATACTCTGTGTCCTTTCTTTGTAAAAGTCTACTCTGAACTGTAGAGCCAAAAGTGCCCCATCGCTCGAACCTTTCAGTTCTAACTAGCTCCAAAGCCGTGGGAGAGGTTAGTATTAACCAAAGTCCCACACCTGCAGATACAGTGCTAAAATATTTTAAAAGTGATAAACCTATTTAGCGTTTATGAAATTTAAGTATATGCTTGTTTTAAATAACTGTGTTACATGTGCTGCATTATTCATGATTGCAGGAAAAACATATCCAATGCATGCTCTAAAAAAATCTGCCTTTGATAACCTTTCCTACTAAAAGCTGTAGGTTATAAATTGAAAAGCTACTTGTGGCTCAAAAGCTGCAGTCTGAGTATCATCTCAGAGGCTGAAAGGTGCTTTGCATATGAAAAAAAATAAAGTTAGCTAGTAAATACACTAAATACTCCATTGCACTGTTCTGCATATGCTGATACAACCAAAAGCTAACTGGACTTCTATTTTTGCCTTATATTTGTTCATGATCTATGATCTCTTTTTACCTATATAGATGTAAATCAGCAGTCAATAAGTTCACAAATGGGGTTTCTTCTTCATGCAGGATTCAGTTCAACTTTTAAACTTCCCAATATCATTCTGAACCTTCTCACTATCCTCCTCAAATATTTCATTATCATTCAATTACTATCAGACTTCTCTTAAGGGCACTGAACAACTTTTACCAAGCATTCTCTTTTTTTAAAGTCAGTTTGTCTACATTACATAGTCTTTGGTGTAGTATATAAACATTCAGTTTAGCTTTAATTTAGCTAAATTGAATGTTTGTATACCATTACTAACAGGTCTCTATTAGCAGTCTACCCAGAAGTACAATGAACTTGGTGCAAGCTCTGTTTATGTTAAAATCTAGGACATCTCTGAGTCACAGTTTGGATCCAGATTTCAAAGACGCCAAGATCTGTTGGGTAAAAATGTCTGGATCCCAGATTTTAATTTGTTCCATTGCAAATTAAATGGAACAAAACCCATTCCAATTAGGGTCAATGGAAGCATCCTAGACCTGGTTCAGATTCTGAGGTATACACCATACTTTGGAGGGGCTCAAATGTGGGGTTTGGATTGGAGTATAGTATTATATTTATTTAGAAGTGCCATAGACCAGTGTTTCCCAACCTTTTTCCAGCCCAAGGAGGATGGGTGTATTTCATTTATGCAACCGGTTAAAACATACCTGCAGAAACAAACTTTTGCCAATATAAGATGTGTAGCCACAAGGAGGGTTTGGCATAGCTATATCAGAAAATTTTTTGCAATAAAGACTAGGACTAAAAGTGTCCTTGGGCATGCGTTTAGCTAACTTGATTTAAAATAACTAAATTTTATCTACTGCAACATTCTCCTGTACACGTGTGTGAGGACCCAGGATAAACAGTTTCAACACCCACCTGTTTGGCACCTAGTGTGATCCCATCCTACTCTGCTTAAGTCCTTAAAAAACTTAATACAAAAAGGGAGTGGGGTTTCCTCCTCTTGGCTGCTTTTTTGCTACTTTCAAGTTTAAAATGACAAGATGTTACAGAAAGAGATGCTATAGTCAATGTCGAGGTATAACGAGATATGTATCTGTGGGCTGCAGCTCCAGTGAAAACAGTGCTGTTCTGGGCATTTGCAAGATTGCTCACTGAAGTGGTTTCTGCTTGGCTCCTTCCAACCCAGACATCTTTTCTTCTCTCAGAGTGAAACTCCCTTCCTTGCCAAAATGTAATCTCTCTCACATGGGCATACCCACCCTTGCAATATGGGAAGTGGCATTCTATAGCTTCATCAAAAAAATAGATATCTGCTGCCATTTATTTAAATGAATCCACAGGTATGGATCATGTCCAGATATGCACTCAGCATCTCCAAAAAGCAAAGCTGGCAATTTCCATAAATACAATTTAACTTCATTTAGAGTCATTTGAAAAATGCCTTGTGGAATAATTTGAAGACTTGATAAATAGGAATTCTGGTCCCTCTGTGCTCTGATTCATCCATTCTCCTGGAAGTGCCTTCAGGATCCAGTTTCTGGACCCCAGTGTCGGGAATATAACACTCATTTATATCCCAAGAAATGTCACTATATAGTTTCTTCCCCTTTGTAGTGAACTTAGCAGTCTCTACTATTGCTGCTCTATTTAGACTAGAACTTACAAAAAGCTTCTCAAGAGCTAAGATTGTGTTTAATCAGCCCTTCAGATGACAGCCAAGATGAGTGGTTGGTATTAAACTACCTAGATGGCAAGTTAGAATCAGATCTGTTTTGTACCCTCATTATTCACTGCAGCCAGTTGGATTTTTCTAGTGAAAATGCAGTTTTGACAAAATTTAAATTATTTTCACTTTTTACACAAGAAATCTCAATTTTGCTGCTATGGAAAATGAAGCAAAATATTCAATTTCAGAAAAGGTTCTCCTAAATCTAAGCATTTTGGGTTGTTGAAGTGAACTGAACCATTTTAAGATTAAACTAAGATGCTGTGGGGCCTTAAGGGAGTTGTAAGTTCAAGTCTTCGTGACCAGTTTTCACTAGGAGCTGGTTTTCTTGGCCAAGAGTCCAGAGGAAATAAATAGGTTCACAGAGGCATGGCAGTGTCCCTTCTGACCAATTGACATAGTGCACTGTGAGGGCACAGGAAGGCCACACATTATTGTTCTGATTCAGGATAAAAACAAATATCAAAATATTGGAATTTTCTGCAGGACAGAAATTGTGTAATATATTTATAACAGTGCCTAGAGATCTTCTCCCAAGAGCCCCTTGTTCTTATTGTCCTTGGGCCTGTATGTTCTACATAACCTTTTGACATATTCAAAGATGGAGGAGAGAGATACAATCCAAAGAGGGGACAGCAGCAGCAGGTAGGTTCTTTCTCTGTGCCCATTACCCCAAAGTGCTCTCTACCAGCCTGGGAGCAGGCTTAGGGCAGGGGAATTGACCCACTGTCACCACCACTACCCCTGTCCCCAGCTGAACCCAGATCTCCACGCAGCCTGGCTACAACAGGCAGGAGCTACACTGGAACTGCACCCGCCCTGGGTCAGCTAGGGACAGCAGCAGTAGCAGGTGTCATGAAGTCATAGAGAGGTAGGACTAGAAAGGACTTCCATAGGTTATCTAGTCCAAACCCCTGCCTGAGGTACGAGCATCCCTATCCAAGCCATCCTATAGAAATCCATAATCTAACCCCTATGTAAAACTACAGTCAACCCTGACACAAAAAACCCACACACAAAAACCCCAGAGGCAAAAACCCTTGTGCTACTGGTGTGGGCTGTGGGGTAACTGGTATGGACTGGTATGGACTGACAACGAGGTAAAATTCCTTCCTGACCCTAATGATGGCAATTGGTCTGACCCTGAGTGTCAGGGAAAGACCCTGTCACCAGGAACTTCTGAATATAAGTCCCAGCTTGAGCATCCACATACCCCAGTCAAAATCTCCTGCCTTAGCTACAAGCGACATCCAGTGTTTCTGGAGAAGGCTTAAAAAAACCCCAAACCCAAGGGTTACCATATGGCCAGGTTTTCACAGACATGTCCTATTTTTGAGTCTTCCCATCTTCATCAGGGCAATTTTTTAAGATATCAGCAAATGTCCAGGATTTCACTCTGCCTCTGCTCAGCATCCAAATTTTTCCTGGCACTTTCCCAGCTTGCCCTAGCAAGGAGCTGCTTGGGACTGGGGGCAGCAGGGACCGTGCGGGGATTGGATGCAAGGACATCACATCCCTCTGCATGTGCCCCGGCAGCTGCAGGCAGGTAAGTCTGTGTGGGGCAGGGATTGGAAGACCAGGGCTTGGGGACTGTCCAGGGATGTGGGTGGGTGGGTGAGTGGGGATATCTATGGATCGGCATGCAAGGGGGGCAGGTGCCTGCTCATGCTGGGGCTGCAGCAGGGTGGGCAGGAGGGAGAGGTGCCTGTCCCTCCAGCAGGGGAAGGGGGTGGAGGGTTCTTCAGTAGCAGCAGGGAGCTGCATGGACAGCAGGGCTGGGGGGGTGGGGCAGGGGGCTGTGGGTCGGGAGTAAAGGGCACCAGCAGGGCTGGGGGAGGCAGGGGGCTGCAGGTCAGGAGGGAGGGATACTGGCAGGCCTGGGGGGGCTGTGGCTTGGGAGTGAGGGACACCAGGGAGGTGGGGGACTGTGAGTCAGGAGTGCAGGGCACAGGCAGGGCCAGGAGGCTGTGGGTCAGGAATGAGGGGTATCAGCAGGAATGGGGTGGGGGGGGCTGTGGCTTGGGAGTAAGGGGCAGAGGTAGAGCATGGGCATATCACTGCCCCGCCACAACCAATTGTATATCCCCTCCCCCCCAACAGGTATCCTCTTTTTTAAAACTGGAAATATGGTAACCCTACAAACCCTAATACATGTAGCGGCAAAGGGCAGAGTGCAGAATTCCCTCCCAGTCCCATGTGGCAACCAGCAAAGCCCATAAGCATGGGAAATAGCCACAGAAGGACAAAGGCCTAGCTGTGCCTAGAGCTTCCCCGACCAGTGGCTGTCCAACCTCTTCTTGAACAACTCTAGAAATGGAGAGTCTATAACTTCTCTAGGCAGTCTACTCCACCACCTCACTGTTCCAATAGCAAAGAAGTTTTTCCTGATATCCAATCTAAACCTATTTTGCTGTAACTTCAAGTCTTTGGTCCACAAAACAGAAAAGGTATTCTCCTGCTTTTTTATGGCAGGCCATTAAATATCTGAAGACTGCTATCAAGTTCCCTCTTAAGTGCCTTTTCCACAAGCTAAACATGCCTAACTGCTCCAGCCTCTCCTCATGTGATTTGCTCCACCACACCCCTCTGGATCTGCCTCATCTATAGAACTATATGTAACTGGACGAGCACCCACTCTGCCACAGGCCATCACCAACTGACTGATTTCTTATTGGCAAATATGGGTGCTGGGAAGAATTTTGACAGGGGGGATGGGTGTAGGCCTTATGATGCATTCACAGAGGATCTCTCGAGTGTCAGGAGCAGCTTGAAAGAAAATGTGGGGATGTTTGTGAAGGAAGCTTACATGTCTGTGGGCATCCTTGGCCAAGAAGAGCTGAGGAGAAGGGGATAACATGGTAGGAGACCTTGAGTTGGATTCTCTGGTTTGCCAAGGTTATACTTCGTTGAAGTACTTGGTAAAAAGTTCAGGAGGGATGCTGATCCCTGGCATAGGCTAAATCTGCCCCGAGGCTGCTGAAAAGTATCCAGTTCACAATGTCCCATAATGAAATATGTGCCAGCTGAACCCCTCTGATACAGATTGGGCTGTAATCACATCTCCTCTTCTCTGCCTCTGTAATTCCCCTACAATTTTGCAACACATCTCCAACACCCGAAGCTAAGGACCAGATCCTTCTCCACCTTTAGGTATCTAAGTGGATTTACATGCCTAAGTGAGATTCTCATCCACCTCATTTAGGTGCCTTAAAATCCACTAATGCATCTATTTTTCTAACTGGCTATCATTTTAGACTTGAAAGTAGCAAAAAGAGGTGGAAAACCCACTCCCCTTTTATATTAACAGTTTTTTAAGGACTTAAGCAGGGTGGAATGGGATCACACTAGGTGCCAAATAGGTGGGTGTTGAAACTGTTTATCCTGGGTCCTCACACACGTGTGTTTTCTCTATATGTGAATAGGGGCTCCCCTCACCAGGGGGGTGTGCATTCACTCAACAGGCAACCCATAATGAAACTAACTTCCCAGTTGTGTGGAATGTGTAACAGTCAGATGTGCCAATTTGTTGATACCCAAGCATACGGTCACCACAAAGGGTTTGTACTGAAGGGTCTGTCTGATTAAGCTGAGGCACATATTACTTTTCAGTATCTGCTGCAGATGGAAGTGAAAACTTTACAGAGCGCTGGAGCACGTTGCTGACAGTGCTGTAGGCAATATGTACTTGGCAAGGAATGCAGGAGAATTTTTCCCTTACCATCTTATTTCCATGCTTTGAAGGTCTTGGGTGGCTGGGATGTTTTTTTTAATGTAGTCTTAAGTGCCATTAAACTTAGGGTTCTTGTGGTCTTCATTTTCATTCAGCTAAATCCTGTAACCGCCGGCCATTCCAATAACGTCTACTCTTAACGTTTGGACTAAAAGAAGCAGTCATGCTTGTCACCCAGAAAACCCTAGGCATAGTGTTCCACTAATAGCATTTCTAGCCAGGATCAGGGTCTGCATGAGGCAGCTTTCAACTACAATTGTCTTATATATTCCAAATGTAATCCTTGGATTATTTCCCCCCTTCTCTTGCACTTGGATTAGGGCCTTTCTTACTAATTAAATGGCAAGTTTCAATAGCCTGAAATTGAATTATAATTCCTGTTCAGAGCAATAAAAATAATCAGAGTAAAGGGTGGAAGATTATACACACACACATGTGTGTGTGTGTGTGTGTATACACACACACATACTGTAAAAGATTATGCTTCCAGACGTTTGGAATAAATTAAATAGAAGGATCAAATTAACTAGTGATTGAATTAAGTGGAAAGCATCTCATACCTAAAAGATGGAAACATGTGTCATTTTATAAAGGCTAAAAATAAAACAAGAATGCGCTGAAATGAAAAGCAGGAGCTCTTGAAATGTCAGCCAAATTCAGGATACATTCCACCTTCCAAATGGGAAGTCTGTAAATAAGGTAGTTGCAGCTCCATTGTGGGAATCTCTGCGAAACGACGAGCTTAAAAACCAGATGTTCCAAAAAGGATCTTACACACCACATATTTCATACCTTCTGCAGTCAAAGAAATGTGTGTGTTTGAGCGTGAAAGAAGTTAAAAGACAGAAGGCGACTTGCTTGATATGGGAACTCATGAGGGTATTTGGGGGAGTATAAAAGTTTACAGAGATGAAGCCAGGTACTGGTATCAATTACTCCACTGTAACTCCAGAGTAACTCTGCTGACTTTAAGAAGGGATTGTGGATTCATAGGGGGAAATTGAGTGTCCATTATTGCTCAAGGCTATCAGTTCACTATCAGTGTTTGCTATCTAGAGAAGCATTCAATCAAATCAAAGGTTCAAGTAATGTTTGTAAAAAGGACCAAACACTATAGTACAAACATAGCTTTTTGTACTAAGATTAAAACACCAGGTTGCTTTCCTTTAGACAAAAACTGTCACCTCTATTTTCTAAACACTTTATTTCCTTGAAATGTGGGAGGATACCATTGATAGCATTCAACAATAGTCTTTTTTTTTTCCATGTGAAAAATGGGAGTAACAACTGAGATCGTTCAACCTGTGCTTATCTCCTTGGGTGATAGTAATGATATTTTCCTTCCTCCTAACAAATTCTGTTTGCTTGGCTTCTTTTCCTGATGCACCATTTTGCTTAGCAGTGTGTCAAATGGAAATGGGACTGAGTTGTCATGAAGTGCTTGAAATCAGCTCTTCACTCGACCAGGTTCAAGGCCTCCTTTCCTACAGCTAACAACCTCTCTGTGCTATGAATTAGTCTCCAGTTCTTTCCTCTCTAGCACTGTATTTCTTCCCATTTGTTACTCTTATATATCAAGTTTTGACAAAAGCAAGTGGAAGCTTTCCAGGATAAATAACTTTATCTTTGCAAAACCCTGTGGCACCCCATGGCAATTCATTATTTTTCAATTAAATTTACTGTTCATTGGCAGTTGCCCTGCTTTAATTTTCCGCTGTTTGTTTACTGAGCAGGGAAACACATAACACAAAGCCCTATAAAAGTCAGATTGAGTTAATTAAATGTGAAACTGGGAAAGCCTAACTTTGCCTCCAGAGCAGTTTTATCATGAAATCTTCTTAAAAATGTCACTTTTTGCAACAATTTATTTGGACATTTGCAACCCATTATTAATTCAATGCACAGTCTCTTTGCTGCTGTCACTGAGAGGAGCTTGGCATTTTTTTAATACTATGGGTCTGGGGAAAAAGGGTTCTTAAAGATATCCCAAGCAAATGTTTTGGGGATGGTTTTAAATCACACCCAGTGCTGTGCCTGAGTTTCAGTTCAGATAGCTGTACTGTACCTCCTCATATTCTGTCCAGCTGTTCCAGCTGAATACAGGATTAACACCAGTCATAAAGTCCTATGCAGTGTTTCTGTGCTGTCTTGTCAAGCAAACATGATGTCACTAATTAATAAAGGTGGCTGTGCAGATTCTTAACTGTGTGGAATTAACTCATTTGCAGGGATTTCAGAGGAAGGTGATATATAAGTGAAAAATATTGGTGCAGCAGGTTTGTACAACATTTATGAGAAGTCAGTGGAAGGAACAAATTATGTTCATGCCAGGGTCTTAAACTGATGTTGGGTTTTACACAAACACTGTGTTTTATGAAGAAATAAATCTTTTATGTGAGGTATAAAATGTGATTTAAATATGTATTGAAAACTATATTATTAGCATTAGTACTATTCTATTAACCCATAGAAGCCCCAGATGAGATGAGAGTCATAGTGCTGGGTTTTATACAAACACATAATAGGCATGTCTACACATGCATTAAGGCACTTTTTGTAATGCACATTCAATTTAGTACCACCATGGTGAGGTACAAATGTGTATTAGGCCACCTTAATGAGTAGTAATGAATATCTATGGTATTTAAGTGATGCTTAATGTGCACTAGCCTATTTTACTGCATATTAGTATAACAGCACATTTTACTGCTTTAATGCGCAGTAAAATAGGCTACTGCACACATGTAAACATGCCCAGTAAGAAACAGTCTCTTCCCCAATGAATTTACAGTCTAAGTTTGAGATTCTCAAATAACACAACATATGTGGCTGCTCGATTCCCACTTAATATGTGAATCTCCAAAGCCACTGGAAAATCTCAGCCTTAATAAAAGGAAGTAATACAAATGTGGGATGGGTGGAAGGAAATATCATTGTTACATTTACATATAGGAATTAAGGAATGGATAGAATAAAAATTTCTATTAGATTTAGGCTTCTAGGTCACTTAACATGTTTCTTAAAATTTACCCTAAGCAACTTGCCAATGGTCACATGACAAGTTGATGGCAGTGCAGAAATTTGAGCCATGAATTACATTAATGATTTGGATTCAGGTATTACAAGCAATCTGGCAAAGTTTGCTGATGACACCAAGCTATAGGGGAGCATTGTCATGCTCAAAGACAGGCTGGCAATACAGGCCGACCTGGACAGGCTTGTGAAATGGCTGGACCTCAACCTGATGTCATTTAATACAGAGAAATGCAAAGTGCTCCATCTGGGGACAAATAATGCACAACACACTTACAGGCTCGGCAGTGCTAGGCTTGCCAGCACCACAGCTGAACAAGACCTGGGTGTCATGATTGACAACAAAAGGAACATGAGCCATCAATGTGATGCTGTAGCTGTCATAGCTAACCAACACTGGCATGCATCCACTGAGGCAAGGCATCTTGAACAAGGCAAAGGATGTCATCCTCCCACTGTACTCAGCCTTGGTGAGACCGCAGCTGGAGTACAGTGTCCAGTTCTGAGCGCCGCACTTCAAGAGGATGTGAAGAAGCTCAAGAGAGTCCAAAGGAGGGCCACATGCTTGATTAGAGGCCTGGAGACGAAGACATACAAGAAAAGGCTGAGGGACTTTGGATTGTTCAGCCTGGAGAAGAAAAGACTCAAGGGGGACTTAGTTGCAGCCTATAAGCATATTGGGGCATATATCAGGGCTTGGGGGAGCATCTGTTCACCAAGGTCCCCCAGGGGAGGACAAGAAATAATGGGTACAAGATGATTGGAGATTGCTTCAGTCTTGACATAAGGAAAAGCGTCTTTATAAGCCAAGTGCCGAGGGTTTGGAACAGGCTCCTTCCAGAGGTGGTACAGTCACCCACCCTGGTGATCTTCAGAAAATGTCTTGACACCCATCTTGCTGGGGTCATTTGATCCCAGCAGTCTTTCCTGCCTGTGTGTAGGGGGGGGCTAGACCCGATGATCTGTAAGGTCCCTTCCAGTCCCTAACAACTATGAAATTATGGTGTCTAAACCAAGAATTTCTGTCAAGCAGTCATAAAATATAAAAACATTGGCCAAAATTCTACACTTATTTCCTACTGCATAAATCTAGTGCGACTTTGTTTCCTTGTGTTATTTGGGATTTCTACAGGTATTACCAAGAACAAATTCTGACAGGGTAGCTATTAGCTAGAAGCATCAGAATAAACATTTCTGATCCTGAAGTGAGATTTACATTTTTAAGCTAGGTGCAAAAACTAAAGGGCATTCATGGGAGGAGAGGGGTGGGAGAGAAGATCACCTAGGAAATGAAGAACAACCTCATCTGAGACACGTAGATTGGAAATAACATGAATAAGTATAATTGCAGAAAACAAAATGGATCTCTTTTAAGATGCCTAACATGAACTGAATAAAAATTAGTTGAAATCAAGTGTCTAGCTCTTTGCCTAACAAAAATCACTTGATTGCACATGTTACTGATTTACATCCACTGAGGACTGGGCTCCAGCTTTTTGTTTCAGTAAACAATTTATCCAGCTAGACTTCTCTAAATCCATAGGAAGAAGTTTTTCTTTCACACCTTCTACATTTCCTTCACAATCAAGCAATTTGAGGAGTCAAATGGGGTGCAGATGAATGCATGATTTTATGGTCAGTACGATTAGCCTACTATCTAGGAGTGAGTAAGTGAGTGAGTGAGAGGCTTTCTATGGACTGTAGAGAGAAGGGCAGGGTGCTAGGTAAAGTGTATTAAATACATCTGTCTTTGCGTTTGATGACCCCACTACTGCTCTGCTAAGCAAAGAGTGATGCCTGAGAAGCAAATACATGAATCAGGTGCGAGTGAAGGGCACTGTGATGGTGCTGAGGTGAGTTGTATGTCTTGTGGAGGGCTTGAAGAGCATGACATCAATAGTCAATAAGTTCACAAATGGGGTTTCTTCTTCACGCAGGATTCAGTTCAACTTTTAAACTTCCCAATATCATTCTGAACCTTCTCACTCTCCTCCTCAAATATTTCATTATCATTCAATTACTATCAGACTTCTCTTAAGGGCACTGAAGGAAAAGGTCTCCATTGCGGGGGGTGCATATGCCATTTCCACCAATACTCATATAACCACACAATACCTAGAGCAGTAAATAAGTCACTCGGTGCTAAGTCTTTGAAGACTGAATGGTTAAAACTGGAAAACATTAGTAATGCCCATGCTCTATTGCATATTTGAATTAACAGAGAGGATTGGATCCAAGAACCCATGGCCCATATCCTGGTTCTACCACAGCCTTTCACTTTCACCTTGGGTAGATCAGGTAAGCTGGCATTTTACAGCAAGTCCTGAATCCCTCTGAAGGACTTTGAATGTTGAGCTGTCGAGTCTCATGAGAGGCCCGAATGGAAGGCCTGCAGTGGCCTGGTCTAAGCATTCAGAGTGGCCTCACTGCAGCATGAAAGCAGCATGTCTCAAAGTAGCTTAAAGTACCCCATTTATGAACTGGGAAGCCACTCACACAAGGTATTGCATCCCAAATGATTCTATTGCTCTGGTGCCCATTACCAGCATTTTTTCTTGCATATGAATCCAGCATTGTACAGTTCAGATGTAATTTTGCACAGCATTTCAGAGAAGGAAATGAAAGTCATGCTGACTAGATGGATAATTTGTTGTAAGTATATAAAATATATGTCTATTTCCTCATGCTCCATTTTAAGCTAATAAGAAAAAAAACTCCCATCTGCCTTTATACTCCAGAGTCCAATTGTCCAATACACCAGGCCCTTTCTTGGCACTAACTGGTGGGTGTTTTCGAAATGGGATCTATTCGATTCAGATTTGCATTTGGCCTGAATCAGGGACAGTGATTCCATTTGTTGATTCGGATCACTGTCCCTGATTCAATTTGGCCGAATCTGAATCTGCAGATTCGATGCTGATTTGGAGAATCAGCGATTCAGGCATAGACACAGCTTTAAATGTTTTTCTACGTACCCGTAGGTGCTCATGAATGCTGTGATGCTGGGGCGGATGAAGCATCCCACAGGAGAGAGTGTGGAGCGCTCTGGCCCACTTCTGGGTCCACCAGGGAGCATGGGGGGGGCCCCAGGCCTTCCCGGCTTGGCAATCAGGCATGGGAGGGCCCTGGGTGCACCCCAACCCAGTAGGCGCCAGTTGCCAAGCCAGGAGGAGAGGTATGGGGCCCCCCAGTGCACTCCCCGGCAGACCCAGAAGTGGACTGGAAGTGCTTCAGATCTACTTCCGGGTCTGCTGTCAAGCACGCTGGGGAGTCCCCTGTGCTTCTGGGGGACGCTCCATGCGCCCCAGCATTGCAGCACTCACAAACCCCTGCTGCCTAGAGGTATGTAGAGAAAACATTTAA
Organism: Crocodylus siamensis; assembly: GCF_052110815.1. Taxonomy (NCBI): domain Eukaryota; kingdom Metazoa; phylum Chordata; order Crocodylia; family Crocodylidae; genus Crocodylus; species Crocodylus siamensis. The sequence continues at coordinate 62,064,587 of NC_143402.1, forward strand.
AGCTGTGTCTAAATTGCTGAATCTTTCCGAATCTCTCCAAATCAATTTGGAAGGTTCCAATTCGGTTCAGAGAGATTAAAGGGTCTCCTGATTTGATTCGGATTTGGGAATTTGGCCGCTGAATCAGGCCAAACCTCTGCCAAATTGAATCAGAGACTGAAGCTTCACATAGCCCTACTAACTGGCTATTTGTGTAGTGATGTCAATTTTCTCTGTGGAGGAAATTCAGCAATTTAGAGAGAAGCTTCCCCAGACCTGCCAATAAAGTTATACTAAGAGCAGACAGAAGGGGTCCTAGACAAAATGGAAACAGTGTTGCAGCTTTTTTATTCACTATTCTCATTCCCCACCACTTCAAATGCTTCATTTTTATACATGTGTCATTCAAGCTACCTTCTTAATATCATTTCCTTGTAGTTCCTTTGTGAGAATAAGGAGTCTTGATGGGATTATTGGAGGGTGAAATCATGGCCATTGAAGGCAATGTGAATTTTTCCATTGATTTCAATGAGGTTACATTTTCTTCCATGGGATGTAAAAGGCACTAAAGCAAATAGCTGCATCACAGTCACTAGAACTGTTACAATTTGCACCTGATGAAGGTCTGACTGGCTGTGCACTTCTGCTGCAGATTTGTTTTTGTTTTCTTCTGGATCTCATCTTTGATCCTGATCCTGTCCCTTTGGAAAGTTCATTCAACAGAGCTAATCAGCCCACACCATACCGCACTGAGGCGCCCACACTACTTCCCATTCAGGAGGCAGGCCATGTGGAGCTGTGCCATGTGTTTGAGGGCACCACAGTTGGGCAGAGTAAGTTTGTGGTTTTGATGTGGAATGGGACTTTATGGCCATATCCTTCTGGGAACCCATGACCAAAACTCTGGAAGTCCAATGCCAAATGTAGTTTTTCACTTCAAAGGCCTTTGAAAAACAGAAAGGAAGCTTTTGCGAAGACAAGAGCCTTTTCATAGATGCCAGTTGCAAGCCACAATGGGGTTACTTAAACATTTTGGCTTGGGCTTTCACCTTTTATATTTAATGGTACTTTAACAAGTGCATTACGAGAGGATGAAGTGTGCCTTCCTCTTCTCCAATCCTGGTCTCTTTAATGGGTTTCAGTTAGGCCTGATTTACTGTCTTTCTCTCTCTGATATCCCTTTCAATGTCTTTCATGTAGTGTCTGTTGGAGGATCACTCTCCAGGGCTGACACCTCGTAGAAGGAAATGCATGAGTGTTAGTGAAACAGCCCACTCAAACCTGACTGATTCTTTCTCTGTTATAAACCATAAAGGAGGCAGCTCAATCCATGGGAAAGTGCTGATGAGCTGAATAAGGCAGAATCAAATATCAGAAGAGTGGGTACTGCTTTTGCAGAGTATTGCCGGATGATATCACCTTCCCCCTCCAACTTGAAACAAAGAGCTTGGACAGGCCTTTGACTTTTAGGGAGTATCCAGTAGTTTCATTGTCTGGCAAGCAACTCAGAACCTGTGTAGTGACACTAATCTCACAGCCCTTCTACTCCCAACCCCCACCTCCCCTTGCATTCCTCTGCCCTGAGTTAAAACAATGTGGTACATTCAAAAACTTGGCTCTTCCAAACACATCTTAGAGCTGTGATCAGTGAGCTGTGAAAAACCACCTGGATCATGGAGTCTGATGAGTGTCCTGTACTTCCTATACTGAGAGCACGAGGTTTTGAGAGCCAGTGCTGGACTCACAGGTGGTCTCTGATCAGGTGGGCGTTAGTCTCTAAGCAGACTGAAAAGCAGTCTTGGTAAAATGTCATTTTCTTCCAACTCCCTCTCATTAGCAGAGCAGTCTGTTTTCATGATAGCAGAACTGAAGCACAGCAATGTTCTGGGCACAGCAATGTTTCTCCTGGCTTTGGCCAGGAGGAGTTACTAAAGACCAACTTGAGGCACTTTCCATTCCCCATCAGGAGTTTTGCATGACTTAAATCTCTGATGGCCAAGAGGTAATGAATGGCAATTGGGGCCTATGAATGGTGACTGGGGCCTGCCACATTTATTGCATCTGTATGTTTGCAGCCATATGTTTCTTCCAACTGTCTATATAAACTCATAGGAAAGGTAGAGCTACTGCCCAGAACCCTGAGACACAACACTGAAATTCTACTGCACTAGTTTAGATGAAGTCAGTAAACACTGTACAAACAACCTTTCCCATAATATTTTGCCATTTCCTCCTCCAGTCACATCCTGAACTTGAAAGCTGGATATGTATACTTGTGTGCATCAGGAGGGGGAAAAAAAACTCTTCTTGACTCTTCAGGTGACCAGAAGAGCCGACTCATGAAATGTAATTAAAATAAAATAATTGTCTTAATCCAGAACTGCATATGTTATGAGTATTTGGAGAGGAATTCGACATCCCTGCTCTCAGCAAGGCTCATGAAAGGAGGAGATATAAAGAGCAATTAAAAGTCATCAGTTCCAACGTGAAAAGAGACCAACAATACCAACCAGCATGATTCCCCCCCACACACACCCACACACGCACACACAGGCCACAGATTTTCTCCCAGAAGTTAGACAAAAGCTTATTTCTAGAAAGGTGTTCAATCCTATTATGCAGATTCTGCAGGTTTATTCTATCTCCCCTATGCATCTAAATGGCAATATTCTAGTTGCGTACGTAGCATTTTTATCACTTATGCAGAATTAGCATTTCAACTTCCCTTGCAATGTGGTTGCTAAAGTAGGTGTATATACTAAGCATGTGTAGTAGGTATACATTGGCCAGGTATGTGCATGGCTACGTAAGCATGTACCTGAGCACAAATCACAGAAGAAAGCAGAGGTGCCTCTTATGCTTTAGCCACAGTGTGGCAGAACGGTTGGAGACCTGGGTTCTAGGTGCCCCTAGAAGCACGGCTAGAAAGGATCTCTCTCAGGAGGTCATCCAATCCATTGATTCTCAACTAGGGTGCAACCGCACCCTGGGGCACCGTGAGATCTTTCTTAAGAGTGATGTATAATGTTAGCACCGTTAGGTATGCAAACACCGACATACGTTTCATAAGGTAAACCCAGAGATTTCAAATAGAAATCCATGGTGTCAAAATCATTCTGACCTGTTGCGGTCTTTCTGACTTCTTTGCAAAAGAAGAATTGCTCTATTATTTTTTCATGGTCAAAAAAAAGGGAAAGATAAGAGCCTGCATTTTCCAAGGGTTGCCTTCAGTCTAATGAGGCTGGAATCCAAAAAGGTTGAAAACTACTGATCTAGTCCAACCTGTCGTCATCTAGGGTGGTTTAGATGGGGAATCATCACATCTAAACCACCCTAGACAAAGTTTTGTCTATTTACTACCCATGCACAAGGTTTCTCAGCAAGATTCAAATCACCACCTAAATATTTGACAAAAATATTAAACTGCACTGGAACAAAAACCACTCCTAGATGGATACTGAAAATTATGTCCCCATGTGCTGATGTTCCCTGTTAACAATTATGTTTCAATATCTGACACTGAGCCAGATTTTAATCCCTATAGTATGTGCCCTCTAAGTTCAATAGTATGATTAAAAAAATAAAAATGTCATATCATGCCTTGGAGAAATCAAAATACACAATAGCCTTTATCTACCAGGCCTGTAATCCTAACAAGAAAAAAAAAAAAAGACAACAGATTTGTTTGACAAGATCTGCCTTTCAGGAAACCATTAAGATTGGCATTAATAATATTTTTCGTCTCTTGCTCTGTAGACAGGGTGGGAAGTTAACCCTTCCCTTGCTTTATGTCAGGCTAATTAGTTTGTCATTCCACAGGTCACCCATTGGCAGTCTTCCAACCCGTTGGAATTTGCCCGGTTGTCTAGACCTTCCTTCCTGCCTCTTCTCCAGCTAGAAATCTCATCAGAGTAGGGTATTTCACTATATCTGCTCACTGCTGTTAGCAGAACTGTGGTACCAAAATAACAAGAAGGAAATCAAAGGGAAGGGCAGCTTTGTGGTTAAAGCGCTAAGCTGAGCCTCTGGAAGTCTAGGCTCCTAGCTCCATCGCTGCCCCACCCTATGACCTCAAGTAAATTGCTTAATTTCTCTTTGCCTCAATTTCTTGCCTACAAAATGGAGATAAAACCACTTTCTTTGTTTAACTGGTAAGCTGTTTGGGGCAGAGGCTATTTCCCCAATTTGTACAGTAGTATTTGTACAGCAGTATAGCACAATGGGGTCCTGGTCTCAGCTGGAACCTGAAGGTGTTTCAAGAATAGAAAAAAATAGTAGTGCAACTTTTCCAAACTGCAGAGCTTTAGCACAGGTTGGATTTAACCTGAGGAGCTGGATATTTGGATGTTTTGTGCTGACCTTGTTCTGCCTTCCTCCTCATAGCACTTTCTCTTTTTAGGTGGAAAGAACTCACACTGCTATCCAGTAGTGTAACTAAGGCAGCATAATTGGGGCAGCAGATCTGGATGCCAATTTAGGCAGGACATAGAAAAAATAACAGCTGCTCCCCACCGTCTCGCATCCACGCTGGTGGCACCAGCAGCTGGAAGTCACTGCTGCCCATGCGCTGCCCAGACCCCCAGCTGCTCCGGTACAGTGCTACTGTCTATCCAGGTCTCTTGGACATGGATTGGCATTGTGCTTCTTATTCAAGGATAGATGTTTGCATTTGGGAAGCACACACTAACTTATACAAATAGCAGACAAGCCCTTTAGAGCTTTCAGACTGTAAAACTTAGCAAGCACAGTAACATAGTGTTTTCCGGATGAATCGTAAACAGCAAGGTAACCACTTACACAGCTTGGTTGCAGGGTTTTGAGGTTCCTCTCCCCTCTGTAGGGAACAGAAGCCAAGGTCTTAGTGGAGAATCAGATACTTTATCATGGTATGGCTATCTTGTTAAGATTTAGTAGAAACCTTTTGATGGCCCAGGAAAACTATTCCCAGCAGTTGTCTAATATAACAGAATAACAAGACAGCCTTTCAGAGCAAATTATACTATCCAAATCCCTTTATACTGACTTGTGGCCAAGTAGGAATACAGGCAGACACAGCAGCTTTAACAGAGCATCCAAAACTTTTAACCAGAATCAGGTCTGCAGTAATTCCACATCTCTGCCGTGAAATTGATGAACTGAGAGGGATGTCTCAAAGAGAAAGAGGAAAAACAGCAGCATTCCTTAGCTGTTTGTTTGTGATTTATGCCATATCCTACCTTGCCTTCACTCTGCAGAGCCTTTCAGGAGCAAAACGCTACAGATACAAAAGCAGTCTTACAGCAAAATGTCTGCTCATCTCTGCTTGAATGGCACCCTGCTGTGCTGTTCTGTAGAGTCCTGATATGATAGCAAAGGTGTATCTTGCCAAGTTTGGCCCCATATGATTGAGACTTCCTTGTGTTAAGGCAGTAAGAGCATAACTATTGGGTTTATTGACAATATCAGTGTGGTCTTGTTTTTCACACAGCATTGACGGAAGTCCCAAAGTCATGTTCTGGCATGTGCGATATGAAATGTGGAATGGATTCTCAGGGGAAAATACAAAATCTTGAGTGGAACTCCATTGTCAAATCATTGTGGAGCTTGGCACTTGGATAGAGAGCCGGAGAGATAGAAAACCTGAGGAGAGCCGGGTGAAATACTTTTGATGCAGAGCAAATCACAAATTTAAGTCAAAGTTGGCAAAAAGTTTTGGGCAACAGATATGGAGAAAACAGAAATGAACAAAAATTTTTAAAAACATTGCAATATTTTATTTCAGCATTTTCAAATGAAATATTTCATTTCAGAAATGTCAAGGTGTTTCATTTCATTCTAAAAACGAGACTTCTTGAATTTTTATTTCCAAATGCAATTCAGTTAAACAAGAGGCTTAAATAACCCAACCTTCCCCCCCACCCCCACACACACACACACAACCCCTCCTCAGCTCCAAAAAATAGGTACAGGTCAAATTAAAAATATTTGGGATTTATCCCCCCAAATTTTTTTTTTAATTTAGTTAAAAAAACCTGAAAATTGTGTCAGTTAAGCAGAACTATTTTTTTCTGCAATTTTTTTGGTTTTTCCCCCAGCCAGAAAACTCCATTGTCTACCCAGCTCTACTACTGAAAATATTGGAGTGAGCATCACCTTTTGTTGGGGGGATACACCAATTCAAGCTGGCCAGTCTTTGAGAAGATTCAGGGCACCACATCACAGTTTGGCTTGCTCACTGATGGCCACAAGCAAACAGCTCCCTGGTGAATGAATAAGATTGTATCTTTACAAAAAGAAGTCAGGACTGGAGTCAAAGACTCTAACTCATGATAAACGTTCTCCTTCCCTTGGTAAGTTGGTCCAACGGCTAATTATCACAACTCAAAAATAGGTCTGATTTCCAGTTGATTTCTTTTTAGCTTTAACTTCCATCTGCTGGATCTTATTTCACCTTTGTGAAATGACAGAAATGGGTTCCCAGTAGTGGGACTTCTATATCATGATCAAATTGCCTCAGACCCTTCATCAATAAGTCAAATAAGTTTTGTTCTTTATGTCTGTTATCGTAAGGCTTTTTTTGTTTCCCAAACCTTGACTTGCCTCATTACAGTTGAGGTATCCCTTAGATGAGATGAAACGTGCACACAGATGACATCATATCGTTTGCAGGGTCATAAACTTCATGCTTTGCCAGCCAATATGGCACAATACAATGGCACTAGCAGTAAAAGCCTACTTGTCAGAAATGTGACGTGTCAGAAGAAAGGGAAGCATGTGCTCCAAAGTACCTCAAAGGCTTTCATGAGCAGCCAACTGTGTACATTTCCTGACGCCAGCTATCCATCGACCCAGGAATATTTGGCTCCTGCCCCGATCTAAAAACTAGAGACTCTGTTCCCAACCTTGTTTCTGTGTAATGTCCATGAGAGTCATGCATGCTGATCAGGATCATTTTGCTCATAATGGCAGGAGTCCACATGGCAGAAGACACTTTACTAAACAAATTGCACGTTTCTCTTGTGCTTACCTGGGAAGGAGCCAAAGACCCGGCAAAACTCTTTCTGGGTACCACTGACAGCCAAAGTCTCACAGTCAAGACATGCTAAAGTGAACGTCCAAGGAATGCCATTCCCCTCCTTTTAGCTGAGCCCTTCCTTATCCAAAGAAAATACATCAAAAACAACGCTCTTAAAAATGACAAGCCCTGAAAAATGCAGTCAGCAAACAAAGACTAGGTAATCCACGACTGTTCAAAAGGCAGCCTACAGCAGCCTGCCTGTCACAATACTTGCTCACAATTTTTCCCTGAGTAAAATATTACTTGCTTCACTGAAGCCAGCATGCTGTTGCTCCCACTAAAGCAGTGCCATAGCAAAGCAAAATGGGCTGCTTCTTCACCTTGCACTTGACTGGTCTCAACAGAGACATATTTAACTTGCAGCTCATATGGTAGCTCTGTGTCAAGAGCATCCTGGTGTCTCCTGGGCCTCCACCCTGGTGGTCTTGGAGATAAGTCTTTTCTCTCACCACTTCTATAGAAATGGGCCCCAAGAAAGTAGGTAAACAAGGAGACTACAATCGGGCGAGTGATATTTTTATGAGTTAACCGAGGGCTTGTCTTAGCAAGGGACTAATGACACTGCAGCCAGAGATAATACAGGCAGACACTGTGGATACTTCCACAGTTCTGCCAAGGCAACTCACCAATGACTTGCTATGCCAGCCCCCATCTCCCGCGCAGTTTTAACAGGAGCTGGTCTTCAGCATTCCTTTGTGCTCTGCTCCAGGGCTCTCACAGTAAGCCAACCCCAGTTGTTAAACTTTGGAGACATGGATGAAAACACGTACAATTGCAAGAATTGCCTAGTGTGGTTGGCATGAGATTAAGCAAGAAAACATCTCTGGACTCAGGACCTTGAACCATGTTCATTTGTTTATGATTGCATAATGATAGAGTCATGCTAGCACCTTTAATTGTCTGGGCCCATTTATTCCTTCAGATTAACATAGTAGCCCTCCCCGCAAAAGTGTTTTCAATTATGACCACAGTCCAAAATCCAAATTCCTTGAGGGGACAGATGTCTTCTCAGTCATCAAAGCTCTAATGCCAGAGTATATTAAAATAGTTGGCAGTGTTATCAATCCTAAGCATTTAAAAAATCAGAAGATTGCTTTAAAATATGTAATGAGATTTTTTCTTTATAATAGTACCTTTGCAGTTCTTTTTATTTGCCTTCTAGTTTGTGAATCTTTTAAGGTTCACTTCATTCTGCAATGATAAATGCGAGAAGCCTGGCGTACTACCTATTAGATGCACAAGTGCAAAGTTGTTCCACCCTTCTCAAGTCCCTGAAATGCAACCACTACTCGCTACTTTTTTTAACTTGGCCTTAAAGCTAAGATGATGGTGTATGCCAGAAGCAGATGGCCTAATGTTTCTTTAGAAACTCAAACAGAGTTGTAAAGATCACATTTAGGCGCCAAAGTCCTCCTTTCTGTTTAAAGGCAATCAGGACTCATAGTAGAGATGACCTTTTATTAGACCAACAAGATTTTTGCCAAAAAATATCTTTAATTGCAAGCCTTTGGGCACAAACACCCTTCACCAGGCATTGGAGAAAAGATTGTAAACATTCTTCTGGGCAGAAATGAAAGTTTGTATTTCATACGATTTCACAGAGGAGTCAATGGATGGAAAACTCCTCCAGGCAGTCAGTTCATAGCTGGTATGGAGCCTCTCACCTCTAGGTGAGGTTCTGTGATGATGCAAAATACCTTGAAACAAAGGCAGGAGCAGGATCTCAGGTTTCAGGTGGTCACAGTTGCTTCCTGCTTGGGAAAATATGAAGATTTCATTTTTTAAAATTGGCTAAGATTCAATATCTTCCATGTGTCAGGTATCTAGGTTGTAGCCGTATTGGTCTAGAGGAAATGGCAGTCAGGACTCTTCTCTGTTTAAGTACTAGATATATTAGTGCATGCGCTCATAAAGCTGGTACAGAAATAATGATAGCTTATATTTACATAAAACCTTCACCCTAAGAATATCCGTGGCTCTTTAAAGAAACTACCGTGGCTGTATGTTCTCTGTCAGTGTATTAAGTCCTATGCAATGCTTCAGGACCAAAAATGAGGGGGGGTACTTAAGCCAAAGAAACCACAAAGGAGAATTAAGGCTGATGGAAGGGAATTACCCCATGTAGAATTTGACTGAAATATTAGACCTATACACATTTTAGACCAAAATCTTATTCCACAGCTTAGTTTTTCCCATGGCTAGTGCAAAAAAAAATATTCTGCCTTGGGTAATCCTCTGTGCAATCAAAATCCACCCTGGAAGATGCATAGCGCTCTTACAGCCTGAAGACCAATTCAACTCCACTTTGCATAAGTACCTGATTCTCCTATTTTGGCAAAATGCAGCCTTTCCTGACCTTAATCCACTGGGAAACAACTTTGCCGTCTCCTGTTCGTTCAAACGTGAACCCTTATGTCATATCAAGATCCAGTCCACTTTGAGGAGAAAGGAACACTCATTTTTTCGCCAAGCAGTTGAGCATTTGCCGAGAGAATACAGAGCAGGGTCCATGCAGCCCTGAGCCAGGGAGAAGTTGAAGCTACATCTTCCACTTATCGGTATAGTGTTTTAACCACCAAAAAATAGTCAAGACAGAGCCAGTTGCACTTTTGACTTCTCCTGGTGAACTTGGCCCACTAGGCCACTAAGAGGAAAAGTCATGAGGCCAGAAAAAAAGTGCTCCCGAGGGAGTGTGGATTTTGCCTTTTGGGCAGAGCACTCATCTGAGATGAAGGGAGGGAGCCCTGCTCACTGCTGTGCTCCCAACACTGCTATGAATAGTCATTGGATTAAACGCATGAATAGCGTTGGGACCAGAGCCAAACCTACTGGTTCCTTCCCTGGGCTGGGGATTAGGACATGCTGCATGATGTCTGTTGGGAGTTATAGTTTCATTGCCTCATGCACCTATTCTGGAGTATTAGTTGGGCTTCCTGAATGAACTATATTTCCCATGATGCAGCACTGTGTCTTGATATGGCAAGGTCATGTACCCTACGAGTTCCAGGTTGTGGTGTTCAAGAGGCAACGTGTTACAAAAAGGGAAAATGGAGACTAGAAGTAACTGAACAAACAGCTCATATAAGGTACCACAGCAATGAGTATTTGGGAGTGTGGTTGAAATAAGTCACTTTGGAGAAGGCTTTGACTATATGTTGGGCTTTTCCATGGAATGCTGATACATCTCTCAAAAATCAGATTTAAGCAGTTGTCCGACTTTCCGATGAAAACTGGTGTGAAAAAATTCCAACCGGTGCTAGTACTGAGTGAAAATGGGCAATCACATTCATTCACATACTTGCCTGGGAAGGAGGAACAGTATAAATGGCAAAAAGCAAATTAGGGATCTGGACTAGGGTTTCTTTTTTCTCAACAACATGTCTTTAAAAAAAATAATAATAATTTTATTTCCAAACCTCCTTTCAATAATATATTGATATTTTTGGATGAAAATATTTTGTAAAAGGACAGATTAACAGATTTGTTAAAAGAGAGAACAGAAAAATAAAGTATCGTAGTCAGTTTAGAGAGGCAGGCAAAAGGCTCTTTATTTTTATTTTAGCACGTCAGGAAAAAAGGAGCTCTATAAAATAATATTTAGAGTACCGCCAAACGGTAGTGAAAAGAAGCTGAACAGACCTACAGTGAAGGAGCTGGAAACCTTGCTGTGAAACTGAAAACTGTAGCTAATCCTTCTTTCCAATATTGCCCTGTGTGAGAATAGGACAGCTGCTGGCAAAAAGCACAGAAAGAAAATCCAATGTTCCTGTGCTCACTTCTTGAACAATTGTTTTGGAGACTGCTATTTATTTGATTAACAAATCCATGTCTTCCAGGTCTGTGAGACTGAGATTGCTCCCAGCGGGCTTATGAAGTTGTGTTTGGAGGGATTCCACTAGGAATAACTGACGTAGTGAGATTTGAATCGAGGCCTGTTAAGAATAGGACCACGCTGAGGAATATGTGTCCAGGTTTCAAGCTGTATAAAATCTGGGAGTGGAGATGGGATATGAACCATATTGTAAAATTTAGGAACTATTCTTCAACTTGGGATTCAGAGTTCAGTTTGGATGTCTTGGGTGTCAGAGTCAGGAGTTCTGGTCCAAGGAGACTTACAGATCTTAGAAGTAGTCTTTGTATTTATATTCTTTCCCCAAGAGTCAAAATAGCTTATTGGTTGTATACTGGCTCCTCAGTAAGGGTTTGATCCTATGAAGTGCTGAACACTAGGGCTCAGATGCAAAAAGGCACTTAAGTAGGTGAGTGTAGGGTGCTTGACATGAATAGCACATCAGGTCATCAACACTAGGAAATCCTTGCACAAAATTCAAAATAGTGCAACATCCTGTCTCGCACGGATCCCAAGTCAAGAAAATCCTTAACTGAGTACTCTGACCCTGGTTCCTAAGTAAGAGAACCTGTCCAGTGCATGCACCTGCTGTGGTAAGTCCCCTATAGAGACACAATCGCTACATGAAGAATTTTAAAGAGAAGGAACAGAGACTTTAATGTAGCTCCTGATAAATCACAATGAATGTTTCCGTCGTCATCTATTAAATTGACTCCCATCGTCTTTGAAGCAAGGTCTTGACATAGCTGTGCCAGGTATTGAAGGCATTATAAGAAGATCTAAAACTGACTGACAAAAAGGTGAAGAGCATGTCCAGTGTGTGCTGACCTCCACTGAAAAGGAATGCTTGCTTTGCTGTCTAATTGGGAGCTAAGTTCTTTTGAAAATCTGACCCCAGCTGATCTTAAGTCCCACTGTTTAGAGAAGGATTTGGAGCACGTGTGTGCCAGTCTAACACACATGACAGCAAAAGTAACTGGAAACTGAGTGACCACAAAGCATCCTCGTTGACCAGAATGGGGAAGCTAAATATTTGGCCCAATCTCCTTGATTCCATACACCGCAAAGCAGTCCCATTGCAGACGGTGGGCAGGATGATCCTCTCAGAACAGTCTTACACTAGTATAATGTATTAGCTTCAGCAAAGTTTCTCCTGACTTACGCCAGTGCAAGCAAGAAGAAAATGGGCCCTGCAAAGTGCAAGGAACTTTCCAGTTCTAAACAAAAGGCAATTTTTCCATGTGAAGCAGGCATTAAGTTTCAAATGGAGGCCAAATTTTAAAGGTAAAACTCTGGTTCTATTGAATTCAATAGCAGCTTTGCCATGGATTTCAGGATTTCATCTTTTCTCATGTGAGCCTTTAAAAATATTAACTGAAATAAAGAGATAACGTCCTCTTTAACATTCCTTTCCTGATTCTATATAATAATAATCCAATAAAGCAAGTGTGCTACCAGTCTCCTTTCATGACTCGCTCACCGGTGTTTTACCCTTGCCTTTCAGATCTCAGGATCAGTGGGATAGTGTTGTGTCTTTTACCCCTCAGTTGATACTTAAATAATGCATAAAACGGTCTTATTAAATGCCTGTTGAATATTTATTTGGAGGCTCATCATAAGTTGAAAGATAACCTTCATTTTCAATTCCCTTTGGGTTAATCAGCTAATTAGGTATCAGCCTAGGCTCAGCCTCTTTACTGTGTTGCTAGTCAGTTTTAGATCCTCTGCTAATAATGCCTTCAGCATACAGGCAGCACAAATAAGCTTTAACCATCATACAGCTTTGTCCAACCTAAGCTAATTCAAAAAGAGGGCACTGAAGGAGGTTATGATCATGATGCCGGCAGCTAATTCTTACCAATATCGTTGGATTTACGCCAGGAATAGGCAGGAAATATTGTCCTGCATCTCCAAACAAAAGCACTGTCATAAAACTTTGCTCAGCTGGGACTTTACATCCACCCGCGGATGCTCAGAATTTTAGAGCAGCACCAAGATCCGTCTGTTCCATGAAAGCACAGCCTCTCACCTCTTGAGCTAAAGGAAGCTATCCATTGCCATCTCTGGATATAGAATCCGGGACACAGAATGCATCAGTTGAGTTCACCCTACACCCATTAGAAAGGAGGGACACCCTACACATACTAACCTGGTTATCGCATCTGATCACTGTTTATGGTGGCAAATTAGGATAGCCACCATTACTAACATTTCAGAAGCTGAGAACTGAAATTGGCTTGCTGAAAAACCCCCTCAGATTTTCCCTTTGTGCATACACACTTGGCTCAGGAGTACCAAACTGTAATGTGTTGCTATCAGAAGTTTGTTCATAAGTAGCCATTAATTATGTGATTATGGAAATTCTCTTTCATTTTTAAAAATAAACCTTATTTTGTTTGTTTTTAGAGGATAGGAGGGATCATTGTGTATACTTCACAAAAAGATAAATGCACTAAGTGCCCATTGACCTACATGTGAGAAGCAGATGCAGTTTCTCATATATGCAGTTGCATGTTTCTGACATATTCCACAATACAAGACCTGACAATTTAGCACATGGGAGAGATTTACCAATGTCTTGACAGTCTGTCAGATCCTTGGCAGATGCTGGAAATGGCTGCGAAACGAATGAACGGAAGCAGTTTTGTGTAATACTATCTTTCAGGGTTGTCAAATTCACTTTTAATGGAGACTCATTAAAATAATATTTGTATGTTAAGTGTCAATCATTTTTTAAACACTTGCTTATTGCAAATGAGTAATATCACACTTATCCCTGTTGAGAGAGAGTCAGATTCTCCTTTCCCTATACACACCAAGTAGAACTTTGCAATTAAAACAGCACTGATTTCAGTGGGATAATTCCTGGAATAATGCACTACTCGATATGAATAAGGGAGCCAGGATCTGTTCCATAGTTGAAATCGCGTTATATTTATAAAAACACAATATCCATTGACAATTCATTGTGGGCATATTTCTGCTTCAAGTCGCATTGCTAGTTGCACTGACTTCATGGGGGGTGGCTTCTTCCTCTCACCCTTGTAAATGAAAGGAAAAAAAAAAACCAGACCCAAAACAGGCTAATACGTCTGACTTCCAACTTTCATTGAAATTGTAAGGAGTCTTTTGCAACTCAGTAATTAAAGGTGAGTTTCCTTTTTCTTATCCGGTAAGTAAAGGTGAGTTTCCATTGTGGCTGCTCTATAAACCCCCTACCGGCAGGACTCCACAGGAGCTGTTGTTTAAGTCAAATGGCCCAGCCCCTCTCCTCCTCTTGAGCGGACCCAGGTGGGCAGCCAGCAGGACCTGTCAGGTCACCTGATGTCCTTATCCGAACCAGCCACACCTGCAGAGTCACTGAGGGGCCACATAGCTAATTCAGCAGAAACTTCGCATCTAGCATCCAGGGCTCAGCTCCACTTTAGGAATCCAGTACTGCTGAGTCAATAGCAGCTTCTGCAGCCTGAACCTCTGCCTGAGGAAAAGAGAAAAAGTCTGCAGCCAGCTGCTGCTCCCTGTTCTGCACATGCAGAATTACCTTCTCTTTCCCCTGGCACAGGCTCAAGTTGCCAAAGCTGCTATCACCATATTTCCTCACTTAAAATGTGCCCAACAATTTCCTGCAGTTTTTTTTAATAAGCTGCCTATTGTATGTGAGGAATTCATAGAATCACACACAATTAGGATTGGAAGAGATCCTAAGAAGTCATCTGGTCCAACCCCCTGCTCAGAGCAGGGTCATCCCCAAATAGATCATTCCAGCCAAGGCTTTGTTGAGCCAGGCTTTAAAAACCTCCAAGGATGGAGCTTCCACCACCTCTCTAACCTGCTCCAGTGCTTCACCACCCTCCTAATAAGAAAGTTTTTCCTAATATCCAACCTAAACTTCGCTTGCTGCAATGTGTGACCATTGCTCCTTGTTCTGTCACTTGTCACCACGGAGAACAGCCCAGCTCCATCCTCTTTGTAACCACCCTTGAGGTAGTTAAAGGCAGCTATCAAATCCCCACCCCCCACCCCCTAGTCTTCCACAGACTAAATAAGCCGAGTTCCCTCAGCATCTCCTCATAAGTTATATGTCCCAGACCCAGAACCATTTTCATTGCCCTCCACTAGACATGGATGACTGGTGCCACCTGAGTCGGGGGGGGCATGTTCCTCCCCAGTGGCCAGTCAGTGACTGGGGGGAGTTCCCCCACAGCCAATCTCAGTGACTGGGACGTGCAAGCAGCGATCCCAGAAGTGCCAAAAATGCTCTCAGAAGTGCCAGCGGTGCTTCACCTAGTGCCTCCACACCCGAGCCGGTGCTCATGGGGTGGGGGGGTACCAGCACTTCTGCCTGCCCCTCCCACCCATCACCGAAGCAGGAAGTGCTACCTGTCAGAGGGTGCACCAGTGCTCTCAGGGGGTGCACCCCCATGCACCTCCTATGTATCACCACTGCTGCTGGACTCTCTACAACTTGTCCAGATCCTTTCTTTAGTGGGGGGGCTCAAAACTGGACACAGTACTCCAGATGTGACCTCACCAGTGCTGAATAGAAGGGAATAATCACTTCCCTTGGTCTGCTGGCAACACTCCTACCAGTGTAGCCCAGGGTGCCATTAGCCTTCTTGGCAACAAGGGCATACTGATGACTTATATCCACCTTATTGTCCACTGTAACCCCCAGGTCCTTTTCTGCAGAGCTGCTGCTTAGCCAGTTGGTCCCCACACTGTCCTGGTACATGGGATTGTTCCATCCTAAGTACAGAACTTTGCACTTGTCCTTATTGAACATCATGAGATTTCTTTTGGCCCAATCCTCCAACTTGTCAAGGTCACTCTGAATCGTAGCCCAACCCTCCAGCGTATCTACTCCTCCCAGCTTGATGTCATCCGCAAACTTGCTGAAGGCGCAATCCATCCCATCTTCCAGATCATTAATGAAAACACAGAAAAACAGTAAATGCTTTAGAGGAAGAGTAAGTGAATGAGGCAAGTCTAAAGTGATCCATCCATTGCCATGCCCTCCCCACCCCCAGCAGTAATCAGCATTGGCCTAGAGATGTCAGGGATCCTACGTATGTGCCCCAGTACCATTCTTAGGCTCATCCAAGACAGAGAGTTAGCTCACTTCTGCACTCTATTGGTATCACAAAAGGTGACAAACTATGATAAAAAAAATCTAATGCATCTTTAAAAAACTAAGTTTGATCAAATTTGGCACCACAAATAATTAAATGTTTTCAGATACAGGCACTGCATGATGTCAGGACAAACCACAGTTGAAGTTGTTCATTCCCACATGCAGAACTAAGGCGCCTCATTGCTTTAAGGATAAAAAAATACCACCGTGTCTCATGCCCTTTACAAATATTTGGATTTGCAAACATCTGGCACAATTCCTCAATCTCTGAGGGAGGTGTTACCTTTCTTCTGCCAAGCGATTTAGAAGAGAGCAACTGTACTACATAAAAGACGTATGCTACATATGTTTCTTTTTTTAATAATACAGCTAACACAAAATGCTACATTTACATAGGTGATGAGAGTTACTTATGATTTAGATCAGGGGAAACATGGAAAATGAGGTTCCACGTGCCCAAACTCAGCAAGTGCATCTGAAGCAAACAGTCTGATTTAACTCCTTGGTGCCAGTATTGGAATACCACACTACACCTGGTTGATCATCAGAGAGTGAAATTTTAAAAAATGAGGGGTTTAAGCTCTTCAGCAGTAAGATATCTCCATTGGCAATGGACTCTTTGGTCTCTAAGCACTTTGTCATGAATTAAAAACAGTTGCTCATTGGCAGCTATGAATTATATGTGCATTTGCTGCTTATTAGGGGATGGGTTGTCACCTAACAACCCAGCCTACGTAAAAGAAAGTGTGGAGCTCTTCTATCCTAGGACCAGCTGGTCTATTTGGGCACATCACAGCCTAGGGCTGTTCCCTGCACTGTGTGGGAGGTAATCCATCATTGGCGCAGCCTTTCTGCATTGCTTTTGGAGGGTGAGTTGGCATGATGAGGATGAGTTGGCATAATGCCACAGCTCCTCCCACTTCCTTCTACTGTGTGCTATTGCCACCTACTTTCATGGTAGGTTGTGTAACAGACTGGTTGTCATGGTCTTGTTTCCCTAGAAATCTCTCCCTAGAGATGAGTGGGAGAGGCGCTGGGGTTCTCAAGGACAGGGGAACTCAGTGCCCAAGATGAGTGTTCATTCCTTAAGGGAACCAAGGGATGACCATCCCAACAAAAAGCAAGGGGGGCAGGAGTGCCCAAAAGCCCCCCTGGCTCACCAAGGGTGTACGGAAATGCCTGATTGCCAAAAAGGCGGCGTACGCCCGGTGGAAGGGGGGTGCTGTCTCCAAAGAGGAGTATACCCCCTCTGCCCGGGCCTATAGGGGGGCTGTTAGGAAAGGTAAGGCGGACATAGAGCTAGGACTTGTGTCCAAAATCAAAGATAATAAAAATTCCTTTTTCAAATATATAGGGAGGATGAAGAAAGCACCAGGTAATGTGGGGCCCCTGCAAGATCCTGTGGGCAACCTGGTGGTTGTGCCAGAGGAGAAAGCAGACCTCTTTAACCAATTCTTCACCTCCGTTTTCTTGGGCAAGGACCAGGACTTCCCCACTGTGATGCAAGACAGACTCGAGGGGAACGCCTCCAGACCTCAGGTTGGGGAGGACCGGGTTAGAGAGCTTCTGGAGGGGCTGGACATGTTCAAATCAGTGGGTCCATGTGCTCTCCACCCCAGGGTGTTGAGGGAGCTAGCAGGGGTTATTGCAGGGCCCTTGGCACGGCTTTATGAGCGCTCGTGGTGCTCAGGCCAGGTGCTGGATGATTGGAAGGTAGCCAACGTGGTCCACATCTTTAAAAAAGGGAGGAGGGAGGACCCAGGCAACTATAGGCCCATCAGTCTTACCTCAAACCTGGGGAAACTCTTTGAGAAGATCATCAAGGAGCACATCTGCGATGGGCCAGCCTCAGAGATGATGCTCAAGGGCAACCAGCACGGTTTCATTGGGGCAGGTCATGTCAGACAAACCTGATTGCCTTTTATGATCGGGTTACAAAAGCCTTGGATGCAGGTGTTGACATGGATGTAGTCTTTCTGGACTTCAGCAAGGCCTTTGACACCATCTCCCACCCCATCCTCATTAAAAAAATTGGGCAACTGTGGCATTGATGCCTACACAGTCAGATGGATTGCAGATTGGCTAAAGGGTCGTACTCAGAAGGTGGTGATGGATGGGTCATATTCGACCTGGGGGGAAGTGGGCAGCGGAGTCCCCCAGGGCTCGGTTCTTGGGCCCGCGCTGTTCAATCTCTTTATCAGCAATTTGGATGACAGGGTGAAAAGCACCCTGTTTAAATTCGCTGATGATACCAAAATTTGGGGTGAGCTGAGCATGCTAGTGGGAGGGAAAGACTGCAGCAAGACTTGGATAGGTTACAGGGGTGGGCTAGCAAAAACAGGACGCGTTTCAATACTGATAAGTGCAGGGTGCTGCACTTGGGCAGTAGTAACCAGCAGCACACTTATAAGATGGGAAACACCCTTCTTGAAAGCATGGAAGCAGAAAGGGATCTTGGAGTCATTATTGACTCCAAGATGAACATGGGCCGACAATGCGAGGTCACGATTGGAAGGGCTAACGGCACCTTGTCGTGCATCCACAGATGCAACTCTAGCAGGGACAAGGAGGTGATATTCTCCCTCTATGCAACACTGGTCAGGCCACAGCTGGAGTACTGCGTCCAGTTCTGTGCACCCACTTCAGGAAAGATGTGGACAACATGGAGAGGGTCCAGAGGAGGGCCACCTGCATGGTCCGGGGACAACAGGCCAGACCCTGCAATGAGAGACTGAGGGACCTGAACCTGTTCAGGCTGAAGGGGGACCTGGTGACCATCTATAAACTCACTAGGGGGGACCAGAAGGGTTTGAGAGAGACCTTGTTTCCCCTAGCGCCCCCCGGCATAATAAGGAATAACGGCCACAAGTTGTTGGAGAGGAGGTTTAGATTAGACATCCATAAGAACGACGTCATGGTCAGAGTGGCTAGGATCTGAAACCAACTTCCAAGGGAAGTGGTGCTGGCTCCTACCCTGGGGGTCTTTAAGAAAAGGCTTGATGCCTACCTGGCTGGAGTCATTTGAGCCCAGTTTTTCTCCTGCCCAGGCAAGGGGTCGGACTTGAAGGTCTCCAAGGTCCCTTCCGACCCGACTTCTATCCTATGATTCAAAGGCTCCAGCAACATGGATATGTTAGAGAACCAGAAATGGTCTCCACACATGCCCCTGATACCCTGTGTAACTGCAAGAAAAAGATCACAATTGAGCCTGAAATATTTTCATAATCAATGTTACTCTGTTAATATAGAGAGCTGGTCAAAATATGGCAATAGTTTATGTGGGGAATTTTGAACAATGTTCTCTAAATTTCCGATATATGGTGTTTGTTTTACTTTTCTTTTCCCCCATTTGCATCCATATTTCACTCTCCTTCACACTTAATTTTTTTTTCCCCCCTTGGGAAAAAGCAAAGAAGGAGGAAAAATGGAGGAGGAGAAAATAAATGGAGGGGAAAGGGACGAAAGAGGGGAAATGTTTCTGTTTCCAAAACTAAAGAAAAAAGATCAAAATAAAAAAATCAAATGATCTGCAAAAAAATATTTGAGGGGGGTTCCCCCATTAAAACCAGTTTTAATGCCATTTTCTCCACCATCTGTATTGATTTGTAATTAATTTTGTGTTCAAATGGAGGCACCAGGATATGTGGGATAAGACTGTTAAAAAAAACCTGATGCCAAAAAGTGAGGCTTCTCAGTTCATCATTAAGCACCTCATTGTATGATCCAGTGTTTAAGGATATTTAAAAATGCTGAGCATGCAGCAGCTCCCATTAAATTTCACACTCTTGGGGAAAGTCCTATTGTCAAGGGAGTTTTTTCACCCTTTTATTTGCAGGTTACATTCAGTAATTCCTTCCTTCAGGTCACAGTAAAGGCCAGAAGCAACACCTTCCATTTATACCAGATGCGCTAGTATACATTCATAGGAACTCCACTAACCTTAATGTGCTTAGGTAGATACTCTGGATTTGCATTGCGGTAAATGACATAAAAATTTGTCCTTGCCATGGGAGCCACAAGGAGGTCAAATGCTTTACATACATTACCTCCTCCTTGGAATCCTAATAATGTACAATTTTCAAATGTTCTTTCCCAGACACTATAGTTCCAGTAACTGTACTAAATGCATTAAAAGGCTCTGATGCAGACTTTTACCTCTAAAGCAGATGAACACTCAGCTTAGCTGGTGGGATAATTGAGGCAAACTGTAGTTTTGTGGGTTGAGGGAGGAAAAGATTTTATGAGACCATTAGATGAATCGGCGTCATTTTATATTACCCCTTTCATTTACTGGGCATTTTATCTCCTTTCCAACTCCCCCACAACAATGTATGTCAGCTAATTAAACTGTCAAATACCTCATTTGAAAAGTATATACATATTTCATTAGCTAAGAACCCAACATAACAATGTGGGAGGTGTGTTATGATAAAACTTTGGTCTAAACCCTTCTGAAGTCAAAGAGAGTCACTCCCTTGACTTCAGTAATTCTGAATCGGACCCGTAACCACAAACAGCTAGAAACTTGATATCTAAATGGTGTAGTAATTCCTGTCTTTTAACCAAGGTTTTATTTCTGAACCAGTATGTGGGAGAATGAAACCACTCTGAAAACGCACAATGACTTTATAATAAGTGACTCACTGTAAGCATCAGTGGAATCCAGTTGGTTAGTCCATGGGAAGGGGTTTCCTGTTCTCGACTTTCTAAATGATTTTGCCCCTGCTCAGGTTTGTTTTGTGCATGTAAAGTCCCAAACAACAGCAGGCCCCTTTTGTTAAAATCTGCCAAAAAGAGCTTACAGACTAATTAGACAAGACATAGAAAGGGTAGAAGAAAGGAGGTATCATTATCCCCATTACATTTCAATCCCCAGAAACTGAAGTAGAGAAAAACTAAGTGACTTGACCAAGGTCACACAAAAAATCTGTGGTACAAAACCAAGCCTGTGTTAAAGCAAGACATTTCTCCTTCCCTTCTATAATAGGAAGCATTCAATTTCCATCTTTCAGTGACAAAAACTTGCAGGTGCCTTAAATTATAAATGTTAATAATCTGACTTCTGTCTCTCTGTCTCAGGCTGAAAATTGGAAATGCCCCATATTGTTCCTGATTTCAGATGTGGCCAACCATCTGTTAATGGTTTTCCTGAGGTTACCTGTTACAGATAGATCTTTTGAACATAACCTGAAGCACATGTGGTTTTAAGATAGACGTTAATTAGAAACATTTATAGTGTCAAACGTATGATTAATGCATAGGGTTTTAATTGAAATGAATCAACATTCCTGAAGTGTACTCTGCTTTCCTGATGTAAGATTTCTCAGGATAAAGAGACTTTTTCGAACAAAAAGGCCAAAGACACAACCCACTTAGATGAGCTGTTCTACAATGAAGTCAGTGGTGTTAATTTACATTGCCTTCGGATTTGGCCCAAAGGCTGCAGGCTACATAAAATAATAATAATCATAATAAAAAAACACCATGACACTGATCTACCATACTTCCTTATTAACAAACATAGCTGCAAGGAATTTTGAAAAAATGATTAAGAATGCTCATCATTATTGTTATTATTATGATGTATTATTTGTAATGGTCTTTTAATTTGCCTAGCAGCCATTTGCCGAGAAAAATATCTGGCTTTGAGTTTACTCCACTGTTATCTTTTTCACTTTTATTATAATACAGAATTTTTATGGCTTTAACCCTTGGGAGACTCCCATCCATCCTAGTTTTCATGGGAGGAAATGGCTTGTGACTGCTGCACAGAGAACATGAAGGTGTTTCTTGGATCCATCATCTTAAATTTTGACTGCGGCATTTATAAGGATCTTCACATACTTCATTTAACTACTTTTGAAATCTGTATCCAGGACTTTTCCACCGGTCTTCAGGTCAACACTAGGACAGGTTTGCATTGGAAGTGAGTGGTGGGAAGCGAGATCCCTGGAGTCCAAATCATATATGGTCTGAACACAGCTATTCATCTAGTTTACTTCATTTCTGATAAAGCATCCCAAGATGTGATATTGTCAGTGATCTATGAAGTGTTTCTCAGGAGCAGCATAACCATCCAATAGCACATCCTTTATCTAGGTGGCTCTTGTTTTAACCTTTTATAGCATAAGAAAACTACAGCTGAGCTTTGTAGAAAAATAGTCTGTGATCACATCATTAAAGTCTGTATCATAATGTATACATACATACATGTTAAAGGTATGAGCTGAACTGCCCATTGGGCTAATGCAGATAAGACACACCAGTTTCTATAGCCAATGGCCCACCAAGAAGTAATGTGGCTAGCACCACATCTGGCTGCCTTTGACTCAGTCCAAGCGACTAAAAGAACAGTTATAGCTGGATTGACCATGATCCTTCCCCGTAGGTCTGGTTATCTCATGCTCATACCTCAGAAGCTGTATGAAGTTGCCTAACATGCTCACCTACCACAGCCTTGCATCTATGCATGTAGACAGCCTTAATTCTGGCATTTCCTACCATTTCAGGGGTTGACTTTGCAGTCTTAACAATCTTGTAACCCAGTTTTTTTTAATGTAATTATAGATGTGGTTTGGATTGAGGTTGCCTGACACATCCCAATATAAAACTCTATTTTCACTTGCATGTAACTTTGCCAAAATATAACTACTTGAAGTAAAATGTTATGAACCTGATTTCTGCATCAGGCTGAATTTTATTTTTACCTTGTATTAAAACAATTTGGTTCATCTCTGAAAAAAACGAGGAGAAAGAAAATGTTGTTGTTTTGTCGATGCCAAAAAATTCTGGTAACCTTTTCTTTAAAAGTAGTAGAGTTCCCATGCTTTAGCAGGGAGTTGAAATCTGGAGGTGCCCATGTGTCTTCTTCTGTCCTTGGGGAATTCCTTTGAGAAATTCTGATGATATTTGGCCAAGTGAAAAGACTTTGGAAAATTGAAATGTGCATGTGCTCAGAAGAAACTTGGTAGGACTTCGCAGCTAAATCTCTTGAATATACACTGGGTATGGTCTAGTCCAGGACAATAGGAGCTGAGCTGCAAGGACCCAAAGTCTCTCTGTTCCTCAGCTGCCAATAAATGTCTCAGCAATATTCTAGCACAGTGTCCTTTCACACCTGTTCCCCAGACTGCCATTAGTTCAAACACCAGAGATCTGTGCAACGAATATAAAGATTTCAGCTCTGCCTATGGGCTATGTGGGTGTCAGCATGATGCCCCTTTATTATATTTCTGCTTAGGACACCTCTTCATATCAGGCAAGCCCAGGTGCAGCCTGTATGAAATGTGTAAGTGCTCTTAGTCAAATATCTGTATTGCAAGTTAGCCTTTTTTTTTTTACACTAATTGACCTCCTTGTGTATAAGATCGATATGTACGTAGATGGTGAGTTTGAATTTACTTCAGAAAAGCCACCAAAATCACACTCCTTCTGAAAATCTTGTCTAAGATTTTGAACAGCAACCTGTTCAGATTTCGGGTGCTCGCTTTGCGCCACCTTCAGATGCCCTGAAGTGTTGAGCACTTTCAGTAAATCACTCCCCTTGGAGTATCAAGAGGCATATTAAAAACACCAGCACCTAAACACCAGTTTACTTGAAAATCTTAGCTTGACTCTGAAAAAGTCTCATCACCCCCAGAGAGGACATGAGATTTCCTGCACCTAGCCCTACCGCTGCCTTTCTTCTATTAGCTTTCCCAGTCTCAAAAGATATCTATTTCAGGATTTGTTTTTAAAAATGAGCAATATTTTGGGTCCTTCTTTCTTCCCCTGGACTACCAGGACTCTCCAAATTACATATCACCCCTCAGAAGCTAAAAGCCATGAACAGACTGCTCAGAGCACAGAAGTGCCACTGCGCAGCAGGAATCACCCACTTGCTCCTGTTTCATAAGTCCCCAAAATGGGGCGATATAGCTGCCTTCAAGTCATCCTGAGCATAAGCCTAGCGCCGCATTTAGGTTCTCTGTCTCGAGCATGCTTACTAGCACAGTGACTGGAGCTAACAGGCTTCCCTATTTAAAAAGAAAAGCTGCTTTTAGGTTCAAAGAGAAGGAACTGACTTTTTTTCCCCTTGTTCTTAGGCCTTTCCTTGTCTCCTTCTTCCAAACCCTCCCTCCCACTTTCCTGAGCACAAAGCCCTCGTTCTCAACGCCAATGATTATAATCATCCTCATTTGTAGCCATCTGAGAAGCTCCAAAATATCTTTCCCTTTAGCTGGTCTCTCTCCCGGTGAGGGAGAATAAATATGCGAGTACATGAAAAGCACAAGGTTCCAGTCAGTAATTTAATTTAAACCAAATATGGAGTCAAGTTGATGATTAATATAATTTTTTCGCTGAAATGAAGGCGGAGCGGCTCTTTTACTTTTGGTTTTGGTCTCGTTCCATTTCTAAGAAGCTAACTGCGCATTGGCAACGAATGGTGATGACGACGATGACAACGATCGTGGCGAAGGCCGTTAAAGCAGCTGTATGAAGCACTTTGGATTTGCTCCAGATTCTACTGTTCTGTCCTGAAATATGAGTCATGTTTACAGGCCTGACTCCAGCTTCCCTCTTGTGACTGTTGTTGTTCAACCAGCGAAAGTGTTTTGCTTCACTCGAGCCAAACAATATGTAGAGCTACAGGGGATTGACACCGACATGTGTTGTGTAACAGGCGCATCTCCAGGGAGAAACACAATATCAGGCTGAAATGCAGCGCTACATGCACCTGCCAGAGCTCACAAGCCTCCTTCCCCCGTGGAGGCAGAAAGGAAACTCAAATGCTCTGGGGTGTCGGGGCGGGGATTTGGTGAGCTACACGTCATTTCAGCTATGTCAGAGCTGAAGCCTGCGAGGCGGCGGGAAGCAGGATAGGAATCAGAGCCACGGGCATTTTTACTTTTGCAAGTACAGCAGCGCCAGTGCTTCAAAAAGCACCCATTGCTGCGACGCTTGCAGTTGTGGAAGTGGTGAAATGCGCATCAGCATTGAGAAAATGGCACCTTGGAGGTGCTCGAGGCCCAAAGCCCCCCGCCGCCATTTTCTGAGCGCTGATGCACATTTGGCCACTTCTACTGCACGTGGCGCAGCACAGTTCGCCTCCACTCGTGTGCAGGGCAGACTGGATTAATTGAGTCGGCTCAGAAGCGATGGGTCTCTGGTGAGACACCAAACAAAAAAGTCTGTGGATAAATGTCCAATATGATTGCAAGGCCTTCCCTCGTGGATTTTTAGTGTTACAAAACACTCATCCATGCCATTGAGATTCAGGATGGCTAGACACTAATGTGCCAAATTCATCTCTGTAGTTTTAAGTTACTTCCTTGGTGGCTCATGAGATGCCATTTAGGTTGTGAAGTCAAAGGCCGTTAACCACAACATTTTAGTGTGTACCATTAGCTGTTAAATCTGGTGTGCTTTAACCATGGTAGTCTGATGGGCTGTTAAACCCAGTGGACCTTTGGCCATAACTGCTTACGTGCTGGGGCAGGTGGGGGGGCAGGTGTCCAGGAAGGGGGCTGGAAGGTATAGAGGTGCTTTGAGTAGGGGCTCCGCACAGGTGTCAAAGGGATGGACTCCATGAACCACACCCTCAGCTGGTATACACTGATGCACAGGCTTCAGTAGAGCACTGCTGATTTATACCAGCTGGGGATCTAAGTAGGTGTAGTATTTGCCTAAAACGAATAATCAAAATCCAGTAAAAATAAGCGTTCAAGAACAAAAACCCAAAGGAGCAATCCTGCTTTAATTTAGAAGGAAGGACAAGGTGACCTATTCTCGGGGTCTTCCCATTTCCAATTATTTTAATCCTCTGATTCCCCGCACTGCTGTACTGTGAAATTCATTTGAGACATCAAAGTGGGATTGTGCATCCAACTCGAATAAACTTAAGGTCCAACAAAAGACCTCCCTGCCTTCACCACCTCCCTGCCTTTCAGCTCAGCATCCTGTGCACTTGCTTAAGAGCTTCATGGAAATAAAGCATCCAATTGGTTTGCTGAGAAATCCGGATTGAGGCTCTTTAGCGGGTTTTATTTTTTTAAACCCAAATAGAACAATCATTTTTCATATCTATATTAATAAAAAAAAAATCTGTCAGTTAAATCCTGTTCTAGCAATTAGCTCCCTGCACAGCCCTGCTTTAAAGTGCTCGCTTTTCATTGTTTGCTCCTATTCATACCACTGTAAAGTTCATTAAAATCACTGCCGCTATCTCACACAGAACAACTGCTCAAGACATCAGTGTCATGCAGTCAGGAAATTTATGCTTTGAAGTTTCCCTTTTATTCATTTGTATCGGGTTTTTTTTTTTTAATGGCTAAACCAGTTTTATGCTTTTCACAGTTATTCAGAAATCTGTTCCTCCTGACACCAAGCCGATACATCATCCCTTGCACATATCCCCTTTTTCTCATTTTCATCGTTTCTCTCCCTGCTTGCTCTGGCTCTCTGCTAAGTCCATCACAGCTTTGTTTTTATATCCTCATTGCTGTATTTTATAGACCAGTAAAACCTAGAAAGCTGCTTCAGAAAACACACATGCCAGCCCTTTGATGTTTGTATTTGTGTGGCAGCTCGCTGGAATTTGTCAGCACTCACACAGAGACAAAGACTTTTGAACTTGCCTGCTGCTAGAATCAACTGCTGCCAGACATCAGACAGAAGGCAGTGAGCAATGTAACAAAGGCAAGAATAATAGTAAAAAAAAAGGCAGGTGAAAACTTTCCTCTCTAGGTCCGACATGTTTTTGATTGAGAAAAATATCATGGCTTTGACTTTCAAAAGGCTGAGCTCCGTCCCTAGGACTCCTGTTGCATTCAATAGGACTGGTGCATGTGTGCAGATCTGAGAGGATGGATTTGATCCAAAGGATGCTCTGGTACAGCTGTAATGCTGTGGTTTAATGAACTGTATTGCCTTTCCCAGTGTGGTAAGCTCCATGACAAAGTCTGTGAGACTGGTGAAAGGTGGCACCTCCAGCAAGGAAAGCATATGCCAAATACAGCCAAGGAAAAAGGCTCTTGGCTTTCACTTCAAGGTACCCCCAACCCCAAAAACGAAAAGCAGAGATAGTCACTTGGCTACAGAGGTCTGTGACTGCAGATTGGAAATGGCGATGTCTAGCCCAGGGTCACATTGGCGAATGCTTGTAAAAATAACCAGGATTTGATTGCACGCTGCCCAGGAAAGAAGAACAGTTAGTTTCCTACCAGTGCACGCAAACAAGAATTTACACTTCTAGTGTTTGACATCTTTCATGCCAAAACCGGGGCAGACTTTAAAGACATCAGCAAACTCGACTTCTTGACAGCCCTATGAAGAAGCATTATTATCTCTATCTTACAGGTAAAGGCAGAAATTTGCTTGCTTCCTTGCAAAAGTCCAGAAAAGCAAACCTGGGGGACTGACTATATCTGCACCAGCAGGTTGCAGAATGGTTCCATGGGTGTGCCAGGGCCTTTGGTAGAGTCACACTCAGCTGCTGTAAATCCATGAAGATCCAGGAAAGCCAATCAAAAAAAGATCAAAGGTCAAAAGTCTGCCCAAGCTGAGTAGCTACTGTGGTTCAGGGCACACCAGTTTTTTAGCCAACAACACCCAAAAGAAAGATGTGCCTAGTATCATGCTCAGATGCCTTTCACTTCCCACCCTAAAGGATCATTTACAGTAAGATCAGCCAGAGACAGCCCTCACCACAAGTCTAGCAAAAGCTGAAGTTCAGACCTCAGGCACCCTGTGGCCGTGCCCCCGTGGAGCACAGAAGCCACAACCAAGGTTAGTTAGGCTCTATTATTCCTGGCACACAAGAGACACTACCCCAAAGATCAGGCAATGTCATGCCCTCTTCCTCACACAGATAGAGGATGGAAAGGAAAACTGAGGTATAGAGAGATGAAGTAACCAACTGAAGAGCTGGGAATACAATCCACATCCCCTGACTCTGAAGCCAAGAAGCAAATGTGAGCCAGCACTACCTGTTTCTGACCCTCCTGTAGGGCAAACTCTTCACAAAGCTTGTTTTTAAGGAGCTTTTTCAGTGAAATATATGAATGATCCTACATCAGTCGATCAGCAAACTCCAAGACCAATTTCCCGTCCAATGCTCTAAACTAGGCATGTCATACTCACCTTGTCTCCCCAGCTAGATCCAGTCTGGGGGCTTCTCATGGACCAGATCTGGACCTGATGATGGCAAGGTGAGGTTAGTGCTGGCAAGGCACGTGGTGGCGCTGTGAGCAGCTCTCACCTCCTTGCCACTGAAGTCAGCCCCAAATCCAGTGACAGACTCTGCCCCCAGCTCACCCCCTTCTTCCCCAGAACAGGTCGGATCCATCCCACAAGCAGTTTGTTCGACACTTCTTCTCTAAACAGTACCCATTTTCTGCATAAAAATGCATGGACTTGAACGGGCTTGGATTAGCCCCCCTAATGGTATGGATTATCCATATGTTCTACAAAATTATCTATATAATTACTATAAAATAAATTCTGTCCTAAAACATATGATGTATTGGTTCCTGGTTTTTTTCTCCCTAGGTTTTGCGTATGCAATGTAAAAATAACGCCATCAAAACTTAACCCAAAAAGTTAAATAATTTTGCACTTTTGCTTGTTAATCTGTGGGATTTGAGGAGACACCCAGCAGAAAATATCTCTGTTTTACATAGGAACTAAAGAAAGTTCTGTGCTGACACAGAGCTTGAGACCTTAACAAATTTTGTTACCGTATAACCTGAATGGAGTTCATATAACATAGTCACCAAATCACAAAATTTTCGTGAATCTGTTAATGTTTGACTCTTTCCTTTAAACCTCAGCTTTAAGAAAGGATCGTATGAAAATTTCAGATCTCGTTTGGGGGTGGGGGGGAGTACTTTTGTAATTCTTGTGAGTGTAAAGAAAAGTTTAAGAATGTGAACTCCTTGAACACTGGAAAAACCAGAGTTGTTATTTTTTAATGTAATTTTTAAGCTATCCTCATGATCTTGGAGACTTGATAAGTTTTGATCACATGCGATTGGCAGCACCACATGTGTTAGGTTAAGAGATCGACTACACCATTCCTCAGTTAAACCAGTCTTAAAAACAGTGCAGTATCTCAAATAGAAGACTGAGCCTATTGATGTGTCATTTTAGTATTGATGTAGTATAGTAGCACCTCACAGAAAAGCAAACACTATTTCATCTCCTCAAAGAATGCCTAGAGGGAGGGAGATTGTATCATCCCTTCTTTTTCACATCAGAGCACAAGTTAAATTCAGTTATGAATTACCTTGTCAGGATTAGTTGAATGCATCTGTAAACTGTTTCTAAGAGATACATTATATCTGTGATTTAAACTCATCCATCTGAAATCAAATTAGAGCCTTAAGAATAAGCTTTGCAGCTCAGGTGATTCAGACGAATGTCTTCTTATAGGTTTTAACCTGCTTGGTGATCTGAATACATGCACGATTGAGCTAGGGCATTGCTAGCTTTCTCCATCTATGTGGCTGTCTGCCATGACTGATGCTGACTTGGGAGCTAGAGAGGAATTTAATCTCTCATGACCAAATTTACAGATGAAATAGGCCTCTCTCCCCACAGGCTATGTTAGTTAAAGATAATCAGAAGTGGTAAGTAATACCTGTAAAAATGTTTGAAATAAAACGTCGTTTAAAAAAAAAAAAATCATGAATTTGCTTGGCTTTCAATCGAACAAAACTAAATGAAAAATATTCCATTTTCTGCTCCCTTCCTTTTTTTCTGTCTTTTCTTTTCCTTCTTCCCTGTGGAAAAAGGTCATATTTTTTTAAATACCATAATCTTCTCCATATGTCTAAATTATGGAACATCTCATTGATGTTCAGTGTTTAGGCTGCTTGTTTCTTCTCTTGTATGCCAGTCAGCCTGGTCTACTTAACCTAGGCATAATGGATAGCAAAAGCCCCCACTTTTGGGGGAGAAAAAATTATTTGGGGGCGCACCTCCCCAGCAGGTAAGTCCCACCTAGCCATAGCCCCACTCAGTTTACCCCTGCTCTTGCCTCTGCAGCACTGTCCCTCACCACGGGGGCCTCGATCTAGCCCCCGCCCCTTCCCTCCCCAGTGGACTGACCTGCTGGGTTGGGGCATGCGTGTGCATGTACACAGGCACTCAGCCCCCCACCCCAGCCTCAAATCGACCCCAAAAGGCTCTGAGATCTACCAGTGGATCGAGATCCACTGTTTGGTTACCACTGAAACAGAGTGAAGCACCTAAGTTCCCTATAGATTCAACAGAGAGAGTTATGCACCTCCAAAAGATGACCCAGAGCACTTGGAGCAGGGGCAGGCAATTATTTTGGGCAGAGAGCCGCTTACCCAGTTTTGGCAGGCTGTTGAGGGCCGCATGGGTAGCCCCGCCCCCTTACAAGTGCCCTGCCCCCTGGTCACCATCTTGGGACCAATGTCCCAGCATCAGACACCAGTGGGGCCCAGAGTGGGGCATAGGCTGCCAGGGGTCTGCAGAGCTGGGCTGGGCTGCACCAGCAGGGAGTGGAGGGAGCTGGCCCGGCTCCATAGAGCCCCTGCTGGCCGGGGCCCTGTACTCCTGCCACCCTGCCCTGGGCCCCACTGGTGCTGGCTCCAGGACACCAGTGAGGGCCCCAAACTCCCACTCACTTCTAGTGCCCCCAGCCTCGCAGTACAGGCCGGAGGGGTAGCAGGCAGCATGCAGCCCCAACCCCTGCTCCATGGTAGGTAACAAGCTAGTGCTGAGTGTGGGGAAAAGTGGCCCCTCACACTCCCTGTGGCCGGCACTCCCCGCTGCAGCCACTCGCAGCCCACGCGGGGCTGTCCTGAGCAGGCACAGGCAGCCCCTTGCGGGCTACAAGCAGCTGTAGCTGGGAGCATACGCCATGGGGAAGGCAAGGGGCTGCTTTTCCCCAGACTCCTTCCCTGTCCGTGGTCCTCCCCTGCCCTCCCCACCCCCCACCTGAGTTTCCGGCACAGTGCAGTCACATGGTTCCAGGCCAGAAGCCCCTGTTGTGTCTACCGGCTGGGGGGGCAGGGACCGGGGGACCCTACTGTTGCAGGAGCCTGCCAGGCTTCCCCTGGGTCCTACTGCCCCTGCTTTCTGTCCTTTTTGACAGGAACCAAGGACAGATCAATATTTTCTAAATTTTTTAGAGACCCTGTGGGCCAGATAGAATGGTCTCATGGGCCGGATCTGGACCACGGGCCATATTTTGCCCACCCCTGAGTTAGAGCTAGTCAAGATGAAACACCAGATGCCTGAACGTGTCTGACCTCCAGCCCCTCTCTGGAGTGTAGCTGCCTCCATCAATTCAAGACCAAAAACATCCAGAGGGAAGACATGGTAGCAGCACCTGCCTTTCCTTTAGCAGCTTAGTGAGTAGAACACTGATTCAGGACATTCAAGCTCTCCTTGGCCTGAGGGGATTCAGACCTACTGTTCAAGGAGGGTTCCCTAAGCAGCAAACTACAGTGGGAACAACCTACCCCCTTCCTGTTGAATCTGGTCTACTGACCAGGCAGAAATGCTAGAGGCATGGATACAGAAGGAGAGCAAGCAAGAGAGCATGACTGTAGCTCAGTGCTGAGCAGGGAGGAAGGAAACCGGGGTACTTGTTCCTGCTACCAGGGTTATTTCTGGTTTTGGACCAATAATTGTTAAGTGGAAAATGCAGAAACAGCCCAGGCACCAGGGCCTACAACCAGGATTCCAAATTCTTAGCTGAAAGCTCTGATATGTGGGTATTATATCAAAAATGGGCACCTCTAGTCTAAGTGCTCTGGTGGTCAGTGATAGATGCTGGAGTCAGGGCTACACAGGAGACCCATCTAAGTTCTGAGGAAGGCCAGGAGTACAGCCATCCCCCTCTGCCTATAGGCTACTGTTGCCTATTCAAAATATAGATGCTCCCTCTGCCACGGCTCTCAAGCAACATTAAAGACATTGAGTGGGAGCCCTCAGAGAGGCTTCAGTCCTTCAATTTTGGGCTTGACATGTTCAGAGCAGGAGCGGGTACATGAGGTGTTCTTCTCCAAGCCTGGCCTGGGACCACCATGGAAGTAGTCTAGCCATACCTTCAAAGGGCCAATATGCTACTTAAGCTGATCCAATGTAATGCCCTAAATAGTAATTTTGCAATAATTTTCCCCTGATTTCCCCTGATTGACCAGCTCCCAGTTTCAGCAAGCAACCTACTTTCTGAGGCCTCCACCAGTTTCTAATCACACTCTTTCTGGGTTTTAAGTTCTTAGTTGTTATCACAAACCTCTTCGGTTTGGATTCCCAAAGCAGCAGGGGTTCTTTTTCAAAGATCAGTTGAAAGAAAATATAAATAATACTTCCCCCTTTCCCCTCCTCTCCCGCTCTTTGACTAGAAGTATTATCTTTTATAATAACAGAATCATGCGATAGCAGAAAAGGAAATCAGTACAAATCCATGAAAATGTTTCTACACTTGGTACGCTTGCTAATTTTAATGGAAACTTAAAATACTGGGCAATGCTATTTCCTTTTAACTCCTTCAGTGCCCCAGGAACATGTTGTGGGCTACATTTTTAGCTGGTGTAAATCAGTATTGTTCCACTGAAGTCTTCTGCTTTTTACCACCCCCATGATAGGGTCTGCCCACAAAGCCATGATGAAATGGGCCCCACCTTCCTTATAGACACTGAATATATGTAAGTACTAAGGGCCAGAGTGTGATTTGGACTACAGGCTTGTGCCAGGGAATACCAGGAAGCAAAATCCCACTTATTTTCTGTGCAGGTGAATTAGCATTGGGTTTACAGATGTAAACATGAGATGCATACTCATTTATTGCCTTTTCTCCCACAGGAACTGGACAGGACCCTACGTCTCGCCCGTCCTCACAAGCCAGCGCTTTTGGTTCAATGCAGAGATGACATAATTTTTTGCTGTTGGAGAACAGCAAGAAATTCATCTATAAAGTCTCTATAACAAGGTGGATGCAGGTGAGAAATTATGACAGGTGTATTTTTGAATCATAGCAACTCCTTGGACTCGATCAGGGCTGGGAGGATGCAGCTTACACAGTCCTACTTGTCCCAGGCTGAATTCAGAGACAATCTTTGACTCTAAAATCTCTATGCACCCCTCTGCTGATATGCCCTGCATAGACCTTGCTGTGCATGTGGCACTTCAGGGGTTAATTCTAGTTTGCTGGCACAAATACACTACTTCAGTTTACAATAGTTCATGGCTTTTTTTTTCCCCCTCTTGAGGATATTCTCCAGGAAGCTCTCGAAAAGCCTGAAGGCAGGGTGGTAGGGGCCAAGCAGTGGAGGGGGGGGAAGCATGTTTCATGGGACTAAGTGAAGTGCTGTGATCAAGATTAGAGCAAGGCCTTAATAATGCCTGAGAGAAGGCCTACTGATGGGTTTCTGCTCTGGTTATCATCATCCTGGTTTGGGTCCTAAATGTTTACTTCTCATATGGAAGCCTGTGGTTTGGGTTCCCTTACGGCATATGTTGATGGACAATGGAAAATTTCCAGACTATGCTGGAATTCAAAATGAAACAGAGACACCCTCTGATTTACAGAACTATGCAATGCAGAGAAAACCATACAGCTTGCACCCCTCCCCTCTGTTCCTGCTCTCTCCATCACCCCGTGCTAATTCATTGTGAAGTCTCACCCAGAGATACCACCTCTGGGAGGAAGAGGTAGGCTTAAATCCATGTTGTCAGCACCCTTGCGTGAGGTCTCTGATAACTAATGTCAACCTAACTTCTCTTCTTCCTCTCTTATCCTATGTTGACTTGTTGCATCAGTGTGGTTTTCCTCTGTCAGATAACACAAACCTTAATGTCAATCCCATCCCCATGCTGTGCAACCGCAATGTAAAGGGATGTACTTGGTAGCCATGTTGGTCTCAGGCCAACACGGCTACCAAGTACACCCCTGAAACATGGAAGATGCCAAATTTTAGCCAATTTTGGATATTAAACTTCACTGCAGAATAACAAGGAAGGGTTTTTTTGCCTCCCTGCCTGCCATCTGACACCTCCAGGGAAGGAATTCTACCTAATCAACCCATCAAAGAGTAGCTCAGCACAGCTCACAAAGACACTCTCATGGACCCAGAGGGACAGACTTCCATCTTCAGCTCCCTCTGTGCAAAAATTAAGTTTATTTCCTATCTATGGGGATTTTTTATCATCTTCTACCATCTACACTTTAACCAGAGCCTGATGAAGGGACTTTGATCCCAAAAGCTTGCAGAAAAGAACAATTTTCTTGCCATTTTCCAGGTGGTCTAATAAAAGGTATCATTTTGGAACCAAGAGTTCTAGTTTTTTGTACTGCAATGTAAAGTCTTTCACAGAGAGAGTCTCCAGCAGATAGCATTGTCCTTACCCCAACCACTTCATATGAACCCAGTGGAAAGTGAGATCCTTCCCCTGGGAGATGGGGCTGCTCCAAATACTAAATAATCAATGAAAGCCCTGAAAGTCGATTGATTTATGCTCCTAAATCCCTTAAGTAATTTAGAAAACACACTGATGGTCCTCTAAAATCAGTACTCAAAGTCCAGTCCTCAGAGATAAGAGGTTTGGCAACACCCAGAAAGAATGCTCCAAAAAACCAACCCACATTGTGCTACTTGCTTAAATGCACGGGATTTTCAATCAAACTCTCTAAAGTCCATGGAATTGTGGCCTTTGATAGGAAGTCTGGTTTTGGTTCCTCATCCCTACTTCTGGTTTGGAACTGGAGCTTAAAGTGATAACATCTCTGAGAATAATCACACTCTGATTTTCTACCACACTATTTATAAAGCCAAAGCAGGCAGCTATCCAGAGAAAGCCACACGGGAACAGTGCGAGAATGAACAGGCTAGGTCCTTAACATATAGAAATGGAACATAAAACAGAGACAGAGAGTTAATTCGGCTGTATACTAGGCTGCACTGTAACTTCTCCTTTCCTGGCATTGTGAATTAAGAGGCACTAATAATATTGTCTCTGCTGGTGACTCTCAACTTTGCTTCCTGAAGTTCATTCTGCTTGTAATTTTTCATAACTGCTAATCTTTGCAAAATGTTCTGTTATTTCAGGGCAACAATCATAAGAAAGCATGTGGTTTAGGTCTAAGGGAGTCTTTTATCACCTTGCTATATGTATGTAAATCCCATTGTGGTCAGTTAAAGAGATGCAAAGACAACTGGGTGTTTGGAGATATACTTTGCAGTAATTGTTCCAGGGTTTTCTGAATTACAGTCAACAGGAATTTTCTCAGAAGAGCATTGAATACAGGTGCAGACTTAAGTCTAAACCTGTCAAGGAAACCAAATTAAGGTCACAAGAGCAGTTCTAACGCTGCCATTTCCTAACCTTTTGAGTATTTGATTTTGGAGCTTTGGAAGTCCCTTTAAGGTACATGTCAATGTGTTTGGATTTGTGTGTGCATAATATGTGTGTGT
The DNA here is from genome assembly GCF_052110815.1 of Crocodylus siamensis. Classification (NCBI taxonomy): domain Eukaryota; kingdom Metazoa; phylum Chordata; order Crocodylia; family Crocodylidae; genus Crocodylus; species Crocodylus siamensis. Next base: position 62,100,034 of record NC_143402.1, read on the forward strand.
AATACAGCAGACCCCAGATTCCTTGCAGGTTTAGGTTCCTTAGTCCCCTGTAAAGATGAAGTTTGGTGAACTAGCCAGGAGTATAGAGCCACAGCAAACAGTTGTGCAGGATTGCTGAGGTGCTCCAGCTGTTTGCTATAGCCTTTGTTTCGAAGGGAATTGCTTCTCCGATCAGTTGCCAAGGACTGCAGCTGTGCTCCAACTGAGTGGAAAAGTGGCACCCTTTGAACTAAAACCTGCAGGAATAAATTGTGCTGCTTGTCTGTAATTTGGTCACTCACTGTGAATTAAGCAAATTGCAAAAACTACTCCTATACAAAAAAATCCAGGTTCTGCTATATGCATGTATATATCCTTGTGATTGCCCCTGAAGCCTAGGTCATGCTTCTTTCCCAATAAAGCTTTAAAACCCAAACAGGAATATAGCACCCAGAGGCAACCCTACAGTAACAAATGAGCATGAGCACTTTAGCAAGCACAGGCCACTTTTCAATAATAAAATAAGACGCGTATAATGGAAGCAGGGAGAAAAGCTGTCTGTGAAGAAAGAGGTTTCTTTTTCAAGATTAGAAAGGTTTCTTACACACATAAATAAATCTTGTGGCCATGTCTTTTAGGTTACGATGCTAACAGTCTCCTTTGCTTCTGCTCCCTCTTCCAGTAGTTGTGGTTTCTTTTTCATACAATGTTTGTTCTACCTCAAGTTTCATTCTGGCCCATAGTTGCTCATACAAAATGACAGGAACAAGTAAACCATATGGCGGGGCAGTTTCCAGTGGGGAAAAATATACACTTTGACTAAGAGTGAGTACCTAGACTTTTTACGACAGTCCTGAGTATAGGAGGCTCCAAACACGATTCAGAAAAGCAATACGAAGAACTAGTTTCCGGTTGTTTCTTGTTCCATTTCCCCCCCCCCTTTTCCCTTTTAACAGTTCAAATAGTAAATTGAGTACTTGTGTGAGATGAGGGCTGAAAACACACTGCCATTTTGTGGCATTTGGATGGCGTGCAATGCCCACGGCTGGCAGATAGATGCAGACTGGCTATCCTGCGTGCTCCAGAACTTGCATGTAAAACACTCCTAGGTCTACAGGGACATCTAAATCTCCATTCTCATTGCACATATAAATCTGATTTCTATATAAATCAATATAGTGAATACTGCATCAGGACCACTTCCAATATCATAACCTACCTCCCATAAGAAACTGCTCTCAATCATGCCTTTGTCATTTCTAGCACAATGCTTTTGACCTTTGAAGACCAACCTCTCGTAAGCTACTGATTATGACCAGTCCCTTCAGTCATCCTGCATTTTCACTGCAGTCATGCCAGTGTTTTTCTTGTGAAAGAGTCTCTCACTCATACTGGGATCAAGACAGGATGACACTTTCAGCAAAATATGAGGGCGGCAGAACACCGATGCTTCCTGAATTCCCACGGGGGTGAGAGTTCATGGGTCAACTGAGCTAAAAATGTAATGGACCCAGCAGGCCGTGTGTGGGTCAAGGACTGCCATTTGCATCCCATCAGGACTAAGCTGAGAACCCCAGTTCAGGCATAATGCTGCACAGTTGTCTACTGTTGAAGTGGGATTTTGTGTAGTCTGTTTTATGGGGCATTTTAATCTTCTAGGAAGGTGGCTCCTCAGTATCTAGATATTTTTCCAAGCCAGTATTTGGCCCTATTGAGATTAATCTATTTCAATTTAAATTACTCTTATGGAGTAATTTAATGGAATAATTGTTTGTCCATTCTACTTCAAGGCTAAAGGTGACTGACTTAAAGGTGATTATCTGTTGTTAATAGCCTGCATTAGTGAGCAAGATGTCAACATTACCTTTGTAATCCTTCCCCATACTTTAATGTTGCTATTAGTATTAGCATTGCTCTATAAAATATACTCCTTCCCTGTCTCATGGAGGTGCAGACTGCCAGTTCACAGAATTGATGAGAAGGCTGCCTTATATTATCAAGCGTTGAGGATCCAGTAGATTGTTCTGTTAAAAAAAATAGAATAGAAAATGTAATGGACATTTGATTCTGGCCATAAAGAATGAGAAGCATTTGTTTAAATCAAAACAAGTTGACCACACTGTTGCTTAGCCTGGTCTCCATTTTACCACAGTAAACATCCTTGCCCCCAGATTTTGTAACATACTTAACTGTTCAGTCGGGTACTTAACTATTCATCTGATGAAGCAGACTATAGCCTAAAAAAGTTCATGCCTCTCTGAATTAGTCCATAGTTTGCCATCCTACTGTGCCTTCTGCTTAACTTCAGACTAACACAGATCTTTCTATCTGCAATAGGATTAAGGTAATTTATTTGGCCTCTATATCCAGGCTGTCCAACTTGTAAGTGTTTGGGGGCTGTAACCTGTGGGGGCCGCACCTGCACGGGCCAGGTGCTCCCGGGGCCACTGACTGCATGAGCGTACCACCTCTCCACACTGCACCATGCATGGACACTTCCCTCCTTCTCCTGCTATGTTGTATGGCATCTCACATGAACACCCCCCTTGCTGTGCTGCACCATGCCACATGCAGATGCCCCCCTCATCCCTGCTGTGCTGCATGGTGCCTTGCATGGATGCCCCCGTGCTGTGCTGTACCAAATCACACCACATGTGGGTACAGTACTCCCCCTGCACAAAGCCATGCGTGTAGGCCCTTGGCCCCTTCCCTAGCTCCCACAGCTGCGGGCTGCACTCTCACGCCCTGTGCTGCCTCGGGGGGGGAGCAGGAAGTAAAGGGAGGGGAAGCCTGAAGCCGTGAGTTGGACAGCCCTGCTCTACATGAGCCAGATTCCACTCTGCTCTCCTTCTCAGATCTTCAGGGATTTTTCCGTTTTGCCTGATTATCATTACCATTATTGTACAGCCTGCAAGACCTGGTCAGGGATCTGGACACCGTTGTGTTAGGCCTTCCAGGAACACAGAACAAGGTGATCGTTCTTGCTCTAAGTACCCTGTGTCACTGTAACATTCATTTGAATGATCTACACTCAATATCTCTTGAGTTACTTTAGCTCAAATGGAAGTGGTCACACTGGAAAACAACATATGAGCAATATGGTGAGTGGAACAGCGACTGGATTAGTATCAGATAGGCTGCTGCAATTTGAGTTGCTGCTTCCTTGTGGAATGGCTAGCTCCACTGTCAGCAGTGCTCATGACTCCTTAACTGGTTCCTGTGTGATGCTGATAATGCCAAACTCGTAGGTTTGAACTGAGTGATGCTGGAGGACTTGACTTGCATTTTAGTTTGGCAACCTGCACTCCTATGTAGATGTTTCCTTTCTAGAGAGGAAGTTTAGCAATATGAGCAAAAGAACTTCTTTGGTCCATACAAACTGTATCCCCAGTAGAGAGCTTGGACACTAGAGCCAATCTGTACTATACCAGCAAAACCTTTGTGGTGTAGTGAAGCCCTAAAACAAGAGATAACAGATGGAGGAACCAGGAGGAACAACAAAAAGACAGGGGAGGAGCAGAAGAAAACAATGGGACAGTTTTGGTCAACATGATACGCAGTGTTTAACCTATTGCTCCACTATGGAGAATAGTTATTGTCAATGGCCTGGGGACAAGTCTGCCATTATGATTCAGCATTGGGAACTCCCTTTGATCTCCACTCCCTTTGTCAGAGGCTGGCTAGCTGTCCAGCACCACAGGGAACACCTGTGTGTCAGAGATGAATAGTGCTTCAGACAATGGGATCAAAAAATCCCAGTGGTGAAAGGTCAGTGAATTTACCAATACAGCTGGGTAAAATAGTTTAACTGATTTTTCTCTCCTTTTAAAAAAAAAGTTGTTTTGAAAATACAAAACCAGAACATTTAAATAAATGGATTTTGAGTTTAGCTAGTATTTTCAGCATTTGGGGGTTTTGTTTTTTGAAAACTGAAAATGTTTATCACTATTTTCACCTCAAACCTAGTCTTCGAAAAAACAAACCTGTTTTGTTTTTGTTTTTACTTTTCTATCGATTCTCCCAAAATCCCTGGGGAAATTTAAAAAAATAATATCTATTTCTAAGAACTAAATCCTATTTCGCTTTTATGTGCCTAAGAGGCACTTCAGTAGCTGTGTAACTGCAATGTTTGGCATTTAGGCACAGTTTGGATTCTGATTCCACCTGTGTAGCTATGTCCCCCTAACCCAGAAGGGGCTTGGATTTGTATCTCTTACTTCCCTATAAAATGCTATGAGCTAAGCATTACTCAGAGCACTCTCCCACCCTCCTCTTGAAGATGACCAGTTGGACTGCCATGGGGAAGATGTATGGAGCCAGGGAAGGAGAACAAGCTAGAAAGAGGGTGGCTCGATATGATGAATCATTCCTTGGTCCCTGCCTCCAGTCAGGCAGAAATTATTCCACTGCTGTTTAAATGCAAGGTACAGGATAGCCAGTAGATATCATAGCTACAAACCAGGCTCCCCTCCTTTCTAGCTCACCATCCATTTCACTAAGGCCTCCTTCCTCTGGCTTGATGTTCTTGTGACCCCACACGTTTTTCCCCCAAGGCTGGTCAGTGGGCCAGCTTCAAGAGGAGGGCTAGAAACAGCTTTGGGCTGTGGCTGGCTCATGCCCTGGGCTAGGGACAGAAGTTAAATTTGTTTTAGTAATCAGAAACTGGTTTAAACCTTTAACTGAACAGAAGTTCAGTGTACATAAACCCGTTCCAGAATGGCTGAGACTGGTTTAAGGTAAATCTGGTTGAATGTAGTATCAGACTTAACTGATTTGAGTCAAACCAGTTTATGAAATTTCTGTCCCAGACCCCTTCCTGGTTCAAGTTAAAACATAGTCCCCAACATCCTAGCATGCTTTCCAGCCCTGGGTTGGGCTGGGCTGGGCTGTCTACTCCAGCAGAGGAGGGTTGGGGGTGGGGCAAAGACTGCCCCGTCCCTCCCCCTCCCCAGGCTAGGATCTGGGGCTAGGGAGGAGGGTTAAACTTCCCTTTCCCTGAGTACAGAGCAGAGCTGCCATGCCCTGCTAAAAACTTACTGCTGGTTGCAACTGTAAATCCCAGAAGCACCTGGAAGCGGGAAGAGGAAGTGATGGGCAACTCTGCAGAGTCCTGCTGCTGTAATTCTGGACTGCAAATCCCAGAGACCTCAGGGGCATGAGGAAGAGGAAGTAAACACACAGCCCATGCTCTAGTGCCTTCTGGCTTCTGGCCTGAGCCACTGCAGGTATGTGGCCTCATTTTCTGAATCAAAAGTGAATGTCTGTTCTGTTGTTTCTCAATTTAATCTTTGCAGTTTAGACTAGCCTGCAAAGATGGAATCGATTCAGCCTTGGGCTTGTTGACTGTCTGTACTTAGCCCTGGAGACCAGAGTACTTTCCTGTTAAACAGGAGATACTGGTTCAAACCACCTGAGCCTGAGGGAAGCCTAGAAGTTGGGTCTCTGGCTCCTGGGCCAAGTGACTATGTGATATACAGTGAGTCTTCCTGAAAGTGTAGAGTGCCTAGGAAATATGGCATCCCAAATGAGAGTATGGGTGCAGCAGTAGGTGTGTCCTAAGGTGGCAGGGCTAGGCCATAGACTCTTGCAAGACTGAAACAGCTGTTAGATAAAAGTGCCAAAAAGCCACGCTGAGGCACCCAATCTATACAGATGCTGTGGAGCCAAGTCCAAGTAACACGCTGCTTCTTACAGTAAAGCATGTTTTTCTTTTTGTGGTTTTGTGGGGGGAAGGGGTTTCCACATCTGTCAGCGCCCCAAGGGTTTATTTTCAGGTTGTCTCTATTAACCAGTTTCTCTAGGTGAATATGACCATTAAAAAATCTAGGGAGAAATTTCTTTAAACTGACTGGTTTTATTCCACATATAGACTGGAAAAATATTTAAAAAAAAAAAACCAGCAAGGCTGACTTTCCACTTTCTTTAATATCATTTGGCTGAGACTTCCAGAGTTATCTAAGAGGTTTGAAAGCCTGACACCCTTAATTTTAATACAGTCCAAGTCTCCTGCATAGCTTTGAAACCACAAATTATGTGGTTAGGGTTTTTTTTTCCCTTCTGTATTCTGCCCAGAGCTATGGATTTAACCAGGGTTTTATGGATGTCTTGCCTTCCAGAGTCACCGAGCTTACTGCTTCAAATTTACCAGCTCCTTACCTCCATTGCTTCACCCCTGGAGAAGGAAGTTCTCTCCCAGACTCTCCTGAGCGTGCCTCATTATTCATAAGTTCTCTGTTCTATTGGCCAGAAACTTCTAAAAAACTGCAGTTTTCATTCAAAGTGGGTTTTTTGATGAACATATGGGGCAAATTTGGATGCTGGATTACATATATCATTTAGTTCTAACTAGGTCTATGAGTTTCCACTCTGCTAGAAAAAGAACTGCATTTCCTGTCTGAAAATAATAGCAGCTGCAACCAACCAGTCCGTTTGCTTCACAGGAAAGGTCCACTTACCTAGCAACACAGTAACACATATTTTCCTTCCTATCTTCATCTTATATTTATATTGGCCCACATTTTCTCCAGCTTAGGGGAAATGAACTGAAAAACACCGTAAAGATTTGTAAGAAAGCTTACAATTTGTTCTAATTCAGTTAATATTTCCTGTCATATAGTGTTACCTTTGAGTTTATAACTTGTGATTTTTCCTTGTGTGGTACAGTTAATAAAGGTAAAATGTTATGAATAGGAAGTGGTATTATTAAATAGCTAAATTCCCAGCACTAAGGAAAGAACTAGCAAGCCTGAATACTTACTGGGCAATAGATGAACAATTACGTAGATAACTGGAAGTGTGTGTGTATGTGTGTGTGTGTGATATGTACTATTTCATATAATTTTATATGCATAAATAAAAAAATCCTACATATAAATACACACACACACAAACTAAATAAAAAGAAAATTATTAAGGTTACTGCCAATCATGCAAAAGTTATGAAATGTCAGAGTTAAGCTGATTAAATTCAGCCTCCTTTTCTTTAGGCATTATTTGTCAATAAGAAAGGAGTGGATGAGGACAGAAGGTGCCTACAGTGCTACCTGTTACACAAAGCATGCTAGAATTTGTGTTGAAAGGACTGCTCAAATTGCTCCTTACTATTGATTAACCACTAAATTTTGAGAATTAATTAGTTAAGGTTTAATTGATTGTTAATTATGGATTAATTCATTTACAGTGCACTGTAAGTGACCCAGGATGCTTTTCCACAGGATTCATGTTCTCAGTGACATATCAGAGATCATAGGTTAAAAGGGTGCTTAAAGATGCATCTTGTTTAGAAGCACATGGCTAGTTCTATTTACACTTACAGGACTACACAGGTGCTTCAAGGTAGGTCCATGTTTAGGTGCTGTGTTGAATTAGGTTATAAATATTGCTCACAACTATCAGCATTATACTAAAAGAGTTCTTGCTAAATTTTATTTCATCCCTGGGACTACCTAATGTGTAGTTGCTGGCAAGGTTCTGAGACAGCTGATGAGAATTAGGAAGATATCCTTTTGTGCCTGCGTAAACATGTAATTCTCCTATACTTTCAATGGGCACAAGTATACATGTGTCTCCTGTGTACCCAGAGTGAATTTTGTCATCCTGCAGAGGCACACAGCTCTTCACTGACTTAGATGCCTGTGGAGATGGAGCCTCCTCACAGTTACATAGGAGGTGTGTAAATGCATCCTTAGGCCATAGTCTGTCTCTGTCTCTGTGTAAGCTGGCTGTGTGTCCCAGAAAGTTTGGTTGGTTAATGACAGAGGGGGCTGGAGAAGGCTGTGTTGTACTTGTGTGAGCTTTCCTTTTCTTTAAGGATCTAGGAAAGTTTGCTCCTACCCGTCCATCCAACACATAAGCATATGTTCCTTCCTATCAAAGATTCTGGGTCATATCATTCAAAAGGTCTATTCTGCATGAAGAAGTACTGTAATGAGGACTGCTTTTCAAGGCTTTCCAACCTGGGCCTCAAGGGGAAAGATTCAATTTGGAGCATCATGTGAAGAAACCTGCTCTCTGCCCAGTGATGATTATGTGCTTTCCCCAATGACTATAATGCTCAGTGCATCAACAACCATGAATGTCTGACTTCCCCCCAACTAAGCCAACATCTACCTTCCTGAGCCACAGAGTCAGCATCCCTCTTTTGCCTGGTTTCCTTCTGCCCCAGGAAACTTTCCCTCTCGGCTGTCCGGTGGCCTCGCCACAGCAGGCAATTGTTCTCAGGCTTCCCCAGCCTGCAGTCTTGTGAACAGTTTGTGGTCCCACAACGTGGGAGCTCAAGGTTCAAACTCCCTCAGAGGGAGGTAAGTCTAAAACCTAGGTTCCCGAAATCTCCTTTATCCTGGGTAGGTGCTACAAATATCAGCTGGCTGGAAAAAATACAGGAGAAAGATGAACCAGGGTCAGACAGTCACATGAGGTGGCTTTGAGTCTACTACAATTTTAGGGTGAAAGTCGCAGCTTTGTACATCCACAGTGGGGTTGAATCACAACAGAATATAAAAGGACTTGTGTACCTCTGGCACAGCACTGAAGCACTTCTGCGCATGTTCAGGAGGGGAAAACCTGGTTGCAAAGGGCAGAACGGGAGCTGCATAAGGGCATTAAGACCACATCCACATGTAGTGTGGACATTGGTTCCCCCAGGGCAACTAGCAGTGGTGCACCTTGCACCGCTGCTACTTGTCCCTGGGGAATGTCTGTGCCATGCAAACTTTGGCATCTGGCAAGTTACCCCGGGTTAGGTAGGGGAGGCTGGGGCAAGCACTGGGCTGGCCCCATCAGCCTTACCTAGGATCCCAGGGCCCCCTGGGGCTGCAGCCATGGCAATTCTGCCACACAGAGTCTGGATGACAACCACAGCATGGCTCCAGCTGGCCTGGCTCTGCTTCTGAGCAGCACATGCTGCCCATGAATGCGCTGCTCCACTTCTTTTTTCCATAGGCTTTTTTGACCCCTGTATATCCAAGAGTCAACCCCCTCCCCCAGCTGCACCATGGAGAATATCTGAATGTGCGGTATGTGGCATCACAGACGTGTTGATGATCCATTGGATGACTTAAGGAAGGATTCAAATTATCTTTGTGAATTAAATAGAAGATTTCTAGCTATCTATCTGGCCATTTGGGGCTCTGGCTTTGTACTGTGATATATAAGAATGGGCAGTAGGTTCATGCACTGGCCTGGTATATGAACAGCTACATGCACACATCCATGAGCATAAGTCCTGGAAAAACAATGTTGCTGGAGAAGGCCTCTGCTATGTCTAAGTCCCTAAGCTGAGTAATAAAAGCACTTGCTCAAGGAGCTGGAGACTCTGGTTCTGGAGTCCCCTCGCCAAGACAAAGTTAAACCTGCATTTCTGACTTCCCAGTACAGTGCTCTTACCACTGCACCCTAGATCAGGCATTTATCCAGTCCCTTGTTGTTGCAGATGTGTCAATTGAACTTGTTGGTAGGGAAAATAATTCTACTCTTAAGCTGCTAGCAGATGCTTAAAAAAAAAAACAAAAAAAAACCCCGTGGTACTTTTTTTAAACTTGCCACGCTCCTGCACCCACCCAGTGCGTGCCCAGAAGCAGTGCGTTAGTTGGACCTGACTTGCCCAATGTCTATGTAAATCAGGTGCTTTGTGGGGCTTTTTGGGCACTTTTACCTTAGAGCTGGTTGAAACAGCTTTATATAAAAGTGCCAATAAGTCCCACTGAAGTGCCTAATCTACACTTCGACCCAGCTCCACAGTATCTGTAACACGCTGCTTCTTCCAATAAAGCACCCTTTTTTGTTCTTTTTTTTAACCATCTGCAAGCAGCCTTAGATACTACATAGATAAGCAAAGGATCAACAGCTTGTACTTCAGACCAAAATGGATGCAAGGCCCTAAATAGCATCCCCAGCTCTTGGACCATGCCATCTTGGGGCCATGAAGAGCCAGAAGATTTATTATCTCGATTTCCTTCTACATCAGTGTTTCTCAACCTTTTTAGACTTGAGGTGTCCCTGGATAGACTTCAGACACCCCTAAATAGACTCAGGGCACCTCTTGGAAAATACCAGCTCTTCGTTTTCACTCTTGTTTGACTACAGAAAACTAATAGAGCAGCTTTTCTTTTGCAAAGAACTCGGAAAGACCACATCTGTGGTCAAGTAGAAACTCTGGCTTTCTATTTGAAATCTCTGGCTTTATCTTGTGAATCACACTTGCAGTCCTAATAGCGTTAACATTGTGTGACACCCCATGGCACCCATGAATGGATCTCAAGGACCCGGGGGGCTGTTGTACCCTTATTGAGAATCCCTTTTCTTGATGTCTGGTGGTGAGGTGAGGAAAGAGGAGCTCTGGGCCTTCTTTTCAGCCTAATCCTTCTAGAGTGCAGGCTTCACAGACCAGCAAGGGGCACTTGCACTGCACTTCTCAGACCATGCCAGTCACAACAACAGGATGCCCACTTACCAGTGACAATTAATTCAGTATTTAGATTCCTTACACAGCTTTCAGACTCCAAGTCTTAGTGCACAGCAAATAGCATTACTAGTACTGTGACAGCTGGAGTTGTTGGAAAGCATTTTGGAAGGTCAGTTTGTCGGCTCTTTTTAGGTAAAGCTAAATCTCACCAGGTAAAGGGAAGGGCTTTTTTGCTGTGATTTGGGTTTAATCAGCAGCAGAGTGGCCCTGGGATGAGCTGAGCAAGCAGTGAGTGTTTTGATTAAAAAACTCAAGCTGTAGAGAGACTATGTTTCTAGGTTTGGGAGGAAGCAGCCTGACAGAGGGGGTTTCCTTTTTCTACTGCTGCCAGCTGGTAAAACCATCATGTAAGTTGTTTCACACAACATATCTCAGGCTGTGAAGGAAGAAAAATCCCGGCTTCATGGAGAACAGCCGTAGCTTTACAAGACTTGGGGGTATATTTCACAGCTGTGCCACAAACACATCAGAGGGCCCACACCAACTTGCCTCTGGCTTCACAATTTTGGATTTACTAGCATACCTGTTTTCAAATCCCATGTAAGAAGGACAGGAAAGGGCAGAGGACATCCACTACTAATCACACCCACTACTAATTACAATATCAGCACATTGCCCCCAAGAATGCCAGATTCCCAGCTAGGCTAAAGAGGGTTAGTTTCATTGACATCAGTGGAGTATACCAGGTTACACCATTTGTAGATCTGGCAAAATCCTTCTATAAGGAGGACTGGAAAAAGTCAAAGCCCTGTCCATAATTCATAGTCTCACACTGATGAGGTCTGTCTGAGCTCAGACATGGTAGAATTTGTTGAGCAGTGATTCATGCTTCCAGCCCCTCCCTTCCTTCTTCAGAAGGTCAGAGGATCTAGGAACCATAATCAAAGAAACGTTTTTTTTTAATTTAATCCAATGGGGGTTTCAGCTTGTCAGCTGTAAAAACACTAAAAACCCTTCAACAACCTGTCTGGAAAGGAGGAAAAAGGAACTGGGTGCTTCCTGAGCAAATGAGTGCTGAATTATGCATGCAAAGATGTCATGCGATGCTCTTTCCAGCTAACTTTATTATCTGACAGATGCACAGCACAAATATTAACTTCTGCTGTTTATTTTTTTCTCTCCAACTGTTACAGCAGCTCCAACCACCATTCCTCACGCAGCCCAGGAGAAATCAAACAGCGCATAGAAAATACGCTCTTGTCAGGCAGCCTTAGGAGAGCTCTTCTGTCTAATCGGGAGAAGACCTTGAGCTGAAGGGGACTGAAATATTGGACAGAGTTCTTGGAGAATGAATCGATAGAAAATCATCCCACCATATACATAAAATTGTACAAAAGGCCAGCCCTGCCCCACCTGGTCCTCACTAGGGAAAGGCTGAGATTTTCATCAGAATCTAATACAGTGAATTCCCATGACTCTGTTTTCCTGGTTGTATAGGGCACAAGTAAATGCAGCAGGCTGTGTCCAAGGGCAAAGACTTAGAGGATTCAGTTACAGTCTAGAAAGCAGTTGTGGTTGGATTTTGGCACATCCAAGTGAGTCTATACTAGGTGACCCTAATTCTATGGCAATACAGGAGCTTTACTGACACAAGCTAGGATATGAACTTCAACTGATATGGTTATAGAAGCACGGCCTCTGTGTAAAGACGTAGTCAAACTAAGAGCTTTGTCACACAGAACACTTAGCAGGTGTTTTATCTGAGCTTGCAGTGAATACCACCTTGCCCTGTTAAAAGTTAAATTTCTGAGCAGTCCCCACTGGCAATCTAGACAGAGCTGAAGTCAACTGTGCCCTCCCCCAGACACTTACTTAATCAAGCACTGGGTACCACAACTCACACATCTGCTTGTGAGGGATCCCTTCCCTGGACCTTGCATCCTCCCTGCTGCGTGCCCTGCACTGCCCAGGCCAGGACCACCTGCCTCTGGTATGTATGGCTAAGTTGGGTCCCTGCAACTAGTAGCAGATGAAGGAGGGCACAGGGGGCCAAGCCCAGAAGAGAGCATCACTCCTGCCATGGGATTTGCATCTGTCACTGGATCCACTGGGCAAGTTAGGTCTCTTCCACTGGAAGTCTTGAACCCGCTCCAGTGCGACCAGTTGATACTTGGTCCAAGCCCTCATACTACACCAGCGTCTTGAACTCATATTATCTCTGTGGAGCAGCCAGACCTGAATGTGTGTTACTTTATATGATCTGGAGAAACTCCTCCTGCTAAAAGTCCTAACTTTGCTATGATGCACCTAGCATGTGCTTTATTGTTGGGATGCTTGCATTTTAAGTGTAAGTTATGACATGGCCCTTAAGCATGATTTCTTTAAGTTCAGCTTCTGTGACTTGGAAAGGAGTTTAACGAAAACTGAAACAAATACTGTTATATTAAAATAAAAGTGTCCATATATGAGGGTTATACCAGAATAAACATATTGGTAAAAGCAGTAAATCATTCCAGTACAAACAAACCTTCACTTTCATTATAGTCTTGGCTACATGGCAAAGTTACACTGATATTATCACACCAGGAGACTATCCCCCTTCCTGCTTGGGCTTTCTTGTTCTCTTGTTACACTAGCTTATAGACTTCCCTACGCCACAGTAAACAGCCTGTAAATATCACCTGCTTTGTTTAAATCTGAGCTATTTGAAAGGGAGCCTGGTCTCTGGAAGACAAAGATCTACCTCATTCATTTTCATGGCCCTCTAAACTGCACAGACCATAATAGGCAGCACCACTGTGACGTGTGACTTTTGCACTCACTCTGTGAGCACCAAATGACTAAAACGGTCATGCAGGGACAGGGCATGCCCAGTCCCTTTATAATGGAGGGTCCTCCTCACTTGTTTGGTGCCTGGTACACCCAGAGCAGGCTGTGGCACATTTTTCAGTGCAGACAAGCTCTGTGAGTCTATCTGTGGGCCACTGAGCACCGGTTCATAAATTCCTCTGTCCTTTCCTCCTGACTATCTAAACTTCACCTGCCTGCCCATCACACAACAGCTCAGCCTTTCCTGCTCATTCCTGCAGCAGCCAGGCCTTACAGGCTGCAGATAATCCTGCCAGCCATGCCTTTTTGTGTAGCCTCCAGCTGGAAAGCATTAAAAACTGTGCACCACTATTGTCCTAAGTGACAAAACAAAGCAACTTGGAGAGAGACAGGGAATGCAGTGTGGCTGAAAAATTCAGAATCTCATATTTTGACATATCAGTGCCTACAGGCTGCTACCAAACCCCTTGAACACTGGGGGGTTTGGTTATATTATGCTAATATATTTGCTGCGTGAGCAAATGGATATTTGCAGGGGCATCCTGGGTATGAATTTAATCCCATATGGAACGATGTTGGGAAGTCAGCTATTAGCACGTTTCTCTTAGATACATGAACAGAGCTCTGACTGCTCTGTGTACTCACACAAACAGTTTTGCATGCGATTCACTTGCAGTGAGATGTACACACCATCAAAACTGCGTGTCCAGAAGATGAGGGACTTATCCAATAGGGTTTGTTTTCAGCTGTTCTTGATTTGTCCTTCCAGGGCCACAAAGCTGGATAATAGAAGGAGCACGTGAGATTCAATAATATTCTTGTATTTCTAGTTTTAGCCTACAAAGCCCTAAAAATAGGGCTGTTTACATCGACCTGCTTACATTGACAACACGGCTCCATCAGACAAGTGTATCTAGTTGACAAGAATCATCTTGCAGTTAAGTAACTCGTGTGGGACTCAGGAGATGTGGATTCACTTCCCAGCCCTGCCATGGATTTCTTGCATCATCCTAGGCAAGTCATTTGACCACTCTGTGCAACATCTCTAAAAGGCAGTGATGTTACCTGCTGGGTCTTTCAAGCCTGTGTAGACTGCAAACTCTTCAGGACAGGAACTGTTTCTTATTATGTGTCTGTTCAACACCTAGCACAATGCGACCTGATCCTTGTTAGAGCCCCTAGGTGCTATTATAATATCAATGAGAATAATGATAAGGTTCAAGCCCTCAAATCCCAAAATGTTTGAATCATAGTAAAGCAGGGCTGGAAGGGATTTTGCTCCAGGATTTCACCCTTCCCAGAGACAGGATATGGTTGCAAGTTGGAGGAGTTCAAAGATATCCAGTTCTGTGGACTTAATCATCCATAGTGAAAGAAAGAATTCACTTCCTCTCACCTCCGTGACTACAGGAGCCCCCACGTACCTCGCACTTTGCAATCTGAGCTCATTCTGAGGGTCATCAACTCAAGCTCTCTATGAATTACAGTCTTTGCTGTTCTCAGTAGGAATCTCATCAGGTCCATTAATCATCATTTCTCCAAGTCATCAACTTTCCACTCAGCCTCCTGCAAAACGCTCATACTTCCTGTCCTTACCAACACTTATAGGTTGTCTTATTCACCTTTTCACTGATCTCCTCTGAATTCTTTGCAGTATACACATCTGACACCATTTACTAGACCATAGGACTCTGGGCCTCATTGTGGGCTAACTCCTATTTCACCTCTATGCCCCTAAGTGGCACTTAAATACAGTCTGGATTCTATTTGCCCTAAAATAGCTATGGACTCTCAGTGTTGCCTTCTGAACATGATTAGGATGTGGCATTATACCCACACAGGCTTTGGGTCACCCAGGCATGCATATAACACCAAGTAAGCCCCAAAACTCGAGTCACAAGAAGAACACAACAAGTGTGTTTTCCGCCATTAGAGGAAGACGACTTTCTACCTTAGAGTTCAATAGCCTAGTGGTTAGGTCACTGGATCAGAGAGTGGTAGACACTGGTTTTAGGCCCTCCTCACCCAGAGGGAGTTTGAACCTGTATCTCACATTTCCTAGCAATGCTAGGGGCCTAGCACCTGGGTCTGCCATTCCCTGGATAAGTGTCTAATAATCACTTAGCTATTGGGCTGAAAGTTGTGAAAGTCCTCCTCTGTTTTATTTCCAACTACTCCTTCACAGGTGGGAAGAGAATCCAAATTGTGCCCAAGTGTCAAAAATTGCATTTATGTGGCTGCATAAGTATCATTTAGGTGTGTAAAAATGAGATACAATTTGGCCCCCTATCTCCTGTCCCATTCAGATATACCTATAGGAACAATCTGAATGAGATCTGGAAGCAGCTCTT
The DNA here is from genome assembly GCF_052110815.1 of Crocodylus siamensis. NCBI lineage: Eukaryota > Metazoa > Chordata > Crocodylia > Crocodylidae > Crocodylus > Crocodylus siamensis. Next base: position 62,115,595 of record NC_143402.1, read on the forward strand.
TTTGCCTACATTGGGAACTAAACAGTAGTGTTTCTGGGAAACAGGGACATATATTCAAGCACCACAGATGTTTTATATTTTTTTAATTCAACCACTCCTTCCCTTCTGAATTAAAACAATAAAAGAGGTTCTCTCATCAGCTTTCACAATGAAATGATCCACAGGCTGAATGTGGCAACATTGCTTCATAAAACAAAAGCTTTTGAAAGCCCAGGTAATAGAGACTTCATTAGTAGAATATTTGTATCATTTAAATTATCAACCTAATACATTCTGATTGTTGGAAACAGAAGATGTTTTAGGACTGAAATATTAATAGCTCATAAAGCCTTCGGTTCATGAATGGACTTTGTTATTTTTTCTGTCTTCTCCACGGTCATTCAAAATTGAGCAAAACTTTTAGCAGAAGTGCTGATCTGAAAATGATTTTGTTTCCCTCTCCTGCAGAAAATGTTGGTTTTTCATCAAAGAACCAAAAGAAAAAAAAAATTAAGACAAAAGGCCAAAACAAGGCTAAAAACTTCTGAAAATAAAGCAACATTTTTTTTTACTTCTTTGGTTTCCAATGAAAAATGAAAAGAAAGAAAAAACCACCTTCAGTTAAAATGTTCATTTAATTGAAGGTTGATTTGTATGTCAAAAAATAATTTAAATGAAACATTTTCCACTAGGTTTTTGTAATACATAGCTGAAAGCACCAGAGGGAGTTTAGGTGAAGAAGGGGTGGAAGGAGATAAGGAAGACAGATAATGAAGCCTGCGTTTTTGTGAGCTGATGCGTAAAAATGTACAGTACAGCTCATTGCATTGTTTTGGTCAAAAGCAAATACAGTTTCAAAAGTGATGGTTTAATACAACAGTTACGGTTGATTGAAATACAGAATTCCTATTCCATGGGAAATTCTTTTAGTGTTAGAGTCATATTGTAGCAATGATGGTCCAGGAATTACATAAGAAGTAAGGATTTCTTAGGGTGATATCTTTTACTGAACCAACTGAATAGGTGGGTAGAGTTAGACAAACTTTTGAATGCAAGACATACTGCAGGAAATTCTGACAATTCTCTTTTTCATTGAGTTAGAAAAATAAATTTAAAATGTTAAACTAAAACTTTCTTTCAAAAAAATCAATATAAATCAAAATACTTTTCTAAATAATTCATTTTGAGATGAAATATCAAAACATTCTGAAACCTTTAAATGTGCTTTTTAAAAGTCAAATTCAATCAAAATTAGCACAACTGTGCAAAAGCTTTTGAATTTGATTTTGATGAGTTTGGGTGAGTTTACATGAAGGCCACTATACACCAGTCTAGTAATGCAAAGGAGCCTTAAATAGATGCCAGCACAATTTACTAGTGAAGATGCACCATTCTTATTTTTAGTTCCTTTGTGTATTTTGTGGGTTGAAAAAACAGGTCAGGTTAAAATATTCTAAATCCCAACTGAACTGTGTTTGCCACAATGGGTGGATGCTGTAGTGGCTCTTTAGTTAATACTGACTGCTTATGTGGTTCCTGAGTCAGGATGGCCCCAGCCATTGGTGCATACACTATACAAGAGCAACATTGCTAAGATGTCTTAAAAAGGGTGGCAAACAAATTAACAAGCTGACCCTGCTAAGGGTTGCATGAGCTATAAACACATTTTGAGAAAAAGCAAGGTTTTTTGATGATATCTTTTATTGGACCAAATGTATGCCTGGGAGAGATCTTAGACAAGCTTTAGGGCACAAAGGGTGCATCTACACTCGCCCTAAACATGTGCCCACATGTCTACTCTCTTTCAGAAGGGCCCTTATTCAGGATAAAGCTCAGTACATAGGTAAGTGTTTTGCTAGAGACAGACTACATTCTCTCAGTAGGGAACCAACAAATACAGTCAACCTATAATAAATCAGTCTTTAGTGCTCCATTACCAAACAAGCCCTAATATTGTCCATTAGTACGTACTCCTGCATAATAATGCAGTCCTTGCTCAGGCATATTCTCCAGTGATGCTAATGGATATTTAATCTGTTTTGGACTGGCTCCTTTTTCTACAGAGGAAGGATGGAGAAACATAAAGCCAGATGAGGATGATCCTGCCTCAGGCCGGGGGTTGGGTTCCTTGAGGTCCCTTCCAGCTCTTTCTCCCAGACCAAATGGCACACTGCATTAAAAAACAAACAAAACAAAAAACCACCAACAAGCACATTTTCGGACATTTTTAAGGCATATGTTTTTGGGGGGAAGGGGGCAGAGGGAGTTAATTGTTCTCATTTTTGTGGTTTAATGGCTACATTCCACCTTTATGTACACGGGCATGCACCTCGTCTTACTCCATATATAACTGAGAATCAAAATCTGAGTTCAAAAACTACCATCCTTAACAGAAAATTCAGTAACTTAGAAAAATATGAATCATCAAGTCTTAGTTATGTAGTCATGACACTTTCACCATCGTACAGGAAATGCAGGAAGGTTCTTTGTTCAATATGCTACTTAAAAGCTCTCTCAAGTCAGTCAATATAATTTTTCAGCAACCTATTGATGGAATAAATCTTTTACACCACAAAAAACATTTTCAGTTCTCTGCTTTTGAACACCATTAATGTTAACTGTCAAACTCAATAAACACACAAACTGTTTTCTTATAAAATGTAGCATTAAATATAGCACTAACCATTCAGAGGAAGTTGGTGCACTACACATCAATTCCCCATGTGCCATTTAAATTCTTTTCTCCTCCACCTTTCCTTTTCCTTAAATCCAAACTTTAAGCAGTTAAATGTAGGAAAATCTGGTTGTTGGCTTATCACCGCCTCTTGACATGGGCGTCTCTCAGCGGGCATCTCAGACAAAGAAGAGATGTGAGAATAGACATGACTTGTGTATCATCTTTATTCTGAGATCCATGGTTTTCACTGATAGCCAAGCAATTCATGTGAACAGTCACAAGTCCCAAAGTGTTTAGTAAATTTCAGAGCCAAATAAGGGTTTTATTTGAAGGGTCACGCATAGGAGAAAAGGAAGGAAAGAAAGGAGAACGGGCTAGAGCATGGGTGCTCAACCCCTGGCCAAGATCTGGCCCACAGAACCGTGGATTCTGACCCCTGGGCCAGCACCGCATGCTGGGCTGGCACGCAGATGCGCTTGGGTTCATTTGGCCCATAGACAGAAAAGGTCAGGCACCACTGGTTTAGTGGCGAGGACACTAGTTTAGCTGTCTGGAGATCTACTCTGGCAAAAATGTACTGCATGTCCTTGGACTTAGCTTCCTGGGCCTGTCCCTGACCTGTACAGTAGAGGCGGTAACACTCACTAGATATGATGGGGATATGTAAGGCACAGGTTTATATGGTGTGTACTTCTCTTGGCTACCCTTTGTATAAGGGAAGAGGCAACCTTTAATTCTGCTGGATTATTGGGATCCGTACACTTCACTAGGTACAGACCTCTGAGGGCTTGTCTACACTGCAGTAGCAGCAAGTTCCAGCCCACCCATGCCTGTGGCTAGGCTCAAAACTTGGAGGAAGGCCAACATAGTTGCTCTGGACTTGTCCCCAGTGGCCACTCTCAGGTGAATTAGAAACCAAAGGATCTAAAGCCAGTGAAGAGAGATGAGCCTAGACATGCTTACTGGCATACTTTCAGATGTAGAGCATGTCCGTGGTCAGAGCAGGGTGAAGCATGGGCAGGGTGTGGGTGAGGCACGATAAGCTCTGAGAGTCCCATTTTGTTCCAGGAACAACAACCAGGACAATAAAACCACCAGAGCTGGAGTGATTTCCTATCTCCACAGTCACCACACTATGTGGGGTTTCCTCTGGTTTAATTAGACCAGTTCCTAAACTGAGTTACACTGGTGCGCAAATTATTTGTAGGTCTGCCCTAAGACTGATTCCCCAGGGGATACAATGGTGCGAGACAGCATGTCGAGCTATTTATCAACGTGTCTGCAGATCTCATTTCCAAGCAGGTGCAATAATCAATATCAGGCTAAGTGAGTTAATCTGTATTCAGGAGGTTTTAATAAATAACAAGCTTTTTTACACACTCAGGGCTGGGTCATTGGGTCTCCCCAACCCTTGTTTAAGCAAGTCAACAACTAAAAAAGCTTCTTATTTGCATCTGTGTCAATATATTGTTTGTAAAACAGCATAATATATTTTGACGTAAGACATTAGACATTAGAATTGGTGGTATTCATGAAACCGTAGATTCTTAGATTCATTGATGTCAGAGGCAAAAGAATTTGCCTTGATTTTCTAGTCTGGTTCCTGCATAACACAGGGGAGAGGTCTTCCCTGAATTAATTCCTGTTTGAACTAGGGGAGATATTTGGGGGGAGGGGGGCATCTAATCTTGATTGAAAAAAATTCTGGTAATGGAGAATCCACCACAATGCTTCCTATACCATTCAAATGGTTTAGTACCCTCACTGTCAAAAATCTTTGCCTTACTGCTAATCTGGCCTTATCTAGCTTCAAATTCAAGCCCTTGGGTCCTATTATACCTTTTCCTGTGACGCTGAAGAGCCCTGTTTGTCAAACATCTGTTCTCCTGTAGGTGCTTAAAGATGGTGAACAAGTCACCCGGTAACCTTCTCTTTGTTAAACTAAGCACAATGAGTTCCTAGAATTGCTCCCCTGAAGGCACATTTTCCAGTGCTTTACTCATTCTTATGGTCCCTTTGATAATATAGAGGTAATTGAACCCCACATGCCCACTTGATATTTTCCTAATTATATACCCAAGTATTGCATTAGCCCATTTAGCTCTGGTATGACATTGGGGTATTCATATCCAGCTGATCAAAGGCATAACGCCCAAGTCTTTTTCAGAGTCACTGTTTCCCATAATAGATAACCTGTAAATATGGCCTGCATTCTTGCTTTCTAGATGTATGACTTAGCATCTGTCCATCTTAAATTATGTGCCGCTTGCTTTTATGTTCCTTATCAAAGGGATCCAGAACTTTTGGTATAAGTGACCCATGCTCTTCTTTATTTACAACTCCTTTGTGTTTCTGTGTACTCTGCAAACTTAATGACTTTATAAAATCTTAAGTAGCATAATGCTAAGGACTGACCCTTCCTGAGCTCCCTTAGAAATACACCCATTCCCCCATTTACATGAATAGTTTGCAGTTTATCAGTTTTTAAGCCATTCATCAGTGCCACAACAATTTTAAATAGTTCTAGTTTCTTAACCGCAATGTCAAGTGGCACCAAATCAAACACACAGGCCATGAAGTTGCTCCGTCCAGCCCATAAGGCTACAGGCAGGACTGGGCATTTGAGGGTAGGGCCCACCGTGGAATCCAGGGCCCCAGCACCCTGTTGGACAAGGCTGCCCCACCACCTCCACTGCCACTGGCCCTACCACCGCTGCTGCTGCCATCCTTGTTGCCCTTGCACAACCAGCCCGTGGGGAGCTTCACAGTCTGGATCCAGCCTGAGACACAGATAGGTTTGACACCCCTGCCTGGTAGAAGTCTATCACACCTACAATTACAATTTCTCAACAAAATTTGTAAACAAATAACACGTCACATTAGTTTGACACAATCTATCTTCCAAGAAACTATGATGATTGGTTTTAATAATAGTAATATCTTGTAATTCTATATTAAATCAAGGCCATGATGAATTTTTCCATTATTCCATTGTTCTTCCTAGCTAAAGAACAGAAACACCTAATATAGAGGCCTATAAATACCAAGGTCTTCCTTGGTTTACCTGCTTCAAGTACTAGCATAACATTTGGTTCCCTCCAGTCCTCTGAAACATGTCCAGGGTTGCAAGACCTATTGAAATGTCATATTAATGGCCATCAAACACTTTGAATGCAAGTTATCCAGAACAACAGGTTTAAAAAATAGTGGTTATTAATAACTGTTGTTTAATATCCAGCTTAGTTACCGTTGAACTACAAATTATTTCATCAGATGAAATAAATACAAATTATTTCATCATTTGGCTTCCCCGCAAATGCAGAACCCAAATATTTATTGAACATTTCTCAATTTCTTTATTTTTGACAATGCTACCACTTCCATCTGGCAATGACATACAGTAAAGGCATCTCTAATATATTGAATAAAAAGCTAAGCACTTCAATCTCAACAATATATCCTGGAGGTCTGATGCTATCAGAAGTAGAACATCCTCGGCATTTCTAAAAATTACAGATGGACATTTTCAAATACTGTTTCAGACAGAGGAAGAAGAATCAATCACTGAGATAAAATAAATTATATAAGAGTTCCCAATTTGATAAGGTAAGTTATGTAGAACAAAATCTAAATAGGTAATATATCTGTACTTAGTTCTTTAAAAGGGCCAGTTTCACAAAGCTGAAAACAATTATGAGCCAAATTGGTTGGGAGAAAGAATTTAAACAGAAAAATGTGAATGATAATCAGGAACTGAATAAGGATATTTTACAACATGCCCAAAGAAGCCACAATCCCACAATTGAGAAAGAAGGTCAGGCTAGTTAAAACAGAAAAAAACCCAAAAATCTGGTTTATAGGAAAGGGGGAAAAATCCAAAACATAAGACAGAAACATGTAACAAGTAGAAGAGAGGTAAAGTTGCTAGTAATCAATTTATTCAAAAATTACAAATTGTAAAAAAAATTGATAAGGAAGGCAAGGACGCAAGAAATCTATGATCAGAAGAGTTAAAGATAACATGCAGTAGTTTTTTAATAGAACTGATTACCAGCAGCTTTCCCTCTCTTCTATTTGCTATATGTTTCTATCTTATGTTTTAGAGTTGTATTAGTCCTATCTGGGCTGGAAGGTGACAAATTTACAAATTCAAGCCTCTCAGCTGGGAGTGGGTTTATACCTAATCTTGGCCCTGAATTAGCATACTAGAGATACCATCGCCATTTACAAAATGAGCTCCCATCTCTTCTATTTATGCCGAAATTAGTGCTAAAGATACTAAGACAATTTTTTTTCAGTACAAGGAAGTTTTATTCCCTGGTTATTAATCCCTCTCTGAGTTAAATCACCTTCCTTTCTCTGCCTGAGGCTTACATGAGTTCTGTTGTCACATTGTCACTGCGCTTCCAGTTCTGAACTTGCTACTTCGGGATGGCATGTAAGGAAAGTGCCACACACGAAATTTCATTCTGCACTGCATGAAGCCTGCCCCAGCGAGGGCGCAGAAGAAAGACAGAAAGAACAGAAACACCTAAAGGAAATTTCAGCAGAATGTGGTTTCCACTGCCTCCTTTTGTTTCTGCTGGCCTTTGGTGTTTCTTGCTGGTAATCCGGTGCCCAATAAACCAACAGACCCTTTGGCCTGGTCCAGAGCTAGCTTATTTCTAAACTGGAATTTCAACTTCACTCTGCTCCACCATGCCGTCATGCAGAAAGCAGTAATAATACAGTTGTCTGCACTTTCTGGGCATAAGTCTAGCTGCTGACATCAAGCAATGCTGAGTGCCTCTTAAGGGGCATATCTGAGTGAAGTGCAGTTGTAGTAATACAGCTGCATAACTAGCATCCTATCAGCAACGCAAGGCTGAGACTGGGTTGAACAGGACCTTTGGCTAAAGCACTGCAATAGTGAGCACACTCCCCACCAGCAGAGCCCTGACTAAGCAGTAGGATGAGTCCTGTGTCTACACCCTGCAAGCACAACAACTTTTACTCACGTAAAAGGCACACGGACCTAAATCAATTCAAAGTGCTATTGGAAGTAGCCCAAGTAGCTTCATGGCCAAAGATCCTGTAGGTAGCAAAGCCTCCTGTTAACTCTGCAATTCTTCCATTGCCCCAGAGGGTTTGCTGTGCCACTTGCTGAAACATGCACTACCCACCTGGGAGGCAGTCAAGAGTGTCACAGCTCAAATTAGTTTAGTAACTATTGTGAAAAGCTACACATCTCCCAAGTAGCACAATAGCTACAGAGAGGAATGGGAGGGTGTATAAAGCCAGGGAGGAGAGTATGGAAGGCCAGGAAGGAGTGGTTTCAACTACACGGCCAAACGAAGGTATGATTATCGCATGTTTTAGGATAATTGTGCTAGCTTGGTCTAACCAGAGTGCAGAACAAGAGCAGTGAAAATACCGCACCATCAACTTCAATATGTGCTAACTACTAAAGTACATCTCAAGGGCCCTAAGGTACATTCTCTGGTTGCCAGCATAGTCTAGAGCCAATGCCACTATATCCACACTGTTACCCATGCTAGCTAACCACTTATTCTCAGGTTTCTCAAATCTTCCTCTCAGCAGAGACACACCACCAGACTGAATTGTCCAGAGCTCTGATCTAATGGGGCAAGGCCTACAGTCTTATTAAAGACCAGGAGCCAAATTCTCCAAAATGTTTGTGGCATTCTTCACTGCTCTCCTAGCCCAAAGCACCCTAATGATAATGGTAGTGTTGCAGTGATGCTGTAGTCTTGATGGAGCGAGTGGACAGGGGCAGCAAACAGGGAACTTTGCAAGCCATTTTCTGGGTCCAAGAAGAGGAAGGGGAAGAAGAGAAGGAGCCAGGTACCAGATCCTACTCCAGGAAGATGAGCCAGGGCTGTTTGTGTATTTGGCTTGTTGAGTGTTTGTGTGATGGGCTGTGTGCTCTGAGCAGCTGCCAGTGCTGCTAGATGGGTAACAAGGGGGCAAAGCCAGTCCAAGCCCAGAAGACTATGAAAGGAGACTCCCCAAGCCACCAGGGAGAGCGCGAACAGGGACAGCAAACAGGGCAATTTGCAAGTAGTTCACAGGTCAGGTTCCCACCCCCTTTTTGAAGGGGAGCCTTTAAGGTAGGTTCTTTCTTTAATTAAGAGTAACTAGCCTACATATATTTAGCATAAGTAGCTAAAACTCAGCAGTTAGACCAATATTTAAGCCCCTTGTTTACTACAGTCCAAATCAAGAGTGTGTTTGCTAGCAAGTTTGCCCAGAAACTCTCCCTCTCACCTTCCTTCATTGTACGCTTGGTGAATGGAGGCAGGTTAGCAGAGAAAAGGGAACCTTTCAGGACCCTTTCAGTGAACAGGCCAGCTTACAGGGGAGTTTGCTAGAGAACAGTGGCGATATATAGGGGGTGCACAGGGGTCCACGTGCACCCCCTGAGAGTGCTGGTGCACCCCCTGACAGCCAGCACTGCTGGTTGGGGGGGCAGGCAAGAACACTGGTGCACCCTCTGAGAGTGCTGGCCAGGGTGGGGGGGGGCGCCAGGCGAAGCAATCCGTGCAGTTCCGCTGTGGCCAATTGTGCCCACTCGAAACTGCCACTTCCAGGTCGGCATGATCAGCAGGACCCCCCCACCCCCGTCAGCACAATCTGCCACATGGGGACTTCCCCCGGTTGCTGACTGGTCACTGGGGGGGCAAGTGTCCCCCCTGACTCAGGAGGCACCAGTTGCCCATGCTAGAGAAAGTCACTTGGGGAGATGGGCATGAAGAGGGAGGCAGTGGATTTCAGAGACTCAGAGAGATGGCTGGAGGATGTTGCAATGCCAGAGCCACTGCCATTGCCACTGCTAGCTCTTCATCTGCTTGTGACTACAGGGCTCTGGGTGCAAGGGTGAAGGGAACAGGGGCTCAGGTGGTGTTCTCAATCCTTCCAGTCAAGGGGAAGAGCCCCTCTGTGCCCCCAGGCTCGGTGACTGGTGCCTCCTGGGTCTGGAGGGGCACCTGGGGTCCCCCCACAGCCAATCACTGAGCTGGGGCGGTGTGGGGGGGGACTCCAAGCGCACTCCCCAGCAGACCAGAAGTGGACTGCTCCATCCGCCCCACCATCTCAGCATTCACAAGCTGCACTGGTACCTTGAGGTATGTAGAAAAAACATTTAAAGCTGTGTCTATGGTCGAATCACTGATTCCCTGAATCGGCATCAAATTTTCAGATTTGAATTCAGCCGAATCAAATTGGGGACAGTGATCCAAATCAATGATCAACTCACTGGCCCCAAGCTGGGCTGAATCCAAATCTGAACTGAATAGGGCCCATTTCATGCACCGCTACTACACAGCCTCTCTACAGAAAAGCACCTGGGAGTAACAGTGGACAATAAGCTGAGTAGTACCCACCAGTGTGCCCTCGTTGCAAAGAAGTCTAACAGCATACCAGGCTGCATTAGTAGGAGACTTGCCAGAAGATCAAGGGAAGCACTTATTCCCCTCTTTGGCACTGACAAGGCCACATCTAAAGTACTATGTCCACTTTTGGGCCTCCCAGTACAGAAAAGGTGTGGACAATTTGGAGAGAGTCCAGCGGAGTCCAATAAAAATGGTTCAGGGGACTGGGGCACATGAGTTATGAAGAGAGGCTGAGGGAACTGGGCTTATTTAGTCCAGAGAAGGCAGAGCAGGGATTTAATGGAAGCCTTCAACTGCCTGAAGGGTGGCTCTAAAGAGGGTGGAGGTAGACTGTTCTCAGTGGTGGCAGATGACAAAATAAGGAGCAATGGCCTCCAGTTGCAGCAAAGGTTGGATATTGGGAAAAATTCTCTCACTAGGAGAGGGGTGAAACACTGGAACAGGTTACCTAGAGAGGTGGCGGAATCTCCATCCTTGGAGGTTTTTAAGGCCCGGCTTGTCAGAGCCCAGGCTGGAATGAGCTAGCTGGGGATGGCCCTGCGTTGAGCAGAGGGTTGGACTAGGTCCCGTCCAACCATCACTTTCTAAGATTCTGTGATCCAGGACATATACATGAGGCAAGAATTTTTGCATGTGATATCTTTTATTGGACCAACTGCATGGCTGGGATAGACTTAAACAGGCTTTTGAATGCAATGCATGTCAGAATTCAAAGCATTCTGCTTAAAAGACAGCACCCACAAAAATCCTTACCGCCTTAACAATAATGTAACTTTGCAATGGGAAATGTTTCCCCTAGATTGGAGAATCCTTAGGTGTTACAGAGCTATGGTAGCAGCTAATACTCTAATCTCTGTCTGTTATAATGAACCCTGGAGTTTGTTTGCAAATAATGCAGTAGAGCAACCTTCAAGCTGTTCAGATTTATGCAGTGATTCACTTCAGACAGCCTAAGATTGAGTGGTTGAATACAAAACATATTCTGTACATATTCCCTTCCACCCTGTATTTATTCTTAGGATGTACAGGAGTATAGTTCCTCTTTTTATATCTATATGTCCTTACTAATAAAGAGAAACACAGCATGAAAGACACCAAAAGAATTATGTTCCAGTATGGGCTTCCTGCCTTCATGGAGCCCTGTCATAGTAAACTTGCTCACTTCAATAGGATTTCATTTCAGCTGGATAGTGAAGAAATTACTCACATAACGAAGGCTTGCTTTCCTGAGTAAGATTTTCTGGTCAAGGCCCTAAAACTTACATTTCATTTTGGCCCCTCTTCTTCTTCCCCCTTCCCCTCAACCTGTCTTCCAGCATAAGGACCCTCATTGAAGAATCGGTATTCAGTATGTGTCAAGAGAGGCTCCATGCTGGTCTTTTTAATAACAAGTTATTCCTTTGTGTTCTCCAGTGGCCCTTAAAATCAACTCCCCAATATTCCTGCATTATTCCCCTGGTCTGTAGATGTGTTCAGATTTGGAAAAGCCATTTGCTCTGCAAGCTTACTTTGCCCCTGCAGTGCGGAACAGTTTCTCTCCATTAAAAACCATCCCTAGAGAAAATGGTACTTGGAGCCTTATAATACCCCTCTTCTACCTTCTATCTTGCTGGTTTTTCTTGGCTACAGCATTCAGTCTCCCTGAGGCCCCATAGCTGAGATGCTGGTCATTACAATGTGCCATAAAAACCCCAAATCAGGAAAACAGTGCACACAACCAGAGACAGACGAGAAGGTTCACATGTTGCAGGGGTTATTTTTTTTAACCTGTGCATCCTTCTTGATTCAGGATTCCTGGTGCCACCAAATAAAACTGTGAAGCACCTGGCCCATGTGACACAGAAATAAATTAAGATCTAAAATTTGTAAAATCCTCATAAATACAAACACATGAGAGGTGCTCTCTCCCATTAAAAGTACACAGGAAAAAACTTGTGCCTCCCAGAGCCAAACCATTCAGCAGCACCACTGACATTCATGCTACCCAAGTATGACTTTATGGGTACAAAATTGTACTGGGTCTAGATTGCAAATGGACACAATAAAGAATTGTGTGCAGACTGGAATAAAACAGAGCTCAATGGACTATAAATATAAGAACCTCATAGGATTTGGGGAAACTAGAATTAAGAACTTTAGTGTCTCTTTGAGGATCGGGCTTAGGTTTTGGTTCGACTGCTCTTTAAAACAAGTCAGAATATTTTTCCCTATTATTCTTAATACAGTTGGAAGGAAGAAATGGTGTTTGGATTGGGACTCGGTTCAAGTTCAGGTTTTTGATTCAAAACTAGATCAGGGCTCAGTCCTGGTCTACAGGATTCTCAGATACTGGGTTGTGATCATCTATTGTAACCACTTATATAATGCAGGTTGCAGAATGTCAGTAAAAAAATCCATATTCGGTTCCTTATTTGTGGATGGGCTACAGTGTAATCAAGAAGACACACATGCTGGGTATGAAGTGAATCTGTCTCATCCCCTTTTAACCTGTTTTAGTGGCTAATTAGCTTGATTGTTAAAAATGTGTACTTTATTTCTCATTCAAGTATTTCTGGTTCTCACATCAGGCCATTGGACCTTATCATGGCCTTAACAAGTAGAATGGCTGGGCAAAAAAAATAGAGATGGTTAGAAAAATGTTGATGAAATATTTTTCCATCAAAATGCCCTGATTTGTCAAAATCCAAACATTTTGCAGACAGTTTGATGTCAAACAAAGTTCTGACAGAACCTAGGCAAGGGTCCCAAGGATCCCTGCTTGTCGGGCAGGTTTTGTCTGTGACTTCAGGGCCAGCTCAACAGGTGGTCTCTCTCAAGGTCAGGGACCCCACAGCTTCTAGGGTCTGTGGATGTGGGTAAGCTGCCATGTGGAAGGCAGCCGAGCTCAAGCTCCATTTCCTTTCAGAAAGATTTTTTAAAAATGCTTGAGTTTCATTCAGAACTGCATCTCAACAGAACTACATTTTAAAATATCAACATTACCCATGGAACTGAATTGCTTTTCTCTACACAACTCTGACAATTAACCTGTCGTTTTTTTATTAAGTTTCCAGGGGGAGGATTCCCTCCAAGCAAATTTTTTTTTTCTATAAGTAAAAATATAAAAATTCAGTAACCAGAATTATGCCATGATAATTATGTCATCCATCTACTCAACAATACACATATACACAGATGCATACCCCATGAAGGTCTATTAGGTTTTCAGGGAAATAACTCCCCTTCTGTGAGTGCCTGGAGAGAGTGGGCACTAGACAATAAAAAGATATCAGTAAGAGGATCTTTTCCTCTGGCTCCAAAGAAATAGTGGGAGCTTGTAAGCGAACCTCATTTCCCCCTCCTTGCTGGAGTGGCTGCCATCATGTTAATTTATTGCTGGGATGATGTGCTGCACACTGGCCAGCTATTAGGATGAATTATGCTTCCTGTTGAAGGGTGGTTGCCTACTCTAGGTAATAGTGCTATATTCAGCCACTGAATTAATTTGCCATGCAACAAACAGACAAACTACTGCTAAATCCTTCAGTACTTAAATATGCCTGGAGCCCAGTGATTTTAGTTTGTTTTTACAAGGGATACTTTCGTTAACTGTGTAGCCTCAATTATAAATGGTAAAAAAAAAGGAGCCAACTAAGTCCAAGTAAATCACCTAGGCAAATATTTTGTTGCCGGCACGTGATCAAGGGGTCACCACAGGTTCTTGGAGTTTTAGTTTAAAACTTCTCCCATTGCTTCTCATTTTCTTCCAAAAAACACAAATTATAGCTACTAGGAGATGGACTCAGAGGTGAAATTGTACACGATGGGTGTGCTACGGTGACGTAGTGATCACACGAGTTAACACCTGATTGCCAGCTATGTTGGCACAGCAGCACGTTCCCCTGGTATAGCGTGCCACTGCGGCGATGTAGCGGCAAAATCTAACTATGCGCTGCATGTATGGCACAGTAACTGCCCATACTCCTGTACAGCGATGCGTAGATGCATCCACTACCATGGAGCCAAGAGCTACTTAGCTTTTGATGTATATTGTAGCAAATTTTCAAGGTCTACCAGATTCAGATAAAAACCCTTTTAGCAACATTAAGTGTTCAGAAAACGAACCAAATGACAAAGTTTTATTCTCTTCAGTAAAACTTTCTAACGTTCACCTGATGAGAGGTTGATCTCTGCTCCCAGTATCAACTTCCATAATAATAAGTATACCCTTTCCATCGCATTGGTGAGATGGAAACAGCTCAGAAAGGTGCTTGGAAGCATTTCTATGAATGAGGTCATTGTCATAATAGTCACTGATACAGAAAAAAGGGAGAGATACCATGAAATGTAGATGATGGAAAAGACCTATTAGGTGACTTTCTCCATTTACACAGCCAAGTAGGATTGTTCCCCCAGTGCTTTATTCACCTATGTTTGTTCAATCAAGTTTTAAATGTCTTAAGTACAGAAGCGTCCATCACTTTCTCCTAAAAGCTGGACCAGAAACCAGGCGAATCACAATGTTCTTATTTTCGCCTTCTTCCAGAGTACTAGGCCATCCTTGACCATCAGACCAAAAAACTACCATTCAAAAATATGGAAAACTTCACAGATGTGTATCATCCTTGTGCTAATGTTCTCTGTATCCAACGTGCTAAGGTCCCAAGTCAGCAAATCAATTAGAGCACACGCATGACTTTCATTGCACATTTAAAGTTATGCATGTGCTTAAGCATTCACTGAAAAGGTAAAGACTTAGGCCAATGCTTAAGTACTTTACTGAATCAGGGTCTAATCACTGTATAGATGTTTCATACAGAGTAATTGCAAATATTAGCAGCAGTGACCCAGACACAATACAAAGACATATTAATGCAAGGAAAGGCTGTATGTTATCTAACCTTGGCTAAAAACTCCAGTGGCTGTTAAATGACAAGCAGTGAAGTCTGATCCCTCCTGTATATGACTCCTTCTGGGAAATGCAAGAACATGAGCTCATAAACAAGCAGGGAAGCCCAACGTACATTACCAACAACTCATAACTTACTCTCAACAAGCTTATTGATGTCAGCACATGCGATAAAATTGGCCTGTTTGGAGTCTCTGATTTTGGCATGATTATCCCCTAATTACATGCTGTAAGCTGAGAGGGGTGGGCTCAGAACTAGCCAATGGGTCCTGGCTGCTTGTCTCCCCTTGGAAGTCCTTCACTGGAAGAATCTAAAAATAACTTTATAGGCAATTCCCCTAATGGGAGAGGAATGGCAGCAGCAGGGAGCCTTAGGTTAACCCTTTTGTGATTGGATCATACATGCATAGGCAGGATTTGTGGCAGATCCCCAGTTGGTGCCAGTTACCAGAGCTCCATTAACTTCAGTGAAGCTCTATTGCACTTACTTATTTATACCACCAAGTCCTTTGTGTCTATCGCATTGAAAGTAACATTTTTAATTTCCCACTCTTTGGCAAAAACTTAACCCACTCTTTTCCCCTCATTGGTTCTGTCCCTCTCCTCCACCACATCCAATAAGTTCCAACTACCTTCACTTTTCAGCCCCCCCCCCCCCCCGCTCTGTCCTTTTGCTTTTCTCTTTTTTTGTGTAGCTCTCTACTCTTTGAATGGGGCTCCTTCAGTCTTGGTTGGGGTTTCAGCCTCTACTGAAATACAGTCCATACATAATACTGATTGTGACAGCCAAGGGACAAATATATAAACTCTTTCACTGGCTATTTCAATGTTGCGAATTTGTCAACAGGTTGAAACTGTCTATTTTGATCAAGCATAGATATTTTACCATAAAATCAACAGCAATTCAATAGGAACCTCCAAAAGAGGGGGTCTAGAACCCACTGTTAACCCAGGCCTCAATGTTCACAGGTCTTCTGTTCCCATTGAAACCTGCCTTTCAGGATCTGAACCACAATAGGTGAATGCTTCTTTATGAAGATGGGCAAATTTCCCCAATATTTGTGACTTGGCAAAAATATATGAAAAATCCTTTCAAAAAAAGAAATGACAGATAGTATTATATCGAGCTTTCTCCATGTATGGGGAGCATCTGGGGAATCTGAATATACTAAGTGCAAAGATAATGACAAGAGGTTGATCAAACAGAAACAGGTCATTGAAAGGCAAAAAGGCAGCTGCCAATAGGATTTGCTGCTTATGGAAAATCCATATCTGGCAAAAAATATAAAATAAAAGGAGAGAGAAGAAAATGGCCAGGTTTTCCCATTTATTTCTCATTAACTTTTAGGTTTCTAGATGCAAAATTCAACTATTTACAGGCATACCTCGTTTTATTGCGCTTCGCTTTATTGCGCTTCGCAGATATTGCGTTTTTTACAAATTGAAGGTTTGTGGCAACCCTGCGTCGAGCAAATCTATCGGTGCCATTTTTCCATCGGTTAGCATTTTTTAGCAATAAAGTATTTTTTAATTAAGGTATGTACATTGTTTTTTTAGACATAATGCTATTGCACACTTAATAGACTACAGTATCGTGTAAACACAACTTTTATATGTACTGGGAAACCAAAAAATTCGTGTGACTCGCTTTATTGCGGTGGTCTGGAACCGAACCCGTAATATCTCCGAGGTATGCCTGTACTTAATGCTGGTAAATTGCTTCTTCTTAAGGCATGTTTCCATTTTTCCCTTCTCTTTTTGCCTGCCTTTCTCTCACATGGATACTGTTGCAGTTCTTTAGCAGCTGACTCTCTTTCATTAACATCAGCACTGTTTTTCATTAACATCAGCACTATTTTCCATAGTAGGTAAATATATATACATACAAATTCTACAAGTTAAAGCTGATTTAACAAATTCTTCTTTGCTCTGATCCCGTTGTTCAGTTGCAGACTGGTGGATGTCAGCTTTTCATTAAGCAGGGGGAAAGTGTAGACTTCTAACAAAGTGGGATTCATTCTGAGGTTTGGTTTCAAATACAGTTTGTGTTTCCTTTTCTACTTTTCCAGTGCTAAAAAAGGAATTGGGTAACTAGGACAGCTGCTGGAGATTGTTGCAAGGTGGAAATTTACAAGGGTTTGTAACAGAACAAAACTGCCTTTTATAGAAAACATTTACATTCCCTAGAGAGGTTTTAAAATAATAGGATGGGATATAGTTCCAGTGTTTGTTCATATAAATTGCTTTCCCCAGTTTATTCTGTTTTCTGATGCAAAGGATTAAAAGAATCAGCAGCTAGAAATCATGGTGACATACCCTCAATGCTCCATTTTTACCCAACTACACATCAGGCCTTTAGTCTGGGAGTTCAGACTCCAAAGCTGGTGTGAATTATGAGATATTAATTGATTGCACTATAAAACGGGTATGGAAAATGGAACCAGTTTCTAAATTTCTCTGCCTCACTGAATCTGAGGACATTCCTTTCACTGATTTGCTAGGTTCATGATATCCCTTGTGTGTGTGAGACAGACTGGGCATACGATTGCATGTGCCCGAATGTATGTGTATGTGTATCTTCGGGCTTGTGTGAATTCATGTTTGCTTGCCTGTGCAGAGGTCAAGTGAGCACATGGGGCCTGGCCTGCTTGTGTGTATGTATCAGCTATATGTACAGATCTTCACATCACATGTGTCTGCATGTCCATGTTTGTATGTGTTGGAATGCACACAACTGTGTGTGTGTGTGTGTGTGTGTGTGTGTGTGCACGCGCATGTGCGTGTGCGCGCGCGCGTATGTGCATGCTTGACTAGGCTGGTAGGTCAAAGAGGAGTTAATTTGTATGCATGTGTTGTTGTCAGAATGGGCATTAACTATAGAACCCAAAGTATGTACAGCTCAGGATTGTCTCTTGGTTTATCACTCATGCAGCTTCTCCAGAGGCTAGATTGTTATACTGTGGAAAATGCCCTTTGGCTTACATTAAGGGCAAATCATAGCGACTCTCATGCTAGCCCAGCCATAAATTATGGGCTCCTTGCAAGAATCACCAGGTGAAATTCTCAGGCCTGTGTTACACAGGAGGTCAGACTGGGATTATATTGACCCCTTTTAACCTTCTAATCTATTAATTTAAAACAAGTTAGTTTGTATGTTTTTAGCACCATTGATTTCCGTAAGATGGGTAAGATCTCTGAGAGGCGTCATTTCAACACACTATGTTGAATAAGTTTGACCTTTTCTACTTTTCATCTAGTGTCATTTGTGTGGTCTTTGAAGGTACATCTATGCATCCTCCCTCCTGAGCCCAAGTCCATTGCCAACAAAATAAGCCCTGCTCACTTGTGCACCCTGGGCACACCAGAGACTAGTTATTGGGCAGAATGGATTGTTCAGGATGTTTCTGAATGTGCGGCTCAGGGTCACACTTAGGCTCTCTGGCTTGGGCGTGCCAAAGAGCAGCACTGGGGAGCACTAAGATCTGCACTCCTGAGCCATCTTTTGTGCCCAAATTGCTGATCACTAGTATGCCTGAGATAGAAAGAGTGGGAAGGTGAGATTTATTTTGTTTAAAATTAATACATTTAAAGGCCCAAAGGGGCTATTATGATATATAGTCTGGCCTCTGTAACACAAGCCAGAAAATTTCCCCCACCATTCCTGCACCAAGCCCAAAACTCCTGGTTCAGATGAAACTGTTCCCTATGATTTTACTCTCAATGTAGGACTCTCAATGTAGGCTAAGCACAACCAGTCAATATAATTTCAACCCAACAGACTTCAGCCACACTAATAACAGAGTCATGTTTAACTTCACCCCAGTTAAGTAATCCAAATTAATTAATACATTTTTAACATGATACATTTCTCCAGTACATAAAGAGGCCTTATTGCATTTAGTTATAAAGCCTGGAGGTAGAGCTGGTCAGAGAATGCTCATTTGTTGAGTCCAAGATTAATTCTGTCAAATTCAAGAGCCAGTTTTTACAAACATTTGGTCTCAATTCCAGGACTGACCCACAGTCAGGGACACCATATTTCCAGGGTCTCAAGTTTTACAGTAGACCCACCAAACAAACTACTCTAGGGCAGAGGGCAGGAAACTTTTAGTATTCCCAATTGACTCATACCTAGCAAGGGACTGTTTCAGGCTAAAATTCCCAGGGTATGGGGGAGTTGTTTTCTGGGCAGACCCATTAGGCAGATTGTCCAAGAGCACCCCATAGTCTCACAATGCCCAGATCTGAAGCAAATCCAACAGATGGCCTGTCATAGAGCCAGAAACTCAGTACCTCCAATGCCTGTGGGTGTTGCAGACATGCAGGATGTCTGCTCTGCAACACTGTAATTACAGCGCATCAGAGCAGACTCGATTAATCTAATTAGTATGCTATGACCGTCGGACCTCAAGTGCCCAGTCATGTGCAGCCTTGGTTCGAGTAGTTGGTGGTGTACACCTTATTGACTCCAGCACCACTGAGTCGATGTTTAGTCCTCGAGTGGTCTTCCTCAATCTCACCTGCCATGACTTTGAATGTTTCTCAGTGATGGGGTGGCTATTTAGGGTCCTCCTGCGGTACAAGGTCTGCCCAATGGTCACTCATGGGGCTCCGCCACCCCTACACCCTGACCTTATGGCATCTTGATGGATCACCGGGTTTTTCTGGCCACACCCTGACTCTTGCACAGTTGTGGTGGCCTTCTCAGTCCCTCCTTGTCTTTGGTACCGGTCCTTGAAGCCGCTTCGCTCAACCTGCCCCAGGTTGTTCGCAGTCAGTGTTTTTGGTCGTGAGGCCTTCTAGCATAAAATACTTCACTGGGGTCCTAAACCCAATGTATTGCCCCTACAGGCCCTTTACTGTATACCTTAACCATATCATGTCCCCTGACCCTCAACCCCTTCAAACAGGGAAATGAAAAAGAGAAACACAAAATAATACTCTGGTCCGTTGTGGAGAATCTGCGTGGTCCCTTTCCTGGTCCCTTATGTCAGGGTGCCAGGTTCCTCGTTCCCTAAGGCCTTTCTATGAGAGAACCCCCTATGCAGGGCCGAGTGCCCATGTCCTCCTGCTCAGGTTGTTTCTCCCACTTTAGCCGCCTCTTCCTGGAGTACGGTCCTTCCCCACTTCTCCCCCTCCTGTGACCTAACTATTCAGGTTCCTTGTGGCCATTTGTGTATGCCTGTTGCTCTCTGTAATCAGGATAGGTACCATGCCTCTTTGCAGCCTTTCCTGCTGCTCCTGCCAGGACTCTCCTAAAGGAGAGTGTTCCTCCACCTCCCCACTGGTCCCAATATTCCCACCTGTTGAGGTGTGGGGCACCACCTCCACCTTTCTATTCCCTCTGCCTTTGTTGGCTGCAGGGGCTGCTTCTGGCTCATCTCCCTCTCTGTCAAGCTGTTCCTCACTGCTGCTGCCAGGGTCAGTGCCCGGAGTCTCCTCTGACTCTTCGAGCTGTTGCCCTTCCTCTCCAAGAGCTTCCCAATGGACACCCTGTGGTTGTGTCCTACTTCGGTCTGCTCCTCCTCTCCCTCTTTCCACCAGCAGCTGGTTTTATCCCCGCTGGCCAGTGACTGCCGGTGATGTCATCAGCCGGCTTTAGCTGGATAAAGACATAGCTGACGAGCCGTGTGGGTTTTTTTCTGTTCCAGCTGCTCTGTGGCTCCTGCTGTAAGTAAGTAGTTTCTTTGTTTTATCTTTGTGTTTATTTTTTCTCTTTTCTGGATATTCTGTTCCCAGGGACCTTCCCTTTTGGTTTGGGGTCCTTCCTTCCACTCTCTCCTGGGACACAGGCTAATCAGCATGTTCCAGCAGCCTTGGTGTCTCATGTGTTCAGTGTCCCTACACTTCAAAATGGTGGTGGGGGCATTTGTTGAAAGAGTTTTAGTTAAAGCACCCATGCCACCATTGTGAAGTGAGGGACACTGAATACATGAGATGCTGTGGGTGCTTTAATTAGAGCGGCTCCCAATAGCTTCTCTAATTAAAGTGCCACCCCAGCACCCCCCACCCCAGAGCACATGTAAAGATGCCCTGTAGGTCTGGGCAGTCTTGGCAGCAGGTGGCCTCACAGCCACGGACTCTAAAATCCCAGGGTCTGTGGCTCTTGAGAGCCCAGCCAAGCCAAGACTTCTAGATCCTCTGGCAAGGGACTCTTGTCCAAGCCATGGACTCTGGGGTTCAAGGCATCCAACCAGTAAAATGTAAATGTCACTGAGGATCTGTAGTGGGTAGAAAGCATATTTTGTTTGGGGCCACACTCTGCATCTACAATTATCAAAATCATTCTTGTAAATTCCAGTTCATAGGAAAATTTTGAAAATATTTAGTCTGGGTATAATTCACAACAAAACCATGATAAAAAACATGATGCGATTCAGAAACCCTGTTCTTTAGTCAGTTCTACCTAAGAGTGCAGTATCGCATTGTAGTAGCACCACTTACAGTGAGCAGCTATCCCTTTTCTAATATGGCAGAACCTTTTTCTAATGTATCTGATATGGTTGATACCATCTATTTACACAGATAAATGCTTATCAGTTTTTTAATATGTGAAATAATCACCAAAGAACTCTCTCTCATATTACCTTTCTTCTCCCTCATCTACACTATAATTTGATATTTTTAAATGTACCTGGTGCCCTAAAACAAACTGACCTGTATCTGGGCGATCATTTTACAACATATGGAAAGTCAGCCATGCTTTGTTTCCTTTATTGCATTTTTTTTTTTTTTTTAAACATATTCAGTATCTCATGTTCCCCCCCTCACTCCAAATAAGAGTTTCATTTTTGAAAAATGCCATTGATGGTTTGGTACCAGTTCAACAGAAAAGGTCAATACATGTGCAGATTTATTCTTTTCTTAATCAATACTTATTCACAGATGAAATGAAGGGACATCCTTCTGGGCACATATGTTTAATGTCAGTTCATGACTGGAAGCTAAATGTGCCTCCCATGGCTCCAAAGATCTTAAACAAAGTGCTCCTGTTCACTTGAGATGCACAGTCAGGGTCAAGCAGAGGTTATGAGTTATCCCTATCTCAAGGTTACTCTACGTACTGCATAAACTTCCATAAAAGACTCTAGGATCAAGTTGCAAAGATTGCTGCAATTGCTCACTCAAAGTCAATCATTTCGATGGAGGCCAAGTGAAAACAGGGGCCTTGGGTTCTCTATCAGCTTCCAGAAGTGAAGTGAACTTCTTTATTAGTTCTCTACTTCCATAGTGCTTCCTAAGCTTACTAAGTTTCTCATACAAAACCTATGGGACAAAGTTGAAAGAACATGCCCCATCATTCTTGATATATTTCAGACTGACCTCAGATTCACAGGGTAGGATGACTGTGGCACTGCAAGTACCCATAATGAGAAAGAGTCTTTCCCTCAGACATCTTAGAATGTAATTCTGTTTTGCCCATCCAAATGGCAGCTTTTCCAGGTGCATAAGTGGCCTTTTTAGCGCAGTTTTGTGATTCTGTTACCTATGTAGCATGGACTGATATGTGTAAACACACACTGAGCATCCACGATACTAGACTACACATTGGCCAGATTAGGAATATAGGCAAAAATAATACCAATAATGTATGCCAGTCCAAAATGTATACAGTCATGTGCACACATCCATTATGGACATGCAAGTCATGAAATGGTTAACAGCTAAACCCACAACCAACCGCTACCCACCATGTTTTGGCTATAGTAGCCAAGTTGTTACAGTACTTGTCAAGAAAGTAGGAGACCTGGGTTGTAGTCTAACCCTCTCATCCTGAGTGGAGTTGAACATATGTTACTCTGATTTTAAGCACAGGGTTCAAACCACAAGATAGGTATTATACAGCTTCTTCTCCAACCCTTCTTTTGAAGCTGTAATAATACCTACAAGAGAAGAAGGTAAGTGGGGTCAGGGAGAAATAAACAAGCCACAGGGTGTGTGGCTCCCTGAAAAAGGGCATGGGGTAGGGTGGGAGGAAGTAAGTCCTAGCGTGCAAGCTGGACCCTTCTTCCCAATGGAACAGAAATGTTCCCACCATACTCCATCATGCAAGGCTTAGTGGTTTAGTTTTAAAAAGAGGTTTGAGAAAGAACTCAATAATGCCTAGCTTTACAATCTAGGCACATGGATAAAAAACAAGAGATAGGAAGTACTACTGTTATCCCCATTTACAGATGAAGAGCTGATGCAGAGATTAATAGTTCATCCAAGACCACAAAGCAAGGCTGTGGCTAGGAACTGACTTTTGGTGGGTTCTTCTCTACACAAAGCCTTCCAACCAAGTCATGGTGCATCACATGCAATTCATCAGCAACTGGCCTGAAATCTATTCAGCCAAGTAAATACTAAAAGTAACTGTAAATTGCGAATGTGTTTTGTAATCACCAGATTTATCCATAAAGATCTTATTTTTCTTTAAGGAAAGC
The DNA here is from genome assembly GCF_052110815.1 of Crocodylus siamensis. NCBI lineage: Eukaryota > Metazoa > Chordata > Crocodylia > Crocodylidae > Crocodylus > Crocodylus siamensis. Next base: position 62,138,956 of record NC_143402.1, read on the forward strand.
CATTAGAAGGAGTAGTTATTATTGGTAAGCAAGGTATAAATGACATTTATAGCACTACCATCTTATAAGCATATTTACCTTTCTCTAAATCTTAACGTATTTTAATCCCTTCATATTAAAAAAAAATGCTTCCTGCTTAGTTTACCTGATAACTGAAGGGATGATTATCTGGTAAAAGCATGAGTTTGGGAATAAAGAAAATGAGGCTGTATTCCCCTTTTGGCAACAGACATCAGTTTTGATCCTTGATAAACTACTTAATCCATGGATAAAGCTAACATACATCACAGGGAAGTTGCAAAGCTGGAGTGAAGAGCAATATAAATACACAATATTATTTCATCAGTTACCCTATGGTGTTAATATCTGTAGTCAGATTTCTGGCCATCCTCTTTATGTATTTGAATAACAGTGAGGAAATTCTCTGTGCTGAATCAACCGGTTCTATCTTCCTTTCTGAAACAAGAAAGTTCCCTCCATTGGTTGCTGGCAATTTTGTCCAAGAGCTTTTCCCCCACAACTGCACCTTTGACTGAATGGAGGTACTACAAGGTCTGATACTAGCACTGCTGCTGGGAAACATTCTCCTCCAACAGTGACTTGCTGAAAGTGTTTCTGTAACTGGGGAAGAGAGGCAGGAACTGAGGGCAGAATTGTTAAGGTACAAAGCTTGAGTGGGAGATAGAAAATTATAGACCTAACAAATTTACCATGAAGCTAAGTACAAGTTCAAAGCCTCATCTACACATTACAAATGGGTATCAACCGAAGTGCAGTTCTATATATAAAGAGGTAAAATGCCCGTCACATGAATGGTGGTATACTGGCATAAATGCTTTTATCAATACAGCCTTATTCCTATATGAGAAGGGGAATGAGTGTGTTAGAACAACGGATTACACCTATCCAAAATCTGTGGCATAAAGAACTTGATAAATTGGCCCCAAGTACTCAACACCTTGCGGGATCAAGCTTATCACAGGCATATTTAATAGAAACCAAATAAAGAAATATCAGCATCCTGTTTCTCTTTTCTAACATTTACCAACTCTGGCGCTGTCTCTGTCCTATAATTCTGTCACTCACAAGATCCCACAGAGCAAGGAAGAGAGGAAATCATTGTTACATTTGTATTTTATTGCATGATATAAAACAAAAGCATCAAGCTCTTTTGCCAAATGATAAAGCTATTCAATCACTTTGTCCCTCCTTCTCCCTTGCACTAGAAATATTTTACTGTTCAAATACCAGAGGAGAGACTGCATCCTGTTTTGAGGGCTGGGGATCAGCTGTCACTATCTGCTTCTTTATGTAATGCATTTCCTTTCTATGCTTTTTCCCTCCTTTTACAAAGGTAGGTGGGGAAACAGAACAGCAATCTCACACCAACATCAGGCATTCACCAGGAGCCATCAATCACCCCCTGAAAAACAGCTGAATAATAGAACACAAAAGAAAGGGTGGGGGTGGGTTCTTGGGTGTGGAAGTGTCTGTCATGATGAAATATACTGTAAATTCTTCTCAGATGGGGGAATTTGGACAAGATTTAGGAGTAAGTGGGGTCCCAAAAGCTCACTTAATATCAACTCCAGAAACATTACACTAATGTAGTTTTAAATATGATTTACAGTATATCTGAGAGCCCTGAGTGGATGAAAGAAAATGAAGAGCTTGCATGCCATGAGTAATGCATTACAGGAGGGCAGGCGCATTTTCATTCCTGCAGGATGCAAAGCTAAAGGACAGAACCTGAGCTCTTAAAGGAGAAGAGCAGCTTGCAAGTCAGAGGGGGCTCAGGGGACTGGAAAGGTTTCACCTTTGGGGAGCTGTTTCAGATCGAGCCTAGGTCGGTGGGAGTATGTGGTAACCAAAGTCAGGCAAGACTGGGGTTTTCAAAAATACTTAGGGGAATTAGGTACCCTAACCACAATGAAAGTAAATTGGGTAACATTTTCAAAAGTACCAGATCCACAGTGTTTTCTAGGCACTTCACTGCCATTGATGTCAATGGGACCTAGACACACCAGTGAAGATAGGAACCAAAGACATTTGAGGATCCGGGCATTGGTTACATAAGGCATGTTTATACTATTCTGGCATGAATGCAGGGAGAACCACAGGGAAAGTCTCTGCATCTCCTAGCACCCAGCCAGATGTAGCAGATCTAGTTTAGTGCAGGTCTGGCTATGTGCCAGTAAACTTATTAGGACACAGCTGGCATCATCACACAAAGCTGGGCATAGACTATGCCCAGCTCATGGCATAGTGCACATGAAGTAGGTATAACAGCTCACTGCAGCACTCCCTAAGCTCTATGCTGGGGGGTTTCAGTCCCTGTCTGTAGGATCCTAAGTCACTTAGGCACTTTGGAAAATGTTATCCCTAACTGACATTGGATCCTTTGAAAATTCCACCATTCCTAAATGGACTTCACACCCAGGAGCATAACTAGCCTTGGGCAAGCAGTGCATCAGCCCCAGCCACTGAGGTAGAGAGGGTATCAGGTGCCCCGGGGGGGACCGCAGGCCGTAGGAGCAGCATCTAGTATGTGGGGTAGCAACAGCTCAACACCCCTGCTTTCCAGCCCAGGGTACCCAAATGCTAGTTATGCCTCTGTCCACACCAGAGGGCATCAGCAAAAAGGTCCTTGTGTTGTCAACATCAGCAAAGATTTTGCAGGCCCTGGGGAACCAACAACCTTCCCCCTAGTGAGTTCTGCCATTTCATTGCTGAGACACAAGACACGTTGGCACAGCACCATGGCAGGATGATGGTTGCCCTGCCACTGCCCATGTTATGGGCAAACACAAGGCTTCAGCTTCTACAGGTCTGATTCAATAAAGCACTTCAGCATGTGATTAAGTTTTGTGCACACGGGTAATCCTATCCCTATTCAACAAAGCATTTATGCATGTGAAGTTAATGAGACTTAAGCATGTGATTGAAATTAACCATGCTTTGCTGAACCGGGGCCACCAGGCTGTCAGCCTAGCAATTTTCACCTGCCTAGACCTTTATATTTTAAATAGCTCATTTTTAATTAAAATGTACTTCCAAAAAGAAAATAAATACTTGCTCGGCTTAATGCTCTGTTTCCAATCTAGGTCCATTATGGGGTAACTGAATACGATAAATACAGATAACTACATTCTAATAAGTTCCTAAAGTGTCACCCTCCAATTCTGACAGGGTGTTTTGAATTATTAGCAGCCTTTGTAGCTGTATTCATCATCACCTTTAGTGTCAAGATACTTCAAGAGGCAAGTGAGCTTTTAATGAGCTTTCAGACTGAAACAGGAAAGGGAAAATATATCCAGTGCATACCACTTTAATGATCACCTAATTAGTTTTATTACATCTGCTGTATTACTTCTTCTTGAGGTTTATGATTTATGAATTAGGCAGATGGATCAGAGACATTTTAGAGAAACACACATATATACAATACCCAGAATAATACAAAGCCATACATAGATATAATCTTTGACCCTTGCAGTAGGTTTCTTTGCACAGCCCATATTGTTTTCACTTCACAGGTTTCTCTCTAATTATGGATTTGTCATATTGATTTAAACTTTCACAGCCCACAGCTCTGTCTCCTAACCTTTGCATTTTATACCAAAACAAAGAAAACAGCTTAGGAAGGTGGTTCTCTGGCCCTGCAGCATTAATGAGTTGTTACTTAAGGCTCTGTCTATATCCCTCACTGACCCTAGTTCACATCCACCCTGAACTGAAATGATTTCCATCTGTGGGCTGCAAAGAGGACAACAGGCATTGTACGTTTCATAAATGCAAGTGACCCCTTTAACCCTTAGTGTGTAACCACTCAAAACTTGCTCTCACTCTTTATTTATCCAGCAGTTATGTCCCTTGAATAAGGGAAAGCAGTTTTGCTTCCACAATTATACCACTCCTCATTTAGGTGAATACTCCCATCAGAAGTCCGTTTCATAGATCAGTATAGATGTATAGACCCAGGATTTTAAAAAGGGACTGGCAATTTTGGATATCCCATTTGAGACACTATAATGAGACCCAGTTGTCAGAGCACAGGTGTTCAGCAGTTTCTGAAAATATTTTAAGATGTCTCTGGTTGGAAGCACAAAATGTGACAGACCTAAAATCATTAGTTTCCAAATTTTGGTTTTGTCTGCCTGCCAAGAAATCCTCCCATTTTTCCCTCTAAATTTGAAGATCGAATAACAAACCTCAGGGTTTTTGAAGTCTGGAAAATGCTCACCAGCTCTATTATGTCTGCGATTTTGTCATAAGCCAGGAAGAGCAAATGCAGAGGAATAGATACCCAGCATTGTGTTTACTCTGGCTTTCCTCAATAAATGGAACCCTATCAAAACAGAAAGACTGTAGTATTTACATTATTAGGAAAAGTATTGGTATAGGTTACATGAACCTTCATCTGTTTCTGTCAGACGTCACCTATGGGCTTCGCATTTGGACCGGTGTGTAACTGCTTTTAAGCCATTACTACTGGTAACAGAAAACATCTGTGGCTTGTTTCAAAGCTCTCACCTTACCCTGGTGTGTGTCTGCTGGTTAGCACTCACATAGCAAACATTCCCTGCATGGGTCAATGAAGGTAGGGGGACCACTGTCCCCTAGGCTCTTTCTGAAATCCCAAAGAAGTCCCAGAAGTCAATGTACCAGTGTCTAGGGCAGTGGTTCTCAACCTTTTTAGACTCAAGGCACCTGTTGATAGACCCAAAGCACTCCCAATAAAGCCTTAGAAATGCTTAGTGTTCACTTGTGGTTGTTTTTTGACTACAGAAAGACAATAAAGCAGTTCTTCCATTGCAAAGAACTAGAAAGACAAAGGGTATTTAAACCCAAAGGCTGGCTAAGAAGAGTTTTTCCAACTATTTGAGTTGGTCTAATAAAAAGGTTTCAGATTTACCCAAAGAACCTTGTCTGGTAGAGAATCATTCATCTAGGGGGAGGGCAGAAGCAGCAGGGGCACACTTCTCACAGAGACAAACATGAATGTTCCCATATACCCAGATTTACACCTTCATGCTGCCCCAATACACCTTTTATTTTACTACTGTCTCCACAATTCTTGAGTTCCTTTGCCCTGCTCCATTCACCCATGTCATATCGAGTCTTTCTTTGGAGTTGTTTGCTCAGTCCCTTGTAAATTTTCTACTTCCTTCATTCTTTAAGCCTCCTTCTTTCCCTCATCATTTTTCCCACCAATTCAAACACCTTAGCTAACTGTGAGAGTGTTTGCCCTGACAAATTCAAGTATATAATAGTTTTTGTTTTCTGTATTTTCTAAGTGTATTTAGCCTGATCTCCGCTTTCACCCATGATGATGCCTCAGACCAGTTCTGGAAAGAGTTAGGTATTTTTTCATTAATTCTGGACAAGTCCAGGCATGGAACCTGTCAAATGCCTTATTTTTTTAAGTCTGAATTTTATGTTAGAGATTATTAACTGATAGTGTAACCTGGTGTTTGCACTTGAGAAAGCCTTTACTAACTGAATGTCCCATACCCAGGCTTGCTATTGCATGGCCATTTGTTTTTTTGTTATTGGGTGAGGTCCATATATATAACTATCTAGTGGAGAGAGTGTTTGTAATGACCAAGTGATTAGAGCAGCAGAAATAATTATGTTCCTCTTTCATTCTGCAAACCTAGATCATTGTTAGTCACTAATCCTTTATGGAGGCTTGTTCCAGGGCTGGCAATCAGCTTCCTGATTACAAGCATCTATTCAAACCATTCATAAAAATTATCAATTCTATTGTTGCAAGCTGCTGAAGTAGGAACATAAACCTTTATGACTGACATATTGACTGGCTTTGCTCAAAGGCAAATTGCAATGCTTTTAGCACTGATAAAGTTACATCCAAGCATGAACTTTGATGTCACCTTGGACATGATAAATGTGACCCCATTTTCTCAGATCTGAAGGACCCTGCTTTTCCATCCATTGTCATAATGTGACCATGACACTTCCACCATGGCTCACAATTCCACATTTATCTACCTTGTATCTCTCCAGTTCCTTTATCAAAATGGTGATACTCTCTTCTTACATACTCCTCCCCTGCCACAATCTCACTCAAATGATTCAGTTGCAAGGACTCAAGTCATTCATTTCCTTGGTGTAAGCATCAGGCACCATACATCCCAGAGAATATGACACAGTATCATCACAAATGAAACCAACAATCCAAATAATGGGGATTCCTTGTAATTTGTTATGCCTTCTGGTTCTATGGAGTGTCACCATCTCAGGAAACACATCTCAATCTTTTTACTATTGTCCAGGTATCTCTTGTGGGCAGAACTACAGAGGGTTATTTTCCACTGTCTACCCTCCAGTTTCTTCAGTTTTACTTGTGATATATTTACAAACATCAGAAATCTTACCAAAACATTTCTCCACCGTTAGGATAACAACAGATCATGATAGCAGAGCCCTCTTTGAAAGCAATGATTTCAAACCCAAGGACATCAGAGACTGTTGTAACAGTTGCAGTTTTCTGATATCACATACAAACCAAGTTCTACTCTGTGCAACTCAGGATGGTGCGAAGCAGGAGGGCTGATTCCTGAAAGAGCACATGTGATTCAATCATGAAATCATTGAAAAATGCAGGTCTACATGTGATTCACTGACTTCATTAAGTGCTCAATCTCTGGAGGATATTGAGAATCCTAAAACATTTCACTGCATTCATCACAAGTCTCTACTGTACTGTCAACCCACAGGCCAGAGTATGAACAGCAACAGGCAATAGCACGTGCTATTGCATTAGGTGGTTTTTTCTGTTCTCAGGATTCTTCAATGCACACACATGAGACATGTTATGAGGCAAGTCTTGGAAGGATTTGACACAACCGAGGCAGCTGGAACTACCATTGGTGGGCGCCTCTTAACCAAACTACAATATGCTGATCATACAAGGCTCTTTGCTACAATCATCAATGTAGTGTATGAACTCTGGAGTCAGTAAAAAGGGTTAGTGAGAATATGGACTAACATAACTGTGTATCACCATTAATGCTCCATGTTGCGGCACCAGTTCCTCCTGTCCATCTGGAGAACAGATATGAGGCCCTGGCAGCCCTGGAGGAGGAGGGAGCAGTGGAAGATACCAGGGAGGAGACTTTGCGCACACAATGTCCTGTGCGGGCGGCGGGAGTCAAGAGGCCTAAGAGGAGGAAGCGTCGCGTCATCGTGATTGGTGACTCCATCCTGAGAGGTACGGAGGGCCCCATCTGTCGCCAGGATCCCTCAGCACGTGAGGTCTACTGCCTGCCCGGAGCGAAGATTCAGGATGTGAAGGGGATGCTCCAGTCCATCATCCAGCCCACCGATTATTACCCCATGGTCCTTGTCCATGTGGGTACTAACGATGCGGCCAGGAGAGCCCCTGATCGCCTGATGGAGGACTACCATGCTCTGGGAGGCGTGCTGAGGGAGATGGGCGCACAGGCGGTCTTCTCTTCCATCCTGCCAGTGAGCGGTCGAGGCAGACGCCACGAGATGTGCATAGCGGAGACCAACTGGAGGCTACAGGAATGGTGCTTCGAGGCAGGCTTTGGCTTCCTCAGCCATGACCGGCACATCGTGATGAGAGACATGCTGGGATGGGATGGGCTCCACCTTTCCCCTAAAGGTAAGCGTGTGTTCTCTTCCAGGTTGGTGAACCGCCTTCGGCGGGCTTTAAACTAGGCTCGTCGGGGGAGGGGGAAGATGAGGGCGGAGGAGACAATGAACTACCAGGCCCAGCAACAGCCAGCGAGCCCAGACCAATGGTCAAAAGGGAGAAACAGGTAAGTGATGGGGGACGGGGCATTGCTGAGACTAGGGGGTCAGTGGGCACAACCGTTGGAGGCCTCAAATGCCTCTACACGAATGCTCGAAGTATGGGGAAGAAGCAGGAGGAACTTGCCCTCCTCCTAGCTGTCACCAGCCCTGACATAGTAGGGATCACAGAAACGTGGTGGGACTCATCGCATGACTGGGCAGTGAGTGTCAAGGGCTATAGGCTATACAGGAGGGACAGGATTGGAAGGAAAGGTGGAGGAGTAGCACTCTACATCAAGGAGGAATATACTTCCTCGTTAATCAGCAAGGGGGTAGAGGGGGGGCACTCTGAGGTGCTCTGGGTTAGAGTAAAAGGCAGTCCAGGGGAGAGAGACTTAACGGTGGGAGTCTACTACAGACCTCCCAACCAGGGAGAAGTGCTCGACCAGGAATTCTTAGGTCAGCTCACAGAGGCAGTGAGGGCTAAGGATGTGGTCATCATGGGGGACCTGAACTTCCCAGACATCTGCTGGGAGGAGCAGTCAGCCAAGTCTGATCGCTCACGTCGGTTCTTAGCCAGAGTGCAGGAGGTGCACAGTCCCACCAGGGGAGACGCCTTGTTGGACCTGGTGCTGGCCACGGGTGATGACCTGGTGAGGGGGCTGCGGGTGATGGGCCACCTGGGAGACAGTGATCATCGCTTGCTGGAATTCACCATCCAGCGTAAGGTGGCAAAGGGCTGCAGCAAGGCAACAGCCCTAGACTTTAGGAGGGCTGACTTCAACAAGCTAAGGAGGATCGTTGGGGAAGCGCTGAGGACCCAGAGGGGAAGGGAATCAGATGTCGAAGGGGAGTGGTTGCTCCTTAAGGAGACGATCCTCCATGCCCAAAGGGAGGTAATCCCAACAAGGGTCAAAGGGAGCAGGAGGGCACATAAACCCCCATGGCTCACCAAGAGCATCCGGGAATGTCTCCTTGCTAAAAGGGAGGCATACACCCAATGGAGAGATGGGGTTATCACCAAGAAGGACTATGTTACAGTCACCCGAGGATGTAGGGGGGCAGTCAGGAAGGCCAAGGCAGAGATGGAGATAGGACTAGCTTCCCGGATTGGGGACAATAAGAAGTCCTTCTTCAAATACATAGGGGGTAAAAAGAGGGTCCCGGGTAATGTGGGGCCCCTGCAGGACACGATGGGCAACTTAGTCATCACGCCAGATGACAAAGCTAACATATTTAACGATTTCTTTGCCTCTGTCTTCCTAAGTAGGGACCAGTTCAGCCACCTCCCTGCTGAGCCCCCCTCGGGCCCCGGGAGAGACACGCCTGGGCCAGGGGTTAGCGAGGAGTTAGTTAGGGTACTTCTGGAGAGGCTGGATGTGTTCAAGTCCGCTGGTCCGGACGATCTTCACCCTAGGGTTCTACAGGAACTGGCCGAGGTCATTGCGGGACCCCGGCGCGGCTCTATGAGCACTCGTGGTGCTCTGGTGAGGTGCCGGAGGACTGGAAGAGGGCCAATGTGGTCCCTATCTTCAAAAAGGGAAAAAAAGAGGACCCGGGAAATTACAGGCCAGTTAGTCTTACCTCAATCCCGGGTAAGCTCTTTGAAAAAATTATCCTGGCACACATCCAGGAGGGCCTTGCGGGGGAATGCATGCTCAGGGGCAACCAACATGGGTTCATCAGTGGCAGGTCTTGTCAGACCAACCTGGTGGCCTTTTACGATCAGGTCACCAAATCATTAGACTCAGGGGTTGCTGTGGATGTAGTCTTTCTGGACTTCCGGAAGGCTTTCGACACTGTCTCTCACCCTGTCCTCATCAAAAAGCTGGGAGACTGTGGTGTCGATGCCCATACGGTCAAATGGGTCGCCAATTGGTTAGAGGGCCGCACCCAGAGGGTGGTGGTGGATGGGTTCTTCTCGACCTGGAAGGACGTGGGCAGTGGGGTTCCGCAGGGCTCGGTCCTCGGGCCCGCACTGTTCAACATCTTCATCAGTGACTTGGATGACAGGGTGGAAAGCACCCTGTTCAAGTTTGCTGATGACACTAAGATGTGGGGGGATGTGGGTGCACTAGAAGGGTGCAATAGGCTACAAGCTGACCTTGACAGGTTGCAACGGTGGGCGGATGAGAATAGGATGGGGTTTAACACTGATAAGTGCAAGGTGTTGCACATGGGGAGGAAGAACCTGCACCACACTTACAGGTTGGGGAACTCCCCTCTTGCCAGCACGGAGACGGAAAAGGATCTTGGAGTCGTCATTGACTCCACGATGAACATGGGCCGGCAGTGTGGGGAGGCAGTCAAGAAGGCCAACCGTACCCTGTCATGCATCCACAGATGCATCTCGAGCAGGTCCAGGGAGGTGATCCTCCCCCTCTATGCGGCACTGGTCAGGCCGCAGCTGGAGTACTGCGTCCAGTTCTGGGCGCCACACTTCAAGAGGGACGTGGACGATATGGAAAGAGTCCAGAGGAGGGCCACCCGTATGATCAGGGGTCAGCAGGGCAGACCTTATGAGGAGAGGCTACGGGACCTGAACCTGTTTAGCCTCCACAAGAGAAGGTTAAGGGGGGACCTTGTGGCCTGCTACAAACTGGTCAGGGGGGATCAGCGGGTATTGGGGGAGTCCCTGTTCCCCCGTGCGCTGCCAGGAGTGACCAGGAATAACGGTCACAAGCTGGCGGAGGGTAAGTTTAGATTAGATATTAGGAGGCGCTACTTCACAGTCAGGGCGGCTAGGGCCTGGAACCGGCTTCCAGGGGAAGTGGTGCTGGCTCCTAGCCTGGGGATTTTTAAAAGGAAGTTAGATAAGCACCTTGCCGGGGTCATCTGACCCCGGTGCTCTTTCCTGCCAAGGCAGGGGGTCGGACTAGATGATCTACCTAGGTCCCTTCCGACTCTAGCTACTATGATACTATGATACTATGAATGCTGATTCAGTTAATAAAACAGAGATGCAAGCAAGTATCACAGTTAATGATCAAGATGTAGAAGTGGTAGATTAATTCAGAAATATGTAGATAACCAAAGAAATAGAAATAGTTTTCTCAGTCATAGCCACCTTTATGAAAAGTTGGAAAAACCATGATGTAGAGTCATACTAAGCCTCACTGAGCACTGAATCACCTAAGAAAGGCAAGCACATGAATGAGCAAAAGAAGGGAATAGGGGAGTAGGGGGCAAAAAAAAAAAAAAAAAAAAAAAAAAAAAAAAATCAGTAGCTGAACAAATTAAGGAGTAATATAAAAAGTAAGAACTCACTAATAAAGCAGAGATAAACACTGGCAGCTGCAGGTGTGTGAACTTGGCAAAGAAGCAAGAAAAAGTGGGCATCTGGACAAATAGATAACAACTATTTAATAATAGATAACAGAGGGGACCAGCAGGCACTGGGGAAGTCCCTGTTCCCCCGAGCACTACCAGGAGTGACCAGGAATAAGGGTCACAAGCTGGCAGAGGGTAGATTCAGGCTAGACATCAGGAGGCGCTACTTCACAGTCCAGGCAGCTAGGATCTGGAACCAACTCCCAAGCAAAGTGGTGCAGACTCCTACCCTGGGGTCCTTAAGAGGAGGCTTGATGTACACCTTGCTGGGGTTGTTTGACCCCAGTACTCTTTCCTACCATGGCAGGGGCTCAGACTCGGTGATCTGCTTAGGTCCCTTCCAAACCTACAAACTATGAAACTATGAAACTGGGAAGAGATGAGGGTATTTTGGGTATAAATACAGAGATGGAGAGACTTGGGGTTTTTGTAGCAACTTTGGGGAGCATGAATACATAACAGAAGTTGCTACCATTGTTTTTGGTACTGTCACTGAGTTGAACTGATTGCTAAACAGACCAGTTAGTGTACTGTCTAAGAGACACTGTATCTCTGAGCTTTCGCCACCGAACATGAATTTGAGTTTTTCTTTCTGCACCTCAGAATAACACATGACATCTTGAAATGGGCAAATGTTAAATTGGTAAAAATTATATCTTTTCCATAGCAATTTATGGATGTGAGTCATGGGAAATTAATTCTGCTGACAGGAAAAAAGTTGAAGCCTTTAAGATATGAAGCCGGTGAAAAATCCCGTGCATATCTTGGGAGTAAAAGAAAACAAACGCTTATGTTAAAAATACGATGGCAGAAAAGCATATTCTGTTGCCTGAAATCAGTAGGGACAAACTTGTACACTTTGATCCCATCAGACAGAGATGGAAATAACCTTGGCAAAATTATTCTGTAGTGAATGGGCAGCAAGGTATACTGAATTACAACAAGGTAATTGGCCCTTGTTGTAGAAGATGACCAATGAGGATGTGGATGGATAGGTTTAGAGATGTCAGTGCTAGAGATGGATTGAGAAGGCTTCCAAACTTGTATGACATTACTAATATTCAGACATGAATGAATGGATTTTACTTTTCCTGAAAGTCAATGTTAATTAGTAAAGTTCATCACAAACTCAATATTCAGACATGCCACCCAGTTCTAAGCTGCGCAAATGAAGACTTAACTGGACTTTATGAACTAGATCATGGTCTCCCTACTTACCCATTGCCTAGCATAGCCATAAAGCTGGCTCTGCCGGGCAATGAAGGATTCCACTTGTACATGTGGCATGGAGCAGCTCCCACTCATGTTACTGGCTCCCAGCACACTAGGAGTGTCTACGAATTGTATTAGACCTGAGGAATCCAAGACACAAACCCCACTACAGGAAGAACCCTTTGGCCAGAAGAGGATTCAAGTCCGCTGTCATGGGTCAGGGTCCCTAGGGGAGGCCGTGATGCCCCTGGTGGCTCTGCAACCATGCCGGCTCTGCCCCGAGGATGCCCTCTTGTCTCACCTGCCACATCTTATTGGTAAATAAGTCAGGATGCTGCCCACAGGCCTTTTCATGGCCCCAGTCCACTGAACCCCACAATAACTCACTGGCCCGTGGGCCCATTGCCAAACCTCACTCCAAAACTGTGCCTCACGGGGCACCTCGAGCCTTATGGGGCAATTGTGGAGCTCCAAAACCTCCCCAACCCCATGCCCCATAGGGTTACAAGAATGTTGTTCCCTCTGTCAGGGCCTCAGCCTTTGTCCCTTTAATCTAGCTAGGCCTTCTAACCTGGGCCCACCGTGTTAGACCTGGCTTTGAGGCGCTAACTCCAACTGGTCTCTCCTAGTCACCAGACCCCCAGACCCTGTTCGTGGGACCCTCAGCCCCAGTCTGACTGCACCACTCTGGCACTGGGCCCTGCTGGGCCTCTGGTGCCAGGCCTCCAACCCCTGTCTAGCTCGGTGCCTTGCAGCCTCTATGCTCACTACGGGCTTTCAAACTGCCTGAGCCCTAATGCTGCCCTTAACAGGACTCAAGTGAATCACATGCCCCTCCTGGGCACTACTAAGACCTCCATACCTTCCCTTACATCCTCATCCCAAACCTCTGGTACACACATCAACACAAACACAAGCCCCTGGGCTGTGATGTAACAAGAACAATGAAGACCACACTTTGCCCCTTTAAGAAAGCAAACTTCCACCCCTAGGACAACATGTCTACTAGCCCTAGGTACCTTGTGGGCTCCTGAAGCCTGACTGCTCTTGTATGGAGCAAAGCAGGCAGCCAAATGCCTCTGAGTTGCTCCCTTGAGCAAAGGCTCCTTCCCTCAGCAGTCTCCAGAGAGGATGCCCTCTGCCAGCACCAGCCCTAAGTTTATATGTCCCCAGGGCCCTACCTCCTTCCCACCAGCTGACTGCCTGCAAGTGCTGGCTAATTATGTCATTAACCTATTGCTCAGGCAACCTGCAGCTATGGAGCTCTGCCTAGCCTGCAAGGCTGCCTGGCTAAGCTGCTTCTGTCCTTAAAGAAGTGGGCCACATCTTAGTGCCCTGCAGCATCCACATAGTTAAACCAGCCCTGACCATGCTGGTGATGTCTGTGCTTACACCTAATCCTAGTCTGTGTCAGTGTGGCCAGGCTAACTAACTACTAATAAGCAATGGCAGAATACATTGTATTTACTCATCTAGAGGAGGACTTGGTTTTCACAAAAGGAAGAGGGACTGGGGTGAGCAAAAGGAGAGCAGAGAAAGCTTTGCTCCCCTCTTTTTTCTCCTTTCTCCCTGTGAACTTCTGGCCTCCAGATGGAACCAAGAACTTGGGACCAGTCTGCCTCTGGGACCTCTTCTTTCCCTACCACTCTCCCATCCCATACTGCCATGACTGATCACTGGGTTCACTCAGGCATGAATGAAAGGAACTAAAAACATTTCATTGTGAAGCAGTAAATAAACCCCTGCAGTCCTTTAGTTTCAGGAGCAGTTATTTCCCAATTTAGGGACCATGTCACGATTCCCAAGTCTTCTAAATTAGGGAGCATCTCTAAATTATTACTATACAAACTGCCACTGCTACAGTTAGCAGGGGCATTTCAGCTACATTTCTCACCGTATAAGTAAGGCGGAGTGTTCTATGAGGATACCCAGAAAGGAACAGGAACGTAAACCAAATAGTTTGAATTCGCTGATCTTACAGGCATGGTGCAAATACATTTGATAAGAGTTTCTGAAGAAGGCTAAGCATGTGCTTTGCATAACCAGGAGAAAGGTTTATTTTAAATGTCCAACTAGTTGAGTTCCTGCTTGAATGATCTTTCTGCTGGGGTAGTCGAGGGAGGGAAGAAAGAAAGGAAGGAGGGAGGGAGAGAGATAGGAAGGGATGAAGAAAGGGAGAGAGGATCTCAAAGAAGCTTGTGCTAAAATTGAGCTAGTTGCAGGAAGTATCAGCAAACTCCAGAGCAAGTCCTATCCCATGAGAAAAAGAACAGTGTTGCAGACACAAGAAAAGAAAAAAAAACCTAGATCCAAGGAATCTGGAAACTCAGTTGCCACTCACATTAATGGGAATTCAGTTTTAAATCCCTTGGCCATCTTTGAAAATCTCAGCTAAGAGGCCTAGTTCTAGGTCTATGGCCTGATCTTGAAATCCAGTTAAAGTACAAATTTCTGGGTTCCGTCCCTAAATTGTAGGGTGCTTTTCCAATGCAATTCTGCACTTTGACTTTTTTCAGACTCCTTCATAATTCCTCCCTTTCTGTTGTTTTGGAAAGTGAAAAGAACAAGATTAATAGCCATTTTATTGTGAGATACAGCACGACTGTTAATGCACTGCACTTCCCTGTTTTAGCTCAAGGTTTGCACCCTGGAAACAGAAGAAATTGTGGAGTGAAGAGGAAAAACATAATAGTGCCTTTAATTGAAATTTCATGTCTGTTGGGAGCAACATTGACAGACGATTTCATTCTTTCTGTTTTTCATTTATGATTGAAATCTTGTTTTGCAGGTATGTACATCACCATTTTACTTGAAGAATCCAGAGTGCCCGCAGTGTGCGCGCGCGCGCGCGTGTGTGTGCGTGTGTGTGTTCACATAAGCACATACACATCTGTGTGTGAATTCATGTGTGCTTATATGTATGCATGTGCACTTCTGTGCATTCCTATGCGTGTGTGCATGCTTCTGCTGGTGTGCGTATATGCACACAAACATGCTTCTATGTCATGTGCATGTTTCTTGTTTCCATGCAATTTTTTTTGTGACTGTGAACGTAAGAACATAAGAAGTGCAGAACTGGATCAGACCAATGGTTCCATCTATCCTGGTATCCTAATTCTGACAATGGCAGAAGTGATTGCTACAGAGGGAGAACATTGAACTGGATACACCTAGAGTGATCTATCCCCTATTCCAGAGATTCCCAAACTTCCGTATTGTGTACCGCCTTCCAGATTTACCAGCTCCCTGCATACCCCCACCAGCATACATTTTATGTTTTAACTCCTTAAATGCCATTTCTTATTATAATAAAACAAATCCTTCATTATACAAAGTCAACCCCCCCCCAAGTGTCTTGCATGCCCCAAGGGTACACATACCACAGTTTGAGAACCCCTGCGCTATACATTACCTTTCCTGACATCCAGCTTCATTAGATACTTAAGGAAACATCTTCAACCATTCTGTTCAACAGCTATTAATGGATCTATCATCCATGAATTTGTGTAGTCCCTTTTGGAACGTACCTATGCTGTCTGCCTCCACTGCCTCCTGTGGTAATTAATTCCACAAATTAATGATGCATTGCATAAAAAAACTACTTCTCTTTGTCAGTTTTAACCTGTCCCCTAATTTCAGTGGGTGCCCCCTAGTTCTAGGTCCTTGTTTCCTAGTTTCATAGTTATTAGGGTTGGAAGGGACCTGAGAAGATCATTAAGTCCGACCCCCTGCCATGGCAGGAAAGAGTCCTGGGGTCAAATGACCCCAGCAAGGTGTTCATCCAGCCTCCTCTTAAAGACCCCCAGGGTAGGAGCTAGCACCACTTCTCTTGGAAGTTAGTTCCAGATCCTACCCGCCCTGACCGTGAAGTAGTGCCTCCTGATATCTGGCCTAAATCTAGCTCTGCCAGCTTGTGACCATTATTCCTGGTCACTCCTGGCCATGCTCGGAGGAACAGGGACTTCCCCAGTGCCTGCTGGTCCCCTCTGACTAGTTTGTAACAGGCCACTAGATCCCCCTCAGCCTTCTCTTGTGGGGGCTGAACAGGTTCAGGTCCCGTAGCCTCTCCTCGTAGGGCCTGCCCTGCTGCCCCCTGATCATACGAGTGGCCTCCTCTGGACCCTCTCCATGTTGTCCACATCCCTCCTGAAGTGCGGCGCCCAGAACTGGACGCAGTACTCCAACTGCGGCCTGACCAGTGCTGCATAGAGGGGGAGGATCACCTCTTGGACCTGCTCGAGATGCATCTGTGGATGCATGACAAGGTGAGGTTAGCCTTCCTGACTGCGTCCCCACACCGCCGGTCCATGTTCATTGTGGCAGCAATGATGACTCCAAGATCCTTTTCTGCCTCTGCACTGACGAGAAGCGCATTCCCAAGCCTGTAGGTATGCTGCTGGTTCTTCCTCCCCAGGTGCAGCACCTTGCACTTGTCGGTGTTGAATCCCATCCCATTCTCGTCCACCCACCCCTGTAACCTGTCTAGGTCCAATTGCAACCTATTCCTCCCTTCTAGCATCCCCACATCCCCCCACATCTTTGTGTCATCAGCAAATTTGAACAGGGTGCTTTTTACCCCTTCGTCCAAGTCACTGATAAAGATGTTGAACAGTGTGGGCCCGAGGACCAAGCCCTGGGGGACCTCACTGCCCACATCCATCCAGGTCGAAAATGACCCATCCACTACCAAAATGTTCATTTTGTCCACACTCTTCATGATTTTATAGACCTCTATCAGATCCCCCTTCAGCCTTCTCCCTTCCAAACTGAAGAGTCCTAGACTTTTGAGTTTCTCCTTCTATGTATATGTATTTGATTGTACTTGTATTTGTGCATGCCTGCAGGTGTAAGTTCACATATGCTTCTAGATGTATGTGTGCGTGCGTGTGTGTGTGTGTGTGTGTGTGTGAGCGTGTGTGTGTTTTGGGGTGTACATGAATGCACATGTGTGTGTGTGCATATGCACATGTGTAATCATGTGCTTTTCTACATGCATGCATGCAAGTCAGGGTTGCATGTTCATTTCTGCATGAACATGTGTGTATGCTTCTGTGTTCATGTGTATGCAAGTGCGTGTATCTTTCTGTTTGTGCACATAGGAATGGCTGTGCTTCGGGTGGTGCAGGTGTGAAACGCTGAGTGTAATGGCCTCATTGTTAGGAAGTGATGCCATCTGTTTTCCTTTCCAC
Organism: Crocodylus siamensis; assembly: GCF_052110815.1. Taxonomy (NCBI): domain Eukaryota; kingdom Metazoa; phylum Chordata; order Crocodylia; family Crocodylidae; genus Crocodylus; species Crocodylus siamensis. The sequence continues at coordinate 62,156,469 of NC_143402.1, forward strand.
AACTCTCTCCCTTTGTCTGCTGTTCTCAGTGCACCACAGTGGAGTTCCAGATCCCCTCACCTTAATTTGAACCCTTTCCCACTTTCTTCCAGTTCATTGCGCTACTTTCACACACCCCATTGGCATTCGGGGACTGAGACAGTCATCACCACTAAGTGGTTGGCTCTGGGTACAGGTACTTTGAACTGTGGCTATCTTTGAAATCATGTCTGCAGAAAAAGCAGCAGCCCCTCATAAATTACCGGAGATGAAATCCCCGACATAGCTCTTGGACTGTGATTTAAATGCATAGCCAAAAGCAGAAGTGGTAGAAACGAAAACCTCAATTCATCCAGACAAACTGCCATTTTCAGGAGTTTGGGAATAACCTGTGCTTGGAAAAGACAGAAAGGAATCCATTATCTTAAGCAGCCATAAAATGTGTGTGTGTGTTGGGGGGTGCTGACCAAAGGTGCCATAAAGGCACCATAAAAGTTTTGCAGAAGCTGTTAAGCACAAGCTCTCTGAAAAATCAGATTCTTTTGAGGGGTCTAAGTTGGGTACCAGAAATTCACTAGTTATTTTCTAAAAACCTTTCCCTAAAGTCACCCCACTACACAAGACTTTAGAGTAAAGAGGAACAGCAGAAAACTTCTCATGGCCAGGGCTCTCCAGAGTGATACAAGAGTGATTAATACTCTAAAATGTGATTATTCTTGTTTCTGGCCTTCCTGGATGTGTAAAGTCATGAGCTGAGCAGGTTCTGAGGCTCTTCAACCAGCCCATTTTCACACCTGCTCAGAAAGCACCTGACATCCTCCTGGCTGCGCTCTATGGGCACTTCCAGATGAGTGTGCATGTATTTCCCAGGTGACAAATAGCAGCAGCACATATTGTGCCACTGCTACTTGTCCCCAGGGAATGCCCCTGCATGCATGCTCTGGTGCATAGCAAATTGCCCCAGGTGGGGTAGGGAAGGCTGGGGACAGTTTTAGAGACATGGGGTTCTCTCATATGCTGTTACTCATCGTATAGTTCATGATAAAGCCATACCAAAAAGGACGGGACCCTGGCCCCACCCTGCTCCTTCCATGCAGATTACAGGGCTGGAGTGAGTGTTGCCTGGGGGAGTACTGATGCTGGAACAGATGTCACTGCTGCCACCCCTTGGTATAATCTCAGCATGACCACAAGAAGTTCTGTCCCATGTCTCTTCCCTGCAGGCCAAATGTTTCTAGGCACTGCCACTAGTAGGCACAGTGCTCTCTGGCCCCTCACCCTTCAAACACAGGGCAGATTTGGAGCTTTAGAAAGCACAGTGCATACCCTAATTCCCTGCTCCTTGACAGATTGTGCCACTGCATGTACCAATGGGAACAACAGCCTTGGTCTATGAGAACAGACCATGGGTCAGATCCCCTTCTACCTAGTCTGTGCTATTCTATCCTGCTTGAGCCCCTGAAGAAACACTGATATCAGCATGTGCTGGGTGAGTCTTTCCCCTCCCCTTCCACTGCTTTTTGTGACTAGGTCTAAGGCTAGGATGATGACGGGGACAAAAGTAGAGGGAGTCAGGCAAGGTGGAATAGGATCATATGAAGACTAGGATCTGGCCCAAAATGTGAAAGGTTGTATTATATCTCAGGATATCTCTGTTTGTACATGCACTCACCCTAACTCACACAGTAGTCTCTAAAAAATAGAAATCACACTGCTATATTCTGCAGACACAGTTCCAAACACAACAGGTTAAAATTATGACAACTCCATAGGCTAGATTATTGCTGAGCAATACTGTGGAACCCTTTGGGTAATATGTTATACGTAATGGTGTGATATATTAGTAATACATCCCCAAAGACTGTTTTCAGTTTAAAGCGCATGGGGGTGGGATGCTGTTCTGAATAAAAATAGTCAAATAGTATAAAACCTTGTCTGTGATCAGAGCACCCCATCAGAAACTAGCCTTTGTTTGACTCCTCCATATCCCTGATTAAAATGAGTAGTCCCAAACCTCAAATATCTAATGCTGCATAATCACCTGCATCTTCATTTAACTGTGATTTCATCACAAGAATTTCAAGACCAGATCTAAAGGAGCATATTTGATAATAAATGGTTCACAAATAAACAGTTCCACCATCAGTGACTTTCAAAGTCTCATGGAGCTGTACAATTGGGCTGGCAAATTCATGGCATTAACATCTCTCTTGGTTCAAAATGCTTGTCACCAATTTTGAGAACACCAGTTCTGAAAATAACCTAGAGCTACAGATCTTTTCACAGCTCTAAATCAGATTCCACTTTCCGCTGACCTGACCCCTCCCTGGATCCAAACAGTCCTCCAAACTAGCTGAGATATAAACTATGCCTCACAGGCCAAACAATTCTTTTATCTACAGCTTCTCATGAAAACTTCTCCCAAAATGTTTTATAGAACCGAATAATATAGGACATGACAACTCAACTTTTACTGGGATTAATTTTGATTTAGCTGTGGCTGCAATATGTGTAAATAAGGCTAGTCACTTAAATCAGGAATGTAATTCAAGGTAAGTCTGATTTCTTTCCCGTGCAAACAGGTCAGAGAAGCAAAGCCTCTTTCCACGGGACCTTTGATCTTTGCTGCTTGACCTTGCTATCAGTGACCTTGGCGGGTCAGAGAAATTGTTCTCAGAGTGCTAGTGCCTATTGATTTCCTTTCAAGGGAAGTGAGATTGGGATTGTCATGTTAATGGTGGACCCCAAAAGGGCTGGTGTTTGTTGTTAGCTGCACCGCCTCTTGCTGCTAAATGTACCCCAATAGGGCACGCCTTGTTTTAGGAGGCCAACAATCTGCCAATCAGTTCCACTCCATGAAAGCTAAGGTGAACATGAGGAGACCTCACCACCTGTATTATAATACACAGCTGTATTGAAATTTTCCTGGCAGAGTTTAAATGTTAATGTTTAATTTACTTGAACTAATGGGTCACAGAATTCCCATCTAAACTGAAAACACTAATGAACCTTTAGGCAGACACAGCGACCTCCAAGCTTTGATCCTTTTCATCGCTGTATTTTAAAACAAGCAGTTCCTTAAGAAGGTTAAGGAAGCAATAATAAAGAATTTTTAGTGTATGTATATGATCATTCCATACTGATGCACTTCAGCTTTAATAATATTGTATTAAATTTTATTGTAACCTCACTGACATTTACTGCAAGGTAAAGTGCATAATCTTAACTGCCTTATAAAATACAGCCCAGTAATGTACCTATAAAGCATAATATCTCTATACCAATGATGAGCTATTGCATCCAATTTAGTGGCTCGTTATTATGGAGCACAATCACCTTCTCAGTCACATGCATTGAAATGTAGTATAGTATATTGATGCCACGCTACATTTTACAAAGCAGCTGCCCCAGTTTTGTTCAGTGGCATAATGATCTCAAAGCAGAAATTCTCCACTCCTTGTGAATCAGCTGTAAAATGTACTTGAAAATTAAGCCTAGGTATGGATATTCAAAAAGCCTGAGGCAGAATCCATCTAAGTTATGTGCTTTTCTGTAAGCAGCATAGTTTTTAGATCAGTAGCAAACAGATCACAAATTTGCCCTTTGGCTGGGGAGGGCAAATCTTAGATCGGGTTCTGCCTTTTTTAAACCAGTCTATGCGTGCTGAACTTCTGTTATGGGTATAGACCGGTTTCCAATCACTTATACCAGTAAAAGTGAAATGTCTGTCCCTGGCCTAAGAGCCAGGTTCTCAACTGACTTGTATGCACAGAGCTCTGTTCCCTTTAAAGGAGCCACAGAAACGTATATCATCAGAGAATCTGGCCCATAGGTTTTTTCTATTGCAATTCACATGTCTCTTTCTCTTCTTGGTAATATCTTCTGCACAATTATATCAGTCCTGTTGAGGTTTTAAAATGGCTCAAATAACCTGGCTTCATTTATGCTCTTTGTTTCCTTTGGAGGAAAAACAAATGACCAGTTTTGCAAAGGTGTTTAACCCTTTAATATCCATATAGGGACCTAGTGGAAATTACAAAGCCCTTTAAGCAGGTTAGGTGCCTAATTAGTAGTGAGATTTAGGCAGCTCTCTTACTGAAGGGCTTGTTTATATTACTTGCTATATCTTTAGATATCTAAATATCTTTATAAATCAGGACCTAAGAGATGCAGTTGTTTCCTCCAGGCATAAAGAACTTGTGGCAAGAATAGCCTTTATTATAGGTGACAAGAGAAATGAAAAAATAAAGACAAAAATCACCACAGGAGAGAGAACAATGTGTACGTCTTCTCTGGAGCAGTCCACATTGAGTTATGGAAACAAGATGGCTGGTGCTGAGCTCTTCATAATACATGGAAAAGCAGGTTCTGCTCTATGTGTTAGGTGTCTACATGGACTTACGGCATTTCTAATCCACCCTGTCAAGTTCTGAAACACCTGGCAGTGAGGACAGTGGCAATATCAGGGCATCAGCCACATGGGTCCATTACAACTGTGAATAGCTTACTCTGCCGAAATCATGATGGTAAAGGAAATGGCTGGCTACAGTGGGACAACTGAGGTTCTAAAATACTGGCCCACCCACTGAACTGGAGAAATTTTTTTCAAGCGAATTAAATCCTCCCACAGAAACATGTCGCTTCATTGCTGAGTTTGATGGGAGGTAGAACATAGTTGACAGCACAAACTGCTTACCCCAGAGAAGACAGTAAGCACAGCTTTGAAACAGAGAATGAATATTGTTCAGCAACATCTGGCACCCAAACCTTAGATCATGGCAAAAAGATTCAGGTTCCATAAGAGAAACCAATCTGAAGACAAATCTATTTCCTCTTTTGCAACAGAGCTAAAGAAATTCTGTGAATTGTGATGGACTTAATGAGGCCCTCAGAGACAGGATTGTGGGTGGGCTACTTAATGAAAGCATACAAAAGAGGCTCTTAACGGGGGGGGGAGACCTCATGTTTAAATGCACTGTTGAAATTGGAACAGTCATGGAAACTGCAGCAAACGCTGCAATGTAATTGCATGCAAGAGCTTACATGGAAGTAGGAGTGCATGAGTTACTAAATATGCAAAGGAAAAGCCAGCACATGCAGCCACAAGATGTGTGCTATCACTGTGGAAAAGGGTCCTGTACACCAACTAATTGCGGGGTTAAGGAAGTGTGTTGCCCAACCTGCAATAAAACAGGCCATATCCAGGCAGTTTTTTATGCTGGGATAAGGAAGAGAGCAAAGCAAGGTATAGAAATGTCAGTAATAATGTATATACAGTAGCAACAAAAATTGGTCTGGATACACATAATGTGAATAAGGATGTCCAGTCAGCCACCTGGCTGATACCCAAGGTTGCTGGAAAAACACTCAATGTGAAGTTAGATACAGGCTCCTCAATGTCTACTATGTCATGTTCAGAAAAAACATTTACAAATATCTGAAGCTAAAGACGATACCAAGAGTGTTAAAAACATAACTGAAAGAAAGGGTAGCGCCAAAGGGAGTAATGTCAGTATGGATGCGATCTCTCAATAATCAATGTCTTGTTTTTTAACTTATACATCTTTGGCAAAGGGGGTAGGGAATATTTTGTGAGGTCATGAATGGATTTAAAAGATTACACTGGACTGGAACTCTTTAAAGCTGTTGCAGTCACTTTCAAAAGTTCCTGCAAAAACAATTCATCAACAATTAGAAAATACATTAAATCAGGCCTCCGAAGTGTTGAGGGAAGGTACAGGAGCTCTAAAGTACATGAATGCTAGAATAGTAATAGACAGGGGCATAATATGACAGCAGGACACCGGGGGCAGAGGGACACATGGGGGCAGCGGCAAACCTTGCTGCCATCATGCCACTAGTGCAGTTCTGCAGCTGTAACAGCAGCTGTCATTTTTCTGCACCCCATCTCACCCAAACTGGTGCCTGGGGTGCCTGCCCAAGTAATCTGCCTTAGTTATGCTACCGGTAGTAGATGAAAATGCACAACCCAAGTTTCACAAGGACTGGCCAACAGTAGTGTAATTGGGACCCTCTACAGGTCCTGGGCCTTGATATTGCTAATAACACCTTTGCCATCCAGTTCCTTACAGCATATCCACAAAGAAAGACACTGAACTAGACCACCTAGACAAAAAGGATATTCTTCCAAAAGCAGCCTTGAGTGAGTGGAGCATTCCTATAAAACCAATTAAAAATAGACATATCCAGTATAATAAAGGTGTGTGGAGATTTTAAGTTTACTATAAACCCTTTACTGAAAGTTTATAAATAACTTGTCCCTTGGATTTAAGGCATTTTTGCTACATTAGAAGGGGTACAGTAATTTCGCAAAATTAATTTGTCACAAGCATATCTACTGATGGAAATAAAGGTAGATTCCAGGATATATTTCACCATAAACATGCAAAAAAAGGTTTAGATTCATAGACTCATAGATTCTAGGGTCAGAAGGGACCTCAGTGGGCCACCTAGTCCAACCCCCTGCCCCTGGCAGGCAAGAAAAGAGTCACCAAACCTGAGGTCACGTGATCCCAGTCAGGTGCCTGTCCAGTCTCCTCTTGAAGACCCCCAAGGATGGGGCGAGCACCACCTCCCTTGGAAGCCCGTTCCAGATCCTGGAAACCATGATCGTGAAGAACTTTTTTCTAATGTCCAGTCTAAACCTACTCTCCAGTATCTTATGGCCATTGTTCCTTGTTGTTCCAGGGCATGCCCTGGTAAACAGATCATCGCCTACTTCATGTTGCTCCCCCCTTATGAATTTGTACACTGCCACAAGGTCCCATCTCAGCCTTCTCTTGGAGAAGCTGAAGAGGTTAAGGTCCCTTAGCCTTTCCTCATAGGGCCTCCCCTGCAGGCCTCTAATCAGATGAGTGGCTCCTCTTTGGACCCTCTCCTGGCTCTCCACATCCTGCTTGAACTGCAGCATCCAGAACTGGACACAGTACTGCAACTGTGCCCTGACCAGTGCTGCATAGAGGCAGAGAATCACCTCCCTGGACCTGTTTGTGAAGCACCTATGGATGCGCGACAAGGTGCAATTGGCTGTGCCGACTACTTCATCACATTGGTGACTCATGTTCATCCTGGAGTCAATAGTGACTCCAAGATCTCTTTCTGCCTCAGTGGTGCTGAGAAGGTCGCCTCCCAGCCTATAGGTAGGATGGCAGTTCTTTCTCCCTAGATGCAGCACCTTGCACTTGTCCTTATTGAATTGCATCCTGTTGCTCTCTGCCAATTTCCCCAACCTGTCTAGGTCAGCCTGAATCTGGTTCCTTCTCTCCAGGGTGTTGGCTTTACCCCGTATTTTTGTGTCATCCACAGATTTGGACAGGGTGCTTCCCACCCCCTCATCCAGATCACTGATGAAGATGTTGGACAGGACAGGTACAGGAGCTCTAATGTACATGAACACTAGAATAGTAACAAACAGGTTCTACTAGTACAACAGGCTACTGTTTAGTATTGCTTCTGTGTCTGCTATATGGCAACAAACAATAGATCAAGTGTTGCAAGGTATTCCAAGAACAAAGTGTTATTTGCATGGCATTGTTGTGACCACAGAAAATGATGAAGAAAGTTTGATCTGGAGTGAATATTAAACCATCAAGAAGAATATGGGTTGTGAGCAAATTGTGCAAATGTGACTTTTTTCAAAGAACCAATTGCTTATTGTGGGCATAATATTGATGCAGCTGGCCTTCACAAATCTCTAGAGAACACTAATGCAGTTCTGGGCGCCTCACAACCAAAAGATAGGTTACAAATTAGATCTTTTCTAGGATTAGTTATGATAGTTAATTTGCACCAAACCTAGTAACTATATTCTATCCCTTAATCATTTGCTGCAGACAAACCATAAATGGGTTTAGTCACATGAGTATCAAAAGCTTTCCTAAAAGCAAAAAGACCAGTCAGGTCAGATAGTGTACTTGTACACTTTAACCCATTTTTGCCTATGAAGTTAGGATGTGATGCACTGGGACTTTTATCAGATACCATGCCCGATGGCAGCGTGCAGCTCATAGTATTTGCATCCTGATTGCTTACAGCAGCAAAATGGAGTTACATGCAAACACATAAGGAAGTTTAGAGTCTGTTGCAGGGGGCAGGTGAAGAAAGTGAATCAATACCTGTACTGAGGGGGAGTCCACATAGATCATTCTCTGTCCATAGAAAGGAGTGCTTGGGACAAGTACAACACATATCTAACAGTGAGCTCTCTTTTTATCAGGTTACACTTATGGATACAAAATACAACTTACAGATACATTGAATACAAAAGACAAAAAAGCATATGTAAAACCTGATGAACTCCCTTACTTAATGGTAAAAGAGCCACCTGAAATAGGAACCGAATCTTCTGAAATTATCAATGTATTTCAGGTGGTCTGTGCCCCCGCGACTTGTAGTATGATTTGGGCAAGAAACCGAGAAGGATATTACAGTAGCTCAGATGCAGGAAGCTACTCTAAAGGATTGAAAATATACAGACAACCCTAATTTATTAAATTTTTGCACACGTAAAGATGAGCTTACTGTGCATCAAGGATGTGTTATGTGGAGGATTTGTCATTTTGTACCTAGAAAATTGTGCACAAGTGTCTTTGACAAGCTACATGTAAAAATGAAGGTACTAGCTGGAAGCTTTATATAGTGACCAGGTATTGACCCACAGATCAAATGGCTTGTGAAGGAATGTATGGGATCTTAACTGCTACAGAATATGTCTAAACAAGCTTTGTTACATCCCTGGGAATGGCCAGTGATTCCCTGGTAATGCTCCATACTGATATGCAGGAACATTTGTAGGAACGATGGATCTAGTGGTGGTGGGGGTTCATTCTACATGCCCAGGAGGTTGCTGTGTGAAAACCATTACAGCAGCCCAGATAATGGAAAAAAACTTCAAAGTCTGTTTGTAAGAACAGGGTTGCCAAAACAAGCTGTAACTCACAATGGCCTTCATTTCCTCCTTTCCATTCAGAATTTTGGAGGTTTAGGAAGAAAAATGGCATCAGACATATCGTGCCATCACCATATCAGCCAGCCACACATGGGTTAGCTGAACATTTTGTGAAGTCATTTAAAAACACCATGCTATCTATGAGAGCGAAGACAGGGTCAATGCAGCAGAAGATAGAAGAACCTTTCTTTGCTAACATATCCGAGTCCTGTGTGAGCCTGAGCAAACAGGACTTGAAGAAAGTGGCTCATGGGACAGAACAGAATCTCACATCACATTTGGACTTATTAAAACAGACATGCTGCAACATGTCAGAAATGGTCTGATACATCAGACAAAGACAAGGAGAACGGGCTCCCTTTGGTAGTCAAAGAGTATTGGCACAAGATTACTTAGGACTCAATAAATGGCAGCCTGCAGTTGCAAGGATACAAACAGATGCCTTATTCTGTACAGTACAAGTGGTGTCTAATATGCTTTGATGTCTCTACTTTGGCCAACTGCAAGATACAGGGGTGACTGCAGAGCACAGTAGGAAAACAGCAGTTGGATTACTCTCTGTTGTGTCACTGGTTCTACAACCTACAGTGACAATCAGTAATGCTATATCAGAAGGTAGCAGTGCTGAACCACCAATATCCAATGATCCTGAACAACCTGCATCCAGTGACAAGATGTCCAGATCTCACACAGCCAGAGGCATGCAACTTCCTCAAGACAGTGTTCAAGACAATGATAGACATTACCCAGGAAGCGGACATAAACATGAACCTGACATAGCAATAGATAGGGCACATCCTCAGGGAAGCAGTTTTTATTTAAACTGCTAATTGCTCAAATCGCAAGCAAGACTTTACAAAGGGGGATAAGGCAAGGTGCCGCATTTATTGATTACATGAGTTAGACATAAAGGTTTGGGCTTTCTAAGTCAAACAAATTGTCTAACTATCTAGATACCTACAGGTGGGTTTTAAATTTTTTAAGTCACAACAAACAGCCTATCTTTAGGCATTTTTTTATTTTTCTAATGCGGTCAATTTAACTTGAGATTACTATACTCGGCACTTTTACCACCGGGCGCTGTACACACCTTTAGATAGACAGAAGAACACATACATAGACAAAACTTACTATATAGATAACATACAACTGATTAATAACCACAGTATAGAACTTTATTCACCCCGACATGCATTTTCCACCAAAAATGTTACTCAGATTGCCAATTGCTCAAATCACGAGCAAGACTTTATAAAGGGGGATAAGACAAGGTGCTGCGTTTACTGATTACATGAGTTAGACCTAGAGGTTCAGACACGTCGTTCATACAAACACACACAAATCATCATACACACCATTACACACAGGCATACACACACACACAAAATACCTATTTCATCCACACATATACCAGATATAGTTATCAGCAATAGTCGCTCAATATCAGCTAAGGGTGGCCAACCCAGGCTTACTGAGTAGATAATGATGATTTGAAGATAGCAGATTTAAACATAACAGCTGGAGTGGGGTGAACAGATGCATCTGTGCTCTGATGAAACAGCAGTAGAGAAAGAGACTCACCCAACTTGGCATTTTTGAAGTGTTCTTTTATAGGGATTGGCATCCTTTGTTTCAGTGCTCTGGGGTTTTTCTATGCCTAGCTTCTGTTCTTGTGGTTCTTCTTTTGTCTTCAGTTTATCTCAGCCTTGGAGTGTTCTTGCTGTCCATCTGGCAGGATGGGTGCATTCCTTCTCCTCATTATCTTCTTTGTGCCCTAGGCCTGAAAGGGATTTTTCAGCCATTCATTAATTAGTTTACCTAGTAACTTACATTTGGCACTTTGTTGCTTACATAAACAGTTAAATCTTCTTCTCCTGTCTTTATACCATTCTCTCACCATTCACCCTTTTACACACACTCATACATAAAGGCTATGCAGAGTTCATTCATGTATGGCAAGCAGAAAGATACAAAATGGAGTTTTCAAGTTACTTACAGGACAAGACTAACATGGTTACTTTTCACTACTATTACACTTGATGTTAATATCAGCTACATTAGTTCAGTTTGTGCTACACAGTCAAGAAGGTGATGGAAGTTACCTAGAAAGGAAACGTAGGCCACCTGAGTGATTTGTAATGTAATGTACCCATTAAATTGGATTATGTTGCTGTCACTAGGAATGGAGTGATAACCAGAATCTAAGATTGACTTTTTTTCTGTTGAATCTGCTATTTATAACTGATTTACAATTTTACTTTATTCCCATAGGATATTCTGTGCTAGCCAGTATGGTGGCACTTATTCTCATCAGTGTGCTGAATCATCTTATTCTTAGTTATACTTAGGGAATACAACATCTGGGACTCTGGATGGAGGCTGCTGCAGAACCAGAATGTTGCATCTTTGTCACCTGAAGATTGCCGGTATGAATGGAGAAGTCTCAAGGACCGCACTAATTTTGTCATAGTTGTAATGGTTCTGAGGACAAAGTGCATTGATTCCACAAATCTAACCCCTATACCTAGGTTTAGGTATAGGGGTTAGATTTCTACCCCAGTCCATTTGGGGGGAGGGACAGAGGGGAAACAAAAAACAAAGGGACTCTATCCTGCCAGATGTTGCGATTGTCTTAACCCTCGGCCCTTCGTTGAAGGAGCTCAGCATCACAGGAACTTTCACATGACTTGATGAACACAATGGCCTTAAGTCATGAAGTGAAGAAGGTAAAACTGAGGTGACAACATCTCTAAGTACAATGTTCCAGACTGAGCAATCAGTGCTATTAAATGTAATGAGATAAACATAGCTGGTAACCTGGAGTTTTAATCCAAAATCTCCTCTTGGCTGGGAGCAAGGGAAAGCTTTTGAAAGCAGAAGTATATTCACAGAGTAAGGAAAGTAAGTGGTTCATTTTCTTAGCACATTAAGCTGTAATGGCTGTCTGGGGGGATTATTGATATTCTTATGCCAATGCCAGCACATATTGTAGAACAGCTACAGTTTGAATTTCCATACTTGCTTAATTTAATGTTCAGATAATCTGACAAATGAAACAGGCATCTTAAAGATTTTTTCCCTCATTTAAGAAAGCATTCTATTAAGCATGTTGAATTCTGGAGAGTAAGACTTGGTGTATATGCAGGGCACGTGCTAATCATATTGATGATGATATTTGCTCTCTGAACAACAGAGTTATTCAAATATAATTTAATAATAGGGGACAGGGACAGATCCTCTGCTAGTGTAAATATATGTACATTCACAAGATCTGTATTATGAATGTACATACTGTATTGTACTGTATTGTTTATGCCTATGTACCACAACTGATGATTTGGCCAGATGTGTTTGAACAACCACAGGGAGTTCTGATGTGCCTGTATAAAATCTCTATTGATCCCTCTTCCCCAGTCCCTGGGCTGACTCAGGCCCAGCCGTTGCATAACTAAGAGCAGCCTCAGGGCCCTGATAAGAACCTACAAACCGGAGCCCTCCCAAGTATGGATTGATGACACGCAATATCAATCTTTTCCTTGTCCTGGGTGTACTATAGATATGTTTCCTGCACAAAGGTCACAGGAGTATGGAGCCCCAGTGCTAGGGAAATCCCACCCTGCTAAATTAAATGTCTTTCATCTGTTTTGTGCTGCCAGAACAGCAGACAGCCAGTGGAATAGGATCATAGAAAAGAAGAGATCTCCTGAAGTCATCTAGTCCAGTCCCCTGCTTGAGGCAGGATAATATGAGGAGCCAGGATACATTTTAAAGTGTCCTTGAACTTGACTGAGGCAAAGTGCAACCTGGTTGCGAGCTAGATCCTCCACTGGGTCACTCCATATCTGCACTAGCATGCCTCTACTAATTTCAGTGAAATTCCCTCAGCATACAACTAAATTAATGCAATAGATAGAGGCCCTTACCAACTAATTATAAATAATTATCATGTCATAGCAAAAAGCCCCTGCATGGAGTTGCCTCTCTATCCAGCCCACCTCATCTTGGACATACTGTAAATGTGGAACAAGCACTAATTCTCAGCTTTGCTGAAATTGCCATTTACACCTATGCCAAGTGGACCAGATCCTTAGATCTACTGAAGTCAGTAGAGCTATGGCATTTTACACAAGAGTAAAATCTGGCTTAATAGTCTCTTGAAACATTGGCCTTGAATAGAGCTGGGGGGAGAAAGATAATTTTATGTTGTGGAGAATTTCAATAGATCGATCTTTGGTTCCATTAAAAAATAGTTCTAGCTTTAAAAAAAATCTCTGTGGAAAGGAGATGGAGCCATGCGTGTTTCCAGGATCCTCTATCACGTCCAACAGATCCTGAAAGCCCTGAGGTCTTCAGATCCAAGGTATTCTAGGAGTCAGGCAGCTCCAGATCTGCAGATCCTGTGTTCCCTGGTTTCTTTCACTGAAACAGGCTGGCAGGCAGTTTGCCAAGGACCTGAGCATGTGAGCCAGAACTCCTGCCCGAGCTCCATCAGAACGACACCAAACCAGACACTTCACTGCAAAAAGCTGAGATTCTGATGGACTGACAAACATCAACACAATATGGACCTCAATTGTCCATCCAAGTTACTCCATGCGGTTACAACATGATACAATAAGGTTATGAAACTCATAAGGCAAATATAGGATGAAGTGGATGAGGTCATTTGTGCAGTTTAACTGGTACTTTAAATTTGAATGAGGCCAGTTCCTAATACTTTAGAGAAAGGAAAAAAAGGCAGCTACATGGTTAAATGCATTTTTCTTTTTCTTGCATTTTGTTTTTTGTTTAGGATCTATGCTAATTTTGGTAGATTTATAAGTTTACAAACACATGAAATGAAAAGCTCTTCATCACAGCGCGCACGGGCATCGAGGCAGGGAGCACTCTCCATGCAATCATTGCTGTCGTAAACTATTAAGTATAATATTCAGCTTAGCCAGATGCTGCCAATAGTTCGCCAAGCCCATAAAACAAGTTCAATCACATAATTGTGAAAATGAGAACATGAGTCTATTTTCTAAAAGGTTTAAAAAAAATTATTTGCCTCTTTCCATCTGGCAGCTTCTCTTCCAGACTGTCAGAGAACTGGAGCTTATGGAAGAAAGCCTTTTCACTCACTCATTCCCCTTATCTCCCAGTCTCTGCCACTGCCTTTCCCCCAAAGCAGACCTTCCTTTCAATCCTTATTTTTCAGAACATGTTTGAATGCTGCTTTCTAAATGAAAAGCTCGTTTGGGGTCTGGGTAGTTTCTGATAGCCTATTGGTGCAAACACAGTTCTGTCCTGTTGGCTGAGGATAGGTTGCAACGGATGGCTCTAACACAAAGCTAGAGCTAGGTCATATAATAGATGGCTGCACCGTACCACTTTAATCAAGCAAAACTCACCCTGACCTCAATGGGAAATGGAAATTTAGATTAATGTAAAGCTACATGATCACCTTGAAATTTGGTCACCTTAAATGTTCAGTATAAGGTAATGTGCAGATACCTCTGAATCCCCCCTGGTAATTTTTGTGATACTAAAATCTACTGTCCTATTATTTGAAATGTTTTTCTCCCTTGTGCTAGTGTGCAACAGGCATAGAAAGTGTGCAGTTGCTGAAGGCTCTCGTGAGTGGCTTGACATGCGAGCAGTCCCACTGAGTGCCTGCAAGGGTTTGGAAGCTCAGAATGCAGACGCACCACAAAGTGGCATGAAAGGCAGGAGGCAGAGACAATGGGAAGAATTGGGCAATGGTAGGAACACCAGGATTGCCCAAGTGGCTTAGACCCAGCATCCTGTTTCCGCCCCTGGTGGGGGTCAGCTGCTACAGAAGAAACCCTATGGTAGGATCGATGCAGGATAATTGTACCCTCAATAAAGTACATTCCAAACTCCCAATAACCCGAGAATGGCTCAAATCCCAAAGCATGAGGTTTTCTATCCCTTCCAAAACTCTTACATTAAAATTCTGGATATTCTTGTTATCTCTGTTACGTCCAGTCCCATGTTTCTCTTATCTCACTTATAGGAATCTTAGGCCTTGTTTATCTACCAGTTTAATGAAAATATTTTACAAATCATCTTATTTAAATGGTGTGCACTCCTGAGGCAGATGTACCTCACCAGTCTGGCACACATAATCTGTCATAACTTCATTGTGTTTGGGAAGGGACCAATCCTGCAAACACTTTTGAACACAAGTAGTCCTACGCTTAAGCATGCCACTCACACTCATATAGTCACTCATACTGCAGGACCAGCATCTCAGCGACCCCGGCATGCCAGAGTCAGACGGGGATGACAGGGGAAGCCCTCTGCCCCAGCATGCCAGAGGTCTCAGTCCACAGAGCCAAGCAGAGGCCACCAGGAGGACTCCTGAGGATACACCTAAAGATTCAGATAGCAGAACCGAGTAGGGATGGCAAGGAGAGCCCTCTACCCCCCAAACACCTAGGGATCCAGGCAGCCAGCATGAGCTGGGATGGCAAGAAGAGAGCCCTGGCTCTGGTATGACAGAGAACGTAGGACGCCAGCAGTAGATGCGTGAGCCTCTGAATAGGGAGTCTGAAGGGGACCTCACCCTCAACGCTTGCGGCCACAGGGAGCCGAGGCCACAGTGACCACAGTGGAATACCTCACACCCAGGCAGTGTCATTGAGAGTGGACACACGAGTGTGATACCCCCACAAGATGCCAGACAAAGAGCACTGTGGGGCAACGTTCCTTTGTGACTTTTTCTTTTCTTTCCTTTTTTTCCTTTTGAAGCTAGTCAGATCACCCAACCCAGTGTCCAGTGGGGATATTAAGAAGGACTGGTGATCAGTCATGATCCGGCTAAGGGACAGATATCCTCTGAGTTATGTTTCATCACAAGATGAAAGAGTGGTTCAGTGGCCCATGGGGAGGGTCACTGAAAGTTAATTGACTGGGACGAACTTTGTTCACACCAAGTGACTACTATGATTCGTGGAATGCTGCTCTGTGAAAGCATACGTGAAGTCTTGTGGCAAAGAATTATTTGTACCTACACTGACTTTGAGTGTATACACCATTGTACCAACTCGGGGTTCATTCACTCACTTTGAGTAACACCTTGGCTGACATACAGATGGGATGTAGGGGAGCACCATGGAACACTCTTAAGTGAGCCTTCAGTAGAAAGAAAACCTCCCATTATTAGAACCTCCTTTCTTCAAATGATCTTTACCCCAACAAGTCATGGTGAGCGAATAAAGGGGGAATCCCCCTCCCCAGGATATGGTCCTGAAACCCAGAAGAGGGTAAGCGTGGAACATCACACATGTCCTAAGTAACTTGGATTGCCATGATATTGGTTATAGTTATGCTCTCCTCGATTGTATCCACCCATTGTCTCCAGTCTAATATATAAAGTGTAAACTCTTCAGGGCAGGGTCTGTTTCTTTGTTATACATTTGTACAATGCCCCTCAAAATAGGATTCTGGTCTCAAGACATTACTATTATACAAATAAGTAACAATAATACTTGTAACAATAGAAGATATAAAACATTACAGGGAAGGGTGACTTCTGAGCAGGGATCTGGGTTTTCTGTTTCCTGTGGAAAAACATGGATTTTTTCTTTAAAGAAGAAAACCACGGGTTTCCCCTTTTGCAGACAGCTCTCCAATGGCTAGCAGAGTTCCAGCCTGCAACAAGCTGCTTGCAAAAAGGGTGCAAAACCCTAAGCCCTGTCCAGAAGGGGGTGGGGAGGCTAAGGATCTGAGACCAGCCAGGACTGGCTCAGACTCACTTTGCCTCCAGCAGCCGTTGAGGTAAGTAGGGCCTGGGGAGGCTGGAGACAGGGCCACTTAGGGGCCCCCTCCAGCAGGGCTTGTGGGGGCAAGGGGCTGCTGGTTGGGAATGAGGGGTACCAGCAGGGCTAAGAGGGCTGTGGTTTGGGAGTGAAGGGCACCACTATATCAGGGCTGCTTAGCACACGACAAAGCAGCCAGGGCGACAGCTGCAGTCGGACCCATGTCGTGGTGCACGGCAGAAGCTGCTGCCAGGATGGAGTCAGTGGGGGGGTAAGCAGAGGCTATGGATCAGGAGTGAGGGGCACTGGCAGGGCTGGGAGGCAGAGGGCTGTAACTTGGGAGTGAGTGGCACCAGCATATTAGGGCTGCTTGGTACCACAAAGCAGCAGGGGGGAGACGGTGGAGACTGCTGCACCTGGACCCACATCTTGGTGAGCAAAGGGAGCAGAAGGAGCTCTGATTTTCCATGATAAAAAAAAAATCAAACGCCAAAATATATAGGTATTTAGAATTTATTTTATTAAAACGATTGGGGCACTGGTAGGCTTCCAAATTGCTTTAAAATAGTAAATATATCAATAAAGCATTGTGTTCAACTGATACCTCTCTCTATACACACATACACACACACACACACACACACACACATACTACTGGCATTTCATTTTAATTGAAGAAATATGTGTATTTGGGGTTTTAATCAGAAAATTTTAGAGTTTTTATCAGAAATGCTTGGATTGTTTAACAGAGGAAACCAGGATCCCTGCTTTATTAATTAGAACTGTCCTGTTAAGGACCTGCAGAGTTTGGCTCAGAGGGAATGGCATGTAAGATGAAGCTCATCTTTACCACTTCCTTCTGGTCAGTTAATCCAAGCCAACACCTCAACATCTGAAAGCAAAATTGGGTGATTTGGGAAAAATAGGTATACAAAGTTCCTGGCATGCAGGGTCTTCGTCTACAGTTACACTGAATTTTTGCCCAGTACCCTTAAGCCCATCTCTACCTCATTTGTCTAATTTTGTTGCATAAGCTTTGATTCCTTCTTTGTGCAAAGGACACAACTCTCTTCTTGGCAGCTCACCTTCTCTCTCAGCAGCTGTGTGCAAGCCATCTTGGTACATACAGCAGGTGGAATGGGGAGATGGGATTGGTTGTCTGTTAGCCAACAACTGTTAAGTTGAGTATCAAGAGGTTTCATTGGTGAAACTGGCTGGAAGCCAGCTATGTGTGCATGTATTTCTTTTGCAAAATAACTAGAGATTTGGTTGCTATACCTCAAGTTTATCCAAAAGGCTGTAGGTTTGAGACGTTTGACCCTGCCCAGAGCCAGAACACATGTTTGTGGGATACACAAACTGCTTGGAGCAAAGGCCACAAAGGACCCATTAGAAATTCAATATTAGCTTTGTAAAATTGCTAATAATTAGCCACAACTCTTTTCTCTAGCACAGCAGCTGGTGACATGAAAGTGATTAAGTTTCTAATGAATAGATTAGGTTTACTGAATATATTAAATAACAAGGTTTTTAATCAACTGTTTATTGATTCCAGCAGGACAGTTCTGATGGCAGAAACCACTGGGTACTAGTGGAATTTATTTATGGGCCAGTGTTCTACATCACAAATAATTAAAAATAGATTATTTTTCTCAGAATCCATGGCTTTTTCTTTAGGGTGGTTCAATACAGATTAAATTAACCACAAATAATAAATTAAGGGAGAATTGAAAGTTAAAGTTGAGAGGGAGAGGGGCTGTGCTCACAGCATGGCAATCAATTAGGCATTTCTTTGTTTTCACTTCTGGTAGGGCTGGACAGGTATTTTTTTCCCCGGTCTTATATGTTGGAAAAGGAGGACAGATTTCACACACATTGGTTCTTCTAAGACCCTCTCAGTGTCACCCAATTACGTTTCAGGAGTAGCTCTGAAATTAAAGAAAGGGAAGACCTTTATTTTCATAAGCTACCTTGCATGGAAAAGACTGAAATACTTTCCATGAGGTGCTCTGTGCATACCTGTAAGGTAGGGTGCAATTTGGAGAAATTTCTGGTCCCACCTTTACCAGTGCAGAGGCCCCCTCTGGTTGCAGAGCTTGTGTTGCACAAGGACTGCAGACGTGGGGAAGGCACATGCCTGATGCAATATGAAGCCCTGCACCATAAAAACTACCTGCAGGCAAGCCCGCAGACTGTTCCAAAGGCATCTTGAAAAGGGGCCGGACTGAAAGGGCTGCTGCTGGGAGGATTCTCTGATCATAAAAGCTAAGCTATAGGCATTAGGCAGAATAAGCCTCAATGGAACAGCTGGAATCCCTCCCACATCTTACCTTTGCAAGTCTTCCCATCACTTCACCCTGTTAACTGGACTGGCACTGGGATTTCTCTCTTTATTTGCAACCTTCCAAGTGCTATTATGAAAAGGCAGCTAGGCCACATCCAACACCTACTGAAAATAGAAGCCAGTTAGATTAACTTTGCTTTGGCCTGAAAAGACTTTTCTTTATTCATTGAGTCCCCCCAGATGCCAGCTCTGCCCTTGAGTTATCAGCTATAGCAGAACTAGAACTTTGTTCCCATCATACAGTTCTCCCTCCTAGGAGTTTAGGAACGAGGTTGTTACAACATACATTTGCCTCCAAAACCCTTCAGTAACAGTGTAGCTTGCTGGCTGGGCAGTAGCCTCCACCCACAACAGATCAGTTAATGTTAGTGTTACATCTTGGAAAGCAAAGGCTCATCCAGGGAGTCCCCCAGCTGAAATGACATCTCCAAACAGAAATGACAGTTTCATGCTTAAGAGCTGTGAATCTGCCAATTATATGCAATGTCCCAACCCTCTTCAGAGAGGCCAGAAACCAATTCATCTTTTCTCATTTGGAATCCTTGCAGCGCTGTTCGTCATTCCATAGCTAGTGACTTGGCAAAAAACAATAAACACATTTCACATTCTCTTTCAGCACTTTCCATTTCTACGACAAATTACTTCTGTCAGTTTTTGAGGACCAGGATTTCATCCTTTTGTGCAACGGGATCCAAGATGTTTTGCTATTTAACTGTCCACAGTGGAAAACCAGCCACTGGCCACATAGCGGGGGAAATGAAAGGCTGTTTAGGAGCACTAATATTTTCCATAGTTCCACAAGGCTGGAAAACCTGCTATCAAGATATAGTTGTCTGGGGGACTATTATTTTGTTAAAGGCCTATTTGAAGTGCTCTGTGACATAAGCAACTCCAATAAATGTATATAGGTCTGTTTATAGAGCAACCCTTCCTATGCATGACAGTTTGCAAAATATCGAACTTTCTGTCTGGCACAGAATCAGATCTAAGTATCACTTGTGCTGCACCTCAGATCAATGTTACCTGGGGGATAAGTTATACCCTGGGGCCATGGAGGAAGCAAGCATCACTGGCAGGTTTTATTTTCAAAATGTTGCCTATTTGAAACTACTTAGTGATGTAGACTGTTAAAAGTAGTACCAGTAAAAAAGGTATTAGTAGGCAGAAGGTGGTGAAGTAATCAAAGGGCATGAAACATGCAGTTTATCACATGCTTCCATGATTTATCACATGGTCATCACCACCATAGATCTGGCATGGGTCTGTGTATATAAATAGAACACATGAGAAATGGTTTTATCCTTATGAACTTCATATTGCCATATTGCTTGTGAGTACATAATGCACACCCTCCCAAGGGAATGCCCCAAGCCTCTTTATCCGACCTCATGATTTAATATTTCCTGTATCTATTAGATATTGTCAAATGTTTTCAAGAGTCAAGTAGTGATTTTAGTCCAAAGGCTTGTGAAAAAGCAAAGAGAGAAATTCCTTCACATTAACAAAGTAGCTTTCCTTTGCTAATAATGCCATACTTTGCAAGAAAATGTAACACATTTCAAATTTGATTCCTCAGATCTTACCTTTCAGAGTGAGAAACATTAGGCACATCTACACAAGATGCTCAGTTTGCAGTAGTCTAATAATGCTACACCGTAGCATGCTAGGCAAAAGATGTGCTAATAAGCTACTGTGCAGTACTATTAGGCTACTGTGCAGTAAGTGTCACAAAAAAACTGTGCGCCACCACTACTGTGCAGTAACTATAGTTACTGCACATTTAGTTACTACTTCACTAAGCAAGTACTAAACTAAATGAGCAGTAACTACTGCACATTAATGAACGTGTAAACGGGCCCACTAAGTCTGATTCTCCTTTGAGTTATAGCTATGGAACTACCATGGAGTGACCACCACCTTTGATAGGTGGAAGAGTACATTTACATCCAAGAACTTTATCCTTTAGGGCTGCAGTCTGCTATTTCTAGCTCTGTTGAGTCTCAGTGCTTTAGATCATAAGTGTATCACAAGTATGGTACTGACATTGCCTGCCAGGTCTGCAACTCAGACCAATTTAACTCAGTGCAGTAGCTAACTACCTAAATGATTTTCAGCATATAAAGTTATGGTCATTAGAACATTGCATGTTGAACATGCCCAGTAGGCAGTTTGACTTGTCTAGAAGTATGCACTAAAAGCTGTAAGTTTGTATGAGAATGGTATAAGAATTCAATGGGAGCCAAAAGCACTCAACCCTCTGCAGGACAGAACCTTTCACTTCAGCATGTTCCACTGCATGCTTAGAAAAAATGTGATCAAATGTTTGTAAGGGGCAGAGATAAAACAGCTTGTTCAGCCTTCCCTACCGTATATCCAGATGAATTCCTGCAGTTGTGCTGGTGCTTTGTAGAGGGTTATGAGTGCATTTTCATGCATACGTGTGAGCCAGTGGGCACGTCTACACATGGCCATAAGGCACCTTTGTTCCTGCACCATCATTCATTACTTCCTTTTGGAAGTACTAAAAGATGGTGTAGTAACAGCCCGTACTGTTCTGTGCCAGCTGCGAACGGTTATTTTTGGCGCTGTAGCAGTGCATTATGAGGGAGCGTGTTGCTACAGTAACATCACAGTTTTTGCTAATGCGCATTTATGGCACCACAGAGCATCACTATGGTCCCGTAGCATCTTATGTAGAAGTGCACAGTGAGAATCAATGTTCACAAGAGAGAAACTATATAAAAAATTTAACTTGAGGTTTAGCTCCTGAACTAGCAACTGACTTTGTTCCACTGAATTCCAGTGCTCTATCCCCGCAAGTCCTCTGTGAAGCCTGGTAATGGTAGTGAGTCCTACCAGGTGCAGCTGAAGCATTTTATAACCACAGTTTTATGTACAAAAATTTCTAATGTCTTCAGAGGCTGATTTGATTTTTGAGCTAGCTCTTTGCAGCTTCATGCTCTAGGGACAACACAGCCCTTCCCACCACAGCAAAGCCCAGCCAGTCACCATTCCAATGTGTCTGCCTCACAGGCATCAAAGGCAGGTTTTATCTTGATTTTACAGTCAATTAATATTAGGACCTCTGACCCCTTCCAACTGTGAAGACATCTTCCAGAGGCACTAATGGACCTGTTCTACTGCCTGGAAACTTGAGGATTCTGAGCATTAGAAAGAAATTCTGAAATTAAGTTCGGGGTTTTTTTAATTTATAGTAAAATTACGATGGTTCAGGCCATGTTTCTTGTCACAGAGTCATTTAAAAGGACACTAGCTCAGTGCTATACTACAGCAGCATAATGAGTGGTAGACAACAAGGGCCCCAGCTCTGGATGGCTACTTGGAGCACAAGAACAGCACCCACTACCACTGCCAGCCCAGCTGCTGCAGCCACCACAGCCAATCCCCGCCAGCCACTACCTCTGCCACAGCTACAGCCCAGAGCACTGACTCGGCTGTTGTACCTTTGCTATATTGTTATGTGTCTTGCCTGTCTTCTGTCATGACTTGGAAAGTTAGAAACAATAATGGGCTCACCTGGCTTCAGGATCAGTGTGTCTTAAGGCCCAGCTAGGTCCCAGCAGAAGTTAGAGCAGCTATTATGCTCTAACAATTAAGTCACATGTCCATAAAGACCATAAGAGCAGAGTATGCAATTTTATCCCTTTCTGGCAAGCAAAGCAGGATCATCCAGAAAAGGAAGAGCTGATACCAAGACAGACGAGTATTGATGAAAAGGTTAAGTGCTTTGCTCAGTTGGGGCCTTAGCAGTGAGTAGCTTTGACTCAGTGCCATTAAGATGGGTTTAGAAGTCTGTGGTATCGAATGATCTGAGCAATGGGTATTGTTAAAATAGGGGGGGTATCCTGGACCATAACTGGCAGCAAAATAACAAAGCGGTAGATGAATGAGAGAGAATGACATATCTGCATTGAAGTTTACATGTGCTTTGAGAGGAGAAAGTAAACTGCAGTGATTTTAAAAAGAAGCTCCGAGGAAGGGAAAAGAGGAACATAAGAAGGGCCTCACCCAAACTGTGGTGTGGTTTGAAATAAATTATGCCAGGCCTCTGCTTTGCATTGCTAGAAAAATACAGCATTCTTCTTAGCAAAGGATTCCATGTAGGCATTTGCTGTGACCAGCACTGGGGTGGCTTGTGATGCAATATGGCGTCCTTTAGTCTCCTTCAATCCAGAGGTAAAATTGGCTGAATCAGCTCTTAGTAAAAGCATTAGCAGATGCTGTAACCCAGCTGGGCTTTCCCCTCAGTCTTGGAAACTATTTTTTAACTGAATTAAAGACATTCCTAAGCTTGTACAAGACACACAACATCATTCCCAGGGGAGTTATCATCTGAAGCCCTCTAGCTAACACACACAACTCCAAATATATACACAACTATGCAGAAGAACATCAGAAAAACTGAGAAACCATCTTCTTTGCCTACCCTACTGCAAAAGAGATCATCTTAAGCAGGACATACTGTATTTACTTGAATACAAGACAAGGTTTTTTCCCCCAATCAGCACTGGGAAAAGGCCCCTCATCTTATACTTGCATATAAGGAAACCTCATTAAATATACTGTCTATCATTAATTTGCTTCCAAAAGCAGCATATGATCAGTAATGGAAGCCAGCTATGAAATTGATTAAATGCAGCCAGCACTAAACATGACTTTAAAACACACAGACCATACTGGGCAACTATACTGATGGGAACCTACCTCAAGGATCAGCTAGTGCAGTCCATCTGAATAAGATACATGGTAGTGATCATTGTATGCAGTCACCCTTAGTGCCAATTGTTTTTCAAGTCATGGTGACCTACTACATTGAATACATTTTTACTTCCTCTGCAGTCCCATGGCTGACTTACATGCCAGCAACTTAAATACCCGGGATTAACATTCTGCTCAAGCCCCTGAAAAAGTTAATGCAAAAGATCTGTGAATCCTCATGCTTGCTATTTTTTGTGGGTCAGTTTTAAAGGCAAGAAATGCATTAATTGATTTTCAGGACTTAAACAAGGTGGAATAAAATCATATTTAGGTGTTTAAGTTCACTCAGACACTCAGTAGGTCAATTATAAGCTAACTCTTGTCCACTAACTCTTCACCTAAAATTCATTCCTGTGCTGAATTTAATGAAAGCAAAGCTAAGCCCAAAGATGTCTACTCATTGTCCAGAGACTGATACAAATGCTCTAAATGGTGAAAGTTGATTCAGCACACAAATGTGTGGGCTGTGTACTCTGTTAGAGACTTTGCCAGCTCCTAGGAAAATGGCACCAAGTACTCTATGATTTAAGCAATTTTCTATAGTTATAAACCAAAAGATAGGGTTAATAAACAAGAGTTTCTTTTTCCTTACAGGGAGGGGAAAACAGTCTCTTCTCTCCAGGGCAATAGAAAATCCTCTCTCCTCAGGGATTGAACAAGATCCAGTAATAAGACTCATGAAATTCCACCTAAATTCCCAGCCCATATCTGCTTTCCTGGACTATCATAATAAGTCCCCATGTTTGACAGAAAAGATAAACTCTATGGGTGCATCCAGATGAGCTTGCATGTGCCTCTTGCCATGTCTCAGACCCATTTGAGATGTAGCAAGAGGCATGCTGGGAACAAAAATATATTCCCCGTGCTGCATATTTGATACATGGAAATCCATGGAGATCCAGGTATAAACATTTGATACATGGAGATTCAGGTATTAAAAAAAAACCCAAAGAGAAAAAGCAGGACAGGGTATGGTCCAAGACCATGCCCTGAGGCAACCAGAGGCTCAGGTCCTCCAAGGAGATGCTGAGGTAGCCAGCCAGAGCACCTCTATGGCTGCCTCTTGCCTTGGTGCTGCAGCATGCTGCAGCACGTGCAGGGCAAGGAGCAGCACAGGCTGCAGTGACCTGGACCTGGGGCTCCATCCCCAGGTAAGAAGGGACTGAGGGTGGGGGGACTGGAGCTGGGGTGGTGTGGCTGCAGGTGCAAGGGACTGGGGGAGAGGGGGCCTGGGGCAGGGGCTGCTTGGGAGGGGTGAGATCCCTGCCTGCCCCCTCCAGGGCCCAAAGCCCCTCCACTGGGGCTACAACCCCCACCCCTCATAGGGCCCACAGCCCTCCACTGGGGCTACAGTCCCCCCACAGGGCCCACAGCTCACCCCCCACAGAAGCAGCAGCTGTTGGGGTGCTTGGCGTCCTCCTGGCACAGCCCCCAGGCAGCACAGGGCAGCGCAGCTCAGCCCTAGCCACCTGGTACCCAGCGCTGTCTGCATGGAACCGGCCCGGCTCGATGGCATGTGGGGCCCATGTAGGCAGGACCTGATCCGGTTGCTCACAAGTGGCATGGGACCCCAAGTGATAGCCTGAGCGGTGCGTAGCTGCCTGAAGCTACGCAGCGCAGCACTGAGCTGGACCAGGCCCGTGTGATGCAGTACAGACAGTGCCAGGTGCCAGGCAGCCAGGGCCAAGCCACACTGGTGCTGGCCCCAGGCTCTAGCTCCCCCTGGCTGCAGGTCCTGGGCAGAGTTATTTTGCCCCAAGTGGCACAACTTGCCCCACACCAAACAAAGTGCCTGTCCAGGCATGTGTGCGGAGGCAAAAATCTCCAGCTCAAATTTGTGCCACTCCTATTTGAGCTGCTTCAAACACACGTGCCTGCCTGCCCGGGTTCATTCCTTTCCCTTGTCCTATGATGGGGGAGGGTTGGGGATAACCTTTTTAAGAATAAATACAAACCCCACAGGGGCTCCATGGGAGGGTTTAATTTCCTCAATGCCTCCATCAGCTCCATGTGTTTAGGGCTGCACGTTGGCTGTACTCCTGTGAGGCAGCAGAACCGCACAGGAAAGCAGTGAAGAGGATACTTGTATTACGAAGTGCCCGCAGTAAGATGAGGGGTGCGGGTACACGTGAAAATTCCATTGCTGTATTCACACAGGTGCCCTTTGCTGACTCAGGGAAGAGGTGATTGCTTGGAGCAGGAGAGGGGAGTTCAAGGCTACCCTTATCACACTTAATCTGCAAGAATTCCAAAGGCCCTGTGGGACCTGAAGATTCGTCGGCTTTTCCCATCTCACATTTCCTACTGGAAATCCCTCCAGCTGGTTAGATGCTGTAATAGGTCCCATTTAGCCAGCTAATGAAATCCATATGTAATTGTTAGAAAGATAATTGACATGTTAGGACTCTGAGTTTTGCATTTGGCCTTCTACAGTTTGCTCCATGAGCCACTGTGGCTTCCATTTAACAGCAGTAGCTGTACTGATGGCATTTAACTGCATTTTGTCCAAAGTACATGGGACTAATACTAAAGGCTTATCTCCTATCTGACTTATCGATTGGAAAAGGTTTTAATACAATATGGATGATGGATGTATCTCTCCCTGCGGTATGATATTGCCCTGCTCTTCTGGTGTTTTCCTGTCTACAGTTTCCACCAGTGAAGGAAGTAGGTGAACTACAAACATCCTATGCTACATTTAACTAAGTTAAGTAAACTTAGGGTAGACAGACTTTTTGACTTTTTAAACCTGTTTTCTAAAAATGTTAAAAACAAAAACTGAAAATGTGAATGTGCATAGCCCCCCACAAGGGCCTGCATATGAAACCATTTGTCAGTAAAAAACTACCATTACAACCAGAGATCCAAAGCTCCTCTCCTCTCCCCACATGTTCACTGTGCAGTCACACTTTTAAGATTAGCATCTTCTGCCCTGCAGAGTACCCCCTCAACGGCCCAGTGCAATACAACATGTGCCACATTCTGTTGTAGAGTTAGGTGTCCAAACCCAAGGGAGACACATGCCTGTACCACAAACCGGAAGAGCTGGAGGGCGTAAGAGTTGCCAAAATTTGGAATGGACTTCCAAGGGAGGTGGTGCTCTCCCCTACCTTGGGGGCTTTCCGAGGAGGCTAGACATGCACCTGGCTGGGGCCATCTGACCCCAGTGCTCTTTCCTACCCTGGGCAGGGGATCAGACTCGATGGTCTGCCACGGTCCCTTCCGACCCAAACATCTATGAATCTATAAGGTCACTTTCTTGATCTGGCCCAGCAGGCAATTAGCTAGACAGATCACACTCCCTTTGGATGCTCCTTAGGGGACAGAGAAAATGTACATTGTTTCACTGAAGTCCAAGTCTAGCATGCCAAAGAGGGCGCTGAAGGCAGCAAAGAACAGCTGGATCCAGGTGCTTTACAGGAAAGCATGGGAAAACATTTTCTCCATATCATCCTTGCAGAAGGGGGTGACCGCTGATACTGCTGAATCTACCTAGGCAGCAGTCACCACTGGAGGTTGCTGATCCTCCTGGCAATGGGCAGATTGTACAGGATGCACCAAGCCAAGCTAGCCTTCCCTGGTGCTGCTGCCATTGGATGCTGCCTCCAGATTGTGTCAAGGCATACAAAGCTGCCATGAGGGAGGGCACTGTGCACCCAGAGGGAGGGCACTGTGCTATGCTTACTTGAGCCAAAAAGCATGAAGCAAAGTTGATGAAGCGCAGGCCAGGCCAGGTGGCTTGGGCTTCAGCTGGGCGTCAAGTGAGTGGGGAGTGGGAAGGATGCATGCATGGATGGACAGAAAAATAGAGAGACAGATAGAGCTAAATCTGGGATCTACATAAATGTCCCAAACCATAGTGCTTCCCCAAATTACCCACAATGCTCCAGGCTAGAGCCTGGTCTTGAACTCATTAAAGAACAAACTTTCTCAAGGGATTTCACATACTTCCTCCTTGGCGTGGGAACTATATTTATCTTGGTGTTTCAGCACTTCTCCTGGTCCTAACTTGATCCATGAAATGTAAATGAAAATAATGGGGCAAATACCTGCACTCTCTGAACGGTTCGTCTTCCCTCTCCCTTCTGAATCTGCTCAAGTTGCTCTGCAACGCCCTGATGCACAGTAGGCTAGTTCCCCACTTTTGGCATTTTACGAAGGGTTATCCTTTGTCATCTCTGCAGGGCAGCTCTGCACATAGCTAGCATGCATGGCTGTCTGGGGCTTGTGTGGTTTGGAAGGCCTCTGCGCCGAGGCCTTAGGCCAGATTTGAGTAGGGAGTTTTAGTTTCTCTGGCCTTTTCTTTCCGTTTTGTTTTGAAATGTATTTTGTTAATAGCAGGATACTGAGGGGAGAGCACAGAATATAAACCTCTATCCTCTTCTAAATCATTTCACAAACCAAACAGGATCCACAGCTTGCATTGCTACCTTGGGGAGCTTTCTGGAGTGCCTCAAATATTCACATTTCAGCCTTTCCTCTGTCTGCATTTTATGCATTTTTCCTTCACAAAATGTAAATTACTACCCCTTTCTCTTCCTGACTTTTTTTTTTTACATGAGCAGTAGATGACACTGATTTAACTAAAAAAAAAAAACAGTTCTCCATCACCCTGCAGGCTGTATGATCACTCATAATGAGGGAAAGCAAGTGTAAAGTGCTACCAAATAAGAATGTTCATGATTTTCATCCATTTCACATTCACTTTGCACTGAGAAAAAACCATTTCACTGCAGGGTTGCCAATTCATCTTTTCTTTCCATTCATCTCATTGGGTGGATCAAAACTGGGCAGTACCCCTTTAAATAATTTAAGCCCTGTAGTGGGCATCCCTGTCTTCTGTAGAAGAACCGACCAAGACATAGCAAGTAGCATCATATAGTACAGAACTGGCCAAACTTCCTAACCCTTCTAGCCTCAAACAAATATCTTGATACCTCCAAGAACTGCAGGTTGCAACACTTCCAAGGTGTGTGTACCCCAGTCAGTGCTCTGCACACAGTGCCGTAACTCTAAGAATAATAATTTGTCATTAAATGACTTGCTTAGAATAAATAATAAGCAAAAACTGAAGACAACCAAAACCAGAAAATAGTAAGTGAACAGATAGAAAAAGAGTGCTTCCATTTAACTACTACTCTTTTTTCAGAAGCCTCATTTAAACTGCCCAGGAACTACCTGTGGCTCCCAGGCCATGGTTTGACCACCTTGGCTAAGTACATAACTAGGTCTTTATTTTGCATTAGTGAGCATGGCTATTTGGAACCATACTCTCATGTTCCCATGTGGTTTCCTTGTATCAATGTGTCACCTAAACCAAAGGCACAAATGTCAGCACAGGGAGGGATTTTCATCAAGCCAAAGCTCATGGAGTCTTGTGATAATGTATCTTGGCTTTTCTATAAAAAGTAATAATGTCCCACAGTACAGAATGGTGGTGCCCCACGTCCTGCCCATGAGCTGAGTCTGGCCTGCATGGCCAAGTCATCTAGCCCATGGGTCTGCAAATTTGGCGGGAAGGAAGCAGCAGTAGCATTAATTACCAGGGCTTCCAGAGTAGGGTGTTTGCATTAATTGGTGGCAATTAACACTGCCGCCACTCTGCCACTGCCAAATTTCCAAACCTCCAGGGTGCCCTGTGGGCTGAATGACACAGCCCCGTGTGTGGGGCTAGACATCTGGGGCCACTCCAGTGCACAGGGACAGGCCAGCACACCAGATCGCAACTGTAGACAAAACCCCACAACCCTACGCTAGATCCAGCCTATGGACCAACCTCGTCTATGGGTTGAGATGGCCTGTAGATCAGTCCCATGCCACTCCTCTGGCCTGCAGGGCTTGAAGGTTGAGCATTATTGATAAAATACAAAGCTGGAAAACAGAAATCTCACAAGCTTAGACAGGCAGAACAAATAAAAACTTCCAGTATATACTCTTGTAGAGGTCTCATGATCTTTTCACTAATCACATAAATTTTGAATGGAACATATGCATGACTTCTGAGCATTTGCTGTTGACAACACTACACATGGAGAATGTCGCATGCCACACATTGTGCAGTTGCAGCCAGCTCAAGTGTGGCATTTATTTATTTGTCAGTTTATTTATGATTGTCCTGCTGGGCTGTAAGACCTAGAGTAGATACCCAAACTACTGCAAAGCACAGTGTGATTCTCCATTTCCTACTTGACAATCAATTTGTTGCAGGGGAAAAAAAAGAAGTGTAGTTATTATTGTCAGCTGGCATGCTCCACCTCAGGATAACATACCCTAATTATACAGATAGCCTTCCAAACACACTCCACAATTCTGCTGCATGTGGCATTTACAGTTGCTATAATAACACAAACAGACAGCCAAGAAACACAGCATAAGCACACCTCTGACCTGCAAGTGACCCACTAATTAGTGGATGCATGAGGTTAACGAACGGAGCGCTTCATACAGGGAGACGTGTTATTAATCTGAACTCCAACCCCGGTAAACTAGAAAATCTATGCTGGGAAGTGTTTACACATTCATTAGCAGTGACCGCTAAACAAAAACCAACAGAAAAGCCCCTTTACATTAATATTATGCTGGGAGTAAAATGATAGGCCTCTCTTTTCTGCACGCAATAATTACTGCAGAGGTTGAATTGTAACTACAGAATTAGGCCCAGCATTTGAAACTTGTATCCAATTAATCTTATTCAAAGCAGGATGCTTTCCCAGGGTTTCTCTGTCAGTAGTGTCATGTCAAAAATAGCTCAATTTATATTTATTTGATATAGAAATGGGACCTGAGGCTCAAAGGTAGATCTGGATTTGAACCTCCCTATAATCAGAAGTGTTTGGATCTGGGAATTTGGTTTTGGCTATTATTTTAAAGACAGTAGTATCTTTCAGGTTGTGCCTTAGTTCGCTTGCAGTTCTGCATTGGAGAACGGCTGTCATAAAGCAAAAAGTATTTGTGGCCAGACATAGGGATGTTTCTTGTTAGTTGGTCACAACTAGAGCTCTAATTGGGGAATTTCAAAAGCTAACGACTGCTTATAGCTTAAGCTGGCAGAGTATTGTTACCTGTGCTGGAATCACTGGGAATCTTTCCATTGACTTCAGTGGGTTTCATATCAGACTTGGTCTTCTAGCGGGAACAGCAGTTGATTCATATCCTCCACGGCCCAGGCAGAAAAAGAGATTTGTGGGGCACACTAGATGTATACCCAAGTTTTCCACACTTGTAAGAAGCAGGAAAAATCCATCTGTCCTAGCTGTGGATTAAGAGAAGTCTTTTTTCTCTGCTAAATCTGTGACCTATGTCTACCATATCCAATCTCCCTATGTTATTACCGAAGTATGAAAAAAAAACTTCCTGAGACTGGCTCTGGGCTGTTTCCAGAAAGGGAGGTAAAAGACAAAAGCATGGACCTCAAGGCTGGTATATTTTAACAAGATTTAGGGAGAAATATTTTTTAGCCAGAATCCAGGCTGAAATTTGCAGCAAAGGTGCTATCTCCTAATAGTTTATGGTGATGCTACCTCCCTTTTCAGCTAGTATCACTATGTGTTGCAGTCCCCAGAATAA
Organism: Crocodylus siamensis; assembly: GCF_052110815.1. NCBI lineage: Eukaryota > Metazoa > Chordata > Crocodylia > Crocodylidae > Crocodylus > Crocodylus siamensis. The sequence goes on from NC_143402.1 coordinate 62,187,868, forward strand.
GCCCACTCTTAAGAAGGAATGAGTCGGGAGGGGGTTTCAGTATAGCTTATTTCAAAGCATCCTCAAAATGTTAAAAGCTGGAGAGAGGGAAGGAGGGGCAAAAAAAAAGAAAACAGTAGGTAGTCAGAAGCTAAGAAAAGAGCAACTGGTAGGGTCCTACGGGGCAGAAAAAGAGAGAGAAAGACATTATTGTCAGCAACAGGGGAATTGAAGTAAAGGATAGCAAAACTCAGTTTGACTATGCTATTGATTTCAAACAAGAATAAAGCAGCAGGGGAGTTTCCCTAGAGAGGCTGGAGTTCAGCTGACGGTGATTCTGACTCACTCACTCAGTTCTGATATACCAGGTATAAAGCAGCACATAAAGAAAAAATATGTTTCCCCTCTATTGGAAAATAGCAGGATTTTTGCTCTAATCCCTAAACAAATAAATTTATTGCCATTGAACACTGGCTGCCATTACCAAAATGTATCTGTCAGTCTCATAGCTGTTGTATGCAGCACAGAAGCTGGTTTTCAGCTAGATGAGATGGTGTTTCATAGTTTCTAGGGTCGGAAGGGACCTGAGCAGATCATGTAGTCCAACTAGATCACTTCACATCCCAGACACACTATAAATGAACTAGTGTGGAAACTATTTTTTTTATTTTGCCCATTATCTGGGGTAGAAAGGAGGGTGGGGGTAGTTAGGTAATTTTAAGCAAATGGGTTGCAGAAGCAGAGCTAAAAAGATTGCAAGGCTGAATGCATGCAGCTATTTTTGAAAAATCAGTGCAAATGATCACAGTTTGTGCCTGACTTCACTCTTTCTTTTAGATTCCTCCTACACGCTCTTTTTTTTTTTTGCTTTTTTTCTCTCTACACCCCTTCATCCCTCTTCCTTCCTGAAAACCATTTCACATAATAATTCTTGAAGCACCTAAGAAGGGACCATCAGTTCATTTGCACAGACTGGCAGAGGAAGGAGAACAGGGATCAAAGGAAGGAGAAGTTTCTGGATTACAGTGGGGCAGAAAAGGAGTTTCCTGTCCCCTCAGACCACTCGAGATGTCCATTTTCCTTCCATCTCAAAGCAGGAAGGAACATTGGAATCTCAAATTTTTTTACAAACCAACAAAAATCTGGGATCAGATCAATCCAAATGTTCTGACAACATCAAAGCACTGCTTCACTGTTGACCTTTGTTTAGCTTTTAAACCTTGTTTGTAGGTTTTTTTCAAAGCAAAAATGTATTTTGAAAGGAAAAAAAGGACACAGTTCAAAATGTCAAAACTGGATGTGGCAACCGTTTCAAAACTTTTTTAATATTTTTTTTGAATCAGGATATGCATTCACACTGACCCTTTTCCATGAACAGTTTCAGTTTTGACAAACCTATGTCTTCCAGAACTCCCCATCCAGCTGCAGTTGGTTTCATGAGAGCACAGATGACTCTGTGATTGAAAGGCTCTTGTGAAATTCAGACCTAGGCTTTACCATACACAGCACAGCTGGGTTAAGGGTGGCCCAAGTTGACATTAGAGTTCATTTCAGTCTGATCACTATTCAGGGGCCTTCCTGGCAGATCAGCTCTCCAATTCCTACTCTGCTCATCACTGTCATAGGTCTTGATCCAGTTTCCAATGAAAATTCTACAGTTATAGCAGTAAATGCTTTAAAAGAAGAGATTTGGAAGGGATCTAAAGCCTTGTGCTTTAGGACATAAACCAATATCTAATTAGGAAGGATTAGCAAAAGCCTGTCCTGGGGGACAAATTACCCCACATCTTCCTTGCACCCCTCTCTGAAACATCTGGACTCAGGCATAGTCAAAAGTAGAATGCTGGGGCTAATGGGTCATGGGTCTGATCCAGGCCTACATCCTATGAAAATCTACTAACAAAACCGACCAGCTGCAATTATCCCCCTCACTGAGTGTCAGCAGAGGCCAGCATTAGAATGCCACGTGGAGACTTACCCTTCCTGTCCACTTCCCTCTCGCTGTCTTTCCGGGTCGGGATGGAGGTTTATTGTCACAGTGTCACGACAGCATGGATTATGCGTCTTTTCTGGAAACAAATGACTTCTCTGCAGGACTTTTCACAGCGTTTTTCAAAGGAAGACTAAGGGAATCACACATCCTATTCTTGCAGGGATTTCAGTGGGATTTGGGTACCTAACTTCCCTAAGCCCAATTTAGATATTTGAGAAAAGCACAGTTAATAGAGTGAAAGACCTGGACAAGGCAAACCCAGCACACACAACAACAGCCAAACCCATGGCATTATTGGAATACTTTGGCTCTTTATTTTAAAAGGAACAAAGCTGCAACCATCCCTTTAAAAAGGAAGGATTTGGCTGCCCATGACCATAATGATGATGAGGAGTTTAAATGTAACCACAAATATAAAACTTTAAAACTCCCATAAACAGATCTGAAAGTGAGCCAGTGGGGCTGGTGAGAATCGGAGCTACCCCAGTACAAAGTCATAATAATGACACATCTATAAACTGGGGAGAGACGGGAGAAGGGGAATAAGTGAAAGATTTGCACTTTCTTTTTTTTATTCTTTTTTTACAAGAATTAGCTGGAAGAATAAAATATTTTTATTTTTTTTAAAATGTACAAGCTTGATTTTTTTTTTTTTTTTTTTTTTGCAGTACATGAAACCACCCTGGTCAACTGGAGAGCAAAGCCAGAATGCAGATGCATACCAAATGCAGATGCATAGACATAAATAAGTCCCTGAGATGGCCCTGAGCCAGGTAAACATTTGACCTAAAAGCCCACCTAATTTTAGTGGGCTGAAAGTCTGGAAAAATGATTAACTATAGAAAGGCCAGTGTGTTGCTTTGTACCTGGGGAATGTTGGAGTGAAATGAAGGCTCTCAGGCCCTAATTAAAAAATTGCCTTTTTATTCGATGGAAAGCCAGAGTGCTGCAGAAAAAAGGAAGCTAGTGCCTCTCCAACAGTGCTCATAAAGCTGTCAATAAGTTGAGAACGTGGCCTTGATGGTGTGAAAAAACTTCTCCTTTAAAGAATTTGCTTTTAGTAAAAGAAAAAAAATTACAAAGAAAATCTTTTCTGTTCAATAAACCCTAACAATTCATTTAGGATCATATAAATAGCAAATTTAACAGCAAATTATCAGGCTTATGAAATATATGACCACGTAGCCAGCCGGGAAAGATTAATCTCAATGCTGGGAATAATTAAATTATATTAAGAGAGGTTTTTGAAGTCTGCTTGTTTGGGTATTTTGTGTTAATGTTTGTTGACAATGTGATATCTGACAATATGTACAGATTTACTGGCACTGACCAACTATTATAGTGACCATAAGTGACTACATTGTTGATATTTCTCATAAGCATTGTAGTTTGATGCCAAGAGAAAAATATGCAGTGCTTTTTATGCTAAGTGCATACATAAACACCGGTACTTTTATCTGAAGATGCGGTTGTGGTTAATATATTTAGCTGGGATACTTTTCTGCTGGGCTTCCTGGAGATTCAATGTATAACAGTAGACCTGTTTTCCAGATGTAGCTATTGCAGCTGTGAAAAAAGTCCATCACCTTATCTTTACAGACTCCAGAGCTTTCAGAGGACTAAAATGGCTACTTCTCTTCATAAAATTAATGGCGTGCTTTTTATGGGTTACAGCTACAGCTGGGAGCCTGATTCTGCTTATATGGGACTGTTAATACAATTACCAGGCCAGTTTTACACTGTAAATTCTCAATTGTTTTCTTTTTGCCATTTGGGAGCTTCTCATTAGATGTGCATTGGAAATCAGGCAGGATCGTTACTGAAACCTCACATTTGCCAGACTGTATTTAAGGGTATGTTGGCACTTGCTTTATAAAAACCATATTTTAAGGGTTTATAATGGAAATAAAAGTTCCCTTCTTGCCGAAACTTGGCATATAACTTCAGCTGAGCTCTGGAGAACATTTTTTGGAAAATTTCAAAGAAGAAAAAAATATACTATCCACTTTTCGGCAACAGATGTTTTAAAGGGGAAAGAAAACTTGGATTATTTAAAATGAGGTATGTGTGTGTGTTGCTGTTTCCACTGCATCTCCATAAAGACAGAGCATTTCATTCTTGCTATATGTGCGAGTCAAAAAGAGCCCTTAAGTCCTTGTCTACACCAGAAAGTTATGCCACTTTCACCATATTCCAAGTCAACCACCTTCATGTATGGAAACAATTATTTTCATTTATTACTGAGTGCTTTATGCCAGTCCCCTATTAAAAGTTTCATCTATCTGAGACCTTTTGACCACATTATAACAGTGTCCATAGTTGGACTTGTACCAGTATAACTATATCAGTAAATATCACAGCCCTATCAAATTTAATTGTATCAATATATCTTTCAAGCATACACTGGGCCTAATTTACCCAAGGAAATGAGAAAAAAAGAGAAGCAGCTTTCTCTGAGCACATATACTCATCATTAGAACTATTTTGGAAATAGTCTACCCCTCTTGCAAGAATTTATAAGATTCTGAACATTTTTCCTACCCCAAATCAAGATGGGAAGTGGCAAATACAAAATTTTCAATAAGTAAAAAAAAAAAAAAAAAATCAGATTCATTTAGTCAATATGTTTCTCTTCCGTAACTTAAAAATATCCTGTTTGGATTTTGACCTTTTAACAGTCTTACCTTTATTATAATAAGTTATGCTAATTTTGAAACAAAAAGTCATTTAGAACTAAAAACTGGCATTTTTTTTCTTTAGACAGTGCTTTAAAGAATGTGAACTCTTTTTTATTTCCTTTTTTCTTCCAAAGAATAACACAATTGTCAAAACACTCTTCATGGACAGCTTTTGGTTTCCATGGTCTGGAATTTTTCAGTAAAAAATCTTCAGAGAAATATTCCTAACCAGCCCTAATCATTATTGGCAATTGTTTAATTATAAGTCTGAGTACAAACTTGGGACATACCCTGACTACTCCTTTACTTTGTGAAGCTACTTGAACCCTTGCAAGGTGAGCATGAAGTGTGGCCACTTTGATTTTACCGATGTTTTATGCCCCCTTTTCATATGTGCAAAAGACTATACCAGGTGCAACCCGTGAAGACTCAAAGCCCATAATCGAAAGACCTGATCCACCTTCCCCTGCACTTTTGTTGTGATTCCACCCAGCACCTTATCTGCTCTTTTCTCAGTATTAGAGGTGCTGCAAATCAATATTTGAAAAAAGTAAAAAAAAAAAATGAGATGTCACAATTCTCCTTGTTCTTGTTTTGTGACCAGTTGATAGGGATGGTCAAAAATTTTCAAATGTTAAGATTTTCTCAACATTTTAAACTATGAGGGTAAAAATAATTTTAAAACAACATTTTGTAATTTCTCCTTTTTTTCTGCCAACTCCATCATTCATCTCTTTGCAAAGTGAAGGCCAGAACGTTACCAAGCAGAATGAAAGCACTCTGTGTTGACTTTGCTCTTTCTGTGACTGGTGGCATTGATTGTACAGGGATATGGGACAATGGGGAATGAGACCTTAAGGCTTTGGAATGCCACCAAGATATACCAGCCACCACTACTCTTGAAAGCGCTTTCTTTCTTTCTTTCTTTTCTCCAACGTTTTTTCCTAGCAATGTGATTTTCCATCTCATTTACCTTTTCATCCACAATGAGTCTCTTCTCATTTCCAGACCAAATCTAATTCTGTAGGGGTTCATTATAATTGTTATTATTTCCGTGGGACAGCCACAGCACTGACTGCCAAGTTAATTAACCATCCCTTCCCACTTCCCTTTTTTAAAGAACCAGGTCAGAACAATTGTTCCTTTTTTAGGCACATCTTCATCCAACCATCCCCAATCTGCTCGGGAGAGATCTGGCCTGATCTAGCATGGAGACTGAATGGACTCTGGAGAGCCCATGGAGCCTGTAGAGCGGTACTTTCTAATTAGGGCTGAGGTCTATATAATATGGAGAGCCTGGATGATGGTGCTGTAACAAACCAATGTACAAATGAGATGTTTTAGGTTTTAGATAGCCCCCTAGCTTCCAAGGTAACTACAGCATGAAATACAAAGCAGCGGCCTTCAACAGTGCAACAGCTAATGAAAGGGTTTTTCTCTGGAGTGTGACCTGGCCAGTGGCTACATAAGCAACAGAAGGGGAGTCGTGTGAAAGTCTACTAACAGTTCTTGTCCTAAGAGCTAAGCAGGAAGCCCGATAGGAATGCACACGGCTGTGAGCTTGTGGATCTCATCCACAAACTATGAGCACAATGAGCACTACAGACAGGCTCATTAGCATGGGGAAGGTTAGTTGACCTGGTCATTCAGCAGCATTCACTACTACTGCATAGGACATGATTCAGTCTGCTTTATCCCCTTGGAGAATGGGTGAGATGTAGTGGCAGGTCTGTGTGGGGCAGTCTCCAAAATGGTGTAGGAGGGAGTTTGCAGGTCAGTAACAGACAGTAGGGCTCTGTGAAGTTTCAATCTCCGAGTTAATTCAGAGGAGATTTGGCCTGATTCGGTGGCCAATCTCCAAATCCAAATCAGGAGACCCATTAATCTCTCTGAATTGAATCGGAAGCCTGCAGTTTGAGTCGGAGAGATTCAACGATTCAGCCATAGACACGGCTTTATATATTTTTTCTACATACCTTGAGATACCAGGCAGCTTGTGAACACTGCAACACTGGGGCAGATGTAGCATCCCACGGGAGTGCGGGGGCATCCCCTGCATGCTCAGCAGTGGACACAGAAGTGGACCAGAAGTACTTTCGGGTCCGTCTTGGAGTATACAGGGAACACCCCTAGCCCCCAGCTCAGTGATTGGTGTCTCCTGGGTTTGGGGGGGCACCCAGGGTCCCCCCATGGCCAATCGCTGAGCCAGGGGTTGTTGGGGGGAGTCCCCTGTGCACTTGGCAGCGGATCTGGAAGTGAACTGGAGGTACTTCCAGTCCATGTCTGGGTCCACCTCCAAGCAGACAGGGGAGCCCCCCTCCCCTACAGTCCTGTGGGATGCTCCATCTGCCCCACCATCGCAGCGTTCACAAGGCATGTCGGGTACCTTGAGGTATGTAGAAAAAACATAAAGCTCTGTGTGTGGCCAATTCACTGATTCTCTGAATCAGAATCAAATCTTCAGATTCATCTGAATCAAATTGGGACAGTGATCTAAATCAGCAAATCAAATCACTGTCCCCCAAATTAGGCCAAATCCAAATCTGAATCGACTATTGCCCGCTTCACACACCCCTAGCTGACAGTGCCATAGCAAAGTGGGAGGTGAACAGGATGACTGACCTGGGCGCCGAAGCAAAGGGGTGCCAAGAGGCGCTGCCCAGCCAGGGTGGGGCGTTTGGGGAAGGCATGGAGATGGGGAAGGGTGACTCCTGCCACTGCGTGCACTCCCAGCAAGCATGGAGGGGGAGGCATGTACCCTCCAGATCTGTGTGTGGGGCATGGGCAGACTGCCACTGAGGGCTTTGCCCCAGGCACCAAACTTCCTTGCCGCAATACTGGTAATAGACAGCATGGACGACTAAGACTGCAAGAGCCAGCACCACCATTGGTCATGGCTGGGAAGTATGTACAGAGCTGTGTTTGGTCCCAGGGCTGGAATAGCAGGGGTTGGTCTAAATCAGGAAAAACTAGATCTCTGTGAAAATATGCCACACAGCTTTTCCTCATCAAGTCCCTGAAGAAGGCAATTCTAGTCCAAATGCGGGCCTGTTTTGGGGTGGGGGGGGGGCGTTTCTGAAGTGTCATTATTTATAATACTTTATTGTTGGCAAGTATGTGTGATCAGCTCATTGCTTCTCCTCTGCTCACCAAAGCACCAATGTACTCCAGTCTAATCTAGGACAGGAGGTACTTTGCCTCTCCCAGGAGGCTGCAGCACAGAATTATCCCCACCCCCCCTTGCTATTAACCCAAAGATGTAAATCGGTTTCCCAGAATTGCTGGATCATGTCGCCATCCTGATCTTTCTCAACTTTCTGTTGCTTTACCTGAAGCCAGGGACTGTATCTCACATGGGCTGCACCACTGAGAGTCACAAGCAATAGTGTGAGCCACAGGCCCCACAGGCCACTACAGCACCATGAGGGTGGGTGCCCCCACTTCAGCTCACCAGCTACAAGCTGCACTTCACTGTGGACACCCCCAGCACCTTGGGTTACAGTTCACTGCACTTCATCACCTCCGTCAGCTGGTGCAGGATTTGGAAACTTGAGTGGGAGCCCAACGCCCCAGCTGTTGCTGCAGCTGGATAGGAGCCCAGGGTCCACAGATTAATCACACACAGGCCATGTGAGGTCTGAAGTTGAATAGCCTTGCTTTAAGCCACCCTGACTCATTGTCCGGTGCTTGCAACCTCACTACTTTTTCGGAGATCGATATTCCTGCTTCTGCCTTCACATTGGGAAGATTCAGAAAACACTGTCCCATTCCCAGGTAGATCTGAAATCAGTTCTTTAGGGCTGGTCTCACTCTCAGGGCTCAAATTCCTGGCCTGACCTGACCTTACTGCAAATACCTCCTCCGTGAAATAAAATATTACTTTTGAAGTTTTGTTTTTATGATCTATGAAATCATTCAGATCTCTTGGGTAAATAAATTCTGGATATGAAGTTGACCTCGTAGCTTTTAGCACGTAGGTACCACTTGTGACTTTTCATTAGACTGGAATGGCATCCAGGAAGGCCTTGTTTTCTGGAGTTCTTTAAAGCCTCAAAAACACAAAGCCTTGTGGTGAATTTTGCTTCAAAATCAACTTTAGATCCAAGTTCAATAAGTATATGATCTTCACCATAGGATGCCAGAGGCTAGAAATGTCACTGACATAAGACTTTCACAACATTTTACTCCCATATACCTATTGTGTTGCTTATTTGTTACTGAATTATACTGAATATGAAACGGCCTTGTTTCACAGTTTGAAAATGATTTCAGTGAGGATGCAGGTAAGGGACTCCTGATAGCTGCTGTGCCTGGAATCTGAAGAGAGGCACCAGGCTAGATTTCCCGTGGCGCTCCAGTGCCGCTGGGCTTCTTCACCAATATTATTACTGTTAACACTGGTCAATGAAATATGGGGGTTTTGACCAAACTATGTTTTCTTCAAAAGATGTTTGCCTTCTGAACAAAAATGAGAATTTAATTGTTTTAAGAAAAGTAAGCATAACACTTAGAAACTGAAAATGTGCTCTTAGAAAGCCTAGCTGTTTCAGTTTGGAAAGGCTGCCACAGTGCCTCAAGGGAGCTGCAGTTCACTTGCCTCATAACCCATTCTCCTTCAGACCAGGCTCCCCACTTGGCTGATACCTCCCGTGATGCATTGCCTGTCCTCTCCCAGACAGGGGGCTGTGGTGCACTTGAGGCATTCAAACTACAATTCGCACTTTTCATAAGGAAAAAAGAATTTGGGCTGAAAAAATATCAAGAATCGCTCTTCTTGCGAGGGACGTTTTATAAACCATTTCTGTAGCTCCACTCTCACTGGTTGTTTTCTGAGTCCGTCCAAACTACATCCAGTTCTAAACAGATCATCCTATAAAAATCATATCAGCTACATGTAACATAACATGAATGAGAATCATAAATAGATCCCATTGTTAAGCTAAAGGAAGGAGATGTGTGTCAAACAAATGGACATTATATAATATTTTCACAGGTGACACTAGATGAAAATAAGGAGTAGAAAATCCAAAACCAAATAAAAGGATTTTTCTCACTGAACATGACATTATAGACATAACATAGACATAGACATCAGGGCTGGAAGGGACCTCGGGAGATCATCGAGTCCAGCCCCCTGCCCAAAGGGCAGGAAGTCAGCTGGGGTCAGAGGATCCCAGCAAGATAAGCATCCAATTTACTCTTGAAGGTGTTCAATGTAGGTGCTTGAACCACCTTCGTTGGCAGACTGTTCCAGACCTTGGGGGCTCGGACAGTAAAGAAATTCTTCCTTATGTCCAGCCTGAAATGGTCTTGCAGGAGTTTATGACCGTTCGACCTAGTCATCTGGTGAACAAACACTCTGGTGATCTCACTGTCCCAGGAAACCTTTAAAGCCAAGAACGTATACATTTTAGAAAGGGATCAGCTTGTTCTTGGTATGCACAGAAATGTCAGGGTTGTCATACCCACCCCCCTCCATGCCGAAAAGGAAGGATATTAACCCTTATTCTTTGAGGATTAAGCCAATCTCTAGCTACCAGAGACCATTGGATATGGGCCAAACTAGATAGGAACAGATTGGATCAGACCAAGAACTATAAACTATATGTGAGAAGTGAGGTATTAAAGAAAGCTTTGAACTGTGGTAGGAAGGTACCTGAATTAAAAGGATAGATGATAGTGCTCAAAGCACAAAGATGACAAATCTCCATATGTCTCCTTTATATCGGCCAAATGCCCAACTTTATCCTTACCACCATTGCTCCCAATCACCAGCTCCTTCCAGTTTTAGAGATTTTATGATATTCCATTGGGGGAAAAAGAATCCAGACAGTGCCCGTTATTACCAAAAGTGTCTGACTCTTCCAAGGGAAAAAGGTCAGATTTTTAGCTGGTATAAATCAGCATCGCTGCCCTGAAGCCAATTCCAATTTAGACCAGCTCAGAGCTGAGCAGAGAAATGGGTAGACTTTCGGTGGGAGCGGATTAGTGAGGTGCTGTCTGTAGATTCCCATCTGTAGATTCCTGGAGCCTGTTCTGGGCCTAATTCTAAAGCCATTGACGTTAAAAGAAAGGCTCCTATCAACTTCACTGGGCTTTGGATCAGGCTCTGTATTTCCATGTCAGATGGAAGGGGAGTGCATTCCTCCTCCTTCCTGCACGAGCCACTTGGTTCACATTAAGTATAAGAGCCACATAAGACTACAAAGGAGTGATTCATTGGGAGAGGAAAAGAGGGAGGAATAGCAGTTCTCACACAGCGAAGTCTTTATTAGGAGACAGGAGGTGAACAGGTCTCTGGTTTGCTTGGAACCTACCCAGAGTATCCCAGGCCCATCAATCTTCCTATATGATGTAACAAAATGCACCAGTATGCCACATGGTTTGTTTAAAAACTATCCTAACACCCTCCTCCATTTCCTTCTGTTGCTCTGTATGATATTCTCCCTGCTCAACAGAGTTCACTTCCCTTCATAAGAATTATTCTTTGATGAGGTGTAACAATGGTTAACCACACAGATTTAATCATCTTTGTCTAAGTCACTTGCTGTAACAGAGTTGTACTCGGGGAATGTAGGGGGATTTCACACTCTGGATCACAATGGCTCAGCAGTTTGGAAAAATAACCTAAATGCCAGACAGCAGCCCATCTTGCTGGCTGCTTCATACTGAATTTTTTCAAAGGCTTTCTTAGTCAATTTTCCCTTCTCCCTTACTTTGTTGACTCAGCTGCACTCATGGCTTGAGGTGATGGATCTGGCATGACTAGATCCTGAGCCATGGTAGTTCAGTCACTGATAACAGCTGGGACTGCCATTGGTCTTAAGGGCTTTATGCAAAAAGTTCTGTTTTAGATTTAGGGAAAAAATACCCCCAAACCTATAAACTGAAACCATCTCCAGCACATAAACTGTTACCATGTTCAGGATTTTTGCAAAGGTTTGTTTTCTTATAATAAAGAAATGTTGATAAAGTTTAGTAGACTGACTAAATGATTAATGGGCAGGCTATTGGGGTGGGTCTATTGATATAATTAAAGTATGATTTGTTATAGGTTAGTAGGCAACTAACTGTCGGTTAGTAGTTTGACCAGGACAATTAAGAGTCTTGTTCATGGGCTCTTGTACACATCACGTTTTTGCCCTTTCTTGCATTCCAGCAGCGTTACTGTTTGCATGTAGGGGTTTTCCTGATGCTTTAAAGTCTTTCTGGCAAATTAAAGTAAAACTCCTCCAGATGTAGTCTAGGTTGGGTCACCATGAATGAAAACATCATGTCCACGGATTTGTTGCATGCAAACAGAAATGCACTCAAAGACTTGTAATGAGCCCCTTTGTCCTCCAGCTGGAGATGCAGCTTTTTTGTAGTTCACCCCTTTGTTCAGCAGATATTGCTTTGAATTGCACTTACTAATGGATGAGATTAGCTGCCCTGTTTGAATAACTGGGTGCAATGTGTTTCTTTGGACACCAGGGGTTTCATGCCAGATGCTGCAGTCTACCCAGCCCAATGTGAATGAACATTCATTCTCCTGTACGGACACCCACGCCCCCACCACTCACACGCTGGCCATGTCCTGGCCAGGGTGGCAATTGTGCCATCAACCCATTATCTGCCCCTACCCTTGACTAAACACAGCCCATAGTTGCTGCTTTTTTTTTTTTTTGTGCTGGTTGCTGCACCATTTGCAATTGCACGAAATCACCCCACAGTCAGAACCATGGCACCTGGCAGCCCTTAATGAGAACAGCACAGTTACCACATTATCTGCCCAAAGTTCAGCCCAGGTATTAACTGTTTGTGTGTCTACAGGGGAATGCCATGGACTGCTTTCATTTGCCTTTCAGTCAGACAAAGCAAATGGTGCATAGCTTGTCATAGCAATGAGTGCAGGCAACCCGTAGCTGACTTTTTCTGTGTGCTGGCTGCCACACCATTTGTGACTGCACAAGGTCACTCCCCCCCACCCCCCACACACATACTCAGACTCATGGAAGCAGGTGATATGCCATTATAGTAACTGGCACCCACCAGCTCCTAGCACTGAGTGCAGCCCAACCGCTCCTAGCACCACTCCTAGCACTGACTGCAGCCAGCCTTTGGCTGCCATGGTCCCTTGCACTGCTGCACAGTCTCACCCTATTCCTGCTGAACCTAACTTGTGACCTAGGCACCCCTGGCCCTGGCAGTGCCCATCAATCCCAACCTGTAGTACCCCAGTCCTATGTGCCATTCTGTTGCAGCTTGGGAATTTACTGGTTTTTCCAGTACTGGAGGTTAAACAACCTTCCGTGCTGTTTCAAACAACTCTTCGTTTTCCAGTGATGACAGCTGGGGTCCACGGTTCATAGATTTCATAGATTTCATAGACATCAGGGCTGGAAGGGACCTCGGGAGATCATCAAGTCCAGCCCCCTGCCCAAAGGGCAGCTGGGGTCATAGGATGCCAGCAAGAAAGGCATCCAATTTACTCTTGAAGGTGTTCAATATAGGTGCTTGAACCACCTCCGATGGCAGACTGTTCCAGACCTTGGGGGTTCAGACAGTAAAGAAATTCTTCCTTATGTCCAGCCTGAAACGGTCTTGCAGGAGTTTATGACTGTTCGACCTAGTCATCCCTTGGGGCGCTCTGGTAAACAAACGTTCCCCCAGATCCTGGTGGTTTATAATGATTTTATAATTTTTTATAAAGACTCTTAAATGGTTTTCATATTTTATAATATTTTCTAATGCTTTGTAATATTTATAATGATGTTATGATGCTTTTATAATCTTTTCATAATGTTTTAATGATGTTTTATACTTCCTTACAATGTGTTTTATGTTTTTTAGAATGTTTACATTTTTACTCATATTTCTTAGTTATACTTACCTTATATTATTTAATTACTTTTATATTTATTTAAATTTTACTCCTTTATATAGGATTCTTTTATTTATTTACCTATTTAATTTATTTACTATGATTTTTTTTCATGGCCTTTTCAAAAAATGTATAATAAAGATTTCAAATAAAGATTTGCTGTATTGGCTGGATCAAAACCTGATGAAGTTCAACATCAAGAATGTAAAGTGCTCCACTTCAGGACAAGCAACCCTCAACACACCTACGGGCTTGGTGGCACTAAACTGATTAGCACCACAAATAAAAGGGACCTGGGAGTAATAATAGACCACAGTATGAATATGAGCTGGCAGTGTGATGCTGTAGCCAGTAGGGCAAATAATACAGTAGGGTGGGTTGGGCGGGCTTGTGACTGTGGGTTAGTGTGGAGATCCCTGGTTTGGCAAGGGGGGCGGTTCAAGAGTGAGGAGGAAAGGGATTACTGGTTTACATGTGCCCCGTGCTGTAATTCAGTACCAAAGACAGCAGCAGGGTGGATGTGGGATATGTGGCTCCCCCTGCTGGGATTTACAGGGCTTAATTTGTGGTAAAGACTATTACGTGCAAACAACGATGAATCATTCTAAAATAAGCTATTTTAAATTTTATAAACCTATTTAATTTAATGAGGATCAAACCCTGTCATGTGTACAAGAGCCCCATAACTCTAAGCCTAACCGTGTTGTCTTTTCTTACATACCTTCTATTTTGGACAGTTTATGTGATGAAACTGGCTTCATAAGGATGAATCTCAGGATAAGGTTTTCTCTGTAAAGATGCCTCCTTTGGAATGTGCTGTCAACTTAATCCAGAAGTTCTTAGGGGTTTTTTAGCTTTCAGGGCAAGATGCAAGAAACACCTATTCCCATGGGTATACTGGGGGCCAGGTCTGATAGCTCAATGGTAGTTTGGCATACAACAGGTTTTACTTGGAGCAGTTATTTTTTTCTGTTATTATATTTTTCACTATTTATCCTTTAGTTGGAACTTGCTTGTTGTGGAATTAGTGCTTCTATAAAGGATCCTTTGGTTTGTTTCAAAAGTATTGTAAAATGTCAAATATATGTTGTAGGGTGCTGATTCTCCAAAACAAATATATGCTTCAATGTAAATAGCTTAGTAGCAGGCTACTCATATACAAAAACTTAAAGCCAATAGCAGAATACTTATAAACAAGAAATTAAGCTTATTGATAAGCACTTTGTAGAACAGGAATAGGATGGTTCATGTACTTAAAATTAACTGGGGTTGTTAAGGGCTTTGCAGAATCAATACTTAAAAAATGAAATATATGAGGTGAGGGAAAATAATATTTATAATGCAATATAGTGGTCATGTGTAATATTTTTGTAACTTATATGTTTAGCTTAAGCTAACTCATCTCACTTCCAGAAAGATTTTTGCCACCTTATCTAGACCTTTGGCTGCTTATTGGCTGTCACTGGTAATGTCTACACAGAAAAAAGAAGCATGTGCTTGCATATGCTTAATCTAATCAGTAGGAATTACAATAGCACATATAGTGCCCATCTTTAAATAAGGGAATAACTCAAGGAATTATAGACATGTCAGTCCAGCTTCAGGACTTGGAAAGATACTGTGGAGTTTATCACTAAATCTATTTCCTACCGCCTAGAGGATAACAAGGTAATAAATCAAGATCATAAGTAGCAGCCAACATGGGTTGTCAAAGGTAACTCATACCTACCACCCTCATTTCCTTCTATGGCAAAGGGGTATGCTTTTGTGGATGGTGGGGGGAAGATGGGGGTGAGATATACCTCACCTTTTACAAGGTTTTCATCATTGGCTTCCACAACATTCTTCTAAGTAGCCTAAGGAAATACGGTTTGGATGACACTACCATAAACTATGGATAAACTTTGTGCATATGTTCAGGCCTTCTGAAAACAATACCGTTTTTCACTGAACCAATTTCTAAAATAAAACTAAACTGTTTCCACTTAGCTAGCTATAATACACTGAGACCAAATATGGAAATATGTGTGTCCTGAGTTATGGAAGTGATAACAAGTGATCTTAAGGGTGTTTTCTACTGCAGCTAGGAATCTAGTCATGGATTGGTTTAACTGCTTTGTCAATACTTAAGTACATCAGATAGAAGAGCTGTGTTCCACAGGTGACCTGTGTGTTGAAGAATATCACAAAGTTTTCTTGAGATTGCTGTGGGATGTCACAAGATGAAAGGTTCCATGCATCACAGCACAGGAGCTGGAGAGAAAGCTAGAAGCAAAGTAGGTAACATTAATACTTCAAAGTGATAAGTATCACCAGCCTCTGAAGCAGAATGAATATCATTAACAAGGGGCAAGCCTGCACAGGTTTAAAGGTTCAGATTAAATACACTCTCAAAACTTTATGAGCTTCTTCTTGATCCAGGTACCAGGTCTATAACATTTGTTTGAAAACAGTGCTAAAAAAAAAAAAAAAAAAACCCTTCTGGGAAGCTATCTAATATGTCTGTGAGTGTTCCTGCAATAGCAGAGGGTTGGATTTGATGGCCCTGATGGTCCTATGTTCCTATGAAATCATGCTAGACATACTACAAGGAAAGCCCGCCTGACATTATTGTGAAATGTCTATTTCCAGACACAACCAGGAAGTGATGGATTTTGAAACTCCAATTGTAATTTTTAACAGAGCTGTAAAAGTATTTTTGCCCATGTAAAGAATATGTTGACTTGCAGGTCAGACAAAAGTTCTAGCTGGGGCTCAGTTTAGGGGAACAACTTCCCCTGCTCCGTGTCTCAATAACCAAATCAGCAGGGTAGGGTACACTAATATCCAGATTAAAGAGGAGAACGG
This sequence comes from Crocodylus siamensis, assembly GCF_052110815.1. Classification (NCBI taxonomy): domain Eukaryota; kingdom Metazoa; phylum Chordata; order Crocodylia; family Crocodylidae; genus Crocodylus; species Crocodylus siamensis. The sequence goes on from NC_143402.1 coordinate 62,204,228, forward strand.
TGACATTGCAGGATATCTGAAGCCCTTTATTAAGATTTTTTGCAGGGTCTGGTGAAATCTATATCATATATATGGAATGTTTGTCAGAGATGGATTCAGGTGTTTCAGCAAATATATAATGTGTCTGCCTTTCAGTTGGACCATTTTTGTGATCCATTAACAACTCAGTCCATCTTACTCACCTAGAAAGTTCTCTGCTGATCCCCACTGTGAAAGGACCTCTTTGTCATTTGAACCACATCCACACTGGTTTCTGAGACAGGTTTGGGTTGCATCACAACTGGGCACACTAATTCTCTCTCTCTCTTTGTTGAAAACCTCACTAAAGAAAGAATGGGTATTTTAGAGAGAGAGAGAGAAAGAAAAGCATATTTGTCTTCATGAACCTGATTTCTAGGCAGCTGTCCTACAGATTGGGCCTTGCTCTGATGCGGCCAAAGCACCTGTGCTGTGCGTGTGACCTATGGAAATCTCCAACTGCTTTTTACATCTGTGGGAAAGGTTCACCTTTAGCAGCTTTCAGGCTGGAAAAAACTGCTTCCCCCACCAATCTGTAAGAACTTAAAGATTGGAAACTTGGCTAAAAAATGTCACCTTTAGGGTCCCACTGCAGGAGATAGAGAGAAATGAGGGCAAAAGCTGGACTGTAACTCACAGGAATTATGAGTCATTTGAGATTAAACCAGCAGTCGATATTTGATAAATTAACCTTCTCAGAGGAAAGCGAGTTTCTAATGCACCTGCTCTAGATGAGAGTGTCAAGATTTAAATAAGCACCAAATTTGCATAATGCCCTTAAGATAAGCAGCATTATGCCAAATCCCTGTAATACATGATGGATTCAGATCATGTCTCATACATTTCAGTATTTCATAAGAGGCTAGTCATCACTGTGCCAATAATTCACAGATTCCACTGAGAGCTTCAACAGCTTTACATCATCTAGGAATATAGTTTTCCCCACTTAATAATAATTCCCAGAGGAATCCAGTAAAATACCTTATTTTCTTTACATAGACTAGTGGCACCACTAGAGGTGAAACTCATTTTTAACAACCGCAAAGCCAAGTGATCCCCAAAGCATGGCCAATTGAATAGGCCTGTTGTTACAGCAGTATTCAAAACAACTTCTAGCTACATTTAGGAAAGCATTTAAGGTCTTATAGACAGGTCTTCATCCATGTCACTGAAATATGCATCCCTTGTTAACGGGAAAAGTAACTGGATATAATTAGTCTATGTCAAAACAAAGACACTTCCTCTTTCACACACCAGAAAAAAAAACACTCTCCCCATTACATTGATCAACTCACCCATAACTCTTCCAGTTTTTATTAACACAATACATAATACTAGGCCGGATCACTGACTGGTGTAAATCATTGTATTTTCATTGATTACACTGAAATAATGCCAATATAAACCAGTTGAGGATCTAATTTATCAGGAAATAGGTCATGGGGATTCAGGTCTTGATTTTCTTCTCTTTTACTCTGGATTTACACTACTGTGGGCCCATTCTGATATCAATCAGATGCATGTAAATCAGATGTAACTCAAGCAAAGTCATAATGAATTGAAACCAGTGTGTTTATTGATGCAAGTCCCAGCCATGTCTAAATTTTCTTTTGAATAAAAACATCAAAATGTTTCATTTTAATAATGTCAAAACAAAATATTACATTTTTGGGAAAATGCTTTTTGTTTTGGAGATTTTTTTTTTTAATCAAAACAGTAAGTAAAAATCAACATCAGGTCAATACAATGTTTTGGTCAACTCAAATCTACATTTTGGGAGCCAAAAAAAAAGTTTCAACTGAAAAATGTCATTCAGCTCTGCCTCTCCTATGCCACATGGCATGCATATCACAGCACATGCAGCAACATGCATGTGCCTACAACACCATGCTCCCACATACATGCATCTATACTGTCATGACCATACGTGCAGGGTACACATTATCAGGTATAGTCATGCACATGACCATGTACCGGGAGGTCCTAACTCACTCCTGCTTCAGTCCCCTTCTATGAACACTTGGTACCTTGCCCTTGGCAGTAAAGATGGCTGGTCCAGCTGATAGATTTTGATGCATCTAGCAGTTTATGACTTAATGTTAGTGTGGTCTTAAAACAGTGCTCATTAAAGTGTCCTATCTGTGTGTTACCATATATTTCAGGCCTTCTATATATGCCAAAAAGGGAAACTGGAGGACTTGGGAGCTGGGACTTTGAAAAAAAACCTGAAGAGAGTTAGGATCCCAGATCGTATTGAATTCAGGTGCCTAACTCCGTTGAACTCTTTGGAAAATACCAGCACTAGATACTATGATTATGAGAAATCAAAAACCCTAATGTAAGTAAGTAGATAGTTAAATAGTTTGGGAGAGAGAAAGATCTAGAAGCCATGCAGAGTATGTCCCATATGGAAACAGCTCTGCATACAGTATCTTGTATTTGGCATTCTGTGAATGATCTTAAAACTCCTGCTTTGGCTTTGATACACATGTGGCTTAATTCAATCTGCTTTTTTTAAAGAGGGAAATGATTTTCAGAGGGCAAGGATCATGTCACACAGTAATGTTCGGAGTGAGAACAACCCTTTGATTGGGAAGGGAGGTAACTGTAAATCAAAAAAATACAGTACAGGCACTATTGGAACTGCGGGAAATTACTGCTCGAGTCAGAAAGCTCTCCAATGCTTTTGTTACTAATTGCTGATGTGTATAAACAACCTCTCCATGGAGGCCTCAGAGATAAAAGCTATTGTAGGGATGCAGGGGTTAAATTTTAAAGGATGCTGTCAACCCTGGTGGGCCCAAAAGTAGACAAATGCTGACGCCATGACAAATTTTAACTCATAATAATTGTTAACACTTAAAGATAGATTTGAAAAGGAATGGCAAATCTATTTATTTATTAAAAGTAGTCTCCAGGTGGAGTTTGGAATTATTTAAAGTATCACGTATCCAGTGTACCAAATGCACTCACGGCAACACTGTGCATGAAACAAAACAGCAACTATGCACCCAAATGACTCTTGCAGAAAAAATATAAAGGACAGACACATACATACACCCCTAGGAGCACACTTCTCATGGAACAACCACTCCCTCGCTGACCTCACTGTCTTCATGCTCAAGGGAAATCTGCTTAACACCTTTAAAAGGCAAACTTGGGAACAAAAATTAATAAGCTGGCTAAACACTAGGAATCAAGGACTTAACACAAATATTGGCTTTATGGCACATCATAGCCTACCTAATTCCTTATTTCTTGTCAAACATAAAAGGTGATAATGACCCTCCCCCCTTTTGATAGGTCTTGATTTCCTAGTAATCCAATTTTCTTTTGCTAATTCTTTGTCTTACCCCTGGGGATCTGTCCCCCCGCCTCTCTTCCTACTGTGTTTTACTATTGCTGTACTGGCTTTTCTCCTCAGACCTGAAGAAGAATGTCTTGCATTTCAAAGCTTGTCTAACTTGAACCTAACTATGCACTCGGTCCAATTAAACTTATCACCCCAAGAAAAATCCTTGCCCCTCATATAATTCCTGGACCATCATGGCTACAACATCACTCTAACACTACCTTAAAATGTCATCTCATTGTGCCATTTTGCTTAATATTGCATGCACACAAATGTACAGGATTGTCATTGCAGGTTTATTCATCAATGCCAAGCTATACATGCATACCAGTTTGTTATTGTAAAGGTACTTCTGAGTATAGCTGGGCAAAAAAAAAGAGGAAACTAATGTATTCACTGAAAAAATCAGTTTCTGGTCAAGTAAAACTATTGATGAGTTCATGCAACACTCTGCAAAGTTTCAGAAAAACATCAGAAAATTGAGCCATTTTGCTTTACCATTTGCAAATTAAATATTTTGCTTTTTAGTTCAGAAAGGATATTACAAAGTCCACTTGACCCACATCTAATTTTAAAAGTATATAAAGAGAGAGAAGCAAAGAAAATAAAATGAATGGGTTTGTTTTGGGATCAGCGCACAATTCCATTATTTCAAAATAACTCATAGATAATACAGTAGCACCTAGAGGTCCCATCTGAGATTAGGCCCCATGACACTATGTAGAGAAGTATTACGAGACAGGTTGCTTCCTAAACAGACAAAGGAAACAGAAGCACAGTGTCACACAATTTGCTGGTAGCATCAGGATTAGACCCACACATTCTCGGACTCCCAAACCAGTGTCCTAGTTGCAAAATTGTTCTGTCCCTCCTCATTTCAGACTTGCCAGTGAAGATTTCTGGCAGGGATAGATCAGGAAGACAGCTGTGCACTGATCTGCATTATGAAGACTCTTTGCTGGAGCAGAGGCTAGAAATATAATTGTTTTTAAATGAAAGTTGATCCAAACCTCTTGAGAATGCCAAAAAGTGCTGAGAAATCTCATGGGAAAAGGCTTTCTTAGGAGATTTGTGGAATTTCCTGCTTCTGGATGAATCAAAAATAGCAAGGGCACAATGATACAGTCTGATGATATGTATGGGTTTGGATGGGGTATTTGCTCCTGGCCCTGGATAGAAACCAGAATTGTAGAGGAGGCAAAACTGGACCTGAAAGTTAATCATCTTTGTGTTTTACAGGTCTTGTTGATGGTTCTGTGCGAAGAGAAAGGTGTTTTTATTCCAACTGCATTCTTGGTCCCCGCCTCTTCTGCTTTATAGCACTGGGGTTGGTGAACTGCACATCTCAAGAATATATTCCCAGGGATTCAGGCAAGAGATGTTATTCTTATAAATTAGAACATCCTTACTGCCCAAAGGCAACACACTCAATCTGCTCATCAAGGGGGAGTAAATCACTCGGCGTTTCAGTACTCTCAGAAGAAAAGAATGTTCAAGGGCCCATTGATCCAGCGCTATTAGTTACTTCGTATGGCCCTCACTGCCACATCTGGAACCTCTCCGTCTTCATCGTATTGACCCTTTCAACACCCTTGTCAGGTAGGGGAGTATGTTTTCCTTTGCCAGGGGATGGAGGGCTGAAGCACAGGCAGCTGGCACAGTGGCTGAGTAGAGGGAGAACGTGAACCCAGGTTTTCTGGGGCCTTGGTGAATGACCTAACCACTAACAAGCCTTCCTCTCTGAGACAGAGGAAGAATCATTTTAGTGATGTCCTGGGGTTCCCCTAGGTGCTCTCTCTTCAGTCCTTAGCTTTCTTGGTGTGACCGGCCTGTGTGTGCTACCACATGCCCTCACCCATAGCCACTCCATAACATTTCATATCAGTAATGCATATTATCAGTAATGTTTTCATAACATATTATCAGTAATGTTTTCATTGTTTCATGATCATTTGTACAGGAGCAGCATCCAGTCAGAGGATGAATCCACTTTGCGGTTGGTACTGTTTCTACAGACAAAAAGCTAGCTCCTGACCTCCTGCAGCTGTGGATCCAATGCAAATGATATATTGATATGACGAAGTATCTGGAAAAAAATGAATCATTCTGAATTAGTGTAATATTTGATATCACACACAAAAAAAACTATATTGAACTCCACGTGTATAAAAGGTACCTAGGCCTAGAGGCTGAAGTCTTCCGTCCACAGAACAAGCAAAGGCAAGGAATATGCATTCCCTCACTGCATCCCTTGACAATCTGCCTCAACCTTGAACAGCTAATTTTTGCTCCCATCGTTATTTATTTTGCATTGTTAGAGCGATCCTTCAAGGATCGGGGCTTTGTACAGTTGAGCAATAAGAGAGCATCTAAATCAACAAAAGAAATACAGGGAATATTCTTTTCCCTATTCTCCCTGTAACTGTTACCTCTGCATGATCCTGTAGTGATACAAGTGAGTTAAATAGCCAGCTAGGCCTGTGTTCTCCTTTCAGTGTCAAAGGGCAATTTCAGCACCTGGGCAGAGGGAAGAGGAGGTGGGGGTGTCACTGCCAGAGGCCTTTTGTCCCACCTCCCTCAGCAACCCCAGTTTAGTTGGAAGAAAAGACTACTTTGTGGCTTTCAAAGTCCACACCAACCCAACAGCCTGTTTTTTTCCATATGCCCCTCTCTAGCCTTGTGTTTTCTGCCCAGGCATGTAGCGGTACCTGCCTACTTCATCTAGTAAGAGACCCATCCCATTTTCTTGGCTGAGTGCTGGAGAATGGGAGAGGGAGAGGGGCAGAGTCTTACCTGCCATGGCATGAACTCACCACACTCCACCTCCTCCTGCAACAGGAGGATGGACAGCCTCCCTCAGCCTCACAACATGGGCTCCCAGGATTCAGGTACCCCTCTAAATCTGCCCAACACTCATTATGCCAGTCATAAAAAGGGTTAAAGTTGCAGTCATTCTGCTACCTTTCCATCGCTACAAAATCATGCAGAGCTAGGGGTTGAATTGTAACAACTAATATCAGTATCCTTTGATATCAATACAGTTATTACTTCTGCCTAAGTCCACAGAGTCAACAACTGAACCAAGGAATCCATAAAAGAATCCAGCCTCTGATCTCTTCAAGCCTGCCTACTACATGTATCATAAGTTACTACTCCAAGGGTGCATCTACATGAGATGCTTTACTGCACAGTAGTGTAGTTTACTGCACAGTATGCATGCACATCTACACATGCATACACTTACTGTGCATGAAAATTTGCTAATCCTAAGTAAATTTGCTACCTACAAACGCAACTAGCAAATTTTCTTGCAGTTAGTTACTGAGCGGTTGCATTAGTGTGGACACCTGACCAGGAGCAAATCTGCTCCCAGTCAGCCAGCCAGCAGGGGGTGGGAGATTGCTCCCTGCCCCTGGGAGCTGTCTGCTGCTGAGGCAGGCTCCGCCACCAAAGCCCAGGTGGGGATTATGCCACCAACCCCAGCAGCAGGGAGCTCCAAGCCCCCCTGCTTCACGATCATGATAGCTGCCAGCACCAGCTCCACAACCACGAGGACCAGTGCCAGCACCAGCTCCACAACCACAGAGCCAGTACCAGGAAATCCTTATCTCCCAGCCCAAACCCTGTGACTATATGGCTCAGTTTGGATTATAAGGATCTCCCAGTGCCAGGACCGCAAGTGTGGAGCTGGTGCTGGGGAATAAGGATCTCTCAGTGCTGGCCCCGCAGTTGAAGAGCTCCCTGCTGGCAGGGGCTGAGGAGCCTGTTTCCTGCCCAGCTCCATGATCACAGAGCTGGGTGGGGAACAGGCTCCCCGGCCTATTCCCCACCCAGCTCAGCAATCATGGAGCTGAGCACAGAACAGGCTCCCCAGCCCCCACCCCGTGATCACAGAGCAGGGGCTGGGGATTCTCCCGATCACAGGCAGGTCCCAGCCCCATGCCCCAATCAAGGTGTGGGGCTTGAAAAGAGCTGCAGGGGAGGGACAGGTCCCAGCCCCCTACATTGATCTGCTGGTGGGGCAGCTAGCAGCGAGCCCCCAGCTCCCCAAGCCGGGAGCCCTAGTACCTGCCCCACACCTGAAGCTCTTTCCAAGTCCCCTGCCCCCAGTCAGGGAGCTAAAGCCAGGGCAGGAGGATGTTGTCCCCACCCCAGCAGCAAGCAGCCCCCTTCCACCAACTTCCCCCCCCTTCAGGGGCAATGTCCCAGTGTTCCCTTCCATCCCATGAGCTAGCACCCAGGGGAAGCCTAGAGCTCCCTCTAGTGGTGGCAGGAGCCCATTGCAGGACCCTAGCAAGCAGGGGCAGTTTGCTGCCATTTAGCAGCAAATCTGCTCCTGCTTCCCTGTACACGTGAATGCCAGCCTGGGAGCATTTACTTACAAGTAGTTTACTCAGAAGTAAATTGCTCCCAGATCTAATGCACATGTAGACACACCCTGAGAGAATAAGGATAGCAGTCCTAAGCAGGAGTGAGTGTTGTAATCTTTACCTAACCAAGGACATGCAGAGTTCTTATTTATCAGCATACTGCAAACATACCTCTAATTACTGAGCTACAGGAAGGAGCAGCTTTGCTAAAAGCTTGGTTACATACACATGTATATGGAAAGTGACAGAGAGAGATCATCTCCATTGATAATCATGTGATAAATTGCAGACCCATGCAATTGCACTCCACAAATAAGAGGTAGTGAATGGATCCACAGTGCATTATGCACCTTTGACCACGTGTTTCACCTCCCCAAGGCTTACTAATCCATGTCTGCTAGGACTATTGGCTACTTTCTGAAATGGTAAGGAAAACAGAGCTTATCACAGTAGAAAAATCATGTCTAAAATATTAAAAAAGAAGAAAAGGGCAGAACCAGCCATTTATACTTACTGGTTTTTAAGGGTAGGATAAAGAAAGACAGAAAGACAGAAAAAAATTCTATGCCAAGAAGTCAGCACACATTATACCTTGAAAAAGGGTGCTCACACAACTAGCACATTTCCCCCTGATTTAGGGCCAGACCCTTCTGATATTTAGAGTTCACAGCACAAAATGGGAGGTAGTTGGTGGCACTGTACTCTCACTGAAAACCTCTGTAAGCTGGGGACTACACAAGATGCTAGATTGGCATAGTAATGGCCCCAGGCAGAAAATGCGATGTGCATGTACATGCCTATGGCCGCCAGACAGCCTGGAGAGCAGCTCCTGCAGGTAAATGGAGGGTGAAGGGGAATTGGGGCCCCCATAGTGAGAGAGTTGGGCCAGCCAGGAGCAAGAACAGGAGCAGGCGCAGGGGCTGCTGCCCAACTAGGCCTGCAGCTTGGGGCTGCAATGCACAGCCACAAGGCACCAGCAGGGAGTGGGACAGGGCCACAGGCAGCTCATCCAGGGGGCAGGAGGGGTAAAGCTGGCTTGATGTGGCTGCGTGCACTTCCAGGAAGATGGAGGAGCCCATGCCCCCCACATCTGTGTGCAGGGCAGAGACAGGGTGGGCTGCCCACTGCAGGCTTGGGCTCCCACGCTGCTGCCCTGCCCAGGGCCTCCACAGCCTGGCAGGTGCAGAGGCAGTAGGCTGGGGGCCCGAGCTTTCACCGGGCAGCCCCTGCCCCATGCACAGATCTGAGGGGCATGCCATGATGGGGAGCTACCCCACCCCCAACTTGAGCCCATAGGAGGCAGACAAGCAGGCAGTAGCAGAGGGTGGATGGAGAGATGGGCTTTGCTCCGCTGCACCAGTCACTGCCTCCTGCCAGGAGCAGGGGGCTACAGAAACAGGTCCCTGTCCCCATCACCCTGGCAGCTAGAGACCTCCTCCAGCAGGGCTAGGAGAGCAGAAGCTGTGGGTGGGGGATGAGGGGCAGGAGCAGGGCTGTGGGGGATGTGGAGGGAAGGAGAGTGAGGGACACCAACAGGGCTGTGGAGGCTGTGGGGGACATTTCATTTTAATCACAGATTTTGGGTGTTTTATCAGAGAATTTGTGATATTTTTTATCAGGGAAAACCAGGAACCCGGGCGATGAGTGCCCATCTGGCAGGCAGGAAACGTTCAGTGGCTCGAGAAGTTGGGGACAACCAATGGCATGGCCACTAGATGCAGCTGCAAATAGGATGTGGTATTGATCTGCTCTGGACATCAGCAGTGAAACAGTTATATCCTATCACCAAAGAGTACCTCCCACCATTTCCTCAGGAAAGATCCTTATTATCTTGCAACTAAAATAGCAACCAAGGCAACTTCTGTGTTCCCTGACAGTACACACATGGCTGGAGCAGGAAGTATGATGTCCCACAGACTCTTTCCATGTAAACCCAACCCTTGACAATTGCCAATCTATTCTGATAAAGCCACTTCCTGCTGCTAGGCAGTGACGTCACTGGTGGGGTCAAAGAGTCAGTGGTTTATGTTCTTAAAAATAGGACATTTGGAACAAAATGTAGGGAAAGCCTTGAAGGAGTCAATGTGCTGAGTGTTGGCCTTGTTCACAAACATTGTGGCCAAAGTGGAAAGAAGTGGGTTCTGCTTTTCAATGGATACTGGCAGACTAAGAAAAGCACAGAACTGCCATAAACGTTACTCAATTTTGTATCTATCAGCTGTTTATCCTTCAGTTTAGACTCACACCAGGACTTTGAATCTGATCCCAACTCTAAGCTTGGAAGCACCTTTTTGAAACCTAAAGCCCAGTCCAGATCTGACTCTTCCAGCTCTATTCAGCTTTCCCTAGTTGACATTCTACAGTTTTTATGTCAATTCAGTTTTTAGTTCAAGTCAATTTGACTTTCTGGTGTTCATGCACTAGGACAACCTACAAAATATGAAGAGGAAGCCAAGCAAAGGAATTGCCAAGCAAGGGAGTAAGAGTTGTTGCAGCTGGCATTTTTTAATGGAAATAGTCTGTTGATCTTCAACTGTGGAGAAGCTATTTTTTTTTTTTATAAATCATAATTTGGTGGCCAATTTGGACTTGACAGGGCCTTGACAAGCCCTTTGAATAATGTCATTCCAATACCTTGCAGTGCCATACTGGTTATAAAGTGTACACGGGCATCTTCTTGCTTGTGGCGTGCAGCAAAGACCTAAGTTGATGCCCTTGTGCACTCTCTTGGACTATTACATGGTTACCTGAAAATGCAGGGGACTAGACTCAATGACACAGCTGATCCCTTCATGTCCTACAGTCCTAGTCTATCGGTGTGTTTGCAAAATAAGCATTTATGAGCACTCTTATGAGCATTCTTTCTTTATGTAAAATACAAAAGAAAAAAAAAATCTTACAGGTTCCCTGTCCAGAAAATAATGCAAAAGTAACAATATGTTTTGTACCACCCCATACTCAGCAACAAAGCTACAGTAAGAAACTAGCATGCACAATTCAGAAGCAAGAGCAAAGTTATAATGAACCAGTGCACATAAACCAGCAAGTATGATCAAACATGCATGCGTGTGTAAGCAATCCAGCACTCACAAGCGATCTACAATAACAAATTAGTGTGCACAACCTGTGAGAAAGCCTGCAGTAACAAGCCAGTGCACTAGGAGAGAAAAATTTGGCAAGGTACCAGTTTCTACTTTCACTTTTTAGCTTCCACATGTTGATATAATAACAGTGATGATGGAGGAGAGCATTTACAATTAGAGCAAGTTGTTTTATCATTTTCTTTGCAAGTATTGATTATGAGAACTCCTTTGCATGGATCCATTTTCTTTCTGAAGTAGATGGTGCAAAATAAAATGCCTGACCAGAGATCTCAGAATGTCTCTTTCCTGCTGCCCCATCCCCGCTCCCACACACCTTGAGTGAGAACTGACGTGAGCTATTGATCTGCTATGGGTAGGAGCATAACTGAGATGCCTGATGTCAATCTACCACAAAGAAATGTTCAGGGAAGTTCTATGTCACTTTGATATGCAGATACAGTGTGGTATGTAGGTAACGGAGAGGAGAAACCATGAGGACAAACTTCACCAGATATATTAACTAAAGCAAGAAAATAGACTGGACTGTATTCCATCCCTGCAAGTCAGCATAGAGTCTTGTATTATTCTTTGATTATACTGACATCTAAAGGTCATCAGTTTAACTGTGTTGAGTTTCTCAGCATGATTTTTTCTCTTTCCTCTGTCTGATTCATCGTTTAAATTAGTACAATAGCAACTGAGATGTTAAGGAAAGTTAATCAAATAAAAACCAAGATACGTGTTTTGTTTTAATTGAAGGAGAGAGTGAAGAAATTGTAAAAGTGCAATCATAAATTAAGACCTACAAAAAACTAGAACTCTTGGTTCCAAAATGATACCAAGTACACCCCTGATCATAGACAAAGATCTCTTAGAAGGGAATACTGCATACGTCAAGATATGGGACTGGATTTTATTTATGTTGGTTTTACATCAATGTAACCACACTGACTTTCAGAGTGACTCCCAATTTGCATCACCATCAATGAGCAGTGATTAAGGTTCATAAAGTAGTAACTAAACTCACAGTGTCCTTGCTTCTTCCCAGTATAGATGGGGCAAGTGGAAGTTTTAACAGGTGTGAGCTGGTTGAGGTGAACTCTACTGAGGGTTCAACTTTGACCAGCTAACGGGCGTTCAAACTAGATCTTGCCTCGTCTACACATTGTTTTTTTTTCCAAGAATATTAGTTACAATATTTGAAAAACACACTTCTTGTCCTAATGAGACTATCCTTGCTCTGAATAGCTAAACAGACAAGCCGAACATAGAGTGAGACTTTCCTTGAGTCGCTGACAAAGCTGGGAGTAGAGCCCAGGTCTTTCCATGCCCTTGCTGCTGGAGTACCCTATGGACAGTATTAATTTTTCCTGTGGTATCATCAACCTGTTGACTAAAATAAGGAACCAAGAAGCATTTGCTTAAGCTAGGTGTCATGGGGGCCGATATTACATAAGCTTCCCACAGATGCAGTGCTCTGCCGCTGTACCTCCCTCAGTCCTGACCAGTAACACCCCCACGATTCAATGATGGGCCTCCACTGAACCGAGACTACCTGAAGCCTGATGGTTTTATGATGTGGACAAACAAGAACTGAAACCAACAAGAGTCATATTGACTCGTGGCCTAAAACAGACCGGGAACCTCTCTCTCTGGAGATGAAGGGCAAATGAATTAATCCACTGTGCCATCTAGCTTTTCCCCTCCCCTCCTCCCCTATAAACAAATAAAATGTGAAAACACACTAAATCCCAGGGGGCACTTAAAGAATGAGGGTAGGTCTCAACCAGGAGGTTAAATGAAGGGCAGCAAACTTACTTCATATATAATGTCTCCGAAGGGGAACATCAAAACAGAACAAGTAGTTCACTCAATGTTAACTGTATTCCCCATCTCCCCCCACAACACACCCTATTCTAAGTCACTGGCGGAAGAAAGAAGCCCTTCTTAGTTTTCTTTCTGCAGCAGAAGCAGAGCTGACAGCTCAGACAAAGCCCCAAATGAACAAAGAGCCCGGTGGGATGAGGCATGTGGCGGCTCAGCCCTGGAGTCTCCTGCCTTTTTGCTCAAGTTCTTTGAACTGGTATTATTCCACCCTGCAGAAAAGCAGGCGGATTCCTTGAACCGCCCCCTCAAGAGGATAATCACCCCACACTTGAAGGGTAAATACTGCCTCTTTAGCCCCCATTAAGCCAGGACTCGTAATGCAGACTGGCACTGAATTAGCCAGTAATCCGATTAGGATAAGTTGTTTTAAACTGACATTCAGAAATGAAGGCTCCTGTCATCTCTCTACAAATGTGAGAGACCAGGCTTCATGGCTACCCCAGATGATGCTGCCTAAGGCCCAAGTCATTAAGAATCTGATTTATTTGAGCCAGGAGTTTTATTCCTTTAATCACAGGTGAAGTAACTATGGAGTTTTGCCTCTGGTTTAAGTTCCCTGACATTAGGGAGCAGAAAGAACCCCCTCTCTCAAACACGGAGGACAAAACTTGTCCAGGGAGGATGCCCAATGCATGGCCAGAGCAGGCAGAGTAATCAAGGATAAATGGTGGTGGTGGGGATGGTTCATTCACTGGCTCTTGAGATAGACAATTGACTATATTAGAGGAGATCAGATGAAATGCCAACAGTATTCCCAGTACTCATTGGCTAGGAACTAGAATTTAGGGCCATGTGTAGACAGATTGAGGGGCATGTGTGCACGATACTTTAAAGCACCGCTTTAGTGGTGTTGATGTTTGCATGTGTCGACGGCATATTGCACAGTAATTCCAGCCACTGTAGCAAATTTGGCAGCGTAATGCACCTTAAATGACTTGAGGCGCAGCAAACTAAAACTCTGAGGATGAGTTTTAGTTTGCTACCCCTACAGCTGCAGAGCAAAGCACCAGGCTCTGTACAACTCAGGGGCTCTGCAGGAAGCCCGTGCAGGCAGCCTGGCAGCAGCCTGGGAAAGCAGGCTCTGCTCAAGAAAAAAGGAGTGAAACTGATCTTTTATTTTTTTTATTCCCTGGAGCCTGCCTGCCTGCCTGAGCTGCGCAAGGGCCTAGTGCTTCCCCCCTCAGCTATGGTGCCCCCCAGGACCACCCAAGCTGGGTGCCGCCACTGCCATGGAAGGAAGCACCGACACCCCCACAGCCCAGGGACTGCTCTACCTGCCGGCAGCTTGCCCTCGTGTCCCCGCTGCCGGAGGGGCAGGTAAGTTCAGGTGTGTGCACGACACAGGGGTGTAAAAGGCCCTAAATTGAAATGGTGTTTTTAAAAACCCACCGCTTCAATTTAGGACCCCTGTTTTGTCTACACCTCCCCTGGGTTACCCACATTCTAGTCCTTGTTTTGCTATAGGTGCCTTATGTGACTTTTGAGTCAACCATTTCTAGTCTCTGAGACAGCTTTTTAAAGAGATTCAGGTACCAAAAGAAGGATATAAATACTTAATGGGCAATCCAGTGACTTGAGTTTATGAAAATCCCACTAGCCATTTATCTGCTTCTTTAGGCACCTAAGCCCCTTCAAGAATCTGGCCCTTTGTAACTCAGTTCCCTATCTGTAAAATGGAGATAATCACTCTGCCCTTATTTGCAAAAAGGTTGTGAAAACAACTATATTAAAGACTGTAAGGTGTTCAGACAATTTGTTAGTAGGAGCCAGACAAATACGTAAGGGTATGGACATAGGAACTGAGTAAAAGGGGAAAAGGCTTTATCACGTATCAGCTGTTCCAGTGTAACTGTCCACTGGCATGTTCTTACCCAATAGTAAGTGGAAGATAACAACGGTTGGGCCTTCAGTGAAAGAGGCATAACTTACCATGGTTTAGCTTCTGCATAGCATGCACACAGTTACCTCAAAGTAGCTGATACATAGTTAAACCCTGGCCCCCTTAATCCTATCATAAAGTATTTATAAGACCATACCTTAAGACAGAGAATCTGCTTCTTTCAGGCAAGATGTGTGCTTTTCATTTACAAATGCAGTGAAAGGAACTTAGGAGAGCATTCTGAACATTCACTTGTTTTTTTATACACACAGGTATCCAAACCCAAGGAAACAATATTGTTGCCATTTTACAGGTAGGAAAACTGAGGTGCAGAGTAGCTGAAGCCAGCATTCTCAACAGTGTTAATTAATTTTGTGTTCCCAATGTCAGACAGCTTAGAGAACATTTTCAGAGGAGTTGAATATCCACATCCCCCACTGTCATTGGTTGAAATTGTATGATAATCAGACCCAGGTTGTCTGAAGTTGGTGTCAACTGAACTGAGGCACTCAGAATCAGTCTGCTTTTGCAACTTTTGATTCACAAGGAAAATGCAGAAATTGGTAGGAAGAAATTGGTAGGACTTTGACATACTGTCACAAGTTATGCCCCAGATTGTCAAACCAAACCCGTCTGTTCTATTCAGTTGGTACTGGCAATAGGGGAATATTGAGAATTCGCTGAATCTTCACTAAACACAAGGGGTGAAATTTTAACTAAATTTCTTGGTGGGCATGGAGGGCAGAGAGGATGAGGGCAGGGATGAGGGATTTTCAGATCCCTTAGCAAAATAGTTGTGTTTTGGGTCTGTGCGTAGAGCTTAGCTAGACTTACGAGTAAACTGAACCAGATTCTCTCCTGTCCACAAATCAACTTAATCAAAGAGGTCAGCTTGGGAGGGCACTGCAAGAGAACTGGTTATATGTCCCTGATTCTGTGGACTAATCTGCACTGACCTCTCTCTCAACCATACTGTGACTTAAAGCAACCTGTGCACTGCTCTGACTAGTGCAGCTGAATATGGTCCCAAGAGCACATCTACATTACCCCTGTGCTGCACCCACAAGCAAATGCAAAGCATGATCTACCTGCACTAAGTACAGGTCAGTGAATACATCCAAGAGACGGGGCCTGAGAGAAATGCTAAACCCATGCTCAGCACCACTCTAAGGTCTCTACTTCGCAGCATTTAAGGGAGTGGCATACCCAGAGCTTGAACAAGTGGGTGGGACATGCTTCATGACTGTTATTCCAAGTGGATAAGACATCATTTAGGAATTAGCAGAGCACAGCTATTTTTCTCTGCTGCCCATTTTGAGGGGAGGAGACCTACCGGCACCAGGAGCCAGCTTCATGGCTCTGGGAGAATTCTCAGCTAGCAACTATGGCCAGATGCCAATACTTTTCCACTACATAAGGAGGAGATTTGACCCAATACTCAATTATGTGCACTGTGTTGTCATCACGAGTTGGACCCAGGGACAGATTCAGGGGCAGTGGGGATAAGATTGGTCTTGCAGCCCGTTGATTCCTGCAGTACTCAAAGTTTAAAATATTGTCTGGTAGAGACAGCCATGTGTCTATTCAGGTGGTGCTTAGGGAGTCAATT
Source organism: Crocodylus siamensis (assembly GCF_052110815.1). NCBI lineage: Eukaryota > Metazoa > Chordata > Crocodylia > Crocodylidae > Crocodylus > Crocodylus siamensis. The sequence goes on from NC_143402.1 coordinate 62,220,426, forward strand.
GACTTCATGGCCTATTATTATCTATTTGATCCCTGCTAGTCTCTTCATTCCCTGGGTGTTAACAGCCCTTGATCTTCCATTAATCAAGCTATCCTTTCTTCTACAATTATCCTATTATCTACTTCTGGTAATGTTTTTCTGCTCACTCCCCAGCATAACCAATAAAGATGTGTGGCTACGTAGGGACTTGTACTGGATGGCATAATTCCTAAGGGATTAAAGCCATGAGCTAATCCTAGAGGATTAGACCTAATCAGAGATGGGTCAGCATGGGGCAGGGCTGAAGGTCGGCCAAGTTGTCAAAGGAAGGAGGAAGTTGCAAAGGTGAGACAAAGAGGTAAAGTGACTAGTGACCCTTTCCTGGGTTATTCACTGCAGCAGATGATGGAGTCTGTGGTAATCTGAACCTACAGCACAACCAGGATGGCATAAAGGCAGGCATGGGTGGATCCAGAGGGGTTGATTGCCTTGAGGAGGGGCACTGCTAGCAGCTGAAGTGAGTTGTCACGGATTCATAGATTTAGAAGTTAGGAGCTGGAAGGGACCTCACAAGATCATCAGGTCTACCCCACCGGTCTAAGGCAGGAAAGACTGCTAGGATCAGATGACCCTAGTGAGGTGTGCATCCAGTTGTCTTTTGACTATTTCCAGGCTAGGTAACTGTACCACCTCTGGGGAGAGTCTGTTTCAGACTCTGGCCACTCAAACCATAAAAACGTTTTTCCTTATATCCAATCTGAAGTGATCTTCTAGCAGTTTATATCTATTATTCCTAGTCTTCCCCTGGGAAGCCTTGGTGAACAGATGCTCTTCTAGCCCCTGACATTCACCCCTTATATCCTTAAAGGCTGCCACCAAGCCCCCCCTAAGTCTTCTGTTCTCCAGGCTGAACAGTCCCATGTCATTCAGCCTCTTCTCATATGGCCTTTCCTCCAGACCTATAATCATTTGTGTGGCTGTCCTTTGGACTCTTTCCAGCTTCTGCATATCCCTCTTGAAGTGTGGTGCTCAGAACTGGACGCAGTACTCCAGCTGCAGCCTCACTAATGTTGAGTACAGTGGGAGGATGACATCCTTAGTCTTGCTCAAGATGCATCCGTTGATGCACGCCAGTGTATTCTTTGTTTTGCCAGCTGTAACATTGTACTGGTAGCTCATGTTCATTCTGTGGTCAAACATGACCCCTAGGTCTCTTTCAGTTGTGAGGCTAGCTAGTGTAGCACCACCAGGCCTCTAAGTATGTTGCAGATTATTTCTCCCCAGATGGAGCACTTTACATTTCTCAGTGTTGAACATCATCAGGTTTTGATCCACCCACCTTACCAGCCTATCCTGGTGAGCCTGTATCCTCAGCCTATCCTCTAGCATGATTGCACTCCCCCATAATTTGGTGTCATCTGCAAACTTTGCTAGCATGCTTTTCACACCCCTGTCCAGATGATTGATGAATATGTTGAAAAGCACTGATCTGAGTACTGAGTCCTAAGGGACACCACTGATCACTTTCCACCACATGGACTCAGTTCTGTCTGTTAACACTCTCTGGGTTTAACCTCAGAGCCAGTTTCCCAGGCACCGGACCGCAAAGTTGTTGAGGCTGTAATTGCTCCATTTTACCATGAGGACATCATGGGAGACCAAGTCAAAAGCCTTTCTGAAATCCAAGTAAATGACATCAACCCCATCTCCCTTATCCAGGTGGCGAGTTACCTGGTCATAGAAAGAGATGAGATTGGCTATCACTGATGGATTCTTTGATTAATTTTTCCAGGGAGACTGATTGGCCTGTAGTTCCTTGGGTCCTTGTTCCTTCCTTTCTTGAAGAAAGGCACCACATTGGCCCTGTTCCCGCCTTCTGGGACCTCTCCTGAACCCCATAAGTCCTCGAATAGCTTTGCCATTGGTCATGTGATGACAGCAGCCAGTTCATTCAGCACTCTCGGGTGTAGTTCAGTCAGTCCTACCGGCTTGTAGATATCCAGCCTCTCTAGATGTTCCTTCACAAGAACTTTGCTGATTATCGGTGGGTGATCACCCCCACCTTGTCCATCCTACATCCTGTTGGGCAAGCTAACATCCTTAGTCTGGTGGAATACCAATGCAAAGTATTCATTTAGGAGTTCATTTTTCTCGTTTATCAGCTGTCCCATTGCATTCAGCAGGTGCCCTGTGTTTCCCTTATTTTTTCTCCTACTTCCTATGTATCTAAAGAAGGACTCCAACAGTGTTTTTCTCTTTGTTAAGGGTGGAGAGTAGTGGAGACCAGCTATTGGTATACTATGGAAATGGTGTTAGGAGAGAGGAAGAGGAAGCAGTTACAGCCCTGCCCCACCTGCCCCATGGTAGGTGGCTGTGAGGGGTGGTGGGAACTGTTTGGGAGTGGTTCTGAGGAGAAGGGACTCCCAGGGGTGTGAAGAGCTGGATAGGGAAGGTCAGGGTCACTAAGAAGCTTTCAGGGGAGGGAGGTCTTTGGGGTAGAGGGTGTTGGGTGAGGACGGGTTGGGGCATTATGGTGTATAAGGAGCAGATGAGGTTTGGGGCAGTGAGGGCTGTGAGGTGGGGGTTGGAAGTAAAAGGGATTGTGGGTGAGGTGGGCCCAGGGAGTTTGAGGGGCTGCAGTAAGGTTTTGGTGCTCAATGGGTGTGTGGGGTCAGGGAGAGTGGTGCATGATGGGGACAGGTCTGTGCAGGGTGCAGTGGATTCATGGGAGCCGTGAGGGATGAGGACAGGACTCAGTAGGGTGTGAAGGGAGTGGTGGAATCAGATGGGACTTGGGCAGGGGAGGCAGGGGGAGATGTGGGATAACAAGGCTAGAGTAGAGCAAGGGAGCATTTGAGGTGTCAGGGGCAATGCATAAAGGGCAACGAGGGGCATTTGGGGGCTATGGGGAACCCACATGTTGGATATTAAATGGAATAATGTAGCCCTAGGTCCCAACCTTTTAATGAAGCTTCTAGTTTCTTTCTTACTTAAAGAAAAATGTGTTGCATTATGTAATGATGCCCCACACCACATGAACCCCCTCCACTTTTCCAAAATCCTAGATCTGCCCATGGTTGGATCCAAATCAATGCTTTTGTTCTTATATATTTGGGCTTGAGGTGTAATAACTTGTCTTTGTTCCAAAATGTTACAATAGCAAAGAGAGGTTGCAGGAGATCTGGAAGAGCCTAGTTTAGGAAACACTGGGCGCATCTACGTGAGATGCTATGTTGATATAGCAATGAGCTACGGTGACGTAGCGTGGGCAGGCACAGACCATAATGCCGATGCTATTGCACAGTAGCAATGAGCAGCATTGGAAACAGCGGTTGCTGTGCAGTCAGGTGCACATGTAGACATACCCACTATCTTACCAGGGAAGGCTCCTATGCACTACTCTACTAAAATCTGTTTTCCATTTATGGGCAGTCAGAGAGCCAAGGCACAGCCAGGAAGTTGGCCATGTTTTTCTACTACTTTAGACAAGCAACGAAGACACCACACTATATGTATCAAGTTGGGCAATGTCTGTTTATACTGTGCCTCTGCATGTGTGTGTGTAGCGTGCTTCAAGGGAAACCAAAGGAGGATGCAGGATGGTTGTCTTTACATTGGTAGCTCAGCCTGCAAGCAGTGGACCATGTATAGGACATATCCCATTTGCTTAGCTCCTGTTTGGCACTCACAATGTAACAGTGAAGTCATGTAACAGCAGTAGTTAGATGTTACTGAGCTCAGAGCATTGGCTGATATGGGACTGATAAGTACAAAATACTGAATTAGGAAGAGCCAAATGGCCCAGTAGGATAGGACCAGGCCACGGATAAAGCAGGGCACAGCAAAGAGTGGTTTGCAAAACTAAATTGACCCTTGGTTAGGTCTTGCCATAAAGTATGGTAAAAGATTGGCCATACCCAGAATAGCCTTTACTTTACTTTAAATTAAAACAAACAAACAAACCACAAGAGATGAAAGAGCATAGGTAAAGTGCGAGTGAGAGCGTAACGTGTAGTGGCTCTGTAACAATCTATATTCAGCTGAGTACAAGGTGGGTGTCAGTCTGCAAAGGGTGTATCCATTAAGACTTAAAAGGAGCAGTACACAGTAAAAATAGAAGGTATTATCATTCCATAGGGATATATTTTATAACCATCTGAACTCTTCAAGAAGAGACCTCAGAAGGAGCACAGCTTCAGGCCATAATGATATCTCCTTCTCCTTGGTGCTGTTATCTAAACAGCTGCATGTGTGTGTTACAAGCAAGAAAGCAGGTGTCATTTTTTACCTCTGAACTTTCCAGAGATTGGCTTGGTGGTAAAATACTGAGGCCAAAACTTGAAGTTCTCAAAGTCAATCATTAACAATGACTTAGGCAAAACTTATACGGGTCAGTGGGAGTTTTGCTTGAGTAAAAACTGAATAAGGTCCTCAGGATTTGGCTCCAGATGTTTTGACTTCCTTGGAAAACTGATGTCAGTGGGACATTAAAACAAGGGGCTTGGGTTGCTTTCCTGGACACGACCTCCACTTTCAGAATTAAAAGGTTTATTTGTTCTAAGATAAAGAACAGTGACACATTAAAGATGCCCCATTTTCCCCCTTAGATCAGGCTGACGTCTGGTTCAAAAATGTTATGAAACACTCTCTGAACCCGCCATGGAATTGGATATTATGATATTTCACCAAGACGTGGTTCCAGTGAACTTTCACCTCCAAGTGAAAGTCTGAGTGTCGAAAGTGAAAACAGACCACTGAGAGTCTTTCATTGGGAGAGACCTTTCACTGACATTAGATGTAGGGAAATAATTGCAGATGGTATTGTTGTGGGGGAAATATCACCTGTCACAAAATTTTACCCCGAGTGAACATTCAGTTGTTATAAGATCATATCATTCTGCTGTTTTATTGTAACCCATTCAGGCTGCAAATTTGAGTAAAGTTTGCTCCATGAAGAAACCTACCCACAGCAGTGTGATTTTGGTAATTAGCTACTGGAACCTGCCAAAAAAAATTCCATTAAAATATTATTCAGCCCAAAACAGTTTTGTGGAAAAGGAAATTTGTATGGAAAATGTCAATTTAAGTAAAATTTGTATGGAAAAGGTATCATTTTGGAACCAAGACTTCTAGTTTTTTGTACAAAAAACTAGAAGTCTTGGTTCCAAAATGATACCTTTTATTAGACCAACTGGGAAATTGCAAGAAAATCATCCTTTTCTGCAAGCTTTCGGGATCAAAATCCCTTCATCAGGCTCTGGGAAAACTACAGATGGTTCAAGATAGTAAAAAGTCCCCATAGGTAGGAAATTAAAGTCAAAGTTTTTTCAGGATTTTATTGGAAAAAATCAACCCCCCCAAAAAATGATTTTCAGAAATGGAAATTGGTTCCTGAAAACCTAAAAAATGTTGAGGGTTTTTTCCCAGCAAAAAGCAGATAGATTTTGAATGCAAACCTTGACCGAATAAAATAAATGTTTTCATTTTTGCTGATCCACATGCTCACAATTTTCCAAACAAATCAACTAGTTTCTCTGTGCCCTTCAAAAATAGCTGTGCCTCAAAATGCCCCAAAGTCAGAACTCCAGTTGTACCTCAGGTAAGCAGGAACCCTGAGCACCACACACTGCTGTCATGTACATGGACACAACTTGTAGTGATGCTCCTGAGAGCTGCATCCACATAACCGGGCGTAACTGTTTGCCCTACCTGTACACCTGGTAACCAGTGCCAAGGATCTGGGAGAAGGAATAAGACCCAAAATATTGTAAGGGAATTTGCAGGTGCAGGGCAATTCTATTTTCACAGCCATAGAGACCAAAGTCATCTAGTTTTCAAGTGCTATTGGGGTGAATAAACTTGAACAGGAGTCACATGTGGAATGAGCATAAGCGTTTTCTCATCCTAAGCCTATTGGAATCACCGCACAATTTGGCACAGTTGGGCATGAGCATGATCCTCTTCTGAGAGACATCCACAACTGGAAAAGCAGGTGATACAGGAGGTCAGAGCTGAGGGAACCACAGAGTTAAATAAAATAAGTTGCATGGCACAGAGCTGGGCATGACTCAGGAACGGAAGAGCATAGATTGCAGTGGGTCTAGAATGAGCGTGTGCGTGTGTTTAGTGAGACATGAGAGAGTCTATACTATAATATCAGGGGCACGAGAGGCTAGAACATGGGATGATGATGAAAGCCATGCTAGGGAATGGTGCTTGCTTCTACTCTGCCTGTCACCATCCATTGTAATTAGTCCCTTGCTTTCATGATCACTAAATCCTCCCTCAATTTTGGTGTAAAAATTGAGGGAGGATTTAGTGATCCCCAGCATCATCCTTTTAAATGAGCAACAGAAAAAAAAAGACTCTAAAAATGTTTTATGACCTGTTAACAACTACAGAAACAGCCCAAACAATGTCTCCATAAATGCAAACGATCAAGCCTTTAATTAAGATTCACAACTTTTTATCGAATGCTGCGAAGGCATAATGAGTTCATTCATTCACAGGAGTCAACTCAACCTGCGCTCTCCGTCATCTAATCTCCACGGGACAATAACAATGTTCTGTTCACGCCTCGCGTTCTTCCGCTGGAAAGCCTGGTGCTAGGAGTGGGGGCTACTCACTTTTAGCTCCAGCAGTGGAGCCAACGCACACCGGGAAACATTTTGTAATTTTCAGATATTGTCTTTATGTTTGCGTCTCCAGGAAAACTCACTCAGTGTGAAAGTCTGTGAGAAACAAACGTCCCCAAAGAGGTTTTAATATGCAACAATGTCTCTTTAAAGGTTCCCTGTATGTTTCGCTTGTGTCTCTGAAATGAACAAGGCACCCGGCACGCTCCCAGGGGGACAGTAGTGTGCATGTAAATTTTAAGAAAACAAAACGTGCTTTTTCCTCTGCTAGCTATAAAATGCTGGGTCATTAAATGCTTCTGTTCCTATTTCTTTTTTAAATTTGTGGTTGAATTTAACGATTATCTAAGGAACTGACTGCACAGTTTAAACATAATATAGACAGCCACAAGCCATGGCTTTCGGCTCCACCCCCATCTTTGCCAACAAGCCTCAGTTGGAACAAAAGTCCCGTTTTAGGGGCTCTTTAGGAACATCAGGACATAACCCTTAAATCTGGAGCTGTCCCAGAAAATCTGGATAGTTGATTATGTACATTAGTATAATCTCCTGTGGCAGATAAGGAAATCATAGTGAGAAGAGTGATTTTTGAAGGAGCCACAGAAGATAAGTGACAGGGCCAGGAAGAAAGCCCAGGTGTTCAGAGTCCTAGTCTAGTGTCCCATGTCCAAGGCTAGACTGCATCCTAGACTGGTTGCTACCAGTGTTAACTCAACATGGCAAGAGGCTACAGTAAAACAGTATGGTCATACTTGCACCCCACTTGTCCAGAAAAATAGATACCCCTCTGAAAGCTTTTATTCTAATAAAACATATATGCCTAAACTGTCCTAAGGAGATTATGCTCCTGAGACAAGAGCTTTCTGACTTTGAAGCTATTTGGATGACATATGACAGTCAGCTAAGAATGAATCACTCCTAGCCCTAATAAAGTTGAAGGAAAAAAGTAAAGAATAATGTTTTGACATGAACCCATGGCTGAAAATGGCCAAAGGTAAATTTACAAAAATAAACTGTCTGTGAAAAGGGCCTCTGTGAAAGCAAGAATAGATGTTCCTGTGGGTGTTTCCTTTTCTGGGCAGGAGGCATCCTGGGATGATTTGTAGTATATAATATCAGCAGTGCCTAATACTGGGCTCTATATTAAAGAGTACTTTCTTTTTTTCCTAATCTATATTGGTCAGAATATCCTGAATATCAGAATATTTCCTTCATTCCTCCTGCCTCTCTTTCCTCCCACCCTCTCCTTCTCTTTCTCCTTCTTTTTTCCAGTAGGATAGTTGGGGAGCCTCTTCATCCAGCTAGCTGTGGTGTTAACTACAGTTCATGCAGGAGATGGGGCTTAATGTGGGAATTCCACACTATGCCTTTAAAGAAGCAAGGTTTCATGGGAACCATGCAGTAGATAAAAGACCAGCTTCTGATGAAGGCATAGTGGAACAAGTGAGTACATACAGGAATGCTGGCTACTAGGGCTGTGCAAAGCTTCAGTCCCTGATTCAACTTGGTTACTGGTGCCTCCTGGGTCTGGGGGGGACCTGAGGTCCCTCTGTGGCTGACCACCAAGCCAGGGAGGCATGGGGGAGCCCATTGTGCTCCCCAGCAGAGGACTGGAAGTTCTTCGGGTCCACTTCTGGGTTCACTGCTGAGCACATGGAAGGCCCCCCCACACTCCTGTGGGACGCTCCATGTGCCCCAGCATCGCAGCATTCACAAGCTGCTCACATAGCTCAAGGAATATAGAAAAAACTTTTAAAGCTGTGTCTATGTCCAGCATAGAATCTTCAGATTCGGATTCGGCTGAATCGAATCAGGGACAGAGATCTAAATCAACAAATCGAATCACTGTCCCTGATTTGGGCTGAATCCGAATCCAAATTGAATAGGGCCTGCTTCGCACACCCCTACTGACTACAAAGAAAAGCATCTACTTAGAAACCTTTCTACAGAGCTTTTTTTTTTTTTTGGTGGGGAAAAATAACACTTTCTGTTAATTAAGTTGCTGAATGGTGTTTCCAACTGATTGGTTTCCTAACCTTACCAGGTACATGTTTCAACCTTAGGTAACTGAAGAGTTTCTTCTATGATAAACTGGCATCTGTTTTTAGCCACCGGAATGCATAATCACTGTCTGGTGAATGGATCTGGATTATTTTTTTTCTTTATAACACCCTCCCTCCCCTCAAATCCAAGTTTCCATTTACTTGCAATGATGGCAGGGCCAGTGCTGTAGCAAAGCAGTGGGGAGGAGGGCACGATGAGCAGGGCAACCACCCCAGGTGCCAAAGTGAAGGGGCACCAACAGGTGCTGCCCAGCCAGGGTAGGGCATGGGACGAAGCAGCAAGCAGCTCATTTGGGGGGGTGCACAGGAATAGGCAGAGGGTGGCTTCCACCATGGTGTGTATTCCCGGGCAAGCATGGGGGTGGGGGTACGTGCTACCACAGATCTGTACACGGGACAATGGTGGGCTGCTGCTGCAGGCTTTGCCCCAGGAACCAAACTTCCTTGCAATGGCACTGGACAGGGCAAAAATTAAATTCATGTTCCTGGCTGTTGGATGCTAACTCCATCTCCTTCCAAAAGACTCCATTTGATACCAAACAATTCCAAATATCAAGGAATCATAAACAGCGGATAGTGTTTTGGAAAGTGAATCAAGAGAACTGATTATTCTCTTTCATCACTCAAACTATTGATTGACCTTAGATAAATCACTTCATCTCTCAGTGTCTCCATTTCTCCTCCCATCTTCTCTTTTTTTTCCACTATATGATCTGCAGAGCAGGGATTGTCTCTTACTGTGTGTTGGTACTAGTGCAATGGAGGGCTGATCTCAGTTGGCATGTCAGGTCCTCCTTTAATACAAAGAATAATAAAAAACAAAAACAATGAGCAAACCAAAAGAAAGCTTTAACAAAGATGGTAAGGTAAAAACTGTACTGCCACTGAAGTGGAAAATCTGGTCATGTCTTACACGGGAGGAAATCAGACTACGAGCAGCTTGTATAAATGAGATGGATGGTATCTTGACCTTTGTCCAACAGAGCTGAGCTTAAAAACACGAGCTGGTATAGCTTGAGCTAAATGGGATTATAACAGACTCATTTCCTACAGGCTTGGGGGGAAAGGGGTATAACACTCACTTACAAACCTATTTCTATACCTGTGCAAATCTGTAGTCCGTATACCATAGCTGTAGCCTTATGTCCCAATTTCCAGCACTGCCCACAACCAAAAAATTCACAGTAGGCCAGAACAGCTCTTAAAATGCCACTTAAGTTAACTCTGTTGGCTTCTAGAACTGAAGCAAAAAGGAGCATTAAATTTAGAAGGAACATGACACCTAGTCAGGAAAATCCTGAGTAAAAAGTTCGCTTTCAGAAGGCTTTCTTGTTACATCGTAATTGGCAGAGTTGCAACCTGTGAGATTACACGAGAAAATCAGAGCCCTCAGCAGCACATTGGATTCCTTCTTCCGTTGAAATGTCACTGCTAGGGAATCAAGAATATACTGTGCTTTATCAAAACTAAATAATGAGGATGGGGGGGTGGGGGAAATCACTTTAGTCAGAGAGACTCCTGCAGGTGTGATATGTGACTAGGGAGCCAAGTGAGAGGAAAAAGGGTTAGCTGTATACATGGCCAAGTTAAACAAGACACAGTGAGGTCCAATGCTGGCCCCCTCAGGATCCATAAACCCACATTTGGGAGCTGTGGGGGGCACGTTAGTCCTAATTGTGTCTTGTTTAACTTGGCTATTTGAACAGCAAGCCCTTTGCGGACTTGGCTGGTATTGTCAATATCACACCTTGGTAGGACTGACCCCTTTTCTTAGCTTGGCAATTTAAAAAAAGGCGGGCGGGGGGGGGAGAATTGCTGCATGTTAAATGTGTTTGATCAGAAACCAGCAAGTTCAAGCAGAAATAATAACGAGGGAGCGCTGAGGACCTCTCTCTAGTATAACAGGGAGTGAGAACAGAGTCTGACAACCTGAGGTACGGTTCTCCATTCACACCAGCACCGTACCTGAACTCCTGGCAGCCCTGGGCGAACTTTTAGTATTCACCCCCTTTCTCCAGAGATCGTGATAATAATAATCATTATGTTCATTGTTTTCAGGCCCCCTTTCTGTCCGGGCCCCAGGTGGCTGCCCAGGTCTCCCATACCTGTCTCCGGCCCTGCTTCACACCCAGTTTCATACTAACTTAATTCCTTTGATTTCAGGCAACTTGCTCCAAATTTTTGTCTATGTAACTGACAGCAGAACTGAATCTGTTGACACCAGTGGACCAATGCCTGATTTATACCAACATAAGCAAGAGGAGAACTAGAAATGTATGACCTGATTCTCCACGCTTCGCTATCAAAATCTCTCTCAAGAGTTTTATTTTGGCCCAGTTGGGAACAATTCTTTCCAGTGCATTTGCCTCTGGTAATGCCATCCTTTAAAGCTTAGATGTTTTCTGGGAAGCCCAGGGTGGATGTTTAATGAACATTTTAACATTTTTTATAGGTTTCTGGGTGTTGTGCTGCTATCACTGTTTTGTTTTGTTTCTCCAGCAAACATAACTGGCTGAATAAGAACAGCAGTATTCTGGTTAGGGCAGCTCTTGCTACCTGAAATATGATTTCCAGCTATAAATGCTTAAACTGATACAGTAGCGCTCTGCATTTCTCGGGCATGTTGCCTCTGTCTAACATAACCTATTGGGGTAAGGAACATGTCCTTACATCCATCCAGAACATCTTTCCTGAAATGTATTTAATGTATTTATGGGTTTTATCCTGATTTGGCCACCCTAAAATATCTTTCGTTTTTGGAGTTTGCACCCTGAAGGAATACCTAGATGGTTACATGCTACTCTGATCTCCATAAAACTACATACAAGGAGTCCACTATCCCAGAAAATGAATCCATGCAATTGCATACCTACATCCAGCTGGAGGCCAGTAACTTCAGTGGAGCTCCACATGGATGCTAGGTCTGTCTGAGACTAGATTGCAGGGACAAAGGCTTAGTTATTTCTCCATTTTCTGTATACCTCGGTCCTCCCAGACTTTTAATGATATTATTGTTGTTGTAGCTCTTGTTCCCATCTTTCAGCTAGCAAGGTACCCAGGAAGGAAATGCTCTATTCTAAGTAAAGTATTGTGCTTTCTTTATGCAAAGGAACTATCATCTTCTTGGTCTGTCATATGTTGTTTGCAAAGGCAGCCCCCAAAAAACATTGGCTTTTGCTAAAAACACAATCTCTGTGTATCACATTGCAAATTCCTACCTACTTTGCTCCCAACTATCACCCCAGAAGCCTCTCTGAACATTACTATTTCCCAGTATCTCCCTCCTGCACCTGTGCTTTGGATGGTTATTCCCCAGAGATAGGCAATTTGTCCAATTTCCATTTTGTTTTCATCTTTCCAAACTATATTTCCTGCCCAGTCATATCAACGAGTACTATTGCATAGGAAAAAGGCAGCCTGAATCAAATCAGTGGTGCATCTAGTTCAGTATCCCCTTTCTAACAGCATCTAGGTGCTTTATTGGAAACTGCAAAAAACTCTATAGTAGAAAGTTATCAAATTTACAACTGATGTTTTTTTCTCTCCATGTCTCCTGTTACTGCAGGCTACCACATCATATAATCCTGTTCATAAGCTTATCATTCTCCATTTTACAAGTTAGGTCTTTTGTCCTCTACACATCTATTGAAAGGCAGTTCCAAAACCTTACTTGTCTATGGGTACCATTTAAGGAGCTTTTGTTTCATATTCTGTTCCATTTGCTTTTATATATATATATATATATATATATATATATATAGTTGCTGTCTTTTATTGTAAGTTGCTCTGAGTTGTTGTTGGGATGAGTAGCATGCAAATCCAATAAATAATAGCTGGAACTTTCATTTAATTTCTGGCCCTCTTTTATTGCTGGCCAGTTTATATCCATTTTTTCTTGTGCCAACCTTGTCCTTCAGTTGAATGCCTGGCTCTTCTGCCTCCCTGATGTTTATCCCTTTGTGTGTATATAGATATCAATCACATCCCCTTGCAGCTTCCATTTTGCTCAGCTAAACAAGGCTTTTAGGCTGTTTTTGCTACCTCACTGGTAAGACCTGTCCACTGCATCACATTCTGGGTGTGCCCAAGCTGAGCAATTAGGCAGTACACATAACTTAGAGCAGAGCTAAGCAATCGTTTCCAGCTGCAGGCTGGAAGGACCCATGCTCGGTCAGAGGCAAATAGGTGGCCCGGCAAATGCTAAGTCCCAGCTACTGCCACCATTTGGCTACACAGCGGCATAGAAAGTGTGCCCACAGCTGCTGCTCGTCCCCATGGTGGCATAAGGAGAAAGTCAGCAGCCACCCCTTGTTTCTGTAGCAACATGGAAAAAAGGGCCCACAGCCAAAGCCCCATATCACACGGAAGAGCAACTAAGATGATGCAGGGAATGGACAATCTGTTCTATGAGAGGATCTGTCTAAGTCATGGGTCAGTAACCTATGGCCACAGGCTGGACATGGCCCATGGAACCACTGAAGCTGACCTTTAGACATGGGGCTTCGGTTACATGTGGAACCTCTTCCAGGTTGATATAAACTTTGTCTGGCAAAGGTAACCAGAATTGTACGGAGCAGTCTGGATGATCTCTCACCAGGACAATAGCACAGACATTTAGTTGTCTCAGCCTGGCATAGCTCACATGATACATCGTAGGATTGTATTTGCCTTTTTCACAATGGCATCACACAGGTGTCTTAGTCATCCTTTGACTGACTGGTACCTACACGTTCTCTTCTCTTTTCTAGCTGACACCAATGGCTTAAAGCAGAATGTCATATTATTCCCTAAATTCATCATCTTGTACTCTGTTCTATGGTCAATGACCTTTTACAGCAACAGTTGGTAAGAGCAATAGCCCCTTAGAAGCAGCATTTTCTCCAGAAAAACCCCCCTGCCATGTATTCAGAGGATACATCCTGTGATAACAGCATATTAGTAGCAACATAGAACCAGTGCATCAACAAGCTGCTACTTACAGGCATCAACACTATCACATTTCCAACCATTTCTACTATTCCAGTCTCCAGTGTCATTCATTTCTTCCTGTATACTATTCTACACCCCGCTCTGTATTGATAATACCTCTCAATGTTGTGTCATCAGCATATTTCATCAATGCACTCCTACTTTGCGACAAATTCATTAGCAGAAATAATAGTCCAAGATCAGTTGATCAGTTTTTGAGGAACTCCACCAGTAATCCTTCTAGAGTCTAATAATTTGGGCACCACTTATTGTTGACTCCCTTTTAGCCAATTCCTCAGCCACCTTAGAATTTGTATACCCAGTATAACTACAGCTGGGTTATCAGGGCATAATAACAACTGCAACTGGACACCAGAATGGAGACAGGAGGATGCTGGAGTGGCAGCAGGGGCCTGTGCTCACTCAGGGGCTATTAGCTCCAGCCACTAGAAGGTTCCTCGCACAGCTTCACCCCCCCTCCTCTGCTCTATGACCTGCATGTATTGCATTAAACCACTCACAATCAGTGCCAAATGAAAGCTTTTACTATCACCTTCTACATCCAGGCCAGTGGCAGCTGTCAGGGGGTCAAACTGGAAACAGCTGCAGCAGTAGTATGCTGCAGGGGAGTAACACTGATAAGGGCACCCTACCCCCATGCCCTGGGGCTTAAGCCTCCAGTCCCTGGGTGAGTTCATGCCATGGCAGGTAAGGTTCTGCATGCCCCACACCCCCATTCTCCTGTGCTCAGCACAACCCACTTCCTCCCCACCTCAACTCTGCCCGGGATGCAGAAATAGCTAGCCAAGCCTCTGCCCATCTTCTCCAGTTCAACTAATCATGTGGCATTGTACCAAAATCCTTTACTGAAATCCAAACAGACCTTTGAGACCCTGAAGTGGAATCCTATCTTACTTCACAAATGGACCTGTTGAAGCTGATGGGACACTTCTGAAGTCCGATGCCACTCAGTGTGAGCAAAAGTTCTGGAAGCTAACCCTGAGGAAATTAATACATCACTAATTCATATTAAAGACCAGGAAATCTTATCGTGTTGCAGATTAGCAAAAGAGAGAACAACCACAATAAAATGCAATAGTAGTGCATCACAAAATGTAATTAATTCAGTTTATTTAGTATCATCTCTTCACCAACCAGTACAGATTAGTATTAACCATTTCTGAACATGCTTCTTACACATAAATAACAGAAGCATTTTGTATGAAACCAATGAAATAGTGCTAATATAAAACCTGCTACAGTATCTGCTACTAAGCCTTTGCTGAGATATGTGGAAGGAACACATTTCTGTAAAGACTGAGGCATGCAACTCATTGCAGCGAATCTTGGCAACCTTCTACCATATGTAAATATGGCCTAACATTGAGCCTTGATATTTATTTCTGTGCAAACCCACCACCCGCTTCTCTCAACTCCACACATGAACATTTATCAGCTCTCTGGGCCGGATCCCGAGCTCATGTAAATCCGCTCAACTCCAGTGATTTCACTGACTATGTCTGCTGTTATTCAGGCAACTTTTAATCCTCTTGAACGTGCTTATGCCCACGGCAATAGAAATGAATGTGAATTTGCAACGCTTTGCGTCAGAGCTATGCTAAAGTCCAGACATTCATATGCCATGTCTTTTGTGACCCAAGCCATCATGACATTGATGTGCAAGCACTTGCTAGCCTGTATTATAGGAGGTTTTTCCTAAAAGAAAAAAGAAAACAACTGGGAGAGCCTATAAACCTTGGTGTCTTTTGCAAATGGTCACAACTAAGGTCTAGAGCAATGGATATTGATGTAGTAGTGCAAGAAACATCTGCACCTCACTTATTTTCTGCGCTGTCTATCAAGAACCACTGCTTGACAAAACCTGATGCTGTCCTGCCTGGCCGTGAAAACTCTTTCTGAAGACATAACTCTCCACCTTCAGAAAACTGTGACTGCTTTTATTGAGCTGTGGGCTGTTCTAGGACCAATACTTGGGGAAACAGACGGAGGCTAATTATGTTACGTTAAGACCAGTGGGGACCTGCTGGTTGGATGCTATTATCACTTTGCCTTCCACACTCGACTGAGCATCTCAGTCAAATATTAACCTTGGCCTCTGTTCAAGATTAAACTCCTGGCCTCAGCGACCCTGCTGGCCCCCCCAGGTGGGCTCCGTTATTCATTTGTTTATTTTCACTTTCCCTTTTTCATTTGACTGCCTGTGCTTTGGCGGTCAGGGAGAATGGGAAGACGCCCTGCTGTGAGGAGAACCTTTCCCAGTGCTGCTTCTGGTGAAATGTGCCTCCCCACCAACAGCCCTCAGCAAAATCCAGATCCTGCCAAACATCATCTAAAGTATGGCCTGCCCTTCTCCTTTAACTCTCTAATATCTGCAGTGTTTCAGGGAACACCTGGGGATCCATACGCCACTTTGGCATCTTGAGGGGGTAAAGGAGTAGCAGGAAAGGAAAGCAAGGCAAGTGAAAATAAAGGTCCCTGGGGTTGGATGCTCTTTTATCTCTATAATGGGAAGCGGCTGCCTTTGAACACTGTATTATCTTAAGGGGTGTTGGATTACTGAACATTACATAGCCCCTTCTGAGCAACTGCTGACAATGCCTGCTCCTGTCTATGTGTGGCTGGGGGGGGATAGTTTTGCAGACTGTAAGAGGCCTCTGTTCCAATGGGCTGGAAGCATTAATGCTTTGCCCATGTGCCCTTGAGGTCATAGGGAGGGGGAGGAGAGGGCCTGCCTTGACATGATTAAGTTGCTGCCTCTCAGCTAAGCACATTCAAGTGGCACCCCTGCTGGGTGAAAACATTTGATGCCCTCCTGCTGCTTAACCCACCACTGACCAAATGAGCCATCAGCACTGAAGCAGGAGGGGAATTGCCATGGCACAAGGCAGAAGGGAAGCTCAGCTTGGTGGAAATAAGATCTTTAGCAGTGGTGAGAAAGGAGGAACGGGGGGAAGGAATAAATACTCCTTGGGTACATCTACACAAACAATTAATTCAAAGCAACAAACTCCAGAGCAGTTTGAACTGAAGTACAGCAGTTTATTGAGCTGGTTGCTGCTGCTTCTCTGATGCAGGCTCCCGGTGGCAACATCAGGGCTGGCTGGGACAAAAGGGTGCTGAAAGTGTACCTGGCTAGGTGGCAGGCAGGAATCTGGCCCCTGGCTGGCTGGGCTGACTGAGTACAATTTACACCTGTAGTCAGCATCTACACATGGGTTTAATCACAGTAGATTACCCTGCTGTAAGACAGTACTGTCCCCAACAGGGCTATCTTATGGCAGTGTTAATGAGTTTACCCTGGTCTAACAGCTTCATGTATAAATGGTGACACTTTACTTTGAAGCCAATTAGTCTACTCAGCAGTAAAGCACATGTGTAGACATAGCCCCTGTGTATAAATGGATTAGGATCACTGGGCCTTTACTGTGGAACAAAGAACTAGATCTGCAAAGGGACTTAAGCATCCAAATGTCACTTTAGATACCTAAACGCAACATTTAGGAGTCCGTGAAATCCTCAAAACTGAGGCTCAATTTTCACCTAACTCTGCAGGTACTAGACGTTCCCTTGGGGTGCCTATACACATGCTCTGACACGATCGAGTTAGACTCAGGTAATCGAGTCTGCTGTGCATTCTGCACCACCACAGTGTCATGTGTATAAGCCCCTATGGGTTTAAAAATGGTTGCTGGGGCACTCTAACTAAAGCTCATCAAATTAACTTTAGTTAAAGCATCCCGCAGCCATTTTTAAACACATGCGGGCTTCATACATGGGGTGCTGCAGCATTTTAATTAGAGCAACTGTCCAGAAACCACGCTAATTAAAACTCCCTCCCCCTCACCACAAGCACATATATAGGCACCCTTAGTGCCTCAGTATGTACTGGTAAAAGTCTCTCTCAGTGCCATCAGTTTCCACCAGTGGGCAGAACAAAACTGCCTAAGTTTTGGCACCAGAGCCCTGGCTCACATAAACCTTTGCTTGATTCTCAAGAGAGAGGAAGGGATATAATGCAAGAAACTGATGCTACATCCCACTGGTTAGGGCGCTTATGTGGGAGAATCAGCTTCAAGCCTCTGATCCAGTGAATATGTATGCATTTATACAAAGAAAAATAGCTCCAACAGGAGAGGCAAATATCAGCTCACTTCACAATACTCAATAGCCTGAGGGCTAAGACACTCTTCTGACTTTGCTGGAGATGTGGAAGGGTGTGGAGGGTAGAGGGGGCCAGAAGAGTTCAAATTTGTGCTTCAAATCTGGCTGAGTGAGGATTTGAAAATATAGTTCAATCTTCTGGGTTAATTGCTACACTGTTGGCTATCACATGCTAGAAAGATGGCCCATTTCTCCCCCTGGATTTAACTGTAAAAGTCGGGGCTCTTCTACCACCAAAAGTCAGCTTAGCTTGTGGCTGAAACTCCCAAGCTAATAGAACTTCCCTATCTTTGAAGGTTAAAACTTCAGCTCTGCCCCTCTCCTTGATATTTCTTTCTGGTTAGTTTAGGTGACTCCCTGCTTACTTGCTGGCTTCTATGCAATCCCTTTCTGAGGTGCCTAATAGGCCTGTGTGAAGCAGCTAGTATTCGCTTCAGATTCGGCCGATTTGGGGGACAGTGATACGATTCGGCGATTTGAATCACTGTACCAAATTGATTCGGCCATATCTCTGAATCACCCAGGCCCATCCCCACCCACTTTCCCAGCCCGGCAATGACTGCCCGCCCACCCCAGCTCCCAACACTTTGGAAAAATAAAAGACCCGACTCACCAGGTGGTGCCAGGCAGGGGGGACAATCCCTGCTACCCCCCACTGCTCCTTGCTGTGTGGGGGGCTCTGCACAAGCCCCCCCCACCGCATGTCTGCCCTACCCAGGCCAGCCCCAGCCCTTTAAAAAGAAAAAAATAAATAAACAAACCCCAAACTTACCAGTTCCTGCCTGGCAGAGGGGTGATCCCCGCTGCCCCCCACCACATGGGGGGTTCTTCCATGAGCCCCGCAAAGCCCTGAGGCCACTGCAGAAGCTGGTGAGGCTAGGGTTTTTTTCATTTTTTTTTTAAAGGGCTGGAGCTGAGGGGGGCCAGCCATGGGGGGGCAGGAAGCCAGGCAGGAAGTCGGGCAGCCCATGCAGACCCATCCTATGCAGCGTGGGGCAGTGGGGGGCAGCGGGGATCATCCCCTCATCCCCCCCATTGGGCAGCATCCAGTGAGGCGGGGCTTTTTTTTTTTTAAAGCACAGGGAGCTGGGGCAAGCAGGGCAGCCATGCGGGGGCAGGGGGAGCAGGCAGGGGATGGGGCCTGGCAGGGGTCCCCCATGGTCCCCTCCCCCATACCCTACTTACCGGCATGGAATCTGGGTCCAGCTCCCTGCTGCAGCAGGCAGGGACTGCCTGACTCATCGAAGCTCTCTGAATCTTTTCCAAAGATTCAGTTCGGATTTGGAGATTCGGCCACCGAATCGGGCAGAATCTCCTCCAAATCAAATCAGCACCCAAAGCTTCACACAGGCCTAGTGCCTAACTCTCCTCACCCATTGTATGTGGCATGTGGGTGCCTCTCTCAGGGTGGATCATTCCATTAAGTGGCAGCGTGCCAACAACCTAGGGGCTGCAGTCCTAAGCACAATACCGGAAACTCTGGATGCATTTCACCCAAGGTGGACACCAAGCAGGAACGGATACCAAAGACTCTGGGCAGTTTGATGGCCTTGAAGAGAATTTAGTCACACACTGTATAACTCTGTCAAGCCTCCACCATCTGTCCCTTTTACTAAAGGGTTTGACTCTACCTAAAATTGATTTATAACCACGTATAGCATGTTTGTTAGGGGTTTCTAAAGTAAATGGGGGCAAGTAGTGTTGTTCGGCATGAGGCTCAGTATTTAGGATCCACTTGACAAACCAGGATGACCCCACCGAAATATCTAGCCTTCTTTGATCTTTTTTTTCCCATTATCCATCAACCTAGTATCAAGCAATAGCAGACAATAACTTCCTGGCATTTTGGAGATGGTATCCATCTGCATTTTACCATTTAGCAAATTATATATTATCCACATCCCAGGATCCCCCACATTTTTATTCTGAATCTCAATTTCACACTTAATTAAGTCACAGGATCAAATCTCAGGCTGGTGACTCACCAGACTAGCAGAAGGAATTGATATTGTATATGAATGATAGGATGAAAAGAAGAAAAAAAGAGAGAGCACAACAGAAAGGCTGAGAGAGAAAGAAAAAAACCCTGCTTTTATTTCAGGGTTAAAAGCTTAATCTTCTACTAAACTGGTATCACATGAGAGGAAAGGAGTCTCTTATCCATGTGATACTGCTGACCTAGGCTTGATTTAGAGGCTGCAACATCATGCTCTGAGCAAATTCAGTGTCAGCAAGTAACTTTTCTTCAGAGGCAGATAAAAAGAAAAATGGGGGTAGGGAGGAAAGCAATGGATAAAGAAAGGCTGAGTTGTGCTTCATGTGAAGAAACAAACTGACCCTCTGATGGAATCTATATAACTCGTCATTGGTAACAGGGGAACCCATGGGCGTTCAGTTAGAATAAGTTCCCCACAATTTGGCTGAGTCTCTAAAATTTCTCTAAGTCCCCTGCCTGGTTCTGGAGAATGAGATACCTAAAACTTCAAACCCCTTTTTGAACCTCATGGAAGGTGAAGGTCAAGTCCAGCTAATGAAGAGAGGTTTCAGGTCAGTTCTTATTGTGGACCAAGTGCAAGCTTGGCCTTGGGCCTCAATAAGAGACGGATCAAATCTTTTCTCTCAGCTATCTTGAATAGTAAGATATCACTAAATATCTCAAAGCCCTTTACAATAATGACTTGGATCCTGGTAATTCAGTTATATGTAGAGAAGCAAAGGAAACAGAATATGAGGCCTGTAAAATATCTTGCACTAGTTTGACACCTAAATGTCCCTCTGCCCCATACAGACCTTGCATTATTTATCTTTCATTGGCTACATATAACTACATGAAAAATGCAAAATCACAAATCGGAATCTAACACCAGACTATGCAGACTAGATAAATAAATCCAGTAATGCCTCAAACTTCCTGCTCTTAGTTTCATGTATTTGTTCAACACCATTCATATTATTTACCCATGATGCCCTCATTTTGGGTCATCTAGGGACTCGGGACTGTGAAATACACTGATGTAGCTAGAAGAATAACTTCTTGGAGGAGATGTAATGCAGCAGTAATAATACAAACTGGGCAGTGCTGTGATGTGAAATCTTGAGTTTTGATCAGTACTGTAATTGTTAGCCATGAATCATTTCTGAAGCAGGCTCGATGTGGAATCTAAGCTAGTGGGTTCTTCTGAAGGAAGAGCTGGCCACCCCGACCCTGAACAGCTTTTTCTACAATTCTGAATATAAAACATGACTAACACCTTAATTATTTTTTTATGCCAGTGAGGATCTTAAAAAAAAACCCTCAAACCTGCAAATAAATACAAGTATTTGAGACAAATACAAATGCTAGACCTTAAAAATACCACTTCTTAAAC
The DNA here is from genome assembly GCF_052110815.1 of Crocodylus siamensis. NCBI lineage: Eukaryota > Metazoa > Chordata > Crocodylia > Crocodylidae > Crocodylus > Crocodylus siamensis. Next base: position 62,241,621 of record NC_143402.1, read on the forward strand.
ATCAGCTGTTTTTTAATGATTAAACCTTTCACTATTCTGTCTCTTCCTCAGGAAAGAGGACACCTACCAAAATATCAGAAGCGTGAATTCAGATTCCTGTGACATAAAGGAATCATTGGTTTGACACATGGCCAGAGCACCTCCATGGTCCCCAAGTAAGGCTACACACTGGTGTGAGCCACCTGTGTAAAAAACGCTATTAATTAAAAGTAATGAGGTGGATTTGAGCTAGCCACCTGCCCTACAGCTATAAAGGGGACTTAGTTTTGAGATTTTTGAATTAACAGGTTGAGAAAGAGAGATCAGAATAGAAATAGCAAGTGATAAATCTTCTTTGGCCCATCAAACAGGCCTGTAGCTGTCAGTCCGATACATGTGAAGGGGTTAACACTACGCCGTCAGCTAGCCCACAACAGCATGCATAGACCATATTGCCAACATACCATGACCCTGAAATCTGACAATCGACTGTAGCAAGGAGGCAAACCTGATTAAAAACCTCTAAGTGTTGCCAGCCAATATCTCCAGACTATTCAACCTTACCGTCCAAGACAGTTGACAGAGAAAGAGCTGTCCCTTTGCATCAGTCCCACTCAGAACAAGCGTGGAGGCCAGGTCATCCGCTGGCAAGGGAACTCCACTGATTTGCGCCGGCAGAGGACAGTTGTTTTAATAGTGTTTCTGTGAAAATATGAATGGTAAGAAAAATGCCAAAACCAACCAACCAAAAGCTAAATCAATATTACAGCTGGCAGGGATCAAATTCCTTGCTAGTTTGGACACTTCTGCTTGGGCCTGCAGAGATTTCTGTTGCATATCCACCACAAAGGACAGAAGTATGTTCAGAAGGACCCGGATTCCAGCTCAGCCCGCTACTTCGGTGTCAGAGCAGGATGTTTACAGTTACTCCCCAGGAGAGGTATTATTAGCCCAGCAATGTGCACTGTTTACACCGCTACTGCAAAATACCACATGGGATTTCACACAAACCATGTGTTAACAGCATGGTAATTCTATTGGAAACAATGGGGAGAAGTAAGTAATAATTCATCTAACAACCACTAGGGCGCTTCCTGAGAACTGTTTGCATACCTCATGTCACCACTGTGCTAGAGGGAAAATGGCTTTTGATTGGTACAAAATGGGACAAATCATCCACGGTGTAGTTTCCCTGAAGTTGCACCTAGAAGGAAGTTGGTCCTCTATACACTTTCCCTAAGCTGTAGCAGTTTCATAACAGCACTCACATGGACAAGAGCTCTCTGGCTGCAAATGCCTGGGTCTAATTTTTTTTTTACTTCCCTGTTTTCAAGGTGGGAGGAGGGACCTCCTTTGTTCAGAGTCTTTTTCTTTCCCTGGAATATGCTTTCTGGGCAAATAATTTGGGGTTGAGCTTCTTGGCTATTTTCTCCATCTCTCCTGCTCTTTTGTCACATTGGATGCATTTGCAAATTTGCTTGGAGCTAAAGGAATGCATTTTCAGGGGTTTGAAGGGAGTAGTTAGTGCAAAGAGACAGCTGGAGATGGAATGTGCGTGGCGTGTGGCAGCTTTTAATTTTTCCTGCTGTCAGAAAGCAACACAAGTACAGTAGCTCATAATATTTCCTGCATATAAAACCTGAACAGTTGCTTATGTGGTTGGTCTGTCCATTGGCAAAGAGAGATGTTTCCAGTGTGTGGATGGGATTTCAAGATCAATGCCTGTAAATTCATGTCTCCTCCCACCTGCCAGCCTAGGAATGTCTAACTTTGCCATTATTTCTTTTTATTCCCATTCACAATTCATTCCTCAGAATAAAAAATGCATTGAAATGTTGCTTATACCCTGAATCACTGTTTTGCCTTTTTCCATTGGTACTTTTACAGCAATTTTAACCTGAGGATAACAAACGTCCATTCACATTTTTAAAGCACTGTACTTCACAATGGTTTTCAAAGCAGGGCCTCTTCATATTGTCGTTTAAATCTAAGTTAATATATACAACCACAAACTGCCTGATTTTCAAAAGGGCTCAGCTCACCCCCTAAATTAGAGGCAAATTTTCACAAGGGCTTAGCACTCCACCCTCCCCAAAAGCAATGGGAGCTGCTGCCTGATGTGGAAAATGTCACCCCCTCTGATTAATTCTCACCTGCCGTTTGAAGAAGGTGAATATCACTGTCCCCATTTTACAGACAGGCACAGAAATGTAATGGGCCATACAGAAAAAAGGGTTAAGGGGCCAGATCCAATAAAGAACTTCTGTGTCTAAAACTGAGACACCTTTGTGGCTTGGCCCCTAGTGTGACATACAAAAGCTTGTGTTAGGTGCTTAGGCCTGGGGAGCATTAGGCACTACTGAACAGGATCCAAAACAGCCAGCATCCTGCTCAGGCAGCTCTAAGTCAGTATGCCCCGCTCAGCATGCAGTCACCAAGAGCTAACCAACATGGAAAAGCCAAGGATGGGATACGAGTCTTAAATCCCAACACTCACACACATTATATCAGGGCTACAGAGGTCTACTCAGTGCCATAGCAAGGTGGTGGGGGAGCAGAGTGGCACCAAAGCAAAGGGGCACCAACAGGCATTGCCCAGCCAGGGCAGGGCACGGGACGGAGCCACAAGCGGCTCATTGGGGGGCCGGGGGAATATGGGGAGGGTAGCTCTTGCCACTGCATGCACTCCTAGGCAAGCATGGGGTGGGAGTGCGGATGTGTGCCACCTGGATCTGTGTGCATGGCAAAGGTAGCTGCCACTGTGGGCTTTGCCCCAGCACCAAACTTCCTTGCCAGGGCACTGGATCTACCTCTTAGAATCCACAGCCTGGAACCGTTTCCTGAATTCTCCGCGGCATCTATGAATTCTCTTCCAAAAAACTGAGCAAGGGGTAGTATAATAGTTTGAAAAAGTGGTGACAATGACATCCTTGTCACTTCACCCCTTTAATGCAATAGCTGAGTTTAGTGATTCTCAGTGAGGGTGCTGGGACACAGAAGTCATAGACTGGATTCCCTTTACTACCAATAGGGATCCAAACCTTTAGTTCCCACCTCCTAGAAAAGTACCATCACTACCATATTAGGCTGGGTGGAGGGAACCTTTCTACTGAAGCTGTGTAAAAAGATGAATACAGCCAGAGAAACAGTAGGATTACAGAATGGTTATAAGCCTTGCCTGGGGATAAGACCAACTCCTGCTCCCAGGGTTGTTCCCATATTTTACATGAAACAATCTGCAGATGCAATACAGGAGCAGTTCACCCAAAGGAAGGCCCTAAGCACTACATGAAAAAAGTTATGGACTTCTTTATTAGTAGTAGTTTTTTTTTCTCAGAACAGAACAGCTTCAGCAGGAGGAACAGAGCATGCCCAGTCCCAAGGTAATCATTGGCCTGATAATTAGAGCACTGACCAAGGAGACGAGACGTTGCTGGTTCAAATTCTTTTTGCCAAATGAGAGAGTTAAAACAGTGCTGCCCACGCTCCATGCAGGTGCTGTTGCTATTGAGCTATAAAAAAGTGGGTGCTTCTCCTACAGCTGTATTTTTATTTTTTTTAAAGAGGAACTCCTCGTCAGAGTTTTGAAGCAGAGGCATTGGTACCAAATTTCCCAGAGGCTTCTAAGCCAGGCAGTAGCATCCTCAGTGGTCATGTGTAGTTCCCATGAGGGATGCATGCCCCCAGTGGCTGGAGGGGCACGCCAGCACTGGCGGTGGTGGGAGTGCAGCAGTGGTAGGTGAGTAGCTCCTGCAGGCAGCTACAGCACTGGCAGTGGCAGGGGTAGGGGGGTGGCAGGCACCAACCGGGGTTTGGCGACCACCCACAGACTGCAGCGGGGGCAGCAGCGATCACTGACCACCTGCAGACACCACCAGTGGTGTCAGCAGTGGGGGGGCAGAGGGGGCAGTGACCACCCTACGTGTTGCCAATGGCAGTTCCTGTAGTCCACCGCAGAACTTAGCAGGCAGTCATATGCAAGATGGTGTGTCTTTTGCCACAGCTACAGTCTGCGTTGTCACAAAGACTCCAACAGCAGAGGTTGTCTGCACACAGTCCGGGTACATGGGGCTCTAAACTTTGCTGTGGAGGTAAATTAAGTATAGCACTGCCAAACTCACTATTGGATCTATTCCTAAATAAATTTCCTAAGTTCCCCAGAAAAACTAAGGGGGAACCAGAAATAGAGTCCTGAACTCCTGTCTACAGCAGGGCAAAACTTTCTTAATTAATCTTAACAGAATTCAGGGTGGAAATGTAGACAAGAAGAGCTGCAGTCTGAACCTGGCCCTCTGAAGAAAAATGCAAAGACAAATAATGCAAGAAATACTTGCTGGAGTTCATTTACAGTGACCGGGTTGACACATGCAGAAATTTTTGTTGAGCTAAATGGAAGTGGAGGGTTACAGAAATTCATTCAGTCTGGCACCCTTTGAGATTCTGTGCCAAGACTGAATATATGGATGTAAGTTATGCTCACAGACTTGGATGTGCATGCAAATGTCCACAAAAGGAATTGCTACCACAAGATTTGAGCATCTGCATTTCCACTGAGCTGTCCATGGGTATAAAACAGTTTGCATGCCTTCAGCTTGTGTAAACTAACCCAATATGTATCCTGTCTAAACCTGAGTGTTTCCTCCCTCATGGACAAATTTTCAACAATTCATCCTGCGCTGAGACAAAAAGTCAAAATATTATTTTTCCCCAAGAAACTAAATTCTGAAAAAAATGTGGGTCAATTGAAGCATTTCTTTTTAAATAATTTAAAACATTGAACTTTTTTTTTAATAGAAAATGAGTGAATTTTGAAGTGAAAAGCCATTTAAAAACACACACATGCACCTTTTCATTCTGAAAATGTCAAAACAAATTGTTTTGACCTTTCTAGGAAGGTTTTGTCATTTTTTTCTCTAAACAAAATTTCATTGAGATCTATGATTACATGAACATTTTTATTTTTGACAGAGTGGACTATTCTGACAGAAGACATTTTGACAAAAATGTTACAACTAGCTTTAAGCATAATATACTTCCAAGTTCTGCATGTCTGCAGTATTTGATTTAAAGATGATTTGCTACAATGTATTCATACTGTGTGTTGGCCTATTTTGGGGGGTGTTTACCTCACTGACATATGAGTTTAAATACAAAGGCGGGAGCAAGGAAAGCTAAATAGAAAAACAGGTAGGAAGAAAAAGAATGGCTCAAGGCAGCCACCTTTCAGTAAATACTTATAAGGAGCAATGACAGAACTGCTAGCTTTGATGATTTTGCATATATCTCCAGCCAGACTCTAAAACTGTTTTGGACCCCTGAAAGAAAGGGCCTTTGAATATAGATGAGTGGAAAGAGAGATACCCTCTCAAAAGAGAAATCATAGTTATTTACTGGTGGGGGAAAAACAGATGAAAACACAGTGGTCATGTCTGGGAGAGCTAGATGCCAACAAGAAAGTAATACAGACATGCATGTAGACTGTTGCCTTAAATTCCCTTCTCTGTACAAGCTTTGATCTTACTGCTCAATAAACAATAATTTAGCTGTGAAGAGGAACTATGGTAACAAGCTCTGGTTGGAGAGTCCCAGAGGGAAAAACTTCCCATTCCCAAACTCAGGCCAGCAACGCAAGAGCACTGTAACCCAATACTTGGCCTAAGAGAGTGAAAAGCATATGACATTCTACAATTGGTTAGGTAAAAGCAAAGGGTCTGGCACATGAAGGGGTGCACTGTGAGAAATCAGAAAAAGAAGAGAAGTTCAGCTGGCAGGGTCATGGTACAGCGCACTATAAACTATTTGTCTTTTTAGTCTGTTTCCTTCCTTAGGGCTTGGTGTGGTACATAGCCATTCTCCACTTAGGCTAGGGACAGACATTCAAAAAGCCTGAGCCTGAACTGATTCAATCTTTGCAGGTTAGTCTAATTTGGCTAGGCTGAACCAGTTTCCAATCCTACAGACATTTCCTGTGGACTGAAAAACTGCAGGCACATGCCTGCAGTGGCTCAGGCCAGAAGCCGGGAAACACTAGAGCAGCCCTCCCTTCCCTTGTACTGTGCTGAGCTGGGGGGGTGGGGGGTGGCCAGGCCCCAGCAGGACGTTCTGATTAGGGATAGAATGTCCTGCTGGGACATTCTCACTGCTCCTGACCAGCAAGGGAGCCAGCAGGAAGTTCATAACAGAGCATTTAGCACCCCATCAAGCAAACAAAAACTGCTCTCATTAGTTCAAGCTCTGCTTAAACAACTTTTTCCAAGTAAGGAGGGGAGAGACATTACCAGCTAACCTACTGATTAGCTTCAAAAAGCCCTGAGTGGACACCATCCTGTCTGCCTTTGTCCTATCTGCCTTACGCAGACACCTCTCAGTATTAGCTAGCAGACCACATGCTGACTAGGGTCCATGATGTGGGAGAGGGGAGGGGGGAATCCCTGCTTAAACAAGGAGTAGGGGGGGGCAAGGGGAAGCCAGGCAGAGGGGCAGGACCAGCTGTGCTCTGGAGCAGAGAGCCCCACCCAGGGCTGCAAAGCACCAGGGATGCTGGAGAACTCTGGTTTAAGTTAAACTAGGAAGGGGTCTGGGCCAGACACTGCATAAACTGGTCTGACCCAAATCAGCTAAGTCTAATACTACACTCAACCAGGTTTATCTCAAACTGGTTTCCGCCATTATCAAAGTGGTTTATGTGCACTGAACATCTCTTCTGTTCCAGGTTTACACCAGTTTCTGATCACTTAAACCGGTTTATGTATTATGTCCATCCCTAGCCTTAAAGAGGTTTGTACTGTGTCTGAATAACTGACAACAGTAAAACGCATTTTATTTTTTCACAGATTTTTTGGTCAAAACCCACTGTGGTGGCCTAGGCGCATGAAAAGAGCCGGGGAGGCAAAGCGGAAAACCCATACAGGAGTACACTAGGATTGTGCTAGTAAGGGGGAGGTTTCCCCTAGCTATGTTATAGGGGAGCTAGGCTCCCATGACCCCTGCCATGAGGAAGCAAGGAGGGGAACTTTCCTAACTCCTAGCAAAGCGACAGAGGCAGTGTCTTGTGTTTTCCGTTATGTGCTTTTCTTTTTTTTCCCCTGAGTGAAGGGGTTGAGAGAGAGAGCGCTAGGGAGCATAGCCCATAGGGCATCAGGTGATGATTTGAGCCCGAGGGCGGGAGTGCTTGGGGTAAAGGGCAGGTTTTGTGATCAGGACCTCCAATCACAGAAGACCTACAAAGGGGGTAAGCAGAACAGGCTCCAAGAACACTATGCCAGTAAGAAGAAATCCAAGAGGAACCATAACTGTTCCTCTTGGGAGCGAGGGGATGTAGCCAGGAACACAGCGGGATCCATCAAGATGGTGTGACGCCAGGATATGGGGTGGTGAAGCCCCACGAGTGACTGTCGGGCCAACTGCAGACTGCCGAGGGACCCAGGATAGTCAACCCCCCCACTGGGAACATTCAAAGTCGTGGCAGGAGAGATAGGGGAAGACAACTCCTGGATGGAACAGCTACTCTGCCAATCACGGGAGCCGGTAAGACATACACCACCCATCACACAGACTAAAGCCACACGTGACAGGGTGCTGGAAACTCAGCAGTAACAAACTGGTGCATTGGCCAGGAAAGTGCAAGAAAGCCCAGGCCCGGAAGATCGAACCAGGATGCAGCCAGAGGCCACGGCCCAATCCAATTTGCTGGGCCAGAACTTACAAGCACTCGCACAAATCGTAGACTCACAACAGTAGATATTAGAATGCCAACATGACTGGCTACAGCATGGTCTCTCAGTGTTCAAGATGCCGAAGATGACAAACGATGCCGAAGATGACAAACGACTTACAAGGAGCAATGACAGAACTGCTAGCTTTGATGATTTTGCATATATCTCCAGCCAGACTCTAAAACTGTTTTGGACCCCTGAAAGAAAGGGCCTTTGAATATAGATGAGTGGAAAGAGAGATACCCTCTCAAAAGAGAAATCATAGTTATTTACTGGTGGGGGAAAAACAGATGAAAACACAGTGGTCATGTCTGGGAGAGCTAGATGCCAACAAGAAAGTAATACAGACATGCATGTAGACTGTTGCCTTAAATTCCCTTCTCTGTACAAGCTTTGATCTTACTGCTCAATAAACAATAATTGAAGCCTTTGAGCATCACACATTTATGACAAGGTTAGAGAAAAGCTACTAGGCCAGCCAACTAGGAACTCTCATTGTAGGAAAAGCCCAAGCGGCCTATAGGGCCCTCTCGCGGGAGGAAGCACAGGGCTATGAAGGAGTGAAGGCTGCAATTCTCTATCAGCTAGAAATTAACCCTGAGCACTACCAACACCTCTTCTGCGCTAAAAAGGGCGTAGAGGAAAGAAAACCCCGACTTTTGCTTCAACTGCTGAGAGATCTATTTAGCAAGTGGATCAAACTTGCAACATGTAACCACAACTCCCTCGTGGATAAAATCATACTAGAACAGTTTCTTAATGATTTAGAGGACAGGACCCAGTGCTGGGTATGCCAACACTCACCAGCGACCTGTGAGGAGGCACTAAAATTAGTGGAAGCTTTCCCGGCCTCTCAGGCCCACTACCCACTGGAAAAACAGGTACCACCACTCATATTCACAATGGCTAGAGAACTGGAGAGGCGACAACCTAGTTCCAGAGCCCATTGTGGGAAGACGAGTCACTTCGATCGAGAATGCCCGAGTCGGGCCTCAGAGAGATGGCGCCCGGACAACCCTCCACAGGTAACAATACAGGGACACAAAGAGGCGGCACAGATCAAGCCCATAGACTGCAGTTTTGGAGCCAATGGGAAAAGCACTGTATGGTGGTACGAGCCTGAGTCAAAGGTCACCCAGTCTGGGCCATATTAGATTTGGGGTGCACACAGTCCTTAGTGAAAGCCACCCTAACTGCCAGCTGAGCCAGTAAGAGTTTCATGCCTCCATGGGGAGACTCAGCAAATACGACGACTGTGAGTGAACCAGGTTATGCAACACTGGGGGAAAGTATTGGTCGGCCTTGCTCCTTGCCTGGCATGTGACATGCTATTGGGGCAGGACTGGACCCCATTGTATGACACTCTGGAAAGAATCCGAGATGTTGAGATAGCACGAAGAACCTTGAAGACAAAAGAAGGGTGGCTGGGGGAGCCCAAAGGAGAAAAAGGACCTGGCGAGGAAGCTGAGGCATTGGACCTACAGAACATCTCCAGCAGTCCACAATTTAGATAGGCCCAAGAAGAGGATGCCGGGTTGCAAGAACTACGAACACTGGCAGTAGAAGACTCAACCCTTTGATGGACCTCTACTACAGCAGCTTCATCCAAATTCGAGGTAAGACAACACCTTTTGTACCAAGTCCAGCCAGGCAGGGCAGAGAAGGAAGGCAGAGCACAGCTTGTGGTACCTTCTTGCTTCTGACAGGCCATGTGGCAGCTCACCCATTCCAGCCCCACTGGGGGACACGTGGGGACGGACAGCACACTTGCCAGAATATCCCGATGTTTTTTTTGGCCAGGCTTAGGAGAAGACGTGGCTCACCAATGCACCAGTTTATGACCGCTGAGTTTCCAGCACCCTGTCACGTGCGGCTTTAGTCCACGTGATGGGTGGTGTACGTCTTACCAGCTCCCATGACTGGCAAAGTAGCTGTTCCCTCCAGGAGTCGTCTTCCCCTATCTCTCCTGCCACGACTTTGAATGTTCCCAGTGGGGGGGTTGACTATCCTGGGTCCCTCAGCAGTCCGCGGTTGGCCCGACAGTCACTCGTGGGGCTCCACCACCCCATATCCCGGCCTCACACCAACTTGATGGATCCTGCCGTGTTCCCGGCCACATCTCCTCACTCCTACAGTTATGGTTCCTCTTGGGTTTCTTCTTACCGGCATAGTGTTCTTGGAGCCTGTTCTGCTTACCCCCTTTGTAGGTCTTCTGTGATTGGAGGTCCTGATCACAAAACCTGCCCTTTACCCCACGCACTCCCGCCCTCGGGCTCAAATCATCACCTGATGCCCTACAGGCTATGTTCCCTAGCGCTCTCTCTCTCAACCCCTTCACTCAGGGGAAAAAAAAGAAAAGCACATAACGGAAAACACAAGACACTGCCTCTGTCGCTTTGCTAGGAGTTAGGAAAGTTCCCCTCCTTGCTTCCTCATGGCAGGGGTCATGGGAGCCTAGCTCCCCTATAACATAGCTAGGGGAAACCTCCCCCTTACTAGCACAATCCTAGTGTACTCCTGTATGGGTTTTCCGCTTTGCCTCCCCGGCTCCTTTCAAGCGCCTAGGCCACCACACTTCTCTCCCTCCTGCGGCATCCCCCCTCCAGGTGTTTCGTCATTCCCCAACACAGGTTTGGTCACCTTTTTATATGTGCTGGAGGTGCCCTGCTTGTCCAGCACCCTCCCTGGGCTCTTGCAGGGCTTTTTCCGACAGGGTCACCTCCCCCTGCTCCCAACCATGCCCAATACTCCCACCTGCTGTACTGAAGGTTCTGGCATGTCTTTCTCTCTTGTTTCTGCTGTTGCTGTTGTCACAGCTTGCAGGGGCTGCTTCTAGCCTGCTTCCCATGCTGGTGGCTTGTCCGCTGCCGCAGCTGTTGGGCTTAGGACCAGGAGTCTCTTCTGACTCCTCGTCCAGCCCTCTTCCCATCCTGACGGGTTCCTGGAGTGGGTCCTGAGGCCACACGCTGCTCTGGTCTGTTCCCTTTCTCTCTCCCATTCTTTCCCAGGACACCCACCCACCAGATGACAGCAGGAAATGTTCTGGGGTTTTTGTTTCTAAATATTGAACATTTTATTGGGATTGTTATTTTGACCATTCCTACCCCAAGATCCATGAAAACAGAAGATTTCTTGCAAAAACTTCCATTTAATCAAAAGGTCATTTTTAATCCAAAAAAATGCTTGAATGAAAAAAATGTGTGTCCCTAGCCCTGGGTTAACCTGAAAGTTTTCTCTGTTCTTATTGCCATAAAATATTCAGAAAAGGAATTTTAAGTCTTCGGCTTTGGCTCCAGTCTGCTCCTATTCAGGTCAATGGGAGTAGCACCATTGATTTTAGTAGGAAAAGGGATGAATGCTGAATATGTTAAAAGATCCCAGCCTGAAACTAGGCATTTTCCAGTGAAAGATAATGGCAGTTTGGTTATGAATGTGTCTGCCAAACAAGAGATCAGCCAAAAACAAGGAGCTAGGCAAATAATCCAAAAACAAAAGAGGAAAACATCACAGCATGATAGGAAACAACATGAAAATGGTTCCTTTGAGTCTGAGCTGGTTTGTTGGGAATGTGCTGAGCTCATTCCATCTGGTCGGCTTGTGAAACTCTGTGTGAACAGGCCAGTTCTGACAAGCCACAGGGAGTCCTGAATATTGAGTCTTGCTCAAATAGGCATCTGAATTGTTCAGAGGCATTTCTGAGAGCAGCCCAAACTCAGTAGACTCATGGTATCAGTCTCTCTCTTGAGGTTTGCAATGCAGCTTGATTTTTTTTGTCTTTTGGCTCATTTTTATGCAAGGCCTCTTTCACGTCACTTCTACTTTCACTCCTGATCAAAACCAGGAAAAACAGAGGAACCAACTTGAGTGAACTGTTCCAAAGCAGCTAAAGGGCATGGGTCCATTTGAAACATCACTGACATTTTGGGAAAGTTCTTATTTCAGCCAAATTATTTCACCCATTTCTCTTTTTTACAACATTGTAATAAATCTGCAGCCACATCTAAAACCACTTGGTTATAAGTAAGCATCCACCATGTCTCTTGGCATACTGAAATCTGTGCAGATCAAAGTTACATCTTCCTTCTTTGAAGGCTCAGAGACTAGGGTTTTAGCTCAAAGGCAGATTCTTTTTCAGAAATATATGGCCCCTGACTCACAATTCAGCAGTTCTGATTTCAGCCAGTAGAGGACACTGAGCACATGTCTAGCAGCCTAGCCTAAGCCCTAGCGCATCCAGGTCAGTCTATTTGAAGGTCTGAGCATATCATTGCTTCTAAATAGAAAGCCATCTCAGGTAGAAGCTTAATATTTAAATACCCCTGAACTTTAATGAGTTCAAAGCCCAGATTCCAATTGTACAATATCCCTCGGTATCCAGATCTGTACCAGAACCCCAAATAGGGGCCCCTTAAGATGCGACGTGAATTGAAGCCACAATTTTACATCTCCGGCCTGTTTTAAAACCAAAGGGTATTTGAACCAAAACATTCCAGAGAGATGAAGTAATGCATTTGTAACAAGTTCCTTCCTTCTTTCCGGTCTTTCTTTCTTAGTTGTTTGGCACCCACTTAAGAAAAGTGGTTGGGAAACATTTTAATACTAATTTTCTTTTCCCTCCCTCTTCCTGCTATGACTGAACCATTGAATGTACCCATGAAATTACAGAAGATGCAAATCCTTTATCCACAGTTTGCAGTTGTTGACATGCAAGACCCTTAATATGTAAATAAATCAGGATGTATTTATTTTTTTTAAGAAAAAATGCCAAAACTGCATTTCTTGGCAGATAAACAGCAGCATTGTGGTTTGTGTGATGGCCTGAATAATTAGCTTTCTCCGCTGGGGCAGCTTTTGATGCACTTCTTCAAGTTTAGCTGAGAGAAGGAGGAACAGGGAGGGGCTGGTTACAAGAAGGCAACATGGCTGAGAATGAAGCTTGACTTTAAGCCACCTGCCATTTTGGAAAATGATGTCCCTTGATCATGAATTAGTGTCAAGCCAGATGATGAAGGATGAAGTACAGAAAGAATGAGAGAGAGAGCAAGTGAAAGAGAAGAAGAGCGGGGGAGAGATTCTCGGAAGGCTTAAGCATCACATCAGCGAAGGGACCAAACACAAACCATCTTGTTCTCAAAGTCTGCATCTTGCCAAAAAAAAATAAAAAGAACCTGATCCCTAGAAATGTTCCTGTCTGCTGGCTCCTAGAGATAAGGAAGTGATATTTCACAGTCTGACACTAATCATATTTGGGCATATTAAGTAAGGACGGTCCAGGGGCTTTTTTGCAGCATACATATTCCGAGTTCAAAGCAAGAGCTCGTTACTGTGTTTTAAAAATCCTCTTAACTCGGGAAACACAAGACAAAGGGAGAAGAGAAGAAAGAAAAGGCAGGACTAAAGGGAGTGGGGGAGGAAAGTGTCATTATCTTTGTTTTGTTCTCCCCATCCAGCCTTGTCAGTGACGTTGACTGGAATATTTTATAAGGAAAACCTTCCCTCCCGGCGGCTTCCCTGAAGATTCAGTAGGAGCATTGCTCATACAACATTGTATTTGTGCCCCATATCTCCCAGGGCATAGCCCCACTAACGGAGTAAACCACAGAGGTCCAGATTCTCAGCGGAAGTTGGTGAAGTCAGGTGGTTTATGCCAGATACAGAGCAGGCCCCATACGGGCAAAGCAGAAGAACGGTCTCCTGGATGTGATACTCGGGGTTGGGCAGCAGTCACCACCTGGCTCTGCGCAACTGCCCCGTGGGTCTATTCCCAAGCTGCTGCACAGGTGTCAGAAGAAGAAAAGCCTTTCCCCTATATCAGGAATCAGGTGTCCTGCACCCTTTAAAAGAACGTGGAGCCTGCAGGGGGGGAAACCGGGGTCTGGAATATAGAGAAAGGAAGACAGGCATATTCCAATATGCACCAGCTGTCTGCTTTTGTTATAACCAAGCTGTTTCTATAACTGTCCAAGTCCAGCAGGTCCACTACCTGGTGGCTTTGCTTTCCATCTCTGATGGGAACACACAAGAAACCTTTCAAAAGACTCTTTAACCGGGTGTTTCTTTAAAGCAAAGCTCTGGGGGGGCTTACTACATGTAATTCCATTTTTTTTAAAGATGCTTCTTCAGCCACCTGCTTAGCAGGTCCTGATGTGTTTTGCTGAGATAGGAGAGCCCAATGATCTCTGGTTTTTACCTTTGCAACTTCTTTTCAGGCAAGCTAGTGGGGAAACACGACTTCAAAAGCTTCAACCAAAAAAAAAAAGGAGGGGAAAAAAAAGAGATTGCAGAAAAGGCAAAACACTTCATGTTGATGTCCTTCTTAATTAAATGTATCCGTTCAGAATCTCCATATTTGAAGCATTTCTCATTTGTGCCCTTCCAGCTCTCTCACCTTTATTTTAAACCACATGCTGCAACAGCAAATAACACTTCCTCTTCCAAATAGGAAAGGATAAGATCAAATCCTAGTCCTCTCACTTGTACAAGCAGCTCCATATGCTTGAATAGGACTACCCCCATACATTCAAGAACTTAAGCAATAGCCAAACTCATATCTTGCAAATCTAAGTAAAATGCAGAGAAGTGAGTATCTAACCAGCACTATGATATATGTTGGTGTATGCAGCTAGTATAGGTGCATCATTGAACAAGTTGAACTTTTTTCTGCAAAAAAAACTTCCCAGTCTTCTGGTTGAGCTCAGAAAAAGGTCACCCTACAATTCTCCATTTCAACATTTCTGATTCATAGTAAAAGTGGACACTGGCCTGGGTACAGGACACGTGGGAATTGCCTCAGTCCCCCATGTAAATATTTCATAAGCCTGAGCAAGTCATTCCCTTTCGTTCTAGCCTTTGCTCATCTTGCCTATTTAAACTGTAAGCGCTTTGGAGCAGGCACTGGCTCTCTCACCGTGTCTCTACAGCACCTAGCACAATGGGATCACAAAGTACTATTGTAATACTCCTTATAATTGGCCCTTAAAAAGCAAGCCCAGCAATAGAATTAGAAGGTTTTTACTGCCTGGCGGGAGAGAAAGGTTCATGTGAAAGTATGATGGGGAAAATGGATGAATCACCAGAAATCTAACTGGAGTAGCTGATGAAAGAGACAGCTGATGTTACAATTCAGCCTTTGAGAAGGAAGAAGATCCAAATTTGCTAGGAGTAAAAAAAAAAAAAGTATAAGAGTGTTTAAAAGAAGGAAAATATTGAAAGGTGACATCTTCCAAGATTATGATATAGGCATCCTCTTTCAAATGTCTTCCATACGTTTATTATGCGCTGTCCTTCTTAATTAATTCCTGTAAGGATAACATCCTTTATAAACCGCGGGGGACAGAATTTTTTTAAGATAATCTGTGACCATTGTAAATGGATTAGAGCTGGGCCTGTCACGCAGAACTCTGATATGGATCCAAATCTAACGTCTGAAGGGCGTGCAGACCCATTCCACACACATCATCTAGTCGGGATGTTCACATAAAGAGCAGAAGCTGTACTTCTCCTAGCTTCATATGGTTTTGCAGTAGCATAACTAGGGTGGGTGAGTAGGTGCACCAGCCCCAGGCACTGACTTGGGGGGGGCACCAGGACTTAGGGGGGACACCAGAACCAGGTATACGAATACCACAGGGCTGTGGCAGCAAAAACCGGGGATGGCCAGGCTGACATGCCCTGCCATCCCATGCTCTCCAGCAGGGTTTGCCTAGGGCACAAAACTTGCTGCGCCTTTCTACGTGGCCCAGGGGGTTTCGTTCTGTTCTGTATATCACCCCAAACAATGGGCACCTGGTCCGTGGATCAGAGTCTTGAGCACTGCAACACTATGGATTTCACAGTTTCAACCTTGCTGTTCGTAGCTCTGACCCCTCAGCCACAGTCTTGATGCTCGGTGCTCTGAAAGCTGCCACGGCAATATTTCTTGGCAACAGAAGAGAATTTGAGGACTTTGGTAGCTTCGGTGTTGTGATCAGCTGGAGGGAAAGGGTCACATTATTTGCAGCACTGCAACACACCTGGCCTGTCCAACAAGATAGCTACATGGTAGCCAGCAGCCTTTGTCCAATCCCACAGAGCAATGAGGCTGCTGTGTCCTTCTTGTTATTGTACATCTTTAAATTCATCCCTGAAACAAGAAAGCTTGAAAATCACCAGCAACCTGATTGAGCAGTATCCTCCCACCCCCCAGCTAAACTGCTGCCTCTCGCATCTCGGGGCCTCATGCAGTGGGCACCCCAGTGTACATGTTGTGCTCTGTAATACTCGTGAATATCTTCTGAGTTCCTTTAAAATTCTGCTCATCGACTAGAAAATCAGTGTTGCTGAAACTCCTGCCTTACAGCTACTCAGAATGTGAGGAATGAGATTAAAGGGGATTATGTGTTTCTTGCAAGCAATGAGGTTTGATAGCCCAGACAGGCATTGCCTGAACATATTTGCCACTTTGTTTGAATGGTTATTATGCAAACTCTTTTTCCCCCCATTTCTTTGAAAGTGTAGGTCTTTAGGGATGAGCCACATGCCATGCAAGTAGGATTCTACATTTGCATATTGTTCACATAATTTGTGATGGTCCCTTGGATGTTTCCTGGTTTTCTCCATTCTGTACTTGTGCCTAGGAAAAGATAAGGGCTCTCTTTAAAACCTGAATAGCCTACCTGGACTTCAATCCAAATGAACAGGATGAAGTCGGGGTATGAATAATCGTGGATCCAAACTTCCCCACAATCCAGAGAAGGGAGGCATTTTAAATTTAGGATTTTCCCTGGGCTTGTTATAGAGGATTCGTACTGGCTGCTGGCAAAGTCTAGATCCAGAAGTCATCAACGTCCGAAAGAATTTGTTTCTGGGGGTTCAATTCAGCCCAATTAAGTGCAGTGATTTTAGAACAGCCACTAACTGCCTCACAACAGCATCCTTATGTATTGATCAAACATATCCAATTATACGCGCTTTATAAAACATCAGAAAAATGCAGCTTTTTCAGGGAGTTATTTTGGTGATTGCTACAGGAGAGCAGTCTCAAGAAAAACAGAGTGAGAAGCCTACTCACCCGTCACAAGGATAGGTGTATTATTTGCCTGCCTCCAACCAGCTCACACATGTACATGATGCAATCAGGCTGGGATCAGACACAAAATACTCAACTAGGACAGCTCCCAGCATTATTCCTTAATTGATCATTGTCTCATCCTTGCAGTATTGCTGAAATGGATTCCTTTTCTTATAGCAGTAGGAAGTAATTTGGTTCCACTTCACAGCTGGAGCACGCCATATCTCCCGAAGACATAATATGTGGATTGCCTAGTACAATGATCTCATTCTTCCCTTGCAATGTTTCTAGGAATAATACTGGGGAAAACAGCAGCACTGGCTGCAATTCATCTGGAAGTATATTGTGGAATACCTGTGCATTGCTAGATTTGTCAAGTGCCCTGCATGCATCCCCCTCTATTTTTAATCTTCAGCAGGCTAAGACATCAAACCAGCCTGGAGTCTTTTTCCTTTTTTTCCATCTGAGGAATGCTTGAAAGGCACAATCCTTGCAATGGATGGATTGACACAATCAGAAGTAATTTAATTCATGTTTAATCTTCAGCTAATGACTTTAGGTTCTCTGCGACTCTCAGTCCCATTCCAATTTTTCACTGGTAAATTGCTATGTTTTGCGGTTGAAGCTCTTCACAGTAGATTAGTTAACATTATGTTTTTATTAAAGCCTAAGTTAATATCCTTATTCTATGAATGAGACAAGTGAGGTTGTTGGTATTAATTTTTTCTCATTTCTTTCTTCTGTAAAACCTAAT
Source organism: Crocodylus siamensis (assembly GCF_052110815.1). Classification (NCBI taxonomy): domain Eukaryota; kingdom Metazoa; phylum Chordata; order Crocodylia; family Crocodylidae; genus Crocodylus; species Crocodylus siamensis. Next base: position 62,259,118 of record NC_143402.1, read on the forward strand.
CTGTTCAGTTAGGAACACCAGGATTGCAAATACCTGGCTATCTCTGAAAGGTTGTTGAGCCCCAAATAATTAACTCCATTGTGACTATTATACAAGACCTGCCACCATTGAGCAAAGCAGTGGTCTAATTACTCAGTATCTTGTTTCTGACAGTGACCATAGACTTTGAAACAGGATTCATCATATATTTTCTGTCAAAACTGGTTTCTGACATACAGGTGGGTGTTATTAAAAGAATTTTTTCCAAAAAAAAATTCCCTTTCCTTAGAAAATTTTAGGAAAGAATATTGTTAGTCTGATCTGTTATCTTTTTCCACAACCAACTCCCTATCTTTAGAGCTGGCTCTGATTTATGGAAAATTCTAAGAATTCCCACAACAGAAATAATCTTCCCCCAAGGAAGGTTTCTTCCAAATGTGATTGTCCTATCCCAAAGAGGTAAGGGTTTATATATTTAGTGCCTTTTCCAAGGTAATAATGGATATTCTCATCCATATAAACTTCAAATAAGCATGAGAATTCTGCTAAGCTCTTGGACAGCATGATATGTTGTGGCAAATAGAGCTGAAGTTTAGCAAATAACCCTTGTGCTGATTTCTTCTGCACAGGGGAGTATTTCGTCCTTTGTCACCAAGAGCCAGTGCAACAAAGTCTACACCAGACACACCAATCTGCCTGGCTCTCTCTCCAGTCTCACCACTAGATTAGCACAGAGTTGATTGGCAATGTCTCTCATGCCACATGAGGCAAGAGAGACCCCAGCTCCATCACGTCATTGCCTGGATGCTACAGGGACAGCACAATTTAAAGCTAACTTTGTCAGTGAGACAAGCATGAAGGACTGTTTCTTCTCTCTCCATTTCTTCTGCCTTCCTCTGAAGCACCTGGCCTGGGTAACTTTTTGGGCATAGGGTATCAGACTAGATCAGCGGTTTTCAACCTTTTTTGTACCAGAATCCATTTGTACACATCAATGGCCAGTCCCGACGCAGTGCTCCCCACCCCAGGTCCCAGCCCCTGGACCTCTGCCAGCCTGAAAGCAAAAAGCCATGATTTCTCATTTTTTCTTCTTTAAAAGAGAATCCATTTTTTAAATTTGTTGGTGACCCTTTCATATATTCTTGTGACCCCACTTTTCGGTCGTGACCCACAGGTTGAGAAACGCTGGACAAGACCCACATGCCTGACCTGCAGACACGGTCATTCTTAAAGTCTTTTTCTTTTTTTCGTCAGAACCTGAAAATCCTTCCACCAGCAGCTTCTGAAAATACAGTTTGAAACACTGTAAAATGCACAGGTTAGGTCCAGGGATGCTGCTTGTGCTAGAAGCACAGGCCAAGGACACACTCTCCAGTGCAGGCATTCTCTCTTCCAAATACATCTGGACCCCAATCTAACCTTCTTCTCGGTGCAGGACCTCCCAGCCCTTAGTCGCTTCCCCTGTACCAGTCAATGGCTTAGGTTTTCCACTTGGTGTAATTAAAGCTGCAGGTCTTCTTAAAGCCAGATTATGGTGCTGCTAGCCAGCCTGTGATAAGGACTAAGAAATATCCTAAAAGATGCTAAGGGGCAAATGGAGAATCTCTACTCTTGTACAAAGGCTACAACCTTTCAGGAAAGCCTGTCTGAGGATATGAGTCAGACCTGGAACTTGGCACTTATTTGGCTGTTGCTCTTTGAAGGCACTTGAAGGCAGAGAAGGAAAAAAGCTTTACAGATGGTTATTAGCAGAGTGATAGAAGGCTGGGTTGGGAAGACAGAGGCTTTGCCAACAGAAAAGGGATGGATTATGTCTCTCACACAGGCAGCCTACTATGAAAACAGCCTCAGACAAGCTACAGAATAATGAGGGTGGGTTTGTGAGTCTTCAGGGGCTATTGCAGACACACATTAGCTGCTAACCCTCTGCTGCCTCTGTACTACTTTTAGGTCTTTCCTTATTTTTCTTTCTTTTCTACCTATTTTCATAAAAGCAGTACTGAGGTTTCCTACATTCTTTTCTTGAATCCTATGCTACCTATTTCACTGCTCTTGTGTCAACAAAATCAAGTAAATGAACCACTCCTTGTAAAATCCCACAATGTATGTAAGGTATCATGGGCACTCTTGCTGTTTCTTAGAAGGACTTCTTGACTTCTGTCCCCTTTCTTTGTGGCTCTGGACAGATTCCTGATTCTAGTCCTAACTACCAACACCCAATATCCACCCAAGAAGCTGGGTAACTGCTTGGACTGCTAGCCTAAGCCAGTGATTACAAAGAAGAGTGCACATGGCACCCTGGGGTACCTTGAGATCCTTTCAAGAATGTCACAGTGTGCCATGCTTTGTTAGCACTACTAGGTGCACAAACATGATTCACAAGGTAAACCCACAGATTTCAAACAGGAATCCATAGTGTTAAAAACATTTTGCCCTGTTGTGAGCTTTCTATAGTCAAAAATTGAGTAAAAACCAAAAGGTTGAGAACTACTGGCCTAAGACAGGGGTCCTCAACTTCTTTTAAGAAGGGCACCCCTTCTGGTGGCAGTGGCCAGACACAAAGCCATGGTGCAGCGGTCGCCACTGCCGCCACCCACCACAGACTGCTTTCCCATGGCTGGTTACACATGCAACTCCGTGGGCTGCTGACGGGCCTCGTACCTGGGCAATTGCTCACTGCCCATCGGCAGCCAGCAGAGCCGTAAGTGCAACCAGCCGTGGGAAAGCAGCACGCAGCGGTGACACAGGGCAGTGGATGGTGGCAGTGGCTGCCACGTGCAAGCTCCCCGCTGCATCCATCCAGCCGGGTGGTGCCTATGCAGGCTGCAGAGGGGTGCCGCTGCTCTTGCCCCCCAGCCCTGCTCCTAGGAGGCAGTGGTGTGGGGTGGTGACGCTCCAGCCCCACCCACCTGTGCGTACCCCTAGTACACAGTGAAATTAATAGTCATTTGGCGTTAACCTCCCATTGACAACCTGTGGCCCAAGCAATGAGCTTCTGCACTTATACTGCTACCAATACCCAATTAGTTAATTTAACACTTCACAGCAGTGACTGCATCCTACTGTAGGCCAGCCATGTTTCCTAGCCATTCACACAGGAAAATCAGTGGTAATCTGTAATAATATAATAGTCATCTGGCATTGCCACAGCTATCAGGACCCCCCCTAGACTTCCACCCCTAACCCCTCATTCAGGATGTTTCTGGCTGAAACAGAGAAGGTGTGTTTTATAGAAAGGGGTATGTGCCCACAGCAGGTTCTATCAAGCTGGAAGCACTCCACAACAGGAAGAGCTAGCTACATTACATACATGGAAGAAACTCTTAAAGAGCATATGATATCTATATATTAACTGATATATATCAGGCAAAAGTCCCACTGCCAGCTCATGAAAAGAGTCAAGTTGCAGAGCAATGATGTAATGCTGGTGTTTTAGGCTGTGCTATCTCAGCCACAGAAGAGAAGCTCTTTTCATAGTGCTTCACTTATGAGCCACACCTTCCCTCACCTTCCAGGATCTCACAAAGACAATGAGGCTGGGATTTTCAAAGCACTTAACAGAGCTACAGTCCCAAATAACTCCCCCAGTCTCCTCTGATTATCCAAATCCTAGCTTTGCCTTACCTCTCCCTCTTTTGAGGTCACTTTGGCTCCTAAGCCTTGTTTTACAGACTGGGGAAATGGCTTGCCCAATTTCACATCCCAGGTCTCACCCCTTCTGGCTCCAAGGCCTATGTTTTAACCAGTTGCTTCTGCCTAGCATGTATGTGGGTGACAGCAGGAAACTCAGAGCTGGTAAAAGTTACGCAGGTGACTGAGTCACCTCTACATTAATTTGCTGAGTTATCACAAGAAAAGCAAGTTGTAAAGGACCTAGCCCCACTAAAAACCAAGTGTCCCCAACCCAGTGTTGTCAGCACTGCTCAAGCTCAGCTCAGCTGAGCTCACACCTTTGTGTTCTGGTGGTTTCAAACATCTCAGAAGTCAGATGCACATTTTGTAAATCTTCCTGATACAAAGGATCCCAACATTAGGAGATTGGTTTCAAAATAACAGTATGGATTATCTTCATTTGTCTTCCGGTTGTTGAGCCTTTTCAGTTCATAGAAAGCTTACCTCTGCAACTGGGAGAACTAGGAAGTAACTAAATGAAAGTTGAAATTCCCAGGTAATCGCATCAGTCCAGGAGGTGGAGCTTGAAGAAAAACCCCAATTATGACTCACAACTCAAAATAACTTAAATGAGAGTTACCAGTTCTGGCTCTGGAAAAGGTCTCCCCTGGGTGCCAGGGATGCAGGCTGATTGCTCTGTCTCAGAACAACAATGAATGCCTCCATTTACCAGCAACTCTCGCCACTGTTGGCTTGAGCCACACGAAACACTGGTAGGTTTAAGGTTTATGGTCATTTCTAGAACAGCTGGGGAAACCAAAAATATCCCAAAACAAACAATGCTGACTTTCTCCAGCAGGGACCAATCCTGCCCTGAGGGACATCAGTACAAGGTTTGCCATGCTGCCTTAAACTGGACTAGGACTGGGCCCTGTCTCAGAGCTCTGCCTGCTTCCCACAGACACAGCCTTGTGGGTTACAGGATCATGTTGCACATGTTTCTGCTCAGCACTTCTTATCATATCAAACCGCGAAGGCTTTTACCAAATCATATACAAGGCTCCCACAGGAGATCTGCTGCTTGTTACTGCCGTGCTGATCTCAAAGCTGGGCACTCGGGGGATCTCTCTTCATTCTTCTTCGGTGTGATGAAAAAGCAGCAAAGACAGCGCAGCTACAGGGCAAATGTTCCAGCTATGAGGTCTCAGATGGGCACACCTGGCCCCCTGGCACAGACTAAAGTAGACAGACAGATGCAGCCACGGCTGAATCTACCCTCACCAGGCTATAGGGCAGTGAAGACATTCTGCTCCTGTGCTGGTTTATGCACCAGAGTTAGATCAGGCAGTAATGTGAACTTGAGCTGGTTTACATCAGAGCTGATGGGTAGTGCTGCATCAAACCTTTTTTTTTGGTGGAAAACAGCTTTTCAGCCAAATGGAAATATTAGTGGAAAAGTTCACTCTTGTACAAGATTGCCACACTTTTTTGAAAAAAACTTAAAACACTTTTTTTCAGTTTTGGCTAAACAAGCCCCCCCTCTCCCCCAATCTGTTGGCCTTCCATGCATTACCCTAAACCCAAACTATTTTGGAAGGTGAAAACTGAAAATATTTCCTTTATTGACAAAAAACCAAAAGATTTTTAATTTAAAAAACTACAGAAATGGTGTGGAGGGGGGGTTCTTTGCAGTTTTTCACAGGATAAAAGTCCCTTTTCTATCCAGCGCTATGATGTGATGGAGCCTTGATCCACTGAGATTTTGGTCTGTGCCCCACGTTATCAAGACCTTTTCCTCCTTTTAACCTTGATTTCTTGTTCTTCCTCCTCCAAGCCTCTCAAATTGCTTTCCCATTGTTCCCCCATCCACCTACTAGCCTTCTTGAGTTACCCCAACGCTTTAGAGCCCAGGTTTCTTCCTGCTGTGGCATGCTCCCCCAGAGCACAGTGGTTCATTCCCAGAATCCCTTTGGGGAGAATTCACACACACACCAAAGACAGTAGATCCGTTGTAGTTGAGTAAGTGAATAGGAACAACGAATGTGCCATAGCAGACCAAACAGCTGGACCCGCTGGTGCAGCAGCCAGCCCTTGCCAGCACCTGTGCCTCAAAGAAAAGCAAAAAGGCTACGTAGTACCTACAGTGATACGCTTGAAGGAAAACTCCTTCTTGACCCCTTGGCAATGAGTTCACTCTGAAGCAGGAGATGTGGTCATGTTTAGCTCAGTAGGGATAATTGTAAATGTTATTATTGGTCCCTAAGTTATACTGGGCCCCACTCTTAAATCTTACCACAAGCTTTCTCCTTGTACTCCCATTGCAGGGACACCCTAAATTGTCCCATAATATTAATAAACATAGTGGTAGCTGGCTAAATTTGTGTTTCTGGACACGGATATAAACACACCTCCCAATGAGACTTTAGTCTGGCATGAGAGAAATACCAATCCACCAACAGTTAGTGCTGATCTAGTGAAGGTGGGTTGGACATATTTAAGTCGGCAGGCCCCAGTGATCTTCACCCAAGGGTACTAAAAGAATTGGCCGGTGTCACAGCGAAACCACTGATGCAACTGTTTGAGTGCTCATGGCACTCAGGACAGGTCCCAGAAGACTGGAAAAGGGCCAATGTGGTCCCTATTTTCAAGAAGGGGAGGAAAGAGGACCCAGGAAATTATAGGCCAGTTAGCTTCACCTCTATTCTTGGCAAAACCTTAAAAAAAATCATAAAAGATTACATTTGTGAGGGGCCAGAAGGTAATACAATGTTAAGGGGCAACCAGCATGGGTTTATAGCAGGTAGATCTTGCCTGACTAACATGGTCTCTTTTTATGACCAGGTCACAAAGTGCTTAGATGCAGGGGTGGAGATAAATGTTATTTACTTGGACTTTAAAAAGGCTTTCAACACAGTGTCACACCCAAACAAACTGTGGACATGTGGATTTTTTCACAGTAACGTGGGTGAAAAACTGGCTTATGGGACGCACCCAGAGAGTGGTGGTGGATAGGGCGGTTTCTCCCTGGAGAGATGTGGGTAGCAGTGTCCCTGAGGGCTCTGTCCTTGGACCAGTGCTGTTCAATATCTTCATCAGTGATTTGGATGAGGGTGTTGAAAGCACTGTGTCCAAATTCGCAGACGACACCAAACTATGGGATACAGTAAACACACTTGAAGGCAGGGAGGAAATCTGGGTGGATCTGGATAGACTGAAGAAGTGGGCGGATCAGAATAGGATGCAATTTAACAAGGATAAGTGCAAGGTGCTGCACCTGGGCAGAAAGAATCTCCGATACCCCAATAGATGGGACGTACCATGCTGAGTACCACAGCAGTGGAAAGGGATCTTGGAGTCATAGCCGACACAAAAATTAACATGAGTCGCCAATGTGACGAGGTAATAAGTAAAGCTAACTGCACTCTTTCTTGTATTATAGGTGCATCACAAGCAGGTCTAGGGCGGTGATACTTCCCCTCTATGTGGCATTGGTGAGACCACAGCTGGAGTACTGTGTCCAGTTTTGGACGTCGCACTTCAAGAGGGATGTGGATAACCTTGAAAGGGTTCAGAGGAGGGCTATTTGGGCCTGCAGGTAAGATTGTATGAAGACAGACTGAGGGACCTGAATAACTTCAGCCTCCACAAGAGAAGGCTGAGAGGTAATCTTGTGGCTGTCTACCAACTCGTCGGGGGGGTCATCAGGGAATAGGGGATACTCTGTTTACCAGGGTGCCCCTCGGGGTTACTAGAAATAACAGCCACAAACTGAAAGACAGTAGATTTAAATTGGACATCAGGAAGAAATTCTTTACAGTGAGGGTTGCCAAAATATGGAATGGGCTTCTGTGGGAGGTGGTGCTCTCCCCTACCTTGGAGGTGTTCAAGAAGAGACTGGCACTCTTTCCTGCCTGGGGCAGGGAGTCGGACTCGATGATCTACTAGGTCCCTTCCGACCCTAGAAATCTATGAAAATTTCAGCCCTTTTAAAATAGAAGAGCTCTCCACAGCAAATGCCTTAAGCATAACTCTCGGAAGGTGACGTCGTTCCTCACGATACAGGGTGATGCTAACTTTGCTTTCACCAACTAATCCATTGGCACTCTGCAGTGGTAGCTGCAGTATTAATGGTCAGTGCTGCTAACCTACATGACATGATTCACACTCATAATCCCTGAGAACTGTCTGCAGAGATTTGTCAGATTCCAGTTCCTGAGCCATGGACACCCCAGGAACCTATGAGTTTTGCCATCATTACGCACAGTCTCTCCCTCGGAGTCCACACACCATGCTAACCTGAGCACTGGCCAGATCTCCGGATCTGTCTCACTCCATCCAGTTTGACCCACTCACATGCACTGTGTTTTTAATTAACCTTGGAACAGCAAAGAATGGTCCTTTTTTTGCCAAATACAGACATATTTCACACAGACGGTGACAAGCTAATTAAGTTAATTCTTATGACACCTCTCTGCAAGATGAGGCTAAGGTTGACTTGTTCTGCAATGCGCAGTATTGGGCTGATTAAAAAATAATTACTACTTCGCCAAGGACAAGAACAAGAAGTTAATTAAAAGAATGAGGTGTAACCTTAATGAAACTCATCCGATTGTATTCACTCAGGCACTCTGCAGCCAAATCCCTCCATTAGAATATAAATCCATGTTGTCTCTTTCTTCACAAGTGTTTGCAAATGCCCTCCCGTTCCTTTTTCCTAGGGAAAGAATATGAATTATTTGACCAGCATAGAGCAAAAAAACTTGGCATTTTTCCAGGCTGTGAATTTTAAGGTAGTCTAAGCGATCTGTGAGATGAGACATGGGCATCCCATTGTTATCTTTGCAGTGCAACAGGACCTTGAAAAGGCCTCACTCAAGCTCATAGTGCAAACAAGAACACAAATGTAAAGTGAAAGACCATTAGCACTGAGGCAGTTCTTTTATGTGGATAGTTTATTTGATGAAAAATGCAATTTTAGGTTGATCAAAACTATTGACATGGATCCAGCAAGTTGCTCCATCTGGGAAAACAACTGAAAAGGCTGAGCTATTTCTAAACAAAAATTCATTTCAGAATGATGTTTCCCTGCAAAGTTGAGCTAACTTGATTTTTAAAATGATTCACTTTCAGTCAAAGGAATGTTTCATTTTAATTGACACAGTTTTTCTTTCTTCTCCAGTCCCTCATTTAGATAAGAAAAAAAAATCCTTTAGGGTAAATGGAAGAACTTATTTAATTCATCCACCAAACAAACAAACAAACAAACAAACAACTTGCACAATTCCCAAGACCTCCCCTGGCACAAAGAGCTTGCATTGGAGAGGCACAGAAACTGGAACAGGAAAGAGTTTCAGAGAATGGCAGTGGGGAATAAAGTGTAAGTCTACCCAGTCCCAGTGCCTTATCCCCCTGGAGCACACCGCCTCTCGCAAACTGACTAAGCAGCTTTAAAAATCTCAGCCTTAGTTCTTTTCCTCTCATGCACAATAGATTATATAAAGGAGCATAAGTATTTTACATTTGCTGTAATGGGATCATATTCAAGCTGCCATCCCAATAGCTGAGACAGTTGTTTATATCCGCATGTGCCTCATAAAAGGGCTTTCAGCTAGGTTCTTCAGGCCCCATGCAGATGTGCTATATTAGCATCCCTACTAACACACAGTTTTACACTAGTAAGCGGCCTCCACAGTAAAGGAGGATCCTCCTGCTCTGATGCCTTTGTGCAGCCACAACCCTCTGTTTCAAGAAGGATTGTGATTTACCCAGGAGATTCTTTAACTCCAAGGCGTTCTGGGACTTTCCAAAGAAGGGAGGGCGTCGGTGTTGCTCATGAAAAGATGCCACTCACCTCTCCTCTGACAGGTCACCTCCAATAATGGGCCTGGCCTCTGAGCTAATGACAGTAGGATAAATATGGGGCGCGGGGGAAGGGAGAAGCACAGAAAGAGCAGCCTCCATGCTACTGGCCAGCTGTTACCATCACCCCCGGCAGCAGGGCTGCAGCTGCCACCCCTGTGTACTGCTGTCACCCAGGGTGCAGAGCCACCAGCTACAACTGACTACAGGGCACCCACTGCACTGTACCAAGTGTTCTCAACTCCTCCTGAAGCCGATAGGAAGTGAAAGATACTCAGCGTCTCATCACTTTGAAGGATCTAAGAACCAATTACTGTCTCTGAACTGATGCCAGAAAGCTGCTAGATGGTGCTGAAGCCATACAGGTGTATGTAGAGGCCATTAAAATACCTCAGAGTGAATTAAAGGTGTATAAACTGTGACAGATTGTTAGCCCAGGAAATACAGGACCTTCATTTATCTGTGGGCCAGCACTGGAAATGGCACAACAGGCTTCCACCACTATGCTGCAAAAGGAACACAGAAACATCCAGCCTCTTTGCCCCATTAATCACAGTCATAGGTTCATAGTTTTGAGGGGCTGGAAGGGACCTTACAGATCATCAGGTCCAGCCCCGCTACATTTGCACAGGAAAGACTGCTGGGGTCAGGTGACCCCAGCAAGAGGGGCATCAAGACCCTTTTTGAAGATCGTCAGGGTGGGTGACTGTACCAACTCTGGGGGAGCCTGTTCCAAACCCTCGGTACTCAACTTGTAAAGAAGTTTTGCCTTCTGTCTAGCCTGATGCGATCTTCAATCTGTTTGGGGGGCCATTATTTCTAGTCCTCGCCTGGGGGGCCTTGGTCAATAGATGCTCCCCCAGGCCCTTGATACACTTACAGGCTGCCACCAAGTCCCCTCTGAGTCTTCTCTTTGCCAAGCTAAACAGTCCCATGTCTTTCAGCCTCTCCACATATGACCTGCTCTCTAGGCCTCTAATCATGCACATGGCCTTCCTTTGGGCTCTTTCGAGCTTCTTGACATCCTTCCTGAAGTGCGGCACCCAGAACAGTCCTGTGTGTCAAGGCATCAATGTGTGTTGGTGGTTGCTCTGTTCAGTAAGAAGTCTCATCTGTCCAGGGCCTGGTCCAGGGCTGTGAATTCAAGGACCATCACAAGCTATAGCACCTTCCACTCCAAATGCAAGACATTTCTGTGAACTCATCTTCTCTGACAGCTATACATAGCACCCTGAATATTTAAACAACACATGCACAAATAACCCCATACAAGACAAACAAAGCCACTTTGCAGTGTGATTTCTTCCTCATGGGGAGAGGATGAAAGAACAAGCAACACCTGAGAAAACCTGAAATGAATAGAACAGCACAGCACAGAACCAGCACATGCATTACATAAAAGCTGCAGAGCTTGAGTTGCCACAAGATAGTGGAGATGACCATCCTCTTGCTGCTGACCAGGGAAGAGACTATCTGGTTGGTGGGCCTGTTGTTCGACTGCATAGTAGTAACTGTTGTGTCTCCTGATACTACTAAGGGGGGCACACTGTGGGGACTTTCTGCCTATGACACCCAGAAGGTTGAAATCAAGCTGCTAATACAGAAAGGAAGGAAGCGATCCATCTCCTTTCAAACCTAGCTCTCCACACACACGTGGATATCATTTCCCAGACGGTTCTTGCTTGGTGTCAAAGCTGATCCTGCAGCAAACAGTTCTGGCTGCTGGCAGGGAGCACAGCAACTGGAATTTATCAAAGTCTTCCCTATTCAGCCTAAGCTCCTTTCCATGCATTCAGGATAAAAAGGATATTATCACCAATCTGCTGTGCCCTCAACAGGGAGCAGGTGCAACTCAGCACAGGCCCCAGCAGGTATCTTTTCTGTCTTTGAGATTCTGCAAGGCGCACATCAGGACCATAGGGAGATCAGATGGGGTTTCTTGCTGTAGATGCTACACAACAATGGCTGAGCTATGCCATTAATTGACCTAATTATAATGGGAAGAGTCTATTTATACTCAAAATTCATCATCATCACTGGAGCTGATGCAGCTAAGGGTCTGTCAGCTGCAAGACATGTCAAGCGTGGCTTCCAACTGAGAGCAAAATTAGTACAGCTCCTCCCAGCTCACCCAGAAGTGCTGCCAACAGACCACGAGGGTCCTGGCTTAAGTCTCAGCTGCAACGATGTGAGATGAGCATGCAGCCAGCCTGGTCACCAGATAGGGGACCTAGCTAATTGGAGATGCCTGCAGTGCAACAGCAGATCTGCTCCCCAGATAGCAGACATAGTCCATTCTCCTGCATTTCAGGGCTCTCTTCAGTGTCACTTGGGACTGTTTCATCAGACTGACTTTAGTCTAGACTCACAACAAATACCACCCACTTGGTGTGGCCAGGATTGCAGCCTGGAAGGAGTCTGGCTTTCAGTGGCTCTTCCACAGACTTCAGTAAAAGTATCCCACAAGAGACTCCAGCATAACCAGAAGTTTAGTGAACCAGCCAGACAGCCGACTTCAAAAAGCCCCACAGTTGAAATATTCACTGTGGTGTTCCTGGTTCCTGTCTGTCCCGAGCTTTCCCCCAAGTGGTGAAATTTCATCCTCAGCAGAGTTGCATCCCGTTGCAAATGCTTTGTTTCTTACCATTGGCATCTCCATTTAACATCTTCCCCCCCTTGTTTTAAAGCTGTTATCTCCCTGGGAAGAAGTAGCACTGCACACCTACATGCAGAAATATACCTAAAGCCAAGCATACACACAGATGTGCACACTTTCACAGTTATAAACAACAAGCGTGCATGGAAGTGCATGTACAAGCCTGTGCTCACAAGTTTGCCTGCTCCTGTAAAACAGCTCTCTAAATGCAAACCCACCAGCTTCTAACAAACACATTCGACTTAGTTTGGGCATCACTATTTTGGCTTACATTTCCCTGCTGTTTTGTTGTTTAGCATTTATCTTTGTACTTAAAGAAGGCCTTTCTCCTCTGGGCTTCTTCTTTCCCCTCAGTACAGAGCCAGCATATACCCAAATGCCATCAGCCTGTCTATTCTGGGGCACGTCTACCCACAACCAGGAGCAGAAGAGCCTGAAATCTCAGAAAGGGGAGTGTCTGGCAGACTCAGTAGTAACACCTAGCTCTTATATAGCTGTCTGCATAAATAGCTCTCAAAGGAGGCACATATCACTTATCCCCATTTTAGAGGTGAGGAAAATGAGGTGCAAAAGTTAAGCGACTAGCCTGAGGTCACCCAGCTGGTTAGTGGTAAAGTCAAGAGCAGTATCCCTGTCTCCTGAGCCAAGTCTGCCATCCACTTCAGGTAAGTTAGACTTGAGGATGTTTACAGTTACTCCATCCTCATCACCTTATATACTCTCACCACAGGTCCAGGCCTTCAGTGCTGAATTTACTGTATTCTGCCCTTGCTCATGTCACTGAAAAGTTGCCTACAGGCCTCCGAGAGCCTGACATTTATAGTTGTTTACACCACTGCCGTTCTACAGACTTCAGCAGATTTACTTCTGACTTGTAATAGTGGAGATGAGAACAGAATCGTGCCCTTTGACTGCACCATGGGATCTCAAGCAGGAGGAGCAGCTGTGAGCAATGGATAGTTTCATAGTTTCATAGTAGCTAGGGTCAGGAGGGATCTGAACAGATCAGCTAGCCTGACCCCCTGCCACAGGCAGGAATGAATGCTGGGTTCACAAGACAGGTGATCATCCAACCTCCTCTTGAATTTGCCCAAGGCAGGGGCGAGGACCACTTCCCGGGGAAGTTGGTTCCAGATTTTCACCACCCTAATTGTAAAATATTGCCTTCTGATCTCTAACCTAAACCTATTCTCCATCAGCTTATTACCAGTGTTCCTCATTACCCCAGGTGCTGCTGGGGAGAAAAGGGCTCTATCTATTTGCTGTTGATCTCCCCTGATGAGTTTGTAGGCAGCCACCAGGTCCCCCTCAGCCTCCTCTTCTTGAGACTGAACAGGTTCAGGTCCCTCAGTCTCTCCTCATAGGGCCTGTCCTGCTGCCCTCTCACCAAGTGGGTGGCCCTCCTCTGAACCCTCTCCAGGCTGGCCACATCCCTCTTGAAGTGCAGTGCCCAGTACTGGACGCAGTACTCCAACTGCGGCCTGACCAAAGTCACATAGAGAGGGAGTATCACCTCTCTGGACCAGCTTGAGATGCACCTTTGGATGCATGACAAGGTACGGCTGGCCTTGCTGGCTGCGGTCTGGCATTGGCGGCTCATGTTCATCTTAGAGTCAATAATGACTCCAAGATCCCGTTCCACCTCTGTGCTTTCAAGAGGGGAACTCCCCAGTCTGTATGTATGCTGTGGACTCCTTCTCCCAAGGGGCAGCACCGTGCATTTGTAGATAGAGCAGGTCACTGGAATTAGGACACATCAATTCTATGCCTGCTTCTCTTAATGATTTACTATATGGCCTAGACAGATTAGTTCACCTCTTTGTACCTCAGTTTTCACCTTGTGAAACAAACCTAATGATGTTCACCACTGTTGAAGTGGTATGAGATAAGTGCAGGAAAAGCCTTCCCTGAACATCCTCAGCAGTGATGATGGGCAAAATACTGGCAGGAAAATCTAAACCATTGTGCTTTTTCTTTCTTCCTTACCAAACTGAAAATGGGATCATTCCAAAACAGCATACTGGGAAGACTGCTGCCAAGAGATGGGAGAAAATGTTCTCCTGGTTTCAGGTTGTTCTGGCTTTGGGCTGCAAAATTTCCAATTAAACCATAAGCACAGTATCTTGTAATAATAGGAGGAAAACAATACCCAGGATTCCAAACAGAGGAAACTGATTCTTATTTGAGTGAAACGTTCCCCTTTTTTACAAGTTCATCACAGCATGAAAATCTCGCTGCAAGGCTAAATCCCATTACACTAGGAGCATTCCCTGTCTGATGGCTACAGCCTTCTCCATATATATTAGAGCCCCTACAAGAAAGGGTCTTTACAAGCTATTCAGAAGAGAAATCAGCTTAAAACCAAACTGGAAAAATTTGTAGTTGATGGCTGATGGAAGGACCAGATTCAAAGGGACCCTGTGTCAGAACTCCATAGCCCCAAATACATACCATGACACTCAAAAGTTTTCTGTTCAGGCTCTCTCTGTGCTGAGCTAGTCCATTTATAGATAATTGGTGAGGAAACCGATGTTACATTTGTTCTGTTGGAGATTTTTGTTTGTTCAGTTTTAAAATGTAGCTAGGGCCACAACCTCGGACAATTGATCTACAGGTTTAATTCCCTGTTCGGATACAGTTTCTGTATGACTTTGGACGACACTTATTTTCCCTCTACCTCCGTTCCCGATATCAGGACTTCATAAGGGGTCAATCAAGATAATGATGTGAATGACTCTAAGAAGCTATTCAGATATTATCGTGATGGGGATCGATCAAGACAGATATATCACTAGAAAGTTGTGGGAGGGTTAGAAGCAATATTCCTTCCTTCTCATCTTACATTCAAGCAGGCTTGACTTACCAAGGCCAAGGTTGCTTGGACCCTTGGAGAAGGTGAGTATGAGTGGAGTCTATGAAGCTATGATGACTTTGGGCAAGGCATCTCAGAAACGAAGGTCATTTGAGTATCTGCTGCCAAAGTGCTCATTGTTAGAGAGGAGATGCACACACTCATTGCGTTTGCCCACTCAGTCTTAATTTTTGTTCCTTCTTGCTTGAAGCGGCTTCAGAAAATGTTTCAGTTGGTTTCTGACCTGAAGAAGGAAGTATCCTTGTTTTATAACTGTGCATATGTTATTGTCCATCCAAATATAAATACTGTTGAACTGTGATTCACATTACCGTTCATTCATAATTGCACACTAAACACCAAACGGCCACCTACTGTGGAAGAGAAACAGAGCTCTAAAGAGTTAATTCCAAGGGGATGGGGAGGTAAATACTGGAGCATCAAATGAGCCTGGAGTCAACTGAAATATGTGTGTATATGAAAATAATAATCCTTGAATAAGCTGTTGCCAAAGAAGCTAAGCTTCTGCATCCAATTTGTATCACATTCAGACAAGCGATGTTACAATGCTCGGCCCATATATTATACAATTATGGGAATGTGGCTTTCATTATGTTATTAAAGTGCTAGTTGTTATGACACAGACCATACTATCAACAGATGTTCTGTCACGGCAACTCTGCTGCTGCTGCAGTCTTCCACGCTTTGGGTGCCATGTTGCTTCTGTTAATAGAGGCCAACCGGGGTTAGCAGGAAGTGCTTCCAGGTCCCCCAGCTTGTTACTGGTTGGGCTCAGTTTACATGAGAAATTGGATTCCTGCAAGATACTGCCAGCTAAATGGTCCCCCCCTCCCTGCCCCCGGCCTTTCAAAATGCTCCTCTTCTTGTCGGCAGGAGTAAAGTAAACATAAACCAGATGGTCAAGCAGGGCATTCCCAGCGAGGAAGAAAATACATTTTCCTATAATCCCAATTAAAATAGTATGAAAAAAATAAAATATACAGTGTGTTTTATTTAGCGATTCTGTGTTTCCAGCTTCTGAAAGCCTAGTCCTCCTTTTTTACACTGTGGTAAATCAGATGTGCCTCTACTTAACCCAACCATGTTTTACAACGGTATGAAACCATTACCTAAAGAGATAAGGAACAGGCCAAAAAATATAAATGTTAGGAATAAATAAGACAAAGGTCAGGAGCTTAGATCACAGTCAGAATTTTCCAAAAATTTGGGATGAAAAGTAATGAAAAAAATCAATTCAAAGGGCATAGAGAAGTTTCAAAATTGTTTTCATTTTAAAAGCATCTGAAATGGACCGCATTTTATCTTCAAAATGCTTCACAGTTTTTAATGTGTTTTCTGTATTTCATAAAACACTGCAAATATCAAAAATATACCCACTTCTGGACAATGTGAAGTTTCAATAATTGTGAGCTTTAAAAAAAAACAAACAAACGATTTTCCTAGAAAATGAAAAAATGTTGACAAGTATAAAACAAAAAAAAACTTTATTGTAAAAAGTCATTTTTCAACTACAAACATGTTTTTAAAAATAGATCAGTTCTATCTATGAGAAACTGGGTAGGAATTTCTGGTTTGAAGCCATCTCAGCACAAAATTGAAATAGTCTTTATTTCATGCAGCAGAGGAATTGCACTCACTAATCAGCATTGCAACGGTCTCCTGTTAAGCAGAAGCAGAAGCATGTAAGCAATGTAAGCACATGCTTTGCTTAAGTGTGCTGTTGAATAGAAATGCAGCACTGTGGTAATGGGCTCACCACTGAGTATCACCTTAAGCATCGCCTTAACTTATCTTTGCTCTTTTATTAAGTCAATCTATTCTCTCCCTTCATTTTCAACTCTCTTTTTTCCATCCTTTTTCCCCTATATATTTCTTTTCGCCTCTTCTGCCCTAACGCTTTCTACTCCCTGTTTTATTATCCTTGCTATACCCCTCTCCTCTCCCTTTTCATTCAATCCCATGGCTTCCTGTGTTCCTCAAGTGCCGACATGATAGGGTTCCTCTCCTCTGTAGAGAAGACACGTGCTCTTCACAGTCTGTATTTAATCTGCAAGGCAGCACATCCTCCAGTCCTCGTTATGCCTTTTCTTGTCTGCTTGAACATACATCCCTCTTTGGTTGTTGTTTTATTTTTTCAGCATTCATTTAGCAGTCATGTTCAAAATCTATCCAACAGATTCTGCCAGTTTAATTTCCTACATAAATCTGTCAACTACTTGTGAAAGTTCAAAATAACAGCACTTTATATATACTTCATGAGTACTTCATAACACGCCTGTTGGGCATTAATGGGAAAGCTGCGTCTGAACCAAAGGCCCTTATATTTTCCAGAGACATTAGATAGCGTAGAGAATTTACTTTTTAATTAAAAGTTACCTTAAGGAGGAGAACAGAGAGAGTGAAGTAGGCTTGCTCCACTGGTGGAATGTACCAGGTAGTATATCGTCAGCCCAAACTAATTTGGGATCCAAGTGAAACCTACTGTTCCTGCTGTGCATGATTCGCATAGGCAATGAAACAGTCACGGCTCCCAACTATAGGACTTACTGCTTTACCTCAAGCTGTAGATGCTCATGTGGTCAGCTCTTCAGGTCCCTGCTTCCATTTCCATTCACAGTCAAGATGGTGGTCATTACACAGACACCTCTCAGTTCTGTTCAGGCACAGATCTCATTTTTAAAATGACACTTTAAATAAATGGCCAGAAGTGGCCCAAGTTCACTGTCTTGCAGGCAAGGCAGCTTTTTCAGATTGACATTCTTGCTTCCAGTCCACACCACAAACTCAGATGAGCCTTGCACCACAGTCATGCAAATGTCATGAATTCATTCACCTGTACTTTGCCATGTTGACAGTGACAAAAAATAATATTTTACTCATCCGGCAAAACTTACTGCCTCCAAACAAATGAGCAAGCAGCTGAATAAAACTTAGGATGGATCAATTAGACTGTAATCAGTTAATAGGCACTGAGTTTTCATTGAGCTTTTTTGTATTCAAAGCCTTTTTGAACATACAGACTTTATTTATAAATGTCTATCCTCACAGATACAACAATAAGCCTGAGAGCATTCAGTTTCTGCAGTCTAATATTTACCAAAGACCAGATACTATTCCAATATTGGCCACCTAAATGGATCTGTAAGCCTGAGTCACAAAAAAAAAAACAAGGAGAAGGAAAAAGACCCATCCTTATTTGGTATTAACACTTTGAGGGGCTCAAGCAGAACGGGTTAGCACTTATTAGATCTACTTACATGCCTAACACACAGAACAGAATCTGGCTCTGATGTTCATGCCTGGGAGCGGCACCCAGAATTCCCAGCTGGTCTCCCCATCTAAGCACTAACCAGGACTGCTTAGCTTCCCCACACAGACAGGACTGCATGTATTCAGTCCAGCATGCCTAATAATACAACATATGTCCATACATAAACCTGTATATTGGTCTGTGTATTTTAAAAGCTCTAGCTGTTTTTAAAAGAAGCCAAACATGAGCATGTACATGAGTCAGTAAGACAGAGAGAAAAGTGAAGAAACTTTATGCACTAAACCAGGGGCCGCCAACCTCAAACACAAGTGTCACCTAGCCGGCTTGTGGCATCAGGAAGGAGACAGGCAGCACAGCAGCCAATAGGGCAGGAAGCAGAAAACAGACCAGAAGATCAGGCAGGGAGTACAGGGTAGGAAGGCAAAAAGAGGAGACCCAATAGGGAGTATGGGGCAAACAGCGTAGCAACACATCAGGTAAAGGAAGGGGATGAGAGAAGCATTCAGGGAAGGTGCCAGGCTACTTTGTGGCATGCCTGCCAAAAACGTTGGCCTCCATTGCATTAAATTAAACAGATCTCTGGTGGACTGATCATTGGACTGGATGACCTTCTGAGAGGCCCCTTCCAGACCTACTTTTCTATGATTCTGTAACTAAAGATTATACCATAATGCACATGCCTGGACAACTTCGCTCTGGTATTTCCTAAGAAACTGTGTCTGTGTGTGCATGCATGTGTTCACGCATGCACATGCAAAGTAATTTACAGAGGATCCAAAAGATGGTAAAGAAGTTGCAGACTTAATATCAGCACCCTACATGAAAGATCTTAGGCCAAGATTTGCAAGGGACAGATTATCAGAGGGTGCATTTTCAGCACTTTATCAAGCAGCCCCTTTACAGTCTCTGAAGGAACTGTAAGGCAACAAATGCAGAAACAATTATCAAATAAATACTGTTTTAAGCACATCTCTCATAATTAAATTTCAGAACACATTACCAAAAAATAGCTTCTATCTACTTTGGATGCTTCTATTGACTTCCATTATTGTCATACCTGAGCCCCTCAGAGACTTTGATGCATTTATCCTCTCAACACTCCTGTCAGGTAGGGCAGAAAGAATAAGGTCCAGATCGTCAGAGGTATGAAAGCTGCTAATTCCCACTGAAATAATTTTGAGAAAGGACATTTCATTTGATCTGAAATCATTTTCACTGTCCTGTTGCAGTCAATGGGAGGAAGGAGCTTACTTACCTTTAAGCACCTGGGCCTCAGTCACCTGCCCAAAATCAAAATCTGTGGTCTAGCAAAGAACCAAACTGAGGTCTTTCCCATCTGGTAATGCCTAACCACTAGATGACCTCTCTATTCTAGCACTGGAACCCAATATATGAGAAGGATGAGAACATCCATGGATAAGCACACTCATGATTATATCATCTCTCAACTAACGAGATCTCTTATTTTCACTTTTCCCTTATATGGAGAATGGGGAACATCCACAGTTCCTAAGCTAGGAATAAATATTGTGTAAGGGGTATGCACCATGGAGAACAGAAAACAATCACTAGCTTAATCTCCATGGACATTTTATTACATAGCTCCCCACTGCAAGTGTTCTTGCACATTCTCTGAAACATGGTTCTGGTCATTGCTAGTAACAGACTACAAGACAAGATGGAAATCTGGTTTAATCAAGCAAGAGAAGTCATATATCCTAGTACATTATCCTTTGGTTCTTGGGATGTTTTAGGTTATTGTTCCAAGAAGCTATCACGGGAGTGGAAATTCTTTGTTTCAAATAATATTGATTTATTTCTGGCACCATATAATACATTGTTTGGTTGACCCTGCCTATTAAAATACATGCTTATGAAATGTAATATTACTCTATTAAATTGCCATTTTGCTCCATGGAAAGTGGCACTTTTTTCTTCCAGAAAAAAGTACAGCCTAGCAATAATGTTTTAAAACATCACAGCTGGTGATCTGAGCAGGGCTAATATTATTTTTCATGCTGCTAATATTTTTAAAGTCGAAACTGAGATGTTTCTATGAAAGTTTTAATATAAAACAAAATCTGAGTTAGCCAATCTTCTAGCTTAGCGGTTGCTGTTATGTTTGTCCAAGGGTATTTAGAAATAAACAACTCCAGACATAAGGGTAAGAAAGAGTGCTACCAGGCTGGCAAGCGCAGAACATATTGTGAACATATAGTAAAGCTATGCATACATTACCATTAACAGATTCAACAGAAAGTACCTTAGATTCTCACGTGCATATTCAGCACATTCGTATCTCTCACAGTAGGCAACTTTTCAGAGCCACAGGCTGAAACAAGCCAGCTTGAGCCTGAGGTGGGCTGGTATTCTCTGCCATGTCCATCACCACCACTGCTTTTGCTTGCACCGAGTAACAAAAGCAGGAATTCTTTTAGATTTGGGTAAAATATTGCTTTATGCTCATGGATTTGCTCTTTATTTTCCCAAGATGCAGGTGGCCACCCTGTCTAATGAGGCTACAGGAGGCTCACAGCAGTGAGGGAATCAATGAAACCAAATATGCACAAAGCACTGAAAGTGTACACGAAAACTTTACTCATTTTCCATTTATCAGGCATTATAGTATCTACAAAGGTATTTGCTGGAAAGCTGAGAAATGTATCTCCTGTGAAAACCTTTGAGAATAAAACTCCACACAGGTAACTACCACTCTCCCACCATGCCTGTATTAAATGGAGTAGAGTAGTCATCTGCAATCTATTTGGACAATGACTCTTCTCTCTGTATGCAGCTGCCACAGGTATCATAGCTGATGTAAATATGAATCTTTACTGACACCTAGCGGTCACTGCAGAGGATAATTGAGTTTGATTGCAAGCATCTTAGGCCCTTACTGTATATCAATTTAGTGGCATGTCTAACTGCAATAAATATAGATTTATTAACAAGGAATGTCCTTGTTCTCATATATATCCATCTTACAAATGTCTTGTGTCATGCTAATAATGTTTCTGTGACCTAACTCAGGAAAAGTATAATTGGCTTTCTTGGGTCAATGTAAGATGTTAAATGTACATTTCAAGAGGCTCAAACTGTTCCAACAGAGCTAGTATTATTATTATGCATTCTGGATAAAATCCAGGCTCCATTGAAGACAGTGATAGTTTTGCCACTGATTTTGATGGGTTCACATTTTTATCCTGTAGGCCTATATTTCTCTTGATTACTGTTCTTAAAGGATTTTCTATTTGTAATTACTTAAAAGTGTTTCTGAAACCACATTTTTTTCATGAAGATCTATATGAAAATGTGTGATCTCAGAAATGCTCACATGAGACAATAGTCCATGGCTTTGCAACATCCAAATCCAGATGTTTTTGGTGAGAAAGAAATAGATGACCTGGGAATTAAACCCAGGCCCCTTGGCTTCCTTCCAGATGTTCTACCAGCTGCTCACACCAAGTCCCCTCTGGTCAATTACTTTACTTGATGCTTCTAATCAACAATATTATATATGTGATGCTATAAACTTTTGTATTTAATATTAGCTCATAACTCAGCATCCAAAACCAGATGTTTCTGGTGAGAAAGAAATTGATGACTTATCAGAGGATTGAACCCAGGCCCCTTGGCTAACTTCCAGATAGTCTACCAGCTAAGCTGCAAAGCTAACTGGTTACCTCCTGCTCCCTCTGGTCAGTTTCTCTTCATGAAAGAAAGAGTAAAAGCATTTCAGCTCTCCCAACACAATACACAAAAATATATGAGAAAACTTTTTATAAACCCTTATAAAACAGGAGAACACTGAGTCATGTTAAGGCAGCAGGGTGCATTTTCCTTTCAGAAGATCTTTTTGTCAAATCCCCACCGTGCCTTAAAGCTTGAATAGCCGGACAGTCTTGAGGGTCCGTACAGAAACATATCTAGACAAGGAACCTGAGGATCCAGGATTTTCAACAGGAGGGTGCAGCATACTGTCCCTCAGACCATGGGAGGAAGGGGGCAAGGTGTGGCTGGTGTCCCCAGGTCAGCAGAGGACACTAGACAGCCAGGCAGGGAGCAAGCACCAAAGAGGGGGTACGTGCCTTTGCCGGCACCACTGCCATTATCCTCAACTGACCTGAGGGCGGGGAGCTAGAGCTGTTCCTGCTCTGCTCTAGTCAGGGGCTGGGGAAGCAGTCGTGTAGAGAGTTGGGCTCAACTGGAACAGTAGCAGTGGTACACAGGTTCTTTCTTCCAGTGCTTACTCCCCGCCAGCAGAGGCCACTTGCAGGAAGAGGAGCAGGCAGGGAACAGGGGCTAGAAGAAGAAACCTGTGCACTGCTGCCACTGTCCCTGCCAAGCCTGAAATCCTGAACAGCTGTAGCTCACAGCTGTAGCAGGACAGGAGAGGCTCTGGGGCTCCTTCTGCAACTGGATTACCTGGGGACAATGGCAGCAGCAGCACAAGGGAGTACATTCACACTCCTGCGCCTGCTGCCCCCTTCCCAAATGCACTCCTGTATTCAGAAGCAGCATGAGGCAAAATGAATTTGCCCCTTAATATGTCACTCTTTCAGCATTTCTACATACTCAATTGGGTACTATGGTATTACATAGCCTCTAAGGCTGTCCTTCAGACAGCACAGTGTTATGTACGATACAGAACAGCATGTAGGCTAAAAGAATAAAAATTGAATCTGTGAAGCTGGAAAATCAAATGCACTAGCTTTAAATCTAAGGAAGTTTTATAAACCCAGATCCAACAAAGCTCATAAGCTTTTAAGCATATAGAAGTTCTATTGAAAACAATGGACTACTCACATGCTTAGTTAAGCACATTTAGGCCATACAGGGGGAATGCTGCCTGGACTGTTCTTCTAAAACAACTGTACTACTGCTGTTGTTGGATGTATCCCACTTTGTGCAGTATCGCAAATACATGTATTTGTTCAAAGATACATCAGGGACTTTACATCCATTTATTGGTTGTTTTCAGTCTTTAATGATAGACACAAAAGTTGAGTAAAGGCCTTCCATGCTATAACATCCAGACTCTACAGTTTTAAAAGCTTTGTTCAGGATTAAAAAGATATCATCCACCTCAAAATTGCTAACATGTCAAAAAACATTTGTCTGCTATTGAGAAAGGCAAATGTTAAGGGTATTGTAACTGAAATTACAAAAAAGCTCTCTCTTACTTTCAGAACAAGTCTTCTGTGCATTTGAACGCTTTGTCAAGAACCAATTTCACAGCTTCCCCAATTAACTAGAAAGAATACATGCATCTTCCACACAGCAAGTGTAAAGAGAAGAATGTTGTTTAAAACAAGAAAATGTGATTATGAAGCAAAAGAATTAGCTGCGGGAGTCAGGGGCAAATGCACGACCTGAAATGACTTTAAATTCTTTTTGTTTCTTAAATTGGCTGTCTTTCAAGATGATGGTGTCTCCTCAAGATTAGTTGGTATAAACAATAAGGATTACAAATCCAATTTAGCAAACTTTGGGTCCACATACTTACTTGCAGATTCCACTGCTACCAGTCGAGTGAGCCATCTGAACTGAAAGCAGGACTACAAACAACTGAAAGCAGAATTTTCATCCTACAGAAAACTTTGAGATTTCAACTTTTGGGGGTTTTAGGGGATTTCAACATTTGGGGTTTTCAGTATTTTTCCCCAAATATTGACATTTTTTCACAAAATTAAAAACTTCAAGACATTTTGTTTGGACGCATTAGTCAACTCCATATTGTATTGTAGTTTATTAGTTAAACATGATACAGTCAAAATGAAATACACTTATTTTGTGACAATGAAATGGTTAGATAATTAAACTGATATGATCCAATGAAACATTGTGGTTAAGCCCAATCATTATTTAACAACAAAAAAACCTTTCAACAAGACTGTCCCTCTGACAGTAGCAGCCTTAGGGGAGGGCATACCAGGCAACCGCCTGGGGCCCCACACTTTAGGAGGCCCAAATTTGGGGGGGGGGGGGGGGAGTTTTGCAAGGAAGTGGCTCTATTTGCATTTTGACACAACTATTTATCTAAATTCCCCCAAAAAATATTTAAAAGATCCATGATACAACTGTGGTGGGTTAATATTTACCTGGGTACATACCTCTAAGGGGCCCCAAATGACTCTCTTGCCCAGGGCCCCAACAACCCTAAGCTCCTTAGGGGGCTCCACCACCCCCTCTAAGCTCCTTCAGAGCCGACCTGTTTACTTTGCAGAGAGGCGAGTAGGGTTGCCAACACTCCAGGACTGCCCCGGTGTCTCCAGGAATTAGATATAGATCTCCAGGAGACTGCTAAGAGTCACGAAGGAGATAAATGGTAGGGCATTCATTAAAATAAATATTAAACGTTTAATCTGATTTATACAGCAGTCCAGTATTTGTAATAATAGTAATCCAATGTATACAGTAATCCAGTGAGTATTTATAATATAACAGTAATGTGCATTTGCCTTCCTGATGTAAAGTCTACTCACCATAATCTGTAATGTATATTGCCCACAGTTGAGACTTTTATTCTGCCACCTGTATGCAGAGATAGATGTGGACAGCTTAGACCAAAAGACAACCAAGACGAATATTATCAGGAACAGTTGAGGCTGGTGTCTGGATGCAGCATGTTTAATCGGTGTCTCTGGTTGGGGCAGATCACAAAGCAAGAGAAGTTCTGCAGGTTGCAGAGCATCACCCACATTTCATGTGTTAATAGGATATAATATTGTGTGGGGCCTAACCCTGTTTTACAAAGGCATTGAGCACCTAACAAGACTGGATCCATTATGAATACAAACTACTCAATCCATCTGCTAATGAAAAAGAAGTTGGGGATATAATGGATTTATACTCAATCATGACATTTAATTCCAAGTGCTCAAATTCAAAATCTTAGTCTAACATAACGGTTCTCAGCCTCATTAGATTCAAGGCAACCCCCATCGGATTCAAAGGACCCCTTGGAAAATGCCAGCTCTTACCTGTTATTAATTTTTCACCTATGGAAAAATAATAGAGCAATTATGTTGCTGCAAAGAACTCAGAAAGACCATAACAGGTCAGAATAGTTTTGACACTATTGAGTGCCATTTGAAATCTCTGGGTTAATCTTGTGAAAGGTAGGGCAGATTTGCACCTTATAGAATAACCAGTGTAGGTATATATGTATATATCTACGTATAGCACAAGTTTTGATGAGCTGAAGCTCACTTCATCAGATGCTGTGAATGAAAGGACGTGCAGAAAGTAGATTATAAGAAGAAGAGAGAAATTAGAATACAAAAGGCAATGAGGGGGAAGGAAGGGGATGAGTGCTGAGAAAGGCAAACAAGCAATAAGCCCACAGGGACAAAGGAGTCACAAAAGATATTCCAAGAATCTGTAGCCTCTGTTTAAACCATATTTAACACAATTCAGTCTAGGGATGTCTTCTTGTTCTGCAATTGCCTGTTCAAATGAGGTTTTAAAAATTTTCTGTGTAAAAACAGCCACCCTCAGGTCAGCAATAGTGTCCACGGAGGTTTAAAAGTCTTCTGCCACAGGCTTGTGAATCATGTGGGTGTTTGCACACCTAGCAGTGCTGAGGTTGTGCAACACTCTCAGAATAACTGGTCTGAGAGATGCCAGTCAGACTCCATCTGCCCTGTTTTAAACAACAGGAAACAAAAGAAGCCACCAGTAGAGAACTGGCCCTTCAGGTTTTAATGCTATATTTTAACATTGTTCAAATTCTTCTCTTCGGGAAGACAAATGCGACGGATGGAAATCCGTCTAGATTCAGTGTGCACTCAGGATATACCAGAGTCATCTGATCATAGCAGGGAAAAAAAACTTTAACTTATTCCTGCCACAGACTATAGTAGATCTCAGCCAACCTCTCTGTTCCTCAGTTTGCCTGTCTCTAGAATGAATATTATTCCTACCTAGCTCTTAGGGAATGAAGTCAGGATTAATTTCACGTGTAAAGTTCTTTAGATTCATGTGCATTACAGGATTAATTGAAGTAAACTATCAAGTTATGTCCCTTGCATCAGCCCATGATACAGGACATCAGCCACACTACAGAAGAACAACTGAGCTGCAGCATCCTCATTAGCACAGACCTATTAGCCAGTCCATGAGCAGTGAATAGATAGATGGCAAGAAAAGACCCCTGAGACAAAGAGTTGAGAGGAAATGGTGGGAAGCCATTGGAGGCCAATGAGCCCACAGTTGGCTCACATCACTAGACTGACTCCCCTTACAAAGTAGTTATGCAAACAGCTTGCTAAATAGGGGCTGCCTTGAGAGATGACCTCTCTCTTAGTCATGCAGGCCAGCTCATGTTACACCACTACTCCATATGACTATGTAAGAACAGAAGCCAAATACAAGCTATAATTCAAGGTAATTTAGTAGCAAAGGCGAGTCCTCTGAACTCCTAGACGAGAAAGCAATGCAGAAATGGACAGCTTTGTTCTTATATTCCTCGTCTCCTCCGCTCCTGGGATTCCTTCCCCTTGTTGAATGTCTGTTTCCTTGGGTTTCCCTGGGATGTTAGGGAACAGCGAATAGGTTGAACATTGCAGAACCTATTTACTGAATGTATATCTCATCTGCATTAGTCAGGAGTAAAGCAGCTAAAACAAAATGGAGTCTTCTTGCTTGAATTGGGGGTGTTGCACCTTCTGGCTGATTTGCATTGTGCCCTCACCATTGCTTCCAGCTTAATCTGTTAAAACTGTTGCAAGAGCTAGGAACATGTGGATAGTTCAGTCAACCAGAAATACATTGCCAGAATGAGACAGAGGAAGCATGCTGCTGCTAGCTTCGTTAGCATTCAGAGGGAGAGAGCAACCTGCCCACCCTGCACACAGGGTTTCATTGAGCTCAGTCACTCAAAACCCATTGACAATATGTTTCATTTTCATTGTCAGAAATACTGCACTTCCCATGGTTGTACTGTCTGCTCTTCAGATCCTCTCTCTGTGGGGAACTTTGCCAAACAAGGGGCAACAGAGTTGGGGACAAATTCTCTGCTGGATTAATTCCATTTGAGTCCATCTTTCATATAGGCAGAGAATTAGGCTTTGCCTTTAGATCGCTTTGGGCTGTACTCGGTTTTCTTCATACTCTGATGGAGAGGTGTCACCAAGAGTAGTATGAGCCCACCTTTGACCTTGAGTCAGGCAGCTCAGTCTGACATGCTTTCTCTGGCCTCCAAGCTTGGAGGCCAGGTAATATTGGCCTCCAAGCGTGCTAAATTAAAGCTGCCTTAGGTATATTTCCAAGTGTTTCAGCTAAACCTCTGGCTGTAGGGTAAATACAGTCTGAGGAGGTAACCTCCAGTTTCCAGGCCAGGTCCAGGAAACACAAGACACAACCCAAAGTCAGTGGCAATGAATAAGACAAAATATTTCTGAGAAATAGCATCAGAGCCAACATACTCTATTTTATGATCAAAATCATGAATGTCAACTAACACAGTCTTTCTAAAAATCGCTGTGTCTGCAGTTTATATTTCCAATATTCCTTGCAATGTTTTGTAAGTTCTAATTGTTTGAATCAGGTCTCTTAAGACAATAAAAGATTATGCCTATTTCTACAGCGGATGGGTCCAGGGATCATGGAGATCAGAACCCTTCCTGCAATGTGGCTGTACCTAATGCTGAAGAAGACATAAAAAAGAAAATATGTGCTTTGCAACTGGGCAATGCAAGGGGGATATTTCTTCCTGCTTCTCAATACATGGTCAGCTAATACCCTGAAGATCTGACTGTTCATTGATTTCATGAGAGAGATCAGCTTTTGACCACCTTCAGTTATATCTGTATTTCAGGTAAAATAAATGTTTTGTTAATTTTCCCATTAACATTTTGACAAAAGTAATGTGCTTCCACAAAACATTTCAATTTTGTCAAATCAGTTGATAGCCATTTTCAACTTTTTTGAGAGACATATTTTGCATCCTATATTGAAGCACAGTATTAAAATTACAAATTAGGATTGAGTATAATATTCATTAAAACCAAATAAGATAATCAGAGATTTTTTCCTGACATGAACTCATTGCTAAAAGAGACATAATACTACAAGATGGAAAGGTTGATCATCTGTGTTTTGTTGATCCAAGAAAAGATGAAGATTATCCGATGCTTTGCAAGCATCAGCTGACTTCACAGGTGCTGGGATTTTCAGGAGCAAATTCCATTGAGATTTACTGTATATGTACATTTGAAAATGAATAATTATTTTTAACAGATTACAATCTAGCAAGAGCATTTTGTATACTAATCAACAGGACTGTGGCAAGGATTTAGTGCATTAACTACTAAGACCACAGCAATGAGTTATCCTAGGCTAAAAACAGACTACAAGTTTACTCCAGGACAAGGAATGTTATCCTGGGATCTCTATGTCCCACTTTACATGGCTGTCACATATCCAAATTAGCACTCTGCCCCAGTACAATCAGGGCCATTTTGAGGGAACTGCCATTCAAGATGCATGTATAAATGATTGTCCTGTCCTGTTTTGATGGAAGTCAAAACCTGCAACACAGCCCCAGATTAAATGTCAGTGTTTAGTCCCAGAGCCTAACCAGATAAAACCAGTTCACCAGACTTCACTGTATTTAGAAATATTCCACTTCAGCAGAAATGGTATTGGAAATAACCAAGGTAAAATGTGAACTATTCCAGGCAGAGAAATCAGGAATATGAGGGACAGAGCAGGCAGTAGAATGAGCTGGCGGGGTGGCAGGGAGGAGTGGGGGGTAAATACTGCAGCACAAATGCAGAAGCCATATGCTCAGGGTGCAGCATATAGCCCATGCTACATGTGGTCGGGGCCGCTTGTACATGTCACAGAAATTGTCTATTTTTGTGGTTCAATTACATCATGCTGTACATATCTGGGGGGGGGGGTTCCTATTGAAATGAGTTTGTTACGTTGTAAACTAAACCACATCTGCACCTAGTTTAATTTGCAGTGTAGCTATTTGTAATGTTGCAGCCTTTTGGCAACCTCCCCCCACCCCAACCGCAGAAGAGATGGGCTGAAGGCAGAAGCAGTGAGGGGCCCAATGCTTTTTTTTTTTTTTTTTTTTTGCGGAGCCTGCCCGTCTCCCCCACAGCTAGGGGGTAGCTGCCGGCAGGCTGCACGGCCACTGAGCTGTCAGGGCCCTGGTCCTTCCCTCCACAGTGACAGCATCCCCTGGGGCCACCTGGGCAGGCTGCTACCAGGCTGGATGTTGCCCCAGCTCAGGCTCAGGCTCAGGCTCAGGCTCAGGCTCAGGGAATAGTTGGATTGGGCTGGGTGCTGCCCTGAACTGGGGCAGCACCTGCCCGCTAGCCACCCATCCAGGCAGCCCCAGGGGGTGCTGCTGCAACAGAGGGAAGAACTGGGGTCCACCACAGCTCACAGCCCACTGACAGCTCACCCCCCAGCTGCAGGAGAGATAGGCAGGCTCTGCAAGGGAAAAAAAAAAAAGGATAGGGCCCCTCACCACCTTCCCCCCACCCCACAACAGAGCCTGCACACACGAGCTGCCAGCAGGCTGCACAGCCCCTCAGCTGCAGGGGGCCCCACTCCTGCCCTCCATGGCAGCAGCACTCCCCACCCCCCGGGACCACCCGGGAGGGGAGCTAGCAGGCCGAGGGCTCAGAGGCAGCACCCCACTGGATCCAAGTCTTCCCAGAGCCCTCCTGGGGAGCAGCATCCTGAGCTGCGGGGGTCCCGGTTCTTCCCTCCATGATGGCAGCACCCACATTGCTGCCCAGGTGGGTGGATAGCCAATGGGTGCTGCCCCAGCTCAGAGAAAGCACCTAGCCTGATCCAACTAGTCCCCGCGCCTGAGCTGGGGCAGCATCCAGCTTGCTAGCAGCCCACCCGGGCAGCCCTAGGAGGGCCCCACTGCCACAGAGGGAAGGACTGGTGTCCCCCGCAGCTCAGGATCCACTCAACCCACCAGCAGCTCATCCCCTGTCTGCAGGAGATGTGGGCAGGCTCCGTGAAAATAAAGAAAGAAAGAAAGGATTGGGTCCCCTGCTGTAACAGTGATGGAAGCCCCTAAATTTAAACAGTGGGTTTTTAATAGTCGCAATTAAAAACCCACCATTTCAACTGAGGGGACTAAACCCCCATCATGTGTACAAGCACCCAGGGTCTGTCCACAACTCTCCTGGGGTTACCAGATTTCCTCGAGGATTCAACCAACCCAAGTGTATGGCTACTGAGCACACTAGGTTAGGAGATATGATGACAGAGGCTAGATGAGCTCAGTGTCTTGAAATCCAGACCTAGTCCCAAGTCAACTGTAAAGACCCCCTTTGACTCGGTGGGCTTTAGATCAGAACCTGTACCTGGCAAAATGAGTGGAGGAAGCAGTTGTGGCTCTGGTGTCAGCCACAGAAAAACTGCTAAGCAGTGTCCAGCAGCTGGCAATGTTTGTTAAGGAGATGATTCAGCAAGGGCTGGTTGCTGAGCTCATTAGTGGGTTTCCACTCCCTCCATTAATGACACTCACACCGTGTGGGCATGCAGCATGGGTGGGATCCACCATATGGAGCTGATGATTGTTCCACACCACACACAGAGGCTACAGATCCTAACCACAGCTGTCTGGGCATGTGCTCGCTGCTGCTTCTGGTTGACCTAACCTAATTAACTTGGGCTAGTGTCTTTAATGGCAGTTGCTGATTTGTGGATTGGTAGGAGTATTTCCAGGGAGCTGGAACAGAAATTCTTGGGACAACACAGACTCTACATCTCTTTCTCCTTCTCCTTCCTCTCGTCACTTCTTTCATGAATGGTCTCCCACTCCTGCATGGTGCTGCTGCTTTCTCCGCAGTGTTGCCTCCTGTCCTGTCCTAGTGTCAGCTGTTCTCTTCAGACTGATATTTGCACTCCCTTCCCCAGGTGCAACACCACCAGCACCAATGTAAGAAGAACACCAGAGGCCTGGCCCAGGCACACCTATATAAATAGTCAAGCTTTGGCCTTTTATAGTGAGTTCATATCTTGGGAATCTGCTCTGAGGGAGGGATGGCATGTCACTGGATTGTACGGGAAGCAGAGGAGAGAATGAGCTAGGTGGGTGATTCAGTGCAGTCCCTTCTCATCTCCCACCTAAACCAAGGCTATTCCCAGCCATCTCCACCTTCTTTCTTGCAGTAGACAAGTAGAACCACAGCTAGGATCACAATGTCAACAGAGAAGACCTTACTGTCTTGCGCATTTAAGAAGAGGGCTGTGACAATCCAGCTGATTGCATCTTTCCATGTGCTGATTGCAGAGATGTTTGCAAACAATTATTTGATCTTCACAAAGGCCCCTGTGAGATTGGGCAGTGATTCTATCCACATTTTTAAGCCAGCAAAGCTGGGGCAAGAAGAGACCACACAGCAAATCACCAGCAGAGCAGGAGCAAAGCCCAGCCCTCTTCTCTAACCACAGCTCCAGGGGCCCTCCTTGGGTTTAGGGAGACTTGCAGTCTTACAAAATACCACATGCCCTTACTAAAATACAAGAAAATACTTTCCTTGGATGAAGATAAGAGCCTAATAAAAGTTGCAAAGCTGGCTCCATCCTAACCAGAAGTAGCTACAGCTCCTCGATTCAAGATTGAGGGCACATGATATATATAGGCAACCAATCCTCTGGATCATGGCATGTGCATCAGAGGTCTAGTCAAGTGCCTGATGAATCCACTTGTGCCTGACAAGCTCAATTCAAGAGCAACACAGTTTTTTACAAGTTTCAAAAATATCATACCTACCCAAAGAACCATGCCTACCTGTGTCCTAAGACCAACACAACTACAACCAAAAACCCTGCAAAGATCCGTGTGTTGTCCAAGTTGGAGTCCAAGTTTACAGCATGCTGCTTTCTTCTTTATCACTTTGTTTCCATCCTCTGGGTCAAAGCAATTCATGTTGTACTGCACCCAGTGCCGGATGTCCTCTCCAGATTGGGAGCATCTACACAAGGTGATTTACTCAAGAGTAGCACAAATTACTGTGCAGTAAGCATCACCATCTACACATGCAGACACTTATTGCACAGTAATTTGCTCTAATGGCAAGTAAATTTGCTACCTGTAAATACAACTAGCAAATTTACCTGCAAGTAGTTACTGCGCAGTAATGCACATATAGTCACTGACTGGGAGCAAATGCGCTCCTGGTCAGCCCCACCATCAGGGAGCCACCTGCATCCCAGCCCCAGAGCTAGGAGTTTCTCCAGCCCCAGGGCTGGGGCAGCTCTATGCCTGCCTCAGCTCCTGGCACCTAAAAGCCTGCCAGGATGCTGGGGCCCTAGGCCACCTGCAGCCAGCCTCTGGCCACTGCATGGTGAGGATGTGCCTCACCATGCAGCTACCAGGCCCATGCCATGACCCTGTTCTGGGAGCTGCAGGCACTTGCCAGGCCCCGCAGCACCTAGACTGTCGTGCAGAGGTCCAGCAAGCCATCAAGGGAGCCATGCTGGCGTCCTTCCCAATGGCAAATGCTGCCTTCCAGGGCCACAGCTGGTCCCAGGAGGAGACCATGGACCTCCCTGCACTGTGGGGAGAGGCCAAGGTCCTCAGCCAGTTTCTGCAGAGCAGTTGTTCCAAAGCGCGCGTCTATGAGGGCCTGTCAGGCCGCATGTGGCAAACCATGACCATTCAGAATGCCAGTGCTGCACAAATGTCAAGGCCTTGCGGGCCTGTGTGTTACCATCACTGACCACAACCGCCAATGGGGGCTGCCCATAAATCCATGCCCTTTTATGCAGCTGCTGAACTATTTCCTCGTGCAAAGGGATGCAAGGGTCCTAGCTACACGAGACTGTTTTAGGAACCCATGTACAAATACAACACAGCCCCAAAACAGGGTTGCAGCTTGGGCAGATATTCCCAAGATATCTTTAAAATAACAGCAGTGTGGCTGTGGAGAAGTGGGCTTCAACTAGTACGTCTTCACCCAAGGCCCCAAACAGACTTCTCAGCTGAATATGAATCTCATGCTGCCATCAATACTCAAGCTGGCTAGTTTCATATTTCAAAACTTTACCCATTCTGGCCTGTAACTATGAATTCAGCTTCATCTTTATTTGAGCTGGTAAGGAAAGACAGCAAAGAGAACAACACAAAGTTTGACAAGACCTGTCATTCATAAAATCCTAGTTCTTAGCAAACAAATGGAGCCTCCTGATGACACAAAAAAATCAAAGCAGAGGCACATGTGCCCCTGTTGGATTTCATCTGACCCCAACCATGCTGTCTGCTCTGTAAGAGAAGAGCTCAGACTGAATGAATGAACTGCTTTTTTATGACATCAAGATCCTGGGGTGATAAAGAACCCAATTGCCAAGAGAGAGAATGAAGGTGCTCAACCTGCATGCAGGGGGATTTTTGAGCCCTGGCATATGCAGAGATAAACCACGTTAAACAGGAGCTCCCCACACTGGGAAGTGGGAAAAAATGGGAAAAGTGGGAAAACCTGATATCACCCATTTCCTGGCTAACCTTCCCAGACAGCCTCACACCTAGCCATCTGTAGATTAATGTCAACATTTTGACTCGTATCTAGAAGTGAAAAAGCAAATGCCTGCAGCTGCAAAAGGACAGTTATAATTTGCTCTTGGTGATGAATTGATCAGCACCATCATCATGAATTATTTATATTTACCTCAGCGCCCAAATTTCCTGTGCCCAAGTGCTGTACAAACATAACCCATTTCTCTACCTTCTCTTGACACCTTTGAAGTTTGTTCATAAAAGTATTTTCTCTTAAAGGACCCCAGTTTGTTTTCTGTGGATAAAGCAGAGATGAAATGATAAAATCTGCTTGATGGTTTATAGTCCTTTTTTTTAATCAATCATTCACAGGAAAGATATTGTCCATGGAAGAACAGCTGGAGACACAGCTGCAAGGGTTTTGCTAATGTGACTCTGCATAATCATACTTGATATCAGAAGTATTCTCTGGAGAAAGAAATCATTTGGGGCAAGGTGTCTTAATCAAGCAGGGCTCTGTGCTTCCCAATTTCTAACTTTTACTTGGAGTTTCGTCTTCTCCATGATTTTTTTCCTCTTTGATTTCTTGGTTTTTTTGGTGAGTTATTCATAAGAACCAAAGCAAGTTCTACCAGTCAGATTAATACAGTAAATTGATGATAGGACCCTTCAAAAAACAAAAAAAACAAAAAACGTAGCATCCAGGAAGTCCGGGCATTGAAATACCGTATTTGCCACCAATGCATGAGTGTAAATGGTGACAAAGTACAATTTTTTAAACCATTTATACCAGCAAAGAAAATCGGTCCACTGTGATGGTAGAATAACACCATTTCAAAAGCAAGAACCAATGAACTTGAAACATTGGTTTCAGAGAAAGTACATGTTCAAACTTTGCAGCCTCAGACCCCTGCTGAAAACTTCCACAGAGCCAGAGAGAAATGTTTTTGTAAACTGTAGGTTTTTCCAGAAATAAAAGGCATGCAGAAACTTGGTTTGCTTGCTCTGAATCTTTGTGGGATATAAATTGTACATTGTTTGAGTTGATCAGCAACAAATAAAAACATGCCTTTAATAAACTTTGTTCCCATTCTGCACTTACATGTGTAAGTGCTGGAAAATCTGTAGGCTGCATCTCAGAACACAGCTTTGGTAGTCTTCTCATGTGGGCCAGGGAAAAGCCACTACCCTAGACTCTCCCAGGTGCTTTCATCAGGCAGAGTTTAATACAATATGAAGCAATTCCCCTCAGAAGCTAAGAATATGCTTCCTCTTGAAACTCTACTTCCAAGGCAAAGGACGCATCCCTTTAAACTTCTGACAAAATCAGGGAACAGCTAGGACAGTATTAACCCTTCACACAGCTACTATCATTCTAAATTAAGTAAATTAAGTAACTCAGACTACAACATTTAGATCCAGATCAGAACTTTCCCAAAGCCTGGGTATCATAGATTATGCAAACGTGTGCACAGGATTAATCTAAACATGGATTTTGATATTACTGGTATATAGAGGTAAGCTGTATTTGTATGCTTATTTGAAATAAAAGTCAAGGGTGCCAGAGAAAAGAATTCACTCAAATATGATATCAATAATGACCCTGTGACAATGAGCTGACTGTTTCTTACTGAGAACTGAAGAGAGTTTGGTATTCTGTTCAGGACAAAAGAAAAGGGATGTGAAGCTGGGATAGCAATTAGACCATTCACCTAATCCAGACTACAAGCAGCAGCCAAGCAGGGATATAAAACAATGGCACTAAGGGCAAAAGAAAGCAGATTAATCGTGGAGACAAAATAACAAGTCTTAGAAGGAAGCCTCTGCTGTAACTCTCCATTCCCTCATTTGAGAGAGCAAATGCCACTGAGATTACCAGTATTGGCAGCCTGGAGAGACCAGAAAAGCCCAGCTGGAAGTTAACCCTATGTAGAAATTCAGCACTCCTGCGACAGCCAGTTTTGAGAACTGAAATGGGAGTAGAAATAAAGGTTTACCAGATCAAAGAAAAAAAATAATCAGGTGAACCCATCTTTTCTGCCACATTAAGGAGTAGCAGTTGGACAGACTATGAGATTGCACTGGGCACATCCAACCTCCCAGGAAGAACATCTGCTTCCCACATCCTGAATGGGATGTTTTTCTAACAAAAGGTCCCTACCTTAATCAGCCTCGCTGAGCACCTCTTACTCTTTAAGTATCTATATTCACAGCACCACTGTGAGGTAACGCAGTGCTGTTACCCTCAAACATTGCAGAGCCAGAGAGAAACTAAATAAATAATTTGCCTGACAGAAAGCCTATGTCAAAACAGGAAATTCAACCAAGTTCCCTAGTCCCCAGGCATGTACCATAGCTTCTGCACTATCTTTCTTCCCTGTTTGATGGTACTAATATTTGTTTTAGGTCATTGATAGTTGACCTGAAGATTGAAACAAACCCAACAACACCTAGGGATCACCTTTGGATCAAGGCTTTAAGCCATCCTGCCTAATCATCTTTGAGTGACTGAGAGAATATGCTAGTTTTATAGATGTCCTAGATGCAGGTGAACTTTTTTTGAGAGGGAGGGGACAGAGGTATTGGATACCATAGTATTCAAATTTATCAGTGATCTAGATGACAGCACTCAACAATGGGCCCAGAGGCATCAGTCACAGTCCTCTCTCTGAAGAGGCCCTAAAGATCTCAGAGGCCTTTACTGAAGCAGAGAGCACAATCAGTAAAGAGAAAAAAAATTGAAAATGTGGTTGCCTATAGGCTGAGGAGTTAGAGAGGGGGCAGCAGGAGCCCATGAGGTCTGGTCCAGGGGGCTGCAGAGAGATGACCAATGTTACAACCAACTGGGAACACAGGCATAGGGCCTGAGCATGCCCTCAAGCCCAAGATGACCGCATATGAGAAAAATCCATTGTAGCGAGAGGAGAGATAACAAAACAAGAACCAATGGATTACACCTTTGACTCCATGGCTAGGTGACACCTACCCCACCCAACAATTGCTGTGATTATGAACAGTCAGGAGTACCAGACCATAGTTGACACTGGTTGTACACAGATGCAGGTCAGGGCCACAGCAATCACCAGGGGGGAAAGATCACCAAACTCCCCAACTCGGATGATATGCATACATGGGGACAACCAAGTATATCAGTGAAGAAAGCTAAAATTGATGGCGTTAGGGAGAACACATTAATTGGCCAGACCTTAACATCATCCTACAAAAGGCAACTATGATGGATAATATGCCATCCATTGGGCTGAAGTGACCCAAAGATGCAGAGGGGATAGTGGTGATGACCTAGACTGGCTGCTAGGGTCCGGCCAATCCGGAAGAGACAAGACAGAGGAAGAAACATTCCCACTGGACTGAGGAAATCTTATGGCCTGAAATGATGGCCCACCACCCCCAGTTTGAGATAGGGGGAGACCTCTTACATTGGGTTGAAAAAAGGGGTAGAAGGCAGAGATGAACAGGTTTAACTTTTGGCACCACAGAAATGCAGGAGGGACCTGATACAGATTGGCCTCCTGTGGGTAGGGAGTGGGATTTTAGACTGCAACAAAAC
Organism: Crocodylus siamensis; assembly: GCF_052110815.1. Classification (NCBI taxonomy): domain Eukaryota; kingdom Metazoa; phylum Chordata; order Crocodylia; family Crocodylidae; genus Crocodylus; species Crocodylus siamensis. The sequence continues at coordinate 62,296,416 of NC_143402.1, forward strand.
CAAGATGTGGCTGAAAAAGTGGTTCTTCTGGCAATTTATAGAGAGGTGGAGAAGTTCTGTGAAACATGTTCAGTCTGCCAGAAGGCTTCCCTGATTTGACCTAAGCCAGCCCCTCTAAATCTGTTGCTCATGATAAAGTGACCATTTTACTGGATTGCACTAGTCTTCGGTGGGCCGTTCCCAAAGTGTGGCACTGGATACCAATATATACCAGCCTCAGAGGTGGTACCTTTATGCTCCATGACAGCCCCCAAGATTGTCACAGAGTTAGTGAAGTGAGTAGTCTGAGTAGGTCTACCTAAAGAAATTGTGATGGATCACTCCCTTACCTTGGGGTGCTCTCCCCTACCTTGGGAGGTTTTAAGAGGAGACCGGACAAGCACCTGGCTGGGGTCATTTGACCCCAGCGCTCTTTCCTGCCCGAGGCAGGGGGTCGGACTCGATGATCTGCTGAGGTTTCTTCTGACCCTAATATCTATGAATCCATAAGACACCAACCTCATGCTTGGGATCCTGAGGTGTCTGTGTGAACCCGTATGCAAATACTTACACACCGCTATCTACCACCCACAGACAGATGGCTTGGTAGAAAAGTTAAATAAAATGCTGAAAGGAGTGTTGAGGATTGCCATGCAGGGGGATCCCCAAGAGTGGGACCGACTCCTCCCTCTGCTCCTGTTTGTTCTTGGTGAGGTACTAGGCCTCCTTGTCCTCAATCAGGATGGTGTCCATTGGTAGAGGAGACCGGGCCACCCATTGTGAGCTAACATGCTCAAAGGGAGAGGATACGTCAATGTCAGACTGGTCACTGTAAAGACAGCAATGCCATGCTTATATGGCAGTGGTGGCTATATGTGTTAAAGTGGACCAGGTTAGCTGGAACTACCACCCTGGCAGAGCAAGAGAGCCCCAGCGAAAGAATTATACAATCTGACATCAAGTAATGGCAGGCGAGTCTTGCAGGCTGGAACTTCCTGCCAGGGTTTGCTAACAGGCTACAAACAGACAGGTTACAGGGGTGGGTGGATGAGAATAGGATGGGATTCAACACCAACAAGTGCAAGGTGCTGCACCTGGGGAGGAAGAACCAGCAGCATACCTACAGGCTGGGGAACTCCCTTCTCATCAGTGCAAAGGCAGAAAAGGATCTTGGAGTCATCATTGATGCCAAGATGAACATGGGCCAGCAGTGTGGGGACGCAGTCAGGAAGGCCAATCGTACCTTGTCATGCATCCACAGATGCATCTCGAGCAGGTCCAAGGAGGTGATCCTCCCCCTCTATGCAGCACTGGTCAGGCCGCAGCTGGAGTACTGCATCCAGTTCTGGGCGCCGCACTTCAGGGGGGATGTGGACAACGTGGAGAGGGTCCAGAGGAGGCCACTCACATGATCAGGGGGCAGCAGGGCAGGCCCTACGAGGAGAGGCTACGGGACTTGAACCTGTTCGGCCTCCACAAGAAAAGGCTGAGGGGGGTCTAGTGGCCTGTTACAAAATAGTCAGGGGGAATCAGCAGGCACTAGGGGAGTCCCCGTTCCCCCGAGCACTGCCAGGAGTGACTAGGAATAATGGTCACAAGCTGGCAGAGGGTAGATTCAGACTAGATACCAGGAGGCGCTACTTCACTGTCAGGGCAGCTAGGGTCTGGAACCAACTCCCAAGCGAAGTGGTGCTGGCTCCTACCCTGGGGGTCTTTAAGAGGAGGCTGGATGAACACCTAGCCGGGGTCATTTGACCCCAGTACTCTTTCCTGCCATGGCAGGGAGTCGGACTCAACGATCTGCTCAGGTCCCTTCTGACCCTAGAAACTATGAAACCATGAAACAGATAATCAGCTGCACACAGCCATAACCTGTTACCGTGCTGTTTCATTAAATCTGTAGGAAGGTACTAGGGGGCTAGGGAAAGTCCTATAGAGAAGCTGTACAACAAGGCAAAGAATGATATAAGAGCTTCAGGGAGAAAAATAATGAATAAACAGCTTTCCATAAAGTAATAAATGTCCTTGGTTAGCATTGGAAGTAGCTTTTTATGATTCTCTACTACTGCCACATCTCAAACAGGGTCAAAAAATGGGCTGACAAAATTCAACCTATGGGAGTTTCCTGCTTGAATACTCTCCTAACAGGGATGCTCTTGGCAGTGAAACAGTTGGGGGAAATCCTTAGTTAGACTTAGTCCAGGCAAACAGCACATTTTGGTCCCTCTGTACTCCTTATCATCAGCCTGGTACACTGATGAAAGAGCTCCTTGTTCTTTGCCATTGCTTTTTTTTTTAATTGTTTAAAAACACAGTTATGCCTCAGAAGCCTCTGAACATCAGATGGAACTAATTAAGACTAGGTGGGCTCCAGAGGGCTTGGGGAGAAGAAATCTAATTTGGTTTCCAACTGCAGAGTCATTTAGTAAAATAAAATAGCCCAAAATCTCAAATACAAGTGTGTGTCCACTGAGAGCGGCAATGGAGGGGACACTTACCAGTCTGAAGTGCCCACTTTCTTCTCCCACTTTATTTGCCTGACTCAAAGGAGCTGTGTTTGGATTCTGTGCCAGCTGATTAGTCAATGCAATGGGGATTAATTGTAATAATTCTCCATGATTCCTCACACCGATTACCTAAGAAGGCATCACTGACATGTAGCATCTGGTGAGGCATCAGCATCAGATCCCTGTTGGCACCTGTATTATACATGCACACAGTATCTGCAAACCACCCCTCAAGTCTGCCATTCTTTCATTCCAGGCTGAGTTGTCAAGTTAAAACACAATATGATAAGACAACACCAGCCCATCAAAGTAATTTAGAAACTCACAGTTAACATGCTTAGGTGGTGACAACCAGCTCAACAAGCATCACAAGGCAGGAACATCACTCCTCAGCCCCCTGTGCTCTTAGACCCAACAGCTGAAATGATATGGAGCTGTTATATGCCAGGCAGTGAATTTTACTCGGTGCCAAAATACCTAGTACAGGAGTCTGTTACAGTCCAAGCTAACGAGCCTGGCTTGGTAGCTCATAATGTTGCAACCTATGTTAGTAAAGGATCATCCAGGATAGTCCTGCCATCCAGCCCAGTTTAAATCACTAATCAAAGTCATAAATCCTGACTGGCAAATTTGGGAAAAAGATTAGTTTCTTTCAAGCTAGGATTTTAATGGGCCAGATGCTGCCATGCTTTTCAGTTGATGTTACATTTTAAGAGCCACATGGAAAGTAACACATTCAGACAACATGCATGGGGAGTCAGCCTCTGATTAGCAGTGCTTACAACAAAAGAAGCACAGGACATTTGAACATAAGGGCAGGGGCCCACGTCTGCATGTTCAGAGGCATCAGAGTCGTTATAAGCTGATTTTCTCCCCTCCCCTACAGCACCTGCTGCTGCCATCCTCACAGAGCCTCTGGTCCATATCACCATGCATCTGTAGTTACACGTAGTCCATGCACTCTGACTGGTCCATAGAGAGATGTGAGCCTAAATGTATAACAAGCTGTGGGCACAAACATACGGGTGCCACAGTCAGAACTAGGGCTTGTGCCCTGGAGCTCCAGTACTGAAGGCCTGAAGCCCAAGATCTTAAACCAAAGGCATAATTTGAGTAACAAGGGATAAGGAGAAAGGCATAATATATCTGGGATCTGATCCCACACAGCATGCTCACAGGCACTAAGTCAATAGATTTAGTGATAAATTCAGTAAGCTCCCCTTGGACAAACAGGTCACAATGGTTCCTGCTGTCATTCCACCAGGAACAACAGGGTTACTCCAGAGATGAAATTGTCCTGTTATTAACTTCTCAATAGCACCTATAGACCTTGAGCAGGATTGGGACAGCTTTATGATACGTGGTACAAATGGTCAGAAGTAGCTCCTGTTTCAAACAGCTTATAACCTTACACAAGGACCAGTGAAGGATAATGAGGCAGAGGGCCTAAGTCACAGAGTTGAGTGAAGAATAGATAGGAGGTGTCCTCTCTTCCAGGGCCAGTCCATCTCCCCTTAAGCATGCAAATAAAACCAGCAGTGTAACTAGGGTTGGGCAACATAGGCAGAAGCGTCAGCTACTGGCCTGGGGAGGGAAAGGAGAATAAAGACAGCACAACATCAACAGAAGTTGTCATTGCCTCCATTTATCACAGCTGCCCCAGGTGCTCAGCTGACCTGTTACACCTCTACAAAAAACCACACCTAACTCCATGATACAGCCAGTCCCTACCAGGCTGGACCGCTCATGAATTCCTGAGATGTGCCTTGAGCCTACCTGTTATCACATGACAATACCCACCACTAATCAATCCATTTAATCAGGGGTGCTTGAAGCCTTTTTCCAATTATTCTGCCAACTGAGCTGTATTAACATTCTCAGAGACAATTTCCTTTTTAATTTTGGGAGGAACAGAGACCCTTTATTCTATAAAGAAATCCAGTGCTTTCTGTTCAGACTAACGTCTGAGAGGAAAACAGACAAGACAGCCAAATACCACTGATGAGTCTGAGGGACAGGGGGAGGCTGAGACAGAATATACAGTTCAAATGAAATAACTCTGAATGTTTCAAGGAAAATGCGTTTCCTCCTCTAACTGTCCTTGGTGAGCAAGGGCAGGACTCCAATTACAAAATGCCTTTGAAGGATACAGAGTATTAAAAGAAATCCAATAAAATCTGAGATGTAATCAGAAGTAATTTTCCTCCTAAGAAAAAAACTTGCACAAGACTAGACGTGAAGGTACAGGATTGGAGAGCAGAACGTGGGCTCAGCCAACTCTCTGCTTTATTCTGAATCAGACATTCAAAAGCATTGGTTGCACTCTGAGATTCAAGCCTCTGGAAATGGAGACATCTACAGGTCAAGGTATCGAGGAGTGTTAATGGGCTGCATGGAAGAAGTTTTCCCAGCTTCTGCCCATATTATTCCTGACTGTAGTTAGCACTATCAAACTCATCTGCAGGAATACTGAGTCCATCCATCCCATCACAGCAGAAAGGTGCATAGGCACATTTTGTGCAGGAGATACTAAGAATAACAGTCTCAAAGGATAAAGCTGCCAAGAGAATGCTGCGTACACATAAAAGTTGTGATGAGGTCTTGCATTCCCAGGGAAAATGTAGGTAGAGCTCATCTATTTCCAGCACTGAATCTCACCCTGGTACAAATCTTCCTGGTACCTATTATTTTTCTGCGTATCCTTGTGTGTTTCTTCCCTCTGTTCGCAAATGGCCCTTTACTATTCATGCACATTTCTATAGTCAACTGCCAGCTCCTAGACCATATAGCCCAACTGCCCATGGCACAAACAGAGCATGTAGGTAAATAGTGTAGATTAATTAATGCCAGCTTTTTACAAAGATTCTGTATAAACAACATGAGTTTTGAAAGCAATTAGTGTGATAGAGCTCAGACCACAATTCATTGATCATTTGGAATCCATCGAGTCCTTTTGGGAGGTTATAAGACCCCACCAGAACAGACCAATAATGCATTGTAGGGAGGGAAGGGGATTTAGAAACAGGGAGCTGGCAATGAAGTAGTTGTCTACAAAACTGAATGGAAGAACTACAAATTTGTGTCGTAGCCCACATGCCAAGATAGCCACTGTGGACTGGGAGCCTTCCATTGCTGAATTCAGGACAACCTGAAAGCAAGTAGCTGTATGCATGATTACAGTCAGGGATAACCACTTGTTCCAGAACCATTTTGCTTCAGTGATCCTCAGTGGCCTCTTAGCTTCTTAACACAGAGCCCTATTTTCCTCCATTATACATCCCTCTCCTAAGCAAGGCCTGTCAGCATACCTACCCTGCTCTTTAGAGAAGGGGAACTGAAGTACACAGAGTTGTGCAAGGACTGGATCAGACTTCTTCTGGAGGAGGACAGAGCATTTCCTCAGTTAGATATAAGGGATTCTCCACTGAGCAACACCAGCACCTCCACTCACTTTGTAGAAACCCTCTGGGCTAAACTGCAGCACTGCTCATATCTCCGTTCTCTACCGTGGATGCGGTGGGAGCTCCTAGAAAAACAGACACATCTTACACACAGTAGTTAAGCAGGAAGGGGAGGGAAAAGACAGGAACTAAAGATGTACATATGTTAGTAACTTTTCTTCTTTTTCCTCCACTGGTTCTGCACAATATAATCTGCAGTTGCTGCATGAGCAAAAATTGCAAGTGCAGGACCTCACCAGCATATAGAAAGCCAGCTCTAATAAAAAGCGATTTGCTAGGATGGTTACAGGTGCTTTTATTACTAATTGGATACAGAGCACATTAGGACCTTGCATATTCAAATACTTCATGATTTTTTTTGTTACATATTCAGGAAACAGAAGCCCAGACTGAAACCTGAAAACCTGCTGGACTTGCCATAGAGTTGCTGCCTCATGATGAATGGGTGGAGGAGCGATGTGCAACAGCACGGGCAGCCAAGGTACTGGGGCCAACCTGAGGGTTTCAGTGATGCACCTTATTGCAGATTTCAGTTGGTTGTCAACAAGTCAAGTGTGACTGTTTCTGGTCCATGGTGGTGTACAGTACTCAGCTACAGGGTATGCACGAAAACTGCACATGTACCATGAAAACTGTGCAATGCAACAAGAAGCTGCACCTTCCACCACTCTCTGCACTGGCTACAGACAAGTAACAAAATGAGCTTTGATGATCATTTACATCAATCAGTTGGCCTCTGAGCAACTTGCCCCAGAGCTGGAGAGGCCCGCACTTCTAAACTGGGGTACCTAATGCTGGGCACCTATATTTCAGCATCTGTATGAGTCCTGATTCTTACGAAGGGTGCTGAGAACACCCTGTTCCAAGTGAAAGTCCCAACTTCTGGCAAATGCAGGAAAATGCTGTTATAGAGGAGAGGCCCTAATGCAGTTTCTGGCTCAGCACCAGGTCAGGAACCCAGGGCATTCTGATTTCTGTACTCTGGCGTTTTAAGAAAGGATGCCATTCACACACTGCCCCATGTACTGAAGAGTGTGGGGAGAGAGCTCCCACTAATAAACCCACGGAAGTGACCTGCTCCTGTGCCTCACCCTGTGCAAGGCACCAGCTCATTCCCACCCTCAGGCCATGTGCGGTGTTTGCCCCTTTAGGAAGCCCCGTCCTTCCCCAAACTAAGATGTCAGGGCACTTCCAGCTGAGCTGAGCCACAGGTGGAAATGACTTTTTCCCCCATGAACATTTTCAAATTAAAAAGACTTTTTTTTTCCTTTTCTGTCAACATTTTGCTGAACAATTTAGTAACAAGAAAATGGAATTTGGGATTTAAATGGATAGTTGAAAGAAATGCTCTTGTTTTACAACTGTGCAGTGCAGCAACAATTATTTTTCTCTCAGTGATCCATTATTTCAAACACTGCCACCATATCTTAAAGAGATTCTACCTGCCCCTTTAAATCTACCCCCGCCTCGCTTTCCAATCTGTTGACATTTCTAAATACAGCACATTGTTCTGGTAACTTAATCTACCCCAGCAAAAACAACTTTTCTTTTTTTTAATTTATGGAGGGTCAGGCTTGTAATTGTGCTCCCTTTTTTATCCCTTCCTACATATAAATCATGTATGCGACAGTTTAGCAGCATGCTGGCAAATTGGACATGACATTCTTATCACCAGTTTAATAATTTAACTGAAAGGGGCTTTACTGTGGTGCATGGTGGGAGTTACAGGAAGCAAAATCAGGGCATCCCTTTCCGACAGAGTGGTTCAGAATAGGCCAAGCACGTTGCAGAGCAAGCCTTGCATTCCTCTTCTGTTTTTCTTTCATTTAAATTTTAATTTGGCTCATAAACATGCCAGATCTATACCCCAAAAGGCGAAAAGCCTGGTGAGCCAAAGACAGGATTTAACGCAAGCTCAGGCTGTCCAAATGTAGGCCCAGATCCAGATCCACTGAAGGCAATGGAAAGGCCTCACTGACCTCAACAGGGCTCTATGAGGGAGCCAGGTACATCTACACAAAACTCACAGCCTAATACTACAATGCTCCTCCCACCCCAATGTGTTGCAACCTGACACTGGAGGGACCTCATGAAGACAGCGAAATGAAAGTACTCAGGGTTATACCTGCTGTCACAACCTAATGGCTGTCGCATTGTCTGAGATAAACTGATGGTCACAGGCTGACCAGCACACCCTCCATGGTTGCCATCAACTTGCGCTTCCAAAAGCTCTGCTGGGAAGGAGACTCATTGCTCAGGCAGAAGGGAGTGGTCCTGGGCCAGGTAAGTCACAGCATGCCATGCGCACACACTGCGAATCAGCAGAGATCACTTTCCCAGGTTCTCCCCCTGGCACCTGTGTCAGCACTGAGCTCCTTTGTTGAAAAAGGTGAAAGCAAAATGTTTCAGAAGTTGCTCTGAGGTGCAACTTCTCCATTCAATCTATCAGAGGCTAGTCACCAAGGTTGGAAAAGCCTTTCCAGGCATTTCTTGGAGCTTCCACAAAGGTCAGTGCCTACATCCTAGAGGAGAGAGGGGAAATCTTCACCACCTGATATCAGCTTTTCAGTCCAGAGATGCTGGTGGTAGAATGGCCTTGACCTCCTGAAGAGGCAGGAAGTGCACAGCTGGGTAGCTCCTTGTGCTGGGCAAGTGCAGAAGGATCTGCCCATCCCTGCCTGATGAAATCCAGGAGATCCCTGATACAAGTGGTGCCAGCCAGAACCTTTTTCCAGGACACCAAAAATAGTCCACTGTAGTCCAGTGACATGGGGACTCAATCTTCGTTTCAGCCCAGCGTTAAGCTGTTTACCAAGTCAAACATCTGCCTTAGCCCACTGGCTCAGGTTAACACATTTATGACCTGCCCGTTTCTGCAGCCAATGGCACATAAAGGAAGGATGTGGCTGGCATCATTCACAGCCCCCTTTGGCTCCCTAGCCAGAGTGACCAAGCTCCTATTCATTGCTGGGTCAGTTGAGGCACCATACTGAAGCTCAAACTTATATCTCAGGAGATACTGCAAGCCATCCTGCTCTGCCACCACTTCCTGGATGAGCTGATTATACCACTTGCAATACATTATCTTTTCTTTCCATTTCTCTTCTTTTCTCTTCATAAACCAGTTAGAAAGAAAAATGCTCTCTGCCTCCCTGCAAGCGTAAGGACAAGAAGCACATTATTGGTCGTGGGACAGCTGGAGGTCAGATCTGACGCACAGCTCACTGCATCCCTTTATTTTCACACTGAGAAATGCCCACACAGTCCTTGGTGGTGGCACATCATCTCCCAATAGGAGGCACCTTGGCAGGCGGTAGAAGGTTAGTCAGATGTCAGGAGACAAATCAGAAGAAAATACCAAAAGCAGTTTCCTGCAAATAGGTGAAAATTGCCCATCTGTGCATCTCTCTCTGAGCTCTCTCTTTGTGTATTATGTCCCCGAGCACAGATCCAATTAGCTGTAAAAAGCATTTGTTTCAAGTGAGAGATTTTGGGAGAGGAAATGTAGAGAAGAGTCTAAAAAGAGATTAAAAAGAGCTCAGGAATTCAAAAGGGGAAAAAATGTGGTGTGAAAATGCATGTGCTTATATCTGGACAAGGGGGGATGTGCACACATGCACAGTTTGCCTGTATTTGTCACTGTGACATGTCCTTTGGGGAAAGCAAGTTCATCTTTAAACAACCAAACAATTATTCAGGTTCCTCTGCAGAGCACCCAAAATTATAATGTGCGAGTGGGAAGCCCTTTCAGGCAACCCCTGTGCACTGAGCAGCAGGTATCTGTCCTGCAGCAGAGCCTTCTGCTTGACAGTCCTATGAACAGGGTAGCTGTTTGGCTAAGATGCCAGCAAGCAATGGATATAAACCCTACTTTGTTAAACAGGGGCCAAGGGAACTGGAGAACTGAGCAGTTCAAAAATGGCACCAGTCCAATAGACTTCACTGTTCTCACTGTGGAGCTCAGAAGGCCCCAAAGTTCGACACTCTCCAAAGAGCAGAAGCCAGGGTCTGGAGAGTTTGGGATATGGAAAAAAAGACCCAGTTGCCTGTGGGATGTGCACAATCAGCGAGAGGCACTTCGAGCTCTGGCCTATCAGCAAGTGGCCACAGACAAACAACATCCTGCATGTGAAGCTTCAAAGGATTCCTCACCACAGTGAATGTCTTCGAAAAGCCTTGACAAGACCTCCCAAGAGCTTACCCTTTGCTACCCTTAGGATATAGTATAAAGCAATCAGTATACACAAGCACATGCATATGTACTGTATATATTACATACACCACATTTTATGTCAAGCACTCAAAAGTTAGAAAATGTCCAAATTAATGTAGCCTAGGCCATCTTAACCCAGCCTTCTTGTGCATATGCATTACTATATCGTCTTTAGTTACATGATTACATACGATTTTTTTTCACGGGCTCCCTCAGCTAGTCATCCAGGGAGCACAAAGTGTTCTGAGCACTGGAGGAGCCATTTAATATTTTGCTTTTTCCTTGTTGTGCCGTGAGTAGTCTGGGCCTTATTTACTGCAAATGCTCAAACCCAGTACTGAAGGTGGAAATATCCATTGCCCCACAGGCTTCCCTCCTACTTGAGCACTTCAGGAATATTCATAAATTTGTTTTTACAACCATCGCCCCATGGATGTGAGTGGATAGTTGGTCTGTTTTGTGGATGAAAGACCCGAGACACAGAGAGGTTAAGATCAAAAGAATACAGTAGTTTTGAGTGCCCAATCCAAGATGTCTATGGCCAGTTTTTTCAAAGTTTTTAGCATTATGTAGCATGTTTGGCTCAAAGTACTATTCCTACAACTTCAGTTGCAACTGTTTGCTCTGCACTCATTAGATACCCGGGGTCTCACAATAGAAACACAGGAAATAAGGAACAATACCTTTCAAAAGCCTGGCTTAAGTGACCTACCCAGCATCATCTAAGACCTCTGCAGCAGAATCAGGGATAGACTCTAGTTCTTCAGGACACCATTTAGAGGGACATAACCATGAAGTTAAGGTATTTGTCTCCAACAAATGAGGTGAGGGAGATCACACTTCCCCACTTTGCTACACAACCTCAGCTCATGATCAGAGCACCACCCATTCTACACACTGAACTTCTATATACACTCACTTACCTGTGAGTGCAGGGAAGATGTGGATTTCAAACCCAAATTCAGACCTTGATGTCCCAATTTTACAATGAATGAGTCAGAGGGACACCTCAGATGGAAGCCTCACCCAGGCTGCCTGGACACTGGACAAGAAACCAAGCAGAGCTGACAGAGAAAAAATGGTCTAGAATAGTTCAGAAAAGTCTGTGAAATAAATGATAGTATGTTGTTTTATTTAACATTTTCTGTGATTTTAATCTTGCAACAATAAACAAGTATTATATCTTTTCTAAATATTTTAATTGCAGGAGAAAAATGGTGTTTTCTGTCACTTTGTTCGTTTCTACACAGTACCCCATTTTGCCAAAGTAGAAAAGTGAAAAAAAGTGAAAGAAATGTTGCATGGAGGAGTTCCCAACATTTTCATTGGGGGGGAAAAAAAAAAGATTTTGGTCAAAAAAAGATGAATGGTTCTACTTGAAAAAAAATTTCTATCCATATTTGATCAACTCAGAAAATTAAGAGACCTGGACTCTATTCCTGATTCTGCCACATATCTCTTTGTCATGTCTCCACTGCTTCCACAAGCTTCCTAGCTTGTGTAGCTCAGATACCCCTGGTAAGTCCAGTGTAACGCTTTCTGTGCCCATGTCTCCTGCTTTGTTTGCCGATTTAGGTTGTAAACTCTTAAGGACAGGGACAGTCTCTACCCCATGTTTATAGTTTCTTGCACAGTTGCCCAGGCCCTGGTCACATCAGGGACCATTGGATACTACAGTAATATAAACAACGATGTCAAGATGTCTACAGTCCACTCTGACTTTTATATCTCAGACAGTGCTCAAGTTTGTTTAAGATCTGAGATTATACTGGAGTAAAATTAGCCCTCTTTATGGGTGTTTGTATGGACTTGCTCTTTGGCCTCCTCATTCCTGATGCAGTTGAGTCCTGCCAGTCCCCTGGCATAAAAATACACCTTGCCCATATGTTATTGCTGATATGTCCCAATGTGCAAATGACATGTCGGGAGAGAGACGTGCCTTAAAAATGAGGTGAAAAAGAAACCAAAGAGTCTTTCACTGGAGTCCTGTAGCCCTCTACTAATTAGGTGAGACATGGTAAAATGAACCCCTCCTATCAGCAGCAGGAAAGGAATGTAAATACTTGCAGGTCTAGGTCACTGGATCATTATTTACCTTGCAGACCTATGCCCTGGGAAGCCTTGCTATGCTCTGAGCCTTGCCTGATTTCTTGCCAGTTAGGTAACTGCAGAAGGGAAGGCAGTGCTTGAAATATCCCACACATGCAAAACAATGATGCTACTCTGAACTTTACTCATTAATTACAGTTTACTGGGCAATATGAGGTGTTGGGTGCTATGAGCCAGGAAAAAGTGGGGAGTGCTTTTTGACCTCCTGTCCACCAGGCACGCACCTCCTTCCTGTGGCAGGGCTGCAAAGGAGCTAGATATTCACGACCACACAGACAGTTTAGTTGAATTTCCTTTGCCTGCCAGTAAAAATCTAGATGACAGTAACAATGCTTTCTATTGGCAGGGCCAGATGGTGTCCACCAGAGACTCAGGTCTGGGAACCACAAGCCATCTGTGACCTGTTTTAGTAGGGCCCTACTAATATTCAGACATAGGGCTATATAGTTTCACCTGAAGTAACTGCAAGCACCATGGCAGCTGGGCTCTGATTAACATCTAGAATGGGGCGGGGCAGGGACTTTCTTTGATTTCTAAATTCAACAGGCTTTTGAGCAGGTGCTAGTGATTAGGAACCCAGGTCCCTTGCCACCTAAGCTAGGCCAAAAGGTCCCAAGGATGGGCTCCAACAGTTAGTTTGACTTGCTGAGAGTCAAATGAGGTCATTCAAGATACTGACTTGGCAGCTCTAGCTAGGGCAGTAGGGGCATACTGAACTTATTTAGAAAAAGTTTCTAAACATTCAGCCTGAAGACTTAACCATACTGGGCATGCAAACAGATTCAGCATTTCTACAGGGTGAAAGCTTTTTGTCCTGGGACCCTACAGATGTTCCAGCCCATTGTCCATCTTTAAACACAAGCGAAGTATGCAAGATAAAAATGTGCTAACCCTTTTTTGCCCCCAAGACAATGTTGTGTAGGTCTGTAAATTAATCCATGCTCATTCACTGCCAATCTTTCTAGTGCCAAGCCTCTCAGGCTGTCTGCTCTCCCTACTGGCAGAGCAGCAGCAATGCAGCTTGGAAGGGCTATATGTGTAAAGCGCTGTGCCGCTCCTCTTCTGCCCCGAGTGTTGTCTCAAAGCAATCAAGACAGCCTCAAATGAGATGTCTGTTTGCAGCATTTAGACGGTCTTCTCTGATGCCCTGTCCAATGTGCAGAGCCTCCTGCCAGTCAGCATAATACTGCCAGGAGGGTGCATTTGCAAAGGTACGGCTTAAATATAAATGTTATGAGGGACTTATTTCCTCTCTCCCCAATAATCTGTATTTTGTGCATTGTGCGTATTACAATCCTATTTGGATGCAGACTTCATCCACTAAACATTTAAATCTCTCTTCCCTGCTGCTGCCTAGATCATAAAAAGAAAATAACTTTCCAAAACTGCAAAGCGATTAGGCATGCTTGAAGTCCTACTCTCTGCTATTCCCCGTCTGCGTCAGACTGCCTCTTTAGATAGTACGTCAATCAAAAAATACCACAGCTTTGCAGCTTGGCATTGTGAGGAGGTTTGGCTTCCTATTGCTAATACTGAGTCTGTGTAACCAAGTCCAGGTTGGGAGTTTCTACTGGAAATGGAAGAGGAGGTTTTCTCCTACACGAAATTTCTGCACAGACTACTCGTGTTTTATTGATATTTTTCAACTTTTCAACCAAAATTCTGAAAATGTGTCTTTTTGTTTCATGGAAAAATAGACAATGCTGGTGGGATGCAGACATTTTCTATGAAAACTTTTGTTTCACAGAATATATAGAGCTTTCTGCTGAAAAAGAATTTGGATGGCAAATCCTCCCCCAGTCCTTCCAGTGTTCATGCAATCCCTATATAAGAGTTTTAATTTCACTCTGCAGAGATCAGATTCTGCTACAATTGAAATCAATGTCCAGATCTCCCATTGGGTTTTGTGCCATGACTGAGGTCTCAGAAATAAAAACAAAAGGAAAAATTAAAAGAAAGAAACACTACCAGACAATTAGTAGGCAGGGGAAGGAGGAAAAGCCAGGTGCAAAGGCTGGAGGAGAAAGCCAGACCAGAAACCTAAAAGCAGGGCCAGGCAGAATGATGGGGGCACGCGTATGGTAGGAAGGCATTACTTCAGCAATTTTCTGCGAGACAAAGGCAGAACTGGTCAAACATTTTCAACATATAACAGGATTTTCCACCCAAAATTGTTTTTTCCACTACCCCCCCCTCATTTTTCTTTTAAAAAACAAGTTGTACGTGAAGATAATTAACATTTTTCAGAAAGTTAACTTTGTAATGAAAAACACCATGCTTCAAAGTGCTTATTGAAAATATTCTGCAACCATTTCAACAACATACTGATGAAATAGTCACATAAAACCTAAAATCTGATCCATTACAAGTACTCCAAAGTGGAAAAGTCTTAAACATATAGAAAACTTCACTTTAAAACAATGTCCACTTTTAGTAACAAACAGACAGCCAATGATGTTGATCATCTCACATGCTCTGACACATGCTATTTTAGGTTTATGCTGTCACTTTTAACATGCCTAATTATTAATTGAAGCGTTAGAGGCATTGTGTCTTATTGCAAGATATTGCTGAAAACTGTGGCTTGAAGATTAGTGAAAGTATAGGAACAAGTGTTGAATGCTGTTATGAAGCACAAAACTGTCATTGCTACCTAGGGCTAAATTTAAAGATGCCTTTGGTAGGGGATGTAGTTTGCATTCCCTCTTTTATACCGCTTTCTTTTGTTCCTTTTTTCCTACTGGCTTCTCAGCTACAAGTACACAGGGTGCCCCTTTCCTGATATTTATAGCTCAGCATTGCAATGGTATCCAAATACCTGGCTCATTCTGTCCTGTAGATGCTGCCATCCAGCTCAGATTAATATAGCATTTTGTAGCGAAGTGCAAGAATATGGTCTCTTCACTCCATTTAGTGCCCATCTACTGGCTTGTGCTTAATGGCCTTCAAATGCTACTTACCTAGCCCAGCAGCAAGTGTTTTGCCTTGGACACTGCTCTATATGTGGACCGAATGTTAGTGTACACAAGTCCATCAATCAGTTTCCCTGAATCCGTCACCTTCAGATTGGTGTCCTCCAGCTATTGCTCAAATCCTTTTCTCTCTGATCCTTTGCCTCACCTGCTGCCATACAAACTCCTTCACTGTACATCACATTGCCACATAGCTAAGCAGTGTCACCCTGAGGCACTTTTGCAAATTCCCCCGGTAGCAGGGGCAATGTTTTGTGGAAGGAGCTATGGACAGCAAGAAAACCAGCTTCTGTTCAAATTAATAATTCAGCTTCCTTTAGCTGATGGTGTAGCTCTGTGCAAAGGCTAGTCATAATCCCAAAGCTTCTTCCTAAGGAAGTGGGGTGACTTTTCTCTCCATGAACCATCAGAGGCATATATTACCCAAAACACAACTAAAAGAGGAAATGAAGAAAGGACAGGGTCACTGGCCCTATAGATAGGACTGGTATTATCTGCCTGGTGAGCATACATGTATGCAACAGGGCTCCACTGCTTTTGAAACACTGAGCAAGCAGAGTTCACTGCTAAGTGGTGGGATTTTAAAAACCACTATGAAATCACTGAAAAAATATCTGAATCAATAGAAGCACAGTTAGACCAACACTGATTGCTTTTGCAAATCCAAATCCAAGCCTCAATGTTTTATGGGCCAGGTTATTTTCAACACCTGACCTCTCTTCTTCTTGACACCTTGAGCTTGATGTGAGCAGATTGAGTTGGAACATAAGGAGGAGGAAAACTTGAGTTACCTTGACGCTACCTTGGTCTAGAGTAGGAAAAAGACGGTTTAGCACAAATGCTTTAAGACCTGAGTTCAGACAGGGCAAATTGTATTTTAATTCAAGTTGCCTGGTTGAATGTTCTCTGTTAGATTTTTCAGACATTCTGTAAAACATTTTAGTTGACACTTTTTAAAAAAATACTATTTTATCTTAGTCTAGACAAGCCTGCTATGAAAAAGTAGAGAAGGTTAGGTTGGGCTTACCTAGCTCATATTAATCTATGTTGATGGTTTTTGCATTTAGGTCTGAAACATCTGCCCCACAGATCTGTCTCTGGTTTCTGGTTATGCCAGAACCTGTATGATTTTGGACTAATCACCTAGGTTGTGCCTTGATTTCTGCATTCATTAGTGTTGCCAAAAGCATTAAGATCATCATCTGGAAAATCAGAAATAGTCTAACTATTCTGAATTAACTAAGAAACCTAAAAACTCTGAGAAACCTAAACTTAACATTTTTTCCAACCTAAGCAAACCCAGTGCCATCTAAGGACTTGTCTAATCAGCATGACTATGTGTAATTATGTTGCTGTATGTATACCAAAATAGCCATCTGTGTGGATACTCTTAGTCTGGAATAAGTGTGTCCACAAAGTACCAATACCTCAGTGTTATTACATTAGTGAGTTTCTGTGTCACCCAGCCTACAGTAGAATAGCTAAGTGCATCCTCAAGTTAGGTATTTCAACATGGAAATGGCCCATATTGTGGATGAAAATACCTGCAGGCCCAAACTGCACCTGGAGTTCTGCAGATGTATAAAAGGAGATTTGGCTATGGTCAGTCTAAAATTCAGCCTCTAAACATTCACTTATACTTTTAAAACACCTTAAAGATACAGAGCACTATCCAAGTGTTAAGTGTCGCTGGAGCCTGGTAAATTCTACATTTTCTGAAGTTGTTTTGGGGAAACAACTAAGCACGTGCACAAGGCTCAGTACCAGATACCATTGTAATGAGCTGTTAGTGTAGGGATGGAGGCTTGCGTGTGCGCAAATGTGCACTTAACGGAAACCCACCATCCCCTGATGGATGGAATAAGAACTGCTCAGCTCCAGTCAAATGCCTGATACATAGGTAACAGCTTTGCTGATTTGCCTTTCAGTCAAGGATAAGAGACCTGTGTTTTCAGGGTCTGGGAACAATGGGGTGGGGCTGAGCATGGGGATGTGGTATAACAGCAGACAAAGTGGAGCCAGGGGACCTTTGAGATGTGACTATATAAAATGGCAGTGAGGGGCACTTTGAGGCCATGATGGAGCATCTGGAGGACTCGTGTGGGGGTGCAGTTCTGTCCGTGGCCAGACTGAGAATTAACAGCTGTACCCCTCATGGCACCCTCTGGAGCTAGCGCACTCACGCGCACGCGCATGCACACATGCACGCACACACACACACACACACACACACACAGTTATAGTAGTTTTTGCTTGGATCCTAAAATGAATAATGTAGGCCTAGTCCCCTAGTCTATTAGTAAAGCTTCTAGGTTTTTTTTAATTGGAGAAAAATATGCATTGTGTTACAGGATGATGAAAGACACAACCTGTATCGCCTTTTCAAAATAATTGCAACCATGTAGCATAAGAGGCCACAGCATGTAGCTGAGTAGGAACCGGTAGGTCTGGAGTGACCAAGGGTACACTGAAGTACTCTTCTCTCAAAAATGCATGCAAAAGGGGGCAGGGGGCAGGAACTGTGGAAGCCAGTTTACCCATGAACATGCACCTCCTGCTTTAATTCATTAGGAAAGATATTACTTTGGGGGTAGATAAGCATTTAGATCCCCCAGCTGCAATCTGTAGAAAATTATACAGGGACCTAATCCGTTTGAAAGCCTGTGGCGTGCAAATACAAATGGGATGCACCAAATTAACCCAAGTTAAAATTTTTAAACCTCATTAAATTAATGAGGATTAAACACTGTGGCATGTACAAGTGCCCTATAGAGCCAGACCTCAATATTAGGTGATACAGGCAGCTGTAATCTGTGATGTTTTACTCAGACTAAAAGCTCAGAAAAGCAAAATGCTTCATTATTAAGCATTTAAGAGTAAAAATGAATCTCTTCATTCATTTTCACTAATACATGACACCATACACTCAGCCAGGGAAACTGCTGTACCCCAGCCCTCCCAAAGGGTAGCGTAGGTCCTGGTGGCCTTTGTTCCCATAGGCCAGCCATAGTGGCAGTAGTCGGCACTGCACCATCACAGTGAAGAATACGGCTATACGACAAGACTGTCAGTTGGGCACCAATGAATGTGGCTGTAATGAAGTCAGTGGAGGCACACAGATGAGGATCTGGCCCACTGCAAAACATGTGGAACCCCGAGCGATACCATTCAAATAGGAGCTAAACAACTAGAAATGAATTAATCATCCTTGGAAACATACTCCTGTAGCAGCTGTCTCGCACCCCGGTCACGAGGACTGAGAGTTTCTGTGTATCTTGTCAAAAAGGACATTTTACTGTAACTTTGAGAGATTAGGGCATGAAAGGAAACTGCATCTGAACACACGCAACATTAGGATGTCTCAGGTGAAGCAATAGCCAGTGCAAACAGAGTAGGGGGCCAAAGGGCTCTGTGGAGCACAGGGAGACAAAGGGACCTCAGGCAACAATGGGCTAAGCAAAGAACTAGGCGTTCATCCCAGGCTCACTTGAATGGGCTATGCCTTGGAATCAGGTGGAGGACTGTAGGAGTGAAAGGCTGGACTTCTAGTCAGAGACTGATTAGGCCTCAAGAAATCTGGACTTAAATTCTAACTCTGTTACACACTCGCTACACTACCATCTCTGAATCACTTATCGTCTTCCTACTTCTGTTCTTAAAATATAACCAAGATGTCTTGTAAACCAGTGGGTAGAATTGAAGCTTTGGGCTCAAGAGAGCTGAATCCATTCCTTTTCGTGTTATTAGTTAGCCTGCTTTGTGATCATGGCTGAGTCACGTTACCATCTTGTGCCTCAGTTTCTTCGTCTGTAAAATGAAGGTGGTGGTCACAGACTTCTTCCTACATTTGAGTTCTGTGTAAAGAAGAGGATTCATGAGACAGGAAGAAGAGAAGGAAAAACTGAGACCATGCACATGTGGTTCTGGTAACACTTTGGCTTTTCATAGCCTGGGTCTGACTGTGCTGGAAACAGAGCATGACGTTTGGCTTCCCTTCTCCTAAAATGGTTACAAAAATCAGAAGCAAGAGCAACTGAAAACAAGCATCTGGAAACGCATGCAGCTGGGAAAGCACAGCAGGCAAAGGAAAAGAGACTTTGAGGGAGTTTAATTTATACTGTCTGGGAACAAGAAGATTAAATGGGCGGCATGATAATGCTATAAATACCTTCAAGGAAACACTATCAAAGAAAGGGATTATTCAAATGATGTGGAAGTGGTAAAACAAGGAGTGCTGGAGTCTGGAGCTCTAAATGGGAAATTTCAGGCAAGACATGAAGAAAAGAAATATGTCTTAGCACCAAGAATGATTAGGTGCCAAAAACAGGCAACATGGGTGTGAATTAGGAACTTTTCAGTCAAGATATTTGAGAAAGGCATTGGCATTAGAGAAGGATGTGGGGAAATGACTATATAAATCACAACGACAAATAAATGACAAGTGACCAAAAAAAAGGAGGGCTTCTGTTCTCCTGACATCCATGATTCCATGTTTTTTCTCTGATACATAAAGGCCAGTCATATCTTTTTAAAAACTACTGCAGGGCTACTAACTGAATACGGTTGTTTAAATTTCATGGTTTTTTAATTACTAAATCATTTGGGGGCTAAGTGGTCACCTCATATCTTACAATACCGAAGAGCAGCAATATCACCCAGGGATCTGAGAGAAGACCGAGGAAGTCCTGAATCCTAAACCCACTCTGCTACTCAGTCCATATGTCAACCCTTGATCACATCACTCAAGGTCTTTAGTCCTCTCTTTTTCTGTTTTAGAAAGAGAATAATAATCTATTCATAATCCATAGCCTGTGATGATAACTGATTTGCTCTTTACACAGGCTATGGACAGAAGTTACACATAACCCAGTTTAAGTAATCAGAAACTGTTTTAAACCTGAAACAGAACAGAAGCTCAGTGTGCATAAACCAGTTTCAAAATGGCTGAAACTGGTTTAAGATAAACCTGCTTGAATGCAGTATCAGATGTAACTGATTTGAGTCAAACCTGTTTTAAAAACTTCTTAAACCCAGATCCCTGTCTGGTTCACAGCCTTCAGCATGCTTTCCAGCCGTGGGCTGGGCTGAGCTGAGCTGAGCTGTGCTGTCTGCTCCAGCAGAGAAGGGCTGGGGCCAGGGAGGGGGGTTAACCGCCCTCCCCCCAATGCCCCCCCCCTGAGTACAGAGCTGCCCTGCTGCTAAACTTACTGAAAGTTACTGCTGGCTGCAGCTGTGGGCTACAAATCCCAGAGGCACATGGAAGCAGGAAGAGGAAATAATAAGCAACCCTGCAGAGTCCTGCTGCTGTGATTCCAGACTGCAGCTCCAATCCCAGAGACCTCAGGGGCAGCAGGAAGAGGAAATGAACACACAGCCCATGTTGGCTACATGCCAGGGAGCCATGCCTCCCAACTTCTGGCCTGCGCCACTGCAGGCATGTGGTTGCATTCCCTGAATCAGAAGTAAATGGGTGTCCAGTTGTTTCTCAGTTTAATCTCTGCATTTTAAACTAACCTGCAAAGACTGAATCGATTCAGCCTCAGGCTTTTTGACTATCTGTACTTAGCCACAGTGCTTTGTAAATGCAGAGTGCCATGGAGGTACATTCCTTGTTCAGAAAGGGGACTGATCACAACACCTTCATACTGTGGGAGTCCTTGACTTACAAGGTTGTGGTTTGTAGCCCTGTATTTCAACCATGCACCCACCATTCATAACAGGGCACTTATTCTCCCCAGACAGAAGAAGAACGGGTTGGTTAAGGCCTTTTTATGTTCTGGCACACCTCAGCAGTCCCTCACTTCTCCCAAGTGTTGGTCAGCAGCTTTCTTGCATGTAATTTTGAGCCCCCAAAATATAATTATTAATCCATCTCTGATCTGTTACCAACATGTCCTCTCTCTCCCTCCCTTTCTCCCCTTGCTTTTTCCTACATCTACTTTCCTTAACTCCAACATAGAAAAACAGGGGCCTCCTAAGCCATGTGCTGATTTTTTCCCCCTTATCCAATATGACATGCCATGAATAGATTCCAGTCAGCTCACCACTGTATTACTTGGCACAGCAGAGCAACTAACTAGTAATGAGTAAAACTGAAGCTGACTGCCTAATTAAAAATGATATATTTTTAATATAAATTATGAGTTTTCCATCCCAAAAGCTGATAAGTTTCTCAGTCTAAAAGTCTTCTATGGCCACATTTTACATAGCATCATCATTTTTATTATTATTTTTTTGGCAGAGGGGAGGGTGATGGGGGTGCGGGGGAGAGGTAGAAAGAAATTACAAAGTTTTTGCATCTATTTAATGGGTAGTAATATGTAACTACCATTGTGGAAAGATGAAAAGTCCATTTGATTTGCATCAAACCCTCATTGGTAAAAGCTGTCGGCTAAAGCGGCAATATAGACACAAAAAGAAGCATCTGTTCTAGGAATCTCCCTTTATGGGTCACAAGATGATCAAAACAAGAGTGGGGCAACCAAAGCAAAATGGATTGACCACAACTTTCCATGGGATAGGTAGCAATTGATCCAAGACCATCGCATTTGCTAATGAGAACAGCCATGGGCCAACATCCTTTGACCTTCTGTACAAGCTGCCCAGTGCTCAGCTGAGACAGTGCAATGCAAAACAGCATTGCCTGAATTGCCCTGTCATTGTTCCAGGGACTGACCATCCATGCAATTCCAGACTAGAGAAGGACACTCAGTACCCAGAGGAATCTAGCTAGGATGTTTGATGTGACTAAATGCCCAGGCTAAATACATTATACAATTGCTTTAACATTTGCAGACAGGGAGCACCGAGCTGGAGGGCTCCTCAGGACTAGGCGCTCTCCATGTACCCTCCAACTGGTAATTAATCTTTTTGCAGGATATTCTAGTCTGGTGTCACCAGCTCCACTGCCACTGGCAGACAGCAAATGGCAAATGGCATGGTCTTCCCATTTGCAACAGAGTGGCAAATAAATGCTCCAGGTTTAAAACAGAATCTTGGTGTTGTTTAAAGTGAGCTTCCAGCAAATTAGAGGTTCTCCCTCTTCCATGTGCAGCTAGAGAAACATTTGGTATCACTTGAAAGAGCTGTAGATACACTGTAGAAATCCCTGAGACAGCCCCTGAGAAGCCAGTTTGCAGAGCAAATACACTTCCAGTCATTTTTTTCTGATCCTTCTTTCTTTAGAGCCAAACACTTAGGCCTGGAAGTAGAACCATTGCTACTGTCTGTTACCCTAGTGCATTCCCTCACTTAATTTTAGTGTAAAAATTTGAACAATTTTTATCAGGTCAAACAACCTCATTTGTCCACAAAAAAAGGCGGGGGGATTTTTTATTTGCAAAAAATAATCCATTTTAGGAAAATACCTTTGCAAAATTTAAAATATTATACCATGTTTAAATGCATTTTTTTACATTCTTACTGAAATCCTAGAAAATACCATTGATATGGTTTTCCTAAAATTCAGAGGGCCACCTCACTAACATTTCCATCATGTTTCTGAAACTCATGGTTCAGGGACTATATGGTTTTCTGTCTTTTTTTTTTTCCTTTGCTCATTTATAATTGCCTGGAGACTAGGAAGCTCACACCAGATTGAGACTGAAACTATCCCAGCATTCTTGCTTACCTTACAACCCAGGCCTCAGCCTCTGTTAGATTATGCATGCATGTTTTAGCATAACCTAGATAAACCTATCCCTGATTGGGCCCTAACTCACCCTCAAAGACACCAAGGTAAAGGCAAAGTAAATCTACTGCTTTCAGAAGGCTCCCCAAAAAATTAAGGGGAGCTGGGACAATACATTTGGCATTTTGCTATTAATAATACAAATAGTAGATAAATAGGTAGGTCTCAAAAGCACTTTATCAAGGGAGGGAGTAAATATTTTTACCCCATTTTAGACAGGAGAAGCAGAGGTACCTAGAGCGGAAGCAGCTTGCCCAGGGTATGCAGAAGGCCAGCAGCAGAGAAATAAATAGAAACCAGCTGCGTGAATTCTAGTCTACTGCTTTATCTATTAGCCCAAACTGTCTCTGTATAGTTAACATGCAAGATTCTCCTCTGCAGTCTGTAGGGGCTTAACAAGGTAAACCCGTACCTTCAAGCATAGCTGCAGTTCTGGTCATGAACATCACAGTTCCATGCAACCCTAAGTCCAATACAGATCTGGCTCTAAGAGACTCGGGGTGTGGTAGGAGGACTGTCCTGAACTTCTGATCCTATACAGGAATCAAGTCACCAGCTTTCTCCCCCTCCTCTGCCCCTGCCTGGCTGCGCACCTCATATTTTTCTTTCTTATCTACATTTTTCAGCCCAGCATATTGTAAGTGCTCAGTCTGCCGGTATTTCATTCATCACTAGAAAGCCTGATGGCAGGTTAAATCCCTATTATTATTTATCTGCTGCAGTGCAATATCCAAAGCATGTTTCCCTCCCAAGCAGAGCATCAGTTGCTTTTAAGATACCCTTGTTTATATTTTTGGACAGCAGGTGTTTTTCATCCTCCTGCATCCATTCACCAGATACTTACAATAATGCCTGCAGAATATAGCACTATTATGTCTTTAGAAGTGTCAGACTGGGTGCACAGACATTTCTCCTTGGCTCTTTGACGCAGAGATGAGGCTGAACCCCATTTTCTAATCTTGCATCGTCAAATAGGCAAATTCATTTCTAGATACTGCTCCCTCCCTCCTGTGCTGTGGATTTTTAACATTAAGAAGTTGGATCTACAGTCCCCAGCAGTGATCAACCCCCCACACTGAGAAAGCTACTATGCAGACATCTTGTAAGAGGCAGTTCTTGCCCCTCAGAGGCTACACTCCAAAGAGACAAAGGAATCATTTGTATCTCCATTTTCCAAGTAGGAAAATATGTCAGTGTCATTAAAGGATTTGTCCAAGCTCACAGAAGACAGTGACAGAGCCAGGAACTAGATCCAGATCTGAAAAATCTCATGGACAATCCTGTGCCTCGCTCACAAAGTCATCTCTCCTTTCAGCACCTAACCCTAAAATCAACTGAAATTCCAACTCTGGCCATTTCCAGAAGGAGACAGAGCTCCCATAAGGTACCTGATTTCACAGCAATATAAACTTAAGGTGAAATGATTTCCCTCTGGCCTGCAGCTGAGGATTGTCTTACGGCCTAAGTCTTTAGGAATGACAAAACCTGTCGTTTTTGCAAGTGTAAACCTGACTGGCTACTGCAACATGAGTTTTGGCACCTCTCTCACTGCTTAGCCATAACAGTAGTGCAGTGGGGAAAAATGTGACCCATTATCCCATCACACCTCAAAAGGGTATTGAGTCTCCAGGGTGCATGTGATGCACTCTGGAATACCCTATAGTATGAAGAGTGGGAAGGCAGGAGATCCAGTTGACCCAGTGCATCCATGGCTTGGTGTCTCATTAGTGGAGCAAGGCAATTAGAGCAAGGTGAAAGGTGGGAGCCCCCGTGGACATAGTGCTGGAAAAGCACACACCCAAAGGGGAAGGGCACAGCAGTTTCAGACAGAGATACGTTAGAGGAATAACCGCCCGCCAGTGCAAGCTAGAAGCAGCCTCTAGGCTGCTGTTAGCCGCACTGATGCTGAGTGAAGAGTCACAAAGCTGTAATCATCCCCCTGAGGCCCTCTCTTTTCCCATACGGAGCAGGTCGTGGTGCAGGGGGAGCTTAGGGCCATACACCCAGGTTTTTAAACAGAGTTTAACCCTTTCTAAAATAGGTGGCCCCAGTCTCCTCCTTCTGACACCAGTGTAAATGAAAAGCAAACCTAGTAAAGCCATCACTGTCACACTAGTGACAGCTGGTGTGTGGGGAACACTCAGATGGTGATTTTTTAAACCCAGCATGTCAGCCAATACCTCTGCATCTTTCACTTTCCTTTGGACAGTTAAGGGAAGAAAAATACCTGTCTCCTTCACCAGAAGTAGCTTAAGAAAAGTGCCCTGAGTGCCAGGTTATTCTCAAGGAATTTTCTTTGAACAACAGAGAAAGGGGGTGAGGAGTGAGGGGGGACGACCCACACACAGTTGCACCAAAACTTCAGCTGGTTTCGCTCTTCACAGTTCCCATGAGTGGGTCAAGTCCTCTGCCAGATTAAAAGCTGCCCTTTTGGTTGTTATAACCTTCTTAAAATCCTCTTGGGAAGGTCACTCTGACTCTTCTGGCTACCTTAGTCCTAAGAGGGTCATTTTGTTGGAGCATTTTTCCATTTCTTGTTCTGCTCCAAAAACTCAACCTTCCAATCAAGGAGGACATGTTGTCAGCAGGAGGCCCGTGTTTATTAAGTGACAGCAAGCCCATTCCTTTCCAGCCCCACTTTGATTCTCTTCTGAGATATGTTTTCAAGTTCATTAGCTTTCTCATTTTTCCCTTCAATCATTTTCTGTCTCTGAGAAGCACATTGCGAGCGGTGAAGAGACCAGCAGCGACAAGAAACCAAGCCCTCCATTCATCACCTGCCAGGTAGAACACTGCCCAGCCTGAGTGGCTGGTCTGCCCGCACCCCTCAGCCCGGGCCCACGGGGCTCAGCACGCCTGGGGAGGCAGGATGATTGAGCCTCTGTTAGCATGGGGCCCAGGCTAGGCAGTGAAAGGGTAAGTGAAATGAAATCCAGGCAAATTATGTATGTTTTTTTTTAATGAGGCCAACAGCCTAAGGGACTGAAAGGGGCCATCAGATTGTTCCTGTGAAGGTAGGAAAAACATTTCTCAAACCAGAATTAAGACATAATTGGGGGGGGGGACTTTCTGCATTACTCACTTAACAGGAAAGAAAAAAAGTCACCTCTGCTGTCTTTACCCGAGCCACAAAGCCAAATAGGCCATTGTTTACACAAGGACTTATCTTTTTCCTATAGAAAAGCTCCATTAACAGAGCACTGCCATGCACAGACAGCAGCTCAGGCCCAAAAAAACCCTACCCACTAGAAAATCCCTTAGTGCAAGAAATATGTTCCACCGTAAGTGGCTTTAACATAATCTGGATAAGAAGCAGAGCCCTTTGAATCCTTACTTGTGAAATAGGGATATTTGCGATGAAATGCAGTTGTCACTCCTATCAGCACAAGCCTGCGGTAGCTTCACTATTTGTGTAGTTTCACTTTAGGTTTGCAAATGAATGAATAAAAAATGTCTGCATGTGCACATTTATGCATGCGTCCTGAGCACAGGCACAAACACGTATGCTGCAGAAGTTATACTCTCTATCTGAGGAAACTCACCTCAGCCAAGCAACATCTATCTGCTGGCCTTAGTGTAATAGGTGGGAGAAATTGGAGCTCATATCCACTGCCAGAGACACATCTACCATGCCTGCCTCTGCTCTAGAGAAGCCAAGAAGCCCCATAAAACTCAGAGTCCTAAATTCTTCTGGTTTATGAAACAAGCAGCTGAGTGGGAAAGATGCCATTAGCCACCACTGCTCTCCTTCCATAACCACCTTGATCAGCAATCCTCTAAAAAACTGGAAGGGGTCAATACTTAAGTTCCTGTTAGGAAAAAATCCTATTTAAGAGGTGACCTTTTTTCTCTAAATCACGAATGGATGAGTACCTTGCACTGCGGAAGAAATTACTTTTCTTGTAATAAGACTAAGGTCCTCAACCAGTGATGGTCATTCAAGTTCTCACAGCACGTTCCACAAGAGGTGGGGTGCAGACCTCTCTTCTGGGGCTGCAGTCCAACAAGACAAGCCCATTCTTACATGCTAATCTGTCTTTGCAGTTTTAGTTGGCTGTAGTAATAGTCTTTGCTTCTTGTCTTAGTTTCTTAATTAGGTTAAGAGGGAAATGACTCCTATGGGCCAAACTACTGTCCCAGAGGAGGTTGCATTTCCATGATGAATTAAATCAGTCCAATAAATGAGTGAGTTGAGATCCATATAGGACCTTATGGATTATAAGCTAATTTTAAGATGTTTTATCATGCTGCTGAACAGCAGAAGTGGTTGCTTTATCCATTTTCCCAATGGGGAAAAACAAAAATTATGATCCATGAGCACTCCCCAAGCCAGGAAACAATTGACCCCCGAGGTCCCTTCCAAGCCTAACTTTCTATGATTCTAAAACAAAATCTCCTTAATTCAATGAGAACAATGGAGCAGGCCCTTTGACAATGCATTTGACAAGCCATAACCAAGCTCCAGCACCTACTGAGGCAGAGGCTGGGAAAGGAAAGCACTCACTCTCTTCAAAGGAGAAATTACATATTAAATCTCATTGAAACAGAAATCTATTTAAATGGGCCACATATGGCTAGATTCAATTCTAGGTCTGTATCTGAATTTTGAACCCTCCCAGAAGGTAGGAGGTAGGGGCTGAAGGTGAAGAATCTCCTCTGTGCCTGTACAGCATAATGAAGTATAGTAGTTAATGAACATTACTGTTCACTAGGGTTTTAGCAAATCGCACACAAGGCATTTGCACGGTCAGTGTCAAGTCCAGCCACATTTGGTTCCCCAGTTTAATAGCCAGGTGCCACTCCCAGCTGGAGTGGTATGGGGTAGTCTTGGGCACATGCCTCTGGCTCCAGAGCCAAACATCTTAACCACTGTCATCATGAATCTGATGAAGCTAGTATAGACTACAGTCTATTCTAGCCTCTGTATAAGTGAAGCCATCAAGTCCCATCTAGTGATCCCTGTATTGGGGAGGGCTGTTCAGCTTTTGAATGCATGTTTGGATTCTGTAGTCCTCACATACAGCTCAAGGGCCTGCATGTTCGGAGGACTGTGGAACACAGGACGCAAGGGAACAAAGCTAAAATAAAATAGGGTGATACATAGGGAAGAGACGAGAGGGGCAGTTGATGGCCTGTTCCAAGGTATAAGCAGTGCTAGCCCCAACCAGGGAGAATAGCCACTTCAGCAATAAGCTCATCACCACCCTATGAATAAGACATGGTTTCCAATGTGTCATAACCCAAGCACTCCAGCCAAAGCTATTTGCTGCCTCCACAATATCAATTTCAATCAAGCCAGGGTGGTAAATTGCAGTTTAATTGAAATAGCCCAGTTTACCAGTAATGAAGGGCTGCCCAAGATCAAACTCCTGACTTGGCCAAGTTGTGTTTCAGACTAAAGATTTGGCTTACAGCATTAAAAAGCAGATGTCTTCATAAAAGCTAATAAAATACACTTGGATAATTAAAAACCTTAATTAAAAATGCAGAGACCAAATAGTTATATATTAACTAGAAAACTTGTTTTGACATCTGAAATTGCTACACAAGCTAAATTCCCTTGTATTCTCCCCAGACCATTTACACTGTGGTGTTTAGCTGAAAATTCTTCCTGACTCAGTCCAACTGTGTTATATTTGCTGCAAAATTGAAACCATTTCACAAGTTAATTCCAAATAATTGCAGTCTAACTAACTGGCTTGTTTGCAGGCCCATATAGACCATCTCCCCCCTGTACAGGCAGCAGGAAAGAGGCTCTTAATTCTGGGAAGAAAAAAAAAAAGTCCTTTATCTAGCCAGGCCAAAGAGCCAAGCGAGAGGTGGTGCACCCCAGGAAGATCTTGCTTAAGGAACTAGCTTCCCTGCTTTAAAAAAAATCAGGGCTATTTGGAGTCCAAGTCAAGGTTTCCTTACAGAAACATGGTCCCACTAGAGACTACACCCCAGGTTAAGAGGGGAACAGGAATGAGCACAAACAAAACTTCTTCACAAAGCTTGGATCTGGGTTCAAGTAGAACTGGACACAGGCCTACCTATTTACTTTGCCAAATGGAAAAGGAAGGTAAAGAATAACTTCTTCCACTTCTACTTCTCACTTCAATCCCCACTCTAGTTCTCATTCCCCACATCAGCTCCTAGTCAAGGGCAGTAGCCAGTTCTACCAGATTTCTACTCCTGCCTCACCAGCACCTTCCTAACTAGCTCCAGTTCTCATGCAACTCCTCAAGCATATCCACTAACTGAGCTGAGCACAGCCACCATCCCTAGCTGACTCCTAACCCATATTGCAAGCAAGCAGTCTTGTGGCTCTTTTTTATCTGCAATCCTAGCAGGGCTTGCATCCTGACTGGGCAGAAACCAGTTGTCTAGTTAACTACTTCCTTGCCAGTCCCAGGTGAATTCTGTAGACACTTCACCACAGCTGTGGATCAGCACAGGTATAAGAACGGTTTGGTCAGGGCCTCTATCACTCTGAGCTGTCACAAGCACACTCCTGGGAGCCCCTCTGCTGGGGTTGATCTGTGGACTGGATTTATAGCCCCTGCTGCTCACTAGGTGAGGAGTGAGTGTTTGTGACGCACCATGTTGATGAGCTCCATTGAAATGTCAATAAATCAATCAATACATCCTTAGTGCTTCTGGACTGATAGCTCTTAAGGCCAAATGGGCCCAATAATATGGTCTCATTTGAGTTTCTGCATAACAGGCCAAGAGAAATTGCAGGCCACTGCATAACAAGACATAACAGCTTCTGCATAACAGGACAAATAATCTCTGCAACAAGTTCATACCACACAACTCTTTCAGAAAGACACCCTCCCCTGATTTAAAATCTTTCATTCAGATCTTGGAGAGTCTCTGGGGCAGCTGTTCCAATGGTGAATTACCCTCGCAGTTCAAAATATGCACCTTATTTTCAGTCTTCATTTGTCTGGCTTCAGTTTCCAAACAGGGGACCTCAAAGTGCCTTTCTCTGGAAAAGAAAGTCCTGTTTCCAGTTCAGAATTAAATGCTGTCAGCATTCTGGTTTTGTTCACATGATTGTCCAAAAACAATTAAACATTCATGGAACATTTTGATTGAAGGGGAAAATTGTGGGGTGGGAGGAGGAGGAGAGCACTCTCAAACATATTCACAAAAACGAATTTCAGTAATTTTACCTGCCCTCTTGTATACAGAACTAGAATCAAGTAACTGACACTGATGTGAAAAAAGAATCTGGAGTTTCTGTTTAAACTTCTATTCCTCCTGCCCCGCAGTCCCCTGTTCACTTTGTTCCTTACCTTTCCACCCATGTTTTAATATGCACTTAACTTTGTAAGGCGGCATCATACTGGCTCTGAGTTTCAGTGTGTATAATAGGAAGAGAAGGAGGAATCATTTCCACCTTTTAGGTCTTGTGCCTGCTGGATAAAGCACTGGATGGAATTCCTGGCTCCGCCACTGTGACCTTGGCCAAATCATTTCTCTGTGCCTCAGTTTACCCACCTGTAACATGGGGATGATACTGACCTCTGTTATAAAGCAGCTGGAGACCTAAGGACAAAATATATTTTCTTGGAGTCGGGTATTATTGTTAATCCCTTTCCAGATATCAGGCCTTACCCTTGGTAGGGGCAAACTGGCCCCATTGCCTTTGAAGTCAATGGGATTCTACTGATTTGCACCATTTATGGATCTGGCTTATTCCTCTGCCCTAGCCAACCATTAGGAAATGCTGTTGGCTGCAGGAGTAAGGGGCCTTTGCGAAACTCCCTTTGCAAAAGGCAAACCTAAATCAGTATGCAAGTATTCCTGAAAAGGGGCATCACTGCAGGGGTTCCTTCCATGAGGCTGCTTCCTCTAAGCTCAAGAAGCTGCGCTCAATAATGATTTTTTTAAGAGAAGGGGAATGGATGGGGGAGGACACTGGGTGACAGGTGGCAGGTTGAGAGATATTACTGAATGGGAGAACGCTCACCAGTCTGGCTGCTAATTAGCATGAAGCTTCCTGCAGGATGGGAGGGCTCATGCCGTCCATCAGGCAGCATGTCAGGGGAGCCCTGTTCAATTAGCTGCAGAGGGAGGGTAGGCACCAGGCCTGCTGTACAATTAAGGCTCATTGTCTTTTCCCCTGTGAAGTGTCTGTTAACATTTTCCTTGGTTCTGGAGAGGCTGAAGCTTAGGGGCGGGCAGGGTTTAGCCCCCTTTTCCAGCAGGTTTCCACTGTGCCATTGCACACTTGGTAGGAATTGTACCCTGGCACCAAGGGGTTGAGACTGAGAAGATTGGCAGCTGCTCAGATGGGGGGCATTTGAACGCAGCCGAGGGATGTTCCCGTCTCCTCAGTGCACCTGCTCATCTCTGGATGACGGCTGTGTTGTGCAGACAGGCTCCTGTGTCAGTCTTATACTCAGCTGGCCCTTGTGTGCAGTTCCTGTCAAATATGCAATCAGGGACTCCTCCAACTGCCCACATTTCCTTTGCCTCATGGGAAGACCTACTGTACAGCATACAAGAACATACCACAAGATTTCCCCTCCCCAGGTCAGATAATTACATCAGAGTCACCCCACTGGATCAGACCAATGAGCCGTTTCATCCAGTGTCCTGCTTCCACCAAACCCAGTCCCGGCTGCATCAGAGAAGGTGCAAAACCCAAACCAAAGGTAGGGATGGAATTACCCAACTCAAGGGGAGATTTCTCTCTATCTCTCACTAGTCAAATCTTTACTTATGTCCTGATGCATGCAGGTTTGTTATTGGCCTAGCCAAGCTAGTATCTGATCTCTAGGCAAAGTCTTCATACCAGCTCAGCTAGGCAATTAGACCAGGGATAGACAAAGTTCCTCACTGATACTTAGATCCCAATCCCAGAATCTGAGACCTGATTGTACCCATTCTTATCTTATATGAGCGCCCAGCTACCTCCTGGCCTTTCTAACAGTATACAGTCACATTAATAAGATGTTTTCCCTTCTTCTCTCTGCAGGGTTTTCCTTTCACAAAAAAGATTCAAGCTCCATAGGGCACATCTCTACCCACGCACATGCACAGTTTGCAGCACCTCAAAACCATTTGAGGTACTGCAAACCGCACACGGCACATATGTACCCATATGCCATGCTGCTAATTAACAGCATGGCAATTTTTTTGACACTGGGAGATGCCAGTGTAAAAAAAAAAAAAAACCACCACTAAAAAAAGCAGTGAGGTGCACATGGCAGCAGCTTGCTCTGCCAGAAACTGCAGCCTGGCTGGCCAGAGCCATAGTCTAGCCACTGGCCAGGCTCTAAGCAGCTAGATCAGCACAGTTGCTGCTCAGGGAGGCTCCCAGGACCCCAGGTAAGGCTGCTGGGGCCAGCCTCCCCTACCCCACCTGGGTCTTTTGCTGTGCACCGGTGCACATGTGCAGAGGCTTGCCCAGGAACACATAGCAGTGACACAAATATGCTCTAATCCTCTCTTCTGAACAGGAATCACCAGTGACACCAAAATGTAATGCCTTTTACCACATGTGGTACAATGCCTTGTAACAAATAGCAGGAAACCCCTTTGTCAGGTATGAATAGGAACTAAGGCCTGCAGAGGTAACAGGCAAATCATTGCCCCAATGCTAGGTATCACTTCAATACAAATTCCTTCCAAGACTTAGGAAGGCAGGATTGCTTCCAGATTCAGTTACCAGCTTCTTCGTAGCAGTGAAGCCCGTTTTGTTACGGGATAAGAGTGCCCTCTCGTGGCACCTCTAACTCCTCTTTCCCGTTCCAAGTCCTTGCCATATTAGGATTTCTTTGACACCCCCGATCCTGCCTTTCATTTCCCTGTAGCAGAGGGCACACTTTTCCTTCTACTTTCCAGTGTTTTCTATTATCTGTTTCTATAATGTATTTATGCTGCTTTCCAATTAATATCATTACTTGCACAATAACTTAGACATGATCTCTCTGGTCTTTTCCTCTTGGAAGCTGTCTTGTATTTCTATTTTCAGTCTTTTTTCATTTCATTTTCTTCACATATTTCATTTTTGGTTTCTCCTACCCCTCTCCGTCCTTTGCTTTTGGACTTTTCCAGTTACTGATGATGGATTAATGGGCTGCTTTCTGCTGCTTCTAGGGGCAGTGGGCTTGCTTCTCCTCTCCTCACTCCATCCCTTCAGCTCTGCTCCTCCTTTATGTCTAGGCTGATCTTCTTGTTACAGGCTCTGGAAGCGAAGCTCGGGGGAGCTGAGCAGGAAGACAAGGTGCCATTTGCTTCCCATGTGCTCCTGGTACCTGGCATCATTCAAGAACTCGATTGGTGCCCTTGAGGCTTATCTACCTAACCAAAGAGCAGGTACAGCAGCAGAAGCTAGAGGACAACCCTCATCTGTACTTAGGGTGGCCATCACAGAGGACAGTCTGGTTGTCTTCTGTCCTCTATTGATACAAAACCGGATGCCTTTATGTCTTCTATTTTTCTCTTGAAGAGAAAAATAGAGGACTTAAAGGCATTGGGTTTCATATCAATAGAAGACAGAGTAGCAGAAAACCAGAATGTCCTCTATGACGGCCCCCCTAGCTGTACTGCCCCAGTCTATCCCTGCAGAGAGGTGAATGGCCGAAGACCCCAGCCTCATTCAGTTTCAGCCAGAACTACTGACAATGGTGGCCACTGTGGTGATAGATTTTTTTTTAAAAGGACACTTGCCCACCAAAAACTGTATGGAGACCCATCCACTCGGCTCACATAGGGGCCACAAGCCGGTGGCTGATGATAAATTTTAGTCTATAGATTGGACTGGAAGCTGAATGGAGAAAGGTTACCCACTACTAATCATCTGTCTTTCAGGACAAGGTGATTTAACAAGTCACAAGTGTACACGATATCAGTCATATCTGAAACCATCTTTTTAATCAAGTGGTGTTTATTACAGCAGTGGATTTTTCTTATGAGCGTATGTCTTGGTTGTACATGTAGGTGCTTTGTTCCTCAGATTGTATATGAAAGCCATGAGTGCTGTACCCACCCAGGCATCGGCAGAGTGATGTCTTTCATTTGTGCTTTGGTGCCATGCGGAACTTGTGCCCCTGTGCCATGTGCCACAACTTGCTTTGTGCCCAAGCCTTCTAAGAATAACAAAACAGTGTTCTCTTTCAGTGGTTCTGCTTGGGCACATCAGATGCTCCACCATCTCTTTGCTTAAGTGGAAACCAGTGTGGCCATCTCTTATTTAACAGTGAGAGTCATGACTGTTAGTGTATTTCTTTAGTGCCCTAGCTGTTGGAATCATGACACCGCATAATATTTGAGTCCACTATAAAATTGCAAAGAAAAGTTTCAAAATGTAAACGAAGAGCACCTGACAGGCAAAGAAACCCAGAGACAAATAAAAAGACGCTGCTTTAATGAGAAATTTATTCTTTAAAATTAACTGATGATGTTTAAGCTACTGGGTTTTTTTTCAGGAGATCTATGAGTTTTGAAAGTTTCAGGTTACCAGTCCTTGGCTTGGTTTCTAATCCTATCATTTTGATGTTACAGTAGTGTAACTCCACTAAAGATCTTCAGCCAGTATAACACACCCCTGTCCCACTAATGTCAATAGAACTATGCTGATTGACATCACTGCATGCATCAAAAGTGAGATCAGAATTGGGTCCCCAGTTGGCATAGGTTCCCACGAGAGTGGTGGAATACTGGTCCTTTTAAGAGAAGTTAAAATCACACTGAAAAAAATAGGCAAAAATATATTGAGGGAGCAATCAGTGCTGACCCCCAGAGAAAGGCCGGCATGAAGGATGGATTAAGCATCAAGATCAAGTCAGGTCTTTTCCATCTCTAGAGTATGGGATTCTTGAAACCAGCTTTGGTTATGGAACCCATTCTGGAAACCCCAGTAACACGTATGCCCAACTACTTGTTACTACAGTAGCACTGATCCACATACTAGGTCCTGGCTGCTGCATCCAATTCAGATGCTGAATTGGCATTTGAAGAAAGGACTTCCTCAGAGGAAGAAACTGGGATTTTCTCTGCCTCTTCCCCCAGTCTTATTATCCTGACAGAATTTTCTTTCTTTGAAAGCCAGAAGGCAGGGTACAGTGGCTCAGCAAATTCACACTCGAACTTGTGTATCAGCGTCATGGTATCAGAAGTGAGCCCATGAAAGGACAAAGTCCCTTTAGGGTAGTTCAGGTAGACACCTATTCTGCTGAATGTGTCTGTTTCTAGTGGCATCTCCACATCACTGTGCCATGCAGAGAATCCCTTGCCGTTCCAATTGATGCTCCAGGAGAAGTCATTCCCTGAGATGCAGCTATTAGTTTCTGAACCCTTCCGGTCAATGCTTTTGTATGTCACACCAAGGTAAATGCCAGGTCCTGATATCTCAACCTCAAAGTAATAGCGACCAATGTACATACTCTTATCTGACAGCACTTGACGCCAGTGCTCAAATCTTTCTGGGTCATCTGGGTATGGGTGTTCCCAAGGAGTGGTGTTTGTCACCTTGTGGTTGTCCTCCAAGAGCCTGAGATATCTGTGAGCTGTGACTGGGTCAAATGTTAATGGGAATGTGTCTGAATGAAAAAGAAAAGAGTGCTCTTAAAACAGTTACAATGACTTGTCCAATGGACGTGCTACAAGTTTAGCCCAAAATATAAGCAATAGATTTCAATGCTCTACCCTATACTCTGCATTTCCTATGTATCACAGGATTAATTTTCCTTAAAGTTCCCGTGTATACAATCCCAGGTTACCCTAGAAATCTCATCTCCCCACTAAAAACATGTCTTTTAAAGACATTAAACCCAATACTTACATTTGAGAAAGTCACTTCTAGCTTTTGGCTCTGGAGCAGATATGTGATGCTTGGGTGATACAATTGCAGATACCAGCGTTTTGATCCCACAGTCCTCTTTAATAACGGAAAGACAGCAAGGTATGGTCAGTATTTCCAACATTAACCCTGTGTTTTTGCCCTAGGGGGAGTGTCCCTGCTGTAACTTTGTGATGTGATAGTAGGACCTATTTTATTATGTTATGAGGAATAAGAACCAGTCCAGTTCCATAGGCACTTCATTTCAAGAAATGATTTTGTGACCACACAGACAGTGGGCCTGATTCTGATCTCTCAGTGGCACCTCCATCCTGAAGCTATGTGCTGTTTGGGACATGGAGTAGGTCTTCTAGTGCAATGAGGGCCAACCTTTTCGGCAAGCATGCTGCAAATTAGTCCTGCCTCCACGTGCCACTGATCTCTTTCCTCAGCCCAATCGGGTGCTCAGCTTTCTACTTCCTGTCCTGTGCTCCCTGTCTGCTCTGATGCTCTTCTTTCTGCTTCCCACCCTGCCACTGTCCCCTCCCCAATCTGCCATGTTTCACATGTAGAGGCTGCCTGTGCCACTGATGGCACCCTTGCCACAGGTTGGTCACCTCTCTTTTATTGTGTCTGAAAAGCACTAGATAAAATGGGGCAGCAACCTAGAAAGGAGCCCCTATGCACTCCCGTATACAACTGATAATCATATCAGTGAAGTTACAGCTGTGTGAAACTGGCCTAAGTCAAAATGAGAGCCATAGACTCCTGGCTTTGTGATGGCTTGTATAAGTGTACCTGGATCTGTAATGAGGGAAACCATGCTCTCGTGAGGTCAGGAATGGTCAAATGCAGTCAGTGAGCACTTCTAGTTAGCTTGCCAAGCTGTTTTTGTCACAGCCAGGGATAGGGAGTATTCCTGGGAAGTTACTCTGGCCTAAAGCAGGAGAAAGGCCGGGGGGGAATTGGGTGGCTTAGTGCACCAAAAGCCTGATGAGGTCTCGGCTACCCCCATATCTCCTCAGATATGCCCGTTCTGAGTGCATGCTCTGCCTTCTCATAATCTTGTATTTATAAGGGAGCAGGAATGTCATACACTGAAAGTTTATCCAGTGCAGAAGGTAATGCTTTGTGCTTGATTTTATTTCTGCTTTTACATAGCATTCACTCAATGGAATGCAAGAATCTTGCAGTACCTGTTGTACACCACACTAGGAAGTACCTTTTTTTGGTCTAATCCAGGTCGTTTTTAGGGCTTCATGATTCCCCCCCCCTCCCCATAGGCTCCTCTCTCTACCTCAAGCAGTTGTTTCACGGTTCTTCCTTACAAGATATTTCTTTATGTTAATTTAATCATTAACAAATTTGCCAATGACATCACCGTTGGGAGGGGAAGCAAATCCAGAGAGGAAGAGAAGTAGCACTGAAGCTATAGGAAAGAGATGCAATGCTGGTAGAAAATAATTTTGCCATCCAGGGAAAGAAAAATAACAAGATAGAAAAGAAGGGGTATCAAGTTGTCAACCTCAGCCATCATACTGTACCCATGAAAGGCAGGACAGATATTTACAGGGGAAGTGGACAAGGGGTAGACTGAGCTCTCAGAGGTGCAGTTCATGGAGGTCCTGGTAGAGATGGGCATAGTATTATAGTTAGGCTGTGCTGCTGATTTACTCCAGAAAAAAATATATTTGCTACAAGTGCTAAAATTTTGTTTTGAGTGAAAACCAGCTAAATAATAATGGATTCAACAACTTCTCCCCATTATCTGTGTGTTTCTCAAAGAAAATCATTTCAGTCCCAAGGTGACTCAGCTGATTCATACCAGAAACAGCTCAGTTTCTTTGTCACCTCCAGCCCATGTCTGACTTTGTATCAAGACTGCCAGCAGCACAGCAGATAACGCAACATTGTTAGCAAGCCTGATGATATCTCATCGG
The DNA here is from genome assembly GCF_052110815.1 of Crocodylus siamensis. NCBI lineage: Eukaryota > Metazoa > Chordata > Crocodylia > Crocodylidae > Crocodylus > Crocodylus siamensis. Next base: position 62,334,065 of record NC_143402.1, read on the forward strand.
CAGAGTCTCTAAGCAGGAACAGCTAGTACCAGCACCTAATACCAAATGAGCTTTGCTTTGCTGAGAAAAACTTGAGAGACTCCATAAACAAACAGGATTGATTAGACCAGCCGACAGCATTAACTTGTTGGGGCAACAAATTCAGCTGCATTGTATCCTATTGCTTGTCAGAGTTCCTTCATGGATTTAAAAGGAATGAGGATAGCAACACAGATAGCGTTCAGGCTTTTCCGCACAGTAAATCATTAAGCGTTGATTGCATGTGTTTATCATTGTAAAGAAAGGCAGAGACAGAACTGAATAAAAGAATTGGTGGAGCAGAGAGAAACGCCTGCAATGCGTTTCTCCTGGCTCACTTGATTAATCAAGCATTGTACTTAAATATAAAATATCCTTTCCTGCCCCTTACTTATGCTTGCTCACCCACTAATACACTGCAAACTTTTCATGACTGCTATTAGAGTTGGGTGGGAAACAGGTGTTCCCATCCCGCAAAACAATTCAAGATTTAAAATAATCAATAGCCTGGTACTCCAGAAACTTCCCTGGGATATAAGAAGCCCAGGTCTGAGTGCCTGAATGGACTCACACAAATCAAGACACTTAAACCTGGACCTTCCACATTCTACATGAGTGCCCAACTGCCGGGTCATTTTGCATGTTCTCGCCCTTTGACAAGAAACTCTGCCCTGGCTCTAAAGCAGGGCTGGGCAAAATGCAGCCCGCAGGCCAGATGCAGCTCACCAGGCTATTCTATCTGGCCCACGGGGCCCCTAAAAAATTTATCAAATTAATATTTATCTGCCCCCAACTGCCTGTCATGCGGCCCTAGATGGCTTCCCAAAACTCAGTAAGTGGCCCTCCACCCGAAATAATTGCCCGTCCCTGCTCTAAAGTATGTTCTCAAAAATAGTTCCATCAAAGCTGCATGTGCGCATGGAAAGTTTGGGGTTCAGCAAGTTGAAAACTGTCAGCAAAACGTCATGACCAATCAGCACTGTCTGTTTTCACAGCAGTCAGCACAATGCCATAAATCCAGTGCCAGGATCTTATTACAGATCAAAAGACTGTTCTGCTGGATTGTATTATATTCACATGCTGAGTTGCATAGCATGCAGTTTCTCAGGGCCTCACTTTTGCCAACCAACAAAAGGGTTACAGTATGCATACACATACACGTACACATCTCTGCAAATGCACATTAAAGAGTTACAAAAGAGGCTTACCTTCCTTTGCAAACTCCTGGAGCTTTTCCTTATAGGAGATTCGGAGAAGCTGTAGCAAATGATCTGTTGACTCCACAACAACCTTTCTGATCCCTGATAGTTTATCTTTCAGTCCGATGTAAACACTGGGAAGCGTGTCCACCCCTGCATTCTTCTTGAATTCACAGTATTCCTAATCCAAACAAAAAAAATCTGGTTTTGTTTATTTCCTGCATATATTTGGCTGGTTTTGTACCACATCCAATTCATGTCAGTCAGAAGCAAAATCCTAGTCAATCTCCATAAGAGCGGGATCAGACTTGGATCTTTAAAAACTCAACCTGAACATGTGTTTTCCCAGCCAAACTCGGTGACTGTAAAGACTGAGCCAACTCTAACTAAAGTAGAGCAATCTCAGGACCTAGCTACCAGTTGCCATTTCACTGAGCACATTAGAAAAATGATGGTCATGGTCATAGCATGGAAAAGCATGGTCATAAAATGATGAAGGACATAACATGCCAGGTTTCATAATGAAATGATTAGGGTTTGGGCTGTAGGAAAGCAATAATTCCAGCATTCTCCAAGGAGAAGGAAGAGAAATACCTGAAAAATATTAGGTTATAAATCAGAGTTCTGCCAAACAGCTATGTTTCGATTCAGTTTTGGATTTGTCTGTTTCAGAGGGACAGTAATGCATTTTGGTGTTTCAGATCACTGTTCTGTTTCAATGCATCCGAAACCATTTCTGAGTTTCGACCCTGTTTCAGTGATTCAGCCATAGGCTATAATGGGGAATCAATAAAATACCTATAGCTGTCTCATTGTTGTCTGATTTGGATGAACATTGCCAGGATGGTAGCCTCTTCTGCGGGCATGAAGCCTGCCAAGTTTCAAGGAGATAGGTGCAGGGGTTTCTGTACACTTGCACCTCAAACTGTTCAAAGCAAAACTCATATCACTTGCTGGCAGCAGCAGCATGCTGTCATGCCACGCGCAGATCCAGGGGCCCGTGCCCCCCTGGGAGGAGTCTGGCACACCCCTGCAGCCCTCTCAGGGGGTGCAGGCCCCCAGATCTGCACGTGGAATGACAGCGGGCTGTCGTCTCTCCCCCAGAGCACTGGGATTGGAAGAGACCTCAAGGGCAGATCGTAGACACTGGCCGGCTACAGATGCCAATATCAGAGCAGTCCTTCCCTCCTCCCCCCGCTTCCCCTTCCCTCTTAGTTTCTGTTTCCCTACAAGGCCAGCTCTGAAACGCTAACATTTTACAAAACATCTCTGAAATGTTTCAGATGGTTTCCTTTTTTTCCAGAGATGTTTCGGAGCCTTCTGTTTCATTTCAGATTCGTGTTTCAGGCACCAAAATGAGCCGAAATACCTGTGAAAGGAAAAGGTTGCCAAAGTTTCATACACCCCTATTATAGATCTATGATATTCATCCAGGCCCAATTAATGATGCCCTCAGAGATTTAAGGAAACATTTTTCTGTCTTTTATTTTTTAAATAACTCAAGGGAAAAAATAATCCTCTCCCAAATCAGGCTTTGAAATAGTGAGTCCCACAGTAGGGGTACCGTCCCCATGGAGCCCTTCATTCACCCAAATCTATCATTACCCCATGTGCTCTAACAGGGACAAGCCTTTACCAGACCTCAGCTGCTCTGTAGTAACTGTCCTTGTGCCTGCTGTAACCCCACAGGGACTACTAAACCCAGGCAGTTTAACCCTGAATGAAATAAAGCCCCAAGTTAGTTTTCTCTTACTGCAGGGTAATTACAGACATGCAGGCTGCAGTAACTACATACATGGGGCACAAAAAATTATCTGACTAAATGGAGTCTCAGCTAAAAGAAGTTTGGGAGCTGCTACACTGGAAGGCTTTACTGCAGGGCAAGAAAGCCTGGACTATGCAATCAATACTGCATACTTAACCTCAAGGCTGCAAAACCTGCAGCTATGCTATTTCTCAAGCCCTTATAATGGGAATGCCATGTAGAATAAGGTACCTTTAGAAAGAGGGTGTCATTGGTGTGGGAGACCATTTTCTCCACCCTGCATTTGTTCTCCTCCATCATGGCACACTTGTGTTCCAAGTGGGTCTTTATCCCATTGGCATGATTAACTGCAGCACGTTCCTTCTCCTCCAAAAATGACAGCACATCCAAATGGGCCTTTTTGACAGCTTCCTGCAGCTCCCCAAACTGCTCTTCAGCCAGGTTTCTCACTTCAGAGATGGAGCTCTACACGGAAAAAAGCCACCATTATTGTCTTTTCAAACATGCTTTTGCTGCCATCTTTCCTGCTGTGTTGGCCTTGTACCTTATTGGCAAACACATTGGGACAACCCAACAGAATTGTATGTGGACTAAGGAGAAACCTCCATAGCACAAGTGCAGTGACAGGTTCAGGTAACTGGTGAATCTGAAATAAGAGACAAGAACAAGCTCTTGTTCTAGAAGACTCACTGTAGTTCATACGGGAATTCACTGAGAGAAGCCCTATAGTTTGTGTTATATAGAAGGCTACAATTTATGAGTACAATGGCCCCCTTCGAGCATTGTAAGCAACATATCTAAGGTAGATGTCAAATGTCCCAATTGTTCCAGACCCGAGATTCTGAAAAGGGCTCCCAGTTTTCCAGATAATACCCCACATTTAGTTGCAGTGGGGCTTCCAACCCAATGTACAGGTTCCCACATCAGATTCTGGTCCCAATTCCCCAAAATACTTCCTTACACACATACTCTTAGGACAGTTTTAGGCTCCTAGGTTTTGACTGGTTTGAGAGAGCTGGCCAAGACAATACCTGTCTATAAGTCAGGGGTACCTAACTCAAATTTAATTGAATGCCAGTGAAGGGCTGCCACTAGAGATCCATCCTGTCCTCACCAGGCTAGCAAATACGAAACTGGACTGCACATGCAGGCATGTGCATACGTTCATGAATTAGCACACAGCAAGGCCAAAGACCTTCTGTTTGGCTTTTCAAATATTTTTTCATTCAATAATGAAAGAAATAGCCAGTGGACTGCATGTCATACATCTCTGGAGTATGCAAACTTGACCTAACTACTGGATGCTCGTAAAAGGGCCACCCCTAACACCAATAACAGTTGTGGCAAGTAGCTGTATGAGGTGAACTGACCAAAGCTCTTAACAGCCTGGGCAGGGGATTTCTGTTTCTTTTCAGAACAGAGGATTGGCAGGAAGGAAGCAAGCCCTGGCTCCCCTTTTGGTGTTACAGAGATAGGTATATGGCACTTGGCCTTAACCTCCTGTTAGTCAGTGCCAACATGTCCTTGGTGTGGGAAGACTTGACGCCAAATACCCAACAACAGTACTTCTTAATGAGTAAGGGGCCCTGTCCATCCAACCCCCTTCACTTATTTAAAATGATGATGGTCAAGTTGACAAGCAGTAAAGCTTATTGGGGAGGAAAGGGTGCTACATGTGGTATAACAAGAAGCTTGCAATGAACCAACAGCAGGGGTTCGTCTACCTAGGGAGAAAGCAGAGACAGATTTATCATATGGCAAAGATCTACGAAATTCCACCTCTGGGCTCTCCCTCCTAGTGCAGGACTTCCCTTCTTTTTATTATTTCATATTAACTTTAAACTGAACATGGTACTGCTGAAAGCTGTGTCCCTGGCACTAAGAACAGATGCCCCAGATGTATCCATAGCTCTGACAGTAATACTAGACAGTCACCCCCGACAGTACACAGCCACTGTGTTTTCATCCTAACTTTCAGGATTGTCTTCTATCAGCTAGAGCAGCAGCTGGCAACCTATTGACATGGTGGGCTGGGGCTTATTACCTGCACCCCTGCTTCTGATCACAAATCTCAGCCTCCCAGAGATCCCTTACCACCAATCCCAGGCCCCTCTGCAGCAACAGTAAGAGCAGGCACAAGAGAACAGCAGAGGGCTGCAGTGGGGACAGGCAGCACAATGCATCTGCATGATCCCCCATACCGCCCCAAGTCAAGTTGCATCCAACTTCTGTGCCACACATTGCCAACCCCTGGGCTAGAGGGCAGTTAGATCTCCATGATCCTGTCCCAGCATTCCCACTATGATCTGTGCACTCATCCAACAGAAACTGAGCTGAGACCATCAAATTATTGCCCAGAGGCCACCAAAGAGCCATCAGGAGATAATGGCTCACACCTGGATGTGAAGTGGCTGCCTAAGAATGAAGGGCTTTGTTCCTCATCAGCTATATCACATGCCACATCATCCCTCTGGTTTTAAGTATTATTATGCAAGCCACCTAGTGAATTACCAGGCAGGAAAATAACATCGGAACAGTTCTATGCCGGAAAGCAGCTGTACCGTGAAATGAAGGGAGCGGTCTGTGGATTTAGGTGAGTGCAGAGCAATTGCAAGAGGGTAACAATCATTATTCACTCTTTTAATAGTGTGAATACGAGACTGCTCTTGGGAAGGCTCACACCCTGCAGAGAGGTGACTCACCGAAGATGCATTTTGCAGGCAGTTGGATGATATCACCAAGAAATTGTTTTGGGATTATTTTCCATAGCAGAAGCCCACGCAAAGATGCTCCCACCCTGGAATGCTCAATCTTTCAGCACTGCAAGCATTGTTCCCTTTTGAAATGAGCAAATCCAGTTGGATCTAAGACAAATCTACCCCCAGATCTCCCTCTGAACTCAAAAGAACCTATAACCTTGTAGAGGTTCAAAAAGGTTTGTTTAATTTACAGGTTGAGTACATTGTATTTTTCCTGCAACTCTGACCTTTCTGGCTCCACCCAGACCAAGAGACTAATGTACTTTTGTACTGTTACTTTTCAAGGTAAAAATGAACTTTAAGCCTAGAAGTGAACCCCAACTGTGGTCCTCATGTGTGATCTGAGTTTACACCAAATCCAAAGAATTTCAGATTCAGTGCCCCTGGGAAGCAAACTGGTGAAGTGTCTGTCTCAAGTCCCCATATGTGCCCAAACCTCAGGGCTGAGATCCATCTAAGGAGCTTTGGCTCTTCAGCACAAGCTACAGAAGTTCATGGTTTTAGCTCTAAAGGCCTCTCAGCTGCAGTAAATCTAGCAGAGGCACTAAAAAGTATCTGAGTGCCTCCCAATCACCAGCACATCTGTCCTCACAGCAACCTCTGTGTTAGGGCAGTGTTGTTATCCTATCATCCAGAGATAGGGACAAAGAGGCTAACTGGACTTACCCAGGGTCCCACATGTAGTCTGTGGCAGAGCTAACCCAAGTTTCAGGTTAGCACTCTAGCCGTCCTACCTTTCTAAGGCAGCATAGTTCCAACCTGACCCATTGCTGTTGTCTCCCTTCTTGTAGTCATCATAAAAAGAAATCTCTAGGAGGCAGCAGGAGTAGTGGCTCAGCGCACACAGGCCATGGCACACCATGGTTAAGGGGGGCCTGGACTATGTCTAGATGAAAAGGGCATGGAGTCTGCCTACGCCTTACTTGAGCTGTACTTGATACATTCAATCTCTTGTCAGGTACAGTGCTACTGTTTCCATGCTATTATCAGTATGGTCTGAGGAAGAGAAATGACACAAATTCAGCCTTACCACAATAGACTGAGTGTTATTCTGCAGTTTGATAATTGCATTCTCGGCAGACTTTATTTTCCTGTCATATTCCATTTGGGTCCGAAGAAGTTCTCTCTGTGAATGGATCAAACAGACATTAATGATGCACTTGCTCTGAGATCAGGGATGGTGGCAGAAAAGAGAGGCGTTCTGAACCCCTACAATTACTTTTTGAATACCCAAAGCTTATTGGAAATCTATACCACCCTGCACAGAAAACAGCAGGCCTCAGATGCAAAATATTCTGGGCATTTTTATTTGCATCAAAAACAGCAAGTAAAACATACTTTGTCACACGTGACTGCAGAAAATAACCCCTTGAGAATGTCAGTCATCCAAAGAGCATTAGGGAGAGGGAAGGGAAATTTCAGAACAATTTTCTAACCTGTATGCCCCACCAGTGAGTAAAGGATGTACAAGAGCCCACAGTGCAAGAGCCTGTGTCTTTCATACAAAAGCTAGAAACAGAGGTAGTGGTTAACCAGAATAAGATCAGCCCCCTTTCCCACCAACCTAAACCAGACTCTTCTTCCAGCCAGCCATTTCTACAACCAAATCCAAAGGTTTCAAAGTTCTGCAGCTTTCAGTAAAGTTTCCCTGTCTTTTTTGGTCTGATTCTGAATTGGTCTCATTGAATTTTACACCAATTTAACTCCAACTTAATCAATAGAGTTATGTGTAGATAAATTAAAGCAGGCTCCACATATAGAATAGAGCAAGGACACAAATCATCTCATAAGCAAGACTGTTCTCCTAGATGTTCAGAGAAGGAACCAGACTGCCAGATTTTTGGATGCTTTTGTGAGCCAGAACTAAACCCCAAACCTGATGTTCAACCCAGAGTAAAAGAACAGAACAAGACTATGATTTTTAACGTGTATTTCAGGTTTTCATTTTGATTTGGGATGAAAATAAATTTCTGAATATCAGCATTTTACTGCAGGTCAGAAGTTGTGATTTTTACTCAGCTCTACTAGCTCATTTCAATAACAGAGCGAACTGCCACTTGGCCTCCTGTGGGGTACACTGCAAAATGAAGCATCACTTAAACTAACTTAACCTGGAAGCCCCCTGATTTCCTAGTGAAATTAAACACCTCAGCCCAACAATCGTTCACATAAACAAGCACACATGGTCTCTAGGGGTCAGATTCTTTGGTCCAGCCAAGCTACACACAATATAAATCTAGGAACTGAGAATTCACTCATCAGCCAGGTATCCTGCAGGCAGCCTTATTCTTATCCCTACCCACACCTATTTCTGCCTGGCTGTACCATGGCAAGGAAGTTTGGCAACCAGGGCAAAGCCCACAGCAGCAGCCCACCCCCTCTCCCTGTGCACAGATCTGGGGGCACATGCCCCACCATGCTTGCTCAGGAGTGCACACACAGAAGTGGGAGCTGCCCACCCCCCCCCCATCCCTGTGCCCCCCAAAATGAGCCTCTCACTGCATCCTGCCCTGGCTGGGCAGCACCTGTTGGTGCCCCTTTGCTTCGGCACCCAGGGCAGTCACCCCACTTGCCCCCTCCCCACCTCATTTGCTATGGCAGTGCTGCCTGGCTGTATCTCCTATGCTAGCAGGCAGCAGGAGCTGTATGTGAATCAGTGCATTTGCTCCACGTGCTGCAGGAAACGTTATGGGCCCAGTAAGTCTGATTCGTATAGGGAGACTAGTGAAAACCAGACTTATGAGACTCAAGACTCAGCCCCATTAAATTAACTGTAGGCTAAACACAACAGTCAAGTAGATAATTCCCCAAGTGGCTTATAGCACAAGTATATTATAGCATCCTGCGGGAGAGAGAGGCTGGTTCTTCCTCTGCAGCTTATGCCATCTGCCTGTTTCCAGAGACCAGATGCTCAAGTTAGACCATTGGTACCTGTATCATGGAAATTCCTATGACCCTATGGTCCTATGACCAATTAAAACATGCTTTGCTTATCTCAGCCAACAGGGTGCCCAATTCTGTACAAGTAAAAGCCAAAAGGAAGGACCCATATGCAGTCAGATTCTAAGACAGCATGAACTGCTGCATGTAGGGGAAAAAAGAGAAGAGAAATATCCCAGCTAGCTGTCTCCAATTAACCATCAGTTCTGCCTGAAGTCAAAGGTACCTGGGGACCATCTCAGCTAGACCCAACCTGTTCTCAGGAAGGAGACAGCAGATAGAGGCAACACTGAAAAAGACTGGGAGGCTGAAAGAGTCTCAAGAGGAAAAAGGAGCTGAAAAGTTTGTACCAGGTCAGTGTCTGAAGAGAAGTAATGCTTCAAGCAAAGAAAATACTGTGGCGGGGAGAGCTGTTTAGGAAACAACTAAAGGCAACAGGAGTGAGACGATGATAGCAGACAATAATCACATACACCATCTCTGAAAAACCATATAACTTTGAGACCCACACTCCCCCATACACCAAGGCAGTAACTTGGTGACAGTTCCTCCTGATTGGCACATTATTGATCTTTCCAGGGATGCCTAAACAGACCTCGGGAATGCTAGTGGATGTTACAAGCCTTAATTCTCTGGTTCTTTTGTTTCCTGCTAAGCTGCTGTGCACTAATCATGAAAATCTGACCCCTTCACTCAGGTGCCTAAACAAAGAAGTGGTTCTCCATCTTTTTTAGCCTTCAGGCACCCCTTGTTAGTCTCAAGGCACCTCTTGGAAAATGCCAGTTCTTAGTTTTCACCTTTTTTGACTATGGAAAAATAATAAAGCATCTTTTCTGTTGAAAAAGACTCATGCCACAACAGGTCAGAACGTTTTTAGCACTATTTGAAATCTCTGGGTTCATCTTGTGAATCATGTTTGCACGCCTCACAGTGCTAACATTGTGTGGCACCCCACAGCACCCTTGAAGATCTCAAGGCACCCCAGAGGCTAGAGGTAGCCATTCAAAAAGCCAGAGCCTGTACTGAGTCAATCTTTGCAGGTTAGTCTAACCTGCCTAGGTTGAACTGATTAGCAACTGCACAGACATTCCCTCTGGACTGAGAAAATGCAGGCCATGCCTGTGGCAGGGGGAGTGGGGTGCTAGAGCACCTCTCAGCAACAGGGAAGCTGTGCTGGGGGGTGGTCAGCCTGGGCATTAGCCTTGACTGAACTGGCCAGAGAGAGAGATTTAATTCCCCCCCTCCCTGTCTCACCAACAGAGACCCAAGCTGGGTCTCCAGGGTGCTCCCCCCTTGCTGTTGCAGCAGCAGGGCTGGGCACAGCCAGACGCCAGGCGGCATGTCCCCTGAGGCAGAGGAGGCAGCATGAGTGACTGGTGCCGTGACACCTTAGTCGGGGCGGGGGGGGGCACATGCCCCCCAGTGACCAGTCAGTGACTGAGGGGGAGTCCCCCCACAGCCGATCGCAGCTGATCACACCAGTTACTCCCGGAAGTGGCTGTGGCGCTTCAACCAGCGTTCCTACTCCCCAGTCAGCACTTGCAGCAGGGGTACCAGCACTCCCATCTGCCCATTGCCTAAGCAGGGAGCACGGGCTGTCAGGGGGCACACCAGCACTCTCAGGGAGTGCATATGCACCCCCATGTACCATGTTGCCACTAGGGGGCAGGAAGAGGATTTATTCCCCGCTCTGCTCCCTCTGTCCCCAGGGGACTGCAGCTGGGTCTGCTTGCCCTGACCACCGCCACTTGCTCCCTGCTTAAGGCATGACACAGAATAAGCCCCCTGCTGCCCCCTCTGCCAAACACCGGAGGGAGAGGAATAACCTCCCTCCCTGCCCCCTGCCTAAGCAGCCCTGCCCACTGGCATCCGGCCGCGCCCCCACCCTGCCATTGCAGCAGCAAGGGGAAGGGCTCTTGATGAGGGCACCCGCCCCCCCCCTTCATGGTGTTGGGGAGCAGAGGCAGCAGTAATCCGGGGCAAGCATATTTCCAGGGTTGGTCATGCCCCCGCTGCTGGAACATCCAGCATGGGGAAGTGCAGGTCCATGCTGGTGGGACAGGGGAGGGAGGAAATAAACTTCTTCCCTGCTCCCTTCCCAGCCAGTGTCTGGCCCCCGCCCCTGCCTGTCTGCTCTTGCTGCAAAGAAGAGGGGCAGGGCCAGCCCTGCTCCACTGGAGCAGAGAGCACAGCCCAGAGAGCATGCCAGGATGCTGGGGGACTTTGGTTTAACTGAAACCAGGAAGGGGTCTGGGACAGACATTGCATAACCCAGTTTGAGCTCAATCAGTTAAATCTGATTCATTCAACCAGGTTCATCTCAAACCAGTTTTGGCTATTTTAAAACTACTTTATGCGCACTGAATGTCTGTTCTGTTACCAGTTTAAACCAGTTTCTGATTATTTAAACTGGTTTATGTGTAATATCTGCCCCTAATCAGAGTGCCACAGGAACCTGGATGAGAATCACTGAGGTGGAGGCTGAGTGATTCTGGAAATCAAGAGCCATGTGTCTGCATTAGTGCTGCCTGCTCAAGAAATAGCACACAAGGTGACTCAGAATCTATCATCCCATTAAAATGAGCAGTAGTGATTATTCACCAGCAGCTCAAATATTGTGTCTTGCCTTGGGTATATGGTTTTCAGAGGTGGATCCAGAGGTGGTGCAATGGCATGGCTCCTGACTACAAGGTGGAAGCCTCTGAGAGCTTTTTTTAAAGCCCCCAAAGCACACAAAGGTTCCCCCTTCCTGTTCCCTTCCATGCTTAAAGGCACATCCCTTCCCTTCCTTTTCCTCCTTCCCCCACCTGCTGCTCCTGCTTTCTCCACAGTCCTCTCAAAGCTGCTCCTGCCAACTTCGGCTTGCTTCTGGGGGCTCAGCTGGAATAGCAACAGCATCGGCAACAATGGGTGGAGGTTCCCCTTCCCTACACCTGCTCCCAGGGAACCAGGCAGGGTGGGGTCACCCACCCCATGCCCATCACTACCTCTGCTGCTGTCACTGTTCCCAGTTGACCCCAGTCCACATGCATCCAGGCTGCAGTGGGCAGGAGCAGCTTTGAAGCTTGCCCACCCCTGGGACCACAGGGGAAACAGCAGCAGCAGGTGGGGAAGGCGGGTGGAAGGGAAGGGGATGTGCTTTTGAGTACAGAGGGGAAGGTCCCCCACCTAGAGGCTCCCATGGCATGGGTCTGCCCACACTAGGGGCAGAGAAGGCTGGGAGCAGGGGCTGCAACCACCCCTGCAGCACAGGTAGCTACTCTCACACCCCTTTCTCAAATCCTGGATCAACCCCTACTGGTATTTTCCTGGTGCCTTCATTTCTGCTGGCCCCACTATGTAAAGCATGAAAAAGCACAGCATAGCTGTCTGCATACGTGTTGAAACCAGCCCAAACATTCCTAGCTGGAAAGGTATTGAGTGTACTTTCAGATATACTTATTTGAGAGGTTTTGGGTAAAGTGAGTGGGAGGAATACTGTTGTATTCTCCAGAGTGCAAAATAAGCAAAAATTAAATTCAGAGTATCTGTAAACTTCCTGAACCTGATGGTGGAAAACGTTGCTGGCAGGAAGAAGGGGCTTGGAATCTGGGATTGCTTTCATGAACTCTCCAGGTCCTTGGAAGTCAGAACCGGAGAAGAAATTACATCATAGATGAGGTGAGGACAACTGGGAGATCTCTCTCTACCCATTACCCAAGCTGTGAGTCACTGCAACTCTTTTTTAGTTTCAGTAGCAGCTCCAGTCAGCAGAAATTAGAACAGGTGTGTACAGGGAGGAAAAGGTGAAGGGGCAATGAGAGGAAAAGGCAAATGGAATAACTACAAGAACTGTCAAGTCAATGATGAAATGGTGAAAAGATAAATAACAATGGGGTGTGCTCAAGGAGAAAAGACCAGAGTGGAGGGAGATGTTGAGTAGTGTCCCTTGATGGCTGGTTTGGGACTGATCTTCTAATATCATGTTTAAAGGCCTGAACGAGAAGTAGGCTCACAAAATTGGCTGATAATGCAAAGTTTGGAGATGTTGTCAGCACAGAAGAGAATCAAAATATCAAATAGGAAGGACTGTATGACCTTGAGTACTGCAGTAATAGAAAATAGATTAATTTTAATAGTATAAAGAGCCATCAGAGTCTAATAAAAGAATGTTCAGTAGAAGCTGCAAGCTTGTCAGTTGGGAATAATGGAAAGATCTGGGTGTGTTCACTGACTATGAGCCTTCAATTTGATATGCATGAAGCAATGTTTTTCCAATAGAGAATGGAAATTATTTGTGCTATTTTCCAAGAAGCTGGTAAAACTTTGTCTCAAATACTGCATATAATTCTGATCACCCATAGTCACAAAAGACGAATTCAGACTGGAACAAGGGCAAAGAAAAGCTGCTAGGCTGATCATAAAATGGAGAACCTGTCTTATGAATGGAGCCAAAAGAGCTTGGCTTATTAAATCAGCAAAAGTAGGCTGAGAGGGGATGCAACTGAATAATATAAATAAATATGTAGTTTCAGGGTGGCAGGAGCACTAGGAAGGCAAAGGAACTATGTAAGCTACAAGAAAATGTGGCACAAGAATGCATATGTATTAAGGAAAATAGGTGGTTTCTGAACATGAGAACAGCAAGTCTGCAACTGTCTTCCAGAAGGAGTAATGGAGACAAAGAACTTGTGTGTCTGTAAGATAGAGATAGATACATTCATTAGCAGGATTAAGAGAAGGCAGACAGGTCCTGCAGCTAGATCAGAAGAAAATGTGGGCAGCACAATGCTGAGTCTTGCAACACCTAACTCAGGCAACAGTTCCCCAGGGTGAAACCCAGTTAGGCAACTAGGCTGCATATGCAGTACATGAGAAGGGCAAGGCACCTCACAGTGGGATGCACGGCAGCCAGCAAATGACATGGGGTGGGAAGGACAGGGGGGAGCTGCTAGGGAGTCACTGGGAGTGGGGAGGGAGGAGGAGTTGCTGGAGTGCCGGAGATCCAGTCATCCATGGGACCAACCCTGCAGCTCCTAGCCATGCCCATGCTCCTCAGTAGGACTGTACAAAACTTTAGTCCCTGGTTCAATTCAGCAGAGATTTAGCCCAGTTTGGTAGCAAAATCTCTGAATCTGAAATGAATCAAAGGACTCTTTATTCTCTTAATCAAATAGGAACCCTCCGAATCAGTGCAGAGAGATTCGGAAAGATTCAGCGATTCGGACATAGACACAGCTTTAACTGTTTTTTCTACATACCTCTAGGTAGCAGGGGCTCATGAGTGCTGTGATGCTGGGGTGGATGGAGTGTCCCACAGGAGCAGGGCGGGGAGGGGTCCCCAGTGCGCTCAGCAGCAGACGCAGAAGTGGACCAGAAGCACTTCCAGTCAGCTTCTGGGTCCACCGAGGACCAAGCTGGGGGGCCCCCCGGCTCACCAACTGGTGCCTCCTGGGCCTGAAGGGGCATCCAGGGTCCCCCTGCTGCTGATCACCAAGCTGGGGGGATGTGGGGGGGAACCCCCCAACATGCTCCTGGCAGACCCGGAAGTGGACTGGAAATACTTCCGGTCCACTTACAGGTTTGCCGCCAAGCACATGGAGGGCCCCCTGTGCTCCCGTGGGATGCTACATGCGCCCCAGCACTGCAGCGATCATGAGTCATGCTGATACCTTGAGGTATATAGAGAAAACGTTTAAAGCTGTGTCTATGACCAAATTGCTGATTCTCCGAATCAGCATCGAATCTTCAGATTCGGATTTGGCCAAATCAAATCAGGGACAGTGATCTGAATTGACGAATCATATCACTGTCCCTGATTCAGGCCGAATCCGAATCTACATCAGATAGGGCCTGCTTCACACACCCCTACTTATCAGCACTCTACCAGCAAGTCAGAGCTGAGCACATAAACAAGAGTATTAACCCTTAACATGTGCCTGTCCACAGCACATGCTAACTTTAAGACTGCCTAACGTTGCTTAGTTACCACATGTGAAATGTAACTTGTATCAACACCCTTAGGCACTGAAGTCTGATTCTGTTCCACTGTCAGATGCCTAAGTCCACTTTGTTAAGTAGGTGGATAGAACCGGGCTCCAGATCCCAGGCCCTGCTAACAGGACTGTTTGTGTGTGTTTCATGGAAAACCCTCAGGCTGCCCTCAGAAGATTTAGGTGGAGGGACACTTGAGTTTCTGCATCCCAGTCAGACCTGGGTGTGAGATGAGTACCAAGTTGCTTGGCTGTTTCAAGACTAAGGCATTCTGAGCTTCCACAAAAGCACTGTTAGAGCCCCAAAGGTACAAAGGGAGGCACTTATGGAGTTTCAGCACAGTTAATCTTAGCCAGCAGCTGAGCCAGGGGCTTTCAGTATTGCAGTTTTAGTCCTAAGCATCTGTTGTTTTAGACCTAAGCATCTACACCTTAAAGACTTTGGGGCTCAAGCACTAAGGTGAACTGGTCTATTAGGTTTTCACATATTATAATACCAAAGAAGAGTTATTTGGGGAGCACACCTAGAATTTTCCTTCTAAAGCTTACACCAGTCTGACACACCACTGACTCATACTAAGGCAGAAAACATATCGTACCTTTTCGGCTTCTAAGTGAGGACATTTACATGAGGAGAGACTGAGGGACCTGCACCTCTTCAGCCTCCGCAAGAGAAGGCTGAGAGGTGATCTTCTGGCCGCCTACAAATTCATTAGGGGGACGCAACAAGGGATCAGAGATGCTCTGTTCACCAGGGCGCCTCTTGGGGTAACAAGAAACAATGGTCACAAACAGACAGAGAGCAGATTTAGGCTGAATATCAGAAAAAACTTCCTCACAGTAAGGGTGGCCAGAATTTGGAATGGGCCTCCAAGGGAGGTGGTGCTCTCCCTTACCTCGGGGATCTTTAAGAGAAGGCCAGATAGGCATCTGGCTGGGGTCATCTGACCCCAGCACTCTTTCCTGCCTAGGCAAGGGGTCAGACTCGATGATCTGTTGAGGTCCCTTCCGACCCTAGCATCTACGAATCTATGAATCTATGTACATTAAAGTGCCATAATTATGATGTATTAAGTTTAGTACCTGTAATAATAGGCACTAACTTAATGCACCATAATAAGTACTACTTCCCAGTAGCTCCAGCAAATGTTTCTGATGGCTTTTGCCATGACACACTAATGAGCAATAGAATTAGTCTACTGCACTTCTAGCATCTCATGTAGACACACCCAGTGACACCTTAAAGGAATATAAAGAAAAGGTAAATAGGGCAAAAGGTGAAAATTGCATTTCACTCCATGTACAAAGAAAAAGAAACACTGTGGGAATGCAAATACCAAAACTTCACATGGGCTCCCATCCTGGTCTGTCACGACTGGCCTCCCTGATTAAGGGATACCCATAGTTACTTTTGTAGGCCCAGGCCCTCATTTCTCTGGGCATAACAAACAGGCCTTTCCTGTAACTATTTGTATGGGTATATAGTTAGAAAGCTCTTTCAAGGTCAGACCATGAAGCCTTTACCCACTCCCAAATACAGCTGTGCAAATAATGACAAATGTCAATCTGGAAGCCAAATGCATGCATGTGCACATACAATCAGAATAATTTATTTCAGCATGTTGGAAATGTATTGTCCCAAATTAATTTATTTTACTGTGGGATCAAGTATCGCTTTCCTCACCATTTAAAAATGTAAGTCGATTTTAGGAAAAGAGCGTGATTTTTAAACCAAAAATCAAGGTATTTCATTCTGAAAATGAAGAAACAAACATCTGAACCTTTTGTGGGGGGAAGTGGGGGGGTTTGGCTGATACAATTGGCCAAATGTATGAATAGTTTTTTGGCTAATCTGGTATTCAAAAGCAACCCTTGGCCAGGCCTCACCCTTACTAGTTCAGTAGCACTGATTCTCATCCCTTCACCTAGATTTGTACCCTTGGGCCCACATACAGCCAGAATGGCAGCAATTCACAACTATTTTGAAGAGGTGTGAAAGAGGACATGTGATTTAAGGAAGGGGAGCATCAGGCCGATCAACATCACTGGAATCACTCCTGCTTTGTACCATGCAAGAGGAGGATCTGGTCCATAAAAAGAGAGAACAGATCATCTGCCAAATTGAACCCAACAGCCCTTTCTTCCACCGTGGGGGATCAGACCAGGCCCACATTTCCCCTCTCTTATTCCAGTGACAATTGAAATAAACCCAGTGGAGCTCGATCAGCATACAATGGCCATGGGGAGAAGGCAATCAGGCCTACAGCCCTACCCCATCATTCTGCCGTCCACATAGCAGTCTGTATCCTGGTTTAACACAGCAACTACAGGCAGTGACATACCTCTTTTTCCTTCCGGGCTGCCTCACAGGTGACCGCGCTGTGTCCGCTGTGCTCTCCGGCAAGGCATTCCTCACAGACACAGGCCAGATCCATCTGACAGAACCAGCCCAAGCGACCCTTGTGAGCCTCGCAGGTCTGCAAGTCTATTTCCTTCACGGGGTCCATCAGCTTGTGGCTCTGCAGCTTGCTGTTCTCCAGGTGGGGCCGGAGATGGTCCTCACAGTAATTCACCATGCAGGTCAGGCAAGACTTCACTGCCAGGACCTTCTCAGCCAGGCAGAAATCACATAGAACGTCTTCATGTCCACACACTCCATTCCCCTGCTCCAGCAAGCTGGATGGACCGGTTTCCTTCTCAGAGCCATTTACAGTTAGACTGCCTTGCAGCTCCAATGCTGGATTAGCACTTCCTTGGTTTTCAAAACCATTCGGTTCTTCGCCCTCCATTTTCTGACCTGAGAAGTTACTGCCCTTATAGGCCTGTTGCCCCTTTGCCATTGAGACGGGGCTGCCTAGTACTGATCCTGGGTGTACGTCAGAGTCAGCCATAGCAAATCTCCTCTAGAAAGCAAGCGGTGGCTGCTGCTGCACTCCAAGGTGTTTGCACTGTAACTGCAGGGCCCAGCAATGAAAAAGAGCCACACCTCACCTGAGCTCCTGGAACTGCCTCTGCACGTTAACCCTCTCCGTCCTCTTTTAGAAAGTGAAAGTGCACTTCCAGCCATGAAGCAAGCAGTCAGTTTTTCTGAGTGACTTAATGGTATGAGCTCTAGAAAACAGCTTCTCTTAAAAGTGCCAGTCTTGCTCATCCTCACCATGCTGTCCCAAACCTCCCTCCTCCCACTGACACTTATTCTTGTGGCTAGAGCCAGTCGGTAACTTTTCACCCTGTGGAAGCAGCTAACATTTTATTGGGATTTGGGATGAAAGCTGCTCATTTAAAATATTTTGTTTTCAGATTTTCTATAGAAAAGGAAGCTTCTGAGGAAAGCAGGAACTTTCTGCACAAAAAAAAATTGCTTTGTTATATATACACTTTTCCATCCACCCTGACTGTAAGGGTGGTGAAGCACTGGAACAAGCTCCTAGAGAAACTGTAAAAGCTCCATCCTTGGAAGTTTTCAGACACATTGCAGGGATGATTGAGTCAGGGATGATCCTGGCTTGAGCAGGAAACTTGACCAGATGACCTTGTCTAGATGACCTGTCCAGCCCTACTTTCCTATAATCCTATGATCAAGTTTTGATGGAAAGTTTTAAACTAGCCCTACTTGTAGCCTGGAAAATATTATTATGAATGTGAGTCAAAGACTAGAGTTCTCTTATTTAGCCTTTAGATAAAATACCAATTTAGTGGTGCAATTTTTCATAGAGGAGTAAGGCTGGAAGGGCCCTCAGGACAGGCTATCAAGTCCAACTCCCTTCTCAAGGCAAGATCATCCCCATCTAAATCATCCTATACACGTGTTTGTCTAATGCCTCACCTGTTCTTAAAATTGTTGGAACAGCCCTCTCACACTGACCAGGAACAATGCCCAAGAACATCAAATACACCCTAATTTGCCACAGGTAAAGTATGGGGACAAGGGCATACTGGCAGTGTGATTTCGGTACAGATTTTATTCAGACAGAACCACGATAGATCAAGGACAAAATAAAACCTGAAGGGAAAGGCCAGGTTTTGACCCATTAATCATATGTAATACTTAGGGCATTGAGGGCATGCAAAAAAATTGCCATGAGCCAAAGGATGGTGGAACTTTAATACATGACCACTGCCCCATGGAAACTACCTTTGTGCGCACACCCCACAATATGGTGAGTGCCCACAGCACTTGAGTCCTCTTTCAGGAAACTACCATGGTTTAGCTTCCACTCACCACAGGGTAAGACCGTGCCCCTGGGCAGGTTCCACAGACAAATTGATGAGTGGTAAAGCCTCACACCATTTTATTCAGCAACACATTGTTTGTATGTTCATTGATAAAGAACGGCAAGTTAGTGCTGTGAGTTGTCACTTACTACTTTGGTAAGAGGGTGCAGATGAGTAACTTCTAGAGAGCAGCTGATGCATGACAAAGACCTGCTCCTGTCACACTGCAGTAGCATGCATTGTGTTCAAAGCACTTCGGCATTTTAGATGGGGTTTTCAAAGTAACCAACAAATTCTTTATACAGGTTTCCCCTGCTTTATGTGGATTCTGTAAGTGCAAATTCCCTCTTATGCAGTGACCCTTTCTATACCAAAAAGTTGTTATATGCAAGGTAAATTCACTGTTATGCAATTGGTGTGGTGGAAGCCCACAGTCAGCTGTTTTTGTGCTGCGTTGTGGGAGTGACACACACCAAAATATAGTCTCCTGCATGGATCTGTGCTTCTTGTTTATTGTCTGTGACACGTGTTTCTGTAGTTGCCATCCCCATTATGACAGTGCCTGTGTTTGTGTGTATGGACTGCTGTTGGTGAGACTATTTGTCTTGTAAAAGTGGTAGAAATGGGTCTGGGGGTCAGTACAGTTGAGGTCTTGGAACATACCCCTATTTATTATGTTGTAAAGTGGGTTCCCTTTATGTGAATTCAAGTTCTGCACCATTTTCCAGGAATGCATGTACAGTACAAAGCAAGGGAAACCTGTACTACAGAAATAAATCCATACACATTTCAGACATTTTTCTGAGAGAAAAAATATATACAATATGCTCCCCCATTTTGGATTTCAGTACATCCTTTACTCATGGGACAGACATGACTGCTACAGTGTCATTTCTATTTTTAACATGTGGTCACCAAAAAAATTTGCTGCATTTGTGCAGTTTTTGTCCTGGATTCTTTTAAGGGCTGGTTTATACCATTGCAACAGCAAGTTCCAGTGGGGATGGGGCCAGACTGTAGGCCTGTGCAAGTAGGCTGCTATTCAATTTGGCTTCAGATCCAGCCAGTTTGTATGCCAGCAATCTGATCCGGAGCTCCGAATCGGTTTCCCGCTTCGATTCAGCCAAAGCAGCTCCGAAGCTTCAGAGCTGCTTCAGAGATCCAGCCATAGGGTATAATGGGGAATCAATGAAATATCTATAACTTTGTTGTTTTTGGTTTGATTTGAATGAAACATGCAGGGATGGTAGCCTCTCCTGGGAGCATGAAGCCTGCCAAGTTTCAAGACTATAGGTGCAGGAGCCTGGGAGGAACTGCACCCCAAATTCTTGAAACCAAAACTCATGTCACTTGTATGTCACGAAGCCTGCCAGCTGTCGAGGAAATCGGTGCAGGGGGGTTCTGGGGCCCTGCACCTCTAGCTGCTGACAGGCAAAACCCGTGACATGGGTACTTGTGCAACTATGTCTGTCTTGTGGGGGGGAAGGCGGGGGGGACTACTGCAGGCCTGGCTGCTAAGCTACTGTCACCAGTTATCAATCAATCATGATTCACTCAGGAACCAGCTCAATACACAGTAGCTAGCTAATGAAATGAGTTGTTTAGCAAGGATTAACACCTACAAAACCACAGACTAAGGAGAGGAAAGAATCAGTACAGACAATCAACTGCCCCAAGACAGACAGACAGGTGCACAAGCACCAATGTCATGAGTTTTGCCTGTCAGCAGCTAGCGGTGCAGGGCCCCAGAACCCCCCTGCACTGATCCCCTTGACAGCTGGCAGGCTTTGTGGCCTCAGCAGGGGCTAGCAGGCCTGCAGCTTTCACCCTGCTGTGCCTTAACACACACAGTGTCATCTGTCACAAGTTTTGCCCGTCAGCAGCTTGAGGTGCAGTTCCCCCCAAACCCCTGCACTTATCTCCTTGAAATTTTGTGGGCTTTGTGGCCTCAGCAGGGACCACTACCCCTGAAGTTTTCATACACCCACTGTGATGTAACACATACAAGTGACATGAGTTTTGCTTTGAAGAATTTGGGGTGCAGTTCCTCCCCAGCTCCTAAATCTATCTTCTTGAAACTTGGCAGGCTTCATGCTCTCAGGATATGCTACCATCCCAGGAAGTTTCATCCAAATCAGACAAAAAACAACAAAGTTATAGATATTTAATTGATTCCCCATTATACCCTATGGCAAGATATCCAAAGCTGCTCCGAAGCTTTTCTGAAGCAGCTCGGAAGCTCCGGAAAGCCTAAAGAAGCCAGCGCTTCAGTCCAGACATACTGATTCAGAGTCCAAAGTGTCTGAATCTTCTCCGGATCTGAAGTGCAGTCCAGAGCCTCGCACAGCCCTACCAGACAGGTTCTGGCCACATCCTAGCTAGAGGCATAGTCTCAAATGGGAATATATGTGTGAAGCAGCTACAGATGCATCCATCTGCACCATTTTTGATCCCACTATCTCTTGCAAGCCTGTAGGCAGTCCAGATGCACCCAAAGTAATGTCACTGGATTAATTCTGGGTTTGCAGCGTGTCTGTGCACTTAGGTGTTTCATCCCTCCTTTACTGGGACCTGCCAGTGCCACAGCAGAGATGCACTATTACGCTTTTCAGAATGTCAGAGCTGCAAAAGTGAAACTGGTTCTTCCACAACCTCACAGATTTGGTAAAAGGGAATTTCCTTGCCACCCCTTTTGGTTATGGCAGACAAGAGGGTAACAGTGTAATGTGCATGTGATGTGTGTAACAGCAGGGGAGTCATTTTCAGAGCTGTGCTGACTGTAATGTGGACTACAACTCTCAGAAGCCCCCAGGCCTGGGGGCAGTGGGGGGGGGAAAGGAAGGGGAAGCAGGAAGAGGCCCAAAGAGAAAGATGGAGCGGGGAGAAGGGAACACATGGTCACTGGGCCCCAGGGGTGCATGGCAGGACTTGAGATCTTACCGGCTGGGTCAGTCAGGGCTGCAGTCTGAAGAAGCTGGGCTCAGAGCTGGAAGCAAGCCCAGGCTTCTGTTTGAGCACTTTCCAAACTAAAGACTGGGTTGGGGACACCTCTGGAGGCAGGTGGCGACATATAGAGGGTGCACGCGGGTGCACGTGCACCCCCAAGTGTGGCGGTGCACCCTCTACAAAAAGGCAATGCCGACAAAAAGGTGCCTATGGGCAGTCGCTGCTTGCCACCACCACCCGTCCCCCACTGCTGACACCACCAGTGGCGTCTGCGGGTGGTCAGTGATCCCTGCTGGCAGCTGCCAATGCTACCGACGGCATCTGCGGGTGACCCCTGGTCAGTGCTCGCCATCCCCCCCTCACCTGCTGCTGACTGCTGGTGGTGTGTGCGGGAGCTCCTGCTTACCGCTGCCACACTCCAGCCGCCACCACTGTGCTCCTACCGCTGCCATACCCCCACCCCCGCCACAGCCACCGGGGGGGGCATATGCCATTCATGTCCAGAGGTGTGAGGGAAAATTTAAGGTGTTACTTGTATGTTACCACAGCGTTGATGCCTATTTATCTTTTACCTGTTCCCTCGTCTTGCAGGGCACTAAGGTGCAGCTGCTCCTTTAAGGGCAAAAACTGCCTAGAGAGAGGGCGCTGGGTGCCAGGCAGAACCCCCACAGGTGCAGGTTGCCGTGGCAGTAAGCTAATGAGGGAATTAGCTGGCACCTGAGCACAGTCAGCTGACCGGAAGAAGGCAGGGCCCTGGGCGCATATAAGCCCCAGGGCTGGGACTAAGGGCAGTTAGGGCCCTGGCAGCTGCTGGGGGGAGTGGAGTGCATGTGGAAAAGCTCCATGGAGCTACCTGGGTGCCTGTTCTGCTGCTGGTGAGACTAATGAGCTTCAGGAACTCCTAAAGTATCTGGACCTAGGAGGTACACATGGTTGAGGGAGAAGCTCGCCTTCTTAAAGGAGCAGAGTGTGGCCTCCAATGTTATGTTACAGGCCTCCAATGGTATGGCTGCTGTTATGTTACAGCCCAGGGGCTTGTATTTACATTGTTGTTTGCACTCCAGTGGACCAGGCTGAGGCTATTGGGGAGGAGAAGGCCTCACTGGGGGCACACTACAGTGTGGAGAGCCCGATGCCAGAGGGTGCAGTTACTGAAGCTAAGGGTCCAGTGACAACAAGAGGCTGAACTAAACTGAGACCTCGTAACAAGAGCTAATGTCTAAACACCAACTGCGAGGCATGGGGCATGGTAAAGGGGCAGATTTAGAGCCATACATCTAGCCCATAAGGCTTGGGGTGTCTCAAGAGGCACAGACTTTGAGTAAGTCCTGGCAAGGGATCCAAAGGCAGCAGGATCTAGTGAGGTTCAGCAGGACCGTGACCACACAAACTTGTGGGCAACCTCCCAATTTATTATTTCAACCAACAAGATGTGGCAGGAAAGACTCGAGAGTGCCCACAGAGCAAAGCTGGCACAGTTACAGGGCCCTAAAGACATCATGGCCATCTCTAAGGACCCCACCCTCTGACACTTCACTTTTGGTTGGTTGGTGACCCTAACCCACTTTCTATATAAAAATGGAACTCCCCACTGCGTTACTTCTTATGCCAATTTCTGGGGCTGCAGAGCTGGCATGAGAGTTACCTGTGGTGGCTTCAGGAGCATTCAGGACCCACAATTCAAAAAGGATGTGGAGAAGCTTCAGAGAGTCCAGCAAAGAGCCACGCGCATGATCAGAGGTCAGGAAAACAGACCTTACGATGACAAGCTGAGAGCTATGGGGATCTTTAGCCCGGAAAAGCGCAGGTTCAGGGGTGATCTGATGGCCACCTATAAGTTTATTGGGGTGACCACCAGTATCTGGGGGAACGTTTGTTCACCAGAGCCCCCAAGGTCTGGAATAGCCTGCCATCAGAGGTGGTTCAGGCACCTACATTGAACACCTTCAAGAGAAAATTGGATGCTTATGTTGCTGGGATCCTATGACCCCAGCTTACTCCCTGTCCTTCGGGCAGGAGGCTGGACTTGATGATCTTCTGAGGTCCCTTCCAGCCCTAATGTCTATGAAATCTATATATATCATGTCTTTTCTTTCTGAGGCAAAACAAGACAAGGTTTTTTCCATCCTTAGCAACTGTAAGAAATATACCAAACTAATAAGATGAGAGTGAAATGCCCTTCAAAAAAGGGAAAGCATTGCAGTTTGTAAATGGCTTTTGGCAAGGTTTTCATACCACTTTTTTAAAAGAAATGCTAAGGCAAAGTAATGTGACTATGGCTAAGCAGAGACGGTCAAAAAGCCCAAGGCTGAGTTGATTCAGTCTTTGCACATTAGTGTAAGCTGCAAAGATTGAACCAATAAGCAAATGAAGAGACAGTCACTTTTGATTCAGGAAATGCAGCCACGTGCCTGCAGTGGCTCAAGCCAGAAGCCAGGGGGCACTAGACTATGGCTCTCTGGCACGTAGCCAGTATGTGTTCTATTCCTTTTCCTGCTGCCCCCGAGGTCTCTGGGATTTGCCATCCAGACTGACAGAAGCAGGACTCTGCAGGTTTGCTCATCACTTCTTCCTGCTTCCAAGTGCCTCTGGGATTTGCAGTCCACAGTTGCAGCCAGCACTAAGTAAGCAGGGCAATGCAGCTCTGTACTTGGGGAAAGGAAAGTTTAACACCCCTCCCTGGCCCCAGACTCCAGCAGTGGTTTGCCTAAGGGAGCCAGTGAGCCAGTCCTCCCTGCTCCAGCTAGGGAGCAGAGGGGTGGGGCCAGCCCTTCTCTCCGGAGCAGGGCTGCAAAATGCTGGGAGGACTCTGATTTAACTTGAATCAGATAGCAGTCTGGGTCAGAAGTTTCATAAACCAGTTTGACCTAAATCAATTTAGTCTGACACTACATTCAACCAGGTTTATCTTAAACCAGTTTCAGCCATTTTGAAACTGGTTTATGTGCACTGAACTTCTATTCTGTTACAAGTTTAAACCAATTTCTGATCACTTAAACTAGTTTATGTGTAACTTGGATCCCTCGCCTATAAGAAAAGTGCTAAAAATAATACACCTTTTCATGGGATTTTTTTAAAATCCCAGAATGCAGATTAAATTTCCTAATCTTTCATTCAAATTATATGCAGGGATCATGTGCCTACCATCAAGATGCAGCCACCACTGAAGTTAAGCACAACAATTGTTTAACAAAGCATTAAGCTGCAGGCTAGGCCAGGAGTAATGAAAAGTACTGAATCCATAGAAACATGTTTGGGAATTTTAAGGAGGCATACTGCAGTTACCTGATCTGACATCTGGCTGGGGCAATAGCTAACAGCACCTCTACTGCTGAGAACAGCACCATAGCACTGAGTCAGTAAATTAGGGCCAAATCCTGTCTAAGTTCATTCAAGTAAGGGATATCCACTGATAGCTGAACTCCTTTAGAGCTAAAAATAAAGGACCTTGAGAGAATGTTGAAAAGTTAGGGTGCACAGTTTTGGGCCAAGTGTATAGTGCTATCCCCTGTTGGGATGGAAGCATTCAGCAGTTGATTAGCCAGCCACCTTAGAAGAAAAAAAATGTATTATAGTAAAATAACCTGAATTAAGATTAGTTAAATTCTGAATGTAATGTGGTTTAACTAATCCTTTCAAATTGTTAGTTAACGTGAATTAACTTTCCTGAGTGCCCCTATGTGGATGAAAGACACATATCCCTCTTCCCTGATTTCTGTTCTGCATGAAAACAAAAGTATAAAAGCAAAGCACAGTGCATGTGTGTGTGTGTGTGTCCTTGTCCTCTGAAACAGACTGTTCTGACTATAAGATGGTTGCTGTACTCTATGCAGAGGGAGAGGCATCAGTAATTGTAAGGCTGTAGTATGCTGAAAACAAAAGGCATCACAGTTTCCAAACGACATAAGTTTCAGATTATTTATTGTACAGGATTCAGAAACCTCTAGATTTGGGGCTTATTAATACAGTGTATGAGAAACACAAATAAGAGAAAATGCAACAACCAAGGGGAAAATATGATGCTGGCAAGAGTTCAGGTGGGTAGATGAGGTGGGTAAATGAATCATCTGACACCTCCAGAAACCTTTGATTGAAAGGAACAGTGCTTATCACGTCTCCCTAAATCTCCTGTAACTAGTCTACTCCACTGGTTTTTCAGCTTTTGCATTCAGTGCAGCACTGGGAGGTGGAAAGAGGGGCAGCCAGAATTTCTGTCTCCAAATCTGTCTCCACATTCCCAAGGAACTGGAGCAAGTCCCCACTCCCTCTCGTCCATAGGCAGCCAGCAAACCTATTTGGCTAAGGAGCAGGCAGGAAGGAATGTCTTTTTGAGAGCAGCTGTGCTAGCACCTCCCAGACATCTCACTGTTTAATTAGGAAAAGGAGGTCTTAAGGACCAGCAGGTGTTTCTGACAAGCCAATCTCATTTCTCAGCAGTGGGATTCTCTAGTGCAGTGGCTCCCAAACTTTTTTTGCTATGACCCTAAATGCGGGTTGTGACCCCCACCACTCACTCATGCCCAGCGGCGCCATCGAAGCCCAGGCTGGGCCAGGATCACAGGGGGCAGTGGTGACGAGAGCCATGCAGACCATGCACTGGGAGATCCCCGCAGGCAGGAGAGGTGGAGTGAGGGGCGGACTCCCCACGATCCTGATTTGGGTCGCAACCTGAGGTTGGAAGCCACTGCTCTGGTGCATCCACTTTGTGATCCCATGGAGAGCCACCAGAGTTTCTTTTATACCGGGTGTGTCTACATATTCATTGATGCACAGCAGTTACTGTGCATTTAATTTAGTATTTGTATAATCAAGTACTAAATAAATGTGCAGTAACCACAGTTATTGCACAGTAGTGCTGGCAAACACCTTTTTAGTGATGCTACTGCACAATAGCCTAATAATACCGTGCAGTAGCATATTAGCACTGTTTGTGCTGTGACATGCTACCGCGCAGAATTATTTGGCTACTGCGCAGTTAGCATCTCATGTAGACGTGCCCACTGTGACCTTCACGCAGGATCTGAGTACGCTGAATAAGATAAATACAGTGGGGAGGAAGGGAGTTGTAAGTATCCACGTATGATCTCAATTCATTATGCTCCTCCTCATCTGTTGTACCTGCATAAAGCCACTTCCTCTCCTGGTGTGCTTTGGCACAGTTCCTCTGGTTTCAGTGGATTTACACTGGCCTGTGCTCCACAGATACCAAGTACCATTAAGAGAGGACATGACTCTATGATAACTTGTTTGTGGATCAAACACAAGATGTAGATCACTCTGAAAGAGTGAGTGGGGTCTTTTTCCTTTGCCCTGTCTCTGAATCCCCATAAAAAGCACTTAGCTGCTCTCACCTCTACTATTTGCTCTGACTCAGTTGGCCTGGGAATCACTGTTAGCTAATATCTGCATACAGAAGGCAAGAAAGAATCAGTCAGAGCTAGAAAACACACAGTCCATGCATTCTTTATCCCACCACAAGCTGGACCTCCTGTTAAATTTGACTTTTCTACCATCTTTGAAACAAAGGAACTGGTTCTTTAGTTTGAATAGTGACAATTCATGTTTTCAGTCCAAGGTCCCAGGTTCCATCTCTCTCGTAACCCAACCAGACGTGGCATCGTACCACCAAAAGATACATGCACAGCTTCTGTGCAAAGTTGGTGTTGGTCATGAAGATGAATGTTTTATGCCCTGATGCAGGCTACACAACTCTTATACCTGAAACATTTAAGTGGAAACCTTTTTCTTTCCAGTATGAATGGATCTAGGATTTTGAAGAGGGGAAGGCAAAAAGTATGACACATCATCCCATATAACGAAACATTTTTTTCCCCAAGTAAAGAGAAGCTAGAAGCTTTACCAATATGCTAGGGTGCTAGTAATATATTATTCAGCTTAATAGCAAAGCAAAAACAAATATAAGTATTGGAATGTGGACTAATTTGCTAAAGCAAGGGCCAGCAACCTCCAGCACTCATACCAGACTGTGGCACATGAAGTCATTTTGCTCACCATGTGCCTCAGGGTGGTTGGCAGGGAAGGAGCCAAGGCTGCACTGCCACAACAAGGATTGAACCCCTTATGACTCCTACTATCTGTCCCTTGCATGCCAGCATCTTACAAGTTGAGGTTGCGGGTGTTTTTTGGCACTTGGCCCAAAAACATTGCTGACCCTTATGCTAGATAATGTAATCAGTTGTAAAAAGCACAACAAAACTAAGCAAAAATAGCCAAGAGATATAGTGTCATTAGTCTTGTAGCCATTATAGTCAGATATGTGTCTCTTATTCCAATTCACAAAACAAAATCTAGCTTTCTTAAGCACCTTAACAGCATCTCAAATGCTTTACTGGTAGTCATTTCTACATCTGAGTTAATATTACCACAAGTGAGTTAAGGTTTTTAGCTAGAGCAAAAAACAGTCTGCAGGGCTGTGAAATAAAAGAGAGACATTCCCAGGAATGACTAACAGACAACTGAATTGCAGAAAAAGGATAGTTTGAATAGTGAAACATCAAGGCTATTAAAAAGAATAGAGGGTCATTAACATCTGTGGAGTGGAGAGAGATTAGCAGGAATCAGGGAGATGATAATGAGCCATAAACTTAATTGCCTCTCTCGGCACTGCCTAAATTGGTTTTAAAGTTGGGGCTGGAGCAGGAATCAAAGGGGGCTGCAACTGCACCACTGCACCCACTCCCTCCCCCTGGATCCACCTCTGCTCTGCACCCTGTATATATTAAAATGTCTTGTTCTGAAATGGAGAAAACATTACTCTGAAACAGACAAATACAAAAGGTGTGATCAGTGAAAAGTTTCCTACTGGCCTGATGTTCAGCAAGCCAAAATGGATGAATACTCTATTTGTTTAATCTATGCTTGATCAGTACCATAACTACTGAGAGAGAGCAACTAGGGCAGCTACCCTGAGCACCACATCTGTGAGGGGGTGCAAAAGCAGCTGACCATGCCACCACAACTGGCAGGAGCTGGCGCTGTCCTGGGCATCACAGCTGCTCCAGGTGCAGACTTGCCCCCCAACACCTCTCTGCCAGGTGATCATCTATTTTTAGCTCGTGTGTACCTGACTCCACCGTCCCTCTGGAGATCCTTCTACATCTCACCTCTCTGTGAAATGATGTTTTCTTAAATGCTCCTTCCACATGTGCTCGCTCATATAAATCACTTCTCCCTCTTTCTGACATATCCAACAGTCTTAAATAAGTTGTTGGCTTTAACTATATGGAGGAGTTCGGTGGAGTTTTGCCATGGACTTCAGCGGGAGTTGGCTAAGGGCTAAGAGTGCAGCTAGGATGTGCAGCACGAGGTTCTGGAAATGTTCCACGGCCCTTTATCATTCAGCTTCACTGGACTATGAAGAAGCGTAAAGGCGCAGGAAGGGAAAAGAGAAGAGAGAGAATTGTAGCACCCAAAAGGGAACTGTTATATACAATCCTGCTCACTGTGCTTTGTTTCAGACTGCGATACTCTTTGTTTGCAAATCAAAAAGAAGCCACATCCTGTCAGCTCCACCTCTGGCTCCAGCCCACACACCCATGTGGGTAGATGGAAGATACACCAGAAGCCATTCTCTCCAAAATGCCTTTTTAGTACAATTTTCTAGTGGAAAACCTCATTTTGAGTTGGCTGTTACTTGGGGCTTTATTTCAATTTCAAAAGGGAAATAATAAAGAGAGACAGGATGGTCCCCTCTGAAGACCATGAGCACTGTGAAAGGTAGTGTCAGCCATGTGGCAGACTCCATACCCATCCTCTCTCTTCCTAGTATCAATGCTGTGTTATTTCCATTGGAAAGTCAGGCTCTCGACAAGCCAACAGATCCATGGCCAATATATACACATGGATAAGGTGACCATATGGTATGGGAGAATGGGAAATCTGGAACGTTACCCCCCACACACCCACACAGTCAGAGGGGCTGCTTGCAGGCACAGGTGGAGGCAGGGTGGTGTGGTACACGAGGCAGGTGGGTAACAGCAGTGCCTGCTTACTTGCCTGCCTGACGTACCATGTCACTCTGCACCACTCCACCTCCCTGGCAGGTTGTGCCGTGAGCCCCTACATTTTTAGGCCACTAAGTTTAATTCTTACCAGCCAACAAGGACTGGGCTTCAAAATCCAGGGCTATCCCAGCTGAACTGGGACATATGGTCGTCCTACACACGGAGTATTTTCTGTCAGAAGTATTCTACGGACCTGAATTAATTAACCCAGAGCAGTACAGTAATGTCCCTTTTACTGATGAGTAAATTAGCTCACATTATTTTGCCAAGATCATACACATTAATGGCAAACCAGGATTAGAATCCAGGAGTTCTGTCTCTAATTCATTTAAACCAGTCTTGATCCATCAACGCTGTAAACTAACCCAGTAGACACGGCACACCACTCACACACAACTGTCCTTTAACAGCACTGAAATGGGAGTTGTATTTCCATCTTCATCACTATGAATTTTCCCTATATTTTAGATCAAGTGCCTAAGCAAAATATTTTCTGGAGAAATCAGTAAAAAGAATCATTAATTCATCTTCTTTTATACCACTAGATGTCAGTATAGTGACACACTGAGCATTATACATTGAGGCCTGTAACATCTGGAGGTGGAAGCCCTGCATCTCCTATATGTGGTATGTCACAACCAGGAGGAAGATGTCACTGTAGCATTTCTTTCTCCCATTATGCATCAGCATGGTCTCACACATATGTGCCTTGGATGTCCACACCTGATAGCCAACAGCCATCATATCTGTTTAGGTCCTTGAAGCATGAGTATGAAACAAATAAACTGAAACACTCAGCCCCATGTTTGATAACATAACCACTCCCAAATCTCTGTTCCTTTCTCATTTGTTTTACAAGCTGAGGAGCCTGATTACACAGGGCAAATGACAAAAGGGAAAATGGAAATGATTTACCAAAAGATGCACATGTTATCAGGCATCAGGGGTGTATTTGCATCTTCTGATTTCTAATCCCCAGCCTTAGCCATTGTGACACACTACTTTTGTAAACCAGCATTGCCAGCAGATCAACTGCTATGTGTTGAAAATGTAAAGGACTGATACCGCCAGCAAGGTGTCTCCTGGTCTAGGGTTATTCATCTCTGGTTGCAAAGTTAATGGAATTTCAGATTTGTAAAGAGATGCTGCACGACCTGCTTTCTTCCACAAATGTGAAAATCCAAATAAGATACCACCTGTGTACCCTGAAGGAAGAAGCTGTGTGTTCTTGTCCCCTTCAAGTGGCAGCATCACACACAAGATAAAAGTCTACTATGACTGCCAACCAGTGATGCTAGTCTTTTAAATCAAGACATACTGTTTATGCTTTTAGTACTGAAGATCTCAGATTCAAACCTCACTGATGACCAAGTGTGGGAAAGAGGTCCTTATACCAACAATGCTCACGGGCAAGGACAAACCAACATTTAGGCCAGTATCAGGGAGCAACCCCAGAGTAACAAATTGAAGCTAAAGGCTCACAGGCAACTCCCCCCCCCACCCCCAAACAAAAAAGAGTTTGATGAAAATTCATAGATCAGACCAGTATGCTGAATCATGCACTTACCACTGCCCTGCAAACCCAACCCCAGTTCCTTTTGACAGAGTGAACTAGTCAGAAAAGAGATGATTCCAGCCTCAATAATATTGCATGAAGCTAGTTATACAACTAAAAGGGTGGAAGGGAAAGAAACAAGCAAACAATCTGAAAGATTTCCAAATACCACCAGTGTTTTTTACCATCCAGACCAATGCATCAATTCACCACTAGATGTCATCAGAAGGAGAAGAGACACAAGTTGCATAGGGTTAAACAGGACTAAAGGGTCATTCTGCCTAACCCCCTGCACAGATGCAGGATTCACTGTTCCCAGTACCATACCTAGACTCTTGGCGGCCCCAGGCAAACTTTTAGTATCGGGTCCCCCTTCACCAGAGATAATAATAATAATAATAATAATGATCAGACAATGAAAAAAAAATACCATTTTCAGGCCCCCTTTCTATCTGGGCCCTGGGCAGCCACCTGGCTTGCCCATACCTGTGTCTGACCCTGGCTGTTCCTAAACTATTCCAGGTGGATGCTTCTTATCAAGTGATAAATGCTCAAAACAAGTGATTCTGCAGCTTGTTCCCCTTTCCTACTGTATTTACAGTTGGAGGTTTCTTTTCCCCTGGAAAAAAATGCACACTCAGGGCAGTCAGGAGTCAAATCTAGTCTTTTGAATCTGACCTCAGAGTTTCCACTGTGCTAGTAACACTCTCAGTTACAAATCCAGATGCTCATAAATCCATTTCTTGTTGCATGAAGCAAGTTAGACAGTAGGTGGCAGCAAGGAACTACACAAAAAAACCAAACAGTAAAGTATCTACCAGGAAGACTTTTGCAAGGGCTTGTAATGGTATATGTAAGGCCTGGGTAGGTCTACGCTACAGGCTTCAGCTGGCATAGCTTTGTTGGCCTTGGGTGCAGTCTGTGACCAACATACCAGTGCTAGCAGAAGCCACCGCATATACACAGCTATACTGGCAAAACTGAACTTCTCCATAGGAGCTAGTACAGAATACTAGTCCTGTATGGGTAAAATAGTGTAGACATTGCCATTGTCTAAACAGAAAAGTCATTCCACTTTAGCTGGACCAGTATAGTTAAGGCAGTGTAGCCTGGTAGTTCACAATGCAACTATACAAGTATTCCATATTCCTACAAAGGAAGGGGAATACACTGTACTGGTATAAGGTTGCTTTTTACCAGTAATAGCCACCACACTAGCAAACCTTTATAGCAGTCTCATCATTAATGGGGTGAGTACCTCTGCCGAGGATAGCAGTGACTCAGCAGGGGAGGCTGAGTTAAAGCACATATGGCCTAATACTTGCATGCTGCATGGAGCAATCAACCCTTCAGAGACCGGGCACCAGAACATCTCCCCCAAGTTGCAACCTCTCATTCCAAATCACTCTGAGCCTGGAAACACTGCCTAGTACTTCTCCAAAAATTCTTCCCTCCTGATTAATCCTCTTGAGACAGATGGTTTCTGAGGTGCAGCACAACCGATACTTCTTCCAGGCAATAGGTTTCTTCTTTCCCAGGCTCTTGGATTTCAGGCTGTCTTTCTATTCAGCCCAAGGTGTCTCCTCCACACACTGACCCTTCAGGACACAGTTCAAAGCCTCGAACAGGATAAACAGGAAAACCCACCCCAGCTCTCTCTCCGTTGACATAGTTTCGGTCTAGTTCTTGGTGTCAAAGGGGGTATTCACCTCACCATCAATTTGCAGGCCCTGCACACTGGCTGATCCAGCTCTGCAGATGCCAAGAGGCCCCAGGAGGGGAAGAAAGGAAGGAAAGTCTTTGACATATTCAGGTGTGGCCTCCGTGTCAAACAACCCCTTTCTGTTATTCTCAAGACCCTGAAAGCAGCCATCATCCCAGTGGTCAATGTAAATCACTGCCAGAATGGGTTAGAGGGCACCTCCCCTCTCATCAGGAGAATGAAGCTATCTATAGGCAAATTCCAAGTTTTAATTGAGACGTACAAGGGCAAAAATATTTATGTTCCCCTTTAGGCCAAGTGGAATGACTCAGTGCATCATAGTCCAGCTACACAGACCTGCTGTGAGCAAGTGAGACAAAGGAAATCAATTAGTTGCATTACTAACTACCAAGGTAACAGCAAGTAAACACCAAGGGGTTTCAGGGTGTGAGACAGAAACATCTGCTGGGATTTACGGCCAGGAGATAATGATTCAGACCAAGCAGGATCTGGATACTTATTGAGCAAGCGGCCCTCATACTCAGTTTCATGTCTCCAGCTTTGTTCTTTTGACCCAGCTGCCTCTGTAATGAAAGACATCCAAACCAGAGGCTGCAATGTCATATTGATATGCTCTGAACACAAATGCTGAGCATGTGCCATTTTAACTGACTATTTAAAAGGGATCTGTCTGGAAGAATGTATTGTGGTGGGGGAGGATCTGAATTCAAGACTCCTCGTTCCTCCTTTTTCCAGGGTGCTGCAGAAGCAGAGTACTCCACCATTTCCCAGTGTGCTCCAGGAAGAGAAGAGCCATCAAATCTGAAGATCCAAGCTAGGGCAGACTGCTTGATGGTAGGGAAGTGGGGGGAGGCAGGGTGGAAAAGCGAGAACCTGCTGCCAACTCTCTCCAGTTTGCATAGGAGAGGGCTGCTGGTTCAAGCAGATAATGAGGTGTGATGAAAGCACTGAAGCACCAGAGCTGAATGCTGATATAACTGAATGCCAGAGCCAGGACAAAATCATGGCAGCACCAGGAAAGGATAGGAGTGATTACACCAGGGCTGTGTATCAGAGCAAAGGCTGAGCACTAAGGGCCTTGTCACACAGTAATTTGGGGCAACTCCTGGAGCATTTAACCCCCAATTTTCCACATATTAACGCCTTTAAGTGCTGTTAAGCACTTGTTATGTGGCTCAAAGTTACGCCATTCCAAGGCAGGTTTATTTCTGATCCATACTACCCAGCTCCTGTTCCATTAAGGTGTGGGTACTCCCCACAGATGTGCCGCCCAAACAGAAGTCCTCCAGCATCCCAGGATCTCTCACACACCTGACCATAGAGTAGAGATAGAAGCCTGTCCTGGCTCACCAGCCCTGTAGTGACAACTCACCGATGTGCAGGTGGGGAACAGTCAGAGAAGGTTTTTAGACTAAGGATGTGACTGCTCCAACCTCCAAGCTAGGACTAACACCAAACAACATTTGTGCAGCTCACAGCATAATGTGTAACAAGGCCCTAAGGCACATACATAGGATGTCAGGTGAGAGCTGACACCTGTATTGTTAGCACTGTATAGCAGCAGTATTGTTTATTATTTATAATATGATAGAGCAAAGGCATTGAGTGGCAGAGCCCTGCACCCACCACTTGTAATGTATCCCCACCAGGATGTAGCCGCAAACCCCAGCTGTGCCAATGGCAGCCAAGCAGATAAGGTGTAATTAACTTGTACCGTGTATCTGGAGATAAACTGGATCATAATGGTGAGAACAGCCACATTTTTCTTCTCCCAACAGATTACGTCTGTGCCTTGATTAAGCAGAGATTTGGAAATGTGTTTCTCTTTCTCCCTGCGAGTACGTCTGTCACCACCCAGGAGTGCAATGATTCCAGACATCTCTCGTCATCGCTTCATTACTGTCAGCAGTTACTGTCTATTAACTTCCCGTTGCCTCGCCCAGGCCTCAGGCCAAGAGGTAGGAGAGCGAATTAACACAAGATGAAAGAAGATTGTCTTTCACACTGAACAGGTTAGGGTTGTTGTATGTATGTCTTTGAGGCACAAGCCAACTGACTGGAATGCGTGAGGCAGTGTCTTCCCCAGACACCTGTAGAAGGAAAACACCCAGGGAGGCGGCCCGGAGCTCCCAGGCATTAGGATTCTGCAAGAAGTGATGCAGTGGATGAACTGGGGCAGTTGTGGGTAGGAGTGAAGCTTGCTGGGAGGGAAGGTACGGAGGGAAGCAGCACTGGACAGTGCACCTTATGTAGTTCTTCTCCAGCTGACTATTCTGGTGGTGAAAGGTGCCACAGTAATAGACTTGTGGACCCTGTTTGTCCCCTCAAAATGAGGACTGTAAAGATACAGTCCATCACCCCATATTGCCCTGTTAATTAATGTCAGACTGAAGCAGCCAGCAACCAGTCATTATATCTCTGACTGACATTGGCAGCAATGACCCCCAGGTACAACCCTGAGCAGGTGAGTCTTCCACTGGCAGAAAATGGCTCAGGCCACATGCTACCTGGCCCACCCACTCACGCCTTGCAAAGGAGCAAGAGGCACAGTAGCTCAGCTTGTCAAATCCCCCTGAAGCCACTTCATTTACAGAGATGCCTGATTTGCTGAAAGCCGGAATGTATCCATTCCTAAGTCAACGCCCTGGTGTATAGGCCCTGCTGCCCTGGAGCGTGTCATTTGCATGAGGAAGTTGAAATCCGCACCGCCTGAGTCAGCTCATGCTAATTGAAGACGGGTGGGGTGCAGCCCATCTACTAAACAGTATCTTAAGGACTGCCTTGAATGAGCCTCATTTTCAGCAGTAGTTCTTGGCCTTTCACAGTGGTGCGCACACAAGTGACAATTTTTGCTTGATTTGTCCACAGAAAGCAGTCGATGTGACCAAACACCAGTGCACTGCAGCAGACGGCTTCAAAAATGGCCAATTCAGTGAAATCTGATGCCACATTGCATAGATTCATAGATGTAGGGTCGGAAGGAACCTAAGTAGATCTTCAGGTCCAACCCCCTGCCCTGGGCAGGAGAAAATACTGGGATCATGTGACCCCAGCTAGGTAATCGTCAAGCCTCCTCTTAAAGACCCCCAAGGTAGGAGCCAGCACCACTTCCCTTGGTAGCTGGTTCCAGATCCTAGCCGCCCTGACTGAAAGATAGTGCCTTCTAATGTCCAGCCTGAACCTACTCTCAAACAACTTATGGCTGTAATTTCCAGCATGAGGGATCAGATAAAGATGTTTCAAAATGTAGTATCTTCTGTACATGCGTCTGCTGGAACTCCCAGCCTGTCCCAGGAAGCAGGGAAAAGAGTAGAGGGAGTTCAGTCTGGGGAGTTTTCAGCCTCCCCTGGAGGCTGGGGTGAGTATATTGGAGCCCTCTCCCCCCCTCCCCCCGGTAGGGACACTCCAAGTCACTCACCCCACCCTGCAGCACTGGCTGGGGAGCCCCAAGACCGAGCTCCCTCTGCTGTCTTTCCCCCTCCCATTGTAAAAACAGTGAGCACTGGCAGAGCCCCTGGTCATTGCTATGGGAACCTGGCTGCAGGCTCCCAGCCCCCAGCAAGATCCCCCTCCCCCTGGAACCAGCATGAACTTCTGTTTGGCCCAGGGTAATGCTGAAAGTCAGACCACTTCACAGAAAAGGTTCTGAGTTACAGGTGGGGGCTGCACCTCCGTCTGCACCCACCGATGAGCCATGGCAAAGTTTTCTTCTCTAAAGAGCTTGTCTGTCAGGATACTCACCTTGGGGTCTTAGCATCCCAGGACAAGATATGGGAACTCCCTCAGCTCTAAGAGTTTAATGCCCGAGACCAGATACAGTATGAGGTGAGGCATATGGCAGGATGGTTTTTGGCTATTGCCTGCTGCCCTCTGCTTACTTACAACATATAAATTCTACCCTCCAGTGCTCCTAGGCAATCCTCCATACCTTCCAGAAACTTCCTATGATGCCAGCCCTTCCTCTCCTCTCCTCTCTGTATCCTTAATCTGTTTGTTAATTGGTTCTCATTTACACTGGCAGTTCTTTCACTTAGGAGCACTGGCCTACCATTGAGGTGCTTCAGTCCTCAGCCTCACCACTTCTGCATGCAACACTGTTGCTCTCTCCTGCACTTTCAGGTCCAGTCTCAGAGCTCCAATCTTTTATTCCAGTTGTCTTCATTTCTTTGGCCTACCTCATCACTTAGCCCTTTGTCCTTAACCCTTATTTCTCAGACAAAAGAAATAGGAAGCGTGCTCAATAGTGTTAAAAAAACACCTCTATGCAGAGCTAAGAAGTCTGTCTCTGATGACCATACTTCATTGTATGACCGTCCTAGGAAGTGACTACAATGTGTAGGAACACAAGATGCCACCTCACATATTCACAGAAAACAGGGAGCCCTTCCTTTCCTTCACCATACATTCCAGGTGGAGGCCTGTGTACTAAGCCAGACTCTTCTTACTTGCTAGCCACACTGGTACAAACTCAACCTCTTCCTGCAACTCTAGCAGGATACCTTTCCCCACAAAGCACCCAGCACCAAAGCCAACTTCCATGCTGCTTTCTCCAAGCACAGGTTGCAGAAAACAGATTGCATAAACTTTTGAGGGACTTTTTCAGTACAGAAGGAATTTAAATGTCAAGCATCAGCTATAACCTCAAGCAAACTCTCCAACAATATGCCTTGGGGATTACTTTGTCTGAAAGGTTCCCAACTCAGGCTTTGCCCTTAAAGAACTGCTTGAGGCAGGAGTGACCTTTGTCACCTCTCCTCTTAACTCTGGCCATTGAACCACTTGTTACAACTATAAGCTGTTCTCCATGGGGTCTTGGAATAACCATTCATGAAGCAGAAACAATATTGTTCTCCTTGCAGGTGGCATCCAGCTTTGCCTCAGAAAATCCTCAGCCTCTATTGATGCCCTGAAGAAATGTCTGAGGTGCTCACTCTCATTCATATGCTGTGTAGAGCTGCCAGGGCATGCACTGATTTCAGTGTCTTTACCTACTGTTTCCCATGTTCCAAGCAAGTAACTGACTCATTGTTCACCTTATGGGAACTAAGCTATGCAGTGAATTTTCTGGCACATATTTAGAACCATGCTTCCTTTGGAGAGTAAAAGATGTCTTCTAAACATGTGGGCTATTCCCACCCACTGCAGATGTGATAATGTGAAATCCAAAACTATGTTAATTTATGAAAGCAACCAAGCACATCAGTCAACTCAAGTAAAGCTTCTACAAGGAGTGAAACATGTCTATAGTTCCACTGGGTATGTCTACATGTGGGCATGTAATGTGTGTTAGCCCAACTTAAGGTGCATTAAGGGTGCACATCTACACATGCATGCCCTTAATGCACCTTCAAAATGGCAATTTTAAGCTAGTCGTGCCTAAATTTGATACCTGCATAAAGCAAATATCAAATTTAGGTACAATTAGTTAAAGTACTGTAAAGCCCATGTAGACACGTTAATGCACATTAACTCAGGGCCTTTAATACTGGGTCTGCCCAGCCACTAGGAGGCTGTCTAGAGCCCAGCCCCAGAGCTCCTGGCTGGCTGCCTCTCCTCCTGCAGAGCTGAGCTGATCTCTGGCAGCCCCTAACTGCAGGCTATAAAAGCCTCCAGCCATTTTGTGCCTTGGGGCCCACAACACAAGAAACCCAAATGAGCCAGTGCTGCCTGCAGGAGCCAACCAGGCCCCGTGTGCCTCCCTGGACAGGACCCAGGCAGCCTCTGCCCATCCTGTCCCCTACCTGGAGCTGCTCCTTGGCCACAGGTGAGTGTTGCAAAGGGCTGCAGCCTGCTGCATCTCTTGCCCAGCCCTGAGATTCCTCCTAGGGCTGCTGGCCCTGCTGTCTATGGCAGCAGGGACAGCACCTGCTCCCTGCACCTGCTCAATCCAGCTTTGTCTCTTTGCAAACATTATGGTGAAGTGCCTCTGCTGCACTGCTCCCTGTCCCTGGCTGTGCCCCTGTCCAGGGTGCTGCTGGCAGCCATCCAGGGCCAGCATCACAGGAACAGCCATACAGGGGCCCAGAGTGCTGGCACGGGGAGCATGTCCAACGCATCGGCCCTGTTAAGCCCTGGCCCTGCCCACATGCCCATGCCCATCCCAAGCACCCAAAACCTCAGGTGGACTTGGGAGGATGTGCGCAACCTTGTGGTGCTCTGGGGTGGGGCCAATGTCCAGCGGCAACTTATGAGGGGTGGATGCTTGAAAGTCCACATTTATGAAGCTATTTCAGGTGGGATGTATGTGCAAGGCCACTCCCAGATGGTGAGACAGTGCTGCATGAAAGCTAAGGTCTTGTGGTCACAATGGGTGGCCATGACCAACTTCAGTCATCGGTCCAGTTATGCCCAGAAGACCATGCACTTCATGCAGGAGCTAAACCTCATTTTGGCTTCCCAGGAGACAGGCCAAACCCCTGCAAGTGCCATCAGCAGGGGCAGCCTGCCCTCACCCTCACCCCACCATGATGCCTCCAGTGATATGTCACTGGCTGAGGTGACCTCGGGCCTTCAGCACCCCACCCATCTTCCCAGCTGCTGCATCCACTGGCAGCTTGAGGAGCCATGCTCTGTGACTGCCTTGCCCTCAGCCCAACCCCAAACCCCGCCATGAGTAATGGCCAGGCATGCCACCAGCAGCTTCCAGCAGCTCCAGCTCCTCCCTGGGGGGAGCCCTAGCCAGGCATTGCCCTGCCACTCACCACAGGCCATGAACACCAGGCACTGCTGAATGTCATCACTGATAGGGATCCCCACAACAAGCCACCACCCTCACCAGCCCTGGATATGTGGTAAATCCTGCACTGAGGGAGGGCCCTCCCAGTCCCCATCCCTGCCCTGCCCCTACTCCCTTCCCCAGGGTCCCAAACCAGGAGTGCAAGTGTGCCTGGGTGTGGCAGGGCACTGTTTGTGCCTGCCACTTTAAAGGCCAGAAGACAGCAGCCAGCAGGTGCCTGATTAGGGCAGCCATTTTAGATTCAGAGCTGCCCGTATAAACAGGTCATTTTGCTGCTGGGAGGCAGGCAACAACATTGCCTGGCTGCAGGTATCATCTGGAGGTAAGGGAGGAGCTGCAGGGGATAGTCAGGAGGCTCCTGGTCCTGGGCATAACCTAAAACTGCACCCTGCCGGGAGTGGGTGGCCTGGTGGGGCTCTCAGTGGTGCGGGAGCCCCCAGAAAATACCAGGCCAGTTACCATCCCAGTGAAAGGCAGGTTGGGGCACCTTAAGCCCTAGCCCCCACAACTGGGTGGGCTACCCCCTTTGTAGGGTCTAGAAGGTGGACCCCAGAGAGAGAGAGAGTCAGGCCATAGACTCTTAACCTGTCTTGACATCCCCCAACTGGTCCAAGCTGAGGCCAGGACTGGAAGGGTCAAAGGGCCAGGGGCCCACCACAAGGAACGCCCAAGAGCTGAGGGCCTGGGGTTCCAACTGGCCTGGAGGTGGGCCAGGGCCAGTAGAGCCAAAGATCCTGGGGGGACCACACCCATAAGGGGGAAGCAGCTTAGGGAGCTATGCAGCCAGGAATGAAGGCAGAATAGGCTGCCTGAATGGAGGGATCTAAGTGGGGTCCAACTAATAGGATTCTGGGGCCCAGTGCAGGGCCAGTGATATGGATAACTTCTGGATGCCATCTGTGAGGCTTGGGCTATGGTTTAGGGGAGAAATGGAGCTGCAAATATCACCCCCTGGCATTGGGACAAGAAATGGGCATCCTCCCACTTAATCATCATCAATTAATTAATTATCATCAAGGCATGGTGGGTGAGAAGGCAGGCAGCTAGCCCAGAAACAGGTGGGCGGGCCACAGGAAACTCGGCCCCAAGAAGGCCCCCTGTTACACTGGGTTACCAGTATAATCAGCAGCAGCAGGGCATAGCAGCTTGGGCAGCCCTCCAGCTGCACAAACAGCTCACCACACACCACCCAGGGAACATGCAGCAGGGTCATATTTGAGGTGCAGCAGCAGTGCGGCAAGGGCCGGTCCCATGGTGCCTCCCCAGAGAGGCCCCCTATGGGGATGGTGGGGGTGCAGCCAACCCCTCACCCCAGTCATCCAGGAGCACCACATGCCCCAAGCCCAGGCACTGTGGACTGGGCAGCAGCACAGTAGAGCAGTTGACTCTCAGGGAGGGGGAGAGCTGGATCTGGAGCTGCAGCAGCAGGTGCTGCCAGCAGCCTGGCCTGGCCCACCCTAGGAAGCAAGGAGCAAGCAGAGCTGGGGGGCTCAGCTGGCGGCTGCCTGGGCTCAGCTGGTGGCTGCCTGGGCTCAGCCCTGCCCAGATATCTTACCATGGTCCCTGGGCATCTGAGCACAACTGACCTCCAATCTGAGGTGGGGCAGCACAAGGCCTCTCGTGCAGAGCATCTTATCTCTGCAATGTTGTGAACTTGCACAAAAGGCTTCTGTCTCTTGCCTCTGCAGGGCCAACACATGGATGAAGGGGGAAGGCTGCAGGGCCCTTTGGGAGTGCCATAGCAGAGTCACCACCACTGGAACCACCTAGATGCACTGGTTGCACACCAGAGACTGGATCCTCCTGCACCAGCAGCTGATGTTGACAGTTGAGAACTGGGAGACACGGCAGCAGGCATGGCAGCAGGTGCGGGAGGTGTGGGAGCTGGCCTGGTGGGATGAAGAAATTGCCCAAGAGACCACCTAGGAGGAGGCATGGGACTAGGTGCAGCTGCGACCAGGAGGAGGCACTGGGCCCAGCTGGAGTCCCTGAAGCAGCACCATGTGGAGCTACTCCAGCTATAACTGGTCATCCAGGGCCCTTGGGCCCCACTCACCATCCCAGAGCAGGCTGCCACCTGGGCCTCAGAGAAGGGTCTCTGCTGCCTTCTGCCCACAGGAGCCCCTGCTATTCACTGTGGCCCCCAGACCCACGAGGGAACTGTCTACAGCCATGGTACTGGTTGCCTGCTACCAGGCTCTGTGTCCTGGGCATCCTCACTGCACAGCCCCCACACTCCAGGACTCAGAGAAGGACTGAGACTGCTGTATATTGTTTTCAGTTTGGGAAGAGGGTATTTTATTGTTGGCAGGTGGGGAGGGTGGTGGAGGGGCTCTGTGTGTCAAGGAGGGAGAAGGAAGGGGGCTCTGTTGGGTGAGGGTGAGTGTTGTAAAGGGAATAAAGGTTTTCATTACAAACT
The DNA here is from genome assembly GCF_052110815.1 of Crocodylus siamensis. Classification (NCBI taxonomy): domain Eukaryota; kingdom Metazoa; phylum Chordata; order Crocodylia; family Crocodylidae; genus Crocodylus; species Crocodylus siamensis. The sequence continues at coordinate 62,376,336 of NC_143402.1, forward strand.
TGTGTGTCCTGGAGTGATGCTGGGGGATGGGCAGGGGGTAGGGAGAGTGTGGGCAGTGGTGCAAACAGGTGTCAGCAGGGACAGCTGGATACTTCTCCATGTCCTGGTGTCCCAGGTTGGCCACAGCTGGTGCAGCAGGTCTTCAAAGGTGTGCCACCCACTCATTGTCATCCCGTTCCTGCAGCAAAATGTGCTGCCACCCAGTGGCATGACAGGCCAATAGGCGGTGAGGCTGGTGGGATACGAGAGCAGCAGCAGTCCCGGCAGTGGTGTCCTGAAGCCTGTGGTCACCAGGGCTGGCAGGAGTGTGGCAGTAAGGGCCCTGAAAGGCCATGTACCAGTCATCCAGTAGATGACAAGAGCAGGTGGGAGAGGCCGGTGGCACAAGGTGGCCAAGTGGCAGGTGCGTGGAATGGTGGTGGGTGAACAGGAAAGCTGCAGCAGCCCTGAGGAGCAGGGGACCCTGTCCTTGGAGCTGGGGCAGCCAGGGCTAAGAAGTGCAGCTATGGCAGAAGCAGAGCAGGCACATGCTGCCTGTGCCTGCCATGTTGCTACTCTGACACGGGAAGCATTAGCCCAGAAGTCACAGTGCAGAGGGTGTGCTTTTAAGATGGCTGCCAAGTGCTGGCAGCTGACTCTGGCTTCAGCATGGCTGCCAAGTGCTCCCCCAAGTGGCCACAGGGGCACATGGCAGGGCTGGACTGACCTGAGACTAAAGTTAGTCCCATCACATGTAGACACCAGCCAAAAAATGCTTAATGCACATCAGTTTAATGCACACTAATTTTAAGACCACTTAAATTCACATGTGGACATGCCCACTGAGGCTTTAACAGAGGAATAAGTCAACTTCCTTTTTAGACTCTAGAGATGCTAGAGTTATGTCCAGGTCAACCAAGATATTCATAGATTCATAGATGCTAGGGTCGGAAGGGACCTCAATAGATCATCGAGTCCGACCCCCTGCATAAGCAGGAAAGAGTGCCGGGCCTACATTACCCCAGCTAGATACACATCCAACCTTCTCTTGAATACCCCCAGGGTAGGGGAGAACACCACCTCCCTTGGGAGCCCGTTCCAGACCTTGGCCACTCGAACTGTGAAGAAGTTCCTCCTAATATCTAATCTAAATCTGCTCTCCTCCAGCTTGTGGCCATTATTTCTTGTAACCCCCAGGGGCGCCTTGGTGAATAAATACTCACCAATTCCCTTCTGTGCCCCCCTGACGAACTTATAGGCAGCCATCAGGTCGCCTCTCAACCTTCTCTTGCGGAGGCTGAAAAGGTCCAGTTCCTCTAATCTCTCCTCATAGGGCTTGGCCTGCAGGCCCTTAACCATACGAGTGGCCCTTCTCTGGACCCTCTCCAGGTTATCCGCATCTTTCTTGAAGTGCGGCGCCCAGAACTGCACGCAGTACTCCAGCTGCGGTCTGACCAGCGCCCGATAGAGGGGAAGCATCACCTCCTTGGACCTATTTGTCATGCATCTGCTGATGCACGATAAAGTGCCATTGGCTTTTCTGATGGTTTCGTCACACTGCCGACTCATGTTCATCTTGGAGTCTACTAGGACTCCAAGATCCCTTTCCACTTCCGTGCCACCCAGCAGGTCATTTCCTAGGCTGTAGGTGTGCTGGACATTTTTCCTCCCTAGATGCAGCACTTTGCATTTCTCCTTGTTGAACTGCATTCTGTTGTTTTCTGCCCACTTGTCTAACCTGTCCAGGTCTGCTTGCAGCTGTTCCCTGCCCTCCGGCGTGTCCACTTCGCCCCATAGCTTAGTGTCATCTGCAAACTTGGACAGAGTACATTTCACCCCCTCGTCCAAGTCGCTGATGAAGACATTAAAGAGTATCGGTCCAAGCACCGAGCCCTGCGGGACCCCACTGCCCACACTCTTCCAGGTCGAAACCGACCCATCCACCACAACTCTCTGGGTGCGACCCTCCAGCCAATTCTCCACCCACCGGACCGTGCAGTCATCCAAGTCACAGCCCCTTAACTTGTTCACCAGTATGGGGTGGGATACCGTGTCAAAGGCCTTCCTGAAGTCCAAGTATACGACATCCACCCCTCCTCCTGCGTCGAGGCGTTTTGTGACCTGGTCATAAAAAGAGACTAGATTGGTCAGGCACGATCTACCTGCCACGAACCCGTGCTGGTTTCCCCTCAGCATAATTTGTCCTGCCGGGCTCTCACAAATGTGAGCCTTGATAATTTTCTCAAAGATTTTGCCAAGGATGGAGGTGAGACTGACTGGCCTATAGTTACCCGGGTCCTCCTTCCTCCCCTTCTTGAAAATGGGAACCACATTGGCCCTTTTCCAGTCCTCCGGGACTTGACCCGTGCGCCACGAGCGTTCAAATATTCCCGCCAGTGGCTCTGCAATGATGTCGGCCAGTGCCTTCAGTACCCTCGGATGGAGCTCATCCGGGCCTGCCGACTTAAAGGCATCCAGTTCCTCCAAGTGACCCTGCACCACCTCAGGGTCCACGCATGGAAGTCTGGTGCCTTGCTGCTGCCTCCCTACACTCCCAGTGAGAGACTTGTCATGCCTCTCACTTAGGAACACTGAGGCGAAGAACTCGTTGAGGAGTTCAGCCTTGTCCCCTCTGTCTGTCACCAATTGTTTCTGCCCATTTAGCAGGGGTCCTATTCCTCCCTGGGCCTTCTTTTTACTCCCTATATATCTAAAAAACAATTTCTTATTGTCTTTTACTTGGGTTGCCATCCTCAGCTCCATGGTAGCTTTGGCCTGTCTAACTGCCTCCCTACAAGCACGAGCAGAAGAGGTATATTCCTCTTTGGTGATCTCTCCCTGTTTCCACTTTTTATGTGCTCCCCTTTTGGCCCTTAGTCTGCCCAGGATTTCTCTGGTCAGCCAGGGAAGCCTCCTGGCCCCTTTCCCTCTTTTACCTCGCACGGGGATCGTCTCGCTTTGTGCGAGAAGGATAGCTTCCTTAAGGCACAGCCACCCTTCTTGGGCTCCCATCGTTTCAAAACTACTACTCTGCAGTGCATCCTTCACTAATCGCCTGAGTTTGCTGAAATCAGCTTTCCTAAAGTCCAGCACGTTCACCCTACTGGTTACCTTACCCACTCGACGCCTTATGTTGAATTGTACTTTTAGGTGATCACTGTCCCCCAGATGGCTACCGATCTGTAGGTCCCCTACTATGTCATCCCCCGTTGCCAATACCAGATCCAGTAAGGCATTCCCCCTAGTGGGGCCATGTACCTCCTGCGTCAGGTGGAGGTCCTGTACACAGGTTAGAAACCTGCGTGAGCAGTGGGACTTTGCTGTCTGTGTCTCCCAGCAGATGTCCGGGTAGTTTAGGTCCCCCATGACCACCGCCTCTTTAGCTTTTATGGTCTCTGAGAGTTGCCTCAGGAGCCCCAAATCTATTTCTTCCCCTTGATGTGCGGGTCTGTAGCAGACCCCTACCACCAAATCCTTTTCTCCTTGCCCCCCATGTAGCCTAACCCACAGTCCTTCTACTTCCTCATCCTTTGATTCTGTCTTGATGAGGGTTGATGTATATTGCTCCTTAACATAGAGCGCAACCCCTCCCCCCCTTTTCCCCACTCTGTCCTTTCTGTACAATCTATAGCCCTCAATATGTACCGCCCAGTCGTGGGATGGATCCCACCAGGTTTCCGTCAGCCCCACTAAGTCGTAGTCGTTTAGTGCAACCAGGAGCGCTAGTTCATCCTGCTTGTTCCCCATGCTCCTAGCATTAGTATATAGGCACTTGAGCCCTGTGACTGGTGCTTTTGCTACCCCCTCGCTCCAAGTCCTAAAGGGCTTTTTGTCCCTAACCTTCCCGTTCCTTACCTGTGCCGTATTGCTGTCCACCCCCTGCCTTTCACGTTCCCAAAGCTCTCTTTCTTCAGGCTGGGCTGTCCTTGTGGGTGCCACCTGGTTTGGTGGTCCACAGCCTCCCCCACCCTCATCTTCCCCTCCCCCCGACTAGCCTAGTTTAAAGCCCGCCGGAGGAGATCCGCCAACCTGGAAGAAAACACACGCTTACCTTTGGGGGACAGGTGAAGCCCATCCCAGCTGAGCATGTCCCTCGTTGTAATGTGTGGGTCATTGTCCAGGAAGCCGAAGCCTGCCCCGAGACACCACTGCCGAAGCCGCCAGTTGGTCTCTCGGATGCAGTTCTCATGCCGTCTTCCACGTCCGTTCACTGGTAGGATGGAAGAGAATACCACCTGTGCACCAAATTCCCTCAGCACGCTGCCGAGAGCCTGGTAGTCCGCCATCAGGTGATCGGGGGTTCTCCTGGCCGCATCATTAGTACCCACATGGACAAGGACCATGGGGTAGTAATCGGTGGGCTTGATCCTGGCCTGGATTACCTCTGTCACATCCTGAATCTTAGCTCCAGGCAGGCAGTAGACCTCTCGTGCTGAAGGGTCCTGGCGACAAATGGGCCCTTCCATACCTCTCAGGATGGAATCGCCAATAACGAGCACGCGTCTCCTCCTCTTCTGGGTCCTCTCGGATCTCTTGATCTGTTTGGAATGTGAAGAATGTGGCATTTCCTCCTGCCCAAGGGTTTCCTCCTCCCTTTCCATCTCCTGCAGAGTCGCCAAGGCCTCGTACCTGTTCTCCAGTCGGACTGGAGAAGCTTGTACCTGCTCGCTGCGAGCCGCTCCGGTCCTGGCTGTGACCGTCTGCCACTCTGCCGTGGAGGTCCTTCCCTGGGCTGCTTCTTCCTTGGGTGCCTGGTCCTGCAGGGAAAGGAAATAACTGTCAATTTCCTCCTCCGCCTCCCTGATCCCCCTCAGCCTGCTAACCTCCTCCCGGAGCTCCCTCACCTGTGCCTCCAGAGCCCTAAGCCGGGCACCTGCCGGACAGGTGTGGGGGCTCCCAATCTCTGCCCCCCCCGGCCCTGCTGGGGATCCCCCGCAGGCCGGGAGGTAGGGGGACATCAGCTTCCCCATGGGCTCGGTCTGGGTGGAGGCCTCAGACCAGCCCTGGTTAGCCTTGTCCCCCTGGGCAGAGGCCCTAGCAGCACTCCTCGTAGACAGCATTCTAAGCTGCTGTTATTAGGATTTGGCATTTGAATTCCTAGATACAAGAAAAAGTTGGGCCAGATAATTGCCTATCCAGTACATACCTGGCAGGGGGAGAAGGCATAATAAATCTTTTTCCTGTGCTCCCTCCCAACAGTATAGGTAATAGGGAAAAAAGAGCATCATCCATAGGACAGCTAATATCCCTGCTACATGTAGAATTCAGCAAGTAAGGAATGGACGGATCTTTGATTCTGCCTCAAAGGCACCAGCTGGCACAGCTATGTAACCATGACAGTGGAAGTACCCTGAGCAAGGGACAGGGTGGCACAGACTACATTTCCATTCCAGGACAAAGGGGAAACTAAGAACCAGATTATGACTGAGAAGGATGACAAATTGCACAACCAGCTCAGGTGGCAGAACCATAATCTTTCCCCTTCATATTTAGAATGTAAATGACTCTAGTAAATACTATTAACTCATAAAAGAAAGGTAAAACCCAGCCTTCCTGTGTCCTGAGCACTTTATATTGTAATGGGGCTGTGCTCTTCTTTCTGTTAACCTAACATGAGCATTGGGTAGTCTCTTATTCCCATGGGAACTTGTTCCACAATTCTGTTTATCTTGAATGCAATAAAAAATGAAATTACACCCCCCCCCAAAAGATATTGGATCATTAGCAGTTGAGTAAATACAATATCTGCTGAATCTTCTCCTCATTGTGTGAAATGAAACAGTTCAGCTCTGGGGAAGGGCATTGTCAGTATGAGCAAGTTCAGACAGCTCCAAATCTTTGCTCCAAACAAGAACTGAAATTAAACATATGTCCAAAGACTTGCACAGTGGCTCTTAACTCCTTAGGGTGTTAATCTGAGACTTGGGAGGGCCCTAATTCAATTCCTTGCTCTGCCACAAGCTTTCTAAGTGACCTAGGGCTAGTCGCCTAGGGATAAATCCCATTTCACTTTTATGTGCCTAAACAGCACTTACATAGGTATGTAGCAGCAGCTTTAGGCACTTATGCAGAGTTTGGATCCTATGTAGTACCACTTATCTTGTGGTTCTCTTCTGAGGAGGATCAGCAGGCTGCATGCTGGGAGTGGTATCCAGACAAGAGTGCATGTGCCTCTTGCGGGGTCTCAACCAGTTTGCCCCCTGCTGCCCTAGCACACTGTGTTTCCGTGCTGGGACAAGCAGGAATGGTGCAAGGCTGTGACCTGGGCACTGCCCTGGTAAGTAGGGACTGGGTGATAGGGGGAATTCGGGGCGGGGGGGGGGGGTTGCTGTGCATGTGTGGGGGTTGTGTGGGTGTGGAGGAGCTGGTCAGGGGGCACAGGTCCCCCACAGGGCCCACAGCTCCCCCCCTGCAGGGCCCCACCCCCTGCCTGCAGCAGCAGCAACTGTGGGACACTCAGGGCCCACTGTGACCTGAGCCCCCAGCAGCACAGCGTGGCCCCGATCACCTCAGAGCTGGCGCCCCTTGTGCCGCCTATCACCCAGTGCCACATGGGACCATGCAGCTTCAGGCAGCACTGGAGCTGCTCAGGCTGTCAACTTGTGGGGAGCACATGTTGTACCACGCTGGGTCCTGCCTTCATGGAACTGGCCCAGTCTGACTGCACACAGGGCCCATGGAGGCAGGACATGGCCTAGCATGACATGTGGTCCCCATAAGCAGTGCTGGCTCCTAGGTGAAACCCCAAGCAGCCCCGGTGCTGCCGGAAGCTGCACGGTCCAGCACAGTACTGCACCAAGCCGGGCCAGTCCCATGACAGGCAGCACAAGTGGCACCGGCTCTGAAGCAATTAGGGCCATGCCGCGCCACTGGCAGCTCTGGCCGCAGTGGGCCCTGAGCACCCCATGGCTCCTGATGCTGCAGAGGTGAGATGTGGGCCCTGTGTGGGAGCTGGGATACAATGGGGCCTGGGGCCCTGTGAGAGGGGGCTGGGACCCTGCAGGGGTGCTGAGGCCCTGCAGGGGAAGCTTGAGGGCCCTGAGGAGGATGCATCAGGGCCTTGTGGGGGGCACATGTGGGCCCTATAGGGGAGCATGTGGACCCTGTGGGGGCACATGTGTGCTGTGCAGGGGGGGCATGTGCCCTGTAGGGGGGCTGTGGGCCCTGTTCAGAGAAGGTATGCGCCTTGTGGGGGGGGCAATCTGTGTGCTGTGGGGGGACCCACCCCTCCCAAGCAACCCCCCACACCCACAGTCCCCCCACAACCCACCTATAACACCCATATCCCCAAGTCACCCCCACAAACCCCTCACCCACATACCCAGCCACAAACCCCATGTCTTCAAACCTCACCCCCACAAACCCTACACCCACCTACAATCTCCCTCAACCCCTACCCTCCAAATTGCTTTACACTTGTAAATATATCAATAAAACATTGCCCTCTATATCTATAGTGGCATTTCACTTTAATAGCAGAAGAACACTATTTGGGGTATTTTAATGAAAGAATTTGAGTTTCTTATCAGAAAATATGCAATTCATAAATGGGAAATACCAGGATCTCTGCTGGTGAGATAAGTGGCAAGACCCATGCAAAGGAGCCTGTTCAGGGCCAGCACTGGGGGCCCAGCTGGAGGGCAGATGAGGTGACTGACCTCTTGGCCATTTGGGGCCAAGAGGACATGCTTTGACAGTTCAAAGTGAGCCAGCAGGAGGAGCACATCTTCTGGGCAATAGCTGACCAAATGGCAGACTGGGAGCACCTCATCCGGGTCTGGCAGAGGTACAGCCTTGGAGCCACAGGTCCAAGGGGGAGGACGCTTTCACAGGTGGCAGCAGGTCATAGCCAGGCAGCAACTCCACTGCCAGACTGCTGCAGTGGGTAGATGGTGCAGAGGCCACTCCAGGTTAGGGCTACTTCAGGAGTTCAGCTGGCACAAGGGCTAGTATGCCCAGATATCAAGTGACTGGGCCTCAGAAGCTCTTAAGCACAAGTAGCCCTGAGCTGCTCGCCAGGGCAGGTTTTTATACAGCCTCTAGCTCCCTCTGCCTGCAGATCCAGAAGGAGCTGGGCAGAGTTATTTTGCCCCAAGTGGCATAACTTGCCCCACACCAAAGTGCATGTCCAGGCACATGTGCTGAGGCAAAAACCCCAGCTCAAATTTGTGCTGCTCCTATTTGAGCTGCTGCAAGCACACGTATCTGGTTGTTCAGGCAGCTGGGAAGAATAGGAGTCAACCAGGCGCATACATAAGTCCTGGCAAGTCCCACAGCTTTAATCATATGAAAGCCATGATTAGTGGGTGTTTGACAGAGGAGACCTTCCTCCTAAGAGCCTACTGGCAAGGGCACTTACCCAGGAGTAGGAGACAGGTTCTAGGAGGGGCCAGGCACAGGACAGCAAGCTGGTGGGAGGGTGGTCCCATGAGGTGAGTGCTGCCCTGGAATGAAGGAACCCCTTCCTGGCTGCCCAAGGGGTCAACTTCATGAGAAGAGCTAAGAAGTGTCCTGGGCAATGCCTACCCCATGGTCTTACGGTTAAAGCACTTTGCTGGGAAGTGGACAATGCAGATTCACTTCTCTTCTGGATAATGGGTGCCTAAAGCCAGTGTTCCTGCTCCCTGGACAAGTGCCCTAGGCTCTTGGGTTAAAAGGCAAGAGGCCCTTCTTCCTCCATTTTACTTCCACCAGGTCTGCACATACCTGGTCAGGTCTATTATGCCACAGGATGAATATAATCCAAACAGTGTGTAAGTGGCAAAGATTGCAGTTACCCAGCTGGATATGTGCCACAAGTACATAAAGGTGATACAGGATTTCAGATTTAGGCCTTTGTCTTTCTGACAGTCACCTATGAATACCATGCAGATAACAGCACTGCCATGCCCCAGATGGGTGTTGTGAATAGAATGGTATTAGACTGTGATATGCTCCAAGAACGCTGTAATAGAGGCCTTACAAGTACCTGAGACAAGATGTGCTACATGCTGCAGGAAAATCTGCTGTTATGGTATTATCATGCCTGAGCTAAGTAAAGAGTGCAGACCCAAGAGCTTCTCACACTTCATCCAAACAGCCTGAAATTTAGGTACGACTCCAAGGTTGGTTTGAGGAGGAGGAATCTGGGAATTTGTTCTGGCTCACTAAAGGATAATATGGGTGCTGTTTGCTTTGTTGTTGTTTTTTTCCTGTACAAGCCCAGAACTAAACCTGAATGGGTTCTCATCTGGGCCAAATCCCACAGTGGTTCAGATCATAATTCATTAATCTTAGGTACTGTTTGTTGGGAGCAACCGAAGAATATTATCACAGGGGTAAATAAAGGTTCTTAAATATTTTCCATTTTTTAAAAAGATATATTAAAACCCTAGCAAAAGGGGCCTGTTCAGACTACAGTTTTTTGAAAAATGTCTTTTAATGTGATCTGTTTCTTCTGGCCTGCTGTGTGTTAAAAATTAATGGAGTGGTTTTATTCCAGCTCCTGAAAAAGCCTGGAAGTCAGATATTTTAACAAGCCAAGCATTAGACTTGAAAGCTAAACTGGGTTCCTGAGGTGTTTGTGTTCTCTAGTCCCTTGGTGACACTCACCTTCTGCAGGCTTGATGAAGGGGAGATTTCTGGGAGAACAACTCTCAGCATTTGATTTATTTAACTATAAAAAAGAAAAGTATCAAATCTCCTTTGAAAGGCTTGGAGCAATATTTTAAAATTGCTTTTCCAGCCATTTAACATCTCTAATACCAATGTTTTTGCTTTAATTAGAATGTGCTAGATTGCTAGTTGGCAAACACCCATCTTTGGAGTTTGCCTGCCTGTAAGATTAAATTTGGTAAAGCTCCATCCAGATGAATGTTTGGAGAGCCACAGTTATTCACCTCAAATTAGTTCCCAGGGAATTTTTTTCCAATGGAGAACTAACTGGCAGGTGGGTGCTGGAACACTTGCAGAAATGCACATTCCAGCAGTGTTTCCAGACTAATTTCCATGATGGTGTTAATTCCCATGTCAACTTTCCCCAGTGCTTTGTGGAGAGAAAACGTAGGATTCTGTGGCCATCTAGCTACAGGGTACAGGCAAGTGGGGAAAGCAAAATCAAGCAATGCCACAGCATATCACATTAAGGTAATAAAACACTCCTCTGAGAAAGCTCCACTAATCGAACAATAATCTCATGTAAACGTAAACCTAATGACAGCCATGGAAACAACTGTCTGCTACTGTTTGGTCAGAGCACATCAGGCTCCAAATTGAAGGCAGCTGGAGGAACTGGGGGTCCTCTGAAGCATTGTTCTGCCTTTCTGCAGCTTCCCAGCCTTGCTTGCTGCTCTCTGCAATGTCATGTTTTTCCCATTTTGCCCCCCATATGTGTACACCCAGAATGCCTAATCAGTACCATGTGCTGCTCAGCACTTGCACGGCATCACCCATCCCATCTGCATTCTATATGAGTAACATATTAATGCATGTCACATTTAATTTGTAGTGGAGAAAACTGGGAGGCAGTCACCCTAAATGCAATTGGGATAATAAACACCACCACCACACAGTCTGATTATTAAACTTCCTGCTCCTAGGCTCAGAGCCAGAGCATAGCAAGAGCCTGAGCAGCCAGAACCAGGCAGATACACAGGAGAAGAAAAATCTACTCTGATAGCAAACCAGCTGGGGAGGGAGCTTTCGCCCAAGGACTGAAGTACCGAAGAGCCATTATGCAGTACCTTTGCAGCCTAGAGACTAGGAAGAGACATAGGGCACATCTACATATGCACATTTACTGTGCAGTAACCAAAATTACTGTGCAGTATGGGCACGCTTCTACATGTGCACACCTCTACTGCACAGTAAATATGGTGACTTACACCGACTTGAGTGTAAATTCGATACTTGCATCATGTAGGTATCAAATTTATGCCCAATTAGTTACTGCACAGTAACGCACATGTCGACACTTTACTGCACAGTAACACTGTGTGTGTTGACTGACTTGGGACTAACTGTAGCCTTAATGCCTTCATGTGTAGACACTGGCATATTCCCACTTACTGCACAGTAACTGTGCAGTAAATTTAAGACGGCATAAATGCATGTGTAGACATATCTATGGAGAAGCAGATTCTCCAGACTTGCCCCCCCCCGCCACTCAACTCCTTCCTTCCTTGCCCTGCCCATCCTTAAGTTGTTCCTCACTCTGTATGGGGTTAAACAAGGAACCAAGCAGATCTCAACCCTGAGAAGTGAAGTCCACCTATACTACCCCTCTACACTCCAACATACCCCACTTTGTGCATCCAACCAGGACAGTGTTATGCCCTTGGAAGTCTTCACAGCTGCAGAGGAAGAAGCCAGTCTTGCCCCTTCATACTGAAAAATCCATATGTCTTTAATGTGGATTTCTGTGTTATATTTCATCATATCTGCAGAAACATAGACAGAGGCTGAGAATCTGCCCAGGGTTTAATAGGGTTGAGTTAAACTCTGTCTCAAATGAGCATGGGCAGGAGCCTACTGGCTATGCTGCTATGTCTCTGCCTGCAAAACAGGTTGTTAACACGAAACATGTGGCATCTACATAGTTCCTGATGCTAGGTAATGGGGTAATGAAAATCATAAGATCACTGCCCTCAATCCAGTGACTTAAAATAACTCTCCCTCTGTCCTCCAATGTAATTAAAGTTCCCTCTAGGGGAAAACCCTTCAAATGGTGATCACATGAAAACATCATATCTATTACGGTTTTTCTTTCTGGCAAGAGAATCTTCTGAAGAGGATGAGTAGAAAGGTCTGATGCACTTAGTAGAGTGCAGCTGCATTTCAGCTTCTCTTGGTTGCCAGCTCTGCCTGTTAAAGGCCCTTACCCAGTCCCCATTATCAGAACAGCTGAGTGCCTTATCATCTTTCACATATTTACCCTCACAACATCTATCAAGCAGGTAAGTGTTATTAGCCCTATTTGTCCCAGTGAGAAGCTGAGGTACAAGTGACCAGAGGTAGGCAAACTTTTTCTAGCTATAGGGCTGAAAGCACTCCTACATTGCATGTCATAGAAAGTCACAGGTTGGGTCTGGCGTTAGAATATGTTAACTCTGTCCAGCACTGAATTTGTCTTTGGCAATGGGAAGTTCGACTTAAAATGTTTAGTTTTCAAGGCAACGTTAGGGCATATATCAGTCCCAGGAAGAACGGCATCATACTGTAGACTGAAGAACTGTGTACAGAGATCAGTGGGTATTCACCACTGCATTTACTGACCTTTGGACAGTACAAAAGGGAAGGATCCTGAGGACCAGCATATAAGTATGCGAATAAGCAATGCCCCTATTGAGATTATTTGCTAAAAACAAAAACAAAAAACTCCTCTAAAACAGCATGTCTTGTGTATGGGTATCCAAAAGCAGCACTTTGCATAGATCATCAATCATAAAGTCACATGGCCCCACATACCCTGCTCTCTTTCTGCACACCGCAGTGAAATGAACAGGGTGATAACTTTTTACTTCCCCATGACTGGATTTCCAAAAGAAGAGCAGAAAAAGCACATGATGATGATAATTAATGTGACAAAGTCAGGAGACACTGATTAAACATCTCATATCACTAGGGATCATGGATAATTGAAAAGATAGACCTCTATATGAAATTGGCAGACAGTTCCCTGCATGGACTAAGAAGCGATCAAGAGTTAAGATAGGAACAGAGTTGTGTTATGAACCACAATCAACTGACAAGACAGTTCTCATCAAGGATTCCCTGTGCACTGGGGCATTGCCATGATGCAAACAAGAAATAGTAATATTAGTACCGCTGCTTATTAGGGGTGTGCAAAATGGACTGTTTTCGATTCGGCCCAAATCAGGGACCATCCCATCTATAGAATGTAGATGGGATGGGTGATGCCGTCCAAGAGCTGAGCAGCACATGATTTGATTTGTTGAGTTGGATCACTGTCCCCAATTTGATTTGGACACCCTGCAAAGTACGCTGGGCAATCTGGTGGTTGTGCCAGAGGAGAAAGCGGAACTCTTTAACCAATTCTTCACCCCGTTTTCTTGTGCAGGGACTGGGACTTCCCTGCTGTGATGCCAGATGGACTCAAGGGGAACGCCTCCAGACCCCAGGTTGGGGAGGATGGGGTTAGAGAGCTTCTGGAGGGGCTGGATGTGTTCAAGTCAGTGGGTCCAGATGCTCTCCACCCCAGGGTGTTGAGGGAGCTAGCTGGGGTTATTGCAGGGCCCTTGGCACGGCTTTACGAGCGCTTGTGGTGCTCGGGCCAGGTGCCAGATGACTGGAAGATAGCTAACGTGGTCCCCATCTTCAAAAAAGGGAAGAGAGAGGACCCGGGCAACTATAGGCCCATCAGTCTTACCTCAATCCTAGGGAAACTCTTTGAGAAGATCCTCGAGGAGCACATCTGTGATGGGCCGGCTTCAGGGATGATGCTCAAGGGCAACCAGCACAGTTTCATTAGGGGCAGATCATGTCAGATCAACCAGAATGCCTTTTATGATCAGGTCACAAAGGCAATGGATGCAGGTATCGCCATGGATGTAGTCTTTCTAGACTTCAGCAAGGCCTTTGACACTGTCTCCCACCCCATCCTCATTAAAAAACTAGGCGACTGTGGCATTGATGCCTACACAGTCAGATGGATTGCAGATTGGCTCAAGGATCGTACTCAAAGGGTGGTGGTGGATGGGTCATATTCAACCTGGGGGGAAGTGGGCAGCGGAGTCCCCCAGGGCTCGGTCCTTGGGCCTGCGCTGTTCAATTTCTTCATCAGCAATTTGGACGACAGGGTGAAATGCAACCTGTTTAAATTCACTGATGATACCAAAATTTGGGGTGAGGTGGGCACGCTAGTAGGGAGGGAAAGACTGCAGCAAGATCTGGATAGGTTACAGGAGTGGGCTGACATAAACAGGATGCGTTTCAATACTGACAAGTATTGGGTGCTCCACTTAGGCAGTAGAAACCAGCAGCACACTTATAGAATGGGAAACTCCCTTCTTGAGAACATGGAGGCAAAAAGGGATCTTGGAGTCATTATTGACTCCAAGAAGAACATGGGCCGACAATGCGAGGTCACAGTTGGCAGGGCTAACCGCACCTTGTCGTGCATCCACAGGTGCATCTCAAGTACAGCCAGGGAGGTGATCCTCCCCCTCTATGCGACGCTGGTCAGGCCACAGCTGGAGTACTGCGTCCAGTTCTGTGCGCCCCATTTCAGGAGGGATGTGGACAACATTGAAAGGGTCCAGAGGAGGGCTACCCGCATGATCCAGGGACAACAGGGAAGACCCTACAATGAAAGACTGCAGGACCTAAACCTGTTCAGCCTTCACAAGAGAAGGCTGAGGGGGGACCTGGTGACCGTCTATAAACTCACTAGAGGGGACCAGAAGGGTTTGGGGGAGACACTGTTTCCCCTAGCGCCCCCTGGCATGACAAGGAAAAATGGACACACATTATTGGAGAGTAGGTTTAGATTAGACATCTGCAAGAACTACTTCACAGTTAGGGCGGCAAAGAGCTGGAACCAACTTCCTAGGGAAGTGGTGCTGGCTCCTACCCTGGGGGTCTTTAAGAAGAGGCTTGATGCCTACCTGGCTGGACTCATTTGAGTCCAGTTTCTCTCCCACCCAGGTGGGGGGTCGGACTTGAAGATCTACAAGGTCCCTTCCAACCCTACTTCTATGATTCTAAGAAATCCAGATCTGAAGATCTGATGCTGATTCAAAGAATCAGCAATTCATTCAGACATAGACACAGCTTTAAATGTTTTTTCTATATACCTTAAGGTACCAGACATAGCTTGTGAATGCTGAGATGCTGGGGTGGATGGAGCGTCCCACAGGACCACGGGGCTGGGGGGGGCCCACATGCTCGGTGGTGAACCCAGAAGTGGACTTGAAGTATTTCTGGTCCACTTCAGGGTCTGCCAGGGACCACGCTTACCCCCCACCATTCAGTAATCAGCTGCAGGGGAATCCCAGGTGCACCCCCAGACCCAGGAGGGACCAGTCGCTGAGCCAGGGGGACACGGGGGGGGGCAGGGCCCAGTGTACTCCTCGATGGACCTGGCAGTGGACCAGAAGCACTTCTGGTCCACTTCTGGGTCTGCTGCTGAGCACACTGAGGAGCCCCCCGTGCTTCTGTGGGATGCTCCACCTGCCCCAGCATCTCAGTACGCACAAGCCCCTGCTACCTAGAGGTATGTAGAAAAAACATTTCAAGCTGTGTCTATGTCTGAATCACTGAATCTTACGAATCTCTCTGAATCAATTCAGAGGGTTCTGATTCAATTCGGAGAGATTAAAGGATCCTCTGATTCAATTCGGATTTGGAGTTTCAGCCACCAAATTGAGCCGAATCTCTGCCGAATCGAATCAGGGACCGAAGCTTTGCACAGTCCTTCTGCCTACCTATTTTACTTGGAGTGGTGTCTTCCTGAGCATTCAATTAGTAAAGATTCCTGACTAGTGAAGCACTAATAGAATGAGTCATGCTGATGGTTAACCTGGTTCCTCTCAGATCAAGAAAGGGGAATATACACTATTAAAAATAAAAAAGTATGGACAAGATGGTCAAAGCTGTTCACCATTGCCCTGACTCTGGTTCCACCAAAATGAATGGGCAGATATGACTGGAGGCAGAGTTAGACCAATGCTGAGCACGTTGAATCATCCCATTGTATATGAATAGAAAAGAACAGTAACAAAATTGGTGCTAACCACCACTGTGCCCCACTACAGCGTAAGTGCCTTTGCACTGGAATGTAGCAGACCAAACCCATTCAGCTTCATTTTCTGGTTGTCTCACACACAGATGACACAGTTGGGCATTTGAAGCATGGGTATGAAGAGTATGGCCATAATTAGCCATATAAATACAGGCACTTGACCCTAGATCCACACACTGAATGCATCTGATTAATGTCAGAATTAAAACTACTGCTGCAAGTGGCTTCTATGCAAGGTTGACTAGCAAGTTAACAGGCACCAATTTATGGTGCACATGTAATTCAACCATCACAAATCTACACTCATGGCTCTGATTATATTTATTTCCATTGGCACATGGATGATAACGAATATCCTTTCAGGCCATATTAAATGACATCTTCTATTAACCTCTCAACACCTGCTTGAAATACAATCCAATGGAGCTCATAAATCTCCATGCTCTGCTATTGACATACCATTTGTCATTCTTAAGAAAAGGTTTCTGAAGAAATGCTCCATAGGAGTTGCTTTGCAGATGGGCACTATATGTCAGTCCAATAGCTTGCCATGCACTGTGCAATCGTGGAATTCAAAGAGCTTTCCCCCTTCAAGGATAAGAATCCTGAGATGATTCAGCAGCTCACTAATAGTGAATATGACTCCTCCATGCCCAAATACAATGAACAACCTAACGGAGCAAAACATCGGTGACGTATAGGGAGTGCACACAGGTGCACGTGCACCCCCTGAGCTTGGTGGTGCACCCCCTGTGGGTGGTCGCTGCTTGCAACTCCCCCACCACTGACACTGCCAGCAGCATCTCTGGGCGGTCCCTGATCACTGCTGACCACTGCCACCGGCAGCATCTGCAGGTGGTTGCCAATTGCCAGTCAGTACTTGCCACCCCCCCACACTGCTGACAGTGCCATGGCCACCGCCTGCAGGAGCTCACCACTTGCCACCACCATGCTCCCATTGCCTACAGTACCTCTGCCACCTGCAGGAGCTCACCATGCCCCCCCAGCCTCTGAGGGCATGCGGCATTCATGGAGCACAACATTTTAAAAGCTTTGTCAGTAAAAAGAACGTTCCAGAGTGTGAGATGAGCTACACTCCGGAAGGTCATCAAGGACCAAAATGCAAAAGTAGTGAGTGGTAACACAGTGTGTAGCACAGGTGACTGGTGGGGGCGGAGGTACATGGCCCTCCCCCGCCCCCCCCCAAGATTGGCCCCTGACTCAGCAGCGCCCAGGACAGGGCAGGTTTTTTCTATGCAGCCGGCGGTATGTTGGGGGGGGGGGCACTAAGCCACAGCACAGAAGTATAGGAGTCGATAGGGCTTTTGGCCTGCCCATGGACCCATCCACAAATTTTGCCCCCACCCCTACCCCCACCCCCAATACTCAGGAGGCACCAGTCACCCCAGTGTGTAGCATGGTGTAACAAGATCACAAACAACAGGAAGAGCCAAGTATCTATCATCCAAGGACTGGTGTGGTCTCAGGACACCCTGAAGCTTGCAGCCTTCATCTTCAAAGCCCTTCATAGGACTGGACCAAGGTGCCTAGGGGAATGAATATGACCTTCCTTGGCAGCTAGAATAATGGAAATGTCAGCCTGAGGTGCGGGACTTATGTACCGGAGACAGAATTTTCTCAGCAGCTTGTTCATGAATACAGAACTTGCTCCCTGGAGAAATCAGGCTTCTCCAGCCAAATAGGGCTGGGAAGAGCAGTTATCCCATAATTGCCTCCGGCCAATTTCCTGGTATCTTTCTCTTCAGAAGAAGCTAGCACTCTCTTGAGTAGACTAGTTCTGCCTGTTGTTCCTGAGATCCTAGCTTGAGCACAGACTGCAGTATCTGCAAAGCAAATACTAGGATTTTCCACAGTAATGCCAACAAAGTTTGCTCCCTGCATAATGTGCAAAATACACATCCTCTTTCCAGGTGCATTTTAATATCTCCATGATGAATGTTGCATGAGAAGCTAGTTAGAGAGGTTCTTGCACCTTTGTGCTGAACCCTGGGACTTGAACTTTATTAGTTACATATAGGGTTTAGATACTGTCTCAGAAGGATGGCCATATTCCCATTCAATTTAGAGTAGATTTTAGAGGTCTCCTTCTTTATTACAGCCATTATTTCTACTCTTAAAGAGCTAAGATCCAGCCTCTCCACTGTCTTCCAGTACAGAAATGCTTCCCAGAAAAGTTCTGGGCTGCTCCGCACTTGCTTTAATTTTCCTATTTTCTTAATCTTGGCATTAAGGGAAGATCTCCCTCCTGAGTTCTCAGGTCTGCTAGAATAATCAATAGAACTACCTCCAAGCTCTCTGCAATGACCAGTGAAACAAATCTCACTGCTCATTTGTACCAAGGTAAACTTCTCAGTAGAAAAATGCCTTCCAGATGTTGCCTTGAAAATGAACACCTTTGTTTTAAATTGTGTGCATAGTGTGAAGACTTTTGTGCATGTGTGTGGAATTTTCCTTTATACAAATAAATGCTACAGTATTTGATGTTGTCTCAAGGCTCAGCAGTTTACAGTGCTGATGGCTGGGGCTATTAGGGTAGATTATTTTATCTGAGGTGGGTTTCTAGGATAGAATGTCACCTTGAGTCACAGTGATACTACTGAATACCACGGGACTTTTTTTTGTTCAGCTGAAATCTAGACTGATATTTAAACTGCCACCACATGGAAATGGAATCCCTTTGCCACACTGTCACAGGGCATAAGCCATGGCGTTGAATGAGTAGAGCTGAAGCCAGTTGCATCGGTTGATGATCCTCCATAACGGTGCAAAGTCTTTGGGAAGGTCTACACAAGTATTTACTCAGTTCCTACAGCAGGCTTTGTCACCCTTGTTGAGCTCTGTGCTGCCAGAGTTGCATGGACAGGAGCACCCAATTCAGCTATAGCTTAAAGCTAGTTCTGAAACACCTACATGAGCTTCAGTGCTTGCTGTGTAGACATTAGAGCTGTGCGAAACAGCACCGTTTTGTATCGACTTCTGTTTTGCTGTATTGAAGGGACAGCGTTTCATTTCAACATTTCATTTTGTGTCATTTCAAAGCACTCCTCCGTTTTGTTTCGTCAAAACCATTTCGCTGTTACATGTTTTGACCTTTAGCCCATAGGCTATAGTGGGGAATCATGAAAATGCCTAAGACTTTGTCATTTCTTTCTTGATTCAAATGAAAACAGCAGGCATAGTAGCCTCTGCTGAGGCCATGAAGCCTGACAAGTTTGAAGGAGATAGGTGCAGGGATTTCTGGGAAACTGCATCTCAAACTGTTCAGAGCAAAACTTGTGTCACTTTTAAGTGCAAAGGCACAGGGAAAGCTCAGTTCAATCAATGCTTTTTATGCTGTTTTCCATCCCTCCCCCAGAGCACTGGGATAGGAAGGGACCTCAGGGAAGGATGACAGTCATTGGCCAGCGTACTCCTTCACCCTCCCTCTCCTTAGTTTCTCTTTAGCTGCAAGCAAACCAGCTTTGAAACTCAAAACATTTCAAAACTTTCAAAATGTTTTGACTGCCCTCGTTCTGTTTCAAAGCTGTTTTGAAGCCTTTTGTTTTGTTTTGATTTCGCTGTTTCAAGCTCGAGTGATGCGAATGGTAAGATATTTTATGGGCAGAATCCAGGACCCATTTCAGCAACCCTCACATTTTCAGCAATACTCTTATTAAGCACGGGTTTAATTTTAATCATGTTCTTAATCCTCTGCTGGATAGACATGGTCTTGAGCAGGTGCTTAAAAATTTTGCTATATCAACACCCAAATGCCTGCTTTAAATCTACCTAGATGTCAAAATGGTTTCTGGTATTTTATGTTTTGTGTGTCATATATGACCTGCTAGAACAAAATTCAAACTGAGCTGCCCCCTTGTAGTTTGAGAAAGAATACATTCTTTTTAAGTGCCAACACAACCTACTTTCTGCTTAACTTTCTCTGTGATGGCAAATGTCTGTTATTGAAGTAGGCAATTAGTAACCCATCTGCAACTGCATGTAATCCTTTAAGGGTAATTAGTGAATCCATAAAGACTTCCCAGTCAATACTCTCATTGCCAAATCCCCAGGGCCTATATCCTCCCTGGTTTGGCTATGTTAGAAGGATTTTCCTCCTTTTCTTAAGCATCAAAAGCTGAACTGGGATTACAGATCAGAGGGGCTGGGCTTTAAAGCTATGCAGTCAATAGATTCACTGAGGATAATTTATTCTGTTAGGCTGAAGTTTGACAATAGCATTTTCTTGATGTGGTGCTATACATCTCAAGACAGAGGGGATGGAATAAGAGGACAGGAAAATCTCCCACTTAGCTAGCTGCTTTCCAAACTCAGTGCCCTGGCAGTGTTTAGTTAAAGGTCCTTTCCATTAAAAGCCTTCCTCATTCGCCACATGGCTGCCAAGGGATTTTTCACTCAAGGAAAGTGCTGATTATTGTCGAAAAAAGCAATCATTCATTACAAAATAAAGGATTCTTGCATCTGAAAAGCCATCGATTACATATAGTTACTGTTTCCTCATAAAAATAACAGATGAGGGACAGGTCAGACTCAGAAGCTGGAGTTTCACCTCAGTCTTGCATCCTTTGGGGCAGCTTATCCCACCTTCTCAAGAGAACGGGATCAGCCAGTGGCAGGAGAGCAGGATTCTAGCTTTGCCACTGGCACTACATGTGCCCTTGAGCATATCAGGTAGTCTCTCTGTGCCTCAGTTTCCTCACCTCCGATAATGCTATTTACAACACTTAGATCTCTGGCTAACATTACCTATGATTATCAGAATCTCTTGAGGCTGAAAACTACTGAAAACGTAGTAAGTCCAAACTCACTTTCACCTAGGAGAAAGTCTTTCACTCTCACATCACTGCCAGTTCTGTGGTCCTACCCAGAAATGTAAAGTCACTTGCCAGCGGAAACCGAGATCTATGTTTATACATGTGAGAGAATATAAAAGTCTGGGCTCAAACTCAGTTTCTATAAATGGATGAAACTTAAGTGGAAAGGGTGGTTGACTGGCGGTGAGTAAATTTTCTGAATTAGCTCATCCGTAACAATCAGTGAGTTCAATTGAGTGATTTGTGTATCACATGTACGATCTGTGCTGCAAGGAGCCATCACTTTCCAGCAGAAGTCAGTCTCAATTTATTTTATTTTTTATTATCATGTAGGGCAGTTGCTACTTAACAGGATCAAAGTGGCTCCTGTTGGTGCTGTATTGAAACAGTCTGACACTTTGATACAAACACGTTCCAGAACAAGCAGGGCGCACTTTGATTTAGACAAAAAAGATAAACTATTTCAACCGGAAGCTTTTACAGAGTTTAAAAATATATTTAAATAATACCATTAGAATATTTCAAGTATTACATGATGACATGTCAAACAGTGGCCTATATGATATATGCTACCATGGACATATAATGAAATACCAGTAATATACAAATAATTTATATGTAAAAATTATATTCAATATCAATATCAGTTTCTGAGCATAATTCTGAAATTCCCACAGAACATGTCAAAACCCTGTGAAATGTTGTTTTTCCACATTGAAAAACACCATTTCAGAATATTTTTCCATGGGCACTTTCATTAAAATCTCTACAATTGTATTAAGAATGTCTGTTCTCTCATAACAGCTTCTTATAATAAAAAACAACTTTCACCAAAAATGTCCTGACCAGCCATGCTACCTTTTGCTCATTTAGCCCCAGTGTTTGTTAAGCATCACATTAACACATAAATAAGAAATGGTCCAGGCCCCCAGGAATTTACAAACCGATATTTAGATTGGGCATCCAACTCAAACAAAAAAACAGGGTGGAAATAATAAATACCATTAGGTTGACAATGCTGTATAGTTAATCAGGGCTGCATGCTGCATATTGGAATAGTTCCAGTAACTAAGGGTATGATATACTACAGACAAAGATGTGATTGCAGCTCATATAGATATACTCAAATTAGCTTAGAGTTACTTAGCTCAGGTACAGGTGGCGACAGAGGCCTGGTAGGACAGTACTCAGTGCTGCATGAATATTTAGCAGCTTCTTGGGCAGATTTTGCTACAGCTCCATGCTCCAGTAGGATTCCAGCTAGCTACAGTAGTTTAAACCTATGTTGGATATATCTACATGAGCTCCTGTCTCACCTTTGACTGCAGTGTAGATATACCTTAAGAGAGAATTAGAGAGCATGTGAGTGAGTGTGCGCACAGACACTAACTCTTAGGCATCTTTACACTAGGCCTTGCACCGTAGGAGAGTAACAAGGGTAACAAGGGAGGAATTTAATAAGCCTGTATAAAATGTTCTGCCCACTGCAGAGATCTCCTGTTCTTTTACAGCGAGGTCTGTGAAAGGCTGAGAGTGTTTGGTGGGTTGATCTAAAAGGGAAACTCTGGCAATGACTAATGTCTGGAACCATAAGATTAAGGATAGAAAGTCTCAAGGGACAACGCTGGCTCCAGTGCCTCAGCCATTTGATGTTAATGCAGTGAGCAACAACTAACTCACCAAGGAGTATGTTAGTCCCAGTTCCAATCAGATTAGTAATTTTCTTCACCAATGTATTGAACTCAAGCCAAAGACAATATTAGTATTTGGTCTCAAGTAGAAATAAGTGTAAGAGCTGGGATATTTTTGTAATGCACAATATGTATGTGCCAGAAACAGTAGCATCTTGTGGGGCAGATAAATACACATTTTTTTAGTATTACAAAGAAATCCCAATGACCACTATCACATGATTCTGCATCTGCATGGGGTTGCAAACTCCTCCTTCATGTTCGTATACTTCACTCACTACAATTCATATCAGAGTATCCCCACAAAAATCAGTGTCTTGCACCAGAGACTGTGTTTACTATGCATATTTCTCTCTGGCCAGAATCTCAGATGATATAAACTGGGGTCTTCAGCCCTGGTGTGCTGCTGTGATTCATCATGGGACTTCTTGGCTTCAGTGTGTCCTGGAAGAGGTAGTACAAGTAGGGAAGCTGACCAGCTGAGGAGAAGCACCTCTTGCAGCATCTACACACCACTTCCTAAGGGACCTGATTACATTTATGAAAGGAGATTTTTGAGATTGCAGATGTTTGACTTTTCAATTAAATGTCCATATGTCCTGTGGAAAATGGATATTTTCATGAAAAATATTGTTTAGTTGAAAACCCAATTTTCCATCAAAAACCAGAACCAGGGGCTAAGTAGAGCTGAGACAGGAAAAGGGGAAGGACTGGGAGAGCATGGGGCAGAAGGGTCTTGAACACTTCACACACTGCCCTCCAGAATCTGAAACCTGATGGAAAGTTTCTGACAGCCACACCTGGGTCTGATTTGAATGAGTGCTGTGCGCCGACTTTCCACCTGAAGTCCTGGGAGCTGGGGGTTTTCAATGTTTTAAAAAGTACACCTGGCTCGTCTCAAATTAACACGGGGAATTTTTGTTCCAACTTGCTGGATTTCACCCAGCTGATCAAAGGCAGAGAATGGTAGAGAGAGAGTCCAAGAACCTTGCCTCTTCCCATGTGCTTCCAATACCACCTCCCATGAGCTTTTCGTTTTAACAAGTGTCTCCTTTCTGAACACACCAGAGCTCTCTATGGTGCAAAAGGAAGCAACATATGAGGGAGCTGATGAGAATTCCCTGATTCTCAGAGCCAGGCCTAGTCTGAATGCCACTTAAAGGCCACTGCCAGGCTTAGGGTGTCCATACCAGACCACCCTGTTTTTAAATCCTTTGTCCCCTATTTCTAAATGAGAAACAGACTGCAAAAGGTCCTTTTTTCCAATTCATTGGTGGAAATGCATGTCAATCATTTGTCCCCGCAATTCTATTGGCTACACCTAGAGGTAGGGTGGCACACAGCCAGGAAGAGCGGGGTTTCAAGCCAGCCAGGGAGGGACATAGCGAGGTGGTCTTTTTGTCATAGTCCTGCCCCTTGCTTCTGATTGACCGAAGCACCCAGTGGCCCCACACCTTGCTGCTGATTGGCTGAGGAGACAGCAGCCCTGCCCCTCACTGCTAATTGGCCAGGGTGACCAGTAGTTCCCACCCCCACCAAGGGGATGTCCTGTATTCTGGAGATGCGTCAGCAGCCATACTAGCCAGGCTGCTCTGATTTGTGCCGCTGCTAGGAAGTGCCCGAGTCTATGACATGGTAAGAATGCAGTAGCAGAATAGATCCCCTCTTGGCACCACGCATCACCTCCTGCTACCCCCACATGCTCTCATGCCAGTTAGTGGGGGAGACAAGCATATAAACACAGCAGTGGCAGAGCTCTTCAGAGCAGTGAGCAGGGGTGACTGGTGCCTCCTGAGTCTGGGAGGTACAATTTGTCGGCAGGTCTGAGGCAGGCCCGGGGGTGAGCCAAAAGCCCCACATCCACTCCTATACTTCTGTGCCGTGGCTTAGTACTCCCCTGCCCCAACACACCACCAGCCTGCATGGCAAAAACACTGCCCCATCCTGAGCGGTGCTGAGTCAGGGACCAATCATGGGGAAGGGGAGGGGGGGCATGTGCCCCCCCACCAGTTGCCCATGGCAGTGAGCTCCCCTAGACCTGAAGGCATTCTCTGATGAGCACTTGCAGCCATATTACACCATCTTTACTTCACAAGTGACTGGTGGAAAGGGGTTTCAACAGACTCAAAGATCAGGCTAAGTGACTGCTTAAAGTCGTCAGGGCCAGAAGAGCTCAGCAACATCCAGGGTATAATTATGAATCAGACTTCTAAACATGCACAGCCCATCTGTGGTAAGTGGGACAGTGATGGCCAGATTTTCAAAAGGAACCCAGCCCAGTGGGTGGAAATCTGCCCCGTTTTTTACTAGCTGCTTCCCAGCTTTAAAAGGAACAAGAAATTGCATCATCATCAGCCTAAGCTCTGAAACCAGAGCACCTGTCTCGTTTTGAAGGTGGGTGGGTCAGTGTCACTCAGCTATGACAGTGGCAATTACCACATTGGATTTACAGGATAATTTGTTTACACTGCAGGGTAATCAAGCGGGTTGACACTAAACCTGACTAGAAGGCGGATTAAACCTTCTTTATGGGTTGGTTTTGGGAGAGCTTCCTCTCATTCCAAAAAATATTCTATCTATTGGCCCTTCCTCTGTGTAGGATCTTCTCCCCTCCCCCATTCGGTTGGTATCTGTGAATGACAAGAAAATGAACTGTAAAATATAGGTCAGTTCTCCCAACAGCCCGAGGTAGTGAGATGAGAGCTTTAAAAGGAGGGCGTGTAAGGTTTTCAGTCAGCCATGTCCCCTTACAGGGCCAAACCTGAAATACCTGAAGCCTGTGATTCACAGGTGAATATGCAAGTAGATGCCTCTAGAGCTTCCTATCCATCAAGCCGTAGTATAGCTGGCTGTCCTACTTTACCACCACTGTGTGTACAAGCCACTTGCTGAGCAGTCTGAACCAGTTCAAAGCATCTGGTGGTAACACTATTTAGTGCTATAAACAATGTAGCTTCTTTAATTACAGCTCTTTCCTGGTCTTCCCACAGTTTTTCTACCACATGAACAATTTCTCTGGGAACTCCCAGTTCTGGGCCTAAACACCACCAGTATATATACTGTAATCCCTTTTATATCTGTGTCGTGCATGTTACTGGGATGCACTTTGAATATATCATGGCCTAAACTATATAGAGAAAAATGTTACAAAGATGGTCTAAAGACAGTCTCACATGGCCTGGCTCTCTACAACCTCAGTGCTGTGGACTGCCATGTAGCCCGCACAAAGCGGACCTGATTTTCTCCCTAGCACAGCTGTCATTTTGTCAGCTTAACACTGATGTAGGTGACAGCACAAAGGGGAATCCAATCCAACTTGCTTTATTAACATTTAAGCTTCTAGCCACCTCTGGAAGGTAGGCAAGTCTGCACCATACTTGTTTTATGGTGGGATATATTGAGAGAACAGGGAGCTTGCAGCTTGTCCAAGGGTACTTACAGAGGCCAAGGCTAAAGCCCATAGTCCTAACTACCAGTCCCCTATTCTAACCATCAGGCTGTCCTCCCTCCCACCCTAGTTATGCCAGTAAGGAGCACTAGACTGAGTATAACAAGCTATTAAAGGCCAGTTAGCAAACAAAGATTGTCCAATTCATCCCTCCAGCAATACGTCCACTCAACCTTTTCCCCTTTAATAGACTGACTGGGAAGGGGGAATCCTGGAAATGTCAGGAAACGTTCCCATGTCTGATTTATTTCAGGGGCAGCATTTTTCCCAGTCACCTCTAAGCACTCACAGAACCCTACGGGGGGAATTGTTCTTGTGATTTCTAGAAGTAGGAAGTCACACAAACAGAAGCTTGTTTGTAAATTTACCATCCAAACAAATCCCTGGCTGCCCAGTAGGTGGGGCTCGAAGCGCAGTCAAGGGTTTGAGGCACAAGAGAGTATTTCAGTATGTTTCTGCTCTCCTCCACTCCTCCTCCCAACAACCAATCTGACCTTTCAGGGGTTATGTGGCATAATTTGCTACTTTGGCAATATTTGGTTTAGAAGCAAAAAAAAAAAAAGAGCCGGCGTTATAAGTTCTCGGATATGGGCTGCACCCAGGGGCTTCAGGTCAGTGTCCTAAAGGCAATGAGTGACAGATTGAACTGGTTTCATCAAGTAGTCCATCCCCCAACCCTCCCACCGGTCAAGTCTGAAAAGAGTCAGAAGGATAAATCCTGAGACCGGTCCACAACTTGAGTGGCCTGGCTAAGTACTGAGTCATTGCTGGAAATCGAGTCCTCCATTGCCAACCAGCCCACAGAACTTCTGCTGCAGGGTCTTCCCTAGGCAGGGTGCCCTCCACCCCTGGGGAAAATGCACCCAGCTTCATCTCAGGATGGTTTCATCTCTGGTACATCTCTTTTGGCTCTGGAAGGCAGTTTGGAGGAGACATGACTGAACCCAAAGGTGTGAGACTCAAACCTGGAACATCTGAAGTTATGGTGAAAGCTTCATTGTCAGACAACTCTTCTGGAGTGAGGTCTTCTCCACTGTTAGTAATTTGCTGCAGTAAACTCCAATCTGATGTTTTTGTTTTGATAATTTCCAGGACTTAACCAATGGAAAACATCTGTCTGCCTTGTAATTTCATACACAAGATCAAACCTCCATCTATCCTCTCCACGTCCCTCCACAGAAATGCAACCATGATGAGATGTCTGTTCCTTGGAGCTTTTCTCTGCATGCTGTTTTCTCAGTACGTTCACAGCTGGAGAGAAACAAAACTGCTGAACATATCCCCTAAAATATTCTAAACCAGTGATGCTCAACCTACAGCCTGTGGGCTGTATCCAGCCCATGGAGCCATGTCATCCAGCCTGTCGAGTTCCTCACAAGTCTGGAAAGCTGGTGGCAGAGGAGCAGTGGCAGGATCCAACCTGCAGCAATGGCAGAGCAGTAATGGAGTTAACTGGCATGACTCCTTGCTGCCAAATTTCCAGCCCCCTGAGGAGCTCCATGGACTGCATAACACTACCTACCTGAGGTTGCTTCACAGCCAAATCCAGCAGCAGGGCTGGGCTAGTGCACTGGACTGAAGTGCCATAGCAAGTAGGAGGGGGAGGGGGAGGGGGGACAGCAGAGTTACCACCCCGGGTGCCAAAACAAAAGGGCACCAACGGGTGCTGCCCAGCTAGGACAGGGCACAGGACAGAGCTGCGAGCAGCTTAGTTGGACGGGCCTGGGAACGGGGGGAAGATGGCTTCCACTGCTGCATGTAGTCCCAGGCAAGCACGGTGGGGTATGTGGCCCATGGATCTGTGTGTGGGGTGAGGGTGGGCTACTGCTGCAGGCTTTGCCCCGGGCACCAAACTTCCTTGCTATGGCACTGCTGGATTGCACCTATAGATTGAGCCCACGTACCCGCCCTGTGCCACACCTCTGCCCCCTACCACAAGATAGGCTGAAAACCACTGTTGTAAACTCTAACACTGGTAGGGATGGCTGGCTGTTAGTGAACCAGTGGAATCTCTCTCCTCCAGGTCATCAGCTAAATTCTAGCTCAGTTTATTAATTAGTACAGTGCATCACTATGTAACATTACAATAGATCCTCAACCAAATTGTGCATCCTTTTGCTAAGTGCTGTAGACACAAACTATTGATCCATACCCAAATGTCACCCCCAAATTTTGCTGAAAATCAAAACATTCCAGATCTGGGAGTTTTCAGTGTTTTGAAAACTGTCACATTTTCAAAAAAACTTTTAGGGGTTTTTTTATTTTTTGGCAACATTTTTTCACAGAGAAAAATAATTTCCCAACCAGCATGAGGTATCCTGCCAACATTGCCAAAACCATTTTATGGTGGTCTCTGGAAGGTAGCTTTTAGATTGTCATTTCTTTGAGACTGATTCTGGCAGGGTCAAGTAACTTTCAGAGAGTTAGTTTGTGGAAGACCTGGGAATCAAGCTGACAAGTCCTGACAAAATTCCTAGTATTTAGTTGTGGGACTAGACCACTGAGTCCCAAAATATTGTCATGAAGCCACTAGTAGTTCATAAGACCATGGTAAGTAGTTCACAGATCACAGTGATCCCTATGTGTGTTTATAGTGTTTTCACTTAAAAGCCTGATGAAAAGGATATATGGTTATCTAAGAGAGGTTTTGAGGGCTGACTGAGCTCCATTGGTCAAAAAAAGTTTCCAAATTTCTACATCAGTGATTCTCAGTCAGGGTACCAGAGCACCTTGGGGTGCCAAGAGATCCTCTGAAGGGTTCTGCTAGAAGTGTGAGGAGATAAGCAGATAGAAACAGGCTTCTGTCTAGCCGCCCTGCAAGGAGGTAAGCGTGGAAATAAATAAATTAGTTTTTGAAATGAGGTGCTGCTTCATTCACAAAAGTTATGGAGGGGTTCCTCAATCCAAAGGGGGTACCTCGAGGCTAAAAAGGTTGAGAACCAGTGTTCTGCGCAGTCTTGTATTAGATGGATGCTGCCGCAGCTTGCATTTCTGTACCTTTCCAGTATGCCACAACAGTCCTGACCTCTGCAACAATCTTATGTGAGTGGAAACACTACCAAACAGTATTTGAAGTTAGATTTGCAGAAAACATTTGTCTGAAACTAGATGCTGTGTGAAACTCCTGAACTTGTTTTCAGTGCTTGGGGGCAGGACTTATATATATTTTTTCAATCCTGCAAAAAGTCCAAGTTGTTCAGCTTTTAAATGTATGTGGTTTGGCTCTACAGAGCCAGAGTGTGATTCAGAAGCTGACAGCTTCCCACTTGGTACCACACCCAAGATGTTCAGAAGCTGCGATTCTGTCCTAGCCTTGAGACCAGGCCCAGGGCACAAAACCACATCTCCCTTGTGCGGGTGTTGGGGAGCTAGTCCACAGGCAGCAAGTCCCAGGGACACCGCCCCTGCAAAGGGAATAGCAGCATTTGCACACAGTGGGAAGGACTCTGTAAAGCACAGCAGTTGTTTCGTCTCCCTCTGTAGCTTTTAAAATGCCACCTCAAGCTCTTGTTCACTGTGTGTGTGTGCGCGCGCGTGCGTGTGCGTGCGCGTGCGTGCGTCCACACACTGACCACCTCAACACTAGTCACACTACTGGTCCTTTGGGGCAGAGTTGCAATTGTGAATGTGAGCAAAACACTGAATGCAAATAGGCCGGATCCTTGCCAGATGCTGAGCACTTCCTGAAAACTCAGCCCCTCCTGTTTGCTGAGTTGTTTCACTGTTTGCCTCTGCTGACATATAATACTGCTCTAAAGGCATGACTGTTAAAGTGATATTGGGGCCCCACTGCTCAGTTTCTGTTAAGGGTTTTCTTAACTTTACACCCTCTGCTCCTCTTTGATACCTTTGGTCTTTTCTATAAAAGCCTGGGCAGCATCTGCTTGGTAGATATGCTACTGTGGGCAGATTCAAAGATGCAGGGGCCTGACTTAGCAAAGAAATGACCCTGATGCCTAAATGGAAAGGCCATCCCTCACCCGCCACTCTGTTTAAAGTGTTCTCAGTGTTAACAAGTCAGAGCACCCCAGCACCATCTATCTCCTGATAGTGTATCAGGACAACGTCACCTTTGACCCTTCCCTGCCCAGTGCAAGCCAGAGGAGGGCAGCTTGTCGGAGCCCTGCAGAGGAGAGCATCACACAGCTGCTGCTCTCTGTTTGACCTACTTACCATCAAGCCCTGCAACATGATTTATTCAGTCTAATTAACTTCTCTTTCCCCCCATGGCTGATTTCCTTGAAGACCCAAGGCACAAAAGGCTTTCGTGATTTACTGAACTTGCTGCAAGTGGTGTGTTTAAGTGGTCATCATCTCCCCCAACTTCACTGCTTTTTGCAGAGAGAAGCTAAATTTGGGGGCAGTGGACCTACCGATGCTCCGCCTGTGATGAATGGGTATTAATAAGGCAAAGCAAACCCCTCCATTAAGAGTCGTGATACTGAAGCCCAGCATGTGTGGAGCTCAGAAAGCAGAAAAATTGGGCTCTTACCCCTCAATGAACTTAGGAATTTGTTTTACTTCCAGTGGTGTTGATTATGAAAACAGGGAATTTTCCATCTGATTTGCCTTCCCACTTTTACTGGGTAGTCTCTATTAGTCCATCCTCACGAGGGATGTTTTTAGGCCTGCTCTGCTGTGCATCATCTGAAGAATTTATGATTCAGCAAATTCATGCCTACATTCTACCGATGAGAAAACTGAGTCAAAGAGAATATAGGGCCAACATTTTCATCAGCGGTCAGTGTTTTGGTATATCTGGCTTGAGAGAAAATGGGTCTGATTTTCCAGCAACACTGAGCCCCCTTAACTCTTGCTGTAGTCACTGTGGCTAGGGACAGACATTCCAAAAGCTTACACCTGAATTGATTCAATCTTTGCAGGTTAGTCTAACCTGGCTAGGCTGAACTGGTTTGAAACTGGACAGACATTCTCTCTGGACTGAAGAAATTCAGACACATGCATCCTAGAAGCCCGGGGGACCTAGAGCAGCCCTCCCCTCTCTTCTGCAGGGAGCTGAGCTGAGGAGGGGTCCCTCTCATTAGGGAGGTCTGCCTGAATCATCCCAGGCTTTTTCCCACTGGTTACTCAATGGGTGCAAGTGTTGCCAGCTCCCAGCCCCAGACTAGCACTCTGAGGTAAGGCGGTAGGGGAGAGGTGCAGTGCATGCATTTGTTGATAATACAGAGCTTTTCAATCTCCCTCCCTGCTTCTTCATACTGTCTGCAGCAAACAGACAGGCGAGCAAGTCAGCCAGGAGGCTGATGACAGTCTTTATCACCCAATTAGCAAAAAAATAGCATTTTTCCACATTACACAAACTTCTTAAACAGTTTACCAGCTGACCTGTTGATTAGTTCCAAAAGCTCTAAGTGGTCACTGTTCTGTCCGCCTATCCCAGTGAGATTGGAGAGAGGCACACACACAGACACTTCTCAGCATTAGCTAGCATACCACATGCTGGCTACGGTCTGTGCTGTGGCAGAGAGGAGGAAGGGATCTCTGCTTAAGCAGTGAGTGGTGAGGCGGGGGGAGAAGGGGGCACAGGGAAGCCAGCAGACCCTGCTGTGCCCGCAAGTTTGTGCTGAGCTCCCGCCAGGGAGAAGAAGGGAGGGGCCAGCTCTTCTGTAGAGCAGAGAGCCCTGACCAGCCCAGAGAGCATGCAGGGGTGCTGGGGGAGTCTGATTTAACTTAAACCAGCAATAGGGTCTGGGACAGAGATTGCATAAACCAGTTTGAGCTAAATCAGTTAAGTCTGATGCTACATTCAACCAGGTGTATCTCAAACCGGTTTCAGGTGTATTTTCAAACTGGTTTATGTACATTGAACATCTGTTCTGTTACAGGTGTAACCTAGTTTCTAATCACTTAAACCAGTTTATGTGTAATGTCTGTCCCTAGCCTGGGAGTTGCAGACCCAGCCCCAGCCCCAGCCCTGCCCAACTCACTCCCTCCCTATGAGGGCCTCAGTTCCCCCCACACCAGACTTACCTGTGGGGAACTGCTCTCCAGGCTGCCTAGCAGCCATGTGCATGTATGTGCGCACATGTGCACATGGTGCTCCCTGCCTAACCACCCTCCTGCTGCTCCCTGCAGCCCCTTGCAGGCTGGAAACCTGCCAGCCTGCAAGGACAAACCCACCATTTCCTATGTTTTCCTCCTTTAAAGGTGAAAATCTGGGTTTTACTATTTTTTTCCATGGCAAATGGAAAACCCGGATCCCTGGTGATTAAGTACCAGCCTTGTGTCCATGTGTTACAAGGGTGAACTCTCCAGCACCCTGCTTGATAATGCTCCCCCCACTGCTAGCACTCACATACCTGCACTAGTACAATAGAAATGGCGTAAGGCTTTACAGAAAGTTTGACATGCATACAGCCAAGGAGGCTAGATCCCTGTGGGAAAACCAGAGTGTCTCCCCTCCCAAGAGAGCTTTGAAGAGTGACTTGAGATGCAAATGGTGTTTGCAAAGAAACACCTGGGTAGTTGTAAACACTGCAAGTTGTCAGCAACCTCCCTCACAGCAAAGGAAGGGATTTAAGAGGGCAGGTGTAAAAGAGTGTGTCACAGGCTGTTAAATTAACAACTCAGCTCAGGCTAGGGAGTCACGGGGAGGAAAAGTCTCCAGTGTGCTGGGGCCTGGTAAGCAGCACAAGTCGCCTGTCTGATAGCAGAGCTCAGAGTTGCTCCAAGTGCTAAGAGTGTTCAGAAGGGAAACGCATAATGCAATGCACCAAATAACTCCCTCGGAAAGTCCTGGACTGCCTGCAGAAATCCTTATCTTACAGGCCACTAGAAAACCATGACTTCGCTCCTAAAGAACTAGTTGTTTGATATTATTCTTAGTGTGTCTAGTATAGAAATAAGCATGGACAGGGCTCTGAGACACAGAGATGGAAACCATCATTATCACTATCACCAGGGTGACTCTTCTGCTGGGAAGGCTGTCCTGAGTCCCTTCCTGAGCACCAGAAATAGCAAGCCCAAGTCCTGCAGGATCCCCTATCCCCACCAACTCAGAGAACTCAAAACACAGCCCAACATTTCTTACCATAGCTGCCCACTTGGTCAGTGCACCGCTTGCCTCCAAGGGTGCTGACAGATATGCAGCTCCCTGCTCCAATTCATGGAGCTTCACAGAAAGTGCCAGGAGTTAGAGAAATCCCCCCCCAGGCCCTCCAACGGACATTCACTGTTGGGTTGGGGTGGAGGGGAGGAGGGAATTAAGCTTCATTTAGGAGCCAGTCCCACAGAGGAGTTGCCTGCCTGCAGCCTCTCTCCCCTAGCACCACCCTCCCCTGCTGTCTGCGGGAAAGGGGGAGCGAGAGGGAGCTGCTCAGCCTGAGCTGGAGAGGGAAGTAGCTGGGGGAGGGGGCTCAGGAGAGCCTCCAGCCTACCTGCCTCCCTCTAGCTTATGCAGGGCGAACCCTAGCCCATAGCTCCCTCCACCTCCTGCACTCCCCCTCCCTTCCTGCAGACGGTACCAGGGGCGAGGCTGGGCTGCATCAGCCCAGAACCAGTCACACAAAGGGACTGAAAGAGGTTACCTAAGGTGCTCCACTTTGGAGTGTCTTCATCTGATCAGTCATTAAATGAGAGTTAATTTGTCATGCAATTAGCCACTTTTAATGTGCTCTGCAGCCACCCACTTCTGTCAGCACCCTAAGCTGCCAAGATAACACTGTGCTTTTTAACACCAAATACATGTCTATTCCCCACCCAGTTTCAGCTCTTCCAAGTATAAAAGATGCCCAGGCCCTACGCTGAGCTGAGATAAGCAAGGTAGCTTTAGGCTTGCACAGTAGTTACATGCTTCATAGCAGCCCAGCTCTTCAGAAGCAAAATTCCTGACAATGCACTGACAATTGCAAAGACAGTGGATCCAGACATGACACTAGGTGCTCTGGAGTTGTGGGGAAGAGACAGATCATTTCCAAGAAGTCAAGAGGAGAACTGCTTTAAAGCAGAGTTGAAAGCAGCTCAGAGCAGTCTCCTTCCATTCATCCTAGCTATCTCTGGCATCCTAAACAGATCTCAGGGTAATTATCTCCATTAGATAATGAGATGAAAGATTAAAGGATGAGGCAAGGGCTCATCCCCCTAGATGCCAAATCCAGTCAGGCTGAAAAATGCAGTTCAAAGTATCATTACTTCTAGTCTGTTGCATTAGATGCCTGTGCTCCTGCAGCTGCTCACAAAGATTTGGGGACAGATTATGGATCAGGTGATTCAGTCAAGGTAAAGCCTACAGAGCTACAGAGGTGGGCTAGGACGGTAGAAGGACTCTCCTGTCAGGAGCTGCTTTCATTGGCATCAGTGGCCAAAAAGGGTATTTGATGCAAACAACAGAGCCATAGAGGGACATCAGAGCAGCTGAGTCTCTGCCCACCTGAAAGAAATCGCCTTTGCTAGAGGCAGCCTTGCAGGCAAACCCCATCAGTAGACTTCAGGAGATGTGGATTCAGTTCCTGGATTGGCCACTGACACGCCATGTGACCTGAGGCAAGTAGCTTCATTTCTGTGTATTATTTGCCATCTGTAAAGGGAAGTATTTAAGATTTCCTTTTTCTGTCCACTGTCTTTTTAGGTGAATATTTATTTGAGGCAGGAGCAGTCTCTTACAATATGTATGTGCAGCACCTCCAGTTGGGGCCTTTGAGCGCTAATGTAGGGCAAACAACTTCTCATCTTAATGATAAGATGCTCATGCTCCTCAATTTCTCTCTCCCTTTCATTTCACTGAATATATCACTTTCTGTTTTATTTCATCTTTGTCTCTATATCCAGAATTTTAGATCTAGAGGCCTTGCTGCAGGGGCATGTGTATATCAATCTAGTTTTGCCCCCCTGTATAGTTATTTAAAATGTGGTACTGTCATGGGCAGAGCTAGAATTTCGAAATAGGGGGTGCCAATGGTGAGGTGCATCATCACATATAATACAATACATATTTTTCTCCAGTTAAAAATTATCTAGAGGCTCTGCTAGTATGCTAGGGGCCTAGGGCTACATTATTCAGTTTACGATTGAAGCAAAAACAAATATAACTTAATTGGAATGAGTTAAAAAAAATCTGCAGGGCTGAGAAATAGGAGCTTCATTACCAGGAGCAGGTAACAGACAGCAGGATTGCAGAACAAAGGAGAGCTTGATTGGTGAAACATGGAGACCATCACAAAGAAGTGAGGGTTGTTACTGCCTGTGAAATGAAGAGTTTAGAAGGGATCAAATAGACTATAATGGGCCATGAAACTATGAAGTCAAGTGACTCCTTCAGCACTGTCTGACTAAAAATGCTTCTGCCACTGCCAGGCAGTTGGTTGTGAACTTTGGTTACAGCAGGAATCAAAGCGGGGTGCAAGTGCACCGGTGGGTACAGTCAGGTTTCTGTAGAGATAGGTATATTCTGATGCAGCTGAGGAGACATGCTGTCAGTGCCTGAAGCCCGTGCCATAGGCGTGTGTACAGTTTGCTTCACAAGATGTGTCCGGGAGCTCTGGATCTGCAGCTCTTTCATAAACGGCACACAGTAAATATCTGAATTCTTGCTGTGCCAGATAACTGCATTAGTCACGTGAGGAGAGAGCTAGTACGTGCCTGATTGTTCCTAGAAAGTCAACATGAAAACAGAGTAGGCAACACTGCCTACAAGAGATCCATTTTCAAATTCAAGCATACATTTCCCCCTGCTATTCATTATTCAACTCAGCACTGTCTAAACAACAATGTGGGAAAGAGCTTGCAACAGCCAGCACACCAGCCCTGTTCAAAGGGGATGTCTAACATTTCCTCTGTCCACTCCTGCCCAGTCATCCCTCATAAGAAAAAGGACAGGCAACAATGCATACATTATCCAACTTGACAGGTGATCGTATCATTGCCCATCAGATCCTGGCTCCCTCACTCACTCACTCGCGCTCTCTCTCTCTCCTTCCCCCATGCATTTGGTTACCTGTCCCAATTCCTTTCTAGGTTCAGTACAAGAAACAATTCAAATTCACTGACTCCAATTTCATCTCCAAACTTATGTCAGTGCTGTGTTCTCTTAGTAGAAAGGAAATGCAAGAATCATTGCAAAGATAAAAATAACTGGACCTCAGCAGTTCTTTTCAGAGGAATTTTCAATCAAAAGAATCTTTATTTAGGGAGACAGTGATACCTAATAGCTAGAGGAGGACCCAGGGCTCCCAGGTGCAGTTTCTAGCTTGATCCCTGTGTGTTCTTGGACATGTTCTGTCATTTCTCTGTGGTTGTTTCCCCATATGATAAATAATACACAGGTTTGTGAGAACCTTAAGCAATGTTTGTCAGGGGCTCACCTGAAAGGTGTTACAGGGCTGTAAAGGGTTAGGAGCTTAAATAATATGTGTTTAATTTTTTATATTTCTATTCTGTTAAATATATCACGATTATTTTGGGCCCCAAGCCCGTGCTTTCATTTATAACATGTAAAGCATGAGCTGTTTTTAAACCAAGGGTCCAGCCCTTTAAGAAAAAAAAATGAAAAAACCCCCCAGACTCACCACTCCTGCCAGTGGGGGATGATCCCTGCTGCCCCATGCCACATGGGGGGCTCTGTATGAGCCCCCCAAAGCCCCAAGGCCACTGCAGGAATGGTGAGTCCAGGCTTTTCTCTGCTTTTTTTTTTTTCCTTAAAGGGCCGGACCTGGCCCAGGCAGGGCACCCGTGGCGGGGCTGGGGGACTCATGCAGAGCCCCATCATGCAGCGTGGGACAGTGGGGGTATCTGGAATCGCCCCCCCCCCCGCCCCACAGCACCCAGTGAGCACTGAGGCTTTTCTATAAAGTACTGGGAGCTGGGGTAGGCGGGGGCAGCCATGGGGGGGTTGGGGGAGTGGGTGAGGGTCAGGGGGCCGCCCGATGGTGCCCTCCCCTGCCCCTAGTACTTACCAGCTCGGAGTCAGCTGCAGCTCCCTGCTGCAGCAACTGGGGACTGGCCGAATCATTAAAGATTTGAAGCGGTTCAGACCTTTAAATTGGTCCCGATTTGATTCAGAGGTTCAGCCACCGAATCGACTGAATCTCCCTCAAATCAAATCAGCACCCAAAGTTTCACACAGCCCTACTATGTACCTGTATCTCATCTGCCACAAGACTTGAACTAAGTGTTGCCAATATTGCAGTCTGCTTTGACTCTGCCTACCTGCCAGCTGGCTTCTGGCTACTTCAAGTCAGCCTTGCCTCCCATCA
Organism: Crocodylus siamensis; assembly: GCF_052110815.1. NCBI lineage: Eukaryota > Metazoa > Chordata > Crocodylia > Crocodylidae > Crocodylus > Crocodylus siamensis. The sequence goes on from NC_143402.1 coordinate 62,413,235, forward strand.
GCCGCCATCCTCTTTGGTAACTAAAGCTGTGCAAGGCACAGTAGGTCCCAACCATATGGAGACTTGGGTGAATTTTGTTTAAGTTTTGGCTTGTTTACACATCTTTTCACTGATCTCACTTTGTGTTTTATACTCTGGACCCATGAAATGTAATCTCCTGATTTCACTACATGCTCCATTACAGGGAAGGCTAAAAGCTGGGTGACGTGTATGGAATCTTTCACCTATCCAAACCCATGCCACAACATTACTGTAGTGATCCCAGGTCACCCATGTATTTAGAGTCTAAGGTTTTTAACACAGACTACACCATGCCAGCTGGCAACCTCAGATTAACTGGGCATCAGAAGCTGAACCAGCCTCCAGCCAGCCAGCTGGAGATAATCCATCCAGGGCAGGGGTCGGGCATACAAGCAGCAAAAAAAGCTTGTACTGAACTGGAAGTCCCCAGCTGCTCTCCCCACTACCTCAGCCCCTAAAGAGACGATAAGAGAGACAGGTCCCTGAGCCTTGTGGGCACTGCAGGAGGTAGAGCAGAAGTGGTGAATAGAAGGGATGGAGCTGGGCTGAGCATACAGGACAGAGCTATTATCCCTACTTTACTAATGAGGAACTACAGATCAGTGAAGCAGAAGTGGAATCAGTGGGACTTCAAGTGCCTAGCTACCTTTTTTGGTCCTGGCCCTAGGTGGCTGCCCCACAGGGACACACAGTACATCTGTGGCAACAGAAGCAAACTCCTGAGTCCCAGGCTAACATCCTCAGCACTGGACCACCCTTCTTCCTGAAACTACATGGAGTTGCTTGGATAATGGATGTTGCAGAGGTGCCAAGGACTATGATTATATCCCTGCTTGTCTCCACTTGTACTCTCAGAAGTCAGGGAAAATCTTAAGGAGATGATGGCCTCCCCCTCCTTTCCCACTTCTCCTTGCTTAGCTCAAAAATGTGGGCAGAGGTTCTGCACCATTTTGCCCTCCAGAACTTCACAAAATCTGTTACTTAATCCCAGAGCACTCCAGCCCAAAACATTATATTGGGATGAATCACTCGCTGACCTATGCCTTCTGGAGTGTTCAGTTTCTAATTTTATGGGCTGTATCAACTGAGTTATTGAATCCAGATGTCTTCAACACACAACTGCAAAGCACCAGAGAGGAGTTGGTGGCAGGGACTGGAGCCAGTGGTTCATTTTTCACAAATAAACAATGTCCTATGACACGGAGGGCCATCTCATCTCCCCCTTGGCTGCCTTGGATTCTCAAGGAGCAGAAGCGGGGTTATCACCACAAGCATTTACAAATTTATTTTGATCCACATCTTTTTCACTCTCCTTCTCTAAACTCCTAGCACCCCAATGGCTGCACAAGTATTCATATATATATATATATAGGCTGTGATGGCTCCCCAAAGGGTGACGTTTGAAACAGCAACAATGGAGGTATGTGCTTAGCTTGGCTTTGGTGCTTCAGCTAGGAGTAGCAAACCTTCAGTAGGTACCATAAGAAGGAGGAGCCAGATTCTAGCATTGGCTTCCTCTGTATCATTGACTGCTGGCATGAGCTGCCCATTGGCTTATGACCCCTGACAATGGTTGGGTAGGGCCAGGTGGTTTGGATAGAAATGAAGATTAATAAGTGACAGTAGACATATAGTTGTCCCAGGAAATCAGGATTTAATGCACTGCCTACACCGGTAGTAAGGGTCCAATGAACTTGAAATCATTCTCAGGCTCATACCTGCCAGCCCTTTGTATCAGTGGTGTCAAACTCTGTTGGCCTCCCAGCCATATCCAGACTTCAGGCTGGACCTAGATCCAGTGGCAGTGGCAGAGCAAGCAGCATCAGGGAACAGCCAGGGTTAGAGGGTTAATGCAGCTATTTCTCACCCCCTCCCTCCCTGATGCCAACATGCACTCATAACAGGGCCCGATGCCCCAGATTTCAGCAGTGAGCCCTGTCCCTATGCACCATTCCCTCAAATTCCCAGCCCTTCTAGGAGCTCTACAGGCCACAGCTGCATGGGCTGATCCAGCCTTCAGACTGTATGTTTGCTATACCTGCCCTATACTATACCAAATCTTTATGCTCAGATCTTGGGGGCTGTCAGAGGTGCTCAGTTTCCATGTAAGAGGTTCTCCTGACCTGTACTCACCCACCTGCCTGCCGCTTCTTGAAGAGTATTTGGAACTGACAGGGATAGGCAGGGCTCAAGCACAGAAACTCCACCAATAGCAACCCCATTATCCCTTGCTTCTGGCTCTTCCACATCCTACTTCTTCTCTTTACTGCCCATAAGTGGGCACACATCCCAAACAAGAGAGAAGTCGTGTGCAGACGGATTCCTAGAAGACTCCATTTTGCGTGCTGTAAAAGAACTTGGGATACATTTTTGTGCTGTGCTTGAAATATAAGGAGCACAATGTCAACAATCTTAGGTCACCTAGCTTGGGCTGTTTGTGGGCAAACACAAGGCCACGCTTACCAGTATAAACATACCCTCAGATACAAGCCCTGCCTACACACTACGTAGAAGGATACTGAGTGACAGGGTTCCTACACATTTGTCCCCAGACCCAGGCAAAATAGGGCACCACCTTTGTAGTGCAGATGGCCCTTAATATGTCTATGAGCCATCCTCATGCCTTCAGGAGTCAAAGTTTCTATTGTGATTTGGGGACATAGCTAATGTGCCATATACATGTCAGTACTAAATCAGTACTTTAAATGCATCAAGAATGACAATTCTGTACTAAAGTCTCCAGTAGGGCTGTATTTATATGGTAAGATAAAGAAATTTCTGCTTTACTGGATGGTTGACTACTTAGAAGAAACTGAAAATCCCAAAAAACCAGCATGTCATGGTTGTTGGGTAAACTTGGGCCAACTCCTTTGGGGATACTGAGCCTGCTCTGATTGTTCAAAAGATCTGAGAGCAGGACAAGGGTTTCTGCAGTTCAGTCTGGCTGACAGTAGGAGATCAAATACCACCATCACCTCTCACACATTTCAAGTGGATTTGTTAAACTGTATTAACCTCTGTGTAAAAAATCTTATCGCAAATTAAAGTAGCCTGAATTTGATTTAGCTTAATTCGCTTTTGAAGTGAAGTCACCTAAGTAAAATTAAGGCCACTTTCACTCCAGATAGAAGAGTCTATACACAGGCTAATTCCAGTTCAATAAATCTACATTATATTCGCATCTTTAAGTAATTCAGATTGGCTTTCCTGAGTAGAAAAGTAGACCAGCCCTTACTTAAAAAAATGCAACCCAAATTCAGATGATGATACCTTCTTTCTTTAATGAAAGTACCCAGGTGCTTGGTTGATGGGTCTGGTTGCGATTGAATGAAGTGCTGAACAAGCTAGTCTGACTACGCAGCCTGCATGCTACATCCCAGGACACTGCCATGAAGGAAACCCTGCATGCTGGATCCTGCGGTGCATGTGCCAAATTCCAACAAATGAGGCTGTGTAGCTGCCTCAAGGTGTTTCTGAGCATGCTTCAATAAGCACCCTAAGACAGAGAGCCTGAGACCAGGGCTGGACACATCACCAGGGCCACTCTAAAAGGGCTATATTGCCTAATTTTGGGGTGTGGGACAGGAGCTGGTGGGCAGGGCAAGCATCCTGATAATGCTCCTGGCAATGGCATAGAGGGGGTATAGACTTGTCCAAAGACACTCGCTGCTCCAGAGAGTCTGCAGTCTAGGTGACAGATGGGAAACAGCAGACAGAGGAGACAGATAAATGGGAGTGAGGATGAGATAATGATGGAGAAAACAGAGCTTTGCATTCAAGAAGTCTCAGCTCAGCACTTGCTCAGCCTATAGAGGTGTCACAGAGATGGAGCACACCTGGCAGAGGGAAGGGATGAAAGAGGATGTGAGCAGGTGGTTCGCTCTGTGTGCTTCTCCCCAAAAAAATCCTGTGGCAGTAAAGGGACGGGGAACAAGGACAGGAGCACTCACAGGGACAGAAAGGGTTTATTTTCAAAATGGCTTCCTGTCCTCTCCCTTATTGGAGGCTCTGGCATGGTGACCTGGGTCTATCAGAGCAGGGGATTTCAAAGAACTGTCTGCAGATTCCATATCTTCCAGAGGGGATTTTTCAGCTCGTACGTCACTGACAATTTACTATAATGATGCCAGAAAACTGACACAGACCCATAATATGTTAAGGACAGATATAGTATCAAGAGTGCTGGAGACTGCCTGTAGGATGAGAGCATATGCTTAGAACAAAAGACTGGAAGCCAAAAAAGAAAGCTGAGTTCTCTTCATTGCTGTCCTATGTTGGGACTTTAAGCAAATCGTTTTACCTCTTGGCTTCAGTCTGCTTCCCTGTAAAACAGCCTCATACAGCTACCTCATGAATAAATTCCAGGAAGGGGAATGTGTGCAACCAGTTTTCACTATGGGCTTTGTATCCAAGTGCTCATATAATTTCTATTCTGAGTAGGTCCTAAAGAAAGTAAGTTAAAGGCTAAGGAGACATACAGAAGTTTTACTAGTTACCCTCTGTATTCTGTATTTCAGTTACATTTGTCTGTGAACTGGACCGCTCTGTACTCACAGCAATGCAACTTAATGGACTTTGTCCTAAGACCTGCAGTCTACTCCTTGTCCTGCCGCTGACCAGTTGTGTGACCTTGGCCAAGTCATAACTACTGTATGCCTTAGCTTCCCCCTAAAGAGGCTCAGAAAATAGCCATCTCTGTTACAGTGAAGTGCTGTGAGCTACCATGTTTGTTCACATACCACAGACCCTTTCCCTTAAAATCAGCCCTCCAACACTGAGGTGTGTGTCTTCAGCAAAGAAGCTGTTTTATTCTTCACTGGAATTGAAGAATGGAGGAACAGAAGCATGCAGAAACTGTGCTCTAATGGCTGCCAAAATAGCTCCCACTTTTCTCTGGTCCAACAAGTAGAAGGGGCAGAGTCCAGTGTTAACCTTCTTATAGCTGCTAAGGAATCTGCAGTAGCAACTTGGTGAGCTTTGTCGCCTAAAGAAGCAGTTAAGTTGGCTCGGGGCAAGCGAGCTGTGTAGTGTCTCAATATAGCTTGTGGTGTGGAAACAACTCTTTCTTAATTATAAGAACTTCAGTAAAAACATGTTAACATCTTACTACTGCCCTTGTAAGGGTCTGTGACCTAGTCTTGTTGCTGTCCTGCCTCACCAGAACATTTCCACTGCCATGCCCAGACAGTCTTCTGGGATGCCATGCTATCTAGACACTCTCTGTTTCCAGTAGGTCTTACTCTATGTCATACAGCCAGTCATGACTTGGGGGAAAATCTTTTTTTCTGCATTCTGCCTTTCAAAAACTGTGGTGTGCATCTTATTAGGGAGGAGGCTGTGATATGTGAGAAAATAAAGTTTATGGAATGAGATCTTAGATAAGTAAATATCCACACTAAGTTCCATCTACATACAACTGTATTAAATAATATGTATTCAAATGAAAAACATGGTCAAAATAACCTTTAAAAAAAATTGACCATTTTTGCAGAACGTTTTGGGAAAGAGTTTAGCCAACTTTACAGCGGTATCTCCCCTTTATCCCCTTGCTTTTTTTTTCTTTTCCCAGTAGCTGAATGGAAAAAAAGGGAAGAAAAGGAGAGGAAAGAAAAGCCAAGCAAAGCACCAAAATGGAAAGCATTGAAACTTACCGTTTTCTAGAAACATGCTGATGAAAATATTCAAAAGAATGAAAGCAACAGTCCTTTTTTTAAACCTATGGATTGAAAATAACCTCTGTACTCTCAATAGTTTATATGCATTTTCTTTTTCCATTTTTCACAAGCTCTCCTGATTTTCACCCCCACAAGCTTTCACCCCAGTGCAAAGGAAACAAGGCAAGGCCTCACAGTTCCCCTTCAGCTCTGATGGCCTAAGGCATACCTAAGGCTCTGGCCTAAAGCTCTGCATGAGGTGGGAAAGGTAATTTCCCAAAATCAAGCTCTTGCTATTTGGTGTGCATGCATTACATCATGTCATATGCAGGCCAGCTGACCTGTCACACACTAAGAGCCTATTATGATGTTTGCGCTGCATTTCAAGTCTGTCTGTGGCTTCCAGTGCTTGCTAACGTGATACACACACACACACGCACAAGGTTCCAGAATTCTGTTTCACTTAATGGAGGACCAGAGTACATCTTGAGATCACCTCTGAGCTACTCGACTAAAGCGCAGGAGTGATTTTATTACCCACTCTGGAACATTATTACCCACCCATTGAAAGAGGATTTCCCTCTGGATACACCCAGACATCTCCCTGTTCCCATAAAGGGGATGCACATGCCCAGTGGGGTAACAGAATTGGTAACTCAGAGTTAGTCTCAAGCAGGTAAAACAGGATTATGCTTTAGATGTTTTTTCTTTTCTTTCCTGTATCTTTGGAAATAATAGGATATTATATTTGCATCATGTGGGGTGAGGGAGGGAAAGAGAGAAGGTATTAAAACTAAAAATACAAGACATGCACCTTTGCACTGGAACTGGAGCTCAATTTTTTGAATGCAGGTGACCAAATCATTATTGCACTTCGCTTTTTCTATGTTGCTCCTCGTTGCAGTAATTTTCTGCTGTCCTGCAACCTAGGACTGAGCAATGTAATATGAGCATTGCAACTGAGTTAATAATTGTCTTGTGCAGAAGCAGCGTGCACTTCAAGAATGTTCTGAGGATATCTTGGAGATTAGTTTTGCACATGACCTCTTTGTGCCGCTTTTTAGCCTGACGTGAATCAAAACAACTGACTTGTAACACCCCCTGGAAAGCCAGGGTTTACTGTAAGGAAATCTTTGCCAGAACTGAAACTATAGCAACTGCTGCAATAAAATAGCATTTCAGTATAAATCTATTTTTACAATGCATTGCCACATTCATGGCATGACAGATTACACCATCCTCAAACCTTTGCTACAAAGAGATTTAGTCAGATTAGTGTCCCAGTAGTTAGAAATGGAAAAAGGTCACAGGATCATCAAGTACCTTCCCCCTAAAAGTGTGGAAATATTACCCGGAGAGAAGATATTAAATTGATACAATACTTCATGTAGCCAAAAGGCTTAGAATGACTTTGGGCCAAATCCAGGTTTCACTGAAGGCAAAAGGACAGTTGCAAAGTACATCAATGGAACTACCATAGCCAAACTCATCACTGGATTTGCCGTGAAGCCTGGAAAAAGGTATTTATGCTACTATGTTAGCAGTAAAAGGTAGCAGAGTTTCCATTTTACCCTTTACCTTGGCTCTGTTGAAATCAGTGGGAATTTTTCCATAGACTTCAAATACAGCAAAAATTTCACCCAAAGCATTTTTTAGCTCAATATCTGGAAGGACCTGACTCTTCAAACCTTTTCACTCCAAAGTTTCTGGGCTTATACGACATGGTTTTTTAGCCTCTTTCATGGGGGAAAACATCTTTGGATTCTAACCATGATGGAAAACAAGAGATGTTCAGTTCTTTCTCCCCTTGCTGGTATTTCTAGCAGGTTGTAATATGGCAATGGAGATCATTTTCATGATATACTGTAAGACAGGAAACCTGCAGAGGTTGTGGAATCTCTGGCTTTGGAAGTTTTTAAGAGCAGGTTAGACAAACACTTGTCTAGAATGATTTAGAAAGAGACCATCTTGCCTTGACCAAGGGGCCACTCCAGCTCTACTTTTCTATCATTATATAAGATGGGACACTACAGACAAAAATCCTAGGAAGTAGGTGTCACGCTCCAGCTGGACTCTGCCAGCTTTACCCAGCAACAGATGCCGCCAAGCACTCTCCTCACAATTTGGAAAGCCCCTATTTGGTTTGCCACATGGCCCCTGGCCATACGCTGGGAAAACCCTGTCCCCTGGGGAAAAACCTGCGAACATTTTGGCGGGAAAGATGTGACCAGTCGGGGTTTGAGGTTGGCTTGTCATCTGGCCTATAAAGACTGGGCTGGATTTTTCCACCCAGAGAGAGAGAGAGAGAGAGAGAGAGTGCGCAGATGCCAGAGCATCCATCGCTCGGTCAGCTAGCTAGAGCAGAAGCCAGAGCTTCCACCGCTCAGTGGGTAGGCCTGGCCAGCTTCCCACGGCTTCTCCTGTCTCCGGAGCAACTCTGTACCGACTGGTTCGTTTTATTCTCAGGATATCCATCGTTTTGCTTTACATCCGTTCCTTATTCGGACCGGGACGGATCATTTTGTTTTTATTCGTTCATCCCTCACCCGAACCGAGATCCATCATTTTGTTTTTTGTTCTTTCATCTCTTACCTGAACTGGGACAGAAATCCGCCCGTGCAGCCACATTCACACCGGTGGTGCGTAAGTGAGAGACTTTGTTTGTCGTTCGTTCGTCCCTTATCCGAACCTGGACTGAACCAAGCGTAACTGCCTGCGCAGCCACATCTACATCAGTGGTGCGTAAGAAAGAGACTAAATAAAAGAAAATGTTTTGGAACCGTTACGAGTCCGTCTCTCCCTCTCGCAACCTAACATCAGGGGATAGAACCCACCAGGGCAACAGCCGCAACCTGGCTCGCGCCCCTCACAGTAAGTAGTATTTTTGGGAGACAAAATCTGACCACAGGGACACTCAAAGATCTGACCCTACATTGGAAGGGGCCTGATGTTAATATGCTGTTAGGTGACCTCAGGTGTTCTGAGATATGTAATGCCAAGCACAGTAACTCCAAGCAGAGCACCCACCCATTACTGCACAGGTAGTGGCCACAACCATTGGTTCAGAAGGCTCTCACACTTTGCTATATCCTTTACAGGACAGAACCAAGAGACAAACTCCATTTAAAAAAGATACTGACTCCAGATCCAACTATTTTTGGAGACTACTGCCATGAATATGTAGGGCTGACAGCACTAACTTGATGAGGGAGATCTGCCATGCTAATCATACCAGATCTCTGCACCCCAGGCCTGAAGCACCTCTACTGTTTCAGCTTGGCCTCCCACCTGTGATCTATAACTTTGACAATTTAAGTCTCACCTGATGTGTCTCTTGCTAATTGATTCTTGGGCCCAACACACCTCTGCTAATGTGTATCACTTCTAATCTACAACCTGCCCCCACATCTTGCTAGCACTGGGCTCCAACTTGGCCAGTGTACCCTATCCTGACCCACAGGACCCTCTGCTGCTAAAGCTGCACTCTGCTGCTGCCTTTCAGGCTCGCCATACAGTGCTCCCCACTGTTGCAGCTCTGAATCCCACACATAATTCAGGGCACCTTGGGTGAAATTCACTTAGGACCTAGTCAGATCAAGCCTTATACAATAGTTAAGGGACAGATTCTGTTGCACTTACTATGAGCTTAGGAATCTAAGTGCTGCTCTATTTCATCCTACTTGAGTCCCTGAAAACCTTTTAATTCAAAAGGTGGATGGATCCTTTTTCTTCTCACTTCCTTTTTGTGACTCAATCTTAAGGGTCAGAAGATGGTGCATTAAAAAATAGATGTATTAATGGTTTTTCAGAGTGAAATAAAACCATACTTAGGCACTTAAGTCCACTTAGATGCCCACTAGGTAGAATAGAATCTGGACCCAAGTCTCCAAAAGAGATCTTAAGTGGAACTTGGGTTTTGCACAGACCTTGTACTGGCCTCCTGCACAGGTGTGTCCCAGCCTTACCAAAGCTATGGACAAGATGAATGCACAGCTATCACCCTTTTTTCTTCCAAATAGTATAGAATGTGTGCAAGGCCTGCATAAAATCATCAAGGTGACCTTCCAAAGGGAGTCAGAGTTCATCAAGACATCTTCCCTCTCTAGAAATTGTATGGAGCTCTAAAGGTTAAAGCAAGGCGCTGCACCCTGTGGGCTGCAGATCACTTTCTGTCTTTGTCTTTGATATTTGAAATGAAAGGACTCCACTGACCTGCTCCTTTTGGACTCTGTTTGTCTGTAAATAAGCACACCTTAGGTGGACTGAAATGAGCAAGCCGTGTAGATTCCTCGCCCAATATTTGGAAAAGATGTATCCTGCTCACTCTCTTAAACAAATCCCTGTGTCACTGGTCTGTAAAAATAGAAAAACAGAGCCTCTTTTCCTAAGTATTTACCAAAGTCATTTATGCATGACTTGATGACAGTACTTGCACAAACTATGGAACCCTCTCCATGGATATTTAGGGAGTGAGCCATGGGGAGTAAAGTATATATTATTGCTTTGAGCTATTCTAGAATATGTAGCTTTCTCTGTGAGCTAGATGAACCATTTCCCCCTGCCACATTTACCAGTGCACCATGAGTGTGAAATGTCATGAGAACAGGATAGAAGCACTTTACACCCACCTTGCCGTGGCACAAATGACTGCATAAGGTGCACAACAGCGGAGAACTACTTAGCACATTTTCCCTCAGGCCAATCTGATATGTGGAAATTTGACATGTAAGCAAAAAAGAACTGATCAGTTTCCACAAGCTTTTTTTTAAACTCCTTATCCAACCCTTTCCTCCAAATGTTTTTATATTTTTTTTAAATGAGTTTGAGGTGAAGTGGGGATTCCTTGGGCTAAGTAATTGATATCACTGACTGCAATGAGGACACACAACTGCTGATCTACTGCCTCCCCCTTCACTGTTCTACCACAGAGTATCTCAGTCCAGCCCTCCACCAGCCCAAGCTCGCTTGTTCTTTGGTCTCTCTTCAGCTGACACTAATAATCAAACCAAAATTTCAGAAATGGCCTGTGACTATGGTGGCCTCGGTTTGTCATGAGTCACACTCGGGCCTGATATTCAAAGGTGCTAGGAACCCACAGATCTCACTAAGTGCATCTGGAGTGACAGGTGCTCAGAGCCAAAAAATGGAAGCACCTATAATTAGAGACTGCTCTTCAAAAGCTTGACCTTAACCTCTTTGCATGGGTTTCCCCCTATGCAGAATGAGGATCAGACTTGCCTGCTTCCCAGGGGGTTACTTGGAAGTTTTCTCAGCCAGTGCTTGCAAAGTGCTTTGAAGATGAAGCTTTATTATGTGCTAAATTGAAAAATGATGTTTCAGCTCATCAGATACTTCTTGGGGAGGAGATTCAGGAAGCTAGAGCTATGTGACCATAATATGCTATGAAATTGAATAGCTAAACATAAAATTCCAGTTTGGGACCATATTACAAGCTGATGTAAAACTGGATCTTTCCCATTGACTTCAATGGAAGTACACTGCTTTACACCAACTGAAGATCTGGCCATTTCAGAAAAATAGGCCTGTTCCTCTAAGATATGTATATGACCCCGTTTACCTTAGTCTGAGTACCTCACAACACCCATTGAGATAGGAATTACTATTCCTATTTTACTGATGAGGAACTGAAGCACAGACAGTAAGGGTCAATACTTATTTGACCTGTATGCTTCCAAATATCCATTACGTGGCTGCATAAGTCTAATTTTTGGCACTTATGCAGAGACTTATTCCCACTTCCACTTGTGTAGCTGAGCTCGCCCTGTGCTTGCCTTCTCAGCATGTTTGAAGGCTGAATAATAGCTTTACAGCTTCTCAGGTAGAATATAATTGCCCAGCTACACACAAAAGTCCCCAAAAGTTGGATTGGAAAAGAACCATAACCAGCAGCTGCTTGACACAAGATCATGAGTGGCAGTTTCTACCTTTTAGCCCACTAGCCTATTGGTTATTGCATTTGCACAATGAATGGGAAGCCTAGGCCATGGATGAGAGTTACATTTATAGCATCAAATATACCTTTGTAGTGCTACAGAAAGTGAGCATACAGCCCTTCAAGCTGTCTGCAGAGCTACAAAATGGACAAAAGTGCTACAGAACAGTACTTCTTTCAAAGGGGAACTTTGGTAAAGCAGTGGCAGCAATTCCCTTGGGAGCCGTTTTGTTAGGGCCATGTCAGTCGGCAGAACTGCTGTTCTGTTGAACCCAGGGGCCCCGCACCCGTCCAGCTCCGCTGATCAGCAAAGCCCGGAGGAAGGTTCGGGTTAAGGAATATCCACAACCACTGCAAGTCCTGGAGTTTCGGAAGTGGCAGTGGCACTACCAGGAGTGGCAGGGGCAAAGAGAGCTGTTCTGCGCACCCCCACCACCTTCACGGTGACAGGTGGCTCTTTGGGAGTTGTTGCTTTTCACCAGCAGCCAGCTGATCATCATCAGCCTGGTCCCTTCCCTGGCAAAGGAGAGGAAAGTCTGTCAGTCATCAGGATCCCCTGGGAAAGGGGATGCTCCTTGTGTAACCCCCCAACCCCTCCAGTCAGGTTTGAACCTACATCTTCTACTTCTCCACAATATTTCCCACTGCTGTTGATCCATTTTAGCCAACAAATATTAAAGTGCAGAAAGCCTAAAGTGCAGAAGGAGCAGGCAGGGGAAGGGGTCAGGGCAAAGCAGTGGAGTCAAGGATGCAGTTTCCAGCCCTAGCGCAGGTCCTTGTTGCCTGGCCCCTGCATAGACATAGGCAAAGCCATCTGGCTTCACAGGAAGGATCTGGCCCATAAGCCCTGTGTTCCTGCCCTTTGCCTTAAAGGAAAGGCTGGGGCAAGGACCCAGTGCCCCTTGTTTGTTAGGGCAGTGTCCAAGCTCCTCCCAATTTGCTTGCTTCCTCCTGGCCCAACATATCTTCCCCTCTTGGCTGCCCAGGGGGCCACATTTAAGAGGAAAGCTGAAGGGTACCCCAGGCAATGCCTGGTAATTAGAATACACTGGTGATTAAGGGGACATCCAGATTCAACCCCATACAAGTGAGGGGAGGACCTAGAACTTGGGTTTACTACTTGCTTGGCAGTTTCATAGTTTCATAGTAGCTAGAGTCGGAAGGGACCTAGGTAGATCATCTAGTCCGACCCCCTGCCTTGGCAGGAAAGAGCACTGGGGTCAGATGACCCCGGCAAGGTGCTCATCTAACTTCCTTTTAAAAATCCCCAGGCTAGGAGCCTGCACCACTTCCCCTGGAAGCTGGTTCCAGGCCCTAGCCGCCCTGACTGTGAAGTAGCGCCTCCTAATATCTAATCTAAACTTACCCTCCGCCAGCTTGTGACCGTTATTCCTGGTCACTCCTGGCAGCGCACGGGGGAACAGGGACTCCCCCAATACCTGCTGATCCCCCCTGACCAGTTTGTAGCAGGCCACAAGGTCCCCCCTTAACCTTCTCTTGTGGAGGCTAAACAGGTTCAGGTCCCGTAGCCTCTCCTCATAAGGCCTGCCCTGCTGACCCTTGATCATACGAGTGGCCCTCCTCTGAACTCTTTCCATATCGTCCACGTCCCTCTTGAAGTGTGGCGCCCAGAACTGGACGCAGTACTCCAGCTGCGGCCTGACCAGTGCCGCATAGAGGGGGAGGATCACCTCCCTGGACCTATTAAGTTAGCTTAGCCATGCGGCTCTTTGGCAAAAAAGGTGGGTGGGACTCCTCCACTCTGTTTCCAGCAAGTTCATGTGTACTCAGGCAATCCTAGTCCAACACAGGTGGACATGGAGTCTTAAAATCAGAATGAAAACTGCAGTTACAGAGCAACATAAGTGCCACTTCAGTGCATGAGGGTGACATGGGAATTGGCCCCTATATAATTTGCCCAAGGTCACACAGGAAGCATGTGGCAGAGCAGGTTGAACTGCGGTCTCAAAAGGCCAAGCGAGTACTCTAACCCCTAGACCCTCCTTTTTCTCTAACTCACTAAGCTTTTACATAGAGGTAACTTCACTAACTGATTTTCAACAGGGTAGGTGAGAACAAAATAGATCCATTGTTTACCCATGAAATGTAACCCGGCACTAAGGCAGTTAGAGGGGGAAATGCATTAATCAAATTAAAGATTACAAAAGACAGCTTCAATATTGACCTATGCATCCTGGGGGAAAAAAAAGACACGCCAGCCCGGAACTCAAAAATGTGATTACAATCAACAGACAATCCTCTCTGGATTGCCTCTTGCTCTCTCTCTCACTCTCTCTGTTTTTTCTGTGGCTCGCAAAATATTATTTGTTGGCTATATCACTTCACACTATTTGACACAGTCCTCAACTCCCTTTCATTTGTGTGGCTATCTGTTTCCAGAAATATCACAAACTAATCACAAGATTTGAGCTCAGCTCTGTGACAGGAGGACATCGAACACCCCACAGCTCCTATTCAAGAGATATTTAAGATCAAGGCTACTAGGAGGCTTTTCAAGTCTACATTATTATTTAGAGATGCTCAAGGCAGGGGCTGTATTTTTGTTCTGCAGTACAGCACATCAGCCAAGAGGTTGTTCCTGGTCCATGACCCGAGCAGAATATAAATATATAATTATAATCATAAGAGGCTTGAGTATGCTCAGAGAGCTGTGAGAAGCATGCATAAAAACCCGTTGTGACGTGCCTGTCAGTAGTCAGTACTTTTTGTTTTACTTTCTTGTATGCTAAATTCATTCAAAAGTGTAGGAGAAGCCCAGAGCACAAAGAAAGCGCTGAAGTCAGAGTATTCCAGCCCTCAGAACCAGCAGGGGAAAGCTGTCACTTCCTTTTTCAGCCAACAAGTATGTCAAGTAGCTATTTAAACACCAACTTTTGGCAGCAAAAAAGGAGATCACATCTCCCCCCACAGCAGCAACCCCTGGCCAGTGCTCTTGTACCATGTGCCACCACACCCCAAGGCACCTTGGACCACCACTGCTGCTCTGTCCCCTCTGCTGCTGGAGCTGGAGCTAAAACTGGAACTGGAGCCACTGCAGGGAAGGTGCAAGGTGAGGGGAAGTGGCCGGGAGTAGAGGACAAGGGATGGGAAGTTGAGGAACCCTCCCCAGATCCATTCCAGTGCCATCCTTAGGAGGTGCCTGGGGCTTGTGCCTCACTTGCCCACCCATCGTTACACTACTGGTTAGAGCAGCCCAGGGCCTAAATTGACTAAATGGGATTGGGGGGGCGGGGACGGCTTCAGGATCCAGGGAGCAATTCTTCAGTGCTAGCAGAGAAGGAAAAGTTGGGCTCACTTGTCCTGTCCCTTATATTTTACCCTTTGGAGCAGCTTAAGTTAATGTTCATGGTCTAAAGTAATGGACACCAGCCCCAGAGCTCCCGTCTCTGCCACCCCTCCCAATTACACATCTTCTCTAGGCCCTGCGTAGGGAAGCTGTAGGGCAAGTCCATGATGACTGTATTACCCAGGGGCTGGTTCAGCTGGTTTAGTGGCTTGTGGTCAGGCCTAAATGCAGTGTAATAGTACCCAGAGTAACCCAGCTTGGACCCAGGAGTAGGCTGATTGAGACTGTCTCAATAACATGTTGCAGCCTTTCTCCCATAAATGGCAGTGTATTGAAACAAAACCAAACAAACAAAGAAGAGGAAAGTGTGGGTTTGATTAATGTCCCTTTTCAAAATATTTCTAGAAAGAAAATGATTTGAAATTCCGAATAGGTCCTGTTTTGACACATTTAAAATGAAAATGACGAAACTTCAGCGTGAAATGACTTGCCACTTAGAAATGTAAGTTAATGTTTAGAACAAAAGTAGAAATCAAAGCTAAATGAAATGATTGGAGAGAAATATTTGGATGGATCCAAACAGCTTGCCAACATGTTTATCCTTTGCCTTCTTGAAAAAATACAAATTTCTGAAGTGCTGCATATTCTCACTGGATGGGAAAATCATTTCATGCCCATCTCTACCCAGGATCTCACAACAAACACTTCAGTCTATTTGTAGTCTGCAAATCTCATTAGATTTGCATAACCCCACAACCCTCCAGCCAAGGAATTGATATTGTGCCTGAACTAAACATGAAGCCTCAACCCATTACACTCTTTGAACTTTGTAGTCCACAGAAAAACACCAAACAAAGGCCTCTGCTCTGCAGCCAAGCTCACAGGATCTGCTGTTCCCTCAGCTTTCTAAATGCATCCCCTCCAGTCAAATAGCACACACAGCTCCCCTCAAGGAGGCTTCAAAATTGGAAGGAGAAGTACTTGCAATCTCAAGCCTGCTACTAGCTGAGAGACAGCGGCAATAAGTAGGTAGGTACCCTTCTCACAGGCAGTCAGATGTGCTCAAGCTTAGAAGTGAGCAGATTTTCAGGTCAGCGGTAATCAGTGGGTATAAAGCTCAGGTTGACCCTCGAACTCTGCTTTGTCCCCATGGTGACTTCTGGGATGCATGAGCAAATGTATTCATCTGGAATGGAGGCCTCATATTGTGCACCAGGTTGATGACGCTCTTGGCATAGCTTTTTTGTGGCTAACTCAGCTTTGCTTATTCTAAAGGCTTGTTCAGAAAGCTGAAGGGGAAGATAAGGGAATCTATCCAGGATGCTAGACATGTAGCTCCCTGGGGAGGTTCACCTTTAGTGGAAACTACAGATGAATTGGAGAATAGTGCCATCTTTGCCTATGCCTGGGCGCAAAGGAGCAGGCTGGGCTGTCAAGGAGGACAGTTGCAGATAATTCTTTCAATGCACTAAAAAATCATGTAAAAAGCAATACAAGCTATTTTTTATCTCATTATTTCACTACAGCTGCTGACCTTAGCTCTGGGAAAATAACTTTTCTTGATTTCAAAGTGGGGAGCATTCTCCGCCAAAAACAAATGTCTGTAGATTTATATTACTTGGCAAATCTGATGGTTGGGAGCCAAATCATCTAATGTATAAACAAAATCAGTCCTTTGGGGATAATTTACAGTTGACCCTGGGGTGCTGAAATTCCAACCAGATATAATATGACGTGCAATTTGTGCCATTTTCTTCTATTTCACTGCCACCAGAGTCTGGGGGATGTTCCAATCAATGTGCATTGTAGAACAGGGAGCAGCCAGAAAAAGAAGCTTGAGTTTTTTTAGCTCTAGGCTGATGTTTGTGCTAATGAAGGCAAAGGGGTCTGGCACGGCTGGAGGCAAACTTCTTTATCCACATGGCCAAGAGTTGTTAAGGCAGCCGTGGTCTATGCTTTTTCCATTGTACTCTGCCAAAATAACCCTGAATATTCTCCAGGGATGCAGTACAACCCACCCCTCCCTCTATGGCAACTCAGTGATAGGTCCCACTTCTCTCCAGCAAAAGCTATGAGCTGGAATGAATTACTTCTAAGTAATTGGAAATCTGATCTGCTATTGATTGGCTTAAATGCTAATCCTCAGGCCTTACAACACTGGCTTGACTCAGCCCTACTCAATTCCCCAAAAGTAGCCCTTCCATGCAGCATTTTCAAGATTTCTTACTAACAAGGGGACTATCTGCCCCATAGCACAGTGATGGAGAGTTTCTTCCAGCATAAGCCACTGGGGGATGGGGCTCATTCTGTGAGCACAATTACCAGCCCTGTGCAGCAGGAAAGAGAGGCAGCCAGAGTAGAAACAGAATGTGATTAGCAGTGCCCTTGGGAAGGTTGGGGCGTCCGACAGTGCAGCATGGATGTGTATTTTCATATGTTTACAGGAGCTAAGTGCTGTTGAAAGGTACCACAGTGATGCAACTGGGGTGTATATGATAGCTATGGAACATAATCATCCTCATGAATGATGATGCATGGTGCAAAGCAGCAAAGCAGATAATGGATCCCAGGGTAAGGAAAATCCCAAGTGCCTTGAGACACAATGACAACTTCCATGCCATCGAACTCTGAACAGAAGGCCAGGCAAGAAAAAGAGAGCCTGACTAAGGCATTTCTACACCCAGCTTGATGCTCAGCTACTGCAGTGGGCCCTGGGCAGCCAGCACAGATCAGAGCAGCCTAAAGACTACTCCCATGTACCCAAAAGGACTACCACATTGACCAAGAGCCCCCTGATGTTATCTTTACAGATGCATACTGAGCACTGTCAGCTGAGCCCTGTCATACCATCAGGTCTGGGTAAGTTGGTCCAGAATGTTTTAGACCAACACTTCCAGGTATTTTTGTAATAAAAAAATGAAGTGCCGCATAGTATCAAACTAATTTATGCAGCCCACCACTCTGATGCAGTCCCACCCTCCCCCCTAAGCCTCTAGAATAATAAGCTGGTATGTGTGGATGCAAGTGTAAGCATGCATGCACACACACATGTGCATTTCACAACAGAATATAAATTAGATAGAGAATAGGTTTTAATTGCAAATGTCAGATGGCTTTCCATCAAGCTTCCTATAAAACAGATCAGCAGTTATCTAGCATTTTACAGCGGTTGGCATTGGAGAAGATTCTTGATAATCAGCTCTCAGCCCTTGAAGCGGTAATCACTACATTATCACACAGGCGGCATAAAAAGCATAAGTGACTGTGAGATCACCTCTTTGCTAATCTTCCTCTTTTACCCATAAGTCCTTACCATATGGTAAGAGAATGCTTAGGTTTTACAGACTGTTAGCAATGGGAAACTCTGGGGTTGAGCTTGTGACTGAATGGGTCTGCCAAGTAAAATATTGGACTACAATGGTGTCCTAACAATATAGTCTGCACCATAAAATAAACAATTGCAGGGAGCAAAACAAAAGGGTATTTGGAAGACAGAGAATATCTGCAGAGGTATTAGTAAGCCAATGTGGAGTTATCAACAGCACCTTTTATAACAAAAGTAGGTGTGAGTTGTCAATCATTCCAGCGCCTCCACAAATCCAACTCAGAAAGGGATGAGTTAATCAAAATGGGACAAAATGGCTTTAAATTTTTTTTTAATTTTCAGAAAGCTGCAGTAGCTCAGACTTCAGCGTAAGATAACCACACAAGCTTTTGTTTAACTCCTTACCTGGGGTCTCAAGTGCAAAATTAGTTCTATACCACTGCAGCTCCACTGCCCTTGGTGTCCAGTTCAGTCAAGTACATTTGACATTATTTCAAACAACTTTTCTGTAAAAAAGTGTCTTTATTTGACTTCTTATAATTCCATATGATAGTATAACATTAAAAATATTCAAAAAGAATTTTGAATGCTTAAAATGTTGTGCCTCATGCTTTCTTCTTCTTTAATTACAAAAAAGACTTTGTGAATTTTTGCCACAATCAAGTTGTGCCAAGGTCGAACATAATGTGTCTGGTTCTCCTGTGGCCATGACCTTTGAGTTAACTTTCTAGACTTTAATGACAGAATTTAGAAATATAAATCAGAACCCAATCTTGGAGCCAGATTTCCAAAACAGCTCAGCTTCCAATTAGAGACCAGCATCAGGTGTTTGGCCCCTTTTGCTGATCTGGCCTTGAGCGACGGTACTTAGCACTTGAAAATGTGACCCTGAGCTCTTTTGGAAATTTGACACTACAGCTGTGTGTAGAAGTTGCTTTTTTGCCATTTAAAGCATTTCATTGCTCTGACTTAACAGTCCCTGAGGTTTGTGCTTGGGTCAAGCTGATTGCTGCAGGAGCCTACTTGCTTGCCTTTTGGTTGCCACGGAGGGTCACCCTTCAGCCTCTTTTGGAGGGTTGGGGTTTGATACAATTTGATTGCAGCAGACCAGAAAAGCCTATGCTGTTGCAGTCTGTTGCTTATTGGGAAGCCTGTTGGAGCCTGCTTCCTTGCTGTAGCATCTCAGCAGTGGCTGAAAGCTGCCAGTTCCCCTACCTGTGGTCCTTGAGTCAAGGGCTGACTAATGCATTCTGGTTTGCTTTGTGATTCTTGCCATTTAAGATCACTTGTAAATAACCTTTCCTATTATTCTTGTTTTGTAAATAAAGTGTAAATAGTTAAATCAGTTAAATGTTAAACCTTCTGGGGACCACGGGCTGCTCTGTGGGCAGCAGGGGCTGGCTGGAAAGTAAATTGGAGCAGCCAGAAGCCCTGCCCCACTCTCACCACACCATCCCTGATATTTGGGCAGGGGTGGCAACTATTGGGCCACCACCTGGGTTACATCTACATTCATACTTAGGGTCAATTTTAAGGCCAATACTCACAAACTCTCTAGGCTCTAAACTACAATGCTCTATTCCCAGAACAAGATCAAACTGAAACTGAAAGCTCTTCTGGACTTTCACATATGAGGTCAACCACATCTTCATTTGTTTCCTGGCCCACCTCTCCCTAAAATGTGTTGGAATTTAGCAGGGAGTGCAGACCTCAAAAAAAGGTCAGCATCAATCCCACAATCCCAGGCTCCTGTCTACTAGCCCTTATGTTCTACTTCCCCTCTCTACTGCCAGCAAGGAGAGACAAGCTTGGAAGTGGGGGCAAGTAGTGTGTAGACAGATTCTTAGAAGGGCTCCACAAGGGACCCTGCAACACATCTTGGTGCTGTTTTCAAGAAATAAGAAGCATAATGTGGACAGGTTGGTACTAGCCTCTAGGTGTAGTATAGAGGGGTGATTTATGCAGTTGCATCAAGTGACTCAGACTGTTTGAGATTAACCCTAAAAAGCAGTGTAGATGTGACCTTAATTAATTTCAGCTAATCAGCATTTTCAAAACACCCCCCAGTTGTCAACTTCTGGAATCACAAAGGGAGACAAAATCATCCTTGAGCAGCTGCTGTCTCTTTCCACTGAATCACACCCTCAAAAAGCCAAGGCTACAACGCAGATCCTAGTTTAATATACATACATTCAGAGCACATAAAGTTGATTTAGTAATAAAGTGCACGCCAGTGCCTTTTCCATACTAGAGTTCCAGGTGTTGAATGGAATATACACTGCTGGTGAAAGAGTGGAAAATCTCCTCCCCCAAAAGTCACAGAAACTGAATGCCCCCAGAGCCTTCCAGCTGGTCCTTCCAGAACAGGCATGAAGCATGCTGGTGGGTGGTCGAGAAGACGGCTTGTGGAAAGCTTGGCCTTTCACTGGTTCGCCTGTGCTTCTTCAGGAGGTAAATACAAAATCCCCATCGTCTGGGCTGTCACCACAATGACACTTTTTGTGAGCACTAAAATTAATTTCCAGGGTCTGTTTTAAAAGCCAAGTGACAGCATGTGAGTGGCAGGTGCTGCATTGTTTACATTCACTGAATCTGAAATAATTGCTGTTTGTACATTTTAAGATGCCTGAAGTAAGCAAAAGTGCAACACATGAATCACAGAGTGTAAAAAAATAAGCAAAACTTAAAGAGGCCATAAAGAACACAATTAAAATCTTCCCCTTTCTGAGCTCAGGCAGATGTTTAAAATTATGTCAGCGACCTCCAAGCCATAAACATTTCTCTGGAAAATGTAGATGTGGTTTGTAAGAAAAGGAGATGCATCCAATGTAAAGCAGTATCCCTGCTAAGTGAGCCCCCTTTGAGCACTAGGAATGTGGAACATGCTTGACCTCCAAATCAGCAAATAAGCACATTATAAACAGTGTTATTAATGGGCTCAGCTCTCACTAGAAAGGGGAGCCTCCATGTTTGTTTAACATAATGCAATCTGGTTAGAGTGTAAATTGTTTCATGGCCAGACGATATTAAAGCAGTATGTGGAATTTATTAATATTGCCTCCTACTACTCTTCAGTGACAGTTCAAGTTATAGGACAACATGTTCTGTTCCCGAAAGAAGGGCAATGCAGTACAAGTACCAAAGTTGTCTGCAAGACATATTTTAATACACAGATATCTATGTACTTCTGTTACAAGGTAGGTTAAATCTCATTGAAGCCAGTATGTATAGCCACTGTACTACATGTAAAATATCTGTGAGAGGTCCTGCTTAATGAAAACAGAGAGCAGTGCATTAATCCAAGAGATGGGCATGTCACTGCACCAAAATCAAAGGGATATACCAATCCACTCAGGAGTTCAATGATCTGGCTAGAAGGGCTATGCCTGTTCTTGCTTTGGATAGCATATAGGTGAAGACACTGCCCAGGTTGAAGCCATAAGTTTCAACTCAAAAGAAGGAGTATGGTTCAGAAGAAGCCTAATGAGCATGTATTTATGTCAAAATCCTGGCTAAGAGAGACAACGCTGCAAGGAAGGAAATTGCCTTGATTCTTCAAGTGTTCAGGAAAACAGGACTTTGTATTTTCTTGCAAATAAACAGAACTCTCTCTCAAAAAAAAAACTCTGATTCCATCTCCAGTTTCTCCTAATTGGAACAACCTGCAAGACCCTGAGTTTTTTATTAGCCATTTTAGTCAAACTGGGCAAGAGTACCAGTCAGCCAAAAAACCTCAAGGCATTCTAGAAGGTATGCACAACAAAACTGCTGAAATGCAAGTTCTGGGTGATAATTACCATCCAAATGATTGCTGGCACTTAACATAGAGCCAATAATAAAGGAAAAGTGAAATTTCAGCCTCGGGCAAAAGGCAAACACACATGAAAATCTCCAGGGAGCTTTTAATGTCATGCCCCAAACACAGGCCATTAGTGCAGAAGGTCTCCCTCAAAAGACCTGCATGCAGTGAACTGCCAGGAGCTCAATAGCCCCAGATCTTAAGGCGTAACTGGGGTGACTCTACTGACACCAGTGGAATAAATACAGATTTTGACCTGCTATTAGCTTCCATTACAGCCAATGACAAAACTCATGTTATCTGTAGTGAGAGAACGGTAGTGCACTAGAGGACAGAATCAGCCCAAATGGAAGCATGCAGGGGCCAAGCCAATCTTCCTGTGCTTCTAGGGCAGGGGTGCTCAGCTTCCAGCCCAGAGGCCAGATCTAGCCCATAAAGCCAGGTCATGCAGCCTGTTGGTCTCCCCACAGGTCTGAAAATTTGACAGCAAGGAACCAGTCGTACTGTTAATTGCAGCTCTATTGCTGCCAAACTGCTAGACCCATGGGGAATCCCACAGGCTGGATGATGTGCCCCTGTGCACTAAACTGTGCTGGTGTGCAATGGAGCCAGCGCACAACAAAATCCAGCCCATGGAATTGGGCTATACAGTGAGTCAGGCCAGCATGTGACCAAATCAAGCATGTAGGGTCATCAGCACATAGCCAGATTCAGCATTCAAGGGACAAGCTGGCAAGCAGCTAGATCCAGCACACAAATAGGACATGTGTGGTGTCAGAACAGCATGTGTGGATGGGACGATGCTGGATTACACCTGTGGACCAGCCCCAAGTGCTGGATCCTGTTCATGATCTGGCCCCGCACCATTCATCTGGCCTGCAGGGCCAAAAGGTTGAGCACCACTATTGAAGGGGGTCCAAACGCTGATTCTTAAACCACTATGCTTTCCCAAGTGGCTTTGAGTCCATGATTGCAGATCCTTGTAGCAGTCTGAAAATACTAGATCAAGAATTAATACAATTATATATATATATTAAATATAGAAGGAAAATGCATATGGGAAATAAAGGAGAAACTATCATCTAATCTGTCTGCCTGAGCAAGTGAGAAACTAATAATCCAAACAGACATAAAAAAACAGAAAAAATATAATGTGCAAACCAACAGTAGTTTTACAGAGAAGATGGGAACTAAGAAGGAAGAATGGTCCAGTGGTTAGAGCATTAACTTGGGACTGTGGTAAAACTACATTCAAGCTCCTGCTTTGCCAGACTTCTCCTGGGTGACTTTGCACAAGCCATGTACTCTTTTTGCTTCAACTGCCCATCTGACAAAGGAGATAACAGGACTTTCTTGCTTCACAAGGAGGTTGTGAGTCTACACATCAAAGCCTGGGTGACATTCAGATACTGTAGCTCAGACAACACCAGTGTCATAGATATGAGAATGATGTGAAGCTCAGGGGCATTTTGGTTTATGTAAATGATTTATTTTACCACACCAGGGCTTGGCCATATCTAATGAGATTCCTTAAGAGGGACAGATTTTTTACACCTTCCATATAGCCAGTTCTTATGATCTTCCTCATCTCATAAGAAAGGAAAACTCTATGCAACAAACTAAACCCCTCCCTTGCAACAGCAGGCTCACCATAAAAATAAGTTGATGCCTCAGCAGCATCCAAGGAAATGAAAAGCAGATGAAAATACTGGATCTTGCAGCTTCAAAAACATAGAGAAAGGCATGTGGAAGGTAGCGTGTTGTGGAATCTGTGACGGAGGACAATTCACAACAGAGGGCATGTTCCAGGAGAGCTCAGAAACTGGGATTTATTCACTGAACGTAGTGCACAATTCTGAAATGAAGGTCCAAAAGGCCCTTCCTTTCAACAAGAGCCACTGAAATTTCTTCCCTTAACTTCTTTAAAAACAACAGCAGAGCAAGAGGCTATGGGGATGGAAGTACATGCATTGATTTAAAAAAGAACAGGATTGTGCAAAACTGCTAAAAATAATGCAGGGAGCTAAGGAATTGTGGCTCCTGGAACAGAGCACAGATCCTCATTGTTCACCTCTGTCCAGCACAATCAAGGCCTTGTCTGTATCGGTGGTGACTTTTACGGTAAATCCTTAAACATGTTTTCCTTAGTCACGCCATTGGTGTGTCTGTCTAGCTGTCCCCACCAAGGTTCTTGTTAGAGAACGTCAAAACATGAAAGAATAACTGCAAGTTTCCTGGGATAGTTCTGATTTTTCCTGCTGCCATGTAGGGCAGTTATTACAGTGTAACCTCCCTACGATCCTAAAATACCAGCATGGTGGGGAATCCAGAGAGGGAAGAAAACAGCTACTGCATGTGCTGGCAGATGGAGTGTAGGCAATAGCATAGAGCAGAAGGCTGTTTGACAGAATGCAGGCGTCTGTCTGGGAAACCTGTCCATGACTGACTTGTGGTTTGAAGTCTTTTCTGTAGCAGAAGATGGGATGGGATTAGAGGGCATTTTCTGTAATTGTGGCATCTAACAAGCCAGTGAACATGTCAGCCAGCTAAAACGGTGGAAGGAAACTGCCCCTAACAAAAGTGGCATCAGAGGCATTGGAAGGGCAGGATTGGGTACAGTCTTTGATGTCCCCTGGGCTAGCAACAGTGGTTGCAGTCCAGACAGGCCCACTGGTAGGAAACTTGAGTGCTCTGATGTTTTTTCAACTTCTAAGCTCAAGGTTCAGCTTGAGTAGATTTCATAGAAAAATCGGAGAGTGATTTGTGCATGTTAAGAAACAGCACAGGCACTAAAATATGGCAAAGCTGTCTACTGTTTTTCTGACTCCTTTCATCATTTAGATTACCCAAACCCAGGTATCTCAGATTCTCTCAAAAAAAGAATTCAAAACAAGTATTTCTCCCTTGCTTTTTTCCATTAGTGTCCACTTGTCAAATTTTTACTTTCATCCCATTCAAGTTTGAAATTTCCTATAAGAACTTTTACAGGCAAACTCAATATTTTCTCCTTGTCCCTCACTGCCAGAGAGCTAAAAAAAATTGAATGGTTATATGCTATTTTGGGAATCTCTCCGACTTTCCAGTGTGCAGACTCAAGATGCAACTCAACACAACTGACATGGCCATAGCACTTGATCTATCATTTACTCCTGTGTGAACTAAGTAGCAGTAAAATGCAGCCATTCTGGATCTGATACGATTTTTAACCTACTTTACACTCAATCTGCATAGGTAAAACCAACTTCACAAAGGGTCTCTCAATGGAGACTCGGGCACAATATGTCATTTAAAAACAAAGGTACTAACTACCATTGGCGGATCAAAGATTTTGATGTGAGGGATGCAGATGGTGTGGCACATCAAACCATAAAACACAACATATATTTCTTCAGTTAAAGAGAAACTAATGCTTTACTAATATGCTAAGAAAGTAGGGCATTGTATTCTTCAGTTTAATATCAAAGCAAAAACAAATATAACTACTGAAATGTACACAAATTTGATGGATTATATATAAAGTTAAAAAACCCACAAATTTGGCAAAAAATAATGAAAACAGTCAAAAGATATTGTCATTAGTCCCATAGGCATTATAGTTAAGTCTACATCTCTTATTCAGATTCTTAAAACAAAATGTAGCCTTCTTGAGCATCTTGGCAGTACTGCCAATACTTCATTGTCAATCATTTTTACACCCAGTAATATTACTACACCTGAAGTAAGGTTTTTAGCTAGAGCTGAAACCAGTTTACAGGGCTGTGGAACAGAAGAGAGGCATTACCAGAAATAGCTAATAGACAGCAAAATTGCAGAAGAAAAAATAGTTTGAATAGTAGAATACCAAGACCCTTAAAAAAGATAAAGGGTTATTAACACCTGTGGAGTGAGAGAGATTAGCAGGAATCAGGGAGTTGATAATGAGCCATGAAGTTAGTTGACTCTCTCAGCACTGCCTGAATAGTAATGCTGCTGCCCCTTCCAGGCAGCTGGTTTTACAGTTTGGGTGGAGCAGAAATCAAAGCTGCACCACTGAATGCCACCCTCGCCCTGCAGATCCACCCTTGGTATCCACACTTAGTGGACATGTTTGGAGGTTTTAGCCTTTCAGTCTAAATTAATTTGACAGAGAAGTCCATTAGAAAAAATGTCCAGTCTCCAAATCGAGGAAAATGTACAAAACACCTTCAAAAGGTGACCGTAGGAACAAAAATTCAGAAGCCAGATGAACACTAAGAACAAAGGACTAAACATTGATGTACGCTTGGTCCAAAAGATACTACCCACAAAAATCCTTTCTAGTCACCAAAACATTCTATAAAGAAATCCATATTTTTGACAAACAAAAGCTCAGAAGAAAAAATGGGGTGAGAAATTTGTTAGCCAATTCTATAGGTATTATTAGGATCATGTACTTTTATGTTAACAATTATGTGTGTGTGTATGTGTGTACACACAGAGGGAGAGGGAGAGAGAGGGGTATTAAATTTTAGTATTCATACATTCAGAACGATAAAGGCTTGCTCCATACTTACACTAAGTTGTGAACAAAAGTCGTATGATGCTTGAGTATTTGAGCCACAGCTGAACTTTGTATGACATTAGGCTTGCAAAATCTGTTAAATTTCAAAACATCTTGAAATTTGCTTGGTAAGATTTTTGTGGTGGTCACAGATGAAGCACATGTTCTGCACTTCTGCTTATCAGATAAGAAGTTGCAGGTTGGCTAAATTTTGCATAACATTTTTGCTATAAACAAGTGTAGGATAAATACAGATGTATTAAAAATTATGTGGAGCTGCCTCCATCCTATAATTGCAACTGCTCCTGCACCCCTTTTGGCTTGGCAACCTTTAATTATATGTCCTTTTGACTGATTTCAGTCAGTAAATTAAGTGAGTTTGACCACCTTGCTCTTTTGGGTCCTTTTCTTAAATATAATTTCTTTTTAGAAACAGCAAGCAAGCCAAAATCCATATTGCTCAAGGCTGTTCCCCCAACTGTGCCCAACCTTTTCTGCATAAACAAATAAAAATCTTCCTGCTGTTTATTGTCTTCCACTGCCAGTGGGATCTGAAAGGGCATTGAAAATAGACTAATGCCCACACACATTTACTTCTATGGATCAAGATCATCTTTAACCTCCTTATATAAGGTACAAAAAGCCTTCCCCTCCACTAGCACACATCCCAGAACAGACCCAGGATCTGCTGCAACTGTGACACTCAGCTAAGGCATGGACTGCTCCTTCCAAGTACTTCCAAAACTCACAGCACCTCAAAGAGGATAATGAGGTGACAGCATCAGAGCCTGGACATTTCTCTTCATTAGCCTGGATTTGTGTGCACCAAGAAAGAAAAATCTTTACAGACAATGCAACCTGTGCATGGACATCAGGATACTCAGAGAGGGTTTGCTGCTCCCAAAGGCAATTGTCCTTAAGACACCCACCCATGCAGAATATCCTCACTCCACTCCCAGCATTGGGCTGACCTAATAAATGCAAATAAGCTTCTGCATGTCTTCCCATTCTTGACTGCCTAGTTAAGTAGTATAAAAAAGAACCACTGCAGTATAAATTCAGCTGTGTTCTGGTCTGTCTCAGGCATGTTCATCTCAGTGTCCAGATAAAGTGTGATCACTGATTCATGAGACATTCTGCACTCCCCACTTCCTCTGTCAGTGGAAATCCTGCTCCAGGTTGATCAAAGGACCCTGAAGTCGTACCCCAGATCTCTCCCATTTACTGCTGTCAATAGAGATGAGGTAGAAAGCAGAAGGAAAACAGGGCAATCAGCACTAACTTACTAAATCTACTGTCAAGCACATGGGTGTAACTCTCATGAACAGGTTCTGCAGGCTGACTGCGTAACTATAAAAAACGTTTCAACTCCAGAGCCAGGGGAAGAAAGCCCTTGAAGAGACCCAATATCAGACATCATTTGCAGAGGTACATTTTTTTGATCACATTACTTCATCTCAACTGCAAAAAATTCTAGCTCACAGCTGGACCTCCTGGTTTCTTTCTCCTCCAAAATTATATCCTGCTCCCCATTAAACTGATTTAATAGCCTGCTTTATTGGTGATTGTCTCTGGCAGCTGATTCCACATTTTATACAAAGAAAATCAGCCTGAATTTGCTTATGCAATGCTCCAACTCATTATCTTATTTAAGACACCTGGCTGTAGTACCCTGATTTCTGCAGACGCAGATCTTTGAAAATACAATCAGAGTGGTATTGCCTGCTCACTCTGGCCAGTTTTAGCTTCATGGAGGGATGGCCATAGCCCCCCAAGCCTCCCCTAGTGCCACTGCCACTTGCCCCATGCAGCCTGTAGCAGCTCTGCCCACCCCACTCCTGCCTGCAGCACAGCCCACCCCGCCGCCAGGAAGAGGCTTGCACTCCCAGGAAGACATAACAAGGGCTGCTGCCCTTATCGAGGTGCCTGCCCCCTCACCGCTCCAGCGGCAGGGGCAGGGGCATGGCCCCCTTAGGCAAGGGGGGTTATTTCCCCCTGTCCCTCAAGCATCTTGTGGAGCGGGCAGGGAGGGAGCTTATTCTGCCACTCACCCTGCACAGGGAGCAATCGGTGGAGGCAGCAGTCAAGGCTGGCAGACCCTAGCCATGGTCCCCAAGGGGAGGAGGGGGGAATAAACCCCCCTTCTGCCTCAGGGGGCCATGCCAGCCAGAGTCTAGTCACATCCCCCACCCCCACTGCTGCAGCAAAGAGGGGGGAGCACCAGGCAGACCCTGGGCCAGGCCCATGCTGGTGGGGCAGGGAGGAGGGAATTAAACCATTCCCTGGCCAGTTCTCTTAAGGCTACTGCCAGGGTTGGCCACACCCCTGCCGCTGGAGCAGCGAGCCGAGAAATGCCTGGTAGGGTCATGCTGGTGGGACAGGGGAGGTAGGGGGAATAAACCTCTTCCCTACCACCTTCGCCTTAGGGGGGCCGGCATCTGGCTATGCCCTCACCCCAACTCTGGCTCCAGAGCACACTGGGATGCTGAGGGACCGTGGTTTAACTTAAACCAGGAAGGGGTCAGGGACAGAAGTTGCATAAACTGATTTGAGCTCAATCAGTGAAGTCTGATACTACATTCAACCAAGTTTATCTCAAATCAGTTTCAGCCATCTTCAAACTGGTTTGTGTGCACTGAACGTCTGTTCTGTTACAGGTTTAAACCAGTTTCTGATCACTTAAATTGGTTCATGTGTAACTTCTGTCCCTCACCCAGTGAACCATCTTACACAGTACTGTGGGAAATTGTGTCTTTAAGAGGTTTCCACAAGTGCCAATTGGAAGTGGTTCTTATGCAGGACAGAGACCCAACAATTAGACAGTGAATGGAGTAGACATCTATCAGAATCCTTGACACAATGGCAGAATGGGATTTCCTATCCCTTAACTCCTGACATGCCTTGGTATTCACAAAGGAAAGCCAATGATTCTTACTGCAGCTGTTCTGCTCTTCCTCACTGTTTACAAACTAGTTGCAGTACTAGCTTACTAAATCTACTCTCAGGCACATGGGCGCAACTCTCAATGAACATGATCTTCCACTCAGTTGTCTTGGCCAAGTTCATCCGTGACTTAAGCGGCACAGGTTTCACACTAAGCCACTCTGCCCTGCTGTACACGGCCATAAGCAATGTTATTCCATATTTACTCAGATGTAAGAATGCATGCCATATTTTTATGTTACTTATTCCAGTTAATTCCTGTGGAGTTACTACAGGTTCACTCTGGTGTAAACAAGATCAGAACCAGGATCACTGACTTGAGTGCCAGCTCTTAGTATCCAAAGAAAACTTATTTCCCCAAATCATTGGATTGGCTTGAAAGATGTATAAAGATGTATATTGGAGTTTGTTGTTATTTGCCTTCATGTATTTGGGTCTTTGGGGTGTCGCTGGGATACATTTTCAAGGTTTTCTCCACAACTCTGACGGCTAGAAGCAATTTTTTGTAACAAAAGCTGCAATCCCTTCTAATCACATGCCTAAAGGAGCTGTGGCATTAAGAAAATCATCAAGGATCAAGGGATCTGTGACATAATCATGAGAGCTGGCAATGCTACATTGACTTTGTGGATGAGTGCAGAAGCAAGACAGAAAATTGGATGTCAGCACAGTAAGCAAAACCTAGAAGTAATCCAACTCAAAAGTACTTCACTTTCCTCTTTCATTTATAAAGAAAGACAGAATGAATAAGGCTTCCAGGTTCCAGTGGACCACTAAATAATTAGGGGTCTTACAAAAACCACTTCTTTTGGTACAGAAAATGCAGAAAGGCACAGGCCCAAGCTCTCTGCTGATGTAAATGGTTGCAGCCTCATTTGAATCCAATGGCTCTATTGAAACTACTGGACCTGCACCAATTTGCATGAGCAACCATTTAAGCCTGAAATCAGATTTGCAGAGCACACCAGGGCATTCAAACGGGCTTGCTCCTACTTCTAACCAAGCAAAGGATGAGGGAATAAACTGTAACCCCAGCCAAGCTGTGCGCGCTCTGGAGAGAGGCGTTTCAGCTGCACCTGTGCTTTTGATGACTCAGCAGTTCTGGCCCAAACCTGAAGGGGAACAAGGTCAGGACAGCTGTTTTGTTTTGTTTTCTCAAAGGTTTTCTCTGTGCAAACATGGCCTCCCACCAAAACAATAATGTTTTTACCAAGTGGACAAAGTTAAATAATTAATCTGGCATTTTGTCCAGTCTGATCTCCTGCTCTGAGTCATGCACTGTGCATCCCGGGGAGAGGGCGAGCAAGGAGGCATCCTCATTTGTCTTGGACTGCTGCAAACAGGCCAGACAACAACAACCACCCCACACACAGCATGAGCTTTCCTCTTACCCTAAAGGGCAGGCAGCAAGTACTGCCTCACCCACCATTGCTTTAATAGGCTCCTGTCCACACCCTCTGCTGGGCAGCACTGTTGAGTGAGTAGCATGCCAGAGGCAACATTGTGAACTACTCTCCCTATGAACCTCAGTATGAGACTGCCAGCAGGCCTGAACCGTCTTGCAGGTAACACATTGCTCACAAGCTATATGTTGGAGACTGGGCAAGAACCCATATTTAACCATGTATAAAAATAATCAAAGACATGATACTGAGAAAAGAAAGACAACCAGAGGACTGCTTAGCTTTGCTGGGATGGTTTGGTCAGCCAGGGTTTCTTTAGAGGTTGATCAAATGGTCACACTTTGTAAGCAGGCATGATCCTCCTGGGATGGAGATGTACTTTGGAGCAGACACACAGGCAGTCATACAGCCATGCTGGGTTCAGAAAAATAGGGGGTGCCTTATGTGCTACAGAAGGATTCAACCCAAGTGAAGGTAATGGCATATCTAGCAGCTTCCTATAATTCTGGATCGTTTCAGAAGAGGGCATCATAAGTTTAATCAGGAGTTCTTGCTCACCCAGGGCTCCTTTCCACCCCCACAACTTAACCTGGAAAAGTTGCCTCCTCTTTATGCTGCTGTATTTCTTCTCCCTTTCCCCACACACCCTCCCATAGCAGATTTACCACAACTGGGTTCCTGTTCCTGGGGGTGATTTTAGCAATGAGACTGTGATTATTTAGATCAGATCCACATGTGCTCTACCGGAAATGCTACATTGCATCCCAATGAAATCATAGAGTTAGATCTTCAAGGAGAAGCTGGGCACCACAATGGTGGGCATGGCAGCACTTAAATTGCAGGCACCTGGCTGCAAATTGAATTCACAAAATCCAAGTTTGACCCCAAAGCTCCTAGTATGGTGAGTGGGGAAAGTTGTGGGCCTGAGAATGGGATCTACAACAACCAGCATGCCAAATGAATAGTCACCTATGATGGCCAACACAAAAGCTAAAAAGGGACTGCATCTTAAGCCTATCTCGATCTCCTCTCCATAACCAAGGCATCTTGCTTTGGTTGTACTGAGGAGCCTTCCTCAAACTAGGATTCACAGAATTAAGCATCTAGCCCCCCTGCCTTTTTTTTTTTTTTTAATCATGACTGGAGGAGGAGAACCCCATCCCCTTTTATCTGATAGTTCAATAGCTAGAACATGAATGCAGGATGTGCAAAACCTGGGTTAAGTTCCTTCTTCTGTCTTGTGGATCTGTATATAACTATCCCTTTGCTTAAAGTTGTGTGTGTGTAAGCCTTTGCATAACTGGGGCCTTTGGCCTTACATGAGACTTAAGTGATGCATAACACCTTGTTCAGACCCTGTGGACCCAGGTGAACTCACTCCTTATTAGTACAGATGGAGAGGAGATTATGCCAGAGGAGCTGCTGGCTGTGATTCTGACATCGCTTTGAAACAAATGGAGATAAATCCACAATGCGCTGTGGAGCAGAGTCCCTTGGTGGAGTGTTTAGATTGCTCAGCAGCCAAAGCAAATACATTTCCGCAGCAGGTTATAGAAGGCTGTTAATCCAGCCATGCAACCAGTTCCTTTGAGCTGAAAAATGGTCTTCCTTTTTTTGTATTCAAGCCTGTCAGCTACCATGCCCCTGGTAAAGTTCACTGATTTCCAAGTCTTCACTTAAGGAGCTACATTATAAATAAGAGGGAGGGTGATTTTTTTTTAAATATTACAAAAATATTGAATCACTGCAACTCTGACTCATGCTTTTCATCAGTTTCCCTTTTACTTGTTTTTCCTTTTTCATATCTTCTCAAACACATTGGCGCAGCTCCTTGTGTGGTGCACGTGGGCACAGTTCCATTACTTTCTAAGTGTCATAGCTCACTGTTGAGGTTGCTAGGACCCCAGAGACCAGTTGAAGATTTCCCCCAGCTCCTGGACAAAGCCATCACTAGTCTGAGGACTTGCACAGAAATCGGGCCCATGTTCTCCCAGAAGGTTTGGAAAAATCCAACAAATCCTTCAAGGAACTTTGGCTAAATTGAAAGTTTGGGTGAGCAACTGCAGCTGGGTTCATTGTTTGGACTGCAGATTTTATAAACTGCAGTTTTGTGTAGCTACCTATAGGAAAAAGCAAGATGTCTTTCCAAACCACCAAGCTCAGGCTCAGGGGAACTAGCTTCAGTTCCCTCTTCTATCACAATGCCCCATGTGAGCATAGCCAAATCATGTAGTTTCTCTGGGCCTCAACTCCCCAGTGGTAAAACAAAGATAATGCTGCTTTCTTGGTCTGTGTCATCTAGATTGGAAGCTCTTTGGGACAGCAGCTGACTTGCTGTAGTTTGCACACCACCTAATATGAGGAGGGCTCTAGTTGCTACTAACCCAGACAGCTCTTTGCCTTCACTTGTGACAGAGGAGCCTGACCATTTTCTGTCTGGGTTTCTAGCAGCAGAAGCCAGAGTGGCTGCAGTCCTATGTGTTTGCTCAGTTCTGTAAGTCAGCCCTGTGAAGCCCAGGAACTGGGGAAATCTTCCTTCAGGCCTCTGTAGCTCATTTCCAGCCCTCATACCTGCTGCCTGTAACAGCCTGAGTAGTGACTAGACTTGGCTCCCTTTTATTAACAGCTCTGCTTGGCATAGACTTGAGTCCTAGAGCCCGCATGCAATTTCTGCCTGGAATAGCTCACTGCTCAATCCCAAGAGCAGTGCCTTCGAAGACTCATCTCCCAAGAGCTGATCGAGTGAACGTGGTAAGGATTGGTTTTGTAACGGAAAAGCACATTCAAAAATCACATCTCCTCTGCTTTCTATTCAATGTTAACTGCAGAGTTTAGGGATCATCATACTGAAGCAGTAGAAAGCACAGCTCCATTCGCTGCTCACAGCACTTTCCTCTGACAGGCAGGCAGCACCTTAGCTTTGTGTCCCATTACATTGCTCCTCCCACATCACCACTTCGATAGTAAGCTGCTATCGAAAGCAACGGGACTGCTCAAGTTAGCAAGTCCGGCATGCTGCAGTGAGAGTTTGCAGGATCATTCTTCTAGTCCATGACTTCCCCCAGTAGAAATTTCTTCTTAGAGCTCAGTTAGCACACCAGGCTCTCTCTTATCTAATACCTCTATGTCAGTGACCCTGGAGTCACCGAGGATGGTGGGTATCAATGTCTTCCCTTGTAAACATGTGTAGGAAGTCTCTGTTCATCACTCCCATTCCCCCTTCTATTCTTGTGCATGTCTTCTGACAGCCCATTTTCTGTTGTTCTGCCTTCATCCTGTCTGCATCTCACTGCCAATGATAGCAAGAAAACATTGTGGGGTGAAATACCGCTGGAGATGCAGCTGAAGATAATTAATGTATTCTGTGGTTTGCGTCTTTCTGTAGCTGCCTGTAAGAGGAATGGTGCCTTGAAGAGGGAATCAGACATGCTTTGCTCTGTCACATTAAGAGATGCTTCAAGGAGTTGATTCCCTGGCCCTTCTGGCACTGCCACAAGCCAATGCAGAACAAAGGAAGCATTTCTCTTGGCTGACTCCTATCAGGGCACCATCCTCTTGAGAGGCAGGGCCATGGCCACACCCAGCCTATCCACAACAGTGAAGAGAAGGCAGGCTGCATCCTTCATAATGGTACCAGAACTGAGTCCCAAGGCTAAGTTCTATCCCAGTTCACTTCTACATCCTCTCTGCTCTTCTCTGTGGACTGCAGCTTAAAACCATAAGTTGTCAGTGTAGAATCACAGACGTACGCAGGCAGAGCCAAGATGATACAGCAAGAGCTCTCAGCTTCCTGCCTTTTTTTTCCACCCATTTCATGGATTCATAGATTGTAAGGCCAGAAGGGACCTTGGAAGATCATCAGGTCCAGCCCCCTGCACCAAGCAGGAAAGATAACTGGGAGTCAGGTGACCCCAGCAAGGTAACTATCTAGTCTCCTCTTGAAGATTTCTGGGTATCTGGAAGGGTGTTTTGTCAATGCTGTTTCTCTGAGTTGTGCTCGCCAAGGACCTTTGGCCATATGATGCTCATAAACCAGGTTTGAATACTTCCACTGACATCAGTGGAGATCCTGCAGCCAATGGAGGGCAGTGGGTGGTGCAGAGTGTGCTGCAACGGTTGCGCTATGGCGAGCCAGTTGCAACATAAATAGCAATGCATGAGCTGCTTTGATAACTGCGTGTCTGGAGAACCATTAATTTATCTCAGTCTCTTTATCTTTAAATGCTTGGTGTTACTAGCAAGTCAAGTTTGACCTGTAGCCCCGCCCCAGTCCTAGTGCTGTCAACATTCAGCAACAAATTGTTATTATTTGTGTTACCATAAACTCCAGAC
The DNA here is from genome assembly GCF_052110815.1 of Crocodylus siamensis. NCBI lineage: Eukaryota > Metazoa > Chordata > Crocodylia > Crocodylidae > Crocodylus > Crocodylus siamensis. Next base: position 62,448,491 of record NC_143402.1, read on the forward strand.
ATAACCCAACCTCTCTTGTGCAAGATGTTATACAAACAGATTAAATGAACAGTCCCTACCCCAAAGAAGTCACAGAAAAAATGTTCTTTCATCACTGTTAGCAATTTGCATGTAGCACAGATGCCAATTACAGCAAACCCTGCAACTACAAAAAAATAGTTTGAGTAGTTGGGCACCCTGTATATTCATATAAACAGTCTCTGTGCCATATGTTGCTGTAATACTAGCCTCTTTTGGTGTGAGCCAAATTTCCATCAACAAACTAAGACTTAAGACTAAGTACAGACAGGCAAAAAGCCCAACACTGAATTGATTCAATTTTCACCTGTTAGTTTAAGCTGCTGGAAATGCAGCCACATGCCTGCTGCGGCCCAGGCCAGAAGCCAGGGGGCACTAGAGCATGCCATCCTGCTGGGGTGGAGAAGACAGCGTGAGCCAAGGCTAGCCCACCTGCCCTGCAAAGCATCCTGGGATGCTGGGGAAGTGTGAGTGAACTTAAATCTGGAGGGGATCTGGGACAGAAGTTCAATATACTGTTTTAATCTAAATCAGTAAAACCTGATACTATACCCAGCCACGTGCGTGATCAGAGGTCAGGAAAACAGATTTTACGATGATAGGCTGAGAGACATGGGACTCTTTAGCCTGGAAAAGCGTAGGCTCAGGGGTGATCTGGTGGCCACCTATAAGTTTATCAGGGGTGACCACCAGGATCTGGGGGAACGTTTGTTCACCAGAGCGCCCCAAGGGATGACTAAGTCAAACGGTCACAAACTCCTGCAAAACCGTTTCAGGCTGGACATAAGCAAGAATTTCTTTACTGTCCGAGCCCCCAAGGTCTGGAACAGTCTGCCAGCGGAGGTGGTTCAAGCACCCACATTGAACACCTTCAAAAGTAAATTGGATGCTTATCTTGCTGGGATCCTATGACCCCAGCTGACTTCCTGCCCTTTGGGCAGGGGGCTGGACTCGATGATCTCCCGAGGTCCCTTCCAGCCCTAATGTCTATGAAATCTATGAAATCTAGGTTTATCTTAAACCAGTTTTGGCCATTTTGAAAGCGGTTTATGTGCACTGAATTTCTGTTGTGTTACAGATTTGAACTGGTTTCCGATCACTTATACCGGTTTATGTGTAATTTCTATCCCAAGCCTAAAGGTTGACTAACATGCATGGAAAATCCTTATTGGTGCACTCATGCACCAGTGCCATCATAATAGATTAAATATTTTCACAAAGCAGATTGTGACTCTTGGGTGCTCACTGCCACATGCTTCACTGATATTAATTGGTTGGCAAGATTCCAGAAGAGTTTCCATGTTTGTACAGAAAAATACTGGGATTCACATTAGGGATAAAAATGCATGCAGGTTTGAATTTGCCCAGCTTCAAGCCATACACTGACCTCTACTTGAAACTTCCTCTCTGTGTAAGTGACTTTGTAGTTGTTAGGTTTCTTTCCTCTTCCTTTGAAATTTCTGGTTCCTGTGAAAGAGAGATGGATGAGAAGGACCAGTATTCTCCTTGGATGTGATCCTAGGGTAAGACAAGCTCATGGTAAAAATGTCAAGAACTTTTTTGCTCCCTTTGCTGGTTGATACAAACAAACTGCAACTACTGACCTGCAACAAACAATATTTACCAATTATTATTTATTTGTGAATTTTTTCACTAACATCACAGCCATGCTTAAGAGTCCCAATCTTTGATGTCTGAAATTGTTCATCTGCTTGAGAATGCCTGGAAAAGAACTGTATACAGTGTCACCATCTAGGCTAATGGAGTCTTTCTGGGATTCCTATCCATTATTTTGACAGCAACATGGCTAAATTAAGCTTTCCACTCTTTCAGTTTTAGTGGTCAAATATCTACCAAGTGCTCAGCCATGATTCCTTAGCTTGTGTTTAAGGCAACCAGGATTCCCAAGTGGTTTCATATTCACATATTAGCCAGACTCAAGCTTCTGAGATCAGACAAGATCAGGCACATTCAATTTGGCATAGACGTCTAAGATGTGTGTTGGCCTCTAGTGCCAAAGTGTAGATTTAAAGTTAAACTTGAAGCTTCTTAAAAGAGAAAAAATAAAAATGAAGGAATGTAAAGCCCACTAAAAGTAACCCTGTTATGGTTCATTGTCAAAGAGACCTGCCTATAATTTAAATGCTAATCCAGTGAAAAATGTCCTCAGCAATTGTGAGTGATACATTTTAGAATTCAAAGAGCCAGATGGTTTTCAGCTGGTGTAATGTAATATAATCTACTGAAAGGAAAGGAATTTCATTTTTTATTTCAGTATAGCTATATCACTTTACACCAGTTGAGAACCTGGCCCATAATTCTTGCTTTCAGTGCACTTAGTGCTTGCATGGTGTAGGCCTGACACCCCTGGAGTATGAGGCCATGGGTTTATCAAGATAGCAATAACTGCACTGCACATCCATGTCCTGATGCCTCAACCTACTCACACCACTCCTAGGAGTGAATGTGGAATTCAGTTTCTATGGATAATTCAGTGCTTGACTGTTCTGACTAGCCTGCCAAGAAGGTAGCTAACAAATGCTAACTGTGGTGATGCTGAAAGCGCTGTACTGCACCTCACTAAACCTGCTTTACATAGGCTACCAAACAGATACCTGGTGGGGTGCCAACATTTGGGGCCTTTTGGGCACTGCTGAAATGAAAACGAACATGAATATGAGTAACTTACTGAGGCAAATAGTCCTATTCAACTCACATCTAAGGGGTAGGCCAGAGTCTATTTCTCCAAGCCCCAAAAAACATTATAAAATCAAAATAGCTAAGAGGACTTGAAAAAATTATTTTACAGCAAGTAAGTAATGAAGAAAATCAGATCAAATAGACAAATGGCCATAGCGATGCTTTCCCATGCCCCGGAAGGTTAACACAACAGTGCCAGGTAGGGAAAGCCAGAAATGTGAGGCACTTGAATAGTTTGAAGTTGGCTATGCTGCCAGATGAGAGTAAGGAGCACTGCCTGAGCAGGGTGTGGAAAGATTGTTCTACAGATTAATTATTTGTATTATTAATTTCATAGATTTCATAGATTTCATAGACATCAGGGCTGGAAGGGACCTCGGGAGATCATCGAGTCCAGCCCCCTGCCCAAAGGGCAGGAAGTCAGCTGGGGTCATAGGATCCCAGCAAGATAAGCATCCAATTTACTCTTGAAGGTGTTCAATGTGGGTGCTTGAACCACCTCCGCTGGCAGACTGTTCCAGACCTTGGGGGCTCGGACAGTAAAGAAATTCTTCCTTATGTCCAGCCTGAAATGGTTTTGCAGGAGTTTATGACCATTCGACCTAGTCATCCCTTGGGGCGCTCTGGTGAACAAACGTTCCCCCAGATCCTGGTGGTCTGAGGGACCCCAGTGGTCACAGGGCACCACGATGAGTGACTTCCATCAATTACAACCCTCTGGGTCCGACCACAGAGCCAATTTCCCAGCCAGTGGATCGTGGTGGAGCCAAGGCCACAACTGGCCAGTTTGGCCAAGAGGTGATCATGGGATACCAGATTGAAGGCTTTTTTGAAGTCAAGATATATGACATCAATCTCTTCTCCCTCATCCAGGTGATAGGTCACCTGGTCGTAGAAGGAAATGAGATTGGTCAAACAAGATTTTATTGTACTGTACCAAAATTTTATTGTACTGGTTCCGAAAGGGACCAGCCAAGGTCAGGGCCTAGTTGTGCTAGGTGCTGTTACAAACATTTAATAAGAGTCAATTTAATAAACATTTAATAGAGCCTGAAGAGTTCACGCTCTATACTGGTACATAAAGAGGTGGAAGGGAAAACAAGATACAGACAGCTGATGTGACTTACCCACATACACATGACTGGTCAGTAGCAGAGTTGGGAATTAGCATCAATAGGTATCCTCCAAGCTGCACTCTCTTGCCTGCAGCTGGCCTAAGTCCTCAGTTTCAAGACATTCACTTGCAGTCTTTAAGGAACAGGAACAAAGGCAACTTAACTGAAATTGTTCAATACTGCTGAGAAGACATTTAAATGGGAAAACATCCCAAACCCCATGGTTTTCAAGAGAGTGAACACTCAGTGGCTGCCTGTTTATGAAGAGAATGACAGGACTCTCCAGCGATCACTGTATATGTTTGTACAAAAGAGGAAAAGAAGAGATTAGCCTAAGTTGTAGATTGAATTTCTTCAGAGGGATGAACAAGAATTGAGAAGTAGCAACATACACCAGAAACATTTATGACAAGGTTAAAGGATCCTCATATTAACAAGGCAGTAGGTCAAGAGAACGTACATTTGATCCTCCTTAAGGAAAGGCAGACACAGAAAGAGGAGATGCTTTGGCAAGTTCAATAGAACCCCCAGGAGACCTGAATGCAGGCCACATATCTCAGTAATTCAACGAGGATCAGCAGAAAAGTTTAGAGAAGAAGCACTTTGACACATGCTGCAGGGCAGGGGGGGAGACGTTGCACAGATTAGGCAACCTGATGGGAAGAACATGGCCTGAGCAGAGGGAGCCCCATTTCAAGAAGGCAAAGCCATGCCAAGTAACAGACTGTATCTATCCAAATATTTTAGGTGAACGAAAGAAAAACCCCGCTGGGATTTTCAGCGTCCACTGTTAATATAGAAACTATCACATATTATGTCTGAAGAGGTAATAAATGAAGGGCAGCCAAAAACACGAGCTTTTCAAACCGAAAACCAGATCCAAAATACATTAGGTTCACTTTCTGGCCCATAGTAGTGAATACAGGCACTAGGACCTGGCCTGAGCAGGGGCTAAAAATAGGATATATTTGCCTCTAGGTCACCCATTGAAGTCTAGGCCCAAATTAATGGTGTCTGATACTTAGTGACCCCAAACCATTTTCTAGCATACAGGTGCCCCCTACAACAGACCTACGATGGAAATGTAACACTTCTGTTATTAGAAGCCTAGGGCACAAAACATGTGAGTGGTATTCAGGTGCTCAGTCACCACAGTTTCCATAAACTCCTCAGATTTGGGTTTGAATTCAAGCCCACACAAACAACAATGTTCAGTCAATAGTCAGGGCTGTTGAATTAGTTTAGAGGCAAAGGTGATCAAGATATGGCCCGTGAAGCCTTGTCATCCAACCTGCAGGGCTCTCCATGGGTCTGGAAATTTGGCAGTATAGTAAGCAGTGGCCATGTTAAATGCTGGCACCACTCATCTTACTACTAAATGTCCAGACCTGTGGGGAGCCTTATGGGTGGGATCCAGAGTGCAAAGCTGTATCATCTGGTCCATGAGGCCAGAGATGTGGCAGCAGGAGGAGCAACAGCTGCCATAGCACCAGGAACCACATCAATTAACAATGCTGGAACCAAACTACAGCCCACAGACAAAATGATGTGGCTCTGTGCACTGGATCCTGCTCCCAGGCGAGCCCTGTGTCACTCACCTGGCCTGTGGGGCCAGATGAGTTGGATACCATTGAATTCACACTGAACTGGGCCCAGATTCCCTCTGAGGAGTTACACCTTTCTGTTGAACCTGGGCCAAAATCTGGCAAAAACACAGCAGAGTCTAAATGTGTAACAACATTTTTTTCAGTCTTGATGGAGGACTTCATCTCTAGTAAGGAAATGGAGCTAGGAGGGAGAGCAGGTCTAAGCGAGAGAGAGGCTGCAGGCAGGATCCTCAGGCTCGATCAGCTCCAAAGTGGAACTCAATCTGCCCCCCACCCCGCAACGACCCAACAGGCTGTTGGGTCAGGAGGGGCACTCTAACTCACGGCACTTCATGTAAAGCTCCGTGAGATAAAGCAGGCCTGCACGGCTGTCGGTGCCCTTTCTGAAGGATCTTGGTAATGCAGAGAAGGAGGAGAGGACAAGAAATAATGGGCACAATCTGATTGAGGATTGCTTCAGGTTAGACGTAAGAAAAAACTTCTTTACAAGTCAAGTGCTGAGGGTTTGGAACAGGCTCCCCCCGGGATCAGTATGGTCATCCACCCTGGCAATCTTCAAAAAGCGTCTGGACGCCCACCTTGCTGGGAACATCTGATCTCAGCAGTCTTTCCTGCCCATGTGCAGGGGGGGCTGGACCCAATGATCTGTAAGGTCCCTTCCAGCCCCTAACAACTATGAAACTATGAAGAGAAAATAAACAGAATGCTACACCACCCACTAGCTATGCTAAACTTCTTCAAAGGGTAACCAGGCTCCAGCTTAGTGTTATGATATATTGTACTTCAGGACTTAGAGTTGCATTCCTGAAATAAGACCCTCTAGAACACCAAAGATATACAAATACTAGGGCTATTCTAAGATCAAGAACAAGATATTAATATATCTCAGAAGCATACAACTTGAAGGGGCAGGGGGCAACCTGAATGAAAACAAACACAAACAGAGTGCTCTTCTATTTTGAGGTACAAGTGTGAAAGAATAATGATGTTGGGAATATTCTTCTGGACAAGGACCAATTTTAAGTAGGAATTCAGGACAAGACAAAGTACCTACTGGTCCTGCTACCACAAAACCCTAACCAGCACTATCAGGGGAGAGCTCAGTTCAAATCAAAGGGAACGTTTGCCCAAATTGTTGCACAAATTTCAGTTTTTAAGTTAGGAAAGCCTCACAGACTCCAGGCCAGACCCTCAGGTTATGCGTTTCAAACTAGCGCCATTGTGCATTACGGCCTTCTGATTTTTTGCCCCTTGCTTCCCCAAGTGATTGGTGGAATTCTTTCAAGGCTGCCTGGGGTGACCATTATCTCAACTATTTTGTTGGGATCGGGTGCATTAAGTCCGGTCTGGCTGTAGAATTTCCTACCTCATGATATAGTGCGACTCCTGGAGAAAAAAAATGCTTTTCCCATTTCATTAGTCAATCTTCCTCCTTTGAGGCATCTTGGCCACATGAAGTAATTACACTCATTGTTTTAGCCACAAGGAAAACTAACATATAGCTTGGGACCATGCACTATGTAAGGACCCTATGTATGGTTCCTACTTAGATAAAATCTTGGTCAGTGGCAATTATAATCAGTGGTCATTCTACTTGAGCCTTGGCTGTGGGACTGAGTCCTTGTCATGTTTCTGACAGTTTCAGCCCTCTTTGACGAGGTCTCACTGGAGTCATGATTAAAAGAGAGCAAGCCAAATGAAATTCCTTTTATGCACACGCGGGATCTTCTTTCTGATTCTATTTTCTGATTCTGTTGCTGTTGGAAAAGGAAAACCAAAGGGGAAATCATTGTGTCGCTTAGTGGACAGACAACAGGACTGGGGCTTTGGAGATAGTGTTCTGCTCCTGGTTCTGTTCCTGATTTGCTGAACAACCAAGGGCAATTCACTCCATTACTCGGTACTGCAGTTTCCCCATCTAAAAAAGAGAAAATAGCACTAACTTCCCCTGTAAAGTGCTTCAAGACGTATGTATGAAAAGTGCTAGGTAACCCCTAAGATTGTTATTATGATAGCTAGTGCTGGCATTTGTGTGTGCTAGAATCCTTTGCGTAGTTCCATAGTGTAGTGCTTGGGGTCAGAAGGGACCTAAACAGATCATCAGGTCAGACCCCCTGCCCCGGGCAGGAATGAGTGCGGGGTCATAACACCCCGGCCAAATATCTTTCCAGCCTCCTCTTGAAGACCACTAAGGTAGGAGAGAGCACCATCTCCCTTGGGAGCCCATTTCAGAGCCTGGCAGCCCTAACTGTACAGTAATGTCCCCTGATGTCCAGCCTGAACCTTCTCTCTAACAGTTTGTGGCCATTATTCCTAGTAATCCCAGGTGGTGCCCAAGGGAACAGAGCCTCTCCCAATTTCTGCTGGTCCCCACTGATAAGTTTGTAATTGACCACTAGATCCCCCCTCAGCCTTCTCTTGTGGAGGCTGAATAGGTTCAGGCCCTTTAGCTTCTCCTTGTAGGGCCTGCCCCACTGCCCCTTGACCATGCAAGTGGCCGTCCTCTGGACCCTCTCAATGTTGTCCACATCCCTCCTGAAGTACGGTGCCCAGAACTGGATGCAGTACTCCAACTGCGGCCTGGCCAGCACCGCATAGAGGGGAAGGATCACTTCCTTGGACCTGCTTCTGATGCATCTGTAGATGCACGACAAGATGCGGTTAACCATACTGACCGCATCCTCGCATTGGCGGCTCATGTTCATCCTGGAGTCAACAGTGACTCCAAGATCCCTTTCTGCCACCGTGTTGACAAGAAGGGTGTTCCCCAGCCTATCGGTGTGTTGCTGGTTCCTTCTCGCTAGATGCAGCACCTTGCACTTGTCTGCCTTGAATTCCATCCTATTCTTATCTGCCCACCTCTGTAACCTGTCTAGATCTAGCTGGATTCTGTCCCTCCCTTCCAGCGTGCCCACCTCACCCCACAACTTGGTGTCGTCAGTGAATTTGGACAGTGTGCTTTCCACACCCACATCCAGATCACTGATAAAGATGTTGAACAGTACAGGACCCAGGACCGAGCCCTGGGGGACTCCACTGCCCACATCCCTCCAGGTCGAAGACAACCTGTCCACCACCACTCTCTGGGTGTGACCATCTAGCCAATTTGCCACCCATCTGACTGTGTAGGCATCAGTGCCGCAGTCATCTAGTTTTTTTGAGAGAATGTGGTGGGAAACAGTGTCAGAGGCCTTCTTAAAGTCCAGGAAGATGACATCCACCCCAACACCCTTGTCCACGGACTTTGTGACCTGATCATAAAAGGAAAGCAGGATCTGCCCTCAATTAACCCATGTTGGTTGCCCCTGAGCATTACCTCCCCTGCTGGGCCCTTGCAGATGTGCTCCTTGATAATTTTCTCAAAGGTCTTCCCAAGGACCAAGGTGAGACTAACGAGTCTATAGTTACCCGGGTCCTCCTTTCTCCCCTTCTTGTAAATGGGGACCACACTGGCCCTTTTCCAATCCTCTGGTACCTAGCCAGTGACCCATGAGCACTCATAGAGCCGTGCCAGGGGCCCCGCTATGATCCCTGCCAATTCCCTCAGCACTCTCAGGTGAAAAGCATCTGGACCTACTGATTTAAATACGTCCAGCCCCTCCAACAAAATTTCCTAGCTAGGTCATCCCTGACTTGAGGCATAGCAGTGCCTCCCCTGGGTCTGTCCATACTCCTAGTGGGGGAAATGTCCTGGTCCCTGTTCAGGAATATGGAGGCAAAAATCTTTAGGTTCCACCGAGATTTGAACTCGGATCACTGGATTCAGAGTCCAGAGTGCTAACCATTACACCATGGAACCCCTGAGTAAGCACAAAAACCTCAGTTGCCACACAGGCATTTATCCATTTGTATAACTGTGAAGCCCCATCCTAAGTCTCACTGAAGCCCATAAAAGCTGTAGCAATTCAGCCCCTATCAGGATTTGTCCATGTGTCATAACGTTCTCTCAGTGACAGCCAATCCAACAACTCAGCTGAGGGTTGTTTTCCCCCTAAAAACAATATGAAGAGATATGAGAACCTAAAAGGCTGCAAACTAAGCTTTCATTGAAAAGAATAGATGGTACATACCTGATGTATAGCCCTTTTCTGCCCACAGTTACACTTGTGCAGCCCCTTCATGACCATAAGGATCTTGATTTGAAGGCAAAATATTCAAAGACCAATTTTTTGCCCTTGGGAATCCTGGGACTCCAAGAAGAGAGAAAAATTACAATATCTCTTCTAGAGAAGTTAATAACCACTACAGCCAGCTGGGCCTCTGCTAAGGCAGTGTTTCCAAAAGTAAGAGCAGTGTGTGTGAGTGCATGCATGTGTACGAGGAGGTCAGAATGTTTCTAAGTGATCATGTTTCCTCTAGGGTCAGGTCTAGTTTCTGTGCCAGCCAGAGAAAACTCCTACGTCCCAGCCTGCTAAAGCAAGTCTGCATGAAGTTTCCAGTTCTATTGGAAATGAAAAACACTGCAGATCCTCCTCTCATTTATACCACTGAAAATCTGAGGTCTTGATTTACCAAATAGTAACTGAGACCTCAAACCTAACCTTTTGTGTTCAGAGCAGATCGTACACAGAAGCCATCATATAAGAACAAAGCCTTTACATAGAAAGCTTTTTAATTGCACTTTACATTCAGGTTGCATTTATAAGTAATTGTAAAATGGTGAATACATGATTAGTAGACGTTCTTAATAAATGGTTTTAAACTGTTACTTATTGTTACTGAATTCAAAAGGTCAATGGGTTGTTTATAACTATAGCATGCAAACATCTATAAATGCATGCCATTCACAGCTACCACATGTTTTAACATCTATTCATGCTTTAGGAAGGATGCGAGTCCCCTGACTGTTAGTTCAGACCCTTTATAAATAGAATCCTAATAACAAATCTAATAAAAAAATTAAAATCTTAATAAAGAAGCTTTGCTTTGTGAAAAGTAGATCACCACATATAATATGGAAGGGAAAAGTGTGTACGTGAATGTGCATGGGTAGCAAGAAACATAAATTAATCAGCCTGTAGCAGGTTTTGATGTTCTAACACTTGGCCTGACACTTCCTTTTGTTCAGCCCAGCCCTGCTCTTCACCCTGGCATCCTAGGGGCCTCCCTGGTCTTACCTGCCACATCTAGGACTTACATATTAATTTGGGAGTCTGCCCTTTGTTCAGCCAGAGTGACATCTCAGATGCCTTTCTCCACTCTGCTCGTCACTGAGCTAACTCATATCTATCCCTTTTAAGATAAATTATGAGCCCCTACATGACACCTTGCTGGGGTCGTTTGACCCCAGTACTCTTTCCTGCCATGGCAGGGGGTCGGACTTGATGATCTGCTCAGGCCCCTTCCAACCCTACTAACCATGAAACTACTTGCCCATTGTACTACTTTGCTAGCCTTTCTGGCTCTTCAGTTTTCCCTAGCTCACCTCCAAGATCACCAACACAAATAATTCCTCAGGCCTTAATGAGTTCCATTTAGTCCTCAGACCTCGTTAAATCCCCCTCATCTAACAAGGGCTGCTAACCCTTCAGTCTGTCTCCTGGGACTCTGTATCTCTCAGCCCCTGTAGAGCAACACAATATGCACTCTACCAGAGTGCCCTCAACAGCCTCCCTTCACCCCTATCCAGGCATCCCATGCCTCATGCCAACGCTCCTAAAGCCTAGAGCATACCTTACCCAAACAAAGAAAAATTGCTCAGATTTTCTACCCTTTATAACACAACCTAAGAAGAAAGGAATAGACAGACCCTATCACCACCCTAGTCGTCTGACAGGTGTCAATACAGCTGCTTTAAAGGGAAGTGGAATAATATTCCATAATGTGTATTACAGGATAACACCCTGAAGCATGTGATCTAATATGCACTATCATTTTCATTTGCTCTAACACAATTATGGGAGTTTTTTTCTTTATAAATATCTAAATCACGTTTAACCCCACTGGAAAAACATGCCTTCCACGATATCTCAATACAGTGAGTTACAAGCAAGTTTTTTTCTTTTTCAAATTAAAAATGAGGAGGGGTCATAGTCTGATACTTTGACCTCTGGAAAGTAGGGTTATATTTCGCAGGCACTTCCACTGATTCAGTGGAACTACCCAAGGATTAAGTTGCTACTGAACATGAATATAGATGTCAGCATTTGGCCTGAAATAAAGAAATGCTCCTTAATAGCAAAACGCCATTATTCATGTACAGCTTAATCTCTGATCATAAATATGCCAGCCATGGATCCTTAAATCTGACATTTAACATCCAGAAGTCATTTATCACTCAGCACTTCTCCTTGTTTTAAATATCCAAGTCACAATGCAAACAACTTATTGGTACATTTTTCCATACTTTTGCCTATTTTGAACTGCCCTTCTCCTCCTAGCCATTCAACAGCATCAGTTAGCTTCCTTATTGATTCCAATCTCTTCTGCTCCCATCAGTGCCACCATTGTTTACCCACAAAATCTTCGGGGACTGCTCCACGCTGGCATGTCCATGCTTGTTTCCCATCAATTCCTGTGCAACTTCAGTGGTGCCATCTAATTCACATCTTTTATGTATTCTCTGATAGCAGAGGCCCTACTGAGTTACCCGGGGTGCTGTAGCATTTTAAACAGCTCTACCCAGAGCCGGTCAGCTGAAAAGCATTTGCTTCTACAAAGGGAGATGACATCAGCTGGGACAGGATAACCATGACAACCCTCCCAAGAGCAGCAGGGCTGCAACGTGTTGTTTGAATTAATAAGCAAAGTTAATTCTCAACAAGCTTTGGGCAGGACCCCTAGTTTTAATTGGCATAAATTGGGGAGTACATGGGGGGTGCGTGTGTGTGTGTTCCCAGGCACTTCAGCTCCTACAGTGATTTTTATGGTTTTTATGAGTTCCAGAAAAACGAATTTTGTGTGTGTGCACTCAAACTGGACTTTTGATTTCAAATATGAAGTCAGGTTCATGTATAACTGTGACTCGGCCAGTTCCTAAAGCCCGTACTCAATTCTCACTCAGCCAAATTCCCACTGAGACAAACCCATAGGAAGTTTGCCTCCAAGATTCGCTGTCGGATCTGACTCATGATAGAACCCAGTGATTCAGGCTCATGTGTAATCACCTGCTATGAGAGTCGGGCTGGGGAAACAATGATGGTTTTAACCCTAACTTTCTGAATCCTAGGCACATGCACAGCAAAATCATCCTTGTAATGGGCCTTATGGACTGGGGGCCCCACATTGGACTCACAAAAAAAATGGTCTATGTATATACAGTAAGTATGCTGTTATGCAGAATTAGTAAGATACGTGGATCCAGGAGGCTAATTCTCCCCACTCTTCAATTTGAACTGTGGTTGCACCCTGGGAAGCCCCATGCTGTTATTTTCTACACAGTCGCTTCCCATTATATAAACTATTAAACTGAATGAGGCAGGAAGATTAGCCTTCTGGATCCAGACTGTCTTACTCTCTGATTCTTCATATTGACATATTTATAAAACACGTGTGTCTCATTTTGGTATGATTTAAAGTTTGCACAGTACAGATTGGTTCATTAAAACAGCTGCTCACAATCTGTTAGGATAAATAGTTTCCACTCTTTTATGATAGCCCTGACAAGGGGCCAACCCAGCACCCTAGATCTAAGTGTCTTGAGTTTGGAAACATTCACAGCTTAGACTCACATGCACCTTGTGCTGCATGAGCCTATTTCACATGATTCATTTCCAGTTCTTGGCTTCAGTCATTCTTCTTTGCACCAGTATGGATCACAGGATTCCCCCATGCAGGAAACCCCCCAAAAAGATGACTGTAAAGGGAATTATGTAGTTTCCAGGACCCTACTTTGGGATTTTCTGTAGTGCTTGCTGTCACACGATGGCTGAAGAGCAACTCTCATGCTGAAGAAGTGTAGAATCATGAAGAGTAGGGCTGGAAGGGACTTCCGGAGGTCAGCTAGTCCAAGCCCCTGCCTGAGGCAGAATCATCCCTATCCAAACCATCCTACACAAACCATAAGATAAACTTGACGTAAGACTACACTAATACAACACAGACCTAGCACCCTAACCTGCCACAGGTAAAACAGGGGAATCATGGCAGCCAGTGTCCTGCTTCTATAAAATGTCTCTGTCTCACACACATACACAAACATCTCCTCCTGGAAACATGGACCCATTAGCCCTTCCATGTGTTTGCAATGATTTAACTTGCTATGCTGGATAATCAATTATCCAGAGTGTGTCATTTTCCCTCAGAGTCCTTATGCAGCTCTTACTTAATCACACAGTTGAGATGTACAGGGCCAAAGTCTGTATCTGGCAGAAGAGACCATGATGGGCTCCACACCCAGGGGAGAAAACAAGTTTTTGCTACATTTGAAGAAATCCTAGATCTGGAAGATGGAAGGTGGGGGATCCCACCATCCATGCACCTTTACAAAATAAACGTATAGTCGTCCCAGCAGCTCAACTAGTCCGAAGCTGATCTGTGGCTTAAAATTAAGAGTTCCATCCCACAGGTCTTGGGAAGGGGATTCTCGTGCAAGGCCCATTGACTCAGGCTTTTGAAACATTCCTATAATAAACCTCATGGTATAGAAAACCCAGGAGCCAAATGTAATGACTATAATAGGGATTCTTCGGGGGCTGCTAGGTACAGACTGACCCTGTGGCTCTCTCTGGACCCTACATAGATCAATAAAGAGTCTTTTACCCAATAGGTCTTTTGCTTTGGGTCTGATAGCCTCAACTGTGGCTCCTATGGGTAAAGGTCAGGATTTGACTAGGTAGATTTCTTTCTGGGAGTTCTCTTGTGTATATACTGAGGGTTAGCCCCAGTATTTTCAGTGTGTGCTCATACACAGTGCTGTTTCCAACATTACTTTGTACCCATACATTATGCTGGTCCTATCTGTTACCCCACTGTTGTCAGTTCATAGATACACAGGACCAGAACTTTGAAGTCAATACAACGCCTCGTACTCGCCACATTGACTACTCCTGATCATATTACAGCATATCCCAAGGAATATAGGCGCTCATAAATCACATGCACATCCATCCTTCTGTGAACATAATAAGGAGCAGAAAAAGCTATAGAAAATGGGACAGACTCGAGACACCCTAAAACCAAGTCAGTCCAGGGCTGCATTTTCAGGCCTTTGCCACCATACAGGCCAGAACCAGCCTGAAAGCTGCTTAGACCACAAAGCAGCTTGAAGCCAGGCTGAAGTCATGGCTGCACACTGCTGCCTGACTTGCAGGTTGGCTGTATGAAAGGGTTTGGTCTCTAATAAGCACTGGCTGCTAACTATTGAAAAAGATGCTTCTCACTGAAATAAGTGTTATATATTAGCAAACTACAATAGATCATAACTGAAACTACATTTGAGGTATAACAGGCATTCAGGATGTTGCACTGGCTGCATAGCAACATCTGTAATAACTGCTTTAAATTTAAAACCACTAGCCTGAATGTAATACAGTGTACAATGAGCATCTGTCTAGCTATAAATAAAATCTTGTCACACATCTCAAGGTAAGTATGACCAAGTTTTTCTTCACCAGTTTTGATTTGCTGGAATGACCCTTAAGATTTCTGGGCCCTAAAAGAATCAAACATGAATCCCCTCCCCTCTGGCTGGTGCAATACTACACACAATGCATGCCTGACTTGGAAAGATTAATCATGCCCAGGAAACCAGTGTTCCTGGCATCAGAGGAACCCCATTCTGTCTTCAGTTATATGAATGTTTATCTGGAGTAACTCCACTGAAGTAAGTGGGGTCACAATAGATGTATACAGCTGTGACTGAGAACAGAATTTGAACCATCTCTGATCATCAATCCTATTACTCAGCTGTCTCCCTGTGCTAATTTAGAGAATAGGATGCCTTCGCATCTCTGTTTGTACCTAATGGAGATCTAATAATAATTGATCATGATAATAATTGATAGGACTTAATAGTTGTTAAAAGTATTAAAAATATAAAGATGCAGACGGGAGCCTAGTTGGGCTTTCAAAAAAAAAAAAAACCAACCTACTCATTTTACTACAATAGCTAGGGACAGACATTACACATCAAATGGTTTAAGTGATCAGAAATTGGTTTAAACCTGTAACAGAACAGACATTGAGTGCACATAACCCAGTTTGAAAATGGCTGAAACCGGTCTGAGATAAGCCTGGTTGAATGTAGTATCAGACTTAACTGATTTGGGTCAAACGAGTTTATGCAGTTCCTGTCCCAGACCCCTTCCTGGTTTAAATTAAACCAGAGTTCTTCAGCATCTCAGGTGCTTTGCAGCCCTGGGCAGGGCTCTCTGCTCCCCCGCAGGGCTGGCCCCACCCCTCTGCTCCCTGGCTGGAGCTCAGGCCAAGACTTGCAGGCACAGCAGGTCTGCCTGGCTTCCTTCTGCCCCATCCTCTCCCTCACCACTCGCTGATCAAGCAGGGATCCCTCCCTTCTTCTTCCCACACCATGGACTGTAGCCAGCATGTGGTATTCTAGCTAATGCTGAGAGGTGTCTATGTAAGGCAGACAGGACAGTGTTAGCTGAGGGCTTTTTGGAGCTAATCAACAGCTACCTGGTAATGTCCCTGCATTCCTTCATTGGAAAAAGTTGTTTTAAAAGAGCTAGAACTAATGAGAATGGCTTTTGTTTTGCTAACGGGCTGATAAATGCCAGGTAAATCCCTGCTGGGCTGGTAGGGCTGGGAAACTCCTCCCTAATTAAAGTGTCCTGCTGGGGCCTCGCCATCCCCTGCCCTCAGCTCAGCACTGTAGGAGGGAAGGGAGGGCTGTTCTAGCACCCACCAGCTTCTAGCCTGAGCCACTGCAGGCATGTGCTAGCATTTCCTTAGTCCAGAGGGAATGTCTTCACTGTTACAAACTGGTTCAGCATAGCCAGGTTAGACTAACCTGCAAAGATTGAATCAATTTAGGCTCAGGCTTTTTGAATGTCTGCCCCTAGCCAATGGGAAGTAGGTATCTTAGTGCTTTTGAAAATCCTGTTAAGGACCTGTCTTTAAGAGTCTAACTGCCTTCACAAGCATTATCTTTAGGTGCAGTCAGATATTTAGATACCTAACTTCCATCAAAATCTATGGGAGTTCACTACCTAATATCTTCTGAAGAGCTAGCCCTTAGCACTTACAGACCACCATTCCAGGATAAAAGCTCCTTATTCTAGGCATTGGACACACATACAAATACCACATGATGTCTGTTCCAAAGCTCTTAAAACCCAAGTGTAAGATGTGCCTACAATGAACAGACAGGGGTAACACAAGGCAACAGTACGATAAATTGGATCAGAGGACTACACTGCAATTAGTTCATCATCACCATTGAAAGCTTGTTATTTTTTCTAATAAATCTCTGAAAATGTAATTCTCTCAAACAAAGCTTGGTTTCTCTCAGAAGACTGTTTCTTTCTTAGAAAGGCAACCGCATAACTGAAATCTGCCCTTCTACATTCCCCAAAGGAAAGGATAAGTGTCCACTACATGCAATGCATTGTGTGGATGGCTGACTCAGCCAGCTTCCCAACACCTTCATCCAGGAAAGTGGCAGGACTTCAAAACTGCATGCAGTTCTAATAATGTTCTCTGGAGGGACTTCAGGGCAGAGGCCTTCATTTAAAAACAAAACAGAGCACAGTCTATGAAGTCTTTTGAATGAGATTTGTGTTGAGGGGTTCTTCTCTCAGCTGCATTCAGCAGGCATTACTCTAGCAGTAAGATAGGGAAGCTGAGTAGTTGTACAAAGGAATGGGAAAAGATAAACAAGGGGAAGATTTTCTTAACTACTTGGATACCTGAGGGTAGAACCTGAAGCTCTTGCTGTTTTAACTTATGGGGACTGACTTTATTATCTATTACATTCTGGGTCTGCTGGGGATTTGGAGGCTGAATTTCTCTGGGGTTCCACATGACAGTCAGTACCTGACGCTTATTATACAATAATATCCATATTCCTGGAGCAAGGAGTTTCTACTTCATTCCAACATCGTTCATAGATGCCAGTACTACCAAGAGTCATTTGGATACTAACTTGCCCACACTGAAATTAACTAGTGAATTATGGTAATCTTTCAAAAAGTTTTGTAGAGAAGGAGTTTCAGTGAAGAAATCAAGTCTCCTTCTCATTCCCGTTGTTCTTTCTGTGATCTTTTCAGCAACTATGGGGCACTTTCCTTGGCATTATTTACCTTCATAACACAGCAATAAACTACCATTTCCTACTTTATTTTTCAGGGCAGTTGAGAAACATGACAGAAAATCTTTCCTGATTTGTTTAAGTCCATATTCTCTCTCACACACGCGCGCGCGTGCACACACACACATGCATGGAGCTTCGATTTGAGCTTCAAGTTAACAAAGAATTCAAAGTCCAATTTAGCTTAAATTACTTTCCTTGACTTGGAGCCAAAACCAGCAAGTTCTGCCTGTTTTCCTCCTGAAACCGTCAATTAGCTCAGGTTTACCCTATCACCCAAATTTTACTAGCAGCTTGACAAATATGGCACAAGTTTGGCATTTATAAAACCTGTCAGACGTCAGGTTTGATTTCTGATGTTTTCATACAGCTGTGTTATCAGTTTGAGATGCACCTTGTAGTTTTTATGTAGAATCATAAAATTTAAGGTCAGAAGGGTCCGTTACTGCTAGTCTGACATTTTGTATAATCCAGGTAAAGGAATTTCACCAAGGCATTCCTGTATCAAGCCAATATCTTGGGGCTGAGCTGAACCATGTCTTTTAACAGCAACTGTTTACTTTCTGTGCCATGTACCTTTCTATTTCTAGACACATCCTCTCTGAAGACGGCATTTCTGGTGAAGCTAAGTAACACCGAGTACAATGAGGTGCGAGACACTTGCTGTGCTCTCATACTTGTTGCTCACCCTCCATAGCATTCAGCTGTGTTGATAAATGCTGCTAGAAGAAGGTAACATGAAGATTTTAGTATAACTGAGGCTAGGTACAGACATCCAAAAAGCCTGAGGCAAAATCAATCTAAATTACAAAGTTTTCTATAAGTGTTGTACTCCAGATCAGTAGTGAACAGAACACACCCTGTGGTGGCAGGGACAGGGGTGGTGGAGACCAGTTTTGTGTGCCCAGCTTCTGTTCTGTTACGGATATAAACCAGTTTCCAACCACTTATCCTGGTAAAAGTGTAATGGCCATTAGGGCTGTGCGAAGCTTTGAATGCAGATTCGATTCAGAGGAGATACAGCCCAATTCGGTGGCAAAATCTCCGAATCCAGATCAAATCAGGAGACCAGTTAAAAGGTCTGAATTGATTTGAAGTTCTCCAAATCGATTTGAAGAAGATTCAGAGAGCTTCGGAGATTTGGGCAGTCCCCACTTGCTGCAGCAGGGAGCTAGACCCAGACTCCATGCTGGTAAGTTAGGAGTAGGGGAGGGAGGGCTGAAGGAGGGGGGAAGGGACCATGGGAAAACCCCTGCCAGGCCCCATCCCCTGCCTGCTCCCCTAGCCCCCCCCCGCTCTCCCAGCATCACCCCCATGGCTGCCCCCCCACCCCAACTCCCAGCTCTTAAAAAAAGCCCCCACTCACCAGCAGCTGCCAGGTGGGGGGGCCATCTCCACTTCCCCCCAACTGTCCCATGCTGCATGGGGGGGCCCCGCCTGCTCTCCCAGCCCCCCATGGCTGCCCCGCCCACCCCAGCTCCCGACACTTAAAAAACAAAACAAAAGCCCCGCACTCACCAGCTGCTGCAGTGGCCTTAGGGCTTCACGGGCTCATGGAAGAGCCCCCCACAGAGTGTGGATGAGTGGGGGGCAGCGGGGATCACCACCCACCTGGCAGCAGCCAGTGAGTTGGGGCTTTATTTTTTTTAAAGAGCGGGGAGCTGGGACAGTGGGGAGGCTGGGACAGTGGGGAGAGGAGGTCACAGGGCTCATGGCAGAGCCCCCCATGCAGCGTTGGGCAGTGGGGCATCAGGGATTGCCCCCCACCTGGCAGCACCCAGTAAGTCAGGGCTTTTTTTCCCCCAAGTGCCGGGAGCTGGGGTGGGCGGAGCAACCATTGATGGGGCTTGGTGAATGGGTGGGGGGCGAGGCTGATTCGGAGATTTGGCTGATTCAGCGGCCGCCAAATCTCCAAATCAGATTTGGCCAAATCGATTTGGGACAGTGATTCGAATCACCAAATCGAATCACTGTCCCCCGAATTGGCTGAATCCGAATCCAAAGTGAATACTAGTCACTTCGCATAGGCCTAATGTCCATACCTGGCCTGAATTGGAGGGCAAGGTACCAGAGGCTTTTTCTCACTCCAACCTTTTTCCCCATTATAGAGGGTTCACTCGCTATATAATTATGATACAGATTTTTCAGCTATAGTTTTTCATCCCATTTGGTCTGATCATGCCTCTTTTTCACTTTAGGAGCATGCCTCTCTTTCTGCCTTTTTTCAACATACACCCCAAGACATTACCAACACATAAAGACTGTGGCATGATGCTACACAGAAGTCCTGGTGCATTAATAACTCTGTTGCTTTCAGACACCTCCTTTCTGAACCTAAAGGTCATAAATTGAAGTGCCTCACAAGGGCTAATTTCTAGTAGCAGAAGGAAGCTACCTTTTATATTGTAGAGAAGCTGTTAAATATTGGACATTTAAAAACCAAAAACCAAATAAAAGCAAATAGGCCCATCAAAACAAAAACACTGCCCTAAAGAGGAATGCACTGCATTTGGGAGCTTGCATAACGCTGTAGTTGGTCCAATCAAAACTATCGCCCAGAAAAATCCTTGCCTTTGTCTATTTCCTGGACCAAAACAAGTACAATATTTCTCCAGCACTACTAAATCACTGTTCATGGGCCTTTTTTCAAAACTGAAGACATTCAAGACAAGTTTGTGGGGGGGTTTTCAAACTGGTGGGAGGTAGTTTCATCATATAATCAAATCTTTTGCTCATAGAAAATTAAAAACAAAAACAAAATTGTTTTCAAAATTGCCACTAAAAGGAGAGTTTAATCAGTTCAAATATTTACTAATTGTTTTTAATCCAATTGAGATTGCACTCCTAAAGTGCTTGGTGATATACACACAAAGAAAATGAGAGACAGTCCCTGCTGAGATACTTAGCTAATTAGCCTGCTCATGGCACCATGCTTTAAGTGGCTACACTGCTTCCTATTCCTACAGTGACCTCCTGAGTAGAAAGAAATATGGCCAGTCATGTGGTGCTACGGGTGGGCTAATTAATTCCACCTGTTAGCAGAACTAATTAGCATGCCTGTATTCACATGGCACTGTGCTGAAACAAGTTAGTTATGCTGTAAGACAGAGCTAATTTGCCCAGGAACAGTAGTGTGTGCATATTGCTATGCTACTCCTGGGTCAGAAGGTAACTTGCAGCTACCAGCAGTATAGCTGTAGCTACAAGAAGCAGTATAGCTGTTTTCCTACTTGCCAGGCAGCATCATGCTGCATCTTCTCAGAAGCCCCAGCAGGACACTGCCCAGTACCAATCTGGATCTAATTTTTCCAATTTGTGATACAAGTGACATTTCAAGGATCCCTTTGCACACCAGGAAACAGTCCCAAAATTTCAGAATGTCCCAGAAAATTCAGAACAGTTTGTCACTACACCACAAGGCAATTCTACCCCTCAGTTTTACAGAGTTTGATGCCAGAAGGGATTGTTAATT
Organism: Crocodylus siamensis; assembly: GCF_052110815.1. Lineage (NCBI taxonomy): Eukaryota > Metazoa > Chordata > Crocodylia > Crocodylidae > Crocodylus > Crocodylus siamensis. The sequence goes on from NC_143402.1 coordinate 62,469,611, forward strand.
CATCTACTGGGATGCCCTGAATATCACAAGCCATGAAGTTGCACCCCAATATCTCTATTTGAAACCCAAAGTTTTTAGTTAGACCTAAACATTTCACTTGTCAGGGAACTAAACTGTGTGAGAAGGGACAAAATGCCAGCAATACCCAAGGCCCCTGCAATGGCAGAGAGTCAAGTTAGGTGAGATATGCCCAAATAGTCCCAGCATGCAAACCATACCCCATACTATGGAGGAAGGTAAGAAAAGATCCCTGTCAATGTGACCTGAATGAAAATTCACAGGCAAGCTTGGCTTCTGAGACAGAATAAGTACAGGAAATAATAGAAGTACGCATATGAAGCTGCTCCTGCCTCTGAACCACATTCCAGACAGAAAGCAGGTCATTTCATATTTTTAATTTTAAACAAATGCAAAAAAGTTAAAGTCCATCTGGATAGAAAAAAAAGTAATTTACTACCACAGTTTCGGGAGCTGCCCCAGAGGCCCAGTTTGGTGTTATAAGAACACATTTTAGCTCACGTGTGTGCAGGGAAGGGGTGGTTAGGAAGAGAGAGACGGAAGTAAATGCTGGCAATGAATCATGTACTGTATAGTACAGAGATAATCACCAGAGATAGCACTCTTGGCAATTATTAATCTCGAGCTTGAGTCACATGCTTTCCCATATTGCTTTCGGTGTTTTAATCTAAAAGGTACATGCATTACCCAAACATGAAAACATAGTGTAGAGGACCTAGATAATATTCTTGTAGTCAATTTGTGTGAAACTTGTGGCTTTGTAAAGGGTCAGCACCCAGCCAAGGAACCACTTCAGTCCCAGTCATGCCCTAACGAGAAGACCCTAGAATCTGTTAAGCAGTGTGTATGCATTGCACTCACTCTCTGCCAAAGGGTGAATTTCATCTTTCAAGAGGAGAATACACAATGTAGACGTCCTGCGCAGGTTGTAGTGTCTGTGGTATGACACTACATACCATAGATAACGGACACCATAAAATGTATCACTTGTTGACTTGCACTGGAAGCTGTGCGGCAGCAGCAGATAAGACCAGATGACCGTAACAGCCACCTCTGTCCTTAAAATTCCTGAATCCGTGAAAATGCTTCAGCATGTATTTCAAGTTAAGCATGTGCTGAAGTGCTCTGCTGAAATTGAGCCTTTACAAACAGGGCTTATTTATCTGAGCACCAGACCAATCTCCTTTGTCAGAGCCCAAAGCCCCTAACTTGTTACTTTTTCCTTTTGTAGCTTAGTGTCTTTCTGAACTAGTTTTGACCCAAACAATTTGACATTCTCTATTGTTCTGAGCAGAAATTCACTGTTACTAGAGGAGCTGAAGTTGATAGATTTCTTCATTGAGTTATGCATCACCTTAAGCTGTTTAGCAAGGTCATTTCCAACATTTGTAAAATATAAGCAACTTTCAAAGCTTAGGTTATGTTGCAAATTATATCTCCACAAAAATAAAGGAGGTCAAAAAAGAATTTGAAATAAATTGCAGGGCATCTCTGATTCTTTGCTGAACTTGTGTATCTTTAGACTTTTAAAAATATACAATTTTGCTGTTAAAAAGGGAACATTCCTTCCTTAGGCCAAAAGTGTTCAAAGTCCAGGAAAACATCCTTTTATTTCTTTTTATTATTATCATTACATTTCTTATCCCAGCAATTAGGGTGACCTAAACTTGGGCAAGTGTTACTGACATGAGCGATATTTCACCACGGTTATTTTTATATTGTTAGAGGTTAACAATAACATCAGAGTTACTTCCTTTGCTGTATGCTTCAACTGCACAGCACTGAATTTAGCAGAGTCCAAGCAGGAAGCGAGTAAGATCATCAAAGTCAAAGCAAGGAAATAAATCGATGGTATGTCATGAAATACAGAAAGAAATTTCAGCTTTCATAGATTAAAGCACTGATTTTAGAATTATATTATGCTAGCCATGATCTGTTCTCCTGGCAGACAGAAATAACAACTGAAAATGTGCTCAGACAAACATTAAAGCATTAGCAACCATATGTAAAGAGGGCTAAATTATTTTCACTTTCGTCAATGCAGTTCCATTGACTGAAGTGGGACTTTGCTGGAATAACTGATAGAAATTTGGACAATAGAAAGATGTTGTTTGCTTACATTCCTATTCAGCACAGCACATGCTTAAATTGAAGCTGATGATTAAGTTCTCCTTCACTGAGACTTCATAAAAGCTTAGTCTCATTAACTTAAATGAGATGTAAGCATGGGCTTAAGTGCTTGGCTAGATCAAGAGCCTAAACTAACTTGCTCAGGTGAGGGACTCTATTCCCTTTTGTGTTGCTGAATACTATTACAAAAATGTCATGTAAAAGTAACGTGCCCCATTTAGTTCTGCCTCTGTCAGGACATTTATGCAGGTTAATGGGGTAATATAACTGAGTAACCACCAAGAAGCAGAAGGAATGGGTTTTACATACGTTGTGGTATAAAAAAAATCATATATACACCCTTTCTAATGTGATAAATAGAGAAAACAGTCAGAGCTTGGTTAGCACCTTAAGACCTTACTCAGTGTTGAAATTTCAAGCAAAATTCAAAGTAGTCTCTCCTTGTTTATCCAAGGTTCACGCAAAAAAGCTGATCCACATACAGCCCCCCTTTCCCCCCCCACACACAGACACACACACTGTGCATAATGATGATCTGGTTTCACCGGTTGAAGTACAACCAGGAAACCAGTGAATCTGTGTGACACATAGCAGTGGTTCTCTTTCCAACTAGAATATCTAGAAAAATAAGCCTTTTAAAAGGAACTGCTTTTCTTCTGGAAATCATCAGGTCGACAAACAAAACCCACAACATTCAGAGCACCTTGAGTTAACTCCTGGCAGCCTGGTCCCTAGAGATGGCCTTCTCGGGTGGCTTTGTTCTAGGGTTGCTTTGCAGCGCTGACAGGCTGTTCACAATAGTTGGTTATTGTAGGGTTGTTCATGAGGCTTCACTGCTGGCATTGTCTTTGGTTTGACTGGCATCTTTTTGACTGGTGCCAAAGTACAAAGAGAAAAAGAAAAAGAGAGAGAAAGAATTATATGACTCCCAGAAAGAGATAAAAGAAGTGAAAGTAAGTTAGATTTGGCACCTTTCCCACCCTTGACAGCATCCCAGAGGCATGACTAGGAATTTTGATGCCCTGGACAGTGGGGGGAAGGGGGCACACACCAGAAAGCAGGGAGAAGGTGGGGCAGTTGCTGAAGAGGGGAAAAGACATTGGCTGCCACGTGCTGGGAAGTGCTCCCCTGCCGCTGCTGCTGCCACTGTCACTGCATGGGCCACACACACACCACAGCTGCCACAGTGTGGGCTACTTCTGCCACTGGCGCAAGCTTCCTGTGGGCCACTATTGTGGCACCCGTCTAAACTGGTGCCCGGGGTTTGTGCTCCACTCGTTACCCCTACTTACACTATTGAACTATCCCATTCAGCCCCCGACAACTTCAGTGTAAAGCAAAAGGTTGGGTCGCTGTTTGTTTTTTAATCTTAGGTGACTAACACCGAGGCAGGATAAAAACGGTAAAAACAGACAATACAAACAAATCAAGATCAACCACAGCCTGGGACATAGGGCTGAGAGCTTAGTTACCTCCAGAAAGACACCTTTTCTAGCAGTCTTAAATGTCCTCAGTCCTCAGTTTGAGGAACTGCTCAGCATCACGATAAAAATATACTTGACTTTCTCCCAGGTCTTCTGTTTCTGCACTGATAGAAATGAGATCCAGAAGTTCAGATCAGTGCTGAGTGGTGCTGAGCATCTTAAGAGGTCATTAACATTTCATGCATTACTGGAGTTATTCTCACTCTTCTGCTGATAAATTTGGTTCTGCAGGAACCTGAGAGAGAAAGCTGATGGAGGGACCCTACCACAGACATCCCTCCATCAACCTTCTCCAGGTGGTGAGGTGCCACTTGTCCTCTCCCTTTCATAAGAAAGGCTTCAGGAGCCATTGCAAGCAGAGAGGATCCCAAAGCCATCTCCTTCAAGGCCTTGTGCCTCTCCATTGGATCTCTTCAGTGGTCTCCCACAAGGCAGTGTGTCGTCATCCTTACTTTTAACATATACATACACCAGTGATTAAGCAATTCGCCCAGATAACAGAAGATCCATTTATGCAGAAGACCTCTGTATGGCAGTTTGAGACAAGGACGTCTGGTGCATGAAACAATCCTGACACTGACTGTAAGTGGGTTGCTGGCTCCTTGAAGAGCTCCTCACTCAATCCTCCCCAACTAAAACACTGTCTTTCAAACAAAGAAAACAAAATCCTGCTGTCCTGTCCTGGACACTGGGGAGGAAAACCTTTCTGCTCTGACTTCAGCACAGCTGCCTGGCCCATCCCACAGCCCACAGCTTGCTTCCTCTTCTGCTCTCACCCTTGGGGTTTTATCCCCCAGTGGGACACTCCCTGATTCTTCAAACAACTTGCAGCTCAGTTTTCTTAACACGGCTGACTGTTCCCTCTTAAATGAAGAGACCGTCTTGTTACAATGACATTAACAACTCTATGCCATGAAGAAATGACTACAAGCCAACCTGCCGAAAACTCAAGTGTGTGCCTCTCACCTGAGAGAGAGATGTGAAGCAAAGATACAGCATCATATGGAATGGCATAAGGCTGGTCCACTGCTCAAACTCAGTTTAACTCTCAGCCTGTCCTTGACATACAAGGCATATCAAGGAAAGCAAGTTCAAAGTAAGCTCATGATTTAACATCATCTGGAAACCAGCAAACTCCACATAAGGAGTGAATTCATCTGTAGTCTGGTCAATGACTCTGCTAGTCAGCAGCATTTTGAGTGTGGAAGAAGTCTGTATGTGCAAACAGGATCCACCTACAGTGCTGATGAGCGGTCTAAAAATGTCACTGGCTGCCTCAAACTGACCACTGTCAACAGCCTTTTTCTACAGGCAGCTATCATGCTCCAGATATTAGAAGCACAGCTGGTTGTATAGAATTGATGCAGAAGACCACAGAACCAAGGTATCCACTCTCCTTTGTACACATGTTGACAGGCAACCTAGATCATGTTAGAGTTGTAGGACCACCGCTGACAATCTCAGCTCATCTGTGAAGACTATACAGTTCAAACAATTAAATGCATGACTACAGCAGCAGCTGCTAATGTGGAACTGCAAGCAGTAGAAATTCTCCCACTAGGGTCAGAAGAATCAGAGTCAATTTGGCGATGCCTGAACTACCTTCATACTGCTGTTGGCTGCTGCCAAGTAAATCACAAAAAAAATTAGGTTAGCTTGACCAGGCCCAAGATACAAACTGTGTCTGCAGGGAAGAAATGATACCTCACCTGCTTCATTGTCATCTGTTGGAGGACCCATGCACAGACAACCATTTAAGCACTGTTACTGACCATGTGAGGGTATCTGCCCATAAACAGTCATCATTTGTCTGACCATATTGATATGGTGGGCACAAAATGAATGAATGACATCCGTGAGAAGTTTTGCATTGCAAGAACTGCACTAGTGGATCCATTTGCAATGCATGCCCGTGACAACTTCTGCTCGCCTTACTAGCCCCAGAAACTGTGGCCTGTATTCTTGAACCGCATTATCTGGTACCTTCCCTAGTCCTATATACCTCTACCTTACATCGCTCTTTACAGATCTGAGGCAGCTCATCTCCAAGTTGCTCGAGCAACTCCTTATTTTGGTGTCTCCTTGACATATCCTTTCCCTTCATACTGTGACCTTTCTACAAAGATGAAGCAAACTAAAGCAATTGATTTCTCCACCCCCCACCCTCCCACCACCTCTGAAGAAAGAATCTAACATGAGATCAAAGTACATAGTACTCTAGACCACAAAATAATAAATGTCAATGAGAACAATGTGCTGCTGATGGAACTGGGGGGTTCATAATGTACAACAGTTTGGAGGAAGGGGGAAGGGAGTGAAGCCTGGAAGCTATTCACTGATGCTGAAGAGAGGAGGCAGTGGGCAGGGGCTAGGGATATACATGTTTTGAGAGAGAGTTGATTTAAAAAGAGCTTATGATTTATTTAAAACCACAAGAACAACAATGGGGCCAAACTCAGCAATCTGTTACTCGGGAAAATTTCCCACTGACTTTAATAGGCATTCTGCCTTCCTAAAGAGAGCACACCCATTATTATAATATCATTATCCTTTTTAAAATCAGAGTTCTCATTCTCTGATAATTTCTTCTGCTGTTAAGTCCCATATCCTGGGCTTCTGCCTTGGACAGGACCCGCTGGACTCTATTTTCAGCCCTGCCACATATTCTTATGCCTCTTTGCTTTGGTTTCCCCCTCTGTGAAACTGCTTCAATAATATTTGCCTACCTCACAGGGATGTGCAGAAGACTGATTAATGTTTTGTAAGAAAAGGATTCATTCAAGCCAAATGGCCCATCAAGCTAGTGGCCTTAAGGCATGCCACTTTCAGCACAAGAAGAGTGATGTAGCTAGCATCACAACTGGCCACTTTGAGTCCCCAGCCTGAATGACAACATACCGCCTTCACTTATACCTGGGTTGGCTGGGGGCAACTCGGGCAGAAGTCTAGAACAGGGCTTGCACTCATGTGTCTAGAGTCATAGCAAGACACCTTACCTGTTCTGTCATCTCATCCTGACATCCTGCACCATTGCTACCTTTCATGCATGTCCCCACCAATGCCAGCAGCTAGCCGCTCCATTTTGATGCTGCTTTCCTTGACTCACACGCTTCTTCAGTATTTGCCCTTGATTAGACTCAGTGAAACCCCTGGTTATTCCAAATGAGTAGCAAACAGATTTACAGTAGGTGGAGAAGGGACTGAATTAAAACATTTATGTAAACCCCCACTCCATCTTCTAAGGGGCAGGAGAAGCATGCTGCAACGCACAGTTAAAAATAACTCAGTTAACTAAGACGATAACACTTTAGTCTCCTCCTCCAGCAAATGGTGCCCTCTCAGCTGTACGTGCTTAACTCCACATGAATTTCTCATATCTTGCAGAGGGGGGGAGGGGGGGAGGGGGGGGAGGAAATTATTATTCTAAAGTTACTGATGAAAGCAAAGGGCTGACAAGTTAACAAGCTTCATCTAATACAGCTACCTTGTGGTAAAGAAACAAAATATACCTTAATCTCTCTTGAATTCCAGACCTCAATTGTCCCAGAGGACGTTCTCCCGTGCTCACCTCTGCATTGCGACTTGTCCCACAATCACTCCAGGCATGCAGGGAATGGGACAAATGAGTAGAGCCCTTGACATGACAACCATAGGCTAAAGGGTGATAATTAGATCAAATTATCAGCGTGCACATTCCTCACAGTTACAGAGACAGCTGAGGCATTTGGAGAAGGGGGAAACTTCTGAGGTCACTCAAATATCCATCTCATCTGGCTAGAGTGAATGCTGTCTGATGCCCAGGCTCACCGCTTTTGCAGATCCAAGCCAGGAGACTAAAAACTGAAAAACAGCTATTCAACAGAACACACTTTTTGTGATCTGAGAAAGAGCTCAGCCTGGGTCCCAACCACCATTACTGTGACAGAAGTTTGGTAGCACAAATATGCAAATAAACCCTGAATTTGGGTCTGACCTTAGCATTTGGATAGAATTCAAACAAGCTCCTTCCATTCCCATGTGGAAAGAACAAAGGCTTTACTACAGCAACTCTGTTAACTGATACTGTTACTAATGCTGTTCTCTCTCTGTGATCAGTGTTTGGTTCCTGGCATTGACCAAAGCATCTGGTCCTGGCTAGATCAGATGAGATAACCAGGCCAAAATGGAACCAGGCTCAACCCAACCCTTCTCTGAGGTTTGAAAATGTCTAACTAGCACTTTTGCCTTGTTTTATTTAAACATTTTTTGCTCATCTCTGCATTTCTTTGACATTGGCCAGTACCTGAAGTGTAACAGCACAATAGAAGCTGTTCTCATCATATTTCCACCTAAGCCAAACCACAGGGTAATGGAAGTTTCATCCAAGATGAGTTCAACTTTATGAAATTTCCAGATCTCTTTCCAGACCCAAAGCATTTGATGAGCTTGGATAAACTCTGCATAACCCTCTGAACTTTCTAATCCATAAGTAAGCTAAATAAAGGGTGCCCAAACGTATCAGGCATTCAGCAGGAGTTGATATAACATCTTCCTGTGCCTTTGAAAATAGCAGCCTGCACCCTAGAAGTTTTATTCAGTACTGAAGTGACAAAGGTGATGGATCCTTCTAGTATCTTTCCAGAAACGGTGACCCAAATTCTGCCAGTATGCACCAGTATAAACCTGGAGAAACTCCAGTGAAGTTAATGGTGCTATACTACTGTAAGACAGAGGAGAATTAGACCTACTGGGTTTAAACAAAATGAAAAGATTACTGTTAGAGAAAAATATTAGCCTCTTATGACAAAGGCTGTAAAACTTGCTCGTGGCTTTTGAGTTCACATTGTAACTCTGCTTAGAGAAACAGGAGGTTGCTGGTTTGGGTGAAGTCATGAATCTATGAATGACTATGCCTTTCAATCCCACTAAAGCAAAGTTTGCTATAATAAAGCAAGGAGCAAGGACAGTATGTGATGCAGTGACAGCATAGGGGGAAGTAGAAAAGACAAGCAAATATTGCAGCTTGCAGTGACATATTGCAAGTGGACAATTAAACAACAAAGCCAAACTGTATTAATTTGACCCAGATTTGATTGCTTTCCTAAATAGTTTCAAATTGCTACACTCTGAAAGAAAAGAAAGTCATGTCTGCTGGTTTAATCTTTGTCTCAGTTATTGAAGGAGTAATTAAATACTACAGCAATTGGATGAGAGAATTATTCCTTTCCATAGTATTATAAGCATAAAATACTTTACAGAAGTATACAGAGACATGATCTTTAATCCAGGAAAGAGAAAGAGATAAATACAGCATACTGTCCCATCCAATGGAAACAGCAAAGGTCAGGAAAGAAAGGGTAGGACAATGGGGCCTACATTTAAAAGTGATATGATTTGTTTGGTTATGCTAGGAGTTCAATATTCTTAATCTCTGCTCAGTTTATTTAATACAATTGGAGAAGACAGCAGGTGTAGATGACAGGTGACAGGACCAAAGGGCAAGAGTAGAAGCCATTTTCCTTATTTATTACAGTGCCAAGAGACACCAGCTGGAAATTGGGCCCAGGTTGTGCTAGGTGCTGTATGTACACAGAAATGAGGAGCAGCCAATGCACTAACAGACTATATAGATGAGATAAAGCATGGCACCTGAAACATTAGGCAAAATGACTTGCCCAATGCCACAAGTTACATCAGTGGCAGGGAAGAGAACAGTTCTCCTAGCATGGCAGCTTGTCCATTTGACTTATACTTGGTTGATTAGAAAGACTGCAGTGATCATCATTGTGCAATTCTTATCCCCTCAGTCAACTGAGGACTGCATCAAAGAGAATGAAAGAGCTAATTCATATATTCAAGGAGCTCAATCCCTGCTGACGCCAGTGGGAGTCTTTGCATTAACTTCATGGACAGTGGATCAGTCTCTAAGTGCATCATTTTAGATTACTAACAGGCCACTGTGCACTGTCTCTGGCTGACACAACTACATGTTGGTGGATCTGTCAGACAAGGTTCAAGAGGGCAAGGCTTTGCCAGGTTAGAAAATGTTTTGAAAACTGATAGCTGTGATGACTCTCAAGACCTACATTTAAAGTATGATATTTTAGCTATGTTCAGCAAGAGCAAAACCTACAGCAAAGCACTCAGTACACCATCTGCATTGCATGCTAGGAACTAGAAGTTTGCTCTCAAAAGAGCAGAGTTCAATAGGGGGAGGAGAATGGACATGCCCCAGGAGACATGGGCTTAGCGTGCCTGAAGAGCTTAGCTGTATGTTCCCAATTTAGGCTCTAATCCTACTAGTGGACCAGATTAACCTGGTGGCTGTGCAGCATTACCCTTGAAGCAGGCTCCAGCTCCTCAGCATTTCATGCCCTGCTTGGCATCTTTTCCCTTGTGCTGCTACTCACAAAATGCTCCTTACTTCCATTGTGCAGGACTAATCCCACTATCTAATTCCTGTGAATCCTGTGAGACAAGCACCACTTGTTGCACTGAGTTTTTTACAGGTTGTTGGGCTACACTGGTTTTAGGTTTGGAATTGAGACATATGGAAAGAGAAACTATGGTATCATTAACCCCCGTACCTATTTTTGAAGTACTGTCCTCCTGTTTTGCATCTGATGCCAGGGCCTCTACAGGGCCTTTACACAGCACAGGTCTCAGAGAATCAAACTTGTGCTGTACTCACTTTTAATTCATCTTTATATGCAAGATGAATGTAAGGAACCTCTTCTGTGCAAAATTAAGAGAAGGGGAAAATATAAAGCAACATATCTGTGTCTTTCAAAGTCCCAGATAACCAAAGCATTCTGCTTTGAGAAACAGGAGGTCAGCAGACAAAACTCCGAAGCGCTTGGAAGCCAAAGATCATGGGACTTCAGCTCTGCATTCAATTGTACTTTCCTATCTGCTTACTTTATATGTTTATTTAACATCTACATGAATCAAGGCAAAAATATTTCATAAAAAACAGAGAACTTGGCTTCATATATTCAAATATATAAAGAAGATAATAAACCCAGCACAAAAATTGGCTGGTTCAGAGAACTGGCAATGGAATAGGAGCTATCAGCCTATTGGCCTGGAGCAAGAGTGACTGAAAGTTATTACTATCTGGCAGAGCTTTGGGGATCTTCCTAAAATGAGTTCATGTTTATGAATATGGGATTAGTAGCATGATGCAGGATCCTTATTCTTATTAGAGTTCATTATGCTCCTACCAACAGGAACAGCAGAAGAACTGTCCACGTGCATAACGAATCAAATGCTCAGGTGGACCAAAGCAAAGGAGCTATTATAATCTGCACTGAATGAGAATATGCCCTTAAGCCCCTAGTACAGATAAACATGTGCAAGAAAGACAGATCAACTGGCTAGGAACCACAGTATAACTAGCTAGGACTTTCAAACGAGCTTAAGGGAGTTAGGCACCATGTAGCAGAGCTGTGTATTCCCCTGCTTCTTCACTTCCAGCTGCCTGTTTGTCAGCTAGTCAGTAAATCAGAACAATAACTGAACACCGTAGTTGAAATTGTAACTGTGACAATGTCAAGAAAAGCCATACATGGAGCACATTCAGCACACAGATGAAAGGTGACACTTGGTCCTCCAGCAACTAAGCTACAGCGCTAACAGCATCCTTGCAAATTCCATTTTCATCAGGAAGCTGTGAACACATCAGTGCCCCTGAACACAACAGTGATGAATTTTACTAGACTCTGACGAGAATATACAGAAACCTGAGCTCAGGTACACCTGTCTAAATTGTCAAAAAAGACTAAGAGATGAATTGCTTACAATGTAGAAGTACTTTCATGAGGAGATAATACTTACAGTTAATTCAGTGAAGAAAGCCATGGCTGAAAGCTGAATTCCAGCAAATTCAGTTAGAAATGAAAGTACAGGTTTCCAACAGTAAGAATGATTAATGACTGGAACAAACTACCAAGAGAAGTGCTGAGCTCTCCATCTCTTTAAGTCTTTAAATCAAGACAGGATGCCTTTTTGGAAGATATGTTGTAGACAGATGAAAATTATTGGGCTTAATATGGGAGTAACTGGATGAAATACTATGGCCTGAGCCATAAAGGAGGGCAGAGTAGAAGACTGAATAATCCCTTCTGACCTTAAAAAAAACCTAAGAAACTTCAAAACCTCCATATTTGAAATGAAGGACTAATCAGCGGCATGTAATACACTTGTCACATTTAGTTCACTTTTTACTTACAGACTATGCATCAGTAGACAGCCAAATCTTTGGCTATACTCCTTATTCACGATGATTCTGATTTGTTCAGGGTCCTTTTTGCTATGCAAGAATTCATTGCAAATAGCAGAGTTAGATGAGTCCTTCAGATAACCTTCATTATATCAATCTGAATTAGAAAATCATTATATTTTATCCATCCACTGGTCTTTGTTAACGATCTTACTTTGGTTGAAAAGGAAGTTGACTTTTATACAACTGAGAAGACAGGACACTCTCTGAGAAGACAGGATATAAAAAACTCCTAAAATGATCTCAGTGGTAAGCATTGGTTTTGAGGGGGGCGGTTTTTTGGTCTAGTTTCCATAATGGAGGTTGAAATGAATATAGTTTTCTGCTCATGTCTTTGTTTGTGCTTCTGCAATGACGTCAACGTGTTTATGGAAATAGACAACTGTCAGTTGGTGCTGCAGAGCCCAGGAAGGCAAGCTATTGATATACTGTGGATAGATCCTTTGAAAACGCTACTAATTTTGTAGTAATTTACTTGTTTTTTTTCCAAAAATCCTTAACATTAGAATAAGGGGCCTTAAAAAAAAATCACCAATTCTCAGCTAACATGAACCATTTAGTTTTAGTAAAATTAATGGAGTGCCACTGATTTACACCAGGTAAGAATCCCATCTAAATGCTTAAGACATGACATACTAAATTAAACCAAAGGACCACATTCACCTTCCTTGTGTAAATTCATAGTTAATTCCATTCACAGTACTAGAGTTATGCCAAGGCTGAATGAAGCCACAACTGATAGAGCAGAATTTGACTCTGCAAATTTAGAGACCATTCTCTAGCAGTTAAGTCAGAGTTTTACTTGAAGTAGTGCTGGATTTGTTCATTTATCCTGAGGAGTCTTGACTGGCTGCATATCGAAATAAAAAAACTCCAATGTCCCATTTCTCAGTGAAGGCAAAAATCTGAAGTGCAGGTATAAAATCGCACACAGATTCTGGGCTCCGGTACAAACCTAGCCCCACTTACTTTCACAATTAAATGGAAGTGGAATGACTTTAAAAATCTGGCGGCAGTTGTGGGTGCTGTGCACGTTTGCAAATCTGTTTCATAAAGATCTAAAGTTCTTTTCTTTCATTTGGGCAAAACCCACATTTTCCTTCACACTAAGGAGCATTTATACAACTTCATCTGCACAGCTGTTAAGGAACACTTGCGTTCACATTTTTTTTTTATTACCCCAAATCCTGTCAAAAGAGTTAAATAAATGAACTGTGTCCACACCTTCTATGGCAACAAGGTTTCCATGGAAAAGCCGTGGATTTAACAGCCAGGCTTTAGAGTCACTTCTTAACAACACACAGTACTGGCAGCTCCCGCTCGGGCAGCCTGAGTAAAAGTATGATCGTCACCCTCTCACTTGCTTTCTCTTTCTGGTGTTAAGATGTTTATTTTCCCTGGCCTACCCCAACTCGAGTAAAATCCATCGCTCCTGATATTTCTCACACACAAGCACTCACTCCTGCAGCTGTTAAAGGCCAGCAGGAAAACTATATCAAGTGCTGTTTCAGATGGTGAGTGGAAGAAATCAAATAGTTTTCATTGCTTGAGCCTCTCCATATGCAAAGATTTACTGCTCCTAAATACTGGCATAAGCAGCCCGCAGCCTGGCAGGTGCTTCCTGCTGAGGGCAGCACATTTTTACTATAATCTTGTTCCTTTATTAGGTTTAAAACTATGTTTAAAATCCAGCTGACGTGACTAGATTATTGATTCCACATCGAGGCGTGGGTATATAGTTTGTGTTTTGACATTGATTGTGCCTTTTAAGTGTATGTGTGCATATATAAAATTATATCAAATGAAGTGATTTGAAAGTTGCTGGAAAGACATCAAGGCTCTTTTTTCACTGTAGTTTTAAAACACAGAAAAAAACCTGAGCAAAGGGAAGACACCCATGAAAAGATTCTCAGAGCAAACCAAGAATACTTCCAGCCCATCAGGCTAGTTAGTTTACAGCCTGCTGGTTTCTACAGCCAACAGCACGTAAGAGAGTGATGTGAGTGGGATCATATCTGCCTGCCTTTGACAACCCAACCTGAGTGACCGGGTACCTTTCTGAAGCGGGGTTGACTGTAGGCAGCTTTCAGCATAAGTTCTGAACAGGGCATAAATTCATGCCCGCAGAACTACAGGAAGACATTTTAACGCTTTGCCACCCTGCCCTATTGAAATTATGCATAAATTTCCTCTTCAGTCAAATATACAGGGTCAGATCTGCTGACCAAAGCAGGAGGCTGTGAATGCAGAGGATCCCATGCTCCCAACACATGTGAAAACACTCATTTCTGCTTTGGGGGTGTCATCCCAACACATAGGTGCACTTCAGGGTTGGAGCAAGTTAAAAGTGGAAAGTGGAGAGGTGCCATTTTGACTCACTACGGACACTCCGCCTCATCATAGTCCATTTTTGTGGGTTCTGCACAGAGGTCAGGAGTTGGAGCAGGGCTGAAGTATCTTCTGAGCTTCTCTTCTGAAGTCTTAGGGGTCTGGGACAGAAGTTTCATAAGCCGGTTTGACCCAAATCAGTTAAGTCTGATATTACATTCAACCAGGTTTATCTTACACCAGTTTCAGCCATTTTGAAACTAGTTTATGTGCACTGCACTTCTGTTTTGTTACAGGTTTAAACCAGTTTCTGATGACTTAAACTGGTTTGTGTGTAACTTCTGTCCTTAGCCTGGGTGTACTCCTCTATTCTTGCATCCCCTCCTCCACAAAGCTCCCTTCAAACTGTGTGGGAGTTTTGGAATGCAAGAGCAGGCATCCAGTCTCCTGACAGTCTGCAGCAACTGCTCTGTGTAAGGTGAGCACAGTTAAATTGAATAGTTCTGCCTTGTCTGTCCACCATCCTGGTGAATGAGAAAAACAATCTACGCAAAAACCTACCAGCAAGTTACCCTGCACCAATGGTACTTCCGGACAGCGGAGGTCAGGAACAGATGAAAGAAGACCGTCCCCATTTCAGCAGGCATCTCCTGCTAGCATTCAATAATTGACCTTAAACAAGCACCTCTCATCATAGGATCTCAGCACATATTGTCAAAACGTAATTCCTTTAGTATCACATTATTCCTTTGCAATCGATAAAAAGTTACATTCTCATTTTGCAGAAGAAAAGACTTAACCATAGAGGAGGCAGTGACTTTCGTAGGGTCACACAGGCTGTCTGTGGCAGTGCCAGAAATATAATCTGAAATTTCTTGACTCCCTTCACATTATAATCACATTCTCGCTCCCTAAGCACCAACGTCCTCCCCATGGGAAACAAACAGGTTATGATTAGGGACCTACTGAATTCATGGCGGAAGTGAGGTGCACTGTGGCTCCTTTAATCTTGCAGGTTCCTCCCCACTCCCTGGGGCTGACTGGTGGGGGGGCCCACTTGCAGCTTCCTCCTGATCTGCAGGGAGGCAACAAGTGTGGTTTTAAATATTTCACCGTTTTTGCCTCCCACCACTGACTGGCTGACGAGCCCTGGACAGACCTACTGTTTGCTGCTGACTGGCCTGACTGGCGGGGAGGCAAAAATGGCCCCATGTTTAAAACCACAGTTTTAGATTCCCAGCTGACCAGGAGGGAGCAGCAGGGTTCTCTGCTAATCAGCAATGAGGAGGGGGGCAAGGGGCAAGGTGCACACAGGGGAACATGCAAGATTAAAGTAGCTGCCACACACTCTACTTCCACCATGAATTCAGTAGGTCCCTAGTTATCACTATCATTTAGAAGACAAAGCTGGCACTTTGCAAAACCTGAGAGCAGGCCAAGGGCTGGAAGCAATCTTTCTGGTGTGTATTTGAAACTTTCCATGACCAAATGATTAGATTAGTCTGTAACTACCAGATCAATTTAGGATTAGAATGCAGCAAGACACATTCAGCCAGCAATAACAATATTGTCGAGCAATTATATAATGTTTTGGATGGAACAAACACAATCTAATTCATCACAGCCCTAGCCCTGTTGAATCCAGTTGAATCTTCTTCTACAATGATATACGATCCAGCTAAAGCAGAAGTCAACAAACTAGGGCCTACTAACTAGATTTACCCTGCAGAGCCATTTTATTCAGCCCACAGAACCAGGGGGCTTCAGTGGCATTTCTGTGGCAGAGGACTTTGCCTGGGCAATGGGGAAAAATAGTAGTGGCTGCGCTGAGGAGGGGAGTGGTGGCTCCTAGCTCTGGCTCCTGTTGTGGCTCTGGTGGTGCAGGCCAGGTGGGAAGCAGAATGCCCTCAGAGCAGCCCTGCTGCACAGTGCTGCTGTTCTTGACCTAAGGCAGGGATAGGCACAGCTGTCAGAAGGGCTGATCAGAGAGAAGAATGAAATTAAAAATATTAAAAAAAAACAACCCTTAAAATACTAAGTGCACATAGCAAATTGTTACATAAGCCTCCCTCTGAAGCCACTAGGCACAAGAGGGTTCTAATCTTGGTTCCAGGCCTTAAGAGCTACTGTAAGGCAAAAAACAAGGTAGTGTTTAATATTTTGTTATTGGTAGTAGCAGTAGTAGTATCATTATTAGGGCTGCGTGAAGCTCCAGTCCCTGATTCAATTCCATGGAGATTCAGCCCGATTCGGTAGCCAAATCTAAGAATCCGAATCAAATCAGAGGGCCCTTTAATCTCTCCGAATCGAATTGGAACCCTCTGAATCCATTTGGGGAGATGCGGAGAGATTCGGCAATTCAGACATAGACACAGCTCTAAATGTTTTTTCTACATACCTCTAGGTAGCAGGGGCTCATGAATGCTGCAATGCTGGGGCACATGGAGTGTCCCACAGGAGTGCAGGGGGCTCCCCAGCAGACTCGGAAGTGGACCAGAAGCATGTGGGGGCACATGGGGGCTAGCAGGGGTCTGAGTTGGCCCAGACCAACCCAGAACTCATGTAAGGCTGTACCAACCCCAGGAATGGGGGAATACCAGCATAAGCACTGCCCCGCACAGCATTCCTCCACCAAAACTGAAGACCAGGAGCTAAGGACCAGGACCACTCCAGCTCTCTGCACAGAATCCTGACTGCTGCTCTACCGTAGGAGGTCAGGTACCTTTAGGAGCTGTACCAGGGTTCATGACACCCCTGACCCCACATTACCCAAAGGGTTTGGCCCAAAGCAGACCAGCCCACTTAGACTGGGCTCATATAAACAGCAAGCCCTGAGGAGCTTCGACTGACTGAGGAAAGGCGGCCGAGATACCCTGCTGGGCCAAGGAAAGGCCTGAAGCAGGTACAGATACAGTTATTTAATTATATTCATTTACTCATTTCTTGATGTGATTTGTACGCTGCTGGCTGCAAAACTGCAGCAAAGACCATAGGGCTCCGCTGAGGCGCACTGATCCCGGGAAATGCAGTTTCCTTCCACTGCAGGCTCTCCTGCCTGAATGAGTCCAGATGCCCAGTACAGCCAGGTTTCTATACCAAGCACCAACAAAAACACTTGAGTGGAAAGTGGTGGGGCGTAGGGGAAATGGAGCCCCACAGAAGAGTCGTACATGTCATGACCCACACCAGTCTCAGCCAACTCTCTTCAACCAAATACCACCTCCTGATAACTTTTTCAGTTACACCATGTCATGGCAGGTGAGATATAGAAATAGAGAGTGAAACACCCACTGAACATGCAGTACTCAGGCCCTACTCCACTGTAGCCGCTAGCCCTGAGTCCCTCTACAGCCATATTTCTACTTCTTATTGTAGTTTCACATATGCCATCTAAAATGAGATGTGGCACCTTATAGTTCCATTATAAAGAACCCTCCAGGAACCCCATAATCACATGTTATATGGCACCGTGGGAGACGTTCCTCCTGCCCTTTTGTTTACATCTGAGCTGCACTAAAAGAAGGCAGAGAGGGAAATGATTAGGTTCTTATTTTATTTTTGTTTTTTTGTTTACTTAACTGTTCCTTTGGCATTTCATATAGTTGATCATATATCTTTATAAGTAAATATACACCACCACATGGATTTCCTTTGGGGGTGTATGGAAGGAGGAAGGGGACTATTTTCTTTCATCATATCAGTTTTCCATGTGACACACAGTTCAGTGTAAGAAAAAAAACAGCCCTAATGAGAACAGCTTTGCAGTTGTTGTACCCAGTGTCAGTTACTCGGCTCCTTCAAATAATTCAAAACTCTCTCCGCAAGGTCAATGCTTAAAGGGCAACTGGAATAAAGACACCTCCTTTGTTGCTCACAGTTCACCCTCCACCATCAGTACCAAAGCCTCCTCTTGAAGGAATTGCCCTGCAGTTTCTGCACAAACCCTACTGTTACTTGAATACGGTATGGAACTCACTCCAATGTCACTTGCTTGGATTTTATACTGGTGTAACTACACCGATTCTGCATTTACACTACTACACTAAGGGAAATCAGAGTCCAGCCCCTGGCTGTATAGCTGAATCAACATCATGGACTGAGTCAAGATAAAGCCTTGTTCTCCAAACTGGGTCAGTGTCTGGAAGTGATTGAAAGCTCAGGATGTGAGACCGTTAACAGAAGCTTTGAGATCAATAAAAAGGTCTTTGCCCTGACTCCTTTATCCCCTGCAGCACTTAGCTTCAGTGAGACAAAAATCAGTGAGAGCCGACCCAAGAAAAGTTCAGTTTGGGTTTGATTCTGGTAGGCACCCAAATTCAGGGCACTGATCCACTAGGGTTTGTCCAGACTCTGGAAACAGGCAGATGCAATATTTCTGATGTCTCTAGCTTGTAACTAAAAGCTAGAGACATTGGACAAAAAAATAGCAGGAAAAGAGCCTCTCTGGTTGAATCAGGACAATTTTGGAAGCCAGGAAGTAAGTGGCTCAGTGTCTAAACCAAAAAAAAGAGAAAAAAACAGTTAAATTTTCTCAAATCTCAGCAGATGTCCTGTTTGGACGCCACAGAAAATAAAATTGAAAACACCATCTAGCAACTCCTCAGCTTTTTACATGTCTTTCATTTAAGCACTGACCTGAACCCCTACTGAATGCCTCCAGTTTATACTGGAGTAACTCTGCCAATCTCAAATAAGCTAGTTTGGCTGATGTAAAATTGGAGGAGCACAATATCAAATAAAGCCCAAATGGGCTTTATTTCATTCACAGTCAGGTAGCCAAACATTGCTCCAGGACAGAAATATAACCACATCAGAGATCATAGGAATTGCCCATGGAAAACCAGGATCTAGCCCAAAGCTTCTGAGAATAACTTCCCAGTTATAAGGGTGTAGACAGGACAGCAGCTCCCCATTGCAGCTCGTAGCACTTAGCGGGGAGCGCTGTGAGTTGTAATCATCCCTTGGACCCAACAGAAGTTCTCTGGACATGAGGATTCCAGCTGCTTGCTGCAAGCCTGCTCCCAGCCCAGACACTGTTTTCAAAATGGGATGGGGAAAGGGAGCATAGGGAGCTTGTATTTGGAGTTCCCCAGCTGGCACTGGAGGATGAGATGGGTCCAAAACGTCTGCCCCACCCTCCAAAGCTGACTGAAAAAACCCCAAACCAAACTCCGTCTGCTCCCTTTCCCTCCTCCCATTCTGAAGGCAGTGGCAACCTGGGAGCTCTGCAGACACAAGTTACAGAACATGCTCTGTTTTGGAGCATGTTCATGGGTTCAGATTTTTGCAGGATCAGGCCCTTTTAAAGTGGTCTGCAGATACGCACTTCTGTTTGGTCATGGCTGTGGACTGCTTTCTTGGGCCAAATCATGTGAAAATTGTCATTCTGTCTGTGCCCTAATTGTAGGAATCCCTATGGAAAATGGAGGAGTGCAGGTTTCCAGAAGGAAGAGTCTGGAGGTGTCACAAGGAACTCAATCTGTGTGCAGGTGGCTGGAATGATTGCTTCAACTGTCATACCCCTGTAAAGAGTTCTCTTCATTAAAAGACAGATTAATTTTTAAATATTGAGTGTTAAGAGGCTGGTACCAAGCACAAGTTTCATGATTCATTAAAGCTGTTAAAAGAGAGAGGGACAGGCTGTCCGCCCACAGTTTAGTAAACCATTTAAGCATGTGTCTACGGACTTCCCTAAGTCCTACCAAGTCTCAACAAGATGATGAAGTCCCATTGACTTCCCTAGGAATAAACAAGCATGTGTTTAAAATGCTTAAATGAGATGCTGAACAGAGATGGATTTAAGCAAACACTTTTTATTGCTTTGCTGAATTTGGGGACTCAAAGAACAGCAGATCGCAGTTAGGGAGAGCTAAAGACTGATTCAATTTTACCTTAGCAGTATATGCTCTTTGGTATTGACCTGGCTTAGTTGTACTACATTCTTTGGCTTTACCAATTTAACAGGCC
This sequence comes from Crocodylus siamensis, assembly GCF_052110815.1. Lineage (NCBI taxonomy): Eukaryota > Metazoa > Chordata > Crocodylia > Crocodylidae > Crocodylus > Crocodylus siamensis. Next base: position 62,489,798 of record NC_143402.1, read on the forward strand.
CGTGCAAGGAAGCAGAACTGGACATCTCTCTTGTACTCTGCTCTGGCAGCAGGGTCAGAGTTCTTTCTGACTGTTTGCTTTTTGATGCCTTTTCTCAGGCTGAGCTCCTCTTTTCACGTTTTTGACCAACAATCCCCTGTTTTAATTTGGCTGTGGTCTCATCACAATTGTTTCCTTATATATCCTCGCCTTTTATTTGCCTATCAGGGAGCTGTCTGTCAGATTTAGGATTCACCACAAAGCTGCTCCTGAGGCTTTGAGAGTCCCCATTGATTCAGAATGGGATCCCAGGCTGGGAAGGCCGCAATCATATACTCATTCTTTACCCAGCTTTAATTTACTTCTGACACCAGGGGTCTTAAGAGTCTCATCTTACCTTCATTGTGGACTCTGACCACTGCTACAGCCCTCCACTGCTTGCCTTGCACTAATAGAAAAATATGACATCATGAGAGGTAGTTTCCATGGAGACAGACAGTGGTCACTACTGGTTCCCATGGCACTGGTTAAGATAGGCACCGGTGTTAAGGGAGCAAAGAATACACACCCGCCAGGCTATTTGTGAACTATCTAATCATCTTACAAGTTAAACAGTTTGCCTTTATTCCCTGTATTTTAAGTCTGACAGACACAGATAAGCCAGCAAAACCAGTGGGACTGGAGGATTCCTTCACCTAGTGCTTTGCTATGACAGCACTTGACTGTAGAAAAAGGGGCTAAATATTTGTGCCCTGACTAAACCTGTTGAAGACTTAATGAATTCATTGGGGTCACTCAGATGTGACTAAGGACAGACTTTGATTCTGAAAGAGTCCTCTTCCCAGGCCAAGTAGGCCAAGAATTTAAGAACCCTGGCAAAAAATCCCTGTCTCGTGGTAGCGCAAGCCAGGTTTCTACCATCGCCAATGTTACCATAGATTAGAGCTAAATCTTTAGGACCATTCAGAAGCAGGAATGAAACCAGCATGCAATAGCCTGTTCAGAAAATGGAACTGTTTGTGTGGGATCATATAACACCAAAGTCACTTGTAAAACAGTCTCTCTCCTTATTTCATACTATAGAAGCTGAAATCAAAGAGATACAGGAGTTGGAGCTCTGCCACTAAGGAAGAGAGGTTGCTGATGGCAGGACCACATCTCTGCTGATGAGGCTGCACCTCTGGAACGTGTTTCTGCCAGGCCATCACTTCTCTACCATGTTTAATTCCCAGAAAGTCTGAACTCTTCTTTGTATACACATATTTGTAAGGAAATGGAAGAAGGTGGGTGCTGGCTTTGGCAGAATGGGGCTATAAGATAGGAGTGAACTGTGGCAGTGTGGTTGGTTAGATGTGGATGCTAGTGGTTCAGGATAACTACTGATTATTTGTGTGGCAATGGCAATCCACGAGCCAGATTGAAGATATTTCATTGCATGCATAAAGGGCATTTAGCCAGCCATGAGCCACAACAGTCCGGAGGGTGGTTCAAAGCACCCCTGTGCCCGCACTGGCAAAACTCATTCTGTGCCTCCATTTTGGAGTATTAAGTGCCTCCCTCCAGGCTCACGTGTGCTCAGAACCAACTCAGAGCTGCCACTTGCACAGCCCACTCTCCCCTAAGCTCCTTGCTAATTTATAATGCCCATCTGAGATGCACATACACTGTCTATGGCCTCAGCACTTAAGCAAGCAAAAACCCCACATCCGCAGGAAATTCAGCCCAAAACCAGCCTGAGTGGTGTCCACCTTAGCTGAACAGTCAAGGGGTTAAGGCATTCACCGAGGGTGTGGGAGATCTGGAGTCTGGGCCCTCATTGCCCACAGTTCCCCCTTCCCAGGAAAGAGCCCTGACCACTAAGCTATAAAATAAGAGCACTCTCTATCCCTTTAGTTGAAGTTGGGCCACTTGCCAGGCAAGAGTGCAGGTATCTCACAAGCGAGAGGAAGCCTGCTTCTGTAGCCTAGTGGTTTATAGAGCAAAGTCACAGGCTCCACTCCCCACTTCCCAGCACTGTTTATGTATTTAACATTAGGCTGTCTTTGATTAAAAAGCAGAAATAAGCCCAACAGCAGCCAAGGCAATGCCCTAATCATTAAGCTACAGTCAGATTCCCTCTTACTGGGCAAAAAGCGGACACCCCCAGGCATTGTGAATTGCCTCAGTTTAGAAACCCATTACACAGCTCCCTCAGAAGTGGGACTGGGTGTTGGAACTCACAAGTGAACAGAGATGCCTAATGGATAGACTGAGGGGCAGGAGTTCCCACTGCCTCCCTCCAAATGCCTCCAAGCTTTCTAGGTCACCCCCTTCCCTGGGGGCAGTGACTAGTGTAAGGGACAAAAGCAAAAGTGGTGCATGCCAAAGGTTAGGGCCAAGGTCTGGAAACCAGGAAGCAAGCTAACAAACAGTCAAAGGCCAAAGGCAGGGAACCAGAGGACAAGCTGGAAGCCCAGACCCACAGACAGAAACCAGGAAGCAAATCAAAGGTCTGGAGGGCACCTTCAACCAAAAGCCAAAGGTTTTCATATTGTAGCCTAAAAACCAACCTTTCACTGCCCTAAATACCTGGGTTGCTGTTTCCAATAGCCAATCTCTCACAGCAACTAATTGCATAAATTACCCTAGGCACAGATGCAAAGGCTAGCTCATTCTGCTAAGGTTTCATTAGCCCCCACCTTGGACATATTCTGGCTCAAGCCAGCTGTCTGCTAGCCCTGATAGCCACTTAACAATGCCGCCTCTCAAGGGCACCATCCAGGTATTCTTCTTGTCACACACACAAGTCCATTTTCACTAATTCTGGTTTGACTCACAGCCAGCTTTGTCCCCAAGTAAGAACTGAGGCTAGGATTCATACTGGACGTCTGTAACAAAGGGCAACTTTGGACTCTGAACTTTTAACATGCAAAGTCTCCAGGGTCCAAATGAGCATGTGAACAGACAGGCATGTCATAGAAAGTCCCACCTCTGTGGCGCAGCCCTCTGAAACAGTGCTACGTGGAGGTTAGTCATCTGCAAAGGTCTACAGTGTGTCTGATCGAGCCAAATGGCTAGGGTTGGGTTTGGAATCAGAAAGCAAACTAAAGGTCAGAAGCCCAAGGTAGGGAACCAGGACATAAAACAACAGCTGGAAAGGAACTTAGCACAGCAACCACAGACTTCAGCATTGGCCAGTCTGAGCATTGCTGCCAGATGCTGCTTTGAAATAGCTGTGTTGCTATTCTCAGTAGCCAGTATCTCAGAACAACCAGGCCTGCAGTCACCCAATGCACAGCTGTGAAGGTTACCTTATATACCCCATGTGCCATTAGTTCCAGCTGGGGCAGAGTCTAGTCTTGTCTGCTGTCCCTGAGGTCCTGACACCTGCACCTAAAGCTGAAACTTTCCTAGGGGTCTCCAAAATCTCCTTATTGACTCTACAGGAATGCTAGATACTTAACTGGGTCATTCTGAATGTCCCTTCTGAGACTGGACAATAATTCAAAGCATTCAGAGATGCTCTGAATCTTGGCCAGAGCAAGAAAGCAATAACGATACATAAATAAATATAGATGGTTACCTTAATGGCAAAGAAGGCCAAATTTATTCCTGTTAGGAAGTTCCCCAATGCCCCAGAGATCCCACTATATAGAGGGAGCTGGCACAGTCTAAAATAAACAGAAATAAGAAAGAAGTTGGCCCTGCAGAATCTAGCACCAAGAAGTTCTTTTACTAAAAGTAGGTGTCTTCAATTAAGTTGAAGGGGAATGTGGCATCCTATTTGGTTACCAATTCATATTCAGAGTGCTTGTAACTGGAAGCTGTTACTGCCCAGTTCCCATTGTCTGGCATATAAGGAATGAGTTTGAGTTAACAACGTTTCCTAAAGGAGATATTTAAAGGAGATATAACAACAACACAGCTGGCACTAACTGGTGGTAGAGCAGAGAGGTGATTTGCAAAGAATGTAAATAATATGGGGCAGGGACTGTCCAATGATTACAGTGGCATTGGCCTGGCCCTTATCGTGACCTCTGAGTAATACTGGCATTAATAAGTTATAATTTGAGCAATTATTACTATCTCCTAGAATAGTCATGGGCCATGGTACCAGGTGCTGTACAAACACAAAACAGAAGGATACTTACCATCTCCATACATGACAAGAAACAGCCAGAAGATACAGCCAGCCAGGTGCATGTTCAAGAAGTTGTGCTTATCTCCTTATTTCTGAGTGGAAAAAAATATATAGATCAACTTCAGCTTTCAGCAGATTCTGCCATTGTGTCATATCCACTGGTGCTGGGCCTGGCCCATGGAGGTCAGATACTCAGAGCCTTGGGCAAGTGACTGTCATATTCATTTCCAGAAGTTTACGAGCATCTGCAGCTGTCATTGACCTCAGGCACTTAACCTCTCTGTAAAATTGGGGTAATAATACTCAGTTCCCAGGGGAGTCAGGAAGAATCAGTAATCACTTTGCAAAAACCCTTTGAAGATTTATGTGCTACAAAAGTGCTAGGTGTTTTGATTGCCTGGCATTTATCCTGATCAGCACAGGACTGTTCCCTATAGTATATCTGATGGTCACTTGATATAACACTTTAGCTGGAGAGGGTGTATCAATCAATGGTAATTGGACCTTGCTAACTGACAGTAAGATGAACATCAAAACTTGATCTTCCTGGGCAAGAGTGTGGTGAACAAGGCCCTGCCTACCACTGGTCTAAGTATGATGATTATCTTGGTTGGTTATAAACCACCAGCCTGATCCAATCCTACAGAGGTCAACAGATTTCAGTGGGAGCTGGGCCTATGCTAGTCATTTTAGTTACTCTCACTAGTGCAATTCCCCTACCACTGGATTTGCTAGTGTAGACAAAGCCTTGGCTGTTGCTGAAATTTTAAGCACCATGTCATCTACATCTCTTCCGACAAAGATCTGCACCAGTAGTATCATTAATGCATATTGCAGGGGAAAGCCAGTGTAGACCCAGCTTTAGATGAGAGCTTAAACCAGGAATGTAATTTGTCTATGGCTTCACAGTCTTCCTCCTTTAATCTGATCCCTTCCTTCCTTGGACTTTTGGCCTCACACCACCCCCCCACCCCTCCCCCAGCTCTCCCACAAATGGTGGAAATAAGCCCGGTTGGCTCAGCCTAGCATAATTGAGTGATGATTGCAAGAAGATTAAAAGAATTAATCTCCATAATATATGGAAAGGATTGGGAGTGTTTAAGCTCCTTTTCCCCTTACCAACAGTCTCAAATTTCTGTCAGGGGAGGGAGGAAAATAGAAATTCCTGTGGATCATTTGTAGAGCCAAGGCAGTTAGATGAGATTTTTCAGTCTTTTTTTTTCCAGTAGTAAATTACGATACAAAGGAAATGCAATCTTCATGGAGCATGTAACTCACAAAGAGCTGCAACACTATCTCTAAAACTATTTGCCTGCTTCCCACTAAAATAAACATATTAGGCATGTGTACATATATTTCTCAGGCAGCTAAAAAAATCAAAGGAGGTCTCTTACAGTTTTGAACAGTATCTTGTTCAGACTGTTATAAACACTGTTCACGTTCATATCTGGGTGCTGCATGAAAGTGTGCACAGGCTGATAAACATTTGGTATCGGGTCTAATGGTCTTCTTTTAACTGCATCCCTTCAGCTTTGCAGTAACACGCTGCAGCTTTCCTCAAGAAGGAAGAAGAGGCCCCAAGGGTCAATCTGACATGTTAGTACTTAACAGCCCTTCATACTATACAAACTCGTATTATTCAAGAAAGCTACCCTCCCCCTGTCCCTTTGCCCAAGAGCTCTGGCTGGGTTAAAGAAGAGAGAGCTGAAAACTGTGCATAGGGGAAAATTTTGATGCAAAAATCAAACCCATCCAAGCAAGTCAACAGCAGAACTAATAATAGGTTTCTTGATTCCTTAAATATACCAAATTAAAGTTTCTAAATGGGGGAGCAGAGAGTAAGAGGGCAGAAAGCAAATGTATAAAAGCAGGAACGCAGGGGTTTTTTCCTGTAAGGTCTCAAGAAAATGGTCATGATGCAATACCTCTAGTGCTTCCTGCCTTCAAGCAATTAAAAGACATTACATCTCCCCATCTTACCTTGACCGTGCAGTGTACCAAGCCGCAGTGTCTAGAACGGAATAATCAATACACAAAGCATGCATTTGGGTTCTCCATGCCTGGCACTGGCTTAGCCCAAAACACCTGCCTCAAGATGGTGTCTCCACCACCCCTGAGAGGACCCTGCTACTCCCAGATTCTTACCCTGTGGTAGGAACAGCCGGGAGACCTACAAAACAATGGATCCACCAGCCACACTGGATCCTCAGGCATTGGCTGTGTACTGATCACTCAGAAAAAGGAATCTGACAGAGGTCTGCTTCATTCAGCGCCCGATTTCCAGCTGACCAGCACTGAGTAACATGAACCTATAGTATAGACAACACAACCAGACACAACCGGCTTTTGTAAGAGCCTCACAGAGCTACAGTTTCCCACTGCCTGCCCTGCCTTTAACCAGATGTCACTGGGATGTGTGCAAACTCCTTTAAACCTGGACTTCCCCATGCTCAGGAAACACAGATGGGACATTTCTGCTGCGCAGGAGGTTTTAGTAGCCAAGGAGTGGAGAAAGATCAGCCTGACTTGCTGCTCTTTGTTCATCTCACCACCGTCAGTAAGACACTAATGTCAGCAAGAGCTACAGTACTACTTACGTTGGCCTTGCTTGAAAACCCCCCAAGGGTTTTGAAATGTTGGGCAAACCACAAATTAAAGCAATAAACAAAAATTCATAGTGAAGCCATCCCTCCCAATTAGATTGTCTCCATTCGCCTCCGTTTCATTTTTATTCAAAACAGCCCCGGGGAAAAAAGACAACTCGACACACAAAAGCAAACAACACTGGGTCAACTCCACCTCATGCTTCTCTCTGATCTCTCCCCTACAAGCAGGCAGGGCTTGAAAAATACACTTTTCTGCCATATCTAATACACAGTAAAAGGCATCTTTGAAAATTAAATGAAGGAAGCAACTTCAGGGATCCTCTTTCAAGCCTGGGTGCTCTCAAGCTAAGTAGCTGCAATTACTCCTTTCAAACTAGGAAGGAAGGAACAGATAATAACGTAGACCCAAGTGTCGCTTGAAGGGGCTTGTCTCACAAGAGAAAATGTGATGGTTTCCAATTGCAGCAGTATCCACAACTTCTCCTTTAAGGATTTGACCCCTCCCTGCTTTGCCGCCTCTTAAAACAACGATTCTCAACCAGCACCCTGGGGTGCTGCCGGATCTTTTGAAGGGTGCCATGAGGTGTGAAGCAATAAGTGAAGTGTTAAGACATAAGCAGATAAACTAAACAGAGACAGGCACAGGTTTAGGCTTGTCCTTGACTGGACAATCCCCTATCCCCAATGCCAAGTCCCTCTGCCAGGAAGTAAGCACTGTAATCTATAAATTAGCCTTTGAAACCAGGTGCCACTCAATTCACAAAAGTAATTGAGAGGTGCCTTAAGGCCAGTGAGAAGAGCCTTGAGCCCAAAAAGATTCAGGACCACTGCCATAGAAGCATACAATGCTGTCAAAATGAATGAGTCTCCAAGGATCCTAAGCTGTTTCATGCCTGTGCTCTGCCTCTCTGTTGTCCCCAGTAGTATTGCTCCAGCAGAGCCCTGTTCTTCACAGGCTCTCCAGTACTAAGTTATTACACTGATTTTTGCTCAAATGTAAAGCAGCCTGATGGGAAAGCAGAGAAGGCATTGCTGACAGGGTTGGCCTTAATTTACCTTCTCAAGTTCTAAGTGTTTGCAGAGCATGCAATGCTGCAAAGAAGAGCCATCCACCCTGCTCTCCAGTACAGTGGTTTTCAACCTTTTTTCATTTGCAGACCCCTTTGGAAATTTTGATGGAGGTGCAGACCCCTTTGAATTCTAAATGTGGATATTCACAGATTGATCATAGTCATCTTTCGCAGACCCTTTATTTAGTCTGTGGATCTCCAGGGGACCACAGGCCACAGGTTGAAAACCACTGCCCTAGTACATCCAGGCTTCCCTACTCATTTACACTTTTTTGGATTCTCACTGTAAGGATTTGTGTGAAGTCAGATAAAACCGGAGGAGGTTAGTGCAATTGAGGTAACGCTCCCTTGCTCCATGCCCTCCAGTTAGAGTCCATGGGGTTTCCTGACAGGCCTCATCTCCTTTCTCCACAGTCCCCCAAAATCTACCAACTCTTCCCTAACTTTACATTTGGCAACTAACAGCAGGGACTCACAGGTCTCCACTATCCTTCACACACAAAGTTTTCAAAAGTCCTGGTACAAGATTTCCCCAAGGCTCGTATAGCACACATTTGAAAAGGGAACACAAGAGTTTTGAAAGCCCCTTTCACAGCACTGTGATCTTAACTGGGGCAACCTATGCCTTCAGAAACTTCTGTAGCCAGTGATACTTGAACCACACTGAAAGATAATGAGCTACTGCTCTTACCAATACTAACTCAAATGCGTGCTTGTGGGTTGGGGTGACTATTATAATCTGATCCAAAGAGCTTGTTTTCCACAGTCTGCCTTTCCAAGCCTCTGAAACACAAAGAATGCATTAAAATTTGAGACAGCAATTTTCAAAAATCGAATCTTATTTACTCTACATAAAGTGCATTGCAGAAATGGAATTAACGGTCTTTGTATAAGATGCAGAACCTTTCTGCTAAGCAGTGGGAGTGAAGTTCATAAGCTTTGGCTGAAAATGCTTTATTCCACTTGCCACATAAACCATAGAATCATAGAAAATTAGGGTTGGAAGGGAGCTGAGGAGGTCATCTAGTCCAACCCCCTGCTCAAGGCAGGACCATTCCCAACTAGATCATCCCACCCAAGGCTTTGTCTAGCCCGGTCTTAAAAACCTCCAAGGATGGAGATTCTACCACCTCTCTGGGTAACCTGGCCCAGTGCTTTACTACCTGCCTAGTGAGAAAGTTTTTCCTAATATCTAACTTAAACATCCCTTGTTGCATCTTGAAACCATTGTTCCTTGTTCTATCATCTGCCACCGCTGAGAACAGTCTGGCTCCAGCCTCTCTGAAACCACCCTTTGGCTAGTTGAAGGCTATTAATAAATACCCTGTCAGTCTTCTCTTCTTCAGACTAAATAGGCCCAGTTCCCTCAGCCTCTCCTCATAAATCATGTTCCCCAGTCCCCTAACTATTTTCATTGCCCACTGCTGGACTCTCTCCAGCTTGGCCAGATCTTTTCTGTAGTGGGGGGCCAAAACTAAACATGGTACTCCAGATGTGGCCTCACCAGTGCTGAATAGAGGAGAATAATCATTTCCCTCAACCCACTGGCAACACTGCTACTAATGCAGCCCAGCAAGGGCATACTGCTGGTTTATATTAAGCTTATTGTCCACTGCAACCCCCAGGTCCTTTTCTGTAGAGACACTGCTTAGCCAGTCAGTCCCAAGCCTGTACTGGTGCATGGGATTGTTCTGTAACAAGTGCAGGACTTTGCATTTATCTTTATTAAATTTCATGACATTTCTTTTTGTCTAATCTTCCAAATTTTCTAAATCACTCTGAATCCTAGCCCTGCCTTCCAGCATATCTACTACTCCCCCCCAGCTTGGTGTCAACTGCAAACTTACTGAGGGTGCACACTATCCTATCTTCCAGATTGCTGATGAAGACATTGAACAAAACCAGCCCCAGGATGAACCCCTTGGGCACTCCGCTTGATACCAGCTGCCAACTAGACATTGTGCCATTGACTACTACCTTTGAACCTGGTAATCCAGCCAGTTTTCTAAACACCTTATAGTCCATTTGTCCAACCCATACTTCCTTAGCTTGCTTGCAAGAACGTTGTAGAAAATCATATCATATCAAAAGTCGTGCTGAAGTCAAGGTGTGTCATGTCCACTGCTCCTCCTGCATCTACAGAGTTAGTCATCTCATCATAGAAGGCAATCAGGCTGGTCAAGCATGACTTGCCTTTGGTGAATCCATGCTGATTGTTCCTAATCACCTTCTTCTCCAAGTGTTTAGAAATGGATTCCTTGAGGACCTGCTCTGTGATTTTTCCAGAGACTGAGGTGAGGCTGACTGGTCTGTGTAGATACCCAGATTCTCCTTCTTCCCTTAAAGATGGGCACTATATTTGACCATTTCCAATTGTCCAGGACCTCTCCCAATCACTACCATTTTTCAAAGATAAGGCCCAGCAGCGCTGTAGTCACATTGGCCAACTCCCTCAGCACCCTTGGGTGCATCCCATCTAGCCCCATGGACTTGTACACATCCAGCTTTTCAAAATAGTCCCTAACTTGTTCTTTTGCTGCTGTCAGCTGCTTGCCTCCTCCCCAAACTGTACTGCCAGGTGCAGTAGCCTGGGAGCTGACCTTCTCTGTGAAGACTGAAGTAAAAAAGGCAGTGAGTATTACCCTTCACATCCCTCGCTAGCCGCAACTCCAATTGCACTTTGACCTTCCTGATTTCATCCCTGCATTCCCGAGCAATGCTCTTATAATTCTCCCTAGTCATTTGTCCAAGCTACAGAAATCCTCATCAAGTACTGAATCTCCTAAGTTCCATCCTCTTTCCCTGTCTGTTTCACAATGAACTTGTGTAAAAGACACCATTTTCCTCAGAATACAGCCAACATTGAACTCTACATAATGCCACTTGCATCCTTGCAAATCTGGTCTGGAACTAATTTCCTACTGATGTAGCAGGTTTCAGCCAAGGCCAAAGGCTGTGAAATGAAATTGAAAGTTACATATACAGTAGAGCCTAAGCTCCACATATCTTTGTGGGACCACAGTACTTTTGTTGCCTTTAAGGGCCAATCTAAAGACCATGAGTGTTAGCATATGTTTCTAAGTGATATGATGTAGAACAGGGGTGGGCAATTATCTGGGGCAGAGGGCCACTTACTGAGTTTCGGCAAGCCATCGAGGGCTGCATGACAAGCAGCCCAGGGCAGATTAATATTAATTTTCTAATTTTTTTAGGGGCCCTGTGGGCTGGATAGAATGGCTTGGCAGGCCGCATCTGGCCCCTGGGCCACATTTTGCCCATCCCTGATGTAGAAGGATCACTCAGGTATAGATGATGGGTGATAATGAAAGGTCACAAGATTGTATAGTAGGTGATTCTTCGGATAACAGGAGGGAGAGAGGGAAAGGAAGAAGCCTGATCTATGTCCCTTACTCAGTTCATATTAATGTGGCTTTAGAACAGGTCATATGCCAAATTCTGCCTTCAGTGGCTATGTCTACACAAGACACTGGCTGTGAAGTTGTTACTACACAGCAATTTAGTGCTTGCATAACCAAGTACTAAATGACTGCACAGTAGCATCCCAGCACAGCTTCTGGGTGATACTGACTGTGCAGTAGCTTGTTACTACTGAGCAGCTGCGTTGCATCATGGTTCTTGCCCCACAATGCCACTGAGCAGTACTAACATGCTACTGCTCAGTAGTAATGCACTACAGTGCAGTAAGCATCTCATGTAGACATGGCCAGGGATATGGAGACAATATCACCAATCTTGGTTGATACAATGCCAGTCCCTCTGTTTAAAGCTTGACTTCAGTGTAGTTGTGTCCATGTAACTGAAGGTAGGCCATGGCACCAATACATCTAAGGAAACACGATGGTGAATGGAGGGATAGGGGAGAAAAGGGGTGCACACCTGGACAGCTCTGGTGCATAAATGTCTGCAGACCTGGTCTTAGAGTAAGACCTAATTCTTCCTAATGGAGTGAACCAGCACAAGATTTACAAGCCGTTTAATATCTGCCTATGCTGTCAGCAGAACTTGAGCTGGTGCTGACATTAGGGTCAACACAGGGCAAAGCAGAGGAAGCTTTCACAACCTTTATTCAGCAGCTGCCAGTAGCTGGATCTCACCCTGGTACAGACTAAGATAACTCAGAAAGCTATTCTAATTTGCACAGTTATTGCCACCGCCCACATTGGGTTTGCAGCAACAGAGAATCAATGGATCACAGGATCAACAGGGACACATCTCTTCCCACAACTGATCTGCCCCCCACTCCAGAGCAGCCCCTGCCTGTTTCTGCAAGGGTGGTAAAGAGCTGGGGGCTTTATATCTGTCTTTCTGTGCACCCATTAATCCATAAAGTAATAGTCCTCTGGGTTTAAGTAGGATTTATGTCCTGTCTACACACAATTGCACCTGTTTAAAACCAACATATTTATCCCAGTGCAAAATCCTGCGGTGCACTCTTCTGTCAGTACAAGCATGGTTTCCTTCCTCCCCACCTGTCTCACACCTATTGTCTTCCACCCCTCTGATCCTTACTGCCACGCATTTGCATATTCACAGAGCTGCATTTTGCATTTTGACTTCTATTCTACCCAGAACTGCACTCAACTGACCAGCAGGCTCTTTATATGCCTGAAGAAGGGTGTTTGTGCCCAAAAGCTTGCAAAGAACAATTTTTCCAACTATTTAGTTGCTCTGATAAAAGATATCACATCTGCCCAAAGAACTTTGTCTGCTTATATTGGAGTAGCTTTTCCCTACATAAGGCTTCACCTACACCATAACTGTTTTAGTTTAAACTTTTAGCAATTCAGTGTGGGTCTTATTTCAGTGTGGGACTGTTTTGTTTCAGAAATGAACTTCAGTTATGTAGAAATATGCAGATGTAGACTTGTGGCCAAAATGAGAGGTGTGAGTTACAACTGATTTAGTGATTGCAGTTTCAGTTACCATAGACACATCCTGTGACTTGTACAATTTATACTGATAGGAGGCAAGTTTAAACTGACATAGCTGTCTCCACACAAAGCTGCAGCAGTTTAAGTCTGTTTTATATCACATCTTTGGCTAAACTGACACTAACTGATGCTAACTTGATGCAATTTGATGTATAGACAATGTCTTAGGGAGTAACGAGATTTCACACCAGCCCTCTCCACTGGGTTGAATTTCGCTCTAAAGAAGAGTCAGTGAATATGGGATTACCTTTGCTGGGGATTTGTGGAAGGGGAGCTAAACCAACTGATGCCTTTCTGTTTTCTGTAGGTTTTTATTTTTAGTGATTGCTTCTGGGTAAAACACATGAGAAGGGCTGCGCTCATGAAAGCTGACAGCACTGAAACAGAAGTCCTGCCAGTAGCACAGAACAAGTGCCACATGAACAGGAACAACCCTACAAGAAACAGCGACACTTGACTAATATAACGGGTTGCAAAAGACATCCTTTTGTAAGGCATGTATTGCGAGCCGTGCCTGGTGGTTAGAGCTCTGGGCAGCGTGTGGGCTAGCGGTGACATTAATGAGTCTAAGTCAGGACTCATAAGTTCCTTTCTTCGGTCTTGCTCTGACTCACTGTGTGCCATTGAGCCAAACACTTGAACTGCGCTGTGCCTTAGCTTAACAGTCTACAAAATGGCCAAGGGGTGTTCTGAGACTTAGCGAATGTTTGGAGAGTATTTGAAGAGGCTTGTGGGGGGTGGGAGGGTGGAAGTACAACAGAAGTGCAAATGTTGTTATTATTATTATTATCATCATTATTATTCAGTCAAATGCACAAAACTCCAATTACTATAATTTCACAGTGTTCCTCTGACATTTTTCCTAAACAATGAGCAGTGGCTCAATTCAGAAGGAGCACTCCTTGGGAAGGTGGAATATGGATGGCATTGTGTTTGAAGAGGCAGGAAAGAGACCCTGAATAAGCTTTTTATGGGGCCCCTTGCTCTACTTGACTAATGTTAGCTTGTAATTAGCAACAGATACCACTTCTGTCACTCATGATGTTATCATCAGTCATCTTGTGTTTCAAAGTGAGGAGAGGCATGTAAATTATGGGCAATTTGGTTTCTGAAATAGGCTTTATGTGTTGTTTTGTGGGGGGAGGGCAGGAGGGGGTTTGCAGGGAGACTGGGGTGCCTGTGGTCTGTTGGAAAGATACCAGCTGGGAAGGCAATGAGATGACTAGCAGAAAAGCAATCTGCATTATACTGCTGAGTCTATATATTTTCAGAGAAGGAGAAAATGAGTCTGGAGGCAACCACCCTTCTCGGTTCCATACAAATAAATGCCTTGCATGGATTTATTAATAATGCAGAATCATAGCAATTGAAGATGGGGAAGGAGCAATTAAATCATAAAGTCCAATCCAGCCTGAACAAATAGTTTCTATTCAACATTTTCACTGCTTTGTCCATCCTGGCTTTAACTATCCCAAGTTGGACTGTTTAAAAATGTTTCATCTAAATGCTTTTAAATAGAAAATGCTATTAAAGAATTGGGAAAAAATCAGAAAGCACCTGCTTTTCTCAGAAACGTTTGATTTTTCATCAGAAAACTTAAAAACCCAAAAGCCAGACTTTTTTTTGGTTCTTGGCCAAAAAATGTTTCTGGGTCTGGTCAAAGCTGATTTTGTCTTTGGCTTAAATATGTGGGGCTTTCAACCAAAAGTTACAATTTCAGACCAAAAAAAGACATTTTCCAGCCAGTTTTAAATCCAAACAACAAGGTTTCCATCACTGCCTTGAGAGGCCGTTTCAGGCCCTATTGGATCTCATTTACAGTGTTTGATCCAAAAGTGTAAGTGGCTAACACTGGTTCTGGACGGTCCCCCATGTCCCCTCCTCTCCATACCCTCCACCTTCCCTGCAATGACCCCAGATCCAGCCCCCGCAGCAGGGAAGTCAGAGTCACAGTAGTAGCATGCAGGACTGCAGCAGCAGCCAGACACCTGCTCCTGCGAGAGATGTCACTTCCTTTGTTTGCTGCTGACATGCATGTCAAGCAACCAAAAAAATCTCCCCCACAGCAGAAAACCTGTTTAGAGCCACATCAGCCAGAATGCCGTTCACTAAAGCCTCACTCACGCAGTCCATGCCACTGCTCCTCTGCCCTCCCCACTGCATGAGCAGAAACCACAGCAAAAAAAGTGTAAGGGTCGGGGGATACAGGGCCCAGGAGGGTGTCGCTCCCCACTAGCTCCCTCCCAAAGCTCACCCCCTTTCTTTGATTCCATGCCATTACACCATGAATTACAAGATGCCCTTTTTCCACCTTTCATTGGCCCCCACAGCACTGTGGCCAGAGCTCCTCTTTGATGGGGCTCCCCACAAAGTAAACCAGAAGAAACTCCCAGGTCATGTTTTCTCCTTTCCTCGGCTGAAAGAACTCAAGCATCACTCCGCCGCTGCAATGATTCAAACCATTGCTGGTAAACATGTGACCATAAAGGTTATCTGCCTTCAAACGGAATGGGTTTATGTTTAGAAAAGAGTTAAAATTTGTTCCGTTTATGGTTGCAACCACATCCTCAGGGCTGTTAACCTGAAGCTGAACTTCCCTTGCTCCTTTACTAGAGCTAGCAGTCAGCTGCTACCCTGTGTCCTCATCAGCTATCGGCCCATAGATTGCTTGATAGCACAGCTTGTTTTCCTTTTCAAGAGAGACAGCTACTAAATCTAAGCTCTCTTCCACTTCTTAGCACGCTTGGGCTTCTCCTCAGCTGCAACACGTTTCCATCGTCCCAACTCCTACTTAAATAAACATTATGACACATACTGATTGCTTTAACCAACATTACTGTTCCATGTCCTCCGTGAAGCATGGTTTTTTTCAGGGCACATTCCTTTCCTGTTGCTAAGTCTGTTTCAGCACCATCCACCCGCGACTAGGTGAAGTTTCAAGTAATTTTCAATGACTCCATTTTTACCCATCTTGAAATAAAATGAAGGGGCCGGGGCCAGAAGCGGAGGTAAATTGTCAGAGTGCTGATGACTTGAGTTGAGGTACAACAATTTACATAAGTTGAGGATCTGGCTCCTGATTTTCAGAGGGGGCAGTTCTCAGCATTTTCTGAAGAAAAAAACACCAACGATTCAATGTGGGACCCAAAAAAGAAAGAACACAAGAGAGAGAGGGGAAAAAAAGATGATGGGTGCATTTCCCATTATAGCAAAGGATAGTTAGTAAGTTTTTATCCTGCCTTTGGGATCTGGATTTGGTTTCCTATAATTTGCATCTAAATTGTAGAATCCATAAATATTTCTGGTAAATGAGATATTTTAACAACCATTCATCAGCTTCATACTCTATTTCCCTAAAATGACAACCTATGTTTTAAAACTTGCATGGAGATGGGAAACTGCAATTTGTTTTGGCCAAACCAAAATAACACTTGGCACAGCCATTTAGAAGGCTGTGGCTGCTCCTCTGTTGATAAGTGCTTACCAGTCTCAGAGGCTTAATGTGTTATTACTGCAAAAAAGTTAGCTTGCTTTGATTCCCCCAAACACAGTTTTTCTAGTGGTTCAAAACTGTTGCTGTCCATCATCTATTTGTTTTTCTTCTGCTAATTACTTTGGAGCAACTGACTATTTTTAATGACAGTGTTCCTTAAAAAGCCTTAATGTTCTGACATTTCTCCTTTGTGTTTAACTTGCCTTTGTATTCGTATTTTCCCCTCCGCAAATGATGAGCCAGGTCCACAGATGCTGCAAATCAGCAAAGGTCTCCGAACTCTTTTAAAAGCTCTGTTGAACTATGGCTATTTACATCAGCTGGTGATCTAGTCTAATTATCTCAGGATTTATTAAAAAATACAGAACAGCACAAGGAGATGATGATAAAGACGGAAAGAACATCTGACATCTAATCAGATATACGTTATAGTGTATCTATTTAGTTATTACTCAAGCTATTTTTATTTCCTTCCTCACCATGTATCTGAACACCTTCTCTTGCAGTTTTCTGTTCTAGTAATGTAGCATGGAGCAAAGTAACAACTCAATGGATTTCAAAGCCAAACCACATTGTCCTTTATTTTTACAGGACTTTCTAAGGCGCACCTAAAAGGTGTCCAAGTGCCATTGTAAAATTTAATTTTTAATCCTTCAGAATATAATTCAAATATAATCACATTCAATCAGATGTTTCTGGCTTGTTGGACAGCAAAAGGAATATGGAATGAACAGAAGGGACTTGAAAAAGAACAGTTGAATTTTGTTCTGCATCACCATCCCAGTATCTTTTCATCTTTATTTTATGCAGAACATCCAGATCTCAGGCCCAACTAAGTTGTGCTCAGCCCAAGACCTGATCAAAGGAGAAAGCAAACATCATGTTATACTGACTATTGCCCCTCAGAAGTGCACTAACTTTAGTACAATTGCCTGTTGCCCAGTGGAGTTGTTCAGCCATCAGAAATAGGACAGCTCTAGGCATGTCCCATTTTCTAGGCCATATTACATATTATCTACTTACCTGCTATCCTAGGGATGGAGAGGGGACAAGTGTAGAGATCTCACATCTCTCTGTACCAAACAGAGGCTCTCACAACTCAAGGGACTCCTGAGTTTAATAGGTCCTTTCACTAGTTTACTGTGCCCTTTGTGCCAGCATAAAAGGAGGTATAACATGAGAAACCATCACACCTAGACAGTGTAAAGCATTCAGGCTAAGTACAGACAGTCAACAAGCCTGAGGCTGAATCGATTCAGTCTTTGCAGGTTAATCTAAGCTTCAGAGATTAAAATGAGAAATAGCTGGACACACATTTACTTTTGATTCAGGGAATGCAGCCACATGCCTGTAGTGACTAAGGCCAGAAGCCAGGAGGCAGTAAAGCACAGCTCTCCAGCACGTAGCCAGAATGGGCTGTGTTCACTTCCTCTTCCTGCTGCCCCTGGGGTGTCTGGGATTTGCTGTCCAGACTCACAGTAGCAGGACTCTTCCTGCTTCCAGGTACAGGCAGGGGCTGCTTCCAGGTGTCTCTAGGATTTGTAGTCTACAGTTGCAGCCAGCAGTAAGTTTGAGCAGGGAAAGAGGTATTTAACGCCCCTCCCTGGCCCCAGACCCCAGCCAGGGTTTGTTGGGGGGCAGTCCCTGCCTCCCCCTCCTCACCCAATCCTCTGCTGCTGGAACAGACAGTACACTCCAGCCCAGAGCTGGAAAGCATGCTGGAATGCTGGGGGACTGTGATTTAACTTGCACCATAGGCAACACATAGGGAGGGCACAAGGGGGCATGTGCTCCCCTACTGAGATTGGCTACCGCCAAAGCTGCCGCTAGCTTCTGCAGGTGGACGCCACCCCCACTCCCCCACCACTTGCTGCCGATGTGGCCACCAGCAGCGGTGGGTAGTCCCCACTCACCACCAACAACAACATGGACAGTGATTGAAGGCAGTCCCCACTCGCTACCTGCTGCTCGCCACCCTCCTCCCCTCGCCGCCAACACCACTGCAGCCGCATGTGGGCAGTCCCTGCTTGCACTGCCCTCGCTGCAGATGTCACCGCAGCCGCCTGTGGGCAGTCCCCGCTCGCCACTGCCACACCCCTGCTGCCGACACTGCCACCGCCGCCTGTGCGTGGTCACCATGCCCCCCCCCCAGCCTTAAGAGGCACATGTTGTTCATGACTTGAACCAAGAAGTGTTCTGGGACCAAAGTTTCATAAACTAGTTTGACCCAAATCAGTTAAGACTCATACTATATTCAGCAAGGTTGATCTTAAACCAGTTTCAGCCATTTTAAAACTGGTTTATGTGCACAGAACGTCTGTTCTTTTACAGGTTTAAACTAGTTTCTGATCACTTAAACTGGTTTATGTATAATTTCTGTCCTTCAGGGTTTAGGACTGAGGAGTTCTAAATTTGGGGACTTGAGGCCAGTGTGATTCAGGAAGCAGAGAAATGGGAAAGCTTGAAGATTCAAATGCAGACTGAGCAAGACTGTAAAGCGGATTGCGGAAGCTATAAAGAATCTGGAAATTTGAACAATATGGGCTGCGTGTGCTCTGCCTTGAGTTGGCCTCAGTGAATAAAGAGTTGATCCTTTTTTGAGGCTCAGACAGGAATTTTTGGAATTGTGTCAGGAGGTGAGCTGATATTTACACCAGACCCGCACGGATAAAACATTTTGGGCTGCAATGTCAAGTGCTTTTTTTTCACTCTCAGTTCTTTGCAGGTTATAAAAGCTGAAGTTTGAACTGCTGCATTCCTTGTGGTCACTTGCATATATTAACAAAGAAAATTGTATATGTGTTTTACCAGAAAATCCTGTACTCAGGAGATATGTTGTGGGTTATAATAGCATTCAATTGGCTTTATATGAGAAATCCATGTCCAAAAGCTTTTCTGATCTACCAGAGTGACTTGTTAAAATTTTGGCTACTCATTCCAAACAACGTTGTGTAGAACAGAAAAGAGACCCCTCCAATCGTGCACTCCTAATTTATGGTCTGACTTGTTCTGTAAATGCAATGGTGTAATTATGCTCTGTCACAGTCCTGACAGAGCTCCCCCTATGGACATTCACCAGGCAGCTGCCTTTGGTCTCAATCCAGAGGACCCATGTACTTTTAAGCATTCCTTGGTCTGAAAAGGCAGCAGCATTGTTTCTTCCCTTGGCCTCTCTGGCACTTTTCCTAGACATAGGCCTTGTCTGCTTCCTTCACAAAGCAGGGCCTCTCAACCCAACTGCCTTACGCCTCTAGAAGCATACTGGCCCCCAGATACCAAGTAGCTTAGACATGTCTTGCAGAACTCCAGCCATTTGGGTACTTTGGGTACAGTTAAACCCTTCAGGGACACAAGAGAAATAAAGCAAACAGAGATGCCGGCAGACGTTGCACAGAATTGTAACCCACCATTACTCTTCACTTAGCAGCTTAAGAAATATGCATATCTAGACAACATAGTAAACACTTCTCTGTGTTTTTCCTGCCTTGGTTTCTTTACCACTCTGAAGTGTTCCTTGGGTTTAAGTCAGAGTCTCCTTGAGCGTCCAAGATCCTTCTCCTGAAACTCCTGGCTTGTCTTTAGAGCCACAAAGGCTTTTTCGGTCAGCTAGTGTCTCTGATACTGACAGGTCCTGTGTTTAACCCACTTTCCTTCCCAGAACACAAAGCTTCCTGTGTCATTCTGTGAGTCTTTCCTGTTGTCTTCCCGTGAACCCTTTCTGTGACACTGCTTTGCCCCCTCTCCTTCCTTTAGTCCAGTTTTGACATTTTCCATTTTCTCCACCTCCCACTCCTTGCAGACAAGCTGGAAGGACCAGCTAAGATGTAACAACCTAGTTCTGCACTGTGGGCTGGAGTGGCAGTGGGGGCAATGACGGCAGCTGGACTGGTGGCAGCAACAGTGGTCAAGCCAGCAGAGGTAGCAGCTGATGCCCCAGTCACCCACCCCTCATTTCACTTCTGGGGAATAGCTTTTCCCAGCTCCTGTCAAGCTCCTCAGCATGCCCACTGTTCAGTCAGAGCAGTCATTAAGCTGGCTCTCCATTGCTTCTCGTCTGTAGACAATGGGCACGTCTACACAAGACACAGTGCAGTAGCCTAATAACACTGGGCACAAGCGTCACAAAAAAACTGCGCACCAGTGCTACTGTAGTTACTGTGCATTTAGTTAGTACTTTATCATGAATGACGCATGCCCCCAGAGGCTGGGGGGGCACAGCAACCGCCCACAGGTGGTGGCAGCAGTGGCAGCGGCAGGCGGTGTGGCAGTGGCAAGCAGGGAGCTCCTGCAGGCAGCCGCGGCAGTGTCGGCAGTGGGGGGGGGGGGGGGACAAGCACTGACCAGTGGACACCACCAGCAGCATTGGTGGTGGCCAGCAGCAATCAGGGACCACCCGCAGATGCCGCCGGTGATGTCGGTGGGGGGAGGGGTGACGAGCAGCGACTGTCTGCAGGCACCACTGGGAGCGTCAACAGCACTTCTGTCAGGGAGTGCACTGCCAATCTCAGGGGGTGCACGTGTATATCATTAAACAAGTACTAAACTAAATGCGTAGCAATTACTGCACATTAATGAACGTGTAGACATGCCCAGTAGGGCTGTGTGAAGCTTCAGGTGGAGATTTGATTCAAAGGAGATTTGGCCTGATTCAGTGGCCAAATCTCCAAATCCAAATCAAATCAGGGGACCAATAAAAAGGTCCAAATCGATTCAAAACTCTCTAAATCTTCAGTAAAGATTCAGACAGCTTCAATGATTCGGACAGTCCCTGGTAACTGCAGCACATATAAAAGACAACCCCTGCTCCACACATGTTACAGCCTACATAGGAAGAAAGGCAAAGTGAGAAATGAGATAAGAGTAGGAAAAAAGATTTGATTTACTGATTGCCTGAAATCACACAACAGGTCTGTGGCAGAATACTAAACACATTGCCTTTCTGAGTCTGAAAGACTGCTAGGCACTTGTGATTTGGTGAGAAAGCTACATGCAATCCTACTCTATTTTCTGCTCTTACCTCCCACAAGAGTGAACTTAGAGAGGCCTAGTGCTGCTTCTCTGTACAGAGATGAATTTCACAAGGAATGCTATTCTTCTCTGAAAAGTGACTTTCTAGAGATGTCATCATGTGGTACCATATTTATGAATTCTTACTAGTTCCAGATCAAAGTTGCTCCATTTAACAGTGAAAAAGATGGTTATTGTAATCTCCAGCCCGGCAAATACATCCTGTGATCTGAACACCCAAGTCACATTTTCTGGCATATCAATCATGACTGAGTTGAATCTTAGTTACATATTTGATGATGATACTCAATCTGAAGGGGAATATAGATGCCTGTTCCAGGGGGTATGGGCTCTGAGATGTTGAACATGGGTAAAACATGATAAAAATTTACTTTAGTTAGTAAAGGCAGAAGATGTGTCCCTTACTATACTTTCAGTGAGACTTGGGCTTCTGAGACTCAGATGCTTAAAAGCATTTAGATGCTTAACACGCATGGATTGGGTTTAAGTCTGTTTTGAAACTGGGATTTAGGTACCTTATATCACTTAACTGGTTTTTAAAGCTGCAGTTCCCCATTTCACAATTCCCTCCTTTACAGTTACCCATCACCCTAATCTTTACAAGTTGCTTACATTCCTAAAATCACTTGTTTGTTCAGCATGGTGACATGCAGGAAATTCACTTCTCTCTCCTTTTCTATATTGCCGGCTGATGCCTAAACCTTGTAAAAAAAAAAAAAAAAAGACCAAAGTAAAGCATTGACCTCAGTATCTAAAACAGCAAAACTAGAGTCTTGAATGACTTGGGATGTCATTGACAGACTTTCTCATTTGCACAATGAAGGAAAGGATTCAAGACATTTATTTTCAATTATTTTCATTTTGAGTTTCACTTAGTTAATGAAACCCCTCCAATTTAATACAAAGCTGTCTTTAAAAACACATTAAAGAAGGCTGCAATGTCAAAGCCAAAGTATCCTACTGCTCTTGTGCCCACAGTTTGAAATGAACCAAATGTCTCTATGTACCAAGCTATACCCTATTACGTTTTGTAGCTGTGCAAGCTCAGCCAATCAGGACACTAACACCCCATAAATCATTTTCCCATTGAATAACCAGCTGAAAGTATTTTTTTTCCAAATACAAAGAGATAGAACAACCCCCAGTAGGACTAAGAAAGAAGTCTAATTCCTGTCCACGTAGCAAGTGGCTACTCTGCTGAGTTTGCCATTGAGGACACAAATACAGGAGGTGGTGGATTTTGAAAGGGATTCAATGAAGGTAGGACACACAGGAGAGCAGACAAGAGGTCAATGGGAAGTTCATGATTAAGCTTTCTCCCAGAATAAATGTGAGGGTCGGGTGTGGTTGGGATTTTGCTTTCTTTGCAGTGCAATGACACAAAAGGGCAAATTCTTCTTTGGTGTAGTTCCATTCCATTTACTTCTCATGGATTATGAATTTTTCTCAGAGTTTAAAGAGTAAGGATGGCAGAGAGGAAAGCAACCCATTATGAACACATGGAGAGCTTATAGCCTGTTCCTCACCTAATGCAAGGATATGGCTGTAACCATCACTTTAGATGTAACCCTGAGTATAAATTGAGGACCACGGGAGTTTTACCTTTGAAGTCCACAGAGCCAGGGTAGCCCCCTGAGTATGCTTTCAGCGAGGCTTTCTTCCAACTTTCCTTTCTTGAAACAAAGCAAACAAAAGGAAAAGCCACAACCAAAGAAATAACATTTCAAAATACGTAACAACCTAATGATCCTTTTGGACAAAACGTACTAAAAGATTAATCTTAACCTTCCCCCTACAAAGGCCCCATGACAAACCAGAAGAAAACATAACAAACTTATAGCAAGATGGAGCAGCAGAGGAGGTCCAGGCCATGAAACAATGATCTAATGAATCTGAGAGGAACCAGACTGTTCGTTGGCTTTTCCATGTAGGAAGCAGCAGGCTTCCAGAATATTCATGTAACTGAAACCTTCCAAAGTGAATAAAGCGATCTATCACATGATAGAGAGAAAAGAAGGAAAGTGCCAACTAGACATGACCAACAATTGCATACAGGTGAACCTGCCATAGATAACTGGTCCAGGAGATTTTCCAAGGAACGAACAGCTTCCATGTGCTACAGATGTTGCAGCAGAATCCCTGGGAAACCAGAGTTCAGATGGTCCAAAAATGTTTATGCCACTTCAGAAGGAGTGGGGGGAATAAACAAAAGAAAAAGCAGGCCTCGCAACACATTGGAGCTCAGCAAATCTCTTAATCCTGGAACCAGCAGGCAGCCAGAGTGACTGATGCTGAAAATCCAGATGCCAACGGATGGAGACAGGGGAGTTGAAAAATGGGCTACAGATTTGCACAAGCTTCCCCCACAGCTGGTGCTTTGTCCACTGGGAAGAATGCCTTTGCAATCCACTTAATACAGCTTCATTCAACCTGCTTCCCCCTCTCCCCAGCATGCTAGAGCACAGGGAGGCCCTGGAGAGCAGAACCGTATGATTGTCCGAGGGTGCTGAGCTCTTGGGCAGAACTGACAAGTCCTGCCCCCTTTTCCTGCACTGCTGGCTAGGGGGTAGGGAGAGGGAGCTCCACCACTCTGCAGCCAGCTGAAAGTTTAATCCTTAGTGCAGAAAGACACTTTGTCTCCTGTTGAGTCCAAAGCCATGACACCTGGAGCAGGAGGGCTTGTCAGCATCAAACAGAGAAACCAACTTCAGGTTTTGATAATATCAGCTAATTAAATGGCATGGACCACGGCACATGCTGTGTTGTCATGAACTTGGTCATGATAGGCCCAAATTCAAATCAGTTGTGTAGGCACCTATAAAGCATTGGGCACTGTTATACCAGGAGGGAAATTCCCTTTGCCAGAGTTGAGCCCCTATGATCCCTATACAATAATTATAAAAATTCAGTGGTACCTCTGTACTCTATGCAAAGAAAGGGGAGAAGGAGGTACCTCCAAACAGCAGTTCAGAAAGCCTGTTAGTACCAGGAGCTAGGAAGTGCTAAACACAGGGATGTGCCTGAACTCCTGCCTTTCACTGGAGCTTGACTCTTGACTCACCCTGTGGTTAAGGTTCACCACACCTAGATCATTTCTGAGTATGGGTGGCCACATTATATTATTTTCTCCCTCAAGCTTTCCCCATTTGTTTTTAATTTGATCTGTTCTGGTAGAGCAAAATCCTCTTCTGAGCAGAGATTGTCCCCACAGTTGTAACAGAAGTATTGCTCTCATGTTGTGAATGCCATTGCTGCAGTATGCCCTTTTTCACCCAGTCAGCACTCTGCTCTGTAGCTTCTTGCCAAGCCAAATAAAATAACAGATAACAAGAATGAAAATCTCTGGATGATCTTGAAGAAAATAGCATCTGTGTCTCAAATGCAATCACATTTTACATTCCACTATAGAAGGAAATTCACCTGGTTTTATTTAGTCTCCATATGGCTGTGTGCTGTTGGCTGGCTTCCAGTTTATCTCCATCTATATTTTTACTGTGATAGTGGTTCTCCATTCGTATCGTAGGCATCCTGCATGTTTGATTTTCATTTAGGCACTTGGTTGGATTTTTTTTTTAATGCCTGTTATAAAAAGCATAAGGGAACTCAGCAATTCACGCACTCAGGATTCTGTTCCCACAACAAGGTGCTTAAGATAAAGGAATTGGCTTGGTATGATTATTTGATATGAGAAAGATTATATGGGCAATGAACATCTGTATCTCAGCTACAGTTAAGGGCTCCGAACGCTGTGTCATGTGCCAGCAATCTTCTGCCAAAAAAATACATATTTTTTTATTTACAACCTCAACGTGCTTATATAAGGCATATGCAGTATGCAAAGCAGCTCACTGAAAAAAGATTAGTGTGTTGAAATCTCACAGGAAATTATGCAGCTGATACCTGAACCTGAAAGCTGTAGATCCCATCCAGAAACTTCTATCTTTTCACAAAGCTGTGGTAATATAAGGCAATTTATCCTCATTTTCAAATCTGAACTTGCTGATACAGATTCAAAGGTGTTTTGTGCTGACATGGTACACTGCAGTCTATACAAGCTTGCAAAAGGTGCCAGTAATTTACTTCTCTTTCTTATTTACTCATCCATTCATTCACTCTTATGCAGGTTCCAACTCAAGGCCTGTGCATCACTTAAGACCTGCTGAAATTCATAAAGTTTAAATTAAATTTAAGTAGTGCACAGATATTGCCTTCTCTTTCTCTGCGGGGTGAGTTTCAGCATGAGTTCAGTCAGCACGGATAAAAAAGAATGGATAAAACAGTTGGAATAAAATCAAAACTGAACTTCTGCCAAATCCTTAAACTGACCCAAAGAAAACTTGTTTTTGAGATAAGTTCAAATTACATTTTCCTCTAGTTATTTTCCATGTTGGCATTTGACTTAAAGGAGGGTTGCATACCTCCCTCTCTTCCCTAGGGAATTCTCTGCCATGATGTCTGTAATCCCTACTGGTTCTTTAAAAGAAGGCAATGTGGAGCTCCCAGAAACCAACCTGTGAATATCAGTGAAAGTCAGATGACTTGCAGGCTAGACATCAGGTAATCGGTGAAAGTCATAGGACCTGCAGTCTACCCTTTTACTGTGTGACTTAGGAGGATAGTCTAGTCATGAACAGACCAGGCTAATGCATGAGAGAGCTACACCATTGCCTCAACACCCCTGTTCTTCTCCATAACAAAACACCCAGACAAAGCTGTGCAAGGGGCTCTATGGTGTAATGGTTAGCACTCTGGACTCTGAATCCAGTGATCTGAGTTCAAGTCTCAGTAGAGCCTCAATACTAGTGCAGAGTGGTACAGTGGAAGCATACTGGGCCCATAACCCCCAAAGGTCAATGGATTGAAGGCATCCACTGCTCATCTTTCATTTAGTCACTCCCACATGGTCTAGCAGTTAGGATGCCTGGTTTTCACCCAGGCAGCAGGAGTTGGACTCGCAGTGTGAGAATGTCTTTTCTTTAGAGTTCTGCACAAGGGGCTCCATGGTGTAATGGTTAGCACTCTGGACTCTGAATCCAGTAATCTGAGTTCAAATCTCAGTGGAGCCTATAGATTTTTTCATCAATGACTTGGATGTCGGCATGAGGTGTACTCTGTCCAAGTTTGAGGACCATACTAAATTGTGGGGTGACAATACAGTACACAATAGGATGAAGTACAGCAAGGACAAATGCAGAGGGCTGCACCTAGAGTACAATAATATCTAGCACACCTACTGGCTGGGAAGTGGCCCTCTCAGCAGCGCAGAAGCAGAAAGGAATCGTGGACTCCAAGATGAACACAAGTCACGAATGTGACAAAATCATCAGCAAAGCTAACCATACGTACTCAAATAGATCCAAGGATCAAATAGATACTTTCCCACTATGCGGCATTGGTCAGACCACAGTTGGAGTACTGCATCCAGTTCTGGGCACTACACTTCAAGAAGGATGTTGATAGACTCGAGAAGAGAGCAGCTAGAGAGGGCCACTTGTATGGTTAGGGGCTTACAGGACAAGTCCTATAAGGAGAGACTGAGGGACCTGGACTTCTTCAGCCTCTGCAAGAGAAGGCTGAGAGGTGATCTTGTGGCCACCTACAACTTCATTAGGGGGACACAGCATGGGATCAGAGATGCTCTGTTCACCAGGGCACCTCTTGGGGTAACAAGGAAACTGACAGATTTAGGCTAGATATAAGGAAAAACTTCTTCACGGTAAGGGTGGCCAAAATTTGGAATGGGCTTCCAAGGGAGGTGGTGCTCTCTCCTTCTTTAAGAGAAGGCTGGATAGGCATCTGGCTGGGGTCATCTGACCCCAGAACTCTTTCCTGCCCAGGGCAGAGGGTTGGACTTGATGATCTGTTGAGGTCCCTTCCAACCCTAGCATCTGTGAATCTATGAACTCCCTTCTTAGAGCTATAAGGCATGCAAAAAAAGTCCTTTAGCTCTGACAAGCTTAACTGTACAGTTTCCTTTATGAGACAGAAACAGATTTCTGTAATGATCACACGATACAGTTACTGACCAAAATAGTGCTGGTTCAAAACTTGGTCCCAGTCATGAGCTCCATGCATCCATCCATTCACTGGATGGCCAACTCTGATGATAGGTTAAGTCTGTTCTACCAATTTGACAACAACTGGCAGCTGGAGCAGAAGGAAAAGAAAAGGAATGGACATATTAATCTTGCAGCCATGCATATATCTATGGGAAGGAATGAGAGAGCCAGGACCAGAAGAGCTGCTTGCCCCAAACAAAATGTTTGCCACTGTTTCCTGGAAGAAGGCATCTGCCTGGTGAAAGAATCCTTCAGCAGTATTGTGTGTGTGAAGCAAATAAGAACACTGTGAGGATGGAGCATAAGGGCCTAGTCTAACACGGATGGAAATCTGGGCAGGGGGGTGTTTCCAGCTGACTAATAGTGTAACAATGGGTGGGTGAGCAGGGCATGAGCCCTGGGCACTGCCTAAGGAACAGTTGCCAGAATGGACCTAGGGTGGGACCTTACTGCCCTGTTCTCCTCCCCCCTGCATGCTTCCTCCTGCACTTCCGCTGCAGTGACTCCAGCTCTGGCCATGGGGAGGGGAGAGCAGCTGTAGCAGTGCACAGTGCCCAGTGTGGTACCCATGCTGGTGCCAGTGCATGGTACAAGAGTGGTGACCAGAGGTTTGCTCCTGCAGGGGGTAAATGTCACCTCCTTTTTTTGCTACAAAGTTAATTGTTTAAATGGATGTTGAACACACATTGGCAGCAAAAAAGGAGGTGAGGAAGAGATGTGCTATCAGCTTCAATTTATAGGAGGACAATTGAGACACAGAGGGCGTGCCTACACGAGATGCCTTAATGCTCAGTGGACTGTTCTACTGTGCATTGGCACATCACAGCAAAAACTGGGCTAATACCCTAATGCGCAATACAATTAGTCTACTGCGCATTAAGCATCACAAAAAAGTTTGCCTTTGCTACTGTGCATTAGTACAGCTACTGCACCTTTATCTAGTACCTCATATTAGAAATAATAAACTTAATGCACAGTAGCAAAAGCACATTAATGAACATGTAGATGTGCCCAGAGAAACTAAGGACCAGATGCAAAAGGATATTTAGGCATCTAACATGTATTCAGAAACCTGAAGTCCCCTGAATATTTTGCCTAAGGTCCTACAGGGCAGAACAGAGGTTGAACCCAGATTTCTGAAGTCCCACACTAGTACCCTAAGCAGCAGATCATCTTTCCTTACTAATGCAAATGCACAAATCAGGTTGTCTTTGTGAAACACATGCATGCGTGTTCCAGGCCTGCATAACCAGAACTGGTTACCAGAACTGATGTAGAGGTGGACTTGCCAAGGACAGGAAGGGAAGGAAACCTCCCCCCTGGCTGCAGAGCAGTAACAGGGCTGCCCAGTCATTCCAGTGCTCTCCAACTCATAGCCTTGTCCTGCAAGGTGAAATTCCATATAGGAACTTTTGCTTCCACCCAAAGCACCCAAACCATGAAGAGGCAGGTTTCAGAGTACACAACAACCCAAATCCTGCCCATCCCCATTCCTCCATCAGTATGTTACAATGGAGCCCCATTTCTCTGCACTGTCTGGGACTCTATAACCCAGAGGAGCAGGCCAGAGAGCAGCCCAGTAACACAATAGCCATGATAACAAAGGAGCTCTTGGTGCCACTAGTTCAGAGAATCTGAAGATAATGATGTCAGCTCATGGAACAAAATGCAAACAGACCCTGAACATCTTGACACCCAAGAGAAAGTGCATGTGGGGGTTGGGAGAGTTCTCTGGCACGTCTCGAAGAGGAAAAGCAGTGCTATCTAATGAGATGTGTCAGCTTGTGTAGATGGGGAACAAATGAAAAACAGCTGCTTTTCACCAGCTTTTCTCCCATTTTAAAAAAAAATGAGAAAAGATGGAGAAGATTCACTGATGAGCTGTTATCTGAATTTACTGCCAGCATCTGACCCACAGTGGGGTCTTTTTCTCCTTGGATTTATGATCCGGTTTCCCATCATGTCATGACATCATCCAGAGTGATGAATTTCATGACCATGCACACACATCTCATTGGAAGGAGGGTGGACTCTCAAATCTTCCCATCATTTGTGCAGCCTGCACCCCAGTGGCAGTCCCCAGACGCCCACATTTCTGAGAAACTGCACAGCACATCTGTGATTGACATAATCAGAGGAAACCACCCACCTCCAGGCTTCACTGCATTCAGGGCAGTTTGAGAGGGATTTGTATACACCTCCAATTAAAAGCAACATATGCCCCTGTGTCCTTATGCCCCACCCCAATTCTGCACTCTTCCTCCAAGGAAGTGAGACAGCTTTGTGTTCATAAGTATGATTTATTTTGCTTTCTTTTGGCAGTAAAATATATTAAATCCTTTAGAGACTGGGTGGGAATCTGAATTGCCTTCTCTATCACTAGAGCTAAGCTATGTTTCAAAAGTCAGTGGCTAGAACACAGGCTGGCTGGCAAATTCCCCAGTCAAGCTAGAAGCCTGGGCCCTTTTAGCAGATCAGTCAGAGTCCAGTCAACTGGTCAGAAGCTTACCTATAGCTCAGTAAAGATTTTTGTGATTTCCTGACCTGAGAGAGGGACATTGACTGAACAAAAATGATGGAAACCGTTCTATTTTTTATAAGACTATCTTATACCCATTTGTTTTTTCTGACTGGATGTCTTAATGTAGGTTTTAATGGGCATGTCTACACATTCATTGATTCACTGTAATTACAGCGGGATTATCTCTTTATTTTTTTAGAAGTGCCGGAGTCCACAAGGGTATTAGTTCTAGTGGCTAGAGCCGGGAGTGTTACCAGAGACTCCCTTAGGATCTTTAGCTTTCGCTTGCATTGCTCGCTGGGTGCCTAGAATGGAATTCATGACCCTAACATTGTATCTCAGAGGATCTCACCCCTAAGTCTGCACTGCAGTCAGCACTGGAATTTCTGGAATCCATCAGCATCAGAAGTTCAAAATCTGGTACTGGTTTTACACCCCTAGTCTTCTGGCCCAGAATTAAACAGCCTAGCAGGTTGAGGGATGCATAATGAACCAAATTCATCCATCCGAAATGTCACTGAAGCCAATAGAGTTGCACTGGGATGAATGTGAGCCAATGGCTTTAGCAGTCCAGGGGAAATGCTTGTTACATTACAGTTAATCCCTATATAAATATATGCAAGGCAGCTGGAAGACTGTCAAGACTAAGGAGTCCTGTTCTCAAGGGTTTTCAAAATGCAGAGCACTGGAAAACATTCTCTTTAGCTGCAGATATGAGTATACGCTGAAGTATTCCCTACTCAGTCTATGATATATGAACCATGTCTATTAAGAGGTCAGACAACAAAGAAAACCAGAAGCCAGGAGGAAAGAGTTTTCTAGGAATCTGGTTGCCATGGAGCAAGAGCAAGCATTCTCAGCCTCTTCAAAATAGTGGCACCTTTTTCTATATCAAGACCACCTTAGGAATCCCTTCCCATTAAGCCAATATCTAGTTGGCCCACCCAGCCCACTAGTAATAAGAAAGAAGCAGGGTGGCTAATGGTCCTCTGACTCCCCCTCACAGACCTCAGGTTAAGAACCCCAATCATAGAAACCACACTAGTTGTTCAATCCACTCTTCAACCGGCCTACAATTCCCACCTCACCCCTACTCCAACTTCATGGAGAGCAGACAGATGGTTTCAGACACACCTAAAACCAGGATAATGGCTTAAAAGAGTTGCAGGAATCCTGATGAATTAGGGAGGCAAAAAAGGATGCTGCTATCATCTGGTCTGTTCTACTGGTTAGGCTGAATCTTTCTTTGACTCAGGGTCAAGAAAGATGCTACCTACTGGAGTGCTGGTTATTGTTTTGTGGAGTATATGATGTTGCTTCAGTGTAAGGCAAGCTTTATGCCCACGGTTCTCAACTGGGATGCTGCAATATACCCTGGGATGCAAGATATCCCTGGGATTTTATGACCCACATGCCTCTTTCTGGGAGGAGTATGGGGGGGTGGGGGGGGCAAACTGGGAAGCACTGTGGTCTAAGCCTGCTCTCCTGTCCTGCTTTAGGGCTATCAGAGAGCCCTAATACAGGAGGAGTGTGTGCATGTGCCACTACTCTTCCCAAGCTGGCTGTGAAGTAGGAGCATGGGGCAGTTTTACTTGGAGGCAGCAGCACCCAGTCGAAAAGCACTGAGGTAATCGGAGGCAGCACCAACAGTTGCTCACAACCAGGCTGTCACCTCGTTCCAAAGCGCAGTGGGGTCCCCGACTCTGAAAAGTTTGAGAACCACTGCTCTGTGCTGTGAAGGAGAGCTTTACCAAACCTTCACAGGCCATCCTAGCGTAGTCATCACTGTGCAGAAAATCCAATTTGCTTTGGAATGCTTCCAATGCACTGTCCTGTCTTCATGGTCTCTTGACAAATCATTTTCAGCACATGTGGCAGTTCATGACCCCGTATTTTAATAGACACCATCAGATTTTAGCAGAAGAATCCATCTATTTCAAGGAATTCTTAACTAGTCTTTGACCCAATACTGCGACCTAATATTGTGCATTGCTGCACAAAGACCTCATTTTCTCGTAACACTTGGCTCATTTCCATACTACTCCCAGGTCAAGTTCAGTGGTAAGCACTGTAGTGAATACATGCATTGAGTTACTCCAGAAAAAGTAAATAGCATCAATGCAAAAAAATGTAGATGTACATTTCTTTGCAGAATCTCCTGCTGCCAAGCACACAACCAGTTTATGTAGGCTCAGGAAAAATTCCCATTTGAATAATTATTGTTTTCTTATAAATTAGCTCCACAGAACAGTGCCACATGCCATAAAACAATCTTACATTACATGGACTTAAGCGGCAGAACTGGTATAATAAATCCTATGTCGAGTCACCAAATTCCTTGCGTTCTTTGACTTCCCATTCTGTGTCAAATGTCAGATATCTTGCTGGGGTAACACAAGCTGCAGCCAGAGCTATGGGTTTGTGTGGGTTTTAATTGTTAAAGCAACATTCTCACAAAGAATGACAAAGTTCATAACCCTCATCAATGTCTGTCTTGTCCGCTGGAAAAGCCAAGTCATTTTCATTCTTCTCATCTCTACTGTCCATTTGGGGGTTTAAACTCCCAGTGGTCTAGTAGATGGTCTTGAAACCATAAAGCATGCAGTACTCTCAGTCCCTGATTCTAGCCAGGACTCTGAGTGCTAGTGTAATGCCAACAAAAATTAGAATACTAATATGTTTGAGCCTATTGGCTCAGATCCTTGGGCTGTGATTAACCGTATCAAAATGGCAGGCCTACAGCATTCTCCCTTTGTACCAGTGCAGAGCAATGGGAAACTGTATGACTCCAACATTATACAGACCCAAGGCAAAGCCTAGGGATAACTTAGTTATCTTATTTTAAGGAGGTGAATATAGGCTGTACGTGATACCTCGGCTGTGCACCCTCCGCTCTTCATAAGGCTAAATTCCACCTTGTGAGCTATGTAAGTCAATAGTGCCTACAATGTGGTTGGTGCATTCCTTGCCATCTTACCATCTGCCTGGAGTATTCCAAATCAGTCCAGTAAAGATACACCACTGCAACTTAAGAAACAACACTGAAGCCTCTCATGATGCTGGAACAAGCTTGAATTTTTGGAGGGACATTTCTCTGAAAATGACTCGGACTTGAGTAATGTTCCAGCGAACTGTCACGACAGTAAACGAGCAAAATGACTGAACCAGAGTGCCTGGCTTTGTTCATCGATGCTTCTCATTCATGCCTCTTTTTTTTGCATATGAAGTAGAGTTTCTTCAGACAGACAGCACTGTTCAGTTCACCGGGAGTAGGCATTATAAAACTAAACTTGTCACATACTGCCTTTGCTTGGCATCTATAGATATTAAGAAATTTCCATTTTATTTCTTTCATCCCCAATCAAATACCCTTTTTTCTAACCCATCTCTAAAGAAATAATAATTCCCACTAATGACCCTATGAGCTTTTAACACCAGACTTTAAATTTAGATGTGTTAATTTTTAGTAAATTGTCTTACGATTAAAGAAGAACACAAGGCAGAGGATGCTGACTTAGGATAAAGGAGCATTTTTGATGGAAGTTAAATATCTGCCTTTACATTGTAGAGGATTGGGTGTATATTCAAATGTTAAATTTGTTATCAGATAAGTTGGATTTGTTCATGAATAAAGTGAAAAAAAAAGAACCATCCAGAAAT
Organism: Crocodylus siamensis; assembly: GCF_052110815.1. Classification (NCBI taxonomy): domain Eukaryota; kingdom Metazoa; phylum Chordata; order Crocodylia; family Crocodylidae; genus Crocodylus; species Crocodylus siamensis. The sequence goes on from NC_143402.1 coordinate 62,523,286, forward strand.
TTTCTAAAAGAATGTTTTTCTGTTGGAAAATGCAGATTCAGCAACATCAAAACCTGCAGTGCCAATTTTGATAAAATTCTGACGGAAATGAGGAAGGTGTCTGATCAAACATTGCCTTGCAGGATTTATTTGGCATCCAGCCTGGTTTCCTGCAAACTCCCTTGCCCAGCTCCTCAGCAGCCAACTTGCCAAGTGACAAGAAACAAGAGTCTGGAAGCAACAGGAAATCCAGCTCCCAGGTGTATGGTCCCTCGGCAGCCAAAAGATTATGAAAGCCCAGCATGTTTGTAAATGCTTCTGAAAATTCAAAATTAAATGTCATTTCAACCCAATTTTGTAATTCCTGTTACACAGGAAATTTTTAAATTAAATCGTTTGTCCCATTTCTCTCTTTTTTTTTTTAATGACCAAATTTCCATTTTGGGGCCAATTCTATTTGCAAGCTTTCTGAAATTACCTAGAATTGAATTAAAAGGTTCTTGATTCATAGTGTTTGTTGGTGGGTATCAGGCAGAGGGCGTCCAGGATCTCGGCCAGGGTGAGAACCCTCTAACCAGCTCCAGACCCACGCCCTGACCTGTAGCCGTCCCTTCCACAGGACCGGGCAGGCGTCAGCATTGGTCAGATCTGATGAGAAGAGCACTGCATAGAAAGCCCTTGCCCTCTCACAGCTCACCAGGATCTGCCAGAAGGCAAGTGATGTACTTCTTGGCACCACTCCTCTTCTCCAGGGCGTAGAAGAAGCAGGAGCCACAGCCCATGCCCCTAGAGGAGCTGGATGCAGGAGCGGATGAAAATTCCACAGGCGCAGGAGTCGTCCAGAGCTCGCTGCTCTTCTCGCCTCTTCTGACACTCTGCACAAGTGTTGGACAACTCCACAGGTTGTCTGGCTTGGTGGCCAAGCACTTCTTCAGCTCCAGCACTTCTCTCTCAAGCTGCGCTCTAGCTGCCTCTCTCTGTCGGGTGTACACCTGGGTGTAGTGGCAACAGTTCTGCCTGACATGCACCTTCCTCACATCCCACCATCTCCAGGCTGAGGGAAAGGTCTGCTGCTACTCCTGCCAGGCCAGCCAGAACTCCCAAAAGGCAGCTATAAAGTTGTTATTGAAGTGCCAGTAGGTGGGCCTCGGATGCTCAAGCTGCACTGTGACCTGGACATATACTAGATAGTGGTTGCCGAAGGGGGCCAGTCTAATGCTAATGTAGATTTGGTCCAAGCAGGACTGGTGTGCCTGCTGCTCCTCCACACTGACAAAGGTGAAAGTGTTGGTATCATAGGGTGGTGAGCATGCCAGACGTCAACTGGGGAATGGTTAGCAATGATCCCCCACCGAGGATGTCTGTGGCAGGCCTGCTCCACTCAGTGCCAGTGCAGTCTTCCACCTTGAGGGTGCCACTAAAGTCCCTGCTAAGGACCAGGTACTTGTGAAGGGTCAGGGTCCTGAGGTAAGCAGCCACTTAACAATAGAAATGGGTCATCTCTGGATTATGCACAAGAGCACAGATGTTCACCAGATTGTGGGCAAGCCCCTGGCACCACCTTGACAGTGAGGACCTCCAGTTGCAGACTCAGGGACAACAGGGTCATGCCCCCCCCCCCGCTCCCTCTCCCCCAGATGTGTCCATGAGGTGGCTAAATTAGTCCCAGTCTCCCCAGTCCAGCTGCCAGTTGGTTTCAGTGGCTGGAGTCGTATGGGTCTCCTGCAGAAAAAGAGCAGTATACCCTCCCTCCTGGAGAAAGGAGAGTACCTGGCACCTGCAGAGACTCATCCTTCAGCCACATATGTTGAGGATCACAGTGAGGGACCTCATTGGTGGGGCATGCTGTTAAGTTTAGCAGGGCTTTCATGGGAGACAATGCCAGCTGCAGGGCTCATTAGCAGTCCCAACTCCCTCCCATAGGTGTAGAGGGCATCATGGAAGCTGAAGGCCCGCTGATAGTTCCTGGTGTTGCTCTGCTTATGCCCCTTGCCTTCTCCCACCAGAGCCTTCACTGAGTTGAGGACTTGGTGGAAACCCCCACAGTGGTCCAGGGTGAGCTGCACCTTTTTTGCAGAATGCAGCATGCTTTCCAGGAACTGGAGCAGCTCCTTTCTGGGTATGGCCAGAGCAAAGAGGCCTGCAGGCTCTATGGAGCCCCCTTACACCTGGTCATCCTTCTCCATCTCCTGTGGTTTGGCAGGCTCCTCCTGACTGCTGGGAGGAGTGAATTCTTCTGCCCCCCTCCTCCCCTGCTAGCTAGCTAGATGGTGTTTGCTGGTGGAGGGGCAGAAGACCTCCCTTCACCCCCAAGAGGAGAGGGAAGTTGTAGGTCCAAGTGAAGGTAGTGGTGGTGGGGAGAGAAGGAGCCTGCCACAACTCAGCAGAGCTTCTGCCGCTCCCTGGTCCAGCAACTCCAACAGCATCAGGGAGAAATGGTGCCCCCCCCAGGGATCACAGGAGACTGGGCAAAATGGACCTATGGTCTGACACAGTAAATGGCCATTCTTACGTTCTATGTAAGATGGGTAGGGAACTGTCTAAAGGAGAGATGACAAGGGCTTGTATTGAAAGAGGAACTATTAGGGTAAAAGAAGTTACTAGTGGAATTTCTCAAGGCTCAATTTTGGGAGAGATTAATTTAATATTTTCATTAATGACCTGGAAATAAAACGTAGGTGTGAGCTCTTTTATCCCAGAAAGTTGGTAGGTATGGTCAACACATAAGAGGGTCAAGATATCATAGAGAAAAAAAGTGAATGATCTTGATGTCTGAAGTAAAAATGAGAATATCTGCCATGAACAACATTAGGAAATGACCAAGAAGGAGACAGATCCAGATGATTTAGTTCACTACAGGATGACTATGAGGCAACAACATGACATAATTGTGAAAAAAGGAAATGCAGTCATAGGCTAGGTATTTCCAGTAGAAACAGTGAAGCATTAATGCCACTGCACAAGGAACTGGTGAGGCCTCATCTGAAATAATGTATACATACAATTCTGGTTATCCATGTTTCGTAGAGGTGGATTCAAATCAGAACAGGTCCACAGAAGGACTTCTAAGATGATCAGAGATGACAGAGCACCTATTTTGTGAGACAGAATGAAAGTGCTTAGCTTTTTTTAGCTCAGTGAAGCAAAAACTGAGAAGGAATATGATTCCTCTCTATAAATACTCCAAAGGAGTATACACTGGGGAGAGAGAATAGCTACTTAGGTAATAAACAATGTTGGCACAAGAGCAAGTAGATATAAACTGGACATGAATATATGTAGGCTGGAAATGAGAGAGTTTCTAAGATCACAAGAATGATATTCTGGAACAGCCTTCCAGAATGAGTTGAGTGCAAGGAGAAACCTAACTGTTTTCAACATGGAACATGATAACTTTATAACTTGATTATATTACACGCTTGATTTTGACAGCAGGAAAGAGGAGTCAATAACCAATGGGGCCTCTTTGGGTCATATATCCCATGTTCTTAATATTAAGGACCTCCAAATAACAGGATGGAAGTAAATGAACATAGACAAGTAAGTCATACAAGCCTTCCCCTCATAGGGAAGAAAGCAAGTTCAAAAAGAAAGTTACAAAGGTTCAGGTGACACTAATTTATTCTATAGCAGTTGATCTTGTGAGTACGTGTGTGCGCACACGCATATACTAATAAGGGACAGAATATCCATATCCAGATAGATGACTGTCCCTACAGAGCTTGGGACCCAGGTTTGGAACCATCTCCAATATATGGTATTTTCTCACACACATCATGTATCAGGGAGCATGAATCAAAAATCAGCCCCCAAAATTGAGATTTGTGTATTAAATAGAAAAGCTGGTTTTCTGCCCAGGGTAGAAACTCCCTAGTTTGATTCCTGCTCCACAGTGTAGTAGTTGTTGCATTACTATTCAGACAGCAGAAGAAGTCAATTTACCTAATGGCCCATTGTTCTTCACTCCAGAGGTATTAGGATCATCTCTCCTTTTTAATGGTCTTGATGTTCCCCTACTTAACCTAACCATTCTTTGGGCAATTTTGTTGTTGGCTATCTGCACCTAGTCTCTCTCCTCCTATTTTTATAGTCTTGGAGACTCTTTAGCTCTTTTCAGAATCATAGATCCACCCATGGAAACCAGTCTTCAGCAATAGCGAAGGTTTCAGTGTTAAGCAGAAAAGGGAGAGTAAATCAGCTGAAGGTCATGCTCTTACCCTGCTCTATGTAGCCATAATTCTGGAAAAAACTATTTTCTTCATTCTGCCTTTCGAAAGCAAGGTGCATTCTGCAGCCCGCTGTATGTGAGAAAATACTGTAATGTTTCAGAAGCAGTAAATGGGAGCATAACACTCCAGTGAGAGCTGTGCAGACTTGACAGGCACAATCGAAGTGAAAATGTACACTGTACTCTGGCAAAGCAGCTTCAGTGCTCTTTCATTTCAGCTTCATGTTCTTAGTTCTGAATAAGGCTCAGTGGTGTCTCCATCTCATTTGCTGGCTGGGGGTGGGTTGTTTGCACCTGTGAGCTTTTTCATTTTCATCTAAATTACATGGCCCTGGGCCTGCAGCTTCCTGACACTGACGGAAATTGATTACGATAAAAACAAGTGGGGCGGTTACCACTAGATTCATTTCATCCCTCTTGTGCCTTTGCTTGGAACTGATCCTACAATGCTGTTCCAACTGGTCTGTATTCTGGCAGCTCTGGCAAGGGCTTGGGAAGGAAAACACCTGGCATTCTTTAGCCTCAAGACAAAAAAAAAATGTGGAGGTGTGGAATTCACTTTTTCTCTCTTTCTTCCATCTCAAGGAAACAGACACCATAGAAGACTGCACCAGATAACCTTAAACACCAGAAGGTCCATCTTAGCTAAGGGTCTGCTCCCTTCCCCTCTTTGCATTCCTGTGCTGACATACCCATTTGGCCGAAACAGTCAAAGCTGAACTTATTCTGCACACCAGTCTGATTATAACAAGCCTAGGAAACCACAAATAAAGCACATGGATTTGGAGTTTAAGGTCTCTTCCCAGCTATGACCAACAGAAAACATCTGTTGGGGGGAGGAACTGTTTGGTTACTATCTGAAATGTCAGTGAAACCCAAGAGGAAAGGAACTGAATACAGCAATTACACAAACCTCACATAGCTCTCACTGTAGTAATTGAACGTAGCTAATTTGCACTGATTCACTGGAGCCTTTTCATGCTAACTCAATCCACAAAATAAGAATGTTATGAAAGAAAGGGAAAAATCCCCTCAAATGATCTCTATTTAAAAAAGAAAAAACCCCAAACTCCTGCGAGGGAGATTTCAGCCAAAAGAACAAGAATTATAGCACTAAATCATTTCAGGCAAACCCAGCGTTCTTCAGTTTCAGCTGAAGAATGAATCGTTGAAGATTCCCATAAAGTTCTGATTTAATGAGAGCACAAGCGGGTAGATTCAATACAGCCTCCTGTCTTTGGTCTTGATGAAGCAACCTCCACTTTTCATGGGGTGGGTGGGGCAGCACTACCTCCATCCTAAACAATTTGCTTGTGATTGGAACTCAACTCACGAAGTCCACTTGAAACTAAAGAAAACCTTCTTAGTCTGTTCAGCTCTTTAAAAATCAAGCACACTGTTACTCATTTATATAGAAATCCATACTGAAGCCAGTGCCAAGGTACCTAGACCTTCTTAGTGTAGCAATCAATGGCACATCTGCAAACTGTAATAGAACCCTTGGCTTCTTAATGAAAAACTCTGATCTCTTTGATAACATCTAGGCAAACAGAGACCATCAACTATGCCCTACAGCTCACCACAGTTAGCCGGTAATGGACCATCAGAGTGGGCAAGTCTCAGATATGGGAGCCCTCTGCTGAAAGCAGCCTCTTGTCCAGCATAAGGAACCCCAAAGGCATAGCACCGAACACACCATCCGGTGGGTAGGGGCAAAGGTTCTGACCACATTTGCACCCTTCCAGTCTGGGACTGTTGTGAAAACCTGGTGTGGTCACTTATGGCAGCACTACACTACGGTACCTGTGATGGGAATTCACCCCAATGCAGATATCTAAGGGCCCCTCTTGCTGCCAGAAAGGTATATAGGGACCATAACAGAGGGAGGAATCTCTCCTGTGCATCTCGGGACATCTAGGGCTAAAAGCCTGTGGCAGATCTCTAGACAATATGGATCACTCAGCACTGGCACTGCATGCTCACAATGTCTCATGCTACTCCGGAGAACCAGAGGACCCAGAACTAACTGAATTGGCACGGGATCTTGGAAATGTATCCCTGAGCAGAGCATAATGCAGTGAGCTAATGCAGAGGCTGCAAAGATACAGATCACTATGGTGGGCTTCACAGCAGAAAGAGGCACTTTCCAGGCCAGCCACACATGGAACGTGATACTGTGGGCAAAGTCTCACAGCAGCAGAGCCATGGGAGTGCCAGAACGAGCACTCCCAACCCCCTTGTGTTGTAGCCATCGTAGAAAAGGGGTTTAAGGAGGGATTTGAAGGAGAACAGTAAAGTGGCTTTGTGGGTATTTACAGGATGCTCCCCTCACACAGGAGCTGGCAACGGAGTCCAGTGTCCAGGGCCAAACAAAAGCAGCTGTTGATACTCCTGCACTTCAATCCTGTAATTCTGTCTTAGCTTCAGTCACAGCAGCAACACCATGAGCAGGGTTAGATGCCACAGTAGGTAAAGCACTGGCACCATGTACACCAGTCTCACCCACACTGGGTTCAGTAGAGCTGCACAAGGAGGATCAGGAATCAGACATTTTCAAGTGTAAAGGAATAGTGTAGATCTCTGGATCCTCACTGCATGGAGCACAGGCCCGAAGTGCTAGTCTAGTGCTTGGTAAAAAGCTCAGTTCCTACTACCATTTCTGTACAGACTACCAAGCCAGGCCTCACAGACAGAATCTCGGCAATGGAAAGGAGGGGCTGTAAGGTTTTAGCTTTGTTCATGACCTGGCTGCATTTCACATCTACTTTACAACCCCACCCATGCTCCAAAGAAGAACTTCTCCCCTCCAATCCAGCCCAACACTGGTTCCACCCTTGCTTCACCATTAGGCCCTACACCGATCAAGGCCAGATGTCTTCCTTTGGATAGCAAGGGCTGTTATTATGACTGATGAGCTCCTTCATAGATTTCATAGATTTCATAGACATTTGGGCTGGAAGGGACCCCAGAAGATCATCGAATCCAGCCCCCTACCCCATGGGCAGGAAGTCAGCAGGGATCATAGGATCCCACCAAGATAAACATCCAAATGTCTCTTGAAGGTGTTCAAGGTAGGTGCTTGAACAACCTCCGGTGGCAGTCTATTCCAAACCTTGAGGACTCGGACAGTAAAGAAGTTCTTCCTTATGTCCAGCCTGAATCGGTCGTGGCGGAGTTTGTGACCATTCCATCTGGTCATCCCTGGGGGCGCTCTGGTGAACAAACATTCCCCCAGATCCTGATGAGCACCCCTGATAAACTTATAGGTGGCCACCAGATCACCCCTGAGCCTGTGCTTTTCCAGGCTGAAAGGTCCTATAGCTCTCAGTCTCTCATCATAAGGTCTGTTTTCCTGACCTCTGATCATGCACATGGCTCTCCTCTGTACTCTCTCAAGCTTCTCCACATCCTTTTTGAATTGTGGAGCCCAAAACTGGACGCAGTACTCCAGCTGCTGCCTCACCAAGGCCGAGTACAAGGGGAGAATGACATTCTGGGATTTGCTTGAGAAGCATCTCTGGATGCAAGCCAGGGTTTTGCTTGCTTTACTAGCTGCAGCATTGCATTGAAGGCTCATGTTCATCATGTGGTCAATCATTACCCCCAAGTCCCTTTCATCTGTAGTGCTAACCAGCGTAGCACTGCCGAGCCTACAAGCATGCTGCAGGTTTTCCCAAGGTGGAGAAGCTTGCATTTTTTGGTGCTGAACACCATCAGATTCTCATCCGGCCATTTCATGAGCCTGTCAAGATCTGCCTGGATCACCCTCCTGTCCTCAGGTGTGGATGCTTTACCCCAGAGTTTGGTGTCATCGGCAAACTTGGCCAGTCCATTTCTGACACCAATAGTCACATCATTGATGAAGATGTTAAACAGTATAGGCCCTAGGACAGAGCCTTGAGGGACCCCACTGGTGACTGCGCACCAAGACAATTGGCTTCCGTCAACCACCACCCTCTGGGTCCTACCCTGGACCTCCTGCCCACCCTGTAGTGTTAGAATCAGGCTAGGGACAGACATTCAGAAAGACTGAGCCTGAATTGATTCAATCTTTGCAGGTTAGTTCTAACCTGACTAGGCTGAACTGGTTCGCATATGTACAGACATTTCCTCTGGATGTAGAGTTGCTCAGGTTAGAAACCCGAGGGGCACTAAAGCAACCCTCCCTTCCATTCCACAGTGCTGAGCTGAGGGGGGTGTGGCCAGACACCCCACAGGATGCTCTAATTAGGGAGGGGTTCCCCTCCCCCCAGCAAGGGAGCCAGCAGGGTGTTGATAACAGCATTTAGCATACCATCAAGAAAACAAAAGCCTCTCTAATTAATTAATTCTCTTCTAAACAACTTTTTCCAAGGAAGAAACAGAGGGACATTATCAGTTGACCTACTGATTAGCTTCAAAAAGCCCTAAGCAGACATTGTCCTGTCTGCCTTTGTCCTGTCTGCCTTACACAGACACCTCTCAGCATTAGCTAGCAGACCACGTGCTGGCTACAGTGGAACAGGAGGCAGGGGAATCCCTGCTTGAGCAGGGAGTGGCAGGGGATGGGGCAGGGGGAAGCCAGACACATGGGAGGGGCCAGCCCTGCTCTGGAGCTTACAGCACAGCCCCACCTGGGCTGCAAAGCATTTGGGATGCTGGGGGACTCTGATTTAAGTTAAACTAGGAAGGGGTCTGGGACAGGCATTGCATAAACTGGCTTGACCCGAATCAGTTAAGTCTGATACTACACTTAACCAGGTTTATCTCAAACCAGTTTCAGCCATTTTCAAACTGGTTTATGTGTACTGAATGCCTGTTCTGTTACAGGTTTAAATCAGTTTCTGATCACTTAAACCAGTTTATGTGTAATGTCTGTCCCTACCTACAGACTGTCTCCCTGCCAGTGCAGGATACAGATTCTCAGTGTAAAAACCATACATACTGCAGTATCAAGGCACTGTGAGAGGACACCAGCCCCTCAGAAGGGACGTGTCATTAATTTAGTCATACTTTGAATCTAATCAAATGGGCCAACAGGGCCAAAAGTGTCACACACCCAAAAAATAAACTCCCAGTCCCTTGACATGGAACTTAAGCATTAAATACCTAATACTTAGCAGCCACCATACTGCTTGCCTAAATCATGAGGAGCCACAGAGGGAAATATGACAAAAAGGAGTCAACTGCTTTGCCCCCTCCCTCCTTCTGCCAAGAGGATTCATTCCTTGATTTGGCTCACTGGAGAAGGCAGGTTGGGAAAGGGTGAAACAACAACAAAGTGATGATGGAGACAAGGCTGGTGCCAGCATTTGAATGCCCTGGGCACCCGCCAAAAATAGCATGATGCTTGGCTTTTTACATTAAGCAACTCCCAGCTCTGATGTAACCTCTGACTGGCTAGGAGAGCTGCTGCCACTGAGCAACTACAACCCCGATGTCTTCCACTTCACAGGCAAGCAACAAGTGAAAACTCTCTAGCTTTTGCTCTTTTATCTACTAGAGTCAATCGAGAATGCAGGGAGTAAGGCCCAAAGTCGCCAATGTAGTTATGCACCTAAAACCTACTTAGACATCTGATATGTAAGTGATTTCACTGGTAAATTAGACACTTTGAGCTGGATCCTATTCCACCTATTAGGCACCTTAATGGATTTAGCACCTACATTCAATTCTATACCAACTTGTTGAAGTCCTAGAAAAATTATTAACACAAAAGATGAGCGGGTCCTTCTCCTTAGTGCATTGTTATGACTTAGTCTTAAGGCTAAAATGATGGTATGCTATGAAGAGAGATGAGTTAATGGGTTTTTAGGGACTCCAGGTGGAATGAGATCCACTTAGTTGTCTAGTAGGTGGACTAGGATCGGGCACTTTGCAAATCTTGCCTTAAGTCACCAAGATAATCTGCACCTGAAACTACAGGTCCTCTAATGCAGATAACCTCTGAATGCAATGGGAGTTACCTGGGCAGAGGGCTTGCAGGACTGGGTCTATTCTACATGCCTCATTTGCATGCATAAAGCCAACACCCAAAGCCCAGGGAGATAGACAGGGGCCTGCATGGCATGTTTGTAAAACAACCTCTGGCTGGCATGCACACCTATTCTTGCAGGTTATGCATAGCACCTTCACAGTACAGACAGAGCTCTGTGAGACCCACAGTGATGAGGGCTTTGCCCATAATAATAATTATGAATAACTTCTATTCCAGTAAGACATAGAAGCCCCAGTCAAAATCAGGACCCCATTATGCAAACAAAGCATTGTACACACACATAGTAAGAGACTGGCTCTGCCCCTAGAAATGAAAGGAAGAGACTCAGAGAAGAGAATTTACCTGCCCAAAGTCACTAGCAGAGCTAGAATAAAATACAGACCCCCCACCCCCACACACACACACCCTACACCACCCATGGCTCTGACCACCCTGCCTCTCTCATCATGAACATTAAAGTATAGAAGCAGCAAGCCCAGCTGGGGTTGGTGGTCCAGCAAGAAACGTGAGCTGGGAGAAGGAATCCTTCCTATGGGACCAAGCTAGGTGGCCTTTTGTCTGGGCATGTCAAAAGAAAAATAAAATAAATAAATAAATAAAGACTTCTGTGTTGCTGGACTTTTTTTGTGTGTGTGCAGTTGTTTCTGATCCCTAATAAATCATGTAGGCTGGAGCTGACCAAGATGCACAACATTATTATTGTCTTGATTCATTTGTTGAAAGAAAAATGACACTGCAGCTTTGCCAGAGCAGACAGGATCTGCTTTTTCAGCAGGTTTGTTGATATTAGCCCACAATCTCATCAGGGTCCGTGTATACTCTGGACTCTAAAAGTATTGCTGCATTCCCATCTCTTAGATACCAAGAGTCACCAAACCAAAATATTGCTTGCTGCAGCTCAGGCCTGAAACGGTCTGTCTTTATTTTCCTCCCTCCTCAGTTTCCCATTAATTCTCCAACAGCATTTGTGTACATTGAGTTTACAGATTGAAGTAGCTGAACTGAGCGCCAGGGTGAACTATCTCACATCCATCTAAACAAAAGCAAGCATTTCCAGTCCACAAGATTTACTCAGTGAGAGATTGGCTATGGGTATGTGTGGGTGGAGGGGCTCTGGCTCAGGGGCCAGATAGGGAAACTTCTGAGGGATGTACAGACCTTGCTTTATGAATAAGCAGCAGACTTTGTTGCAGGCCCCCCTGAGTATCTGGAGCTTGCTTACCCCTCTTTTAGGATGGATCACACATGCTTGTAGGCATGTCAGTCACCTTCCTCAGCTGAGCTGAGCTGGTGGAGCTGGTGTGTTTACAAGTAGCAGCCTGCAGCTTTCAACCTGGAGGATCTCGAAAAAATTGCAGAGATATGGTGCACAGACAGCCATGGCATCTTGTTGTCTCCATGCTGCATGTATTTTGCTATTACAGGCGAATGAGTCATGGAAAGGTTAGGTTTCTTTAACATCCCCTCTGGTTTCCATGAGTTTTTTCTAGTGTTTCCAGAAGGCAACAGTAAGCCATGACATTTCCAAAGGCAAATGTCCCTCCTGGAGAGAAAGGGAGAATGTATATGGGGTATGCGTGCAATGTAGTGAGCCCTGGCTGTTACTGAGGTGTTGCTGTTCTCCACCCCTCACCTCCTCATACACAGCCTTTTCAACTCAGATACATGGCATACGGTGCTTTTCACCCAGGCTGAGTAATATAGCAAGGAATAAATTAGGACCTAGACTCCATTTGCATTTGAGCTGGTAACTCACCCACCACTGTGCAGAGAGGATGCAGATCAAATCACTCAGGTCCTCCAGTGTCTTTCAAAAAATCCCCCTTTACACTCAGAAGAATCAACAAGATCTCCCACTCTTTATAGGGAAAGAAGCATAGAGCATCTCAGCTCACTGCAGAACAAAGAGCCAAAGGATGTACCCGCAGAAATCCTAACGATACTAAGGCCACTGACAGACATTAAAAAGAAGGTGCAATGGGATCTGATGCACAATCCCAACGTCATAGAATCATAGAAGTATAGAAGTGGGGTCGGAAGGGACCTTATAGATCTTCAAGTCCAACCCCTGCCAGGGGGACTTGAAAAAACTGGGCTTAAACGATCCCAGCTAGGTAGGCATCAAGCCTCCTCTTACAGACCCCCAGGGTAGGAGCCAGCACCACTTCCCTTGGAAGTTGGTTCCAGATCTAGCCGCCCTAACTGGGAAGTAGTTCTTACGGATGTCTAATATAAACCTCCTTTCCAACAACTTGTGGCCGTTGTTCCTTGTCATGCCAGGGGGCGCTAAGGGAAACAAGGTCTCTCCCAAACCCTTCTGGTCCCCCCTAGTGAGTTTATAGACTGTCACCAGGTCCCCCCTCAGCCTTCTCTTGTGAAGGCTCAACAGGTTTACGTCCCGCAGTCTTTCAATGTAGGGTCTGCCCTGTAGTCCCCGGATCATGTGGGTGGCCCTCCTCTGGACCCTCTCCATGTTGTCAGGAGGTGCAATTGTGGGATTGAGGATCAGATCCCATCACACAATATTGCCAGTGCAGGGAGAATCTGGGATCATGATCCCAGGTTTTTCCTGGACTGGCAATCATTGCTTCCCTGGCTGGTAGCCTCTCAGTTGATAAGAGCCCCCAGTCCCAAAGGCACACTGTGCACCCCCGCAACTGGGAGCCCCATCAGTGTTCAGAGGTCTCAGCAGCAGTGGGATGTGGCTGCACTCCTGTGACTGGGCACTGTGTCAGATGGTCAGGGCTCCCAGCACAGGGAGTCATTGTTATCCCCAGCTGGGAGCCCCAGTTAGAAGACCAGTGCTCCCAGTCTCTGGATCAAAAAAGGGTGCAGGCATGTCTGCATTCAAAGGGCATTAGCTCAATTTAAGGCACATTAAGGTCATACATCTACATGTGCATACCCTTAATGCTCCTTAAAATGGTGATTTCAGGTTATATCTCAGGTATCAAATTTATGCGCGAATAGCTAAATTGTATTAGCAAATGTGCAGTCATGCTAATGCACATCAGCGTAGTGTGAGCCAATTGACTTGGAACTAATTTTAGTCCCAAGTCAGTCCACACAGGCACACACCTACGTTAATGTGCATTAGTGTATCTACACGTTTGCTAATGCAGTTTAGCTATTTGCACATAAATTTGATACCTCTTTGTGCGTGCACATGTAGATACACACTTAAATCACCTTAATGCGCATTAAGTTTAGGTATGCGTATTAAGTTTAGGCATTAAGTTTAAATGAGCATTAAGTTTAGGCATGTGTAAAAGCACATGTAGACATGCCCTGTGTTCTGGAGGATGGGAGACTGGCTACATGTTCAGTTACAGGCAGAATAGGAACCAGCCACAAAGTTATTACACATATTTTGTGTAATAACTTTGTCTCTCTTTCCTGGTTTTATCACGCCATTAATTGAATGACTGTGTGGCCAGGTCACTATAAGATGTCATTAAGCAGTTAATAACATCTTAAGTGCTGTATCAGGGACATAATACTCTACCCAGCATTAGAGAGGAGAGAGTAAATTAGATATGGCTTAGCAGTGTAGCTGCCATGCCCAAGTGAGGCTTCTCCAGGTGCTTAAACCCAGCCTTGGTCACACCCTGGAATGAAGATATACTCTTGGATTAAGTAGAAGATGGCTTGAGATGCACCTTCTCACCAGCAACCCTGAGTATTACTCCAGGTATGGACATTCTCCATAGCCAATAAATAATATGGTGTCAATTAGTTTGTTGTCCCTAATACTGGCAATTGTAAATCTTCATAAGCATTGCACATCAGCAGATTTTGTAACCAGCAGCTGGATAGCTCTGCTTTTCCTGCTTTGCTAAATAATTATGTACTCAGCTCTGAAATGGCTACAGCTGTGTGGAGTGTGACAACACAGTTTAGTTTTGGAAGCCAAAGTTTTATTTGTGACGTGCAGAATAAAGAACATATTTGTGCTTAGCTTCTCTCCTACTTCTGCAGCAGCTTCCCAAATGTTCCTGTTCCGAGTGCACGTACCTCTCTATGTCTCCCTAAAGAGAAGAGGTGTGGGCATTTGGCAACATAAAACTGGACAGTCAGAGACATGTTGGCATCCCAAAAGAGGTGGCTTGTCCAACTTGCTCAATGACAGGGGTCAGCAACCTACAACCCAAGGGGCGGATCCAGCCCCTGGAACTATAGGTTTCCCTTGGTTTATGCGGGTTCTCCATGTGCAAATTCACTCTTATGCAATGACCCTTTTTATACCAAAAATGTGTTATATGCAATGTAAATTCACTCTTATACAATCAGTGTAGGGGAATCTCGCAGTTAGCTGCTTTGTGTGGTGCATTGTGGGAGTGATGCGCACCAAAATATAGTCTCCTGCGTGGATGTGTGCTCCTCACTCGTTGTCTGTGCCATGCATTCCTGTGGTTGCCATCCCCATTATGATAGTGCCCTGCTGTTGGTGAGTACCAAAATTGCCTTGTAAAAGTAGTAGAAATGGATCTTGAGGTCAGTACAGTTGAGGTCTTGGAATGTATCCCTATTTGTTACATTGTAAAGTGGGTTGCCTTTACGTGAATTCAAGTTATGCGCTGTATTCCAGGAACACACATACAGCATAAACAAAGGGAAACCTGTATTTGATCCAGCCCATGGACAGAATTTGGCAGCAGGGGGCTTTGCTTTCCTGTGCCACTATGGGGAGAAGCCGTGGCAGTGTCTGGGTCCTAGTTCCTACTCATCCATCCAGTTGCATCCAGTTTTGGGCCCCACAATTCAAAAAGGATGTGGAGAAGCTTGAGAGAGTCCAGAGAAGAGCCACGTGCATGATCAGAGGTCAGGAAATCAGACCTTACAACGACAGGCTGAGAGCCATGGGGCTCTTTAGCCTGGAAAAGCGCAGGCTCAGGGGTGATCTGGTGGCCACCTATAAGTTTATCAGGGGTGACCACCAGGATCTGGGGGAATGATTGCTCACCAGAGCGCCCCAAGGGATGACAAGGTCGAATGGTTATAAACTACTGCAAGACCGTTTCAGGCCGGACATAAGGAAGAATTTCTTTACTGTTCGAGCCCCCAAGGTCTGGAACAGCCTGCCATCGGAGGTGGTTCAAGCACCTACATTGAACACCTTCAAGAGAAATTTGGATGTTTATCTTGCTGGGATCCTGTGACCCCAGCTGACTTCCTGCCCCTGGGGCAGGGGGCTGGACTCGCTCTTCCAAGGTCCCTTCCAGCCCTAATGTCTATGAAATCCTCTTTTCACCTGAACTGGGTCATTGTGGCCTGCAGCTTGAACAGGTTGGCAACTGCTGCTGTATGAGATCCAAACTCTTCCTGTCCTGGGTTTTGGTTCTAACAAACAACACAACAAACAAGATAAAGGTCTAGCCCTCTCCTCAGGACGGTTTGTCTGTAGGGTTCCTCTTTCAGGCCTGTCAAGACCACATTCTGGACCCTCTCTGCTCAGTGGATCGCTTGCACCTCCCTTATATACAGGTAAGCTAATGAGACATCTGCATCAATGAGTTCGCATCAGGACCCTTTTCCAACAGGATCAACTCCTTCTAACAGTAGTTTTAGTCAAACACAGACAGCCACCAGTACACATTCACTTCTACCAGGGCTTGAATTGTGTTAGCTTCCTTTATTGTTTTACCATTGTTCTTCCCTGCCTGAAACTAGCTCTCCTACCTGTATTCAAGCAGCTTTCATCTATTTTCTATCTGCATTTATGGAGGGATTTCTAAAAAAAAAACACTTATGTGCAAAGTCATAACAACACAGCACACTGTTTCTCCATCTCTGTTGTAGGTTGCTCCTTCCTCACAACTACTAACAAAGCTTGAGGACTCCCATAACAGGGAAAGAAAGTCATGGAGTCGAATTTTCCATAAGTGAGAATGAGACACATTTGCAGTAGACTTTGAAAGGACAAATTTCAATATGCGGACACGTTGTTAATTTTCTGGATCACTTGCATTTGACATTCAAAACTGCCCACTGAAAAATGGCACTGATTCAGGATGAATCCTGAAAAAATGATCCAAGGAAAATCAGTCACACTCCATAGCTGTAACGAAAAACATGTATTCTGTCTTGGCAGAGCTCCCGCAAGGTCCTTGCTGCAAGGACACTTTTCATAGGATCTTGGAAACCAGACCTGCTCTCATCCCTGATGCTAGGCCCCCGGACTTATCTGTGCCAGCCTGATGTCTTCTGCCTGCATTGCAGGCCAGACCAAACATATGCAAAACCCAAACCTGGCTATTTTTGTCTCTGCCTGACAGGCATCTCCTGTGCAAAGTGTGGACAAGTTTCCCAGAAAATTCTCAACTTAGATCATAATTAGAGAGGAGTTTGTTTGTGTTTCATCTGAGCCCCCATTTGTCCTCTTTCGTAAAACCACAACAGAATTCAGGTCTGGGGACAGACTCTATGCACAAAAACAGCAGGGCAAGAGTAGCCTGGGTGGGACCAGCTTGCTGTGGGGCTGGGTGTAGCACAGGAAAGGGCTGAGGGTGCTGGTGGAGGAAGCATGTGCCTAGCCTTGTGCACAGGTGTGACTCTTGCTCAGGGAAGTACCACATCCATTCACAAACTTAAAACACTTCAGACCCTTTTCACATCACCGCTGCAGGGCAGGGAGCTTGATCTCACATTTTATCTTCCTTTCCAGGCACACAAAGCCTGAGTCAAAACCAGTTTGGCTTTGTTTGGATTCAGCATTTCTCTAATGAACTGGAGGAACCGGTTGGTGAATCTGCAGCTGCTTGCCAGCCACTCCACACCTGACGCAGCATTTTGATGACAGGTCTGACGAGCATGACCGCACAGGAAAGTGGAGGGGCATGACACCTGCTGCTCCACACTTCCCTCATTCCCAGTCTTGTTCTTTCTCCCCCATACATAATGCACAGGCACGAGTCCTACTCATCCAGGGATGGTGGATTTAGAGAATTAAGATGGTGGATTTAGAGAATTAATGAGCAATCAGCTGTGTTCCCAGAGGCCCTCACATTACCTTTCCTCTCTGACCTCATACCTGCTTTCTCCCTCACTCACTCACTCTGCCTCTCTCTACTGCTCCCTTGCCCCTTCCCTCCGGTGGGATCACAGCCCCATCTCTCTGGATAGCCTGCCATTCACTAAAGATAGGAAGAAGGTTTTAGTGTCTAGGACTGATAACAGGAAAGTCTTCCCTTTCTTCTGAGCCAGCAGGACCCTTCTGTAATGCTGTACTAACATTTGTTCTAATTCCTTCTAATTGATTACTGTTATTATTACTATGAATGATGATGTTTATTATGGTTGTGCTCAGGGACCAACCAAAAACTAGTGCCCATTCCACCAAAAACTTTACAGTGAGTCTCAGATGCTGCCAGAGAGCTGACAGTCTAAATCAGTAATGCCCAGCTCATGTGGCCCACCAGTCTGCACGCCATATCCAGAGGGCAAAACCACATTATCTGGCCTGCGTGGCTGCAGTTGGGTGGCAATATTAGTTGCTGCAGCTCCTCCTACCATCCCATGAGCAACCCTGCAGGACAAATGACACTACACTCTGCATCTGGTCCATGGAGCTCCTGAGGGGTCTGGAAATTTGGTGAAAGGATGAGCGGTGGCAACATAAATTGCCATGATCCCAAGAGCTACAGCAATTCATGCTGCCACTACTTGCCACACTGCCAAATTTCCAGACCCATGTGGAGCCCTGCAAGCTGAATGACATGGCTTCCCAGGTTGCATCTTGCTCACAATTGCTCTAAATGGACAGGACAGACCAAGACTAGTAAAAAGCATCAGAAAAAGATTTGGAGCCTAATTTTGCTCTCAAGGAAGCCAGAGGCAAAACTCCTAGTGATACCAATAAGACCAGGCTTAAACCCACTGTGTAAAGGGAGCACAGGACGGTCGCTTCCTGTTCTGTTCATTGACAGATGCAGTATGATGCTCCTCTGGTGCTAGCAGCTGGCTCATAAACATGTTTCCATTTTGCCTACCGTCTGCCAGATGTCACCAGCCTCTGCTGACTTTGTGCTGATTTAAACAGAGGACACTACAGGAAAAAAAAAAAACATAATGTGCTGCAGATGTGGAAAAAATGAAACCCATGTAGGCCTGTTTTTTATTGAATTCAAAGGAACAGCACAGAATATGCCAGCTGGATGCTGGTTATATTTGTGGCAATAAGCTGTTTGTGACTCTTATATGTGTAGGATTCAGAAGGCTTCACTAAATCTTCATACTGCTTAATAACCTGGGCTGATGACTCTCCTGGATCCTCTTACCTCCTTTAAGAGAGGATTGCACTTCTGACTCCCTTTAGCCAAGTGGGAGCTTCACCTGGGGCTCCCTCTGATATTCAGAAGCATTTCCATTTGATTCCAGCATTGTCCTGGTCTCGAGGCTAAGTGATCTTCCTTCCTGAAGCAGCTCATTCCTGGAACCACTTTCTCTTACCAGAGGTACAGCAGTCATGAGGGGGTTCTAGGCGATCACCCCATTTTCCATACCATCCTGCTTTCCATACCCCAAACCCATGGTGCCTAAATGATTCCTACTACAGGCTGCACCAACCCCTGGTTCCACTGGGATAAAGACCATGGTTGCAACTGGAACAGAAAAGTAAGCAGCCTTCGTTCCCCTTTAGCAGTACATTGCAAGGAGGCCTGGACAGACTGATGATTTCTCACAGATAATTCCTGGTGGGGTCAGATCATAAAAAGAATAAAACCTCAATCAAGCACCATGTTCAGGTCCCATAGGAAAAGACAAATTAGACAGACAGACCCACACTTTGGGCACATGGTATCTCCAA
This sequence comes from Crocodylus siamensis, assembly GCF_052110815.1. NCBI lineage: Eukaryota > Metazoa > Chordata > Crocodylia > Crocodylidae > Crocodylus > Crocodylus siamensis. The sequence continues at coordinate 62,542,276 of NC_143402.1, forward strand.
ATAGACACCAGAATCATTAAAAAATAGTGTTAGAAGGGACCTCAGGGGGTCATCTAGTCCAACCCCCTGCTCAAAGCAGGACCATCAAACTATCTCATGCCAGCCAAGTCATAAAAGCTTCTAAGGGTGGAGATTCCACCACCTCTAAGGGTAACCTGTTCCAGTGCTTTCCTACCCTCCTAGTAATAAAGTGTTTCCTAATATCTAATCTGAGAACAGTCTAGTTCTGTCCTCTTTCTCACTACCCTTTAGGTACTTAGAGGCTGCTGTTAAATTCTCTCTCAGTCATCTCTTCTCCAGACTAAAATCCCACCCTCAACTTTATTTTCAGGTGGCTGGTATTTTTACAACAAAAAGAGAACCAAAAATCCCAGATCCGGGTATCTCCGAGGGTGGGAAAGTGAAATGCAAAAATCACCTCTGAATGGTGTGGCTTGGCTCCATCTTCAGTAAGAGGCAAGGCCATACAGTTGTCCTGAGGACAATTATCTTAATGTTCTCAGAAGTGGTGCACACTCCTGTATTCTACTTACCTTGGAGTTCTGCTATGATATGTGCATAATTAGTTAAACTGAAAACTCTCTAGCTGGATCAATGGTGAAATGTAAATCAGAGGAAGAACCATCATGCACTGACTCATCCATCAGATGGGGAGGTTACCTCATATGCACTATTGCTGCAACACCTGGCTTTCCCCAGTAATTACTCCAGGGTGGATGGCGTGTGTTCCACCACCAGTTTGGAGCATCTGCACCAAGAAGTATCTCTGAGACCATTACTTTATTTCTCAATGGCTCCCTTGAGGTGTACAGGATGCAGCCATCCAGGAAATCATCACTGTCTCATTCTCACTGCTGCTCCTTGGCCTCTGAGAGCCCTGGAAGAGTGCAAGTTTCCCTTATTCTTTACAAGGAACCACTGACAGGCAAAGTGCTTGAGTCAGCAATCAGCAGCAGCAGCAGGAAAAAATCTTTAGCCAGTTTCCTTGTTAGTGTAGGCCGCAACTCTTCTCTCCCCTTCCTCTGAGGAGTGCTTCCTCCTTTGCGCTGGTGGTCAGAACACATAAGCAGGGTGAGGGACCAGGTGTCCCATTTCCCAGGGTACCCTTTCACACATACGATACCTGAGAGCCATTGTGGGATAATGAACACATACACAAGGATAGCCCAGTACTATCTGCTGGACACATTTATATTGCCATTTACTAACACAACCAAGTAGGGATGTGCATAGGCACTAAATGTGCTCCTATTTATAAATGGCAATGCATTTCCTGCAGTGAGATCTTATACAACACAGCAATGGGGGAAGGAAGTGAATACCACAAAGAGGCACCAGCTGATTCAGCCCACACCAGGATGGTTGCATTTGTTAATCAATGAGGATGAATCGCTGTGGTGACTGTTTTGCCTTCCCATCCAATCTCTGTCTACACTAAGAGCTTGTCTGTCTTCTACCTAAGAGGCTATCAGCAAGTAAGCAAGCACCTGTCTGAGGAACTGCCTTCCTTTATAAACCAGTCTCATCAGAGCTTAGCATCAGTTGTGTTGGTCTTATGTTTCTCCTATTGGGGAACAAAACATACAGGAGAACTTTTTTTAAAATAGCTGGTGAGTCGGTGTATTACATGAATTATCCCTGTAATCACTGCTGTATGAGTCTGTTTTGGGGATCCTTCCTCAGATTCCACACCCTTTGCAGCTGAGAGCCTTTTCTCTTTGAAGTCTTTGCCCAGTGCTATGACAATTAATGAGGCTCTTTCAAAATTAAGAAGCAAACAAGCAAGTCTGGTGACATGCAGCAGCAAGATGGAGGAAGAATGATGACACTATTCTGTTTAACCAGTATCCCCACCTTCTGCAAGCCTTCTCCACCTCTGCTGACAAATCATCTGATTACAGCAGGGATGAATCTCTGGCCATCTCCACCCCTGCCTCACCCACACAAAGGTGGCTACAAGAAAAAAACTACCATATTTCATAGTGTATAAGTTGGGGTTTGAAGCCCAATTTTGGGGTCTTAAAAATCAAACTTGACTTATACACCATGCCACATCAAAAAAAAAAAAAAAAAAAAAAAAAAAAATCGGCCGTGGGGCTGGGCTCGGTGCTCAGCTGACACAGCCCCATCCCCTGTGAGCACCAGCACTGCTTGCAGGAGATGAGGCCACAGCTCCTGAGTGCTGAGCCCAGCCAAGTCCTGGCCTGCAGCGCCAGGCTCGCAGAGGATGTGGCCATGCCACCAGAGCGCTGAACCCAACCCAATCCTCTGCGAGCAGCAGCAGGCTCACCATTTTGGTAGTGCCACTCGCAGCAGACAGGCCCAGGCTTGGCACTCGGGTGGTGCGGCTCCATCCTGTCAGCCCAGCACCACTCACATGGGACGGGGATGGGCTCAGTGCTCAGCTGGCACAGCCCCATCCCCTGCAGAGCCGATTGCAGGAAATGAGGCTGTGCCAGCTGAGCCTGGCTCCAGGTTATACACCATGCCTATGAAAATCCTTACCTTTCAAATCAGAAAGCCAGGGGTTGACCTATACTCTCGGGATGTGCAAAGCTTCGAGTGGTGATTCGGTTCAGAGGAGATTTGGCCCAATTCGGTGGCTGAGTCTCCAAATTCGAATCAAATCAGGGAACTAATAAAAAGGTCCGAATCAATTTGAAGCCCTCCAAATCTTCGGAAAACATTTGGAGAGCTTTGATGATTTGGGCAATCCCCAGTGGCTGCAGCAGGGAGCTAAAGCCAGACTCCGTGCTAGGGGAGGGGAAGCCGGGGCTGGAGGAGGGGACCTTGGGGGGATCCCTGCCAAGCTGCATCCCCTGACCACTCCCCCAGCCCTCCTCATGGCTGCCCCACCCACCCCAGGGCTTTAAATAAAAAGCCCCCACTCACTGGGTGATGCCTGGTCGGGGGGACTCTACCACAAGTCCCCTGCCTCCATCACTCCCACCAGCCCTCCCCCATGGCTGCTCCACCCACCCCAGCTCCAGCCCTTTAAGAAGAAAAAAAAAATACCCCCCCCCCCAGACTCACCACTCCTGCAGCAGCCTTGGGGCTTCAGGGAGCTCATGGAAGAGCCTCCCATGCAGTCGGGGGCAGCAGGGGTCACCCCTCCCAAGCAGGAACTGTTGTGTTGGGGGGGGCAGTTCTTAAAGGTCCAGAGCTGGGGTGGGCAGTGCAGCCTTGGGGGGGGCTGGGGGTCAGGGGACTCATGCAGAGCCCCCCATACAGTGTGGGGCAGTGAGGATCGCCCCCCGCCTGGCTGCACGCAGTGAGTCAGGGCTTTTTTTCCCCAAGTGCCGGGAGCTGGGTGGGGTGGGCAGCTATTGCCTGGCTGGGAGAGCGGGTGGGGGATGGGCCTGGCCTGGCTGATTCAGAGATTCAGCAGAATCAGTTCGGGACAGTGATTCAAATCACCAAATCAAATCATTGGCCCCTGAATCCGAAGCAAATAGTAGCTGCTTTGCACAGGCCTACTATAAACCATGCTGACCTATACATCAGAAAATACTTAAGTATGAGCACAAGGCAATGTTTATGAACAGACTTGTTTTACTTTTCTGCCATGCTGCACAGCCCTTTACAAAGAAGCCTGAATACAATTTGCTCAAAGTGCTTGGGCCCCAGTAAAATGGGTGGATATGACACAGGAAAATGCTTTTTATAAAGCTGTTTTGTTTTCATCTAAATTCAATATCCAGCCCACACTTGAACGGGGTTCACAATCAAGCTCTGAGATAAAGGCGGCTTTCTCCTTGCAGGGAGGGCAAGAGCAAGATTTATAGGGCTGCCTAGAGAAAGAGCTGTTTTGCTGCAGCATCCAGAGTATCATACTACAGTTATCAGCTGCTTCTCAGCCCATAGCTGGTAAGATAAAGAGTTACTGAAGTCTGCAAATTAGCTGTGGGGGAGAGGAAGGAAAGTAGGCCAGACCTTGAGCTAGCCAGGGAGCCAAGTTTCAGTTGTTACCAACATAGGCAAGGCTATGACCAGTGAGCTAGAAATAAAAGGCTCTGTCGCCTATCATCCTCTGAACCTGCTAGTCACTGGTGTCAGTATTTGTGCATTTATTTTGGCTTGGAGAAACCTGAAAAGGTCTTTCTTGGTGATTTTATTGTTCTACTTGACAAACATTGCTTCTTTAGGCTGATTTCAAGCAGAACAGCAGGAGCCAACCTGGCTGCCATGCCTTTACTATCTAATTCAACTAGCATCATTGGAAAAGGTCACCAAGGAATGCTCTCAGCCCCAGAAATATGTATGTCCTAATTAAGTACAGCCTAGGCAGAGGGAGTTCCCATACTAAATATGGAGGCTCACCACAAAACAGTCGGTGAGTTTTGACTTATAAAAATTATCAGCAACTGGGAGGTAAACTTGAAAGACTAGATGCACACAACAATGCTACCCACTGGATTATTACAATTTCCAGAGGAACAGACCTGTCTTGCTTTGCAAAGGTAATGCTCATAAGCAGTAATAGGAGATTCATGAAACAAGAGGTCTTATATGGGCTCTAATCAACGAGACCTACTCTCAGTCATTTATCTGAGCAAGTTTATTCTTCCAAAGGGAGAATTTAAGGTTGCTGCCTAAAACACCAGCCACTTGTCTACCAAAATGCTCAAACAGATGAAGCTGCGTTGCAAGCAGCGATAGTGTGCAAGTTAGACACACTGAGACACCTTTCTAGCATGGACAAGGCCTTCGTCTACTGAGCAAAATGTGAACTTTACTTAGATAAAAGCTCTCTCTCCCTTTTGGTAGCCAGCTGTGCTGACAGGTGTCTTAGTCAAGAAGATCTTTCAGGCTACTTGTAGACAAACCAGTCACAATAATCCTCCCTTATTCTCCAAGGGGTTTATGGCTGTGCTAACTCAGAGAACAAACATCTCATTCCCAATCAGGCTGGAACAGGCAAACTTTCCCTTGGGCACATACGATCTATTACGCCTTTAATATTCCGGTTACGGCACCCACATCAGGCTGCCAACCCAACTCCTCCTCACTCGCAACAAGCTTTTAATAACCTTCTATTCATGTAATGCATTCGTTGATGGACTCCTCACCACACCATACAGAGGATCAGAGAGAGAGATTGCAAGGAAAACACTGAACTAATTTTCACTTGCAATCTAAACCATGATTTCACTTTATCTTCTCAAGTTAAGAGGCACAAGCAAAAGAAACCCAGCTAGGCCCTGAAACATGAATCATTATTTATTTGGGTGCCATCAAACTAGGGGAGTCCTAAGCCAAACTAATTCATGTTCACTCTTCATTTATTATTGCTCATAGGCACCGACTTCATGAGTGCTTCGGGGCTCAAGCACCCACCAGAAAAAGTTAGTGGGTGCTCAGCATCCATGAGCTGTGTTGGTGGTGCCAATAATGTGGTGCCACTTCTGGGCATGCGTGGGGCTCAACACAGGAATGCAAAAGGAAAAGAAAAAAAAAAGCATCCATCAGCAAGAACCAAAGTTGGTGCCTATGTTATTGTTTATTGATTATCTTCTTCAACCAAATGATTCCCATTAGATGACAACAAATATGTCTTTCAGCTCTCAAATATGTTAAGTTGTTAGCTCAGTTCAGAACCTAAATGGCTAGAACAAGGAACTACTTTTTCAGATTGTGGGCAGAAGCCTCCCATGAAAAATCATACCTTAGTCTTTACTAAAGCAGTCCATACATTACACATGCCTAGATATCTATATCTATGATGACACTAGGCCAAGCAGCAGATGGAAAATGCAAAAGACATGGTATGCTGGAAAGGGTGTAGCACTACAGTTCAGTCAATGTGCAGTCAAGAAGGATTCAGAACAAGAACAAAAATGTCCTTAAAGGTGTTACTCCTTTTCCAAGAAAAGAGCTGAGCTTTGTAGGCAATTATTGCTCATTCAACCACTCCCTTCAAGTCACCTACAATTTTATTTATGCAATTGCCATTAGTGTGATGATGAGCATGTGGCAGCCTAAAAGACAAACACAGTGTGTCAGCAATTTGCAAAATAGTTGAAGTGTAACTAAGTGGGAAGGGCAGGTAAAGAGGACATTTGTGAGCTCCTGACCCCTTTTCACTGCCAGGATATGCAAGGACCTTCTTGGAGAATGATGCTCCAAGGACTTAACTCAGCAGCTAGCAGAGAGTTGGTAACACTGGCAGCTAAGGTACCCTACCTCCCCACACGCTGACCCTGGGGAATGTAGTGCAAGACGAGAGAAAAAAAACAAAAAAGGATGATCTTTAAATCCAGACACTGGTATTGGAAATGCAAGCATAAACATCTCTAAACAAGTGAATGGTCACAATTCAACTGCAAACAAAACCATGCTTCCCCACCCCCAAGAGTAAAGGCTCCCTTTGCCTCAGTAGAGATACTTCACTTGCTGTTGCTATTATTGCAAAAGCAGGCTTGAAGTCAACTTAAGATCTCCTCCTAAGCAATCTTGCATTCACATACACATACGACCTGCAAAGGAATGCTCAGGTCTTGCAAGTGTGGGTTGAGAGAAGGGTTGCACAGTTTTCTCCAAAGGTTGAGGGGGACAAATCCCATGTTGGGATCTCTGCAAGAAGATCCAAATGGGGATTTCCTGTCTCAGAATCTTTTCTGCCTCGGGTCAATAATTTCAATAAAACCCCAATTATTCCATCACTATTAAATCCTGTAAGATGTTTCTATAAGTATAGCAGCCCATTTTAGAACTTCAGATGTGCATGGGGCTGGGGGAAGTGAATTTTGTATCAATCTGAGCAGCTAATTAAGTTAATTTAGGGGGACAAAGGTAAAACTAAAACATAGGTTTAACTTGATGAATCAGTCCTTGAGTACAGAGAGATCTACAGAATGAGGTCAGAGATGGGGAGGATTACCTTATAAATAGGAGATTTATTCAGGGGGAGTGAGTGTGAGAAGAAAAGAGGGCAATGGGAAATGTACCTGTGGAGGGAACACAGACAAATGTAGAAGAAAACCAATCACCTAAATGACAACTGTCCAAAGAAAGAGTTAAAACATATTGGGCTATAGGTTACACAGCATGTTATCACTGCTTGAGGGAAAACTATTGTATTCATGTTGAGACACTGACAGACAAATCAGTCCTCTTAAAAAAAAAAAAATCATTTTCCACATAGAACAGGAAGGGAAATGAACCTGGCCCTGTGCCAGGTAACCAGGTTGTCGCCGTATTGGTTTAGAAGCAAAAGGAATCAGAACGTGGCAGAGGTGGTATCTTTTATTAGACCAACTAGATACTTGCAAAAAAAAAATTGCCCCTGTGATGTCTTAAAGCTTAGCCACTGGCAAGGATGAGGTTGGGGGAAATACTTGTTTTGCAGCGGTTCCCAGAATAGCCTACTGAATGGCAGAGTGCAAAATTCAGGCATCTCGCCTAGGATAGGTGCCTTTAAGACTTCAAAAAGAATTGATCCCACTTCCATTTGAAAAAATACTGTGGTTTCCAAACCAATCACAGGCACTCAGACTTCATCGTCTCTATTCAAAGCAGCCACAAAATAAGCAAGGAATAATCTTTAGCCCAGTGACACTTGATCCAGATGCACATCAGGAGCAGCAGAGCTTGCAAAATATGGAGAAGGAAAATAAGTCATAACAAAGCAGATCAAATCCAGGGACCTTTATTTCTCTGGAATGGAAACAAATTTACCAGCCTGGACAAAAAGCTGCAGGTGGCGATTTGTACATTCTTTCAAATTAAAAACAAAAAACAAAAAAAACACAGGAGTTTGGCTCCATAAATTTCTGTCATAACAAAAAACTTTGAATTGTACATCAAGCTTTTTACAAAGCATCAACATTAAGATGGTTTTACCGTGTTCTACCACATTCTTTACCATTTATACAGAATATGCCATACCAAATGCTACATCAGCTTAAGACATTAGTATTAAAGAGATATAAAGGCAGTTGTTTTTGTTTTTTTACTGGGAAGGGTTTAAGACTTGGTAGGTTTCTTTGCTTGTTTTCCTAAGAAACTTGCTAAAAAAATATAATAATTTAATTCATAGGGACAAGATTGGTTAAAATTCCAGCCTTGGTTGCTTGGCAGCCTTCCGAGCTCGTACCTCTGTTGCTTCCATTAGTGTAACAGCCTCCCTTGGCCACAGGGACATCCCATGTGGTTCTTCCACTCTGCTCACCAGATCTCCTCATTCTTTCAGATCAGTTTTTTGTTCAGAACGCTCACTGTGGCTGGGAAGCAGTTCCAGCCGAGTGCTAAGAGCAATCTGCAGCCAGATGGAGGATTTCAGTCCGGGCCAATTTCACAAGGGTTTAGCCCTTTGTCCTTTGCTTCTTTGTACATCCTTTGGAAGTCTTTGAAACGAGGGGCACAGCCTAACCGGGCTTCCCCAAAGTGCATGCGTCCCGTGAAGAGGAAGTCTCCATCTCCTGGTTTCACCCCACATTCCAGCAGGGTCTTTATTTGCCCTCGCCAGCTCCCACTTTCCTCTGAGGGCTGGAAGACTTTGCTCTTCTGCCTGTAGAGTCTGCTTACGCTGACATCTATTACGGACTCTTGCTGTTCTACCTCATTTGTTACATCTTGGATGGAACCTCTGACAACTGGAGACAGAAGAACGAAATGAAGTGAGGGTTACGTGCAAATGCTTTGGGAGAGTTGGGCCCAAATTCAGTTCTGAAGCAGGCAGCTTCAGTGAAGTTAGTGGGGAAAACACATTTATTACATCAGTTTGAATTTTGGCCCAGTAAATTCAAGGGCACAGTGTTTGTATTAATAATCCTTACAGCACATCTTCAAAACCCAAAAGCCAAACTGTCTACATTACTTTAAATTTATGCATGAGGAAGTTACATTAGAAATCACGTTCAAGAAAGAAGAGTTCTACCAAAGTCAAAAGCACATTTAGAACATTCCCAATTTCTCCCTCTCAATATAATTTGTTTGTTGCTACCATTACAAATACTAGCTGAACATTAACTTTCCCCCTTTAGAAAACAGACATAAAAACAGCCATCTGAGCCTTTGGTCTTTTGTCAGTAGTCCATTTTGGAACATCAAGGGGAAAATACCCATTACATGCCCCCAAGAAACCTTTGAACTTCTACCTCCATTGTTGTTGCTTGGTTCTTCTTTGTTCTCTATAGAAAGGACTAGCCAAATACAATGGCTTTAATTGAGGCCCTTCATGTCACCTCCTATAAAAATGTTCTCCTTCTCTGTTCTCTTTGTGCTGCCTTGGACACAGTTTGTTTACTGCAAGCAGACAAAGTTTCCAGTTTGTTGCAATTTGGTGTCTACATTTATCACTGTTTGCAGAGGTTTCTGTAGTCAAATCCAGCAGGCGCCAGATTAAAAGTAGGGAGGGAGAGGGCAGAGTGGGGAAGTAGAAACAGAAGAGAAAGAAGATACTCACCAAAATCACTAGTGCAGACAGCCAAGAGGACTTCTGTGTCACTGCAGGGTCGGCAGGGGGCTGGAGAGAAAGGGGCAGAGTTAATAAGAGACAAATTATGGGTTCATTCTTGTTATTTAACAAGTGGTTTACGTGAAAATGACCCTCAAATACTCAGTGCTTTATAAGCTAAGAGGTTGCAAGTTCCTCAACATCATGCATTGTATAACAATGTATACATTGATTAACCTACGTCTACACACAGGTGGCGAGTGGCAGCACATTATGTTTGGACTTAGATGATTTTATAGGTCTATTTATAGTGTGATGCACTATAGAATTCAAAGCCCTTGTAAAAGATCTGAAGATCACGTGGCATTTAAACTCTTACAGCAACGTTTTTTTTAAAATGATTTGTATGAAATGTGGTAGGGCTATTTCACCAGGATATTCAGTTAAAAAAAACAACAACAACAACAACATGTGTCTGACTACATCAAGACACAGTGGAAACTCAAGACCATATCTGTTAAAACTCAAGCAGTACAAAGACCATTTCCTGTACTGCAGGAAACATTTTGGTATCTACAGTGATCTAATCAATGCAAGAATGTGATTCTGCTTTGTACTCAGCCAGCTATTTCTGAAGAGCAGGTACTGTAGTTACAGTACAGATGTTTCTATAATACCCTACTGAGTTGAGAAATCTGCTTAGTATCAGGGTCTACCCTACCTGGTGATGCTAATTAAGGCTACCCACTGGAAGCCTGAGGATCAGAATACATACTTTTTCCTTGATGTCACTTTAAGGGGGCACTTGATATCAGTCAGCCATACAATTCACCCTGGATTATTATAATAACCATTGCTGCTGATAAACTGAGCTCACACAAAGACAAGGACAAGTGTAATTGTTTAGATAATCCACAATCAAGACAAATTAAAAAGTCACCCAAAATCAGCATCTCAAACTCTTATTTACAAACTTCACAAGCTGTCACCCTTACAATCACCCTCTACTCAGGCAGGTATTTTACTGTACTAAGTAGTACATTTGAACTAGTCTAAATGATGCTTAGCTGGCCCCTAAGATACTTAACTATCACCCTTCCTTCTAAACAGTATAACTATTCTTTAACATAAGACACAGCAAATCTATTTTATGTTTTCCAAGGTCCCATAGAAACAGTCATTCAAAGAGGAGGATTACAGCTCCAAAAGAACCAGATTTCTCCAGTCAGATGATTAATACACAGTGTAATACACAGTTTAATAGGATTAAACAGAATGTAAAATGCACATTTCTGGGCAGGGGAGATTAAGGGAATAACTCTTAAAGGGTGATAAATTCTGAAGAAAGAAAAACTAGTGGTGGGCAAAGTGGTTTTGACAAAAAACAGCCAATCTGACCAATCACCTAAATATATGAACAAAAAATGTCAGAGAAATGTTTGAGTGTTCTGCCCTTTCCCAGCTTTTTAATGCTTCTTTGTATGTTTTTGCTTTAGGGCTAGGTCTGGAAACACAAAAATGTCATGAGAAATGCCTATCAGTGGATCTGATCAGCCAGAGTCAAGATCGTAACTGAAATCACAGAAGAAAGCCTGAACAGGAGATTCCTAACAAAGTGATTTTGATCAGGGCCCTGCCCAGAATAAGCTTCTAATGTTCACCCAATAATGGAAAGTAACACACATTATTTCCATGACATCCTACTGTGGAAATATTTCATTGATTCAAAAGCCAAATTCATGCAGATGAGATTGAGGAAAGGAAGAGAACAATATTAGCTAACAAACTTAATACTGGTTCTTGAATTCAGCTGGGTTTTAATGGGATCTAACAAGTGCTGAAGTTAATCATATGGTTAGGTGTTGCACTAGCGAACCATTTGAGATGGAGGCAAACCCTACAAGATTTTCTTAAAGATCAGTGAAAAAAGTTATTTTAGAACCAAACATCCTCTTACAACCTGATGTGAGAACCAACTGTAAGAAGTGCTAGACCACTTGTGTTCTCAAATGAGTGAGAAAAACAGCAGCATTAGGGATGAAAAATAAATGAGACCTTAAAAGATTTCTCCCATATTAATAGACTAATATTAGTAATAAAGGTAAGGGCACTTGTTTGTTCATTTTAAGTATGGATCCAATTCCCTTCAATATTAAGGTCTCAGAAACATGGATGTTGAAGGACAGCATCCTAACTTCTCCTTTTTGAACAATAAACTAGAATTGGGAGTTCAGTATTCTCTTTCAGCTCCAGGCTGACTTGCTCGAGTTTGGTTGTGATACTCCACAGTTACAATGCCAAGCAAATCCAGAGCACCATGCTCCAGTGTCCCTATCCCCCATTCGCCAATTGTATTAGGTGCATCAGGTATATCTTGCAAGGGTAACATCCTATATGTATATACCTAGCTGTGAGTGGGAGATGAAAAAAGATTGCTGAAGACCAACCATGAAAAGCAGAAGACAAACAGTCAATCAAATGAAAACCTTACCATATATTCCCACAGAGAATGAAAATACAAGAGTCGACACCTGGGAATTTTTTTTTTTTTTTTTAATAGGAGCATTGCTAGTAAAGGGAATAAAACTTTTGATCATATGTTAAATTAGTGCTGAACTGCAGAGGTTCAGTAATTAACATTGCCTGAAGGCTGCTGAGTGACTGTATGCTTCCCCATCCAAAGTCAGAAGGCCTTACACACCTTAAACCAATCCTGAAATGCAGACAGCATGTTTACTTGCATCAAAAATGTAAAATATCTATGTAGTTCCAGGAGAAGTCATTTTATGGAGAAACCTGCAGAGTTAATAGAAAAAGGCCCTGTGTTCACAGTAGGACAACGTTCTCCCTTCACCTCGGGTTGTGTCCCTTTACTTGCTGAGCAAGTTTTATGGCTCTCTGGGTCCCCTCTCTTGCACAAAAAAACGATCTGAACCAGTAACAAAAAGAAACCAGCTTGAACCACTTGGATTTCTTTAAACTCAGTAATCCAAAAAAGCCTTAATTCATGCAGCAGAGGGAGGAGGGGGGGAGCAACATCTTACTGAATCCCTCCAAAGCCCAGATGCCTATAACTCAACTACACCGCTTGTGGCATAATGCCTGCATTGTGCAGGTCGGCTGCCAAATCTACTGGGAATTCCTTTGATGGATTTTGACAGTATCCTGACCTGAAGTAACCTGAGGCAGCCCCCCCAGCAAGCGTCTCTGAAGGCCTCTCTATTCACTTCACTGTGGAGGGGGATGTAATTACATCATTCCTTACGAGCCAGCAGTCATGTCCCAGCTGCTTTGAGCGATTTGCCCTCTGAACCTGATGTTACTGAGGAGGACATGGTGATACTAACAATAGACTGCACTTGTTGGCCAACAGACTTGTTGAACATGTCTCTCTGTCCTTCCCAAGGGGAGGGGAAGATAGACAGGGAAAGAGAGAGATGTGGCTAAATTACAAATATAAGTGATCACAGTACTAAGCTCAAAGAGCTCTCCCATAGCCAGAGAACAGTACAAGGAGGTTTGGACAAAATCTCTTTTGACCTAAAAGGCAAGAACGAGGGACTGTAAGGGACCTCACTGGCCATCGAGTCCAGTCTCTGTCCAATACTAACACAGCATTTTGCACTATCAAATTTGTGCTCTGTCACTGTGGATTGACAATGTGTTGCAATTTACAAGAATGCTGCTCTTTGACAGGAGACAGGAAAGACGTCCCTTTAAAGCAGAAGTGGATTGGTTTAATGCACAGTGACTGCAAAAAAATACCTTACTGAGGAACATCCTTTGGTTTTATTAAAAAGTAGGAGTGTGTGCATGCATGTGTTATGTGGGAGGTAGTGCTGGTTTGTTTGTACTTCAAATTGCCGAAAGATGCTACAATCACACATTATACGCGTATGTTAGATACACACTCGTGTTAGCTTTACAACCCAATGGCAGGACCCAAGCATGGTTGAAGCTCCAATCGGAAAAAGCTAAATTCATGAAAAATCACCACTATTGCTGCTGGCAATCTAAATGACACTGCTACAGATTGAATGGGCTCCGGGGACCCCACTGCTTTCTATGTTGGCATTAGCACAGTGTGGGTGATCCTGCACTACAGCTGCCCTTATTATGCCAATTCTGGGGTTTAGAGTCAGGGACCATCACCAGCACTACCTTCGTATGGAAGAAAAAGCCACAAAGTTGACCTGCAACTACTGCAATCCTAAACTTATTCAAAAGGATGCCACTGAACAACTCTTTCCTGAAAAGCCAGAAGGGCTTGCCTTCTGCAAAGAAATTTCAAAATACATAGATATTCCTCACTTAGTCTCTTTTTACTTGAAAGGAAGATCTGATTGACAGCGGACCAAGGATTCTGTCCATGGGGAGGAGTGTTTAAAAAAAATACAAAAAGCAAGCAGCAACATATTCCTGTGACATGGCCCAATTCTACTCTTAACTACTGTCAGAGTAGCCCCTTATTTAACCTTTTCCCCAAGACATCCTCTTAAAAGGGAAAAGCTGAACAATTCCAACATGAACCTGAAGGTCTGAAAGGCTGCTACTTTGTACCAATGGCAGCCAGCATTTTCTGGAGAAGTGTTGTGGTTTGTCTTATGCCACTAAATAACTACATCTGCCTTTCATTCCGTTTGGGAAGCTCTAACCCACTCTGGAGCTCAAGGGGTGATGGGCAGCAACACAAGGTAGGGGAACCCACAGTACTAGCTACAGAAATCTGAAGCAGTGCTCTAGAAAAGCCTTCACCTCTCCTTATCCCAGGGATCTTTAGCAAGTCAGTCTCCAAGATACGCCTGACACCATTCTGAAATGCTGCCCAAAACTGCATCACTGCACCTGGACCCTGAACTGATGCAAACACGTTAGTTGTAATCTCGTGTCAACAGAACAACTTCCAACACACCTGCACTTAGTGGAATACCTGCAGCCACACAAATCACATTTCAACTACATAACAGAGACAGAACAGCTGTATAACACAGAGAGCTTCTCCACACCTGTGGCAGAACTTCGCGATGCTCAGTGGAGCCCTCTTGTCACTCCCTTGTTTTATAGTGTTTTCCTGTCCCTTGCTTGGGTAGCATTACATGAGCCTCTGCAAACTGCACCATTCCCCAACTAGTGTTTCAATATGAAAATTCTAAACTGGACAGCAAATGTGTAGCCATGGAGCTTGTGTTAAATAATATCACCACTCAGAAGACACAGGTTTGAAAGTGACCATGCCCCTTAGATCAACCGAACGCAATTGTCACGCATTTGACGTACCCGGGACATATTCCTCCACAGCACAGTACATTGGCTCCAGTAGAGCGTCTGGAACTCACAGCTCCCAGCTTCAGTGCGGAAGAGCTGCGGTGCAGGGCTATGCTGAAGACAATAAGTAACTTCAAAGAGGGATGCAAATGGCAACCCAGAGCAAAAGGTCATGAATGAAGATGTTAAGCTCAGCTGAAGAAGAGAGTTGCCAATGCATGATACCCAATATCTAGCATGTGTGACTGATGAGGAACCAACAGCTGCAGCCTGATCTTGTCAAAAGCATGACACAGCAGCATACAAAGAGTCAGAGCCTGGAAATGAGGACTGAGATTTGTATTGAAGTTCCAGACTTCTGCTCAAGTGAAAAAACACCAGCTCCAGACAAGCGAAATAAGACAATTATCTAGTCTTGATGGACAGAATGCAAACCAAGATACTTATTTGGGGTTTTTATTTAAAAAAGGTAAGGTTAAAACAAAAAAAAATAGCTCCTTTTCTTTGGCTTGATTTTTGAATGTTCATTTTAACATGCATAAATTCGAAAGGCTTAAGCAGGGACGAGGCTGTGGTATTTATTTTCCAAGAGCAATTTAAACCATTGGATAAATGTTAATGAAATTCAGACTTTCATATACTGTGGCATGGTTTATGCTAAGAGGACCAAGTTATTTCCACTTCCCTGCTTGTAGAGGGGAGGGGGAAAAAAAACCATGTTCTAAACTTTATTGTCAGAGACACGACAACTTATGTGCTCTGAGAAACGTAAGACCATAAATCAGACCTTATCTTTTAATAAAAATGTATTCCAAGAGAGCATTAAAGCCCTAAGTACCACAGAAATCTATCAAAATTAAACCAGTTTTTGATGAAGGAATTTAGTGCTAGATAAGCCCTGTTTGCAATACCGTTTTTAAAATTAAATTGACTTGGTAGCTCCAGAAGCAACTATGCATCTTCAATACATCTTTAGAGGAAGGAGGGTTAACCCCTTTCAGCTGTTCCTGGCTACAGCACACAGCCTAATAAAACAGATTAAAAGTGAACTAGAGCCACTAGGAGATTTTATTCAAGCAGCATAATACAGAACTACCTTCAGGCCCAGCCCAGAGCAAGGGATCATATATAAACTACACCTCTCAGGAGTCATCCTGACCTGCACTGTGTCCCAAGACACCCTCCCGCAATGCAATTCCTCTCCATAATCCCATCTTCTCGAGGATGAAGTAAATTATTGTAACCCTTGAAAAGGAGCATCTTACTTCCCAACATTACACACATACTTGCCATGGGCCAACAGATAAGGACAAAGCCAAAATTCTGCTAAAGCCCTGCTATTTATTTCACTGCCTGCCTGTTCTGTGGGGAATCATCATGGGGGCTGTCAGACATGTAGGTTCCTGCTCTAACTCACAGCATTTCACAGAAAGCACCAAGAGTTAAAGCGACCCCTCCCCAACAAACGTTCACCGTTGGGTCAGGGGAGCGGAGGAATCTAGCTCCACTTTGGAGCCAATCCTTGAAGACCTGCCTGTCAGCAGCCTTTCCCCCAAAGCTGTGCCCTCCTCCCCCCTTGCTCTGGTGCTGTCTGCAGGACAGGAGGGTGCTCTGAGTGGGTTTTCCTCAACCTGAACTGGTGAGGGGGTGGGTAGATTGAAGTCCCTCCTCCTTCCCACCCTAAGGCAGACAGACATGCAAACCCCAGTGCCCTCCCTTCCTGCAAACAGCACCAGGGGTGAGACAGGGCTGGGCTGCATCAGCCCAGCCCACTTCGGAGCACCTTCATCTGAACCCTCTTTACATGAGGGTCGAGGCACTTTTAAGGCACTTTGCAGCCATGCACTTCTGTCAGAGGATGGCTGTAAAGTGCTTTCAAGCGGCCGATCGCATGGCAAATGTCACTTCTGTCAGCTTCCTGAAAGAGCCTGGCCCAGCCAAACAAGAGTGAACTTCTTTCTTCCCCACCAGGCTGAAAGAGGTGCATTGAGTTAGGATTAAATTCAGTTCTCTGCTCCTGCACCTCAGATGTTGCCTCACCATCATTCCTGGTACCATATAAAACCTTTCTGCCAGACCCTTCGAAACAGAGGTAGTTGCACGTCATGAATGCTTTACTGAATTTAAAACCACTTGGGTAGATGGATTTTTCAGCTAAATTCTTTCTGCAGTATTTCTACCACAGAAGGCCAAGTTTACCATACCATTTTGTTACAGAAGCAAATGTTTAACAAATGTTTTTCTACTCTTTCCCTTCCTCCAGCTACAATTGGAGCAAATCCACTGTGTATTTCAACTGCCGAATCCAAAGAAGATACTAGTATGAAGCCATGATATATATGGGTTTATCCCACAGATAAGTTATCTCCAGAACCTATCAGCCATCCCCTCACATAAGCAGTATCTTCCTAAGTGATATAAAGGTTTTGACTTTCAAGTGCATGGGTAAAACTTGTGGTCCTTACTAGTCATGTATTAGCAAAAGGTGTACATCATCTAGATTTCCCCTTTCCCTAACCAGAAGGTCCACAGGAAATGCTCTTGAACAGCCTGACTAACCTCCCACATGCTGGAAAAAGGAAGCGTACTGGGACATGTACCAGTTGAGCGATCCCATCTTCCATATCAGCTGTTGGCTACTGCTAGTCTCATCTCTTTGAAGCTTTCCTGGTTTTTGGCCGCTAGAAAGGGAAGGGCCATTCTGCCCCTCCCTACCCACCAGCTTTTGTTTCCTTCTTCCCATACATATTTCTACTGCTACTTTTGCTAAGATTCAGCAGTTTGAATCTCGTTTATTCTACAGATTTCTGAACGGCTACAGTGACTAGAATATTGGCTTCGCTCTGTAGCTTCATAAAAAACCATGAACAGGAACAGAGATGTTGGAGGCACTGCGTTCAAGACAATGATGCTTATTAGAAGGGCTAGAAAACCAATCTTAAAACTTAAATTCAGTAAAAAAATAATGACTTAGCCTGTCCCCTCTCAACACCCAGTCAAGAGGGAAGCCTTCCTTCTTGGTATTAGCTGTATGTAGCCTGTTTCAGGGTCTGAACACGAATGAACTCACTGTAGACTTCAGAAAAATAAAATGATGCATGAAGGTTTGTTTTTTTTTTTAAATTAAGAGGAACTGTTTCCTTTAGAAAGGTTTAAAAAAAAAATCTTTCCATGAGATGTCATGTGCAGTTGACAGGATACGACTAGTAGGGCACCCATTTCTTGCTCCTGAGTGCTAATGAAATTGTACAGTAAATCAGACGTTCTGCTCTAGTTTCAAAACTTTCCCTTTGCCCTCTGGCATTGGTATAATAAAAACTGGAGAGAGCTGGTACCGATTAACAGTTTGGAAACTGGCCAGGAATTTTACACCCCCACACTCTGAATATGCAGCATGGAATGGATCGGAATTAAATGACAAGAAGCTGGTTAAAGTTAAACCCTGTAAGTGAAGTAGTTAAAGATCAAAGATTAAGTGAGTCTTAATGCACACAAAAACATACATGAACACTCTTATTTGTGTTTCTAGAAATGAAATTCCTTTCCACGTGTGGGAGAGCTCTAGAGGAGCAAGTTCAGTTCTTATTTCAAAGTAATTTCTTGTTTGATAAGCCCTCAAGGAGGCCTGCATATAGGATAAAGAAAAGCTAACTCAAACTGTTTTTTAAACCACTGCTACTCTTGATGACCATATTTATCTCCCAGTTCACTCCCCAAAAATTACATGCTCATTTCTTCTGATTTGCAACATCAGGGCTTAATGGATTCATACAGCAAGAAAACCAGTGCAGATTTCTTCATTGTAATAAGATTGTGCTTTCATACCAAACCAACCTGATTTTACATGAGTGTAAAGGACAAGGTGTGCAGAGCAAGTAGAAAGGAGGTATAAAGAGCTGGAAGTATTGGAGTGAGGTTGTAACCACGATGATCCAAGAATTATGCAAGAAGCAAAGATTTTTTTGTGAGTGATATCTTTTAGCAGACCAACTGCATGGCTGAGACAAAAATTAGACAAGCTTTAAATGCAAGGCATTCTTGTTTGGCAAAGCTCTATGTTTACACTGCACAAACATAAGCGAATCTGGAAGGACTAAGGCAGTGAAGTCAATCCTTAGATGCTCTTCCAAGAACCTGTGCTATATAACACTGTATAATGTCTTCTTCCTAAAAAATAGTGTGGAAACAGGTTAAAGCTAAAGAATTTTCTTTCCTGCAAAATGACATACCAGCACATGAAAACTGACTATTGTTACAATAGTTAACAAAGTTTTACTCCTCCAGAGCAAAATAAAAATACAAATCCCTCTCCCTCCTTTGCTCCTATCTTTTCCCTAACAACAGCCTCAGGAATTAGCAAACTAAACAGTTTTGTAGAGCAAGCATGGAGCATTATTAAAGACTGCCAAGCAACTCTGTTGGATTGCAATTCCATTTGTGGGTCTATCTTCTGTAATACATAAAGGTCAGAGCAAAGCAGAACCCCAGCTGCCTGGATAATACACCTGACTGCTTATTGGTTTTGACTGCCCACTGAGTTGAAAAATGTTTAGTGTATTTGTGGCCAGTCTGGCAAAAATAAGCTATTTTCTTATACCCTCTCCCCTGCAGCTGTGCGCTTATCATTACAACTCTATTGTCATCTTGTCTGCTCACTGAAGAAGGAGAATGTAATGTGGAGTTAAAAAAAAGGGGGGGGGGATCTAGCACCGTAATCCCTATAGAGCACTTCAGACAGGTTACGGCATGAAGCACTCTTAATAACGTAACCCCCAAAAGTTGTTTTTTCTAAAACTAGGTCTTCCATCAACTGCTTTACATACACTCAGGTCCCAGCAGAATTCTTTACTTGAGTGGGAGAAGTTAAAACTGTTTGCATTATCTTCACTTCAGAGGTGTACCTTGGGATTGCCACATTCTCTACACAAATAGCAGGGGAGGGAAACATCCCTTACTAGGGAGCTCATCACTTCAACCTCCGCACCCCTGCCAATTACTGCAAATGTGGCCAGACAGTCGTATGAATCACCCACAGGTTCCTGGTTTTTCAAACCTAATCTCATTGTAGATTCCCTATTTAGATGAACATAGACCTAACAAAGACCTGTCAATTCTAACTCAATTCTCACCAGTAACAGCAGATTCAGTGTTGCTACCTTCTCATCTACACCCTGAAATTTCTGCTTGAATTAAAAAGTAAATGTCATAGCTGTATTTCATTCTTTAGCAATTAATATGCCTCTAGTTTGGTCTCATCTTTTGTGCACTGGTAAAACAAATTAGCTTTATTGAGCAGCTTGTGAGAGAACTGAATGAGCAAGGGGGGAGAAGAGGGATGAAGAACAATTCTCACCCCTAATGAACCATCACTCTCATCTCAAAATCTGCCTCAAATACCACACAGCTGAAGGCAACTACTGCACAAGCAACTGCTCCTGAAGTGCAGCTTTATTTGTGTGCAACTCACTTGCATAATGAACACTTGGCGGGGGAAGTGCTATAAAACATGTTCTGTGTGGACTCGGGTGGGCCCGAATAGGAGGCTTCTTTTTACCCTGCTTGGGTAGAGTAAAGCATTTAAGACATGGAGCTTTTTTTTTAAATCTTTGCTAATGTTTACAGAAAACCAGTTGGGAGATTCCAGAAAGGAAGAAATGGTAAAAAACCAAACCAAACCAAACCAAATGAATAAATAATACTAGGGAAGGATTTGAAATTTGAATGCATCTTTACTAGAATTAATCCTGTGCAGACAGCTGGGAAAGACACAAATATGCAAACACAAGTGGTTTGTGTTAATCCGTACAATATCTTAAATATATTTCTATAGACTCTATAAGGGGGATTCCCAATTTCTGCACTAAGTACAGACAGTCAAAAAGCTTGAGGCTGAACCAATTTAGTCTTCACAGGTTAGTCTAAGCTGTGTAGACTGAACTGATAAACAAGTGAACAGACATTTACTTTTGATTCCACAAATGCAGCTACATGCCTGCAATGGCCCAAGACAGAAGCTGGTGGGGGAAGATGGAGGGGAAGGAAGGGGACAGGAGGGGAGGGAAGGGGATAGAGCATGCCTCCCTGCTCAACTGGAGCAGACAACTTTGGCCAAAACTAGCCTGTCCACCCTATGAGGGGGAGTTTGCAGGGGAGGTGCAAACCATGCTGGGGGACTGTAAGTTAACTTGAATCTGGAGGGGGGATCTGAGCCAGAAGTTCAATACACTGACTAATCTAACCCAATTAAATCTGTTACTACATCCATCCAGGTTTATCTTAAACTGGTTTTGGCCATTTTGAAAGCAATTAGTGTACTGTTCTTCTGTTGCGTTACAGATTTGAACCACCTTCTGATCACTTATACTGGTTTGCGTGTAAATTTGTTGGCCCTGAGATTCACTAGGAACTGAAGTGCAGTTCTCACAACCTTCCATACTGGCTCTTCCTGAAGAATTGGCTGGCGCTCTCATCTAACGATCTCTTTCTTCCAAATCCCTGTGAAAATTATGGGGGCTTTCAAGTTAAAATGTTCCAGGAGGCTCTCTCATTTCCACCAGCTCATCTGCAAGTACAGCCAATAAGTGCATACTGAGAAGGCATCCTCATCATTATTACACCAAGGCCCTCTGATCCTGCAAATACCTAGGTATATGCAAGTGTTCTCAGCCTGAAGTTAGTCACAAATTTAAGTGCTTGCCCCATGGGTTTTCACTCAAGGAAGTAATGTTAATTCACAGCCAACTGGGGGGGGGGGGAAGGGGGCACAAGGGAAATGTAAACTATGCCTGCCACTTTGAACTACACAAAAAAATAAAAGTCTACAGTGCACCCAGCCTTAAGGTAAAAGGCTCATTTCCTTGCAAATACTGGCTAGATTAAGATACTGTAATTAATAGGTAAGCCCCTGGGAAGACAACTGAAGGTCATTATCATGGTAATAATACTAGGACAAAAATGTATTCTGCCTCAGCCATACTGCACTCCTTACAGTGTGCAACGGGGTCTCAGAAGTGAAAGAGGATTCTTCATGAAATAGTGAACTGGAAGTTAAGAAAGTGCTTAAGCATTTGTTTTACCAATTTAATACATTCCTTGGGACAGTGAATTAATAGCCCACAGGAAACAGCTGGACATACTGTTCTTGATTAGGTAACTGGATTTTATCTAGATGGAAAAAAATGTGGCTATTTTACCTCAGATCTCTATAAATATTCTCAGCTTGCTGCCAGGCATTAATAAAGGAAACTCATAAAATAGCTAGCAGAACCTGGACTGTAATGGGTAGATGTCATTAAGATAAAGGGACATTATTGAGTGATTTAGCCCAGAACAAGTGGCAGGTAATGAAGAGTCTTAATTTTAGTTCCTGAACTACAGCATTCAAATTATGAACCTTCATTAATGTGTAATGGAGAAAGTGGACTGTACAGCTCAAAGAACTGAATACCAATATTCCCAAAACAGAGTAAAGGTATCCAAATCTTAACCTTTGGCATGGAACCAAAATGTTGGGCATATCTAACTTGAATCAAATGGAGCCAACTGCTGTAGCACCTTTTTTGATACTGGAAACCAACCTACAAAGACTCCAAGTCCCATCAGTGAAGCCACTTCTGAATTGTGGAACTGTAGCTTGTGCGCACTACACCCATATAACAAGCTATGCAGTCTACAATGCTTTTTAACAACGTAGGCTAAACTTCTCTTCAGTGCTACATTAGACATAGTGGTGGTCACTCTTGGAAAACCTGCTTTCCCTCACAAGATGTGACACAGGGTAAATGAGCTGAAGCCAGATTTACATCGTGGATGAAATTAGCCCCCTCTGATGCTTTCTCTCCATTAGCGAAAAGCACAGTTCTTCCAAGTGGTCATGACAGAAATTGCTGAAACAATACATTCCATGCTATAAACCATCCAGTGTTGAATTACTCTAATCTGGATTACAACACATCTCTGTACAACACATACTTTCTACAGCTCCCTAGAGAATCTGTAGAGAACACGGTAACTAATGCTGTTTGCAGATTTAGAGCCAAGAAAAGGGTTAAACCCAGAGATTCAGTTATAATAGAGCAAGAAATTCATCTGCTCCAAGGAAAGCAAGAAACCCATTCAGAACCTACATCTTTCATTGCCCAATTTGCTAAATTCAGAATAAGTGGGAAAGAGTGACAGTAAACTCTGCATTTTCTAATTAAAATTATACACCCCCCTGCCAAGCACCACTGATTTATTGGTGCACCCTGCAATGTGCAGATTCTGGGGGCAAAAAAGGTCATGAAAGTATTACATAGATGACTTATGCTCTTTAATTAGAGCTAGGATGCCAGGTTATGTAGAGGAAGTAAATCCAGGAGCAGAATACTATCATCATCACCAGGACACCAGAACACTCAACAGGAAAGCTGCACAAAAAGTTTTGACCATCAGATTGCATTAAGTATTGTAATACAAGGAATGGAAAGTGTCCAACTGTCAAATTCCACAGCAAGGACTTTTACAAGGAGGACTTTTCCCCCTTATTCTTTTTTACAAATATTTTTTGACTTTAGTATAAAAGCGAAGAACTGAAGGCACTTCCCTCATCCAGCGCTGGCAAAATATCTCGGCCTTGTACGGCAACAGCACTGAGTCACAAGCATTTCTTCAGACACTTCTGGCTCTGTTGAACTCTACTAAACTGTGACTAGGAGATGATCAGACTCACTTTTCCATTTGTGACAGCCACACAATCAAAGTCCAAACATGTGCCAAAGTAACAAAACCCCCTTTTGGATGAAACTTTAAATCAGGCTTTCAACATATTTACGGTTACAAGCTTGCCTCTGGCTCAAGTCTTTTCTCAGCTGAAGAAACAGTAGTTTTAGAAATCAACTGATGGCAAACTTATCCCCCCAAATAAACAGGAGCCTAGCAGGCAATCAAGCAAATGAAGCATTCTTTCAGTGGCTTAATAGCAAACTAGAATGACTTGAATGACTGTGATCTGTTAAGATGCCAAAACATAGACCTATTGCAGGTATATGCAGCTACTTACCTGGCTGTTCCTGCACACAGCAAAGGCATTTATTAAGGAATAAAATCAAATTCATCTGACTGACTGCTGGCAGGAGCAACATACAGCAAGAACGTATGATGAATATGTCTCCAAGGGCATGGGGTTTCTAAAAACAGGCAACTACAGCAACAGCTCAAAAAACCCGAGTTTGATCTGTGTTTCCTGGCTAGCACTATGGGAAAAAAAAAAGTCCTCCTAAGGCTATCTTGTGTCTGTTACTATCTGTTTCATGCACCAAGACCTATCATCATTGCTCAGGAAAACAGTACTTGAGCTCAACGGGTTAAATAAGACAACTTAATATCTATATCAAAAAATAAGCCTATGATTAGATAGTGACTAATGTGGCTTTTGAAAAATTACCAGAGAAAACTGCCTCCCACTTCCAAAAGTTCTGATATATTAAGAATTTGCCATATAGGTTTGTTTCAAGTTAACAGCTCCAGTGTTGCTACATTTGTTGAGCTGAGAATTAGCTGTTTGCACAGGTTGTGTATATTTGTTTCTGCTCCTATAATCTAGATCTCTGTAGAAAGGGAGTCTCACTGACTTTGGTCAACTTCTACAGAGGTGCAGAACTGCCAGTGAATTTAAAACACCATGGTCAAAGCATTATTTGTATATTATCATTTCTGTTTTGTTTTTTAAGCAGGGCAGTTACTAGCAACATTCACCTCATATATAGTCAAAGCAGCAGCAAGCTACTTGATGAATTTCTCACCCTAGTTCACCCACAAAAACAAATCTTAAATTCAAAGGTTCCATCAGATTTTAAAAGTATTTAAAGATCATGTAAAATCCCTTCGTGAAAGACTGTGTACTGTACAGTACAATGGTTCTCAACCTTTTTGGGTGGAAGGCCTCTCCTCAGAAAATGCCAGCTCTTAAATTTCACTCATTTTTTCCACTGCAGAAAAATAATAGGGCAATTTTTTTTGTTGTAAGGAACTCAAAAAAACTCACAACTAGTCAGAAGGCTTTTGACACTCTGGATCCCTGTTTGTAAACTCTGGGTTTATCTTGTGAATCAAGTGTAGGTGTTTACACACCTAACAATACTAATACTGCGTGGCACCTTTAAAAGGATCTTGCATCATCCCAGGGTGCTGTGTCATCCTGGTTGAGAATAAGTTGTATTGCATGCTCATCTTCTACAAAAGTAATTGAAAGCCAAAACAACTTGGTGGCCAACTTGGTGGGCAATGAAACCCAAAACAACTTGGAATCTTTTGCAACACATTCAACATAAGACTAGACAATTCATCCTAAACTTCCCACACTAAACTACAATGATGAAATGAAACAATTTTCATAATTATACTTTCAGTTTTTTGGTTTTAATGGCAAATGCGCCACCTATCAGTTGTGATGAGTGTTGCACCAGTATTTCAGCTAATCCTTATCTCGCTAAGTCCATTACATGCCAATCCAAACAGCTGAATTCAAAACCACTACATTTTAGCTGATCCACAAATATCCAGATTTACTTCGTAATGGAAAGTACCTGCATACAACAGAAAGCAGGTGTTTTACTGCTTAAAGAGGAGACCTGTCTTTAAGTACTTTGGCATCAATTATGAGAACTATGGAAAACAAGATAATAGCATAAGTTCATTAGCTGTACTATTACTTGTAAAACAGTGTCTCTAATTAGAGTACATGAAACCAGGTCTCCCAAAATGTGTACTGCTTAACTATTGCTTTCTAGGCTGTATTTAGGCAGTTGGTTTTAATCTACAGATTTATATACATCTTGGGACCCCTGGCAATATCAACTTTGAAACTTAATTTCTCATTTGGTACAAAACATCCCAGATCCACTATCCATCAGGGAAAACTGATCTCATCTCCTAGGTCTTGAAAAGAAAGGCAGCTACAATGTGAGGTATGGGTATGCAGGATATACAAGACTGAGTGCTAGGTCTGTAAAAATCATTATAGCAGTGTTAGTGCCCTTCCATTTCAGAGTGTTGACTCAGCAAGTTTAAACCAAATCATATGGCTGGAAAGCACCTTGGCAGTCATTTGGTCCAAGCCTCTGCATGAGTGCAAGGATGCTACTCCTTAAGTGGTATACTGGTATTCCAACCTCTGTGTTTATGCTTGTTGAAACAAAAGGTATTTAGGTCAGCAAACAGAGTATGTACAGGGAGAGAAAGAAAAAACAGTAAGAGGAATTGCCCCTTGTTCCAATGTTTGCTATTCAAAAAAGAAACCAGTAAGGTCTTAACATTATAAAAGCTACAAAATAATACTAATCACCATAAAGCCTGATTCTTTGTAGATTCAAACTGCTCGACACTGATGTAACTTCAGTGGAGTTACTCTTGATTTACCCCTGTGTGTGCATGTATGAGGAGATAATCAAATCACTGCTGGTGATGATTCTGGATCAGTTCATAAACAAGTCTTTGATGGAAAAGGCTTCTTAAACCACATGCTCTAAAAGCAAGTGAAATTTAGACCCCCAATACATTACCACTTAATCACTTGGCTATCTATTAAGCACTGTAAATATAGTATTTTAAAATGTGGCCAGAGGCTTACAACTCACCAGAAACTGTGTGCAAATCGGATGCTATCCCCTTGCTTATCAGTTCATATTGGAAGCCTGTAATTTTCCGACTAATGTCCTGCTGAGGGGTAGCCTCAATAAACAGGCCACCCTGATCATAGCCAAAGCAATACACTTTATTGGGGCTGCGATCTCCATCTCGGACCAACAGTTTCAGTTCTCCAGTTTTTTCCAAATAAATATTTGCTCCTGTGGAGTCCTTGAAGGGCTTTATGCAAACAGTCAAGTGTTTGGAAGAGGAAGAAAACATATTGGGTCGCAGATTGACTATTAGTGCTCCTGTGGGATACATCCACTCTATTGATCCTTCAGAACAGCGGAGGTAGACCTGTTCAACATCCTTCTTGTGAGACTCATGAGTTAAGCCACTAAGGAAAGAAAAAAAAAAAGAGGAAAATTAAATGAATAATACAACTTAAGTAAGCATCACCTCATCTCTCAGAAAAGGGACAAGTAAGCAAAGAACCATCCTCGCCCCCCATTTATAGCATCACTGAATCCATCGCCAAGGGCCTGACCCATTGCCTTCAAACACTCATCACCTCGTACAAGACTGAAACCATGAATTGTACTACTATTTTGGGGTGAGCTTTAAATAGCCTCAGACAAAACAATCTAAACCTTTATTAACCCCCCTCCCCTCCCCCCCCGCGAGACAGTGGTTAAGTAACTAGTACAGGGTTACAAAGGAAGTCTGTGGTAGGGCCATAGTAGGACACATAAGCATGGGATAAATAATGAACATTAAATCCACATAAAATCTTCCGCTATCTTTGCCAAATATAGAAACAAACACACCTCACAACAGCAAGAACTGCTGCAGAGTTTGACAACATGAGAAAAAGGGGAGACAGCAGTGACACACAAGAGAGAACTTGGAGTCAGTCTCTGAGGAAAGGTCATTTCTAAAGGCTATCCACCATGTTACTGATCTTTAGTTACTTTACTGGATATGAGCTGTCACCTTGCAAACTTTTACTCATGCAAGTAAACCCAAAGCATTTTTCTAAGGATATTTATAATTGTGCACTAGATTCTAATGTTTTCAGCTTTCAGGATGGGTTTGAAAGATGTGTAGTCTAATGGGTACAGCAGTGAACTGGCAGTCATAACAATTAGGTTCTAATACTTGCCTCCATGCCTTTGCTTCCCCTCCCAGGCTTGGGGTATCTACCTTCAAACTCAGGGTTTATCTTTCACTCAGCATTCACACAATGCCATATTCAATGGGTCCCTTCAGCTCTTCTCCAGTTTAGGTAAAGAAAGTTTTCCAATGTGTTAATTAAGTTTCACAGCATCCCCATTTTACAGATGTGTGAACTGAGGCAAGACAGGAGCTAAGTAACTAGTCCAGGGTCACAAAGGTAGTCTGTGGTAGGGCCAAAATAGAGCACATTACCATGGCATAAATAATGAATATTAAACCCCGATTTCTGAAAACAGACCTCATGACATCTCCCTCTTTTTTACTTCCCCATGCCACCAATATACTCAGGTGCAGAACAAGTGATGCAGGATTTATAACTCAGTCAGCATTTAGAAAAGTTATGAGAAGCCATGTGTAAAAAAGGAAAAAAACCAAACCAACATATGGTTTACATTTACTGTTGATGTGACTCATTATTATGTGTGTCAGTAGAACCCACTTGATAGAGGTTACATGAGGAAGCTCAAAGAAAACTCAAACTTTAATAACAACACTGCTTACAAACATGTGCTTTTGAATAATCTTGAGAGCCACATCAAGAACCTGGATGATAGGAGAAAGGGGATGGTTCCT
Organism: Crocodylus siamensis; assembly: GCF_052110815.1. NCBI lineage: Eukaryota > Metazoa > Chordata > Crocodylia > Crocodylidae > Crocodylus > Crocodylus siamensis. The sequence continues at coordinate 62,570,354 of NC_143402.1, forward strand.
GACCTTTAGTGTCTTGCCCTCAAAACACACAGCAGTACTTAATATAATCAAGAAACAACTTTTAATGTGCTATTTCATATAGCAAATATACAATGTGCATGTATATTTACAGCTGGTCCAGAAAAATCATCGGGGTGGTTATCTTTCAGTACTGCACATATGCAAAGTCACTCTGCCGAGACCAAGACTGAAGAAGTCGGCTTTTACTGTATTTCTTTCTTTGCAGACAATGAATAAATATTCTAAATATTGCTAAAAAGAAGAAAATTCATGTTGTGAAAACCTACACATAACTTATATCCTTCACAGACCTTCAAAGTAAGCCTTACATAATACAAAGGGTACACACGCTCATCTTCAGCACAGGGGTGAGTGCATTTCACAGAAAGGTGAATGTTTAAACACATGAGGGGGAAAAAAGAGAACTGAGAACTGAAACACAATAAAGCAGATGCTGCAAGTGCTCCCAATTGATACTGAGGACAGGAATTGTCTAAACATTCAAATGAAACACAGTGGATTTAGAGATTCTCTTTTGAAGCCAAATTATAGAGCACAAGCAATAAAGTGACAATGTCAGATACACTGACTACACATACCTGTGCACATCAAGTCCCGTTATAAATCGGGATTCAGAAAGTTGAGCCAATTTCAATATTAATGACCTAGTTAAATCTGTCACTGACCTTCTTTGGTCAAAATGAAATGAGACATTTATAATACTGCCATCTATTGCTATACTGGAAAACTATTTAAATTTCATGTTTACTTCTGAGTAACATGATAATAAATTGAACACCTAGTAATAAGTTGCACCACATGCACACTAGTCATAAAGCTGTTTTAAGCTAACTTGAGGCTTTTATCTTTTAATGTCAAGAAGATATGCCAATTGTTTTATGACTACATTGATGAATGAGACTTCCCCACCCCCTTTGTACTGTTTGTTCTAGGAGTTGGTCCAACCAAACAGTACTTCCTCCTACAGATCTCAGGAGACACCCGCTGATCCACTGCACTTGTCTAGTTGATATTCTGCCTTTCTGGTGCCCCAAGTGGCCCATTACTGTGCATCTTGGAAGATCTGCTATTGCCGTTTGTGAACTCAATTCTTCTACATGAATGCATAACAGGTGATCCTTTACACAATATGTCCACTGCAGCAGTGGACAAGTTTGAGCTGCCACAATAGCATTTCTTCTTCTACACCTCTCAAAGCCCTTTTTAAAAAAAGGGGGAAGCAACATTTCCCCCAATTTACAGATGGGTGAACAGCAGAACAGTGTCATGACTCACCCAAGACCACACAGCTAGTCATAGGCAGAACTAGACATGGAACTCAGGTCTAGAAATAGGACTCAGGTTAGTCTGACAAGGTTTCAGTGTGGTCAGAACAGCACTTTCACTCAATAAATGTGACATCATTGTATCAGGCAGAATTATAATTACAGTTACAGAAATGACTGGGCATGTATCATAATGTAGTTTCTAGTTTTCACAGAGCAATATTTTGTGGGAGAGGCTTAGGAGTCTCCATTAGGCTTTTTATTAAGGTGCTTCTGGGTCTTGCTACACCTGCAGTGTAAGCAATCTAACTGTATGAGACATTTGCTGGAAAATATTAGGAGCACTCACAGGACCTGTGGCTAAGGTTTTTAAAGCTGCCTAAAGGATCTGAGCTAGATATTTATGAGATACAATCTCACTAAAAGCAAAAATGTCTTCACATCTATTATAGGAAATCACTGACCCATCAAGTCTGCTTTATAATTTGTTTGCAAGAAGGCTGAACTATTTAGATGCCATGATAGGTAAGGCATAAACACCAGAAGGGAGACAGCTCTGGATACAACTATTTGATTGCATAATACTATATTTTATACAAAGAATTCTATCCTGACCTCTGTGGCAATCAGCTTGGGCCCCAAAGTATATGATTTGACTGTCACATCTTAAAAAAAAAAAAGTTACAGCAGCTATTGATTCTGAAGAAACACCACACATTTATACAGCGAATGGGTGGAATGAACAAACAGCCCCTACAGTCCGACAGGATCGCTATCACTACCTCTTTTCGGAAGGCCAAAAGGTCAAGCTTGAGTGCAGCGAATGAAATCTGACAAGCCCCACCCCAAGCCCTATGTCAACTTGTACTCTGGTTACGGTGGTTACAGACACGGTTCTCAATGTGGCCATCCCACCTAGTTGTAAGAAGTTAGTCTGTCCTCTTTGACAGGATCACCAAGAACACATCATTTCCTTGATGAGCAAAAATGGGCCTGATGCGGTGACAATGGGAGATTCCAGGCTTGGGTCACCAGTTTATCCCCAAGCTGGCAGTAACAGGAAGTGACTCACATTTAGTTCATGCATCCCCCTCCATGGGCACTCAGTGCTCAATACTGGCACTCAGTACTGGCTGTGGACCATACTATGTCCTGCCCTGCTTGGCCAGCCCCGTAAAATAAGAGCCCTGAACTTTTGTTTAGGCAGACATGAGACTGTCAGATTATAGGCCTGGTTCACACAAACCTGAAATGCTTAGGGCACTGCAGAGGAGAGCTCCTTATGCAAAACCAGATTGTTGGGAACTTGCCAATCAAACTGACAGGGAACTGTAGACTTTGCCCCATCCCAGCTGTACATTGGGAATATCTCCCCAACTGGATTTACTAACCAGTGTTTTACAACCTGTCAAGAAATGCAGGAAGTTCATAAGCAATTGCCAATTGTATGCATATTTTAAATTAATTTTGCACGATCTGGACTGAAAATACACTCTATTAGAAATTCACATTTCACTGGTTTGCACTCTCTCCATCGCAAGGCAGAAATCCTGATCCACATTAAACTCCAACACGAACCCCTTCAGATTAGAGAAGCATAATCAAGCCTAAATCTAATGCACTCATTCCTTGGTGCCCCATTAAAAAGAAAGAAAAAAAAAAAGTTTTAACCAAATGGAAACCAAACTCCTACTGCACGGAGGTTTCATTAAAAAACAATGTCGATTGCAAACAGAAATGGGGGGGGGGGGGAGTAGAGTAGGAGCCGCAGCAGAAGTTGCGAAGCCATGAAGACGCAGCAGTTTATTACAGAGGATTGAAGGTTGAGCAGCCAGCCGCCCTGCGCGCGCGGGGTTTCACAAGCAGGGCGATGCGCAGAGCCGGGCTCGGCGGCAGTCCCCCCCGCGGGCATGAGCGGAGCCCGGTGCCGCTCCCCTGCGGCACGTCCCCCGCTCCAGCCCCCGGCGCTCCGCGGGGACGGGCTGGAGGGGAGCCCCGCGGCCCCGGCCGCGCTCACCTGCCCTTCCAGTTGCACAGGTCGCTGGAGTACTGCGCCGCGCCGCCCCGCCACAGCTGCAGCAGCAGCCCCAGCACCAGCGGCAGCCGCCCGGGCGCCGGGGCGCGCAGCATGGTGCTGTCCCTCCGCTCCGCCGCAGGCGCCGGGGCTCCCTACGTGGCGCGGCCGGGCCCCGGGGCGTGCGGACGCGGACGCGGGCGGCGCCGCTCCCCCGAGCCCATCCCGGCTCCGCGCTGCTCTGAAGTGCGGCGCGGCGCGGCGCGGCCGGCTCCAGCTGAGGGGCGGGCGCGCCCGGCCCGGCTCCCCGCCCACCGCCCACCGCCGCCGCCGCCGCCCGGGAAACCCGGCACCGGATCGCTCCGAGCCGGGACCCGTGCTCCGAGCCGCCGCTCAGCTCTGCTCTGCTCCCGGCTACCCCCGGTGGGCACGGGCGTGCCCGTGCCTCCTAACCCAGCCTCGTTCAAGCCTGCTGCGAGCGAGCGAGCGAGCGAGAGCGAGAGATACAGCACGGCGAGGCTGAAGTCGCGTTGTTGTCCCTGCGGGCCCGACTGTGCTGTGTAGCTGCACTTAGATGGGGTCCGCCCCAGTGCCGCTGACATCGGCTACTTCCAGGTGTGCACCGCACCGTTTACACGACGCTAGTATGACACCAGGGCAGAGCTTCCTCCCTCTCGGCAAGAGCCTAGGTTGCTGCAGGATCTTGTGCTCTGTGCACCCCGTCCCCCCACAAGCTCCGATCCAATCTGACTTATGAAAAGTTTCACTTTCTAACGAGCACAGCATATGCTAGCTGTCCTGTTTAACCCCCGGACACCTTCCCCTTTTGCCGGCAGAAGGGGACCCTGGTGCATGTCTACTTCAAGTGCACCAGGGGGCAGTCCTTTTTCTGCCTCCTCCAGATCCTCCTGCTGAGGTTCTAGCTGTGCCTCTCCCCACACCTTTTCTTTTATGTCCTCCCCATCCATGGCCCCATGTTAACCAGGCCCTGGGACCTCCTGGCCAAGCTGGCCACTTACAAGACCAGGAAGAGGCGCTAGCTAGCAGGAACCTGAGTGAGAATGGGGCTCTTTTCCCGCCACTCCTCTGCTCTCATCTCTGGGCAGAGTTTCACTGATCAGCATCCACAGGCTCCCTCAGTGCATTTGGGCAGCAGTGGGCACTGGCCAACGTGTTCTGCTTGGTGTCCCCTTCCTGTTTTCTCTTTATTTGTCCCCCAGAATTAGGTGGTGTGATGCCAGTGGCCTCCCTCTTTGAGGGAGGCTTATAATATTCCATGATGGGCCTAAGCCCATGAACTTTTGGGATAACAAATAGACCTTTCTTGCTTAATATCTGCACCTGCCCTCCTGGGCAACTTTAGATTGGGGGGGGGAGTGAATTGGGGCAATCGCCACAGGGCCTGTGCTTTGGGGGGCCCCGTGGACAGCACCATTGGCATGTGCCAAGGCTGCCACCACTCTCTGCGGCCACTGCACACCACCAGCTTTGCACTCTGGCCACTCGCCACACCCCTTCCCCTGCTCATCACCCTCCCTCCCCCAGACTCACACTCTGGCCACTCGCCACCCCTCCCAACCCCCCACTCCTCACTCTGGCCAGTTGCCATCCCCTCTTCTCTCCCCGCCCCCCCACAGGCTGATATGCCCCAAGCCCCACACACGCCTAGGATCAGTCAGTTCTGATTGTAGTAGGACCCAATTTATATTCTGTAAGAAAACAGAGAAAGCCTAGCAGCAAAGGATAGCAAAACATGAGAACAAACTAACCAGGATTAAAACAAAAGGACAAATAAATGCAAAAGGCTAAAAAAGAATCCCAGATGTAGTAGCAGTGTTGGGGATGGGGTGCAAAAATATTGATTTGGATGATGTAACACTGGAACAGAGCATTATACCAGTAATACTTCCACAAATAGGAAATGTATTAACATATTCCTAGATCACTAGGCTTCTTGGTCTAATGTTGGTCTTTCAATTATCTGTCACATTGTCTTTCTTAAGGCCTCTGCACCAGTTTTTTTCTAGGTGAGATTGCACAGATAAGCATTACACACATGCAAAATCTTATTCCCCATGTAGTACAAAATAATTTCTATTGCTTCATAAAGCACCCTGTACAAACCTCGGGGTGCTGTAAAAAGTGACTTTACAGGCGCTGACGGAAGATGAGTTTTGCCATATGATCAGCCCCCTGAAAGTAGTCTGCAGCCATGTCCTGACAGAAGTGCACGGCTGCAGAGCACTTCAAAAGTGCTGGATCAGGTGACAAATGAACCCTCATATAATGAGGATTCAGATGAAAACACTCCAAAGCAGAGCACCTTCGTTAACTTCTGTCTGTCCCTGTGCACAAGCAGGGTAGGGCTGATGCAGCTTTGGCCTACTCCCAGTGCTGTCTGCAGGATGGAAGGGAGAAAAGGGGGGGGAGGGAGCTGTGGCTGGGGTTTGCCCAGTCTGGATTGGGTAGGATGGGGGCAAGTAGATTACAGTACCCCCTGCCTGGGGGGGGCTCCAATCCACCCCCCCCCAATGCAAACTGGGCAAACCCCAGAGTGCAGCCCCATCCCATCCTGCAGACATCAGTGGAGCTGGGGGGTGGGGGGGCTAGGGGAGAGAGGCTGTAGACATGCAACTTCTTCTGAATCAGTTCCAAAGTGGAACTCAATTCCCCCCCCCACCCAACAGCATACCTATGGGTGGGGGGGGGTTGCTATAACTTATGGCATTTACTGTGAAGCACCATGAGTTACAGTGGGGAGCTGAACAGTAGTGTGCTATAGTTTTGAGCTGATCCCCCACACTGCTTATATATGGAAGATTTAATCTGTAACAGTGCATTCCCTTCCATTTGTGGTTTTAACTTTTCATGTAGTTTTTGTTTTGTGAATTAGGGGTATTGTTTTGCTGATGATAAAGTAGTAACATAATTACTGTAATTACATCAAATGATGCAATTCATGTAAACATGTAATTAACATGTGGAGACAACACTGGGCAATGTAATGACAACATGTAATAATGCAAAATGCTTTATTCTGCTGGGCATGTACAGTGGCACAGACTTTAAAGCTCAGTACCTCAATTCTTTCTTTAGAAGTTTTTTGTTGGTTTAGAGGAGATTTGGCTTGCAATACTACTAGAAAAAACCCCACATAAAACCACCACTGTTGTTTTTGTCTTAAATTTCTGTGTCTATAACTCCTTACCTGGCCTCCATCACTCCAATATCTAAGTGCCTTTGCAATACGTTCATTTTAATCCAATGCACTAGGAAAAAAGAAATCAGGTAATCATGATGTAAACTGAATTTATAACTTCAGAAAACCTGGAATAAAATATGCTATTTTGCACTGACCATCAGCTCTGGCTTTCCCTTTTCCTTACGTTAAATCTGGCAGTGGATATTAGTTCTATATACTCAATTGCATAATAAAAATACTGAGGCTGAAAACTACTTCTAACCTCCATGTCTATATGGTATTTGGACCATGCTCTAGAGCTGTCATTGCTTTCACCAGACCAAATGCTAAATGATGCAGATAAGCATCACGAATGAGAGAAGCAAGGACCCATGACTGCAAAGCCACGCCTAGGTTAAGCCCTCCCCAGTTCAAAAGTGACTGGCACCATTAGATATAGAAATTCTGTAGCAAAGTGGGATGTTTGGTGTGCTCATTTGCATGTCAATACCCACAATGCTCTTCCGGCTACTCACAGCTATTCCATAGTAGTGCTGTTGGCTCAGATCTGGGAACACGCTCAAAGGGTGAGGCAGCTTTTGGATGCACTTAGCTGTTTTCTGTTTGAGCTGTGAAAAGCAAATATCTTTACAAGAAAGAACATTTTGAACACTATTTTTTTCTACCTATAATTTCAAAACTGCAAAACCTTGTTTAAATTTGCAGGGAAAATTATTTGCAATTAATCATAAAATATAAACTATAAACAAAATAATTTTGCATTGAAGAGTAAGTTTTCAGCAAAAGCCAATTCTGTTCGTGTGACTGATCAACAGAACTCCGAAAATGGCAGCTAATGAACAAAATGACTGTCCTAAATCTCAGAACAGATGTCTTCTGTCCTGCCTGAACACCATGCAGTTAGACATTTATGTCCACGTAAAGCTCAACTGCCTTCCATGGAAGTCTAAATACACAGAGCAGCATGAAGATCTAGGGCTTTAGTTAAGCAGTTAGATTAATTTGCTTCAATATTCACAGCCATGTATCCAAAGAGATTAAGAGCATAGGAATGGAAGCTGCAGGAAAGGGGGCACTCTGGAGAGATGCTGAGTGATTTGTTCCAGTACTCAAATGTGCAGATTTGGAGAAAACAAAATCTACAGATTAAGAGAGGTGGTCTCAATATTAGGTCTGGCTTTCAATTTTCTCCAAAAGATGGTAGTATTTAGATGGCAGGTATTACTGGCAGAAGCAAGCTGTCAAGTTGGGATCCAAATCAGAAACTATACTAAAGGCAAATTCAGATCTGGGATTTTGTTTTAAATACTTCAAATAGAAATACAAAGCTGGCATAAACAATGTAACACAGTGAGTACATACATGTAAAGGCCTCACTTGACTATGCTGTTCTTAAGGAATACATATGGTAACAAGTCCTTGAAAACCTTGCTACTCATTACACAGCCCATGGGCTGCTTGTGCCTTGCCTTCTTCAAACCCCTCTAATAATCTATCCAATCTGTTTGCCTGGGGGGGAAACAAATCTGACCTCCTGCCTAGAGAGGCACCCTTGTACTAACTTGGAAGGTCTATGATCTACTCAGTCCTGTGCTGGTGTGACAGGAAAGGCCTGAAAAGGCAACAGAATAGGAAGCCCATTTTTCTAAGCGAAGAAGGGAGAATATTCCCTGGAGGAATACTAAAAAACCAGACAGGAATAAAAGAGGAAGCAGCAAATGATTTGAGACGAAACAACATAAAAGCAAGGATGACAACGGAGGACAGATACAAAGAAGGAGAGTATTACATGAGTAGGGTAAAGATAGAGCAGAGACCACAAGAGGGAGGAGATAATGAAGTAGGGGGAGGGTCTATTAATGAACTAGAGAGACTAACAAGGAGATTTTCTTGCCTTTGAGGACATTACTCTCAGCAGTGAAAATAAACTCAGTCAGAATCACACTTCTCTGGTTATTTGTATCCATTCATGTATATAAAAATAGCCTGTCACTGTGGCATCTGGGTATAGGTCTCAATCTCAAATCATCACAGTTCATGGCTTACTTTTACCTTAAACTCAGAGACATTTCACATATCTGCAGCAATTCACGGGGGGGGGGGGGGGGGGGCAGACGACGGACGACCAAGCTTTTTCCAGTACAGAATGTCTCTGCTGAACATTTGAGTTTATCCTGAAATCAAGTAAGAGGGCATCATGATTTCTGGTTCAAGCGAATCAGTTTGGACACTGCAGTTTAACAAGAGTAAGATGGTGTTAAATAACTGTCGAGGCCAAAGGGGAAACTGCTCTGAGCGAAGCTGTCCCGCTCCCCCAGCGCACACAGGCAGCATTCTCAAACAAACTGCCCACTGAGCTGGCAGCTCTTACTATGAGCACAATTGAGCTTCCGTCTCTGGATGTTTGAATTAGGATCCCAATCAGCTACCACCAGAGTCAGTGGATTTTGCTGTAGGCACAAAAATGACCTCTTTTTTTCCTATTTGTAAAAATATCTAGTTGTGTAATAAACAGAACCTCCCCAGATTAATTCTTTGGATAAATTGCAAGAGGTAACGTACCAAAAAAATGGAGGGGCCAGACTCTTTTTTACTGAATTTCAAACATGCACTTTAAAACAGGCTTTGGCTGCTGGATATAGGAGGAAACACAAAAGCAGTGATAGTACATTTTACAAGCATATAGTTTACAATTTATGAATGCACGCAGGCAGGCAAGACATTCATTTTGTCAAAAATTACAGCCTCTATAAACGTCTTCTTTAATCTCTTCCCATATAGTGCTCCATTGTTTTCCCCAGTTTTTGATTACTTTGCAGTCTGGGAAGCAGGGTATTGCAGTAGCGTTCATATTTTGGTACTACAGATGGGGAGCAGAGGCACCAAGACTAGGTAATCTTGGCCAAGGAGTCTGTGGTGGAGCTAAGAATTGAAACCAGGTCTCCCAAGTCCCAGGCTAGT